>NC_086449.1:547890579-550733079 GCF_028390025.1 Pseudophryne corroboree
GTACTAGAGATGCTTGGCTGCAACCTTAACCACACAGGAATTGGTATTACATACATAAAAAGTTGCAGATGAAGTACAGTGGAATTTGGTGTAAGGAAAAGTCGCTGCTGCTCCCATCGCAGCCCTTTGCAGACAGATTCAGGCTGGGTCACACAGATGTACAATTGTAAATCAATTAAATTTTATTACTGGTATTTATTTTCATTTATGCAAATAAGATGTACATTTTGAACAAAACAGGCATGGCCAACTCGCAGGGAATGTGGAGAGGGGCTATTTGGCACTTATGTGTCTACATCAAAGCTACAGTAATAGGATTACAACCAATACTTGACATAAAGGGATACTTTGTAGTATTTTATTACTGGATACATTCAACTGTTTCTTGTCAGCTAGCATTAAATTCTTGGATGCAGCTTTTTATTGCTCTTACATGTGTTTATTAACTCCTGCAACCTTTCACTGAGATTTTAATTTTTTTATTTTTGTGAATTTTCCGATTAATACATTGTAAATATATTTGTAATGTTTTTTTTAAAATTATTATTATTATTGTGGTATTCCATTTGTCTATCTATTATCACTTCTCTTTATTCTATATTCTTGACTGCTACATGTGGGAAGGTAACCTGGTTTGAATTTTCAAAAATTTAAGCTTTAACTCTCATGGCTAAATTGATGAAATCTTGGCACTTGCCGCAACTTGAAAACTATTACATTTGGCTACAAGTTTATGCAGGATTCAAGCTTTTCAACAATTAGTATCATCAAAATTAATGAAGGTGACCACCTAAAACTCAGCATTATGAATTGACTACTGTATGTGTTCTTACTCCCTGTAAAGTTTGCCCCTGATAGTGTTATAGTAAGGAAAGGTGGGTTGGTCTGTGCACAAGTACCTCCGTTATCTTGAAAACTGAATTTAATCTTATAACCGGTAAGTATATAATGAATGTCCCATGTAAATAAGCTATCTAACATTTAATGTATGGATATCAGCTATTGTTCTGGTGGTGCTCCCCTAGAGTACAGGGTAACTGTATGTTATGACAAAGTTACTACTTTCTCTTGCCATGATGACACCCTGATAGTGTTACTAAGGACTTTTTTTTAAAGCATGTGAAGTGGGATCACAGATCTATGCAACACACAAATTTACATATGGCAGTGAGGAAATACATGTATTTCCATCACAAAAACTGACATATGCCCTACTCTGAATGAGCCTATTGTGCACATTTTATTCCATTTGTGTTATGTTGATTTTGTTCATTCTCTTTCTATGTTTTTAAGTGTTCAGTAATTTCCATATAAGATGTGGTATTTAAATATCTATTGTTATCAGTTTTGCTAATGTGCATTATACAATTCAACTACACATTAATTATCAGTACATTTGTTTTTACCTTTATTATTATAATGTAGTTAGAACCCACTAGATAGTAAGCTCCTCAGATCAGGGTCCTCTTTCTTCTTGTTGTCAAAACCCTCTTCTCAACAAATTTCACTCACAGCTCTCTCCTACTCAGTGACCATCTTTACCCGCCTTTTCTCCTGTTGCTAAAGGCTCATCTATATCTGGCCACTAGCTCCTAGTAGTGCGCTGATCACTCACTCGCTACTTACATCTAAGCTGTATTTTGTTTTGAGAATTGTGGTGCTCTTTGTTACCTGTACTATATTTTTGTTATTTATTTACTGTAATGTTAAGTTTTGTCTCCCTGTGCTGTTCTTTGTACGGCGAAGCAAAACACTTATGGTGCCTTATAAATAAAATGTAATAATAATAATTAACATTTTACATAGATCCTGTGCTTCTATTTTTCTATTAATATTTACATGGACTTAAAAAATGGTATTTGCACACCAAACAGTGATATCCTTGGCTGATTCATATCTGTTTTTTTCTTTGTTTTGTTTTTGGTTTCAAATGCACATTCACATGTGTAGGGGAAACCAGAGATTAGGAACAAGCTGTAGGTGAGGGACAGGTAGCTGAGATACAGAGTTAAAATACAGTCAATGGGCCTAATTCAGACCTGATCGCAGCAGCACAATTGTTCTCTAATGGGCAAAATCATGTGCACTCCAGGTGGGGCAGATGTAACATGTGCAGAGAAATCTAGATTTGGGTTGGTTATTTTGTTTCTGTGCAGGGTAAATACTGGCTTCTTTATTTTTACACTGCAATTTAGATTTCAGTTTAAACACACCGCACTTAAATCTAACTCTCTCTGCATATGTTATACAGTATCTCCCAATTTTGCTGCTGCAATCAGGTCTGAATTAGGCCCAATATCCTGGGTGACAGGTGATAGTGATATGCTTATAGATCAACCGCACACTAATTATGTGTGCACACTGGCTGATACATATATATCGCGGGTCCGCCAGCCAGTGTGTACGAACAATTTGTCTGTGAATGCCGTGGTAAACAGACATATTGTGTCAGCCCTGCAGCAAGGCCGATGACCAATATATCTACCGATATATATTGGTGCATCGCTGTGTGTGTATGGGCAGTCAGTCACCGGCCCGTACACATGCTGCACCAGCCGGCGGTAATTGACAGCTGAACTGGGCGGGCTCATGTAAATGCATGCCCAGTTCATGACGTCAGTCCCAACGGATCGGGCAGTGTGTATGCACTGTCCATAGATATATCTGCAGATCAATTGATCTGCAGATATATCTTCTAGTGTTTACCCAGCATAAGAGTATGTGTAGTACAGAGAAAGCTAAAGAACACTAAGAGGTCTATTATTCAATTCCAATTGGTCATTTGAGAGCTTTAAGTGCAATCACCAAACACTCCAGCAGGTGGTAATCAACTGACTCTGGCTGAGCTGAGAGGCTGCTGCATACAGTTACATACATCTGCATACAGATGTGGTTTCAGTTGCACCCAACAGCTCCTCTCAGTGTTCCAGGTCCTGGGCAACTTGACTGTCTGAGCATCTCTTTTGTTCAAAATGTACATCTTATTCTCATAAATAAATCAACTAGAAGTGACAAAACTACATTGCTAGATTGTACTGATCAATTTGATATGTGACATTTGTGCACCTGTGTGTGAATGAATTTGATTATGAAGTGCTACATTGCAGTGGCAACAGTTTTTACTCATGCTAAGTTCCACTGTGCTTAATCTGAGGCTTTGTACGTGTTTTAAACTAATTCCCGTGCTGTTAAAGGCTCAGCCCAGTGTCTATAGAACACCTTAAAGAGACAGATGTACTAAGTCTTAAAAAGTGATAAAGTGGAGAGTGATAAAGTGACAGCCATTCAGCTCCTAACTGTCATGTCACAGGCCCTGTTTGAAAAATGACAGTCAGGAGCTGACTGGTTGCTAGTTTATCACTCTCCACTTTAACACTTATCGAGGTTTAGTATATCTGGCCCTTTGAGTGTGTTTCAATGTAAAGAAGAATACACTACGCTACACCTCTTGGAACGGCTCAGTCGCACCATGCATCTCACTGGCTTACTGACACTAGGCGTATGAGGGCACTTCTTTATCTACAAATGAAATGCTGGTAAATACATCATTACCATATGTAGATGGTATTTCCAAGTACTATTTGCATTCAAAACATCATAAATTCTAGAAAAGTATAGACTTTTCATGCCTGACCAAGTGACATATGTTATGGAGTATTGTTTACATTTAAAAACATTCAAAGCCATAGCTGAATATTTGTATTCCAAATTATCACTGGTTCTTAAAAACATCCCAACATCTGAACTCATACCCTCCCTTAAGGACTTGTTTGATTTGGACCAGATTCCTCTATTATATTAGCTGAAATAGGAGATTTGATAGATCCAAATGTTGTTTATACTGGAAACTCAATGCATTTCCTTTTGCGGAAGGGTTATTGCATTCTCCCATACATTGTCATGTTAGTTAAGGTCAGTGGTTTCATCCATGAAGGAATATATTAGGTATTTTAATCACGTAATTGGTTAACATCAAGGCCTTATAACTTATGCAGATGTTCTCTGAACTGTAAGACACATGAGCAAGATGTAGTATTTTTCTTGTGGATAACAATTTATAACCACAGGAACGGAAACCTTTTATAAATACATTACATTTATCAGGATAAGGCAAAATAAAAGAATATAATATTTTTTATTAAAAAGCTATTTTTTTTCACTGATTTGGTGTAACAATAGGTTATAAATAGTATGTGATGAGAAATTCCATCATCAGATACAGGGAGAAGCTGCCAAACATTTCTTCTGCTTACATTAACATAACTTACAGGAAGTTTTGAACCAAGTTTCCATGATTTTATCATATCACCAGAGTGCCCTCCAAACAAACCCCATTAAAGTGGGTATCAATTAAATGCTTTCACTATATTTAATAAGGGCTACAACCATCAGCTTAGTTTTTTAGGAGAAGTAGGTAGCTTCCCAATGGATGGGATCCCGGCGGTCGATATATCGGCACTGGGATCCCAAAGGAGGAGACAATCCCTGCATCTACATACAGACGCCGTACGGGATCCCAGTGTCACAATACTGACAGTTGGCATCCCGATCATTCTAACAGTGGGACGCGATGGTGTTCAGCCATGGGTGGGAGGTTAGGTTTAGGCAGAAGAATGGGGGTTAGGGTGCAGGGCCGGGAAGGTTAGGGTTATGGGCCGAGGAGGGAGGGTTAGGTTTAGGCATGTAGAAGGGGAGGTTAGGGTTAGGTATCAAGTTGGGAGGGTTAGGTTTAGGCAGCTGGGAAGTTTAGGAACCCGTAAGGGAGGATTAGGGTAGGGAGCAGAGGAGGGTTAGAGGACTTTAGAGGGAGCAGTCGGGATTTTGATGGACAGAATGTCGCTGTTGGTATTCTGACTGCTGGCATTCCATACATCGGTAAATCATACTGAACCCTTTTTTAGGCATATTTAACAGGGGGAAACAATCTATTGTATTAATTGTTATAAGAAATATGTACATATAACCATATAGAAAGTAGGCAGGCTTAGAACCAACCTATAGTATTTGACATTTTTTTTCAAGTGGAATCAAAGACTTTGAGAGACATAGAGATCTGGCAAGAACACAGTATTGCACAATGGTAGCAGAGTTAGGAACTCAGGACTGCACATGGGAAGCAGAATATTAGGAACACACAGCAGAGTGCCAGGAGCCCACAATTGCACACTTAGCAGAATATCAGGAACACTGTATAGCACTCAGGTAGATGAGTGGTAGAAGTGTGGCAGAAGATTAGCAGTGGTCTAGACTAGAAGAATGTCAGGAGTACACAGCATTATGCCAGGAGCTTATGATTGCACATGGGTGGAAAAATGTGAGACATACTGTATACAGATAGCCAAGTGTCAATGTTCAGGATTGTATTAAGGCAGAATTTCAGAAAAATAAATATATGGTGTACACTTTATATATTTGTATGTCTCCAGTATGCTGTATAAAATGTTTCTAATTCAGTGAGAAGGTTGAAAATTTTCCTTTTGTTGGTAATAATTCTTCATGGCAGGAATATGGGCTCAATAAAAGAAATCATCAGAAATCAGCAAAAATCTTTAGTTTTTTAACTTTGTGAAGTAGATTGTTACTAACTGCACTATTTCTCACAATTTCCCAATATGTCAGATGAGGCAAACAGAAAAAGAAGCCATGCAGATATTAATTCTTCATGGAATCTTTTTGGCTAAGATAGAGTCCTAAAAGTAAATGCTGAGAGCATTAAACATTTACATTTGGGATTCCTTTGTTTAAGCTGGAAAGACTTAGGAATGATTTAAGATCTGCACAGAATGTTCAAATATATACAGCGTACAGTATAATTTTTAGTTGGTTGGGATCCCTGCAGTCGGAATACTAATGCCGGAATCCCGACACTACTCAAAATGCCGACACCAGCATCCCGAATAGGTGCCAGAATCCCAACTGCTGGAATCCCATATGAGCATCCACTGGGCCAACAGAGAGGTATGCCATGTGGGGGGTTAGGTGGGAGGGGAGGGGTTATGCTGCGGCCTGGGGGGTTAGGTTTAGCCTGCCATGAGGGGAGGATAGGTTTATGCACCTCCAGTGAGGGTTAGGGTTAGGCTGTGGAGGTGGGTTAAGTTTAGGCTGCTAGAAGGGAGGGTTAAGGTTAGGGGGCCAGTGGGGGGACGTAAGTATACGTACCTTCCAATGTCGGTATTCTGATCATCGAGATGCCGCGGTCGGTATTCTGACTGCTGGCATCCCAAATGCCGGCATTTCAATCCCAACCCTTTTTTACTTATCACTCTCAGTACACCTGCACCAAAGAGACCATCTATCCATTACCTGTGAGCAAAGCCATGCTATGATGTATGTAATGGTCACTGGCGACTACATGCAATAATCTTCACTGTTAATTTGTAATTTGCAACACTGAACAGTCAGAGTTACAAATCATTAAAAGGTCAATTGCACATAAAATAGTACAGATGAGTTTGCTGAATGATGTGGGACAAAGAGTTGAAAGGGCTCTGTTCATTAAGGTTAGTATCAAGCATCTTGCTTAAAATGAAAGTCATGGTATTCTTCTATGCGCCTAGCGAAAGGTCGTAACCAAACATAGGGGGTGATTCAGAGCTGATCGTAGATGTGCTAAAAATAGCACATCTATGGTCACAAGCTCTGACATGCGGGAAGATGCCCAGCACAGGGCTAGTCCGTCCCACATGTCAAGCCCTCCCCCCCGCAGAGGTGCGAAAGTATCGCATGGTGGCAATGCTTTCGCACCCAGCGAGTAGCTCCATGCCTATGCTGCCTAGCTGCAGAGGCAGATGGATACCCACCATGTTTTGGGTTCCTGCATTGTCCGGACCGTGCCCCCCCAATGGCATTCAAATGCCGCTGGCATGCCCCCTCCCACCCCGCAACTGCCTCTGCCTGTCAATCAGGCAGGGGCGATCGCACCAGTGAGATGCTTTTGCATTTCACTGTGTGCACACGCGCAGAGCAGCTACTGCATGTGCGCACAACACAATGGGCTACGGGTTGCAATCGCTGCCATTGCAGTGATCAGCTCTGAATTAGGCCCATTACATCTTCCATTCTACAAATTTTCAGGGAGAAAAAAAGTCAGCTTGCAGTAAAAATTATCAGACTGCTCCTTTCAGCTGGGCAGAATACAAGATTACCTTGCATAGATAAAGAATGGCAACTTTACTTTCAGTATATTAAAATAGTTGTCTAAATGTTTTTGGTGGGAGATGTAATGGTTAAATAGCAAAAAGAATATAATAAAAAAAAAATTAAAAGCATAGCTTTAGACTTGCTATTTCAGGCATACTTATGGGAGTACTGTAATTATCACTATCCTTTTTAAGTATGCTTAAGTGGCATCCATGTGTAGTACAGCAAATACTGTAAAGGATTTATAAAAGTTATTTCTATCACTTATGACTTACGTCTTAATTCGGTTCAGGACATATATTAATATTAATTTTATTTCATCCATTTTTGGAAAGTTTCTATTTAAACGTAGTCCTACAAGCCTTCATCTCACTTTATCCCAGTATTACTTCCTGTATTGCACTGCATTTATATGTACATACATTAAAATTGCTAATGTACTATAGCTGGTAAAAACAAAAACGTATTGTCCAGGGCCGGTGCTAGGGTGTTCGGCGCCCCCCTGCAAACTATAAATTTGCGCCCTCCCATATTCCTTTGGCGCGCGCCGGGAAAAGGGGTGTGGTCTCACAAGTAAGGGGCATGGCCACACAGTAGTACCCCCATTTAAAATTCCGCCACAATGTAGCACAATCTTATTAATCTTATACGAAATGCCCCACCCGTAGTAGTAGCGTCCTTATACGTAATGCCCCCCAGTAGTAGTAGCGTCCTTATACTTAATGCCCCATCCGTAGTAGTAGCGTCCTTATACGTAATGCCCCACCCGTAGTAGTAGCGTCCTTATACGTAATGCCCCACCCGTAGTAGTAGCGTCCTTATATGTAATGCACCCCAGTAGTAGTAGCATCCTTATACATAATGCCCCCCGAGTAGTAGTAGCATTCTTATACATAATGCCCCCTCAGTAGTAGTAGCGTTCATCTACGTAGTGCACCCCAGTAGTAGTATTGTCCTTATACGTAATGCCCCCAGCCCCAGTAGTAGAAGCGTCCTTACACGTAATGGCCCCCCCCAGTAGTAGCGTTGTTACACGTAATGCCCCCCTGTAGTAATAGCGTCCTTATACGTAATGCCCCCCCAGTAGTGGCGTCCATAGACATACCTCACACACACACACACACAATTCACACACACACACACACACACACACACACACACACACACTTCTCTCTCACCCTCCACTCACCTAATCCAGTCTCCCTCTGTACAGCAGCAAGGTCCGTGTAGCCCCGCCCCCTTATGTCCCGTTTAGCCACGCCCCTACCATCATGTGTAGCTCCACCCCCTTCTGTCCTGTACTCGGCGCTCTCACACACAGATGAGATGAGGTGAGGGGAGGGAGGAGGCGTATCATGCTGCAGGTGCCCGCTGCCAGTGCCTGTCATACAGTGACAGACACAGCAGTGGCAGCAGCAGCAGGGGGGACAGGACGGCGCAGCAGGGAAGGGATGTAGAGTAGGGGAAGCGCCTATCCATCCCAGCGCCTCCCTGCACTGCATCCCTTCGCTGAGCGGGTAGCGCCGGGCCTGGTATTGTCATTGGATTGGCAAGTACATTGATACTGCTACTTTATATAAAAAAAATGCTTAAATTAATGAATTTTTATTACAACATGTTTTGCTCTTTGCACACAAACAATGGGCTTGATTCTGATTTGTATACAGCTCGTTATACAGTATGGTCACAAATAACGAGTTTTATCAAACTGCATGTGCGCAGAGGTGAATTTATACATCTTTGCCCATCTCTGGCTTTGGGTGTGTAGCTATGTTTTGGTGCTATTCTTTGTAGTGCATACAGGGACTGATTCAGGTAAAGCACACAGCTGGGCAAAACCATGTTGCACTGCAGGTGGGGAAGATGTACCATGTGCAGAGAGATTTAGATTTGAGTGACATAGTAACATAGTAACATAGTATCTGAGGTTGAAAAAAGACATTTGTCCATCGAGTTCAACCTATTTGTGGTCTCCTATGCATGATGATTTGTCTAAAATTTTTGACTGATGCTGATGTCAGCCGTTGCATTTTATCCCTTTTTGTAGTAACTATAATTCGTGACTATGCACCATAACCCTGGATATCCTTATCCATTAGGAATTTATCTAACCCATTCTTAAAGGTGTTGACAGATTCCACCATTACAACTCCCTCAGGCAGGGAATTCCAAACACGTATTGTCCTTACCGTGAAAAAGCCTTTACGTCATATTGTGCGGAATCTCCTCTCCTCTAACCTGAGCGAGTGTCCACGAGTCCTATGTTTTGATCTTGCCAAAAACAGGTCCAGCGCAAGCTCTGTGTATTGTCCCCTTATATATTTGTAGATGTTGATCATATCCCCTCTAAGTCCACGTCTTTACCCTGATCGAGGTTTGCACTTACTGTTTCGTAAAAACCAAGTAAGTTGGTTTGACAGAATCTGTCCTTCACGAATCCATGTTGATTCCTTTTAATTATTTTATTGGCTTCAAGGAACTTCTGAATACTATCTCTTAGAATACCTTCCAGTACTTTCCCCACTATAGATGTAAGACTAACTGGTCTATAGTTACCTGGTTCAGCTTTACTTCCCTTTTTGAATATAGGCACTACTTTCGCTATACGCCAGTCTTTGGGAACCATACCTGATATAACTGAATCCTTAAAGATCAAAAATAGCGGTTTTGCCAGTTCAGAGTGAAGCTCCATTAGAACCCTTGGGTGAATTCCATCAGGACCTGGTGACTTATTAATCTTTAAATGTTTTAATCGGTCACAGACTACCTCCTCACTTAAATAAGTACCTATCAGTGGGATAGTCTCATTATTGAGATTGCGTGTCAGTCCCTGAATTGGATCCTCTCTAGTAAATACTGTTGAAAAAATTCATTAAGTATGTCCGCTATGTCCTTATCATTTTTGATTAAGACTCCCGACTTGTCTTTTACAGGGCCAATACTCTCCTTCTTTAATCTCTTGCTATTAATGTATTTAAATAATTTTTTGAGATTTGATTTGCTTTCCTTAGCTACTAGTTTTCTGTTTCTACTTTAGCCGCTCTTATTTCTTTTTTTTCATTTATATTTTGTTACAGTCTTTATAGTGCTGAAATTATTCCACATTCCCATCAGATTTGTATTTTTTAAATGCTCGCCTTTTCTTGCCCATAAGTTCCTTTATTTTTTTATTTGCCACATAGGTTTATTATTATTAATCATTTTTTTGCTGCTCGTAGGAATAAATTTGAGAGTATTTTTAGCTAGTAGTGATTTTAATACAACCCATTTCTCTGTAGTATTTTTTTCTAGAAACAAACCTTCCCAATCAATATCCCTTGAAGATTCCCTCATCATTTCAAAGTTGGCTTTGCTAAAGTTTAGAGTCCTAGTTGAGCCAGTATAGGACTGTTTATGAAAACATATTGAATGTGACCATATTGTGGTCGCTGTTTCCTATGGGCTTCCCCACTTAATATCTGATACCAATTCCCCATTGTTTGTTAATACCAGGTCTAATATTGCATTGTTCCTGGTGGGTTCCCCAATTAGTTGAACTAAGTAGTTATCATTAAGTGTGTTTAAAAACCTATTACCCCTAGCTGTGTCACATGAATCGTTTTTCCAGTTTATCTCTTGATAGTTGAAATCTCCCATCACTACTATGTCACCTACTCCTGCTGCTCTTTCAATCTGCTTCAGTAACAATTCCTCGTCAGATACATTAATACCAGGCGGCCTATAGCATACCCCCAAAACTAACTTTTTTATTCCCTTTTCACCACATGCAATTTCTAACCACAGCGTCTCGACCGGATCTTCAGTCCCCTCCTGCAAATCCTCCCGTATATCAGGTTTTAAAAATGGTTTTACGTAAAGACACACCCCTCCACCCCTTTTATTTAGTCTGTCTCTCCTAAACAACGTATAGCCTTCTAGGTTGACTGTCTAGTTATGAGATTCGTCCCACCAAGTTTCAATAATGCCTATAATATTGTACTGTTTACTTGCTGCAATTATTTCTAGTTCACCCTTTTTACTAGTAAGGCTTCTAGCGTTCACATACATACAACTAAGATAAGCATTTCCCTTTGCGTTAGGGACATCTTTCACCTTATGTAGCAACGATGACCTGTAATCGTCATTAGTTAGTGCTTTGCTAAAACCTCTTTTAGTACCCATGTTCATACCTTTACCGGCTGCTCTTACCCTCGCCCAAACTTCTCCCCCATTTCGTTTACTACCGCCATCCCCACTTTTCTCACTGCACGCCCCGTAGTTTCTAGCTAAACCCTCCCCCCCAGGCTCCTAGTTAAAAATCTCCTCCAACCTTCTAACCATCCTTCCCCCCAGCACCGCTGCCCCCTCCTCATTCAGGTGCAATCCATCATGACAAAAAAGATGGCACCTGACTGAGAAGTACGCCCAGTGTTCCAGGAACACGAAAACCTCTTTTCTGCACCAATTTCTAAGCCACACATTTACCTCCCTAATCTCCCTCTGCCTCCCTGGACTAGCACGTGGCACAGGTAATATTTCAGAGAATATTACCTTAGATGTCCTTGCCTTAAGTTTCTTGCTTAATTCCCTATAGTCTTTCTTACGGACATCCCACCTTCCGCTGACTTTGTCATTGGTGCCAACATGCAACAAGACTGCCGGGTCTTTCCCAGCCCCTCCCAACAATCTATCTACCCGGTCCGCGATGTGCCGTACCCAAGCACCCGGGAGACAACAGACTGTACGGCGATCATGGTCCCGGTAGCAGATTGCCATATCTGCCTTCCTGATGATGAGTCCCCTACCACCACAATCTGACTAGGTACCTCACTATCTCTTGTCCCAACTGTGCCAGAGGGGCCGCTCCTCTGGATGCTAGAGGAAACAGTCCCCTCCGGCACCGACATTTCCTCACTATCATCCTCCAAATCCTCGTCCAGTCGTGCAAATTTATTCAGGTGTGATAGTCCAGAGATTTCGAGCCTCCCCCTCTTTTTCTTCCTTCTAACTGTGACCCAGCTAGCTCCCTGATTTTCCTCTACTACCAGTGACCCTTCCCACAGCTCCTCCACCGTTCTATCTAGTTCTTGCTCGAGATTGTGAATCTCCCTCAGTTGCGTAACGGTTTGCTCTAGATCCATTATCTGGGCTTCCAGGGCAACCGTATGCACACACCTCATGCAGATGTAATCACACAGGGACAGTTGTTCCAGGTGTGCGTACATCTTGCACGACATGCACTGAGTGAGGTCCCCAATCACAGCCCCACCCATAGTGTTTGAAGGTCTAACTCCCTGTTACTCTCAACAGAAAAGAAGCAAAAAAGGAATAAAGAAGAAGCAAAACAATCTGGGAGAAACCACTCACTTATACAATAATTAAGTTGGGTTTATACTTATCTATCTTTGTGCGGTCCTTTGCTTTTTATGCAGCTGTAGTCCCTAGATCCTCCAGTTGCAGCAGTTGTAATGGCAGCAGTTTCCGTCCCCTTCTGTCCTCTCTTCTGATGACTGCAGCAGCCGACTTCCTCGTCCCCTTGTGCAGCTCAGTAGAGGGTTCTGACCCCACAGGCAGGTTGTGGTGAAATACAATATACAGCAGCATCCCTGAAGATATCTAGTACACACACAAAAACAAAACAGAACAGGCACCCTACACACCAAAAAACTCTGCGCCTCACACACACACTCTCAAAACCCACCCCCTTGCTCACACCCTAGTTGCAACCCACACACACAGTAATCTCAGCCCCTTTGTCACACTCTACTCTCAATCCCTCTCTCACACACAAATCTCGGCCCCTCAGTCACACAATTTACTACACTGTGTCCCTCACTCACTCAATCAATCACTTAAGATTAAATGCTGACTGATTTTTTATTGTACTTATTATACAGAGAGCACAGAGAGCGGCAGCAGCAGCAGCTGTTAGACTTGCTGCGCTCCGCTCTGACACCCCTTGCTATGCTCCGGCTCCCTTATCGGACCTCTATCGGGCACCCCCCCTCTGGCCCGACCCGGCAGCTTCTCTCCCTCACACACACATGCGATCACACGCATGCCTGACCTCAGCACTGTCACTTCCGGTTCCGGTCACAGCGGCTCAGCGGCTCCTTCTCAGCGGCTCAGTGAAGCACCTTTCTATCTGTACATCATGTAATGCACCAGATATGGTGTGGGTTATATTGTTTCTGTGCAGGGTAAATGCTGGCTGGTATTTCATATATCCCACACATTTTAGGCAGCTTTATTTTTACACTACAATTTAAATTTCAGTATGAACACACCCCACACAAATCTAAGGGCCAGATTCAGTAAGGATTGCAAATTCTGCTAAGTAGAATGCTGACCACCACCCCCCTTCCCCCTTGACCAAGCAGAAATTGTGATTGCACCGCAGTTTCTGCTTGATTACAGAAAGTAGGGTTGACACCTGCCTGCGCAGCTTGGCTGTGCTTGCAGCAAGATTGCCCCCATCTTTATGATCACAGCAGCTGCATGTGACATCACGCAGCCGCCGTGATCACGCCCATGCCATGCCCCGGTTAGGATGATGATTACCCCATTTCTCCACCCTCGCAACACTCCATCTCTGCCTAGGAAATGGAGCATTGTCGCACCCCCACCCCGCAATTGACAGGCAGAGGTATTTGCATTTTCTGCGGGCATCCGCAGAAAATGAGGGTGAATGCACAGGATGGACCCTGCGCATGCACTCACATCCTTTTAGTAATTTTTGTGGTTGGATCGCCTATTGCGATGCAACCTGAATCGGGCCCTACATCTCTCTGCACATGTTACATCTGCCCCCCGCAGTGTAACATTGTTTTGCCCAGCTGCTTACAATCCTGAAACAAGCCCACAGTGAAGGGAAGCCTGCTTCTGATGGATTTCTTTCACCCTGCACAGGTCAGTCATAAGTGCTAATAGCCCTATGGATTCTCACAGTATCCGGACTATAGGGCTAATTCAGTAAGGATCGTATAAAGTACAAATTTGCATAAACTGCGACCAATCACAAAATTGCGAAAGCACGCCCAAACGGAAAATCTGCAACACTAATTTAATGTTACAAAAAAAGTGGACTTGTCAAATTTGCAAATTTTGCAATGAGATTTAAAAATCCACATTTTTTGCAAAAAAAATTACTTAGTAGCATTTTTTGCGTAAAGGTTTCTGATGTCACAATTTAACATCAGCCACACATAACATTGAGCCAACTATGCCTACTGACAGGGAGCGTCGAACAACAAGACAAGCTACTTTAGCTGGTGAATCCACAAACACAGTCGGGAAAAGGAAAAAAAAAAATTATGTTGAAAGTTTACATACATGACATAATAAAGTTTTTTTGTTATTCTTAACATTCCTTATGTTATTGTTTAATGTGAAAATATTTATTAAAAAATGGTGCATAATTAAAATGTCCACAAAATCACAATTATTGTGGTGATGTTATTGAACATATGTTTCTTTGTCAAGGGGGGGGGGGGGGAATTAAAAAAAACCTTACACATGTATGTGGGTATGATTTTGGAAGATAATAATTGTTTGTTGTTTTAAAGCATAAAATAAAAAGCTCAGCTTTTTAAACAATAAGCCATTAACCAGAAAAAAAAATCTTGCTTGTAAATGTTATTGTACATGTTTGTAGGAAAACAAGTGTGTTCTTGACAAACCTGCATTGTTATTAACTTAAAGAATTATTAGGTTACTAACATATACTTTAGAGCAGAGGTTCTCAAACTTGGTCCTCGGGAGCCCACACAGTGCATGTTTTGCAGGTAACCCAGCAGGTACACAGGTGTATTAATTACTCACTGACACATTTTAAAAGGTCCACAGGTGGAGCTAATTATTTCACTTGTGATTCTGTGAGGAGACCTGCAAAACATGCACTGTGTGGGCTCCCGAGGACCGAGTTTGAGAACCTCTGCTTTAGAGTAATACATGTGTTATATAGTTTAAAGCTCCCTTTAATGTTGTTAAGTTTTACTGCAGCTGAATAAACTGAAGTGTGGTCAGCAGTGTGAGCTGCTTGAGCTGAGTGTAATGAAGCAATGATTGCAGTATGCATTCTACAACTAAGGTCAGCTTGTGCAGATTTTAAGGTAGACCTGTAGTCACTCAGAAACTGCACACCTTAAATGTGCAGTCAGTTGCAAAAAATGCGTATGCCCCACCTATCTAAAATCTGCATACGCCCACAACACGCCCTTTAGTACGCCCCTACACGCCTAGTTTTCATAGTGTATACACAGTTTTTGGTATGTCTCAGAAGTTGTATCTTTTGTCTCAGATTTTACTTCATGCATGACTGTTGTGTGTGTATTTTCGCAATTTTTGCGATTTTTGCAGTTTTGCGTTCCTTGTTGAATTAGCCCCTACAGATCTACACTAAAAAGGTGTACAGTCAATAGGTCTACCACTAATGGTGGTCGACAAAATCCTCCTAGTGGTTCATATTTATTGAGATTAAGCAAACTCAATTTAGGTAGCTGCAGTCCATGTAGCATATGCAATTTTTTGTGAGATTATTAAATTTATATTATATTGTTCTACTAGGTGTCTGAAAGTCAGTCCACTAGCGCCCACTTAATTTCATTGTTTGAGTTTCCAGGTTTATTCATTTGACCTACAAAGTTACCAGATGAAGCAGCTGTCTTGGGCTCACTACATACTGTAGGTTATACTGGACCGATTACACAATGCCTGGATGAGATGAAATGTAATAGGGGAGCTACAAAATACTAAAGCAAGATACTCGATACTTACAAAATCTATACATTGTTAATCCTACCCACAAGAGTAGCAGGTAGGACAGCCATCTTGATCAAACTACATAAGTTACAATGTGTGAGATAAACAATACATGGCAATTGTCATGCCTTGAGGTCCAAGTCCCCATTATTGGGGACGGCGGTGTCACATCATTGCCATCCGTGTCCCTCCTGGCCACACTCCCTAATCACTGTGCTTGCCAACCAGAGCACCATATTTAAACCTGGACTTGTACTGTGATCATTACCAGAACAACTTTTCTTCTCAGAGATCAGTCTCCTGGCTCCCAGTTCCATTTGCATTCAGCACATGGTCTAGTATGGTACAGATATCCAGGGCCGGTCCAAGGTCTCTCTGCACCATAGGCAAAGCTTCAGCCTAGTTCCCCCTAACCTTCAAATTTCCCACCACCACCACCTCTAGGAGGGTAGATGCAGGTGGTCACTAGGTGGGCTGGGGGGAATTGCATCATTATACATATACAGAGACAATGGACAACACTCAAGGACTTTTAAAGTGAAAACGTTTTCACAATATACTTTCACTTTCAAATCCTTGATTGATGACCAATATTACTGCCTATGTATACATGCTAGCTGGCATGTTAGGAATTGTATAGGACGCTGAGGCCAATTTAATTTTTTTTCTGACAGGCAGGATGATATATACAGTATATATATTGGAGGAGGTGCATCAGGGCTATGAGGAGCGGCTGTGGGGGGTGCCCCTCAGAAACCATAGTTACATCCGCCTCCTATGTTTGATCACATGACTTGATGTTACATGTGTCAGTACAGAGGAAGCACCGAGGCACTATGTGGTACAGTCTGACAGTGTCGGCTGCACCTGATTAGACTTGCAGCAGCAGCCAGCGCAGTGTGTAAAAGGAGGAGGTTGCATACATAGACATTTTTCAGTTTTTTGATAGATGGATTCAGTGGCACCCTCCAGGAGCCGGCGTCCCTATGCAGCTGCCTAAAGCTGCCTAATGGTAGAGACGGCCCAGCAGATACCTGCTTCAGCCATCAGTCTCCTGCACTGCTTTTCAGCATTCAGACTCAGGTATCAGTACCCTGCATTGTTCTACAGCATTTAGGCTCAGATATCATTCCCCTGCAATGCTTTACAGCATTCAGACTCAGATATCAGTCCCCTGCATTGCTTTACAGCATTCATACTCAGATATTAGTCTCCTGCATTTCTCTACAGCATTCAGGCTCAGATATCAGTCTCCTGCATTGCTTTACAGCTTTCAGACTCAGATATCAGTCCCCTGCATTGCTTTACAGAAATCAGGTGCAGATATCAGTCCCCTGCATTGCTTTACAGCATTCAGACTCAGATATCAGTCTCCTGCATTGCTCTACAGTATTCAGATTCAGATATCAGTCCCCTGCATTGCTCTACAGCATTCAGACTCAGATATCAGTCCCCTGCATTACTTTACAGCATTCTGACTCAGATATCAGTCCCCTGCATTACTTTACAGCATTCTGACTCAGATATCAGTCTCCTGCATTGCTCCACAGCATTCAGACTCAGATATCAGTCCCCTGCATTGTTCTATAGCATTCAGACTTAAATATCAGCCCCCTTCATTGATCTACAGCATTCAGACTCAGATATCAGTCCCCAGCATTGTTCTACAGCATTCAGACTCAGTTATCAGTCCCCTGCATTGCTTTACAACATTCAGACTCAGATATCAGTCTCCCGCATTGCTCTACAGCATTCAGACTTAAATATCAGTCCCCTGCATTGCTTTACAACATCCAGACTCAGAAATCATTCCCCTGCATTGCTGCCAAGCATTTTTCAAACATCGACTGTAACCTACCTTCAGTGTGCACAGCATTCAGCTTCAAACATCATTTGCTGTCTGCTTCAATTGTTGAACGCACTCAATTCTAATACCATCTGCTGTCTGCCTTCAGTGTGCATAGTACCCAACACCTATACCAGCAGCCTGCAGCCATTTTACTACCTATAGTCCAGCCTCCTCACTCCAGTGTGAATCAGTCTGCTGCTATTTCAGTTTATCTAGAAACCTGTCTCTGCTCAGTATTCTGTATATCATATATAATACATGTTACAGTGACCTGCATGAGAAGTGTTATTAGTCCCTCAGGCTTCATACACTCTACCTCTATTGTAGCTGGCCCCAGGTTTCCCGATCTGAAATACCAAAATCCCAAGTGATGTTGTTTTGACCAGATGGATCTATAACAGGAACAGACCACAAGGATGGGCAAAATTCTGGCTAACCATTTGGAGAAACAAGAAGCTAACCTGGGCCATTCAATTTCTTCAAGGCTTGTCTGCCTGTTTGAATTCTATTCAGATCACCTCCTGTGATTGATCAGTGAGGTAAAATTCTCCCTCCCCCCCCCCCCTCATCTTACAGGCTTCATCTTTGTACCCCAGTCAAGTATGATGGAAATCTCAAAAATACAGAAGATTCCTAACTCAATGTAGGAAGTATCAACTTTAAACTACAACTGTGGACTTTCTATAGAGCAGGAATTAAGATCGCCAACATCTTATCATTGCTCACTGGGCAAGCCCTGACATGGGCCGCTTCACTTCACATCTAAATACAGTACTCTATTTAGGTCTGCACTCTGCATGTAACTAGAAAGTTTCATCACCATCTACATCCCATTCTCTGCCGTTCAGAATCAGATACCTTTCAATTAACTGTCCAAAAACTTTCATGTGTATAGACATTTTAAAGATGCCTAATGTGAGCAGCATTCAAAAGTTCTCAATTAAAAAGATTATTCCGAAATACCATACGATCAGAATTCATGCACCTTTATATGCTCTGATGACATATTATGTGCAATTAGAGCAGATGACATATAAAGGGACATGGCTGAAATGTGATAATTTTAATTGTTGTAACCAGTGGCAGAATTTACCTAAGATCTGGAGTACTGCAAGTCCCGTCCCCCCCCCAGGTAAGGGCGTGTACACACGGTGAGATTCGGATTTATCCGATTCTCACTTTGCGACGGGGGGCCGGGTCGGCACTTAGCCAGTATCGCAAGCACATAATGAGTGTGCTTGCGATCCTGGTTCTGTGCGATTTTGGCTAAGTGTCAATCCTGACTATCTCTTCTACAGAGATAGTCAGGATTGACTTGCCTGCACAGCCTATTTTTTCGGCCGATGCCGACCGCGCGGGGCAGCGCATCGGCATCGGATCGGGATCGCAAGGTGACTGTCACCTTGCGATCTGCACTATCTTTTCTTCCGATTCTGACTATATAGTCAGAATCGGAAGAAAAGATCTTACCGTGTGTACACACCTTAAGATCCACCATCCCTCTCAGAGTCAGTGAGCCATATGCAGTCTGTGACTGCGTTGGCTTGACTGTGACTGGCAGCGACTTCCTATTGGAAGTCTTACCTGTTAGCCACAGACACACAAGGTGAATCCTCCCTTTGGGGCTGCCAGACCAGGCTGCGATAAGCAGAGAGCTGGCTTCCTATAGGAAGCCAACCTCTGCCTTTGGCGCAGCCCAATCCAGCTTCTATAGGCTGCAGCTGATGCAGTCCATAGTAGCCAGGGGTTTGCACATGCACAGTTGTACTACGGCGTCTGAGCATGCTCTGGTTCTTGTAGCTGCCAGAACCATTGCAAAGGTGCCATGACTCGACTGACAGGGCTCGGCTCTCCTCCACACCTGGCAGCGGAGGCATAAGAAGGAGCCACCACTGGTTGTAACTATGGCTTTGGCCACATCAAGTTGTCATTACCCCTGTCTGGAAATTGAAAAAAAATTAAAAGTTGCACAAAACCACTGCTAGTAAGCCAGATATAAAAAGTGCAGAGAGAATTAGATTTGATTAGGGCATTGTCAAACTCAAATCTAAATTGTTGTGTAAAAAAAACTGTCCACAAATTGTGGGCTACAGTATATGCAGAAGCAGCCAGTATTTAAAAAAACATAAATATATGTATTTTCACCCCATGGTTTGTCCAGGTGCAAATTTACTTGCTTTTTTACTTTGCTAACAACTCAGAATCAGCCCCATTGTGTACAAGGAGTGAGGACAAAAACGTAAATAAATAATGAATAGCTAGCTTTATAGTAGAAACACATAACCCTCCTTTAACCATTACTTTTGAAGGTATTACAACATCACACTGAAAAGTGATAGCTTTTTGTAATATTTAAGTCATTTATAGATTTGACAGATATTGCTCTGAGCCCCTTTTAAGTCTTTTTTCAAGGAGTCCATTCTTGGGCTAACCTAAAACAAAACTGAATGAGCAGCTGGGAGCAAAGAGAGAAAACAAACAGACTTGACAGCTACTTTACAAGATCAAGTGCACTTTACCAAGGCTACTGATGCAGCTCCTTATTTATGATATTTCATTTTCTCCTTTAGCTTTTGAGAGCAGAATTTGAAATAATGAAATCAAATTGTGAGTGGATTAATGTGTCCTTAGGGACCAATGGAGCCATAAGAAATCTGAGCAATGTTATTCCCCAAGAGTACTGTACTCCATTAAATAAGATAATATTTTTATTTATAAAACTTACATTATATTATGATCCAGGTTAGCTGCTATCTAAATTTCAATTCAATGATAAACGATTGCATAATTGAACTGTTCATTCCACTACAGCGAATGCAGATCTCCATACACATAAATATAGGACCATAACCATTTATGTCTTTTAAATGATGAATTATATTAAAATAAAATGGCCTAAGAAATGTACATTAACACAAAAGCTCAATTAAATCAAACATAAAAATCTTTTATATCACAAGGTGTGAATTAAAAGGGTGGTATCATCACTGTGGCTTTCTGAAAACTTCTTGTGACCATGAAAATCGCTAACTTTTCTCACACATCAAAGTGATGCACAGGAAAATCTGCAATGATGGGTTACCACAATTAGCAGCTCATCGCTACTAATTGAATGTCCCCTTAAAATCATTGTACAGCATTAAATAATGTATAATTAATCTTTGTATTTAATGGATCATAACTTAAAATTGTGCTTATATTTATCTTTTGTGCCTCCTCAGTATTGTATCAGTAGGGTGCAATCATTTCTTTAACTTAGAAATTGTTGCATTTTTCTATTTTCAAATTATACATTAAAATGTCAATCATCATTATGATAGTGATGTCTGGCTTCTCTGGTGTGCAGCCATATCATAATAAGTCTAAACATATCTTCAAATGCATTTGATACAGTGTGCTGAGTTACATGTATTACGGTGCATAGAACTCAGAATAAAGGTAATTTTGCATAGGTTTTCAACACGCATTTTATACAGTTTGTGAATATTGGATACAAATGTTTGTCCATACCTCCCTACATGACCCTCTCCAGGAGGGACAGAACGCTCTGCTTCTGGATTTTTCTCTTAATCTATGATTGCCATCACCTGCGGTGAAACACCTTTCTTACCCATTAGCCTGTTCAACACAGGTGCCAGCAATCATACAGTAAGGAAAGTCCAGAAGCAGAGCATTGTGTCCCTCCTGGAGAGGGTCATGTTGAAAGGTATGGTTTGTCTTATGGCCCACAGAATTGTTGCATTAGATGACCACATTAAGGAGCTGAAGCAGAACAAGCACTACAACTGTTTGCCAGGTGTATTTTTTTGAGCACTGCACTTGCCCATAAAGTGAATACTTGCAAATGTGTGATTGTAGACAGGAACACATAGGGGGTCATTCCGAGTTGTTCGCTCGTTATTTTTTTCTCGCAACGGAGCGATTAGTCGCTAATGCGCATGCGCAATGTCCGCAGTGCGGCTGCGCCAAGTACATTTGCTATGTAGTTAGGAATTTTACTCACGGCATTACGAGGTTTTTTCTTCGTTCTGGTGATCGGAATGTGATTGACAGGAAGTGGGTGTTTCTGGGCGGAAACTGGCCGTTTTATGGGAGTGTGTGAAAAAACGCTACCGTTTCTGTGAAAAACGCGGGAGTGGCTGGAGAAACGGAGGAGTGTCTGGGCGAATGCTGGGTGTGTTTATGACGTCAAACCAGGAACGACAAGCACTGAACTGATCGCACTGGCAGAGGAAGTCTCGAGCTACTCAGAAACTGCACAGAGAAGTCTTTTCGCAATATTGCGAATCTTTCGTTCGCAATTTTGATAAGCTAAGATTCACTCCCAGTAGGCGGCGGCTTAGCGTGTGCAAAGCTGCTAAAAGCAGCTTGCGAGCAAACAACTCGGAATGACCCCCATTATACACTACTCGCATCTATCCCATACTTGCCTACCTGACCCTCTCCATGAGGGAGTAAACGCTCTGTTCCTGGACTTTCCTGGTAATGTATGATTGCCATCACCTGTGGTGAAACACCTTTCTTATCAATTAACTAGCTCAACACAGGTGATGGCAATCATACATTACCAGGAAAGTCCAGGAACAGAGCATTTTCTCCCTCATGGAGAGGGTCAGGTAGGCAAGTATGATCTATCCTTATAACTGGAGAGGCAGAACTGGCAGTGGGAAGTAGTGTTCTCATGTACGCTGTGTACAGTAAGGGAAAATGCTGGACATGACGATCAGTAGTTTTGCAGATATGCTCACAAAAGGAAATGTACAATTTGCACCAGATATAGGGCAGGTGCAAATAATCAACTTGACCTCATCTATTCTCATTGAATGATTTCTCAAACACCAGAACAGTTGTAGCACTGTTACATACCCTCCAACATGACCCGCCCCACTAGGTACAAAATGCTCTGTTTCTGGACTTCCCTCTTAATTTATTATTGCAATCACCTGTGAAGAAACAGCTTTCTTATAAGTTAACTAGTTCAACACAGGTGATGGAAATCATAAATTAAGAGGGAAGTCCAGGAACAAAGCATTTTGTACCTAGTGGGGCGGGTCATGTTGGAGGGTCTGCTGTTTTAATTAAGTATATCTATATAAAGCTGAGCATACAGTACACTATACAACTACCTGGCAGACCATCTGTCCAATCTGCCTGGTTGAAATGCAAATCTGGTACTGTATGGGAGCAAATAACAATCCACCATTTGCTCCCAAGCAATAGAAAATTAGTTGCTTGCATACATTACCATATCTCCCAACATAACCCTCTCTAGGAGGGACAGAATGCTCTGCTCCTGGGCTTCCCTCTTAATCTATGATTGCGATCACCTGTGCTGAAACACCTTTCTTATCCATTAGCCTGTTCAAAACAGGTGCCTGCAATCATAAATTAAGAGAAAAGTCCAGAACCAGAGAACTTTGTCCCTCCTGGAGAGGGTCATGTTGGGAGTTATGCATTACCATATTTTAGTCCAACCATGCAGATTGGGCAGATGGTCTGCAAGATAATTGTATAGTGTATGCCCTGCTTTAGATAATTGAGTGGATGCTCGTTTGTGGCACTTTCTGCAGTGGGAGAAGCATTCTGAATAGTAGGCAAATGCTTCCTCCTTTGTATATAAACATTTGTGTAGGTATGTTTCTTGATATACAGTAGCTGAGAAATTGTCTGCAAACATAATGTTTAACATATGTCATTGTCATTTTGACATGCTAGACTTGATTGTGCTGTTTTAGTTCATATTTGCAAGGTGCTCTATGATTTATTTTTGTATGAAAACAACAACACTCACACTTTGGAGATTTATGAGGACAATGATGGCTTGTGTTGTATTGCAGACAGTATTACCCTGCAGATATGCTAATTTTTACCTGGTTTTGTGTCTTTTCTTTTATTTCTGATTGAAAATAAACAATGTGATGATCTTACTAATGTAAAGAAAAATACAAACACTCCTTTCATCTCTGCAAGTAAGTCTCTATAATTCAAAAAACATCATATTAATGTTTTCAAACAAAATTGCTTTTATTTTGCCAAAAAAGAAGTGCCATATCTACGTTAAACAATAAAATGTATTCTTATTTTGATTCTTTAGATATATATTTTTTTTATTATTCCAAGGGACAATCTTTCACTTGTCTCTTCAAATCTTCCTCTGAATACCCTGAGTACTTTGCGCTGCAGGCTACAGGGGCTTGAGGAGCAGGGACAGGTTTTGAGGCTGCTGCTTTTTCAGGCTCAGGTTCTCCAGCAGCAGATACAGGACCAGGCCCAGGAACTGCAGTAACCATGATTTATAGATGGCTGCCAAAGTGATGACAACTCCTATTGTATGGCTGGTTGGGTTGGCTTGATGCTTCTTCAACTCCTAGATACTGTTGATGTTTTCCTTGTTTGTGCAGCTATTATGAAGCTTGCTTATGTTCAGATGAAGCATCCACTGGAGATGAACAGCATGATAGCATTGAACTTGCACTAGTGAATTTTGAGAATCATGTGAATAAATACTTACACTTGCCAACCTCTTCCCAACCTGCTGCTCTGGCAAAATCACCCAACATGTAACTCCTGGAGGAAGACCAAGTGGAACTATTATTTGAAGTATAATACTATATGGATATTCATTCAGTCAGTACTTATTCAGTTACACTAGCTGGTCCCTGCCATTCGGTAGCAGCATTTGTGTATCAGGAGGATTGAACAGGCAAGACATTGCAAACACTGTATAGGACTTCATAATTCCCCAGTACTGTGTTTATATATTTTTGCCACAATAAATTTTAGCAACTCAATAAACTGCTACTTCATTACTACTTTAACATGTACTTCTTGAAGCACAGATGTGTCTTCACTTACTGGTTGTCCGTACACCATAGAGTGTGAGATGCCCGGGACACCTGAGATGCTCTCAGAGGAAAATATTTGTCTTAAAACTTTGCATTTCATTCACATTCAAGACACAGTGAAAAGTTGCTCAAATACATAAGTGGGTTCAAGTTCAGAACACTGACTAATAATCACTATACTCTTTCTGAACATAAGTAAACTTGTTCAGAACATTAAGTAAACTCGAGATTACACTAAGTTAGACCTGCCACCACTGCTAAAGAGGAGCCTGGAGACGTTGTGATGCAGAAGAAGCGCTACCAGGAGATAGACAACAGGGATCACAGGAGCTGGAGTCGGTCTGTACCAGAGCTGCAGAGAAGACTGCTGCTACCACCACTTGTGTAAAAGCCATCCAGCAGGGGGTTTTGTGCAGCCCTCAGGGGTATTGCCAGAGAGGATGGCTAGCCAGCAGGGACGCTGCCAGTGAAGCTGGATAATGGGGTCAGAAGCCAGAGCCAGCCTGTCCCAGAACTACTGTGGAGACCGCCAATGTAGTCAGTGTACCCCATGTTCTGAACTAGAACCACATAAAGTGAATATGAAGTACCACTGGTTCATATTACCAACATATCTAATCCATTATAAGATTATACAATGACAAGTGATAAATTATTTTATTTGTGCTTGTATGCATTATATTTTGATTATCAAAGTAATTTTTATGCTTATTAACAATATATTTTTAAACTGATCTTTAATTTGAAACCAATTTCTTGTGTGTTTCCATGAGATTTGGTCCACTGGAAGAGGGAGGGGCCAGAGGAAATGTAGATGGGCTCATAAGTGAGTAGCCCATCAGAGGTGTGGCCAACTGCAGGAGGAAGTGAAGGAAGGTTAAAAATATGTAAATAAATCTGAAGTGTTATTATTTTTCTGTTTATCTATTATTTCTGTATTATTTTTTCCTAAAGTGATAATAGTATACTTCTTAGATAAGACCATATTGGGTGACACCAGTCAGCGTGCATAATGTGCATATGTAACATTAAATGAATTGCATTCTCTTAAATTTTCAACCCTTAACTGTATTTAAGAAACAAGTCCAGAACATTCAAGCTGTCTCCTATGGCAGTCTGTAAGAGTCAATATATATTGTCTTTTTACTAAAGGTAACCTTCCACCATGTAGAATGTAAGCTCTCACGAGCAGGGCCCTCTTCCCTCATGTGCTTATCCTTTCTTACTTTAATAATCTTCAACTGCACCAATTCCATCAGTCTTCTGCCACCTGATACTTATTCCAGTGTCATCTGCTGATGTAACTATGTTTATTTACCGTGTACTTGTCCTATACTGTCATCAACTGTAAGTTGCTGTTTTCCTGTTTGATTATTTGTTTATGTACTCTGTAATTGGGCGCTGCGGAACCCTTGTGGCGCCATATAAATAAAGGATAATAATAATAATAATAATAATGTAGTGTATGCAGTCTGTGTTTACTGATGGATTACTGTTAAATGCTCATGAATGCTTAAATAATATTCTGTTTGTTTCTTTTACAGATTTAGCGAGTGACAAGTCTCCACCATCACTTTGGTGATACCATCAGAGAGGTTGTATCCAGTGTCCTCATGTCACAGTGCAAAATATGCAGAGAATCCTGAACAAGAGCCTACAGTATCTCGTTCTGATGGAGGACAGAATGTTATTTTGTTTTCTTTTAAAATGTCAGAAACACATTCTAAAAATATTATTTACTTTTAAAATGTCAGAAACAAATTCTAAAAAATTATTTAAATGTTTAATTTGACTTGAGGGAAAGTACATTTTGCTTTAGAGTTGTCCATTTTGATTTCCATGGAAACTGAACTCACTCGAACATACAGTAGCTGTCAATCCAGATTCGAGCTTGGAAACATCATCTTCCCTGCACCAAATCTCTTGTGTTTTGTATTGCATATATGTTCCGCCTTTGTGATTGGGCACAATTTCACAAAAAAGACTGGAGGGAGAAGGTGTGCTGTATTGTAAGGCACTGACTTATGTGCCTTTCAGGCATTGGTTAAAAAAAATCATTAGAAGTACTATGGAAATGATGAATTGAACCATTTCACACAGAGAGAAGATCAGGCTAGGAAGAAGGTTGGTCAGCTGAACTATCAGGTACTGCACTTTGTAAAAATGTGTGGGGCATTCATTGCATTATTTTACACACAGGAGATCATACCAGATAGAGGGTGCTACACTGAGGCACTGTGTTAAACAATATAACATAATTTTAGGGTGCCATTTTTACTAGGAGCACTGTGTTTGTGTTTTCAGGAACTTTGCTTTCAAAAACTATAGGTGCCATTAAAGTGAACCTGCACCTTTTTAACATTTTTCCCCTATAACAGCAGTATACTATGTGATATTGTTTATTGTTTGTCAAAAAATTTATATACTAATTACTCTAATGTGTTAGAGGCTGTTGTACCCCAAGAAGACCTCTTTATTTTGACATGTTCCAGATATATAAAGTTTTCCCTGTTGTTGTCAAAAACAAAAAAAACTGCAGTCTTTTTTAAATTCTAAATTAAAAAAAACAAACAAATAGTGTATTTATTTTGTGTATTTAAAGATGAGTGTCTCCCATCATCTACACCCCACAAAAATTCTCAAGTGTAAAAAAACTAAATTCTTGGTTGGTGTCAAAAATAAAGCCAATCACAGATCAGTCTATAGAAGAGCAGGAGCAGCAACCCAGTACTAGTACTGCAGCCAGTCATGATAGCAATGTACCTCAACATCTACTAAAGCAGGTGGTCAAGGGGAATGAAGGTTTAAGAAAGAGCACCTGAAATCTAAACAATATTTGACAATGTTAAAGAAAGCACTACTTCTAATAATAAACTGAATATTTACTGACGGAAAATGTAAAATTTCCAACATGACATACTGTACACCACTCACAGTGGCAAGGAAAGGTTCAGGCCATGGTCATTTTTTGTGAGTGGTGGTCCTGCTAGTGCTACTGCTGTTTCATAGACTAGAATGCCTATCTCAGAAGCCAGGGCCAAACACAGTCAGGCATCACCTTCTGTAAACTCACATTATATGCAACACCTTGACTCTTTGAGTCTAGAAGAGGTGTCAACTGCCGAACAAGTGCTAAGACTGAAGAACAAACTCTGTGTTCACAAACTTGAGAAATTCCTGTGGAGAGTCTAAGGGTGTCCATGAGTACTATGTGTGAGTATGACATTTCTGGCACTGTAATCATACAGAAGCCTTCCATTATTTCTGCACATGTGGGTAAGAGCACCACAAGTAAAGATGGTGACTAGGAAATGAGGATACTACTTTGGAAGTGCAACAGGATGACAGGGATATTTGTGTATCTGACACTGATGAGGATGTTGTTTGTGTCAAAGTAAGTCAGCCACCAGTACCAGCAATCATTGACCATGACAAAAAGAAGACCATTGTCATGCCTGGACATAGGACCTAAAAAGCTACCTTTTATTTGTGAAATTATGTTTACCCAAATGCTGACAACATCTGTACCATTTATGAAGTCAAAATAAGTAGAGGTAGGGATGTTAAACATCTAGGAACCTCCTCCCTAATATGTCATTTGCAGCGAGTTCATGCAAATATTTGGGAAAGTTTGAAAAATCCGGTAAAATAATACTAAGCAGTCCAGCATCAGCTAGCTCCCAGCTCTCAGCTATATCCCAGCACAAGCATTCTCCACAGCCAACACCTTCATCATCATTCTAATCATTAATGATCTGGAGTAGCTCATCACAGGCAGGCTACTCTCTATATCACCAGTTTCACTAAGAGGCATGCTGGTGTCAACCTGTTAGTAAATCTCAGGGATGTCATAGCAAAAAGGTTCGCCCCACTAGGACTTTCCTCAGGATTTGTCATTTCCGATAATGCAAGTAATATTAGGAGAGCATTACAAATGGGTGAATTTAAACATGTCCCATGTTTTGCACACACAATAAACTTGGTGCTACAGATTTAAAAAATATAACAGGTGCATGCAGGAGATGCTGCACACAATTTTATGTACTGTTATATGTACTCTTATGTTAAGACCATTGACCAATAGTACAATACTTTGTTTAAGTATGTTTAGCTATTGATCAGTTTGCAATTGATTGCTTTTATATACAGCATTTATGAATTGATAATTTAAAAAAGGTATACATATCTTTGTAAATATACACGTGTGATTTGAGTCTTTATTCAGCCATGTCAAATATTGTTTTATGAGTGCAGCAACCATAATATTTTATTATATTAGCTATCAGGTGTTATGCTTTCAAAAGTTAGACTATCCAGTGCTAATGAATTTGTCAGTTTTGCAGTTTCCATAGACTTCTATAGGGACTGCTATGCTGCTCAAAATCTGCACAGCAGTTCCCATTCAACACCTGTCACATACACATCCATCATATCAAATAGTTATAAATATGTTATAACTCATACAGCAGTTAGAGGTGGCAGAAATGTCATGAACCCGCTCGTGCGGCGTGCAGGAATGGCAGAGTGCACATGGCAAAAGTTAAATAAGGAGCCGGTACTGACCATTGCAGGAAGTCCTGAGGTGCCCACTGAGGAGAAAATTGAGGCTAAATTCAACCCGGCTAAAGGGCCTCTGACATCACTACCACATGAACCACAACAGCAGGGGGAGGAGCAATATCAGAACATGGTACCCAAATTGTACCCTTGTGGGGTTGCTATGCTTGATACACTTCGGGCTAATGGATGGCGTAGATGGTGATACTGCTAATACACTGCCCTTGCTTCTCCCCCTGCCATTATGGGTCATATTGTTGTGATGTCAGCAGTCCTTTAGCCTATTTGGGTTTAGCATCTACTCTGAGGAGACTGACCATGCTATTGAGGGGGAGGCTATTGGTGGCTCTGTGTGAAAGCTGCATCTGTGTGATGAGTGCTGTCAAGCCAGTGGTAGACACAGGAGGAGCAGTGATTCAAGCGCTGTGGTCTCCTAGGTGTCCTTCAGTGAAAAGGCTAAATTGGAGACGTAACTTCCCTGACAATTGTCAGAGCGGGAAGAGGACCCAACAATGGCTGTCATGGAGAAGAGGCACTCCTTCCCTGTCAGATCTCCATACAGTGAAAGATACCTGCAGAGTGAAATCCACAGCTGAGAGATGCGGCAGTGGTGTTTCAGTGTGTTTCAGCTTTGGTGGAACAGGAGACACCCACTAATCAGAGGTGTTCTTGAAGAGGCAGAGATCCTGGCATCATGCACTGGGAAAAGTTAGGATCAAGGGACTAGCAGTGGCTCTAAGTGGCTCTAAAGATGGGGCTGGAAGGTTGATCCTCCATTGAGAGTGACAGCTGCAGAAGCTCTCCAGCGGGACCAGGTCCTGAATTACAGTGTTGCTTGAGAGGTGGGTGACTATACACTTAGACATTATCCAGCCTGCTATAAAGGATTCACATCCCTACTGACAGGAATACTTAAAGTTAAAACCATTATACAGAAGTTTCACAGGAAATATAAAAAGTCAGCCATCATTGCAGGGACAAGCCTATATTACAGAGCCTCTCGTATTGCAAAAGTCAGTCATCACTGCAGAGAAACGTCTATACTACAAGGCCAGTATTTGTCATAGAGCCAACATTTATTTTAGAGCCTGCCATTAGATAAGGGCCAGTTCATCTTAGTGAGTTCTTCTATTGTACCTTTCAGAAATAGCATTAATTACAGAACTAGTCTGTACTGTAGAGCCAGTCTTTATATCAGGGATCAGTAATTAAAGTGGTATTAATTAAAGGGAAAGTCTTCTGAATATAAGCAAATCTAACAAATACCAAGATTACAAGTAACTGCATTTGTACTATATGGGAGGGATATATTGTACTCCGAGCCCGGCGGCTGTGCAGGATGCCGGCCAAACTCTGGCTTTTTTTTTAAAGGGGCAATCATGTACAAGGCTTGGTTTAGCCCCTTTAAAAAAATGTCAGAGTTCGGCCGGCATCCTGCACAGCCGCCAAACTCATTCATTACATCCCGCCCTATGTTACAAAGGAGATGATCTATTTCAGCAATAAGTAGCTACACCCGCACCTAAAAAGGATTGACGTATTAACCATAATCTACTATTATTCTCTGGAATTTATAATACTAACTAAAACATAATAATAACAACCCATCAGATTTGTCTTCTTTAGAGTGCCCCACCTAAAGCCTTGCCAGGAAAGATCAACAGATTAAAATGGTGGGGTACTGTGTATATTATTACTGTTATAGTATAAGTGTGTTTATATATGTGCAGAATTTATATATTTACTCAAGTTACTACTCTACTTACTAAGATAGGGTTTAAAACCCTTTACATATTGCATTATTGCAAAAATATTTTCTATAAGTGTATTTGGGTTGAAACTGCTGTGTTGTGGAAATCAAGTCAAAGCAACAGGAGTGACTAGCACAGTAATACCACTTTCAGATTGCCTGAGGTGGGTCGCACCCGGGAGCCTGACATGGGAGCTACCAGTGTGTAACCCACCTCAAGCGCCCCACTGCCACTGTCCGCAACCCAGCATATTGCCGTGTTGGTGACGTCAGCGGTGACTCAGCAGGGATGGCACTTGGAGATCACATGATCTTCAAGCGCCGCCCGTACACACACAGAGAATGGGAAATGGGACGCAACGACTCGGCTCCCATTCACACGGCACAGTGAGCTGGGTTGAACACGAGTCACTCGACCTGGTATTTCAACCCTTACACCTTTCAGACTGCACCTGAACATGAGTTATACGCGCTCATGTGCCAATATCCCGTTTTGATAGGTGGCGATTATAGATCCAGCAATCAACAATCTTGGCTCTTACAATTTGACATGGCAACATTATTATCTAAAGTCATTAAAATTGAAACTACAAAAATTAAATTGATATAGCCACAGTCGTCAATCAGAGCCATCATTATCATTGTGTTTTTAAACCCCCTGGGTGCTGGTTAACCAACAATTCACAAAATTGTAGCAGCGAATATAGTATGAAGTTATTGTGTGAAATTACAATAACAGGAGGGTGCAGGTAAATGTGATATGCAGACAATGCAGATATATTTGATGGAATTTGTCAAGGCTGAGGAACTTGGTAAAGTAAATGAACTTGAAAACTTCACTAGCATAGGCGTAGCTATCGTAGTTGCAGGGAGTGCGGTTGCTATGGGGCCCTAGCCACATCCAGGGCCCGGCCCTCCACTCTCCCTGCACCTGGAAAATATGCTACCTGCTAGCCACACACTTACTACAGACTTGTGCTCCGTGGCTTCTGCTCTATCAGCAGTGTGCTGCTGCTTCAGGCACATCTGCTGTCAGTGTTACAGATGGCTCTAACTTCCCGTTCTCACTGATGTTGGGAGGAGCCATGGCACTGCTTAGTCTGGCTCCTCCCAGCATCAGTGAGGATGGAGAGACAGGGAGCCAGCTGGCTGGGACATTGACTACAGCAGCACACTGCTGATAGAGGAGAAGCCGCGGGAAACAGGAGGTGAGTGCCTGCCCGCACAGTGTGCAGCGGTGGTGGTGGGGTGGGTTTGCGGAGAGCTGATGCAGCAGGGTTGTGAGTGGGAATGGGGTGGTGAGAAAAATTTGCTATGGGGCCCCATATGTCTTAGCTCTGCCCCTGTTCATTAGTATAAGCAGAGTCCAGAAACAAAAAGCAGTATGGTAACCTGATTAATGGCAGGGTTCTTTTTGCTTGACAGAGCCAGAAGACATGAACAGGTAACATTAAACATCAGTGAACAACAGTGACCCAGCCCTGAGTGCTGGGATCAGACAGACTAAAGAGGCAGCTGCCAGGTGTAGTCCATGCTGGTAATTGAATTATCCACTACCCAACACATGAGCACAGAACAGAGTCCAGAGAGCAGCACCTCTGGTAAGGACCAGTACTGCAGCTCACATAGCAGGATCCCTGGCTACCCCTGTTGGCAGGACACATACTGCCGGGAAAAAAACAGCAAAACATACAGGGCTGGATTCAAATGTTAACGCGCCCCCTATCTCCCGTCTAAAGTGATGGGAGATAGAGGAGCGATATTCAAATGTCAACCATTTTTGTCTCTATCACGCCCAGTACAGTCTGGATTAGGTGTGCAAAGCACCTAAACCCGACTACACTAATGGGCGCGATCGTGAAAAGACCCATTTGGGTGCCCAAACGGGTCTCTTTACATGCATTTCAGCTTACAACCTCCAGTGGTAGTTAGCTGAAATGATCTTGTCGCACCCGTCGGCAGTATCATTAGAATACCGTGGGTGGGCGCAATGGTGGCCATGAGGGGAGAGAGCACATTTGAATCTGGCCCACAAAGTTCTAACACATTGAGTACTGTTGAAGAAGCCCTCCAGCAAAGATGGCATATTGAAGCTGAATCTGCAATAAAAGTTGGGGGAAATGTATCAAGCCTTGAGGTGATACAGTGAAGTAGTCCTAAGCAACCAATCAGCTTCTGACTGTGCTAGAAAAATGGCAGAAGCTGATTAGTTGCTTTGGGATTCAGAAAACTGCCCCAGAAAGAGATTATTTTCTCCTGTCTGTGTTATAACTGACTTATAACACATCCAGCCTGTGTGGCAAACAAGGCACCGCAACAAGGGCCACAGCACCATTGTAACACATGCACAGCCCCAAAAAGATTGGTCAATAGTGAACAAAACGGTACTCCATCTGGGCTAAATCAGGCCCTCTGAATCATCCACACTTATGTGTGCTCAGTTCTTTCATGCAGATGATAGAAATGCAAATACAGACCTTTCCTCTGTCGTCTTACATTCTGATCACGACAAACGCATCTTGTGTTCCATGAATAGAGTGCCTGCGGGTGTGCGCATGCACCCACGATCTATAGGATCGCATGGTGCACGCACTCCCGCAAAAGGGGCGCAGCATGCCGTAGCTAGTGCCAGTTCTCAATGCAGCTGCTCGCTGAAAGAATGAGAGTGCCCACACCTGTTCTGTATCTCTGCAAACAGGCTCAGCATCAGCTGTGTGTGTGAGTACAAGGTTCATGTATGATAAAATAGTCAGTTTTACAATGTGATTTAAAAATTGGGAATTACTATGTACAACGTACTGTAGTTTTTGTGTATTTCCCTCTCCTGAGTCTAATGTCTGACAATGGAGCGCTCATTTACAGTTGGGCATATAATAAGTGTATAATAGTCGTATTTGCATTACGCACATTTGCACTAAAGATTTATACATAAATATGTATATACACATATGACACGACTAGTTAAAATTCTGTCAAAATTACAGAACAACAAAAGTAATGTCAGCGCTAGCGGCTGTGCGTGCCCGAACAGTGCAATACTTGATTTGCTCCTTTGGGTACCATCAAGTAGCCGCAGATATGCAAAATACTTGGGTAGAGGTAAGGAGCAGCGTTAGCCTTTTATTCTATAGGATGTTTGACTGCTTATTGAACCCTCTAGCTGGCAGTGCTCAATTAATAAGCAGTGTAGGTTTATTATGTTAAGTCACAAGCCTATTGCATTCAGGGGCATACACACAGTGTGATTTTGTCTATGAACGATTTAGGCTTAAAGATTTCCCTTGAACCTCCCGGAGTCCAGAACCAACGATACTGACTATACACATGGAGCGATTTTGGCTATGAACGATTTTGGCTATGAACGATTTTGCCTGTAGTAGAAACCAAGCTTATTTAAATACTGAGTTGGAATTTCAGGAGGGAGAGTATCACTTTTGGGGGGGATAAATAGTGGTGGCCATTTAAAATCTGTTTCTAGTTTCTCTCATTATGGATTCCTTCCTATACCAAGTCGGGGTAGTATATGCTCAGGCTGTGGTGATTAGTTAAAGGGAGAGAGCCCATAAAAGGAGACGCATTCGTTCATGCTGGACAAAAGATGCTGGACAGGAGATTTGGGAGAATAATCCGGATGATTATCGCATCTTCCTGCGAATGGATGAAGACACTTTCCAGGAGTTGCTGACTCATGTGACACCCCAAATTGAGAAGCAGGACACCAATATGTGCAGGTCTATTTCTGCACAGGAGAGGCTGGTGTTGACTCTCCACTTTATGGCTACTGGGAGATCCATGATTGACCTATAATTCAGCATTCTCATCTCCCCTCAGACTTTGGGTCTCATAATTCCTGAGACCTGAAAAGCTATTCACCGTGCTTAAGTGACAGTATTTTAAGGTACTGTAAAAACAGATGGGGGTTCCACACATTGCCTAGGCTAATGAGGGCTAGTGTGCAGCTATAAACCATGTCACCCAACCCTGAGGTGATTGCAGCACTCACTTCTGGTGTGTTGCAGGCTATAATGTTTGTTTTAGGTCCAATAGTATCCCATGGGGAATGGGGTTGGTGGTGGGAGTGAAAATGTACTGTTTATTTTTAAATGCTCACTGTTTTGCTATGGGGTTAAATCAATAGCAGGCGGCTGGAGTCGCAGGCTTCATTTTCCCAACACCCACCACATTTTGGTGCTGGCAGTGGCAAATTTGCTCAAAAGAGTTTGCCAGCCCATACCTAGCAAACACTTTTCAGCAATTCAGTGATAAGCACAGGCAGGTGAAAGGGGATGTTGTTACCGTAATTTATTTGCCGTGCCTATGGCAAATTTGCACCCCTTCACAACCTAGGTCCAGTATTGAATTCCTCTCTATGGGGCTGATTCAGAGAAAGACACAGATTGCTGCATACACAGCCAGATCTGCATCCATCTCTGCATCCATCTCATCACATGCTGGGGCCCGCCCAACTCAGGGCACGGCCACCCAGCATGTGTGATGAGCCGCCTCCCGATGGGCATCGGGACTACGGTTAACCCCTGGTAGCGCAGCCTGGCTGCTCTGTCAGGTGGTCGGCCCTCATTTTTTTAATCGAAGCGGCAGTGTGTGATGTCATGCAGCCGCCCCGAAAACAGTCATGGCACACCCCCATTTGGCCCACCCCCCCATGCTGCGTTGCCATCCTGCAAACTCCACTGTCAATCATCGTGTGGCCACATCCTTCCTGGATACACCCGCAAGGAAACTGGTCACATGTGCATTGCGGCCAGTGCGCGTGTGCAGACCAGATGGACGCGGCCGGTGCATATGAACCCGTAGCTGTGTCCATCTCTAAACCAGCCCTTATGTTCACATTTGCTGTGTGTGCAATAAAAATTACGTTTCAAGTGAAAATACATGAATCTAAAATTATTTTGTGTGTCTTTTTTTCTAGTTTCCTTTATGTGCTAAGGATTGGAAAAACATCACGGAGGAGTTTGACTTGCAGTGGAATTTTCCAAATTGTGGGTGAGCTATTGATGAGAAACATGTCCGGATTACTCCGTCTGCCAGGAGTGGATCCATGTATTATAATTATAAAGGCCTCTTCAGTGCTGTGATGATGGCAATTGTCAACGCTAATTCTGAATTTATTTTTGTGGACGCTGGTAATAATGGCAGAGCCTCAGATGGTGACTCATTTCAGGAGACTGTTATGAGAGGCTATAATTTAACAGTCTCCATTTACCAAGCGCAGAGGAGTGCTTGCATGTCCTCAACTTTATCTTTGTTGTGGATGAGGCGTTTGCACTTCATGAACATGCTATCAAGCCCTATCCACAAAGGGTGCTGAGAAAGGAGTGGTGCATTTTCAATTATCGGCTGTCTTGGGCAAGACGTATTGTGGAGAATGTGTTTGGCATCCTAAGCAGTCCATTCCGAATTTTCCACTCTGCCATCGAGCTCCGTGTGGATAAGGTTAAATGGATTGTGTTGAGTTATTGTGCATTACATAATTTTCTGAGGAATAGGAAAATGCAACATAGGCTAACACCTACAGCAATGATGGATGACACAGACCAGATTGAGGACAGTGATAGGTGGACTTCTGCGGATAGATCACGGTCTACTCAATTGGCCAATGCAAAGGCCAAACAGGTCAGGGAGGATTACTTGAGGTATTTCAATGGAGTTGGGGCAGTTGGCTGGCAGGAATTCTCCATAAATTTAGTGTGTGATGATACATAGCAGTTTGACACATTACAATTTAACTTTACGTGTGTGACTGCATCAATTTTTGAATTTTGAAAAGCATGTTAGATTTAAAAAAAAAAAATTATGTTGAAGAATATATAGTGTTAATATGCTTCCAACCCTAATGTATAGGGTTGAAAGCATAACTTCTGGCTACTGGAAATAAGGGATAAATAATGGATGGCATGCATATACATAAGTGGTCTGTGTGGTTCTGTTTTATTATACTGGGTTCCCTATATTCTCAAATGACAAATATAAAAGCTATGTTCACCAGCGTACAGTGTTTTTATTTTTGTAAGGGGTCCAGGATACATAAAGTTTTTTTTGTGGTTTTGAAAATCTTTTATCAGGACCAGCATGTTAATGCCTCTGGTGTCCCTAATACATTTACTGTTAAATAGGTGTGTTAAAAACCAAGACTCTGACTAAACATGTGCCGATGTTCACATGATAATGATTCAGAAGCACATCGGTACTACGCTGAATGGAGCCCTATGGCCCACATTTAAAGTCACACCTTAAGTTACCTTGGCTAATAGAATCAGCCAGGGCTATTTTAAAAGCCCATCTTTAGGGGGATTTGGTTTGTAGGCAACCAACTCCCCAATAACAGCACCCCACACAGAGGGAGTGAGGTAGCCATGTAGTAGTTACAGACGGACATTGGGGAGCCTGGAGGGAGAAGGACTCACTCTCTCCTGGGTCCACACTGGATGCCTGCACCTGCTGCATTTCCATTTCATATTCTTGTCCTCCTGCTGGGGCCTTGAAGCCATCTGCGCGCCTCTGTTGCTCCTCTCTCCCTGGTTCCCAGAGGCAATTAGGCACTGCAGTGCTTTTAATGGGATTTTTGTATCACTTGCCTTGAAAAAGATCCTTTTGGATTGAAACCTCGTTGATTGAGATCCGTGGGCTATTTTCAGGACTATCCCAGAGACTTTGCTCAATCTTTGTTGCGGATATGCTGAAGCTCTAATACAGGTTTCAGTCCGAACATAATTACCTGTTTCATGACTTCTTCCCATATTGTTGCCACTACTTGCCATCTGATTGTGACATACAACTCTGCATATGGACTTCCATAGGATTTTACCTGCCACATTATTTTAATGCATTTTAAATTTGCTCTGGAATAAAAAAGATTTTTTTTGGTTATGTCCTCCTGGTGTGGAATCAGTCTATAAAGAAACCGAGAAACGTGGAACCCATCTCCTAGACAAGTGAGTTGGGTACGCATTATTTTCCTGATTAGGTAATATCTCTTGGGTACAGGTTCTCTTTTAAAGAAACCTTTATGTGCCTTTCCACCACTCAAGTGGTAGTGAGATTTTATAACTACTTTTATCATAAAAAATTTGCAGAATCACCTCGAACACAAGGGGAATCTGTTCTTCATTTATTTTGTAACATTACTACACATTGTTGTTTTTTGTTTATTTCATGTTTCTGTTGGATTATCGTGTCCCCATGAGGAGGTGTTAGATGAAGAAACTTTGCCTAACAACCGACCCTAAGGATTTTATTGGTTTGATTATCCCTATTCTTATCTCATTTATATGTCTACAATATTTTGTCAACTTTGATCCTCCACTTTTTTCCTTCACATTTTTTGAAACAAAAACCCCATTAACAGCACCATTTCCACTGAAAATGGGACTGTTATTGCAGAAACACACCGGGACTCGCAGACACTGTAGATATATACACCAGATATATTCTGCACAAATGAAATACAGTCTTAAAACACAATTTTGTACTCCAACAATATTAATTAGAAATACATTATTTGACCATAATTTCTACACAATAAAAAACACAACAAATATTTTCTATTAAATGTTTTACTAAATGTGAATTAAAAATTCGGGACTGGGGGCCTAATTCAGACCTGGTCACACGCAGGCTATTTTTTGCACTGCTGCGACCAGGTAATTGCTGCCTACAGGGGAGGGGGTAATTGCTGTGCTGGGGCAGTTTGTGCACAGCCCAGGACTTACTCAGCCGCTGCGACAATCCGGGATGTTGCTGATGTCAGGAACCCCCCCAGGAAAAATCCGGGCATGCCTGCATTTTCCCGGACACTCCGAGAAAACGGTGAGTTGCCGCCCACGAACGCCTTCTGCTTGTCATTCTTCTTGCGATCGTCGATGCAATCGCTTTCTTCGTAAGATTCATTGATGCCCGGCGACAGCCGACACTGGCAGGTGACAGCCGTCACCGGCGGCCGACGCGCCTGCGCATTGCGGATCACATGCATGCGCAGTTCAGACTCGATCGCACGGCTGCGAAAAATGCAGCGTCAATCGTGTCTGAATGACCCCCTGGGTTCACTTATTGTACTTCAGGTCAACAAGTGACTGTGTAGCAAGGAATATGCCAATCATACAGCATAGAAGAATCAGGCATGTCAACAAAAGTACAAGTTCAGTAGAGGCAATAACAGTGATACCAACATAACTTGGGTAAGAAGAAGATTCTAAAATTTCCAAACAGTGTTTTCAAAGGAAAACAGGTATCAGATCATATAGTTCAGTAGCCAGTGAAAAAGATTGACAGAAATCAACGCTATGGTAGAAGTGACCAAAGTCCTGTTCATCCTGGAGCAACAGTTGAAGAAAAGGGTCACAACAATTTTTTAAATCACTTTTAAAAACCATTACTATATAATATTGTAACCCTTTCCTACCCACTATTTCCCTGCAGTGAGGGGGTTACTATCAGTGACTACTAAGGCGTGCCTCCACCCAAGCACTTATGTAGTTTAGGCTTGCTTGGGAAAGCCAATGAAGAGCATGTATTAATACCCTTCCCCTAGGTTGCACTTTGACCTGTACCTTCACAACTGTCTGTTCTTCCTTGTGTTTCAGATTCACTCCAACGGTCATCAACTGGATTCTCAATTAACCCTATTGGTAAGTATTTATGGCAAATTAAACACAACCACTTCTCTCACTTATAACTTTGCAATTATATTGTAATAAATCTTTACCTCAGCTTATCTCTTTATATCATAGATTATCCTATATACTCTATACCATACATTTCCAACTGCATGCATTACAAAAAAAATACTCTTTGAAATAAACACCTATAGGTGTTTGAGTGACCCGGGTACTCTTAGGGTGATACTGCACTATAGGGCCCATAAACCTATGAAAACATCAGCATTTAGTACAAACTATGTAACATCATTACTAAATAATAACCTTCAATTCTCCCTTTAGCTAGTGAAATGACTCTTGGCTCAGTCTGGAAAATTATTGCAACAGTTACTGTCCTATATAATGTTACAAATGTTTCTCTGTGGTCTGCTGAGTAGAAGGTACTTCTTAACTTATATGTATCAAACACTAACAATCATCTTTTTCCCTTCACAGTAGATGTGTATTTGTAGCTATACAATTTTATATGGTACTCCTTGGGACGTTAGTATATCTGATCCCTGGCGGCTGTACCTCCTTAACCAAGTATTCCTGTGTATTTCCTAACACAAGGGTCCTCTATGTTCCTGCAGAGTTTAAGTGTTTAAGCTGTCCCTTAGGCGATATCTGGGTTAGAAGCAATATATAAAATATAATCACAGTCTTGGTGTACTTGAAGTAGTTTGGCTCATAACAGTAGAGTCTTTTATATGCTGACTACCAGTCTCTTCACCTTGTACTTATGGAACAGGTGAATTGTTCAGCAACTATTTATAAAATGCAGATTAATTTGGACTATCCCTTTACTATTGACTCTGCTTTTATTTGCTGTCTTTATATAAATGCTGCGCTTAATGTCTTGGTCTCCGCTCTTATTGTTTCCTAAGCAGAACGACACCCTTTGTATACATAGCAGTTCCTATCCTTCAAAAATTAATCCTCAGGGCTGCTTAATGTTCCGATTCGCCTGCACCAGTGCTAATTTGATGCTGTGCAACACTGGTAACTGACACTGCTAGAAATATTAATGCAGCGCTACTATAGTCCTTGGGCACAGTTCCACAGGTACATATACATAGCCCTCTAGCACTTTCCAGCTTTCTTAATTTCTTATGATGGAGCAGGAACCGATACTGTACAATCCACACTGGACTAATGATGCAATAAAATTGGATTCCTCTGTACTATAGTCGGCTCCTCTATATCTGTTGTCTAGAGCCAGTATAATCAGTCCCACTCCTGTCATAGACTAGAGCGATAGTACTGCTGGTGTACAGTGTACAATGAATATCTGCTTAAATACACTTACACCTCCGCCCATTTATGCTGTAGTAAGGGGCTTTCCCTACTCCTCCTCTCTCATTTGCATAGGCCGCTTCTTCACTGCTTATAGGCGCCTCACTCTGTGGCTCTGCCTGGGGTTAGGGTGTGTGTGGCTGTTGCTAGGCTGCTACTGGCGTCTATGTTGTTATAGCACCGGCCAACTCCGCTTCCCCTCCCACTGCTTCTGCCGCTCAGAGGACTCTAAGAGGGCTATCCGTCGGGTCACACCACCTTCACCTGCCTGCCTGGAAGACTCTGCAGGGGCAGCGTGCGGCGGCACAATACCTCAGCGTGATCTCCTCCTCTCCTCCCGATGCCTGGAAGGATAGCTGGCAGGTACCGTGCAGACTCCGGGCTCCCGACCGCGTCTTCTCTGGGCTGCGTCACACTCTCACCGCACTCCCCCTTGTAAAGTTCTGCCGGTTCTCCCTAGCGGCTGTCACTTGTCTCCTCTCACCGCTCCCGGGGCTGGCTGTGTTCAGCAGTTCCCAGCTGCATCCAGTCTCCTGCGTCACCGGCACCAACTGACTTTTGTGCACCTGCTCTCCTCTTTGTGCGGTCTCTGCCATTTGACCATTATAGCAGCGTGAGGGTCAGTTTCTGGAACAGTCTCTCCTGCTGTCCCATAAGTAGTATCATCCCTGTACACCATGTTATTGTTACCAGACATATACATAGTTAAATATATATATAATGAAAAATACATGAATTCATTTATATGCACCATTACCTAGTATAATTCAATGGGTCATAGTAACTTGTCATACCTCTAAATAAATTCCCATGGTCTTCCTATGCTAGGGCGCTACAATATATAATATAAAAAGTCACAATTTCCAAAACTGTGGTTCTTCCGAAGAAGTGGACTGTGAACTCAGCATGGTAAAGGATAGGAAATACCCACTTAGTTACCCCAGCAGCTGGAAGGAGTTTGTCAGACCCCACAAACCTACACCATTCTGAGACTGATCCAGATAAGGACTTTTTCATATTTCCAAATTGGATTCAAGAAATAGGAAATAACCCTCTCCTGTGCTTTATACATCCAACATTTCATGGAAACACCTTGAACTCTCTACGCAGATGAACAACTAACCACCTTTCTGTGGAACTGTGTATGAGGTAACATCAGGTTAATACCAGCTGACTGTGCAACTGATATACAAGGAGGAGGGAATTCTTATGCATATAAAGTCCGGGATCATGAAATAATGGTTTGGTTCCTACCAGCAAATTAAATACTAATATCTCAGAGCCAATGTTTTACAATTTATTTTAGATTTGATGTGTATATGTATTGACTGAATGTTTAGTCATATGCGGCTTTTTATATATTAAAAAATAATTTTTTATCCAACTGATCCAAGTATTTTATTGAATTGGTAATACAACTTATAGCGCTGGTAACCTTTCTTATATTGTGAACTCAGCATGTCTGAGTATATGCCACTGGATGATCTGATGGGACGGGTGGGAAGTGTGGGTTGTGTGGGCCCCGGCGGAAAAGTGGGTTGGTGCAGAGGAAGTTTTCCAGCACAGAATAGATAAGTGGTGGCTGGGGGGAGGTGCGGGGGGCCAATGTTGTGAGACGTGGCCTGGGATATGGTGTTATGTCACAGTCCTCCATCAGATTATCATCAATAGGCGCTTGAAGATGTGTAGCCGGTTCTCCTGCATCAATCTCATCTCATTTGCCATATTTTTTGAAATATTTTAGAATTGGTCAGGAGGTTTTTGAAGAGCATCCTCTGCATGCTTAAAAAATTGATCTGAGCTGGACGCTGCAGAACTGGATATTTTGGACGCCTTCCTCCTTGGCATTCTGGGGCTTGGCAGAGGTGTAGATTCCACCTCTGTTCTCCAGTTCTGCAGGCTGACTAGCGGAAGCCTCCACATCCAGCTCTGGAGTTGTATTCTGTTTAAACGAGAATGTAAACATTAGGCCCATGTAACAAAAAAAACACAAAACAACAATATGCACAAAACTGTCATTATTATAGAAATTCCACTAAAAACATGCCACACTGAGTCACCAAAGGGTCTGTGAGGTTGAGCTGTTCAAATTGAAATGATTGAGTTGAGTGGCATAGCTGTTTTTAGTGTAGTTACTTACCAGATTCAGACTCTCCATTTCCTTTTCTTACAAATCAATGGGTGAATCTGGATTTAGGAAACTCTGGAACCTTATCCACGGCACTTGTTCCAGGGGGAACAGCAGAAGATAATAATACCATTGGATTCTGAACATCTCCAGCACCGGCTCCTGAATGCTGCGATTCTGTGTACCTCTTGTGTTCCTTGAGGAACACTGTTTGGAAATTTTGAATCTTCTTCTTTATCCAGTTTTGGTTAGCATCACTGTTCCTGCCTCTACTGTACTGAATCAATTGCTGATAAGCCTGATTCTTCAGAGCTCGGTTGGCATAATCCTTGCTTTTGATCCGCCACAGACACTTGTTGGCCTGATAAAGGTCAATGAACCCAGTCAAAAATTTGTGATTGCCAGGGCTTGGCATTTCTGAAGAAAAATGAGTAAAGACTATAAAAACAACAACTATAAGTTAACATTCATATGACATCCAACATGTATACTACAGTGCAGAGAAACATCTGGGCCTACAGCTGTTGTAGAATAATACAACCCAGCAATAGCGGTTACTACTTTTCAGATTACACTGGTGCCAGGGGATGCTAGGATGCATGGTTGTGCAGCAGATATATGGCCTTCATTCAGCCCCCCCTCCCCCCTTAAAAATGCCAACATCAAAATCCCCCTTCATAGTATTTGTCAAATGCCCTCTTCACAATGCCCCATAAAATGCCACCTTCATAGTGCACCACAAAATGCCCCTCTTCACAGTGCCAAATAAAATGCCCATATCAATACCCCCAGAATGCCCCCTATATAGTGCCAGTGCACAGTATACATTGGTGGCCAGTGGTACAATAATACACCATTAAATAAAGGATACATAATGCACACACACTGCCCCCAATTACAGTCCCAGTGCAAAATATTGGGGGCCAGTGGCACTTCTACTTACCGAATTTGTGACAGCTCCTGTTTGCAACTCAAAGCACTGCATGTACTGGAGAAAATGGCAGCCTGTGAGTAACCTCCCAGCGCTAAATGAATCAGGTATTAAACTGATATTAATAACCGTATTGTAACAATGTATGTATGTTTCATTAGTTACCTATTTTTCAACAGAATTTACACAAAATTATATTCTAAAATGTTATTTTAATTGAATAAAATACAGAAAGATAGAAATACTTGGGTATAACAAATACAGTATTCTAGTATTGTCAATGAAATTTAGTACAAAAACAGTGGTTCTTTATACCGGTATACTCACATGTAACACAATACAACATATAACATAAAGTTTCAAAGTTTCCAAACTAGTTTCGCCTGTCTAAGCAGGCTTCATCAGGATGCTTAGACAGGTGAAACTAGTTGATTGCGGAGCACCTCAGCACATCTGCCGGCAGACATCCGATGCTTTTCAATTTACAGTGCCAAGGAATACAAGTAAGTCACAGCGACTCAGCAACCATTGATTGGCGATAAAACTCTTCTGGAGATTATCTCATAGAGCCCAGAATGGGCCCTTACAAAAGAACTCTGAGACTTTGAAAGTACCTACTTTGTTCTGTCTATATGGACATCAAAATTCTATTTGGTACTGCACAAGACTTTTAAAATAATAAGGGTGAGTAATTCGCTGAGGCGTTTCACTTGGAAATTTTATGTTATATGTTGTATTGTGTTACATGTCAGTATACCGGTATTAGGAACCACTGTTTTTTTACAAAATTTAATTGAAAATACTAGAATAATTTTTATACCCAAGTATTTCTATTTTTTTCTATTTTATTCAAATAAAATAACATTTTAGAATATCCTTTTGTGTAAATTCTGTTGAAAAATAGGTAACTAATGAAACATACATACATTGTTACAATACGGTTATTAGTGTCAGTATAATACCTGATTAATTTAGCGCTGGGAGGTTACCCCCTTTATTGTTTCATATTTATTCACTTAGGGATACGTGGATTCCCTTCTTACCTCCCATAGCGGCTTATCTATCAGGTTGAAGTGATAAGCGCAGTCCTCAATAACCTATGGCAGCCTGTGAGTGCCCGGGGAGTGGCTATGATGACATAAATCTGTATTGTTGGCTAATATCATTAAATATCATACACACATAACGATATGAACTATGTAAGCCAAAATTGTATGTGCAAGCACAGTCTATTTTTTCCAGCGATGACGATACGCAGGAGCGCGCATTGTTCAGTGTTGGTTCTATATACATGGTATGATATGGACTAGTTTTTCTTGCAAAATAGACTATATAGTCCATATCGTTAGCTCATATCGCACCATGTATATTCCCCTTTAAGCTTGGTACACACAAGACAATGTGTACCCAGCATGACATCATTAGCAACAGGAACCGGTGCAGTGTCATCATTGGCAAGTGCATACCCACTTGCCGATGCCAGCAGCGACTAGCAAAGAGGTGGGTGAGTGGGGCCATGGCATCACTAGCGACAGCTCCATGTCTTCATGAATGTACAAAAGATCTGAGGCTGTCGCTAGCGACCCACGGGTGTACGCATCAGCATCGTGATAGTGCATGCACACTAGATAATTTGAATAATTTGTCATTCCAATCAGAAATGGACAAATTGGTCATAATATTGTCTCGTGTGTACACACCTTTACATAATTGATGTTTTTTACTTCAGGTAAACAACATTTCCATTTGATTGTAAAAGAGGAAACAAATGTTTGCATTTGCATTGGGGCAGCACAGATGGTGTAATGGTTAGCACTGAGGTCATGGGTTCAATTCCCACCATGGACCTAAATGTGGGGAGTTTGTATATTCTCCCCATACTTGCCTGGGTTTCCTTCGGGTGCTCTGGTTTCTTCCCACAATCCAAAAATATACTGGTCGAATAATTGGCTCCAAACGAAATTAACCCTAGCGTGAATGTGTGTGCATGTACATGTGGTAGGGAACATAGATTGTAAGCTCCACTGGGGCAGGGACTGATGTGAATGGGCAAATACTCTCTCTGTAAAAGTGCTGTGGAATTTGTGTACGGTATATAAATAACTGGTAGTAAATATATACAGTAAATAATTTTAATGTTTGCATTTTTGCTAGTTTTTAACTACATTTTGTAAGGAACACGCAACTTTTACATTTAATAACAATGTCAAGACATTTTTCTTTCTAGTGTATCTTAAATATCATTAAATTATAATACTGTATACAAATAGTATTAAATGCTAAAGTTGCATTGCCCTAATATAATCAAGTCACATCTCAACTCTTTATTCTATAGCACAGGTTCTCAAACTCGGTCCTCAGGACCCCACACAGTGCATGTTTTGCAGGTCTCCTCCGAGTTTGAGAACCACTGTTCTATAGTATGGCATAAGTATACACCAGTGGTTCCCAAATACGGTCCTCAAGGCAGCCCAACAGTCCAGGTTTTAATGATATCCCTGCTTGTGCACAGATGGTATAATCAAAATGACTGAGGTACTAATTAAGACATCTGTGCAAAAGCCTGTGTGTATAGAGCACTGGGCCCTGTAAGGGGGAGGGGGCATGACTTAAAAAGTGGGTGCCCATTAATATTAAATTATGTTTTTAAATAATTGTGAGTCTGCTCCACGGGGGGGTGGGGGTGGGGGGGATATTGTGCTATTTTTACAGAGGGTGTCTGTGGGGCAGAGGGGGGCATGGGGGAGAGCTCCAACAACAGGTATACTTCGGGGGGGTCAGCAGACCCAGGTGCCCGCCGGGGGCCCCTCCAGCAGCCAAAGTAATTAGTACCTGCTCCTCCTTCCTCTTGGCACCACAGCATGTATATCCTTCATACATGGACTATTGGGGTGGCTTGAGGACCACGTTTAGGAAAAACGGGTATACACAATTATCCTAAGCGCATATGCATACACCAGTAAATGAGCCCCTGAATGTAGCAGTGCTCTAGTGGTTAGTCATGGAATATAAGATGCTATATCACTAAATGTACTAAGAAATAACCTGAATAAAACATTCTTTAGAATTTTTTTAATTAATCATCTGTAATATGTGTTTTTTACAGTACATGCAAATAAAATTTATAATGCAGCTTGGTTTACACATTAAAGGAGATTGTTTGGTTTCCTTGTGTATAACTTGTGAAATCTTTCTTCTGTCTCATTAGGTAATTTCATTTTTTTCCCAATAAAACAGCTCTGACAAGATGGAATTTGCATACAAAGATTGCCTGTGCTATTTACTCACCAGCAAATGATTGTAATTACAACTGGGCCTTTCAAAATAGGCTGAATCATTCTAGAAAAGGTCACCAAGTAAGTATTTTGCCAGATACAGTCATGGTAGACTGAAAAGGCCCTTAGGCTTGGGAATGTACTTTGGGGCTGATATTATTTTAAGTAATATTGCTCTGTAATGATGGGAAAAAAAAGTTTGGGATTTTTTTCTTGTGTCAGTTGTAAAATGTTTGAAGTATTCACAGTGGATAATAATGTAATTAAGGATACACTGTCAATTTACAGCACATTTTAATTTTACCAGACTCATTTCCTCCCGAATAGCTAACAGGGTATGTTTTCCAGATCCACCATCTGGAAAAAAAAAAGCGTACTTATTACTGACCAATGCATTTTAAAACATTCATTACTTTTAAAAAGCCCAAAGACTTTAAATTTATAAATATATATTTCTTAGTTGTGGACGAACACCCACTTATTACCAAAAGTTTTATGCTGAGGAGCACAGACAGGCTGACACCATTTGCTACTAAATGGTATTTTATTAGGTACATTTAAGAATGTTCGTACATCCATTAAAATTAGCATGGCCTATTAATATACCTTTGCCTGGCTCCGGGTTGGGTTCGTGTGACCACTGACCAGTGGTCGGGAGTCACCATACTGATGCTGGGATCACGGCTTTTAGATGGCCGAAAGGGGAACGAGCACAACAAAGCCCCTTGCGGGCTCGCTGCACCAACCACAGGTTCTATTCCCACTCTATGGGTGTCATGGACACCCACAAGTGGGAATAGTCTCTGTTGGTCAGCATGCCGACTGGTGGGCTATTCAGTGTTCGGGATCCCAATGTCGGTATTGTGACCAGCGGTCTTCCGACCCTGTTCACATAACCGCATCCCCTTGCTCCCTATCCAAGGACACTAAACTCTGTTTTAGTTTGTTTGGTCAGTGAGTCACAGAGGTATCTGGATGCTGCAGTCTCCAGAAGTGTAGTCCTACTTCCTACATCCTATTGATGTCATGTTGTTTGCCGACACGATTCATCATACACAATGACGTCATCATGGAGCGTAGCTTGTGCATTCCGGTTGCCATTTTAGAGTAGTCCTATTTAATAAACGCACTTTCAATGGTTACCAATTAATCCACGGTCAAGCACCATCTCTCAGTGCCAGGGTGGTCATTATATTAAAATAATAAATTATTTGCTAAATATATATAACTTGGCAAATACAAAGCAGCATGCATATTTCCTCACTTCTGATAAGTATGTCTCCATAAAGGAAGTCACTATATATTTGGTGGTTCTATATCAAGTATTTACATGAAACTTGTAATTTCAATATTATATCTTTATAATTGAAAACTAATTTTGTCAAACAAATTAGTGTGGGTTTACAGTTTACCACACATTATCACACTTTATAAAATTAATACCCGGGGCCGCATTTAGGTGGTGCAGACGGTGCTCGGCACTCAGCGCATTTTCACTGTAGACGCAACTGGTCGCATCTACCAGCCAATAGTAACAGTGCGTCTGGCTCCTTCTCTGCCGGGCAAACCCCTAACATTACATTGCCTGCCCATGTGCTTCACCCTATCTCCTGCAGTGTCATGATGTCTCTCCCAATACATTCTCACAGTTGTGCATACCTCCCAAGATGACCCATTACAGTAGGGATAAAATGCTGTCCTCCTGGACTTCCCTCTTAATATATGATTGGCATCACCTGTGTTGAACTATGTAATTGATAAGAATGGTATTTCAGCACAGAAGAGGAGGATATGATGGGGTCACTTACAGCTCTCTACACCTTTCTATCTCTCCTCTGGTCTGGATGCTTCATCGGTAGTTCTTGAAACCTGATACTCCTGTGTCTCTGCCTGCACAAGAGGGAATAGCTAGTTATGTCAGTGTACTCCAGCTGAAGATGATGATGATGATGAGGAATGATTATGAATAGGAGGAGAAAAGAAGAGAAGGGGCTGGTATAATGTTTACAAGGGTTTCTACTGTTGTGCAAGGGGCTCTGCTGTCTGATTTGTTGTGTGATGTGAAGAATGGAGACTACTGTGTGGTCAGGTGTAACTTGTATAAGGGGCCATTGGCGTTTCTATAATGGGTGCAATGGGTGCGGTGCACACGGGCCCCTGGGTCCAGGGGGGCCTACACCGCACCCATTGCACCCATTTAATACTTACCTTTCCAGAGTCCAGCGCCGGGAGCTGCAATCGCGGTGGAAATCGACGCCAAAATGGCCGCCGCACATGCACTGTAGCCAATTTGGTCTCCAGATCATGGCGGGCGCCATGTTTCCGGAGACCTGTGCATGCACAGTAGACTTTAGCACAATGCCGGAGTCTACAGCACCGTACAGAGGAGGGGGCCCACCCGGAGGTGCACACGGGCCCCCTCCTCTCTAGAAACGCCCCTGTAAGGGGCTTTACTGTGCAGTGTGAATTGGTACTATTTTGTGACCATATCCCTTTCCCATGAAGTCCTAGCCCTTTTTTTTTTGAAGCATGCAACTATTCCTGTTTCAAATATGGAAGGGGGAAGGGGGAAGGGGGGGGGGAATTATCTTTCTGGCACAGATAACCAAATTGTCTGGTTGTGGTTCTGTAAATACCATAAATATAGAGATAAGAAAAAATACACAAATAGTGTATACAATCACAAGAAATAGTTATAACATATATCCATACTTAGTTGTACAAATTGTGAACTGGAAAAGATCAGTGCGCAAAAGATAAGCTACCTAACATGAACTGTACAGAGTCACCACACACCGAAAAAACACCAAATATAAAATATTTATCACCAAACTGTCCACAGGTGCTGATGAATACACTCTGAGAAAACAGAGTGTATTCATTAGAGCCTGGGGACAGTTTGGTGATAAATGTTTTATATCCATACTTAGGTCTATGTACTAAGGTAGAGTACTACAGTATATCACAATTTTCATTCAACCATATGGGGTCAGAGAATTAACGGTATATAGCCAACAGGTCTCTTGTAGCTAGTTTCCTATAAAAATCTACTTTTATGGGAAAGTGCACAGTGGAAAAAACGATTAGTTCCACCTATTCGGGTCTTATTTTCTCTGTTAAAGGTGGGTAGCTTACTACTATAACCTACTGTATTCTTTAATGTAGGGGTTCAACTAAATATAGTATCTGGTTTACCTGATATAATTTAATGTACCACTGGTTAGGTTGTTTTGAAATAACCCACTGTTTATTCATTATTTGTTTTAATTATTTTTCTTTATTAGTAAAATGAATGAAGAAAACAAAACAACTAGTATCATTTGTCCTTTTATTTTCCCATTTTTGTTAATATTGTACCAAGTATGTCCTAAGATCTTTAGCTCTAACTACTGTATACCCAAATCTTTCTGGTAGTTTTTTCCCAAAAATCTTTGACTGCATACAGTGTCAGATTGGGGCATGAAGGGCCCAACAGAAATGCAGCGATAGAGACCCATACGTAGGTCTGTGGCAACCTCCAATTGGTGTGTGGCCAACCTCCTTAGAAGTTTGGTTAACCATTAGAGAGTGCATGGTCTGGCCCGTTTAATTATTATATATAGAAAATACTGCAAGTGCATTTTTGGTAAAGTACCAGACCAACAATGCACTGTAGAAAAGACTCCATAATTCTTTGCATTATAATTAGAGATGTGTGCCGGCCCAAATCTCGCATTTTGGGTTTTGGTTTTGTATCTCCTTTGTGTTTTGGATCTGTATTGGTTATGCCCCAACCTCCCTTGTGGGTTTTGGTTATGGTCTTAGATCTGTTTATTTTGAAAAAAAATCGTAACAGCTAAAATCACAGAATATTTGCATGTTTTTGTTCCTACAGTATTATTAACCTCAATTACATTAATTTCCAGTCAATTGTGACCACCTCACAGCTCACAATATTGTTTTTATCTATTTAGGTCAAAGGCTGCAGTGAGCCAGCTGGTTACTAACCAACAGAGCAGCGGCACAAACACATGGCAGTTTATAGCACATCTATGAAACATTTCCACAGAGCAGTGCAGAAATGAAGAGTGGTGTAAGATGGAATGGAATGGTCCTTGGGCTCTCCCTTCCACTCTTATGTTGGTTATTAAAAAGGACATGCACAGTGTAACAAACCAAGTAATTCAGAACCAGGATCTGAAACTTCTGTGGTGAAGTGCTTGCTTTGTTTAGGCCCCCCACAAAGCTATTTTTTGGAAGGACTACCTCAAATCAGTAATGACTCTGAGGATGTTGACGATGAGGGTGTTAGTTACATTATAATCTTGAAAAAATAAATTTTATGAATAAGTCGCAAATGATGTAACATGGAGGAGTTGCCTAGATGGCTAACGTCCCTACCTATACTAACTTTGGCCTCACAAATGGAGCAAATGCCTTCATAAACATTGTCAGGATTTGTGGAAAAATAATTTCACACCCAAGAGGTGTTTTTTTTTTGGTCTTATGCCAAGTCATCACAATGGCTTTCTTTTTATCACAGGCAAGAACTGCAGACACTTGTGGCTGACTTACACATACAACGTGATCAACATCCTCAGTGTCAGATAGTAGTAATATACACACATCCCCACTCAATCTGTTCCACTTCCACACATGAACCTTCAATTTCTATTATGCCCTTATAACCATCTTTACGTGTACTGCTCCCCACATGTGCAGATAGTGCAAAAAATGGTGTAAGGAAGTGAAAGAGGCTTCTCTATGAGACAGTGTGAGAAAGTTCAGACTCACACCTAGATAACATTGACATCCCAAAACATTCCTCAGGAATGTGTGATGGTTCTTAATGTGCAGTTTGTTCTACTACTTTAGTTGTTTTACTTTTATTACCCCTCTTCTAGAGTTAAAAGTTCTTGTATCGTCACGAGAAGCAGAAGAAGATGCGCCTCACTGACAGTTGCAGAAACACCACTTCTAAATAAAGCCTTTCCTTGCTACTTCATGTGATGAATGACATATTGCCAATTTTATCTTTTTCTGTAGCTAACTTTATTTTTGATGGTTTTTACTTTGCCACTGTAAAATTATATTTCTTCTTTGATTTTCCATGCCCTGACTTAAGCCGTCTATGCCATTGAGCAACAGCCTTAGTAGATGACGTTGACGGACTTGTATCGTCATGACTGGTGGCAGCACCTTCAACACTAGTATGTGCTTCCTGCTCACCTCTCAATTGTTCATCCTCCATATCCATCCACAAATACAGAACACAACACAATTTGTAAAATAAAATTGTCACAATATGTGTGACAATATGTGACAATACAGTGTCACAATATGTGTATGAGTCAGAAATAGTAATCAAACACTGCAGCTTAATTTCACCAACAGTGTTGCACAATACGTGTATGAGATGAGTACGAAAATATATTGTTGTGGTACCGGAACAGGCATTATGGGGTTTAGTATTATCAGTGCACATTCTGTGTGCTGATACCCAGGGCCGGTGCTACCCGCTTAGCAAAGGGATGCAAAGCAGGGAGGTGCCAGGCTAGACAGGAGCTCACCCTGCTATGCATTCCTGCTGATGTCCCCATGCTGTATGACAGGCAGTGGTGGTGGCAGTTTGAAGCGTGTGTGTGTCTTCCTTGATAGCGACAGTGTGCAGGACCTGAAAGGAAGGTGGATCTACATGGGAATGAGGGGCAGAGCTACATGGTTATGAGGAGGTGGAGCTATATGGGACCATGCTTCTACAGAGGAGGATGAGCTGCTATAGAACTGGCCAGCCAGACTTTGTTAGGTAAGTGGAGGGAAAGAGAGTGTGAAAGTGTATGTGTTTAGCCATGTTTTTTGTGTATGTGTGTATGTACAGTATGTGTGTGTATATGTGTGTGAGTGTGTGTGTGTGTGTGTGTGTGTGTGTGTGTGTGTGTGTGTGTGTGTGTGTGTGTGTGTGTGTATTTATTTATTTGTATATATGTATAAGTGGTACTTCTATGGGCAATATGTGTTTAATGGGCACTACTACTGGGGGCATTATGTGTATAAGTAGAACTTCTGTGGGCATTATGTATATAAGTGTCACTTCTGTGAGCATTACATGTATAAGGGGTGCTACTACTTTGGACATTATGTGTATAGGTGGCACTACTGCTATGGGCATTATGTGTATAAGGGGCACTACTACTAGGGGTATTATGTGTATAAGTGGTGATACTACTGGGAGCATTATGTGTATAAGTGGCGCTACTACTGGGGACATTATTTGTAAGAGCAGCACTACTACTACTGGCATTATGTGTAAGTGGCACTACTACTGGGGGAAGTATGTGTATAAGCTGCACTACTATGTGCGTTGTAATCTGAATAAGATTGTGCAGCTGTGTGGTGCAATTTGAAATGGGGGAACTATTGTGTGGCCACAACCCTTCTCTGTGAGATCATACCCCTTTGTGGCAGGTGCTGTCCCTTTGTAAAGTATAGGAGGGCACAAATTTATAGTTTGCAGGGGAGCTCCGAACACCCTAGCACCAGCTGATACGGCTTTTCCCACTTGTATTAAAATGAGGTTGTGTGTTAAATGACCTTTATCAGCTCTGTTATCTTTAAGATAGCAAGTCCGAACTTTATTTTCCCTGGGTTGGATTCTCGCAGGACTTGGATTCTATATAAGGCACCGCGGCCAGGACTTGGCACCATTTCACATTAAAGTGTATTGAGATTTGCTGTATTAGATGTGCTGTGTACACAAGTGGATGTGCCTGTCAGAGCCAACCCTAGACATAGGCAACCTAGGCATTTTCCTAGGGCATTTGGAATGACTAGGGGCATTCCAAGCCCAGGGCCAGTTGTTTACTGCACACACCGGGCAACCAGCCCTACACTGTATACCATGGCACTCACACACACCAATAGAGGAGGACAGGTGCCATGAGTCATGGCCATCTCTATGCATGCATAGTTTTCTTGCGGTGGCTAACAGAAGTCTTGACACTCCCCTATACCAGTACCTTGATGTCACAACCAGTAATAGCTGCTCACACACCCCCTGAGCCCCTGTTGCCCTTATCTTACACTACAGCTGCAAAGTGATCCTCCAGTATAGCAGCCATAGCCTCCAGTCCTGGTACACATCCCCACCTCCACCCAGGAAGTGCAGCAGTAACAGTGACAGCTCCTGGTTGGCCAGGGCTGGATGATGTGCTGCTCTTCACTCCAGGCTTTGTCAGTCCCTACTAAAAGTAGGCGCAGCTGCAGCCCACAGGTAAGATGACACTTGCCTCCTTCATTGCATCTGCATTTGATTAGGGAAGGGGGGAGGTAGCAGCTGTGCAACAGACTGGGGGGAAAGAGCAGCAGACATGCACACTGACTGGGAGGGGGTTAGAGAGTAGCAGCCATTCAACAGACTGGTGAGGGGATAAAGAACAGCAGGCATGAAAGCAGACAGCGGGGGGTTAAGAGTAGCAGATGTGCATGGGGACGCCGTCGCCATTTACACTGTTGGGGTGCCTCACAGGGTTCTGCCAGTCTGTGAAGGTGGAAAACAGCTAATATCACCATTAAATCTGAAGGTTTATCCTAGTGTGCTTTGTTCATGTGCATCTATAATCCCTGTGATCCAGGCAGTTTGAACCAAACTGCAAGTTCAAAAGCAGAAAAAAAATATACATCTATTTTTGGTCAAAATTGACTGTAAATTAATGTTATTGAGGTAAATAATGCTCCTGGGACAAAAATAAGGAACAAATTATGTGATTTTAGCTTTTTTGTCAATTTGTGAAAAAAAAACCCCCAATCCAAATCCAAAACCAGTCACGGCGGTTTGGCCAATCCAGAACCAGCCGACAAATCAGAGCCAAATCCAGCAAAAATGGTGTGGTGCATAGCTCTAATAATTTTACAAATCAGGCTCCAGTTACAAAATGATTAAGCATCCTATGTATAGGACATTGGGTCTATATGTAAATGCATTAATAGTATGTTGTTGCGCACATATGTATGTCATATTAATAGGACAATAGGTCTTAACACATACCTCCCAACATGGCCCATTCCAAGAGAGACAAAATACTGTTTCTAGACTTCCCTCTTAAGAAAGGATTGCTTTCACCTGTTTTGAACAAGATAATTTGAAGCAAGTCATTTTATTTATTACTTGCTTCAAATATACACAATAGGTTATAGCAATAACTTTGTTCATAATCCCATTATAATTTTGGATCACATACCGAATTGGGGGAAAACAAAACACAAAAAGGAAAAAAGAAAAAAAAAACAAGAACAAAAAAAAAAGAAAAAAACACTGCTTTCTCTCCCTCTCATCATCATATGCAGCTCAAACTTATAGTAATCTGTCATTGATGACCAAATGTATACGTATTGCTCCAGCTTCATTCTTTCACTCCGCCCACCACGTTCTGCAGTTCCTATCACACCATCACAGGCTTCTATTCTCCAATCCCTTGGCATTTTAAAAAGAAAACACAGGCGCATTCGTGGGAAGCGAGCAGGCCGGAAATGTATTTCCCCCGCTAACCATCTAAGTCCTTTGCCCACCTGCTCACCCCAATACTCAAAGAACAATCAAATAGAAGTGATACCTAAAAGACGGCCCTGTGTTTGGAAGGACAGAACTGTCAACTTTCACTTTGTGACCCCCATACCCAGAGCTCCTGCACTTAACATAAAGAAAACTGAAGGCCCTCTGGTATGCCCAATCAGGTCAGTCCTTTGTAATGCCAGATCTATAAGAAACAAGACTGCAACAATTGCTGACCTTATTGAATCTGCAGATCTAGCCTGTATTACAGAGACCTGGCTAGATGAAAATGCAGCACCTATATTGGAGGCTGCAGTACCAACAAACTACTCTGTCATCCACAACCCAAGACTGGACAGCAGGGGTGGCGGGGTGGCTATCTGCTTCAAAAAAGAACTTAAACTTAGGGTCCACCCTATTGAAACTACTCGCTCATTTGAGTGCATTGCTGCCCGGAGTTCGACAGGATTAGGTTTCAGAGTACTTCTCATTTACCGGCCACCTGGAGATGGAAAGATATTTCTACAAGAAATTGCAGACACTGTTGCTGGCCTGGTTCTGGAACATCAAAGATGGCTCATCCTCGGGGATTTCAATGCATGGGTGGATGATGAGCTCTCACGCCTTGGCCAAGACCTCCTGTGCACAATGAATGGTCTGGGCTTCACACAGGTCATTCCCTCTGCCACACATAAAAGTGGTCACACTCTCGACCTTGTCTTTCAGATTGGATTAGAAGTCACTGACCTAAAAATAAACCCAGTCATCTGGTCAGACCACTACTCCCTCTGGTTCTCAGTTGAAACCCCTCAAATAAGATCTCTGCCCATGGAGTTGACCAGGTATCGTCCAAGGAGGGGTATGACTCCCCAGGCTCTTGCAGCAAATCTGGATCTCTCTGCTATACTGGGTGCCTGTGAAGATCCCTGTTCCCTAGTCCGTTATTATAATAGGGATGTTATGGCTGCAATTGATATTATCGCACCTGTGCGTTTAAGACCTCGTAAACCACAACGTCAAGCTCCATGGTTCGACAACAGTGTTAGTGAGCTCAAGAAAAGGGGGCGTAGACTGGAAAGACGATAAAGGAAGACTAACCTAGTGGATGACAAAATAAAACTAATAAAGCATAACGAAGAATATCAATCGACAATCACTCGTAAGAAAGCATAGTTCCTGTCAAATGAGATCACAGCAGCAAACAATAGGCCAGCTCAACTTTTCCACACAGTGGAGATGCTTTGCAAGCCAGCATGCCTGCAGACTGATGAGACCCTCTCCCAGGCAAGATGCAACGAGTTTGCAAACTTCTTTGCAGATAAAATATCCACCATCCGGGCTGGAATCTCCACAGTGCCATCAAATGAGTGCCAAACTACAAAGCCTGCCAATATAAGCTACCTGCCTTCATGGACCAGCTTTGACCCAGTGGATGTAAAGGACACTGCTGAAATTGCTCGGATTTTGCGTCACCACCTGTGATCTGGACCCAGCCTCAACCAAGCTTCTAATAGGCTGCATGGATATAATTGGTCCTGTCTTTACAAAAATTGTTCAATGCTCTTTGCAGACAGGCATTTTTCCTGGACCCCTAAAGGAAGCAATTGTTAGACCGCTTCTTAAAAAACCTAATTTAGATCCCGATTGCATGACCAACTACAGACCGGTATCAAACCTTCCTTTCCTAGGAAAGGTTATTGAGAAAGTCGTTGCAAATCAACTGGAAACCCGCCTGACAACCCATGATATTTATGATCCATTTCAATCAGGATTCAGGAGAAGACATAGCACTGAAACAGCCCTGGTGTGAGTGTTAAATGATCTTCTGATGGCAAAAGACAGAGGTGACTGTTCAATATTAATCCTTCTGGATCTCTCGGCAGCATTTGATACCGTGGACCATGGGCTTCTGATTGAGCGACTGATACATTTCTGTGGTCTGGATGGCACAGTCCTAAGATGGTTCAAATCATTTCTCACAGGCAGGTCACAGAGAGTATCATCTGGATTATACTCATCACCACCAGTGCCATTGCCATGTGGTGTCCCACAAGGTTCTATAGTATCCCCCATGCTTTTTGCAGTATACATGCTCCCATTGGGCGAAATAATCAGGCGCCATGGCCTGGTCTACCACTGCTATGCAGATGATACACAACTGTACTTGTCCTTTTCTTCCGGGCACTGATAACCCAATAGCAACCCTAAATTGCTGTCTAGCTGAACTACAGGAGTGGATGAGCGCCAGTTGGCTGCGACTGAACCCGGATAAAACAGAGGTCCTTATGATACGACCGGAACATCAAAGGACAAGACTGCAGCATAGCCAACCAACTGGACTTACACTCGGGGATTCAGAATTACAGACCAGTGATCGTGTGTGGATCTTGGCGTTGTCCTGGATGGTGGCTTGACACTTAAACATCAGATATCAGCCACAATCAAATCCTCATTCTTTCACCTGAGGAACATCGCCAGAATCAAGCACTTAATTCCCTCAGATGATATGCCAAAAGTCATACATGCATTTGTATCATCTCGTTTAGACTACTGTAATGCCCTCTACCTTGGTCTACCAGCAAAAGAATTGCAGCGCTTACAGCTGGTGCAAAACACAGCTGCCAGGCTATTAACCAACCAGCCCCGTTCTAGCCACATAACACCCATCCTCTACTCCCTTCACTGGCTGCCTGTACGATGGCGAATCATCTTCAAGATTGGCTTACTGAGTTTCAAAGCATTACATGACCAAGGCCCAAGGTACCTGAAACAGCTTCTGACCCCATACTGCCCCACTCGATTACTGCGATCTGTAGATGAAGGACTTTTAGCAGTACCTAGAATCTACCGTAATTCATCTGGGGGTCGAGCTTTTAGTCATGCGGCTCCGACTCTATGGAACTCACTTCCCCGCACAGTGCGAGAGGCCCCAACTATAGAATCCTTCAAAAGTAGACTCAAGACTTTTCTGTTTACTCAAGCATTTCCATAATGTCCCTTTTAGTATCTTCATGCTTCTGTATTATATGAAAATGTACTTCATTATTTTCTGTACTATATTATGCTATGTATCTGTTAAGCGCCGTGAGTCCTATTGGAGAAAGAGCGCTATATAAATAAAATTATTATTAATATTATTATAATTGGTACCAAAGGTGTTTTAACACAGGTGATGGCAATCCTAAATTAAGAAGGAAGTCCAGGAGTAGAGCATTTTGTTCCTTCTGGAAAGGGTAATGTTGGGAGGTATGTTAACAGTAGAGATGTGCGGCTGGCACTTTTCTCGTGTTTTGGTTTTGGTTCAAATTCTACTTTCGTGTTTTGGTTTTGGCTTGGTTTTGACAAAACCACCCTTTCGTGTTTTTAGTTTTGGTTTTGGATTTGGATGATTTTTGAAAAAAAATAAATAGCTAAAATCACAGAATTTGGGGGTAATTTTTCTCCTACGGTATTATTAACCTCAATAACATTCATTTCCACTCATTTCCAGTCTATACTGAACACCTCACACCTCACAATTTTGTTTTTAGGCCTAAAAGTTGCACCAGGGTGACTGTATGACTAAGCTAAGCGACACAAGTGTGCGGCACAAACACCTGGCCCATCTAGGAGTGGCACTGCAGTTGCAGACAAGATGGCACTATTCAAAAACTAGTCCCCAAACAGCACATGATGCAAAGAAGTAAACGAGGTGCAATGAGGTAGCTGTATGACTAAGCTAAGCGACACAAGTGTGCGGCAAAAACACCTGGCCCATCTAGGAGTGGCACTGCAGTGACAGACAGGATGGCAGATTTAAAAAATAGGCCCCAAACAGCACATGATGCAAAGAAGAAAAAGAGGTGCAATGAGGTAGCTGGATGGCCAAGCTAAGTGACACAAGTGTGCGGCACAAACACCTGGCCTATCTAGGAGTGGCACTGCAGTTACAGACAGGATGACACTTAAAAAAACTAGTTACCAAACAGCACATGATGCAAAGAAGAAAAATAGGTGCAAGATGGAATTGTCCTTGGGCCCTCCCACCCACCCTTATGTTGTATAAACAGGACATGCACACTTTAACAAACCAATCATTTCAGAGACAGGGTCTGCCCCACAACTGTGGCTGAAATGATTGTTTGGTTTGGGCCCCCACGAAAAAAGAAACAATCAATCTCTTCTTGTACAAACTGGCTATACAGAGGCAATATGTTGACCTCATTTTCATCCTCCAATTCCTCACCCCTTTCACTGTGTACATCCTCCTCCTCACAGAGTATTAATTTGTCCCCAATGGGATCCACCATCACAGGTCCCTGTGTACATTCTGGAGGCAAATGCTGGTAAAGGTCTTCCCGGAGGAATTTATAATTCATTTTGATGAACCTCATCTTCTCCACATTTAGTGGAAGTAACCTCCTACGCCGATCGCTGACAAGGTTACCGGCTGCACTAAACACTCTTTCGGAGTAATCAGTGGAGGGAGTGCAACTTAAGTAAAATAAAGCCAGTTTGTGCAAGGGCATCCAAATTGCCTCTTTTTCCTGCCAATATAAATACGGACTGTCTGACATGCCTACTTGGATGCTGTCACTCATATCATCCTCCACCGTTCTTTCAATGGTGACAGAATCATATGCAGTGACAGTAGACATGTCAGCAATCGTTAGCAGGTCCTTCAGTCTGGACCAGATGTCAGCTTTTGCTCCTGACTGTCCTGCATCACCGCCAGCGGGTGAGCTAGGAAATCGTATCCTTTTCCTTGCAGCCCCAGTGGCGGAAGAAATTAAAGGACAAGCTGTTGACGGGTCACGTTCCGATTGAGTTGACAGTTTACTAACCAGCAGGTCTTTGCACCTCTGCACACTTGTGTCTGCTGGAAAGAGAGATACAACGTAGGCTTTAAACCTAGGATCGAGCACGTGGCCAAAATGTAGTGCTCTAATTTCAAAAGATTGACCACCCTTGAATCCTGGCAAAGCGAATGAAGGGCTCCATCCACAAGTCCCACATACTTAGCGGAATCTCTCCGTCTTAGGTCCTACTTCAATTTCTCCAGCTGCTTCTGGACAGGACACTACCACTGGTCTGATGCAGCACAACACAACAACACTGTAAGGGACTTGTGGTTGTTGTTATTATTATAATACTGTAGCAGTGGACATATAGCAGCAGCATATATCGTCACTGGAATGACTGATGGACAGGACACTACCACTGGTCTGATGCAGCACAACACAACACCACTTTACACAGCTACACTGGATTTATGGCAGCAGAGGACACCAACACTGTGACTGGCTGGACTCATGCAGCACAATACACTGACTACACTGGACTGGACATCACAACACAGCACCACTTTATACAGCTACACTGGATATTTGGCACCAGAGGACACCAACACTGTGACTGGCTGGACTGGTGCAGCACAATACACTGACTACACTGGACAGCACAAGACAGCACAAGACTCGCCACCCCACTTTCACGCCCCCACACAGACACTGAACATTGAGGACACGTCCTCTCAATACACTCTCCGAGACTGGAGTGAAAATGGCCGCGATGCGTGGCTCCTTGTATGGAATCCAAATCCCGCGAGAATCCAACAGCCGGATGATGACGTTTTGCCACGTTCGGGTTTCCGAGTCAGGCAGTAAAACCCGAGCCTGGCTCGGAACCGCACTCGGAAGGCAAAGTCTGGTAGGGTTCGGTTCTCTGAGAACCGAACCCGCTCATCTCTAGTTAACAGGTTATTGTATTTGTACGTACAGACCAATATTCTTCTCAAATTTGGTAGAAAGGTTTTTATTTTAAAGATTTATTGATATTTTTATGATTTGGTTAGAGAATAAAGTTTCTGTGATATGGCCAGTGAGATAAATGCGTTGCCTATACTAGTGAAACCCACTTACCATTTAAGCCTCAATAGTGTGGATTTTCTTGACCTCACTGTTTTTAGGTTTGGCCCCAAATTGGCAACAATCTTATTCATAAAGGTAACTGACCATAATACATTATTGTTCTCTATTAGTCACCATCCAGAGCACTTAAAGTCCAGTCTCCCTATCTCACAGGTTTTGTGTGTATTGAGAAATAATTCCAATACAAAACGGGCTGAGATATAGTTAAAAGATAGTATATGCTCATAAAACCATTAAAACATGTATTATTAAAGCCAGAAAGAAGTTTCAGCAGCCCAATGGATGGTCTAAATTACATGATCATATTATTATTACCATACCTCCCAACATGACCGTTTCCAGGAGAGACAAAATGCTCTGTTCTTTGACTTCCCTCTTAATTTAAGATTGCCATCACCTGCTTTAAACAGGTTAATTGATAACAAAGGTGTTTCAACACAAGTGAGGGCAATTTTAAATTAAGAGGGAACAGAGCATTGTGTCCCTCCTGGAAAGGGTCATGTTGGGAGGTATGTTTTTACTAACATGTACTGACTGCACAGGTTCTCAAACTCAGTCCTCAAGACCCCACACAGTGCATGTTTTCCAGGTCTCCTCACAGAATCGAAATAATGAGAACCACCTGTGGATCTTTTAAAATGTGTTAGTGAGTAATGAGTACACCTGTGCAGCTGTTGGGATATCTAGAAAATGTGAACTGTGTGGGGTCCCGAGGACTGAGTTTGAGAACCACTGATGTATTGTATGATACTCATGCCACCAGTGTCAAGAAAGCCATTGATATAAATTGTCATATTATCAGGTCTGACAAAACTTTACCACTCCAGGTTGCTTGTCACTACACAAAGGAATCAGTATGAAACAATTACTTTTGAAACTGACTTTGTGAAATGCACCAACCAAAATAAAGGAGACCAGAGTTGGGTGCTTCAGGTGCATTAACTGTACCACCTGCCATGGTATTATTTGAATGTTGGGGGCTCATTTAAGCATCTGCACATTGGTAAAACAATGCATATAAAGCACAGATTAATATGATCTAGTGACTTTATTATGTGCATACTTACATGTCCTTGCACTTTGACTTATATTGGCCTGACAACTAGGTCATTTAGGGACAGGCTGTCCATCATCTGTGTGACAGCACTACAAATAAATCTGCATTGAAACCTGTGGGGTTTTTTTTGGAGAAAGGGCACTCACCAGCAGTACTATGCTGCATGGCTATAGATTGGCAACCACCACTTGCAAGGGGAGGAGATAGGGAACTAATACTAAAACACCATGCATCAAGATGGATTTTGAACTTGAGGCAATATTTCCTAAAGGACTGAGGGGTCTATTTACTAAGCCTTGGATGGAGATAAAGTGGACGGAAATAAAGGACCAACCAACCAGCTCCTAACTGTCCTTTTTCAAACCCAGCCTGTGAGATGGCAGTTCGACACCGATTGGCTGGTACTTTATCTCCGTCCACTTTATCTCCATCCAAGGCTTAGTAAATAGACTACTCAATGAGCAAATCACATTTAGTGTTTTATTCCAAGAATACATTTTTTTATGATACCCACTATTTCTACAATAAAGTTACCGTATATACTCGAGTATAAGCCGACTTTTTCAGCACTTTTTTTTGTGCTGAAAAAGCCACCTCGGCTTATACTCGAGTCAGTGCAGGCAGAGGCAGAGCAGTGTGAAGGAGGGACATGGAGCGCACAGCGCGCGGCGCTCCTGTGTCCCTCCTGCATCTCCGGCGGCAGCAGCGGCGGTTCTATTACAGGAAATACCCGTTCGTGACCTCTGATCACGAACCGGCACTTCCTATAATAGACCCGCCGCGGCCGCCGAAGATGCAGGAGGGACACAGGAGAGCCGCGCACGCTGTGTGCTTCGTGTCCCTCCAGAAGACAGCGCGGGATCGACGGAGGGGTAAGTAACAGCACTGTGGGGCATACCTGGCACTTGGGGAGGGAACGTATCTGGCAGCACTGTGGGGGCATATCTGGCAGCACTGTGGGGGCATATCTGGCAGCACTGTGGGGGCATAACTGGCAGCACTGTGGGGGCATATCTGGCAGCACTGTGGGGGCATAACTGGCAGCACTGTGGGGGCATATCTGGCAGCACTGTGGGGGCATATCTGGCAGCACTGTGGGGGCATATCTGGCAGCACTGTGGGGGCATATCTGGCAGCACTGTGGGGGCATATCTGGCAGCACTGTGGGGGCATATCTGGCAGCACTGTGGGGGCATAACTGGCAGCACTGTGGGGGCATAACTGGCAGCACTGTGGGGGCATATCTGGCAGCACTGTGGGGGCATATCTGGCAGCACTGTGGGGGCATAACTGGCAGCACTGTGGGGGCATATCTGGCAGCACTGTGGGGGCATATCTGGCAGCACTGTGGGGGCATAACTGGCAGCACTGTGGGGGCATAACTGGCAGCACTGTGGGGGCATATCTGGCAGCACTGTGGGGGCATATCTGGCAGCACTGTGGGGGCATATCTGGCAGCACTGTGGGGGCATATCTGGCAGCACTGTGGGGGCATATCTGGCACTATGAGGGCATATCTGGCACTGAGGGCTGTGTACGGCTAGAGCTGCATTTCCCACCCTAGGCTTATACTCGAGTCAATAAGTTTTCCCAGGTTTTTGTGGTAGAATTAGGTGCCTCGGCTTATATTCGGGTCGACTTATACTCGAGTATATACGGTAATCCTTGCCCTGGACTTATAACATTAATGGGAAGTAGCTTTATTTTCTACTTATAAGTCTATGTGGATTTATATGAAGAGTTTTTGTTTATTTTTCTTCATGTGTATTATGTTATTGCAGTTTGCTTTTCACTGTGAAATGTAACATGTGATACTACGTGATTAAATCATTGTGTCAGTGTGTCTGTTGCGATGATACTCATTGTGGATAATGCTGCATGTTGCAACTAGACTCCTGATTGGCTTGTGCCCCTGGAGGGCAGGGGGCGGTAGGGAATAGTCACACTCTACCCACTACCCATGCGTTCCAGTGTGGTTTCACATGTGGACGCCGGAATTATGAGTCTCACCTGGTAGGCCATTTACATATGATACAGTATAATCTGTTGGAGGATGTATTTACTGCTGCATTCTCCACATGTGCGGTACTTGTAGTCCTAATAGCCTTGATAAAGGTCCGGAATGGGAGCGAAAAATCCGACAAATGTTATGACACTGGTGGTATGTAAATAAATATATATTTTTTTTTCCAGCTGATAAAAATGGTGATATAAATATTCAAGTAAAGAATGAGGATTCTGTTGCTATACTGGGGTTGCACTGCAGCATTGGAAACGTGGTGCAGTGAGAGCAGGCTTCTTTATATAACAACAGTCTCTGCATTTGTGAATTACTTTAATGGATCATTGAATGAACACATAGTTTCACAAGAGCTCATGACGGTTAAATATTACAATATGTACCATTCTTAATATGTTATATCATTCTTAATAATTAGTCTGAGTAGTGTCACAATTTCACAGTTATAGAATAATCAAAGTACTTATCTGATTATAGAAGTATTTCTTGGCCTCTTGCCTCTGCCTCAAACATGTAATAACATTCTCTTGCAGTAACAATAACTCGCCATCTTTTTTAACTAATGCAACATTGTCACTTTCCACTTCAAAGTATCATCTAAGCAGACTGTAAGTAATTTAACAAGTTTCACACTTTATTCTGGTTCTTCACTCCACTGATTGAATAGGGAGTCCACTATTCCTCTGCCAACTCATTTAAATCATGTGCTCCTCCTGTTTCTCCCCCTCAATGAGATTTCGTGGCATTTACCTTTCTGTAGTTCCTTGGCCAGAAGATGTATCTTAACTTTTTGGTGCCCTGTGCCAGACAGAGAATTGACACCCCCTCTCCCCCCTTTTTTCCAAAAGGGACCTAAGGCACATGACTCCCCCTAAACATGATATTGCAATGCTTTCTTGGGTAGTAGTGAAACAAATGCCCTACCATATCCCTAAGGCTAGGTGAAATGTGGTTAGAAGTCAGGTGGAGAGCATGGTCTAACTGTGGTAATTGAGGAGTCTACCAGTGAGTGGTGTAGCCCAATTGTACTGGTTACAAAACCCAATGACAGCTTATGGTTCTGCAATGACTTTAGAAAGTCATTGCAGAACCAATAATAATTGGTTGAAGTCTAAAACCAAGTCACAGTTGAGAAACTGCTTGGGCTTGGAGGGTTACTATAGGTGGTTTATCAGTCACTTTGCAACTAGAGTGACTCCATTAACAGACTTGCTAAAAATTGCTGTCCAGATTGTCTGGAGTGACCAGTTTTGCTGAAACAGCATGGCAGATCTCAGTTTGACCCTTTGTACAGCTCAGGTAATACAGACACCCGATTTTGCCAGCAGGTTTTTTTCTCTGGACAGACACCTCTGATGTTGGCTTAGAACACCCTGTATTGTACCTGAGCTGAAAGTTGTTGCCAAAAGAATAAAAATACACTACAGTAGAGAAGGAGTGCCTGGTCATAAAGTGGGCCATAGAGTCACTTTGAAACTATTTGCTGGGGAAAGAGTTCTTCTGAATCACGGACCATGCTCTATTATAATGGATGCAGAGGAACCAAGAGGTTTGCATCATGATACATCACACACTGCGGCCGCTGTGAATGCACAGACGACCAAAAATGTCCCGATTGCGATTTTCGGACATCTGCATACACCTCTGAATAGCTCCCATTGTCTCCTTATAGCTGCATTTTCTATTTATGCCCAGCAATAGGAAGTGCATCTCCAGTGCTCAGTGTAATCTAAAGTAGATGTTCTACAAGCGGATTCAGTATGGTTTACCGGCGGACAGGATGCAGGCTGTCAATATCCCGACAGCAGCATTCCGAGTCCCTTCATGGGCTCGCTGCACTTGCCATGCTGCAGGCTCGGTGTCTTGCTGCACTCACTAAGGATCTACTCCTACTCTATGGGAATAGCCCTGGTGTGTCGGGATTCCAATGTCGGTATCCTGACCACCGGGATCCCGACAGCCAGCAAATTAAATGCATCCCTACAAGCATGTTGGTAAAGATGTTTCTCAGTACATAAAGATGTGACCTTCACAGTGTGAGGCTGATTCAGAGCTTCTGCGAGCCCTTTAGCATCTATTGCTGTAGTCACGTCTGTGATCTTGTGCAACTGCTAGTAAAAGCCCTTCCCATAGTGTGTGTATGAATGTGCAAGTATAGACACCCACTTGTGTGTTTTTCAACTATACCATCAGGTGCACCATCGAAACTTACACTTGCCCTATGCAAGATGGAAAAGCCATTGACATGCAGTGAGATGAGGCAGAGCCTATCCTGTCATACTCCAGTATATGCCAGAGTTTTGACTATATAAAGTATATGAAAAATTCAAAGAATAAATTATTAATTTCTTTGTATTATTCTATTAATTTTTATGGTCAAAACTCCGGAGTGAAAACTCTATGCCGGGGAGGTAGTGCCTCCCGTGCCGATCTTTTCTGCACATCTCTGATCAAAACTCCCCAAATTTCCAGTAGTATACACTGCTGCACCTGTGTATAATGCCCACATGTACCTGTGGGCTCATAGATTGTGAGTAAATAGTAGCCAGTGCCTCCTCAGCCATTTACCTCACTGTATGTCCCTGGGAATAGCCACCTCCCAGTCACTGCCCAGGAACATCCAGCACATTACTGAGACCATGCATCTCAATCACTACTGTGCCTCTGTGTGCACATACTGTGGGATGCATGCGCTGCGTGAGTTGTTAGAGGTTCATGCACATTTGAAAAACATCAACCATTTGTACAAATACAGTGATAAAGGCAACACCTGGAGTGGGCAACAGTCGGCATCAGGTTCATTCACGGCTGCAGTCAGTGACCAGAAAACAAAGAGAACTTTGTAATGATTAGCCACGTGTGAAGTAGGAAATAGCAGAAGCATTTAATTTGAAAAAACAGTTCAATATAAAGAAGCTCAAATCTGCATACAGTGTCGTAGGATCCTGACACAAAGCTCTATCTTATTGGCTAACAAAACCTTATCTTATACGTCATATATCTAGAAACTTCTATAATTAACATATGAATGTATTGCACAGAAACCCCCCTCCTCTTGGCAAATGGCTCAAACTATTATAACAATAGCAATAGTATATAATACAATTACTAGAACTGCCGCCACATCATACAGTGTAAGGGACGGAGCAGAGCTGCTGCACATGCCCAGTGGCTGCAGCTTCTTCTACCAAGTTTGCTGTGTGTCCTCAAATAGTGCACTGGACCAGATAGTAGCTGCCAGTAAGAAGAGACAGGAGCCTTACCATGAGGTTGGAGAATGTGTGCTTAGAAAGTACAGTATTGGTTCTATTATGTTTGTGTATTTATTTATTATGGGATGTTTAACCTTTTCCTAACCATTTATCTTATTTATATTATTTAAATATGTTTGATACAGCCTGTACTATAGACAATCTATAGTGTTAAATATTAATACTGTATTCTATACAGTATCCAGTGTATAAAAAGACCAATGTTTACATTAATGTCCAGGGTCGGTACTAGGTTCTTCTACTGCTCCACCAGACTCCCGCACTTGCACCAATGTTCCACAGCATGGGAGATTGTGGATTGCATTTGAAAACCCCCCTCTAGAAATCCTGCAATTGCCACTGACATCCAAGGAGTAGCAAAATGAGCTATGTTGATCAATGTTGCATTCTGTTCCCTCCTACACTGTACATCAGAGAGGCTGCTAGGAAGTGTGGATTTGCAGAGTGGAGAAAGATATACCCACAGACAGTGCTGACTGTGTAGTACAGGTTTAGTATGAAATACCTACAATCAAAATCCTGACGGTCAAAATCACTGACAACAGACCGATCGGCAAAATCCTGACAAGGTCAAAATACCAACAAGGTCAAAATACTGACATTTAAAATACCGACAATGTCAAAATACCCACATTTAAAATGTCGACAAGTAAAAAAAGTTGACACAAGTTTTTCATTGTGTTTTTTTGTATGTATGTCGAAATAGGTCAACATGGACACCGTATAAGTGTATCGCGTCCCCTCGCATGGCTCACTGTGGCCGCCATGCTTTGGGCACGGTGCCTTGCTACGCTGGTTATGCTATTATATGTCCCCTCTAGGTCCACTGCGATGATAAAGTATGAACAAGTCAGTTTCAATGAAAAAATCCTAAAAAAAAACCCATGTCAACTTTTTGACCTGTCAACATTTTAAATATCGGTATTTTGACCTTGTTGGTATTTTAAATGTTGGTATTTTGACCATTTCTGGATTTTGACCATCAGTCAATGGTTGTCGGGATTTTGACCGCCATGATTTTGATTGTAGGTAAATTGACCGCATCCTGTGTAGTACAACTGTCCCAAATTCTGCCTTCTCACCAGAAACAGGACAGTTTGCAGTCTTTGCTGCTCTCTCTTACATGTTCTTGCTGATTTGACTACCTGTTGTTCCTACAATTGTCTTAAGCTACTGTACTGTATGTTGTGCTTGGCTGGATCCTGGAATTATTTCACTCTGTTTGGAAAAGGACTAGGTGATCTTCAATATTCACTCTCTGAAAAGCCAAGCAATGAGTGAGCCCTATACTTGGTGGAAAACATGCATCTGAGAAAAGATTTATTTAGGCTTAAGCTACGCTTAACTATGCATAACTCACATCTCTGTTTAAATGCTCTCTCTCTCAGCAAATGCATGTAAGAGTAGCAATTTGTACGTGTGTCAGGGTGTGTCGTGGCCTGGAGGTGAAACCAGAGATACAGATGGAGCCTCCCTCATCTTTGCCATTTCTCCACCTAAACGGAGGTTTAGTCGCACCTAGGCGATAGCTTAGGTTGTTGAGTTTATGCACTGAAAGGCGCATTGAGGCACGACTACATACTCAGCAAGCAATACACATCTCCACCACTGGGTGGTTAATGCTCTACTGCAGGTGGGGGAGGGGGTCCAGACCCACCACGGGTGGTGGAGGGGGGTGTGGGGGTGCCGCATATGGGGCCAGAGGTACTGCGAGTGGGGGAGGAGTGGGTAATGTTTCTCCTGCTTCTCCTCCTGGAAACAGCTAAGCTGCTGTCCTCCCTATGGCAGTGGCTCTCCCGGAGACTCACACAGCAGCCAGTCACTATTGTTAGCGCTGGTATCCTAACGCGCTGTTGGGAGCTGTAGTTTATTTAGTGCGTCTACTTCTCTGTAATGTGATGCGTTGGGGCACCGGCGTTAACAATAGTGACTGGCTGGTAGAACTAACTGACTCGCTGAATCAATGTAAAATGTGAGAGTGCCGTGCAGTGTCAGTGACACTACACACCCACTGCACTGCACAGCATTGTCACGTTTTACATTGATTCAGCGCCTAGACATTACCCTCTGCGATACCACTCTATCTGTTACATTAGCCATCTCGGGGCTCGTAGGCCGGCAGCCCAGGTGCTGTGTTGCGGAGTCAGGGATTCTGGGGATCTGGACGTGGCTGTGGCGGGGAGGCACTTCTGTGACATCACGCGCAGAGGAGGCTCCGGGGCTCAAAGAATATGCGGCACAGGGAGGACTATGAAAGCCTTTCGCTGCGCCGCTTTCATACACATCTATGCCGGTGGCTACAGCAGCTTTTGTTCCACCTGTACCGCGGCTAGGGAGTGGGGATTGTTGATGTCTGAGGGGGCAGGCAGACTGGCAGCAGGACATAGGACCATACTTGCCTACTTTTGAAAAAGCATTTCAGGGAGATTGTGAAATTAACACCTATAAGCGCAGACGTGTACTGCTGCATCTGAGAGGCGTGTCATGAAAATGACTTACATCAAAAGGTAAATGAGTCCCAAAGTTAGTATACTGTATACACATATACTGTAAGTGGGCATGAGAATCCTTATTTAAAATGAATGCAGCCATAGGGATCATTGTGCCTTACAACCAATACAGGGAAATGGCGCTGATGATCCCATTTGACTGTATATATCTCTCATTTATCTTTTAACCAAGAATGTAACAGCTATATAATGGGGGTCAGGTAAAATCAGGGAGATTGCGTGTCTATTCAGAGAGTCAGGGAGATTGCTGCTATTTCAGAGAGTCTCCTGCCGAATGAGGGAGGGTAGGCAACTCTGCCTAGGACGCTGCAGTAAAAGGATTTTTTTCCCCCTATCTACAGTGCAGACACTTGCTGCACATGCAGTGGCATACCCTCCAGCTGTACCTTTTTGGCAAGTACAGTACCTTTTTTTTATAGTCTGTACCGATTTCTGGCTCTCCAAACTTTCATTCAAAGTATAGGAAAGAGGGCATGGTCACGCCACTGTACCCGTGACCACGCCCCCTTTTCACATTTGGCGCATTTTTTATGTGTAAATTGTTGGAGGGTATGTTGATGCAGATGCAGTGGGCCTATATTAGGGTGTGGACCTGGGGCTGCAGCTCCATCAGCCCCATTGTTAATCCTGCTCTGGAAACACGCAGCAGCCAAAGGGCAGAGCCTCCCATTGGATGTAACCTGTGTGGGAGGGCGTTTCTTGCCCAGTCAGCTGTGGACTGGGTGTGATAGACCTGCTGCTAACCCAATGAGAGCTCCTAGCCATGCCCAGCGTTATCCACTCAGTCATACTAACAGTATCTAGAACATTTCATTAGGAGTGGTTAATACAAGTATATGTCAGAAAATCATCACAAAGTACAAAATTTACTCCAGTAACATCATACTCTGCAAGAAAGTTTTTTGACAAAGTGATGTTTCTATAGTGTGTCATGGCAGACTTTAAGTGTGAAAATTATCTGGAGCTACTTCATGAAATTCTATTGTTGTGGTTTGGTTTATATGTGGTACAGCAATATAATTTGAGTATAGTGTAGAAATTGGGGAGAGACGTGTAGCAAAGAACTTAAAAGTTGTTGAAAGGCAGTAAGTAATGAGTAAAGATTTCTGCAGGTATGAGGAAGTTTGTAGTGTTACACAGCAGAGATGTTAAGCAGTTATAGGCAACCTGATACACTTCAGGAGCTGCATGTATGGCTTCATGGTCTGACTGTTCCACCAGAGAGTCGGCATAACTCTTGGTGAGCCCCACTGTCTGCTAGTCCCAACCATTAGGGGCAATGGCCCAACTCAGTTTCTACAATGCCACTTTCACTCTTCTTCTTCCTTATGCCACTGTGCCAAATTGATCTCTTGGACATGACATTGGGGGTGGAAATTGAGGTGGACTGACTGCGCTGCCTGTCATAGACAATACTGTATATGCCAGAGCCTCTGATCATGAGGAGACATGGAAGCATAGACAACAGTACTATCTTACACAACGACCGCAGCAGCAGGAGCAGAGAAATATCAGATAAGTGCATCAAGTTCCAGGTTGGTTTGAATTTTCTAGTACATACAGTATGTTGTATATACAGAATGTACACAAATGATAATTCTAACTGTTCCCTGTATATAAAGCAACACATTTCACAGTCCCCTTATTACACTACCCTTGTTTAAAAAAGTTTAGGATTGCATACATTGAAAGCCTACTAATGAAACAAATTAACCATAGATATGTGAACAGTTCACTTGATTTTCTTTTTTCTTTCTTTTTTTTTGTAGAGTAGCTTACCATACTTCTTATGGCACGCTAACGGTCTATGGCTGCAAACTAATTTTTAAGTACCATGCATCAGAGGTCAAATACACCTATTTCACTTATACTAGATTTTCTTCTATAGTCCTCTATCAGTGGCAGTTTTTATCTAGGGGCTTCAGGGCTGCAGCTCCCGCCGCTAGAAAAAATCCCCACCCCAATAAGTCCCCAGTAATTGGCAGGCTTCACACTGTAAACTCTTTATTCTGGTAATCAGACATCTGACTGTCGGGAAGGTGTCGTTGCCCCTTGGGATGGCTATTTCGGATGTTTGTATGGCCAATTGCCAAAAGGACTTTCAATGTGAAACTACTTCTGCTGATGAGATGCCTGTGTTACTAGACTTCTAGGGGCTCCAGCCAAAGCAGTCTCTAGAAGGAAGGTTTTGTGTGCATGCATGTTTTTTTTCCTTCCCTGGATACTCGGTGCTTGTGCAATGGATACTTATGAGGTGTAAACCATCTCCAAACTGAGCTGCAGCCCAGGCAGCCCTCTGGACTTAAAATGGTAGGAGCTGCTATCCTCTGATATAAAATTGTTACAATAAAAGGCATTCATTTATGAAGCACATCAACAGCTCGATATTTCTGATTTACTAGTTCTAGCCATGTGTATGCATCCCACTGCAATTTGGTTTTTCTGCCTTTTATTTTCTTGCATCCTCAGTTTAGTGTTAGAGTGTAGCTTACCTGAACTTATCATACATAGTTATATATAAGTAATTTGTCACACTAACCCTAATGCTCCCTATTAATATTTCTGATCATCTGCTTACTTGTATATACACACCATTTTCTTGCTTACATTGTAGCTCCACTTTACTTGCTCTTGGCCATCCACTTAATTTAAGAACCTACAGTGATTATTTCCATACCACTCACTCGACTTTGCCACCCGACCATACCACCTGACTTATCCACCCACTTCATAATTTCCCCCTCATTTCCTTTACTCTTACTAACACCAATAGTCCATGCATTGACCCCTCACATTGCTATCCTTCTCCAACCTCTTGGAACATTACTCTTTCTCTTTTTCTGATCACACTTTGCTATATATCATATTATCTCTGTCTTCTCTTGCATTAATTGCTATCCCCTGAATCCCTCTCTCTTCCCTTGATCCCTGCCCATTCATTTCTTACCCACCCAACCAGATCTGGATAAAGGTGTGCGGAGGGGGCAGAGGAGGCAAGATTCTGTGGGCTTTATGTGTCTATTGGGAACTATACTATGGGCATTATGTATTTAAGTGGCACTACTACTGAGGGTGTTAATGTATATAAGCGGCACTACTACTGTGAGCATTATATACAATGGGCGCTACTAATGAGGGCGTTGAGCCTTATTCAGGTTTGTTAACAAACCAAAAAGCACACTAATGGGAAAAACCATGTTGTACTGCAGGTAGGGCAGATGTAACGTGCAGAGAGATTTAGATTTGGGTGTGGTGTGTTTAAACTGAATTCTAATTTGCATTGTAAAATAAAGCAGCCAGAATTTACGATACACAGAAACAATATAACCCACCCAAGTCTAGATCTCTCTGCACATGTTACATCTGCCCCACCTGTAGAGAAACATAGTTTTGCCCATTAGAGTGCTTTTTTGGTGTGCTAACAAACCTGAATAACCCTCATTATGTGTAAAGAGCACTACTACTGTGGGCATTATGTGTATTTGGGGTACTACTACTGTGGGCATTGAATATAAGAGACACTACCAGTGGCATCTCCAGAGGTGGGGCTGCAGGTCAGTTCAAAACTGAAATAGGGGAGCCACACCAACTGCCATTTCAAACTGACTCATTGGTAGTTAGTGTGGTGCCTCTATTTGAAATTTGAACTGACCTGCAGCCCCAACTCTGGAGCTGCCACTGGAAGGCATAACATATGTAAGGGGCACTACTGTCTGGTGTAATGTGTATGAGGTGCTACTGTGTAGTGAATAGGGGGCACTGCTATGGGGTGTACTATGAATCAGGTGAACTATGTGTGGTGTAATGTGAATAAGATTGTTCTACTGTGTGGCATAATTTGAAATGGGGATACTATTGTGTGACCATGCCCCTTCCTTGTGAGACCAGAACCCTTTTTTGCCCCCAGTACCTCCCTGCTGTGAATAGACGTATGCAGTCTACAGATAGCATTCACAGAAAAAAAACATTTTCCATGCCGCAAAAGTAATTAAAGCACTTACAAATGAAGAGTTTAAAAATCGTTTTCTACATACCACATTTCTGCCTAGCTATAATGCTAAACTTTTCAGGGCTACAAGCTTTTAATTCAGTTAAGGTGCACTGTCCCTTCTAGGCATTAACTGAAATAGTATTGACAGGCGCATACAATTGCTATGCACAGTTCTATAAAATCCTTTGATTGCTCAGCTGACAGAGGTCAAAAGAAAAACTTCTACAACCAGCATGGAAAGGTTACTACCTCTGATAAGAGGACATCTAGACAAGGTGCATCTAGAAGGCAAATAAAGACATTTAAACCACATTAGCCTTGACATGGGTTAGGGTGACCTTTATAAACTCTGTCTGGTTTGAATTAATGTTTGTAGCTTACCAGCAATCTTAAAAGTAAGAATTCAAAGATGTTTTAGTGATTAGATCTAGTTGTAATTGTTTCTATGCAGCTGTAACTAACATATGTCACAGTCGCCTTTCTATTTTAGCAAAATGAAAAGCTATAACCTTTAATTAGTAACATAAGTTTCCGCATTTAGCATGTTTGACTTAATCACTCTGCAGAGAGGCTATGTATACTAATATGTCAGCCTCATCATCTTACAGATTTGGTTTTTCTTTTACGCAATAGTGGAAACTTTTTGAGCATTTATTTTAGTGATCATATAGTGCAAACAATCTATTTTTTTATTAGCACTGGATTGGATACATTTTATGAGTTGTCACACTCTTACTTTATAATTAAAGAGCTCTTTTATATTGTTTTTCCAAGTCATGTAGATCCCGGATGCCTGTTTAAGAAGCGCATCCTATATGTTTTTACATAGGTAATGGAACTGCATTTCAGTCAAATCTCCACTTGTACATAGATATGTGCGGCTGGCACTTTTCGTGTTTTGTGTTTTGGTTCTAATTCCACTTTTGTGTTTTGGTTTTGGCTTGGTTTTTCCAAAACCACCCTTTTGTGTTTTGGTTTTGGATCTGGATGATTTTTGAAGAAAACATAAAAACAGCAAAAATAACAGAATTTGGGGGTAATTTTGATCTTATGACAGTGGTTCCCAAACTGTGTGCTGTGGCTCCCTGGGGTGCCTTGGAACACTTGCAGGGGTGCCTTGTATTGGTGGTCCAGGACCAATTAAAATTATTTATGGTCAATATAATAGGCAAAACTAGTGCTTGTTGCTGTCAGTCATAAAATATGGGGACAAACAGAAACAAATCTTGTCCCTCACCACATAACTGATCCTAAGGATGACATATAAACACAATTTACTTAATTTAATATTTCTTTAAAAATTTCTCAATAACAAATTTTTGGCCTAGGGGTGCCGCAAAAACAAATTCTGATACTCTAGGGCGCCGTGATTCAAAAAAGTTTGTAAACCACTGTCTAACAATATTATTAACCTCAATAACATTAATTTCCACTCATTTCCAGTCTATTCTGAACACCTCACACCTCACAATATTGTTTTTAGGCCAAAAAGGTTGCACCGAGGTGGCTGTATGACTAAGCTAAATGACACAAGTGTGCGGCACAAACACCTGGCCCATCTAGGAGTGGCACTGCAGTGTCAGACAGGAGAGCAGATATAAAAAAGCCCCAAACAGCACATGATGCAAAGAAGAAAAAGAGGCACACCGAGGCTGCTGTATGACTAAGCCAAGCAACACAAGTGTGTGGCACAAACACCTGGCCCATCTAGTAGTAGCACTGCAGTGTCAGACAGGAGGGCACTTTTCAAAACTAGGCCCCAAACAGCACCTCATGTAAAGATGTAAAAGAGGTGCATTGAGGTAGCTGTATGACTAAGCCAAGCGACACAAACAATTGGCCCATCTAGGAGTGGCACTGCAGTGGCAGACATGAGGGCAGATATCAAAAAAAGGCCCCAAACAGCGCATGATGCAAAGAAGAAAAAAAGGTGCACGAGGTTGCTGTATGACTAAGCTAAGCGACACAACCACCTGGTCCATCTAGTAGTGTCACGCAGTGGCTGAATGTTGAGAGTGGGCCGCAATTGTTCGGTCAACTGACAGCATCTCCAGCACGCCCCTGTCATTTTTTTAAAATTATTTTAAAATTGGTGGACTTATATGGCAGCACACCAGGACTAATACAGCAGTACCCCTGGACTCATACGGCAGTATCAGACAGGATGGCACTTTTCAAAAACTAGGCCCCAAATAGCACCTCATGCAAAGATGTCGAAGAGGTGCAATGAGGTAGCAGTATGACTAAGCCAAGCGACACAAACAATTCCAACTGGAATTATACGTCCAAATCACTGGAATTATATGTCCAAATCACTGGAATTAAATGGCAAAATCACTGGAATTATATGACCAAATCACTAGTATCAAATGGCAAAATCACTGGAATTATACGTCCAAATCATTGGAATTATACGTCCAAATCACTGGAATTAAATGGCAAAATCACTGGAATTATGTGTCCAAATCACTGGAATTAAATGGCAAAATCACTGGAATTCTACTGCAAAATCACTGGAATTATACTGCGAAATCGCTGGAATTATACGTCCAAATCACTGGAATTATACTGCAAAATCACTAGAATTATACTGCAAAATCACTGGAATTATACGTCCAAATCATTGGAATTATACTGCAAAATCAGTAGAATTATACTGCAAAATCAGTGGAATTATACATCCAAATCACTGATCTTTCCCTATTTTATCCTCAAAATTTTTGTTCTCCATTATTTTTCTGGAGTTATATAACACAGTATGCGGCACAGGAATGACTGATTGCTGATGCACAGGACACTACCACTGGTCTGATGCAGGACAACACAGCAACACTGTAAGGGACTTGTTGTTATTATAATTTATTATTATACAGCAGCAGTGGACATATGGCTGCCGAGTATACCACTATGACTGCCTGGTCACTGGAATGACTGATGGCTGATGCACAGGACACTACCACTGGTCTGATGCAGGACAACACAGCAACACTGTAAGGGACTTGTTATTATAATTTATTATTATTATACGGCAGCAGTTAACATATGACTGCAGAGTATACCACTGTGACTGCCTGGTCACTAGAATGACTGATGGCTGATGCACAGGACGCTACCACTGGTCTGATGCAGGACAACACAGCAAAACTGTAAGGGACTTGTTGTTATTATAATTTATTATTATTATACGGCAGCACTGGACATATGGCAGCAGTGTATACCACTGTGACTGCCTGGTCATTGGAATGACTGATGGCTGATGCACAGGACACTACCACTGGACTAATGCAGCACAATACACCACCACTGAACTGATGCAGCACAACACAGCAGCAATGGACATATGGCAGCAAGAGGACACAACCACTGTGACTGGACAAATACAGCACGAGATGCGGACACTGAGAGAACAGAAACACGTCCTCTCTCTACACTCTCCAATGCCGGAGTTAAAATGGCGAGGAAGCGCGGCTCCTTATATGGAATCCAAACCCTGCGAGAATCCGACAGCGGAATGATGATGTGGGAAAACCTGAGCCTGACTCGGATCCAGGCTCGAATGGTGAAATTTGGTACAGTTCGGTTCTCTGAGAACCGAACCCGCTCATCTCTACTTGTACATAAGGAAGGTTATTCAGAGTTGTTAGCAAACCAAAAAAGTTAGCAAATGCGCAAAACCATGTTGCACTGCAGGTGGGGCAGATGTAACATGCATAGAGTTAGAGTTGGGTGGGTTATATTGTATCTGTACAGGATATGTACTGGCTGCTTTATTTTTACACTGCAATTTAGATTTTGAATACACCCCACCCAAATCTACAGTAACTCTCTCTGCACATGTAACATCTGCCCCATCTGCAGTGCAACATGGTTTTGCCCAATTGCTAACTTTTTTTGGTTTGCTAAAAACTTTGAATAACCCCCAAGGTTGTGTTACTGGCCTGTACTCTCTGTAGATTATGATCAATGAGGGCTTATTGATAAGAATTGTAGACACATCACAAAAGCACTTAACAGAGTACATCTGTCATGTTTGTGAAATGACACAGTATCCTGCTATAAGTAACCATTTGAAGAAAGGTTGACTGTTGCTAGAAAGGTATGTACAGTACATGTTCAGCAACAATACTCTGGTATGTTGCAGCATTTAAAAGATGCCCAATTGTTATTAAAACATTAGCCCAAACTATCGACATAAAGCAGGATGGATCCAAAGATTCATGTTGCTCATGTCAGGTTCGAGCCCTAAACTTCAGCATGTCATAGAAGAAATTGAGATCTTTCAGATGAGACAATGTTTTTCCAGTCTTCAATTGACCAATTTGTTGATCATTTGTCCACTGTACCCTCAATTACCTGTTGTAGTATTCTGCTGCTGTTGCCCATCCAGTTCAAGGGTTGATTTACTGTTCATCCATAAAAACTCTTCAGCATACCATTGTTTCAACCCACAGTAATTTGAGTTACTGTCGCTTCTTATGTAATTGAGCCAGTCTGGCAGTTCTCCATTCACTGCTCTCATTTACTAGACATTCTTTCCTTCTTGTCCTACCTCTCCAAGCATAAAGAGGCGCAAGTATTAAGGGGCATTTTTAATAAATAGTGATATTCTTGTTTTCATTCATTACTAAGTTTAAATGGTGCTCCAACCAATCAGCTCCTGTCATTTTTCAAATACATAACAGTTAGGAGCTGACTGGGACAATATGAGTGCCATTTAAGATTAATAACGAGTGATAACAAGAAAATCACTCATTATTAAAAACTAGGTGCTTCATCGCGCCCCACGGGCGCTCTTCACACCGTCGCAAGGGGCTACGCCCCCTTAACCCTTGCATGCCTTTCTGGGGTTCAATATTTGTATTATATGGAGTCTTACCCGCATTCCTTTGTTAGTGGTTAAATATTGCACAATGAAAGGGCGTGCGATGGTGAAGGAGGCGCAGCCCCTTGCGACGGTGTGAACAGCACCTGCAGGGCACGATGTACAGAATGTAGTGGGGGCACTGCGGATGGGGGAGGGTGTCTGTAGATGCTGCGGGTGAAGGGGGGGTGGATGCAGGGAGGGCCCGGAAGGGGAAGGGTCGGGACCTGCTGCGGGTGGGGGAGGGGCAGAGGAGTGGGGGCTGCAGATGGGGGATGGGTCTGGAGGCACTGCAGGTGGGGGAGGGGCAGGGGTGCCACGGGTGGTGGAGGGGCAGGTGCGGGGATGTTGCAGATGGGTGAAGGGTTCCAGAGGTGCTGTGGGATGGGAAGGGGCGGGGGTGCCGGGGGGTGGGGTAGGGGGTCCAGAGGTGCCGCGGGTGGGGGAGGGGCAGATGCGGGTGGTGTGGTGGATGGGGAAGGGGATCTGGAGGTGCTGCAGGTGGTGGAGGGGTGGGTGCGGGGGTGCCGTGGGTGGGGGAGGGGGGACCACGGATGAGGAGGGTGTCTGCAGATGCTGCAGGTGGAGGGGGGGCAGGTGTAGGGGGAGACATATATGGGGGGTGGATGGTGGAGGGGGTCTGGAGGTGCTGTGGGTGATGGAGGGGCGGGGGAGTGGGAGCCGTGGATGGTGTAGGGGGTTTGGAGGCACAGCGTGTGTGGGAGGGGAGGGGTGGGGTGCCGCATGTGGTGGAGGGGAAGGTGCGGAGGTGTGGTGCATTGGGGAGGGGTCTGGAGGCGCTGCGGGTACTGTAAAGGTAGTTGGAGGGTATGCAGTAACAGGGCCAGGACAGGGGTGACAGGGCCAGAACAGGGGTGACGGGGCCAGGACAGGGGTGACAGGGTCAGAACAGGGGTGACGGGGCCAGGACAGTGGTGATGGGGCAAGGACAGCGGTGACGGGGCAAGGACAGGGGTGCCGGGGTAAGGACAGGGGTGACAGGGGCAACGGGGCAAGGACATAAATGACAGGGACAGGATATGGGTGACAGGGCCAGGGTAGGGGTGGCAGGACCAGGACAGGGGTGACAGGGTCAGGATAGGGTTGACAGGGCAAGCACAGGGGTGACAGGGCCAGGATAAGGGTGAAAGGGCCAGAATAAGGGTGAAAGGGCCAGGATAAGGGTGACAGGGCCAGGATAAGGGTGACAGGGCAAGGCCAGGGGTGACAGGGCAAGGCCAGGGGTGACAGGGACAGGACAGCACACAGGGCACGGGAGAGATTGGTATTAGGGACAAAACAGTGGTGACAGACAGATGTGTCTTACCGGAGTCACTGCTGCTGGCTGCTGCTATTCCACTCCAACCTGTTGGGATCTGCTGCTGGTGGAGACTTGGCATGGCTGACTCTCTCAGCCTGGATTCCTGCTTCCTTTGCCCGTCCGCATCCCTCCCCCCACTCCTCAGTCACACAGTGCGGACCTCGCGCGGGTGCTGGGCACTGTGGTAAGGGGAGACTGGGAGTGACTGGTTAGCCCCCAGGAGATGCTGCGGCTGGAGGGAGGAGGGGGTCATAGCATGCACGCGGCGCAGACCTCGTCACTGCTGGGCACTGTGGTAAGGGGAGACTGGGAGTGACTGGTTAGCCCCAGGAGATGCTGCGGCTGGAGGGAGGAGGGGGTCGGAGCCTGCAAGCAGCGCTGACTTTTGCAGCGCTGCCCGATGGCTAAAGTGTGAGAAGGAGCTGAGTGCACCTCACTGCGGGCTGCAGCGCTGCAGCTAGCGGTGGGGTTGCCGGGGCTGGAGATAACAGAGGCAGTACGGAACCTGCACAGCGGCAGGTGCCCCACAAAACTGCAACTAAGAAGCGTGGAGTGTGCCAGAAAGTGACGCTCCTCTGCACCAGAGAGCCCATGCTGAGTATGCTGATGTGGGGGGTCAAGCAGACAGTGAGCTGGTGCCTGTCTGTATGTACAGCATACCCCTCAAGCACCCCCATACCTCCCATCTGTCCCGATTTTCGCGGGACAGTCCCATTTTTTTGGGTGTGTCCCACTGTCCCACCCGCAGTCTGCAGTGTCCCGTGGTGGGGGGGGCAGTTGGGAAGCTCCTGTACTCGCTGTTCTGCTTAGCAGAGCAGCGGTGAATATTTAGTGGAGACAGAGGGAGAGGGGGCATCTGGAGGTACGGATTAAGGGAGGGCCCGGCAGCAGAGCCAGATTCAGGGGGGGCCCAGGGGGTACGTACCATGGGCCCCACAGTTGTAGGGGGCCCCCCGGCTGGAGTAGCTTTGTCCCAGCTCTGAAGCTCCCCATCCTGCCAGCAACAGCAACAGCATTGTGCTACAGTCAGCACACGCTGCTGCGTGTTAGCAGGTCTGTGGTGTTGCTGCCTCCCTGCTTTCTTCTGCCTTTGCGGGTGTGTAGGGAGGAGCAATTTACCCCTATCTGAGGGGCCAAAATCCCATAAAAAAATCCTGGAATTTGCATAAGGGGGCGTGGTCATGTGTCCCGCGATTAGTACATGCCCTGAACCGCAGCAGGCACAGCAATGAGATAGGGCCTCCATGTCTCAAGTGCCCTGGGCCCCCCGAGGTCGCTGGATGACTAAGCAAAGCGACCCAAGAGGGCGGCACAAACATCTTGCCCATCTAGGAGTGGCACTGCAGTGTCAGATAGGATGGCACTTAAAAAAATAGTCCCCAAACAGCACATGATGCAAAGAAAAGAGAAAAAGAGGTGCACTGTGGTCGCTGGACGGCTAAGCTAAGCGACACAAACACCTCAATATCACAGGAATTATTAATTCTAATCAATGGTATTATTGGTCCAAATCACTGGAAGAAAATGACTAAATCACTGGAATTATTCGTTCTAATCAATGGTATTATTGGTCCAAATCACTGGAAGAAAATGACTAAATCACTGGAATTATTCGTTCTAACTTCTAATCAATGGTATTATTGGTCCAAATCACTGGAAGCAGTGACAAGCACTATAGAAGCTATAGAAAATGATTTAAAATGATTTCAAATTATTGTATATATCAGTACAGAGCAGTGTAACTGTGACACGTGTGTCCTGACAAGCAGTATAGAAGCTATAGAAAAGTATATATATTACTGTATATCAGTAGTAGTACAGAGCGGTGTAACTGTGACACATGTGTGTCCTGACAAGCAGTATAGAAGCTATAGAAAATTATTTAAAATTATTGTATATATCAGTACAGAGCGGTGTAACTGTGACACATGTGTGTCCTGACAAGCAGTATAGAAGCTATAGAAAAGTATATATATTACTGTATATCAGTAGTAGTACAGAGCGGTGTAACTGTGACCATGTGTCCTGACAAGCAGTATAGAAGCTATAGAAAAGTATATATATTACTGTATATCAGTAGTAGTACAGAGCGGTGTAACTGTGACACATGTGTGTCCTGACAAGCAGTATAGAAGCTATAGAAAAGTATATATATTACTGTATATATCAATACAGAGCAGTGTAACTGTGACCATGTGTCCTGACAAGCAGTATAGAGGCTATAGAAAAGTATATATATTATTGTATATCAGTACAGAGTGGTGTAACTGTGACCATGTGTCCTGACAAGCAGTATAGAAGCTATAGAAAAGTATATATATATTATATACTGGTGGTCCCCAGTCCCCACAATGCAGCACACTGATCAGATATTTGCAGCACACTGAGCACAGATATGGAGCGTTTTCAGGCAGAGAACGTAGATATTTTCAGCACACTGAGCACAGATTATTTGCAGCACACTGGGCACAGATATTTTCAGCACACTGAGCACAGATTACGGAGCTTTTCAGGGAGAGAACACTGCCATGTCCTCTCCGTTCAATCTCCAAAGCACGAGTGAAAATGGCGGTGACGCACGGCTCCTTATATAGAATACGAATCTTGCGAGAATCCGACAGCGGGATGATGACGTTCGAGCGCGCTCTGGTTAACCGAGCAAGGCGGGAAGATCCAAGGCTGCCTCGGAACCGTGTAAAATGGGTGAAGTTCGGGGGGGTTCGGATCCCGAGGAACCGAACCCGCTCATCTCTATAAATAATGTAACAGTACACAAAAACATATGAAAATACGCAATCACCTAGGCAAATAAAAATAACCATAAAACAGCAGGACTGATATATATATATATATATATATATATATATATATCCAGCTCTAGGGCTGGCACTCACTTTATACAGATTATCTGCAGCCGGTGCCCTCACTATGTATCATGTATCATGATACCTTCCTCCTTGGTGCGGCACTCCTGGCTTCACAAAATACACAACTCTGCAGTTGGTTCAATAATTGAACCCACTGCGGAGTTGTGTATTTTGTGAAGCCAGGAGTGCCGCACCAAGGAGGAAGGTATATATATATATATATATATAGGGACAGGGGTACAGCGACCAGCAGTGTTTAAATTGTTAATTATTAAAAAAGAAGGCTAAGAAATATATGGAGATATGCATGATGAGACGAACCCATTTTTTTTATAAAATATGAAATATAACAATAATTTTATTCTGAATACAGAGGTTGAGACCAACAATTATAAATAAAAACAAAAATATAAACAATTCAAGGACAACATATAAGCACTATATGGGAAGTGTAGAGATTGTCAAAGTCAGAAAAATGTCTCAATGCACGTTGCCATATTTGCACCGCACACTGGTCCGTGCTGCGCATGCGTATGCTCTCCCGTGGAAGCGCATACCCGCAATAGCGTGCACTCGCACGCGCAGTATGCGCATTTACGGTAGAGTTTATGTGATCGTAGCGTGCGACTCATTAGTTACAAATGTTCACAATTAATGTAGTTTATAGATCATGATCCCTTTGATAGTTTCTGTAAGTTTGGTTAAAGTACAATGTCCCAGAGCTGAGGAATCCCTCTTTGCATCGTACGAAGGGTCTAACAGGAATCATATTGCAGTGTTTGGTACCCATCGGAAGAGTATTTAATTAGCAATATTCCGGTGTTGGTTTGGAGCGTATTAATCGCTCGTGCGAATAGTTATGGACATAAGAAGTTTATGTCCATTTCTATGATTTACACATACTCAGGTATGCGGCGGGAAACCCAGTTTCCCACCCACCTGAGCTGTTGGAAATCGTCACAGCCCACCTGTATGAATCACCCTATGACCTTTTGTTATGATGCGGGGCCGAATTCCTTCGGCCAATGGACAATGGGATTGTAGGGACTAGGAGATTGCATTGTGTGTGGGGCATAAATAGGCAGGCCGACCACAGCCAGCTCTCACTCTCTCATCAACGGTTATCTGCTGATAATCGGGAGCTGGATATCGAGGCGCTGGCGATCATACCCTTTGTGCGTAAGTTCTCTCCATAATCATTGTCTTTCTGCGAGCCAATTTCTCTCTCTCTCTCTCTCTATCTCTCTCTCTCCTCTTTTCTCTTAAATACCTTATAGTATTATAGTATGGTATTGTATTTCATTTAGGTCAGCGTAGTATTGTCTTATTGTATTTATTGTTTAGTTCTGTGGTTAGGAGGTCTCTGTTATATTGTAGCGTATCATATGTACTGTTATCCCCTTTTACAAGTATATTAGATATAATACAGTTAATAGGCTTTGGAAACCTAAACCAGTATCAGTGTATTTACTATAGTGTTAAGTGTTCACTTGAGCGTCGGTGACGCTCAATCAGCTTTGTAGTTAGTCAGGTTACACAAGGTTGCATTTACACCCTGTACTCACATTAAGGTATTCTGTGTGTTTCATCGGTATAAGGTTTAACATAAAGGTATAGTGTTGTGAGCGTCTGCATCGCTGGTGACCTCCTCGTGGTCTCTAGCGTACGCTACGTTACAGCGAATCTTTCCCCTAGACATAACCAATAACGTGTCCTGTGATCCCTGGGCCGTGAGCGAACGTGACGCCTGAGCGTCTCGCCTACGGCTGAGCGATCGTTACGCAACTAGCGTACCATTACGGTACTTCTTAAGTAAACAGCGTACAGTGTTCTTAGCTTCATAAAGGGTTGTTTATACGACAAAGGAATTTAGCATTGTCAATTGCGGACTCGTCCGGTCCTTTTCACATCTGCACTAGGTAGATCAGCAGACATTATCCCCCAGCAAAAGGGTGGGAGGTTGTCTCGCAGTTGCTGACGGGATAAGCGTCTGCTTCGCTTAGATAAAGAGTGCTGAAGGAACCCGGTAACCGGAAGTAAGAACAAAACGCTTGTGTCTTTTTAAAACTGTTTATTTTTCTTTTGTCTTGCGTACGCATACATACCTGCATTTCTTTTCACTTGTGTATTTCATTTTTTCGTATATCACTATTCCTGTTTGCCAAATTTTATAGTTGATAGAAAGTGCTAAAAAGAGATTTGCTGTTATTTAATAGTAGAGGTGATAGTTAAAGTATAGAACAAAAACACGGTTTGTCTGAGATACAAGGCAGTCAGTGTGGATTGCGGTAGATGATCAGGGATCATTTACATTGATAAAAATATATTGTGTTACGGTGGATCCTTTGCATTGCGTACACGTGTCGCTAACAAAGACTAGCGTACGCAATCCAAAGGCAGACGCACGCAGCGTTCATTACGCAACGTAGCGTCCGGTTACGCTCACGTAGCTCAAGTCACGAAAAAGTTGAATTAGCGCAAGGCGATAATTAACGCACAGCGGTAGATAACGCGAAGCGGTAAATAACGCAAATCTGTTTTTAGAAAATCTGAAATTTAGTTTAACAGATCCTGCTCCTAATTGGTAACACTCTTGGCCTGAAGACAATTTCTGCGCTGAAATAGATATAGAAACAAAGTGTACATGTGTTGAGTGAGTGTGTTTTGTATACAAAAGTTTATATAACTTTAAGGTGGAACCAAAAGGAAAGCCGGGTACTCGTCAAGGGACATACGTGTAAGTGACATATACGGTGGCCAGGGAGGCATCCCTGGTTAAATAATATTTGAGCATTAGAGTATAGCGGACCATAAGGTAAGGTAACAAGACCAGGAGGTCATAAGGTAAGGTAACAAGACCAGGAGGTCATAAGGTAACAAGACCAGGAGGTCATAAGGTAACAAGACCAGGAGGTCGTAAGGTAAAAGGTCCGCTATAAAAGTCCAGTGGCACAACGCCTGGGGTGTTGGTGCAGAACCCATATAGGCCATAAGCTCTTGCTGAAGGAATCGCGGCCGGAAACATCGATTCCATTGGTCTTTCAGTACATGACAAGTAGTGCTCGTGTACTGAACGATTGGACCGCACGTAATTGTGTGCAGTAGTTAGTGATCTGACCTAATACCATTAGAGTAAAGTGGTCACAAACGCTATTTGTACATTCTGACGTGATTTGTGTAATTTTTTTTATTTTTGGAAGGGAAGTTCGCTGGTCACTCAGGAACTATCTAACAACCCCACCTTTACTGGAAAGAGTAAGTGTCCTGCGGGTAACCCTCATATGTTCCAGTAAACTGAAGGTTCCATAGGGGCCCTGTATCGAGTACGCCAGCACCACGTCGGTGTGATCAGGTCGTATTGGTCGAGGTGGGCGAGTGAGTGGGGTACTCGGTAAACCGCCACCGCCGGCCTACTGTGGAGTAATTTGGTTGTCTGAAAAGGCTTGCTGAAAACCTTGATACAGAGATCCAAGGAGGACTAAGCAACACCTGCAGACTATGGGGGCCAGTTGCTCAGGTAGGGGGCGATCAACCCTGGTTCAGGTTGATTCTGTGAACCGACCAGTTGGGTCGGCACGATATGTAATGTGTGAAAAATATGGAATTCACACCGAATCTTTATGTGATGAATGGGAGAGAATGACTGTACAAGACAGGGACAAATTCCCAAGAATAGGTAGCTTCAGTCCAGAAGTGTTACAAAATTTAAGGAGGAGGATATGTCTCGTAAAATCAGCAAAGAGACGAATTCAGCATCATGATTATTTACAGTTATGGCACCAGGAAGGTGAGATACAGAGAGGTTTGGCTCTGGCGGCAGGATCTGGGGCAGTCAGGAAGTTGATTGCCACAGCTCCTCCCCCACCATACATTGCAGGAGAAAAGTTGATTGCGGAGAGAAACGCACTGGGTTGTAAAACACAAACTCTTAGTAACACTGTAAATGTTAATGATGTTAACCAAATAACTCATGCAAGTATTAACCCGTGCAAGATGTACCCTGTTTTGAACCTTCCTCAGGAGTGTGATCAAGAAGACGATTCAGCAACAATTTCAGCTCTCTCTCTTGCAGCCACCATAGCAGAGACCACAGTAGGCACAGCGACACCCACGAGATTAGTGAAAGCCCCTAGCGGAGGGATAGGTGAGGTCGTGTCAACGGGTAAGTACGGCACCATGCACTACACTGAAACAATTGTACCACAACAAGCTGTAGAATCTACACAGGAAGAGGCTGTTAGAATTGCTCCTGTAAGGGTAATAGCAGTCCCCAATGGAAAAACAGATGTCTCTGGAGCCACTCCCATAAGGAACATTGCCATGTACACTCCATTTTCCAGAATGGAATTAAGAACAATAGTGTCCGAATTTCCTGACCCCAGGAAGGATTTAGTTGCTAGCCAAAAATACATCAGGGATTTAGGTAACACGGTAGAACCCAACAACAAGGATTGGCAGATACTGCTAAGAGCTTGTTTACCTTCCAATGTTGATGCAACTCAGTTTTTAGCTGATTGTGCATTGGATAAAGATGTACCGCTTACAGACGTGTACAACAAGGATAATGTAAAAAGGATAAATTTACAGCTAAAAGAGTATTTCCCAGCCGTTGTTAAATGGAATAAAATATTTTCCATTAAGCAAAAGGAGTCCGAAACGGCAACAGAATATTTTCACCGGGCACTATTAGAAATGGCAAAGTACACTGGTATAGAAGACATTAAGACCAACCCAAACCATCGGGAAGTAGCAGTATCTGTACTGATGGATGATTTAAAGGAAACATTAAAGACTAGGGTTCAGACCACGCAACCATGCTGGCGAGGTCTGTCAGTGTCCGGCTTGAGAGAGGCTGCTATTGATCACGACAGAAACATCACTAGGCACAGGGAATCGCAAAGTGATAAGTTGATGTCCGTAAGTATACAGGCGCTGACCACAAGGCAGCCTGCGTATGTACCACCGAATCCTGTGGGTAAGGCAAGTGTAATAACATGTTTTTCTTGTAACAGACCGGGACACTTTGCACGAGAATGTAGAACAAAGAATGTACAAAGGTCTTTTCAACCCCCTAGACAACAACACAACACACGACATTGGGAGCAGGGTCCACAGAGGCGGAGTTTTGAGCCACATACAGGGGAAACAAAAAGATATCCCCCAAACAGAGACTGGCATGCCTCTGGTAGCTCCCAGCTAACTCCCTCACAAGTAGTTGCTGCCAGCGGGATTCAGGGAGGTCAGCATACCCAATAGGGGTGTGGCCATACCTGTAATCTGCAGCCAGTTAAGTTGATTGCTAGTCTTGGAAACGAACCAGAAATTGCAATCAATGTAGCTGGTAAGACTTTAAACTTTCTTGTAGACACAGGGGCGGCCAAGTCAGTGATAAATTCGACAGTGGGCATGAGAACCACTGGTAGGACAATTCCAGCCATGGGAGTAACAGGAGTAGTCCAGCACTACCCTGTTAGCAAACCAGCCGAGATTACAATAGGGCCTTTGCATACCAAGCATTCCTTTTTGCTGGCTGCATCTGCACCAACTAATCTCCTGGGAAGAGACTTACTATGTAAAATGGGTTGCGTCATTTATTGTACTCCTGAAGGTGTATTCTTGGACATCCCTGAGAATCACGCTCAGGAAGTACGAGACATGTTAGACTCCCCATCAAAATTAATGTCACACACCATTATGACAAATAGGAACCCATCCCAGGTAGAAGAGATGACATCTCAGATACCAGAGTCACTTTGGACAAAAGATGGACAGGACACTGGATTAATGGCAAACGTAGCTCCAGTAGTAGTACAAGTAAAAGAAGGTAGGATAGCTCCAAAAATCCCACAGTATCCTCTGAAGCCAGAGGTGGAGTTAGGAGTTTTTCCCGTAATAGAGCGCTTGCTACAACAGGGCATTCTAGTAAGAACGTCCAGCACCGCAAATAGTCCCATCTTCCCTGTTAAAAAGAGTGGGGGGAGGGGTTACAGGCTAGTGCAGGATCTAAGGGGGATTAACAAAATAGTTGAGAGTCAGTTCCCCGTAGTGCCTAATCCAGCTGTCATCCTAATGCAAATTCCTCCCACTGCCAAATTTTTCACTGTTATTGACCTCTGCTCCGCTTTCTTTTCGGTACCTCTGCACCCTGACAGCCAATATTTGTTTGCATTCACATACAGAGGAGTCCAATACACGTGGACTCGGTTACCCCAAGGTTTCATAGATAGTCCAAGTATATTTTCTCAGGCTTTGCATGATTGTTTACAGTCTTTCCAACCAGACAGTGGATCAGTATTGATACAGTATGTGGACGATTTATTACTGTGTTCAGATTCACTGGAGGCATCCCTGAAGGATACGAAACAGCTCCTGTTTCATCTTTCAGACACAGGTCACAAGGTTTCCAAAGACAAGTTGCAATTATGCCAGACTAAGGTAAAATATTTGGGACACTGTCTAACACAAGGACTGAGACACTTGACCGCTGATAGAATCCAAGCCATTAGAGACATGACACTGCCACAAACCCAGCAACAGATCAGGACGTTTTTAGGAATGTGTGGGTATTGCCGTAATTGGATCCCAGGGTTTTCCATATTGGCACTACCTTTGCAGGAAATGGTCTCCTCAAACAAACCTGATCGGATTTCGCATACAGACGAATCTGAAACAGCATTTGAGAGACTCAAACAGTGTCTAACGCAGGCACCTGCACTAGGTATGCCAGACTATGGGAAACCCTTTGAACTATACGGAACAGAAAGTGCTGGGTGCGCAGCAGGTGTACTAACACAAAAACACGGTGATGCCAGCAGGCCAGTTGCATACTACAGCGCTCAGCTAGATACGGTAGCGCGGTCCCTCCCCACATGCTTGCGTAGCGTTGCAGCGATAGCATTGCTAGTGACAAAAAGCGAAGATGTCGTGCTAGGCCACAACCTCACAATCCATACACCGCATGCGGTATCTGCCTTATTGAATTCTGCCCAAACCAGACACGTCTCATCAGCAAGGTTTACAAGATGGGAATTGGCATTAATGGCCCCCGTAAACATCACCATAAGGAGATGCAGTGCATTAAACCCTGCAACATTTCTCCCAGGTGTGCCTGGACAGGCACAAAGGGTGGGAGGTGAGAGTGATGGGGAAGGAGGATTTAATGCAAAGGAAGATACACATGATTGTATGGAATATTTGACCCAAAATTTTACCGCAAGGCCTGACATCAGTGACAATCCACTAGAAGATGCAGAACTCACGTTCTACACGGACGGTAGTTGTCACAGACAGTCAGACTCGGGAGACTTGTGTACTGGATACGCAGTCGTAGATGACCAAGACACCATAGAAGCGGAACCACTAGGCCCACCTCACTCAGCCCAGGTTGCTGAACTGGTCGCCCTAACCAGAGCATGTGAATTGGCTAAGGGAAAGTCAGCCAATATCTACACCGATTCTAGATACGCGTTCGGGGTAGTACATGATTTCGGAGCCCTATGGCGGCTCAGAAATTTCATGACGGCAGCTGGCACACCGATAGCGCATGCAGCTCATATAAAAAGGCTTCTAACAGCGATACAGGAACCCGACAGAGTGGCTGTTATCAAATGTAAAGCACATACATATAGCCAAGACCCAGTATCCCTTGGTAACAGCCGAGCAGACGAAGCTGCAAAGCTTGCAGCTGCTACCCCCATACGGACAGACACCACACAACTGATGGTATTTAATACCATCAACACACGAAAGTTGTGTGAAATGCAGAATTTGTGTTCCACTCAGGAGAGAGCAGTCTGGAAGGCAAAGGGATATGGCCAGGAGTCCTCAGGGCTCTGGACGGATGGACATGGTAAACCAGTGGCCCCCAGGGCATACCTTCCGTGTCTGGCTGAAGCAGCTCACGGGCTGACTCATCTAGGCAAGGAGGGGATGTGCAAATTGGTAAGAGCATACTGGTGCGCCCCAGGATTCTCCTCTCATGCTAGTAAAAGAGCAATGTCATGCCTTACCTGTCTGAGAAAGAATATTGGAAAGGCAATACCTACAGAACCATCCCATATCCCACCTGCCGGCGGCCCTTTCCAAGTAATACAAATTGACTTCATTCAATTGCCCCCATGTAGAAATTTAAAGTATGTACTTGTCTGTATAGATGTTTTCTCAAATTGGGTCGAAGCTTTTCCAGCAGCTACAAATACCGCTATGTTTACAGCTAAGAAAATTGTGCAGGAATTTGTATGTAGATATGGTATCCCTAGAATCATTGAAAGCGATAGGGGTACCCATTTTACAGGTGATGTCTTCCAAGGAATGTGTAAGTTGATGGGAATTGATAGCAAGCTGCACACTCCGTACCGTCCACAGGCGAGTGCGAAGGTCGAAAGAGTGAACAGCACTATTAAAAATAAATTGAGTAAAGTAATGGCAGAGACAGGATTGACGTGGCCAGAAGCTTTACCCATTGTTTTGTATAGCATCAGAACCACTCCCAGGTCCCCTCTTAATCTGTCCCCTTTTGAAATCTTGTTTGGTCGACAACCGCATGTCATGATTAACCCTCAGGATGATTTGAAATGTAACAATGAAGTAACTGTAAAGTACTTGATTAATATGAGTAAGCAGTTGAGGAATCAAAATGATAATCTGAAGTTGGTGATTCCTGATTTACCAGATAGTAATTGTCATGACATTGAACCTGGGGATTATGTAATGATACGAAATTTTCTACGCTCAGGTTGTCTTATTGATAGATGGGAAGGACCATACCAGGTCTTATTGACTAGCACCACAGCATTGAAGGTTGCTGAGAGAGAGACTTGGGTCCATTCATCCCACTGCAAGAAGGTTGCTGATCCAGAGAAGTCCCGTGATAAGGAACAGACGGTAGAGGTTGTATCACTGGAGTGTCTGTTCCAGGAGGACTGAGGCGGCACCTGAGCCTTGAAGACCGGAAGCAGTTGTCGACTCCCCTCTCCCTTTTATTGTTTTTCTCCACTTCCCATCCCCTCTCCCTTAAAATTTCTGTTTCCCCCTTCTCAATCTTCTCCATTTCCTCCTCAAAGATGGACTTGCCCAAAGAGACTGTGATCCGGATTTTGATGTTGACCATGATGTTGACCAGAGCAGTCTATTCCGGCGAGAGTACCATAGAGGTCGAGAGAGGTTCTGGAATGGGTTCCGATTATGATGATGGAGGCGTAGTTTTCCAAGATCAACCAATCCAACAAGCAAAGGCGAGTATCAGAAAACGATCCGATAGAAGAAATTGTGATGGATTGTTAGCTGAGGAAAATTGTATCTGTAGGCTCTGTGATAATCTGGTTGAAGATGGATGCATAAAGAAATGCCAATCTAGTTTTAATATCCATATAGACCGGCATCCATTGAGTGACTATCACTCCTTAGTGGGTAACGTGTTAAACCAAACAGATTGTTGGGTATGCTCTCAAGTACCTCAGGGTCACAGTAAATCAGGGCTAGTACCATTTCCTTTAACGTTAGGGGAGGTACTTGAGCTAAGTGGTGGGAGACCGGTGGACCGGAGGTTTAACATCTCCAGCCCTCCTAGTTTGAAGCTCCACCAATACCATGTGGATAGGTCCCTCATATGTTTTAACATCTCCAATCCCAGAAAACCGGGAAATTGGGAAGTGTCATGGAGCAACCTTACCATGACCTTTTCACACAGAGCAGATAGAATGCCTACAGATACAGAGCTCGTACGCCACATAGCCAGTAGAGGAAAATCTTTCCGGTATCGATATACCTTAGGAAATAGGATTACTAAAGTTGGAGAGGTATCACCAGGATACTGTGCACATATCGTACAAACCGATACGTGCATTAGGCAGATGGAAGAATTAGGGTCAGGAGATTTCACCTGGAAGGTTTGTAACATGGTCATGTCCTTCTCCGTCCCATATGTTCTCCCCGATGATGCATATTTCATATGCGGGAGAAAGGCGTACAAGTGGCTTGCCCCAAACTCTGAAGGATTGTGTTATATTGGAAAAGTATTGCCTGAAGTGATGACGGTAACACATGACAAAATGAAGGACATACACCGTGGTGCCCAAGCTCCTTATACTCACACTCATTACGAACACCGAGTTAAAAGACAACTGTCAGAAAGGTTAGAGCATCCGGCCTCTGATCTTATCCATGAATCCACCGGGATTCAGGTTCTGGTAGCGTTAGATTTCACTCGTACCGCTCGAGGAGTGATGAATTATAGATACATTTCCGCACTCGCCAATTTGTTAGATAATATCACTGAAATGTATGATGACACGTTTAGATACACTGGAAGAGAACTTCAAGCTTACAAAACAGAACTAGTTCAGCATAGGATGGTTCTTAATTATCTTACAGCAGTAACAGGCGGATATTGTGTTACATTGGCAACACAGTACGGCATAAAGTGTTGCACGTATATCACAAATAGCACCGAGGATCCGGTAGAGGTCATAGACCAAAAGATGGATGATATTCTGCAATTAAAGTGGGAATTTCGTCGAAAACACAATCTCACCCTTGCTGCTGTAGGTAATGAGCTGACTGGTTGGGTGTCATGGTTGAACCCGCGAAATTGGTTCTCCGGTTTGGGAGAGTGGGCTCAAGGAGTCATAATGGATGTTGGAAAGTTTCTACTGTGTATTTTGGGTGTCGTTATATCGTTTGGATTGATATTTAGATGCGGGCAGGCTTTGATGAGGTGTAAACAAAGTACGAAAGTGATGAGCTTGAGGAGTGAGGAAACTGTAATTAACCTGGATTTGATTTATGACCCAATGCTAGAAACCATGACGTAATGATGTAATGAGTATACGGTCCGTCTTTCACCCATTTCTATGTTTTCCTCCGAGGTACAAAGACCCACGTAGACGAAGGATTTGATGAGCCAAGGGGCCGACAACGGAAAGATGGAAAGAAGAAGAGCAGACGACCTGATATACAAGATTTTGATGGACAATGCCATGGGTACCCCAGTTTCCCTAGGAACTTTAAAATCACGCTAGCCCAACATTTTTTGTAAATCCATGGACGTTGTTTGCTTTACTCACGATTTATGAGCAAAAGCACAAAGAAGAAGACTCCAATCAACCGACACCAATCAAGACCTCAATCGACGAATGTACATTTCCCTGACATAGAATACCATTGCATTTTCCATAAGTGTTCTCTATCTTCATCTCTACAACCCTCAGGTAATGACACACATAGACGATAGGGAATTCAGGCACAGATATCAGCAACCACATACCTCCCCCATTCATGTATCATCAACTAAAATGTGCATCCCCATTTTGTTACAACTACAGCCGAAATGAGCTCGGTAAAGTTTGACAGCCCATCCACAGACCTGTACCACAGGATAAGAAGGAATTCAAATGTATACTTCGCAATACCTCGAAGCTTGATTTACCACACGTACGGCACGATGATACATGACCCTCCAAACATGGACTCATACACACATGCTTCTGCTTTCTCACTAGGTCATACCCTCTTCACACCTTCTCCTCTCTCCTCCCCTACCCAACCATGGAAATCAATTAACCCCTGACTTACATTTTTCTCCTTAAATGTTTTGTGGCAGTTATTATTGACTGCCAAAGGGTGGACTGTCAAAGTCAGAAAAATGTCTCAATGCACGTTGCCATATTTGCACCGCACACTGGTCCGTGCTGCGCATGCGTATGCTCTCCCGTGGAAGCGCATACCCGCAATAGCGTGCACTCGCACGCGCAGTATGCGCATTTACGGTAGAGTTTATGTGATCGTAGCGTGCGACTCATTAGTTACAAATGTTCACAATTAATGTAGTTTATAGATCATGATCCCTTTGATAGTTTCTGTAAGTTTGGTTAAAGTACAATGTCCCAGAGCTGAGGAATCCCTCTTTGCATCGTACGAAGGGTCTAACAGGAATCATATTGCAGTGTTTGGTACCCATCGGAAGAGTATTTAATTAGCAATATTCCGGTGTTGGTTTGGAGCGTATTAATCGCTCGTGCGAATAGTTATGGACATAAGAAGTTTATGTCCATTTCTATGATTTACACATACTCAGGTATGCGGCGGGAAACCCAGTTTCCCACCCACCTGAGCTGTTGGAAATCGTCACAGCCCACCTGTATGAATCACCCTATGACCTTTTGTTATGATGCGGGGCCGAATTCCTTCGGCCAATGGACAATGGGATTGTAGGGACTAGGAGATTGCATTGTGTGTGGGGCATAAATAGGCAGGCCGACCACAGCCAGCTCTCACTCTCTCATCAACGGTTATCTGCTGATAATCGGGAGCTGGATATCGAGGCGCTGGCGATCATACCCTTTGTGCGTAAGTTCTCTCCATAATCATTGTCTTTCTGCGAGCCAATTTCTCTCTCTCTCTCTCTCTATCTCTCTCTCTCCTCTTTTCTCTTAAATACCTTATAGTATTATAGTATGGTATTGTATTTCATTTAGGTCAGCGTAGTATTGTCTTATTGTATTTATTGTTTAGTTCTGTGGTTAGGAGGTCTCTGTTATATTGTAGCGTATCATATGTACTGTTATCCCCTTTTACAAGTATATTAGATATAATACAGTTAATAGGCTTTGGAAACCTAAACCAGTATCAGTGTATTTACTATAGTGTTAAGTGTTCACTTGAGCGTCGGTGACGCTCAATCAGCTTTGTAGTTAGTCAGGTTACACAAGGTTGCATTTACACCCTGTACTCACATTAAGGTATTCTGTGTGTTTCATCGGTATAAGGTTTAACATAAAGGTATAGTGTTGTGAGCGTCTGCATCGCTGGTGACCTCCTCGTGGTCTCTAGCGTACGCTACGTTACAGCGAATCTTTCCCCTAGACATAACCAATAACGTGTCCTGTGATCCCTGGGCCGTGAGCGAACGTGACGCCTGAGCGTCTCGCCTACGGCTGAGCGATCGTTACGCAACTAGCGTACCATTACGGTACTTCTTAAGTAAACAGCGTACAGTGTTCTTAGCTTCATAAAGGGTTGTTTATACGACAAAGGAATTTAGCATTGTCAAGATAAAACTATGACTAGAGTAAAAAATATATATAATAAAAAATTAGGGGTCCAAAAAACATAAAAGATGCACAAGACTATAAAATGAGAACTTGGAGCTTATCTTAGTGTGGAGAATCAGTGAGGTACACCCAACACGTTTCGTCTGTCCAACTTCATCAATATATATATTCAGCATGCAGGCAGCACTCCTAATTACAGTTTCTGACGTCCTGGTGCCCTCCTGGGTGTCCCATAGCAGAGACGCAACATATGTAGCATGGTAGGTGACACTAAATAAATCACAGACAGCTGCAATATAACTATTATATATATATATATATATATATATATATATGAGCCATTGTTATAGTAATAATTATGTAATAAGGGTTTTCTCAATGTGTAGTGTCGCTGGGGTATCCAGGATAATGTCCATGCAAAAACACATTTCTTATTGCTATGTAGTGATTCCATTGAACATCTTCTGATAAAGGGTTAATAGCACTATGCACTCACCATTTGTATGGAGTGCATGAGGAATTAAGGGGAATGTTAGTGAGCAATTCAATACATTTGACCACTGCCATCCTTCTATTGGGCCACTGCTCACCACTCATTTATTTTGTTGTATTGCTGCAAGATACTAGCCATCTATCTGTATTGCTTCATCAAGGTAAATAACTCCTCATGGCCAGCACCCACAAAAGCTGTTTGGAGGTTGTTTTAACTCCGCTTACATCTGCATACTGCACTAAAAAGTTCTCCCCACTGATGGCTTGACTTTGTGGCTATATGTGAATCTACAGAAATAACAAAGGTACTGTTTACTATTTGAACTGACATTACTTCCATGTCCTATAGACAACCAACCTACAGTATAAACAAAGCAACACCTGCAGTTGTCTGCAATAGCATACTGTGGGTTCCCAGCAGCATGACGTGAACAGAAATATGCAGATGGATTATGGTTTACTGGACATAACTGTAACAAATGTGAAGTCTGCCATACACTGATTAGCAGAGATTAGTAATCTGCTAGATGTTACTGACAGGTCCAGTTCACTTTTCTGTAAGCAGTAGAACATGGTAGAAGCATCAAGGGGAGTGGCAGTGAGGTCACCTGGACACAACAGGTGGGAAAACTACTATACACTGTCCACCAGAGATTGGAGATCTGTAACACACAAGCCATTGCAGACTGAAGATTTTCTCTGCATTAGTTACAACAGATTGAAGCACTTATATATATCCTTCTAACCCAGTGGTTCTCAAACTTTTTTGAATCACGGGGCCCTAGAGTATCAGAATTGTTTTCACAGCACCCCTAGGCCAAAAGTTTCTTACTGAGAAATTTAGAAAGAAATATTAAATTAAGTAAATTGTGTTTATATGTCATCCTTAGGTTCAACTGAGTAGTGAGGGACAAGATTTGCTTCTGTTTGTCCACATATTTTATGATTGACAGCCACCAGCACTGTTTGGCTTTTACATGTATCAATAGAGGCAGCAAAGTACAGTACATATACTTCTGTAAGAGAATACTATAAGTGGGCGATGTCATAAGGGTATTAGGATTTATTTCTGATCTTACCATTGTTCTGGAGAACTTTTATATTAATGTCAATTATTCATGTATTATTACAGATCATCACTATTATTTCAAATTGTGATTGCTAATTTGATGTAATTGTGGTCTGGACTATTCACTTTTATTTTAAGGTTTCAATATGCAGAACATTTCTGGTATGGCAACATTACAATGCTGTAAATAGGACTTGTTATGATTGAAAACTATCACACTTCATTCACTGTTAAGTAAATATTTGCTTGGCATAAAGCTAGAAAAAAGTTATGTGAGACATCGTAGGTTAAAATATCATTTACTAAATTTTGGTCTATTGCCAAAATATCTTAAGTTTGGCTGACTTTTTCAATAATTTGCAGTAAACATTAGTGTTGGCATTACATGTAACACAATATTGTAAATCACATTCCCTGAAGAAAACGAATGTTTTAAAAACGTATCCAAAGACGTGGAATAGTGAAAGCTGTAGCAAATGTTCTTTTCTTTTGGGATTTGCAATACATTTAGAGGGAGTTGACACATATGACTATAAAGGCAAAATATAAGTTTGTTGGATTGCTGAAAATTTGTTTCAAACATTTTGAGTTTATTGCAGATATAATGCTTCACTTCATGAAATTGCAGTCTTGGGAGTACTTAAACATACGTAACAATTAATTTGATTACATGACTGCATGTTCTTATATAGAAAAAGAAAAATGTGTGTAAAGTCCTGAAAAGATAGATAAAATAATAATAAAAATAACAAGATTTGATCAATATAATTTAGGACAAAATACAATCTCAATTGTCTGAATTGCATTTAATAACATAAAATTATTACAGTATTTTGTTTTTATAAACACAATGCAGAGTAAATAGGTAGTAGTGTATGTATTTATTTACTCTATAAAATTAGTATTAAGAATAAAGAAACTGTTTTAGATAGTTTTGTACTACTGTAGGTGTAATATTATGCATGCTCCAAACAATTATACTGAAGGTACCTGTAGCTGGAACTAACTAGCCTGAATACAGCTATTTACTATAGGTATAGGTTAACTAAAAGATACAATGAAGAAAAATGGCGGTGATGGCCTGGATATGTGATAAGTTGTGTCCTATGCAAATTATATCTGCTTATTTATGGGTTTATTCTGAAGATATAACCCATGGCGTTCCATTTTTTGCTCAGGGTCACGTACGTGGAAAATCCAAATCTTGTTTATGAAACTGCGGCATGCTTAACCGTACAGTCCTTAAGAAAGCATTTACATCGTTGATGTTCATGTTAAACAAACGTGCTATAATAGAGATACAGCAGTTGAATTGTTTAAGACAATGTATTTTGTAAATGAATTTGTAGATTTATGCAGGTTAGCCTAAAATTTCTGTAGTTCTTCCCGTTTGTTCTAAGGAAATGCTTGCGACTCAGGGCCATAGAATGGAGATAGTGCACCTCGGACCAGCACCACATGTGACCTCATGAAGAAGGGGCTGGGCCAGGAAACAGCTGGGCCTAAGTACCATTTGAACATTTGAAGGATAGCCTCACAACATGACATTCAGTTCCATCTGTACAAAATGATGGTTGTTTAGGAAATTAATTAACGCAACTGGGAGAACTGGTCTGGGTTTGTTTGCACCCCAAGCACAAAAATCTGCTACTATCCGTATCCTGTTTGGAGGAGACCATGTATTCCTATTTCTAATCAATTCATACCTGTACCCTAACATAAGGCTACATAAGTAGTGTCAGTTTTCCACACCACTTTTCTCTTACTCATTCAATGTAGGGGTCTTGGACTAACCCAAGTGAGGAGAATAGGTTGCTGAAACCTAATGCAGTGCCCCCAATTTCCCAATACTACCCACCCACATGTGACTTATTAGTGTCTGACTACTCTTCATCTTCACTTCTATTCTGTGCACAGTTAGCACATGTCCATGTCACTAATGTCCATAATTGCTCTTGTTGCATGGTAAAAGTTCAGTTATCAATATTATTTTGAATGTTAGAACTTTAAAGAAAATATGAGAGATAAAATGAACTGCATGAACAAAAGAAAAGTACACCACACCACAAAAGAACATTTGTTTAAGTCAAAGCAGTAGTTTAATAGGTAGCAGTTAAACGCATAAAATGATGAACTGGTTAGCAGATGCTAAGAGTTTAGATTATAATAACTACTGTATATAATTTCCTTTTATTAAATTGTGGAATTAATTGCCTTTATTTAGTTACATTTTTGTGGGCTTTCAGCATTATGATTAATAATCATGGAACTGCCTCAATTATTAACACTAGGTTTTGTGGTGTATATTTTTATTTTTAATAAAACTATTTCCACTATGTGTGTAGGGAAAACTGCAGGGACAGAGGAGTTTTTCAAGTCTGTAAATTATTCCTCCGGGGAAATCTGACATGGTGCATGCTTATAAGTACACTTTCCAGAAATGGGGCCGGCACCTGGCGGAGGCTATGGGATGGGGATTGAAAGATCCCTCTCCTGCTACCATGCCCCATAGTCTTAAAGCAGTTGACACCATCTGAAGATAGTGCCTTAACTTTTCAGGGTTTAGTACATACTGTAGGGGTCAGACCATAGTCCCTATTAATAATAATGACTGAGATTTGTAGTGCTAATTAGCATTCTGTGAAATCTCCAGAATTATGCTTTTTGTACATAGCCAGAAACCATAATTTTATATAGAGACTTCAGTTTATGCATAATTTTATGGAAAAAAAGCTTGATAAATGTTAGATCTTAACCGTGGTGAAAATAATGTACATGTGAAAATACAAATCAGTGCCAAGTGCTTTTTGCACACTGTGAGTAGGCATTAGTACGCGTTGGGTATGGGATGCCGGCAGCTGAGATCCTGGTGGTCAGCATACTGTCACTGGGATCCCGGCCTCTAGAATGCCGGCAGGGGCAAATACAATGAAGCCCCTTGTGGGCTTGCTGCGCTCGCCATGCTGGAGGCTCGGTGGCTTGCTGCGCTTGCCGCAGGTTCTAGTCCCACTCTATGGGTGTTGTCAACAACCAGAAGTGGGAAAAGCCCTGATAGTCAGGATTCCAGCTGGTGGCATTGTCAGTGGTCGGGATTCCAGCGTCGGTATTAGAGATGAGCGGGTTCGGTTTCTCTGAATCCGAACCCGCACGAACTTCATGTTTTTTTTCACGGGTCCGAGCGACTCGGATCTTCCCGCCTTGCTCGGTTAACCCGAGCGCGCCCGAACGTCATCATGACGCTGTCGGATTCTCGCGAGACTCGGATTCTATATAAGGAGCCGCGCGTCGCCGCCATTTTCACACGTGCATTGAGATTGATAGGGAGAGGACGTGGCTGGCGTCCTCTCCATTTAGATTAGGAGAGAGAGAGAGAGATTGACCTGAGGCTGATACTGTAGAAGAGAGTGCAGAGTTTAGTGACTGACCACAGTGACCACCAGCAGTGCAGTTGTTTTATTTAATATATCCGTTCTCTGCCTGAAAAAAACGGTACACACAGTGACTCAGTCACATACCATATCTGTGTGCACTGCTCAGCCCAGTGTGCTGCATGCCTGCATCATCTATGTATATATTATATATCTGACTGTGCTCAGCTCACACAGCTTATAATTGTGGGGGAGACTGGGGAGCACTGCAGTGCCAGTTATAGGTTATAGCAGGAGCCAGGAGTACAAGACAGTCACATACCATATCTGTGTGCACTGCTCAGCCCAGTGTGCTGCATCATCTATGTATATATATTATATATCTGACTGTGCTCAGCTCACACAGCTTATAATTGTGGGGGAGACTGGGGAGCACTGCAGTGCCAGTTATAGGTTATAGCAGGAGCCAGGAATACATATTATATTAAAATTAAACAGTGCACACTTTTGCTGCAGGAGTGCCACTGCCAGTGTGACTGACCAGTGACCTGACCACACTGACCACCAGTATAGTTAGTAGTATACTATATTGTGATTGCCTGAAAAAGTTAAACACTCGTCGTGTGACTTCACTTGTGTGGTGTTTTTTTTTTTATTCTATAAAAAACTCATTCTGCTGACAGACAGTGTCCAGCAGGTCCGTCATTATATAATATATATACCTGTCCGGCTGCAGTAGTGATATATATATATTTTTTATATCATTATTTATCATCCAGTCGCAGCAGACACAGTACGGTAGTTCACGGCTGTAGCTACCTCTGTGTCGGCACTCGGCAGTCCATCCATAATTGTATACCACCTACCCGTGGTTTTTTTTTCTTTCTTCTTTATACATACATACTACTACATCTCTTTATCAACCAGTCTATATTAGCAGCAGACACAGTACAGTACGGTAGTTCACGGCTGTGGCTACCTCTGTGTCGGCACTCGGCAGTCCGTCCATAATTGTATACCACCTAACCGTGGTTTTTTTTTCTTTCTTCTTTATACATACATACTACGACATCTCTTTATCAACCAGTCTATATTAGCAGCAGACACAGTACAGTACGGTAGTTCACGGCTGTGGCTACCTCTGTGTCGGCACTCGGCAGTCCGTCCATAATTGTATACCACCTAACCGTGGTTTTTTTTTCTTTCTTCTTCATACATACATACTACGACATCTCTTTATCAACCAGTCTATATTAGCAGCAGACACAGTACAGTACGGTAGTTCACGGCTGTGGCTACCTCTGTGTCGGCACTCGGCAGTCCGTCCATAATTGTATACCACCTAACCGTGGTTTTTTTTTCTTTCTTCTTTATACATACATACTACGACATCTCTTTATCAACCAGTCTATATTAGCAGCAGACACAGTACAGTACGGTAGTTCACGGCTGTGGCTACCTCTGTGTCGGCACTCGGCAGTCCGTCCATAATTGTATACCACCTAACCATGGTTTTTTTTTCTTTCTTCTTCATACATACATACTACGACATCTCTTTATCAACCAGTCTATATTAGCAGCAGACACAGTACAGTACGGTAGTTCACGGCTGTGGCTACCTCTGTGTCGGCACTCGGCAGTCCGTCCATAATTGTATACCACCTACCCGTGGTTTTTTTTTCTTTCTTCTTTATACATACATACTACTACATCTCTTTATCAACCAGTCTATATTAGCAGCAGACACAGTACAGTACGGTAGTTCACGGCTGTGGCTACCTCTGTGTCGGCACTCGGCAGTCCGTCCATAATTGTATACCACCTAACCGTGGGTTTTTTTTCTTTCTTCTTTATACATACATACTACGACATCTCTTTATCAACCAGTCTATATTAGCAGCAGACACAGTACAGTACGGTAGTTCACGGCTGTGGCTACCTCTGTGTCGGCACTCGGCAGTCCGTCCATAATTGTATACCACCTACCCGTGGTTTTTTTTTCTTTCTTCTTTATACATACATACTACTACATCTCTTTATCAACCAGTCTATATTAGCAGCAGACACAGTACAGTACGGTAGTTCACGGCTGTGGCTACCTCTGTGTCGGCACTCGGCAGTCCGTCCATAATTGTATACCACCTAACCGTGGTTTTTTTTTCTTTCTTCTTTATACATACATACTACGACATTTCTTTATCAACCAGTCTATATTAGCAGCAGACACAGTACAGTACGGTAGTTCACGGCTGTGGCTACCTCTGTGTCGGCACTCGGCAGTCCGTCCATAATTGTATACCACCTAACCGTGGTTTTTTTTTCTTTCTTCTTCATACATACATACTACGACATCTCTTTATCAACCAGTCTATATTAGCAGCAGACACAGTACAGTACGGTAGTTCACGGCTGTGGCTACCTCTGTGTCGGCACTCGGCAGTCCGTCCATAATTGTATACCACCTAACCGTGGGTTTTTTTTCTTTCTTCTTCATACATACATACTACGACATCTCTTTATCAACCAGTCTATATTAGCAGCAGACACAGTACGGTAGTTCACGGCTGTAGCTACCTCTGTGTCGGCACTCGGCAGTCCATCCATAATTGTATACTAGTATCCATCCATCTCCATTGTTTACCTGAGGTGCCTTTTAGTTGTGCCTATTAAAATATGGAGAACAAAAATGTTGAGGTTCCAAAATTAGGGAAAGATCAAGATCCACTTCCACCTCGTGCTGAAGCTGCTGCCACTAGTCATGGCCGAGACGATGAAATGCCAGCAACGTCGTCTGCCAAGGCCGATGCCCAATGTCATAGTACAGAGCATGTCAAATCCAAAACACCAAATATCAGTAAAAAAAGGACTCCAAAACCTAAAATAAAATTGTCGGAGGAGAAGCGTAAACTTGCCAATATGCCATTTACCACACGGAGTGGCAAGGAACGGCTGAGGCCCTGGCCTATGTTCATGGCTAGTGGTTCAGCTTCACATGAGGATGGAGGCACTCAGCCTCTCGCTAGAAAAATGAAAAGACTCAAGCTGGCAAAAGCAGTAGCACCGCAAAGAACTGTGCGTTCTTCGAAATCCCAAATCCACAAGGAGAGTCCAATTGTGTCGGTTGCGATGCCTGACCTTCCCAACACTGGACGTGAAGAGCATGCGCCTTCCACCATTTGCACGCCCCCTGCAAGTGCTGGAAGGAGCACCCGCAGTCCAGTTCCTGATAGTCAGATTGAAGATGTCAGTGTTGAAGTACACCAGGATGAGGAGGATATGGGTGTTGCTGGCGCTGGGGAGGAAATTGACCAGGAGGATTCTGATGGTGAGGTGGTTTGTTTAAGTCAGGCACCCGGGGAGACACCTGTTGTCCGTGGGAGGAATATGGCCGTTGACATGCCTGGTGAAAATACCAAAAAAATCAGCTCTTCGGTGTGGAACTATTTCAACAGAAATGCGGACAACAGGTGTCAAGCCGTGTGTTCCCTTTGTCAAGCTGTAATAAGTAGGGGTAAGGACGTTAACCACCTCGGAACATCCTCCCTTATACGTCACCTGCAGCGCATTCATAATAAGTCAGTGACAAGTTCAAAAACTTTGGGTGACAGCGGAAGCAGTCCACTGACCAGTAAATCCCTTCCTCTTGTAACCAAGCTCACGCAAACCACCCCACCAACTCCCTCAGTGTCAATTTCCTCCTTCCCCAGGAATGCCAATAGTCCTGCAGGCAATGTCACTGGCAATTCTGACGAGTCCTCTCCTGCCTGGGATTCCTCCGATGCATCCTTGCGTGTAACGCCTACTGCTGCTGGCGCTGCTGTTGTTGCTGCTGGGAGTCGATGGTCATCCCAGAGGGGAAGTCGTAAGCCCACTTGTACTACTTCCAGTAAGCAATTGACTGTTCAACAGTCCTTTGCGAGGAAGATGAATTATCACAGCAGTCATCCTGCTGCAAAGCGGATAACTGAGGCCTTGACAACTATGTTGGTGTTAGACGTGCGTCCGGTATCCGCCGTTAGTTCACAGGGAACTAGACAATTTATTGAGGCAGTGTGCCCCCGTTACCAAATACCATCTAGGTTCCACTTCTCTAGGCAGGCGATACCGAGAATGTACACGGACGTCAGAAAAAGACTCACCAGTGTCCTAAAAAATGCAGTTGTACCCAATGTCCACTTAACCACGGACATGTGGACAAGTGGAGCAGGGCAGGGTCAGGACTATATGACTGTGACAGCCCACTGGGTAGATGTATGGACTCCCGCCGCAAGAACAGCAGCGGCGGCACCAGTAGCAGCATCTCGCAAACGCCAACTCTTTCCTAGGCAGGCTACGCTTTGTATCACCGGTTTCCAGAATACGCACACAGCTGAAAACCTCTTACGGCAACTGAGGAAGATCATCGCGGAATGGCTTACCCCAATTGGACTCTCCTGTGGATTTGTGGCATCGGACAACGCCAGCAATATTGTGTGTGCATTAAATATGGGCAAATTCCAGCACGTCCCATGTTTTGCACATACCTTGAATTTGGTGGTGCAGAATTATTTAAAAAACGAGGGGCGTGCAAGAGATGCTGTCGGTGGCCAGAAAAATTGCGGGACACTTTCGGCGTACAGGCACCACGTACAGAAGACTGGAGCACCACCAAAAACTACTGAACCTGCCCTGCCATCATCTGAAGCAAGAAGTGGTAACGAGGTGGAATTCAACCCTCTATATGCTTCAGAGGTTGGAGGAGCAGCAAAAGGCCATTCAAGCCTATACAATTGAGCACGATATAGGAGGTGGAATGCACCTGTCTCAAGCGCAGTGGAGAATGATTTCAACGTTGTGCAAGGTTCTGATGCCCTTTGAATTTGCCACACGTGAAGTCAGTTCAGACACTGCCAGCCTGAGTCAGGTCATTCCCCTCATCAGGCTTTTGCAGAAGAAGCTGGAGACATTGAAGGAGGAGCTAACACGGAGCGATTCCGCTAGGCATGTGGGACTTGTGGATGGAGCCCTTAATTCGCTTAACAAGGATTCACGGGTGGTCAATCTGTTGAAATCAGAGCACTACATTTTGGCCACCGTGCTCGATCCTAGATTTAAAGCCTACCTTGGATCTCTCTTTCCGGCAGACACAAGTCTGCTGGGGTTGAAAGACCTGCTGGTGAGAAAATTGTCAAGTCAAGCGGAACGCGACCTGTCAACATCTCCTCCTTCACATTCTCCCGCAACTGGGGGTGCGAGGAAAAGGCTCAGAATTCAGAGCCCACCCGCTGGCGGTGATGCAGGGCAGTCTGGAGCGACTGCTGATGCTGACATCTGGTCCGGACTGAAGGACCTGACAACGATTATGGACATGTCGTCTACTGTCACTGCATATGATTCTCTCACCATTGAAAGAATGGTGGAGGATTATATGAGTGACCGCATCCAAGTAGGCACGTCACACAGTCCATACTTATACTGGCAGGAAAAAGAGGCAATTTGGAGGCCATTGCACAAACTGGCTTTATTCTACCTAAGTTGCCCTCCCACAAGTGTGTACTCCGAAAGAGTGTTTAGTGCCGCCGCTCACCTTGTCAGCAATCGGCGTACGAGGTTACATCCAGAAAATGTGGAGAAGATGATGTTCATTAAAATGAATTATAATCAATTCCTCCGCGGAGACATTGACCAGCAGCAATTGCCTCCACAAAGTACACAGGGAGCTGAGATGGTGGATTCCAGTGGGGACGAATTGATAATCTGTGAGGAGGGGGATGTACACGGTGATATATCGGAGGGTGATGATGAGGTGGACATCTTGCCTCTGTAGAGCCAGTTTGTGCAAGGAGAGATTAATTGCTTCTTTTTTGGGGGGGGGTCCAAACCAACCCGTCATATCAGTCACAGTCGTGTGGCAGACCCTGTCACTGAAATGATGGGTTGGTTAAAGTGTGCATGTCCTGTTTTGTTTATACAACATAAGGGTTGGTGGGAGGGCCCAAGGACAATTCCATCTTGCACCTCTTTTTTCTTTTATTTTTCTTTGCGTCATGTGCTGTTTGGGGAGGGTTTTTTGGAAGGGACATCCTGCGTGACACTGCAGTGCCACTCCTAAATGGGCCCGGTGTTTGTGTCGGCCACTAGGGTCGCTAATCTTACTCACACAGTCAGCTACCTCATTGCGCCTCTTTTTTTCTTTGCGTCATGTGCTGATTGGGGAGGGTTTTTTGGAAGGGACATCCTGCGTGACACTGCAGTGCCACTCCTAAATGGGCCCGGTGTTTGTGTCGGCCACTAGGGTCGCTACTCTTACTCACACAGTCAGCTACCTCATTGCGCCTCTTTTTTTCTTTGCGTCATGTGCTGATTGGGGAGGGTTTTTTGGAAGGGACATCCTGCGTGACACTGCAGTGCCACTCCTAAATGGGCCCGGTGTTTGTGTCGGCCACTAGGGTCGCTAATCTTACTCACACAGTCAGCTACCTCATTGCGCCTCTTTTTTTCTTTGCGTCATGTGCTGATTGGGGAGGGTTTTTTGGAAGGGACATCCTGCGTGACACTGCAGTGCCACTCCTAAATGGGCCCGGTGTTTGTGTCGGCCACTAGGGTCGCTAATCTTACTCACACAGTCAGCTACCTCATTGCGCCTCTTTTTTTCTTTGCGTCATGTGCTGATTGGGGAGGGTTTTTTGGAAGGGACATCCTGCGTGACACTGCAGTGCCACTCCTAAATGGGCCCGGTGTTTGTGTCGGCCACTAGGGTCGCTAATCTTACTCACACAGTCAGCTACCTCATTGCGCCTCTTTTTTTCTTTGCGTCATGTGCTGATTGGGGAGGGTTTTTTGGAAGGGACATCCTGCGTGACACTGCAGTGCCACTCCTAAATGGGCCCGGTGTTTGTGTCGGCCACTAGGGTCGCTAATCTTACTCACACAGTCAGCTACCTCATTGCGCCTCTTTTTTTCTTTGCGTCATGTGCTGATTGGGGAGGGTTTTTTGGAAGGGACATCATGCGTGACACTGCAGTGCCACTCCTAGATGGGCCAGGTGTTTGTGTCGGCCACTAGTGTCGCTTAGCTTAGTCATCCAGCGACCTTGGTGCAAATTTTAGGACTAAAAATAATATTGTGAGGTGTGAGGTATTCAGAATAGACTGAAAATGAGTGGAAATTATGGTTTTTGAGGTTAATAATAATATGGGATCAAAATGACCCCCAAATTCTATGATTTAAGCTGTTTTTTAGTGTTTTTTTAAAAAAACACCCGAATCCAAAACACACCCGAATCCGACAAAAAAAATTCGGTGAGGTTTTGCCAAAACGCGGTCGAACCCAAAACACGGCCGCGGAACCGAACCCAAAACCAAAACACAAAACCCGAAAAATTTCAGGCGCTCATCTCTAGTCGGTATACTGACTGCCGGGCTCCAACTGCCGGCAATGTAACTACATCCCATTAGTACTATGGTAGTAGTCATCATCAAAGCTATGATAAAAGTCAACACTTACTATAATCTGTGCTAAAGTGGTAAGATGATGGTGAAAATGCACAACCAAGCTCAAATTCAGTCCAAGCAGAATGATGGTAGATCACATGGTGATTTACTATAATACTGAACTGAAATGTTGATTTGGATAAGAACATGAAATCAGAAGGGCTACTGAATTAGGTGGTGTTGGTGCAGTATTTCCTTTTTTATATTTCTGTTATGCTGAGGGACACAGTGGCATTCTGTCTCCTAGATGTGCCATGTTGGAAGTTTAAGTGCCACATGTTTGTGTTATAGCTTATTATCACAAATGCAAAGTTTTTAAAAAATGCAACTATTATACTATACATGAATTATTAGAAATGAGCAAACAATGAACATACATATCCTACGTAAACCACACACACAGACATACGTACAATTGTTGGCATATAGTGCACTCAGTACCTTGTCTCCTGTGCATACATTACGCTGGGTGCGCATCCTCTAGTGTTTATCCTCTAGTGCTGGAGCAACAGGGAGGAGGAGACTGATGACACAGTTCCTCCTACAGTGGAGAGAGACAGTTCCTCCTGCAGTGGAGAGGGAGACAGTTCCTCCTGCAGTGGAGTGAGATGACACAGTTCCTCCTGCAGTGGAGAGAGAGAGACGGTTCCTCCTGTAGGGTGTGTCGCACTGCCTGAGCGGGATGGACAGCGGTGCGTGGTGTGTGCTCCTTCCAACAGTAGTCAGTCTGCATCCCGTACTGTCAGAGTCACTACCTTAACATAGCCGCATGACGTATAGTGATAAGTACCACGCTTTCACTGTACCAACCTGTTATATATATGAGTGAGTTACTGCTGCTGCAGAACCTCTTCTGCATTAACAAGTGTTGGCTTTGTATGTTAATAAACCAGCGTTCTGGTTAACTATCAGTTGTGTGGATTAACATCACTATCAATCACCGGAACACTCTTCCAACAGATTATGGGCCCAGCCCTGCATGTTTGAGTGATAGCCCAGAACAGAGGTACACAGAACAAAAGTACAACAGATTAATTTATAGAAACATTTTTTTAAAGCGCTGAGAAGCTGCATACCACAGGGCACAGCATGAGCTCTGCAAAATTGAAAGGTTCAGAGAACTACACAACATGGAAGATTGCCATGGAGATGCAGCTTACGTGGGAAAAATTGTGGAAGGTCACAATAGACCCAGAAGCAGGTCCTAACCCAGATGATGTAGACAGAGCCATCGGCATGATAGCTGTATAGCAGCATGTATATTCTATAATCAGTGGGAAAGTGTCAGCTAAGGGCATGTGGACAGCCCTACAAAAGGCGTATGAGGTCAGAGGTCTGATGAGAAGGATAAGTTTGAGACGCATGCTATATGGGACAAAATTGAGTGCCTGCAAGGACATGAACAATTAGATGGATAAGATATTGTCAATAGCTCAGCAGTTGGCTTTTGTGGGGGAAAAGGTGGACGAGGAGGAAGTGGCAATGGCGATGTTACAAAATCTGATGCCAGAATTAGATTTTTTTGGTGGTTGCTTTGGAGTCTAATGATACCAAGCTGACAATAGAAATTGTAAGGGCCAAGCTACTACAGTTCCAAGAATGTATTTCTGTTGAGACCATAGCTGAGGGTTCTGCCTTACTCACAAAAGGAACAGTCCCAAAAGCTCAAGTTCAAGTGTTTTGTGTGTCACAAGTTGGGGCATAAGGCTTCAGTTTGAAGGATGAGAAATTCCAGTGGTTCGCAGAAACAGCGTGACAAACCAAATGAGTCAGCACTGAATGTAGCAGATAGTCACAAGAAGGATTGCTGGTACATGGTCTCGGGGGCTACTAGGCAATTCAGTTGCAATCAGCATTGGTTCAGTTCTTTAACACCATGTGAACCCACTACAGTAAAAGTCATTGGAAATAAAATCCTTACTGCGTCACTAGTTGGGACAATCACAGTGCGTTTAAGAGTTGGCAGAGAAACAGTTGTTACAGATATCCAAGATGTATTATTCGTGCCAGATTTGGGAAGTAATCTCATTGCTATCAGCGTCTTAGAGAAAAAGGGTTACAGAGTCCAGTTTGCGAAGGGCAAGTGTATGGTGAAAAATAAAAGAGGGACTGTAATTGCTTCAGCAACCCGGTGCAACCAACTATATGTCCTGGACACTGAGGAGTGTTCTGCAATGATGGCTACTAATGCAAACCAATCATTGGAAATGGCGGCACAAACATTTGAGTCATCTAGGATATGACAATGTCCAGAAACTGCTAGATGAAATGGTAACAGGGATCACCATGAGTAAAGATGAAAGACCTATGTATGAGAGCTGTATAAAAGGAAAGCAAACTCGCAACCCATTTTCCAAAGTCAGTTAGTAGAGCAGAGACACCACTAGCTCTAGTGCACACTGACATATGTGGTCCAATGGAGGTGGAATCAATCAGTGTAAACAGATATTTCATGACTCTCATTGATGACACCACAAGAATGACATATGTATATTTTATAAAAAGAAAATAGTAAAGTTGTTAACAATATTGTGGAATGCAAAAACCAGGTGGAGACTCAGACGGGTCTAAAATTAAAGGTCTTAAGATCAGACAATGGTGGAGAGTATGATAACAAGGTGTTAGCTGCATTCCGTAAAAAATATGGCATAAAACATCAACTAACAATTGCCTACACACCAGAACAAAATGGCGTGAGTGAACGGGCAAACCACACAATTGTTGAGAGAGCATGGACTATGTTAAGTGACACGTGCCTGGAAAAAAAGATTTTGGGTAGAAGCAGTATCTACTGCAGTATACCTAAAAAATTGTGCACCTACAGTAGCTGTAAAAGGTAAAACATCACTGGAGGCACTGTCCTATAAAAAGTCAAGTGTCAGTCATCTTGGTGTCTTCGGGAGCAAAGCTTTTGCACATATACCTAAGGAGAAAAGGAGAAAGTTAGATCCAAAATCCATAGAATGTATTATGCTCAGATGCTGTGAAGAAAGCAAAGGATACAGAATTTGGGATATTACAAACAAATATCTTCTTAAATTCAGAGATGTGGTGTTCCATGAAATAGCGCCACTAACTGGGGCAGTGGAGCAAGAAGAAAAACAACATGTATTATTTGGATGTACAGGCAGCAGAAAACGTGTCTGAAACTGAGAATGTCAATGTAGACAAGCAATCAGGAAACAGGAGTTCCATGAGGAGCAACAAAGGTGTTCCAGCCAAGAATCACAGTGAGGAATTTGCAGACATAGCTTACTGTGAACCCCAAAACATACAGGAAGCAAAGTCAAGCAGTGATTGGACAGAGTCAGCAATTGATGCAGAGCAGTCAGCACTGGATAATAACAGTACATGGACTGGTACAATTGATCAACAGACATATATTGAGACAATACTTTCCAAGTATGGAATGTCTGATGCAAAACCAGTAAGCATTCCCATTGACAAAGGTGTAAAAATGGTAAAGGCTATGCCACCAAGCAGCCAGGAAGAGATAGAGGAAATGAAAGAGATTCCTTATCAGAATGCTGTTGGTAGCTTAATGTACGCAAGTATTGGGACTCGTCCTGACATCACACATGCAGTAAGTCGGGCAAGTCAGTTTGCAATCAATCCTAGGAGGCAACACCAGATTGCAGTTAAACGAATTTTAAGATACCTTAAAAGGTACAAGTTCACTAAAGTTGGGATTTACAAAGTCTAAAGATTTCATCTTAAAAGTTTTCTGTGATGCTGACTGGGGGTCAGATGTGGAAGACCGTCATTCCTACACAGGGTATCTGTTTGTATTGACAGGCACAGCCGTCAGCTGGGTGACCAGAGTGACTCACCTGTTTACATTAACTACAGTATATGCATGTATCAACATATACAGACAAATAAACATAGTACAGTATATTTACTTAGTCTTCTGTATTCAGGAATGTCAGGGAAAGGTGGGGGGTCCCCAGACTAATGAGACAATTGGGCAACTCCTCTTGTTCTACCCACTTCGTGGCCCCACATTATACACTGCCGCAACTTACTTACCACTATGATGTGAGTGGTCACTAGTTTATGTGCTGGTAACATTATTTTGCCAGTTCGTTGTAATTTTGTGGATTATACCACAGTGTTATACTATACAATGGACTGAACCAGGGTGTCATGGATCCAAGATCAAGTTATTAGTCAAATTAAAAGCTGATGTTTTTGGTTTCCCATATTTTTCATGCTGTCTGTACCATGCAGCTCTGTATATTTTGAAAGTAGATTGCATAAAAAATGTTTTTTTACAACTTCAGTGGAAGGTGAGGCTATAATAAGTATCATGATAAACTTTTAAAAATCTGTTTTACCACACTTTTCTAGTACAGTATATCAGTTCCACCCTCACTGTACATGAGAGGCAGGGGTGTATCTACCCATTGGCCAGGATGGCACTCGCCAGGGGAGCCAGCCAAGGAGGGGGCGCCGTCCGGCAGTGCCATCATCGGCCAATGGGTGGAATCACTTAGTAATGGCATCACCTGGGCTGGAGGATCGCACAGTATTTAGGAACAGGCGCCGGTGTTCGGCACCGTAATGCACTAGTGAAGAAAGTGAAAATAAACTACAGTTCCCAGCAGCCCTTGCTCTGGAGCTCCTGGCAGCAAGGGTTGCTGGGAGCTGTAGTTTACTTTCACTTTCTTCACAAGGTGTGGTGCCATGCGGAGGTGTGGTGTTCCTACCAACTGTGCGATCCTCCAGCCCAGGCGAGGCCCAGCTCATCACACTAGGTATACATATTACGAAATTGTGCTTTGAGGGAGGAGGACTATATGCAGGGAGGGGGGAGACTATGGCTATGTGCAGGGAGGGGGGAGACCATTTGCTTGGAGGGCAGAGGACTATGTGCAGGGAGGGAGACATTGTGCTGGGAGGCGGGAGACTATGCCTATGTGCAGGGAGGGGGGAGACTATGCCTATGTGCAGGGAGGGGGAGAGTATAGCTATGTGCAGGGGGGGAGACTATGGCTACGTGCAGAGAGGGGGAGACTATGCCTATGTGCAGGAAGGGGGAGACTATGGCTAAGCGCAGGGAGGGGGAGACTATGGCTATGTGCAGGGAGGGGGAGACTATGGCTACGTGCTGGGAGGGGGAGACTATGGCTATGTGCAGGGAGGGGGAGACTATGCCTATGTGCAGGAAAGGGGAGACTATGGCTATGTGCAGGGAGCAGTGGCGGTTCTTGCCACGGGCAAGCGGTACTTTTGCCCGGGGCGCCGCCTTCCGGAGGGCGCCGGCGCCATCCGGAGGGCGCCGCACCAAGGCAAGATCCGCCACTGTGCCCCCCGTAGTGCCCTGCTGTGCCCCCCCCGCTTTGAAGGGAACCAGACGCGTAGCGTCTAGTTTCCCTTCATGGAGAGGACCTTAGTTGTGCGGTGCGCGATGACGTCATCGCGCACCGCACAGCAAAGGTCCTCTCCATGAAGGGAAACTAGACGCTACGGTCTAGTTTCCCTTCGTCTTGAGGACCTCTGCTGTGCGATGCGCGATGACGTCATCGCGCACCGCACAGCATAGTGGCACAGACACTAGGGGTCATAATTGACCTCTAGTGTCTATGCTGTTCTATGGGAGAGACGTAATAACGTCTCTCCCATAGATCGAAGAGAACAGAGGAGAGGAGAAGAGCGGCGCCGCCGGCGGAGGGGGTCTGGATCAGGAACGGGGATGGTAAGTATAGTTTTTATTTATTTTTATTTTTATTTTTTCTTTCAGCGAGCTGACCACGCCCCCAATCGAAGCCACGCCCCCCATATTTTGCCCGGGGCGCCACAGATCACAGAACCGGCCCTGGCAGGGAGGGGGAGACTATGGCTATGTGCAGGAAGGGGGAGACTATGGCTATGTGCAGGGGGGAGACTATGCCTATGTGCAGGGAGAGGGGAGACTATGGCTATGTGCAGGGGGTAGACTATGCCTATGTGCAGGGAGGGGGAGACTATGCCTATGTGCAGGGAGGGGGAGACTGTGGCTATGTGCAGGGAGGGTGGAGACTATGCCTATGTGCAGGGAGGGGGAGACTATGGCTATGTGCAGGGAGGGTGGAGACTATACCTATGTGCAGGGAGGGGGAGACTATGCCTATGTGCGGGGGGACGACTATGCCTATGTGCGGGGGGACAACTATGCCTATGTGCAGGGAGGGGGAGACTATGAATATATGTGCATATGTGCGGGGGGACTATGCCAATGTGCAGGGGGGGCTATGCCTATGTGCAGGGAGGGGGAGACTATGCCTATGTGCAGGGAGGGGGAGACTATGGCTATGTGCAGGGAGGGGGAGACTATGGCTATGTGCAGGATGGGGAGACTATGCCTATGTGCAGGGAGGGGGAGACTATGGCTATGTGCAGGGGGGGGACTATGGCTATGTGCAGGGGAGGAGACTATGACTATGTGCTGGGAGGGGGATGGAGACTACGGCTATGTGCTGGAAGGGGGATGGGGACTACTTCTATGCTGAAAGTGGGTGAGAACTACGGCTATGTGCTGGGGACAGGAGGTTATCTATCCATTGGCCAGGATGCCACTCACCAGGTGCACTGGCCGAAGAGGGTTCACTTCCTGGTGGTGCCACCCTTGGCCAGGGAGTGGAATCACTTAGTAGTGGCAGTGCCAGGAGCTGGCACTGCAATGCACCACAGTGAAGAATCTCAAAATAAACTACTAGAATTCTATTCTTAATATATCACTACATCACCACTACTAGGTAGTGCATAGCGATACCTTTTCATTGCCATTAATATTTGATTATTCCACCTGGCCGCGGGTGGCATCGCCAGGCAGTGCCCCTCCTTGGCCGTGCCAGACACTGCTGATTCCTCCACAGTGTGACAAGGATTACTGTGTGGGCACTAGTGTGTGACATAATGTGTATAAGGGGTACTACTGTGTAATGTAATTTGAATTGGGAGTACTATTGTGTGGTCATGTCCCTTTCCCACAAGATCATGCCCTTTTTTGCACATGCGCCTTCCTTATTTCAAATATGGGGGGGGGCAATCCCTTATTTTGCCAGGGGCGCCCGGACCCCTAGATACACCTCTGATGAGAGGGCTCCCCTAGGTTAGTTGCATGAGGAACAGAGGAGAAGATTAAAAACGTTTTCAACAAAAGAGAAAGAAAATCATAGGGAAAATTTACTAAAGGTCAATTTTGGTTGATTTGCTGTTTTGTTTTTTGATGCAAAAAAGATGCAAATTTGCGAATCACGATTTTACTAAGAATCATTTCGCATAGAGGAAGGTTGTGAAATGTGACTTAACACTCCAAATCATGGCAAATCACCATCAGCACAAATATATATAAAAAAAATACATTGGTATCACTATCAAAGTAAGTCTCACCTTTACTAAGAATCGTAGTTTCAAATGCATACAAATTCGCAATAAAATTGTACCTCAATGCATAAAATCAATGCACTGGGTTTTTTTTGGAGTGTGTTGACATGCACTGTTTTTTTGGAGCATGTTGACATGTGAGAACAATTTTTCCCCCTAAGTCCCATCCAAAGCCCAACCAAAATTGCACAAAAAAACGCAACTCAATGCACCACTTGCAAAAAGCAACATGCAAAAACCATTATATATAAATATGACAACCTTAATATCAGAATGCTAATAAAAGCCCACAAAGTTCCCTGCAGCACTCACTTTCTGCTCTCAACCATGGCTGGTTTTGGAGTAGCCTGGATGCAGGCAGTGATTTCATGTGGTCTGCATCAGCTTACTGAAAAGGCCCAGAGTAAGAAACAGAACTTAGGAACCAGCAGTTTGGAATGTATTTGGGGGCTCTGCCACCTTAGTACGACTTGTGGTGTCAATTGAGACGTGATTTGCTTTGTGTTGGCATGCAGTTTTGGACGCATTCTACTGCAAATTATTGTGCATTCAACTGTGACTTATGAAGCGACTTCCCATGTAAAAGTCACTAAATCCACACAAATCACACACGCAATAATGCGACTCAATACCCTCTTGAAAGACAAAGACATAATTGAAAGCTTTTGTTAGTAAATGTGCAGTTTTTGTTCTGGCGATTAGGGGCGATAGTGGGTGATTTTCAATCTCTCCTAAAAATAATTCTTAGTAAATTTCTCCCAAGTTGGAAAGTCTGTGCATTCAAGAGAGACATTTGATACTGATACACCATCAGCCATAACATAAAAACCACTGACAGGTGAAGTGAATAACATTTTTAACAATGGCACCTGTAAAGGGGTGGGATACATTAGGCAGCAAGTGAACCGTCAGTATTTGAAGTTGATGTGTTAAAAGCAGGAAAAATGGTCACGCGTAAGGATTTGAGACATGGGCCAAATTGTGATAGCTAGAAGACAGGGTCAGAGCATCTCCAGAACAGCAGGTCTTGTGTCGTGTTCCTGGTATGCAGTGTTACCTGCCAAAAGTGGTCCAAGGAAGGACAACTGATGAATAGACAACATGGTTCATTGATTCATTAATACATGTGATTCTAGTGGAAGTTTTCACCTGCAGAGCATAACTATGCAATCAGAGAACAAGAGTTACTAGCTATAAAGCTCGCCTTCGAGGAATGAAGATATTTGCTTGAGGGGGCACCACATCCAATTTCAGTATTCACGGACCATAAGAATTTATTATATATCCAGACTGCTCAGTATTTCAATCTGAGGCAAGCCCGGTGGGCTATCTTCTTCACTTGCTTCAACTTTAAGCTCAAATTTCGTCCGGGGTTTCTAAACAAGAAAGCAGATGCACTCTTTAGTTCGCTATGTACCAATGAATCCTCTATTTAGATGGGAAAGCAGCCCTTCGTGGATCCAACATCCGTCCTAGCAACCTGAATACAGTATCTCTGTAACCTCTGCCTGGGAAAACTTTTGTAGCCCCTGAACTCCTTAAAGAAACTTCTTACACAGGCTCATGCTTCTCCATTCATGGGTCATGCCAGAGGACTCAAGACCCTTAAATTTATTCAGCGATCCTATTGGTGGCCATGTCTCAAGGCTTATGTTTTAGAATTCATTGCAGCCTGTCCAAAGTGTGCCCAACACAAAAGCCATAGGTTCTTTGCCAGGACTTTTACATCCACTGTCTATTTCCACATGCCCATGGACCTACATTTCAATGGATTTTGTTACTGATTTGCCACCATCTAAAGGTCAGAATACCATCTGGGTCATAGTAGACCAATTCTCGAAAATGGCACACTTCATTCCCCTGTCAGGGGTTGGTTCCCTCAGCACTTCCCTAGTTGTCTAAGATGTTCATTGCAGACATTTTCAAGCTACATGGTCTACTGTTGGAGATTGTGTGTGATCGGGGTCCACAATTTATTGCAAGGTTCTGGAGATCTCGTTGGGCATTAAATTGAATCTCTCCACTGCTTATCATCCCCAGACTGACAGGCAAACTGAGAGAGAAAACCAGTATCTTGAGACTTTTTTTGCGGTTATTCATGTTCTCCTCTCAAGATGACTGGCTGTATTTCCTCCCATTGGCAGAGTTTGCACACAATAATTTTACCATACTGTACATCTTCCAGATGGACTCTGTTTTTCACTAACTATGGTTTCCACCATGGAGTTCCAGAGTTTCAATCTTTGCCCGCTCTTGAGGTTTCTGCTGCAGATCAAGCTCTTCAACAATTCTCTACTATGTGGAGGCAGGTAAGTGAGGCTCTGAATAAGTCATCCGAGTGATATAAAACCTTTGGATGAAATACGGAAGGCGGTACCGAGTCTCAAAGTTGGGGCCAGAGTTTGGGTATAAACACGCAATTTGAGACTTAGAGTTCCATCTAAGAAATTTGCTCCCAGATTTATTGGTCCTTTCTTCATCGACAAAGTCCTGAATCCCGTGGAGTATAAAGTGAAGTTGCCATCTTACTTAAGGATACCCAATGCTTTTCATATCGCTCTCTTAAATCCACCGATTCTCAATAATTTTCAGGCTGCCTTGCCTAGACCTCCTAAACTTAAAGAGGGGAGGAGATTGAGGTCAAGGAGATCCTTGACTCTCACAAGCACAATAAATGTCTCGAGTACCTTTTTGATTGGAAAGGGTATGGTCCTGAAGAGAGGTCCTGGATTTTCGTGGAGGATGCCCATGTTCCCAAATTGATTCAGCTCTTTCATGCCAAGAATCCTACTAAGGCTTAGGGGTGTCTGGAGTCCACCCACAAACGGGGGGTACTGTCAGGCACTGCCGGCTTACCTCCAGAACCGGGGTCTGGGGTTTTCCCGTCTGGTTGCTGCTGGTGCTGTGTGGCCATGGTGAGGTGCGGCAGGGCTGGTGGCAGCGATGGTGTGGCTTCTAGCGACTGGGAGACGGAAGACCAGATGGGTGAAGGGGCGTGCCCTTGTGTGTCTGCAGCACTGGGGGTCGCCATGTTGGAGACCAAGTTAATTTCAATCAATTGTTGAGCTCTGTGGAATGCTCAGCCAATCTCAGGCAGCTTCCTCTTACAAAAGGGATCAGCCTAGCCTCTAATGTTGCCAGTGATTTATGTTACTGCATTGATCAGAAGCTCCAGCTCTGAGCTTCCTCAGGTATTCCCTGTGGTTTTCCCACTCTCCAAGAGTCTCTAACTCCTCTATACAAATGTTCTTGTCACCTTCTGCGGCACCCCTGCCGGTGGCTTCTGTGTTCCGCAGTCTGCAGCTGTCCACCCTCTGGGTGGCACCCATGTGCACTGCGACCATAGAAGGGCCTCCTGGTCATCTGCAGTGCCCTTCACCCCCGAATATTCAGCATTCATTCTTCAGTATTCAAAGCGTCATTCTTCAGTGTTCTTCTGTCACATCAACTCAGCATTAATTCTTCAGTCTTCAAAGTGGCATCCTTCAGTGTTCTTTAGTCACGTTTACTCAGCATGAGTACTTCAGACTTCAAAGCAGCTTTTTTCAGTGTTCTTAAGTCTTGTTAACTCAGCATTCATTCTTCAGTCTTTAAAGCAGCATTCTTCAGTGATCTTCAGTAACATCTACTCATCATTCATTCTTCAGTTTTCAAAGCAGAATTCTTCAGTATTCTGCAGTCATGTCTACTCAGCATTCAATCTTCAGTCTTAAAAGAGGCATTCTTCATGTTCTTCAGTCACGTCCACTCAGTATTCATCTTCCATCTTCAAAGCAGCATTCTTTAGTGTTCTTCAGTCACGTTTTCTCAACGTTCATTCTTCAGTCTTCAAAGCAGCATTCTTCAGAGTTCTTCAGTCGTGTCTACTCATCATTCTTTCTTCAGTCTTCAAAGCAGCATTGCTCAGTGTTCTTCAGTAATGTTTACTCAGCATTCATTCTTTAGACTTTAAAGCGGCATTCTTCAGAGTTCTTCAGTCATGTATACACATCATTCATTCTTCAGTCTTCAAAGCAGCATTATTCAGTGTTCTTCAGTCTCATCTACTCAGCATTCATTCTCAGTCTTCAAAGCAGCATTCATCCGTATTCTTCAGTCACAACTACTCAGCATTCATTCTTTAGTCTTTCAAGCAGCGTTGTTCAGTGTTCTCAGTAGCGACTATTCAGCAATCACTCTTCAGTTTCCAAATCCTCTAAATAAATCTTCTTTGCTTCACTATGCTCAATTCCTTCACTGGCCGCCCCGTGAGCCCACTGGAATATGAGAAGGAACTGCATTCGGCCACCTCAATTTCTTCCTGCTGTGGCTTCCACTCCCCCAGCGAACGCCCATTTGACAGATTCTCATCATCAGCCTGTTGTGACAATAAGTAGGCGAATTGGCAGATCCAGTATGGTGGTTTGGGCTGAGAAACCTTGGGTCCTGGCATACATGTGGATGTTACATTAACATGTACCACTTTCTTAAACATTGTTGTAGACCAAGTACCAAAGAAGAACCCTGTGGGGGGAATTGAAATAAAAAAGGTCTTTAATTCAATAAACTTTAATGAAAGTTTTGATAAAAATCTAATTGTGCAGTAATTTAGCATCAAAAGTACAACTGCTCACTGAAAGATAATAACATTCCTTTGCCAATGTTCTTGCTATAAGTGACAACAGCAAATGAGTGCAAGTCACTATGTTACATATTATAAAGATTGCAATTAAATCGACAACAAATACTGCAAAGCATATTTTTTTTAAACACTCATTTTTTACACTCGTTATAGCTGTGTCTTACAAGAATGATTAGAGTGAGTCCCACATATTCTGGCTGCTAGACATAGTGAGGTTCACTATCTAAATTACTAGCACACAGCTTACAGTTTAGGCTAAGGGCTAATCCACAGGAACAGTATTATGTTAAGTGGGGGAAACCCTTTTGCTTGGTAAAAAAAATAAAAATAAATGTTCACTGTTGGAATTTGCAAGACCTCTGAATTATATATAACTGTAGAAATTTCCTGGGGTTGAGCTAGTAAGAAAATCTTTTCATTTTTAAAATACCCAAGCGTCTCCCTTTCTTCATAACCTGTATGGGCCATATTTCAGCGTAGACTCAATAAAAGACCTACTGTTATTTTTTTCCTATTAGGTAATATTATACTAATGTAATTTCCTTATAAATAACAGCAGCAGGAACTACTTGAAATTGATCTATTGCAACTCAGTGATCTGATATGACAGGTCAAAGGTAAAATATTAAAATACAAGTTTAATGTAAGAGTATCAGTAGATCAGCAGATACCATTGTTCTATAATCAGTGTTTTAAATTAGTTATGAAAGGTTCATATTTTATATTAACATTTCATAAGTACAGAGAGACTGTATTATTTTGGACATACTGTATCCAATTCTGGCAATTGAACCCACAATTATCTTTTGAGGTACAATTGAAATTTGTACACCATACTGACAAAATAAAATAAATAAGCTGACATTGGAATTTAAATGTTTTCTACCATACTAACCTTTTATAATGAAAGTTTCCTATATTAAAATACATGCATAAAAAAAATATTTTTGTGCCTCCCTTAAAGACACATTATTTTATTTTTTCTCTGCAAGAGATTTGCATATAGTATTGCTAATCATTAAACCAGGCATGTCCAAACTGTGGCCCTCCTGCTGTTGAAAAACTACACATCCCAGCATGCCCTGACACAGCTTTAGCATTCTCTGACAGCAAAACTGTGTCAAGGCATGCTGGGATATGTAGTTTCACAACAGCTGGAGGGCCGCAGTTTAGACATGCTTGCATTAAACCAAAGAACAAGTGGGCAGATGTATTAACCTGGAGAAGGAATAAGGAAGTAATAAACCAGTGATATGTGCAAGGTGATAAAGGCAGCAGCCAATCAGATCCTAACTGTTAATTTACATATTGGAGCTGATTGGCTGCTGCCTTTATCAACTTGCACTCATCACTGGTTTATCACTTCCTTATATCTTCTCCAGGTTAATACATCTGCCCCATTATATTAAATGGAATGTGGTAAACTTAATTATGTAACAATCTAACCATATGGTCTATGTCTAAATGATTGTCAGTTTTGGATTTCTTTAATACCAATTTAACTTAATATTTATTTAAGACAACAACAAAAAAAAGAAAGATAAAAAGTCTTCCCTGGCACTTTATGCCCTCTCAAAGTTTCTGACTATACAGCTCTGTTCAGTGATGTGCGGTGAAGAAGCAGGGTCTGGCACACACACAGGGCTGGGAAGAGGAGCAGGGGCTGGCACACATACAGGGCTGGGTAGAGAAGTGGGGACTGGCACACATACAGAACCGGGTAAGGGGCTGACACAGGGCTGGGTACAGGAAGGTGGACTGGAAAACATACAGGGCTGGGTACAGGGGAAGGGGCTGAGTACAGGAGAGGGGGCTGGCACACATACAGGGCTGGGCACAGGAGCAGGGCTAAGTACAGGAGCAGAGGCTGGCATACACACAGGGCTGGGTGCAGGGTCTGACACACAGGGCTCAGTACAGGAGAGGGGGCTGGCACACATATAGGTCTGGGCAGTGGCGGAACTGGTGGTGGGCCCAGGTACAACAAAATGCTGTGCCCCCCTTCCCCACCCAGAGATATATATATATATATATACACAGTATATATCAGTGTTCCAAAGGGCAGCACTAGCAATTTGAAATTACCTCTGATCCCAGTGCCCTCCTTGGTATCCCTGGTGGGGAGTCCAATACAAACAGCACAACGGCGGCACTCAAATAAAGAAAGAAAACTAGAACACAGCTAATGTCATCAACGTTTCTAAGCCATAATGATTCATCATTAGGATATAAAAATTGAAAATAAACACTGACCTTATACTGACCACCATGACCACGTGTCCCACCATCGGCACCCGAGCCAGCTGCGATGACGCCCACTAATGCCGTCACCATCACCAGCCAGTAGCCGTGGCTACAATACAACAAATAATAGATATATAAAACATACAATAATCCAGCAAAATAAACAAAAATACAATATTGCAAATTTATACATAATGACACCCAAAGAATCCATAATAGAATACATAGTAACATCTATAATAATAATAATAATATGTAATGATGATATTATAGATGTTTCTATCTTAAAGCTAAATGTTTTTAATGTATTATCGATATACTGTAGATATTGCTATGTATTCTTATTATGGATTCTTTGGATGTCATTATATATCATCTTGCAAGGTAAGTGTTTGTATGCAATTTTTATATCCTGACGACGAGACATTAAAGCATCGAAATGTCGATGACACTAGCTGTGTTGGGTTGGGTAGAATATCCCGGCACACAGGATGCCAACACTCAGAATACCAACGCCGGCATCCCGATGATGATCCCGACAGGGGTAGGTTGTGTATTCTAACTCACCCCCTACCCTCCTTGACAGAAGCCTAACCCACCCCTCCACCACCCATCTGGAGCCCAACACTAACCTCCCTACCCCTGCAGCCTAAACCAAACCCCGATATGGCTGGTAAAGGTTCCCCCTCCCCCCATATATATGTAGTAGACCACTTGTGATGGCGTATAATGTTTAATAATAACAAATCATATATATATATATATATATATATATATATATCTACCTACATCAGACAGACAGGTAGACAGGTAGGTAGATAGATAGTCAGACAGAGATACATATACAGTAGGTAGGTAGATTCTCTTGCCACACATGCCAGGGGCTGCCAACACTACAACCTAGGTATGCTCAGCAGTGTTGCCTATCAAGCCAGAGAGCAAGCCTTATCCTGGGGATGCCCCTGACCCTGCCATATCAGGGGGCACAGGTGGCCAGATATGCCAATAACACATACAGGGAGCATGCCATTAGGGTACCCGCACAATAACCTTACTGCGGGCGAGGAGTACACTGCGGGACCGGCAGCGGGGGCTCACCTTTCTGCTCGGAGAACGCCGTGACAGGGAGAGGAAGATGCAGAGGCAGAAGGTGAGCAGTGTCAGGAAAGTGCCATTACAGAGCCTCATCTCCTCCTCCTTCTGCTTCTCAGTCTGGGCAGTGGCTGCATGTCCAGGGGTCAGAAGGTATCCGGTGTACCCGACTCTCTGTGGTGGGTGGCGCATAGCTCCCGGGATTGGGAACTAATGGAGACATCGCCGGTTGCGGCCTCGGGAACCCAGCACCAGGCATGTAGAGAATCTGGGCAGTGCACGAGGGAGGGGGAATCACGCGCCTGTGAGTAGGGGCTGTCAGTGAGCACAGCAGAGCCACTACCAATTACAATGCGCCTCTGTGGTTTCTGAGTCCCCTTCCCTCCTCCCCTGCTTCCATAGCTGCGTCTGTGCTCCTCCGAGTCCTTGCTCCAGTGGCAGCACACAGCAGCAGGAGGCTTGTAATGAGTCAGTCTGACACATTACAATGCCACAAACTTTGGGCCCCTTGATAGCGCCGGGCCCTGGTGCAATGCACCGGCTGCACTAGCACAAGTTCCGACACTGGGGCTGGGTACAGGAGAGGGTGCAAGTACAGTAGCAGGGGCTGGGTACAGCAGCAGGGGCTGGCATACAAACAGGGCTGGGTACAGCAACAGGGGCTGGCATATACACAGGGCTGGATACAGGAGAGGGACTGGGTACAGCAGCAGGGACTGGGTACCAGGGCTGACACACAGGGCTGGGTACAAGAGAGGGGGATGGGTACAGGGGAGGGGCTGGGAACATCAGCAGGGGCTGGATACAGCAGCAGGGGCTGGGTACCGGGGCTGACACACAGGGCTGAATACAGGATAGGGGGCTGGCACACATACAGGGCTGGTTGCAGAGGCTGACACACAGGGCTGAGTTCAGGAGAAGGGGCTGGCACACAAACAGTGCTGGGTACAGGAGAGGGTCTGAGTACAGTAGCAGGGGCTTAAACCCATGGCTGGGTACAGGAGAGGGCCTGGGTTCAACAGCATGGGCTGACACACATGGCTGGGTACAGGGGAGGGACTGGGTATAGGGGCTGACAGAGGGCTGAGTACAAGAGAGGGGGGTGGGTACAGTAGAGGAGCTTGGAACAGCAGAAGGGGCTGGCACAGAGGGCTGGGTACAGGAGAAGGGGCTGGCACAGAGGGCTGGGTACAGGAGAAGGGGCAGGGTGCAACTCAACACACAAACGTTTGGTAGGGGAGAAGTGTTTGTTACACTGGGCTGTATTAACTTAAACCAGCTTCCATTGTACCTCTTTGGTGCAGCCCATATTCAGTTCTTTGGCAGCTCCGCGCCTCTGTCCAGCAGCAATCACTCAGCCTCAGGCAGGAAGTTAAATCACACATGACGCTTCCTGTGTAGCCTGAGGCTGAGCAGAGGTTGTGCCGTCAGTACTGCCGGTGGCCACTAGGTGGCTCTGCCGGTTATCGGTAGCAAAAATAAAATAAAAAAATCACACACAAAAAAAGACACTCAGCAGGAGGCCAGCCCCGCAGAAGAGTCGGCCTCCCGGGGATCTCCCCGGTGATTCTTATGGCCAGTCCGGCCCTGCTTATGACACAGAATATGTGTCATAAGTATCTTCTTTGTATTATTATAATCATTAATGACAGGGGAGGCACTGCCTCCCCTGCCTCCCCTGACTGCACGTTCCTGTCTCTGGTGTACTCCTCGGGAAGGGAATGTAAAACTGGAAGATTGGATTATTGGAAATCGCAATGTCACTTTTCTATCCACTGAACAGCACAAAAGCAAGTTTTATATTTCAAGCATGATGTCTATAAAATGTTGTCCTTATTACTGTTGGTCATGAAAATGCTAGCACAGTATACTACAGAGGCAAAAACATGCTTAGATATATACAGTATTTCATGATACATACAAATGTAATTCTAGCATACAACATGAGGTATCACTATTAAATAACAAGACAAATGTTATAATTTATTTTAACTACATTAAGTACATTTTAGCTCTATTCCCCTTTACAGTATGTACTCCTCTTCTGCATCCATACACCATTGCTATCTTATTTTCCATTGGTCAGAGTTGTACTTTAGCTCATTATCTGTCAGCTGTCTCCACAGCACAGTCATTTACTTTTTTACCTCAGTAACTGATGAAGATGCTGAAGTTGAAAATTCTAAGTTGATATGATTATTTTTAATATATTTGATGAACTCTGCAGACTTCATCAAATATATTAATAATAACCATGTCAACCTTGAATTTTCAACTTCCACAAGTAAAGAACAAGTACCATTTCTCAATCTGGAAATCTTCATCAGAAACAATCAAGTACAAACCCATACACATATCAAAGAAGTCAACGGGAACAACATGCTTCCAACATCCTGTAATCACCATAGAGAATGTATAGCTAATATCCCCACAGGATAATTTCGCGGAACTGGAAAACGGAACTGTACGGACGATATCTTCCTTATGTAGAGTAAAGGCATGATGGAAAATTTTCTTGAGAAAGTATACTCAGAAAAGTGAATATTACCACAAATTAAAGTTAAACAAATGGACAGGAAGGAATAAATCAAGTACAAAGAGAGAAAAAAGGAAGAGCCATTAAACCTTTTGATCATCACACAATACAGTGGTAATGCAACCTTGGTGGAAAATATGGTCCGAAAACATTGGCACATTCTTGAATTGGATAAAACACTAAAACGGTTTATCGCAGTTAATCCAAGGATCATTTATCCAATGAGCAAAATATATCAAGCAGGAAATAGTTGAAATCTTCCTCCCCTTGAAAGAGACAACCCCATCCACATAATTAAAGGTTATCACTACTGCTTAAACTGCAAAGCATGCAAAAATAATGGAAATTCTACAAAAACAATAAAATCATCCAGCTCAAACAGAACAAGAAAATCATACACCATTAAAGATCATCTAACATTTAACTCAGAAGGAGTAATCTATTTATTAGAATGTCCATACAGTCATGGAACACATCAGAGAAACAAAAAGAAAGGCAAAAGTCACCACCATCCACATGCCCGTCACCTGTCCTGTGGAAACATGGATCTGCACCCCGGCTGGATGCAGCGGTAACGGAGCTACAGCCACGGACAGCCCGCAGCTAGGCCGAGCAATCCCACTGACCACAGAAGGTACAGGTAGACAGGGACAGAAATTAACTACAAGCAGGAGAACTCCCAGACTGAGCATCCATCCATATCCTCCAAAAGGAACTGTAAACAAACATAATCACTTTGTTTTTCTACATGTGCCACTTACTTTTCATTTTATATTTAATTTTTTTTTTATTACCTTCTACAGTGATAACATTAATAACATGATTTGCATTTTTAAACATTAATTGATAGAGGTTCTAAAGTCACAAAATAAAATGTACATTGATACAGTAACTGATGCTCCTAAATACATTTATCATGTATTCAGATAGGCCTATGAGGTCCTTGCTCCACAAATAAAGTCAGACGTGAATTTTCATAACAGTGTTTCATATGTCAGTGAAAACTGAAAAATCTGCTGTTAATTTACAAAAGTATATGGAATCTTCTCTCTTTAAAAAATGATTCTAAATCTCAAAATGCCACAAGTGGTGTTTCTACAGTACGAGCAGAAGAAAGAAGATGAAATGCAGCCCCATTACAATAATACATTGTAAATTGCTCTGTTACATATAGGATGAACAAAGCAATTGATGTATAAAATCAGATTTCACTAGCAGATAAAAACTGTGATGCAAAATGTTTCTAAAATGATTGAGCTTTTGTAAACGTCTGAACTATACTTCTACAGCTTAAAATGCATTTAACGCTGCAGATTTTATTAATACCTAGTTATTCATTTACATTTTGTAGTATAATCTGAAATGTTTACTTGTAGTATGAATGCAGCTCATTGAGTACTGTAAATAAATAGCAGATGCTACTTTTTATAAGTTTAACCACATCATGACTTGAGAAAGTTTGCCCCAAACTGACTGGAACAATTCAACAATTAACTTAACTACTATAAAACCACCTAGACAGTATTGTATATAATAGGAATACACATTTCCTGTTTGAGATCCAGGATTAGGGTAATTTTATTTAGTAAAAAAATAATAATTTTTTATATATATATATATATATATATATATATATATATATATATATATATATTTAAATGACAATGTTAAACCTTCCTTCCACTCCAGCAGCTAAAAAAACTGTGATACAAATAGAGGAAAGGGGAGGGTCGGTACAAATTAGATTTTATGACCAAACTTTTACTGTGTTCATGTGACCAAGAGAAGCTTTTAAAATGTCATGGAGCAGTAGTCACTCACCTATATTGGTAGCAAGAATTACATGTATCATGGCCTAAAGAAGGAGTGTGCGACCACTGCCTGCCAAACAGGGTGCCAGACAGAGGGTAAGGCACTGCTGCTGACCCAAATGGGCTCATTTACTCCTTTATACCCTACTACATAAAAAGGTCCAGGGCACATCTTTAGGCCAGTAACCTATCTTTCTGCTCACCCAGTTCTTGCTGACATCACGTGCACCGAGGAGGATAGTAAGGTCATACTGGCACAGGCGCATCTGTGCCCTGCTATATTACTAAAGGGTATTTGTACAGTGCATGTGGTGGAAGGAGTTTTAGAATTCCTGTATAGAACCCCACTATGCTTAAGCTCCACCATCACCAGTGTGTATACAACAGTGAATACAGCTGTACCTGGGGTTGGGTATGATATGCCGGCGGTCGGGATGCCAGCGATCAGAAGACTGACAGCGGCATCCCAATGGTGAGAATCCTGACAGGGGCTAGGTAAACTTTTCCCAGTGCACCCCTAACCCTCCCTTTAAACAATTAAACCTAACCTTTTTACCCACCTGCAGCCTAACCCAAACCTTCCTTGGTGGTGGTTAAACCTAACCCTCCCTGCCTGCAGCCTAAGCCTAACCTTTCCTTCCCTGCAGCCTAACTCTATCCTTCCCTGGGGGTGCCTAAACCTAACCACACCTCACTGCAGCTTGACCCTAAACGAACACTGAAGGAGCTATTAGATAGGTGGGATGAGAACCAAGATAGGGCTGTGTCCTGAATACCTAGGGATTGTAGTGTTTGTATGAGAAGAGAGTGGTCAACAGTGTCAAAAGCAGCAGAGAGATCAAGGAGAATAAGTAGAGAGTAATGTCCTTTAGATTTATCAGTGACCAAATCATTCACTACCTTAGTCAGTGCTGTCTCTGTGGAGTGTTGCGCATGAAATTCTGACTGAAGTGGGTCCAGTAGGCTGTGTGAGTTAAGAAAGTGTGTGAGGCGAGTGTAGGCAAGTCTCTCAAGTAGCTTGGAGGGGCATGGGAGCTGAGAGATGGGACGGTAGTTTGAGAGAGAGTTCGGGTCAGAGTTTTGTTTTTTCAGAACGGGAGTAATCACTGCTTGCTTGTATAGAGAAGGAAAGATACCAGTAGACAGAGAGAGATTACAAATTTTCGTTAAGGTTGGGATGAGCACAGCAGACAGAGCTTTACTAATTTGTGAGGGTATAGAGTCAAGGGGAGAGGTATTAGAGTAGGCAGATGAAAAGAGTGCAGATACTTCATCTTCATGTGTAGGATCAAAGGAAGAGAAGGTGTTAGAGGGTTCAGGCAGGGAATTGAGCAGGTCACTTGCTGTGGAAGAGCATACCATTTCATTTTGGATCTTGTCAATCTTGTCCTTGAAATAGGAAGCAAGATCTTGCGCACTGACAGTGGCTGGTGGGTTGGGTGAGGGAGGGACAAGAAGTGATTTAAATGTATTAAAAAGTCGCTTGGGGTTAGAGGCTTGAGCAGAGATGAGAGATTGAAAATATGTTTGTTTGGCAGTGTCCAGAGCATTACGATAAGAGTGGTAGGTGGTCTTATATGTGAGAAAGTCACTTGAACTATGAGATTTATGCCACTGGTGCTCTACTTTACGTGAGAGTTTTTGTAGGTGTCTAGTGTATTTAGAGTGCCACGGTTGACATCTAAGTCAGGCCATTTCTCTCCCAGAGTGCAACTAAACTTATCATCCACTCACTGGTTATCTCACGACTTGACTACTGCAATGTGCTTCTCACTGGCCTCACTTGCTCCCACATCGCTCCCCTCCAATCTGTCCTCAACTCTGCAGCTAGGCTCATCTTCCTCTCCCGCCGCTCCACTTCTGCCACTCCCCTTCAACAAAATCTACAGTGGCTCCCATTCCCCTACAGAATCTTCTTCAAACTCCTCACCCTCACATACAAGGCCATCTCTAATTCCACTGCTCCCTACATCTCCAACCTCCTCTCCCTTCATACTCCCTCCCGCCCACTACGGTCGGCTGATGACCGTCCGCCTCTCCTCTGCCTTGGTCACTGCTTCCCATGCACGAGTTCAGGATTTTACCCGTGCTGCACCCCTTCAGTGGAATGCGCTCCCCTGCTCCATTAGACTCTCCCCGACCTTGCAAAGCTTCAAACGGGCATTGAAAACCCACCTATTTATCAAAGCGTACCCCTCCAATGCATAACCTAGTCCTTAGGCTGCTCCTCCATCCCCCTGCCCCATGCCTTGGACATCTCTGCTTTGCTCGCATACCACCATCAGGCTTCTACCTGCTTGCTTGTACCTCATGTCATCTGTCTGTTGCCCCTCCCCACTAGATTGTTAGCTCTTCAGAGCAGGGCCCTCTTTCCTCTTGTCTAAATCCTCTTCTTGACACATTTCACTCAGCGACCATCTTTACCTGCTTTCTCTCCTGCTGGTAAAGGCTCATCTCTATCTATGGCCGCCAGCCCCAAGTAGTACAATGATTACTCCTTCGCTACTTACATCTAAGCTGTATTATGTTTTGAGAACTGTGTTGCTCTTTGTTACCTGCACTCCATTTTTGTTATTTATTTACTGTTATGCTAAGTTTTGTCTCCCTGTACTGTCCTTTGTACGGCGCTGCGAAACACTTGTGGCACCCTATAAATAAAATGTAATAATAATAATAATAATGGAGTGTGATGGGTAGCTGGAGCCACTTCATCAAGTGCTGTTTCTAGAGTTTGGTTAAGGTGTGATACAGCAGTCTCAGAAGAGGTGAATGTAGAAATTGGTGAGAGCAGTGGTTGCAGAGAGGTAGATAGTTGTTGAAAATTAATAGTGTTAATATTTCTGCGGGTTAGAGGTGTCTTTGTAGACTTTAGGGCCATTGAGTTTGAAGCAATGGAGGAGAGCATGCAGGTGATAAGGTTGTGATCTGAGAGAGGGAAAGGAGTGTTAGTGAGTTCAGAAACAGAGCATAGTTTGGTGAATACAAAATCAAGGCAGTGGCCCTCCTGATGAATAGGGGAGTCAGTCCATTGGGAGAGGCCAAGAGAGGAGGTTAGAGAGAGTAGTTTAGAGGCATGGGGAGATTGTGGACTGTCAATAGAGAGATTGAAATCGCCCATAATGATGGTGGAGATGTCAGAGGATAGAAAGTGAGGGAGCCAAGCAGAAAAAAATACAATGTACCTCCTGCATTGGGAGAGTGCAGCTCAATATAGTTGTGATAATCATCAAATACAGGAAGAAGTAATACATAATCAACCTTCTTCCTTAGATCCAAAATGATTTAGTTAATTCCCCCAGAACGTCCAATTATTGTGGGATTTAATTACATTTCATTTAAATTATCACATTGTATCGATATCCATCTTCAACTAGAAGTTATAAAATTAAAATCCTATGTGAAGGATACAATTGATGTTATTAGGTGGCTCAAAGATGTAAAAATCTTTAGATTAGGTAAAGAGGCTGTAGAATATGCTTTTACAAAGAATAATGAAGGATGTGAGGGGGGAAAATTGATTTTATTAAGGAATCTCTCTTTTATTTTAAATAATAACTTTTTATTTGAAAGACAATATTATTTACAAAAGAGAGGAACTGAAATGGGCAGTAAATTTGTGCCTGCCTGCATATGCAAACCTTTTTATGGGATGGTGAGAGGACCTTGTTCGTGATATACCTATGTGAATTAATTTTATAATCAATATATTATTTTTTTATTTGGAGTGGTACAGAGAAAGATCTTAATATTTTTTGTGGAAGTCTCAATAATAATGATTTTAATATTTTTTTTTAACTTAGTACTGTGAGATATACACAGAGGAAGCAGCATGCCTTGAAAATCGACTCATAGAGACCTGCATGAAGCTGTTGCAGATCCCTGCACCACTACCTGCAAGCAGCATACATTCATCAGCTGGTGAGCTGTATAGAAACCCACTTCACTCAAGCTCCATCATCACCAATGTGTATATAACAGTGAGTGTGGATGCACCTGTTATACTTCAATAAACCAACACCACTAGTTAAGTAACTGGGATGTTCATAGTTTAAGTAATCTGCTGGTGTGTGCAAATATAACTCTGCAATATGAACACCTGCACACACATCGGGGCAGATGTATTAATCTGGAGATGGCATAAGGAAGTGATAAACCAGTAAAAAGGACAAGGTGATAAACGCACCAGCCAGTCAGCTCTTAACTGTCAATTTGCATATTGGAGCTGATTGGCTGGTGCATTTATCACCTTGTACATATCTCTGGTTTATCACTTCCTTATGCCTTCTCCAGGTTAATACATCTGCCCCATCATTCCTAACAGTAAATACATTGGAGCATGTAGCTTAAAGATCCAAATGAGTATGACTACACATCAGTAATAATCTCCCCAGGTCTGTTCCATTCACCAATCAACACAATTTTCACAGAGCTATAGTATCATACATGTCCCATTCAGTAGCGGATCTTGCCACGGGCAAGCGGGACTTTTGCCCGGGGCACCGCCTTCCGGAGGGCGCCGCACCAGGGCAAGATCCACTGCTGCTGTGCCCCCCGCTGCCCGCTGCCCCCCACTGCCCACTGCCCCCCGCTGCCGCTGTGAAGGGAAACTAGAGTTTCCCTTCGTGGAGAGGTCCTTTACTGTGCGGTGCGCGATGACGTCATCGCGCACCGCACAGCAAAGGTCCTCTCCACGAAGGGAACTAGACGCTATGCGTCTAGTTTCCCTTCGTGGAGAGGACCTTTGCTGTGCGTTGCACGATGACGTCATCGCGCACCGCACATTAAAGGACGTCTCCACGAAGGGCTTCACAGCGGCCAGCGGCAGCGGGCAGCGGGGGGCACATTTCAGAGCGCTACAGTAGTCTGTACAGGGGGCGTACAGGGGCCTGTACAAAGCCACGCCCCCCATTGCCGCCCGGGGCGCGCAAAGCCCTAGAACTGGCCCTGGTCCCATTTCTGGCCATCATAGACAAACATGCAATCTGAATAATCTCACCAACCAAAATCAGGTCTAAAATAGAAGCATTTTGACCTGCAGTTTTGTGTGCTTTTGCAAACTGTTTGATACATTGCAGTTTTTATGTTTCCCAGATCAGTCTGTATGAAGCAATGCTGTTTCATGTGTGAATTTGCCATTTATAAATTGCATGGTTTGCAAGCGCCACATAAAGCAGCATAAAAAAAAATTCAGTTTTTACTGAACCACACTTTAATACATCTTTACCTACACCTCTAACCATTGTTTACCTTTTATTATTGGGAGGCATTTTGTGTTTTATTTGGTGATAATTTAAGATGCCTAAAAAACCTTGTTATACAGTTGTAGCTTATGTTTCTTTTATATTGTTTTGAAAGAAACATTGTTTATATTATTCGTCTATGGTTTCTTAAGTATTAAGCTAAATCAAAAGAAAATACAAAATATTAAGTTTTCAAAGTCTAACCTTCATTGAAGGAGAACATTTGTTTAGCAGAAACCAAACATAAAAACCAAGACTTATTTCCTGAGATACACCATATGTTTTTGCCAAAAAATGTTTAAATACATTATAAAAGCTGTGCTGAAAGATTTAATCTGCTGCTTTGCATTACCGAGCTGGCAGTCAAAACAAAGAAATCAGATTTAAGGCTGAGAATGATGCAATGGTTTCCTTATCCAGGATATAATGTCATCACAATAACAAATTCAAATATTCACAGTAGCTGATGCAATGGTAATGTTCCTATTACATGAACACAAAACTGTTGAGGGCTCCTGCTTCTTGTGTCTGTGATAGCACAAGTGTATAATGTCATATAATAATTTTTTATGGATTTCAATAAGAGCTAATTAAATCTATAGTTATTTAATAATTACAATTTTAAATGCTAAGATTTATCCTTGTGATTTCGACTTTATAGTCAAAATCGCAAGGAAAGTTAGTGCAAACCGCACTGTTAGGCAGCTTGTGATACCAATGCAATACCGATGCACACTTCCATGGGGTCGTTATCGCAAGGAAAGATAGACTCTGCAGGCAAGTCAGTCTTGACTATATAGAGTACTATCTAGTACAAAGTATAGTCAAAATTGGCACTTTGTCAAAATCGAACATAGGGGGTCATTCCGACCCAATTGCACACTGAACTACTTCACAACCATACGGTCGGGTCGGAACTGCGCATGCATGGCGGCCGCATTGCGCAGGTGCATTGTTGAATGGCTATGGCCGTCGCGGCAGCGATGCCGTGAACGAAGAAAGTGGTGGCCACAAGCAGATTGACAGAAGGAAGGCAGAACCGGGTGGCAACTCACCATTTTTGGGGAGTGGTGAGTCCAATGCAGGTGTGTTGAGGCATTTGGAGGGTGGATATCTGACGTCAATTCCGGGACCTACAGCGCTGGATCGATCGCACAGGGTAAGTAACTCTTACCCTGGTCTTCTTTTACAGGAAACTTTTTTTGCATAGAAGGGCTACACAAACATTCACAGCCCTACTATGCAAAAATACGCTCCCCCATAGGCGGCATCTAGTTGATCGCACGGGCAGCAAAAAGTTGCTTTGTGCGATCAACTCGGAATGACCCCCATGGTCAAAATCGAAGGTACAGATAGTCAAAATCTGTGCTATCTGGGCTCTGGGGGAGTTCAAGGGAAATCGCAAAGTCTCACAATGTGTATGCATCTTTAGATTAATAAAGATAAAACAAATAAAACCCCCAAATAATAAACAACAGCTAAAGGAACTATAAACAGAATTAGACATTTAATGACAGTTATAAAATTAAGCAAAAACTCATTATAAATAGGAAAGAAAAGAACATACTCAAAAACACTAATCGACTACCTTAAAGAAACAACATCTGCAAGAATGATTACAATACAGAAGATGTTTAGGTATTAGTGGCTACCATTTGTCTATCCCATGGACTTCCTTGTGTTTGATATTAAGTTAGGCCATTTTTATTTTTTTATTTTATTGTGAAATAACTTAAGGGAGCTATTAAGAAGAGGTAATCAAAATTAGTTTATGCAACCAGAATTTTAACTACTGATGACTTGTGGTGACACACACACACACACACACACACACACACACACACACACACACACACACATATATATTAGTGATGAGCGGGTTCGGATCCTCGGGATCCGAACCCCCACGAACTTCACCCTTTTTTGTACGGGTCCGAGCAGACTCGGATCCTCCCGCCTTGCTCGGTTAACCCGAGCGCGCCCGAACGTCATCATCCCGCGTTCGGATTCTTGCGAGATTCATATTCTATATAAGGAGCCGCGCGTCGCCACCATTTTTCACTCGTGCATTGGAGATGATCGTGAGAGGACGTGGCTGGCGTCCTCTCAGTTTCTATGTTCAGTGGGCTGCAAATATCTGTGCTCAGTGTGCTGCAAATATCTGTGCTCAGTGTGCTGCAAATATATGGGCTCAGTGTGCTGCAAGTGCAAATATCTACGTTCTCTGCCTGAAAAATGCTCCATATCTGTGCTCAGTGTGCTGCAAATATCTGTGCTCAGTGTGCTAATTGCTTTATTGTGGGAACTGAGGACCAGCAGTATTATATAGTAGAAGGACAGTGCAGAGTTTTGCTGACCAGTGACTACCAGTATTATACGTTCTCTGCCTGAAAAACGCTCCATATCTGTGCTGCATTGTAGTATATAGTAGGAGGACAGTGCAGAATTTTGCTGACCACCAGTATAACTATATATATAGCAGTACGGTACAGTAGTCCACTGCTCTACCTCTGTGTCATCAAGTATACTATCCCATCCATACCTGTGGTGCATTTCAGTTTTACACAGTTTGCTGACCACCAGTATATATAATATATAGCAGTACGGTACAGTAGGCCACTGCTCTACCTACCTCTGTGTCGTCAAGTATACTATCCATCCATACCTGTGGTGCATTTCAGTTTTGCACAGTTTGCTGACCACCAGTATAATATAATATATAGCAGTACGGTACAGTAGGCCACTGCTCTACCTACCTCTGTGTCGTCAAGTATACTATCCATCCATACCTGTGGTGCATTTCAGTTTTGCACAGTTTGCTGACCACCAGTATATATAATATATAGCAGTACGGTACAGTAGGCCACTGCTCTACCTACCTCTGTGTCGTCAAGTATACTATCCATCTAGATTCTATACCTGTGGTGCATTTTAGTTTTGCAGTTTGCTGACAGTGACTACCAGTATATATAGCAGTACGGTATGGAAGGCCACTGCTCTACCTACCTCTGTGTCGTCAAGTATACTATCCATCCATACCTGTGGTGCATTTCAGTTTTGCACAGTTTGCTGACCACCAGTATATATAATATATAGCAGTACGGTACAGTAGGCCACTGCTCTACCTACCTCTGTGTCGTCAAGTATACTATCCATCCATACCTGTGGAGCATTTCAGTTTTGCACAGTTTGCTGACCACCAGTATATATAATATATAGCAGAACGGTACAGTAGGCCACTGTTCTACCTACCTCTGTGTCGTCAAGTATACTATCCATCCATTCCTGTGGTGCATTTCAGTTTTGCACAGTTTGCTGACCACTAGTATATATAATATATAGCAGTACGATACAGTAGGCCACTGCTCTACCTACCTCTGTGTCGTCAAGTATACTATCCATCCATACCTGTGGTGCATTTAAGTTTTTGTGCGCAGTATATATAGTAGTAGGCCCATGCTATTGATAAATATATTACTGGCATATAATTCCACACATTAAAAAATGGAGAACAAAAATGTGGAGGGTAAAATAGGGAAAGATCAAGATCCACTTCCACCTCATGCTGATGCTGCTGCCACTAGTCATGGCCGAGATGATGAAATGCCATCAACTTCGTCTGCCAAGGCCGATGCCCAATGTCATAGTAGAGAGCATGTAAAATTCAAAAAACAAAAGTTCAGTAAAATGACCCAAAAATCAAAATTAAAAGTGTCTGCGGAGAAGCGTAAACTTGCCAATATGCCATTTACGACACGGAGTGGCAAGGAACAGCTGAGGCCCTCTCTTATGTTCCTCATGACTAGTGGGTCAGCTTCACATGAGGATGGAAGCACTCATCCTCCTGCTAGCAAACTTAACAGACTTAAGATGGCAAAAGCACAGCAAAGAACTGTGCGTACTACTAAATCACAAATCCCCAAGGAGAGTCCAATTGTGTCGGTTGCGATGCCTGACCTTCCCAACACTGGTCGGGAAGAGGTGGCGCCTTCCACCATTTGCACGCCCCCTGCAATTGCTGGAAGGAGCACCCGCAGTCCAGTTCCTGATAGTCAAATTGAAGATGTCACTGTTGAAGTACACCAGGATGAGGATATGGGTGTTGCTGGCGCTGGGGATGAAATTGACAAGGAGGATTCTGATGGTGAGGTGGTTTGTTTAAGTCAGGCACCAAGGGAGACACCTGTTGTCCGTGGGACGAATATGGCCATTGACATGCCTGGTCAAAATACAAAAAAAATCACCTCTTCGGTGTGGAATTATTTCAACAGAAATGCGGACAACTGGTGTCAAGCCGTGTGTTGCCTTTGTCAAGCTGTAATAAGTAGGAGTAAGGACGTTAACCACCTAGGAACATCCTCCCTTATACGTCACCTGGACCGCATTCATCAGAAGTCAGTGACAAGTTCAAAAACTTTGGGTGACAGCGGAAGCAGTCCACTGACCACTAAATCCCTTCCTCTTGTAACCAAGCTCCTGCAAACCACACCACCAACTCCCTCAGTGTCAATTTCCTCCTTAGACAGGAAAGCCAATAGTCCTGCAGGCCATGTCACTGTCAAGTCTGACGAGTCCTCTCCTGCCTGGGATTCCTCCGATGCATCCTTGAGTGTAACGCCTACTGCTGCTGGCGCTGGTGTTGTTGCTGCTGGGAGTCAATCGTCATCCCAGAGGGGAAGTCGGAAGACCACTTGTACTACTTCCAGTAAGCAATTGACTGTCCAACAGTCCTTTGCGAGGAAGATGAAATATCACAGCAGTCATCCTGCTGCAAAGCGGATAACTCAGGCCTTGGCAGCCTGGGTGGTGACAAACGTGTTTCTGGTATCCACCGTTAATTCACAGGGAACTAGAGAATTGCTTGAGGTACTGTGTCCCCGGTACCAAATACCATCTAGGTTCCACTTCTCTAGGCAGGCGATACCGAGAATGTACACAGACGTCAGAAAAAGAGTCACCAGTGTCCTAAAAAATGCAGTTGTACCCAATGTCCACTTAACCACGGACATGTGGAGCAGGGCAGACTCAGGACTATATGACTGTGACAGCCCACTGGGTAGATGTATTGCCTCCCGCAGCAAGAACAGCAGCGGCGGCACCAGTAGCAGCATCTCGCAAACGCCAACTCGTTCCTAGGCAGGCTACGCTTTGTATCACCGCTTTCCATAAAAGGCACATAGCTGACAACCTCTTATGGAAACTGAGGAACATCATCGCAGAATGGCTTACCCCAATTGGACTCTCCTGGGGATTTGTGACATCGGACAACGCCACCAATATTGTGCGTGCATTAAATGTGGGCAAATTCCAGCACGTCCCATGTTTTGCACATACATTGAATTTGGTGGTGCAGAATTATTTAAAAAACGACAGGGGCGTACAAGAGATGCTGTCGGTTGCCCGAAGAATTGTGGGCCACTTTCGGCATTCAGCCATCACGTGCAGAAGACTGGAGCACCAGCAAACACTCCTGAACCTGCTCCGCCATCATCTGAAGCAAGAGGTGGTAACGAGGTGGAATTCAACCCTCTATATGCTTCAGAGGATGGAGGAGCAGCAAAAGGCCATTCAAGCCTATACAGCTACCTACGATATAGGCAAAGGAGGGGGAATGCACCTGACACAAGCGCAGTGGAGAATGATTTCAACGTTGTGCAAGGTTCTGCAACCCTTTGAACTTGCCACACGTGAAGTCAGTTCAGACACTGCCAGCCTGAGTCATTCCCGTCATCAGGCTTTTGCAGAAGAAGCTGGAGAGATTGAAGGAGGAGCTAAAACAGAGCGATTCCGCTAGGCATGTGGAACTTGTGGATGGAGCCCTTAATTCGCTTAACCAGGATTCACGGGTGGTCAATCTGTTGAAATCAGAGCACTACATTTTGGCCACCGTGCTCGATCCTAGATTTAAAACCTACGTTGTATCTCTCTTTCCGGCAGACACAAGTCTGCAGAGGTTCAAAGAGCTGCTGGTGAGAAAATTGTCAAGTCAAGCGGAACGTGACCCGTCAACAGCTCCTCCTTCATATTCTCCCGCAACTGGGGCTGCAAGGAAAAGGCTAAGAATTCCGAGCCCACCCGCTGGCGGTGATGCAGGGCAGTCTGGAGCGAGTGCTGACATCTGGTCCGGACTGAAGGACCTGCCAACGATTACTGACATGTCATCTACTGTCACTGCATATGATTCTGTCACCATTGAAAGAATGGTGGAGGATTATATGAGTGACCGCATCCAAGTAGGCACGTCAGACAGTCCGTACGTATACTGGCAGGAAAAAGAGGCAATTTGGAGGCCCTTGCAGAAACTGGCTTTATTTTACCTAAGTTGCCCCCCCTCCAGTGTGTACTCCGAAAGAGATTTTAGTGCAGCCGCTCACCTTGTCAGCAATCGGCGTACGAGGTTACTTCCAGAAAATGTGGAGAAGATGATGTTCATCAAAATTAATTATAATCAATTCTTCCGTGGAGACATTCACCAGCAATTGCCTCCAGAAAGTACACAGGGACCTCAGATGGTGGATTCCAGTGGGGATGAATTAATAATCTGTGAGGAGGGGGATGTACACAGTGAAAGGGGTGAGAAATCGGACGATGAGGAGGAGGTGGAAATCTTGCCTCTGTAGAGCCAGTTTGTGCAAGGAGAGATTGATTGCTTCTTTTTTGGTGGGGGCCCAAACCAACCAGTCATTTCAGTCACAGTTGTGTGGCAGACCCTGTCGCTGAAATGATGGGTTTGTTAAAGTGTGCGTGTCCTGTTTATACAACATAAGGGTGGGTGGGAGGGCCCAAGGACAATTCCATCTTGCACCTCTTTTTTCTTTCATTTTTCTTTGCATCATGTGCTGTTTGGGGACTATTTTTTGAAGTGCCATCCTGTCTGACACTGCAGTGCCACTCCTAGATGGGCCAGGTGTTTGTGTCGGCCACTTGGGTCGCTTAGCTTAGTCACACAGCTACCTCATTGCGCCTCTTTTTTTCTTTGCATCATGTGCTATTTGGGGACTATTTTTTTAATATGCCATCCTGTCTGACACTGCAGTGCCACTCCTAGATGGGCCAGGTGTTTGTGTTGGCCACCTGGGTCGCTTAGCTTAGTCACACAGCTACCTCATTGCGCCTCTTTTTTTCTTTGCATCATGTGCTGTTTAGGGACTATTTTTTTAATCTTCCATCCTGTCTGACACTGCAGTGCCACTCCTAGATGGGCCAGGTGTTTGTGTTGGCCACTTGGGTCGCTTAGCTTAGTCACACAGCTACCTCATTGCGCCTCTATTTTTCTTTGCATCATGTGCTGTTTGGGGACTATTTTTTTAATCTGCCATCCTGTCTGACACTGCAGTGCCACTCCTAGATGGGCCAGGTGTTTGTGTCGGCCACTTGGGTCGCTTAGCTTAGTCATCCAGCGACTTCGGTGCAAATTTTAGGACTAAAAATAATATTGTGAAGTGTGAGGTGTTCAGAATAGACTGGAAATGAGTGTAAATTATGGTTATTGAGGTTAATAATACTATGGGATCAAAATGACCCCCAAATTCTATGATTTAAGATGTTTTTGAGGGGTTTTTTGTTAAAAAACAACCGAATCCAAAACACACCCGAATCCGACAAAAAATTTTCAGGGAGGTTTTGCCAAAACGCGTCTGAATCCAAAACACGGCCGCGGAACCGAATCCAAAACCAAAACACAAAACCCGAAAAATTTCCAGTGCACATCACTAAATTATATATATACATATACACACACAGGTTGAGTATCCCTTATCCAAAATGCTTGGGACCAGACGTGTTTTGGATATCGGATTTTTCCGTATTTTGGAATAATTGCATACTATAATGAGATATCATGGTGATGGGACCTAAATCTAAGCACAGAAGGCATTTATGTTTCATATACACACAGCCTGAAGGTCATTTTAGCCAATATTTTTTATAACTTTGTACATTAAACAAAGTATGTGTACATTCACATAATTCATTTATGTTTCATATACACCTTATACACACAGCCTGAAGGTCATTTAATACAATATTTTTAATAACTTTGTGTATTAAACAAAGTTTGTGTACACTGAGTCATCAAAAAACAAAGGTTTCACTATCTCACTCAAAAAAGTCAGTATTTCGGAATATTTGGATATGGGATACTCAACCTGTATATATATATATATATATATATATATATAGAGAGAGAGAGAGAGAGAGAGAGAGAGAGAGAGAGAGAGAGAGAAAATCCAAAAGGGCGGCACTCATCATGTAAATCAAATATGGAGTCCCGTTGCACATTTTGCATTCGAAAGCATATATATATATATATATATATATATATCCTATCCGTAGCCCGACAATTGCTCCATTAATTCTTAAAGGAAATAAAGCAGTGATCCCCGGCTGCAAATAGTCGCAGCTTTGCATGCCATGCAGCATGCCACAATGCATTATGCTACTTCACAGTAAGATGAGCATAGCTACATCTGTATGTAGCAAGTGTTAATACATTTTAAAACAATTTTTGCAATGTAGAGTGGTATTGCATACCTAAGGTAATATGACTGAACAGTTTATCTCATTTTAGCTATTAAAAATAATCATACAGCTCATCTATACAGCACCTGTTCCAATTTAACAAGGATTCAATTCATATCATTGATTTAACATTTATTGTAAACAGAAAGGCATAATTAATGACCACTTACCAACAGCAAGTACTTGATTTGTGCATTGCAGGAGAGTAGAAAGACCAATTCAGAGTGAGTTGTGCAGTATGCATTATTTATGTTTATAAGTACTATAAGTGAATTCAGCACTTACTCTTTGCATTAGGAGATCACTTTTATGCCTACAAAATACACTTAATCACTAATAGCAGTGTAAGTGAATGCTATTTAGATTGTTTTTAAGGCATTGAAGAAATGGACAAGGCATTTAACCTTAAATGCCATATGAAGCATCCTTGATTAATGTATGGCACATTGCATGTGGAAATACACCTATTAATATGCCACAGAAAGGTTAACAGATTTGATCTGTGTGGTGCGTCTCATAAGCAGGCTACATTGAAAGGTGCAGTTCAGAAGGGAAACAACTGTAGCACAATACCAACTGTAAGGAAACAACGGGATGTAACCTGATGTATTTGTATGAACTTTATTGTTCTGGACACTCACAGATGCCATAGTTGGAAGCTCTTACCGGTTAGCTGCCATTTACCTTGAAAAAGTCGTCGGAATACTTCAAAACGCATTGGCCAAGTGGCTTGGGTTCATTTTCGTCCATTCAGAAGTCTGTTCCAGGCCATTGTGACAGATTTCCTGAGTTCATCTACATACACTGGAGTTTGTTATGTATGTGATTATTATATCTTTATTTCTAGTACAAAGGTAATCCCATTGGTTGTGCATTCAAGTATTATTTTAGGTTATTACCATATATTGCTTATACTATTTGGCCTTTTCTGGCTTTTCAGGGTGGTGCTACCATTTATAATTTGGTTTCAGAGAAAAGGTGCTTTTCCATATTTCTGTATGCACTAGGGGTGTAAGTGACATTTTGTATTACACTGTAGTGTCCTTTCTTTTTGTATATATTTGGGCATCCTTGAAAAAAAAAGAAGTGTAAAGGAACTAGGAGCATCCAAGAAGAATTTGATTTAACCTCATGGACTATATGTTGGGACGTTATTTAGCATCATATAATGTTGGTCAGACTATTGTGTTTTGTTCTAACATCTCAAATGTACTGTATTTGCACTGTTAAAAAAAATAAAGGGAACACAAAAATAACACATCACAGATCTTAACGAATGAAATATTCTTATTAAATACTTTGTTCTTTACATAGTTGAATGTGCTGACAACAAAATCACACAAAAAGGATCAATGGAAATCAAATTTATTAACCCATGGAGGTCTGGATTTGGAGTGACACTCAAAATTAAAGTGGAAAAACACACTACAGGCTGATCCAACTTTGATGTTTTGTCCTTAAAACAAGTCAAAATGAGGCTCAGTAGTGTGTGTGGCCTCCACATGCCTGTATGAACTCTATACAATTCCTAGGCATGCTCCTGATGAGGTGGCGGATGGTCTCCTGAGGGATCTCCTCCCAGACCTGGACTAAAGCATCCGCCAACTCCTGGACAGTCTGTGGTGCAACGTGGCGTTGGTGGATGGAGCGAGACATGATGTCCCAGATGTGCTCAATTGGATTCAGGTCTGGGGAACGGGCGGGCCAGTCCATAGCATCAATGCCTTCATCTTGCAGGAACTGCTGACACACTCCAGCCACATGAGGTCTAGCATTGTCTTGCATTAGGAGGAACCCAGGGCCAACCGCACAAGCATATAGTCTCACAAGGGGTCTGAGGATCTCATCTCGGTACCTAATGGCAGTCAGGCTACCTCTGGCGAGCACATGGAGGGCTGTGCTGCCCCCCAAAGAAATGCCACCCGACACCATTGCTGACCTACTGCCAAATCGGTCATGCAGGAGGATGTTGCAGGCAGCAGAACATTCTCCTTAGCATCTCCAGACTCTGTCACATCTGTCACATGTGCTCAGTGAGAACCTGCTTTCATCTGTGAAGAGCACAGGGCGCCAGTGGCGAATTTGCCAATCTTGGCGTTCTCTGGCAAATGCCAAACATCCTGCACGGTGTTGGGCTGTAAGCACAACCCCCACCTGTGGACGTCGGGCCCTCATACCACCCTCATGGAGTCTGTTTCTGATCGTTTGATGCATGCACATTTGTGGCTTGCTGGAGGTCATTTTGCAGGGCTCTGGCAGTGCTCCTCCTGTTCCTCCTTGCACAAAGGCGGAGGTAGCGGTCCTGCTGCTGGGTTGTTGCCCTCCTACGGCCTCCTCCACATCTCCTGATGTACTGGCCTGTCTCCTGGTAGCACCTCCATGCTCTGGACACTACGCTGACAGACACAGCAAACCTTCTTGCCACAGCTCGCATTGATGTGCCATCCTGGATGAGCTGTACTACCTGAGCCACTTGTGTGGGTTGTAGACTCCGTCTCATGCTACCACTAGAGTGAAAGCACCGTCAGCTTTCAAAAGTGACCAAAACATCAGCCAGACAGCATAGGAGCTGAGAAGTGGTCTGTGGTCAACACCTGCAGAACAACTCCTTTATTGGGGGTGTCTTGCTAATTGCCTATAATTTCCACCTGTTTTCTATTTCATTTGCACAACAGCATGTGAAACTGATTGTCAATCAGTGTTGCTTCCTAAGTGGACAGTTTGATTTCACAGAAGTGTGATTGACTTGGAGTTACATTGTGTTGTTTAAGTGTTCCCTTTATTTTTTTGAGCAGTGTATAAGAGGTATGAACAAACTGAAATGGAAATGTCTTTAAGTCAGCAAATTAAGCTACATTTGCCATGATTCTCTAATATACTCACGCTCTTTTTGTAAAGGCCATAAAGACCTAGGTGTAGATGTAAGAAGGGTCGATACGGGAGAGAAGTGGTATCTACAGATGGAGCCATGCTCCACAAGAATGGGAGAGCGCCTTCATCCAGGGCACGCACGCATCTGTGATGGAGATGCTGATGGCGCGCCTCCTTTTACTAGAATGGGTCTCTGTGCACTCCCGCTGGGGCTAGGCGGATGAATCACCTAGTCACACCGGGAGTGCAAGCCTGCGATGGAGCCGCACTGGATAAGTCCGACTCCATCTGTGCTCTTATTATGTGCACTTATATTGCGTCGCCCATATATTACTCTGCCGGTGTGTGCAATGTGCCCCTGTCTATATCGGCTCTGCTATCTAAATGATAGTACACCGATATGCAGGGCAATGCATGAGTAGTCAGTTGCACTGACTTTTCCGACAACTGCAGCTATCAACTTGGACAGCTGCAGGGGTCATTGCCTATACACCACAGCAGGGAAGGCTCTGCTAAATAATTTACACATTGTGGATGATGAACTCAATAAGGAACATACAGTAGAGTGGAGAGGTGTTCAACAAACAAAATACAGTCAGAGGGGCACAATAAAGAGCATGTAGACAAGTACATTATAGAACATACAGATGGGTGGCAAGAAGCACATTAAAGGACGACAGCTTGGAAGGCAAAGTGAATAGAACACACAGCAGATGTGTTATTAGCACAATGAGGAACATACAGGGGGCAGGGTGATAAAGTACAATAAAAAAAATACAGATTTGGGATCAAAAAAGAGTATAAAAACAAGAGGGTCAAAATATGGAACTTGAGAGTAAAGGTAGAACAATAAAAAACATATAGATGGGGAGAGCACAATACAGGACATATAGATGGGGCACATCCGGATATAGAGGACCAGTTTCTGAGTCATATGTTTTGTGAATGTCGGGTGCAGTTGAGTGATTTTTTTTGGTACTTTGCATGCGTCTAAGTAGCACCATGCATGCTAGGGATGTGTATATTCAGAAGCATGGAGATGGCCTGTTTATGGGTGTTTTGTGAGTGTCATAGGCTTAATCACTCATATTGGAGGCCAACATATCTGCTAGGGGGCACCCATCAAAATCTTGCCTATAGCATCAATTTGGTTAGGGCCAGCTCTGACTGCAGCATGTAGTTTTACAACTGTCATGAATAAAATGTAGTTTTAAGACACAATCAGCATCTTTATTAGTTCATGTGAATATGGGGAACGCTATCAGAGCATAAAACAAGTGCCAGTATATAAATCTTCCTGCTGGGTGTGTGCATGTAAAGGCCTTGTAGCACCCACACTTACAGTATGTTTAAATTATGGAATTGTGATATTATATTCTTTAAGTATGACTTCAGCAAAAGGTGTTACATATGTTTAATTTACAGTATGTAGACACTGAAAATGTGTAAATATGTTAAATATTTGTTTATTTAACCATTGGTCATGTTTATGCCAATATTCAACATCTGTAGTTTAAAATTATTATTATTATTATTATTATTATTATGTTTTTTTTTTATAAATTGTCACAAGAGTCATACCTGGTGGATGTAGAGGAGGTATCCGGATAATATATTGACAATGTGTAGGTCGAAAATCATTAGGTCAACACCTTATGATCAACATGTATTATGTTGACAGATACAAAAGGTGTTTAAAAGGTCCACATGAAAATGGTCGGCACACAAATGATCATCACATGTTTTTTGTTATTGTGTCCTAAATTTAGGGGGTTTGGTATGAAATACCGCTGGTCGGGATGCCGGCGATCACATGACTGACAGCAGCATCCTGACAACGAAGATCTCGACGTATTAAGGGTAACCATTTTTACACACTTCACCTATATGGGTTCACTACGATATGCCGGCGGTCCATACCGGCGCCGGGAGCCCGACCGCTGGCTTACCGACAGTGTGGCGAGTGCAAATGAGCCCCTTGCGTGCTCACTGCGCTCGCCACGCTACGGGCACGGTGGCGGGCTACGCGCGCCACACTATTTTATTCTCCCTCCAGGGGGGTCGTGGACCCCCACGAGGGAGAATAAGTGTCGGTATGCCGGCTGTCGGGATCCCGGCACCGGTATACTGTGCGCTGGGATCCCGTCAGTCGGCATACTGAAGACCACCCCACCTATACTAACCCTGACCCTTACTAGAACCCCGATATTTGCCTTAAGGATGTCGGCTCTCAGTGTTCCAGCACCATTCTCCCGAGTGGTGTCGGGATTCTGGAGTCGGTCACATGATCGCCAGCATCCCGACTGCTGGAATGCTAAACACATCCCAATTTAGGATCTGCTTTTTTTTACTATCCATGTAAACATCTATTGGGAATAATAACCTGTGGTGAGCAAAGCGAGCCATCATGCCTGAAGCATTACATGTGTTGACTATTTGTGTGTCTACCATTTTCATGTTGCCCTTTTGAACCTGTTGACCTTTTGTACTTGTCAACCTTAAGCACTGTTGACCTTTGGTACCTGCTGACCTTTTGTACCTGTCAACCTAAAGGTATGTACACACGGTGAGATAAATCTGTAAGATTTTGACTATATAGTCAAAATCTTATGAAAAGTTAGTGCATATCTCAAGGTGTTAGGCAGCTTGCGATACAGATTCGATCCCGATGCACGCTCCTGTGGGGTCGGTATCGTAAGGCTAGATAGACTGTGCAGGCAAGTCAATCTTGACTATCTAGTGCAAAGTATAGTCAAAATTGGCACTTAGTCAAAATCGTACATAGACAAAATCTCAAGCACAGATAGTCAAAATCTGTACTATCTGTGCTATCTGGGCTCTGGGGGAGTTCAAGGGAAATCTCATAGTCAAAATCGAACATAGTAGGGATCTCACCGTGTGTACACACCTTAATGCATGTCGACCATATGGTGTAGAGCAATGATAGTCTACCTAGACATTGTTGATCTATTAAGCCACAACCGTTAAAGGTTCATATCAATCAATTGTACTACTTGAACATGCTATAAAAGATTTGCACAGTATGTCTCTAAACACTTCTTCTACTACAACATGAGGGTGTTAGGTTGAAATTTTAGAAATATTACACTTTTTTTGTGTAATCTCTTCTTTTTGGTTAGAATTACTTACTACAGTTGGAAATGGAAGATCTTTAAATCTGTTATACAATAGCCAGTGTAGGACATCATTGTATGTCACTGTCAACTATGAGAGCAAAATAATTATTTAGATGTTGTCACTTCCACTTGGACCAATTGCTTGCTGCCCAGATCATAAAAGCTATGGATAACAGAGGGTTCTATTAGCTTGATGACACGTAAGGAAACATGTTGGGGCTAGGTCTGGCATATTTAGGTTAATGTAAAATTGTGGGATACTGTATGTGCCTCGGGGAGACAAATATTACTTCACAGAGGAAATCCTGCAGGATGAGAGGCGGTGGAATTATTAAGGCTAAAAATTGTTTAGGGGAGATCTCTTCCTCTTTACAGTCTGGATTCTCTGCTGTATGGATTGACTAAGTGCTTTTTGTTTTACCTGTGTTCTTTGCCTGTCTTCTGCTTTCCTGCTGTTCTTTCTAACCTTCTATTTTTATTTCTTTCATTTCCCAGTAGTCTGTTCTGTTCTTTCTTAGTTTGTTTTCCCTTCTGACAACCATGACACCTTTGCTACCCTCTTACCTACAGTGATGCAGATCTTCTGGGCATTGAGCCCCGGCACCTTTATTAGGTCTTCTAGCAAATCCATGGGAGCAGGTAGGGCTTTTGATAAACATGGCATCTGCCTCCCCAGCTCTCCCTGATGGTCTTGTATCCCATGCACCTGCAGCTGCTTGTATTACATGAAGTAGCAGTAGCTGGGCCAGACAGTTGTTCCTTCCCCATTGCTATGGGAAGTTCTTCACCTAATCTTGCAGGTAGTGATGAGCTGCCATTTCTCGCCTTTGCCTTTCCAAGGCCCACAATCTGCCAAGCAGTTCTCTCCATTGCCTTTACCATACACAGAAAGAAAGGTCACAGACATCTGTGTATGTCTACTCCTCATACTGTATCTGCTGAATTCTGGGGATTAACCTGGGCATTCTTCCTGCTGGCCAGTGGATATCTGTGCATGGCTACCCCCTGGCACCCTATCCTAAGCCCCCTCAATATGCACCCCTGGTTTTCTCCCCATTTCCTAGCTTCAAGTTCTCTTATGTGCTGTGGGCTTGCTTCCATAGTTTGCATCCCAGCACATACCCCCCTTCCCCTCTGCTCATGATGTTTAAGCAGCATATATTACCAATGAGGACAAATTTTGATTTCAGAAGCCCTGCAGGTAATTTTTTTTACCTTGTTTATGCCTGTGTCAGCTATCAGGGTGATCTTGTTTCCACCATTATGTCGACAAGGAGTGTGAGTATTAGGGTGATAGGTGTGAGAGTTTTGGGATGCTTTCTAGTGGAAAGTGTAGTTCTGGGTTGCTGATGTGCTCAGATAAAAGTATTTCCCCATTTGCAGGGTTAGAATTAGAGTTCAAGAGGGTGTATTTAGTGGGTGGTGCCATTCTAGATCGAATAGTGTGTGTTTTAAGAGGGGTTTATAGTAGGGTACAAGGGTACTCTGGGTTCCATGCTTGTTGTCAGGGGTTTCATGCTCTGGGTTCCATGCTCATTGCCAGGGGTTTCATGCTCTTGGTGTTATGCTCACGCCAGGGGTTTCATGCTTTGGGTGTAAGCTCATTATCAGGGGTTCCATGCTCATTGCCAGAGTTTTCATGTCCTGGGTGTCATGCTCATACCAGGGTTTTCATGCTCTGGGCGTCATGCTCATTGCCAGGGATGTTATGCTCGTTGCCAGGGGTTTAATGCTCTGGGTGTCTTGCTCATTGCCCAGGGGGAAAAAAAAATTCCAGGGATTTCATGCTCTGGCGGTGTCATGCTTGTTGCCAGGGGTATAATGCTCATTGCCAGCAGTTTCATGCTCTGGGTGTCATGCTTGTGGCCTGGGGTGTAACATGTTGCCACCAGCTCTGAGCGCTCCTTGCACTTCTGGGTAATGCTGCAGCACTGCACAGGGACAGGGGAGTCAGACGTTAGTGTTCAAGTATGACCTCTAACATCTGTCTCCTCCAAGGCAGTGGCCATTTTAGGAGGGACATTAGTAGATTTACATGTGGATGGCTAGTCCACTTGGGAACCTTCTGCATGCCCCCGCAAGTCTGGTGTCTCCACAGTTGCCGTGGGGGATGTAATTGCACCAGTGAATACCAACGGTTAATCTAGTAATCTAGAGGGTTTCTAGGTAGAAGGGGTGTATCAGTGGGCTGTGTGTAAGACAGGAAAGTAAAATAAAAATATTATACCACTGCATCTACATCTTGCCTGCCAACTTTAGCCTTCATCTTAAGCATGTCACCTGAAGCATGAAGTTATGATTGGAGTTTTGTCTGAATTTGGACTTGGGCCCACTCACAATATGTACTTATTTATTTATGCCTCAGTCTCGGAGCTGGTGAAAGTCATGTATTACTTTGCTGTTCATTGTTTCTTCACCATTTTTTTTGTCTTGTACTTCCATCCCAATTGTAAGCTATGTTGGGTTCAGTATGATATCCCAGCATTGGGGATATCATGGGTCACATGACCAAACATGGCATCCTGAAACTGAGAATGCCAACATCTATGTGGGTTAATTACACTAAACCCTCCCCACCCCCACACACATACACACACACTAACCATAACTTTAACCCTCCAGGTGTGGTGGCTATGGCTAAACCTAGGAGTGTGGCGGCTAAGGCTAAATCTCGGGGGATGGAGGCACCTATTGCCTAACCCTACCCCCCTCTCCATGGGCCTATCCCTAATACCCACCCCAACAATTACCTTCGGGATGTCGGCTGTTGGTGTCCCGGTGCTGGTCTTCTTAATCTTATCGGGATTTCGGCATTGGTCTCATGACCACAAGCATACTGACTTCCAGGATGCTAAACGCATCCCACTATACCAGTATGCTGTATCTCCATTGGTTGTACACTCTGCCAGCAGAAACCTACACAGTGTGCCCCAAATAGCTGCCTCGGATTGTTCCTCTGTGGGCGGTATGTACTACATGTTGATCTATTCATACAGGGTATATCATACTATTACACACATGTCAGTTTTCCCATGTGTGCCTTGGGCCTGTAAATGGCGTATCTCCCACATCATAACCTTCATAGTGCGCACAACATGGCTGCCTCATCTGGTTAGCTCGTGGATAGAATGAAAAATTACATGGATCTGACAGTTATGTGGGGACACAGTGGCGGTTCTTGCCACGGGCAAGCGGTACTTTTGCCCGGGGCGCCGCCTTCCGGAGGGCGCCGGCGCCATCTGGAGGCCGCCTCACCAGGGCAAGATCCGCCACTGTGCCCCCCGCAGTGCCCTGCTGTGCCCCCCCACTTTGAAGGGAACCAGACGCGTAGTGTCTAGTTTCCCTTCATTGAGAGGACCGTAGTTGTGCGGTGCGCGATGACGTCATCGCGCACCGCACAGCAAAGGTCCTCTCCATGAAGGGAAACTAGACGCTACGGTCTAGTTTCCCTTCGTGTAGAGGACCTTTGCTGTGCGATGCGCGATGACGTCATCGCGCACCGCACAGCATAGTGGCACAGACACTAGGGGTCATAATTGACCTCTAGTGTCTATGCTGTTCTATGGGAGAGACGTAATAACGTCTCTCCCATAGATCGAAGAGAAGAGAGAGGGGAGAAGAGCGGTGCCACCGGCGGAGGGGGTCTGGATCAGGAACGGGGATGGTAAGTATTCTTTTTATTTATTTATTTATTTTCTTGCAGCGTTGTGGCCACGCCCCCAATTGAAGCCACGCCCCCATATTTTGCCCGGGGCGCCACAACTCTTAGAACCGGCCCTGTGGGGACACTAACCATAGCGCTAGGATGCTGCAACCACCCATCTTGTGCCATCTCCTCTTTGCATGATCTATTCCATCCATGGCAATCCTATGTAGTGCGTCCAAGATGGATACCTCACCTGGTACCTTTTATGGGTGGAATTTATAACCCAAAATGTCTGCACCAACACTGCTTATTGTGCTCTCTAAGTTTAGTTGTTCTTAATTATTTCTCTATTTTTTTAATTTTATGTAATTATAATAGAGATGTGCAACGGAAATTTTTTGTGTTTTGTGTTTTGGTTTTGGATTCGGTTCCGTGGCCGTGTTTTGGATTTGGACGCGTTATGGCAAAACCTACCTGAAAATTTTTTGTCGGATTCGGGTGTGTTGTGGATTCGGGTGTTTTTTTTCAAAAACCCCTCAAAAACAGCTTAAATCATAGAATTTGGGGGTAATTTTGATCCTATAGTATAACCATAATTTCCAGTCATTTCCAGTCTATTCTGAACACCTCACACCTCACAATATTATTTTTAGTCCTAAAATTTGCACCAAGGTCGCTGGATGACTAAGCTAAGCGACCCAAGTGGCCGGCACAAACACCTGGCCCATCTAGGAGTGGCACTGCAGTGGCAGACAGGATGGCAATTATAAAAATTGGCCCCAAACATCACATGATGCAAAGATAAATAAATAAAAAAAGAGGTGCTAAATGGAATTGTCCTTGAACCCACCCTTATGTTGTATAAACAGGACATGCACACTTTAACAAACCCATCATTTCAGCGACAGGGTCTGCCACATGACTGTGGCTGAAATGACTGGTTGGTTTGGGCCCCCACCAAAAAAAGAAGCAATCAATCTCTCCTTGCTCAAACTGGCTCTACAGAGGCAAGATGTCGACCTCATCATCATCCTCCGATTCCTCACCCATTTCACTGTGTACATCCCCCTCCACACAGAGTATTAATTCGTCCCCACTGGAATCCACCATCTCAGGTCCCTGTGTACTTTCTGGAGGCAATTGCTGGTGAATGTCTCCACGGAGGAATTGATAATAATTGATTTTGATGAACATCATCTGCTCCACATTTTGTGGAAGTAACCTCATACGCAGATCGCTGACAAGGTGACCGGCTGCACTAAACACTCTTTTGGAGTACACACTGGAGGGGGGGCAACTTAGGTAAAATAAAGCCAGTTTGTGCAAGGGCCTCCAAATTGCCTCTTTTTCCTGCCAGTATACGTACGGACTGTCTGACGTTCCTATTTGGATGCTGTCACTTATATAATCCTCCACCATTCTTTCAATGGTGACAGAATAATATGCAGTGACAGTAGACGACATGTCAGTAATCGTTGGCAGGTCCTTCAGTCCGGACCAGATGTCAGTTTTCGCTCCTGACTGCCCTGCATCACCGCCAGTGGGTGGTTTTGGAAATATGATCCTTTTCCTGGCAGCTCCAGTGGCGGTAGAAAATGAAGGAGGAGCTGTTGGCAGGTCACGTTCCGCTTGATTTGACAAGTGTCTCACCAGCAGGTCTTTGAACATGTGCAGACTTGTGTCTGCCGGAAAGAGAGATACAACGTAGGCTTTAAACCTAGGATCGAGCACGGTGGCAAAAATGTAGTGCTATGATTTCAACAGACTGACCACCCATGAATCCTGGTTTAGCGAATTAAGGGCTCCATCCACAAGTCTCACATGCCTAGCGGAATCTCTCCATTTTAGCTCCTCCTTCAATCTCTCCAGCTGCTTCTGCAAAAGCCTGATGAGGGGAATGACCTGACTCAGGCTGGCAGTGTCTGAACTGACTTCACGTGTGGCAAGTTCAAAGGGTTGCAGAACCTTGCACAACGTTGAAATCATTCTCCACTGCGCTTGAGTCAGGTGCATTCCCCCTCCTTTGCTTATATCGTAGGCAGATGTATAGGCTTGAAAGGCCTTTTGCTGCTCCTCCATCCTCTGAAGCATATAGAGGGTTGAATTCCACCTCGTTACCACCTCTTGCTTCAGCTGATGGCGGAGCAGGTTCAGGAGTGTTTGCTGGTGCTCCAGTCTTCGGCATGCGGTGGCTGAATGCCGAAAGTGGCCCGCAATTCTTCGGGCCACCGACAGCATCTATTGCACGCCCCTATTGTTTTAAAAAAAATTCTGCCCCACCAAATTCAATGTATGTGCAAAACATGGGACGTGCTGGAATTTGCCCACATGTAATGCACGCACAATATTGGTGGCGTTGTCCGATGTCACAAATACCCAGGAGAGTCCAATTGGGGTAAGCCAATCTGCGATGATGTTCCTCAGTTTCCATAAGAGTTTGTCAGCTGTGTGCCTCTTATGGAAAGCGGTGATACAAAGCGTAGCCTGCCTAGGAACGAGTTGGCGTTTGCGAGATGCTGCTACTGGTGCTGCCGCTCCTGTTCTTGCTGCGGGAGGCAATACATCTACCCAGTGGGCTGTCACAGTCATTTAGTCCTGAGTCTGCCCTGCTCCACTTGTCCACATGTCCGTGGTTAAGTGGACATTGGGTACAACTTCATTTTTTAGGACACTTGTGACTCTTTTTCTGACGACTGTGTACATTCTCGGTATCGCCTGCCTAGAGAAGTGGAACCTAGATGGTATTTGGTACCGGGGACACAGTACCTCAAGAAATTTTATAAGTCCATGTGAACTAACGCCGGATACTGGATGCACGTCTAACACCAACACAGCTGCCAAGGCCTGAGTTATCCGCTTTGCAGCAGGATGACTCCTGTGATATTTCATCTTCCTCGCAAAGGACTGTTGGACAGTCAATTGCTTACTGGAAGTAGTAAAAGTGGTCTTCCGACTTCCCCTCCGGGATGATGATCGACTCCCAGCAGCAACAACAGCAGCGCCAGCAGCGGTAGGCGTTACACTCAAGGATCCATCGGAGGAATCCCAGTCAGGAGAGGACTCGTCAGACTTGCCAGTGACATGGCCTTCAGGACTATTGGCTTTCCTGTCTAAGGAGGAAATTGACACTGATGGAGTTGGTGGTGTGGTTTGCAGGAGCTTGGTTACAAGAGGAAGGGATTTAGTGGTCAGTGGACTGCTTCCGCTGTCACCCAAAGTTTTTGAACTTGTCACTGACTTCTGATGAATATGCTCCAGGTGACATATAAGGGAGGATGTTCCTAGGTGGTTAACGTTCTTACCCCTACTTATTACAGCTTGACAAAGGCAACACACGGCTTGACACCTGTTGTCTGCATTTCTGTTGAAATAATTCCACACCGAAGAGGTGATTTTTTTTGTATTTTGACCAGGCATGTCAATGGCCTTATTTATCCCACGGACAACAGGCGTCTCCCTGGGTGCCTGACTTAAACAAACCACCTCACCATCAGAATCCTCCTTGTCAATTTCATCCTCAGCGCCAGCAACACCCATATCCTCATCCTGGTGTACTTCAACAGTGACATCTTCAATTTGACTTTCAGGAACTGGACTGTGGGTGCTCCTTCCAGCACTTGCAGTTGGCGTGCAAATGGTGGAAGGAGCTACCTCTTCCCGTCTAGTGTTGGGAAGGTCAGGCATCGCAACCGACACAATTGGACTCTCCTTGGGGATTTGTGATTTAGAAGAATGCACAGTTCTTTGCTGGGCTTTTGCCAGCTAAACTCTTTTCACTCTTTTCATTTTTCTAGTGGGAGGATGAGTGCTTCCATTCTCATGTGAAGCTGAACCACTAGCCATGAACGCAGGCCAGGGCCTCAGCCGTTCCTTGCCACTCTGTGTCGTAAATGGCACATTGGCAAGTTTATGCTTCTCCTCAGACGCTTTTAATTTAGATTTTTGGGTCATCATTTTACTGAACTTTTGCTTTTTGGATTTTACACGCTCTCTAATATGACATTGGGCATCGGCCTTGGCAGACGACGTTGATGGCATTTCATCATCTCTGCCATGACTAGTGGCAGCAGCTTCAGCACTAGGTGGAAGTGGATCTAGATCTTTCCCTATTTTACCCTCCACATTTTTGTTCTCCATTTTTTATGTGTGGAATTATATGCCAGTAATATTATTATATCAATAGCAATGGCCTACTGTACTGTACTACTATATATATACTGTTGGTCCCCAAAATGCTGCACTGTACTACTATACTGCTCACAAACAATGCAGCACAGATATGGATACTTGAAGTGACATGGAGCTGCAAGATACAGCAATGAACTACTGTACTGTATAACTATATACTGTTGGTCACCAAAATGCTGCACTGTACTACTATATATACTGCTCACAAACAATGCAGCACAGATATGGATACTTGCAGTGACACGGAGCTGCAAGATACAGCAATGGACTACTGTACTGTACAACTATATACTGTTGGTCACCAAAATGCTGCACTGTACTACTATATTTCTCACAAACAATGCAGCACAGATATGGATACTTGAAGTGACACGGAGCTGCAAGATACAGCAATGGCCTACTGTACTGTACTACTATATATATACTGGTAGTCCCCAAAATGCTGCACTGTACTACTATACTGCTCACAAACAATGCAGCACAGATATGGATATTTGAAGTGACACGGAGCTGCAAGATACAGCAATGGACTACTGTACTGTTACAACTATATACTGTTGGTCACCAAAATGCTGCACTGTACTACTATACTGCTCACAAACAATGCAGCACAGATATGGATACTTGAAGTGACACAGAGCTGCAAGATACAGCAATGGACTACTGTACTGTACAACTATATACTGTTCGTCACCAAATGCTGCACTGTACTACTATATATACTGCTCACAACAATGCAGCACAGATATGGATACTTGCAGTGACACGGAGCTGCAAGATACAGCAATGGACTACTGTACTGTACTACTATATATATACTGGTGGTCCACAAAATGCTGCACTGTACTATTATACTGCTCACAAACAATGCAGCACAGATATGGATACTTGAAGTGACACGGAGCTGCAAGATACAGCAATGGACTACTGTACTGTTACAACTATATACTGTTGGTCCCCAAAATGCTGCACTGTACTACTATACTGCTCACAAATAATGCAGCACATATATGGATGCTTGATAGTGACACGGAGCTGCAAGATACAGCAATGGACTACTATACTGTACAACTATATACTGTTGGTCACCAAAATGCTGCACTGTACTACTATACTGCTCACAAACAATGCAGCACAGATATGGATACTTAAAGTGACACGGAGCTGCAAGATACAGCAATGGACTACTGTACTGTACAACTATATACTTTTGGTCACCAAAATGCTGCACTGTACTACTATACTGCTCACAAACAATGCAGCACAGATATGGATACTTGAAGTGACACAGAGCTGCAAGATACAGCAATGGCCTACTGTACTGTACTACTATATATATACTGGTGGTCCCCAAAATGCTGCACTGTACTACTATACTGCTCATGAACAATGCAGCACAGATATGGATACTCGAAGTGACACGGAGCTGCAAGATACAGCAATGGACTACTGTACTGTACACCTATATACTATTGGTCACCAAAACGCTGCACTGTACTACTATACTGCTCACAAACAATGCAGCACAGATATGGATACTTGAGGTGACACGGAGCTGCAAGATACAGCAATGGACTACTGTACTGTACAACTATATACTGTTGGTCATCAAAATGCTGCACTGTACTACTATACTGCTCACAAACAATGCAGCACAGATATGGATACTTGAAGTGACACAGAGCTGCAAGATACAGCAAAGGACTACTGTACTGTACAACTATATACTGTTGGTCACCAAAATGCTGCACTGTACTACTATATATAATATATAGTATATACTGGTCACACAACAATGCATCAGATATTGAGCACTGATGATCAGGATACTGTCTAGAACTGAGTCTGACACGGAGCTGCAAGATACAGCAATGGCCTACTGTACTGTACTGCTATAATTATATACTGGTGGTCCCCATAATGCAGCACACTGAGCACAGATATTTGCAGCACACTGAGCACAGATATGGAGCTTTTCAGGCAGAGAACATAGATATTTGCAGCACACTGAGCACAGATATGGAGCTTTTCAGGCAGAGAACGTATATATTTGCAGCACACTGAGCTCAGATACTTGCAGCACACTGAGCACAGATATTTGCAGCACACTGAGCACAGATATGGAGCTTTTCAGGCAGAGAACGTATATATTTGCAGCACACTGAGCACAGATACTTGCAGCACACTGAGCACAGATATTTGCAGCACAGTGAGCACAGACACGGAGCTTTTTTAAGGCAGAGAATGTAACCACATCCTCTCCGTTCAATCTCCAATGCACGAGTGAAAATGGCGGCGACGCGCGGCTCTTTATATGGAATATGAATCTCGAGACAATCCGACAGCGGGATGACGATGTTTGTCCTCGTTCGGGTTAACCGAGCAAGGCGGGAAGAGCCGAGGCTGCCTCGGACCCGTGTAAAATAGGTGAAGTTCGGGGGGGGGGGGGTGTCGGATCTCGACTAACTGAACCCGCTCATCTCTAATTATAATGCCTTTGTACTATGTACCATGTTTTTGATGTATGCAAAGTGAATTTGAGTCCCACGGGAGAAAAGGTTTATTTTCTCTTCAATCTCTCTATCATTCTTACTCCCTGTCTGTCTCTCAGTCTCTGTTACACACCTGTCTGATTTAATCTGTATGTTACATATTTTTTTTTACCCTCCTTGAAGGTGTGCAGATAATCCACCTGATTTATAACCTTGCATTTCTCCACACAGAATTGATCACTAGTTAATTAAGAGGGTACTATATGTTAATGTTCCAATGGAGTGAACAGTATGCTATGGGGAACGAAAAACAAGAGGGGCAAGTTGGGTGGCAAAGTGAGGAAAGGAGGCCAATGGGCTACTTAGCAGAGGCTCTGAATGCAGTGAAGGTGTTCCTTTGCTCATTGAAGGAGCTCTTGTGACAAAACAACTCTGGAGTTTCATCAACCTGCTGCCTGTGTCTTATAAATACAGCTGCGCTACTGTGAGACGTTTCTGCAGTGATATTCCACTCACACAAGCTTCACCGAGTCACTGAGGAATTAGATTTTAGACTTTTCCAGTTTTTAACACCTTTAGTGGAGAGTGTTCTGCCTTTTTCACTAAAAAGCAGGATCTCTAATTATACATTTTTATTTTAGGTGGAACCAATTATAACAGAAACAGAAGATAATGGTCTCCATGGTTAGTTCATAATCAGTTATGCTAAGTGATACTAGACTTGACAATGGTATTAAATTTTAGATGACTACAATTCGGTATAATTTCAATTATGATTATTCAGCAGTTAACAACACATTATGCATGCAACTATAAGTAAAGTCAGCTGAATGTCTAAAACATATGCTGGATTTTGGCAGAGTGGTTAAGAACAATTTTGACATTGTCAAGAAAGTTTTGCAGTGAACCCTTTAAAGAGGAAAAAAAAAGTGACACTAGTATAAAAATAATTTAAAAAGCAGCACATTCTAAAATGTGTGAGAAAAGCACCTCTGCTTATGGACTTCATTAAATAAAACTCTAAAAACAAATCTGAGACTATACGTAAGCGCATAAACTAAACATTAAACTTATTCATACAAAACATAATAACAATATAATACAAAAAAACAAGGGCCCTCATTCCGAGTTGATCGGTCGCAAGGCGATTTTAGCAGAGTTGCTCACGCTAAGCCTACGCCTACTGGGAGTGTATCTTAGCTTCTTAAAATTGCGACCGATGTATTCGCATTATTGCGATTACAAACTACTTAGCAGTTTCAGAGTAGCTTCAGACTTACTCGGCATCTGCGATCAGTTCAGTGCTTGTCGTTCCTGTTTTGACGTCACAAACACACCCAGCGTTCGCCCAGACACTCCCCCGTTTCCCCGGCCACTCCTGCGTTTTTTCCGGAAACGGTAGCGTTTTTTCCCGCACGCCCATAAAACGGCCTGTTTCCGCCCAGTAACACCCATTTCCTGTCAATCACATTACGATCGCCGGAGCGATGAAAAAGCCGTGAGTAAAAATACTATCTCCATTGTAAAATTACTTGGCGCAGTCGCAGTGCGAATATTGCGCATGCGTACTAAGCGGAATTTCACTGCGATGCGATGAAAAATACCGAGCGAACGACTCGGAATGAGGGCCAATATAGAAACCACTGCACACACCGGCACAGTAATAATAGAAATTATCTCAAATGTGTTAATTAACACACCAAATTAACATCAACCATCAAAAAAACATCCTGTCTGACTGGTATATGTTTTCCAAATTCATGGACCAATGGAGATGTTCAATGAACTGTAGGAACAATAAATATTTATTGATTCACAAAATTTAAATTCACAAAGGAAAAGGAGCCAATAATACTGTATCAATATGTACAATGGCAATTCTACAGATTCCTTAAAGTTCCAATAAGTGCCAAATGTTAGGTAAAGTCTCACGAGCATAAAGTCCAATGTAACAGAGGTCACTTGCCCTGTTCACCCTGGTGAACAGGGCAAAACATAATAACACATTACACATTAAGGCCTGTTTAATCCTTCAAAAGGGTGAGCACAATATGTAAACCCACTCATCTTTTTTTTCCATACAGTATTGTGCTATGTTTTATTGTTTTTAGCTTTTTTTAAAATAGATATATAGAAACTTTTAAAGTGCTAGTACGCGTATATTCTTTTTGGTGGTGTTGCACCTAAAAACAACACTGTTGTTCACACAAGTGTTGCTATACCTGGTGCATGAAATCACTCAAATAAAATTGGGAGTTTATTTTGTTATACTGTCTATATTTTTTACTCCTTATATTTTCTTTATATATGTTTACTTATTTTTTTTAATTATTATTATTTCAATCAATGAGGATCTTCTGAGAAGTGAGCGCTACAAAGGGTTTTATCTCCTGTTATTGATGGTTCATAATAACAATATAGCCTATACAGCATATAAATTAAAAAAAAATGTTTTATACAGCATGTGTTGGTTTTGTATAAGATGCTGAATACAAAGTATCTAAAACAAATAAGTAAAATCAGAATAGATGAATGATTGAAGAATAAAAAGCATATATATTTCAATATTTTCTACATACTGAATGTCAAATACGTTGTTCTCTAATAAAATTGAACCTAACCACAACCACTTGTCTTATCACTGTAAATGGATACTCTATTTCTTGAAATGGCCTTTTTCACCCAAATTTGTTCCTAGTGACTCAAAGTGAAATATGACATTCTCGGTAGACACAAAAGGAAGTCTGGGTGCTAAAAAGCAGTGTCCCACCTCATCAAATTGGAAAGCATGTTTTTCATTAACTGATAAAACTAACAGTTCATTAAGCTACAACAGCGAATGAACAAAATTCTTCTACAGCAGGCTTCAACTGAGCATGTATTTTCAGCAATTCACTAAAGTCATAAATAAGAATCACAAGTCAATCATTGAAGCAGACTCCGTATTTTCACCATGCTATGTAAGCAGCAGGATTCTGTTAAACTTCTGGTCAGAATCAGGTTGTTATGAATCATACTGTTTGGCTTTATTAGGAACGCAACCTTTGACCTTATATTTTCCAGATGGTAACATACCAAATAATGATCAAAACAGTATTCCATGCTATTGCAAAATCCAGGCCAACTTACAACATAATATATTGTAATCGTGTAAATATGTTATCTACATAACAATGATTTTGGTGTGTAATCCAAGATGTTTCAGGTTAATTTTGTAATTGATATTTTGCATACTATTTCATGAAGTTAACTTGCTGTCCCACAATAAAACGTAAATAATAAAGTAGGTTTGCAGAGCTGATAAATAAATCAGTTGTTATTAGAAAATGGCCAGTTTTTAAATAAATATTCTCATTGGGCGCTCAAAAAGGTGATCTTTCTACCTTACACAAACTATAATAGAGGCTTCTTTGTAATGCTTTGTACTCATACAGGCTGTGTGTGGCAATCCAATATCGATTTCTAACTTGTTCAGTAATTCATATTTGGAATCCTCTTGTGGTGTGTCCTACATATTGAAGGCACCACTCCTTTGTTACATGTTATTTTTTTCCAACTTTTTTTTAGCCTTTTGTAATGTTTAAAAAAATGTTTTTTGTTGGGTGTGACCTTATTTTTCTATTTGTTTGTGCAGCACTTATGATGGCCAAAATTCTAATAATCATGGTTTCTTCATATTCCATGGCTGTGTTTTTGCTCCCAGTAGGAGGTGGCTTTGAGGCTAGATTGCTTTAAGATTGGCTGCTTTTTGTATATAATGTTGTGATTTTTTTTTTTTAAAGATTTTTGAGGTGTTTTGAAGATGGGTAATGGAAAGTACAGTATTTACAGCAGCAGAGCAAGAAACAGCATCACCAATTAAAAGTAACATTTTTAATAATCATTTTTGTGTTACACATTTTATTTACTCTGTTTTTATATATCCTCCGAAACCAGGACCAATAATTGTTCAATATAATAAAATATTTAATTTGCTTTATATGGTGCTACTACCTGTATATTTCCAATAACTTCCAATATATTTTATAGCTCTCAACATAGTCCATTACAGTCTCTTCAAAGACTATTTTCATAATTTGCATACATACTTGCCTATACTTCTGATATATCCATGGGACTCCAGAATGTCAGCGAGTTATCCCTGCCTCCTTGGAAAACAAGGAGCGCTCCTGGATCCTGGCTACTATCAGCCTCTTTACTGACTATTCAGTCATTATGGCCCCGCCACCGCTGCTTGATGAAAATACAGCTTTATAATTTAGTGAGCATGGCCATTTTGATGCAGATTCCTTTGCCACATCTTCTGCACTTGCCATTTTGACCATTCCTTTACCAAGCTCTATAGAGTGAAGTGCTTGCTGCTGACATACAGGAGACAGAAGTGTATTACTTTTGTTGGGCAGATAAGTGTGCCTAATACGACAACTGCACTATATAGGTGTGACAGTTTAAGGGTTTGCACATAGAATTTGGTTTCAGTTTACAATCTTTAAACCCCAGGGTAGTAATATGCAGAGATGTAGCTAGGTGCCATGGTGCCAGGAGCAAGGGTATGTTTTAGCACCCCCCACCCCTGTACTGAATTAAGAACCTAGCCAACATGTGATGGCATGTTACATTTGAAAAGAAAAAATATTTGAAAATCCTAAATTGGTGAGAGGGCCAGTTCTAGTCCTTGTGGAACCCAGGGTGCATTAAAAATATAGGAGTGTAGCTTCACGGGGATGGGGTGTGGCCACAGAATAGTACCAATTCACATTACACAGCACAATTGTGTCCATTATTCCAATTACACCACACAGTAGTACCACTTTTATATGTTATGCTACATAGTAGAGCCCCTTATTCACAATACACCACACAGTAAAGGCCCTTATACACGTTACACCACACAGTAGAGCCCCTTAAACACATTATACCACAGTATAGCAACTTATACACAGAACAGAGAGTGATGCTGCAGCAGCCAGGGCAGAGAGTGGTGTTGCAGAAGCCTGGGCAGAAAGTGGTGATGCAGCATCTAAAATAGAGACATGTGCTGCATCTTCCAGAAAAGAGAGAGATGATGCAGAAGGTGGGGCAGAGAGAGGTGCTGCAGCAGCTGTGCTAGACAGAGAGAGGTGCTACAGCAACAGGGGCAGATAATGGTGCTACAGGACAGAAGTAGCCCTGCTGCACAGCTACAAGCAGACAATGAGACATATAAACAGGGTGGGCAGAGCTCCGGCATATGCCAGCAGTCAGTGCCTCCTGCTGTGTTGCCTCTGGCCTGCCCTGTTCCCTGCCTACTGTATTTTCTGAGTTCGAGTCAGTGTGCGCCCTTTCTGCTCCTGCTCTGCAGCTGCCTATACAACAGTCCACAGTGCCGCACGAGGAGGGAGGGTGGTGACATGCTCTCTAACTTTTTTGGTGCCCGGATCTCACGCTTCGCCGGAGCCACCCTCTCTACACCCCTAGTAATATTAGAACTGTATCTGATGAGCGGTGGTTTGCAAACTGTACAATGCACCACGGGTTAGAGAATGAGCTGTTTTATAACATTGGAATTAAAAAGCCTTGTATCAACACAGACTGGGAATGTTAGAAAGTACAGAATGTGCTCTTTTTAGTCTGTAATCAAATATAATTGTTCTAAATATGTACACTAAATTAAATTAAAAATATATATATATTTTAACCCAGTGACTCGGCCTCTGAGGCCTTCTTAATCACGCAAAATTTGGACAACTGTTTTATAGCAAAATAAAGGAGACTCCCAAATGTGTTATACAATGTATTTCCATTTACTTCTTAATATTAAAACATTAAAATATAGAATAATTAAGAAATCTCAATGTCACTGTATAAGCAAAAGCAAATAATATATCCTATAACGGATAAATATATTGACACATAGACAATGCGCCTCTCATAATTACAACTGGATCTGAGACAGAAAATTGATAAAAAGTGGAAGAGGAACTTCCATTCTGAAGGCTATGCTGCCAGGAATATGTGGTAAGCCAAGAGTAATAACATGCCTTTACTATACTGCATATTAGATGCAAGAGTTTGAGTGGGATGTATCAAGTATAAAAATATTGTAAACTGTTGTTTTCTGAGGATTACGGCAATGCAAATGGAAATGCAAATGGGTCCCCATATGTATTAAAAAAAAGTATGCAGCAGATATTGGAGTGTTATACATTAAAGCAGGGGTGGGGAACCTCAGAACCACGGGCCGTATAAGTTCCAAAAAAGCCACTTGATAAGGCCCAGTCAGGCTCACCTAACCGAGGGAGATGCCGGGCGCCCGCAGAGATTTTGTTACCTGCAGGCGCCCGGCTCTTTCTCCTCAGCAGCAGCCAGAGGCAGGAGCTCACTCCTGATCTCCGGCTTCCAGCTCAGGCAGTGTGCATGTGCGGCACTCCCATAGTTCCGAGGCGCGGGCAGCCACGCGGAAGGCAGCGGTCCGAAAACAGGAGCGGGGCTGGTGAGTATTGTGTTTTTTTCTTCTTTTAATGTGTGTGTGTAAGCGCTACTACTACGGGGGCATAACAAATGACTGGGGGCATATCTAATGGGGCATAACAACTGACTGGGGTCATATCTAATGGGGCATATCAACTGACTGGGAGCATATCAACTGACTGGGGGCATAACTAATGGGGCATAACAACTGACTGGGGGCAGGCTAATTTTTAAGTTGATAATTTTTGTATGGCCCCCGAAGGTTTTTATAAATAACCAAAAAAAGCTCTAACCTATGATACCGCTTGGGCCTGGTGAATACTACCAATGTTCATAAAATACCATTGGATGAATTAATTACCTGTGTATGTTTGCCCATGTCCCACAAACCAGAGGCAAATTTAGACCTCATGGCGCACTTAGCAAAACAACAATTTGGGGGCCCCTTCCTCAAACAATTCATAATAGTATATTTTTGTTTCTGGCTAATTCCCCTTATATTATTTCTAATTTTTCCTCCTTATTTTCAACTTTTTAAAACCGTTGCTAGTGAATCCCCACCACTGTCAGCCACTGCTACCACACCGTCCCCTAAAACTGTGCACTGCCGTCAGCTAACCCCACAGACCATCGTTAACTGCTAGCACTTCCTTCTTATCCCCTGACCATCCACCACAGATAGCACCCCTCCATCCCTTGGCTGCCAGCCACCATTAGCTTAACCACCATCCCAGACTGTTCCCCAGTAGCTCTGCCCCCCCCCCCTCCTGCTGGACACCCCCTAGAGCCCTTCTACCAACTATCCACCACCACTTATAGGGGTTCACAAGGCTCAATATGTCTAAGGTGGCAGTTGTTCAGAGCTTGGCAACTTGGCAAGCCTCATCAGCTGCTGAGTACCAAAGTAGCTGCTACCTCTGATTTTAGTTCTTCCTATTGGAATTTCCTTCCACAGTAGTGGTCTGCTTTCCCCCCTTGCTCCTTTCGATGGAATCTGCTTTTGAGCAACAGACATTGCAGAGCCACACTGTATTGCACAAACTCAGGAGTGAGCATGCTGACTGACACAGTGATAGGATTCCTGCTAGTAGCAATCCCTCCAACCACCCACCAAGCATTCATCAATACTAGAAGCACCCCCCGACATTCGACTGCTGCTTCCACAGCCCCAGGGCTGGATTAACAATGGGGCGGATGGAGCTGCAGCTCCAGGCCCCCCATTGAAAATAGGCCCACCGCAGTGTATTGGCCCCAAACCGTCGGCATTACAATGAGTCACAGTGACTCATTGTATGCTGCTGCCAGACAGTGCTGATTATGTGACAAAAACTGCCAGGCCGGGATGGAGGAGGAGCCACTATCCCCTCTCAGCTCCTCCCCCCTGACTTTAGTGCTACTGATGAGGAGGACGGCCAGGCCACAGGGGGAGGACCGTAGGAGGGACACAGCAACGTAATGGCCGCACCACCTCCAAGCTTGTTTCGCGCACCCCACACCGCGCTGGCCGCCTCCCGCACTCCACAATCCGCTGGCTGCCTCATGTGCACCCATATTGTGCGGGCCGCCCACCGCACTGACAGCCTCCCGCGCTGGTCGCCTCCCGCACCGCACACTGCTTTGGCCAGCACACTCCCAGCCGCTGCCTGCTCCTCACACCACGCTGTCGTCCCCCCCGTCCGGCCGTCTTCCGCACCCCGGCCGCTTCTCACTTCTGCCCTGCTTCATGCTGGGCAGAAGTAAAGTCACAAAGAGCACTGCGCAACATGGAGCCACGGGAACAAACTGCAGCCGGTGCTGATGCTTGTAAGTGACTGCGCACAAACTCTCTCTCTCTCTCTCTCGATCCCCCCTCTCTCTTTCGATCTCTCCCTCTCTTGATCTCTCTGCCTCCCTCTCTCAATCCCTCTCTCTCTCTCAGGGCTACCTGTCAGAATGTATAAAAGAATATGGAACAAATGGTAATACAGGGTCCCTGGCGCATAATCCTCATAGACATATTTATACACTTAATAGTGCTAAGAAATAACTACTGTGTATATTTATGAAACATAGACGTGACATTTATTGCAGAAAAAAATATTTGAAACAATTAAAAACAATGCAAAATGAAGCAACTTTAGTGAGGTAGATATAAGCTGGGTGCCTTAGTAAAAGTGACTGGTGCTTGATTCCATATGCATTGGGAACAGTCTCACCGTTATTTGAAGGTGCGGTGGGCTAGCTTTAAAAGATAGCTGTGGAGTCCTAGGCTGAATAGCCTGGCACCACTGCACTCAGCGTTTTTCAGCAAGACACCTCCAGCTCCAAAAGAAAACTCGCCTCACTTCTCCTCCAAGCAACGCGTTTTGGTCGTATAATGACCTTTCTCAAGTGATGAGGCAGCATTGTCCTCATCACTGCGCTTTCAGAAAATACTATCTTTTTCATTTTGTCCAGAATGTATAAAAGAGGCTACCTTTTTCAGTGTATAAAAAAGGGGGTTCTTGGTGCAATGTATATAAGGGGCTACCTGTTGCAGTCTATATAAGGGGCTACCTGTCGCAATGTGTATAAGGGGCTACCTGTTGTAGTCTATATAAGGGGCTACCTGTCGCAATGTGTATAAAAAGGGGCTCTGCCTTGCACAATGTGTATAAAAAGGGGCTCTGCCTGGCGCAATGTGTATAAGGGGCTGTACCTGGCATATATAAGGGGTACTACTGTGTGGTGTAATGTGACTGACAGACACTATTGTGCGGTGTAATGTGAATTGGTACAATTATGTGGCCACGCCTCTTTCGGTGAAGCCACGCCCCAATATATTTTACACACGCCTTCGGCGTGCATTATCCCTTTTTTCAATGGGGAGAGGGGGTCGCCAAAGGAAACGTTCGCCCTGGGAGCCACAAGGTCTAGAACCAGCCCTGACTACAGCATATACAGACTAGGAGGAGGAAGGAGGGTGGGGGGGGGGCACATTGACACATATACAGACTAGGAGGGGAGGCGGCACACTAATACACATAACAGACTAGGAGGGGAGCGGGGGCAAACTGACGCATATACAGATTAGGAGGGGGCACACTGATGCATATAAAGACTAGGAGGGGAGGGGGGCACATTAACTGGTAGCGCATAGATCCCCTTTGCTGAAAGGACCTTTACCATAATACACTGGGTCAATGTCACCTGTGCCGAGTGAAGTGAGACTCCATACCCAAAGTGTGGCGAGTGAAGCAAGCCCGTGAAGGTACAATGGAGCCAAACTAACCCCCCCCCCCCCTTCCCCAAGAAAGTAACTTACAACAAACCTAGATTGGAGAAAAAATTCAAGTGCTGTAATGGCATAAGACAACTTCCACCCACAGCTGATGTCACATCTGGGTCCTTAAGGCGCTGGGGATATATATTCTACCCACACTAATGCATATACAGACTAGGAGGGGAGGGGGCAGAGCCGGTCCTAACCAATATGATGCCCTAGGCAAGATTTTGGCTGGTGCCCCCTAGCACCACCGCTGGTTCCGCCTCTGACCTTGTACCCCCTATATTTTAAATAGGAACAGTTCGCACATTTGGCGCACAGCCCAAAAAAGGGGTGTGTTTTTGTTGACAAGGGGCATGGCCACACAATAACCCAAATTCAAATTATGCCACACAGTACTGCAACTTTATTCACATATGATCATGCGATTGTGTCCATAATTCACATTACATCCCACAGTAGTATCACTTTACCTTATAAACGTTACTCCTCACAGTAGAGACCCTTATTCACATTACATTACACTGAATTGCTCCTTATTCACATTACACCACACCACACCCTATTGCTCTTTATTCACATTAGACGACAAAGTAGTGCCCTTTCTATACGCAACGCCACATAGTAGAGCACCTTATACACATAATGCCACACATTAGTAATGCATTTACACACATTCCACACAGTAAAGCCCCTTACACATATGAGACACCTTATTAATGTCCTTATAAACATAATGCACCTTACACATTATGACAACCTTTATTAATGCCCTTTTACACATAATGTCCCTTACCCATATGCTGCACATTATTAATGCCCTTATACACATAATAACACACATAGTGCCCCCTACACATTCGCTGCACATTATTAGTGCCCCTATACACATAATGACACACATACAGTAAAACCCTGTTACACATATGCTGCACATTATTAATGCCCTTATACACATAATGACACACATAGTGCCCCTTACACATATGTTGCACATTATTAATGCATTTTTACATGACACACATAATGCTCCTTACACATATTCCAAACACTACTGCACAACCAACCCACTCACATGCACACAGCACTCACACTGCTACTAACACTGTGACCTCTGCCTCTGCTTGGATACAGATATGTCCTCATAAATCTTTCCTCAATGCTAACGTCGGGAACACTTTTTTTTTAATGAAAATGCATCTTATTTGCTTTGCTATATGGCTAAGATACACAAGCAGCTTCTGCTGATTAAAATGATATGCAGCATGCCTATATACTGTGTGAGACAGTGACTGTATCTGCATATGAAATGCTACACACAGAATATAGGCATGCCGCATATCATTTTAATCAGAAGAAGCTGCTGATGCCCCTAGGCATATCAAATGCCCTAGGCAATTGCCTAGTTTGCCTATGCCTATGGCCGGCTCTGGGAGGGGGCACACTAATGCATATACTTTTATGGACACACTCCTTTTCAGTGGCCATGCCCCCTTTTTAGGCACACACAGCAATAATCCTGATTCATTTCCCATACCCCCACTTCGACGACCACTGTATGTATGGGTCTGTTGTTCTGCTCCTCTATTAAATGGTTGCAGGTAGGCACTAGCTATGACCTCCATAGAGATAGCACACCCATGGCACAGGCCACACACCCTATTTAGACCACCCCTACCACCGTGCTTGTCACACCTCCTGCCAAGTCACACAATAGGCCCTTCATACATTTCAGCTCCAGGCCCATGTGGACCTTAATCTGGCACAGCACAGCCCCCCTGGCCCACCACTGCCACTAGCACAACCTCCTCTTTCCAGGCCATCGGCCACTACCGTTGACCGCCTGCAACCATGAACCCTCCCTGACCGTGTTCAGTCAGGAGTGATTGTAATATGAGAGCACACATAGTGCTGCTAGCATCCACTCCCTGGCCACACCTCAGCTTTGATTCCTAAATTCAGCCTCTCCCACATCACAGACTGTGAAAAGAAGCAGAGACAGAGCGCCAGCTACAGAAAAAAAAGACACTTCCTCCAGGGAGGGGGAGGTTTGGGTTAGGCTGCAGAGGGGTTAGGGTTATGCTGTGGAGGGCGATGTTAGAGTTAGGCTGCAGGAGAGAGAAGTTAGGGTTAGGCTGCGGGAGAGGTGAGTTACAGTAGGGTTAGGATTAACCTGTTGGAATCCTGTTATCATTCTTGTGAGTGACAGGATTCTGACTGCCAGAATTTCTTACCCAACCCATTCAGAGCATACAAGACAGAAACACACATCTCTGTGGATCTGTGGCTGTGGACTGTTGAGACTCACACAGAAGTCAGCGGAATCTCCACTTGCAGCTAAATGGGTGTGACTGCACAGCAGTGGGTCATTTGTGCATAGAGTAGGATAAGTTTGTTGTGGGTGTGCCATGGGCGAGGATACAGAATTGTCAGCTATTCAAAGATGAGTGTACACAGTGTTCCAGTGTTTTCATAAAGATCTTTTATACCAAGGATAAGGCTGGTTCAAATGTGCTGATAATGATGACAGCTACTTTCACATGCAGATGTATAGGGGCTGTGCTGGCCCATAGATGCGGAAGATTCAAAATGTGGAAAGATCCACATTTTCCAGGCGACTCTGAACCAGGCCCTACTGTACTTCTTTCTATAGAGCAAGCTCAGTTGGGAATACAATTTGGATATCAGAATGGCAATATGCAAACCATATGAAAGTTAGGATCAAGCCATAAACACATTTTTTATATTTGGACATTCATATAATAATTAGATTAGGTATATAAATGCAATATACAGTAGCTATGCTATTCTTAGTCCATTGTCTTGTTGCTATCCTCCTCCAACAACAACATTTTTACTTGTAAAAAAATCCACCATTCAGTACACAACCACTGTAAGCTTATTTTTATGGTGCGGGAACTAGTAGCTCATTTACATGTGGAAATTACTGAGATGTAAAACAAAAACAAATAAGTGTGCACACCTTAGGGAAAACACTTTCATTTTTTCACTTAGATAAAGTACTTGGCTTAATCTCTGTAGAGAACAGAATTTCCTTAAAATTAAAACTGTAAGCCTGTATAAAACACTTCATAAACAAAAATATTAATTTGATTAATTAATGAGAGCTTAATAGATTTTACCAAATGGCGTTAATACCCTAAGGCTCTATATTAAAAATATGTTTTTCAAAACTCTCAGAGCTTTATTACTAACACGAAAGTACTGTGTTGTTTATTGTTTCAACATTTCATTTTTAAAACAATGCCATTGCTTCAATGTGAATCGTTTTATAACAAATTCAATTTACTGTTTGTGTTTCTCTGAGGATTTTCTTACTGTTGCTGCAGTATAGTCAGTACAAATAAACAATGGAATATTATTTTTCCTAGAAATACATTGGCTGTAATAATCAAAGTATCCCATTTTAAATGGTGAGCAAGTTTATATATACAGTATAGCATGTATTCGGCACTCCAGAGAAATTGTAAAATGTACCCGGTGCCTTCTTTATGTAATTGCTTACTATAGATACTTTTACAAAGACTGCTGCTTCTATATAAGCTAGGTATATATGTGTATGTGGGCGTTTTGTGTATATATCTTTTAAACTGTATAAAAATATTGCTTTAGTATCAGTTTCACTTACACGTTAGATATACTAGCTGTGAAACAGCATACAATATAAGTATATATAATGTTCATTGACACTGTGTGTTGACAAATATAGGGATGTGTTGGTTGCCTTAAGAGTGAGACATTTTTAGAAATGTATTCCATCATGTCTACTGTAGAGGGAGCCGTGAAGGAAGAGTATAAAAGAAGAAACTAGGGAGAGGGACAGTTGAACTGACTAGAGCAAGTGGGCAGAGAGGAACCTATCTGTTGGAGGTTTCCTTAGACCAGTGCATTACAACCTGAAAAACAGTGACAAGGGGTGGAGAGTGTTCACCCCTCCTCCAAGCTGCAGTTAGAAGGCAGGAAAAGATCTCAGGCAGATCCGCTGAACAGAGCACTTGTCTGGTAGCAGCTCTGATTATTGCAGCAACAAGGGAATGGAGATTCATAGGAGGAGACACAGGTACCACCTGGTAGGTGGGCCTTGGAGATTAACACAACAGAGGATGCGGCTACTCGGTCAGGCAAAGTAGGAGACTGAAAGTCGACCTGTCAGTCACTACTGGTGCTGCATTCAAAGTGAGCCTTTGGAAAGTCTCACAGTGGTTAGTGAGTAATTCCATAACATCCTGAACAAGAAGCCTTGTAACTTACATAAGGGACACTCACAGACTGCATCTAAGGATATTTCAGCGTTGAGATAGTTTGCTTAGCTTCTAAAAACCCTTCTACACAATAATATCTATCACTTAAAGTGTGTACTTGCAAGTAGTAAATGAGAACTTTGTCAAGGCATTTGAATATTAAGTTCTTTCAAGGATAGCCCCACTCATAGTGAAGATTAACCAAACAAGCTAAGGCTAAGAGCATTCAAAGAACAGTGACATGATACAGTAGAATATTGCCCACACAGCAGAGACTAAACACTAACTTTATAACTGCACACCACCTCATTAGAGGATAATACATTTTGCCCAGGAAATATCTCCTTATTTTTCAGAAACTATAGCTGTATTGTAATAGGTGTTGGTTAAATGGTTAATCACTACATGCTGTCTCTTAACTGTGTGTTATTGTGCATGACTTGTCTCTCTAAATTACATAACGTGTCTGAGTAAATATTATTTATCAAAGATCAGACTGTCTAGACTCCAGGTGCAAGACTTGTTTACATGCCTCTATGAAAGTATCAGCATGTGCACAAGTCTGTCACTGTGTTATTGGATTAGTGCTGCATGGCTGCATTGTACTTAGATATTGGTATTGGTCGCTGTTTGTCTTCTATCGCATGTACCTGGTTATATTCAATAAAACCTACTATGGTTTTGAATCTAGACTAACCTGCTTGCTCACATCAGCTACATACCTACCAACTTATAGGTCTCAGCCAATAATATGACGATTCTCGATGTCTATTAACATGAGATCTGGTTTCTATGCTCTGTGCTCCAATGTTTAAACACTAGCCAGTAACCACATACTGTAAGACTGGGAATGGGAGGTTAATCTGCATACCATACTTTACTAATATATCATTCATGTGTACCGGTACCATAACACAATACAATACTATGTATTTTGTTTGGTGTAAACTGTACACTGTTTATACCATATTGATAAAAGGTTATAGGAGTAGAAGACTGTGGAGCTTTAATAGGGGGATCATAGAGATTAAGAATTGTTAACCTATGCATTATAAGTGATACAGGAGTAAAAATCTAAGAAGGAATAGTAATGTTAGGAAAGAAAGATAGCTCAATTAGATTACTTCTGTTTAAAAATTATAACATTTTCAGTTACCTTTATTATTTAAGTTTCTTTTCTCTTACGTCCTAGAGGATGCTGGGGACTCCGTAAGGACCATGGGGATAGATGGGCTCCGCAGGAGACATGGGCACTTTAAGAAAGACTTTTGATCTGGGTGTGCACTGGCTCCTCCCTCTATGCCCCTCCTCCAGACCTCAGTTTACTACTGTGCCCAGAGGAGACTGGGTGCTTTTCAGGGAGCTCTTCTGAGCTTTCTGACAGAAAGTATATTTGTTAGGTTTTTATTTTCAGGGAGCCTGCTGGCAACAGACTCCCTGCATCGAGGGACTGAGGGGAGAGAAGCAGACCTACTTCTGTGAATTTCAAGGCTCTGCTTCTTAGGCTACTGGACACCATTAGCTCCAGAGGGAGTCGGAACACAGGTCTCACCCTGGAGTTCGTCCCGGAGCCGCGCCGCCATCCTCCTCACAGAGCCGGAAGATAGAAGCCGGGTGAGTATGAGAAGAAAAGAAGACTTTAGAGGCGGCAGCAGACTTCATGATCTTCACTGAGGTAATGCACAGTGGTGAAGCTGTGTGCCATTGCTCCCATACACCTCACACACGGCAGTCACTGTAAGGGTGCAGGGCACAGGGGGGGTGCCCTGGGCAGCATATAAACCTCTTTTCTGGCAAAAATAGTATATATACAGCTGGCCACTGTATATATATATAAGAGCCCCCGCCAGTTTTCAGTATATTTGAGCGGGACAGAAGCCCGCCGCCGAGGGGGCGGGGCTTCTCCCTCAGCACTCACCAGCGCCATTTTCTCCACAGCACAGCACTGAGAGGAAACTCCCCGGACTCTCCCCTGCTTAATCCACGGTAAAAGAGGGTTTTGAAGAAGAGGGGGGCACATAATTGGTGCATTTATAAATTACAAACAGCGCTACTGGGTAAACATATAATTATATAGTGTTTTTTCCTGGGTCATATAGTGCTGGGGTGTGTGCTGGCATACTCTCTCTCTGTCTCTCGAAAGGGCCTTGTGGGGGAACTGTCTTCAGATAAGAGGATCCCCTGAGTGTGTGGTGTGTTGGTACGTGTGTGTCGGCATGTCTGAGGAAGAAGGCTTTCAGGAGGAGGAGGAGGTAAAAATGAATGAGGTGTCTCCATCGACAACGCCGACACCTGACTGGATGGATATGTGGAATGTTTTAAGTGCTAATGTAAATTTATTGCACAAAAGATTAGACAAAGCTGAAGCCAGGGTACAGCCAGGGACTCAACCCATGCCTGCCCCTATGTCGCAGGGACCTTCGGGGTCTCAAAAGCGCCCACTATCCCAAATTGTTGACACAGATACCGACACGGATTCTGACTCCAGTATCGACTACGATGATACAAAGTTGCAGCCAAAATTAGCTAAATGTATTCGATATATGATTATTGCAATAAAAGATGTTTTGCATATCACAGAGGAACCCCCTGTCCCTGACACGAGGGTACACATGTATAAGGGAAAGAAACCTGAGGTAACTTTTCCCCCCTCACAGGAGTTGAACGAATTATGTGAAAAGGCTTGGGAATCTCCAGACAAAAAACTGCAGATTCCCAAAAGGATTCTTATGGCGTATCCTTTCCCGCCAACGGACAGGATACGGTGGGAATCCTCCCCTAGGGTGGATAAAGCATTGACACGCTTATCCAAAAAGGTAGTGCTACCATCCCAAGATACGGCTACCCTCAAGGATTCTGCGGACCGCAAGCAGGAGGTTACCTTGAAGTCCATTTACACACATTCTGGTACCTTACTCAGACCGGCGATTGCGTCGGCCTGGGTTTGTAGCGCGGTAGCAGCATGGACAGATACCTTATCAGCGGAAATTGAGACCCTAGATAAGGACCATTTTGTTGACCCTAGGGCATATAAAAGATGCTGTCCTATATATGAGAGATGCTCAAAGAGACATTAGTCTACTGGGTTCTAGAATCAACGCTATGTCGATTTCTGCTAGACGAGTTCTATGGACCCGGCAATGGACAGGTGATGCCGACTCAAAGAGGCATATGGAGGTATTACCTTACAAGGGTGAGGAATTGTTTGGGAAGGTCTCTCGGACCTGGTCTCCACAGCTACAGCTGGTAAATCATTTTTTTTGCCTTATATTCCCTCACAGCCTAAGAAAGCGCCACATTATCAAATGCAGTCCTTTCGATCAAAAAGAAACAAGAAAGTACAAGGTGCATCCTTTCTTGCCAGAGGTAAGGGCAGAGGAAAAAAGCTGCACAACACAGCTAGTTCCTAGGAACAGAAGTCCTCCCCAGCCTCTACAAAATCCACCGCATGATGCTGGGGCTCCGCTAAAGGAGTACGCCCCAGTGGGGGCACTTCTTCGAGTTTTCAGCCAGATCTGGGTTCACTCGCAGGTGGATCCCTGGGCAATAGATATTGTTTCTCAGGGTTACAAGCTGGAATTCGAAGAGGTGCCTCCTCGCCGGTTTTTCAAATCGGCCCTACCATCTTCTCCCCAGGAAAGGGAGATAGTGTTAAATGCAATTCACAAATTGTATCTTCAACAGGTGGTGGTCAAGGTTCCCCTGCTTCAACAAGGAAGGGGATATTACTCGACCCTGTTTGTAGTCCCGAAACCGGACGGTTCGGTCAGACCCATATTAAATTTCTAATCCCTGACCCTATACTTGAAAAGGTTCAAGTTCAAGATAGAATCGCTGAGAGCGGTCATCTCCAGCCTGGAAGAGGGGGATTTTGTGGTATCTCTGGACATAAAGGATGCATACCTTCATGTTCACATTTATCCACCTCATCAGGCGTACCTAAGATTTGCGGTACAGGGTTGTCATTACCAATTTCAGACGTTGCCGTTTGGTCTCTCCACGGCCCCGAGAATTTTCACCAAGGTAATGGCGGAAATGATGGTGCTCCTGCGAAAGCAAGGTGTCACAATTATCCCGTACTTGGACGATCTCCTCATAAAAGCGAGATCACGAGAGCAGTTGCTGAACAGCGTATCACTTTCACTGAAGGTGTTACAGCAACACGGCTGGATTCTCAATATCCCCAAGTCGCAGTTGGTTCCTACGACTCGTCTGACTTTCTTGGGCATGATTCTGGATACGGACCAGAAAAGGGTTTATCTACCGATAGAAAAGGCCCAGGAACTCATGACTCTGGTCAGGAACCTATTGAAACCAAAACAGGTGTCAGTGCATCACTACACTCGAGTCCTGGGAAAGATGGTGGCATCATACGAGGCCATTCCCTTCGGCAGGTTCCATGCGAGGATCTTCCAATGGGACCTACTGGACAAGTGGTCCGGGTCACATCTACAGATTCATCAGTTGATCACACTGTCCCCCTGGGCCAGGGTATCTCTCCTGTTGTGGCTGCAAAGTGCTCACCTTCTAGAGGGCCGCAGGTTCGGCATTCAGGACTGGATCCTGGTGACCACGGATGCGAGCCTCCGAGGTTGGGGAGTAGTCACACAGGGAAGAAATTTCCAAGGTCTTTGGTCAAGTCAGGAGACTTGTCTTCACATCAACATCCTGGAACTAAGGGCCATATACAACGCCCTACGGCAAGCGGAGACCTTACTTCGCGACCAACCAGTTCTGATCCAGTCAGACAACGTCACCGCAGTAGCTCATGTAAACCACCAAGGCGGCACAAGGAGCTGAGCGGCAATGGCGGAAGCCACCAGAATTCTTCGCTGGGCGGAGAATCATGTAAGCGCACTGTCAGCAGTGTTCATTCCGGGAGTGGACAACTAGGAAGCAGACTTCCTCAGCAGACACGACCTGCATCCAGGAGAGTGGGGACTTCATCAGGAAGTCTTCGCACAGATTGCAAGTCGGTGGGGACTGGCCCAGATAGACATGATGGCGTCCCGCCTCAACAAAAAGCTACAGAGGTATTGCGCCAGGTCAAGAGACCCTCAGGCAGTAGCTGTAGACGCCCTAGTGACACCGTGGGTGTTCCGGTCGGTATATGTATTTCCTCCTCTTCCTCTCATACCCAAGGTGTTGAGAATAGTAAGAAAAAGAGGAGTGAGAACAATCCTCATTGTTCCAGATTGGCCTGGTATCCAGAAGGACCTGGTATCGGGATCTGCAGGAAATGCTCACAGAAGATCCATGGCCTCTTCCTCTAAGACAGGACCTGTTGCAACAGGGGCCCTGTCTATTCCAAGACTTACCGCGGCTGCGTTTGACGGCATGGCGGTTGAACGCCAGATCCTAGCGGAAAAGGGTATTCCAGATGAGGTCATTCCTACGCTGATAAAGGCTAGGAAGGACGTGACATCTAAACATTATCACCGTATATGGCGAAAATATGTTTCTTGGTGTGAGGCCAGGAATGCTCCTATGAAAGAATTCCATCTGGGCCGCTTCCTTCACTTCCTACAAACTGGAGTGAATTTGTGAAGGGAGTACTGCATATTCAGCCTCCTTTTGTACCTCCGGTGGCGCCTTGGGACCTTAACGTGGTGTTAAGTTTCCTTAAGTCACACTGGTTTGAACCACTTAAAACGGTGGAGTTGAAATATCTCACTTGGAAGGTGGTCATGTTATTAGCCTTGGCTTCGGCTAGGCGAGTGTCGGATTAGCGGCTTTATCATATAAAAGCCCTTATCTGGTTTTCCATATGGATAGAGCGGAACTGCGGACCCGTCCTCAATTCCTGCCAAAAGTGGTCTCATCCTTTCATATGAACCAACCTATTGTGGTGCCTGTGGCTACGCGTGACTTGGAGGATTCCGAGTCCCTTGATGTGGTCAGGGCTTTGAAAATTTACGTGGCCAGAACGGCTAGAGTCAGAAAAACAGAAGCACTGTTTGTCCTGTATACAGCCAATAAGATTTGCTTCAAAGCAAACTATTGCTCGCTGGATCTGTAACACGATTCAGCAGGCGCATTCTACGGCGGGATTGCCGTTACTTAAATCGGTCAAGGCCCATTCCACTAGGAAGGTGGGCTCTTCTTGGGCGGCTGCCCGAGGGGTCTCGGCACTACAGCTGTGCCGAGCTGCTACTTGGTCGGGTTCAAACACCTTTGCAAAGTTCTATAAGTTCGATACCCTGGCTGAGGAGGACCTCCTGTTTGCTCAATCGGTGCTGCAGAGGCATCCGCACTCTCCCGCCCGTTTGGGAGCTTTGGTATAATCCCCATGGTCCTTACGGAGTCCCCAGCATCCTCTAGGACGTAAGAGAAAATAAGATTTTAAACCTACCGGTAAATCTTTTTCTCGTAGTCCGTAGAGGATGCTGGGCGCCCGTCCCAAGTGTGGACTACTTCTGCAAGACTTGTATATAGTTATTGCTTACATAAGGGCTATGTTATAGTTATCATCGGTCTTGGACTGATGCTATGTTGTTTTCATACTGTTAACTGGGTAGTATATCACAAGTTATATGGTGTGATTGGTGTGGCTGGTATGAATCTTGCCCTTGGATTAACAAAAATCCTTTCCTCGTACTGTCCGTCTCCTCTGGACACAGTTTCTCTAACTGAGGTCTGGAGGAGGGGCATAGAGGGAGGAGCCAGTGCACACCCAGATCTAAAGTCTTTCTTAAAGTGCCCATGTCTCCTGCAGAGCCCGTCTATCCCCATGGTCCTTACGAAGTCCCCAGCATCCTCTACGGACTACGAGAAAAAGATTTACCCGTAGGTTTAAAATCTTATTATATAGCACAGCAAATTCCGTAGCGCTTTACAAATGGAATCAAAAGTGATAAAGCAAACCTGGGCAATAACAGTCGCAGAGGTATGTAAACATATGAAACTATATTATATCCTCTAATAACTTCCTCCTAGTAGGAATCTACTATTGGTTCACATGTTGATCTTGTTGAATAAATATTACCTACCTGAGCAAAATTATTGTGTAATATAGTGAAAGTTGATTCTGTTACAGGTGTTATATGGTGTTATGGCTATATAGATCATGAAGAGCTACCATTATGTCCATTTCAAAGGCACTTCATGGCCATTGCTGCTAGTTAATTTGCTCCTCTCGGAGTGCACAGACAAAGGTCTCTCCTCTCACATGGCCCTAAAGTGTAAAACTAGCTTTGTTATTTAAATATCATTATAGTGAGAGTGGTCAGCTGCAGTTACACTGGCTTTACATGCACTGAACCAGATGTGAATATTCACCTGTATGCCACTTGTACCAGTACTGACTTTGATGGATCTCTGCATACAGTACACATAACTCAGCATAGCCCGCATTTCCGTCTAAACACTCTAGCCAAGTTATGCTCCTTAAGCTACAACTAAAGATGTGACTGAGATCTGTATAAGTCTGAATTGCCCATAGAAGCGTATTCTCGCCTATGGAGCATTTTGAAGATACCAGGTTCCAAATCACTCATGCATGATGGTAGATGAAAAACCAACAGTGGTTTATTGAACAGAATGGGTTATAAACAGTTCAACACACTTCTGTAATCCAATTTCACATGACAATTACCACTATAAACTCCTGACAGAACATTACTTCTTAGTCTAGGAGCAGAGAATCTCTTCCAGCAACACATAGTCCCAGATAAATCCAATATAATGGGTTCCACAGCAGATCCCTGGCAGAACATTACTTCTTAGCCTAGGGTCAAAGAATCATGTATGCCAAATCTAGTAGATCGCTCACTTCACTGCTGTGTGAAGTGAGCAGCCTCCCGTCCCGTCCCCCCTCGCTCAGCACACATTGCACTGTGTGCTGAGCGGAGGGAGAGATGTGTGCTGAGCGGTCTGTGTAAGATCGCTCAGCACACATCTCCCCCGTGTATACAGGGCTTAACATGAATACATTATCTAAAAGGTAACAGATAAAATAACACAAATGCATATATTAACAATATTAAGGTTGATTTAAACACAATATTGGGTGAGCAGCAATGGACATGTTGTGGAGAATGAACAGACACATTGAATGTATAGGGATATGTGGTCAAAAAGTATATATTTGACATGAGGCATCGATATATTAATTGTTACAAACCCATTTGCTTACATTTCTCTGCCACTTTTTAGACCCAATGTCCTGGCAAGTTATAGGTACAGTCTTCAATGTCCAAGTGAGTCTGTTGGGACAATCCATTAAGTCTTTCCTAGGGTTTGGTGAGAGGGTAATCAGCAGTTCACAGTTCTCTCCCAGGATTCCAAGTTTGCTGGATCCCCAAATCAACAGTTCCTATATCCACTGTGCACTCATGTATTGATTGGAACTTCCTTGGCCCGTACAGTGTCAATGTTCTGCTGAAAGCTGCTTAAAGTACCATTAGCAGCCAACATTGCAGAATGGATGGGAGACTTTGCCGGCTTGTCTGATTGGACTTCCAGTCCTGAGGTGCCAGTTTTGGTCAATCATTCTTTCCTCTGTGGAAAGTCGCCATCCCCTACACCAGTAACTATCCCTCTTTCTCCTATACCAACTAGGTGCTGTCATTCTATCACTAGATGTGTTGGTCGCTGTCTGTCTCTTCTGTCACCATCTTCCTGCCATCCCTCCCTTACTAGCTGAGTCAACCTCCCCAACCTGCTCCCTTCTCCAGAACTGCCATCTACGGGGATACTGTGGTCTATTCTCACTAGTTGGGCTCACTGACAGAATTAACAAGCAGTAATTTACATTTCTTTCCCTCCGCTGTCTACCAATCTCTTGTTTCTTTCCAGCTTCTTCATAATCATGTCCTTTCCTCTGCTGAAAGGCTACACACCCAGTTATGTAGAGTTTTGCATCCCTGTCAGGTAGGTCAGGTTCAATAGTACTCATTGCCAAACGTTCAGGGGTTGTAGTGGCTGATCCATCCAGAACACCCAGTGCTGGGTTTGAAGTGTCAGAAATGTTGGAGGTTTCTGCTTTGGTAGCACAGGCCTGGCTGTGAGTGACAGCTCCCACAAAGTAACTAGCGAACCCTTAGCCTAAGTCGTTACCTAAAATCACAGAGGTTGATAATCCCTCCAGCAAGCCCACATTCACCTCTCCTGAACCCTGGCCCCAATGCAAATGAACTCGAACCATTAGTATAACCATCATCTGGCCTCCTGCCATCAAAATTTTGATTTTGTGGTTCTTTAGCCATTGATCCAGTGGAACTAAAGTGGACCAAACCAGGGTAATAGAGGCGCCTGAGTCCCGGAGGCCCTGCAGGTTCTGGCCATTAACTTTGACGGGCTGTAGGTGACCCTCTATATTTGCTGGGGTAGCCTTCCTGAGTATCGCTACTATCTCTACCTGATAAACTACTTCCTCTGCCTCTAGCACATCAGGATAGTAGTACCCCTCCCCACCCTCAACTGATGTATCCTGACACATTGCCACCCAGGCACGGCTGGTCTTGCTCCCAACAATGTCCCTCTTCCTTGTGGGCACTCTTGGTATATGTGCCCTGGTTGTTGGCAAGTGTAACACCTTCTGGAGTCAGATAGTCATGGACTGCGAGGTCTGGGTGCACGAGGGTGTATCGCTGGAATTACGGGGCGACACGGTGCATGAAGTAGTAGAGGGTGTATCTTGAGCAGGTGGAGGCATTCGAACAGGCATCCATTTTCCTCTGCTAGTCCTCCTCCATTGGCGGATGGTTAACCAGAAATTCATCAGCCAGTGCTGCTGCTGCTTCTAGGTCTATGGGGTTTCTGTCCCCAACCCACTCTCGGACTTCTGAAGCCATTTTGTTCATTAGTTGCTCCAATATGAAGAGATTTTGAATGTCCTTTGCAGTTGTGGCTTGTTTCCCTTCTAGCCACCGATCACTGTTCCTTTGCAATAAACTACTAAATTCCCTGAACGAAGAATCTCCACTTTTTGCCATGGATCAGAACTTAGTGTGCTAGGATTCGGTGGTAACCACATACTGAGCCAACAATGCTCTCCGAATCTCCTGGTAGTCTCTCCTTGCTCTTGGCTCAAGGCATGGTATGCTTCCTGAGCTCGACCCATCAAACTAGGCACTAAATAGTTTGACCACTTCCTCCCAGGTATATAATGCATATTCATCATGGACTCAAATACCTGAAGGAGCATGTCAGTATAATGGCTGATTCCACAAAGCGCAGGGTGTTCTAAGTCCCATTGCACCAATTTTTCGGTTAGGGACCCCTTGGTATCCACTGTGTTGATTACAATTTTTCTTGCATGACACAGTTCTTGCAGGACTCCCTTCTTGTTGTGTGTGTAGGTTTGTGCTGCTGCCTCCATTCTGCTGTGATATCTTGCTTAAATGTTTGTAACCTGAGTGATCCCACTGCTACCCCAGAATGTGAAGATACTGGGTTCCAAATCACTCAGTCACGGTGGTAGATGAAAAACCAACAGTGGTTTATTGAACAGAATGGGTTATAAACCGTTCAGCACACTTCTGTAATCCAATTCCACATTACAATTTCTACTACAAACTACTTCTTAGTCTAGGAGCAGGGAATCTCTTCCAGCAACACAGAGTCCCAGATAAATCCAATATAATGGGTTCCACAGCAGATCCTTAGCAGAACATTCCTTCTTAGCCTAGGGTCAAAGAATCTCCCTTCAGCTCTCTGGGTAGCTCTACTTATACCCCCAGAAGCTTCATATTGCAGGAGTGTGTTTGACTTCTTTGTTTTACGATTTTAAGGCATTGGAATACAATACATATTCTAAGGTGATTACATCAGTCAGAGAGACCTTATCTGGTCATCTTACTGTTGGACAATATGGAGTAAAGCACAAGGGACAATGGTACTTTATATGAGTCAATCTTTAAGTGTCCACTGTGGTGTTAGGAAACAATAGGAAACTAGGTCTAACATGAATACATTAGTTCACTGCTGTATGAAGTGAGAAGCCCACCCCCCTCGCTCAGCACGCATTGCGCTATATGCTGAGCAGGGGGAGAGACGTGTGCTGAGCGGTCTGTGCTAGATCACTTAGCACACATCTCCCCCTTGTGTACAGGGCTTAACATGAATACATTATCTAAAAGGTAAAATAACACAATTGCATATATCAGAGGTTCCCAAACTGTGTGCCATGGCTCCCTGGGGTGCCTTAGGACACTTGCAGGGGTGCCCTGGGTTGGTGGTCCAGGACCAATTCAAATTATTCATGGTCAATGTAATAGGCAAAACCAGTGCTGGTGGCTGCCAGTCATAAAATATGTGGCCAAACAGAAGCAAATCTTGTCCCCCACCACACAACTGACCCTATGGATGACATATAAACGCAATCTACTTAATGTAATATTTATTTCTAAATTTCTCAATAAGAAATTTTATTCCTAGGGGTGCCGTGAAAAAAAATCTGATATTCTAGGGCGCCGTGATTCAAAAAAGTTTGGAAACCACTGGCATATATTAACAATAATAAGGTTGATTTAAACACAATATTGGGTGAGCCGCAATGGACATGTTATGAAGAAGGGGTTAAAAAGTACATATTTGACATGAGGCATAGATATATAAATTGTCACAGACCTATTTCCTCACATTTCTCTCCCACTTTTTAGACCCAATGTCCTGGCAAGTTGTAGGCTTATGGGGATAAAAAGTACATATTTGACATGGGAAATGAGGCATATATATATATATATATATATATTGTCACAGACCTCTCATTTCCTTACAAGCATGCACAGTGCTGAAAAGCACAAGATTAGTCCACAACACGGATTTGTGTGCAACTTGCATTTGGCCCTATATCTTCCCCCCACCCACCCACTATTATCTGTTTGAAAACACAAGTTTTAATTATATCATAAATGTAAGGTGGTGATGTACAGAATGTAGACAATGAGTAGGGTACCTTTCTTATCATATACCTAAGAGAGGAAGTTTTCCCTATTGCGGGCACACACGGACAATGCAAAATTTACTTATAGTCAAATATAAATTGATAATTGACCACTAGTTATAAAATATAGCTTTCATTAATTCATTAAGAAAAGAAGTTTGACAAATATAGTGCAAGTGAAAAACTGTATATGTGAACAAATTAAATGTGAATTAAAATACTGAGCTACTCTACTCTATTCCAAGTGTTTCAAATGTTGTAACAAATTATTTGCTACACTTCACTCCTGCATATAGAAACCGCGGTCAGCATGTTAGTGCCGAGACGCGCATCATTGGGGACACTGGCGGGTGTCATCTAGAGTGTTAGGATACCCCACTAATGTGTTGGTGCAGTACAACCCCCTATACTATTAAATAGATTAAGCGATCAGATGTGGAGGGGCTCATTCAAATACTAATTAGTAAACCATGAACAGCCGTATTGGATGGGGAAATGAACCCTGCACTCTGCCACCTTCTTAGATGGGATTCTCTGCTGTAATGGATATTAAGAATGAGACAACTTTGAAAGTGTAGTATATACATGAGACAGGAATCCCATCATATATTATTATAAAAACAGCAATTTGGGGTATTGCCACCTTAAACACGGGGGATACATCACCTACACAGAGATTAGCCACATCAGGCTACCCCTATATTGTGAATGGTTAACAACATTATTGTACCGGGACCTAAATAAACTGACTTAATGAAATATTGAATTCTCTGATGATGCCTATTAGTAGTGACCACACACTAAGACACATGTTAACACTGTAGTAGTTTATTGTTAGCAGCATAAATTAGAGCTATAATATCATCAATTAGTGTGATAAGAATTACACACTGGAGTATATAACCATTTTACAACAGTGATTTATGTCAGAGGAATGAGAGGAATAAGTGTCCGGTGCACTTATTTAGTTATTTCTGTTACTCAAAAAACAAGGTCTCTTACTCAGCTCAATTAATTATAGGCGCATAATTGAGCCGTAATGCGCATACTGCCAGCACTGAGAGAGTATAATTATATGGTTAACGAGACCTGGATATCACCATTTAGTGAAAAATAAAATCATAGGCATAGCATATGCACTAGCTACAAATAACTCCAGCTGATACAAATGTAACTGATTTAATATTTGAAGGAGTGAAATGTAGCAAATAATTTGTTACAACATGTGAAATACTTGGAATAGAGTGATAACAGTTACAACAGTAGCTCAGCATTTTAATTCACATTTAATTTGTTCACATATACAGTTTTTCACTTGCACTATATTTCTCAAACTTCTTTTTTTAATGAATTAATAAAAGCTATATTTTATAACTAGTGGTCAACTATCAAATTGGTATTTGACTATAAGTACATTTTGCATTGTCCATGTGTGCCCGCAATAGGGAATACTTCCTCGCTTAGGTATATGATATGTTTAAATTTTATTCCTGAAGCTCCTCCCGAATGATACAGTATATCTTAAAAGATAATAAATAATGGAAAAGGATTTATGCATGATATAAAGAGCATATATTAAGATTGTAGGTGCCTGTGCAATCTCTTCTATCCCCACTAGGGTACCTTTCTTACAAGAAATTATACTGTAGATGTATCTGTGTTAGCAGATTGTTTCAAGGGAGTCATTGGTCCAGATACAGTAGTTTATCCAATTGCCATTTTTGGAGTCAGGAAGGACATGTTCCCATGTAACTGTCACATTGTGCTTTGTTTTTGCTCAGTATTCACTACAGAAGAAGAGGAAAGGGGCCACAGTTAAGTTGCAAGTACAATCAAAAACATAAGGTAATGAAAGTACATTTGCAGAGGAGAAGGTCCCAACAGAACTCTCAAAGCTAAAAGTGGATTAATCAATGGGGCCAGTTGGAATACATCCAAGGATACTAAGGGGCCGATTTATCACCATCCGCATCCAAGGATGCGGCTGGCATGTGATAAAATTGACCAATTTTGCACTGCGATAATTGATTACATCGCACCGATGTATTAATTATCGCATGCAGGGACAAAGCTTGTGGGAAAGCTGTTACATGCCGCTCATGGCGCATCTGTGTAACAACACTCCAGCAGCTAGATTCCTGCATGTATCCCTGTGTTCAGCCTCAGCTGCTGTATAATTAGCAGTTTGCCTCTGTGTGTCTAGCTGTCCAGGTGCATTGTATCTCCTTATCAGGAGGTTTGTTCTCACTGGCTGTTCTGATTGGGAGTGTCTCCCTTTATTACCCAGCTTGCCCTTTACCTGATGCCGGTTATAGGTTCTAGTTCCTGTTAGTACCTGGTCCCGGTCCTCGTCCTGCGGTTGTGTATTGAGCCTGTGCAGTGAATGCTGTCTGCTCCAGTTGCCAAGCTTATTATCGCTGTACACAGTGAAATCCTGCTCAGAAGCCAGTCTCAGTGTCTCTGGATCTCTGCTGCCCTTCAGGTGGTTCTGTTCCAGTACCAGTTTCCGTGCTTCTTCAGAATCCACATCAGACAGTTTAAGCTAAGTCCTGGGATTTTGCATTAGTTATTTTCATAGTCTGAGTTACCCATTGATATTTGATTATTTTATATCATCCTGTGCTTTTTTGCATTTATTATCAATTGATATTCAGTTGCTTATATAATCCTGTACATTGTTGCATTTATAATCAATAGATATTCAGTTGCTTATATCACCCTGTGCATTGTTGCATTCATATACAGTTTATATTTAGTTGCTTATACCACCTTGTGCATTGTTACATTCAAATGCTTATTTAATTTTTTTGTATAGTGCAACTTGATCCAGTCCTATTTCTCATCCAGTGAGCTTCTCTCTATAGTTTCTATTTTTGCCCTTGCCCAGCCTCCTATCGTCGCCTTGTCCTTCTATAAGACCTTGGGGCATCTGAGTACTGGGTGGACCTAATTCACCCACGAAAGGCAGCTGCTCTGGTTGAAGCCTAGTATTGCAGGAGGCTAGAAGACTGCTGGGCAAGTGTAACACAAGCTCTGTCCCTGCATGCGATTATTGATGCATCAATGCAATGTCATCAATTATCGCATTGTGGATTGGGTTGATTTTATCACATCAGCATTCTCAGATGGTTATAACTCGGCCCCTTTGACATGTATAGTTTGGGCAAGAAAAAAAGCCATTTGTTTCCCCCAGCACCCTGAATGATAACCGTAACCAGATTTAAATTCCACATAATAATAGAATTCAGAGATCTTCGTTACACATATTTGCGCAAATGTGTGAATAAGCCCCAAAGCCGCATCAAGGCGTCTCTGTATATTTGGGGTCCCTAGCGCTATATCTAGGTGCAGGGTGTGGCACCCCAAAACACCAGCATAAGCCAGAAAGCCCAGCGAAACAAATGGCTTTTTTTCTTGCTTAGAAATACCCCTCCCTTTCGAGCATCTGAATGATATCACTAAGCTAATTGAGCATCTACCAATATATATGTTTGTTGTGAGAGGCAGAGAGGTTCCTGCATTAGGAGGAGGTGCAGGCCCTGACATGCCACATGGAGCATTATGGGGTTGCTCCAAGGTAGGTAGCTCTTAGCTTAGACATATTGTAGTAAGTAGCCATTATCATGTGGCTCCTTGCTGGTTAATCTTAGACCCAGATTGGGGCAATGGAGGTGTGAGGTGTGGTGCCTCTGGACTGGCTGAGCTGGATGGCCTTAGTGTGGCATACCCTTACATTCTATTAACACTTTTCACTTATTAATTTTTTAACACTATTTCTCTATTTTAATTGCATTTCATTTTTGTATCACTTTCTCTATAGCTTCGGCTTCCTAAATACTAATTTATTAACACTATAGTTTTTTCACTGGTATGCTACGCTGGGATTTCTGGCTTATGCTGGTGTTTTGGGGTGCCACACCCTGCACCTAGATATAGCGCTAGGGACCCCAAATATACAGAGACGCCTTGATGCGGCTTTGGGGCTTATTCACACATTTGCGCAAATATGTGTAACGAAGATCTCTGAATTCTATTATTATGTGGAATTTAAATCTGGTTACGGTTATCATTCAGGGTGCTGGGGGAAACAAATGGCTTTTTTTCTTGCTTAGAAATACCCCTCCCTTTTGAGCACCTGAATGACATCACTAAGCTAATTGAGCATCTACCAATATATATGTTTGTTGTGAGAGGCAGAGAGGTTCCTGCATTAGGAGGAGGTGCAGGCCCTGACATGCCACATGGAGCATTATGGGGTTGCTCCAAGGTAGGTAGCTCTTAGCTTAGACATATTGTAGTAAGGAGCCATTATCATGTGGCTCCTTGCTGGTTAATCTTAGACCCAGATTGGGGAAATGGAGGTGTGAGGTGTGGTGCCTCTGGACTGGCTGAGCTGGATGGCCTTAGTGTGGCATACCCTTACATTCTATTAACACTTTTCACTTATTAATTTTTTAACACTATTTCTCTATTTTAATTGCATTTCATTTTTGTATCACTTTCTCTATAGCTTCGGCTTCCTAAATACTAATTTATTAACACTATAGTTTTTTCACTGGTATGCTACGCTGGGATTTCTGGCTTATGCTGGTGTTTTGGGGTGCCACACCCTGCACCTAGATATAGCGCTAGGGACCCCAAATATACAGAGACGCCTTGATGCGGCTTTGGGGCTTATTCACACATTTGCGCAAATATGTGTAACGAAGATCTCTGAATTCTATTATTATGTGGAATTTAAATCTGGTTACGGTTATCATTCAGGGTGCTGGGGGAAACAAATGGCTTTTTTTCTTGCTTAGAAATACCCCTCCCTTTTGAGCACCTGAATGACATCACTAAGCTAATTGAGCATCTACCAATATATATGTTTGTTGTGAGAGGCAGAGAGGTTCCTGCATTAGGAGGAGGTGCAGGCCCTGACATGCCACATGGAGCATTATGGGGTTGCTCCAAGGTAGGTAGCTCTTAGCTTAGACATATTGTAGTAAGGAGCCATTATCATGTGGCTCCTTGCTGGTTAATCTTAGACCCAGATTGGGGAAATGGAGGTGTGAGGTGTGGTGCCTCTGGACTGGCTGAGCTGGATGGCCTTAGTGTGGCATACCCTTACATTCTATTAACACTTTTCACTTATTAATTTTTTAACACTATTTCTCTATTTTAATTGCATTTCATTTTTGTATCACTTTCTCTATAGCTTCGGCTTCCTAAATACTAATTTATTAACACTATCGTTTTTTCACTGGTATGCTACGCTGGGCTTTCTGGCTTATGCTGGTGTTTTGGGGTGCCACACCCTGCACCTAGATATAGCGCTAGGGACCCCAAATATACAGAGACGCCTTGATGCGGCTTTGGGGCTTATTCACACATTTGCGCAAATATGTGTAACGAAGATCTCTGAATTCTATTATTATGTGGAATTTAAATCTGGTTACGGTTATCATTCAGGGTGCTGGGGGAAACAAATGGCTTTTTTTCTTGCTTAGAAATACCCCTCCCTTTTGAGCACCTGAATGATATCACTAAGCTAATTGAGCATCTACCAATATATATGCATGTATAGTTTGGAGCAGAGAAGGGAAATGTGGGTCATGTTAGAAACTTTCAAATATAACAATGTACAGGAGCAGAGGTGTAACATGGGTGGGACAAGCGGCTCATGTGCCCTTTGCGCAGTGAAAGGCTCAGTAGTAGGGGCACCACTGGCAACATTGTCAGCAGATCTCTAATGAGTTAGATTGACTCATTGTAGTACACCATCTCCAAGGCTCCCTGTTGGTTGCAGTGCAGCCATAGCATATATGACATCATTCTGTCATATGTCATATGTCTATGCTGGAAGAAGAGACACGTGAAGAGGAATAGCCAGCAGCCAAGTTAAAATAAAAAAAAGAAGTACAAAAATACAGGACTTCTAAGGTAAGAGCCTTGAGATTGAGATAACCAGGAAGAGGGAGAGGAGACTGAACCATGAGGAAAGGAGCCAGGGGTTAGGTGCTAGACAGAATCAGGGCCATGGCATTGAACAGATCCAGGGATAAAGAACTGCACAGAACCAGGTGTGAAGATGCTGGACTGATTCAGGGATAAAGGAGCTGCACATTACCAGGGGGAAAGATGCTGGACAGAACCAGGGATAAAGGAGCTGGACAGAACCAGGGATAAAAGAGCTGGTTAGGACCAGGGGAGAAGATGCTGCACAGAACAAGGTATAAAGGAGCTGTACAGGACATGGGGAAAAGGTGTTGGACAGGACCGGGGGGGAAGGTGATGGATAGGACCAGGAGTAAATGAGCCAGACAGACCCAGGGGAACAAGGCGGGGAAGGTGCTAGACAGAACAGGGGGGAAAGGAGATAGACAGAACCAGGGATAAAAGAGCTGGTTAGGACCAGGGGAGAAGATGCTGCACAGAACAAGGTATAAAGGAGCTGTACAGGACATGGGGAAAAGGTGTTGGACAGGACCGGGGGGGAAGGTGATGGATAGGACCAGGAGTAAATGAGCCAGACAGACCCAGGGGAACAAGGCGGGGAAGGTGCTAGACAGAACAGGGGAGAAAGGAGATAGACAGAACCAGGGATAAAAGAGCTGGTTAGGACCAGGGGAGAAGATGCTGCACAGAACAAGGTATAAAGGAGCTGTACAGGACATGGGGAAAAGGTGTTGGACAGGACCGGGGGGGAAGGTGATGGATAGGACCAGGAGTAAATGAGCCAGACAGACCCAGGGGAACAAGGCGGGGAAGGTGCTAGACAGAACAGGGGGGAAAGGAGATAGACAGAACCAGGCATAATGATGCTGGAGAGAATCAGGTGGGATGGTGCTTGACAGAACCAAGGGGAAGTAGCCATACAGAAAAAGAGGGGAAGGATGTTGGCAGAACAAGGGGGTACTACTACTTTGTGGCATAATGTGTACATGGGGTGCTACCGCCATGTGTCATAATGTGTGTATGGGGTATTGCTGCCGTGTGGCATGGTGTGTACAATGGGTACTGCTGCTGTGTGACATAATGCAAATTATGGATACTATTTCTGTGTGGCTTATTGTGTATAATGAGTACTACTATGGTGTGGCATAATGTGTGTATGGGGTACTACTACCATGTGGCATGATGTGTATAATGGGTACTACTACTGTGTGGCATGTGTATAACGGTTACTACTACTGTGTGATGTAACATGTAAATGGGGTAACTACTACTGAGTGGCATGTTTAGAATTTATAAAAAGCCACCCTGTGGCCACAACTGGTTTAAATAGTTTAAAAAACAGGCCTTGCTTATTTATTTATTTTTTTAAAAGCCCAGGCAAGAAATAAAAGTTCTATATTTGTCAATTGTTTTTTTATTTTATTTTTGTGTGGGAAAATTCAGTTACAGAACACTGCCAGGGGAATTGATGCCATCCTTATTAATTCACAATCAGGAGAGATCTTGGTGGCAGCCCAGCATGTCTGTAAGTGCTGAACATGACCCCTAGAATGATGAACGGGGGTGGGAGCATTTAGTGCAGCCGGGCACCCTCTTTCGGGCGCCTTTTAGTGACCGCAGGGATGCCTGCCCACAACTCAGCACCCTCTCTGGCCCCCACTCTAGAGGGAACACTAGTTAATGTATCTCTATAAGATTTCTATCATCATTTTATGGATTTTTTATTATTTCTTTTTGTGGGGGGGGGGGGGTGCCATTTTTCATCTTGTCCGGGGCACCAAAAACCCTAGTTACATTTCTGTGCAGAGGGGAACATTCTTCAAAGGAAGAGAAATATGAGAACATGAGGACATGTTCTGAAACTGAAGGGAGGCAGGTTCAACGAAATGTAAGGAAAAATGACTGCACAGAATAGCAGTGGATAAGTGGAATAGCCTCCCGTCAGAGGTGGTAGAGGCTAAGACAGTAGATCAATTTAAACATGCTTGGTATAGTCATATGAATATATTTATGAAGAAATAAGGCTCAAATAGAGTTGAAGTTACATAAAGGATAATTAATAGGACAGACTAGATGGGCCAAGCGGTTCTTATCTGCTGTCAAATTCTATGTTTCTATATTGCTTTCTTTGAGACCATACAATTAAAATTTATGAAAGGTTAAATAATGGTGGACACGTGTTTTTTCATCTTTATTCACTATTCTGTATTTTCAATTGTTTTTAATCATCAAAGGAATATGTAAAAGATTTTCTAAACTTAGATTAGCTATGTTATGTGATTCATGGCAGAGATATAGAAGAATTTTAATACCCTGCAAGATACAGGCATCAGCTCGATTACGACAAGTCTGTCCATTTTTTCTTAAAGATGTAATAATTTAAAAGTCCAAACTAGACTGATTTTGCCCTTTCATTTTTTTCTAGCTTTAAATAATCAGGCAGACGTACCAGAATCTTGCCAATGCCTGCATCTCGCAGACAATTACATTTCTCCCACAGTTTTCAAAATGTCATTTTGTTATTTTCTTGTAATGAAGTAGTTGTCATGTAGCATTCCTGTACAGTACAAATGATGACTTAATGCTGAGATGTGAGAGGGCTTGAGCCTATTTTATGTTCTATATGACTGAAGTGTAAACTTTAGCTTAGTTCAAACAACAAATCTTAATTTCTCTACTGTATTCCAAAGCAATATATCATGGACCTATAGCAGAAGTAAATATGTTAATGGTTTAGGGTGTTTTAAAAGTAAGTTGAGCATGTAAGTTGATCATTTCACATAAACATAAAGGATTTGAAAGTAGCACGTTTGACCTTACAGTCTTGGCTCTTATGCAGTCAGCAACACGTCCCAGAGGCATACTTTATTTTGGTTTCAAAGTTTTTGGCATCTCAAATGGTCAGTAGACTTCAAAAAATTATAACACCACAGGTCCACAGCTGTAGTAGTGCCATGTATTGCTCCAACAAAAGTCAGATATCCCTAATGGGAATTTGTAGTATTGTACAATCATATTTTACTATGCTTTTTTTTTTTTTTTTTTTTTTTTTTTACAATACAACAATCTGACAATTTAACCCAAGCTATATTTTTTAATAATTAGAGGCCTTTGATTTAGGTTTTTCATAATGTAAATAAAATGTGCATTACAGGCATTAATTAATATTAGACTTTGGAAATTGTCAGAAAAATTAGTAGCTATTTAGCAAGCACAGCATCTTTGTGTCCTCTCAGGTAATTCATAAAAATTGGTATTTTAGAAAATGCTGGCATTGTCAGTGGGTTATGCTAATGGTGAATTTCAGCAGATTTCAGGAAAAGATATCACATTATTACAAAGTATATAACATGGCAAGCCATCTGAAGATGAATGCACCTAAGTGGAATAAAGAGTCTACTTATCAAGCAATGATAATCCCTTTTCCTAGTGTTGTCAGTAATTTCTTCTGGGGTACCTCTAATTGCGCATTGTACCCAGGGCCGGATTAAGCCTTGGGGGTGCCCGGGGCACTTAAAACAGGGGGGCCCAGTGGAATGGGAGGGGGTGTATATTAGATAGTGTAAACCTCCCAACCTGACCCACTCTGGGAGGGACAAAATGCTCTCTATCTGGACTTCCCTCTTAATACATGATTGACGTCACCTGTGTTGTGCTGTTTAATTGATAAGAAAGATGTTTCAACAGAGGTGATTGCAATCATAACTTAAGAAGGAAGTCCAGGTAGAGAGCATGTTGACCCTCCTGGAATGGTTCATGGTGGGAGGTTTGGATTGTGTATATTAAAATTAAACTCATTTAGTATATTAGATGTAAACTAATAGTTTAATAATGCCTGGATACTGTTTATAACTATTTTAAAACATTTTCTTGCAGTGGAACAAAGAAAACTTAAACAACCTTGAAATACAAATAGAAAAATAAAATCTATAATTTATCTTGTCACATGCAAGAATGGCAGCAGCCTCTGTACTGCTTACACACTGGGACAGGACTCATGAGGTCTCTCTCTCTCTCTCTCTCTCTCTCTCTCTAGACCCTCATTAGATAACAGGTTACACAGGACCCAGACACCCAGGTAGGAAGGAGGAAAAGCTGGGATCCCTGGGTCACTTACAGCTCTCTCCACCCTCCTATCTCTCCTTTCGTCAGAAAGCTCTGTTGGTAGCTTATGAAACCTGATACTAATGCATCTCTGCCTACACTGCATACTGTTCTGCTCACATTCTGGCTGCTGGTTCTGCTGCTGCATAAGAGGGAAAGCTAGTGATGTCAGTGTGTTTCTGGAAGGGGGCCCCCTGACAAAGGGGGGCCCGGGGTACAGTATGCCCTGCGACACCCCCTTAATCTGGCTATGATTGTTCCCATGTCCCTATAGCCTGCTATGAGGACTGCATAAATGCACAATTTATCAGGCCTTTTAAACAACAATGGCATTGTGATTACCTACAAGTTCTGCTAAGTTCTGCACTCTTTTTGTATCAGGCATGCACAGTACAGTAGAAATTACAAAACTTACTGGGCACACACAGTTTTATAGGCTCACACGTGCCCATTATGAAGATACGGGAAGAATTTTCCTGAGCATGAACTGGCTCCTATACTACCAGTGAATGCTATATGAAAATGAGGTCAAGGATAAATAGTTCCCTGGGGGGTCTATTTACTAAGTCTTGGATGGAAATAAAGTTGTTGGAGATAAAGCACCAGCCAATCGGCTCCTAACTGTCATTTTTCAAACACAGCCTGTGGCATAGCAGTTAGGAGCCGATTGGCTGGTACTTTATCTCCAGCGACTTTATCTCCATCCAAGGCTTAGTAAATAGACCCCTGAGTGTCCTAAGAGAGATACATTTTAAATTTTATTCTATAATGTGCTAAAAGCAAAAAGGGTCCCTGCGATGATACTAAGTAAAACTGGGTATCCGGACTATAAATCTACACTAAAAAGGTCTACAGTCAATAGGTCTACCACTAATGGTAGACATGCATTAGGTTGACAGGGTGAAAAGGTCAACAGTCAAAAGGTCCAGTTGTAAAAGAAAGATAGTTCAAAAGGTCAACAGGGCAAAAGGTTGACATGGTTAAAAGCTCAACATGACAACACACATAAGGTAGACACAAGTTGTTGTTTTTTTGTTTTGTTTTTCAATTTTTTCAACTTTTTCATACTTTACCATCCATGTGGACTACGATTGGGAATAGTAACCTGTTCCAAGCACAGCAGTAGCAAAGCAAGGCCCCTTGGTCGAAGCATGGCGAGCAAAGTGAGCCATGCGAGGGGACGTGGTGCACTATTAGGGCTTGTTTGTGGCAGAAAAGTGACAAAACACCCCATATATTTTTTTAAAGTCGACCTTTTGACCCTATTGACCTTTCTTGCTATTCTATGTCGACATTTTGACCCTATCGGCCTAATGCATGTCTACCATTAGTGGTAGACCTATTGACTGTAGACCTTTTTAGTGTAGATCTAATTATCCACACCCGTAAAAATGGCCCAGTGGTGTTACAATTTTACATGCAGACCTCTTTCTTTTTTGTCAGCTACTTACAAAAAAGCTTCTGTGATTTTAATCATTCACCCTTGACAACTTTCTACATACAGTGGTACTTCTGAGTGGAAATAATTAAAACTATGTGGCCCATTAGGTTGTGTTGCCTTGGCAACTATACATAGCAATGCTTGCTTCTATTTCTGATAATCACTCTTTAAAAGTTTGTGTCTGAGCTCAAATATTGATGCTCGTTGTAGATTTTCTTATACTGGTTTATTATTTTGAACCATAAAGATCACATCCTGCAGACTGCAGTTGTGTCCTCACACATCTTTGCCAGAAATGAATTGTGCCGGCGCCAGCGGCGAGTCAGAGTGTTTATTAATGGGGGCCGCTCAATCCCCAATAATTAACATAATAAATATGCCCAAACACTACACTGCGAGGATGGTTACAGGGATAATTCTACAAACAGAACATGATTCAAAGCAATGTTGATGTGTACAGATGTGAAAGACGCAGTACTCTAAGATGAAACTTAGGCCCAGATTTATCAAGCCTTGGAGAGTGATAAATTAAACAGTGATAAAGTAGCAACCAATCAGTTACTGTCATTTTTCAAACATGGCAGTTAGGAGCTGATTGGCTGGTACTTTATCACCGGGAAATTTATCACTCCCCAAGGCTTGATAAAGCTGGGTCTTACAAAGTTCTGAAAACAAATGAAACTTTTATGAGTGAATATAGTCAAAACGATTGTATATTATAGAAATGTGTGGTAATCCTTTGGCTGGGATCATTGAAGCAGAGAAGGAAAACTTTTTCATTGTTGTTGCTAACTCTTGTAAAAAAAAAAAAGAACAGTTAATTTTGGTCATTAAGATTGAATAATCAGGATTGTATATGAAATTAGTTTCTATAGTTCATAGGGTGCAGCAAGAGAATCACAGGAGTTGTTTCATTCTTAGGCACAGTACAGGTACAGTAAATAATCCTTCCATTAGCTAAATGGAAGAACATGTATTTTCTAAGTACATATAAAATTATGTGTGGATGTTAGAAATAAACTTGCCATATTGTTTTGTTTCACAGGACATTTTAATGTTCTGTTAAAATTATAATTTTTCTTTTAAGTGCTGTAGTGTAAAACGAAATAAGTGACCACATGAGAAGTTTCTGCACAAGCATTTTATAAGGATTTCATGTTACTTGGATTTATTTTCAAACCTTTCATGCATCTCCCGTGGCAACAATAAGCAAAAATTGCCAAACAAGGTAATGCCATTCCTGGCAAACCAATAGATTTGTTCAAATGTGTACTTGTTACAGACCATGTTAACTACAGTATGTTAAATAGATTGAAAATAGTAGTGCCATGCCAAACACTCAGAATGCTTCCATATTTAACCTGGAAAACCAATTGCTTTCCAGTAGTTTAGTGACATCCAGCATCATACAGAAACACTGTACTTCTGCCACACTATGTAACACTTACTTCTGAGAATCCAGCATGCAGTTTTTACACTCATAGCTCTTATTGTGTGATCGTTTAAATCTATTCCCACAGAAAGCTGAATTTCAGCAATAAATGTGAATTCATCACATTGAAAAGAGATTATACTAATAATTAGTTATAAATAGTTTAAGGTTATTATAAACCCGAGGTAGGACTAGGTTGAAGGGAAAATAATAGGTCCTTAAGGGGCTGTTGGCTTATTACTTAATGTACAGAACACAGTGTGCATCCTATTATAGCCTACATCTGGAATCCTCCTCCCTTCTAAAAATCCTGTGCTCCAGTGTAAAAACAAATTAGACAGGATCACTTCCATAGTGAGAAACCATAAAATATAAATAGATACAAAACAAAGTGCACTTACATAAAGAATGGTATATATAATGAGCATATGCCTGAAATAACAGCTTAATGCAAGATAAATGAAAGCAACAATCTTCCAACAAAACAATGGGCTGATGAAACTGTACTGTAGTTGCCAAGACTCTGGGAATCAAGATGAGATTTTCACTGAAAAGAATGTATTTGCAAATAAATAGAGAGACTTGTGATTAAGGGATCTATTTACTAAGCCTTGGATGGAGATAAAGTTGCTGGAGATAAAGTATCAGCCAATCGGCTACTAACTGCCATGTCACAGGCTGTGTTTGAAAAATGACAGTTAGGATCTGATTGGCTGGTACTTTATCTCCAGCGACTTTATCTCCATCCAAGACTTAGTAAATAGACCCCTAAATGCATTTGCACAATGTAATGATGATTCTAGGTGCAAACTGCTCATGCGCTTAATATGCATCCATATTTGGTGTGTTGATCATATTTTCCATTTGAGGCAACTTGCACCAGTGATGCTGTAGAGATGGAAGCTAGGCTAGCCCTTTTGAAATGTATCTTATTTTGATTCCAATGGATCTGGAAATATAAAAGACAGAATCTTGTATCTGCATGAATTGGGTTTAAGTTTTGTGGATGACAATGATGGCAGTAGAACCTTTGCTTTAAGCACCTCATTATACAGGGGTGGGCAACATGCGGCCCACGGGCCGTATGCGGCCTGCGAGCCGATCCTGCCTGGCCCGCTGTCTCCCATCAGTGTGCAATGACAAGCGGCCTGAATGGCTGAGCCATTTGTCATTGTGCTACACTGTTGCCAGATGTGGCGCCGCTGAGGAAATCCCGGTCACGTCACAGGGTCTGCTGACCGGGATTTCCTCTGTGATGTCATGCGTTGGGTGGCACAGGGGGCGGAGCCACAGCAGGAGCGGCGAGCGGCGGGCAACAGCAATGACTTTCGGGGAGCGGACAGTAGCAGTGACTCCAGGCAGCAGAAGCAACTCCGTGAAGCACGGGCAGCAGGGATCAGACAGCGGATCATCTTCCACTGTGAAAAAAAGGTGAACCCCCTGCCCAGCCAGTACCTGAAATGGATCTGTACTTAAGCTGCAATTTGGGTTCAGGGGAGGGGAGATAAAAACTGCTATATAAGTGGGGGGAAAGGGGGGCAGGGACTGCTATATAGGTTCAGGGAATGGGGGTAGAAACTGCTATATAGGTCCAGGGGTGGGGGGAAGGGGGGTAGGGACTGCTATATAGGTTCAGGGGAAGGTGGGTAGGGACTGCGTTGCATGTGCAGTTCAGACCCGATTTACTAGATATTTTGTGTGTGGCTCTCGACTATTCACTGGAAGTGTTAAGCGGCCCCCCAGCTGAAATAATTGCCCACCCCTGCCATAATACTTGATTTAGAAGAGATAGCCTGATCAGGTCTGGGAAAAGCAGCTATAAGCATCATTAGAGTTAAGTAGTTCAAAATACATATTTGGAAACACATTGGAAACAGATTTGAAAATGGGGCATCTAAAAGTTTAGGGAATACTATTGCAATAAGTGGAACATCCCTGTTGTAGCATCTGGTTAAATAAGAATAGTATTGGTGATTTAGGTGTCTATTCATGAAGCAGTGATAAGAGTGGAGAAGTGAGTCAGTGGAAAAGTTGCCTATGGCAACCAATCAGCTGCTTTGTATAATTTTATAGTATGCAAATTATAAATGTTACTTCAATGCTGATTGGTTGCCATCAGCAAATTCTCCACTGGCTCACTTCTCCACACTTTTCACTGCTTCATGAATAGACCCCTTAATGATTTTGAAAAGCTGATGCTCTAATTTCTCAACTAAACTAAAATAATTGCCTAAGAATGCACAAATAATAAATAAAATGCAAATGGATAAGAAAAAAGGTATGCAGAGTGAACCGTAAATAATGGAATAAAAATATCTATTCTCTCATCTCCACTTCCAGGCTGCTATCATTTAATCGCTCCCAGGACAAGTTTCCTATTTTCTTATCAGCTTCCATGGCTCACTTAAAGGAGGGTACACACGGAGAGATCCGTGTTTAAAATCTAAGTAATCTGACTAGATTGCACGGATCTGTTGTGTGTATGCCCCCCAGCGATAGCGATGCGTGGCCCCGCACATCGCTATCGCCAGTTCTAGATTGAGCCTGCATGCAGGCTCAATCTAACGGGTTGCTCACTTCAGCACTGTATGAAGTGAGTGGCTCCCCATCATCCCCCCACCTCGCTCAGTACATCGCGCTGTGCTGATCCGGGAAGAGATGTGTGCTGAGCTGTCTGTGTTAAGATCGCTCAGCACACATCTCTCCCGTCAGTACTGGCCTTTATTTCCAGTCCTTTGAGCTACCTTTTTCATACCAGAGAAATTCACCATCCCCACTGTTTCTGTCATCCCAAAACATTTTTGTTTTACAGTACTTCCTGCTTTGGTCTCTCCCAGTGGACTCTGCAACACAATGTGATGGACACTCCTTTGATATTGTCTTCTACATCTCTAGTTTCTCCATTTTAACCTTCTGGCTTATTGATCACAAATTCTCCACACACACCTAAATACTTTTGACCATTATCCACTTCACATTTTCACATACCTTCTCCTTTGACTGCTTTGCCCAGATCTAATAGGGTTACATCTCTCTTTTCTACAATAATAAACACACTTTAGCCCAATGATAGCACTGAGGTTGGAGACAACCGATATAGCTAGTACTCTCCCCAAAAAAGGGTGTGTGGCCTCATGGAGAGAGGACTTGGCCTCATGGAAAAATAAATGAGATATACTGTATATAGCTCAAAAGAAGCATGCATGGAAGGAATGTGTATATTGGCCCAAATCCACAGTTGTAGGCATCTCCAAATGCAACTGAATTTGTACATGGGCCTAGCTTAATGCTAGTCATCATCATTAGTACATACTTGCCCTTGCTCTATACCTCCTCTATACTAGGTGCAAAAGATACTCCTATAAACAGGCATATTTTCTCTTACGTTCAACTCTGCATAGACTGTATATCTATACAACCATTTACTGGGGATCCACAGTTGGATTTCATGTAAGATATGCACATTATATATATGTTCAACTTTGTGCAAGCCCCATGGTTTATATGGATCCAAACTTCAACCATGGCATTCTCAACAAACCCATCACCTGGAAATGTGTTCCTCTTCTCTGGGGAATTTATTGCTCATTTGATCTCCATCATAATTTTGACAACACCCAAAGGTACCTTTTACCAGAAAGCATTCTGCATCAGAGATCAAATCAAAAGTGACTAGCTAGTGCCAGAATCATCATAATCAGTGTGTGCTAGCACCAGATATATCAGCATCTCTGTGCGAGTCTGTCTCAGTCTCAATTCCACATTTACTCCATCCTGGCTATTCAACCGTAAGGAGGTGCAAGCTTTAGATTGGTTATGTCCTGATCTACTTGTTAGTGCACATGTACAAATTTTCATATTTTATTAAAAAAAATATAGGCATACTTCAAATTTAACATACTCTCCATCGTCTTAGAACAATAGACAGTGAATTGAGAAAGATGCGCTGTTTATCCATAAAGCCGACAAAACACAGATAAGCAAAGCTGCTAATTTTTATCTTTAAAAGATGAAACTGACATTCTACGATGTACAGTATGTACGTACATTATCCTTTTTTCTCACAGTTATTACTATACTCTTCAACACTTTCTTGTTTCTCTCCTAACACTTATTTTAGTGTGCTATGTAATATTAGGTAGAGACAGTCAAGGAAAAGCTTAAAAGCTAGTGGCTACTTTGTCAGAATTTTGAGACAAATTGTCACATACTGTAGTAGTGCCTAACGTACTTTTAGCTATTCATAAATGCAATCAACAACACTCAACAACCCCCAGTGCTTGAAACAGTCTTAATTTGCAGACTACAGAAAAAGAAATCACGGCAAAAGATCTCAATAATTTCACTTCACAAAAATTCCTTAAACTATTTGACTTTATCAGCAAATCACATTTGCAATACTATTCAAAATCTTAAAAGACAGCTCAGACAAATATTCATGAAACAGTAAAGAAAGATTTTCTAAAAACATACAATAAACAGTACACAAATGATAACTGGCACGTGATCTCTCAGAGCTTTTATTGAGAGATGCCTCCTATTCCTAACTAATAGTTGTGAAAATCACTCCACTGACATTGATGTTTCATCCGTAGCTATCATATCATAAAATTCCAAACTTGGCCCTGGACTACCCTTTTCATTTTATATCCCATATCATGGGATAAATTCAGTGTGATAAACAGCATAATACTGCACTGGATTTTCATGCCCTCCAACATCACCCCTTCCATCAGGAACAAAAAGCTTTGCTCCTGAAACATAGAAACAGAATTTGACGGCAGATAAGAACCACTTGGCCCATCTAGTCTGCCCCTTTTTTTATCATATTTTTATCTCTAACCTTATTTGATCCTTTTTTTTTGTAAGTATATCCTTATGTCTATCCCATGCATGTTTAAATTGCTCTACTGTCTTAGCTTCTACCACCTCTGATGGGAAGCTATTCCACTTGTCCACTACTCTTTTTGTGAAGTAATTTTTCCTCAAATTTCTCCTGAACCTACAGTACTTCCCTCCAGTCTCAGTACATGTCCTTATGTCCTATTGTTTCTCTTAATTTGAAGAATGTTTCCCTCCTGGACATTGTTAAAACCCTTGATAGTGTATACTGTACTTGAAAGTTTCTATCATGTCCCCCCTTTCCCTTCTCTGCTCAAAACTATACATACTGTATTGAGTTGTTTTTTTTACTTTCTGGGTATGTTTTGTGATGTAGGCCATGCACCATTTTAGTTGCCCTTCTTTGTACAGTCTCTAATGTATTAATATCCTCCTCCCCCCGCCCCCCCCTCTTTCACCTCCCCCCCCCCCCCTCTTCCACCCCCATTGCCATTTAAAGAGTAAATAAACTCTTGGCCTCACTGCAAGGGGCATAGCATTGCAAATAAAGACTACATTATGTACCAGTTTTGCAACCTGCATGCCCAGACATTGGCCACCACAGGGGAAAAAAATATGCTGATTTATGCCCCTTACATTATTTGTCATTTTTCCTGATTAGGGTATTTCCCATTACACATTATGCCACACACCGCAATGCCCATTACACATTATACTACACCCCATAATGCCCTATAAATAATATGTCACACACTGTAATACCCCTGATACATTATGTCCCACAGTAAGCCTTCTAATTACTTTTAAATTACCAGCTCATTGCCGGGGGTTTCATGCTCTAGGTTCCATGTTTACTGCCAGGGGTTTCATGCTTTGGGTTCCATGCTTGTTGCCAGAGATTTCATGCTCTGGGTTCCATGCTCATAGCCAGGGGTTTCTTGTCCTGTGTGTCATGCTCGATTCCAAGGGTTTCATGCACTGGGTGCCATGCTCATTGCCAAGGGTTTCATTTGCAATACCATTTAAAATCTTAAAAGACAGCACAGACAAATATTCATGGAACAGTAAAGAAAGAATTTCTATAAACATACAGTAAACAGTACACAAATGATAACTGGCACGTGAAATCTCAGAGCTTTTATTGAGAGATGCCTCCTATTCCTGATAATTGTGAAAATCACTCCACTGACAGATGTTAAATCCGTAACTATCAGGTCATAAAATTCCAAGCTTGGGCTTGGACTACCCTTTTCTTTTTATATCACACATCATGGGATAAATTCAGTGTGATAAACAGCATAAAACTGCACTGGCTTTTTGGTGATTTATCATTGCAAAACAAGAATATTGTATATTTTTCTAATGTATTTTATACTGTTTATCACTGTTATGCACTGTATAATATATTGTATGAAGGTGCACCAAAGCTGGCTTTTTATAGTCCATATGACATCTACTGTTTTAATAGAGTTCTATGTCATGGTAACTTTTTTAACATTGGCCTAAACAAAGGCTATTAGAGTGGAGTAGAACTGCACTCAGTTACGTAACTAGAAATTTTGCTCTCCCAAGCTAAAAAAGATTCCGGTGCTCTTTTCCTATTGCCAATTAAAAAGTAAAGTAAAAGGGGACATGGCCTCACTGCAAGGGGCATGGCATTGCAAGAAAAGACTACGTTATGCACCAGTTTTGCAACCTGCACGCACAGACATTGGCCACCACAGGAAAAGAAAAATCCTGATTCATGCCCTTTCCATTAATTGTCATTATTCCTCCTTATGGTAATGCCACATTATGCCACACACTGCAATGCCCATTACACATTATACCACACACTGTAATGACCCTTACACATTCTGCCACACACTGTAATGCCCATTACACAATATGCCACACACCGTAATGCCCCTGACACATTATACCACACACCTTAATGCCTCTGACACATTATGCCAGACACCACAATGCCTGTGAAACATTATTCCACACACCCTAATGCCCGTGATACAGTATTCCACACACTGTAAAGCCTGTGTTACATACCACACACCACAATGCCCCTGACACATTATGCCACATTACAATGCCGTGACACATTATGCCAAATACCACAATGCCTGTGATACATTATGCCACACAACATAATGCCTGTGATACATTATGCCACACACCACAATGCCCCTGAGACATTATGCCCCACAGTAAGGCTTCTAATTACTTTTAAATTAACAGCTCTTTGCCAGGGGTATCATGCTCTAGGTTCCATGCTCATTGCCAAGTGTTTCATGCACTGGGTTCCATGCTCATTGCCAAGTGTTTCATGCACTGGGTTTCATGCTCATTCCCAGGGGTTACGTGCTTGTTTTCCAGGCGTTTCATGTGGTGGGGGTGTCATGTGTAAGGGTCATTATGGTGTGTGGTATAATGTGTAATGGGCATTGCAGTGTGTGGCATAAAGTGTAAGGGGAATTACCATAAGGAGGAAAAAAGATAAATAATGTAAGGGGCATGAATTAACAATCAGAATTTCTTTTCCCCCCTGTGGTGGCCATTGTCTGGGTGTGCAGGTTGCAAAACTGGTGCATAAGGTAGTCTTTTCTTGCAATGCAATGCCCCTTCCAGTGAGGCCACTCCCATTTTTTGGAGTGCAAACTCTTTACTTTTTAAATGGCAATGGGGGGTGGTTTTGTCAGAAACTTTTTTGGCTGGGGGAGGGGTGAGGGCCATAATGTCTAGTTACGCCACTTTAGCCCATGCACTGGAGGTGAAATAGAATAAAGCACAGAATTTTTTATCTTTGCTCATTTGCAGAAGTCAAAATTTAAGGGGAAGGAACCCCATGGAAATTTGTACATGGGCCCCTTCATGTCTTAAAATGCCCCTCAATAAATATAATAATTTAATTCTAGCTAAAGATACAATTTCCTCTACCACTATATAGAAATGAGCGGTTCGGATTTTAAGAAATTCGAACTACTCCGAACTTACAGGATCCTGACCTGAGGCAAAACCACGAGATCCCACTATCGGATCTCATGGTTTCAGCTGGGGCGCCAGTTTTAAAAGCCCCATTGAGTCAATGGGCTGAACACTGATTGGCTGAGAGAGCCATCTGTCATGGCTCTCAGACAATCAACGTGTCCCCTAGACTTTACTGGCACTACATGGTGGCCCACACCCCGCAAATGACACCGACATCCCTACACTGCCGTCACCCCTGCACTGAGGATACCACCAGCACTCCCGCACTGAGGACACAGCTGTCACTCCAGAAATGTCGACACTGCTGGCACCCCCACACTGAGGACATTGCCGAAACACCGCTGCCCTACTAAAACAACCAGCAACCCCGCACTACTGACTCGGCTGGCACCCCCAGGCTGCCAACACAGCTGACACACCCCAGTACTGAGAACACCATTGGCACTCTCGTGTTGCCAACAGTGTTGGCATCCCTGCACTGAGGACAGCGCTGACACTCCTGCACTTCCGACACCACCAGCACCCCAGCAGTACTGACACCACCGGCAACCCAGCACTGAGGACACTGCCAACACTGCCAGCACACCACACTGCCGACACAACCAACAGTACTGACTCTGCCAGTAACTGCGCATCGCTAACACTGCCGGCACCCCCGCACTGAGGACACCGCCATCACTGCTGACACCGCCAATACCCCAGCATTACAGACACTGCCGACAACTCCACACCGAGGGCACTGCCAGCACTGCCGACACTACCAGCACCCATGCGGTTAGGACACCCCAGGCACCCCTGCACTGCAGGCACATCCAGCAGTACTGACACCACCAGCAACTCTGCACTGAGGACACCACTCTCACTGCTGACACCACCAGTACCCCAGCAGTACCGACTCCACCGGCAACCCCACACTGAGGACTCTGCCAGCACCCATGCACTGCCGACACTCCCTCACTGAGGACTTCACTGGCAATCCCTGTCTCAGTAAGTGCACTATTGGTGTATCCACCCATGCATTGTATCCGACCCACACTGTATCCCACACTATATCCATCCCACACTGTATCCAAACAACACTGTAGCCCGCACAGTATTCAACCTGCACTGTGTCCAACTAGCAATGTATCCCGCACTGTATTCTACCTGCACTGTATCCCACACTGTATCCATCCAGCAATTTATCCAGCACTGTATCCAACCCGAACTGTATTCTACACTGTATCCAACCCAAACTGTATCCAATCCACACAGTATCCAACACACACTATATATGACCCGCAGTGTATCACGCACTGTGGGGCAAATTCAGTATGAATCACAAGTAGCGATTCGTATGGAATTTTTGCTGAGGGGCCATGGGCGCATGCGCAGCAGGGCCTACTGCACATGCGCCCGCAATTTCTGCGGGGTGCCACAGAAATTACGATTGCCTCTGCCTGTCAATCAGGCAGAAGAGATCGCGGGGCGGGAGGGGGGTGGCAACGCTCCGTTTTCTGGGTGGAAACGGAGCATTGCGGGGGCGCGCCAGCCCAAACAGTGGGCTGGTACGCTTGAACGGGGGCGTGTCAGGGGTGCGGTCGCAGCAGCTGCGTGACGTCACATGCAGCCGCTGCGACAGCAAAAATGGCACCGGGACTCCTGCGGCCGCAGCTAAGCTGCGCCGGCAGGAGTCATCCTTAATTTCTGCTAACAAGCAGAAATTGCATGCTGTTCGCAAATTCTGTTTGAAGCAGGCATGGAGGCGCCGGTCAGCATGCTGGGCAGCCTTGCTCAGCGCTGGGCAGCGCCCAGCATGCATGCTAATGGTTAGCAAATTCTGCTGATTATCAGAATTTGCTAACCTTACTGAATTGGCCACTTTATACGATCTGCATTGTATCCCACACTGTATTCAACCCACACTGTATCCAACCTGCACTGTTTCCGAACCGCACTGCATCCCACACTGTATCTAACCACTAATATATTCTGCACTGTATCTGACCCGCACTGTTTCCAACCCACACTGTATCCTGCTCTCTATCCAACCTGCGCTGTATCCCGCACTGTATACAAACCACACAGTATCCAACCAGCACTTCATCCCACACTGTATCCAACCTGTCCTGTATCCTGCACTCTATCCAACCCACACCAGGGACGTGCAGTCAGGGGAGGCAGTGCCTCCCGTGTCATAATGATTAAAATAATAAAAAGAAGATATTTATAACACAGTCTGTTATAAATATCTTTTTTTATTATTTTAATCATTATTCCCCCCAGTGGCTGCGTGTGAGGGACAGGTGGGAGGCAGCGGGAGAGGTGCCTCCCGCTGCTAACACTAAAAGTCCGGGCAGCGGGGGGCGGGCAGGGGGCGGGGCGCAGCAATGGGCTGTGAAAGCCCATTGAAAATGAATGGTGAAGCGGCACCTATACTGGTGCCGCAATGACAGGGGCGTGCATTCAGCCCCGATGAATGCACGCCCCTGTCAGTGCCCCAGATGTGATTGGCCCAGTGGATCCAGCACTGGATCCGCTGTCCAATCACTAGCGAGCCCCCTTCCCGGCTGCAGCAGGCGCCGTGGGCTGTGTGGGCGTCCGCTGCAGCCAGCGCCCGCTGACTGACACTAGAGGTCATAATTGACCCCTAGTGTCTGAGCGGCGCTACTATGGGAGAGACGTCATGAGTCATGACGTCTCTCCCATAGTAGAGACGAGCCGGCGGACGGAGACGGAGGACAGCGCTGCAGGAGTGGTAAGTATGTGTGTGTGTGTTGTTTTTTTTTTTTATGTGTTTGTGTTGGGGGCACAGCAAAAGGGGCACAACTACAAGGGGCACAACAACTGGGGTGCACAACTACAAGGGGCACAGCAACTGGGGGGCACAACTACAAGGGTCACAGCAACTGGGGGGCACAACTACAAGGGTCACAGCAACTGGGGGGCACAACTACAAGGGGCACAGCAACTGGGGGCACAGCAACTGGGGGGCACAACTACAAGGGGCACAGCAACTGGGGGCACAGCAACTGGGGGACACAACTACAAGGGACACAACTACAAGGGGCACAGCAACTGGGGGGCACAACTACAAGGGGCACAGCAACTGGGGGCACAACTACAAGGGGCACAGCAACTGGGGTCACAACTACAAGGGGCACAGCAACTGGGGGCACAGCAACTGGGGGCACAATTACAGGGGTCACAGATACTGGGGGCACAGCCAAAAGGGGCACAGCTACTAGGGGCAAAGCTACAGGGTGCACAGCGACTGGGGTCACAACTACTGGGGGCAAAGCTACAGGGGCACAGCGACTGGGGGCACAGCAACAGGGGGCACAACTACAGGGGTCACAACTACTCGGGTACAGCTAGGGGGCACAGCTATTGGGGGCAAAGCTACAAGGGGCACAGCGACTGGGGTCACAACTACTGGGGGCACAGCGACTGGGGGCAAAGCTACAGGGACCACAGCGACTGGGGGCACAACTACTCAGGGCACTGCTACAAGGGGCACAGCTACAACGGGCACAGCTACAGGGGTCACAACTACTGGGGGCACAGCCACAAGGGGCAAAGCTACAAGGGGCACAGCGACTGGGGGCACAACACAGGGGTCACAACTACTCGGGGCACTGCTACTGGGGGCACTGCTACCGGGGGCAAAGCTACTGAGGGCACAGCTACTGGGCTCACAACTATTGGGGGAGCCTGCTCCATCATCCCAGCCAGCAGCAGCACTCTCCCCTGTCTGTGCTAACGTCCTCCCGCGTCAGCGAGTGTATAATATTCATAAATTTCTCTCTATTTCTCTCTCTCTCCTCCTGTGGATTACTTCGTATGTAAGTATAATTTTCATTTTTACAGGTACCGGCCCTATTGGATTCTACTGGACAAGTGGACGTGACCGGCGTGGGATGTAGGTAAGTAATCTCTCTCTCATTTTTACAGGAACCACCTATTGGATTCTACATGGACAAGTGGACGTGACCGGCGTGGGATGTGGATAAGTATGTGTGAGTGTGTAAGTGTGTTTTAATAAATTTTTACTTTCACGGTGTGTGTGTTGTGTTTTTATTTGGGTATTTTTGTTGTTGTAGAACTACAGGTACCAGCGGGCCCGTTATTTGCCCGCATGCTGGTACTTGAGGTTCTCCAAGTACCAGCAAGCGGGGGAGGCTTGCTGGGCCTTGTAGTTCCACAACAAAAAATAATATTATTTTTATACACACTTATGGCTATCAGCCCGGCACCCACCGCCCAGGGGTGCTGGAGACAGCCTCGGGCTTCACCCCTGGCCCTTGGGTACCTGGAGGGGGGACCCCTTGATTTAAGGGATCCCCACTCCTCCAGGGAACCCCGGCCAGTTGGGGGGTAATGCCAGGGCCACAGGGACCTACATAAAAGTGTCCCCTGGCTGTGGCATTATGTCCCTGGCTAGTGGAGCCCGGTGCTGGTTTTAAAAATACAGGGGACCACTACATCTTTTGTCCCTCGTATTTTTGGAACCAGGACCGGTCTAAGAGCCCGGTGCTGGTTGTCTAAATACGGGGAACCCCTGTCCAATTTTTTCCCATTATTTAAACAACCTGGACCGGCTCAAAGAGCCCGAGGCTGGTTATACTTAGGAAGGGGGACCTCACGCATTTTTTTTTTACATTTTTTAACCCATTCAGACCCTTCTCCATTAAGTTAATGGAAGCCCTGGACAACAAAATTGCATTCATGTCCTCCTCCCACTCCCTTCCCAGTCCCAAACACTAATTTTTTTTATTTATAAAAATGTACAATATATCACAAGTATGATGAGCAGCGGGCATTGGCAGCATCGGATTGAGATGCAAATTAGTGGTGGAGGGCTGGGTCAGTTGATGGTGGGCAAGTTTGTAAGCCATTGGCGGTGGCAGCAGGCATCGGCTCAGAGGCAGTAGCGGGCATTGGCTCGGCGGCGGTAGGGATCATCGGCAGGATTCGGCGGACATTATGGCTGTAGTGCCTCACCAGCCTCTGACCTCACCGCACGCCACTGACCCACACTGTATCTGACCGGCACTGTATACTGCAGTTTCGTCAGCCAGTCTTTGGCCAATATTGGTGAAAACAATATTGTGAGCAGTGAGCTGGTCAAAATTGAGTGGAAATGACTGGAAATTAATGTTATTGAGGTTAATAATATTCTAGGAACAAAAAAGAAGGTCAAAATTAAGTGAATTTACCTTTTTTTTGTCAATTTAAAAAAAATCCAAATCCACAGCCAGTCACGGCGGTTTGGTAAATCCAAAGTCAGCCGATGAATCAGAACCAAATGCAATTCCAGCAAAAATGGCGCACAACCCTACTACTATATTCTATTACCAAATTGACTACCACCACTTTTCTTCCAATGAAGGATCCTTTTCTATGCTGATACTGAAACCATATTTCTGCCAGTCACTGTGGGTGTTCCCTTGTCAAATGTACTGTCTTTGGTACAGTATACAAATCCTATATGTTTGTATTAACTTCTGATATATGTATGCAAACTATTTACAGTAGGTCACTCCTAATTATACAAATCCAATTTGTGTAAGCTAACTTTATAATGTACCCAGTGTTTCCCACCGTCATTCCTCAGCGCCACCTAACATTGCATATTTTACAGATCTCTTCGGTATCACAAGAAAATTAGTACCACTTCTGGATCTTTTAAAATGTGTTAGTAATGAATACACCTGAGCACCAGCTAGGATATCTTGAAAATATGCCATGTTAGGCAGGGGTGGATTGGGCTGCCGGGATTTCGGTGGAGTTCCCACTTGGCCGCCCAGCTTCAGCTTTAATCGGAGCAGTTCCTACCATGCAGAGACAAAGCTCATGAGTCATCTCCATCCTCCATGCACTGCACAGAAGTGCAGTCATTCAGGTGACACAGGAGCACAAAGGAAACACCGGACTAAGGGGGTCATTCTGAGTTGATTGCTAGCTGCATTTGATCGCAGCGCATCGGTCAGGCTAAAAAATGGCAGTTCTGCGCATGCATATGCGGTGCAATGCGCACGCGTGATGTACGGGCAAAACAAACTATGTCGTTTTGCACAGGGTCTAGTGATGCATTTCAGTCACACTGCTTGCCGCAGAGTGATTGACATGAAGTGGGCGTTTCTGGGTGGCAACTGACCGTTTTCAGGGAGTGTGTGGAAAAATGCAGGCGTGCCAGGAAAAACGCAGGCGTGTCAGGAAAAACGCAGGCGTGGCTGGGCGAACGATGGGTGGGTTTGTGACGTCAAATACGGAACTGAATAGTCTGAAGTGATCGCAAGCGCTGAGTAGGTTGTGAGCTACTCTGAAACTACACAAAAAATTTTTGCAGGCGCTCTGCGATACAACCATTCGCACTTCTGCTAAGCTAAAATACACTCCCAGTGGGCGGCATAACGTTTGCACGGCTGCTAAAACTAGCTAGCGAGCGATCAACTCGAATGACCACCTAAGCTGGGGACAGATGCTGGGAGCCGTGCGACCACCTGGGGTGCAGACCAGGTGAGTGAGAGGGGAGCCGGGATGGGCTGTGAACATACTGTTGTGTGTTTCAAAGATATTATATATATACATATATATATACATATATATATATATATATATATAGTGTGACAAGATCGCCGGGTTAGGGTCCTGGGGTTGGATATGAGAAGAAAGGGCAGGTTCTCCATCATCTAAATTCAGCTCAAGTCTTTGTGATAAAGAAGTGAGCTGTGTCTGGAAAACTTCTACTTGTATTTTTTTTGTAGTGAGTTAGGATTATCCTGTGCTTAGTTAGTACCAGCCAGCAAGGTATTTTATTTTTGATGTTTACTGTATTTCTGTTTTTCTGCACACTGCCATCTACCAAATGCCACACTGACATTACACAGGGACTGACATTACTCTTACAGTATACATTACACATAGGGCTTAAAGTGGTCTTGGAGAGGTGGTGAAACTCATTTACCATTCCAAATATTGTCCCCGGTGATGGTTTTTTTTTTTTTTTCAATTGTGATAGACAGGAGGAAATCTGGAAAACATGCACTGTTATGCATCTTGTTTGTATTAATATAATAAAAAAAAGTTTACTCTTATAGTGTTTTTGTATTTATTTTATACGAGGCTATGGGTTAGTTAAGAAATATGACAGTAGAATTTTTAATATGGTTAAAGTCCTATACAATTTACCGATTACTACATTAAAGTTTAAAAAAATAAAATAATATAGTGTTATATTGCTACATTTTTCAGTATTGACATTTTGATCATGTCAACATTTTTGGATTATATTCCAGATGAGTTTGTTTTTTTAGTCTATGAAATTATTGTAGAATACTCTATTGCTCTAATGCTTATTACATTTTTTTCTTTACTAATATTTTGTTGGTTATTAAACAGACTTAAAGTTGTTGCATGGTATTTTCAATAGCATTTTGTAACTAATTAAAAGTAGAAGATTATTCTGAAATATCGTATTTATTACATAATAAATTGATAAATAATTAATGTCTTTATCATGTATTATCTTTTAACATGTGTTCTAGCTCTTAAAGCATGATATAGTAATGCATTTCCCTCTATTTTTTCAATCAGCCATTTTATCACTTATAAGCAGATTAGGTATAATTATAGGGTAGGGTATGGGATACTGTCATTTAGGATGCCGACAGTCATAGAATACTGACATCGGCATCCCGACTACCATAATCCTGACAGGTTGGAGCAGCAAAACTAACCCTAGCTCTCCTTTCTCACAGCCTAGCCCTCCCTTCCTACATCCTAACCCACCCCACCGGCAGCCCAACTCTAACCCTCCCCCTAGTGCCTAACCCTTACACCCCCCTGTAGCCTAACCCTAACCCACCCCTCCTGCAGCCTAACCCTCCCCCTAGTGCCTAACCCTAACCCACCCCTCCCACAGCCTAACCCTTATCCTCCCCCTAGTGCCTAACCCTTACACTCCCCCTGCAGCCTAACCCTAACCCACCCCTCCCACAGCCTAATCCTAACACTCCCCTTAGTGCCTAACCCTAACCCACCCCTCCCACAGCCTAACCTTTACCCTCCCCCTAGTGCCTAACCCTTACACTCCCCCTGCAGCCTATCCCTTACCCACCCCTCCCACAGCCTAACCCTTACCTTCCCCCTAGTGCCTAACCATTACACTCCCCCTGCAGCCTAGCCCTAACCCACCCCTCCCACAGCCTAACCCTTACCCTCCCCCTAGTCCCTAACACTTACCCTCCCCCTGCAGCCTAACCCTAACCCACCCCTCCCACAGCCTAACCCTTCCCCTAGTGCCTAACCCTAACAAACCCCTCCCACAGCCTAATCCTAACCCACCCCTCCCACAGCCTAACCCTTCCCCTAGTGCCTAACCCTAACCAACCCCTAGTGCCTAACCCTAACCCACCCCTCCCACAGCCTAACCCTTACCCTCCCCCTAGTGCCTAACCCTTACACTCCCCCTGCAGCCTATCCCTAACCCACCCCTCCCACAGCCTAACCCTTACCCTCCCCCTAGTGCCTAACCATTACACTCCCCCTGCAGCCTAGCCCTAACCCACTCCTCCCACAGCTTAACCCTTACCCTCCCCCTAGTCCCTAACCCTAACCCACCCCTCCCACAGTCTAACCCTTACCCTCCCCCTAGTGCCTAACCCTTATACTCACCCTGCAGCTTAACCCTAACCCACCCCTCCCACAGCCTAACCCTTACCCTCCCCCTAGTGCCTAACCCTTACACCCCCCTGCAGACTAACCCTAACCCACCCCTCCCACAGCCTAACCCTTACCCTCCCCCTAGTCACTAACCCTTACACTCCCCCTGCAGCCTAACCCTAACCCACCCCTCCCACAGCCTAACCCTTCCCCTAGTGCCTAACCCTAACCAACCCCTCCCACAGCCTAACCCTAACCCACCCCTCCCACAGCCTAACCCTTCCCCTAGTGACTAACCCTAACCAACCCCTCCCTCAGCCTAACCCTAACCCTCCCCCTAGTGCCTAACTCTAACCCACCCCTCCCACAGCCTAACCCTTACCCTCCCCCTAGTGCCTAACCCTTACACTCCCCCTGCAGAGTATCCCTAACCCACCCCTCCCACAGCCTAACCCTTACCCTCCCCCTAGTGCCTAACCATTACACTCCCCCTGCAGCCTAGCCCTAACCCACCCCTCCCACAGCCTAACCCTTACCCTCCCCCTAGTCCCTAACCCTTATACTCCCCCTGCAGCCTAACCCTAACCCACCCCTCCCACAGCCTAACCCTTACCCTCCCCCTAGTCCCTAACCCTTACACCCCCCTGCAGCCTAACCCTAACCCACCCCTCCCACAGCCTAACCCTTCCCCTAGTGCCTAACCCTAACCAACCTCTCCCACAGCCTAACCCTAACCCACCCCCCCCACAGCCTAACCCTTCCCCTAGTGCCTAACCCTAACCAACCCTTCCCACAGCCTAACCCTCCCCCTAGTGCCTAACCCTAGTTGTAAATTGCAGCGAAGCCCTTGCTAATTTTTTTCTGTCATAAAAATTCAATTGATATACTGAACTCCATCTAACACTTTCAGTATACAGTAAACATTTGGGATACAGTTAAATTTCAGGATAAAGTTAACTTTCGTGATACAGTCTGGATACAGTAAACTTTAAATGAATGCATTGTAGAACACACAATAATAAAGATATATTTTTTTTTTCCGGCTTGATTTCGAAGAACATGGTTGAACTAGTTACAATTATTCCGCTACCAAACCTTATATCTTTTATACCAGTCACTTACTGTGTTCAAATCTCTATTCATTTTAATAGAACGATTCATAATGTTCAGATGTCACTGGCAAACCTTGTCCTCTTATTTCAATATAGATGAGATATAATTTGTCCTAATAAATTCAGAATTACATTTTATATTATGTGCATCTTTCAAAATGTAATATAAGTCTATTTTACCTGCCTGAACTGACTGATTGGCGGCATGTTAGCAATTTCATTCTTTGATTCTTTTGTCGTTCTCACTTATGTACCCTCTTCTTCATGATCCATTTGTGTTCTAAGGCTAGCTGCTGCTCTTTGATGTACTATGCAGTATATTATATTTATTCTGAACCAGAGACAAGGAACTACAGAAACATCCTGACTTCTCTGTACTGTCACTGTCTGCTAGGTTTCCTGACTAGACACATTACTATTCTCTTCTCTACCACCCGTGGCATTCAACAAGATTTCTGGCACATACAGTATGTTTGATGTCTTGATGTACATATCAAAGCATCACAAGGAAAAACAAATTGTATTCATTGCTCACCATCCAATCTCTCTGCAGGCAGCAAGATGTAATGTATGCTAAGCACGTTATTATTCAATACACTTCAATGTTATTAAATAAAGTAGACAATGGGAATCATTTTGTTTCTACTTTATGTGCATTTCGAGAAGGTCCGATTTTATAATGAATGCATAGTGCATACAATGTACATTTTAGAGGGACTGCAGGTAGAAACAAAAAGGGAGAGGTGGAAAAGTTGGTGAAAGCAAAAGGTTGGATACTTAGAGATACTGTATGGATGAGAGGCCCCAATGAAGAGGTAAATTTTAAGAACACACTTTTATATAAACGGTGATCTCCTCCATACTATTGTTAAAAGGCAAATTAGAAGTCACATAGTAGAATTACTATATTAAATATCCATAACTCATTTTATTGGCAGTACGGGGTAATTCATTTTTATAGCACACAAGCCTTCCTAGTGAACTTTAAAGCAGTGAAGTCACAATTTGTTGTTTATATAGATAATATTTACATGTAGTTATATATAAACTGGTGTTCTAAAGTGGAGTTAAAATACTAATTGCGTTATCTGTACCATTATGTGTATATCAGCAATGGTGCAATTACTGCAGTATGATTGCAGAAAACATTGACAAAGAGAATCTCCTTGCCATTTGTTTCTCAAACATAAGTTAGCCAGTTAGCCAGTAGTTTTATATCTTGTTTTAGGTATTGGCAAGGCTAAGGGATCAGCATAGGGATATGATAAGCAAGTAAAGGCACAAACTCTGTAGCGGTACCGTGTGCTCAGAAATACATTTGCACCTGTACTCAGCCACATCTATGAAATTACACTGCCCGTGTTCATCCACTTCTGAAAGTACAGCTAATACTATCAGTGCTGAATTGCACCGGCCCTATCCTTGTTGCAATAACTGGAACATATCTATAATGGGTGCACACAGGCTCTAGGGTCCATACCTCACACACTACACAATTCATGGTACTTACCTCTCCATCAAGGCCACAGATAAAAACTGAAAAAATGGTGTGGGCACCATTTTCCGGGATATCGGGACATGAGCAGTACTTTCATTGCCTGGAAAATGGCACCCAAGCCGTTGTTCTGGAGATCGGTGCATGCAAAGTAGACTCTGGCACAGTGTCAGTCTACTGAGTATATGTGCATCTGGGCAAGAGATCTAACCTAATCAAACAATTCAACTCTGCATAACCTGCACTTCTGTCTACATGCAGACATGTTGCTGCCCAGTTACCACCCAGTCACACACACTAACCCACAAAAGGAGATGCAACTGAGATGCCGATAACTCTGTAGCTGCTGAAAAGTCGCAAATATTGGCTCAGTCACATGCACTGTTGCTAAAACTCGTGAGAAACTATATATAGATAGATAATGGGATAGAGGGTACTCACCATCTGTAGAATAAATGTTTTTTTTATTGCATATCACCATGTAGAAAATAAACATTCAAGTTGAAGTTTCAGTCCTCCTGCCAGTGACCTTTCGTCAAGACCCAAGCTTTAAGGGTTACTATCAAATGCTTTTTTTAAAACAATGGGCAAGAGAGTACCAACAAGTGTTTTATTTAAACACAATAAACCATCTGAGTTCAGAAATAAATCCATTAAAGTGCAAGCATACCAACAAAATGAAAATATTCAGCTTCTCTGTGCTTAGCTTTGATTTGATTTTGATATTTAGAAATCAAAGGTAAGCACAGATGGGTGTGGTATTGAAGGTCGACCACACTTAGGTCGACAGTGTCTAGGTATACAGGGATTCCAGGTCGACAGTTTCTCTAGGTCAACATGGTCTAGGTCGACAGGTTGACAGGTTGACATGAGTTTTTTAATCTTTTTGATGTTGTTTTCACTGTACAGTGATCGGGAACCCTAATTAGTGCACCGTGTCCCCTCACATGGTTCGCTTTGCTCACCATGCTTTGGTCAAGGTGCCTCGCTCCACTCCGCTACCGCTGCAATCGGCACAGGTTACCGTTCCCAATCGTAGTCCTTGTGGATCATAAAGTATGAAAAAGTTCAAAAAAGAAAGATCATTTGAAAAACTCATGTCGACCTTTTGACCTGTTGACCTAGAACATGTCCACCTAGAGACCCTGTTGACCTAGAAACCCTGTTGACCTAGTAACTGTCAACCAATAGTGGTCAACCTAGACACTGTCAACCTAAGTCTTGTCGACCTAGAGACCGGATACCAGCACAGAAAGCTTGTATATTTTCATCTTGTTGAACAATCAGCAGTCAGCTGAGCTGAGCGCAGTGTGGGATATGACTCGGAAGTTGTAGTGTTAATTACTACAAAGTTGTAGTGTTAATTACTACAAATTGTTTTTATATATATATATATATATATATATATATATGTCAACAATATTCTTATCTTGCGCTCAAAACATGTTGATAAGCAGGGCCGGTGCTAGGGTGTTCGGCGCCCCCCTGCAAACTAAAAATTTGCGCCCTCCCTCTCATACTGTAGTTAATAAAATGAGAGTGTGCGCCGAAGGCCGCAAAAAAGGATTATGGTGTGACCACACAACAGTACCCCCAATTCAAATTATGTCACACAGTAGCACAATCTTATTCACATTTCACCGCACATAGAATGAGCCGAAATACACATTATAGCACACAGAATGAGCCGAAATTCACATTATACCACACAGTATGATACGAAATTCACATTATAGCACACAGAATGAGCCAAAATTCACATTATAGCACACGGTATGACCCAAAATTCACATTATACCACACGGTATGAGCCGAAATTCACATTATAGCACACAGAATGAGCCAAAATTCACATTATAGCACACGGTAGGACCCGAAATTCACATTATACCACACGGTATGAGCCGAAATTCACATTATAGCACACAGAATGAGCCAAAATTCCCAGTATACCACACGATATGAGCCGAAATTCAAATAATAGCACATAGAATGAGCCAAAATTCACATTATAGCACACAGAATGAGACGAAATTCACATTATACCACACAGAATGAGCTGAAATTCACATTATAGCTCAAAGAATGAGCCAAAATTTACATTATAGCACACTGAATGAGCCGAAATTCAAATTATGCCACATGGAGACAAAATTCAGGGAGAGTGACAGTAGGGACAGGGAGAGAGAGAGGGAAAGTGACAGCAGGGACATAGGGACAGGGAGAGGGAAAGTGACAGCAGGGACATAGGGACAGGGAGCGTGACAGAGAGAGGGATAGTAAGGGCATACAGTAGGTACTAGGGAGAGAGAAAGGCAGCAGGGTAAGATTACCTATTTAGCAGCTGCGGTGCTCAGGATGCTGTGGTCTGCGGTGCGGTGTATTAGGAGGCTGTGGTTGGCATGGTGCGGAAGTGCAGAGAAGGACTGAGGGCGGCGGCATGGCGGCAGCGGTGTAGCAGAGGAGGAGGCAGAGGGCGGTGGCGGTGCAAGGAGGAGGAAGCTGTGGTTGGTGGCACTGCAGCTCCTATGACCACAGCGCCACTGTTTCAAATCCGCCGTGGACCTGCAGCCAATCAGGAGGGGGCAGGATAAGATCAGTGGTGAGGAGCAGGAGGGGACAGGATGGGAGCAGTGGTGCGGAGCAGGATGGGGCAAGATGTGAGTAGTGGTGCGGAGCAGGATGGGAGCAGTGGAAACACTGCATGGCACACGAACGGGACGTGACCGGGCGCCATGAGGGCAACATTAATCGGCAGCATGGGGGGACACATTAACCGGCGGCAAGCTTGTGAGTGGGGGGGTGCCACGATGCCTATGGTCTGCACACTGCTATTAGTAAAATAAAAACAAAAAACTTCCATACATACATTACACATACATTATAAATAATTATACATACATTACACATACATTATACATACCGTCCACAGGAGGACACGGGCGCAGTGCGGTGCTGAACAATTAAGAGGTGAAGAGGAGAGGGGAGGGAGACCGTGACCTCACCAGAGAAGAGAGCCGTGTTGACCTGAGAAGAGCCGCTTCTTGTTGCCGGAGACGCAACGAGAAGAGGGAGTAAGGTAGCAGACGCCAGGACGCTACAGTGTGACAAGAGCACAGCAGCAGGGATGCAGAGCAGGGACAGCGCCTCTCCAGCCCAGTGCTCCGTGCTTTGCATCCCTTCGCTGAGCGTGTTACGTCGGGCCTGGTGACAGGAGGGACAGGTCAGGGAGGGGAGGAGACCACCTTTCTCCTTGTAGCCCATGGCTTGCAGCAGCGCACCGTTATTAGTCCTGCTGACTGATCCGCTGGTTGCAGGCCCCCCAAGTGCTGGGGGCCCCCATGCATTGCACTGGCTGCTGCAGCGAAAGTTCCACCTCTGCCATCTACTGTTAATGCCTGCAGAAGTGAAACTTATACACACACAAACACATATACATACATACACACACACACACACACACACATATGTACATACACACAAACACACACATATACATACATACACACACACACACATACACAGACAGTACATACACACACTTTCTCTCACCTTTTTTCCATCCACTAAGTATCAGTCTGGTTGGCTGCAAGGATTTGCCTCAGCTTGGGGATCCCGTTTAGCCCCGCCCATTTTCGTCCATGTAACCCCGCCCCCTTAAGTCCGTGTAGCTCCGCCCACCTTCCATCCGCTCATCCTGCCTCTGTCCGATCATCATGCCTCTGTAGGGAAGGAGGAACGGCTTTAAACGGACGGCACTGCTGCCTGTCAGTTTGCATTTGCAGGCGGCAGCAGCAGGGGAACAGGCCCGGCTCAGGGCAGCGCAGCACAGGGATTCAGAGCAGGAAGGCGCCTCTCCAATCAGGCGCCTACCTGCTTTGCATCCCTTTGCTGAGCGGGTAGCGCCGGGCCTGTTGATAAGGGTTCCTTAATGCGCTATGGTAAAGTCTAATTACAGTTACCCTAAAATCAGTTTCCTGTTAAATACAGCTAATTTTAGGCAGCTACCCCAAGAGAAATGGCCCTTTGCCGATGTGGGCCCATAAAAGTAAATATAAAGAAAAGATATATCTGAGGAGCATTCTAATTAAATGGACATTCAAGTATTTATGTATAGGAACTGAGGATGCTTTATTAGTACTTTATAAATACATACACCCAAATATTAAAAACATGTTTTATTAAAACAAAAATTGACAACTTCAAAAATAAATTTCCATAATCATTTCTTACAACAAATGTCAACTGTTTTAAAAAAACTTGTTTATTCAATTTTTGTAAATACAATGATAAAAAAATATAAGTTGAAATAAAGATATTTTGTTTCATCCAACGCGTTTCGTCTATGGTGACTTCTACAGGGGTGTCTTTGGGTGCAAGGAAGGAGAAAACATATCTTAATACACAATACATCTGATAATTTGAATATTCTCTACACAATATATTTAATTGATCCATCATAACATAATATGTAGTTCAAAAGATAATTCATAATTATCAAAATAGAAAAAACTTTTTTTTTAAAAGGTTACAATATTTACAATGAATAATCACCTTTATTGTTATTCAAATAATGGTTGTCTATTGAAAGGCTCCATAATATTCTAGGTAATCTGTATCTTAATAATATACTTACTAATACTTAGACAACAGAGTTTTCATATTGTGATGACGGAAATAATTGAAAGAATTCTCTTTCTTAAGCAAAGGTAGGTTATTTTACCTAATTAAAAAGAAATGTTTGGTTTAATTTATGAATTTATAAGATTGTATAAACAACTATTATAACCAATACTTACTATCTATATATATATATATATATATATATATATAAAGTTTTTGATAGATCAGTGCGCTTATCCTGCAATCGGAGATTCCCTCTAGGGGTCAGTCACTAGCGGTTTATAAAGTCTCAAAAAACATCACTGTCCTCAGTGAATTGGCCGGATCATCAAAATCCTATGGGCCCACTCCAGACTTCCTGGCGGCAGCTCAGTTCCTCAGTAAATGACCCGGGTATACTCAGTCATGGAAATTAAATGGTACTAGGAAAGAAGAACAAGCGCCTTATGGTGCAGTAATTTTGTTAATAGTGTATTTACAAACACAAATAATGGAGAGATCCGTACCAGATAGCAACTTGTGTCAAGGCCTATCAATTCCTTATCCAGTGGCTGTTCTCCACCTGCTGCCAGACACAGCAATGGCTGCTCTCTGCTCCTGCTGCCTTGTTGTGGGAATGATAGAACAAATGTAAATACACTATTAACAAAATTACTGCACCATAAGGCGCTTGTTCTTCTTTCCTAGTACAATATATATATATATATATATATATATATAGAGGATATAGAAATTGGTGGCACTCACGCAGATTTAGTAGATGCAGGAAGAAGTTTCTTTATTTAGCCTACATGTTTCGGGGAAAAGCACCCCGTCCTCAGGGCTGGACAACAATAAAAACATTCACATACAACACTTAAATACACCACTGGACAAGACATTATTGCAATAATTGTACTCACCTGTCCTCACGGCGCTGCCGCTCGTCCGCACCTGCTGCACGCTGCTGTGTCGCTGGGCAATGACGTCACGGTGCGCCGCGGGGCAGGGAGATCGTCATGGAGACCAGAAAAAACAAAACACCATCACCGGCTACCATAGAGCCTGTTAAAGGAAATCACAAATGAAATCACAAATGAAAAAAGACAATACAATATAAAACAACACATTTAAAATACACATATATCATTGCTGGAGGGGAAAGAAAAACAATAATCCCTAACCCAACACATAGTCACGTAATTATATTAATATTCAAATATTAGATTAAGAGAGGAAACTTTCTCATTAATAGTTAGCATAAAGCGATTAACAATGACTATCTCTCACGAGGAGCATATTCCTGTTAGGATTACGGGACCCTAAAGAAAACATTGCAATCCCAGGTTTTCATTAAGGCCACCCGGGGACAATGTTCCTAACTTAAATATCCAACGGGATTCCTTCTGTAGGAGCAATCTATCCCTATTGCCACCCCTCAAGGAAGTGGGGGTGTGGTCAATCAGGATAGCACGAATGCTGGCCACCCCATGTTTGGCTGCCAAGCAATGTCGTGCAAAAGGCTGGTCACTTGTGCCCTTCTCGAAAGCTTTTTTAATGGCACTCCTATGGAGTGCCATCCTTTCTCTAAACTGTCGTATGGTCTTGCCCACATAGGCAAGACCACAAGGGCATGTAAGCAAATAAACTACATGGGTAGTAGTACAAGTGAGGCGATGTCTAATAGGTATTTTATGCCCTGTTTGTGGATGATTAAAAGTAGTGCCTGTTTGCAAAGTGTTGCATGTAGCACAACCAAGGCACCTATAGCACCCCATCTTAGGTCTAAGAAAATGGGCTTGGTCCTGTTTGGCCATATTAGTAACATCGAGACGGACTACATGGTCTCCTATATTATTACCCCTGGTATGGCTAGGTAATAGTCTAGTATTGGACAGACTACTTAGAGCTGTTTCAGTTTGTATAATAGGCCACAGTTGTTTGGCCTTGCTTACTATCCGTTTTGAACCAGTAGTAAATCTACTCACCCAAGGTAATCTGTCTACTGTAGCTTTCTGGTTAGAACTAAGATTTAATAATTGCTGTCTGGGGATACGGAGAACTGCCTCCTTTGATCTTTCTAATTCCCTAATAGGGTATCCCCTTTGCGCAAATCTCAGTAACATTTCATCCAGGGCCACAATCGTCTCCTGGGGATCTGATGTAATGCGCCGTACTCGCAAAAATTGCGAGTATGGCAACCCTTTCTTGAGTGCAAGAGGATGAAAACTTTGATAATTCAAAAACGTGTTCCTGTCAGTACTTTTGGCAAATAAAGAGGTGTTAAGTTGACCAGACTTGAGGGTAATAGAAACATCCAAATAGTTAATTTGATTAACATCAATTACATACGTGAATTTTACTACATGTTCAGATGCATTATGTTGGTCCCATAGATTTGTTAACTCATCCTTGGGACCACCCCAACAAACCAAAAGGTCGTCGATGTAGCGCCTGTAGTAAACTACATGGGGCCTAACAGCGGGGTCAAGATGAAACATATTCTTTTCAAGCTGGTACATAAATGCATTGGCGTACGAAGGGGCCACTGCGGACCCCATCGCACAGCCAGACAATTGTAGATAAAACTCCCCATTGAAAACAAAGTAGTTCCTCCTCAAAACCAAATCCAACAAATGCAAGAAAAAAGACACATCTGGACCATGATATATCGCGTTATGCTCAATAAGTGCTTTTACAGCCTCCACACCTGCCACGTGTGGAATGCAGGTGTAGAGGCTGGTAACATCAGCACTGCATAACAGGGTATTCTCAGGGACCGTACCCAATTGTTGTAATTGTAGCAGGAGGGACGATGTATCCTTAAGAAAGGAAGGCAAGGCTTGAACACAAGGATTAAGGTAGGCATCCAGGTATACAGCAATAGGTTGATAAAGCGAACCTCTTGCTGACACAATCGGTCGACCTGGAGGATTCTCCAGGGTTTTGTGCACTTTAGGCAAGGTGTAAAAGAGCGGTACTACCGGGAAGTCTACCGAAAGGGCAGTGCACACTTCTGAAGATATGATACCCAAACCCTTGGACTCATTAAGATAAGTGTCCAACTCCTTTTTATAGTCCTTGGTAGGATCTTTATTAAGGCGGGCATATACAGAGGGATCACCCAATTGCCGTTCACACTCAGCAATATAGGCCCCAGTATCCTGTACAACTATAGACCCACCTTTATCCGCTTTACGGATTACAATGTCAGATCTACTAGACAAATTTTTGAGGGTAGTTCGTTCTGCAAAAGAAAGATTAGAGTGTACCGGCTCGTTCATAGCCTGAATGCCTTCTCGCTCTACCATGCGGATGAATGTCCTGATGGACGAATTTTGGCTGGGAGGATCAAATTTGGATTTAGGGGCTATTTTCAAAAGCTGTGTAGGTATTTCTGGAGTCGCCAACTCTGGTGGTATTTCTCGAGGCGCTTTACCATTAAAATACTCCTTGCGCTTCAGAGTCCTATTTAGGCGATAAACATCAGCCTTCCATTCTAGTGGATCTGGAAACGTTGTAGGGACAAAAGAAAGTCCTTTGGCCAGAAGGCCATATTCCGAATCTGAAAGGGGAGTAGAAGAGAGATTGAAGACAAGCTCTTTTAGTGTCGTGGCGGTCTTAGCTCGTAAGATCCTTTGATTTTGTTTGGACCTCCTCGTCCTCTGCCGCGTCCGCTTGCAGGTTTGCGATTGGAGCGTCCTTGGGCCCCCGCCAGTGGTTGACCTAAAGGGACCAGTCTCTCAGTTGATGTAGATGGTGCCGAGGTTATATCCGAATCACTCGCAGAAGATGACATACCAGGTTGTTCCCTACGTCGCCAATTTTGTTGTCGGCGTCTGGCGGGGTTTTGTTGTTAGTTTGATCTTGAGCTACCCAGCCAAGGGTAAACCTGCCTTTGGGCATAGTCTCTTTGGACTTTAGCCAATTTATCTTTTTTGAACCGTATAAGATCCTGTCGGTATTTATCCATCTGGGTATTTAACTTATTCATCCAGTCTGCCTGTGTGTCCGCACAGATGGTGGCTTTATGTTGTTGCTCAAAAGACTGAATCAGCTCTTTTGCTAGATTTAATTCCCTGGTGGACTCCTCCACCACCAGCAGAATAAGGTCCATCGAGCATTTATTCAGAATCGCCACCCACCGACGACAGAACTGTGCATTATAACGGCCAATCGTTGGCGAGTTGGATATCCTAAAACCACGGGGAATCAGGTTACTCCGATAATAATCGGATAAAGTAATGCCGTGATATGTGTAATCACATTCCCTTTGTTTTAATTTGATCCATTGTCGGTATAGTTCCTCGTTAGTGTTGGAAACAGTCTCATCCATCAGTCTCATCCATCAGAAAAACTTAAGCGTTCACGTGCATCCTGATGTACTAAATCCAAAGTAGCGTCCATATCAGAATTATGCTCCATGGTGTCAGAAAGCCACAGGGAATTAGGCAGGGACTATGGGTTTCAACCCCCACAGACAATGATAAGATTTTAAAAGGCTGCCCTCCAGGTCAGCAATAGACAATGTAGAGGATATAGAAATTGGTGGCACTCACGCAGATTTAGTCACGTAATTATATTAATATTCAAAAACCTGGGATTGCAATGTTTTCTTTAGGGTCCCGTAATCCTAACAGGAATATGCTCCTCGTGAGAGATAGTCATTGTTAATCGCTTTATGCTAACTATTAATGAGAAAGTTTCCTCTCTTAATCTAATATTTGAATATTAATATAATTACGTGACTATGTGTTGGGTTAGGGATTATTGTTTTTCTTTCCCCTCCAGCAATGATATATGTGTATTTTAAATGTGTTGTTTTATATTGTATTGTCTTTTTTCATTTGTGATTTCATTTGTGATTTCCTTTAACAGGCTCTATGGTAGCCGGTGATGGTGTTTTGTTTTTTCTGGTCTCCATGACGATCTCCCTGCCCCGCGGCGCACCGTGACGTCATTGCCCAGCGACACAGCAGCGTGCAGCAGGTGCGGACGAGCGGCAGCGCCGTGAGGACAGGTGAGTACAATCATTGCAATAATGTCTTGTCCAGTGGTGTATTTAAGTGTTGTATGTGAATGTTTTTATTGTTGTCCAGCCCTGAGGACGGGGTGCTTTTCCCCGAAACATGTAGGCTAAATAAAGAAACTTCTTCCTGCATCTACTAAATCTGCGTGAGTGCCACCAATTTCTATATCCTCTACATTGTCTATTGCTGACCTGGAGGGCACCGCAGTAAAAGAATTTATTTACTCTATTGGAGTGCCGGTATGACTTTGGATGTATTTGTGGTCTGACTACTCTTGTGTGGTCATTCCTATCAAGGCACCCGGTGATTATTACGTTACCCAGGACACTGACACTTGCTGTGGCTGTACTCACTAGCAGCCTTTTAAAATCTTATCATTGTCTGTGGGGGTTGAAACCCATAGTCCCTGCCTAATTCCCTGTGGCTTTCTGACACCATGGAGCATAATTCTGATATGGACGCTACTTTGGATTTAGTACATCAGGATGCACGTGAACGCTTAAGTTTTTCTGATGCAGAAGCTCATGCCATTTTGGTGGATAGGAGACTGATGGATGAGACTGTTTCCAACACTAACGAGGAACTATACCGACAATGGATCAAATTAAAACAAAGGGAATGTGATTACACATATCACGGCATTACTTTATCCGATTATTATCGGAGTAACCTGATTCCCCGTGGTTTTAGGATATCCAACTCGCCAACGATTGGCCGTTATAATGCACAGTTCTGTCGTCGGTGGGTGGCGATTCTGAATAAATGCTCGATGGACCTTATTCTGCTGGTGGTGGAGGAGTCCACCAGGGAATTAAATCTAGCAAAAGAGCAGATTCAGTCTTTTGAGCAACAACATAAAGCCACCATCTGTGCGGACACACAGGCAGACTGGATGAATAAGTTAAATACCCAGATGGATAAATACCGACAGGATCTTATACGGTTCAAAAAAGATAAATTGGCTAAAGTCCAAAGAGACTATGCCCAAAGGCAGGTTTACCCTTGGCTGGGTAGCTCAAGATCAAACCAACAACAAAACCCCGCCAGACGCCGACAACAAAATTGGCGACGTAGGGAACAACCTGGTATGTCATCTTCTGCGAGTGATTCGGATATAACCTCGGCACCATCTACATCAACTGAGAGACTGGTCCCTTTAGGTCAACCACTGGCGGGGGCCCAAGGACGCTCCAATCGCAAACCTGCAAGCGGACGCGGCAGAGGACGAGGAGGTCCAAACAAAATCAAAGGATCTTACGAGCTAAGACCGCCACGACACTAAAAGAGCTTGTCTTCAATCTCTCTTCTACTCCCCTTTCAGATTCGGAATATGGCCTTCTGGCCAAAGGACTTTCTTTTGTCCCTACAACGTTTCCAGATCCACTAGAATGGAAGGCTGATGTTTATCGCCTAAATAGGACTCTGAAGCGCAAGGAGTATTTTAATGGTAAAGCGCCTCGAGAAATACCACCAGAGTTGGCGACTCCAGAAATACCTACACAGCTTTTGAAAATAGCCCCTAAATCCAAATTTAATCCTCCCAGCCAAAATTCGTCCATCAGGACATTCATCCGCATGGTAGAGCGAGAAGGCATTCAGGCTATGAACGAGCCGGTACACTCTAATCTTTCTTTTGCAGAACGAACTACCCTCAAAAATGTGTCTAGTAGATCTGACATTGTAATCCGTAAAGCGGATAAAGGTGGGTCTATAGTTGTACAGGATACTGGGGCCTATATTGCTGAGTGTGAACGGCAATTGGGTGATCCCTCTGTATATGCCCGCCTTAATAAAGATCCTACCAAGGACTATAAAAAGGAGTTGGACACTTATCTTAATGAGTCCAAGGGTTTGGGTATCATATCTTCAGAAGTGTGCACTGCCCTTTCGGTAGACTTCCCGGTAGTACCGCTCTTTTACACCTTGCCTAAAGTGCACAAAACCCTGGAGAATCCTCCAGGTCGACCGATTGTGTCAGCAAGAGGTTCGCTTTATCAACCTATTGCTGTATACCTGGATGCCTACCTTAATCCTTGTGTTCAAGCCTTGCCTTCCTTTCTTAAGGATACATCGTCCCTCCTGCTACAATTACAACAATTGGGTACGGTCCCTGAGAATACCCTGTTATGCAGTGCTGATGTTACCAGCCTCTACACCTGCATTCCACACGTGGCAGGTGTGGAGGCTGTAAAAGCACTTATTGAGCATAACGCGATATATCATGGTCCAGATGTGTCTTTTTTCTTGCATTTGTTGGATTTGGTTTTGAGGAGGAACTACTTTGTTTTCAATGGGGAGTTTTATCTACAATTGTCTGGCTGTGCGATGGGGTCCGCAGTGGCCCCTTCGTACGCCAATGCATTTATGTACCAGCTTGAAAAGAATATGTTTCATCTTGACCCCGCTGTTAGGCCCCATGTAGTTTACTACAGGCGCTACATCGACGACCTTTTGGTTTGTTGGGGTGGTCCCAAGGATGAGTTAACAAATCTATGGGACCAACATAATGCATCTGAACATGTAGTAAAATTCACGTATGTAATTGATGTTAATCAAATTAACTATTTGGATGTTTCTATTACCCTCAAGTCTGGTCAACTTAACACCTCTTTATTTGCCAAAAGTACTGACAGGAACACGTTTTTGAATTATCAAAGTTTTCATCCTCTTGCACTCAAGAAAGGGTTGCCATACTCGCAATTTTTGCGAGTACGGCGCATTACATCAGATCCCCAGGAGACGATTGTGGCCCTGGATGAAATGTTACTGAGATTTGCGCAAAGGGGATACCCTATTAGGGAATTAGAAAGATCAAAGGAGGCAGTTCTCCGTATCCCCAGACAGCAATTATTAAATCTTAGTTCTAACCAGAAAGCTACAGTAGACAGATTACCTTGGGTGAGTAGATTTACTACTGGTTCAAAACGGATAGTAAGCAAGGCCAAACAACTGTGGCCTATTATACAAACTGAAACAGCTCTAAGTAGTCTGTCCAATACTAGACTATTACCTAGCCATACCAGGGGTAATAATATAGGAGACCATGTAGTCCGTCTCGATGTTACTAATATGGCCAAACAGGACCAAGCCCATTTTCTTAGACCTAAGATGGGGTGCTATAGGTGCCTTGGTTGTGCTACATGCAACACTTTGCAAACAGGCACTACTTTTAATCATCCACAAACAGGGCATAAAATACCTATTAGACATCGCCTCACTTGTACTACTACCCATGTAGTTTATTTGCTTACATGCCCTTGTGGTCTTGCCTATGTGGGCAAGACCATACGACAGTTTAGAGAAAGGATGGCACTCCATAGGAGTGCCATTAAAAAAGCTTTCGAGAAGGGCACAAGTGACCAGCCTTTTGCACGACATTGCTTGGCAGCCAAACATGGGGTGGCCAGCATTCGTGCTATCCTGATTGACCACACCCCCACTTCCTTGAGGGGTGGCAATAGGGATAGATTGCTCCTACAGAAGGAATCCCGTTGGATATTTAAGTTAGGAACATTGTCCCCGGGTGGCCTTAATGAAAACCTGGGATTGCAATGTTTTCTTTAGGGTCCCGTAATCCTAACAGGAATATGCTCCTCGTGAGAGATAGTCATTGTTAATCGCTTTATGCTAACTATTAATGAGAAAGTTTCCTCTCTTAATCTAATATTTGAATATTAATATAATTACGTGACTATGTGTTGGGTTAGGGATTATTGTTTTTCTTTCCCCTCCAGCAATGATATATGTGTATTTTAAATGTGTTGTTTTATATTGTATTGTCTTTTTTCATTTGTGATTTCATTTGTGATTTCCTTTAACAGGCTCTATGGTAGCCGGTGATGGTGTTTTGTTTTTTCTGGTCTCCATGACGATCTCCCTGCCCCGCGGCGCACCGTGACGTCATTGCCCAGCGACACAGCAGCGTGCAGCAGGTGCGGACGAGCGGCAGCGCCGTGAGGACAGGTGAGTACAATCATTGCAATAATGTCTTGTCCAGTGGTGTATTTAAGTGTTGTATGTGAATGTTTTTATTGTTGTCCAGCCCTGAGGACGGGGTGCTTTTCCCCGAAACATGTAGGCTAAATAAAGAAACTTCTTCCTGCATCTACTAAATCTGCGTGAGTGCCACCAATTTCTATATCCTCTACATTGTCTATTGCTGACCTGGAGGGCACCGCAGTAAAAGAATTTATTTACTCTATTGGAGTGCCGGTATGACTTTGGATGTATATATATATATATATATATTTAGAGTGATCTTAATTGGATTCCACAGTCTGATGACCATTAGCTGGATTAAATATTTGTAGAGGTTCCTATGACTCGGATTAACTGGATTTTTTGTTTGTAAAGATTCCTACAACAAAAAATATATATAATTTAACTTAATTTATTTTAATGGGACTGAGACTAAAAATAAAGATAAATGACAAAAAAATACAAATTAATTAATTAGATACTTACTATAGGTTTGTATCAGAACAAAGGATCCTTAATAAATAAAAACTCTCAGCTACTGTCAGTATTCTGATTTTTACCTATTTTAGGAAGCAGTATAGTGATTATTCTAATAATTATAATGGAGAATCTAAAAGTTAAAATTACATGAGGGTGGAGGTTAAACTTACCAGCAGCAGTTCTACACGTCTATATGCTCTGGGATCCAAATCTGAAATGAATGATAGGCACCATGGCTCTCTATTTAAGTTCCTTCGTGGGTTACATCACTTCCTGTTTGGTCTCAAACATAAATTACTTTAAAACTTCTTTTAAACTATATTTCATTTAATTAGGGACTTTAATATCTATTCCTTATTATTAATCTTTCCTTTGAGGTATATTGGTGTTCAGTGGAATGATATGTTGCTCTCTAAATGGACTTAATAGTCCGTTTTGCGCTTCAGGAGCGGGATTTCTGCTTCCTGGTTGTGCTCCAAGCCTCCTATTAAATTATATCATTGTGCAAGTCACGTGACATGCGCAACGTCATCGCGCATGTGACGTCCAAGTGTCCTCTGAACCCAGTCACATAGGGGCAGTTGCGATCCGTGATTGGAGACATTGTTGTCATAGTGACACAGCCTTTTTGGCTGGCCGCACCTCTATCTATTTAAATGAGCTATTCAGAGCCCTTGTAAATGGGTCCTAATATGTTAATGGACCTCTTTGTTAGCCATGCCTCTCGTTATTTAAATAGCCGTGTCTTTCTTTATTAAAATAGGGTTGTCATAGTGATGGGATTATTTGTGCTACTGTAGTCATCATAATCTTTATATTGGCCCCATATTTCATCAAAACATATACTTTTTTAACTATATGTACTGTAAATGATAATTTTACTTAATTCATTATTTAATGTGGACTATATCCTTTATATGTACAAATATTTAATTGTGAACTATATAGTGACCTATTCTACTGATCCAATAACAATTATATTTAACAGCTGTTATTATTAACAAAGATCTGTTGATAGTAATTATATTCATATATTAACAATTATTATAATTAACAGAGGTCTGTTGCTGTTGGCAACAAACCAAATGTTACTGAATATATAATTATTTATTTATATATGTGTAATTAGTGTTTCTACCTTAATTAGTATTAAACAAATAAGAGTCTTTCAACTAACACACATTTTACAAGTTTATTTACAATTATACACAAAAGAATAATAATAATAATAATAATAATAATAACAACAATAATCATCATCATAATAAAGGGGTACACTACTACATTACAATGACTACATATTAAGGTGATATCTTACATTATTCAATATTAATGAATATATATAAACTACTTCAATCCCTTCATTCTATAGTCCATTCTGAACTTCCTTTTAACCATCATTTATAATAATCAATATACACATATGTGTTATATATGTGATATATTGTTGTAAGAAACTCCAATATACCAAACAAGAAACGTCAGCATAACATATAACTCCAATATAGCATTCCATATATATCTATATGTCAATGAGTAAAACATCAATGAGTAAAGCATATAGCAATGAGTAAGACATAATGCATAAAAAACTGAAGGGTTACTTGGCAACCCATTAGCTCTATTTAGTTATCATAAAAATTAGACAATGTCTATGCCCTCATTTATCCCATAAGGGGATCAAAGTGTTAATAGTGAATATCAACAGTACTCCCTTCTAGATAATTGTAATTCCCTATTTCCACCTTTATCACTTTATTTAATGTGTTCCAATATGGTGAATTTTAAGCTTTTTGTGTCAGAATTGTGGAATTCGGAAAAGTGTCTTCGTAAACTATGAGTGCTAATTTTGTCATATAGACATATTTTTTGATTGTGTAAAGGAGGAATTTGGAAAAATAAAGATAAATCAAAGAAAGCAGAATTGTAATCTTAACCTTATAGAAAAACAGGCAATAAAACAGTTGAAAACTGATAATATGTTTGTAATAAAGCAAGCTGATAAAAGAGGGGGGCTGTTGTAATACAGAACTGTGAACAATCTCTTCAGTTGAATATCAAAAAGTACTTTTCCAATTGTTAAATACAGCAAAAACTGATAATTTAATATGTGAGAAAGAATTTGACTATTTGTATATGAAACACCCACAGCTAGCTACATTTTATCATATACCCAAAGTCCATAAGGATAAAAACTTCCCACCTGTAAGGCCTATCATATCAGGGATTGATTCCTGAACAGCGAATTTGTCCCATTACATTGACTTGAAGTTACAAAAATATGTAAAGAATCTTCGATCATATTTAAAGGATCATATTTAAAGGACTCTACTACTGTTTAGAATATTATTAAGGAGACCAATTGGAACCTTAATTCCAGATGGTTAATGATCGATGTTCAATCATTATACTCTTCAATTCCACATCATATAGGGTTAAAAGCAGTAGAGAAAAAACTGTTAGAGGATAATAAAATATCAGCAAAAGAATGTATGTTTATTTTGGACAGTATCACCTTTATACTAAGATACAACTATTTCAAATTTGAAGGAGAGTTTTTTCTCCAATGCCAAGGTACAGCCATGGGTACAAAATTTGCACGGGCGTATGCAAATTTACTCATGGGAGAATGGGAACATAAATTTATCTATGACACTAATTATGAACAAAATCATATTACAATGTACAAAAGATATATAGACGATCTTATTATAATTTGTATGGGAGATCTCGTAAGCGTTGAGGAATTTATAGAACATATTAATATTAACTCCTACAATCTGAAATTTACCTATAAAACAGAAGGGAAAAAGATTGACTATATGGATCTTATGGAGGTCATTCCGAGATGATCGCTCGCTGACGTTTTTCTCAGCACAGCGATCAGGTTACTACTGCGCATGCATATACACCGCAATGTGCAGGTGCATCGTACAGCTACAAAGCAGATCATTGCTGAGCGATGGATTTAACAAAGAATCCATTCGCACAGCCAATCGCAAGGAGATTGACAGGAAGAAGGCATTTGTGGGTTTCAACTGACCGTTTTCTGGGAGTGGTGTGGTGAACACAGGCGTGTCCAGGCATTTGGAGTGCGGATGTCTGATGTCAATTCCGGGACCTGCAATGCTGGATTCATCGCACAGGGTAAGTAACTCTTACCCTGCTCTTGTTCTACTCAAAACTTTTTTTGCATAGCAGGGCTGCACAAGTGATCGCAGCCTTGCTATGCAAAAATATACTCCCCCATAGGCGGCGTCTAGTTGATCACACAGGCTGCAAAAAGTTGCAGCATGCGATCAACTCGGAATGAGGGCCTATGTTAGAAGGCTTGCCATCTGGCACAATAAAAACTTCAACATTTTTTAAGGAGACTGATACCAATAGTTATATTCCTGCAGATAGTTGTCATCATCCCAACTGGAAACACAATATACCTTATGGACAATTCCTCCGAATTAGAAGGAATTGCAGTGATGACATCCAATATTGGGAACAATCAGACAAACTAGTAGGTAGATTTCTTGAAAGAGGTTATTGTAAGGTTAAAATTGAAGAAGCAAGAACTAAAGCATTCAAAAGAAAAGAAATAGAATAGAATTATTGAATCCAACACAAAAAAGAACTCGATATCACTAAAAGTAGACCATTTGTCAGTCAATATAATAAGGAAAATAAACAGAACAAGAAAGTCACAGAAAATAATTGGACCATTTTACAAAGAGATCCAATATTGTGCCCTCATCTTCCTCCAAAACCCATGATTACTTTTCAGAAGGCCTCAAACCTTAAGAATGTATTAGCCCCAAGTACCATAAGACCTATAGAAACATCAAATATAGAATCGGGAAATTTTTTAAAACGGTCAGGATGTTATCCATGTACAAAATGCATCTTTTGCAAATTTGTAGAAAAATCACCAGTAATATATGATGAATTAAATAAAAAAATGTTTAGTATAAAAGGATACAGTATGTGTAATTCGACTTTTGTCATATACAAGATTACCTGTGGATGTGGAAAATCTTACATAGGTAAAACTAAACGTATGCTAAAATTAACCATTCAAGAGCATTTGAGTAACATCAAGAACAAAATTAGCACTCATAGTTTACCAAGACACTTTTCCGAATTCCACAATTCTGACACAAAAAGCTTAAAATTCACCATATTGGAACACATTAAATAAAGTGATAAAGGTGGAAATAGGGAAGTCCTGTTGGATATTCACTCTTAACACTTTGACCCCCATATGGGATAAATGAGGACATAGATATTGTCTAATTTTTATGATAACTAAATAGAGCTAATGGGTTGCCACGTAACCCTTCAGTTTTTTATGCATTATGTCTTACTCATTGTTATATGCTATTCATTGATGTTTTACTCATTGACATATAGCTATATATGGAATGCTATATTGGAGTTATATGTTATACTGAAGTTTCTTGTTTAGTATATTGGACTTTCTTGCAACAATATATCACATATGGATATATTGATTGTTGTAAATTATGGTTAAAGGAAGTTCAGATTAGATCATAGAATGAAGGGATGGAAGTAGTTTATATATATTCATTAATATTGAATAATGAAAGATATCACCTTAATATGTAGTCATTGTAATGTAGTAGTGTACCCTATTATTATTATTATTATTATTATTCTTTTGTGTATAATTGTAAAATGTGTGTTAGTTGAAAGACTCTTATTTGTTTAATACTAATTAAGATAGAAACACTAATTACACATATATAAATAAATAATTATATATTCAGTAACATTAGGTTTGTTGCCAACAGCAACAGACCTCTGTTAATTATAATAATTGTTAATATATGAATATAATTGCTATCAACAGATCTTTGTTAATTATAACAGCTGTTAAATATAATTGTTTTAGATCAGTAGAATAGGTCACTATATAGTTCACAATTAAATATTTGTCCCTATAAAGGATATAGTCCACATTCACTACTTAATTAATTACTTATATAAATAATAAAATTATCATTTACAGTACATATAATTAAAAAAAGTATATGTTTTGATGAAATATGGGGCCAATATAAAGATTATGAGGACTACAGTAGCACAAATAATCGCGTCACTATGACAACCCTATTTTAATAAAGAAAGGCACGGCTATTTAAATAACGAGAGGTGCGGATAACAAAGAGGTCCATTAACATATCAGGACCCATTTACAAAGGCTTTGAATAGCTCATTTAAATAGATAGAGGTGCGGCCAGCCAAAAAGGTTGTGTCCCTATGACAACAATGTCCCCAATCACGGGGGTGTGGTATGGAAGGTAGATAGTAACTAGGTCAACAGTGTCTAGGTCGACCACTATTAGTCAACAGTAACTAGGTCGACAGGGTCTCTAGGTCTACAGGGTCTTTAGGTCAACATGGTCTAGGTCAACAGGTCAAAATGTCGACATGAGTTTTTTATGTTTATTTGGTGTTGTTTTCTTCGTAGAGTGACCGTGAACCCCAATTAGTGCACCGTGTACCCTTGAATGGCTCACTTCGCTCGCCATGCTTTGGGCAAGGTGCCTTGCTTATCTCGGCACAGGTTACTGTTCCAATCGTAGTCCACATGGACCGTTAAGTATGGAAAGGTTTAAAAAAAGAAAAAATCGTGAAAAACTCATGTCGACCTTTTGACCTGTCGACCTAGAACATGTCGACCTAGAGACCCTGATGACCTAGTAACCCTGTCGACCTAGTTACTGTCGATCAATAGTGGTCGACCTAGATAGTATCAACTTAGTTACTGTCGACCTAGAGTACGGATACCAATCACGGACCGGGACTGCCCCTATATGACTGGGCTCAGAGGAGGCTTGGACGTCACATGTGTGATGACGTTGCGCACGTCATGTGACTTGCAAAATGACATTGCACATGTTAATAGGAGGCTTGGAGCGCAACCAGGAAGCGGGAATCCCGCTCCTGGAGCGCAAAACGGATTGTTAAGTCCATTTAGAGAGCAACATATCATTCCACTGAACACCAACATACCTCAAAGGAAAGATTAATAATAAGGAATAGATATTAAAGTCCCTAATTAAATGAAATATAGTTTAAAAGAAGTTTTAAACTAATTTATGTTTGAGACCAAACAGGAAGTGATGTAACCCATGAAGGGACTTAAATAGAGAGCCATGGTGCCTATCATTCATTTCAGATTTGGATCCCAGAGCATGTAGACGTGTAGAACTGCTGCTGGTAAGTTTAACCTCCACCCTCATGTAATTTTAACTTTTAGATTCTCCATTATAATTATTAGAATAATCACTATACTGCTTCCTAAAATAGGTAAAAATCAGAATACTGACAGCAGCTGAGAGTTTTTATTTATTACTGATCCTTGGTTCAGATACAAACCTACTGTATAGTTTGTATCTAATTCATTCATTTGTCAGTATTTGTAATTTATCTTTATTTTTAGTCCCAGTCCCATTAAAATAAATTAAGTTAAATTATATATATTTTTTGTTGTAGGAATCTTTACAAACATAAAATCCAGTTAATCCGAGTCATAGGAACCTCTACAAATATTTAATCCAGCTAAAAGTCATTAAACTGTGGAATCCAATTAAGATTACTCTAAATATATATATTTTTTTAGTAAGTATTTATTGGTTATAATGGTTGTTTATACAATCTTATAAATTCATAAATTAACCCAAACGTTTCTTTTTAATTAGGTAAAATAACCTGCATTTGCTTAAGAAAGATAATTCTTTCAATTATTTCCGTCATCACAATATGAAAACTCTGTTGTCTAAAAATTAGTAAGTATATTATTAAGATACGGATTACATAGAATATTATGAAGCCTTTCAATAGACAACCATTATTTGAATAACAATAAAGATCATTATTCATTGTAAAACATTGTAACCTTTATTGAAAAAAAGTTTTTTTTCTATTTTGATAATTATGAATTATCTTTTCAACTACATATTATGTTATGATGGATCAATTAAATATATTGTGTAGAGAATATTCAAATTATCAGATGTATTGTGTATTAAGATATGTTTTCTCCTTCCTTGCACCCAAAGACACCCCTGAAGAAGTTGCCATAGATGAAACGCGTTGGGTGAAACAAATTATCTTTATTTCAATATATATTTTTTATCATTGTATTTACAAAAATTTAACAAACAAACAAGTTTTTTTTAAAACAGTTGACATTTGTTGTCAGAAATGATTATGGAAATGTATTTTTTTTTTCAAATTACATCTTTTTTGAGGTTTTAACTTGTGTGAGAGAAAGAGAAATGGGGGTACAGAAATAAAAAGGGAGAGGGCAGGGGAGGAGCACATCAAATTGGTACAGACAGTTATCTGAACATAGTATTACAGTAGCAAACTGGTTCCGATAACTTATATAGTCGTATAAGTAAATACAGATCACAGCATCATAGAGAATAGGCAGGCAGTCAAATAAAGAAGTGTAAAGATGCCAATAGGGATAATCAAGACTTATGATATAATGAGGGACTGGCTGGCGGCCATAAGCCTAATTTAATAGTTAGTGGGCATGGTCACCTGAGATTCTATGCGTTCTGTAGTCACTCCATAGGAACCATCTAATAAGCGGGCAGGAGGTTGAAGAGGAGTAAACCGCCCCTGCAGTTTCAAACTCAAAGTGTGATTGAACCACAGTCTCAATAGACTCTAGCTTGGGAATTGTGTTCGTACGCCAGTGGTATGCAAGGAAAATTTTGGTGGCTAATAAGATATGATTCATTATGTATCTGTCATTATTTGGTAGGTGTCCTGTGTATATATGTAGGAGGGCTAATTTGGCGTGAGGGGACACCAGGATACCTAACACCCTAGATATGAGGGAGAATACTGAGATCCATAGATTAGTGATAACTGGGCATGACCAGAAGATATGTGACAGATATCCTACATTGCCACAATCTCGCCAGCAATTACGTGAAAGGTCATTGTTCATATTATGTAGCCGAATTGGAGTCAAGTATACTCTGTGGAGAAGTTTATAAAATGCTTCAATATGATTAGTGCATTTCAACATTCGTTGGGCTTTTTGAAACAACAATTCCCACTCTTCATTTGTTGCAGTTCAAGTCTACCTCCCATTTAGTTTGGCAGGGCAGTTTGTGCTGGTTCTGAGTTGCATTCAAGAAATTGTACTAACGTGATATAGATCCTCTAGTGCCACTTTTGGTAAGCAATGTATGAATATTAGTAGGAATGGGGGAGGGCTTATGAGGATATGGTGATGCCTGTGTCCACCAATGCCGAATTTGTAAAAATTTATAGAAATCTCTATGGGACACAAAGTATTGGGAATTAAATTTACAGAATGTAGCGAGAGAGTCACTGTTCTTGATTTGATGCGGGGTAAACATTCCGCTTGCACCCCAGCCATCAAGTCTGAGATTCGGAATAAGGGACGCCAAGCCAATTAAAGATAAATCAGAGGAGGGCAAGAAAACGTCATCAGACTTACATAAAAAGTCTAACCAGATTTTTCGTGAAACCTTCACAGAGTGTAGTATGTTAGCAAAGGATTTTCCCTCAGCTTGTGGGAGCCACAGAATGTCCGATAGAGATAGTGGGAGAAGTTTATCACGTTCTATCCCGACCCAAGGCATGGAGTTATCCAGGGTAAACCAGTGACCTAGTTGTGCTAAAATACAGGCCGATTGATATTTACGAAGATCCGGGTAAGCCAGGCCCCCGTCCGATTTATCAAGAGACATTATTTTTCGTGACAATCTTGCTTTTTTCCCTTGCCAGACATATTTATTGAAAACAGAATAGAGTTTACCTATCAGATAATTGGGGAGGAGGACAGGATTAGTTCTAAAAAGATACAACATTTTGGAAAGGCTCACCATCTTTAAGGCCGCTATACGCCCGAACCACAGCATATGATGCATCATCCAGTCCATTGTCAATTGTGTGATCTGTCGTAATAGGGGGAGATAATTAGCTGAGATCAAATCGATACATACGGTGTTATCTGAATTCCGAGGTATTTTAAACTTCTATCTTGCCAGGCAAATGGGGATTGCATTCACTGGAAGATTAATAGGCAAAGCTTCGGTTTTGGTACTGTTCAATTTATAATATGAAACTATGGAAAATTCTTCCAATATGGGGAAGAGATGGGAAAGAGCTGAAGGAGGCTCCATTAATGTGAGCAGTACGTCATCAGCGAAGAGGCATATTTTGTAAGTCTTACCAGACAATACAGGCCCTCTTATATTAGGATTTGATCTGATCATTTCCGCCAGGGGTTCGATCAGTAGCGCAAACATTAATGGAGAAAGAAGACATCCTTGGTGTGTCCCGTTTGTAAAATGGAATTTCGATGATAGCATGCCGTTTACGTATACCTTAGCTGAAGGGTTGGTGTAAAGAGCTAACATGGAGGATAGGATCTTACCAGCAAATCCGAATTTACCCAACACAGCCCGCATGCAGCCCCAATGAACACAGTCTAAAGCCTTCTCCGCGTTAAATGATAATAGCAAAAGGGAAGAATCAGTGCTCAAGTAAATGTCGATCAGGTCAATAATCCATCTAGTATTGTCAGGGGATTGTCTCCCTTGGACAAATACAACCTGATCCTGATGTAATAGATTAGGGAGATAAGGGCAAATCCGGTTCTCGATAAGTTTCGCGTAAATTTTAATGTCCATGTTCAGGGGTGGATTGGGAACAAAAAGCGGCCCTGGAAAAAATTGTACTAGTGGCCCCACATGGGCAGCATCAGAGGTGTAAGGTCTAGCCATGGGGCATGGCTGCAGCACCCTCCCCCCAAGACTTTCCAGATAGTGGGCATGTCTAGCATGAAGGGGGAAGTTAAAAAGAAATAACATTAAATATTATGAGTACATTATATGATACACCTTCAGAATTTAGGAAACTATGGCCCTCATTCCGAGTTGTTCGCTCGCTAGCTGCTTTTAGCTGCATTGCACACGCTAGGCCGCCACCCTCTGGGAGTGTATCTTAGCTTAGCAGAATAGCAAACAAAAGATTAGAAGAATTGCTAATAAATAATTCTTTGCAGTTTCTGAGTAGCTCCAGACCTACTAATAGATTGCGATCAGCTCAGTCTGTTTAGTTCCTGGTTTGACGTCACAAACACGCCCTGCGTTCGGCCAGCCACTCCCCCGTTTCTGCAGACACTCCCGCGTTTTTTAGCACACTCCCGGAAAACGCTCAGTTACCACCCAGAAACGCCCCTCTCCTGTCAATCATTCACCGATCAGCAGTGCGACTGAAAAGCGCCACAGGATCCACAGCAAAACTGCTAAGTTTTTAGTTAAATAACTAAGCGCATGCACCCTGCGTGCCTTGCACATGCGCAATTTGCAACAAATTGCAGCATAGCGAAAATCGGCAACGAGCGAACAACTCGGAATGACCACCTATATAATTTTTTAGAAAGATATATTTTATCGTTTATTACACCAACCGTATCCCAATCACTATTCACTCAATCTTATATGTCAGCCAAGCAGGCAGACAGAGCATACACTAGATCATCTGCAATCACAGGATAAGTGGCAAAGTAATTTTCATATATGCAAATTATTTTGCATCTTATTCATTATGTCTATAAAAAGGACCACATGTCCTCAAACAAAACAGGCCCCACGGGTGCATCGGCCCATCGGGGATCTTCCCTATGAACCCTATGGCCAATCCGCCTCTGTCCGTGTTCAAAAGGGCTATCGGGCAGTAATTAGGCATAAACACCTGGTTTTTACCCGGTTTAGTAAAGGTGACAATACGGGCTTCCAGCATCTCATCTGGGAATGAACCATGTTCAGATGCATGGTTAAAGACAGTGGTCAGGAGGGAAACCAAGGATTCCTTAAAAGTTTTGTAGAAATTATTAGTGTAGCCATAAGGGCCCGGTGATTTATTCAGGGGGAGGGAGTCAATAACAGCAATGGAAATGTATTTTTGAAGTTGTCAATTTTGGTTTTTAATAAAACATGTTTTTAATAGTTGGATGGATGTATTTATAAGGTACTAATAAAGCATCCTCAGTTCCTATACATAAACATTGGAATTTAATTAGAGCGCTCCTCAGAGATATCTTTATATATATATATATATATATATATATATATATATATATATATATGGTGAATGGAAGGCGGCACTCAGGAGACTTTCATAAACGTAGAAAACGTGCTTTAATGTGTATCAACGTTTCGGGAGACGCACTCCCTTCCTCAGGACACAGCAAAACAAGTGACAAACAGTGCAAAAACGTACTTAAATACCTTACCATCCCTTACCATCCCCTGGCTCGGCCACCTCCGTCACGGCCAGCAGCATCCCGGTCAACGGAGCCCGCACTTCCGGATTCGGCTAAGCCTGCCCCTTCCGAGTGACGTCATTCCATTGCCGGGCGCCGCGGCCGCGGGGAGGGCCCACACGAGCAAGAGACCAGCATTGTCATGGGGATGTGTTGCTCTAGCAACAAAACAAAACAAGAAAAACATAAACAACAGTGCAGATATGACCACTTACGTGGATATGTAAAAACATGATCAAATACATTAAAAACCCATGGTGCCTGATGACACACACTGCATTCGCAATGTGTGATATGGAGAACACTATGCCACATAAACAATTGTGTATATAAAAATATAACATGAAAAATGAAAATAAAAAGGGAAGTGTTAAAAACATCTGGACACATGCTGCTGACATTACTGTAAATAACATTGTTGGATAAACTTATACAAAATATATACATAATATACCCTACAGGTCCCCAAACCTCTGTCCTCGATATACGGCCTACAGAGGGGGGGAGAGAGGGGAGAATCTCCCACAAATCCATGGGCCAAAATACGTGGACCTACATGGAACATAGTAATGCCGGGAGAATGAATACTCTCTTTCAAGTACTTAACCCTGAACCTACATCCTAGCTCAGAGAAAGCAACTCAAGCTTAAGTATTCATTTAAGCCGCGGGGATGGATTGTATCTAGCTTATGGATCCATCTCGCCTCCAATTGCAACAATTTTTTTGCTCGGTTGCCGCCTCGTAATGAATCAGAAACCTGATCCACTATTTTGTAGCTAACTTAGGCAAGACTGTGGCGCATCTGGGCAAACTGGCGTGTGCTCCCTGACACTAGTGCTGCCCTGATCGCCGACCTATGTTGGGCCATCCGTTCTTTAAATAGACACTGGGTCTTGCCCACATAATACAGACTGCAGGGACAAATCAGCACATAAATTACATACATGGAGCTACACGTCAATGGTTTTAGGATTCTCATCTTTTTCCCAGTATGTGGGTGTGAGATGGAATCCCCTGTCAGCATGTAGCTGCACATAGTGCAGCCCAGACATTTAAAGCAGCCTGCCGTACGTGTCAAGAAATGTGTTGTGGGCCGTGTCTTTGTAAAACCCGTGACATCGTTCTTAACTACCAGGTCTTTGATGTTGGAGCTGCGAGTGTAACAGGGCATTATTCTGCTGTTCTTTAAGCTTGATAAATTGGGATCTGAAGTGATCATGGGCCACAATTGCTTAACTTTTCTATTGGTCCTTCTGCTTGAGGTATTGAACTGGTTTACCCAGGCGATTTTAGGGACAGAGGGCACTGGATCTTTGACCTGTAGTAGTTCCTGTCTACTTAGGGATAGAGCCCTGGCGCGCGCTTTCTTCAAAAGACCTGGCGGATAGCCCCTCTGTAGAAATCTGTTAGTCATGATTTCTAACTGTGCCTCCAGTTCATCAGGGGCGCTGGTGATTCTGCACACACTGAGGAACTGGGAATATGGTAAGCCCTGAATTAAAGCTGGAGGGTGGAAACTCTCATATCTGAGGAGTGTATTGTGATCCGTGGGCTTGGAGTATAATGTAGTCTGCAACACACCTCCTCGCACCAGGATCTTCGTGTCCAAAAAACATATTTCAGACCTATGGGTGGCCAGGGTGAACTTAATCGGGCTAGATGTGTTGTTATGAGCCTCTACTATTTCGACCAGGGATCCCTCGTCCCCAGTCCAAAACAGTAGAAGATCGTCTATATACCTCGTATATAGGAAAATAGACCTGGCAATCTCAACATCCTCAAAGAAAGTTTGTCTCTCCACCTCCCACATGTATGTATTGGCTAGCGATGGGGCCACCGCTGACCCAATTGCACAGCCGGTCTTCTGAAGGAAGAACCTGCCATTAAACAAAAAGTAATTATGGCTAAGGGTGTACTCCAGTAGATTAACAAACAAATCCACATCAGGGCCCGTGTACTTGGGATTATTGGTAATAAAGTGTCTCACGGCTATTAGCCCGGCCTGGTGTGGGATGCATGTGTAGAGGCTGGCCACGTCAAGCGTGGCCAGTACCGTGCCCGGTGGAATGGGCCCTAGCTGTGCAAACTGTCTTAACAACGTGCTTGTATCTTTCAAGTGTGTGGGGGTGGCTTGAATGCAAGGTTGCAAAAAAAAGTCTAAATATCTAGCAATCGGCTCACATAGTGAGCCTCTGGCAGAGATAATGGGGCGCCCGGGCGGATGCTGCACATCCTTATGGAACTTGGGAATGGAATAGAAAACAGGGACTACTGGGTGTGGACACAACAATTTGGTATAGATGTCATGGGTGATCAACCCCTCCTCTTTGGCATGTGATAACATCTGCTCTAATTCTACCTTAAACTGGGCGGTAGGATCACCATCTAGCAAAACATACGTCTGGCTATCTGAAAGCAATCGATCGCATTCTGCTATGTAATCATCAGTATCTAATATAACAATGGCACCCCCTTTGTCAGCGCCCCTGATGATGATGTCCTGTCTGGCGCTCAAATCTTGGAGGGCGCCATGTTCTTCTTTGGACATGTTCCTATATACATGCGGAGGAGGATCGTCCTGCAGATGTTCCAACATCCGTGTAAATGTTTTAATGGCCGCATTTTGCGACACCGGATCAAAATGTGAGCCAGAGGTCAGTCCTTTTATCAGCCTTTTTGTCTATGATCAACATGCTTGTCAAAATGCTCTTTGAGTTTTAAACTTCTGTTGAATTTATACGCTTCAACCTTCCATTGGAAATCGTCTGGTGATTTAGTGGGAACATACGACAGTCCTCTACTAAGGACAGCTAATTCTGCTGTCGTTAGTACTGAATGTGATAAATTGAAGATTAAGTCCGACGCGGCCTGGGTGGTCTTCCTCCCCGCCTGCCGCCTCGACTGGCCACCCCGTCTGGTGGGTTTCTTCTTTTGCCGGAGGCCAGTGCCCGGGTGACCGCCCCTAAAGGGACACCTTGAGCAGACACCGCTGAATCAGAAACAGCTGTTTCATCCGTTTCACTTGCCGAGGTGCTTGCTTGAGGTCTCTGGGTCCTTCGTCTGTATGCTCTCTCCGTCTTTCCTCTGGTTGCCACACCTGTGGCTTTCGCTAACCAGGTATATACCCGATGTTGCTCATAATCAGCTTGTACTTTAAGCAGTTTAGCCTTCTTATATTTGAGCAAATCGAGCCTGTATGTCTCTACCTGGTTTTTCAGCTTATCCAGCCAATTAGTGGTTTTATCATCAGAGAGACTCTGGAGATGTTGTTCCTCAAATGCGCGAAGCTTCTCCCTGGTTATCCATCCCCGCGGCTTAAATGAATACTTAAGCTTGAGTTGCTTTCTCTGAGCTAGGATGTAGGTTCAGGGTTAAGTACTTGAAAGAGAGTATTCATTCTCCCGGCATTACTATGTTCCATGTAGGTCCACGTATTGTGGCCCATGGATTTGTGGGAGATTCTCCCCTCTCCCCCCCTCTGTAGGCCGTATATCGAGGACAGAGGTTTGGGGACCTGTAGGGTATATTATGTATATATTTTGTATAAGTTTATCCAACAATGTTATTTACAGTAATGTCAGCAGCATGTGTCCAGATGTTTTTAACACTTCACTTTTTATTTTCATTTTTTATGTTATATTTTTATATACACAATTGTTTATGTGGCATAGTGTTCTCCATATCACACATTGCGAATGCAGTGTGTGTCATCAGGCACCATGGGTTTTTAATGTATTTGATCATGTTTTTACATATCCACGTAAGTGGTCATATCTGCACTGTTGTTTATGTTTTTCTTGTTTTGTTTTGTTGCTAGAGCAACACATCCCCATGACAATGCTGGTCTCTTGCTCGTGTGGGCCCTCCCCGCGGCCGCGTCGCCCGGCAATGGAATGACGTCACTCGGAAGGGGCAGGCTTAGCCGAATCCGGAAGTGCGGGCTCCGTGGACCGGGACGCTGCTGGCCGTGACGGAGGTGGCCGAGCCAGGGGATGGTAAGGTATTTAAGTACGTTTTTGCACTGTTTGTCACTTGTTTTGCTGTGACCTGAGGAAGGGAGTGCGTCTCCTGAAACGTTGATACACATTAAAGCACGTTTTCTACGTTTATGAAAGTCTCCTGAGTGCCGCCTTCCATTCACCATACATAGAGCCACTTTGCTCAAGGAGGGCACCAGAGCAGATCCCCTGTGGGTACGAGGAGTGCCAGACCCAACAGAGCGGTATATATATATATATATATATATATATATATATAGTAGTGATGAGCGGATTATTCAGAAGTAAACAGGCAGCGGCACTCAGGAGACTTTCTCAAAGTGGATAAAGTGCAGAAATTTTAATCCATATTGAAATCGGGTGACCAACATTTCGGGGCTGTGGCGCCCCTTTGTCAAGGTGATACAAAATATATATATATATACACACAGTATATATATATACACAGGGGTTAAAGTGAGCTGGAACATGGCAGAACTGCGTTCTGTCAGTTCCAGTTGGAGACGGAACGCAGTTCCGCCTCCTCCGGCTCACCTCACCCCATGTGTCCCCGGCGCCGCACATGGAGATGACGGGCGCCCGCTGAGATTGTGTTACCAGCGGGCACCCGTCTCCCTGCACAGCGGCAGCCGGAGGCAGGAGCTCAGTACTGAGCTCCGGCTTTGTCAGTGCACGCTGTGGGAGAGACGTCATAACGTCTCTCCCATAGTGCCGAGGAGCGGGCACACAGGAGACTGCAGCGGCCGGACACGGAGTGGGGCTTGGTAAGTATGGTGTGTTGTGTTTGTTTGTTTGTTTTATTTGTGTAGCTGCGCATCTACTGGGGGGGCATTACTACTGGGGGGCACACTACTGAGGGGCACCTACTGGGGGCAAACAACTGGGGGGTGCATTACTACTGGGGGCAAACTACTGGGGGTATTTCTACTGGGGGCATCTACTGGGGGCAAACTACTGGGGGCATTACTACTGGGGGCATCTATTGGGGGGCAAACTACTGGGGGACATTACTACTGGGGGCAAGCTACTGGGGGCAAACTACAGGAGGGCATTACTACTGGCTTGTAAACTACTGAGGGGCATCTACTGGGGGCTAACTACTGGGGGCAAACTACAGGAGGGCATTACTACTGGGGGCATTACTACTGGGGGCGTAACTACAGGGACTAAACTACTGGGGGCATTACTACTTGGAGGCATTACTACTGGGGGCTAAACTACAAGGGGGCATAACTACAGGGGCTAAACGACTGGGGGCATTACTGCAGGCAACATTACTACTGGGGGCAATATTACACAGGGGCATTACCATTAAGGGCATTACTACTGGGGGCACTACTAATGAGGGCATTGTAAAAGGGGCACTTCATAAGGGGCATCACTCCTGGGGACATAAGGGGCACTGCTATTGCGGGCATTGCATAAGGGGCACCACTACTATGGGCTCTATATAAGGGGCACTACTACTGTGGGCATTGTGTAAGAGGCGCTACTGCTGTGGGCATTATGTGTATTATGGGGTGCTACTACAGTGGGCATTATTACTATTGTGTAACACGCCCCTTTTATGAGACCACACCCCTTTTTGCACGCGCAATACCTTTGTTACTTTGGCGCCGTGGGGAGGGGGGTGAGTTCCACCACCTCTCTAGGACCACTTTAAGCACTGTATATACATATATTTCTCATACATCCTAGAGGATGCTGGGGTCCACTTCAGTACCATGGGGTATAGACGGTTCCGCAGGAGCCATGGGCATTTTAAAACTTTTCAAGGGTGTGAACTGGCTCCTCCCTCTATGCCCCTCCTCCAGACCTCAGTTTAGAAAATGTGCCCAGGCAGACTGGATGCACTCCAGGGGAGCTCTACTGAGTTTCTCTGCAAGACTTATGTTAGGTTTTTTATTTTCAGGGAGGACTGCTGGCAACAGTCTCCCTGCTTCATGGCAACTTCCTGAATAGTTTCATGGCTCTGATTCTGGCTGACAGGACACGATTAGCTACTGAAAGGGTACTGAACGCTAGCTGGGGCTATGTGCTCACTCCCACAGCCCGCCGTCACCCCCCGTACAGAGCCAGAAGTCAGAAGACAGGTGAGTGTAAGAAGAAGAATCTTCAGTCATCGTGACGGCTAAAAGGTACCGCGCAGCGGGTGGGAACGCTACGCGCCATGCAACCCACACACACAAGCGGGGGGCGCCCTGGGCAGCATGAAACCTACTAAACTGGCAAAAATAAGGGGCATAAGATGCTGAGGCACAGCCAGTATATATATCAGTATCAAAAAATCTGAGGGGAAATGCGCCATTACGGGGGTGGGGCTTCCTCCTCAGTCAGCCAGCACACTGCTCAGCACCATTTTCTCTCACTCTAGGCTGCAGAGAAGAACGCTGGGCCTCCTCCACTGCTGAACCAAGTATCAGGGTGCAATACAGGGGGGGCACAGTGAAATTTGGTGATATATATATTGTGTGAAAATATCATTATAAAAGCGCTAAAGGTCTGTGGGCATTTTGTGTTCACAGACATTTTATTACTGGTGCTGGGTTGTGAACTGGCAAATCCTATCTGTGTCCTACTGACAGATTTTACTGTGAGTCTGTCCCCTATAAGTCCCGGAGTGTCTGTGGTGTGGTTGTGCACATGTGTGACATGTCTGAGGCAGGGAGCTCTTCCCCTGAGGGAGCCATTTTAGGGACACAGAGTTGTAATGTGGTGGTGCTGCCGGCACACCACGAGTCTGAATGGGTGAAAGAATTACGTGATAGTGTGAATCATATCAGTAAGAGATTGGATAAGTCTGAGTCTCATGCAGAAAGTTGGAGAAAATCAGTGGAAGATGTGATTTTTCATAGTTCTGCCTTTTCATCCGCAGGCGACCCCTCTGGGTCACATAAGAGACCTTTTGCTCAAATTGTACAAACTGATACCGACACGGACTCTGCTTCTTGTGTCGACACTAGTGATTCCAGGGGAATAGATCCTAAATTGGCAAAAAGCATTCAATACATGATTGTTGCTGTAAGGGAGGTTTTGGAAGTTACGGAAGCCCCTCCTGTACCTCAGGAGAAGGCTTATTTTTGTAAAGAAAAGAAAATTAATGTAACTTTCCCTCTGTCTCACGAGCTAAATACTCTCTTTGAGGGAATTTGGGCAAACCCTGAAAAGAAGTTTCAGATTCCCAAAAGGATTCAGGTTGCTTATCCTTTCCCGGCAGAGGACAGGAAAAGGTGGGAGTCACCCCCAGTTTTAGACAGTGCCCTGTCACGGTTAACAAAAAAGGTGATTCTCCCTGAACCTGGGATGGCTTCACTAAAGGAGCCGGCAGACCGCAAGTTGGAGACTACGTTAAAATCTATTTATGTGGCCAATGGTACACTGCTCAGGCCCACCATTGCTTGTGCATGGGTGAGTAGTGCTATCGAAAAATGGTCAGATAACTTGTCATCTGAAATTGACACGATAGATAGAGACAAGATACTCCTAAAGTTAGGTCATATCAAAGAAGCTGCTGCATACATGCTAGATGCCATGAAGGATATTGGGCTTTTAGGTTCGAAAGCCGCTACCATGGCAGTCTCGGCTCGGAGGGCGTTGTGGATTCACCAGTGGAATGCTTATGCAGATTCCAAAAGAAATATGGAGGCGCTCCCGTATAAAGGTGAGGCCTTGTTTGGAGATGGGCTGGATGCGTTGGTCTCTGTTGCTACTGCAGGTAAGTCGACATTCTTGCCTTATGCTCCTGCACTGGTGAAAAAGACACATCACTCTCAGATGCAGTCCTTTCAGCCCAACAAATACAAAAAGGCTAAAGGTTCCCCCTTCTTTGCAGGTAGAGGGAGAGGACGAGGAAAAAAGTCAGCAGTGTCTCCCAGATCGCAGGAGCAAAAGTCCACCACTGGTTCTGTCAAATCTGCAGCATGACGTTGGGGCTCTCTTGCAGGAGTCCGCTCGCGTGGGGGCACGTCTGAAACTTTTCAGTCAGATCTGGGCTCAATCTGGCCTGGACCCATAGGTTTTTCAAATAGTGTCCCATGGATACAAGCTGGAGTTTCAAGACGTCCCCCCATGCCGATTTTTCAAATCGACCTTACCAGCTTCTCTTTCAGACAAGGAAGTAGTAAAGGCTGCAATTCAAAAATTATGTCAGGATCAAGTCATTGTCCTGTGCCCTTGTCACAGCAAGGAGAAGGTTTTTATTCAAGCCTCTTCGTAGTTCCGAAGCCGGATGGCTCGGTCAGACAAATTTTAAACCTGAAAAATCTGAATCTCTACCTGAGAAGGTTCAAGTTCAAGATGGAATCTCTGAGAGCAGTGATTTCCAGTCTGGAGGAAGGGGACGTCATGGTGTCAGTAGACATAAAAGATGCTTACTTACATGTTCCCATTTATCCTCCTCACCAAGCTTATCTGAGATTCGCAATACAGGATAGCCATTACCAGTTCCAGACATTGCCGTTCGGCTCGGTGCCGTTCTCCACGGCACCGAGAGTATTCACCAAGGTGATGGCAGAGATGATGGTCCTCCTTCGACAACAAGGAGTCAATATAATTCCTTACCTGGATGATCTCCTGATAAAAGCGAGATCCAGGGAACGGTTGTTGCAGAACATTGCACTCTCCCTGTCAGTACTCCAACAACACGGTTGGATCATAAATTTTCCAAAGTCGAAGTTGGAACCAACGACAAGATTGTCTTTTCTAGGGATGATACTGGACACAGAAGTACAGAGGGTATTTCTTCCATTAGAAAAGGCTCTGAAAATCCAGAGAATGGTCAAACAAATTTTGAAACCAACAAGAGTGTCGATCCATCAATACATTCGGTTGCTGGGGAAGATGGTAGCGGCCTAGGAGGCCATACAGTTTGGCCGTTTCCATTCCAGAGTATTCCAGTGGGACCTGTTGGATAAGTGGTCCGGATCCCACCTACACATGCAGCAGAAGATAGTCCTGTCCTCCAAAGCCAGGATTTCGCTCCTGTGGTGGCTACACAGTTCTCACCTATTAGAGGGACGCAGGTTCGGGATTCAGGACTGGGTCCTGGTAACCACGAATGCAAGTCTCCGAGGCTGGGGAGCGATCACAAAGGGAAAAAGTTTCCAAGGAAAATGGTCAAGTCAGGAAACCTGTCCTCACATAAACGTTCAGGAATTGAGAGCCATTTACAACGGCCTTCTACAAGCGGTGCATCTTCTTCAAGATCAACCCGTGCTGATCCATTCAGACAATGTAACAGCAGTCGTGTACATAAACCGTCAGGGCGGAACAAAAAGCAGAGCGGCAATGGCAGAGGTGAAAAAGATCCTCCTCTGGGCAGAAAGACATGCAAGAGCTCTGTCAGCAATTTTCATTCTGGGAGTGGACAACTGGGAAGCAGACTTCCTCAGCAGACACGATCTCCATCCAGGAGAGTGGGGCCTCCACCAAGAAGTCTTCGCAGAGGTGACAGGTCTTTGGGGAATTCCTCAAATAGACATGATGGCATCTCGTCTCAACAAGAAGCTTCAGAGATATTGTTCCAGGTCGAGAGACCCTCAAGCAATAGCAGTGGATGCACTAGTGATCCAGTGGGTGTTTCGGTCGGTATATGTCTACCCTCTACTTCCACTAATACCGAAAGTTCTCAAGCTCATAAGAAGAACTAGGGTTCGAGCGATCCTCATTGTTCCAGACTGGCCAAGGAGGGCTTGGTATACAGATCTTCATGAGTTGCTCATAGAAGATCCTCGGCCTCATCCTCTTTGCGAGGACCTGCTGCAGAAGGGGCCGTGCGTGTATCAAGGCTTACCGCGGCTATGTTTGACGGCATGGCTGTTGAGCGCCGGATCCTAGCCCGAAAGGGTATTCCAAAAGAAGTCATTCCCACTCTTATTCAGGCCAGGAAAGGAGTAACGTCTAAACATTACCACCGTATTTGGAGAAAATATGTGTCTTGGTGTGAATCCAAGAAGGCTCCTACGAAAGAGTTTCACTTGGGACGTTTTCTCCATTTTCTACAGGCAGGTGTGGATGCGGGCCCAAGATTGGGTTCAATCAAGGTCCAGATTTTGGCCTTATCAGTTTTCTTTCAGAAACAATTGGCCTCCCTTCCAGAAGTTCAGACGTTCGTGAAAGGGGTGGTGCACATCCAACCTCCATTTGTGCCCCTGGTGGCACCATGGGACCTTAATGTGGTGTTGCAATTCCTTCAGTTGAATTGGTTTAAACCTCTACAGGAGATAGAATTGAAGTTTCTCACTTGGAAAGTGGTGATGCTTTTGGCCTTGGCATCCGCAAGGCGGGTGTCTGAGTTGGGGGCCTTGTCTCACAAGAGCCCTTACCTGATCTTCCATGAAGATAGGGCAGAGTTGAGAACTCGCCAATAATTTCTTCCGAAGGTGGTTTCGTCTTTCCATATAAACCAGCCTATTGTGGTGCCAGTGGCTACTGACACCTTCTCTGCATCAAAGTCTCTTGATGTGGTTAGAGCTTTGAAAATTTATGTCACAAGAACAGCTAGGATACGGAAAACAGAGGCTCTTTTTATCCTGTATGCTCCCAACAAGATTGGGTGTCCTGCTCTAAGCAGACCATTGCGCGCTGGATCAGAGGGACGATTCAGCACGCTCATTCCACGGCAGGATTGCCGATACCGAAGTTGGAAAATGCCCATTCTATTAGAAAGGTGGGCTCAACCTGGACGGCTGCCCAGGGGGTCTCGGCGTCACAACTCTGCCGAGCAGCTACTTGGTCAGGGGCAAACATTGCACAAATATTGGAAAGCTGCTCACTCAGATTGAAATATCACTCAGGTGCTAAAAGGGAGGGGTAATTCTGTGTAAGAAAAAACTATTTGGGTTCCCTAATGCACACTTACACAGAATTACCCCTCCCTTTTATCACCTGAGTGATATTTCAATCTAATTGAAAAGCTTTCCAATATTTGTGCATTGTATTTAAAGATGCATGGATGGGTCAGCATTAGGAGGGATTGCTGTCTCCAGAGTGCCATTGGAGAGGTCAGGGGTGTCTCCAGGTAAGCTGGCTCTCAGATGCTGTAGGAGCCATCATTATGTGGCCTTACACTGGGCATTCAGATTCAGACATATATGTAATTATTTATGGGGTGGGTGTGGGGTGCGGTGGCCCCTGTGTCGGTGTGGCTGGGCGGCTTCAGGTCGGCACACCCTAACACTTTATTAACACTCATGATTTTCCTTATCACTTTGTATATATTTTTGTATTATTTTAATCACACTTCACTTATATAGCACTTCTGTGCTTCTTATTAACCCTTATTAATTTTCACTTGTGTGCTGACATGGGGTGGCCGACCTGTGCCGGCATGATGGGGTCTTGCACCCCAGAACCATACCTAGTATTAGGGACCCCCCAGTGACGGAGAAGCTTGCTGATCGGCCTGGGGGCTTAACCCTATATCTGCAGATATACGCAACTAAGATCTCCGTATTATCTGATTATTATGTAGTATTATTTATTTCTCACTCAGTGTGCATTAGGGAACTCAAATTGTTTTTTTCTTACACAGAATTACCCCTCCCTTTTAGCACCTGAGTGATATTTCAATCTGATTGAGCAGCTTTCCAATATTTGTGCATTGTATTTAGAGAGGCATGGATGGGTCAGCATTAGGAGGGATTGCTGACTCCAGAGTGCCATTGGAGAGGTCAGGGGTGTCTCCAGGTAAGCTGGCTCTCAGATGCTGTAGGAGCCATTATTATGTGGCCTTACACTGGGCATTCAGACCCAGACATATATGTAATTATTTATGGGGTGGGTGTGGGGTGCGGTGGCCCCTGTGTCGGTGTTGCTGGGCGGCTTCAGGTCGGCACATCCTAACACTTTATTAACACTCATGATTTTCCTTATCACTTTGTATATATTTTTGTATTATTTTAATCACACTTCACTTATATAGCACTTCTGTGCTTCTTATTAACCCTTATTAATTTTCACTTGTGTGCTGACCTGGGGTGGCCGACCTGTGCAGCCATGATGGGGTCTTGCACCCCAGACCCATACCTAGTATTAGGGACCCCAGTGACGGAGAAGCCTTGCCGATCGGCCTGGGGGCTTAACCCTATATCTGCAGATATACGCAACTAAGATCTCCGTATTATCTGATTATTATGTAGTATTATTTATTTCTCACTCAGTGTGCATCAGGGGCAAACATGTTTGCAAAGTTTTACAAGTTTGATACCTTGGCTGATGAGGAGCTCAAGTTTGGTCAATCGGTGCTGCAGGGTCTTCCGCTCTCTCCCGCCCGTACTGGAGCTTTGGTATAACCCCAAGGTACTGAAGAGGACCCCAGCATCCTCTAGGACGTATGAGAAAACAGGATTTTAATACCCACCGGTAAATCCTTTTCTCCTAGTCCGTAGAGGATGTTGGGCACCCCGACCCAGTGCGTATTTTACCTGCAGTTATTATTTTTATAGTTACACAGGTGTTGTGTTACGATTATTTTCAGCATGTTGCTGCAATTGTTTCATGCCTATTGGCATGTGTTATGTTGAATGCCATGTTGTGCGGCATGGTTGAGGTGTGAGCTGGTATGAATCTTACCGTTAAATTATAAGTAAATCCTTTCCTCGAAATGTCTGTCTCCCTGGGCACAGTTCCTATACTGAGGTCTGGAGGAGGGGCATAGAGGGAGGAGCCAGTTCACACCCTCGAAAAGTCTTAAAGTGCCCATGGCATCTGCGGAACCGTCTATACCCCATGGTACTGAAGTGGACCCCAGCATCCTCTACGGACTAGGAGAAAAGGATTTACCGGTAGGTATTAAAATCCTGTTATATATATCCATAGGCAGTCAGCGGCACTCCTTTCCATATGAGTGAGTAACTATTTAATGGCCGTGCCCTCTATGGTTAACAATAGTTACTAAATACAAACCGCGGATGTTGGAGGCACTCACGGCTCTGTATAAATGAAGACTCAACGCAGTCTGATATGCATCGACATTTCAATGTTTGTTTGTCCTTGCGAAAATGTTTTAATACAAATATTGAAACGTCAATGCATATCAGACTGCATTGAGTCTTCATTTATACAGAGCTGTGAGTGCCGCCAACATTCACTGTTTTATATATATATATATATATATGTGTGTGTGTGTGTTAGATAAATATACAATTAAGGAATTACGCTGGCTAATTGCCCCCTTTATGTAAATGTTAGTGAAAAATTAAAACATAGAAAATAAATTATAACAAAATGTATCAAACAACAGAGCACAACCTTCTAATTCACTTACTGTGTGTAAGTGACTTTTGCAAAAACAATTTCTCATAGACAAATGTATGAGTTCTACAAATAGATATCAAACATAACACTCATAGCAAAATACAATATTTCAATAAGATCTGTCACAGGGCTACACATATGTGGATTTTAACATTTATTTTTTGTTAAAATTACTAATGACAAAAATAATACATAACATGAATTTAGAAGGGCAGATGTACGAAGCCTTGGCAAGTGATAAACAAGTGACAAACAGGACAGATAAAGTACCAACCAATCAGCTCTTGTCATTTTTCAAACTCAACCTGTAACATGTCAGGAGCTGATTGGCTGGTACTTTATCACTCTACACTTTATCACTCTCTGAGGCTTAATACAGTACATCTGCCCTTCTAGAGTGAGATGAGTATAACTCTTCCCAATAGATTGAGATGCTATGAACTTCAGTGTTTTACTGCAGGCAAATCAATTTGCAAGCGGTAATCCAAAAATAATGTGGAACTTGACACAACATTATCTTAGAAAATGAAAGTATAAAAAAATCCTCAAATTAAATAAAAAACAACACATTTAAACCATCATTTTTTTAATGATTTTTCTCAGTTGAAAGTAATTTTTTATTTTTTTATTTTTTTTATCATTCTTCTTAACTTTTTCATACTTTACCATCCACGTGGACTATGATTGGGAATAGTAACCCGCAGCATGGCGAGTGAAGCGAGCAAGGGAATGCTGTACACTAATTGGGGTTCCCTCTGCTCTGATGGTTGAAAACGACACCCCAAAAAAATTAAAAATGTTTTCATGTCGACCTTTTCATGTGTTGACCTAATGACAATGTCAACCTTTTGTCCATGTCGAATTAATGTATGTTGACCATTTGGTGTCAACCTATTGACTGTCTATCTAGACACTGTCGATCTACTGAACTGAAACATAATAGATAGATAAGCTTCAACTTAAAAACGTTGCCAGTCATAAATGACAACACAGGGTTTGTTTGTTTGTTTTTTCAGTTTATACAATACAGTATTTCATAGCCCGGAGGATTCCAGGCCCATGTAAGCTCTTAAAACAAACTAAACTGCACTTGCAGAAGATGATGGTCTGATTAAAACAGTTCTTATAATGAACTGTGTTTATCTCAAACTTACAATATTCATATATAATCTAAAATGCATATCTGAGGTCAAGCCTTACAAATCTGTTATGTTGGACAAAAGTATGTATGACTACTGATAGACTATAGATGCTTCTAACAATAAAAAGTGACATACTGTAGCAACTAATCAGATTCTGTCTACCATTTTCTAGTATGAAATAGAGAAATGATAGACAAAATTTGATTGGTTGCTATGGGCAACATCACCACTTTTTTTGTAATTTTAGGTAGCATTAGTAAATCTACCCCCAGAGCTTTGTTGTGTAGTATTATTAATGCAGTGCTGTGAGACGATTGGGGTGGGGACAGTGAGGTGTAACTAGTGCTTTGTTGTGTAGTGTCATTAATGCAGTGCTGTGAGATGAATGGGGTGGGGACAGTGAGGTGTAACTAGGGCTTTGTTGTGTAGTATTATTGGCAGTGCTGAGAGATGAATGTGGCGGGGACATTGAGGTGTAACTAGGGCTTTGTTGTGTAGTATTATTGGCAGTGCTGTGAGACAAATCGGGTGGGGACAGTGAGGTGTAACTAGGGCTTTGTTGTGTAGTGTTATTAATGCTGTGCTGTGAGACAAATGGGCCGAGGACAGTGAGGTGTAACTAGTGCTTTGTTGTGTAGTATTATTGACAGCACTGTGAGAGGAATGGGGTGAGGTCAGTGAGGTGTACCTAGGGCTTTGTTGTGTAGTATTATTGGCAGTGCTGTGAGAGGAATGGGGCGAGGACAGTGAGGTGTAACTAGGGCTTTGTTGTGTAGTATTATTGGCAGTGCTGTGAGACGAATGGGGTGGGGACAGTGAGGTGTAACTAGGGCTTTGTTGTGTAGTGTTAGTAATGCTGTGCTGTGAGACGAATGCGGCAAGGACAGTGAGGTGTAACTAGGGCTTTGTTGTGTAGTATTATTGGCAGTGCTGTGAGAGGAATGGGGCGAGGACAGTGAGGTGTAACTAGGGCTTTGTTGTGTAGTATTATTGGCAGTGCTGTGAGAGGAATGGGGCGAGGACAGTGAGGTGTAACTAGGGCTTTGTTGTGTAGTATTATTGGCAGTGCTGTGAGACGAATGGGGTGTGGACAGTGAGGAGTAACTAGGGCTTTGTTGTGTAGTGTTAGTAATGCTGTGCAGTGAGACGAATGCGGCGAGGACAGTGAGGTGTAACTAGTGCTTTGTTGTGTTGTATTATTGGCAGTGCTGTGAGAGGAATGGGGCGAGGACAGTGAGGTGTAACTAGGGCTTTGTTGTGTAGTATTATTCGCAGTGCTGTGAGAGGAATGGGGCAAGGGCAGAGAGGTGTAACTAGGGCTTTGTTGTGTAGTATTATTGACAGTGCTGTGAGAGGAATGGTGCAAGGACAGTAAGGTGTACCTAGGGCTTTGTTGTGTAGTATTATTGGCAGTGCTGTGAGAGGAATGGGGTGAGGACAGTGAGGTGTACCTAGGGCTTTGTTGTGTAGTATTATTGGCAGTGCTGTGAGACGAATGGGGCTTGGACAGTGAGGTGTAACTAGGGCTTTGTTGTGTAGTATTATTGGCAGTGCTGTGAGACGAATGGGGTGGGGACAGTGAGGTGTAACTAGGGCTTTGTTGTGTAGTGTTAGTAATGCTGTGCTGTGAGACGAATGCGGCGAGGACAGTGAGGTGTAACTAGTGCTTTGTTGTGTTGTATTATTGGCAGTGCTGTGAGAGGAATGGGGCGAGGACAGTGAGGTGTAACTAGGGCTTTGTTGTGTAGTATTATTCGCAGTGCTGTGAGAGGAATGGGGCAAGGGCAGAGAGGTGTAACTAGGGCTTTGTTGTGTAGTATTATTGACAGTGCTGTGAGAGGAATGGTGCAAGGACAGTAAGGTGTACCTAGGGCTTTGTTGTGTAGTATTATTGGCAGTGCTGTGAGAGGAATGGGGCGAGGGCAGAGAGGTGTAACTAGGGCTTTGTTGTGTAGTATTCTTGACAGCGCTGTGAGAGGAATGGGGCGAGGACAGTGAGGTGTAACTAGGGCTTTGTTGTGTAGTATTATTGGCAGTGCTGTGAGAGGAATGGGGCAGGGACAGTGAGGTGTACCTAGGGCTTTATTGTGTAGTGTTATTGGCAGCACTGTGAGATGAATGGGGCGAGGACAGTGAGGTGTATCTAAGGCTTTGTTGTGTAGTATTATTGGCAGCGCTGTGAAATGAATGGGGCGAGGACAGTGAGGTGTACCTAGGGCTTTATTGTGTAGTATTATTGGCAGTGCTGTGAGATGAATGGGGCGATGACAGTGAGGTGTACCTAAGGCTTTGTTGTGTAGTATTATTGGCAGTGCTGTGAGATGAATGGGGCAAGGACAGTGAGGTGTACCTAGGGCTTTGGCTATCCAAAACACGTGACATCCGTGAGCCAATAAGATTCGGTTTTGAGAACCGAGTAAAACCGAGTAAAACCGAATCCGCTCATTCTGTAGTATTATTGGCAGTGCTGTGAGATGAATGGGGCAGGGACAGTGAGGTGTAACTACAGCTTTGTTGTGTAGTATTATTGGCAGTGCTGTGAGAGGAATGAGAAAGGGACAGTAAGTGGTATGCACACATAGTTTTGCAGCTTCTACACAGGGCTCCTGAACGTGCTTCACCCTCAGCTAGGCATTGAAGTACCAGAGTCCTCCCTGTGTATTACTGTACACAAGAGAAGTCCAATCTTCACTAATTAAATCTGTCAGAATGCAGTCATAAAATCACATTTTGGCATCTTAACTTTCTGATTCAAAATGATGTTACTCCCAATACATGTCATTAATACTTTTAATTAAATCTCACAGAATGGCAATGAAAACAAGAGAGGTGAAAATGTGAAAGTGTCTCACATCAGCATAGTAAATAAAGGTGGAAGAACAAAATTATCTAAGCACATCAAAAATATAGATATCAATATACAGTATATAACAAGGTAATGTGGGCTGTTATTATCTCCATCTATAATAATACAAACAAACCTTGCACAAAATAGAGAGGAAATAATCAGGAATATAATTCCTACATTAGATTGCAGCTATTATCATTTATAGCTAAGAAGCCAATTGTGTTCCACAACAAGGAGCATTTCTGTTTATCTCACATAAAAGTATGAATTCCCTATGCATCTACTCAGTCATTTATTTGAAGGATATGTAATAGAAAACTCCTGTGGGTCTCACAGAAAACACTAGTTCTCTCTAATTTTCATATTAATTGCCCTAACTATTACAAATAGCAACTCTAATTGGCTTTTGAAGACTTTTTGGACTGTGCTAATTAAGTCCATAAGGTACTCTTAAAATTTTTGGCTTTGACCTGCTGTCGTCTCCTTGTCTGCATACACACTGGCTAATTCATTCCGAATATGCCATTTCTGTATAGAATATCTGTTAATGGGATGCATTTTGGGCTAGAAATCCATTTCTTTGTTTCAGCCGTGCTCAGCTTGAGGATTCCTTTCTTTAAAATATGTTTTTCTGTGGTGGTTAGAAGGAAGTTATAAAGAGTGAAAGTCTATATGGGCCATTGCAGTAAGATGCATATCGGAAATTGAATCAATTCCATCCTGGCATCTGGTTTCTATTTCCAGTGCTCATTATCCTCTTATTGTTAGCAATGATTAAAGATGGGCAAATGTTTTTGGACACGGACAATATACAATTACAGAATCCCCACAGATCTCTGCTCCCTTATATGGCAAAGAGTAAAACAAGGCACTGTTTGTTGTTTGTTTGTTGTAGTGATTTTCAGTAATATATTATCATCAGAAGGCTGCATGATGTGTTCAAGTTAGTGTCTTATAGCAGAATACTAAGAAAAATTTGGTTGCAAAGTTCAGTAAATAGAATTAAATTGTATGGTTTGATTATTCCAAAATGATGATTACGAAACATTCTTATTACTATGAGAGCAAGTTTGGTATAGTCTGAAATAGTGTGTGAGATATGTGAGAGAGAAAAAAACCCTGGAGCTTTTCCTTTGATCACATGATGCATTTACCTAATGGACTGTAGACATATTTATCTGTGGATTTCCCCATTAAATTGCCTCCTTTTAAAAGTTTTAAACCCATCTGGGTGGTTACAGATTGTTTCAGTGAAAGGAGTTATTTTGTTCCATCTTACCCTCTTACCCTCTATTAAAGTTCTTGCCTCACATTTGACCCATTGTCATCTTATTCAACAAAGGGTCCAATTTTAGATTTTAGAGAGCATTTTGCTCCAATATAGATATTTACTAACTTTTTATTTTTTACAGATCACCCACAGCCTAACAGGCAAACCTCACATACCAATCAACTTGTGGAAAAGTAATCTAGGTGTTGAGTTTCATTATTTGTAGATAGAGTGGCTAGAATATCTGCCTTGGGAGAGTTCTTCATTTGCAATAATTTCTCACATGCTACATCTGGTATATCTCCATTCTATTGTGATTATGGGCATCATCCAAAGTCATTCTCATTTTGAGCTCTGCAAACATCTGATTTTCCTGAACGGCTACTCAACTCTTGAAAGGAATAAAGTTCACTCATGTCTGGCACATTCTGTTTCTCAATTTAAGTGGCTGTAATTGCAGGCACTTTAAATATGGAGTTTGATGGCTACAGATGCAGCACATTACCAAAGTACAAGGATAAGTCATAACCCAAGTCAAGCAAAAATGTTTAGTCGCCATCATAAAAATAGCAAAGCCATTAAACAATGTCAAGGTTCCAAGCAACCACATATCAGTGGTAGTCATAGACAGATTAATGTTCAAGATAGTTCAAAGAATCGTACAGGCAACAGAGCAAAATAAAGAGACCAGACCATGTCTAAACATTGGTAACCCCATTGCAATAATCATCCAGAGAGCTGTAAATATACAAAAGACAAAAGAGATGAGGCACAATGTGAGCACCCCTTTTGCTGACTTTAAGCAGAAGTTTGCAGTAAAACAAAATGTAAAAAATAGCTCAGATTTTCACATTGTTGCTCTTTTACATATGAACTCCTTATTAGTTTCCAGCCACAATCAGAGAATACTTTCCTATACTGAAACTCTTTCAAAACTATTTCTCTACAACAATAGAACCATATGATTTTAATTAACAACCGCACAATTACCAAATATTACAATTACCCTTTTTAGTATCTACAAGTAATGAGTTATGTTAATAAAATGGAGTCTCAAATTCAATAAAAAATGTATCTACTTAAGCTGGATACAATTTTAGTTACCGTTCTTAAAAAAGTTGGTAAAGTTTTGGGGTTTTTTACTTAAAGATAAAAGCTATGAATCTTAAACAAAATATTGCACCTAGTCTGCTAAACATTCAGATAATGTGAGTTTGTCTAATATTTCTTGGTGGGTTGAGTTCAGGTTACCGGCAGTCAGGATCCCGGTGGTCAGAATACCAACACTGGCATCCCAACTGCCTAATATCCTGAGAGGGGTGCTGAACTAAACTAACCCTAACCCCCCCCCTTAACGCTAACCCTACCCCACAGCTTAACCCTAAACCTCTACTCTCACAGTCAAGCCCTAACCCTCCCTCCCTCAGCCTAATTCTAAACCCCGTCCCCCCACGCAGCCTATCACTAACCCTTCACCAACAGCCTAACTTTAATCCCCCCGGCATACTTACGTTCGAGATTCCGGCTGTCAGGATTCTGGCATCAGCACTCTGACAGGTGTCGGGATTCCAGTATAGGGATCACGTCCATCAGGATGCCAAGTGCATCCCTTCTTGGTAACCACCAAAAACTACTAGGGATTTTCAGATATGGGAGACAAATTGAGAAACGTGAACACATGGAAAATAAAAGTTAAAATGTTACATCTTTTCAGATACAAGAGACCTGTGATATCATCAGCTTTCTCCACTGTAGATCCACATATTCCATCTATGTGATCCAATGCTAACCTAAAAACAAAGTCTATAACACTACTTTACTCTTTTCCAGAAGGCCAATATCAGTATTATAGCTATTGAACAATCAGCTTTTATGCAAACATGAGGCTTCACACTTTGGCTCCACAAGACCTCAAAGATATGGTCAAGTTGAATAATATTATGATGATCTATGTTACTAACATCTCTTTGCCAGCTAACTACAGTATGGGTCTAATCTTTTAGTGTTCGTTTTCACATATCAACTCATTGGTATCCCATACATGAATGATTATTTAGACTTGCTCTATTAATGCTTGAATTTCCTATCAAATTTCTCCACTCCCTGTGTTCTAGGACGTAGCATCAGATCACTGACTTACAATCGGGCGGCTTGCAGGTAAAAAACATCTTCATGTTTATATATCTGAGTTTACCATCTCTCTCTGGCTACACTTTTCACACCCCAAGAAGTTTTGTCTGCAAATGTCTTCATTGCAAAGCCCCCTCTGTTAATTAGCTGAACATCCCGATGTCCCCCCCCCCTTGCCAGATGATATAGAGTGTAGAATTTGAGAGCAATATTTTCAAGGCCTGCAGGAGTTTGAGTTGGATTTGGACTTTGGACTTCTCTAGAATTTCTCATTAATTAAACTAGTTTCACAAACACTGCAGCTCAGGTTCATTATGTGGCCTTTCCTCACCTCTGACATGAGGACACCAGGACCAGGCCTACCACCCCTCTGTCTGAGAACATTAGAACTACCCCTGGGCCTACCCCTCACGCTGAGGGAGGTGAGCACCAGTACCAGGCTCAGCCAGGACATTTCCATTGGACATTAGTGTGCTCTCCACATTCTCACACCAACCAGCACTGCTCCCATGAGTCCAGGACATTTATAATTTTATCAAAACAATGTTATTATGTTTTCCTCCTACCATTGGTTCTTACCATAGGTCGCACAATAGGTTACAGATTGAACCTCCATTCTTATAATGATTCTAAAGATTCTGTATTCAGATCAGGGGGTGCTACCACAGGCAGATAAGTATCAATTTGAAACATATAGGAAAGGGTAAAGGGAGAGGATCGATTGCACTAAAGTGAACCCATTATAATTTTTGGGTCACATAACATTGTAAATAGTGATGTGCACCGGACATTTTTCGGGTTTTGTGTTTTGGTTTTGGATTCGGTTCCGCGGCCGTGTTTTGGATTCGGACGCGTTTTGGCAAAACCTCCCTGAAATTTTTTTGTCAGATTCGGGTGTGTTTTGGATTCGGGTGTTTTTTTACAAAAAACCCTCAAAAACAGCTTAAATCATAGAATTTGGGGGTCAATTTGATCCCATAGTATTATTAACCTCAATAACCATAATTTCCACTCATTTTCAGTCTATTCTGAACACCTCACACCTCACAATATTATTTTTAGTCCTAAAATTTGCACCGAGGTCGCTGGATGACTAAGCTAAGCGACCCAAGTGGCCAACACAAACACCTGGCCCATCTAGGAGTGGCACTGCAGTGTCAGGCAGGATGGCACTTCAAAAAAATTGTCCTCAAACAGCACATGATGCAAAGAAAAAAAGAGGTGCACCAAGGTCGCTGGATGGCTAAGCTAAGCGACACAAGTGGCCGACACAAACACCTGGCCCATCTAGGAGTGGCACTGCAGTGTCAGGCAGGATGGCACTTCAAAAAAATTGTCCCCAAACAGCACATGATGCAAAGAAAAAAATAGGCGCACCAAGGTCGCTGTGTGACTAAGCTAAGCGACACAAGTGGCCGACACAAACACCTGGCCCATCTAGGAGTGGCACTGCAGTGTCAGGCAGGATGGCACTTCAAAAAAATTGTCCCCAAATAGCACATGATGCAAAGAAAAAAAGAGGCGCACCAAGGTCGCACCACAGGTATAGAATGTAGATGGATAGTATACTTGACGACACAGAGGTAGGTACAGCAGTGGCCTTCTGTACCATACTGCTATATATACTGGTGGTCACTGTGTCAGCAAACTGCAAAACTAAAATGCACCACAGGTATAGAATGTAGATGGATAGTATACTTGACGACACAGAGGTAGGTACAGCAGTGGCCTTCCGTACCGTACTGCTATATATACTGGTGGTCACTGTGTCAGCAAACTGCAAAACTAAAATGCACCACAGGTATAGAATGTAGATGGATAGTATACTTGACGACACAGAGGTAGGTACAGCAGTGACCTTCCGTACCGTACTGCTATATATACTGGTGGTCACTGTGTCAGCAAACTGCAAAACTAAAATGCACCACAGGTATAGAATCTAGATGGATAGTATACTTGACGACACAGAGGAAGGTACAGCAGTGGCCTTCCGTACCGTACTGCTATATATACTGGTGGTCACTGTGTCAGCAAACTGCAAAACTAAAATGCACCACAGGTATAGAATGTAGATGGATAGTATACTTGACGACACAGAGGTAAGTACAGCAGTGGCCTTCCGTACCGTACTGCTATATATACTGGTGATCACTGTATCAGCAAACTGCAAAACTAAAATGCACCACAGGTATAGAATGTAGATGGAAAGTATACTTGACGACACAGAGGTAGGTACAGCAGTGGCCTTCCGTACCGTACTGCTATATATACTGGTGGTCACTGTGTCAGCAAACTGCAAAACTAAAATGCACCACAGGTATAGAATGTAGATGGATAGTATACTTGACGACACAGAGGTAGGTACAGCAGTGGCCTACTGTACCGTAATGCTATATATTATATACTGGTGGTCACTGGTCAGCAAAACTCTGCACTGTACTCCTCCTATATATATATTATACTGGTGTTCCCCAGTCCCCACAATAAAGCAGCACACTGAGCACAGATATGGAGTGTTTTTCAGGCAACCAACGTATACTGGTGGTCACTGTCAGCAAAACTCTGCACTGTACTCCTGCTATATAATACAGCTGCTCCCCAGTCCCCACAATTAAGCAGTGTGAGCACAGATATATGCAGCACACTGAGCACAGATAAGGAGCGTTTTTTTCAGGCAGAGAACGGATAAAACTGGTGGTCACTGATCAGCAAAACTCTGCACTGTACTCCTCCTATATTAATATAAAGCTGCTCCCCAGTCCCCACAATGATATAAGCAAGCACAAATATTAGCATCAACTCAACAATGAATAAACGGAGAGGACGCCAGCCACGTCCTCTCCCTAACATTTCCAATGCACAAGTGAAAATGGCGGCGACGCGCGGCTGCTTATATAGAATCCGAATCTCGCGAGAATCCGACAGCGGGATGATGACGTTCGGGCGCGCTCGGGTTAACCGAGCCATACGGGAGAATCCGAGGATGCCTCGGACCCGTGTAAAAAGGGTGAAGTTCGGGGGCGCTCATCACTAATTATAAATGAGTTCAAGATGGTGCCACAGATGGCTGCCTCAGTGCTGCTCTGCCAAGCAGCCTTCGTTTTTACTAGAGATGAGCGCCTGAAATTTTTCGGGTTTTGTGTTTTGGTTTTGGGTTCGGTTCCGCGGCCGTGTTTTGGGTTCGAACGCGTTTTGGCAAAACCTCACCGAATTATTTTTGTCGGATTCGGGTGTGTTTTGGATTCGGGTGTTTTTTTCCAAAAACACTAAAAAACAGCTTAAATCATAGAATTTGGGGGTCATTTTGATCCCAAAGTATTATTAACCTCAAAAACCATAATTTACACTCATTTTCAGTCTATTCTGAATACCTCACACCTCACAATATTATTTTTAGTCCTAAAATTTGCACCGAGGTCGCTGTGTGAGTAAGATAAGCGACCCTAGTGGCCGACACAAACACCGGGCCCATCTAGGAGTGGCACTGCAGTGTCACGCAGGATGTCCCTTCCAAAAAACCCTCCCCAAACAGCACATGACGCAAAGAAAAAAAGAGGCGCAATGAGGTAGCTGTGTGAGTAAGATTAGCGACCCTAGTGGCCGACACAAACACCTGGCCCATCTAGGAGTGGCACTGCAGTGTCACGCAGGATGGCCCTTCCAAAAAACCCTCCCCAAACAGCACATGACGCAAAGAAAAAAAGAGGCGCAATGAGGTAGCTGACTGTGTGAGTAAGATTAGCGACCCTAGTGGCCGACACAAACACCGGGCACATCTAGGAGTGGCACTGCAGTGTCACGCAGGATGTCCCTTCCAAAAAACCCTCCCCTAACAGCACATGACGCAAAGAAAAAAAGAGGCGCAATGAGGTAGCTGTGTGAGTAAGATTAGCGACCCTAGTGGCCGACACAAACACCGGGCCCATCTAGGAGTGGCACTGCAGTGTCACGCAGGATGTCCCTTCCAAAAAACCCTCCCCAATCAGCACATGATGCAAAGAAAAAGAAAAGAAAAAAGAGGTGCAAGATGGAATTATCCTTGGGCCCTCCCACCCACCCTTATGTTGTATAAACAAAACAGGACATGCACACTTTAACCAACCCATCATTTCAGTGACAGGGTCTGCCACACGACTGTGACTGATATGACGGGTTGGTTTGGACCCCCCCCAAAAAAGAAGCAATTAATCTCTCCTTGCACAAACTGGCTCTACAGAGGCAAGATGTCCACCTCATCTTCACCCTCCGATATATCACCGTGTACATCCCCCTCCTCACAGATTATCAATTCGTCCCCACTGGAATCCACCATCTCAGCTCCCTGTGTACTTTGTGGAGGCAATTGCTGCTGGTCAATGTCTCCGCGGAGGAATTGATTATAATTCATTTTAATGAACATCATCTTCTCCACATTTTCTGGATGTAACCTCGTACGCCGATTGCTGACAAGGTGAGCGGCGGCACTAAACACTCTTTCGGAGTACACACTTGTGGGAGGGCAACTTAGGTAGAATAAAGCCAGTTTGTGCAAGGGCCTCCAAATTGCCTCTTTTTCCTGCCAGTATAAGTACGGACTGTGTGACGTGCCTACTTGGATGCGGTCACTCATATAATCCTCCACCATTCTATCAATGTTGAGAGAATCATATGCAGTGACAGTAGACGACATGTCCGTAATCGTTGTCAGGTCCTTCAGTCCGGACCAGATGTCAGCATCAGCAGTCGCTCCAGACTGCCCTGCATCACCGCCAGCGGGTGGGCTCGGAATTCTGAGCCTTTTCCTCGCACCCCCAGTTGCGGGAGAATGTGAAGGAGGAGATGTTGACAGGTCGCGTTCCGCTTGACTTGACAATTTTGTCACCAGCAGGTCTTTCAACCCCAGCAGACCTGTGTCTGCCGGAAAGAGAGATCCAAGGTAGGCTTTAAATCTAGGATCGAGCACGGTGGCCAAAATGTAGTGCTCTGATTTCAACAGATTGACCACCCGTGAATCCTTGTTAAGCGAATTAAGGGCTGCATCCACAAGTCCCACATGCCTAGCGGAATCGCTCCGTGTTAGCTCCTTCTTCAATGCCTCCAGCTTCTTCTGCAAAAGCCTGATGAGGGGAATGACCTGACTCAGGCTGGCAGTGTCTGAACTGACTTCACGTGTGGCAAGTTCAAAGGGCATCAGAACCTTGCACAACGTTGAAATCATTCTCCACTGCACTTGAGACAGGTGCATTCCATCTCCTATATCGTGCTCAATTGTATAGGCTTGAATGGCCTTTTGCTGCTCCTCCAACCTCTGAAGCATATAGAGGGTTGAATTCCACCTCGTTACCACTTCTTGCTTCAGATGATGGCAGGGCAGGTTCAGTAGTTTTTGGTGGTGCTCCAGTCTTCTGTACGTGGTGCCTGTACGCCGAAAGTGTCCCGCAATTTTTCTGGCCACCGACAGCATCTCTTGCACGCCCCTGTCGTTTTTTAAAAAATTCTGCACCACCAAATTCAAGGTATGTGCAAAACATGGGACGTGCTGGAATTTGCCCATATTTAATGCACACACAATATTGCTGGCGTTGTCCGATGCCACAAATCCACAGGAGAGTCCAATTGGGGTAAGCCATTCCGCGATGATCTTCCTCAGTTGCCGTAAGAGGTTTTCAGCTGTGTGCGTATTCTGGAAAGCGGTGATACAAAGCGTAGCCTGCCTAGGAAAGAGTTGGCGTTTGCGAGATGCTGCTACTGGTGCCGCCGCTGCTGTTCTTGCGGCGGGAGTCCATACGTCTACCCAGTGGGCTGTCACAGTCATATAGTCCTGACCCTGCCCTGCTCCACTTGTCCACATGTCCGTGGTTAAGTGGACATTGGGTACAACTGCATTTTTTAGGACACTGGTGAGTCTTTTTCTGACGTCCGTGTACATTCTCGGTATCGCCTGCCTAGAGAAGTGGAACCTAGATGGTATTTGGTAACGGGGGCACACTGCCTCAATAAATTGTCTAGTTCCCTGTGAACTAACGGCGGATACCGGACGCACGTCTAACACCAACATAGTTGTCAAGGACTCAGTTATCCGCTTTGCAGTAGGATGACTGCTGTGATATTTCATCTTCCTCGCAAAGGACTGTTGAACAGTCAATTGCTTACTGGAAGTAGTACAAGTGGGCTTACGACTTCCCCTCTGGGATGACCATCGACTCCCAGCGGCAACAACAGCAGCGCCAGCAGCAGTAGGCGTTACACGCAAGGATGCATCGGAGGAATCCCAGGCAGGAGAGGACTCGTCAGACTTGCCAGTGACATGGCCTGCAGGACTATTGGCATTCCTGGGGAAGGAGGAAATTGACACTGAGGGAGTTGGTGGGGTGGTTTGCGTGAGCTTGGTTACAAGAGGAAGGGATTTACTGGTCAGTGGACTGCTTCCGCTGTCACCCAAAGTTTTTGAACTTGTCACTGACTTATTATGAATGCGCTGCAGGTGACGTATAAGGGAGGATGTTCCGAGGTGGTTAACGTCCTTACCCCTACTTATTACAGCTTGACAAAGGGAGCACACGGCTTGACACCTGTTGTCCGCATTTCTGGTGAAATACCTCCACACCGAAGAGCTGATTTTTTTGGTATTTTCACCTGGCATGTCAACGGCCATATTCCTCCCACGGACAACAGGTGTCTCCCCGGGTGCCTGACTTAAACAAACCACCTCACCATCAGAATCCTTCTGGTCAATTTCCTCCCCAGCGCCAGCAACACCCATATCCTCCTCATCCTGGTGTACTTCAACACTGACATCTTCAATCTGACTATCAGGAACTGGACTGCGGGTGCTCCTTCCAGCACTTGCAGGGGGCATGCAAATAGTGGAAGGCGCATGCTCTTCACGTCCAGTGTTGGGAAGGTCAGGCATCGCAACCGACACAATTGGACTCTCCTTGTGGATTTGGGATTTCAAAGAACGCACAGTTCTTTGCGGTGCTTTTGCCAGCTTGAGTCTTTTCAGTTTTCTAGCGAGAGGCTGAGTGCTTCCATCCTCATGTGAAGCTGAACCACTAGCCATGAACATAGGCCAGGGCCTCAGCCGTTCCTTGCCACTCCGTGTGGTAAATGGCATATTGGCAAGTTTACGCTTCTCCTCCGACAATTTTATTTTAGGTTTTGGAGTCCTTTTTTTTCTGATATTTGGTGTTTTGGATTTGACATGCTCTGTACTATGACATTGGGCATCGGCCTTGGCAGACGACGTTGCTGGCATTTCATCGTCTCGGCCATGACTAGTGGCAGCAGCTTCAGCACGAGGTGGAAGTGGATCTTGATCTTTCCCTAATTTTGGAACCTCAACTTTTTTGTTCTCCATATTTTATAGGCAGAACTAAAAGGCACCTCAGGTAAACAATGGAGATGGATGGATTGGATACTAGTATACAATTATGGACGGACTGCCACGGTTAGGTGGTATAAAAAAACCACGGTTAGGTGGTATATATTGTAATACAATTATGGATGGACGGACTGCCTGCCGAGTGCCGACACAGAGGTAGCCACAGCCGTGAACTACCGCACTGTACACTGGTTGATAAAGAGATAGTAGTATACTCGTAACAACTAGTATGACTGACTATGACGGTATAAAGAATGAAAAAAAAACCACGGTTAGGTGGTATATATTGTAATACAATTATGGATGGACGGACTGCCTGCCGAGTTCCGACACAGAGGTAGCCACAGCCGTGAACTACCGCACTGTACACTGGTTGATAAAGAGATAGTAGTATACTCGTAACAACTAGTATGACTGACTATGACGGTATAAAGAATGAAAAAAAAACCACGGTTAGGTGGTATATATTATAATACAATTATGGATGGACGGACTGCCTGCCGACTGCCGACACAGAGGTAGCCACAGCCGTGAACTACCGCACTGTACACTGGTTGATAAAGAGATAGTAGTATACTCGTAACAACTAGTATGACACTATGACGGTATAAAGAATGAAAAAAAAACCACGGTTAGGTGGTATATATTATAATACAATTATGGATGGACGGACTGCCTGCCGACTGCCGACACAGAGGTAGCCACAGCCGTGAACTACCGCACTGTACACTGGTTGATAAAGAGATAGTAGTATACTCGTAACAACTAGTATGACACTATGACGGTATAAAGAATGAAAAAAAAACCACGGTTAGGTGGTATATATTATAATACAATTATGGATGGACGGACTGCCTGCCGAGTGCCGACACAGAGGTAGCCACAGCCGTGAACTACCGCACTGTACACTGGTTGATAAAGAGATAGTAGTATACTCGTAACAACTAGTATGACTGACTATGACGGTATAAAGAATGAAAAAAAAACCACGGTTAGGTGGTATATATTATAATACAATTATGGATGGACGGACTGCCTGCCGACTGCCGACACAGAGGTAGCCACAGCCGTGAACTACCGCACTGTACACTGGTTGATAAAGAGATAGTAGTATACTCGTAACAACTAGTATGACACTATGACGGTATAAAGAATGAAAAAAAAGCCACGGTTAGGTGGTATATATTATAATACAATTATGGATGGACGGACTGCCTGCCGACTGCCGACACAGAGGTAGCCACAGCCGTGAACTACCGCACTGTACACTGGTTGATAAAGAGATAGTAGTATACTCGTAACAACTAGTATGACACTATGACGGTATAAAGAATGAAAAAAAAACCACGGTTAGGTGGTATATATTATAATAATACAATTATGGATGGACGGACTGCCTGCCGACTGCCGACACAGAGGTAGCCACAGCCGTGAACTACCGCACTGTACACTGGTTGATAAAGAGATAGTAGTATACTCGTAACAACTAGTATGACTATGACGACGGTATAAAGAAAGAAAAAAAAATACCACGGTTAGGTGGTATATAATTATACAATTATGGATGGACGGACTGCCTGCCGAGTGCCGACTGCCGACACAGAGGTAGCCACAGCCGTGAACTACCGCACTGTACTGTGTCTGCTGCTAATATAGACTGGTTGATAAAGAGATAGTATACAACAATATACTACTATACTGGTGGTCAGGCACTGGTCACCACTAGTCACACTGGCAGTGGCACTCCTGCAGCAAAAGTGTGCACTGTTTAATTTTAAATTAATATAATATTATGTACTCCTGGCTCCTGCTATAACAACCTGCAGTGCTCCCCAGTCTCCCCCACAATTATTATAAGCTTTTATACATTGATGTGCAGCACACTGGGCTGAGCTGAGTGCACACAGACTGAGTCACACTGTGTGACTGCTGTGTATCGTTTTTTTCAGGCAGAGAACGGATATAGCAGAGAACGGATATATTAAATAAAAGTTAACTTAACAACAACTGCACTGGTCACTGTGGTAAACTCTGTCTGCACAATCTCTCTCTCTCTCTCTCTCTTCTAATCTATTCTAATGGAGAGGACGCCAGCCACGTCCTCTCCCTATCAATCTCAATGCACGTGTGAAAATGGCGGCGACGCGCGGCTCCTTATATAGAATCCGAGTCTCGCAAGAATCCGACAGCGTCATGATGACGTTCGGGCGCGCTCGGGTTAACCGAGCAAGGCGGGAAGATCCGAGTCGCTCGGACCCGTGAAAAAAAAAGTGAAGTTCGTGCGGGTTCGGATTCAAAGAAACCGAACCCGCTCATCTCTAGTTTTTACATGTATAATATGTCGAGTCTAATGTACAGTTGCAATGTGCAGTATGAACTCATACGTGCAATGTTTGTAATGTATGCTACGTTTTTCCTATTTCTTATGCTATGTATTTCTCCCCCCTTACCCCCACTTCATGTTGTTGGTTGGTAATGCATTGCACCATAAAAAATTCCTAGTGTACGTAAGTACACCTGGCCAATAAAGCTGATTCTGATTCTGGTGCACAATAATAAACATTAGTAAAACATAACTTTTAATGTTTAACATATATCTTAAAAGCTGGCGAATTATGGATTCAAATTAGAAAGGTAAGTGTAAAGAAAAAGAAATGTGATTAAAATAGAATGCGGCACACTGAGAGTCTCGTGTTATCTATTTCTCAAAATAAACTTACATGAATTGGTATTTGTGTCTCATTTGTGGAAAATTTCTGTGATTATTTACTATTCTTTGCTATTCAACTCAGATTAATTCACTGGTATGTTCCACTGTAGAATAAGTAACACTGTGTGTATTAATTTGCTACATTAGTTTCATTTTGTTATTGGTTCAAAACAGTTTCCTTGACATAGAGACATTGGGGGTCATTCCGACCCGATCGCAGCATGCTTTCGTTCACACAGCTGCGACCGGGTCACTACTGCGCACGCACGGGGGCTGTAATGTGCACGCGCGGCATTGCCTGGCGACGGCCGTCACCAGGCAACGACGCTGGCTATGAAGAAAGCGGTCGCAGCAGCGAATGCAAGAAGATTGACAGTGGAGAGGCGTTCCGGGGCGGATACTCACCGTTGGATGCTGTTTTTGGGGAGTGGTCGGCCGAACGCAGGCGTGTCCAGGTGAACGGAGGGCGGATGTCTGACGTGAAAGACGGGACCTTCGTCGCTGGATCCGTCGCACAGGGTAAGTAGCTCCAGCCTTACTCTAAACTTGCACAAAACTTTTTTAGCTAAGCAGGGCTGCACAAGCGAATGCAGCCAAAGTAAGCTAAAATACACTCCCCCATAGGCGGAGATTAGTTGATCGCACCAGCAGCAAAAAGTTGCTTGGTGTGATCAACTCGGAATGAGGGCCTTTGTGTCACCATTATGTCTATCTCAACACTTAGGAATATTGATGCAGATAGAGCAATGTACAAGTAATTAAATTATCCTGTGTGATTTTTGCACATAACGATGTGTTCCGTTAGAAATTAATAGTTTGTCCCTGTTTAAGTATATTCCTTACATTTAAAAATTTCGAATGAGGCTCGTTAATGTTATCATAAGATTCAAAAAGGTATACCACTCAGAGTATGTCTTTGTATTCAAACTGTCAGACATACACTGTGAGCTTCCTTATGTTCCAAGTTTTCCTACTATAACCAATGTGAATGCGACATGTACATAATGTCATATAGATAACAATATACCTGTATGTCCCAAGCCTGAGAGGGAATAGAATTAATTGTGTGCTATTCAAACAACGTGGGAGACACTGACAAATATTTCAGCACCGCTGCACTCTGAGCCCATTACCAATACTATCGGCTCCCACCGTGAAGCTCACAGTGTATGTCTGATAGTTTGAATAAGACGTTGATTGATATATTAGTGGCACTGTGTCCCGAGTTTTCTATTACCATTAATGTGAATATAACACATATACATTTTTGAGTGAGAGCAAGATCTATGATATTTGTAAATTTCATGATGTATGTCTGAAATTCCACAACAAATACTGATCAACATACTAGTGACATGACGCTGTGAATCTCCCATTGAAAACAGTATGAATGTGATGTCCATGATGACTGTGCATCTAATAAACAGACATATGAAGTACTGCTGAGTGTAATACTGGCAGTCTATCTATCTAAACAGAGAATACATACAAGATATATAGGAAGACATACTCTGAATGGTATACCTTTTTGAATCTAATGATAACATTAACGAGCCTCATTCGAAATTGATAAATCTAAGGAATATACTCGAACAGAGACAAACTGTTATTTTTTAATGGAACACATCTTATGTGCAAAAATCACACAGGATAATTTAATTACTTGTACATCGCACTATCTTCATCCATATTCCGAAGTGATGAGATAGAGATAACGGTGACACAATGGGGGTCATTCCAACCCGTTCGCACGCAGCGGTTCTTCGCTGCAGTGCGAACGGTTCAGAAATGCACATGCGTGGTGGATGCACTGCGCACGCGCGTCATTGCCCGGTGACAATTGCCGCCGCCATCGATAAAAGTGATCGCAAGAAGACGGACAGGCAGGAGGCATTCCGGGGCGGACACTCACCGTTTCCCAGGCATGGTGAGTCAAACGCAGGTGGATCCAGGCGTTTGGAGGGCAGATGTCTGACATCACAGCTGGGACCTTCATCGCTGGATCCGTCGCACTGGGTAAATAGCTACAGGGCTAGTCTTGTTTTACTTGAAACTTTTTTAGCATAGCAGGGCTGCACAAGCGATCACAGCCCTGCTATGCTAAAATACACTCCTCCGTAGGCAGAGTCAGATTGATCGCACGAGCAGCAAAAAGTTGCTACATGCGCTCAACTCGGAATGACCCTCGATGTCTCTATGAAAAGGAAACTGTATTGAACCAATAACGAATTGAAACTAATGTAGCAAATTAATATACACGCAGTGTTACTATTTCTACAGGGGAACATACAAGTGAATTAATCTGAGTCGAATAGCGAAGAATAGTAAATAATCACAGAAATATTCCACAACTGAGACACAAATACCAATTCATATAAGTTTATTGTGAGAAATAGATAACATGGAGACTCTCAGTGTGCAGCATTCTATTATAATCACATTTCTTTTCTTTACACTTACCCTTCTGATTTTAATCCATATTTTGCCAGATTTTAAGATATATATTATACATGAAAAGTTATGTTTTTATTGATGTTTATTATTGTGCACCACATTAGGGCAATCGATCCTCTCCCTTTACCCTTTCCTATATGTTTCAAACCCACCCTGTAATGTTTACCTCCACTATGCACACCCTGCCAGCAGCAACCTACACAGTGCACCCCAGATGATTGCTTCAGATGGTTCCTCTGCAGGCAGGATGTACTTCAAATGGATCTTTCTGTGCAGGGTATATCATATTACAAGTGTCAGTTTTCCCATATACAGTATGCACTGGGCCCTTGTATGGCTCACCTCCCACAGTGTAAAGTTCATAGTGTGCCCAACATGACTCCCTCATCTGGTGCACTTGTGGATGTGATATATAAAAAAAATACATGGACCTGGTGGTTTTGTTGAGACCCTACTCTAACTGTTAGGACACTGAAATCAAGCCATTTTGTGTCATCTCTTTTAGGGGTAGACTATTCCACCAAGGGTATTCCCATGCAGCGCACCCGAGATGTCTGCCTCACCTGGTACCTTGTGAGGGTGGAATACAAAACAATGGAAGTTATTACCCAAAATGCCTACATCAATCCTGCATTATGCTTATGTGTGTACTCTAGATTGTCTTTTTTATGTCTGTGTGGCTGGTTATTGCTGTATTACTTAAATCTTCTGTATATGTGCATTGATTTTAATGTCTGTAAAGCGCCTTGAGTCCTGTTTAAGAAAGAGTGCTATATAAATAAAATTATTATCATTATTATTATTATTATTATTATTATTATGGTGCCATGAAAGCCTCCGATCGTAGAGGCCAGGAAATCTCTGTCCAATGATGGAGATCCCTGGACCTTCCCTCCCCCTAAACGGCGGCGACAAGCCTCCATTTTCACAAACGAAGGTAATCATTGCACCCTCACTGCCCAGCAAACTGGATGGGCTGACACTGACAGTCTGCTGCTGTGCTGAGTCCTGTGTGGCAAGAACCATTCACACACATGCAGAACGGGTCCTGCACATGCACAAAGTACTGATAATTAGAGATGAGCGCCTGAAATTTTTCGGGTTTTGTGTTTTGGTTTTGGGTTCGGTTCCGCGGCCGTGTTTTGGGTTCGAACGCGTTTTGGCAAAACCTCACCGAATTTTTTTTGTCGGATTCGGGTGTGTTTTGGATTCGGGTGTTTTTTCAAAAAACACTAAAAAACAGCTTAAATCATAGAATTTGGGGGTCATTTTGATCCCAAAGTATTATTAACCTCAAAAACCATAATTTACACTCATTTTCAGTCTATTCTGAATACCTCACACCTCACAATATTATTTTTAGTCCTAAAATTTGCACCGAGGTCGCTGTGTGAGTAAGATAAGCGACCCTAGTGGCCGACACAAACACCGGGCCCATCTAGGAGTGGCACTGCAGTGTCACGCAGGATGTCCCTTCCAAAAAACCCTCCCCAAACAGCACATGACGCAAAGAAAAAAAGAGGCGCAATGAGGTAGCTGTGTGAGTAAGATTAGCGACCCTAGTGGCCGACACAAACACCGGGCCCATCTAGGAGTGGCACTGCAGTGTCACGCAGGATGTCCCTTCCAAAAAACCCTCCCCAAACAGCTCATGACGCAAAGAAAAAAAGAGGCGCAATGAGGTAGCTGACTGTGTGAGTAAGATTAGCGACCCTAGTGGCCGACACAAACACCGGGCCCATCTAGGAGTGGCACTGCAGTGTCACGCAGGATGTCCCTTCCAAAAAACCCTCCCCAATCAGCACATGATGCAAAGAAAAAGAAAAGAAAAAAGAGGTGCAAGATGGAATTGTCCTTGGGCCCTCCCACCCACCCTTATGTTGTATAAACAAAACAGGACATGCACACTTTAACCAACCCATCATTTCAGTGACAGGGTCTGCCACACGACTGTGACTGATATGACGGGTTGGTTTGGACCCCCCCCAAAAAAGAAGCAATTAATCTCTCCTTGCACAAACTGGCTCTACAGAGGCAAGATGTCCACCTCATCTTCACCCTCCGATATATCACCATGTACATCCCCCTCCTCACAGATTATCAATTCGTCCCCACTGGAATCCACCATCTCAGCTCCCTGTGTACTTTGTGGAGGCAATTGCTGCTGGTCAATGTCTCCGCGGAGGAATTGATTATAATTCATTTTAATGAACATCATCTTCTCCACATTTTCTGGATGTAACCTCGTACGCCGATTGCTGACAAGGTGAGCGGCGGCACTAAACACTCTTTCGGAGTACACACTTGTGGGAGGGCAACTTAGGTAGAACAAAGCCAGTTTGTGCAAGGGCCTCCAAATTGCCTCTTTTTCCTGCCAGTATAAGTACGGACTGTGTGACGTGCCTACTTGGATGCGGTCACTCATATAATCCTCCACCATTCTATCAATGTTGAGAGAATCATATGCAGTGACAGTAGACGACATGTCCGTAATCGTTGTCAGGTCCTTCAGTCCGGACCAGATGTCAGCATCAGCAGTCGCTCCAGACTGCCCTGCATCACCGCCAGCGGGTGGGCTCGGAATTCTGAGCCTTTTCCTCGCACCCCCAGTTGCGGGAGAATGTGAAGGAGGAGATGTTGACAGGTCGCGTTCCGCTTGACTTGACAATTTTGTCACCAGCAGGTCTTTCAACCCCAGCAGACCTGTGTCTGCCGGAAAGAGAGATCCAAGGTAGGCTTTAAATCTAGGATCGAGCACGGTGGCCAAAATGTAGTGCTCTGATTTCAACAGATTGACCACCCGTGAATCCTTGTTAAGCGAATTAAGGGCTGCATCCACAAGTCCCACATGCCTAGCGGAATCGCTCCCTTTTAGCTCCTTCTTCAATGCCTCCAGCTTCTTCTGCAAAAGCCTGATGAGGGGAATGACCTGACTCAGGCTGGCAGTGTCTGAACTGACTTCACGTGTGGCAAGTTCAAAGGGCATCAGAACCTTGCACAACGTTGAAATCATTCTCCACTGCACTTGAGACAGGTGCATTCCACCTACTATATCGTGCTCAATTGTATAGGCTTGAATGGCCTTTTGCTGCTCCTCCAACCTCTGAAGCATATAGAGGGTTGAATTCCACCTCGTTACCACTTCTTGCTTCAGATGATGGCAGGGCAGGTTCAGTAGTTTTTGGTGGTGCTCCAGTTTTCTGTACGTGGTGCCTGTATGCCGAAAGTGTCCCGCAATTCTTCTGGCCACCGACAGCATCTCTTGCACGCCCCTGTCGTTTTTTAAAAAATTCTGCACCACCAAATTCAAGGTATGTGCAAAACATGGGACGTGCTGGAATTGGCCCAGATTTAATGCACACACAATATTGCTGGCGTTGTCCGATGCCACAAATCCACAGGAGAGTCCAATTGGGGTAAGCCATTCCGCGATGATCTTCCTCAGTTGCCGTAAGAGGTTTTCAGCTGTGTGCGTATTCTGGAAAGCGGTGATACAAAGCGTAGCCTGCCTAGGAAAGAGTTGGCGTTTGCGAGATGCTGCTACTGGTGCCGCCGCTGCTGTTCTTGCGGCGGGAGTCCATACATCTACCCAGTGGGCTGTCACAGTCATATAGTCCTGACCCTGCCCTGCTCCACTTGTCCACATGTCCGTGGTTAAGTGGACATTGGGTACAGCTGCATTTTTTAGGACACTGGTGACTCTTTTTCTGAGGTCTGTGTACATTTTCGGTATCGCCTGCCTAGAGAAATGGAACCTAGATGGTATTTGGTACCGGGGACACAGTACCTCCAACAAGTCTCTAGTTGGCTCTGAAGTAATGATGGATACCGGAACCACGTTTCTCACCACCCAGGATGCCAAGGCCTCAGTTATCCGCTTTGCAGTAGGATGACTGCTGTGATATTTCATCTTCCTCGCAAAGGACTGTTGAACAGTCAATTGCTTACTGGAAGTAGTACAAGTGGGCTTACGACTTCCCCTCTGGGATGACCATCGACTCCCAGCGGCAACAACAGCAGCGCCAGCAGCAGTAGGCGTTACACGCAAGGATGCATCGGAGGAATCCCAGGCAGGAGAGGACTCGTCAGAATTGCCAGTGACATGGCCTGCAGGACTATTGGCATTCCTGGGGAAGGAGGAAATTGACACTGAGGGAGTTGGTGGGGTGGTTTGCGTGAGCTTGGTTACAAGAGGAAGGGATTTACTGGTCAGTGGACTGCTTCCGCTGTCACCCAAAGTTTTTGAACTTGTAACTGACTTATTATGAATGCGCTGCAGGTGACGTATAAGGGAGGATGTTCCGAGGTGGTTAACGTCCTTACCCCTACTTATTACAGCTTGACAAAGGGAACACACGGCTTGACACCTGTTGTCCGCATTTCTGGTGAAATACCTCCACACCGAAGAGCTGATTTTTTTGGTATTTTCACCTGGCATGTCAACGGCCATATTCCTCCCACGGACAACAGGTGTCTCCCCGGGTGCCTGACTTAAACAAACCACCTCACCATCAGAATCCTCCTGGTCAATTTCCTCCCCAGCGCCAGCAACACCCATATCCTCCTCATCCTGGTGTACTTCAACACTGACATCTTCAATCTGACTATCAGGAACTGGACTGCGGGTGCTCCTTCCAGCACTTGCAGGGGGCGTGCAAATGGTGGAAGGCGCATGCTCTTCACGTCCAGTGTTGGGAAGGTCAGGCATCGCAACCGACACAATTGGACTCTCCTTGTGGATTTGGGATTTCGAAGAATGCACAGTTCTTTGCTGTGCTGCTTTTGCCAGCTTGAGTCTTTTCATTTTTCTAGCGAGAGGCTGAGTGCTTCCATCCTCATGTGAAGCTGAACCACTTGCCATGAACATAGGCCAGGGCCTCCGCCGTTCCTTGCCACTCCGTGTGGTAAATGGCATATTGGCAAGTTTACGCTTCTCCTCCGACAATTTTATTTTAGGTTTTGGAGTCCTTTTTTTACTGATATTTGGTGTTTTGGATTTGACATGCTCTGTACTATGACATTGGGCATCGGCCTTGGCAGACGACGTTGCTGGCATTTCATCGTCTCGGCCATGACTAGTGGCAGCAGCTTCAGCACGAGGTGGAAGTGGATCTTGATCTTTCCCTAATTTTGGAACCTCAACATTTTTGTTCTCCATATTTTAATAGGCACAACTAAAAGGCACCTCAGGTAAACAATGGAGATGGATGGATTGGATACTAGTATACAATTATGGACGGGCTGCCGAGTGCCGACACAGAGGTAGCCACAGCCGTGAACTACCGCACTGTACTGTGTCTGCTGCTAATATATAGACTGGTTGATAAAGAGATAGTATACTCGTAACTAGTATGTATGTATAAAGAAAGAAAAAAAAACCACGGTTAGGTGGTATATACAATTATGGACGGGCTGCCGAGTGCCGACACAGAGGTAGCCACAGCCGTGAACTACCGCACTGTACTGTGTCTGCTGCTAATATATAGACTGGTTGATAAAGAGATAGTATACTCGTAACTAGTATGTATGTATAAAGAAAGAAAAAAAAACCACGGTTAGGTGGTATATACAATTATGGACGGGCTGTCGAGTGCCGACACAGAGGTAGCCACAGCCGTGAACTACCGCACTGTACTGTGTCTGCTGCTAATATATAGACTGGTTGATAAAGAGATAGTATACTCGTAACTAGTATGTATGTATAAAGAAAGAAAAAAAAACCACGGTTAGGTGGTATATACAATTATGGACGGGCTGTCGAGTGCCGACACAGAGGTAGCCACAGCCGTGAACTACCGCACTGTACTGTGTCTGCTGCTAATATATAGACTGGTTGATAAAGAGATAGTATACTCGTAACTAGTATGTATGTATAAAGAAAGAAAAAAAAACCACGGTTAGGTGGTATATACAATTATGGACGGGCTGCCGAGTGCCGACACAGAGGTAGCCACAGCCGTGAACTACCGCACTGTACTGTGTCTGCTGCTAATATATAGACTGGTTGATAAAGAGATAGTATACTCGTAACTAGTATGTATGTATAAAGAAAGAAAAAAAAACCACGGTTAGGTGGTATATACAATTATGGACGGGCTGTCGAGTGCCGACACAGAGGTAGCCACAGCCGTGAACTACCGCACTGTACTGTGTCTGCTGCTAATATATAGACTGGTTGATAAAGAGATAGTATACTCGTAACTAGTATGTATGTATAAAGAAAGGAAAAAAAAACACGGTTAGGTGGTATATACAATTATGGACGGGCTGCCGAGTGCCGACACAGAGGTAGCCACAGCCGTGAACTACCGCACTGTACTGTGTCTGCTGCTAATATATAGACTGGTTGATAAAGAGATAGTATACTCGTAACTAGTATGTATGTATAAAGAAAGAAAAAAAAACCACGGTTAGGTGGTATATACAATTATGGACGGGCTGTCGAGTGCCGACACAGAGGTAGCCACAGCCGTGAACTACCGCACTGTACTGTGTCTGCTGCTAATATATAGACTGGTTGATAAAGAGATAGTATACTCGTAACTAGTATGTATGCATAAAGAAAGAAAAAAAAACCACGGTTAGGTGGTATATACAATTATGGACAGGCTGCCGAGTGCCGACACAGAGGTAGCCACAGCCGTGAACTACCGCACTGTACTGTGTCTGCTGCTAATATAGACTGGTTGATAAAGAGATAGTATACTCGTAACTAGTATGTATGTATAAAGAAAGAAAAAAAAACCACGGTTAGGTGGTATATACAATTATGGACGGGCTGCCGAGTGCCGACACAGAGGTAGCCACAGCCGTGAACTACCGCACTGTACTGTGTCTGCTGCTAATATATAGACTGGTTGATAAAGAGATAGTATACTCGTAACTAGTATGTATGTATAAAGAAAGAAAAAAAAACCACGGTTAGGTGGTATATACAATTATGGACGGGCTGCCGAGTGCCGACACAGAGGTAGCCACAGCCGTGAACTACCGCACTGTACTGTGTCTGCTGCTAATATAGACTGGTTGATAAAGAGATAGTATACTACTAATATTATATATACTGGTGGTCAGGTCACTGGTCACTAGTCACACTGGCAGTGGCACTCCTGCAGCAAAAGGGTGCACTGTTTAATTTTAATATAATATTATGTACTCCTGGCTCCTGCTATAACCTATAACTGGCACTGCAGTAGTGCTCCCCAGTCTCCCCCACAATTATAAGCTGTGTGAGCTGAGCAGTCAGACAGATATATATAATATTATATATAGATAATAGATGATGCAGCACACTGGCCTGAGCCTGAGCAGTGCACACAGATATGGTATGTGACTGACTGAGTCACTGTGTGTATCGCTTTTTTCAGGCAGAGAACGGATATATTAAATAAACTGCACTGTGTGTCTGGTGGTCACTCACTATATAATATATTATGTACTCCTGGCTCCTGCTATAACCTATAACTGGCACTGCAGTAGTGCTCCCCAGTCTCCCCCACAATTATAAGCTGTGTGAGCTGAGCAGTCAGACAGATATATATAATATTATATATAGATAATAGATGATGCAGCACACTGGCCTGAGCCTGAGCAGTGCACACAGATATGGTATGTGACTGAGTCACTGTGTGCTGTGTATCGCTTGTTTCAGGCAGAGAACGGATTATAAATAAAACTGGTGGTCACTATCAGCAAAACTCTGCACTGTACTGAGTACTCCTAATGCTCCCCAAAATTAGTAAATCAAGTGTCTCTCTAATCTATTCTAAACGGAGAGGACGCCAGCCACGTCCTCTCCCTATCAATCTCAATGCACGTGTGAAAATGGCGGCGACGCGCGGCTCCTTATATAGAATCCGAGTCTCGCGATAGAATCCGAGCCTCGCGAGAATCCGACAGCGTCATGATGACGTTCGGGCGCGCTCGGGTTAACCGAGCAAGGCGGGAAGATCCGAGTCGCTCGGACCCGTGAAAAAAAACATGAAGTTCTGGCGGGTTCGGATTCAGAGAAACCGAACCCGCTCATCTCTACTGATAATCAGTACTTTGCGGCACAGGGCACTCCTCTAACCACATCTGAATTAGGCCTATTGTCTACTAAATACTAAGCATTTATCAGACCTCCACTGAAGTGGATTGATCACCCTTGCCAAGTTACAGCTACAGTACTGTATGTGTGCACACAGCATTTATTCCCACCAGGACTTTTGAATCTGAATTCATTCAGTTTTACTATCAGTTTGAAATTGTTGCTGTAGGTATCATATTTGTTATTATGTGATTTCCTATTTAAGCTAATTTATTGCCACACACTAGCTCTCCTTCAGTTTTTTCCCCTATGTCCTTTCTTTCCTGCTTTTAGTGGCCAGCTCCCTAGATTGAAAGAAGATACAGTTGAGAGCCAATTATTGCAAAATATTGGTACTGGATATCCATTTGCTGTCAACTGTTTGTTTTGTCCCATTACATATGTTAATAAAATACTTGACACATGAAAGATGCACAACGACAATTTATTTTAGATGGTGCAATGAGGCGTTGTACGTCAAAACCATCTCAATCTCCTGTATACTGTATACTCTCACATACAGTAGGTTAGAAACTATGGACATTGCAAAATGGATTGGTGCCTTTACACATTTCACAATTGGTTTCGGTTCTTTTGAGAAATACGTTATCAAATATTGCATAGAGCATTTTAATGAAAATGTATGATCAAATCTGCACCAAATGGCAGCTGTTACAACAGCCGGATATGGACATTGGGGGTCATTCCGACCTGATCGGTGCTGTGCATTTTCGCACAGCAGCCGATCAGGTCAGAACTGCGCATGCACCGCGCCGCAGTGCGCCAGCGCATGCCAGACAGCCGACGGCTGTCGTAGCCCAGCGATCGCCTCTGCCTAATTGACAGGCAGAGGCATTTGCTGGGCGGGATGGGGCGGCACGGCGGCATTTGGACCCTGCTTTGTGGGCGCGGTCCAGCCAATGCAGGCATGGCCAGACCATGTGGGAGGCGGGCCTCAGCAGCTGCGTGATGCCACATTCAGCTGCTGCGACCCGGCCAGTGATGGCTAACTCCCTGCCAGCTGCAGGAGCTGCGCTGGCTGGGAGTTACTCTACAAGTACAAAAGCATTGCAGCTGTGCGATGCTTTTGTACTTGTGCAGGGGGGAAGCGGCCTGATATGCAGGGCGGACTAGCCCTGTGCTGGGCGTACCCCTGCATGTCAGGGAAGATGATCATAGCTGTGCTAAATTTAGCACAGCTACGATCAGGTCGGAATGACCCCCCATTGTACACTGTTTATGATTTTTTTCTACAATTAGTGTTTATTGGACAAATGTACAGAATTACATCAATCAGATTTTTATCTGAGAATCACAACTACCAGTGAAAGGGTGTTTTGAAACACTATAGAATCAAATACACAATTGGATTGAGGGATTACAAAATACTATAGCTCTCTATAATAGATTCAGCTATTAAAGGGGAGAACACACGTAGCGATGTATGCTTAAATTCTAAGCAATCTGACTAGATTGCTTAGAAATTAAGCGCACATCGCTCCGTGTGCATGCCCCATAGCGATAGCGATGCGCGGCCCCGAGCGGCGCTATAGCTGACTCTAGATTGGCCAAATCTAGTTAGATTGCTCACTTCACCACTGGGTGAAGTAAGCATGCCCCCCCCCCCCCCCCCCCCTCCTCGCTCAGCACACATCGCACTGTGTACTGAGAGTCCAGAGATGTGTGCTGAGTGATTTGTGCTAGATCGCTCAGCCACACATCTCTGGTGCACATCTGTACATGTGTACCCCCTTTAGAAGATCATCTCATCACACAGAATTCCACTTTTTGGCCCAAATTAATCAAAGCTTGGGGGAGATAAAGTACTCACCAATAACTTTTACCTGTCTTTTTTCAAAGCCAGCCTGTAAAGTGACAGTTAGCTGCTGACTGGCTGGTACTCTCTCCACTTTGTCTCTCTCCAAGCTTTGATTAATCTGAGCCAAAGTCACTGTTTTAAAATTGATGACCAACAGACTATCCTTTTCATTTCACATGGTCTGGGTGGAATCTTCTGCAGAGCTTACAAAAGAACAATCATTACTAAGGTTCTATGATAAATGGATACTGCAAATACTTACCTGTATGTTGCCTATAGTATGTTTCCCCTGTACCACTGTGGGTCAGTCCAACCCTGTCTACATGTGAGTTTTGCCATACGTTTCATAAACACAACTAATTCAAATGTTGATGTCTAGGTGTATGATGAGATGATGTTTCCAATGTTGTTTGTATATTGTTATACAATTTTAAAACACTTAATAAAGTATGGAAGGAAGGACAATAGGCAAAAAACTATTTTACTAAATCATTTCCCCATGGGCTGTGGGGCAGTAAGGGCTCCTCCACCCTTCCCTGCACTATAAGGATTCTGAAGCTGTTTAATGATGTCATTATCTAGGGTGCTAAAGACAATTACTAGGAGACTTAGCAGGTCTTCTCTCCATGGCTGCTGATGTATCTGTAGATTTCAGTGTTGCTAGACAAAACCAATCATTCTCAAAATAGATCACACACAATTTTGACTAAAATAGAGGAGTCTAGACATCCAGTTATTGTAGACATTCTACATAAAATATACATTTTTAACATTAAGATTCAGGTTGCCAAAAGTATTTGACATTGTAGTATTTCTAGGCTCTCAATTTCCCTTTCATTTTATTTGTCATTTTAAATTAACAGTAGATTTCCTTGCAGGTGCAAGTGAAGGATTTGGGGGAAATGCAATTCTATAGGTAGACATTCTTTTCTGGTAATCTAATCAACTGTTTGTGGGCTAAAATGATTGTCTTTAGAACAAAGTGTTGCTTGTAATCTCTAAATATACTGTATGTGAAAAAACCCTGAAATCTAACAGTAGATGTAAATTCATTAAAGAAAGTTATCTATTGAGACCAGTGGCAAATGGGGGGTTTGTGTGTGTGTGTGTGTGTGTGTGTGTGTGTGTGTGTGTGTGTGTGTGTGTGTGTGTGTGTGTGTTTGTGTGTATATATACCATGTATATATATATATATATATATATATATATATATGTATATATAGATATATATATATATATATGTATATGTATATATATATATATATATATATATACTGCTCAAAAAAATAAAGGGAACACTAAAATAACACATCGTAGATCTGAATGAATGAAATATTCTTATTAAATACTTTGTTCTTTACATAGTTGAATGTGCTGACAACAAAATCACACAAAAATTATCAATGGAAATCGAATTTATTAACCCATGGAGGTCTGGATTTGGAGTCACATTGAAAATTAAAGTGGAAAAACACACTACAGGCTGATCCAACTTTGACATAATGTCCTTAAAACAAGTCAAAATGAGGCTCATTAGTGTGTGTGGCCTCCACGTGCCTGTATTACCTCCCTACAACGCCTGGGCATGCTCCTGATGAGGTGGCGGATGGTCTCCTGAGGGATCTCCTCCCAGACCTGGACTAAAGCATCCGCCAACTCCTGGACAGTCTGTGGTGCAATGTGGTGTTGGTGGATGGAGCGAGACATGATGTCCCAGATGTGCTCAATTGGATTCAGGTCTGGGGAACGGGCGGGCCAGTCCATAGCATCAATTCCTTTGTCTTGCAGGAACTGTTGACACACTCCAGCCACATGAGGTCTAGCATTGTCTTGCAGTAGGAGGAACTTAGGGTCAACCGCACCAGCATATGGTCTCACAAGGAGTCTGAGGATCTCATCTCGGTACCTAATGGCAGTCAGGCTACCTCTGGCGAGCACATGGAGGGCTGTGCGGCCCCCCAAAGAAATGCCACCCCACCCCATTACTGACCCACTGCCAAACCGGTCATGCTGGAGGATGTTGCAGGCAGCAGAACGTTCTCCTTGGCGTCTCCAGACTCTGTCACGTCTGTCACATGTGCTCAGTGAGAACCTGCTTTCATCTGTGACGAGCACAGGGCGCCAGTGACGAATTTGCCAATCTTGGTGTTCTCTGGCAAATGCCAAACGTCCTGCACGGTGTTGGGCTGTAAGCACAACCCCCACCTGTGGATGTCGGGCCCTCATACCACCCTCATGGAGTCTGTTTCTGATCGTTTGAGTAGACACATGCACATTTGTGGCTTGCTGGAGGTCATTTTGCAGGGCTCTGGCAGTGCTCCTCCTGTTCCTCCTTGCACAAGGACGGAGGTAGCGGTCCTGCTGCTGGGTTGTTGCCCTCCTACGACCTCCGCCACGTCTCCTGATGTACTGGCCTGTCTCCTGGTAGCGCCTCCATGCTCTGGACACTACGCTGACAGACACAGCAAACCTTCTTGCCACAGCTCGCATTGATGTGCCATCCTGGATGAGCTGCACTACCTGAGCCACTTGTGTGGGTTGTAGACTCCGTCTCATGCTACCACTAGAGTGAAAGCACTGCCAGCTTAAAAAAGTGACCAAAACATCAGCCAGAAAGCATAGGAGCTGAGAAGTGGTCTGTGGTCACCACCTGCAGAACAACTCCTTTATTGGGGGTGTCTTGCTAATTGCCCACAATTTCCACCTGTTGTCTATTCCATTTGCACAACAGCATGTGAAATTGATTGTCAATCAGTGTTGCTTACTAAGTGGACAGTTTGATTTCACAGAAGTGTGATTGACTTGGAGTTACATTGTGTTGTTTAAGTGTTCCCTTTATTTTTTGGAGCAGTGTATATATACATATATATATATACATATATATATATATATATATGTATATACATAGCACACACACATTCATACAAACATACATACATACATACATACATAAACAAAAACGTATGTACATACACAAACACACACACACACTCATCATACATACATACACACATACATACATACATACATACATACATACAGTACATATACAAGCACTCACACAAACTTCAAACTTAAATACTATATTTATCCAAACCAGTGGCTTAGAGCAGATTGTGACTTTTGCTGAGATGAAGAGACAAAAAGCACCTCCTAGTGCAATAATATATGAACACCACCACTGTGTATTGTAGAAAAAATAAAAAAAAAATAAAGGTTGGCTGATACCAGATAGACACATATAAAACAGCTTAGCTCAAGTCCTTGCTCACATGAAGTTTTACATTTATTTATTTTTTAAATATGTTTATTGGGTTTTTCACAGAGAGGCGCAGAAGAAAAAAAACAATGCAATACAAAGTGTTGAATAAATATATGCAAAGTACAGAATAGGCAGCAGAGGGTAAGGCATAACATCAAAACTACCACCGGCGCCGTGGGTAGAAATAGATACTGTAGGAGACAATGTCGATACAGCATTACAGCAGCAGTAGCATATATTGTCAAAAATCCAGACCCCGTGTACAATATAAAAGATCTGCATACAATCACACAAAAACAAAACTAATAATACAACAACAGAGAAAGAGAAAGAGAAGAACAACAAAGACAGGGATATGAAGTAAGAAGGAGGAGGGAGGGGGGGAGGTGGGGATTGCAGATGCTTAAAAGGATGAACTATAATACATAATGAGGCACGCACATAGAGAGCGGAGGGACCAAACTGCTCCGTACCAAGGGACGGGAACGAGCGTCACCTAGGAGTTAAAGGTGAATCATCACCAATGGGAATACAGAGTCTGCGATAGGAATCCCAACTAAGGTAGTCAAATAATTTCAATACATGGCATTGTTGTGAGGATGGGAGAGAATCAATGTATGGTCCCCATTTCTTGTAAAAACGCAGAGCGTTACGATCAAGGTCTGGGAGAGTGGATTGACGTTCAAAATATAATGTAGTAGTGAGGAGAGACTTTAGGCAACCAAGGGAGGGAGAGGTTCGATATATCCAATGATTCAAAATTAATTTCTTCCCCAAGGTCAGCAATACGTATAAAAATGGGACACAGTGAGCCTGAGAGGGGGGTAAACCTCAGGTTGTAGTATTTAGGCCAAGGAGTGCTGCCAGGTCCATAGGGAGAGAAATCCGGAAAGTAGATTTTATATACCACAATACCTTATTCCAAAACCGTTTACTCTTTGGACAGTGCCAGAAATTGTCCATAAAGAGGGCATTTGGTGCTTTACATTTGGGACAGTGACCAGAGTTCATAGAGACCATATATTTATGCTGTCCTGGAGCAATATAAGCCCGGTGTAGAAATTTAAAGTGGATTTCCTGAAGCTGAGCAGAATGCAGGGCCTTAAAAATAGAGGGGAGGGGGGGAAAGGAAGCAATCCACCGATGGATCCCAGGACCACTCACTTGAGCATTTAGATAACATGGGGGGCCAATAAACATCAGGCTTGCTAGGTAACAAATCCTGGATAACCAGCTGATTTTATATGAGAAGTTCGATAATATGACCAACAGGGGGGACAGAGGATCACTCCTCCGCTCGTGCACAGGTGGGATGGGGAAAGATTGCACAAAATGTCGGACTTGGAGGAACATAAAGAAATCAGATGAAGGCACGCCGTGTCTCTCGGCTAAATCCGAAAATGACAATACATGTCCACCCGGGTCAAACACGTCCCGAATGAGGGCAATGCCCTTAGATTTCCACGTGAGAAATTTGGTATTGTCAAAATGTGGAGTAAAGCAAGGATTCCCACAAAGGGGAATAAAAAGGGAGTATTCTGGGTTTCGGTGTAGGGCCTTGTTAATGGCCCACCATGAGCGGTAGGCATCCCGAAAAAGAATATTAGAGTGCGCCAGAGGTGGGAGTATGGTTTTTGGGGTGTGTAGCAGAGCTCTGAGATCATAAGGATGCACAAGATCCTGCTCTGTATCATAGTTAACATACGAAGAGGTGCCCAGCAACCAATCTGAGATATACCTAAAGTTCACAGCCCGGCAGAATGCCAAGAGGTCAGAGACGGCCAAACCACCCTGGGCGCGAGGAAGTTTAAGTTTGCGGAGGGAAATTCGAGACCTCTTGCAATTCCACAGGAACTTAGAGAACAATTTATCATAAATCAATAATTCCCTGCCAGGGGGCTGGATAGGTATCATCTGAAGGAGATAAGAGATTTTGGGGAACACAATACTTTTCAAAATGGCTACTCTCCCTAACAAGGATACAGGAAGAGAGGATCAGGTGGATAGTAGTTGGGACACCTTGTTAAAAACAGCTGAATAGTTGACCGAATATAGATCTGAAATATTTACTGGGATATATATACCCAAATATTTTAGTTTTAAGGTGTTTAGCTGGAATTGAGTAAGGGCAGGTGAAGAAGGGCGTGTACAAGCAGTCGGAGTGAGTGGGAAGAGCTCAGACTTGGAGGCATTAACAGGGTATCCCGCATAAGCACCAAACTCAGAAATAGCTTGGATGATCAGCGGGATAGATGTCTCAGGCTTTGAAATGAAGAGGAGCATGTCGTCCGTGAACAGACTCACATGAAGCTCATAGTCACGGACCTAAACTCCAGAGTATTCGGGAAGGTGACGCAGTTTAATAGCCAAGGGTTCTATGGCGATGGCAAACAAAAAAGGGGAGAGGGGGCAACCCTGTCTGGTGCCCCTGTGAAGGGGAATAGGAGCAGATAAGTAGCCATTACACATAATAGGGGAGGAGGAGGGAGAATACAAATTACGTAGCATGCTGATCAGGTCCAGCGGAAACCCAAACCTGTCCAGCATCGTATACAGGTGGTCCCAACTAACAAGGTCAAACGCTTTCTCTGATTCCAATGAGAGGACATAATGGGGCTCAGGGGCTCCGCTGGAGCGCAACCAGGCAGCCGCTGCAAGAACTTTACGGATATTATTAGTGGAGTGGTGGCCTGAGATGAAACCGGTTTGGTCAGGGTGAATAATGGAAGGGAGCAAGCCCTTTAGTCTATCAGCAATGATTTTTGTAAATAATTTATAGTCAACATAGAGGAGTGAAATGGTGCGGTAGGAACCCGGGAGATGGGGATCCCTCCCAGGTTTGGGAAGAAGACGGACCAGAGCATCATTAAAGTACAAAGGGAGGGAGTAAGAGGTTAGAATTTTAATGAATACCAGAGTCAGAGGATCCAGCAATTTAGGTAAGAGCATTCTATAGAATTCTCCAGAGAAACCATCGGACCCAGGGGCCTTTAAGGGTTTGAGATGTTTAATAGCAGCCTCTACCTCCTGGGCAGTAATCGGGGAGCAGGGGCCCTCCGCCACTGATGGTGGTATTTGAGGCAAAGAAACAGAGTTCCAGAAAGAAGTTTTAGCGGGTATATCAATAGGGGGGTGGGAGTATATGTCAGTGTAAAATTCTGAGATGAGCTGCGCCATGTCCACAGACTTAGTAGCTAACGAGCCATCAGCGCATTTAAGCGTTTGGATCACCGAGGAAGGCACAGAACCCCGCAGAAGATTGGAAAGGAGACGGCCCATCTTGTTGCCAAACTGATAAAAATGGTGATTTTTGTGAAAAGTATGGCGGTCACCCATCAGCCCCAATACAGCGTTAAACTGGGATTTACAATCTAGGTATACTTTCTTAGAGGCAGTAGAGGGACACTGTTTAAATTGTTGGTAGGCTTCAGTCAAGCAGCGTTGGGAATATTTAAACTTAGAAAGAAACTGTTTCCTTCTTGAGGAGACATTTTCCACAAGCCTACCACGTATAACCGCTTTGGAGGTCTGCCAAACAATAAAGGGTCAGTCTCAGAAGTACTCGCATTGTCCAGTCTGAACTCCTCCCAGAACGCCTCCAGTCTGCTCCAAAACTGCAAGGAGGAGGTAAATGAAGTTGGGAAACGCCAGCATTTAAAGGAGCCGCAATCTAGCGAGGTAGTGAGGGAGGTCCAAACCAAAGCATGATCAGAAAGGGATATTGTTTTCATTTGAGCCTCAGTACTTTGCGGGATTACAGGATCTGACAGCAGTAAGAAATTTATTCTGGACAGGTGCCATGGGCAGCTGAGAGACACGAGTACTCCCTGTCAGTGGGGTGGAGAAATCTCCAGGCATCAGTCAGATGCAATTGCTGGGCAAAAAAGGGGACACCTAAGGCAGGATGGGGGCGTGCACAGGGCCGGTGCTACCATTAGGCAGCTTTAGGCAGCGCCGGCCACTGGAGGGCGGCACGCCCCTCTTGAATTTGTTGTACCTAAAATCTTAATGTGCAGGGCTGGCTAGCGGCGGCCGCAGTGCGGGTCTAACCAGCCGCAGCGACCACTATCAGTCACCCCCGGCCAGGGTGAACTGCATCTGTCGCGCCCCCTGGGCTGATGGACCCCGGAACAAGCAGGAGCAGCAGCGCGATGCTGCTGTGTCCTAATACGGACAGGCAGCAGCAGCAACATTCTCTCCTTCCTCCCCCTGCAGCCGTAGGCAGGGAGGTCCGACCGCTGCTCCCCGCCTTACATGCTCCGTCAGCCGTCGCCGTTTTCCACCAACTGTTGGCCGCCCTCCTGCTCCTGGCAACTTAAGTTGTAGTTACCTGACCCTGGCCGGCTCCGCCTCCTGCCCTGCCACTGCATGCTCAGTGTATAGAGGGGAGTGCTGCCACGGAACCGCGCCACACATATACAGTACTGTACCTTCTTACTGGGACATGCACAACCTCACAGGATCACAACCACAATGTGTGGTTGTGATCCTGTGAGGTTGTGCATGTCCCAGTAAGAAGGTACAGTACTGCTCAGGATTGGGAATTTATTAAAACCCTTTTGGTGATACTTATTGAAGCCGAGGTGGACTGTAGAGTTTCATTATCCCTGATGAGATTAGGGAATATAACATCACCTAACTTCGACCTAAAATGTCATTCTCTGTTATGATTAAATCTATTTAGATACCAAATTAATTGAAAACATACTTGTGATTGGATATAACATTGAGAACCCTAGCCGGTCATAACCAGTGGTAATCCAATCTATTGTAAGAACTGATTGTTAACCCCTGATGAAGTCCTAACGGACGAAACGCATTGGGTTTCGCGATTTCAGATTCATAAAGCCTTCACCACAAATTTCTGGTTGGAGATATATCTCTTCAAAATTCTGATTGTGATCACCTGATTGTAAAATCCTCACATCAACTGAAATATGTGTTTATATAAGATTGTTATATCATTTTACTGAATTTTTAGTAATTTGTACCAAAGACGAATGTTTAGGTTGTAAATGTCGTCTGTTTGTGTATGAATAAAAACTTTTAAACATAGTTATTCTAAAGGCGTATTGGCTCCCACTAGAACCCTTTTCCTTTTCATATATATATATATATATATATATATATATATATACACACACTCAAGATCAGAATGTGGGACCCCCTGGGCTACCAGCTTCACTATCCATGATGTAGATGTAAAGGGAATACCAGATTCTGAACTTGAGTGTATATATATATATATATATATATGTATATATACAAGGCTCGAAGTGGGCCGGTATACAACAGTATGGCATACCAGCACTTCTTCGAGCACTGTGTCTGAAGACCCCCGCTGCATCGAGCTCTCGCTCCTGACCACGGCGCCGCTACTACTTCAAATCTGCCTTTCTTGCTTGGCTGCCGGTCTGCAACAGATTTGAAATAGCGCCGCGGTCATAGGACCCACTGTGCCGCCAACCACAGCAGGGCGAAGGGGTTACTAAAAGACCCCTCTCGGGTGGGGACACATAAAAGGACCCACTCACTGCCATTCAGTGGCTGCCTGAGAGCTGAAAGGGCTGAGGAATAAGCGAGACATGGGGAGGCAGGGAACTTTAGCGGGAGGAGCAGAGTGGAGACTGGGGACACGGGGAGGAGCTGCCCCCAAGACCAGCCTCCCTGACTGAGAGAGGGGTACATCGTCCGGACAGCGAGGCCAGAAGAAGCGCCGCACCGCAGCTACCAGCGAGCACCATGGCAGACAAGTAGGGAGGGTAAGTGTGGACTGTGCAGAAATTTTGCGGCTCTTGTGCAGGAAACTCTAGAAGTGAGATCACAGCCGCCCTTTCACATAAGGAGGAGCGCCAGTGTGTGGCACCCTTGGTGCCCGTCTTCATCACCCAGAGTCCAGCAGAGCGGCAAAGGTTCCATGCACCTCACCCTATGCTGTTCCCTCTTTCTCCCTGTCTCTCTCTTTCTCCCGGCTCTGTCTCCCTGTCTCTGCGTCTCTCTCCCTCTGTCTCTCTCTCTCTCCCTGTGTGTGTCTCTCTCTACCTGTCTCTCTGTCTCCCTCTCTGCTTCTCTCTCCCTCTCACTCTCTCCCCCTTTCCCTCGCTTCTCTCTCTCCCCATCTGTCTCTCCCTGTCTGTCTTCCTCCCCTCTCTCTCCCTGTCTCTCTCTCTCTCTCCCTGTCTGTCTCCCTCGTCTCTCTCCGTCTCTATTTCCATTTCCCTGTCTATGTGTCCCTGTCTCTCTCCCTTTCCGTCTCTCTCCCTGGCTTCTCTCTCTCCCCATCTCCGTCTCCCTCTCCCTGTCTCTCTCCCGCGTCTCTCTTTCCCCGTCTCTTTCTCTCCATCTCTCTCTCTCCCTGTCTCTCTCTCACTTTCCCTGTCTGTGTCCCCATCTCTGTCTCCCTCTCCCTGTCTCTCTCCCGCGTCTCTCTTTCCCCCCCTTTCTCTCCATCTGTCTCCCTCCCTTGTCTCTCTCTCCCTGTCTCTCTCCTTCTCCCTGTATCTCTCCCTGTCTCTGCATCTCTCTACCTCTCCCTCGCTTCTCTGTGTCCATGTCTCTCCCTGTCTCTCTCTACTGTCTCTCTCACCCCCTCCATGTCCCTGTCTATGCATCTATCTCTCTGTCTCCCCTCCCTCGCCCTCTCTCCCCATCTCCGTATCTCCCTCGCCTCTCTCTTTCCATCGTCTCCCTCGTCTCTGTCCCTCCCTCATCTCTCTCTCTCCGTCTGTCACTCTCTCCATCTGTCTCTCCCTGTCTCGCTCTCTCTTCCTCGTTCATCTCTCTCATTTCCCTCTCTCCCTCGACTCTCTCTCTCTCCCTCCCTTGTCTCTCTCTCCCTTGTCTCTCTCTCCCCCTCCCTCTTCTCTCTCTCTCCCCCTCCCTCGTCTCCCTCTGTCCCTCGTCTCTCTCCCTCATCTCTCTTCCCCTCTCCCTGTCTCCCTCTCTCTGTCTCTGTGTCTCACACAGTAGGAAGGGGGACTTGGCTCAGAAATATAGGAAGAGGGTGATATCACTCACACAAGAGAAGTGTGTGTGTGTGTGTGTGTGTGTGTGTGTGTGTGTGTGTGTGTGGGGGGGGGGGGTGCATGGCTCACACAGGGGAACGGGGGTTATCACTCACACAGGGCAAGGAGTCAGTAAAATACAAAAACATTTTTGCAAGGAGGGGGCACAACATTTTTCTTGCCTCTGGGCAATTGAGCTGAAGTTACGCCACTGCTTACCCTGCTGCCTTTCTCTCTCCCTAGTCCCTACTGTATGCCACTGCTATCTCTCTCTCTGTCACTCTCCCTGTCCCTATGTCCCTACTGTCACTTTCCCTGTCCCTCTGTCACTCTCCCTGTCCCTATGTCCCTGCTGTCACTTTTCCTGTCCCTCTGTCACTTTTCCCTGTCCCTATGTCCCTGCTGTCACTCTCCTTGAATTTTGTTTATTCCATGTGGCATAATGTGAATTTCGGCTCATTCAGTGTGCTATAATGTGAATTTCGGCTCATTCTGTATGCTATAATGTGAATTTTTGACTCATACCGTGTGGTATAATGTGAATTTTGACTCATACCGTGTGCTATAATGTGAATATCGGCTCATACTGTGTGGTATAATGTGAATTTTGGCTCATGCTGTGTGCTATAATGTGATTTTCGTCTCATACTGTGGTATAATGTGAATTTCGGCTCATGCTGTGTGCTATAATTTGAATTTCGGCTCATACTGTGTGGCATAATGTGAATTTCGGCTCATACTGTGTGCTATAATGTGATTTTCGTCTCATACTGTGTGGTATAATGTGAATTTCGGCTCATACTGTGTGGTATAATGTGAAAGGGGCACCAGTACTAGATAGTATAAGGGGTCCTACTATTGTGGTGCATAATGTGTATAAGGGGTATATATGATGTTGTAAACTATACTGAAGGCCATGCCCCCTTTTGAGTGGCCACGCCCCCTTTCCCAGAGGGGCATGCATAATTGCAATCATCACTTTTCCATACACCCACATCAAAATTTCCACTTCGACCACTATATATATATATATATATATATATATATATATATTTACTTTTCATTTTAAATTTTTAAAAACAGGAAAGGGGATACGGAACACAAAATCAATATATACGGGCGGGTGTAACTAGCCAATCGTAGGTCATGGACCGCAAGCTAATCATAATGTGACATAATGTGTAAGGGGCATTACTATTGTGTAGCATAATGTTATAAGAGGCATTACTGTGTGTGTCATAATGTGTAAGTGGCATTACTGTGTGGCATAATGTATAGGAGGCATTACTTTATCGCATATTGTGTTATAAGGGGCACTATTACTGTGTGGCATAATGTGTATAAGGAGTACTACTCTGTGGCAGGACGTGCATCGACTCTACTGTGTGGTTTAATGTAAATGGGCTCTACTGTGGTGTAACGTGAATAAGGGGAGCAACTCTGTGATGTAACGTGAATATGAGGCACTACTGTGTGACGCAACATCAATAAGAGTCACTACTGTAACGTAACGTGAATAAGGGGGGGAAAGTAGGCTTACATTTTGCCTAGGGTGCCGAGAAACCTTCCACCGGCCCTGGGCGTGCATGAGCAGAGGAGTTTGAATCCATATATGCAGAGACCACAACATTGAAGTCTCCGCCCACAATCATTGGACAGGATAAAAAAGGACACAGTGTAGTTATAATAAGATTCTTGAAAAATACCTTTGAGTACAAATTTGGGGCATACACAGTGCATAAAACATATTTGGTGTTGTGAAGCATAATCTCAAGAATTAGGAATCTACCAGCAGGATCACACAAAGAGGTGAGGACCTCTACATGAAGACTACGCTTAGCAAGGATAAGTACACCCCTAGCCTTAGAAGAATAAGGAGCGTCAGAGAGCACCTGCCACCCGAGGACACCCAACTTTTAATCATACACAAAGACATCTTACAAACCCATAAGCAATGGAGGGGGAGAAAAGACACAGGAGGAAGGGAGGAGGGGAAAAGACAAAAGAATAGTAAAGACATAGAAACAAGAAGAGAATATAAGACCCACCGGGGGGTCCCGCAGTAACAATTGTATATCAACTTCACGGTACTATAAGCAAGGTAATAACCATATACAGCGAGGAGGACATTGCTCCTAGCCAGTAACCACTATAACGAGCAGCTTAGGGGAAGGGAAAGGAAAGGAAAGGAAAGGGAAAGGGTGGTGGCAAGGGAAGGTGGGGAGTATGGTTGAGCGGCCAAAAAGATAACAGCCAGCTCCTAAGCGTACAGAGAGAGAATACAAAACAGGCAATAGGTACCTAAAACTTCACGAACCCGAAAACGAATATTTGAGAACATACGGGGTCATTCTGAGTTGTTCGCTCGCTAGCTGATTTTAGCAGCATTGCACACGCTAGGCCGCCGCCCTCTGGGAGTGTATCTTAGCTTAGCAGAATAGCGAACGAAAGACTAGCAGAATTGCGAATAGAAATTTCTTAGCAGTTTCTGAGTAGCTCCAGACCTACTCACACATTGCGATCAGCTCAGGCCATTTCATTCCTGGTTTGACGTCACAAACACGCCCTGCGTTCAGCCAGCCACTCCCCCGTTTCTCCAGACACTCCCGCGTTTTTCCCTGACACGCCTGCGTTTTTAGCCAACGCCGGGAAAACGCTGAGTTGCCGCCCAGAAATGCCCCTTTCCTGTCAATCATTTACCGAACACCAGTGCGACAGAAAAGTGCCGCAGACGCTATAGCAAAACAACTAAGTTTATAGTAAAATAACTAAGCGCATGCGCTCTGCGAACCTTGCGCATGCGCAGTAAGTGACTAATCGCAGTATAGCGAAAATCGGCAACGAGCGAACAACTCGGAATGACCCCCATATAGCAGAGAGAAAAAACTTATATTGCTCTATAATTCTATATACATCACCCGGAAGACCAATGTGAATATAGCGGGAAAGTCCAAATAGTCCAGCAGAAGGTCTCATAGTCCACAGGGTGGGGGAGGGAGAAATATGCAATATAGGCAACAGAAACAGAGCAATAATGATTTAAGAGAGTTCCAGGTTAGGGCTGGCAAAGCTTAGCTACTTTGGCATCGGGTCAGAGGCCGCGGCCTCCGAGAGATAAGCAGTGGCATCCTCTGGGGTGTGAAAATCTTTAAAGGACGTGTCATCAAAGATCCTCAGGCATGCAGGGTAGAGTAGTGCAAACTTACAGCCCTCATGGGCCAATTTTGAACAAGTAGGGGAGAACGCCTTACAAAGCCTGGTAAGCTCTGGCGAAAAGTCCTGAAAGAGCAGCAATTTGGCATCTTCCCAAACAAGATCCCTTATACGATGGGAAGCTGACCACAGTGCTTCTTTATGGAGAAAGTTGAGACACCGAAACAGCATGGCACGCGGCCGAGATGATGCGGAAGAGGGGCGAGTGGGGCCTGTCCTATGAGCACGTTCCACCACTAGATCCGAGCAGACATCTTGTACTCCGAGAAGATCAGGAATCGTATGTCGAAGGAAATGATAGTGAGCCTGTCCTTTAATCGACTCTGGGAGCCCAATGAGCCTGAGATTATTTCACAACAACCTATTTACTAAATCATCAATCTTTGACCAGACCATGTTTTCGGATTTCTGCAGTTTAAAAGAGATGTCAGAAAGTTCGGCAATTTGTTGAAAATTTGCACCAGCAGTATTCTCCACCTGTAAGACATGTTTAGACAGTTGCTTGTACTGACTTTTGATATCCAGCACAGCTTGTTGTAGTGCAGTAGCATGCAGCTGAGCTTGTTCTTGGAATAAAGGCTGGACAGTTTCCTTCACCACCCGGATGATGTCTGCATAGGACAAAGAATGTGCAGGGATAGCAGAGGCCAGTGAGGACCCAGCAGCAGTGGACCCAGCAAGGGCAGGAGAGGTGGAGGGCACAGGGGCCAGGGGAGCAGCAAGTGCATCCGCCGCATGAGCTCCGGTGTCTAGAGAAGCTGCGGCATCCATTTTAGAAGCCGGGCCACGGACTTCAGACCTGGCGCGGGAGGCTTTTCCCTGCATCGTGGGGGCCAGGAATCGGTCCATATAGGGGGGGCCAGAGGTGTAGAGTGCGGGCGGGTATGGCAGGCCGCTCCGTGGATGCCCGGGACAGGCGATATGGGGAGGTTAGTGGCAGCAGGCACCGGAGCTACACAGATGCCATGTCACTCCATGCAGCGCCGGACAGTTTTACATTTTTTTTAATACAAACCCAGAGTACATAAAAAACACAAGAAAAAGGCAGACATGGTGTTACCAATATACAACAAGGGGTTACAAAAACATATTTATATGCCCATACATATATATAATCAGTGACGTGCGGTCGGGTGAAGCAGGTGTGATACCCTACTGGTATCTAGTATGCAAAATCTGCAGTCACTGTGTATAGTACATCACACTTACTTTGCCCCGGCTTGTCATGGGTTCAGGCACAGTTACCAGAGGGTCCCCTGAAGAATCAGGTCTTTAACTACAAGTACATTGTGGGTGTGGACTACAGGTGTCGGTGCAGCGCATAAAGAATTGGGCGCCAGGCCATCTCAGAAAAACAGCATAAAGTTTATTTCAACATCAAACGGATATTGCAGGGATAACTTGTGAACACTCCTCCAGCACAAAGCATATCAGTACCAGTGGATCCCATATCAGGGCACCTCCTCCAGCGCATCGCTTAGTCGCAGCGGCATATTTATAGCGAACATCAGTACATACCAGGGCATTCTGTGACCAGTAGTGCTACACATCAGGTTGCGGTCTCTCTCTCTCTCTTACTTAGCGAGGATTCTTTTCCTTGGGGGCGCTTACTCACGCCGCGTGGCTTTCCGACCACTTCACCCAGATACCTCTCGAGATACTTTTCCATGGGGGCGCTTACTCACGCCGCGTGGCTTCCGACCACTTCACCCAGATACCTCTTGAGACTCACACCTTGAGTACACTTTTCTCCTGGCATCACCCTTTCACTGGATTCTGCATACTGCTGCTCTCACACTGCGATGTCTCCCTCTGTCAAATGCTTTGCTGTGGCTGGCATCACTCCCCACCTAAACATGTGGGGAGCCCTCACTGGGGCTACATCTTTCTGGTTAATCCACCACACTTCAGCTAGCTAAAACATGTGCTTCTCCTCACTGTCTGTCTGCTCTCTGCCCTGCTGCTGCTGCACTTATTCTGTTGTAGCTGTCTTGTGTCTCACTGCAGGACAACCTTTTTATAACCTTGCATTCCCAGGGTCACATTCTAAATCTGGGATTTCCCGCTCTGTCTTTCCCGCTCTCAGTTTCCCGCTCTGAGTCTGCAAATGAGTGAGTCATGCCCTTTGCATTTTGCAGACTGATCTGTATTGCTATGAGCTGTGCTGTTAACTCCTTCTGTGCTGCAAGCTGTAGGCTGCTGGCACAGTGCTTATGCAACTCCAGCAAACATTTTACTTTTATTAAAGTCATGCTGGCACCTGTAGTGCCACAGTTGATTTGGGCTGCAGTTTCAGGGTATCACATGCACCCCAGCTAAAATTTTGCGTGTCCTCACGCAACAGCAGTTTTCAACATAACATATAATGACAGTACATGTGACAAAAAAAACAACAATCACATATTCAGGAAAACATGGCATGTCAAACATCACATTACATACAAATCACATATTCTGTTGCGGTTTTCAAACGAGTTACAGTCCAGAGTCACATGTGATAGTTAAATGTTCTAGACATCTTGTGGCAATTGCGCCAAACACAGAGAACCTGCCCTCGCCTGCCCTCGTCTCCCCCCACGTCTGGGTCAAAAGAGACAGGTGGCTCTCGTGGGCCCCTCCCATTAAACAAGTTTCTCCAACTTTAGGAAAATATATATAGGGGACTACATTCCCCTTGCGATCCTTGGCTCTTTCGGACACTCAGAAATGGCCAAACACAGTGCCCCCAAGGGTGTTGCTCCGACCGGGTGCACTGCATAGTCCCGATGTCCTGTGACATGAGTTCCACCTCCACAAATATTGCCCTTAGAGCCCCACGTTGGTAACCATGGTTGCTCGTATCCTGTTCGTGACGCCAAGTGTGATACCCTACTGGTATCTAGTATGCAAAATCTGCAGTCACTGTGTATAGTACATCACACTTACTTTGCCCCGGCTTGTCATGGGTTCAGGCACAGTTACCAGAGGGTCCCCTGAAGAATCAGGTCTTTAACTACAAGTACATTGTGGGTGCGGACTACAGGTGTCGGTGCAGCGCATAAAGAATTGGGCGCCAGGCCATCTCAGAAAAACAGCATAAAGTTTATTTCAACATCAAACGGATATTGCAGGGATAACTTGTGAACACTCCTCCAGCACAAAGCATATCAGTACCAGTGGATCCCATATCAGGGCACCTCCTCCAGCGCATCACTTAGTCGCAGCGGCATATTTATAGCGAACATCAGTACATACCAGGGCATTCTGTGACCAGTAGTGCTACACATCAGGTTGCCGTCTCTCTCTCTCTCTTACTTAGCGAGGATTCTTTTCTTTGGGGGCGCTTACTCACGCCGCGTGGCTTTCCGACCACTTCACCCAGATACCTATCGAGATACTTTTCCATGGGGGCGCTTACTCACGCCGCGTGGCTTCCGACCACTTCACCCAGATACCTCTTGAGACTCACACCTTGAGTACACTTTTCTCCTGGCATCACCCTTTCACTGGATTCTGCATACTGCTGCTCTCACACTGCGATGTCTCCCTCTGTCAAATGCTTTGCTGTGGCAGGCATCACTCCCCACCTAAACATGTGGGGAGCCCTCACTGGGGCTACATCTTTCTGGTTAATCCACCACACTTCAGCTAGCTAAAACATGTGCTTCTCCTCACTGTCTGTCTGCTCTCTGCTCTGCTGCTGCTGCTCTCATTCTGTTGTAGCTGTCTTGTGTCTCACTGCAGGACAACCTTTTTATAACCTTGCATTCCCAGGGTCACATTCTAAATCTGGGATTTCCCGCTCTGTCTTTCCCGCTCTCAGTTTCCCGCTCTGAGTCTGCAAATGAGTGAGTCATGCCCTTTGCATTTTGCAGACTGATCTGTATTGCTATGAGCTGTGCTGTTAACTCCTTCTGTGCTGCAAGCTGTAGGCTGCTGGCACAGTGCTTATGCAACTCCAGCAAACATTTTACTTTTATTAAAGTCATGCTGGCACCTGTAGTGCCACAGTTGATTTGGGCTGCAGTTTCAGGGTATCACACAGGTGAGGCAGAGCCTTTCTTGTCATACTAACGTTTGTGCCAGAGTTTTGAGTGTATAAAGTATATGAAAAATACAAAGAATATGTTTGAAATATCTTTTTTTGCATTATTCTAATAATTTTTATTGCCAAAACCCTGGAGTAAAAAGTCTATGCCTCACCTGGCTAACTTTTCCGCACATCTCTGATAAAAACTCACCAATTTTCCAGGAATTTATACTGCAGCACCTGTGTATAATGCCCAGATATATGCTTTGGCTCATATACTGCATGTAAATCTGGCTCTGGTGCTAGCCAGTGCCTCCTGAGCTATTTAGCTCACCACACATCCCTTTTAGATATATATATATATATATATATATATATATGTGTGTGTATATAAAATAAAGGGGAAAAATATACACATAATGAAAATGTTTAGGCAGGGTGCACGGTCATGAGTTCAAGCAGCAGCACCACCCATCCTTAGAGTGACCACCAGGGTCTTTAGAAGGGGAGGGGACAAGCACACCAGTCTTAGTCAAAAAAATTTTAATGAACCATCATCCATAAAAATAGCGATGTTGCCACAAGGATATGGGTAAATCCATCCAATCATCTGGGGAGACACTCTCCTTCCAGGTATAATCCCGACAGCTCCTTCGGCGCCTGCACGCCTTTCTCCAGGGACTATATATATATATATATATATATATACATATAAGATAGATAGATAGATAGATAGATAGATAGATAGATAGATAGATAGATAGACAGACAGATACTGTATATTGCACCGAGTAAAAATACTGCAAAAGTGTAATAGTTTATCTAAATCAGATGAAAAAAATTACATCTCTATCCTAATGGAAAAATATGTCAAGTGGTAGAAAGCTGACACATACATTTATATTAAAATTAATCGGCATATGGATCTTACACCTTCTTGGCTACATGAAAGTCATGAACTAAAAATAAATGTTTGGTTTATTAGATGCATGTACTGGAAAATAGCTCAGTGTTCTGTACCATGTGACAATCATTGTGAGACTAAAGAATGTTTCATTGGACTGACTGCCAGAACTAGGCCCCAAAGAGACCTCCTAATAACAATGAAGAACGTTGAATATTAAATGAAACATTCCATATTGCCACTTTATGGTTTTTATTAGCAAGACAGAGCTATAAATATCAAAAGAAATATCAGAATTCAAGTTGTAGTTTGCTTAAGTTATTAGTGTCTGGTGGTTTTCCCTACAAGTATGGCATTCACTCAAGAGCATTGCTTTATCATGCTGACTGAAATTTCATTTTCACCAAAACAATGTCAAGTTAACCAGGAAAAGATTTCTCTTCTTGTTAAACAGCAGAAAATCCTTGAAAGGTTTGCTGTGCTCCACATTCTGCTGGTTGATTATTCTGATAGACATTATTATTATTATTATTATTAGACATTATTCTGAAACAATTTTTATTTTGAAAAGAAAATGTACTGGATACAACATAATAACAATTTCACATTCAATACATACAGTTACAGTAGATTCATTAATTATCAGCCTCTTCCTATACAAATCGACTATAGCTACACTGCCAATGTTGTTATTATTACATTTTATTTCCTATAGAACAAATTATCACCTCATCAAATTATTATACATATTGGGGAAGATGTATTAAGCCTGGAGAAGGGCTAAAGAAGTGATAAGGCAGTGATAAGTAAAAGGTGATAACGCACCAGCCAATCAGCTCCAATATGTAAATTGACAGGAGCTGACTAGCTGGTGCATTATCACCTTGCACTTATCATTTCTTTATCCCTTCTCCAGGCTTAATACATCTGCTCCATTGTGAGCAAATCGGGGTAGGGATGCCATCTCCTGGGGTAGATGGTTGCACTTTCTTCAGCACCCCCACCTAGGAATATACCAGTCCAAGATATTTGGTACAAATAGTCTCAGCTATTTTTTATTTGCAGCAAAAATAAAACAAAACATAAAACATAAATCCTAACCCGTCTGGGTACCAATTATACATTAGGTTTCCCTCTCTTTGTGTGAGGAGAACCTACAGTCCAACGCCCCAAAATAGCAGTTCAACACAGCACTCACTTCAGGCAGTATTTCATATTCAGAAAGAGTTACAAAGAATCAAGTTTTTATGAGGTTTGCAAACTGCCACACTGCACACTCAGTTTTAAAATTCAAACTACAGGATTAAGGGGGAGATGTACTAAGCAGTTAAAAAAATGGAGAAGTGAGCCAGTGGAGAAGTTGCCCATGGCAACCAATCAGCAGCACTATATAATTTTATAGTATGCAAATTATAAATGCTACTTCAATGATGATTGGTTGACATGGGCAACTTCTCCACTGGCTCACTTCTCCATTCTTTTCACTGCTTAGTACATCTCTCCCATTCTGTACAGTATTAATAAGGCTGAGGAGTAGATGCAAGGTCGTAGCTACCATATGGGGCCCAGAGCTGAAAGGGGCCCACCTTCCCTGTCACAGTTAGATGAGTTATACACATTTTTCATGATTGGGTGGTATATAGGGGACCTTACAAACTTTTGCCTTAGGGCCGGCAATATATCTAGTTATTCCCATGGACCTTCTCATTGTAATGTGGTATATGAACTCTCAAGCATTATAATGTTACATAATATTACCTGAGACACAATATGAAGTTGAGGCACCATAGTGTGGAATAATATGAACTGGTGACTCTGCAATGTGACATAAAATGAAATGGAGGCACTATAGTGTGACATAAAATGAAATGGAGGCACTATAGTTTGGCATAATATGAACTGGGGGAAGAACTGTAATGTGGAATAATATGAACTTGGGACACTGTCATAATGTGAATTGGGGGTACTGTGTTGCATAATGCAGTGGTTCCCACACTGGGTGCCTGGCACCCTGGGGTGCCTTGGGGCACTTGCAGGGGTGCCCTGGGTTGGTGGTCCTGGACCAATTAAAATTATTTATAGTTAATTTAATAGGCAAAACCATTGTTTGTTGCTTCCAATCGTAAAATATGTGGACAAACAGAAGCAAATCCTGTCCTTAACCACATAACTGAAGCTAAGATTGACATATAAGTGTAGCTTATTTAATATATTTTCTGAATTTCTCAGTAACAAACTATTTGGCCTAAGGGTGCAGTCCTTTAAGGTGTCGTGATTCAAAAAAGTTTGGGAACCACTGGAAGCCCTACAATGTGACATAATGTGGACACTACTATGGTATATAAAATAAACTAGGGCATTATTATGGGGAATAAAAAACAGCTGCTGCGGAGAGGTGTCTCTAGAAGCATTGGGATAAGGGCCCCTTCAAAATGTTGCTACGGGGCCCACAAATTTCTGGCTAAACCTCTGGATAGATGTATGATCATGTGTTTAGCGATTGTTAAATGTGTGGACCTGCTTTGTCAATTTATCATGGTGAAGCAGTCCAGACACCGGCGGGATATATTATCAGGTGATTTTCTGATGAAGGAGTGTTAATTCACCTGCCTGGCGATTTCCACTCTCCCTCTCTCGGTTGCAGCTTCTGTTAGTGACCGGCACTGGTATACACCCGCGGATTTCTTGAAAATAAATATGTAATTTTTGGTCCACACAATCTCTGTTTTTCGGTTCTACAGTATTTCACCTATTGCAACCTCATTTCCATAAAGCTCTATGTATTCACCGGTACTTGGTTGTAAACAGTACTTAAACTACAAATTACTCCAAATTGTGATAATTTATCAGGTGTAGTTTAACTGGAGATATAGTAGATACCCCTATAGATGAAGGCCTGAGCTATAATTACCACTCCAAGGTACTACTGCAGGACTGCAGGATGTTGAACCAATGGATTCAGCAATAGGCCTACTGAAAGCATGGCATACCTGGTCACAGAAGATGACCTATAGTAGTTCAGCAGCATAGAGCAAAGTGTCCCATGAGGCAAGTTGATATCAGAATAGAGAACTTCTGAAGTTTTCTTACTACCTTAAAGGAATACTATATACAGTATTATGATACTACTGTAGTATTTTCTGCATTCAGTTAGTTCTTTACAACTCTGATATGTTTTGCCTGTTTTGCAGACAAAGCCAAATATCAAGTTCTAAGAGAGTTACTATGTTAGTTTTGGAACGGTATCAGGATCACGGTGTTTAGGAGACCAATGCCGGGATTCTGACAGGCGGAATCTCGGCAGCGAGCGCAGCATGTCCCATCGTAGGCTCTCTGCGCTCACCACGCATCAGGCCCAATGGCGACTATTATATTCCTCCTCCAGTGGTGGCGTGGACCACCACACAAGGGTGAATTCCGGGATTGTGTCAGTATTCTGACTGTCGGCACTTCACAAGGTGTCGGGATGTAAACCGCATACCGTTGGTTTTACTGCTAGTGTATTCTGACAGACTGTGACGTGCTCAGCTCTGAAGGATCATATATTTTTTATAATTAACATCTCTTTATATTTGATTATATCTGATATTAGTACTTGCTACAGTGATCTCTCCTACAGAACCCTGAAAATCTGCATGCTATTATAAGACTGCTATAAATTGTTTGGAAAGTTCAGGAAGCTACATTGCTCTGGCTGCAAAAGAGATATACAGTACTGAAGCTATCTAAATAGCTGCACACATCACATACTACAGTACAGGCAGCTAGTACCAGGGCTACTAACTTGTGGGGGCCCCTAACAATTCAATTCTCAATATGATTTGCTGGCAATATCTTTCAAAAATAAATGTGTAAATATCCCAAAGGTGCCGAAAGAGTGGTGGGTGCTACCTATCTTGACCCAGGGTGGTTGGAGGGACCCAGTGGGGACCAAGGTCAGTTGCACATCGGGTTTAGAGAGAAAGGAAACCAGTCCTCAGTCCCCAGCACAGCACATGCTGCTGAGTAGCAGTCTCCTCTCTCTCCCTGCCTGATGTGCCACTGTGCTGCTATACAGCAGCCAGTGGTAGAGTTATGGGGTGAGGGGCAATCACACTGCTCACCCCGTAGATCTGCCCCCTTTGTATTATTGAATATTGGTCACGCCTCCCCAGATTTGGCTACAACTGCAAGTATCTGGGCCCATCCTTGCTCTCGATGGCCCTGTAGAACACACAATTTTTCTTTGCAACCACAACACTGCATTGGAGCATGATGGTTCCAAATCATCTTTTGCCTGTTTGTAATTATGCAAGAGGTTTATGAGGTTGAGGTAAAACATTTGCACAATTTTTTGATCCAAGATGGAGACCATGACTCCAGCATGCTCTAAAAAGATGGACTCTGTGGGGTCTCTGCAAGCATTCAGTATGAATTGCTGGCGCTTGTTTTCCCGGTGGTCATAATCCCGATGCCGTAATCCCATAGACTGCAATGCTGACAGGGGTGAGTGGGGGCTGTTTTCCCCTCTCTACTACACCCTAACCCTAACCTCCCTTCCTGCAGCCTATCCCTATCCTTCCCCATTAGTGCCTGACCGTAACCACCCCCAGAGGTGCCTAAACCTAACACCCCCCCTTCCCGCTGTCTAAACCTATCCCTCCCTCCACCACAGCCTAGCCCTAACCCTCCCCCTGGGTGCCTAATCACCCCTCCCCACAGCCTAACCCTCCCGCCACAGCCTAACTTTAACCTCCATTGGTGGTGGCTGAACTAACCTCCCCCCAGCCCTAAATCTAACTCAGGCTCTATACTTACTAAGGTTGGGATGCTGGCTGTCAGGATTTCAACGTTGGTCTTCTAACCTTTTTGGAATTCCGACGTCGGCATTCTGACGGGTGTGGGATTCTGGCGTCGGTATTCCAACAGCTGGGATCCCGACAGCCTGCAAATTATCCAGATCCCCTCTGCAAAACCTGGTGCTAGCACTCCTGCAGCTCCTCCACAGTTCTTCTCCTTTTCTCCAAAATACTAAATGTTCTCATATCCTCCACTTCTTCAAACAAGCTGCCTTGGTAGGTCAATGCGAGCAATCTCACCTCTCTCAACCACATCTTTTTTCTGGTGGGATTTTCCAGAAGTTTTTCTGAGAGTTTTCAAATCACAGAGTGATTTCATGGACTGTACTGTATCCTTACCATATAATATATTCTAGAAGGTGCTTTCTAATGTGGTGATTTTAAAAAGAGCTGCCAAAAAAATCGCTAAGATATCAGTAGTGGAGGTTTTACAACTATATTTAATATCACTTGTGGTTTATTCACTTTGAACATGATTGGCCAGAAAACTACAGCAGTTCTGCATTGTCTAAACTTCACAGGTGAGAGTTATGCATTGACAAGCCAACAGATAGAGTCTGTGCTGTATGGCCACCACTGATTATGACTTCAGAACGACTCTAAAATAGGGATGAGTGGGTTCGGTTCCCTGAGAACAGTACCCCCCTCCCTGAACATCACGTCCCGAACCCGGATCCGAGTCCAGCTTGGGTTTTCCCACCAGACTCGGAAATCAGAACGAAGCAAAACATCATCAACGCGTTGTCGGATTCTCGCAGGTTTTGGATTCCATATAAGGAGCCACGCATTGACGCCATTTTCACTCCAGTCCTGGAGAGTGTAGCGAGAGGACGTGTCTCCTTAGTGTCTGTGTGGGAAAGTGGTGTGTCAAGTGTGGTGGCGACCTGCTCTTTTGTGTCATTCCAGTGCTGTCTTGTGATGCATCAGTCCAGTGGTGGTGTCTTGTGCTGCATCAGTCCAGTCACAGTGGTGGTGTCCTGTGCTGCCATAAACTCCAGTGCTGCTGTATAAGTCCAGTCCAGTGCAATGGTGCTGTCTTGTGCTGCATCAGTCCAGTGGTGGTGTACTGTGCTGCCATAAGTCCAGTGGTGGTGTCTTATGCTGCCATAAGTCCAGCGGTGCTGCTGTATAAGTCCAGTCCAGTGGTGCTGTGTTGTGCTGCATCAGTCCATTGGTGGTGTCCTGTGCTGCCATAAGTCCAGTAGTGGTGTCCTGTGCTGCCATACGTCCAGTGGTACTGCCGTACCAGTCCAGTCCAGTGGTACTGTCGTATAAGTTCAGTCCAGTGGTACTGTCGTATAAGTTCAGTCCAGTTGTACTGCCGCATAAGTCCAGGGGTACTGCCGTATAAGTTAGTCCAGTGGTAATTCTGTATAAGTCCAAGGAGACTGCCATATAAGTCCAGTACACAGGTACTGCCGTTTAAGTCCAGTGGTGCTGCCTAATAAGTCCAGGGGTACTGCCGTATAAGTCCAGTCCAGCGGTACTGTTGTATAAGTCCAGTGGTGACACTGTATAAGTACAGGGGTACTGCCGTATAAGTCCAGTCCAGTGTATTGCCGTATAAGTCCAGTCCAGTGGAACTGCCATATAAGTCCAGTCCAGTGGTGCTGCCGTATAGGTACAGGGGTACTGCCGTATAAGTCCAGTCCAGTGTATTGCCGTATAAGTCCAGTCCAGTGGAACTGCCATATAAGTCCAGTCCAGTGGTGCTGCCGTATAGGTCTAGGGGTACTGCCGTATAAGTCCAGTCCAGTGGTACTGTCTTATAAGTCCAGTGGTGCTGCCATATAAGTACAGGGGTACTGCCATATAAGTTCAGTCCAATGGTACTGCCATATAAGTCCAGGGTACTGCCGTAAAGTCCAGGGGTACTGCTGTATAAGTCCAGTCCAGTGGTGCTGCCGAATAATTCCAGGGGTACTGCCGTATAAGTCCAGTCCAGTAGTACTGCCATATAAGTCCAGTGGTTTGCCCTGTGTGGTGTAGGGGTACGCTCTTGTGTGCCGCATATTATTATATAACTCCAGAAAAATAATGGAGAACATAAATTTGGAGGATAAAATAGGGAAAGATCAAGAACCACTTCCTCCTAGTGCTGAAGCTGCTGCCACTAGTCATGACATAGACAATGAATTGCCATCAACGTCATCTGCCAAGGCCGATGCCCAATGTCATAGTAGAGGGCATGTAAAATCCAAAGTTCAGTAAAATGACCCAAAAAAATTTAATTTAAATCATCTGAGGCGAAATGTAAACTTGCCAATATGCCATTTACAACAAAGAGTGGCAAGAAACGGCTAAGGCCCTGGCCTATGTTCATGATTAGTGGTTCAGCTTCACATGATGATGGAAGCCCTCATATTCCCGCTAGAAAAATGATAAGAGTTAAGCTGCCAAAAGCACAACAAAGAACTGTGTGTTCTAAGATGGTATCACAAATCCACAAGGAGAGTCCAATTGTGTCTGACCTTGCAGTGCCTGACCTTCCCAACACTGGATGGGAAGAGGTGGCTCCTTCCACCATTTGCACGCCCTTTGCAAGTGCAAATGGAATAAGCTAAGTGACAGCAGTGTGCAGCACAAAAACGTGGCAGTTCAACTTCAAACATGGCACATCTAGGAATCAGAGTGGCATTGCAGTTGCAGACAGGATGGAAATTTACTAAACTGTATGACCCCATAGAAAGAAACCAAGAATGTTTTCATTAATCAAGAACTAGCTCAGAGAACTGTGGGAAGTATAAGGAAATGGAGGTGGAGTACAGTATATAGTGGAAGGCAGGTAAACAAATGATTTATTGATTGATTGATTGATTGATTGATTGATTGATTGATTGATGGATTGATGGATGGATTGATTATTTAAAAAAAAAATGAAATGTGGACCATATTGACCTTGTTTTGCAGCAAGGCAGGAGAGAAAAGGCCATAACAGAATACAAGAACAATTAATTGATTGATTGATTGATTATAAAAAAAAAAAACTAATATGTGGACTATATTGACCTTTTGTTTTACAGCAAGTCAGGAGAGAAAAGGACATAAATGAATACAAGAATGATTTTTTTTTTTAATTAAGACGTCGACTACAGTATATCGACCTTCTGATTTGCACCCAGTCAGGATGGAAAAGGCCATAAAAGAATACAAGAATGATCAATTGATTGGTTGATTCATTAAAAGTAACATGTCTGGCAAGGTAAACTGTGATAGAGCCAGTATGATCATTATGAAGGAAACTTTTAATGTTTTAATTACTCGGACATCTCCAGACCTCCAATGTTTCTTCTCCTGACTCTCTATAACCTGCTTGACTGTTGGTGCTAGCATGAACTCTCTCTGACTTTCCTGCTTGTCCTTATGTTCTTTGTCTTCCCTCTGTGAAACGTCTAGCCTGTGGCCTGTTATGACTTCTGCCTTGTTTCCTCATACTCATTTAGTTAGTTTGCTTTCTTGGGGATTTCCATGGCAGTTCCGCTTCTTTTTCACATCAAAGTGACCCTGTTCTCACCTTTAGGTATCCCTGGGGTGCATTTGAGCCACAGTCTGTAATGCAGTCTTCCTTTGTATATATCACATTTACATACAACTGATCAAAAATACCAAGGCTACAGAAACAGAGCACAAAGTAACTCTTTTACTCTCCATATTTTTGCCTGGGAAAAGCTGATGCATGTAGCTAGTAGTTGTAATCAATGATTAGGAACACTTCAGTAGGCTACAAAAATGGTCAGCGCATCCTGTCTTGCTTTGAGACTATTAGCTAGTATGTTTTCACCAGGAAATTTCAACAGTATATTACTCTTGCTGGCATTTCATAGGATTGACATCAACATTAGTAAAAACAAGATTACACACTGTATGTAAGTGCACGGTTGTGTTTGTCAAATCAAGTATTCAATTATTAACTATCCCTTATGGTATCTGATATTATTTATAGCCTTAATGAATACCTGACTGCATTTGGCAAGTGTAAAGCACTGATGATGAAGGTGATGAAGGATAATGCTTCTGACCATTTCTACTTCCTACCATACAGTATTTATTTTTTCTAGATATAGTAGAATAATTAACAGACTAGAATTGTGTAATATATAACATTCATTGGCACTTGGAAACACAGTGTGTGTATGTATATAGACACATTCATACATATGTATATATATATATATATATATATATATATACACACACACACACACACACACATAGAATAGCTGGTACTCTGTTAGGTACTCCATACACGTGTATACCTGCTCATATCTCTGAATACCTGATGTCTCCTACGCTCAGCATACTAAAAAGGTTCTTTGATGATTTTAGCTTAATACATAGGCCTCTTAATCTTGCACTGCCAAATGGCATAGGAAAATGCTTCAGCTTTATATAGTATATATGCAAACAGTTTGACATTTAAAGAAAAGACAAGAAGAAGCAGAAATACAGTCCAAGCAATAATGTTTTCTCGTTACCAAGCGTACGGACATTCTAACCTACTGGCATGTTAGAAATGGTGTGTAAGATAATATTGCTACATTGCTTATCCTTATCTAGTTCTGTTGTGTATGTAACACATAGATTTACAGAATGTTTCTTTCAGTAGGAATTTTGAATAAATTATCAAACTGTCTTTACTGTCTCATTCTAACAGATAACAGTCAGATGTGTACAAATAAGTTTATTTCAGCGTTCTTTGCATTTTAGTTTGATTTGGTATGTTTGGATCCTTGGTGCCTTAAGTTCTGCTTGTATTTTCTGGAATTATTTAAACTAAAATGTTACAATCATTTAATACAAAACATGCCTCATTTTCTCTTCCAACAACCAGACTTTCCATTTCTATCATCAACGTCTAAATATAAATACAGGAACAAGAATCTTGCAATCAGCAAACATTACTACAGTGCCCATATGTTACCTTTTCTGATTTAAAATAAAAAAAGTCTTTGCTAAACTAAAAGTTAAAAAAAATGAATAATGTTTGTAAAGTCCTAGGAATGCTGAATATTACTTTCCCATACAAATAATGTAAATATTGCTAATTATGGCTTTCGCAATACATTTATTGCAATGATTAATCAGTTTTTCAGCAAGATGTAGTTTGTGACCAGATGGAGCTATTTTTTTTAATTCTGTGTCCAGATGGATTTTCTAAAATAGTAACAGTTGTTTGGGGGGAAAAAGTAGATTATTTTGATAATAAATGGAGCACCTCAGAGCACATTGTACCTCTGCAAACCAAAATGGACCTAGGGTCTGACTGATGTTTGTAAGTAAAGAATGAAAGCAGGCAACTGGGCAAAACTATGTTGTACTGCAGGTGGGGCTGATGTACCATGTGCAGAGAGAGATAGATTTGGGTGGCATGTGTCCAAACTTAAATCTAAATTTCAGTGTAAAAATAAAGCTGTCTAACAGTTGTGGGCTACATGCAAAAGCAGACAGTATTTACCCTGCACATAAGAAATATAAATGTATTAGCTCCACTTGCATGGCAGCATGGTTTGTTCCAGACACAAAGTTATGTGATTTTTTTCTGCTTTACTTTAAAACAAGAATCAGACCCATAGTACATATAAACAAACAGGGCGAGATATAGTAAGGGCCTGATTCATTTTATATACTGTATTTGAAAAATGACAGTTAGGAGCTGATTGGTCGTTAGTTTATCTTTCTTAATTTTATCATTCTTAGTATATCTGCACGTGAGGTGTTAGCCACATGCTACATTCACTACCTGGTGGTGACCAGATGAATAACTGAGATTGACACAGGGAAATTGAATGTATACACTAATCTAACTATGAAAACCATTATATAAGTATTTGATCTTTGGTAGGGTTGACTCTAAGATTTTTTTTGGTGTAATCTTCCCTTGCCACAGTTAAGTTACTGGTGTGTGTGTGTGTGTGTGTGTGTGTGTGTGTGTGTGTGTGTGTGTGTGTTACCTGGTCTTCTGTAGGAATTTAGAAGTGTAGCCTAGTCATAACTATGCCCCCCCCACACACACACTGTACCTTAAAAATGTACACCCAGACAAGCTAAGATATGACCCCTCCAATGGCCACATATGGTTGTCAGCATATGTCCATTGGGTGATGTTAACCCTGCTTGTGTCTCTGCAAAAATTGTTGATACTGCCCCCATTTATTGTCACCTAATGGGACAGTCACCAAAACAGAGGAGCTGTACCCTACTGTACTGAATGGGGTGTAATCCTGCCTTAGAGCTGAAGAAATTAAGATGGCATTCTATATGAAGCTGCACTGTTGGAATGTTTCAGGGCATTGGAAATCCTTTTTAGGTGAAAATATATTGGCCTGGCCTCCTTCTAATTCAAGGGATAAATTGTGACTTAAATTAAAGACCCAGTTTTCATCTGCTGGGTTCATGTTCCACTTCCCCTTGGGCCCAATAGCAAGAGAATTCTGGATGTGTGGCACTTGTGACTTCTGCTGCTGCTATATTTGGTTTAGTTTCTATCACTCAAATAAACAAACCAGATCCCCATAGTCTAGATAAATGGAGTGGAAAAAAAGCTAAAAGCAAATTTCAGTATACATACATTACCTACAGTATGTAGTACTTTGACTACTGCACATTTCTCAAGCTCAATCTGTCCCATTGAGAAATCTGTAGGTGAATAGGAAACAGGTTCCCCTGAGCTTGCAGATTTCATCACAGCAATGTACAGATAGCGCTGATGCAACAGAGTTAGCAATGTACACTTACAACTGTTGAAATAAGGAGTGCCAGGCCATCTCATTTCATGAAAATAGATTACATAGATTTTAATTGCATCTTCTAATTTTACTTTATGGCCCAATTCAGTTAGAAAATGTTTTACTTGACATAGGAGCTGAGACTTTCCCTTTGTGTTATTCTCTCAATCAGTCTCAATTCGCCAACTTTACATACTGTAATTGCAGTCAAACCAAAGTAATCATGTACTTTGGGTTATTGACTTCATCCACTTTATTGGGCCATTGGGCTACAAGTAGAATGTTACATTGTTCCGTCTCAAACCTCCTGGGTGCCTTCCAGGGCAAGTAACTAAATCTTACAGTATAAACTCATTGACAGGTAAAGTTTCTCAGTAACCACCTTTAATAATGATAATCTCATAACCATAATAACTTATTTAGTAAAACACATGGACAAAGGAGTTGGCATTTCCAAGTAGGTTAAATTTATTGTTGACATTAAGAAGAAATAATTTATTCAACTATTATTTTTGAACCTTAATTTGCCGGGTTGCTAGCACCTGTAGTCACCATATACCTTCATCCTCATGTATGTCTCTTCTACCCCATTCTTTATCACTACAGAAACAGGCCCCCCTGTGCCTCTCCAGCCTTATGCCCCCTTATATCTCAAGATCAATGCCCTAGTGTAGTTTTTTTAAATCTATATTCCCTGTCTCTCTCTCTCTCACCCCCATGTCTCTCTCATCTCTGTCCCCATCACTAAATCTCTTCTTCTCTCTGACCTCTGGCCCTTCTTTATGTTGAACAGGGAAAGAGCCTTTGTTAGTGGGGCCACAGGGGGTATAGCAGTTAAGGAGAGGACTTTGACAGGTGTGTTCCCCCATTCCCATTTCTGCTACATCATACTCTCTCATCTCTGTCTCTACTTTACCCCTCCCCCTGATGGTATAGCAGTTAAGGAGGGGACACTGACAGTTGTGTTCCACCATTCCCATTTCTGCTACATCATACTCTCATCTCTCTCTACTTTACCCCTCCCCATCTATGTCTCTATACCTGCACCCCTTTTTCATTTCTGTCCCGCTCCTCCCCTCTCATCACTGTCAACCTCTAATTACCTAATCTTTGTTCCTCTCCTTCATCGCAGGAGAAGGAGAAAGTTGGGGAGACTTTGAGTCTATGTTTGTGTTGGGCAATCACAGGTGAGTGCCAGCTCCAGGCCATCACTGGTTGGGGAAGAAGTGAGGATGTAACTGTCTCTAGCAGGTAGCCAGTGAGAGCTGTGAAGGGAAAGTTGTGGGTTTGGCCTCCTTGCAGCTCTCTAGTGTAAAGATTCACAGAGCCTTTCTCTCAGAACTTAGACATCAAATTCAATAACAGCATCATTTACATGATAAGCAATGAGAAAGGGTCTAACTCATACTTAAAGAAGTTTCCAGATTCCTCAAAGAGGTATATAGTTTGTCTTGAACTTTAAACTATTAGTTAAATGTTTAGACCAAAATTAGTCTTACTTTAGAACCAGTGTAGCACTTCTTAAATACTTGGGTCCAGCAAACATTTAGCATAAGACCAGTCACTCACACAAGGGCAATGAGAAATACGTTGCTCTGGTGTAGTTTTCTCCTTAAAGCACCTTAGTTTGATTATACAAGTTGAGTATCCCATATCCAAATACAGGTTGAGTATCCCGTATCCATATATTCCGAAATACGGAATATTCTGAAATACGGACTTTTTTGAGTGAGAGTGAGATAGTGAAACCTTTGTTTTTTGATGGCTCAATGTACACAAACTTTGTTTAATACACAAAGTTATTAATAATATTGTATTAAATGACCTTCAGGCTGTGTGTACAAGGTGTATATGAAACATAAATGAATTGTGTGAATGTACACACACTTTGTTTAATGCACAAAATTATAAAAAATATTGTCTAAAATGACCTTCAGGCTATGTGTATAAGGTGTATATGTAACATAAATGCATTCTGTGCTTAGATTTAGGTCCCATCACCATGATATCTCATTATGGTATCTAATTATTCCAAAATACGGAAAAATCCGTTATCCAAAATACCTCTGGTCCCAAGCATTTTGGATAAGGGATACTCAACCTGTATTCCGAAATACGGAATATTCCGAAATACAGACTTTTTTGAGTGAGAGTGAGATAGTGAAACCTTTGTTTTTTGATGGTTCAATGTACACAAACTTTGTTTAATACACAAAGATATTACAAATATTGTATTAAATGACCTTCAGGCTGTGTATATAAGGTGTATATGAAACATAAATGAATTGTGTGAATGTAGACACACTTTGTTTAATGCACAAAGTTAGTAAAAATCTTGGCTAAAATGACCTTCAGGCTGTGTGTATAAGGTGTATATGAAACATAAATGCATTCTGTGCTTAGATTTAGGTCCCATCACCATGATATCTCATTATGGTATGCAATTATTCCAAAATACGGAAAAATCCCATATCCAAAATACCTCTGGTCCCAAGCATTTTGGATAAGGGATACTCAACCTGTATCATAAATCCTTGATTACCAACTCAAAAACCAAGGTGTTGTAAAATAATGCTAGAAGAGCTATTAATATATTGATCAACCTTATATGATTATACTGCTGAAAATATACTTACAATGCTTATAAATAAAAACAAGTGTTACATTTACATTTAAAATTGAAATACCATTCAATGCAAAACACAGCATGTTTTGCTTTGAATATTGGGGGTCATTCCGACCCGTTTGCACGCAGCGGTTCATCGCTGCGGTGTGAATGGGTCGGAAATGCACATGGGCGGCGGCCGCAATGCACACGTGCATCGTTACCCAGCGACATCCGTCGCCGGGCAATCACCAGAAGATAGCGCGATCGCAAGAAGATTGACAGCGGGGAGGCGTTCCGGGGTGGATACTCACCGTTTTCCGGGCGTAGAGATTCAAACGCAGGCGTGTCCAGGCGGTTGTCTCACGTCAATTCTGGGACCTTCATCGCTGGATCCATCGCACGGTGTAAGTAACTGCAGGGCTGGTCTTGTTCTGCACAAAACTTTTTTAGCATAGCAGGGCTGCACAAGTGATCGCAGCCCTGCTATGCTAAAATACACTCCCCCGTAGGTGGCGTCTAGTTGATCGCATGAGCAGCAAAAAGTTGCTACATGCGATCAACTCAGACTGACCCCCATCTTTGTCATTTAAGTTTCCTGCTTCAACATGCAGAGAGTGGCGGCTATTGCAAACCCCTGCCTTGCAACTTTGCCACAAGGAATTAGTTACATATGTAGTCACGGTCATCGCATGCGAAGTCACAACTAGTTTGTGCCTTCCTACCTCTATGTCTGTCTGCTTTTACCCAGTTTTGTTCTATTGCTGTTGTTCTAATTGTAAAGCGCAACGGAATATGCTGTGCTATATAAGAAGCTGTTAATATATAGTGTGCCCGCATCTATGGCATGCACATATGTACACACGTGCATGTCAGACTTTTATGGTGCGATCGCCGGCTGCAGGGCCGGATTAACAATGGGGCGGATGGAGCTGCAGCTCCAGGCCCCCCATTGAAAATAGGCCCACAGGACCGCAGCTCCGACCACAGAAGTCTGAAACTGCCGTCTTCTCAGTCCTGAATTCTCCTGAGGCTCCGCCCCCGGATCCGTCCATAGACCCGCCCCCTGGCCTATCCAAAGTTATTGATGCCTTACCCTCAGACTCGGTTAATCCCAGATGGGCCCACTGCTCTGCAACTCCTCCCACTATCGGGGGCGTGGCCAAGACAGGGTCGGGCTGGTGGCCGGTGACAAGCTGAGCTGTATACAGTACTTACTACTTCACTACTCCAGCTGCTGAGACTGTGCTGCGCTCTGCTGTAACGCTAAGGAGATTCCTGATCAGTGCAGGAACTCCTCAGCAGTGTGTGCTGTGCTCCTACTGGCTGAGTGACACATCACACAAAGTCACTCAGCCAATCAGAGCACAGACACCCCCACCCCCACACACCAACTACCCGGAGAGCAGGCTGAATGAAGGATGATATTGCAGGCAGCTTAACACAGGAAAAATGGTAAGTCACCTGTCAGTGTGTCCCACATACACTATAAATGTGTATAGTACTGTACAGGATAATCACTTTTATAAGCATGACCCCCCTCACCAACACCTACAAGTTCCATCTCTACCCTCTGCATGTACAGTAGCAGCCCCTCCTGTAACACCCACCCTGCTCTATAGCAGCATGTGTACAGATATCTCTATACTATGTATACAATATGTACTGTGCCTATAAATGTATATTATGTATGTGTATTCTATGTGTGTGCTTTATGTATGTGTATGTATGTATGTATGTATGTATGTATATATATATATATATATATATATATACACACACACACACTAAATATGCATGCGGGATGGTATCGGGATCCTGGGTTGCCAGCGGTCATAATACCGACAGCGGCATCCCTACGTGCCAGATCCAGAAACCTGCAAGGTAAGTATACTAACACAGCCTGACCCTAACCCTTCCCAGTGTTGCCTAAACCTAAACCCCCCCCCCCCCACCCGTAGCCTAAAGCTAACCCTGCCCCCTGTAGCTTAACCCTCCCCGGTGGTGCATAACATCCCTCCCCCCGCAGCCTAAACCTAACCCCACTACAGCCTACTCCTAACCCTCCCACCGCAGTCTAAACCTAAACCTCCCCCCTCCCTCCTGCGGCCTGACACTAAGGAACCTTGCCATACTTACGTACGGGGAGCCAGTAGTCGGGATTCCAGCGCCGGCATTTTTATCCATGTCGGGATCCCGACACCAGCATTCCGACCAATGTTGGGATTCCAGCATCACCATTCCAATTGCCGACATCCCTAACGCCAGTATGCTGACTGCATCCTATGTTGTATAGTATGTGTGTGTATGTGTGTATATATTATATGTATACTATGTATATGTATGCATTACTGTTCTATATACAATGCGTCCGCGTACATTGATGCTCGCAGCACAGCTCCTCATACAGTATGTACAGGGTGCCAGCCAGGGCTGGGTTAACAATGGGGTGGATGGAGCTTCAGCCCCTGCTGGCAGCGGCCACTTCAGGTCCCGCTCACTAGCACCACAGCTGATCTCTCCCCCTGCCATCCAGCCGAAGACTGACCCCGCACAGGGTTCTTCAAATGCCGGCAACACTGTTAAAATTGGTGGTGCAGAAGAAGGCTTTATAAGCCCTCCCTGCGCCTCACAGTTTCCCAGCTCCTCCTCCGTGCTGTGCAACATCATGAAGTGTGATGCCACACCACCAGCGTACCAGGGGCAGTTGAGCTGTGGTTACCCTCGGTTCCGTGAAGGCGGCCCACGTGATTGTGACAGGGCTGCTTCTTATCAGGCGAGAGCCTGAGCTCTGCAGTCAAACTAAAAGTCCAGACCTGGTTTAGTGGGAAGGAGCTCTGATGTCTCAGGCCCCGCTTCGGCAGCAGAGAAGAGTTTTGGGAGAGCATGGAGCAGCTTCTATGGGGGGACTCCGTCTCAACTCCCCGTTCCTCCCAGGTGAGAAGGCAATCTCTGTGATTGCAAGCTCTGTGGGCAAGGAACCAGCACTATATGGGGCATACTCATCATGAAAAAATTGTGAAATGAGACATTTTAGTTTTCAATTCTCACTCATTTCACAGTTTTTTCAATATTCATCATGCCGCGCTAATAAAAATATCACTTCTGAAAAACTATTTTTGAGAAGCAGTTTTTCGGAAAAGTTATATTTTACCCTTGCAGCTTAGGCGCCCATAAGGACTTCCTCCTAGTTGCAGACCCCGGAGCTGAGCTGTACCCCACGGTCAAACCCCCCCCCCCCACTGCCCCTAACTGCAGATAATAATATTTTAGAAGGTGGAGGACGGACCTGCAGGACAGCTGAGACTGTCGCCGGCAGGAAGGGAGGGAAGCTGAAGTGGACGAGGCTGCACAACCCCGGCAGGGAGACAGCTAGGGCCGGCCGGAATATATTTGGAGGGAAGGGGAGCTGAATCTACAAGACAGCAGCAGGACCGCTGCTATGTGCTGGCAGCGGCACAGGAAACACACAAGCTTGTGCTCCTTCGTGAAACTGAACGCCATCTCAGGATGGCGAACAGTTTCACTATCAAACTCTGAATAAAATGCTTTTTCGGGGTTTGATGAATGTACTAATTTCTGCATCCCCATATTATAGTATGGGGAGTGTAGAAATTATTGAAGCAGGCTGTAACAAAGGAGATGTTAGTCATATCTCCTTCTGTTACAGCTTTGATGAATGAGGTTTCATGAAAAAAAATGACAATTTGATAAAATTATGAAAATTTTGTGATAATGAACATGCCCCTTAATTCAGAATTTTGCATCATGTTATACCCCTTTCACATCGCCAAAATAACCCGGCTTTTTACCGGGTTGCTGCCGAGTCAACCCGGGTAGAGGTGCGGTGTGAAAGCGCCAGTCTGAATATCCTGGGGCATCCAACCCGATATTTCTTCCAGGCTAAAAAGAAGGGTTGAACACGTGTCGGACCCGGATTATTGTGCTCTAAAAAGCTACAGTCCCGAGATATTCGACCTGGCTCTGAATCAATAGCGCTGATTGGCTGTTTGTAGTCAGCTGAGGTCTGTTTACTGTACTGCACTGTGATCATACGTGTTGGAAAGCAATCTGCACAGTTCTGCACTCCTTTGGACCAGTTCTGCACTCCTTTGGACCAGTTCTGCACTCCTTTGGACCTCATTAGCCATGGCAAAAAGGAGTGATGAGGAGGTCAGGGAGTTGCTGCGGATCAGGGGTGAAGAGGAAATGCGTCGGCAGATAACGGGTACAGTCAGGGATGCGAATCCTGAATCCAGCAGCAGTACAGGTGAGACAATCATGAATTCCGGGCTCTGTGCTGGGACATGTGCTCTGTCGGCCATGATTGCTGCACTGTGAGCATTCCCCAGCTCCCTCCCTTTCTTGTTGAAAACTGGGAACCAGTCAAGTCCTTTTAAAATGACTTCACACTGGTTTTAACATGGGTGACCCGGGTTGTGCAAAAAGACACCAACACGGCAATAACCCGCGAATAACCCAGGTCAATATTGCGATGTGAACGTCTCTTACCCGGGTCGGAGCCATGTTCAAATCCCGGATCTGACCCAGGTTTGCGATGTGAAAGGGGTAGTATATGATTTTGGGAATGTGTGATACATACTAGGTGGCAAGTTTACTGTAGGTGAGGTTTCTCTGAAGGTACCTGTGTAATGGAATAACAAGGTGGGGAGAGAGTGACATTTGATTGTTACAGTAGCTCTTAAAACAAGATACAAGTATCAGTGAGACCGTGGATTATGCTGCTGCCAGATTGTAAACCGATGGACAAAAGTTTAGATGGTCAATGGCACATGTGTTAGTTGTAAATCCTGGGTGCTAGTACTAGGTACTGTATGTGTGATGACATGTTCAGTATTTGATTGTAAGCTCTGGCGATGTTGAAGGCTCAGTATCTGTGAGATATGTGTGTAAGATTGTGAGCTCTGTGGACAAGTGTCCAGTATCTATGTGATACATGTGTTAGGTAGTGAGCTCTGTAGGTAGAGAGGTATCTGTGTATAATATGTAGGAAAAAAAGCTTAGTATAATGCACGCCGACTCTCCTGCCTGCTGATTACCTCCTCCCACTCCTACCTGCAGGATTTTGCACGTGCTGCTCCCTTTCTCTGGAATTCTCTACTTCTCCCACTCAGACTCTCCACCTCTCTACAAAACTTCAAATGGGCTGTCAAGACCCACTTCACCAAACCCAGAAAAATCTCATCCTAACCCTTTGTTCCACGCTCACTGTCTATCCCGTCTGTGTCACCTCTGTCTGTGAGAATGTAAGCTCTCATGAGCAGGGCCCTCTTCCTCATGTGCTTTCCTTCTCTTACTTAAACTATCTACTACTTCATACTCCTTTCGACGTACCAAATCCCTCGGTTTTCTGCCACCCTAATACTTATTTCAGTGTCATCTGCTGATATAGCTATGTCTATATACCCTGTACTTGTCCTATATTGTCTTCAACCGAAAGTCACTGTTTCATTGTTTTGATTATTTATGTACTCTGTAATTGGGCGCTGCGGAACCCTTGTGGCTACTGTCAAAGTCAGAAAAATATCTCTATGCACACTACCATATTTGCACCTCACACAGGTCCGTGCTGCGCATGCGTACGCTCTCCCGTACGTGCGCATACTCACAGTCGCGGGCACCCGCAGGCGCACGGTATGCGTATTTACGGTAGAGTTTATGTGATCGTAGCGTGCGACTCAATCGTTACATATTTTCACTATATAATGTATTTTGTAGATCATGGTCCCTTTGATAGATTCTGAAAGTTTGGTTAATGTAGCATGTTCCTGGACGGAGGGATCCCTCTTTGTATTGTATGAAGGGTCTAACAGGGGTCATACAGTGGTGTTTGGTACCCATCGGGAGAGTATTTAAATAGCAATATTCCGGTGTTGGTTTGGAGCGGATTAATCGCTCGTGCGAATAGTTATGGACATAAGAAGTTTATGTCCATTTACTATTATTTGCTCTTACTTAGCCATGCGGCGGGAAACCCAGTATCCCACCCACCTGAGCTGTTGGAAATCGTCACAGCCCACCTGTATGAATCAACCTATGACCTTTTGTTATAATGCGAGGAGGAATTCCTGTGTCCAATGAACAATGAGATTGTAGGGACCATTGAATTGTATTGTGTGTGGGGCATAAATAGACAAGCCGATCATATCCAGCTCTCACGCTTCAACGGTTATCATTGCTGAAAATCGGGAGCTGGATGTCCAGAGGCGCATGCGATCGTTTCCCCTTGTGCGTAAGTGTTTCTCCGCAACCATATTGTTCTTACTGTTATTGTGGGCCATTTCTCTCTCTCTCTCTCTTCTCCTCTTTCTCTCTTATTTTTCCCTTAAAACGTAATTGTATTGTATTGTATTTCCTGTGTAGTTATCTGGTTAGGTAGTCTATGTTATATTGTAGTGTATGACTTGTATTGTGTTAATTATTTTGCAAGTATATCATTCATAATATATATTTATTAGGCGTTGGACCCTAAGCCCAGGTATCTGTGTATTTCTTATAGTGTTTAGTATTTTCAGAGCGTCGGTGACGCTCAAACAGCTTTTGAGTTAATAAGGTTATACTGTGTTGCATTTACACTCTATCATTACACTAAGGTTTTACTGCACAATACACTGTTTATGGTTTAGATACAAAGGTATAACATTGTTAGCGTCAGCGCCGCTGGTGATCTCCTCGTGGTCCCGAGCGTCCGCTACGCTATAGCGAATCATTACGTTAGTCAGCAGCCAATAGCGTGCCTGGCCGTGATCTCTTGGCCGTGAGCGAACGTGACGCTTGAGCGTCTCGACTACGGCTAAGCGATTGCTACGCAACGTGCGTACCCTTACGGTACTCCATACGTAAATAGCGTACAGTGTTCTTAGACCTCATAAAGGGTTTTATATAAGATAAATATCTAGCTTTATCAATTGGCGGCTCGCCCGTCCTTCACATATCTGCACTAGGTAATTTCAGCAGACATTATCCAGCTGCAAAGGGCGGGAGGTCACATTCCTCGTAGTGCTGTTTGGAAAAGCGTCTGCTTCACTTAGTAAAGGGTGCTGAAGGAATCCGGGACCGGAGGTAAGAACAAAACGATAGTGTCTTTTTTTTTTTTAAACTGTTTATTTCTGTCTTGCGTACACACGCATATCTGCATTTCTTTTCATTCGTGTATTTTCATATATCACTCTCCTGTTTGCCATTGTATAATTGATAAACGTACTAAGAGAGATTTGCCGCTATTTCATAGTTAAAGAGTAAAGGTAATACAGTTAAGGTATAGAAATACACACAGCTCTACCTAAAGGTAAAAGGAGAGAGTGGTGTGGTGTGCGGTAGATGATCGAGGATCATCTACATTGATAAAACGTGTTAGTTGTGTTACGGTAGACAAAGACTGGTGTACACGTGTCTCTAACAAAGGGAGACTCGCGTACGCAAAGGCCGACGCACGCAGCGTAAATTACGCAACGGAGCGTCTGGGTACGCCCACGTAACTTAAGTCACACGATAGTGTTGATTTTTAAGTAACGCAACAGGCGATAAATAGCGCAAATCTACTTTAAATTCGAAATTTAAATTAACAGATCCTTCTCCTAATTTGTAACACATCTGGTCTAAAGAGAAATTTCTGCGCAGAAATAGAAATAGAAACAAAAGTGTACATGTGGTGAGTGAGTGTTTTTACATACAATTTTGAGGTTGAACCAAAAGAAATCATCGAGTTCTCGTGAGGTACATACGTGTAAGTGACATGCACGGTGGCTAGGGAGGCATCCTTGGTTAAACATAAAATTTGAGCATTAGAGTATAGCAGACCAGGAGGTCATACTGTAGCAGACCAGGAGGTCATAACAGACCAGGAGGTCTAGGTACAGCAGACAAGGAAGTCCGCTATACAGTCCACAGGCACAACACCAAAAAAGGGTTGGTGCAACACCCATATAGGCCATACAAGCTCTTGCTGAAGGAATTCGCAGCCGCAATTTTCGATTCCGCTGGTCGCTCCGTACATAAGATTAGTTGCTTATGTGCTGAACGATTGTACCACACGTAATTGTGTACATTAGTAAACCTGACCGGTACTATTTGTGTACGAAGGTCATAAACGCTATTTGTACATTCTGACGTGATTTGTGTAATTTTTTATTTTTACAAAGGGAAGTTCGCTGGTCACTCAGGAATTATCCAACAACCTCACCTTTACTGGAAAGAGTAAGTGTTCTGCGGATATCCCTCGCATGTTCCAGTAAACAAAGGTTAATAGGTGCCCTGGGTCGAGTACGCCAGCACCATATCGGTGTGATCAGGTCATATTGGTCGGCGTGGGCAGAGTGAGTAAGGTGCTCGGTAAACCTTACCGTCAACCTATCGTGAATATCTTGGTTTTTTGTATGGGTCCGTAACCCCTGCAAATTATGGGGGCCAGTTGTTCAGGAAGGGGGCGATCAACCTCGGTTCGGGTTGATTCCATAAACCGACCAGTCGGGTCGGCAAGGTACGTAATGCGTGAAAAGTACGGAAGTCACACAGAAGCTTTATGTGATGAATGGGAGAGAATGACAGTACATGACGGGGAGAAATTCCCAAGAGTAGGTAGCTTCAGCACAGAAGTGTTAACGAATTTAAGGAGAAGGATATGTCTCATTAAATCAGCAAAGAGACGAATCAAGCATTATGATTATTTGCAGTTGTGGCAACAGGAAGGTGACATACAGAGAGGATTGGCTCAGGCGGCGGGATCTGGCTCGATCAGGAAACTGATAGCCACGGCCCCACCGCCACCATACATATCAGGAGAGAAATTGGTTGCGGAGAATGACGCACTAAGGTGTAACAAACAAACACTTAGCAACTGTGTAAATGTTAAAGATAATGTTAACCAATTAACCAATGCAAGTATTAACCCGTGCAAGTTGTACCCTGTTTTGAACTTTCCTCAGGAGTGTGATCAAGAGGACGAATCGGCAACAATTTCAGCGCTCTCTCTAGCAGCCACCATAGCAGAGACCACAGTAGGCACAGCTCCACCCCCGAGATTAGTAACAAAGGCCCCTAGCGGAGGGATAGGTGAGGTCGTATCAACGGGTAAGTACGGCACCATACACTATGCTGAAACTATTTCACCACAGCCTGTAGAATCTACACAGAATGAGGTTGTTAGAGTTAATCCTGTTAAGGTAATAGTAGTTCCAAATGGGAAAACAGACACTTCAGGAGTCACTCCTGTTAGGAACATTGCCATGTATAGCCCATTTTCCCGAATGGAATTAAGGACCATAGTGTCTGAATTCCCTGACCCTAGAAAAGACTTAGTTGCCAGCCAAAAATACATCAGAGACCTAGGTAACACGTTAGAGCCCAACAACAAAGACTGGCAGATATTGCTGAGAGCATGTTTACCCTCCAATGTTGACGCAACTCAATTTTTAGCTGACTGTGGATTAGATCAGGATGTACCTCTTACAGAAGTGTACAACAAAGACAATGTAAAAAGAATAAGCTTACAGTTAAAAGAGTATTTCCCAGCGGTAGTTAAATGGAACAAGATATTCTCCATTAAACAAAAGGAGTCAGAAACAGCTACAGAGTATTTTCACAGAGCATTATTAGAGATGGCAAAATACACAGGCATAGAGGACATTAAAACAAACATAAACCATCGAGAAGTAGCAGTATCGGTACTGATGGATGGTTTAAAAGAGTCATTAAAAACTAGGGTACAGACCACACAACCATGTTGGCGAGGTCTGTCTGTGGCTACTTTGAGAGAGGCTGCTATTGATCACGACCGGAATATCACCAGACACAGGGAACAACAAGGTGATAAGTTAATGGCAGTAAGTATACAGGCCTTGACCACAAAACAGCCTGTGTTAATATCACCAAACCCTGTGGGTAAGTCAAATGTGGTAACATGTTATTCTTGTCACAAACAGGGACACTTTGCACGAGACTGTAGATCGAGAAATATACAAAAATCTTATCAACCCCCTAGACAACGACACGATACACGACATTGGGATCAGGGTCCGCAGAAACGGAGTTATGAGCCACATGCAGGGGAAACAAAAAGATATCCCCCGAACAGAGACTGGCACGCCTCTGGTAGTTCCCCGCTAACTCCATCACAAGTAGTTGCTGCCAGCGGGATTCAGGGAGGTCACCATACCCAATAGGGGTGTGGCCATACCTGTAATCTGCAGCCAGTAAAATTGATTGCAAGCCTTGGAAGTGAACCAGAAATTGCAATCAATGTAGCTGGTAAATCATTAAACTTTCTTGTAGATACAGGGGCGGCCAAATCAGTGATAAATTCGACAGTGGGCATGAGAACCACTGGTAGGACAATTCCAGCCATGGGAGTAACAGGAGTAGTCCAGCATTACCCTGTTAGCAAACCAGCTGAGATTACAATAGGGCCTTTACATACCAAGCATTCCTTTTTGCTGGCTGCATCGGCACCGACTAATCTCCTGGGAAGAGACTTACTGTGTAAAATGGGGTGCGTCATTTATTGTACTCCTGAAGGTGTATTCTTGGACATACCTGAGAATCACGCTCAGGAAGTGCGAGACATGTTAGACTCCCCATCAAAATTAATGTCACATACCATTATGACAAATAGGACTCCATCCCAAGTAGAAGAAATGACATCTCAGATACCAGAGTCACTTTGGACTAAAGATGGACAGGACACTGGATTAATGGCAAACGTAGCTCCGGTAGTTGTACAAGTAAAAGATGGTAGGATAGCTCCAAAAATCCCACAGTACCCTCTGAAGCCAGAGGTGGAGTTAGGAGTTTACCCAGTAATAGAGCGCTTGCTACAACAGGGCATCCTGGTAAGAACGTCCAGCACTGCCAATAGTCCCATCTTCCCTGTTAAAAAGAGTGGGGGGAGGGGTTACCGGCTAGTGCAGGATCTAAGGGGAATTAACAAAATAGTTGAGAGTCAGTTCCCCGTAGTGCCAAATCCAGCTGTCATCCTAATGCAAATCCCTCCCACTGCGAAATTTTTCACTGTTATTGACCTCTGCTCCGCTTTCTTTTCGGTACCTCTGCACCCTGACAGCCAATATTTGTTTGCATTTACATACAGAGGAGTCCAATACACATGGACTCGATTACCACAAGGATTCATAGATAGTCCAAGTATATTTTCCCAGGCTTTGCATGATTGTTTACAGTCTTTCCAACCAGTGAGTGGATCAGTATTAATACAGTACGTGGATGATCTACTACTGTGTTCTGATTCATTGGAAGCATCCCTGAAGGATACGAAACAGCTCCTGTGTCATCTTTCAGACACAGGACACAAGGTTTCCAAAGACAAGTTGCAATTATGCCAAACTAAGGTAAAATATTTGGGACACTGTCTAACACAAGGACTGAGACACCTGACCGCTGATAGAATTCAAGCAATTAGAGACATGACTCTGCCACAAACCCAGCAACAGATCAGAACATTTTTAGGAATGTGTGGGTATTGCCGTAATTGGATCCCAGGGTTTTCCATTCTAGCGTTACCTTTGCAGGAGATGGTCTCCTCAAACAAACCTGATCGGATTTCGCATACAGACGAGTCTGAGACAGCATTTGAGAGACTTAAACAGTGCCTAACGCAGGCGCCAGCATTAGGTATGCCAGACTATGGGAAACCCTTTGAGCTGTACGGAACAGAAAGTGCTGGTTGCGCGGCAGGCGTACTAACCCAAAAGCACGGCGATGCCAGCAGGCCGGTAGCCTATTACAGCGCTCAGCTAGACACGGTAGCGCGATCCCTCCCCACATGCTTGCGAAGCGTTGCTGCGATAGCATTGCTAGTAACGAAAAGCGAAGATGTCGTGCTAGGTCACAACCTCACAATTCATACACCACATGCAGTGTCAGCCTTGCTGAATTCTGCCCAAACCAGGCACGTCTCATCAGCGCGGTTTACAAGATGGGAATTGGCACTAATGGCCCCCGTAAACATCACCATAAGGAGATGCAGTGCATTAAATCCTGCAACATATCTCCCAGGTGTGCCTGGACAGGCACAAAGGGTGGAGGATGAGAGTGGTGGGGAAGGAGGATTTAATACAAAGGAAGACACACATGATTGTATGGAATATTTGACCCAAAATTTTACCGCAAGGCCTGACATCAGTGACAACCCACTGGAAGATGTAGAACTTACGTTCTACACGGACGGTAGTTGTCATAGACAGTCAGACTCGGGAGACTTGTGTACTGGATATGCAGTCGTAGATGACCAAGGCACCATAGAAGCGGAACCGCTAGGCCCACCTCACTCAGCCCAGGTTGCTGAACTGGTCGCCCTAACCAGAGCATGTGAATTGGCTAAGGGCAAATCAGCCAATATCTACACCGACTCTAGATACGCATTCGGGGTAGTCCATGATTTCGGAGCCCTATGGCGCCTCAGAAATTTCATGACGGCAGCTGGTACACCGGTAGCGCATGTAGCTCACATAAAAAGGCTTCTAACAGCGATACAGGAACCCGACAGAGTGGCTGTTATCAAATGTAAAGCACACACATATAGCCAGGACCCAGTATCACTTGGCAACAGCCGAGCAGACGAAGCTGCTAAGTTAGCAGTTGGTACCCCCAGACAGACAGACACCACACAATTGATGGTATTTAATACCATCAACACACAGAAGTTGTGTGAGATGCAAAATTTGTGTTCCACACAGGAAAAGGCAGTCTGGAAGGCAAAAGGATATGGCCAGGAGTCCTCAGGACTCTGGACGGATGGACACGGTAAACCAGTGGCCCCAGAGCATACCTTCCATGTTTAGCTGAGGCAGCTCACGGGCTGACTCATCTGGGCAAGGAAGGGATGTGCAAGTTGGTAAGAGCATATTGGTGTGCCCCAGGATTTTCATCTCATGCGAGTAAAAGAGCAATGTCATGCCTTACCTGTTTGAGAAAGAACATCGGAAAGGCAATACCTACAGAACCATCTCATATCCCACCTGCCGGCGGCCCTTTCCAGGTAATACAGATTGACTTTATTCAATTACCCCCTTGTCGAAATTTGAAATATGTACTTGTTTGTATAGATGTTTTCTCAAATTGGGTCGAAGCATTTCCGGCGGCCACAAATACCGCTATGTTTACTGCTAAGAAAATTGTGCAGGAATTTGTATGTAGATATGGTATCCCTAGAATTATCGAAAGTGATAGGGGTACCCATTTTACAGGTGATGTCTTTCAAGGAATGTGTAAATTGATGGGAATTGATAGCAAGCTGCACACTCCATACCGTCCACAGGCAAGTGCGAAAGTGGAAAGAGTGAACAGCACTATTAAAAATAAACTGAGTAAAGTGATGGCAGAGACAGGATTGACATGGCCAGAAGCTTTACCCATTGTACTGTACAGCATCAGAACCACTCCCAGGTCCCCTCTTAATCTGTCTCCCTTTGAAATCTTGTTTGGTCGACAACCGCATGTTATGATTAACCCTCAGGATGATTTGAAGTGTAACAATGAAGTGACTGTAAAATACTTGATTAACATGAGTAAACAGTTAAGGAATCAAAATGATAATCTGAAGTTAGTGATTCCTGATTTACCAGATAGTAATTGTCATGACATTGAACCTGGGGATTATGTAATGATACGGAATTTTCTACGCTCAGGTTGCCTTAATGACAGATGGGAAGGACCATACCAGGTCTTATTGACTAGCACTACAGCATTGAAGGTTGCTGAGAGAGAGACTTGGGTTCATTCGTCCCACTGTAAGAAGGTTGCTGATCCAGAGAGGTCCCGTGATAAGGAACAGACGGTAGAGGTTGTATCACTGGAGTGTCTGTTCCAGGAGGATTGAGGCGGCACCTGAGCATTGAAAATCACAAGACCAAAAGCAGTTGTCGAATCCCCTGTTCCCTTTTATTGTTTTTCTCCAACTTCCCATCCCCTCTCCCTCAAATTATTTTTTCCCCCTTCTCATTCTTCTCCGTTTCCTCCTACAAGATGGACTTGCCCCAAGAGACTGTGATCCGGATTTTCCTGTTGACCATGATGTTGACCAGAGCAGTCTGTTCCGGCGAGAGTACCATGGAGGTCGAGAGAGGTTCTGGAATGGGTTCTGATGATAAAGATGGAGGCGTAGTTTTCCAAGAACAACTTAACCAACAAGTAAAGGCGAGTATCAGAAAACGATCCGATAGCATTGACCATAGAAGGAATTGTGAAGGATTGTTAGCTGAAGAAAACTGTATCTGTCGGCTCTGTAACAATGTCATTGAGGATGGGTGCATAAAGAAATGCCAATCCAGTTTTAATATCCATATGGACCGGCATCCATTGAGTGACTATCACTCCTTAGTGGGTAGTGTGTTAAATAAAACAGATTGTTGGGTATGCTCTCAAGTACCTCAAGGTCATAGCAAATCAGGGCTAGTACCATTTCCTTTAACGTTAGGGGAGGTACTTGAGTTAAGTGGTGGGAGACCGGTGGACAGGAGGTTTAATATCTCCAGCCCTCCTAGTTTGAAGCTCCACCAATACCATGTGGATAGGTCCCTATTATGTTTTAACATCTCCAATCCCCGAAAGCCGGGAAATTGGGAAGTGTCATGGAGTAATCAAACCATGACCTTTTCGCATAGAGCAGATAGAATGCCTACAGATACAGAGCTTATACGCCACATAGCCAGTAGAGGAAAATCTTTCCGATATAGGTATACCTTAGGAAATAGGATTACGAGAGTTGGAGAGGTATCACCAGGATACTGTGCACATATCGTACAACCTGATACGTGTACTAAGCAGATGGAAGAATTAGGGTTAGGAGATTTCACATGGAAGGTGTGTAATATGGTTATGTCCTACTCCGTCCCATATGTTCTCCCCGATGATGCATATTTCATATGCGGGAGAAAGGCGTATAAGTGGCTTGCCCCAAACTCTGAAGGATTGTGTTATATTGGAAAAGTACTGCCTGAAGTAATGACTGTATCACATGACAAAATGAAAGACATACACCGTGTTGCCCAAACTCCTTATACTCACACCCATTACGAGCACGTAGTTAAACGGCACCTGATAGAAAGAACAGAGCATCCGGCCTCTGACATGATCCATGAATCCACCGGGATTCAGTTTCTAATCGCGTTAGACATCACTCGCACCACCAGAGGAGTGTTGAATTATAAATACATATCTGCGCTTGCAAATTTGTTAGATAATATCACTGAAATGTATGATGACACGTTTAGGTATACTGGAAGAGAACTTCAAGCTTATAAAACAGAACTGGTACAGCATAGAATGGTTCTTAATTACCTCACAGCAGTGACAGGCGGATATTGTGTCACACTGGCAACACAATACGGCGTGAAATGTTGCACATATATTACGAATAGCACCGAGGACCCGGTCGAGGTCATAGACCAAAAGATGGACGATATTCTCCAACTGAAGTGGGAATTTCGCAGGAGATACAATCTCACTCTTGCTGCTGTAGGTAATGAGCTGACTGGTTGGGTGTCATGGTTGAACCCGCGAAATTGGTTCTCTGGTTTAGGAGACTGGGCTCAAGGAGTCATAATGGATGTTGGGAAGTTTCTCCTATGTATCTTAGGTGTTATCATAACGATTGGCTTGATATTTAGATGCGGTCAGGCTTTAACGAAGTGTAAACGAAGTACCAGGGTGATGAGTTTAAGGAGTGAGGAAACTGTAATTCCCATGGATCTGATATATGACCCAAATGTAGAAACAATGATGTGATGAAAATGCGATTTCTACGGTCCGTTTCTTTCACCTGTTTTTCCGTTTCCTCCAAGGTAAAAAGACCCACTTGGACGAGAAATTTGATGAGCCGATATACAGACAACAGATGGATTAAAGAAGAAGTTTTGACAACCTGATACACAGATTTTTGATGAACTATGCCATGGATCCCCAGTTTCCCTAGAAATTTTAAAATTACGCTAGCCCAACACTTTTGTAAATCTATGGACATTGACAGCTTTTGCTCGCACCTTATGGGCAAAAGCACAAAGAAGACTGCAACCAACAGACACCAAACAAGACCTCAATCGACGAATGTACATTTACCTGACATAGAATACCACCGCATTTACCGTAATTATGTCTTTTCTTCATTTCTACAACCCTCAGGTAATGACCCACATAGTCGATAGGGAATACAGGCACAGATATCAGCAATCACATATCTCCCCCATTCATGTATCATCAACTAAAATGTGCTCCCCCATTTTGTTACAACCAAAGCCGAAAAGAGCTTGGTAAAGTTTGACAGCCCATCCACAGACCCGTACCACGGGATAAGAAGGAATTCAAATGTATACTTCGCAATACCTCGAAGCTTGATGTACCACACGTACGGCACGATGATACATGACCCCCCCAAACATGGATTCATACACACATGCTTCTACTATCTCACTAGGTCATACCCTCTTCACACCTTCTCCTCTCTCCTCCCTTTCCCAACCATGGAAATGTATTAACCCCTGACATATATTTTTCTCTTTTTGAAATGTTTTAGAAGGTGGCAGTTATTATTGGCTGCCAAAGGGTGGACTGTCAAAGTCAGAAAAATATCTCTATGCACACTACCATATTTGCACCTCACACAGGTCCGTGCTGCGCATGCGTACGCTCTCCCGTACGTGCGCATACTCACAGTCGCGGGCACCCGCAGGCGCACGGTATGCGTATTTACGGTAGAGTTTATGTGATCGTAGCGTGCGACTCAATCGTTACATATTTTCACTATATAATGTATTTTGTAGATCATGGTCCCTTTGATAGATTCTGAAAGTTTGGTTAATGTAGCATGTTCCTGGACGGAGGGATCCCTCTTTGTATTGTACGAAGGGTCTAACAGGGGTCATACAGTGGTGTTTGGTACCCATCGGGAGAGTATTTAAATAGCAATATTCCGGTGTTGGTTTGGAGCGGATTAATCGCTCGTGCGAATAGTTATGGACATAAGAAGTTTATGTCCATTTACTATTATTTGCTCTTACTTAGCCATGCGGCGGGAAACCCAGTATCCCACCCACCTGAGCTGTTGGAAATCGTCACAGCCCACCTGTATGAATCAACCTATGACCTTTTGTTATAATGCGAGGAGGAATTCCTGTGTCCAATGAACAATGAGATTGTAGGGACCATTGAATTGTATTGTGTGTGGGGCATAAATAGACAAGCCGATCACATCCAGCTCTCACTCTTCAACGGTTATCATTGCTGAAAATCGGGAGCTGGATGTCCAGAGGCGCATGCGATCGTTTCCCCTTGTGCGTAAGTGTTTCTCCGCAACCATATTGTTCTTACTGTTATTGTGGGCCATTTCTCTCTCTCTCTCTCTTCTCCTCTTTCTCTCTTATTTTTCCCTTAAAACGTAATTGTATTGTATTGTATTTCCTGTGTAGTTATCTGGTTAGGTAGTCTATGTTATATTGTAGTGTATGACTTGTATTGTGTTAATTCTTTTGCAAGTATATCATTCATAATATATATTTATTAGGCGTTGGACCCTAAGCCCAGGTATCTGTGTATTTCTTATAGTGTTTAGTATTTTCAGAGCGTCGGTGACGCTCAAACAGCTTTTGAGTTAATAAGGTTATACTGTGTTGCATTTACACTCTATCATTACACTAAGGTTTTACTGCACAATACACTGTTTATGGTTTAGATACAAAGGTTTAACATTGTTAGCGTCAGCGCCGCTGGTGATCTCCTCGTGGTCCCGAGCGTCCGCTACGCTATAGCGAATCATTACGTTAGTCAGCAGCCAATAGCGTGCCTGGCCGTGATCTCTTGGCCGTGAGCGAACGTGACGCTTGAGCGTCTCGACTACGGCTAAGCGATTGCTACGCAACGTGCGTACCCTTACGGTACTCCATACGTAAATAGCGTACAGTGTTCTTAGACCTCATAAAGGGTTTTATATAAGATAAATATCTAGCTTTATCACTCCATATACAGTAAATAAAGGATAATAATAATAATAAAAAATTATCAGGGACGACCTGCTGGCTCCTGCTATTCAGGGATGGGGAGTGTGTCCTACAACTAGAGGAATGAAACTTAGGCTTTTTGAGGTAGGCGTTAGTCATACTCCATGGCAAAGACCACACCCCTTGTGCAGACCACACCCCCACATATCTAGTCACACCCTCATGGCAATGGTCACATCCCCTGCAGTGGCACAAAATAGGCCCTTCATAAATGTCAGCTCCAGGCCCATGTGGACCTTAATCTGGCACTGCGCCACTTAGTTGCAGTGAAGCACGTCTTTTCTACAATGTGTATGCCCGTGCATACAAATTGCGGCAACAATGAACATGGCTACATCTGTATATAAAATGATCAGATTCTTCACATTATGACCTGTGTCATCCGAATTGGAAAAGTTAGCATTTAATACTGTATATTTGGTAGTGTTCTTAGTAGACTTTTCGTGTTTTGTGTTTTGGTTCTGGTTCTGGTTCCATGCTCGTGTTTTGGTTCTGGATTGGTTTTACCAAAACCACCCTTTCGTGTTTTGGTTTTGGATCTGGATGATTTTTGAAAAAAACATAAAACAGCTAACACAAAAACAAAAATAGAGTAGTCCACAAGAGCTGCTAAAAATCAAATCCTTCTGTCCTTCACGTTCTTTCCAGAACCGGTTATATTCTTATAGGACAGGAACCTTCTTTAATTTTGAAGCCCCCTTAAGACCACACCTCTGTACAGAAGGTTCGCACCTTTTGACTGGCCTCCTCTAAGTGGGATACATGCATCAAAAAGTTTCTTTCACTTCCACTCATACACTTCTACTTCCAAAGTCCCTCACAAGGGGCACTCACCTCATCACAGATCCCTACAGATGTAGCCACCTTTGTCTTGACCGATTCTCCGCCTAGACGTCCGTTTAGTCACGCTAAGGCGATAGCTGAGTTTAATCACAGGCAGGTGCGTTGAGGCAATCTAGATACTCAGCATGCATTACACATCTCCACCACTGGGTGGCTAATGCTCCACTAATCCAGTACTTTGATCGTACAGTATAGCGGCGGATTGATCTACCTGTACCTGTACAGCTCTGGCAATTGGTCAGTGACGACTGTAACGTTAATACTGTAGGCGTGACGGGAGGCGGTGGAAAAAGATGGTGACCTACTGTAGAGTACTGTATGTGTATGGAGACGCAACTAATTGTGTAAAAGGAAGAATGTACAGTACAATGTATAAACACCGTGCTTTTAAAATACATGAGCGTCTGAGTTCCCTAAGGCATAATGGGAATGGAGGGCTAGCAGGAGGCGGTGGAAAATACCATGCTTTACAAATGCGAGTGTCCGAGTCCTCTAAGGCATAAACCAACACCAATGGAGTGGGGGCCGGGCGCTGTTTGCATTACTTTTACACATGAAATTGGGAATCTCTCATGAGGCATCGTGGGCTAGGGGTGAAGGCTCCCACCTCCCACGCTGAGGGTCCAGGGTTCGAGACCTGATGTGCCTTCTTTTTTTTAATTGTAATAATACACTGTATTATTTTATTTTCATTGTAAGACAGTCAATGGAAAGGTGCACACAAGTTACATATAAATCAGATTACATCTGCAGGAGCGATTCTTTACGCTAAATGCAACTACACAGCGGCAATGAGTAGAAATGAGTGTATTCTGACGCAACAAATTGAGCAAAACAGTACAGTAGATCTTCGGCGTTTGTGTATTGCACAGGACCTGAATTCCCTCCCTGTCTACTGCATGATCTGTGCAAGCTCCCAGGGGGGAAGGGCGATGGAGGTAGGGGGAGACGATGGAAAATACAGTGCCTTTGAAATGCAATTATATGAGCGTCCGAGTCCCCTACGGCATAAACCAACACCAATGGGAAGGAAGTGCCAACCTTTTTTTTTTTATGTGTTCCCGTGACATTCACTTTAATATTTTTTTTTCTCTCTAATACATCCAATGGAAGGATGCACACAAGTTTCATATAAATCAGAGTAGATCTGCAGGAGCGATTCTTTACGCTAAATGCATCTACACAGCGGTAATGAGTAGAAATGAGTGTATTCTGAGTGAGCAAAACAGTACAGTAGATCTTCGGCGTTTGTGTATAGCACAGGACCTGAATTCCCTCCCTGTCCACTGCATGATCTGTGCAGGCTCCCAGGGGGGAAGGGCGATGGGCTAGCAGGAGGCTACAGGGGACTCAGACTCATACAGTACTTGCATTTCAAAAGCACAGTATTTTCCACCGCCTCCCGCTTGCCCATCGCCCTTCCCCCCTGGGATCCTGCACAGGTCATGCAGTAGACAGGGAGGGAGTTATTCACATAAACATGGGCAAAGCTGCAGGAGCAGTTGTACTGTTTAGGGTCTATGCACCATATGGTATACATACAATTCTGTAGCAGGGCAGACTCAATTGAAATGGCTACCGCCTGTGACTCCTCGCCCAATGGAGGCCCTCGGCTATGGAGCAAGTAACAGCACAGATTTGGTAGGTCACGGGGCAATGCTGAAGGAGCGTCAGAATCCCCTAGCTAAAATACACAGGGGTGATAGGGATAAGTGAGGTCTTTGCGCATAACGATACACCGCAAAGTTCCCCATGGTTTTGATTATGCCTTTTCTTTGAACACGGTATTTTCCACTGCCTCACCCTACCCCCATCCCACTTTCCCCTTCCCCCCCTGGGAGCCTGCAAAGTACATGCAGTAGACAGGGAGGGAGTTCCGATCAGGTTACAAGACATGTGCAACAGTATACTACTGTATGTAGGAAAATCCACCGCCCACTCTGATTTATGTGAAACCTGTGTGCACCCGTCCATTGAATGTATAACAAAGAAAAATAATAATAATAATAAAGTGAATGTTACAGGAACACATTAAAAAAAGGTTGGCACTTCCTTCTAATTGGTGTTGGTTTATGCCTTAGGGGACTCGGACGTTAATACTTGTATTTCAAAAGCACAGTGTTTTCCACCGCCTCTCCCTACCCCCATCGCCCTTCCCCCCTGGGAGCCTGCACAGGTCATGCAGTGGACAGGGAGGGAGTTCAGGTCAGGTACAATACACAAATGCTGACGATCTACAGTACTGTGTTGCTCAGTTAGTTGCGTCGGAATACACTCATTTATACTCATTACCGCTGTGTATTTGTATATAGCGGAATGAATCGCTGCTGCAGATTTACTTTGATTTATGTGAAACCTGTATGCACCCTTTCATTGAATGTACAACAAAGAAAAAAAATAATAAAGTGAATGTCACGGGAACATAGAAAAAAAAAGGTTGGCACTTTGTGACTCTCAGCATGGGAGGTGGGAGCCTTCATCACTAGGTTGGTATGGAAGGGGAGACAATTAATTACCGGAGGGTACCAACCCCAAGTTTCTGTGACCCCCACAAGGCTCATGGCAAGCGTCGGAACCTATGGTGGGTCTGAATTAACGGTCCCATTATAGTCTATGGGAAAATGGGTCCACTTTGCGTACTGATATCTCTAGTTCTGGGTGTACCAGAGACTCAGGGCTTGTACCATACAAAAGAGGAGACTCTTGGCTTTCGGGGCAGACCAACCACTAGTTTATGTGACACTGGGAAGGGAAACGGGAAGCAACCGTGTTTCGGGTCCCCTCCAGTCGTCCGCCTAGCTTGCACAGGATACAGGGTTTCTGGCTAGATAGGAAATACTGTACAGAAATGCTAAGCATGGTAATTTGACATCCAGGAACATAGGGAGGAGTTTTTATCTCAGTCCATTATACTTAGAAAAATTACACTTGCCACTGTACGTTACAAGCTGTTTGTGCTAATTAGTACACTAGTAGAACATACTGTACAGAGATACTAAGGACAGTGATTTGGCATCCACGAACCTAGGGAGGAGCTTTTATCTCTCTCCATTGTAATCTTTCTAAGTATAATGGAGAGAGATAAAAGCTCCTCCCTAAGTTCCTGGGTGCCAAATTACCGTCTTTAGTATCTCTGTATAGTATTTTCTATTAGGGTACTAATTAGCACGGACAGCTTGTAAAGTACAGCGGCAAGTTTAATCTTTCTATGTAAAATGGAGAGAGATAAAAGCTCCTCTGGAAGTTCCCAGATGCCAAATCACCATTCTTAGTATCTCTGTACAGTATGTTCTACTAGTATACTAATTAGCACGAACAGCTTTTAACTGGATGCCAAATCACCATACTTCATATCTCTGTACAGTATGTTCTATAAGGTTTCTTTCACTTCCTCCCCTTTTTCAGGATACGGGCCATCGGTCACCGTATTTTAGTCGATATGTGGATAATGAGAACCAATGGATATCCAAAAGAGAAAGCATTTATTGCACATCACACAGGTATATCCATTATAAAAAAAACTATTAAAAGTACGCATAAAAAAACATAAAAAAACAGTACCCAAATAGAATTAAAAATTTGCTCCACAATACATCCCTAAGGCACCAAGTACTATACTTTTCCTCTTATTTAAAGATAAAAAAATAAGTCATTGGTAAAGACAAAGTACTGTTCCTAATTGGAAATCAAAAAATGGAAAAGACAATCAAACCTGGGATACAGAATCACACCAACGCATTTCGGATTCAATATCCTTCCTCAGGGTGTATCATGGAGCAAACACAGTTGGCCATTTATACCTCCTGACCTCTCCATGTAGCCATAACAGCCAATCACAATTCATGAATTAAAAACTCTTATTTAAAAAATATATATATTTTCTGTTATAAAAACAGCTAAAAATCAAAGAATTTGGGGGTAATTTTGATCCTACAGTATTATTAACCTCAATATTGTTTTTAGGCCAAAACGTTACACCGAGGTGGCTGTATGACTAAGCTAAGCGACAAAAGTGTGCGGCACAAACACCTGGCCCATCTAGGAGTGGCACTGCAGTATCAGACAGGATGACAGATTTAAAAACTAGGCCCCAAACAGCACATCATGCAAAGAAGTAAAAGAGGTGCAATAAGGTAGCTGTAACACTAAGCTAAGCGACACAAGTGTGCGGCACAAACACCTGGCCCATCTAGGAGTGGCGCTGCAGTTGCAGACAGGATGGCACTTAAAAAACTAGGCCCCAAACAGCACATCATGCAAAGAAGAAAAAGAGGTGCAATGAGGTAGCTGTATGACTAAGCTAAGCGACAAAAGTGTGCGGCACAAACAACATGGGATGTGCTGGAATTTGCCCAGAAGTAATACACACACAATATTGGTGGCACAGAAGAGCGTACCCCTAAACCACACACACACACACACACACACACACACACACACGTACACACACGCACACACAGCAAAGCCTGTAAAATTAATTTGGATACTAATAATCCTTTTATTTGGAGTTATTATAATAATATGCAGCACAGGCGAGCGTAACCCTACACCACCCAGGATAAAACCCTGTAAAAATGATTTAGATAATAAAATAACTAATGTATATAACCCTTTTATTTGGAGTAAATATACAGCACAGGACACCACCACTGGACTTATGGCAGCACAAGACACTACCAATGGACTGAACTTATACGGCAGTACCCCTGGACTTGTATGGCAGACAAGATGGCACTTTAAAAAACTAGGCACCAAACAGCACATGATGCACAGAAGAAAAAGAGGTGCAAGATGGAATTGTCCTTGGGCCCTCCCTCCCACCCTTATGTTGTATAAACAGGACATGCACACTTTAACAAACCAATCATTTCAGCGACAGGGTCTGCCACACAACTGTGGCTGAAATGACTGGTTTGTTTGGGCCCCCACCAAAAAAGAAGCAATCAATCTCTCCTTGCACAAACTGGCTCTACAGAGGCAAGATGTCGACCTCATCCTCCAATTCCTCACTTTTTTTCAGTGTGTACATCCTCCTCCTCACAGAGTATTAATTCGTCCCCACTGGAATCCACCATAACAGGTCCCTGTGTACTTTCTGGAGGCAATTGCTGGTAAAGGTCTTCCTGGAGGAATTTATAATTCATTTTGATGAACATCATCTTCTCCACATCTTGTGGAAGTAACCTCCTACGTCGATCGCTGACAAGGTTACTGGCTGCACTAAACACTCTTTCGAAGTACACACTGGAGGGGTGGGCAACTTAGTTAAAATAAAGCAAGTTTGTGCAAGGGCATCCAAATTGCCTCTTTTTCCTGCCAGTATACATACGGACTGTCAGACATGTCTACTTGGATGCTGTCACTCATATAATCGTCCACCATTCTTTCAATGGTGACAGAATCATATGCGGTGACAGTAGACATGTCAGTAATTGTTGGCAGGTCCTTCAGTCCGGACCAGATCTCAGCACTCGCTCCTGACTGCCCTGCATCACCGCCAGCGGGTGGGCTAGGAAATCTTATCCTTTTCCTCGCAGCCCCAGTTGCAGGATAAAATGAAGGAGGAGCTCTTGACGGGTCACGTTCCACTTGAGTTGACATTTTTCTTAACAGCAGGTCTTTGAACCTCTGCAGACTTGTATCTGCCAGAAAGAGAGATACAAAGTAGGCTTTAAACCTAGGATTGAGCATGGTAGCCAAAATGTAGTGCTCTGATTTCAACAGTTTGACCACCCTTGAATCCTGGCAAAGTGAATGAAGGGCTCCATCCACAAGTCCCACATACTTAGCTGAGTCACTCCGTCTTAGCTAAGCCTTCAATTTCTCCAGCTGCTTCTGCAAAAGCCTGATGAGGGGAATAACCTGACTCAAGCTTGCAGTGTCTGAACTGACTTCACGTGTGGCAAGTTCGAAGGGTTGGAGAACCTTGCACAAGACAGAAATCATTCTCCACTGCACTTGAGTCAGGTACATTCCCCCTCCTTTGCCTGTATCGTAGGTGGATGTATAGGCTTGAATGGCCTTTTGCTGCTCCTCATCCTCTGAAGCATATAGAGTATTGAATTCCACCTTGTTACCACCACTTGCTTCAGGTGATGGCAGGGCAGGTTCAGGAGTGTTTGCTGGCGCTCCAGTCTTTGGCATACAGTGGCTGAAAAAGGCTACACTTCTGACGAAGGACTTTTGAGTCAGAAACTCGTTAAGTGCTTGTTCTTCTAACAATCCCCGCTCACAAGTGAACCTGCCAGCTTCAACACAACTACTCTGAGGGTCTTCCTGATCTCTTGTATCCGGATCTAGAGGTCTTCTGTTGGGGACCGCGGGTTTGTGGGCTGTATGCTGAGCTGCTTTGCCTTTCTTTGGATTGTCATACCATGCTTTTGAATCGTTTATGTCTGTAAGTGCATCTTGTATTAAATGTGTGCTTTTTACAAAGACTATTGCACTATATTTTTTTTACTTGCGCTCCTATATACTGTGTGGAGGCAAGTATATTCTGTCTTACAGATTTAAGTATCCTTCATGCCAAAGACACATCTGAAAGTTATTATCCTGCACCAGTGGAATCATCTTTGAAATGCTGATTTACACTTGTGTGTTTGTAAGTGCATCAGTCGTTTAAATTCAACCAATTGAAAAAGGATCACTGCACTATATATTTTCTTTTTGTTTCTGTGCTCCACCACCAATAACCATTGTGTGGAGGTGGTCACCCTTCTCTAGGTTGACTGCAGAAACGGTGGATCATTATTATTTGGAATACCTAGAGTGATTATTGTCTTAGTACCATTTATGACACATGGGAGAATAATTTGTCCTTTGAGCGCCACATGTGTGTGCAACGTTCTTTCTATATTGTTCGATTTCAGTGTTGTGGATGTACACTTCTGTTACACTCATTTGGGCTGCACCTTGGTCTTAATTGCGCACTGGAGTTCTCAGTCTTGCTACTATACAGTGGCTGAATGTCGAAAGTGGCCCGCAATTTTTTGGGCCACCGACAGCATCTCCTGCACGCCCCTCTCATTTTTCAAAAAATACTGCACCACCAAATTAATTGTATATGCAAAATATGGGATGTGCTGGAATTTGCCCAGATGTAATGCACGCACAATTTTGGTGGCGTTGTCCGATATCACAAATCCCCACGAGAGTCTAAGTGGGGTAAGCCATTGTGCGATGATGTCCCTCTGTAAGATGTTGTCAGGGGTGTGCCTCTTACGGGAAGCGGTGATACATAGCGTAGCCTGCCTAGGAATGAGTTGGCTTTTGCAAGATGCTACTGGTGCCGCGTTTGCAAGATGCTACTGGTGCTGCAGCTGCTGTTGCTGCGGGAGGCAATACATCTACCCAGTGGGCTGTCACAGTCATATAGTTATTAGTCTGCCCTGTTCCACATGTCTGTGGACAGTGGGTACAACTGCATTTTTTAGGACACTGAGGACACTTTTTCTGACATCTCTGTACATTCTCAGTATCGCCTGCCTAGTGAAGTGGAATCTAGATGGGTTTTGGTACTGGGGACACACTACTTCCATCAATTCTCTAAGTCCCACTGGACTAATGGCAGATACCGGATGCACGTCTAACACCAACATAGCTGCCAAAGCCTCAGTTATCCGCTTTGCAACAGGATGACTGCTGTCATATTTCATCTTCCACGAAAAGGACTGTTGGACAGTCATTTGGTTACTTGAAGTAGTACAAGAGGTCTTCTGTCTTCCGACTTCCCCTCTGGGATGACAATCGACTCCCATCAGCAACAACAGCAGCGGCAGCAACAGCAGCAGTAGGCATACCACTCAAGGATCCTCCAGAGGAATCCCGGTTAGGAGAGGACTCCTCAGTATTGCCAGTGACATGGCCTGCAGGACTACTGACGTTCCTGACTGAGGAGGAAGTTGACGTTGAGGGAGTTGGTGGTGTGGCTTGCAGGAGCTTGGGTACAAGAGGAAGGGATTTACTGTATGTGTCAGTGGACTGCTTACACTCTTACCCAGAGTTTCAGAACTTGACACTGACTTCTGATGAATGCGCTGCAGGTGACGTATAAGGGAGGATGTTCCTAGGTGGTTAACGTCCTTAACCCTACTTATTACAGATTGACAGAGGCAACACACAGCTTGACACCTGTTGTCCAGATTTGTGGAGAAATAATTCCACACCGAAGAGGTGGCTTTTTTGGTCTTTTGCCCAAGCATCACAATGGGCTTATTCATCTCATGGACAACAACTGTCTCCCCTGGTGCCTGATTTAAACAAACCACATCACCATCAGAATCCTCATCGTACACTTCCTCCTCAGCGCCAGCAAAACCCATATCCTCATCCTGGTGTACTTCAACAGTGATATCTTCAATTTGAATATCAGAAACTGGACTGTGGGCACTTGCAGAGGGTGTGCAAATGGTGAAATGAGCCACCTCTTCCCGTCCAGTGTTGGGAAGATCGGGCATCGCAAACGCCGACACACTTGGACTCTCCTTGGGGATTTGTGATACCATCTTGGAACGCACAGTTCTTTGCTGTGCTTTGCTAGCTTAACTCTTATAATTTTTCTAGCAGGAGGATGAGGGCTTCCATCATTATGTGAAGCTGAACCACTAGTCATGAACATAAGCCAGGGCTTTAGCCGTTCCTTGACATTCCGTGTCGTAAATGGCATATTGGCAAGTTTCTGTTTCTCCTCAGACCATTTAAATTTATTTTTTTGGGTCTTTTTACTGAACTTTGGCTTTTTGGATTTTACATGCCCTCTACTATCATATTGGGCATCGGCCTTGCCAGACGACGTTGATGGCATTTCATCATCTATGTCATGACTAGTGGCAGCAGCTTCAGCACTAGAAGGAAGTGGTTCTTGATCTTTCCCTATTTTATCCTCCAAATTTTTGTTCTCCATTATTTTTCTGGAGTTATATAACACAATATGTGGCATATTACAGCGTATCACTACACCACACAGGGCAAACCCTGAGCACAAGACAGTACCACTGGATTTATATGGCTGTACCACTGGAATTATACGACCGAACCACTGGACATATACGGCAGTATCACTGGATTTATACGGCAGTACTACTAGTCATATACGGCAGTACCACTGGACATATAAGGCAGTATCACTGGAATTATATGGCAGTATCACTGGAATTATACTTCAGTACCACTGGAATTATACGTCAGTACCACTGGATTTATATGGCAGTATAACTGTACTTATACACCAGTACCACTGGAATTATATGGCAGTATCACTGGAATTATATGGCAGTACCACTGGATTTATATGGCAGTACTACTGGACTGAATTTCTACTTCAGTTTCATTGGAATTATATGGCAGTACCACTGGTATTATATGGCAGCATCACTGGAATTATACGGCAGTATCACCGGATTTATACGCCAATACCACTGGACTTATACGCCTGTATCACTGGAATAATACGGCATTATCACTGGACTTATACGGAAGAACCACTGGAATTAGACGGCAGTACCAGTGTACTGGATTTATACAGTAGTATCACTGGAATTATACAGCAGTATCACTGGAATTATATGGCAGTACCACTGGACTTATATGGCAGTACCACTGGAATTATACGGAAGTATCACTAGACTTAAACGGCAGTACCACTGGACTGGATTTATATGGCAGTATCACTGGAATTACATGGCAGTATCACTGAAATTATACAGCAGTACCACTGGACTTATACAGCAGTACCACTGGAATTATATGGCAGTACCACTGGACTGGATTTATACGGCAGTATCACTGGAACTATATGGCAGTATCACTGGAATTATACAGCAGTACCACTGGACTTATACACCAGTACCACTGGATTTATACGCCAGTACCACTGGAATTACACGGCAGTATCACTGGAATTATATGCCAGTACCACTGGAATGGATTTATACAGCAGTATCACTAGAATTATACAACAGTATCACTGGAATTATACGGCAGCACCACTGGAATTATACGGCAGTACCACTGGATTTATATGCCAGTACCACTGGACTGGATTTATACAGCAGTATCACTAGAATTATATGACAGTATCACTGGAATTATACGGCAGCACCACTGGATTTATACGACCATACCACTGGACATATACGGCAGTATCACTGTATTTATACGGCAGTACCACTGGACATATAAGGCAGTATCACTGGAATTATATGGCAGTACCACTTGACATATACAGCAGTATCACTGGATTTATATGGCAGTACCACTGGACATATATGGCAGTATCACTGGAGTTATATGGCAGTATCACTAGACTGGATTTATATGACAGTACCACTGGACATATACGGCAGTACCACTGGACATATATGGCAGTATCACTGGACATATATGGCAGTATCACTGGACTGGATTTATACGCAAGTACCACTGGATTTATACGGCAGTATCACTGGATTTATACGGCAGTACCACTGGACATATATACGGCAGTATCACTGGACATTGACGGCAGTATCACTGGACTGGATTTATACAGCAGTATCACTGGACATATACGACAGTATCACTGGAAATATACGACAGTATCACTGGACATATACGGCAGTATCACTGGACATACACGGCAGTACCACTGGACATATACGGCAGTACCACTGGACATACACGGCAGTACCACTGGACATATACGGCAATACCATTGGACATATACGGCAATACCATTGGACTTATACAGCAGCACAGGGACACCACCACTGGACTTATGCGGCACAACACAGCACCACTGCAATGGACTGGACTTATACAGCAGCACTGGACATATGGCAGCAGAGGACACCACCACAGTGACTGGACTGATGCAGCACAGGGACACCACCACTGGGGTGATGCAGCACAACACAGCACCACTGGACTGGACTTATACAGCAGCACTGGACATATGGCAGCAGAGGACACCACCACAGTGACTGGACTGATGCAGCACAGGGACACCACCACTGGGGTGATGCAGCACAACACAGCACCACTGGACTGGACTTATACAGCAGCACTGGACATATGGCAGCAGAGGACACCACCACTGTGACTGAACTGATGCTGCACAAGATACTACCACTGTACTGATGCAGGACAACACAGCACCACTGCACTGGACTTGTACAGTTACACTGGACATATGACAGCAGAGGACACCACCACTGTGACTGGACTGATGCAGCATAAGACACTACACTGGACTGAGCAGCACAAGACAGCACTGGAATCGCCACCCCACTTTCCCTCCCGCACAGACACTGAGGACTTTCCCACACCGCACACTCTGCAACCATTATTTTTAATACTTACCCTCCGGAGTCCAGTAGCGCAGCAGCAGCGCTGCAGCAGCGCTGCAGCAGCGCTGCAGGAATCACTGGAAAATTACGCAGCACCATTTTCCCAGTGTTACACACATATGCAGTAAGAAAATCAAGGGGAAAATGGCCACCACACTCTTTTCCCAGAGATCTGTGCATGGACTGTATGCTCTGGGACAGCGCTAGGGTCCATTAGTGACCCTAGTGCCCAGAGCTACAGCGCTTCCAGCTAGAGAGGAAATAGCCCAGATGGCACCGGCACACCAGGCTCCTCTTGTCTAGATACGCCCCTGACGACAAGGCTTAGACACTTTGGGTCTAATTCAGGTGGGGTGTGTTCAAACTGAAATCTAAATTACAGTGTAAATATAAAGCAGCCTGTATTTACCCTGCACAAAATAACCCACCCAAATCTAACTTCCTCTGCACATGTTATATCGCCCCCCCCACCCCCTTGCAGTGCACATGGTTTTGCCCATTAGATAACAAATTTGCTGCTGCAATCAGGTCTGAATTAGGCCATTTGTTCTGCCCCAGAACATGCAGTAGTTTTAGTAAGGTATTATATAAGTGGGGTTATGTTGTGATGAGTATTCCTAATTTCTTAATATCAGCATTTTGTGGAGACAGATCCAGTCCCTCAGTTTATGCGATCAGCTCTTCAAAGAGAAAATAATCTATCCAACTCATATGCATAACTCCAAGCTATGTAATTTTAGATACTGTAGCTCAAAAGTTAAATAAACATACAGTACATAAAAAAATGAATCATAGCAAAAGTCATGAGACTATAAAAGTATGTATTATAAATATGAATTTTAAAACATTGTAACCAAAGTTATAAATAACTGTTAAAAAGGTTAGACATCCTTCAAAGTTAAGTAATGTGATGTAAGAATATATAAAGCAAAAACAAAATAAATAAGTATATGCTATAGATATAAACATTAACACAATATGCAAAAAAAACTTTAAATAAAATATATCCAATTCCTTTGGACTCACTGATAAGGAGCGGTCTCAAATCCTAAACAGCACAAAAATACTTCAACCAGTATGCGTAAAAAGCTGTAACACAGTACAGTAAACATAACAGTAAATATATATATATATATATATATATATATATATATATACAGTATATACACATACTGTAAACTGTAATACCTGATCCATACATTGCTGGAGCCATGGCAAGAGCTACTCTCACTAAAATCACAATTTTAAGTGCTGCCGATTGCCTGTCTATCGCTATTTTCTCTGTGCTGAAGTAAAGGATCTATAAAAGGAACAAAAAAAATGCTTAATTTTCAAACCACTATATCTTCAAGACATTGAACAAGAGGTGAATGCAGTGTATTGAACAAAGGAATTTTGTTCATCCCCACCAGCAGATGATTTCAAGAGTAATGTTGATTTAAAATTATTCAGTCAAAACCAGAGACCTTCAGAGTCTCAATCTAGAGAAGTGAATCCATTTTGTGATAAATTCTTGCTGCTCCAGTTCAATTTATGATCCTCCTTCCAATAATCCCACAATAAAATTGTTCACCTGTGTATTAAATTATTCAGTTACCAAATTTGCTGAAGCCCCCTGTCATACATAGAATGTAGAACAAGATGCAATAAGGAAACCTATATAATTATCTGGCTAGAGGCAATGGGGTCTCTATAGTAAATCAAAACATTTCCACAAAATGGAAATTGAATATCAATTATCTGATTCCTAATTATAACAACCACTTTCCGGCTAGCCAGCAAAATAAAACACCCAGTGTTACTGTTTACTTATGTGGTTTCAAAGAAACATAAGGACTTAGTAAACCAACCTAGCAGACCAACTATATCTGCAAGGGAGTCTTTGTATCAACCAATCTCAGAAAGATTGGATACTAATGTTCAACTACAGTACATGTGGTTGAGCATTCAACCTAATTAAAAGATGCAACCAAACTCCTTAATATCCTAGATCACTTGACAAATATCCCTACAGGCAGGGATGGACTGACCATCTGGCACTTCTGGCAAATTCCAGAAAAGCCGATGGCCTGATGGGCAAGTCCATCCCGAAAGTCTGGCAAAGCAGTTCCATCTCCTTGATCTCTGCTTGGCAGGTATGCAGAAAGATGGGGGCATCGGTGAGACAATGTCCCATGACTCATGAAACACCCTGTAGGCCACGTAGCTACAGTATGCAGAGCCGGCCCAAGCCAATTTGATGCCCTAGGCAAAATTTTGGCTGGGGCCCCCTAACACCGCTGCTAGTTCTGCATCTAACCCAGCAACACTCAGGCAGTGGGGCCCACTGGGGGGTTACCCTGTGCCCCTGTGGGCCAGTTCAACCCTGCATAATGCTCCACATTAGCAATGCCCATAATACACATAATGTCACCCAGTAATGCACCTTACACATACTGTATGACCACATTAGTAATGCCCATAATACACATAATTCCAAGCAATAATGCACCTTACACATATGCCCCACATTAGTAATGCCCATAATACACATATTTCCACACAGTAATGCACCTTACACATATGCCCCACATTAGAAATGCCCATAATAATGCACCTTACACATATTCCCCACATTAATAATGCCCATAATACACATAATGTCACACAGTAATGCACCTTACACATACGAACCACATTAATAATGCCCATAATACACATAATTCCACAGAGCAATTCACCATGCACATATGCCCCACATTAGTAATGTTAATAGCTTTTTTTTTAAATAAAACTTATTTTTGCTTGCTGGTGTGCCTGCAGTCAGTGTGCGCGCCCATGCAGCTCCCTAAATCCGTGACTACGTTTTGTGAGATGGGGGTGGCAGGATGGGTGAGTGCTTGCGCTTGCACCCGTTAAAGGGGCACCCGTACAAGGGATATGACCTCACAGGGTATGCCGTCCTTTGCAAGCCTCATCCTTTATTTTAGCTTGCTAGTTGGACACAGATGGCAGCAAAGTACAGATACTGCCACACTTGCTCTTTATACAAAAAGACCAGTATCAAACATATAGCAACTGTCCATTCTCTTCACTGTTCAGTATGTTTGCTGGTGTCTGTTACTCTTGGCAACTGCATGCCCTTTATTTTATACTGCAGGAGCAATGTGCTCTGCTCTCCATTCTGACGCATCTGAAAGTCACGCCACACTGATGTTTCCTATAGAAATAGCACAACGCAACTTACTGACCACGTTACAGTGCTGGATGGCAGGGACTGACTGAGAAATAAAATGTGGGGAGAACACTGCCCATGTTATGTCCCAGGGGTCTGCACAGGGATAAGGGACACACACAGTATACCAGGGTCCCCATCCTCCATGTGCACAAGCAGTATAGGTGTTGTTAGATTTATGTGGAGCAGTCTTCCAAAATACACATGTGGTATCATAAGGAGCCATCCAGTAATAACCTTATATAGTCAGTGAAAATGTCACAGGTCCAGGAATTGCTGTTACTGGGCTTCTGCTGTCTGAGGTCTCACAAGTTAGGAGCATCCAAGCGTGTCGGAGGGAGTTTAAGGAAATGGCTGCATTCTATTTGACAAATGTAAACAGCAGTGTATACAAGTACTGATTGAATACATTTAGAAAGTAACAGATAGTTTGCAGACTGTCTCTCCCAGCATGAGATACTGCAGGGACATGCTTGGATGCCCCTAGACATGCTTGGATGCCCTAGGCAAATGCCTAACCTGCCTATAGCTAAGGCCGGCTCTGACAGTATGGCAAGTACACAAAGAGGAATGAAGGAGCTGAATTAAGCCCCAGTCCATCCTTGCCTAGAGGTAAATATTATTCACCTTGGATATCAAAATCCTTTATACCTCCATCCAACATGCACTGGAATTGAGAGCCATGAAAACAGTTGTGGAGTTTAATATAACATACAAGGGAATAAGGGGCACTACTGTGAGGAGTAAAGTGGTACTACTGTGGTACTACTGTGTGATGTAATGTGAATAAGAGACATTGCATGATCTAATGTGAATAAAGTTGCACTACTGTGTGACATAATTTCAACTGTAGGTATTATTATGTGGCCATGCCTATTCCTAGCAAGAACACAGCCCGTGTTGGGCTACGTACCGAATGTGCACACTGTTCCTATTTAAAATATAGGGGGTAGGAACACCAAAATAAGGACTGCTGTGGGTGAAGGGTGATGGTGCTGGGAAAGTGGTACAGGGTCAGAGGCGGAACTAGTGTCTGGGCTAGGGGGCACCAGCCAAAATCTTGCCTAGGGCATCATATTGGTTAGGGCCGGCTCTGATAGCATCCCCCCCCCCCCTTCACCAGTTGGTTCAGTCCAGTGCTAGTAATTGTAATAGCAGTCCAGGCTGAAGTCTGGGGGTGGTTATGGATTTGGAAGGGACCCCAAGTATCTTATTTTTTTTAAATAACTGTTTAGCTGCTCCTAGCCTGGCAGCTTTCAGCAGTATCTGAGCTGCAGGCCGGCTTTTAGCAGTCACTGTGTTATGTTATTATAACTGTCGACATTTTGGTGTCCACCTTATAATTTGCATATATTTTAAATGACTGCCTAAGTAATATTGCCAACCTGTAAATTATATCTCTTTTCTGAATGGGGAATTATCTACAACCCTTGTGACTGACTGCCTTTTGATCAGATCAAACTTGGCAACTATCTTCTCCCTATTTACCCAGATTATGGGATTTCCAGTGGCAGCAGAATTTAGCTGCTATATATTAAGCCACACCTTTACAGTAAAAAAAATGACACACATATCCTGCTCTGTCACTGTGGTTGGAGAAAATAATGTTCTATATGGGACCAGTATAATTTACAAATCTGCTCTAAGGGAGGATTATGAGTGATATCTAGACCAGCATGTCCAAACGGCGGCCCTCCAGCTGTTGAGAAACTACACATCCCAGCGTGCCTTGACACAGCTTTAGCATTCTCTGACAGCAAAACTGTGTCAGGGCATGCTGGGATATGTAGTTTCACAACAGCTGGAGGGCCGCCGTTTGGACATGCCTGATCTAGACATTTCTTATCTGCCAAAGAGCCATCCCCTATAGACGTCTGTCTCTCCCAGTTGGATCTAAGAGGTTAATCTGAAGAATCTGTTTTCTGATTGCACTAGATTACGTTTTCCTTACTTTCCCATTCCCCAAATCTACCAATATTATTTAATTTATTCTGATTTCAAGTTTTGGTTAACTTTTATCTACATAGACTATGTACTCTGTATTCTCAAATGAAGTCATGATATCAACACAATACATTTGTCTTATAAAAAAAACTTTTTGAGCAAGGAAAAGTTTATAACTGTGGTATACATTTTTCTATTTTTAATTCTGTTTGATCTAATATATTGCCATAAAACATTCATTAATTCCCTAATATTCATTCCTAGTTTGCTTCTTGTATGACATGAATTTATTGATTGATTGATTGATTGATTGATTGATTGATTTATTGATTATTTATGCATTGACATATTGCCTAATGTCATTATACGATGTTCCCAGGGCTGGTGCAAGGTTTCTCGGCATCCTAGGCATCACTACTGCCTACTGATTCTCCCAACACACACACAAATACACAAATACTTTTCAGCCCCTTAGGTGAAAGTGTGGAGGTTGCTTCTTAGAAGTTTACCAGCCCACACTGTCAAATAAAGAAATGCCCCCTCCTACTACTGCCCAGCACACAATAGCTGGGCTGCGGAGAGAGGCTCCTACTGCTATCAGGTAGAGGGGAGGTGGTGGACTCGGGGTTCCTCTAACAAGCACAATAGAGAGGTCATTCTATTGACATTTAAGCAACACAAGCAGCATTTTAGTATCTTGAGAACTATTTATGTAGTACAACAAACAACTAATGCTGAAAGTAGGGTGGTACGGGGTGGTACAGAGTACCATTAAGAAATATGGTGGTGGCACGCAATACCACCAGATCACCGCTGGGGCATAATTTATAAGGGGCATTTTTGTAAAATAGTGTCAGTGGGGCATTTTTGTAAAATAGTGTCAGTGGCATAGATGTGTGTGGCATAATATGTAATAAGCATTATGGTGTGTGACATAATGTGTAATGGATGTTACAGTGTGTGACATAATGTGTAATGGATGTTACGGTGTGTGGCATAATGTGTAATGGGCATTATGGTGTGTGGCATAATGTGTAATAAACATTACGGTGTGCGGCATAATGTGTAATAAGCATTACGGTGTGTGGCATAATGTGTAATAGGTATTACGGTGTTTGGCATAATGTGTAAGGGGCATTACAGTGTGTGGCATAATGTGGCCATGCCCCTATTGAGATGTATCCACTCCCCTAGTTTTGTGTGACCGCACCCCCTCATGACATGTGACCATGCCCATTTTACTATCAGTACCATTGCTTGTACCACTGCAAACAACTAAAACGGGTTATAATGCTAGCAAGAGTATCCTTTCCTGAAAAAAATGAAATAAAATCCAAACAATAGTTGCAAGTGACATGCAAATAAATTACACCCATAAAATATATAAATTCAATATAACTAAATAAAGAAATAAAATACAGTAAATGTTCTTCTTGTAAATATGTGAGGGTTTTAAGAAAGTATAATGATAAAATCTGGACTGGGTAATGTGGGTATTTCTATCCAATAAAATAATAGTTCTGCAGCCTTTCTTGGCAATCCATTGACAATAATACAGTAGTATTCCATTCTGGACTTTGAAGAGGTACAGTATTTGCTTGGATGAGTCACTGGAGGAAGTGTCGGACAGGGGCATGAAGGGCCCACCGGGGTATCCAGTAATAGGGGTCCATGTTTAGGGGTGTGGTCAGTCCCCAGAAGGGGTGTGGCCAGCCACTACATTGGTTTGCCTAACCATCTGAGAGTGCATGGACTGGGTCCATTGATAAATATATACAGTAAATACTGGTAGCGCATGCATGATAAATGTACTACAGTAGATCAATAACTGTTTCAAAAATGAATTCATTGGGCTAGTAGCAAGCCAGTCAGGTAGCATTGAACATGTCTGTGCTGCCATGTCATTCACTATCATGACATTGACTGCTCAGATGAATGTACAAGGGTAGGGATCCAGCCTGTGGGGGGATAAATGACACCCTGCTCTCTGTCCAGTACACATTTGCTATCAGTACTGTTTCTGCATGAAATAGCTTCTTTCTGTTAGTTATGTCTGCTCTGTCCTGATCCTAATTGCCTCCTGTTTTGCTCCCAATTGACCTTCCTGGTGTTCCTTTGTTCAATACATACACTATATTGCAGTAGTTTCCAAACTTTTTTGAATCACGGCGCCCTAGAATACCAGAATTTTTATCACGGCACCCCTAAGCCAAAAATTTCTTATTCAGAAATTTAGAAAGAAATATTACATTAAGTAGATCGCGTTTATATGTCATCCTTAGGATCAGTTGTGTGGTGAGGGACAAGATTTGCTTCTGTTTGGCCACATATTTTATGACTGGCAGCCACCAGCACTGGTTTTGCCTATTATATTGACCATGAATAATTTGAATTGGTCCTGGACCACCAACCCAGGGCACCCCTGCAAGTATCCCAAGGCACCCCAGGGAGACACGGCACACAGTTTGGGAACCTCTGCTATATTGTCTCTGTGTATTCCATGCGTATTATCCTTTGACCACTGGTCACACAGTCCAGATCCTGTGACTTACAGTATGCTGAGTGAGTGCATCCTATTGTATGTTAATTTTCTTATAAAAATATGTGCTGCCCCACTCCCAAAATACCCAGTCAAAATAGGTTCTTACCAATAAAAATAATACTGTATAGGTTATTGGTCTACAATCTCATAAAAGTTACCATTCCATTTCAGGTAAATGTGATGGCTCTAGAGTAAATAAATACTTAATGCTATGTGATTCGCCATCAGCCCAGTAAAATACAGCAAATACTTTGAAAATCATGATATTTTCAGAATTATTGCTATGCATCTCTTTGGCATTGTATACTAATTCCCTACCAGTAATGTATAATGTATTGGGAAAATAGATTCATAGTGTACACATAAAATACAGTACAGCAGCAGCAGATAATGCAATGGCCTTTAGAAGCAGACAGCTTGTCAGGTTTATTTTCACCTTGTACTTTTTAGAAATTGCAGTCTGAATACTGAATGCATACTGCTCCAGCTGAAAATGAAAACTATATTTATTCTTCATAAAAAATAATATGTGTCATGGACCACTCCATATTTCACTCAGATATGCTTGTAAAAATAAAGAGGCCAGCAGCAGATAATTATGTTTTTAGAAAGAGAAGGATATTTTTGAGGTGCAGAGGTTAAGAAGTTTTTTTAATGGTTTAATAACACTATCTGTGCTGAAACAGTCCATTCATTATTGTTTACTTGTAAGGCGCTACAAAACTGAGCAGCACCAGGCAGTCAAAGTTACAAATCATACAAAATACTATTGCACATAAAAGAAAATAAGTAAAAACAAGGCTGATGAAAGAAGTACAGACAGGAGGCAAAGGATGAAAAGAACATAATTATGAGAGCTTACAGTCTAGAGAAGAGGGCAATGATGAGACAATAACAGCTAGTGTAACACAGGGTGGGCATGGTGAGATAAATAAAACATGCAGAGGGAATCACATCTGCCGAGGGTAGAGGGGGATTTGGAGAGAGTGCTTGAAAAGTTAAAGGACAAGGAAAGTGTAGTCAGTCAGTTGTGGTTATAATTTCCAATAAGTCGGAGCAGCCTAGGGTGAGTCTTGGAGGCAGGAGTGAAAGGCAATTAGAAGAGGAGTAGGTTACAGTAAGATCGAAGAAGATGAATAAGGATGAGTAGAGGATGAGAGAAGATGTTAGTCATTTATGAAGGGGAGCAGATGATGGCTTTGAAGGTGAAAAGTTTGAACCCAGAACCCTGTCCTATTTGCCACTGTGGCTGCCCATGTTGCATCTTCCATACCTATTTGGTAGAGCCAACTTTCTGGTTACCTAAGACAGATCTGCACAGTGACAGAGTCTTTGCTCTCTTCTGCACATGTATCAATTATATAATCAGAAATACGGCATCACCATGAACAGTTATAGGCAGGTAGTTCTGCACAGTGTGTGGACTGGATGCTGCACATGGCCCCTCAGCTTTTAAAACACCACTGAATTAAGGGACTACTGGTTTATAGTAATGTCTGCAGTTAGAGGCAGATAGCAGCTTTCTCTGCAGTAGCAACTGTAGCTGATAAATAAACACTGCTGTCCGTTGTGTGTGAATGAGAAATTCCATACACTTATACAACATATGTTTCACATACAGCTTCCATGTAACATGTAGATTATATAGCACACAATTCAGGTGGGGCAGAGCTACATTGCATTATATTTCACAAAAGAATATTAACCAAACATGGGGGCATTTGTATCAAAGCTTGGAGAGAGAACAGAGAATAGAAAATGCATGTGCACACTCTAAGTACTAAGAATATGGGTAATCAGAACAATTATAGTAAATTCTCCAATTAAATGTTGGCCCACTTACCATGTCACAGTGACCTCATCAGGTGGGTCCCTAACATTCCTAATACTGACATATCATATTAATTTATCCAGACCTTACATATCAAAGTGCCAATTCTAATATGTAGACAGCAAATGTAATGACCTCACTTGTCATGCCAGAGTTTTGAGTATAAAAATAATTAGAATAATACAAAGAAGACATTTATAGATGTGTGTGTGCTAGGGAGGCCAATCCTGGGATCGGAGGGATCCTGGGATTCTGGCCCAAAAAATGCCAGGATTTGAATCCCAGAATTGGAGTTTCCAATCCCATGATCCATGGGATAACATTGCGCATGCGCAGTTTCCTGCCTTCCTCCTCCCGTCAGCCTCTCTTCCCCCGGGCAGCGCTGAGTACTAGGCTCAGACACTGCCTTCTCAAGCCTGGTAGCAAAGGACTCTTCATCCTATGCTCCATTAGTGAGTAGTTTTTTTTTTTTATTGAAATTTAAATGCCCCTGTCCCTCTCCCCCACATACATAAATTGCAGGACAATTCAATCCTGGGAATCCTGAGATTTTTTTCAATCTTGATTCCCGAGCTTAAACATGCAATTTGGGGTAGGGCTCCCTAGTGTGTACTCATTCTATTGATAGAAGATTTGGGTGTGTGACTTCTTTAACCTCATGTTAAGCTCTCTGTGGGGCTGGTCTCTTCCAAGTGCTGCTGGGATTTCTAAGTGTGAGTTGTAAACAGCAAAAAGGTGAACTCTGATTAATCTCTGTCTATCCATATAGGGATAGTAATTTTGTGAGAGAAAGTAATCTGATTCTGATTGTTTGTATCTATACTGTTTCTTTTTGTTTTAATATATCTGTACTGGGTTTTGTTTTTTTGGAGGGGGAAAAAATAAATAAATAAATAAAGCGTGAGGTGAAAAGCCAGAGGGGTTAACTCAGGTGTGAGTAATCAGGAGTAATCAGGAGGGGGAGGGGCTGATTGAAGCAGCTGGCTGAGCCTATATAAGCAGTGACTAGACTCTTGGAGCCTGCTCTGTGGGGCTGGTCTCTTCCAAGTGCTGCTGGGATTTCTAAGTGTGAGTTGTAAACAGCAAAAAGGTGAGTTAGAATACAGAAAAAGGTGAGTTTCATAATACACAATCAGGAACACACATTTGCAGTACCATTAAACTTCTGGTGAGGCTGCAAGGGGCTGACCTTGTGAGTGAGTGAGAGGGTCTCTTACTTGGAGCAGCAGAGGGGCTGTGATTGTGCGGGTGTGAGGGGCATTTTTTTTTTTCTTAGCAGGAGCTGGAAGCCGAGTGAAAAGGAGGAGCAGTGAGCTGGAACAACTGCAACTGCTAAGTGGAGTATAGGTGCCGCAGGAGAGAGTACTACGGCTGCATAAAAGTGAAGGACCAAGAACCGCACAAAGATAGATAAGTATAAGCCAGCTTAATTATTGTATAAGTGAGATTGCTTGTCTTCTACTTTTTATTTTTGCCGCTTTTTCTTTGAGTGTAACAGGGAGTTAGACCTTACAAACAATATGGGAGGGGCTGTGATTGAGGACCTCACTCAGTGCATGTCGTGCAAGATGTATGCACACCTGGAGCTACCGGCCCAGTGTGAATACATCTGCACGAGGTGTGTGCGAACGGTTGCCCTGGAAGCCCAGGTAACTGATCTAGAGCAAACCGTTACGCAACTGAGGGAGATTCACAATCTCGAGCGTAGTTTAGACAGAACGGTGGAGGAGTTGCGGGAGGGGTCACTGGTAGAAGAGGATGATGATCAGGTAGCCAGTTGGGTCACAGTTAGAAGGAAGAAAAAGAGGGGGAGGCACGACATCTCCGAACTATCAAACCCGAACAAATTTGCCCGATTGGACGAGGAATCGGAGGATGATAGTGAAGAAATGACGGTGCAGGAGGAGACTGGGATAAAAGATAGAGAGGCACCTAGTCAGATGGTGGTGGTAGGGGATTCTATCATCAGGAAGGCAGATAGGGCATTCTGCTACCGGGACCGTGATCGCCGTACAGTCTGTTGTCTCCCGGGTGCTCGGGTACGGCACATCGCGGACCGGGTAGATAGATTGTTGGGAGGGGCTGGCAAAGACCCGGCGGTCTTGGTGCACGTTGGCACCAATGACAAAGTTAGCGGAAAGTGGGATGTCCTTAAGAAAGACTATAGGGACTTAGGAAAGAAACTGAAGGCAAGGACATCTAAGGTAATATTCTCGGAATTATTACCCGTGCCACGCGCTAGTCCAGGGAGGCAGAGGGAGATTAGGGAGGAAAATGTGTGGTTTAGGGATTGGTGCAGGAAAGAGGGGTTTGTGTTCCTGGAACACTGGGCGGACTTCTCAGTCAGGCACCATCTCTTTTGTCGTGACGGATTGCACCTGACTGAGGAGGGGGCAGCGGTGCTGGGGGGAAGGATGGTTAGAAGGTTGGAGGAGATTTTAAACTAGGAGCCTGGGGGGAGGGTTTAGCTAGAAACTACGGGTCATGCAGTGAGAATAGTGGGGATGGCGGTAGTAAACTAATTGGGGGAGAAGTTGGGGGGAGGGTAAGAGCAGGCGGTAAGGTTACTAACATGGGTACTAAAAGGGATTTTACCAAAGCACTAACCAATGACGATTACAGGTCATCCTTGCCACATAAGGTGAAAGATGTCCCTAACGCAAGGGAAAATACTTATCTTAGTTGTACGTATGTAAACGCCAGAAGCATTACTGGTAAAAAGGGTGAACTAGAAATACTTGCAGCAAGCAAACAGTATGATATTATAGGTATTACTGAAACTTGGTGGGATGAATCTCATGATTGGACAGTCAATCTAGAGGGCTATACACTGTTTACGAGAGACAGACTAAATAAAAAGGGTGGAGGGGTGTGTCTGTACGTAAAGCCGTTTTTAAAACCTAATATATGGGAAGATATTCAGGAGGGGACTGTAGACACTGTTGAGACATTATGGGTAGAAATTGCATGCGGGGAAAAAGGAATAAAAAAGTTAGTATTGGGTGTATGCTATAGGCCGCCTGGTATCAACGCATCTGATGATGAATTGTTACTAAAGCAAATTGAAAGAGCAGCAGGAGTAGGAGACATAGTAGTGATGGGAGATTTTAACTATCCAGAGATAAACTGGAAAAACGATTCATGTGATACTGCTAGGGGCAATATGTTTTTAAACACACTAAATGATAACTACTTAGTCCAACTAATTGAGGAACCAACTAGGTACAATGCAATCTTAGACCTGGTATTAACAAACAATGGGGATTTGGTATCAGGTATTATAGTAGGGGAACCCATAGGAAACAGCGACCACAATATGGTCACATTCAATATCAGTTTCTACAAACAGCCCTATACTGGCTCAACTAGGACTTTAACCTTTAGCAAAGCAAATTTTGAAAAGATGAGGGTATTTTTCAGGGATATTGAATGGGAAGGTTTGTTTTTAGGAAAAAATACTACGGAGAAATGGGAGGTACTAAAATTCCTGCTAGCTAAAAATACACTCAAATATATTCCTATGAGTAGCAAAAAAGGGAATAAAAATCATAAACCGATGTGGCTTAACAAAAAGATTAAGGAACTTATGGGCAAGAAAAGGCGAGCATTTAAAAAATACAAATCTGACGGGGAAGCAGAGTCATTTCAGCACTATAAGGAATGTAACAAAAATTGCAAAAAGGAAATAAGAGCGGCTAAAGTAGAAACTGAAAAACTAGTAGCAAAGGAAAGCAAAGCGAATCCCAAAATATTCTTTAAATACATTAATAGCAAGAGATTAAAGAAGGAGAGTATAGGCCCTTTAAAAGACAAGTTGGGAGTCTTAAGCAAAAATGATAATGACATAGCGGACACACTAAATTAGTTTTTTTCAACAGTATTCACTAGAGAGGACCCAATTCAGGGACTGACACACAATCTCAACAATGAGAATATCACACTGATAGGTACTTATTTAAGCGAGGAAGTAGTCTGTGACCGATTAAAACATTTAAAGATTAATAAATCACCAGGGCCCGATGGTATTCATCCAAGGGTTCTAATGGAGCTTCACTCTGAACTGGCAAAACCGCTATCTTTGATCTTTGAGGATTCAGTTATATCAGGTATGGTTCCCAAAGACTGGCGTATAGCGGAAGTAGTGCCTATATTCAAAAATGGAAGTAAAGCTGAACCAGGTAATTATAGACCAGTTAGTCTTACATCTATAGTGGGGAAAGTATTGGAAGGTATTCTAAGAGATAGTATTCAGAAGTTCCTTGAAACCAATAATGTCATTAAAAGGAATCAACATGGGTTTATGAAGGACAGATCCTGTCAAACCAACTTACTTGGCTTTTATGAAACAGTAAGCGCAAACCTAGATCAGGGTAAAGACGTGGATGTAATCTTTTTAGACTTTGCCAAAGCGTTCGATACTGTACCACACATGAGACTTATCTACAAGCTACAAGAATCAGGGCTAGGAAGCACAATATGCACTTGGGTCAAAAACTGGTTAGATAATAGGAAGCAGCGCGTTGTGGTTAATGGATCTTTTTCAACTTGGACTGAAGTGCTAAGTGGTGTGCCGCAAGGCTCAGTATTAGGACCGCTATTGTTCAATATTTTCATTAACGACCTAACAGAAGGTCTAGAGAGCATGGTGTCAATTTTTGCAGATGATACCAAATTGTGTAAGGCTATAAATACAGAGGAGGATGCCGAGTCTCTTCAGAACGACTTAGTTAAATTAGAAGCATGGGCAGCCAAATGGAGAATGCGCTTCAACACAGACAAGTGTAAGGTAATGCACTGTGGTAACAAGAACAAAAATTACACCTACCTACTAAATGGGGTAAAATTAGGGGATTCTGTACTGGAAAAGGACTTAGGTGTCCTCATAGATAGCAAGCTAAGCAGTAGTACCCAAAGCAGGACTGCAGCAAAGAAGGCTAATAAGATATTAGCAAGCATAAAACGGGGTATTGATGCTAACGACGAGAGTATTATACTCCCGTTATATAAATCACTAGTGAGGCCACACCTTGAATACTGTGTAAAATTCTGGGCACCGTACTACAAAAAGGATATCCTGGAGCTTGAAAAGGTACAGAGGAGGGCGACCAAACTAATTAAGGGCATGGAGACGATGGAATACAAGGAAAGGCTTGAAAGACTAGGCATGTTTACATTGGAAAAGCGGAGACTAAGAGGGAATATGATCAACATCTACAAATATATAAGGGGACAATACACAGAGCTTGCGCGGGACCTGTTTTTGGTTAGATCAACACAGAGGACTCGTGGACACTCGCTCAGGTTAGAGGAGAGGAGATTCCGCACAATACGGCGTAAAGGCTTTTTTACGGTAAGGACAATACGTGTTTGGAATTCCCTGCCCGAGGGAGTTGTAATGGCGGAATCTGTCAACACCTTTAAGAATGGGTTAGATAAATTCCTATTGGATAAGGATATCCAGGGGTATGGTGCATAGTCATGCATTATAGTTACTATAAATAGGGATAAAATGCAATGGCTGACAGCAGCATCAGTCAGAAATTTTAGTCAAATCATCATGCATAGGAGACCACAAATAGGTTGAACTCGATGGACAATTGTCTTTTTTCAACCTCAGATACTATGTTACTATGTACCGTTAGTATAGACAAAGTTATCTTGATCTATTGTGCTTGAAGAATTGAATTGTAAATGGACTACAGTAGGTCATAATCTGTGAGTCCCAGGCAAGTATGTCTGCTATTCCATTTGAATACTTTGGTCTACGAAATGTGAGAATGGGTGAACAATGTTCTATAAGAAAATAGATACATTTAATAATAGTATCAATATACAGTATGTATAAACTCAAAATGATGCAACAAATAGAAAAATTGATTCCCGACAGATAAAAATTGATTAACCTGATAAAAACAGCTAAAGTCAGATTATGTAATAAATTCTGTTACTTGGATGCGCTTCTACCATATAGTAGTCTTCCTCATTCACATTACACCGCATAGTAGTGTAAATTACTCACATTACACTGCATAGTAGTGTAAATTACTCACATTATACTGCATATTAGTGTCAATTGCCCACATTACACCACTTAGTAGTGTCCCTTATTCACATTACAGTTGTCTCTTTATTCATATTACACCACACAGTATTGTTTCTTATTCATGTTATGCAACACAGTAGTACACCTTATACAAAAAACACCACACACTAGAGTTCCTTATTAACATTACACTACACAGTAGTACCCTTTATACACATTATGCCACACAGTACTGTCGCTTATACATTATGCCCACAATTGTAGTTTCATTTACACATTATGCTCAAACAGTAGTAATACCCATTACATATTACACTGCACAGTAATGTAAATTACTCACATTACATTGCACAGTAGTGTACCTTACTCATATTACACCACATAGTAGTGTACCTTACTCACATTACACCACATAATAGTATCTCTTATTCACATTACACTGCAAAGTAGCGTCAATTATTCATATTACACCTCAAAGTACTGTCAATTACTCAAATTATACTGCAAAGTAGTGTCCGTTATTTACAATCCACCACACAGTAGTGTCTTCATTCATATTATACCACACAGTATTGTCTCTTATTCATGTTATGCTACACAGTAGTATCCCTTATGCAAGTTATGCCACACATTAGACTCCCTTATTAATTTTACACTACACAGTAGAACCCTTTATACACATTATGCTACACTTTAGTGTCCCTTACACATTATGCCCACAGTAGTAGTTCACCTTACACATTATGCACAAAGTAATCCTTATCACACCCAAGTTTACTTGAGTGGAGACATCAGCAGTGCCCGTATCTCTAAATAATTTAGTTCTCTAAAACACTGGTATATTTTGTAAACCTAATATCCAAGGTGACAAAATATCTATCTTGTCTTAAAGTGTAGTCCTAATTAAGGTCCACACTGACATACTGTTATGTATATATAGACACGTGGATGGAATGTAAAAATGATATCTATTGGGACAGTGACTTATTACACTCAATGACCCTGCATAAAATTTTCCCCTATGAGCAGAGATACTGGGATACTGATAGACTGTACATATACTGTATACGTGAGAGACCTTCTTGCATAGCATCCACACGTCTGCATAAACATAATAGTATGCCAGTATGGACCTTAATCAGGGCTACACTCTGAAGTAATTTAGAAAATAAATTTCACCTGGGATTTCAAATTTACTATATATATATATATATATATATACAGTATATATATATATATATATATATATATATATAGCAGTCAATTTGCCGGCTGTAGGGATCCCGGTTGTCAGGATACTGACACCAGAGTCCCAACTCCTGGTCCACGACACCACTGAATGTCGCTACTTGGCCCAAAGCGTGGTGAGCGCAGCGAGTCCTTGAGGAGACACTCTGCACTCGCCGCTGGTATCCTGACAGTTTCCTGACCGCCGGGATCCTGACAGCTGGGATACCATACTGATCATATTGGGATATCAAACTGATCGTATTGGGATATCCTACTGATCTAACCATTTTTGGCATGGGAGTTTCTGATTTTCACAGTTATATATATATATATATATATATATATATATGGTGAACTAACAGCGCCAAAAAATACAGGTTACATTTTTTTTCACAGTATGTCGGTTATAAGTGTACCCCAAAAGAACATCTAGTCACTATATGCCACTCCCCTTTTTGTGTATGGGGCGTCTGCTAGATCTTAGGTAAAGCCCGCACTTGTACGTGTGCAGGATAAATAAAAATTGGAAAAGCAAATAAGATCAAAGCGACCATAGGTGGTAGATATACTAGGTGACTATAAAAAGATTTTTAAAAAAACAATGCGGGGTTTATTGCAAAGAACGTTTAAGACAATTGCACATAAAAAGACAACATACAAGAATGCTTTTAAAAAACCGTTACCCATAGTTGTATATATAGATGATGTGTCCCACTCTGCTCACTACCCCTTGATGAAGTCAGACCAGACGAAACGCGTTGGGTGATACCTGCTACTATTGAAATCCTCAGTTAAGCTGCTTTTTCTTTATACGGAATTTTTATATACATTAATTTTTTTACATAATTTTAGACACACAGTTGTTTCTAATATTTCTAATTTTTTAGTGAATGAATTTTTATCACCATTTTATTCTTGTCTTTTATGTGCCCTTTGGAATGTTTTTTAACGATTTTGTAAGGGTTTTTTAAAAGCATTCTTGTATGTTGTCTTTTTAAGGAACTGTAATGTAAATTTGAAAAGTGTTAATGTAAGTAAATATTAATCCATGGTTCTTGGCGTTACCAGAGCAGCACCCGTAGCAGATATGGTAAAAAATGGCAGGACCATTTTTGTAATTTATGAAATTCTAAACAGTGGAGATGCAATCCAAATTTTGATCCGAATGCCAATTTGGGCATTACCATTCACGCAACGCAAGCCACGCATTATGTCAACCCCCTTTTACTCCCCTTGGGGGAGGTTTATTAAAATTCAAATGATACAGTTTTCCTGTTTTCCACCTGAAGAATACCTATGTTAGATTTCAGCTTCCTAACATATCGGGAAGAAGAGAATAAGTGATGAGTCAGTCAGCGTGTGAGTGAGAGACACGGTAAAAAGTGACAGGACCATTGATGTAGCTTATGAAATTCTATACACTAGAGGTGCAATTCAAATTTTGATCTGATTGTCCGTTTGGACATTATCATTCACAGAACACAAGTCATTCATCGGTAATGAGGTCATTATGTCAACCCCCTTTTCACTCCCTTAGGGGAGGTTTATTAAAAAACGAAGGACCTTATTCAGTAAGGATTGTAAAATTTGTGATTATCGAACTAGTGCGCATGCGCAGGATTCACTTTATGCCTGCATGAGCGAAAAATAGCGACAGAAATTGCATACAGATCATGATCGTAATGCAGCCATTGTTTGACTGTCAGGAAGCCGGTATTTCTCTGCGAAAACCTGCCATTTTCTGGGTGTCTCTGAAAAAACGCAGGATTTTTAAGGAGGGCCTGTGACGTCAGTGATGACCACTTCCAGCCTCTTGTGTCGCAAGAATTGTGGACGACCTTGCCTGGTGCAGCTAGGAAAAATCTTCAGTGTTCCTGCAATTGCGTATGGTTTTGCGCTCAGCCCGCATATTGCGAAGTATTCACAGTTTCTGCAATGGGATTTTTTCTCTATTTATGGGCAGCAACTATTTGATTGCAGCAACTGCTTTTTAGCAGAAATTGCAATCCTTACTGAATAAGGTTCTAATTACATACTGTAGTTTTCCTATTTACCGCCTGAATAATATCTATTGTATGTTAAATTTCAGCTTCCTCATGTATCGGGAACTAAGATAATTATTGATCAGTCAGTCAGTCAGTTAGCCAGTGAGTGAGTGAGTGAGTGAGTGAGTTTCCTGTGTGTGTATATTATATAGATATATATATATATATATATATATATATGTGCTGCTTGTTGCGGACCGGCACTCCCTTTAAATGACACTGTGGCTCCGGTGCCCTCTATAATAAATGGTGTAGGACAAAACAAAGATAGCGGCACTCGGAGGCTGTGATGGTCAAAAATTGTATTCCACTACAACTCCTGTAGTTGCAGTGGAATACAATTTTTGACCATCACAGCCTCCGAGTGTCGCTATCTTTGTTTTGTCCTATATATATATATATATATATATATATATACAACTGCTCGGCTCCGGCACTCCTGCTATGCAAAACTTGCTCAGGTGCCTTCCCTGTGGGGCATGCCCACACACATGTACAGACTATTTTGGAGGCGGCACTCAAAGACTTACACAAGTAGTGAAAAAACCATCCATGTGTGGATGTTGTTTTAATGCGTGTTACGTTTCGGGGACGTATCCCCTTCCTCAGACAGTGATTTAGTGCAACAATACAGATATAAATACATATAACAATTAACAATCAGTGCCACTTACCCCCCTTCCATGACTCTCAGCTGTGTGCCTCGCGGTGTTACAGACCTCCCCTGTCCCGCACTTCCGGTCTCTACGTTACCCGAGCACAGGAAGTGACGTCACCGGGCCAGTCGGTTACCATGACGACGCGCAGCGTGCTGTCATGAAGGAAGCAAAAAACATAAATACAACTTCATAACATCTAGATACTAGATAAATATGATACACATGGTGAAACGCAGTCCTGTGTAATATCGTGAAACACTTGGACATACAAATAGAATTACGCCCAATATGAGCTAGAGTATGCCTGATAAACAAACCGTACAAAATCTAAAATGTGCGATGTGTACATATAATCACTGCACTGGACAACCTAATACCCGAACTTGTCATGTGGCCTAACCACCACTATATATTGCTTATAAATATTTTCTTACAACTAATTACTGTCATAAAGTCTTTTACTTTTAGTTCTGTGTGCCACTGTAGTTTACAGTCCTAAATGTCATTTTTGCCAGCCACGAAAGAACATTTCAAATCTACCTATCTGGTAGACTCTTCAAGGAGGTAGAGAGGGGCCTGTTTTTTGAAAATGTGGAAATTTCAGCCGCTATGCTATTATAGTACAGATATATTGATGATCTGCTAATTCTGTGGACCAGTGATTTGTCTAAACTTATAGAGATCATTGATAAACAGAATCAATCTAGTAGCCCCATTAAACTCACGCTTACTGCCAGCAAAACAGAGGTGTGTTACCTGGACGTACTAATCCAATTACAGAATGGCAGTATTTTGACTTCCCTATACAAAAAACCCACTGACAGGAATACAATCCTGCACGCAGACAGCTTTCATCCCAAAGCTATTATACGCAGTCTGCCATACTCTCAGTTTTTGAGGGTATGTAGGAATAACTCAGACACTAGCAGGAGGGATATACAATTGAAGGAAATGATTGACAACTTCTGTGAGAGGGGTTATTCTAGGGTTGAGTTAAATAGAGCCTGTAAAAAGGCGAAGTACACTGCTACACAGAAAAATAGGAAGAAAAGAAAAGATCTGGCCAAATCCATCATTCCTTGGGTTAATGAATATAATACCAAAAGCCCCGTGATATCCAAACAAGTGAAAAGTCTCTGGCAAATGGTAAGCTCAGATCCTGATTTGAAATGCCTTCAAAATCACAAATTAATGCCCAGTTATTCCCGTAGTAGAAACATCAAGGATATGATTGTCAAAACCGATGTAACAGGTTTTTGTCAACCAAAAGCACCCAGTAACTTTCTGAGTAGAAAAAATGGATGCTTCAAATGCTTAGGATGCACAACCTGCTCCTTTATGCTGATAGGTGACACCATACCACACCCACAGACTGGCAAGAGGCTTAAAATCAGGTGGCCATTAACGTGCACTACAAAGTTTGTAGTGTATGTCATAGTATGCCCTTGCGGGCTATACTATGTCGGAAAGACAGAATGCCAACTGAAAGTGAGACTCACACAACATCGTTCGGCCATACGGGCAGCAATAGAATCCGGTAAAAGTTATCAACCGGTAGCCCGTCATTTTGCCGTCTTGCGACATAATTTGGCCAGCCTTAGATATAAGGCGGTGGATCATGTCCCTCCCTCCATACGTGGTGGTGATAGGGGCAAGAAATTGCTCCAACTCGAATCTAAATGGATTTTTAGGCTAGACTGCTTGGCTCCAAGGGGACTCAACGAAAACATGGGGCTCATCAACTTTTTATAAAGGTGGTAAATGGTGGGTTTAATTAGCATATGCATCTAGAGACAAGCTGAGGTTGATATATTCCTTTAATAGTAACTAAAACTTGAAGAGTCTACCAGATAGGTAGATTTGAAATGTTCTTTCGTGGCTGGCAAAAATGACATTTAGGACTGTAAACTACAGTGGCACACAGAACTAAAAGTAAAAGACTTTATGACAGTAATTAGTTGTAAGAAAATATTTATAAGCAATATATAGTGGTGGTTAGGCCACATGACAAGTTCGGGTATTAGGTTGTCCAGTGCAGTGATTATATGTACACATCGCACATTTTAGATTTTGCACGGTTTGTTTATCAGGCATACTCTAGCTCATATTGGGCGTAATTCTATTTGTATGTCTAAGTGTTTTACGATATTACACAGGACTGCGTTTCACCATGTGTATCATATTTATCTAGTATCTAGATGTTATGAAGTTGTATTTATGTTTTTTGCTTCCTTCATGACAGCACGCTGCGCGTCGTCATGGTAACCGACTGGCCCGGTGACGTCACTTCCTGTGCTCAGGTAACGTAGAGACCGGAAGTGCGGGACAGGGGAGGTCTGTAACACCGCGAGGCACGCAGCTGAGAGTCATGGAAGGGGGGTAAGTGGCACTGATTGTTATATGTATTTATATCTGTATTGTTGCACTAAATCACTGTCTGAGGAAGGGGATACGTCCCCGAAACGTAACACGCATTAAAACAACATCCACACATGGATGGTTTTTTCACTACTTGTGTAAGTCTTTGAGTGCCGCCTCCAAAATAGTCTGTATATATATATATATATATATATATATATATATATATATATATAGTACATGAACATGCTGGCGAGGGGCACGACTTGCAGGCATATCTGGGAGGAGAGGTCTCAGAGGCAGCAGCAAACATTTGTGCAGCTTCCAGCTACAGAGGTATGGGATGGGCGTCGCCGCCTTGGAAGGATCAGCTAATCTAAAACACTCAGTCACCTGCAAGGTTTGCAAAACCAATGGGAAACAGTCTGCAGGTATAAATCTGGGGATTTCTGGGTAAGAAATCGCCAGTGCAACGTCTCTCACACAGTACTGTGTGTGTGTGTGTGTGTGTGTGTGTGTGTGTGTGTGTGTGTGTGTGTGTGTGTGTGTGTCAATCTGCGCTCCACAGCCTTGAATCTACAGCATTCTGTTCTAGTTTCTCTGCAAGTTCCTAGAATTCCAGGCTTCTTCACTTCACTGACTGAATCCTCAGTTCTCAGCTCCAGCATAATCCTCTCAGAAGTCCTATGAAAAAGACTTTTATCCAGCCTGCCCGGTTTATCCTGTGGAAAGCTACCGACACCGAAACCCAAGCCACAACTCCGTATATTCAAAATCCAAGCCCCGTGACAGTTTGCACTGGCCCAATGGATCCGGAGGGAGCGCAAGGGTCCGGTACGGACCTTCTACAGAGTATCGCTTCTCGTCTCGGGAGTCTGGAGGAGTCCCAGCGTCAGTTGGCGCAATTTTTACAAGGTATATCTACTCGGCAAGATTCCATGCAGGTCGACATCGCCAACATGGCCGCCAGTCGACGAACTGAACCTCAACAAGTTGCGCCTCCTCCAGTGCCGATGGTTGCATCACCCTCTTCCTTACGCTTACCCACGCCCACCAAGTTCGACGGGAACCCGAAGATGTGTCTTGGGTTCTTGAATCAGTGTGAGATTCATTTCTCTCTGCAGCCTTTCAACTTCCCGTCCCAGAAAGCTAAAGTTGCTTATATAGTATCTCTCCTGGCAGGCTCTGCTCTGGACTGGGTGTCACCTCTGTGGGAAAGAGCCGATCCCCTACTTGATAATTACTCTGAATTCCTAGTCTCCTTCCGGAAGATTTTTGACGAACCCGGAAGGACCACATCGGCTTCTATTGAGATAATGCGTCTCTGGCAAGGGAGCCGGACCGTCGGTCAGTACGCAGTACAGTTTCAGACCTATGCCTCTGAACTCCGGTGGAATGAGGAAGCATTAGTAGCCGCCTTCTGGAGTGGTCTAGCAGAGAAAATTAAGGATGAACTGGCTACTAGGGATTTACCACCCAAGTTGGACGATCTGATTTCCCTGTGTACCAAGGTCGATCTGCGCTTCCGAGAGCGACAATTGGAAAAGAATCGAGGGGAACGTCCGAGATTCCGTCCTCTGCCACCTCCTTCTACCTCTCCACCTGAGGTGACTCAAGACGAGCCTATGCAAGTTAATAGGGCTCGCCTCACGCCTGAGGAACGTCAAAGGAGATGCAGGGAGAACTTGTGTCTGTATTGCGGAGCTTCCGGACACTTTGTGGCTTCCTGCACTCAGAGTCCGGGAAACTAGACCTCCTAACCAGCCGTGGAGACACTAGGTTAGGAGTGTTGAATTCGTCTCCATTTCACTCTGAACCAGCCTTTGAAGTTACCTTGACCTTGCCACAGGGTCCTAAAAATTTCCATTCTCTTCTAGATTTGGGAGCCACTGGGAATTTCGTCACAGCAGATGTGGTGCAGCAATTTAAGATACCTACAGTCAAGCTTCCTTCTCCGATTTCTCTTTCCACTGTGGACGGTACCAGAATATCCAGTGGAATTGTCACCCAACAGACTCTCCCTCTTCAGTTATGTGTAGGAGCACTCCATAAGGAGTTACTTAATTTCTTAGTTATTCCAAAGGCTACTCATGATATTGTTTTAGGGCTTCCTTGGCTCCAGAGGTACAACCCAAGAATTAATTGGGAAAATATGCAAGTTTTGGCTTGGGGAGAGACCTGTTCCCGTTCCTGTCTTCCTTGTATCAAACCTCTGAATAAATGCAACCTGGAATCTCATCCTCTAATACCGCCTCAGTATTCTTCTTATTCCGATGTCTTTAGCAAGCAAGCAGCAGAGGTTCTTCCTCCTCACAGATCCTGGGACTGTCCTATTGATCTTCTACCTGGGAAAACACCTCCTAGAGGGCGAGTATACTCTCTCTCGGCTCCTGAGACAGAATCCATGTCGGAGTACATTAAGGAAAATCTGGCCAGAGGGTTCATCCAGCCTTCCACGTCCCCGGCCGGTGCAGGGTTTTTCTTTGTGCAGAAAAAAGATGGAGGTCTTCGCCCTTGCATCGATTACCGGGGTTTAAATGAAATAACAATCAAAAATCGTTACCCATTACCCCTGATCTCGGAGCTTTTTGATCGAGTTAAGGGTGCTTCAATCTTCTCCAAATTAGATCTCAGAGGAGTATATAATCTGATCCGGATTAGAGCGGGTGATGAGTCGAAAACGGCCTTTAACACTCGAGATGGGCATTTCGAGTATCAAGTTATGCCCTTCGGCCTTAGTAATGCGCCAGCTGTTTTCCAGAACTTTGTGAATGAAATCTTCAGAGATCTACTGTATAAATCGGTCGTAGTATATCTAGATGACATCTTGATTTTCTCGTCCTCTATGAAAGACTATCGTTTACAAGTTCAAGAGGTGTTTAAGAGACTGCGGCAACACCACTTATACTGCAAGCTTGAAAAATGTGTTTTCGAACAGCTATCTATGCCTTTCCTGGGGTACATAATTTCAGGCTCTGGGTTGGAGATGGACCCAGCCAAGGTACAAGCGATCCTCAATTGGCCCAAACCCAACACTCTTAAATCTATACAGCGATTCTTGGGCTTTGCAAAATCTATCGAAGATTTATCAAGGGATTCTCTGCTATAGTGGCTCCTATCACCGCTCTTACCCGGAAGGAGGCTAATCCTAGGGAATGGTCACCAGTGGCTGAAGCAGCGTTCGTACACTTGAAACAGGCCTTCACTACGGCTCCGGTTCTAAGGCAACCTGATACCAACAAAGCCTTTGTATTGGAGGTTGACGCTTATGCCGACGCTGTGGGAGCAGTCCTCTCCCAGAGGTCGGAGGATAACAAGTTGCATCCATGCGGATTCTTTTCCAAAAAATTTCTTCCAGTGGAGAGGAATTATACTATAGGGGAGCAAGAACTTTTGGCCGTAAAGTTAGCTCTAGAAGAGTGGCGGTATCTCTTGGAGGGAGCCAAATTCCCCATCTCTATTTTCACTGATCATAAGAACCTAATCTTCCTCAGGAATATCCAGTGTCTGAACCCTCGCTTAGCTCGGTGGGCTATGTTCTTCACCAGATTCAACTTTGTTCTTACTTTTAGACCCGGGGGTCTAAACCAAAAAGCAGATGCTCTCTCCCGGTCCTACTCCTCAGATGACTCTAAGTACTCACCTCCTCCTCAGCCGGTATTAGAGACTCGAAATTTTGCTTCAACTGAGATTCAACCCCCAGTGGGGAGGGTGTTCGTTCCTCTCTCTCTCCGGAAGAGGTTGTTATCCTGGGCTCATTCTTCACGGTTTTCCGGTCATGCTGGAGTCCACAAGATGACCAAATTTATTCAGCGCTCTTATTGGTGGCCTTCTTTAAAGTCTGATGTCTCTACCTTCATTGCCTCCTGTCCTAATGCGTAATAACTGGGAATATGGTAACCCACGTTTAAGAGGTTCCGGATGAAAACAATTTTTATGAAACAGGCTATTGCGATCAGTTGGTTTAGTGAAGAGGGATGTATGTATCTTACCACCACTATTTGTGATTTTAACATCAAGAAAATTTATTTCAGACTTGCTGATACTGTATGTTAATTTAACTGGGTGGTCAAGCTCATTATGTTTATCAATTAAGGTTACAAATGATTCCTTAGTGCCACGCCAAAATATAATTCTTGTATAGAAGAACACCTGATTAACCACATCTGGATCTGAAAAAAATATGTCCTTTTCAACCTGAAACATGTAAATATTTGCGTACGATTGTGCTACACTAGAACCCATCACAAAACCCCTGCATTGCAGGTAATATTTACCATCTGACATAAAGAAGTTCCTTGTAAGGATGAGGTGCAGCAATTCCAACATCAAATTCAAACCTAAACCACCATATAAAGGGTTATCTGTTAGAAATCTCCTCACTGCTTCAATGCCTTCTTCATGTGATATTACAGTATATAGGCTACTGACATCGATGCTACACAACCAGATCTCATTATCCAATGGCAATAAAGAATTCAATTTCCTCGCAATGTGGTAGTGTCCAATAAGTAGAGATGTGCGGGTTCGGATTTACTCGGATTTACTCTGGTTTTTCTGATTTTTCTTATTGGCTATCCAAAACGCGTGACATCCGTGAGCCAATAAGATGCCATTTTGAGATATTCAGATTGGACACTTTAAGCCCCAATCAATTAAATGAACATCTCAGGATAAATTGCTTCTTGTGACATAGTTAAGGATGTATTATTATAGTGCATGATTACTTTATCTATTGCGGTATAGTACTCCTTGTGTTGTGATTATAATTGCATGGGCATAGATCGCTGTGTATATGCTTCCACTATAGATGCTTGTGCATATTAATGATTTGTGATATATATTGGATGTTTAGCGGTTCTTATACCTATGTTTGCTTCTGGTTGCAGTGTTGTGTGTACATGTTTCCATGGTGATGGGGGTGTGGTGAGACTTTACACCAGCCCGCCCTAGTGAGGTGTGAGTCTGGATGATGTCACATGTGACATACTGCTGGCGGGTGGGAGGTCCCATTCCCGGCATTTGGCGTCCTGGTGGGGATACACGTATAAAGGTGAGCTTTTTATGTATGTTTAATGTCTGACGAAAGTGCCGTGATGTGAATAAATAGGCACTGAAACGTTACAGTATATGCCTGCCTATGTTTCCATCTTTCAGTCTGTGAGTGCCGCACCTGGACCCATTACTCATATATATCTATATCTATCTATATATCTATCTATATATCTATATATATATATATATATATATATACATACATACAAGTATCCCGAAATGCTTCATTATTTAGAAATATAGTAGTAGCAGAATAGCATTAGTAGTAGTAGTAGTAGTAGTCGTAGTAGTAGTAATAGTATTAATAGTAGTAGAAATAGAAGTGGCAGTACTGTACCTGCTGAGTCACTGTTACTGCCAGCGCTGCTGTCCGGTGGCACCGCATTGCACTAGTGATCAGATTTAAGTTAAACTACAGCTCCCAGTAGCCCTCTGTAGTTTATTTTGAGTCTGATCACTAGTGCCCTAAAGTGGCGCCAGCGGTAACAGTGACTCACCAGGTACAGTACTGCTGCTACTATTTGATTCTACCTCTTGGTCGCAGGTGGCACTGCCAGGTGGCGTTCCCTCCTTGCCCAGTGCCTCTGGCAAATGCCTTCGTTGTCAATGGGTAGATAAGCCCTTTGCACAATCTTGGAGTGTGAACTATTAAGTGTGCATTTGTGTACATTTACAAGAAACATTTTAGTTTGTATAAGCACATATTTAAGTTTGGCTGTCTCTTCTAAATCTTTTAAAAACATTTTGCAATATATTATTACATTGTTGCCCACATACTGTAAGCAACATGCATTTTAAATTATAATTTGGTAAACTTTGATGTACCAATGAGGAGGACTTAGATAAACACAAAGTTATTGCAATAGATGCCCTTCAGCTGTCACAGAAATTTCATATCTATTTAGCAACGTTAAATATAAGGTATAATTTAAGGCTCCTAAAATCTGTAATTTGTTTAAATAATCTACCAAAATTGCAGTGTCCTTAAGGAAACTGTGATTCTTCAGTGGAAATATGATAATCAAAGTTCAATTGAGGAAGACACATTAAACTCTAACTGGGGTTGATATTTTGTATATACTGCGGTAATAAAAGTCAACAAAATTAGAAATGAAATCTCCTTTAGAATGTAAAACCTTACTTGGGAATGTGCTATATTTTTAAAGTTGTATCTGTCAAATTCCAGTTCTGACAAGGTCTAAAGAATACTTGTGCTTAATACAAATTATGGCTAAATCATGCATGCTTCTATTTGAAATACAGTATTTTCTAGATCAACTGCTGAATTTACCATGAACATAATTAAAATCTATCCAGAATGATAGTCTTTTAGGTGAACTCTTATTTAATTACAAACATAATATAATACATAATACTGCAGTACATATCAGCAGTTACATAACTCATACATATCACATTCATAGGGTTACACATTTTTATACATTATTAATGCTGTTACAAGTTGTTGTCTCTTTAAAGCTATGCTCTAGAAAAAAAAACAGGGAATGTTATTCCTTGTTTTAATATAGAGCATAGCTTTAATATAATGTACAGCTTGAATCAGAAGGACTCCTTTTGAACATTTTTGGTCCAGTGTTAAGCTGACTTGGAAACATTTGATGTGGCCATGGGCTGCTTATGTATATCCTGTGTAGCCAATTATTTAATCACTCCAGGAAATACTTTATTATACAGTCAACTCCTGTACCAATGCAGGAGTCAGGACCGTCCACTTGGTTTATTCAGGGTACTAACTGGCATTCACCACCTGACTACTCTGTGTAGTTTACCTGTGTACTGACACATATGTCCTGCACTGCCAACAGACTAGTTTGGATATAGTGGAATATAACATGCAGCAGGTCCTTTTTGTTGGGAGGGGGGTTGCCAAAAATAAAAGAGATTGTGCATGGAGTATTTCATCAACATAATGTGGGAAACAATGCAGCTCCAGACTAGAACTAGGACTTGTGTACTCTAGAATGTTCTGCAATCATTTGCAACCATGACCAGTGCTGGAGCAGGCTTCATAGGCACCCTGTGTGTACCCCTCAAACATGTGTCATCACACAATGGGCTGGGGCCTCCAGCAGGGGAAAGTGTAGAGTTGCCTAGTTGATCCAGGGGGCTCTACACACGGGTATGGTTCAACAGATCTACATTAAAAAGGTCTACAGTCAAAAGTTGACCCCAAGTGAACATGCTGTCAGGGTTTATAGTGAACAGAACCTCTGATGTTAAGCAATTTAGGCTTTTTAGAATCTGTGAGGGGGCATGCTCACTCTAGTGCATCTCCTCTAAAATTCTTAATTAAAGAATATACAGTATGAGTGCTTGTTTATTGGGACTAGACACACCAGCTTTAGTTTCTGGAGTAGATACATCAACTTGAGATTCTGAACTAGACACAACAAATTGTGAACCTGAACTAGACACATTTAAGTGAGATGCTGAACTTCACACATTGCCTTGATTCTCTGGACTGGACACATTGGGTTAAATTTACTAAGGTGGGAATTTTTTTTAGAACTGGTGATGTTGCCCATGGCAACCAATCAGAAGAAGCTGCTTTCAAGTGAATCTGTCACAGTCGGAACCTGTCCAGACTTGTTAATCAAGGGTATAGGTCCTCAGTGGAGAGATGGGTAATTTAGAGACAGTTGGCAAATATTTATTTATTTTAACAGCGTAAAAATATGTGCTGATGCTTTTATCATCATCAACATCAACATATCTTACACAGACTTTAGAGACACATAGGGGTATATTCAATTAGGGTCAAAAACTGCCGTCTCTCGAAAAGACGGCAGTTTTTGACTTTTAAAGGTTGAAAAGTGATTCGACCTATTCAATCCCAGCTGTTTATTTTTTCAACAAGTCTGGGAATTCGTCTTGTCGAATAGTACGTGAATCGGCGGTATAGCTGGCAATTCTGATACTTTTGAGTGAAACGTGGCCAAATTCGACAGGATTTGGTCCCGTTTCCGACCATCTCAGTCCGACATAAAAAAATGTCGGACTGAGATGTGGGACCCAGGGGAGGAGAGGGGGGAGAGTCGCAGGGAGACCCGGGGGAGGAGAGGGGGGAGAGTCGCAGGGAGACGGGGAAAAGCCAGGGGCATACAGGGGAGATCAGCGCTACAGTAGCGCTGCAGCAGGATGTCTCACAGCCGCTCACGGCAGCATCCACCCGGCTCCAGCAAGTGAAGTCACGCTTGCTGGAGCCGGGTGGACATTGCCGTGACATCCTCCTGCAGTGCTACTGTAGCCAGGGCCGTCTTTTCGTATGGGCTCAATGGGCTCTTGCCCAAGGGGCCCAGGAGTATAAAGGACCTAAGCTGATAGCTGAGGGTCCCCTCTTTCCAGGGGTATCAGATTTTTGAAAATCGGCCCTGGGGAACTGGAAATATCTGTCTTGAAAGCAGCGGCCCCCATCCAAGCCTGTTAATTGCTCTTCCCAGCCAGATATCTCTGGTTTTGTCTGACTTAGAGTTTTTCTGATGATATAATCCAAAAGCTGCTACTCTCCCCTTTTGGTGGACTCTGGCAGCTTGTCTCTACTATGCCCAGAACCAGAGATATCAGCCTTCCAGCAGCTTGTCCCTGCTTCAGCTCCACAAATCTAATATGCAGTTTTATATTTTCGTTGGTGGATTGCTCTGGCTCCTGAACTCTGATCCCCAAGTCCCCAGTACCTCCTGAAAGGTGAGACTCTCTAGATTTTTTATCCCATTCAAATCTAAAAGATATATTTTTAGGAACTTGAGATATCTGCAGTCAAGCAAGCTGCCCTCCCACCGGAAAATTATAAATATTAAGCCCACTCCACTATCCACTCCTCCCCTGCATATTAAACAACCCCTACCACCCTGGAAATCATGTACCAGGGACCTTTCATACAGCCCAATTACCCCTTCTACAGTTTAGTGTTCTCCCTCCTTCCCCATCTCCCACCATCTGTGCAGTACAGGAGTAATTAGCAGAAATTACTACTCCAGGTCCTACATGCTGAGCGGAAGATATAACATCCCCTACCACCTGCGGGACATCAAAGCTGCCGCTGGAGGATGGGTAGGGGGCCCAGTGCATTGCTGTGCCCAGCAGTGGCGTGCGGTGAGGTCAGTGGCTAGTGAGGCACTGCAGCCATAATGTCCGCCGAATCCTACCGATGACCCGTACCACCGCCGAGCCAATGCCCGCTACTGCCTCTGAGCTGGTACCTGCTGCCACCGCCAATGGCTTACAAACTCGCCCACCATCAACTGACCCAGCCCTCCGCCACTAATTTCTATCTCAGTCCGATGCCGCCAATGCCCACTGCCTGCTCATCATACTTGTGATATAGTGTACATTTTTATAGAAAAAAAAATAAAATTAGTGTTTGGGACTGGGAAGGGAGTGGGAGGAGGACATGAATGCAATTTTGTTGTCCAGGGCTTCCATTAACTTAATGGAGAAGGGTCTGAATGGGTTAAAAAAATGCGTGGGGTCCCCCATCCTTATTATAACCAGCCTCTGGCTCTTTGAGCCAGTCCTGGTTGTTTAAATACTGGGGAAAAAATTGGACAGGGGTTCCCCGTATTTAGACAACCAGCACCGGGCTCTTAGTCCGGTCCTGGTTCCAAAAATACGGGGGACAAAAGATGTAGGGGTCCCCCGTATTTTTAAAACCAGCACCGGGCTCCACTAGCCAGAGAGATAATGCCACAGCCAGGGGACACTTTTATATTGGTCCCTGCGGCCGTGGCATTACCCCCCCCCAACTAGTCACCTCTGGCCGGGGTACCCTGGAGGAGTGGGGACCCCTTAAATCAAGGGGTCCCCCCCTCCAGGCACCCAAGGGCCAGGAGTGAAGCCCGAGGCTGTCCCCAGCACCCCTGGACGGTGGGTGCCGGGCTGATAGCCATGTGTGTAAAAAAAATGAATATTGTTTTTTGTTGTGGAACTAAAAGGCCCAGCAAGCCTCCCCCGCTTGCTGGTACTTGGAGAACCTCAAGTACCAGCAGGCGGGGAAATAACGGGCTCGCTGGTATCTGTAGTTCTACAACAACAAAAATACCCAAATAAAAACACAAACACACACACCGTGACAGTAAAATTTTATTAAAACACACTTACACACTCACACATACTTACCTACATCCCACGCCGGTCACGTCCACTTGTCCAGTAGAATCCAATAAGGTACCTGTAAAAATGAGAGAGATTACTTACCTACATCCCACGCCGATCACGTCCACTTGTCCAGTAGAATCCAAAAGGGTACCTGTAAAAATGAACATTATACTTACATATGATCCACAGGAGGGGGAGAGAGAGAGAGAGAGAGAGAGAGAGAGAGAGAGAGAGAAAAGACACGGAACTAGCCTGCTGCTGCTGGAGCCGGCGGAGGAGGACAGCCGCACAAGCCACCGCTGCTGCCTGTCAGATGATTGGGAGCCGGGAGGACGGGGGGGGAGAGCTGCACACTCCGCAGGACCGCCGCCACCGCTGGTAAGGTGAGCGGGAGCCGGAGGACGGGAAGGGGGGGGGGAGCCGCAGACACACTGCCCACTGCTACTCCCGCCTATCATTAACGCCGGGACCCGCCGCCTCCAGCGCCGCATGTGGGTGATTGGACAAGCGTATCCAGCCCTGGGTCCGCTGTTCAATCACAGGTGCCTCGCTGACATGGGGGTGGTGTCCCTGTCAGCGAGGCACTTGGAACAGTGCCGCTTTCCCTAAGTTTTTTCATGGGCTTTTACAGCCCAGTGCTAGGCTCCGCCCCCCGCACTGTCCCGTTCCCATTATCCACAGGAGGCACCTGCTGTCAGTGCCTCCCAAACTGCTTTAAAGCAGTAAAATGATTAGGATTCAATAAAGAAGATACTTATGACACAGAATATGTGTCATAAGTATCTTCTTTTTATTATTTTAATAATTAATCACAGGGGAGGCACTGCCTCCCCTGCCTCCCCTGACTGCAAGTCCCTGGTGCCCAGGGGCCTATACTGCTGTTCAGACGGCCCTGACTGTAGCGCTGATCTCCTCTGTCTGGGTCCCTCATCTCAATTCGAGTTTAAAAAGTCAAATTGAGATGAGATTGAATAGGGGTTGCCGGATCCATTCCGACAAATGCATGTCGGAATGGATCCGACCCTAATTGAATATACCCCATAATAGATATAACCCAAAGTCTCACCAAGCCTAAATGTATCTGCAGCATATTTTATTGCACTAAACTTACCACTGATTCACCTTTCCATGTGCATTTTATATGTTGCAAATGGATGAACATTCATCTCTAAATGAGAGAACATATGCTGCAATGTATCAAATAATGACTTGAAATTTTCAGAAAAATTAGTAAAGCCATCTTAGTACACTATATTATTTACTGAATATTTGTGTTTTAGAAACACTGTTGTTAATAATAATAATAATAATAATTAATATTTCTTTGGAGTACCAATAAATTGCATAGCTCTGTATATTAGGGTCCTCATAATACTATGACATGAAGGGAAAGATGGACCTTCCCAAATTAGTATTGCAAGTTAGAAGCATAAAGAGGTTCCAATATAAAAGCAGCTGCTGGGATTTCTGTCCAGATACCACTAGTATATTACAATTACTGTACAATGTGAACAAAGTTTATGGTGTTTCATATAACGCTACAGAATTTGAGTACTTTAACATGATTAAAAGTTTTAAAAGGATATTTTCCTAAGTCCTCATTTCACTTGTTTAACTGAGGGCAATTAAAATTATGTATATGGCATTTCCTGTGACATCCTTTCACTCTGAATTATACTTTATTATCTAAAAATAATTGTCCTATTTTTCATTTCTTCTAGATGCAAAGCAGAAGCCAAGATAATGTGTTGCAGCGAAAACAGCAGAACACATTAAACATAGATTTCATTTGTTTTAATGAATTCAAAGTTTCTAAGACCCATTACAGATTAAAAGAAAACTCCTCACAAATTAAGCAAATACTGAATATGTCTAATAATGGTATGTAATAGGTCTGAAGACTTTCTGAAAGAAATATAAATGTATCATCTCCTTGTTCTCAGGAGCCAGAACACAAAGCATAAAAACAGCTTCAAAAACCATGTTATAACTTAAATGATCTTTTCTTCAGCAGAATAAGGATGTACAGCTTTTTCTTCATCAACACAAAAAGGGATCTTTTAATTGGAACAATCAGTTTGCCAAAGAAGAGTTTCTTACGCCTCTGCAGTTCTCTCATAAAAATAAAATGTATTCTAACATGAGGGCACTCTGGGGTATCAAACAGAAGTAAATGAAGAAATAAAATAATCTTTATTAGGTAAGCATTAAAACACATGAATTATATGACCTTTAAACAATACTCATTATCAATGAAGTAGTGATGTACTAAAAAACAATTAGTGCAGTGAATGTGCCAATATGAACGGTGATAAAGAGTAAAAAAAAAATAAGAAAACATAACTTTAAAAGCCTTCTTGATTATGCTATTTCTTGTAATAAATGGTATAAATATTTAAACTAGAGCTTCTTGCTTGTGAATATTAATGTGGACTGTATCTTAAGATGTTATAAGCAGTCATTTCCTATGGCCGGAAGTAAGCATTGCAGTATATTAGAAAAACTGAATTGTAACATCTCCATACATATCTCCAATATATATATATATATATGCGAACAAATAGAAACGGGGGCGCTCAGGTATCACAGTGCACTACCAGTAATAAATACAAAGTCGAGTGCATACAGTAAGTGACACTTCCTCTAAAGTGAGAGTGGCTGCAACCTTAAGCAATAAATATGCTTATTTGTAGTAGAATGTGCCTACTGCATCCCCTTGCAGTTAAAACCACCTGGTGCCCCATCTCAGACTTTCGTAGCATTCAGGTATAGAGATGCAGTCCTGTAGCTTGCTTGGCTTCATGCTTTGTAGTTTGAGAGTCACTCTGTTTTGGTTTATCTGGACATTGCACTGGATGTCCAAACAAGTCACTCTTAATTTATACAGGTCAATAAAAAACTTTGTGACTCCCAGATTCAGCGTTCCATGCTCTTTACTGCTCATTTGAGGGTGGTGGTGGGTGGCAATGCTCACATCTTCACTAAACCACACAAAGCTAAGAACTGGCTTGACTATCGACCTTGAGCCTGGTGCTGATCAGGGATGGTGGCTTTGTGTTGCTTCTTCATTCCATTATAGGGATTATTATCTCACTGATTGTATTCTGTACTGATTTCTATGTACACTTGCTTGTTGAGGTATGTTCTCCGGAAAATTCATTATATAGCGGGTGAACCCTACTAGGTGGAGTCTTAGGATTTTATCCACCCTTCTTCTCTTCTGTTGGCTTATACATTAGTTTTTTTTCCTCTGGTTGGCATAGTGGTCTCTGCAGCTTTTTCTGCCAGCTATTATGCTGTTCAGTGGGTAGTTATTTAGGTTGACAATTTAGGGATCCAGGTATAGCATAGTTTTAGATGGGTTTTTAGAGGGAGGAATGATGGTTGGGTAGTTTGTTGCTTTTTATAGATTTTACTCTGCTTGGGGTAGTTTAGTGTTTTTCTTATTTTGAATCTGCCTTTTTTTGTCTTTTCATATGAATTTCTCTGCTTCTATGTTGTTGGTAATAATCATGTGTGGGGCCGGTTACTTGGTGGTTGTCTTTTTAGTTCCTGTATGCTTTTTGTGAACTTCATTGATGACTTTGAGCAGTGATGGTTTGGGGCTCTATCTGCTGGCCTGGAATATGCACAGCCTCAATGACAAGATCAAACGGTTCTTAGTCATATCTTAGGTAAGGAAGTATGGGTCTGACATTATGGGCGGAATGTAATGCTGTCAAAGTTGGCCAGAGGTGCAGGTTGCCAGCCAAACTCAGACCTTTTTTAAAGTGCCAATCATTTACAAGGCATGATTTTGCCTTGTAAATGATTGGCGCTTTAAAAAAAATACCCAAGTTCTGCCAGCAAACCACACCTACGGCCAACTTGGACGGCATAACATCCCACCCCAAGTGTCTCGTGGAGATCCACTTGTCTAGAAGTACATTAATGTGCTGGCTTTAAAGAAGCCCTCTGGCTGGATGTAGCACTCAAACTTTTCATATAACTCTAGGAGTGTCATGGTTCTGGTTAAGAAACATACATTTTCAATTAGACTACATTCAGGTGGACTCTCAGGGCCAATTTGTATTTTTGCGTGCCTTTGTTAATTTTACTTGATTCACCCATCCAGCTATCTACTTACCTGCATATTAAACGGGTGTCTTAGATTATGCAATTTAATAGAAAGAAAGAGTTGAAGCTGGAGCAGCAGTGTTGCCAACTAGAGAACCAGTATTTCTCGTGCCATCTCTGATCGGACTAAAGTGCTCTTTTTACTACAGAAAAGATCAGATTATCGCTATGTTAAGTTGAAATGCAGCCTTTTTTTTCTAGACATTTGCAGTACTCCTAGGCAGGCACGGGGTGTAGCTATTTGGAATATTTAGGTAAAAAGGAGAATGCCAGTAGGGTAATCATTCTTGATTCTAGGAATGTTCAGTGTGTTTTTTTCTGGAGAAAGCATAGCTAATGTTTTTCTGCAATATTATGCTTCTTTTTATACCTTCAGTGCTTCCTATTCCCTTCCCCAGCTCTGTATTTAGCTCTGGTAATTTTGGCCAAGCTCTCCCAGGATGCTGTGGATTTCCAAGATGCCCTATTTATGATGAAGGAGATAGAATTAGCTGTTACCTCATATCCTGCCTCTAAGGCTCCCAGAGTGGATGGATTTAATGTGGAGGTTTATAAAAAGTTTAGGATTTTTTTCATACCTCGCCTTCTGGAGTTCTTTAATGCTCTCAGTGATGCTGGAGTTCTCCCCCTGTCTATGCCTGAGGCAATGGTCATTGTGCTCCCTGAACCGTGTAAAGACCCTCTTTTTGCAGAGTCATATAGGTCCATCACCTTGCTCTCAAATGACATTATAATTCTAGCCAAAATGCTTTCTTCCAGGCTTAGTGCTGTACTTGGTACTATAATCCACCCTGACTAGATCAGGTTTATGCCCTGGAAATCTACCGTACAGAATCTCCATCATTTGTTTATCTCTTACAGATGGACCATGGGGCAGAGTTAGAGCCAGTGGTGGTGTCTCTTGATACTACCAAGGCTTTTAACTCTGTGGAGTGGATGTATATTTGGGAGGTTTGGGGTATGTTTGCTAAGAGTCCTACGTTTATCCATTAATTTATTGTATTCTGTCCCTGCCACACGAGTCTTGGTTATTGGCTGTTATGCACACCAGTGCCTGCAGGAATGTACTGGTGTTTGAACTGTTATGCACACCAGTGCCTGCAGGAATGTACTGGTGTCTGAACAGAGAGGGATGCAAAACAAATGAACTCACAGACAGACTGGGAAATATGACATAACGTACACAGAAGGTGATAGGGTAACAAAACCAACACAGAGTGAACAGAGAAGCCCAGAGGCTAAGAAACTGGGTGTCTCCCTAGTATTAGAAATGCTCAGATGGAAAAAGCAAGATGTTGTATTTTAATACGTAGAGAACCCGAAATGCTGTTGCTAAGGGCAACAGCAAAACCCTAAAGGGTTACCAACGGGTGTGGCAGTAAACTCCTTGGTCAGAGATGGAATAATAGACACAAGGAGAGTCTCCACAATCCTAATTCTCACTTGCAGGGCCCAGGTACAGCTTACTGCCACTAAACTGACACATGGACACCCTGCACAGTGAGAGAGGATTAAGCAGGCAGGTCTGAAAGTACAGCCACAAACCTGCTGGGTTCACAGAATATCAAAAGAACCTCAGCAGGCTAAATGACTGACTCCAGTCTTACTGCTAGGTCTGGATTGGCAGAGTGTAGTACCAAATCCCCAGGCCTATTTGCAGTAAGCAACAACAAATACAAAGCTACACAGTACTGGCTAACTTTCAGGAACTGACTAACCAACAAAGATTCAGCAGCATCTGCTTAACCTGAGAAGAGGCCTTATAAAGCAGGTGCTGTCCACGCCCCCCTCAGACCTCACAGACTGTGAGCACAAAAACCAGCACCGGATCCCCTGCCTGTAACCACTGCACAGCAAAAGACCCGAACCGGAGTATCAGCTGCGCTCAGGTCATACTTGCCTACCTGACCCTCTCCATGAGGGAGAAAATGCTCTGTTCCTGGACTTTCCTGGTAATGTATGATCACCATCACCTGTGGTGAGCTAGTTAATTGATAAGAAAGGTGTTTCACCACAGGTGATGGCAATCATACATTACCAGGAAAGTCCAGGAACAGAGCATTTTCTCCCTCATGGAGAGGGTCAGGTAGGCAAGTATGGCTCAGGTTACTCCGCTAGCACTTGTCTCCCGGTTGCCATGACGACGTGGCAGCACAGGGCAGGAGACCCTAACATTGGCTACATTATGGCACCATTCAGTTTTATTATTGTAAATCTCCAGAGCTGCCCCCTCTCTCCTGCAGTGTTTGTGGTATCTGTTACTTACACACTGGTGCTGTTGTGGATACCATTACATTAGATGCTGATGACATACTTCTGTTCATGGCTGATGTTAATGATTCCTTATGTTCCCTTCGATGGGTGGTTGATGCTTTGCTGAATTTCCTGGTCTTTTAATTAACTGTTCCAAATCCATTATTTTCCCCCTTTGTGACTTTACCCCCTTCACTTGCAGTGGACATTGCAATTTCAGTATTTGGGATTCTGGATCACCACTCATTCTACTGGCAAAAATTACTGCTCCTTTTACTATTCAATTTTATCTATGGGCACACGTTTGGAAAAAACCTTCCTGTCTGTCTCTGCTTGCATAAATCTTTTTAAGATGATCATCCAGACAAAATACCTGTATTTTCTCCAGCACTCTCCAGTGTATATCCATATGAAGGGTTTAATACTATAGATCAATTTGTTTCCTCATTTATATGGGCCAATAAAAAGGCCCATATTAAGTCGAATACAATCATACCTTCAATCCAATGGTTCATTCGACTTAACTCCCTTTCTAGAGCCCCGACCATAGTGCTAATGCACTTGTACACACCCATACAATCATATTGGCAGCTGAAATATCGAAAGAAAATTATTGTACACACTCTTATGATTCCAGGCTGCACTCACAGTGAGTGTTTGTAAATTTCCATAATGGGCAGGGAATGGGGCATGATTATGATGACCAAAACAAGCATCTCAGACATGCATCGCCATTTTCATGAAAAAATTGAGGAGAAAAAACAGTTAAAAAAAACTGCAGTTGCTGAACTAAGAATTGTCTGCAGGGACAAGACACCTTCTCTCACATAACTCTGGTTCAAGAGAAAAAAAGGAGGGGGACAGGACTGTACACCCTATTTTTAAACATAATAAGAGTTGCTTCCATGCTGTGGCTTCTGGTATCATACGGGAGAAAGAAAAATGCTGATGCATACTCTAAGCACTAAGAACACGGATAGTCAAAATAATTTTGATAAAAAACCCCTGATGATTTCAGGAATTATTTATATATGAATGACTCATCATTCCAGGAGCTTCTCCGTTTGGTCACCCTATACATACATAGGGAGGGCACCTATATGAGGAAGCCCATTTCATCAGAGCAGAGGTGCATCATCTAGTTATAGGGAGAACGCTGGCTGATCTGAGGTACAGCACTGCATTATTATAGAAGTTCTGCGTGATCAATACATGAAGGTAAATATATCTACAGGGTTGGGTATGGGATCCCAACAGTCAGCATGCAGACAGCAGCATCCCGAATGTCAGAAACCCAACACATTTTGTTAAGTAGGCTAACCCTCCCTACCCACAGCCTAACCCTAACCTCCCCTCCTGCAGCCGAACCCTAACCTTCCCCCGATATTTACGTTCGGGAATGTGACCATCAGGATTCTAAATGGTATCAGGATTCTGATGTCGGTCTTCTGACTGCCAGTGTCAGGATGCCAACTACATCCCCATCTACACGGTGTTTGAAAATAAAAGTTTTTTATTAGACTCAGAATCAGAATCAGTTTTATTGGCCAGGTGCACTCACGTACACTAGGAAATTTTTGTGGTACAATGCATCACCAAGCAGCAACATGTAGGGGGGAATATATAGCATAAGAAAGGGGAAAATTGTAGCATACATTTCAAACATTGGGGGTAATTCCAAGTTGATTGCAGCAGGAATTTTGTTAGCAGTTGGGCAAAACCATGTGCACGGCAGGGGAGGCAGATATAACATGTGCAGAAAGAGTTAGATTTGGGTGGGTTATTTTATTTCTGTGCAGGGTAAATACTGGCTGCTTTATTTTTACACTGCAAATTAGATTGCAGATTGAACACACCACACCCAAATCTAACTCTCTCTGCACATGTTATATCTGCCTCCCCTGCAGTGCACATGATTTTGCCCAACTGCTAACAAAATTCCTGCTGCGATCAACTTGGAATTACCCCCATTATACGTATGAGTTCATACTGCACATTGCAACTGTATGATAGACTTGACATATTAGACATATTATACATGTAAAACTAAAAATGAGGGCTGCTTGGCAGAGCAGCACCGAGGCAGCCATCCGCGGCACCATCTTGAACTCAAACAATGCATATAACATAGAAGATTTAAGCAATACATCAAAAGATAAACCACACAGACATAAAAACACATGAGCACACAGAAAGAATAATGGATGATGTTTTTTTAACTGTTAATTTTCAAAATGCTTAGAGATAGGAACACTTTGAGTATTGGAATGCACAGCTGTGCATGGTTGAAGCTACAGATATACTATGGTAAAATGACACAACTACAGCTGAGGCAAATGTCCCACTAATCAAAGGTGTTAAATTGCACAGTGTTTGACTATGCAAACACCAGCCCAGTCTGCCTTCATTAAATATGTGGCACTGACCAACATTTCAAACACAGGTATTTTAAATTATAAACAAATCCTGAAATCACAAATCTATCTAACAAATTGTTTGCATAGTGTTCATTTAGTATAGAAATGGTTTGCAGAGCTTCAGATTGCAGTAAACAGATTACAGGGTAAAATATGAACATTTAGTACAGAAATGGTTTGCAGAGCTTCAGATTGCAGTAAAGAGATTACAGAGTAAGATATGAACATACATTTAGTATAGAAATGGTTTGCAGAGCTTCAGATTGCAGTAAACAGATTACAGGGTAAGATATGAACATAAATTTAGTACAGAAATGGTTTGCAGAGCTTCAGATTGCAGTAAAGAGATTACAGAGTAAGATATGAACATACATTTAGTATAGAAATGGTTTGCAGAGCTTCAGATTGCAGTAAACAGATTACAGGGTAAGATATGAACATAAATTTAGTACAGAAATGGTTTGCAGAGCTTCAGATTGCAGTAAGGAGATTACAGAGTAAGATATGAACATACATTTAGTATAGAAATGGTTTGCAGAGCTTCAGATTGCAGTAAACAGATTACAGGGTAAGATATGAACATAAATTTAGTACAGAAATGGTTTGCAGAGCTTCAGATTGCAGTAAGGAGATTACAGAGTAAGATATGAACATACATTTAGTATAGAAATGGTTTGCAGAGCTTCAGATTGCAGTAAACAGATTACAGAGTAAGATATGAACATACCTGAGTATGAGAAGAAAAGGGAGATGGTTAAATCCAGACCAATGCAGGATAAATGTTTTTTTTTTAACTGTTAATTTTCAAAATGCTTAGAGATGGGAACGCTTTGAGTATTGGAACGTACAGCTGTGCATGGTTGAAGCTACAGATATACTGTTAACGGTTAATTATCTATATAGCAATGTAAATCATAAATGTAACAAGAAATAATTAAGTATAATGACATAATAGGAAACATAATAACATAAAAGTCTTAATATGAAAATCAGGGGTCTGGGACTGAGGGTCGACAGCAAAAAGGTCGACATACCTTAGGTCGATGCCAATTGGTTGACACACCTTAGGTCGACATGGACAAAATGTCGACAGGAACAAGGTCGACATGGAAAAGGTCGACATGAGTTTTTTATGTTTTTTTGGTGTCGTTTTCTTCGTAGAGTGACCGGGAACCCCAATTAGTGCACCGCGTCCCCTCGCATGGTGCCTTCGCTCCGCTACCGCTTCGCTCGGCACAGATTACCGTTCCAATCGTAGTCCACGTGGATCGTTAAGTATGAAAAGGTTCAAAAAAAGAAAAAAATCGTGAAAAACTCATGTCGACCTTTTTCCATGTCGACCTTGTTCCTGTCTACCTTTTCCCACGTTGACCTTTTGTCCATGTCGACTTAAGGTGTGTCGACCAATTGGCGTCGACCTAAGGTGTGTCTACCTTTTTGCTGTTCACCTGGAGTCCAGATACCGAAAATCAGAACCAGGTAGGCTACAGATTGAGGACGTGATATGGGTCTTGTGAGGAGGATTGGGAAGGAGAGAGGGGCTCACGGAAGCAGTTGTAGAGGATGCTTGCAGCTACCGTGGCTGACCGTTTGCATGGTGGGTGTGGTATTGTTAGTCCCAAGGTTAAAGTATGTGGCACTTCATAACCACCATACTGAGACCCTTGGTGGATAACAGGTGCTGGTTGGTGGAGTAGTGGAACAAGGAATATGTTCTGGAAGCAGCGGCATGAACCCAGATCCAAGTACCTGTCTGGAGATAAAGAAAGAATTAGAACAAGGTGAATACATAATGTAAATACACAAGTTAGCAGTTTTCGGTTCAATAGATCTAAAGTAAGAAGGTCTACAATGGTTGACAGTGAAATGATTACCAGCAGTGTCCAAGGTGAGCATTGTCCGCTAGTGAAAGTGATGGCAGGAAGTGACAATGATAATCATTTACAATAAAATAGTATGATGAAAGTACAGAAGGGGACAAGGGAGCAGACAGCAACCCATCTGGGAGTTCCAGTGATGAAAGCACCATTAACAAGAAAATTGACAATTTTTAGCATATCCTTAAAGATTTAAATGATGGGTCTTTCCAAAAAGATGATTTAAATACAGTAGAAAATAATTTTGCACACACATATTATCTTTATGAGCAAATAACGGGCCTGATTCAGTTGTGAATGGAGTGCCATCCTGTGCCTCAAAGTACAGATGTTCGCAGGACTCATTCTGCGCATGCACAAACAGGTCCTGCAACACGGGATGCAGGCCGGCTGCAGACTGTCAGTCATTGACAGTCTTCTGCCATTAGAAGGGTTGGGGAAAGGAATGCGATAGCCTCTGCTTCTCAAAACAGAGGCGTGCCACCGCTGTTGAGGGGGAGTGATGAGTTACAGAGGGAAGGGGGCCCTAACTTGCACACCATAATTAGGTAATGAGGTGCTACTCTGCTTGAGACTTAATACAGTGTACAGAGGGAAAAAGTAGCAGGTGCACTATCTCACACTAGCTCAACCTGTAATAATAACCAGAGGCATTTAGCATATTTCTGGCCAGGGCTATGAGCTTACCCACCGCACCAAGGTAGCCTCTCATTGGGGGGAGGGATGAGTCCAGGATTTCTGTCAGAGGGCAGCAATTTCTAGCCTCTTGGTAACACATAATTTACAAGACCCCATAGGTCACGTAGCTGGCCGATATTGTCGGAGATTATATGATACTGCGTCCTAGGAAGCAGTTCAGATCAGTAATGCCGCAGGAGGCTGCATTGTCATATTAGTGCTATCTATGTAAACAGCAGTGATAGCAACTCCAACCACATCTAAATCAGATCCAATGTGAGGTTACTGCAAAAAGGAAAACGACTGAGTATATTTTCTGTGCAATATAGGGACTGCCTGGTTTTAAGTTAAATCATTTTTGTGTTTGTTTTTGGGGTGCTTGTTATGTTATGCACCTGCTGTTTGATAGTCCGGGCCAGATTAACAATGGAGCGGATGGAGCTGCAGCTCCAGGCCAACCATTGAAAATAGGCCCACAGAGTTCCCTGCAGTGTAGGCAGCCAGTGCTGACAGGATTTTTTTTTTCCTGTCACCACGACCAGTTCAGCTTACTCCCCACCCAGCCAACCGATTACATCACCTGCATATTGACACTGTCTCCATCCGACCGACTGAAGCCCCTTCTACATCAGACGCTGGGACAGTCGAATCCCTGCCTCCCGGATCCGTCATAAGCCCCGCTTCCCCCATCCATTTGAAGCCCTGCCTCCCGCACCTATCTGAAGCTCCGCTCAAGGTACCATCTTAAACACCGTCTCCTGGACTCGTCATAAGCCCCACCTCCTACACCCAGGCTCAGCTTCTCTCAGAACTTTTGAAGTAATTTTTTAAGAATCTTGGTAGGCCAGTGTGAACTCCGGGGTAGTTGATACACTATTTAGGACAGCGGACCCGTTCCAGGAGATTTAAAATGCAGCACACAGGGGCAGCAGCTTTTCTTGTACACATGCTGCGCCCCCTGACCCCATTTCTGCTCCTCCCCCTGTCCTCTGCTGCTCTTTTTCCCAGCCAAGATGCTCTCTTCCTGGATAAATACCACTCAGAGAAGCACAGGGCTTGATGTTTGGAAGAATGTGCCATTTACACTGAATGGCCTGGGACATCAGATGCGGCTGCAGCTGCCTAGGTATGACCACATCATTCATGCTACTGCCCCCTTACTATACTGTATGTCCTGCTTCACCTCTTATCACCTGTGTATTTTACCCCTCCCCGCCTATGTTCTGTCCCTTCACACCTGTGTCATTGCTTCTTTTACAATCTATGCCTCTGCCCCCTCTCCACCTATATCTCCCCCGCCCCTCCACACCTGTGTCTCTACCCCCTTCTCTACTTTGGCTTCGGCGAGCCTCTCCACCTCTTTCTCTACTTCCCTCTCCAAACTGTATCTCTACCCCCTCCCCACCTGTGTCTGTCCCCTTCCCACCTGTGTCTGCCCCGTTCTCTCTACCTGTGCTTCCGCCTCCCTCTTCACATGTGTCTCTGCCACCTTCACTACCTGTGTTTCTGCCCCTCTTGCCACCTGTGACTTCCTACTTGTGCCTTTGGCTCGTTCCCCACTTGTGTCATTGCACCCTGTGCCTCTGCTTCCCTCCCCACCTCCATCTCTGCCCTCTATCTGTGTCTCTTCGCTCTTCACCACCTGTGTCTCTGCCCCCCTCTCCACCTATATCTCTGCTTTCTTCCCCACCTGCGTTCCTGCTTTCTCTCTACCAGTGTTTCCACCTGCCTTACCACCTGTGCCTCTGCCTTCTCTCTAGTTGCGCTTTCACTACCCTCTCCAAGTGCCTCCCTCCCCACCTGTGTCGCTGCCCCCTCTCCACCTGTATCTCTGCCCCATTCCATCTGTATCCCTGCCCCCTCTCTACCTGTATCTCTGCCCCCCTCTCCACCCCTATCTCTACCTTCCTCTCCACCTGTATCTCTACCTTCTCTTCATCTGCGCTTCCACTTCCCTCTACAGATGCATCTCTGCCTCCCTTCCCACCTGTATCTCTACCCCCTTTCCATCTGTATTATGGTGGCAAATCCCGGGATCAGGATCGACGGGATCCTGGGATTGAGGCCCAAAAATGGCCGGGATTCAATCCCGGGATTGGAAGCTCCAATCCCGGGGATTGAGGGATCAGCGTTGAGCGTCCACAGGACGCTCAAACGCTTCCCAGCTTCCTGCTTCTGGGTCCCCAGTGCAGCGTGAGAGGTCACGCTGCGCTGTCAGCTGCTGGTGGGAGCCGCCAGCAGCGTTCACAGGATGTTCCCCTCCCACCCGCCCCCGGTATATGGTGAGTTATATGTGCAGGGCGGGTGGGGTGAGGGGGCGGCCACTTAGGTAAAAGCCAATCCCGGGTATCCCGGGAATCCCGGCATTGGCCATTTTTCAATCCCAATACCCGGGATTGAAAAAAATGGCCCGGGATTGGCTTCCCTAATCTGTATATATGACCCCTTCGACCTGTATCTCTGCCCTCCTCTCCACCTGTATCTCTACCTTCCTCTCCACCTGTGCCTCTGCCTTCTTTCCATCTATGCTTTTGCTTTCCTCTCCAAATGTATCTCTGCCGCCCACCCCACCTGTGGCTCTTCCCCCCTCTCCTTTCCATCTGTGCCTCTGCCTTCTTTCCATCTATGCTTCCGCTTCCCTCTCCAAATGTATCTCTGCCCTCCTCTTCACCTGTGGCTCTGCCCCCCTCTCCACCTGTATCTCTGCTTTCTTCCCCACCTGCGCCTCTGCTTTCTCTATACCAGTGTTTCCACCTGCCTCACAACCTGTGCCTCTGCCTTTTCTCCAGTTGTACTTCCACTAACCTCCGTAAATGCAATTCTACCTCCCTCCCCACCTGTATCTCTGCCCCCTTTCCACCTGTATCTCTGCCCCCCTCTCCATCTATATCTCTACCTTCCTCTCCACCTGTATCTCTACCTTCCTCTCCACCTGTGACGCTGCCTTTCCATCTATGCTTCCACTTCCCTCTCCAAATGTATCTCTGCCACCCACCCCACCTGTGGCTCTGCTACCTTCACCACCTGGGCTTGCGCCCCTTTCGCCACCTGCGCCTCTCACCAACTGTGAAGAAAAGAGGTTATTTCTGCAGCAGTGCCTGATTGAGCAAGCATAGCAGCAGTTTCATCATGGAGACATCACAGTGCCTTACATGAGTCATGCAAGGGAGTCCTGAACAGGATGAGAAGATCAGGTCAGTAGTCTTGTGTTGGGCTGGGCCGTAACTAGCACGCTCTGCCCCTCTCAGCTTCCCTTTTCTGTGTCTGCAGTGTCTTCTGGGATACAGGACATCTTTCCCAGCCCACCCACAGTGCCCTGCGTTGTTAAGTGCCGCAGCATTTGGGAGGGAGAGGAAGATACTGAGCCTGATCCACAATCACTGGCAGACACTGATTCACTGAGGCAGGTCAGTGAGCCCAGCAGCAACAGGTGCAGCAGTATAGTGCACACACCTGACAGTGACTGGCTCTACCTCGCCCTTAGTCACAGAGATTGGTGTGTGGGGTATGATGATGATTAGGAGGAATGCGGAATGGGGGCTCTACAGTGGAGTGATGTGCATAAGGATCTGTACCTGGCATAATGTGTATAAGGGACACTATTTTGCTGTGAATACCAGACATTACTGTACTGTGTAATGTGACTAATGGACATTACTGTGCAGTGTAATATGAATATCGGAACACTACTGTGCAGTGTAATGTTAAATTCTGTAGCCACGTCCCTAACTTATAAAACAATGCACCTATATTTTTGGTACAAGTGTTCGGGTGCACTATCTCTGTTTTAAATATGGGGGGTACCAAATCTGTTTCTGGCTCAGGGCTGTCAAAGTTGAAAAATATTGCAGAACACACAGCACGTATAAACTGCACACACATGCCCACTGCGCGTGCACTTGTTCTGCAGTGCGTGCACATGTACGCAGTTTGCGTATGGTCGCTCCCGCGGTCCTGCGCATCGGCGCATGGTATGGGTATTTACAGCAGAGTTTGTGTACGCATGGAGGGCCATCAGAACACATTACATATTTAATCCAAATAGTGCACAATGTACACATAGTCTCCTTGCACCACATCAGAAAGTTATAACTGTTTAAATGGTTGCAGAACAAAGGGATTCACCTTTACAGGATAAGAGGGGACAGACTAAGGTAATAAGGTGGTATTTGGTATCCAGCTGTAGGGTATTTTAAGGGAAACATTCCGGTGTTGGTCTGCGGAAGATCGCATGTTCCTATGACCTCTCCTGTACTGTAAAGGTGCATCCCTGTGTCCAATGGACAAAGGGATTACAGTATCCATTGTATTGCTTTTGGAAGACTTGTATAAATAAAGCCTGCTGCAGAGCGGCCAGGCACAAGACTCACAACATTATCTATTTGATTACGGAGGACTGGACCAGGAAGCACACGTGAATATTCTCACGTATGTACATTGACTGTAGCCATTATTCTGTTATATATATTGTCTGTATTGTAGTGTATAATTTGTACTGTAAACCCCCTTTCAGAAATAATCCACTGTGGTGTCGGAACCCAGCGGTTAATCACAATTGGTGTCGTGTGCTCATTGCCCTGCTAAGGTTTAAAGTGTATTATTATTGTTATTATTGCATTGCATTGCTGTAGAAGGTTTTAAGTGTATCTCTGGGTGTGTACGTGCTGAGAGTACTTTGTACCGTCAGCGCGGCGTGTGTACGCAAAGTCCGTACACTGTACGGGACTCGGTCCGCAAATAGCGTAAAAGGTGCGTAGAGTGTGAACTAAGTATAGCGGCCGCAGCGGCTAAAGGTTTAAAGTTTATTGATGGTGTGTTTAAGGTATAGCTTTTATTCCTGTAAAGATAATCGACATTATCAATTGGGGGCATTGTCCGATTTTCCACATTTTTACTGCTTAACAGGTCACAAGTAGACATAATCTATCAGCATAAGGGTGGACGGGGGATCCTACGTATCCTTTTCTTGGTCAGTGGATATACTGAAAACCCTACTTAATTGCTGATTAGATGGTGTCTGCTCTGTATGGTTTGTAGGGATGCTGGTAAGAACTCGTAAGGTAAGCAGGAAAAAAGCTATTTAAAATCTGTGAATTTATTTGTGTCGCCAAATGCGTACACAACAAAAGCGTACACCCATACCCTGTGCATACTCTCCCACATTGTTGCCATAACATTCAGATTACTAGATTCATAATATAAACAAAGGAAGTAAGTGTAAAACACAAACGCAGTCTGGCCTAGTTATAAAGGTTTATACAGAAAAGAAACTGTGTGGCATGTTAAGTGAGCAATTATAGTTAATATTGCTCACATTTATAGAAATTGTATGATTTGTACTATTGCGGACGTACGGTTTTGTACACGTGTCTCGGACAAGGTACGGAACTGCACACGCGGCGTAAGCACGGTCGCGTGTTTACGCAAATTGCGTAAGAATACGGTCGCTAAGTACAAATTACACAATAGTTTGTTTCGTTTAAAGGTGAGACAGTAGCCACGCTACAATAACACAAGATTGCCCAGCTTCCAAAGTTTAGTATAAAACCCTTATTTACTGTATTGCCTCTGGGAGTAAAGCTGCTTGTCTGAATGATAATTTTCTGTACAGAAAAATAAAGTACATTTGAGTGAGCGAATGCAGGAGTGAGTGGATACTGAACCCAAGAACTAAGTGAACAAGGTGGACTAAAGTGGTCTAAGTGTGCACACTGGATTAGTAGAGATCCGGTGGCGTAGGGTTCGCAACCCTGCGTTATTAAGAGTGGACTAAAGTGGTCTTAGTGGACTGAGTGGTATCCCATACAACTCTGAGGTGGTCTACTAAGTGGTACTAAGTGGTCTTCAACATTCATAGGGCATATAGATAACTAGTATCTATAGGCTGTGCTATTGCATCACACGTCCATTTGTTCTGCACAGAGCAACGTGATATTATTGTATCATCTGTGGAAGAGCATAGACAGACGTGATTGTATAGACAAAGGGGTTTTTCTTTGATAACTTCGGGAAATCTCCCTGGTGGGCTTCACTGGAAAGGGTGAAAAATAGTTATCTAATTTCTCTGTTTTTCACCCTACAAACAATTCCAGTGAAAGAAACCGAAAAGGAAATTTTCACTGCCTCTCTCAGGAAAATATTCCAAACAGAACTTCCACCGAAAGAAATGACGGTGTAAGGTCTGATAGGAGCCCTAAGCTGGTTACATTGCCTTCGCTATCAACAGTGTATGGTAGTACTGGCCAGTGTGGGCGTGAGCGAGTGGAAGGAACTCAGGTATACCTCCACCGTCTACTTATATTGAGTATTTTGGTGTTTGTGGGAATTTTTTAAAAGGTATTAGAAGAGACCCACAAATATGGGAGCCAGTTGCTCAAGTAAGAGACGTTTAGACAGGGTTCAGGCAGAATCATAGCCAAAAGGCTCTGCAAGGTTAATCATGTGTGAAAAATATGGTTCACACACAGAAGGTTTATGCAATGAGTGGATTTGTATGACTAACAATGATAGGGAACCATTCCCTAGGGAGGGCAGCTTTGAACAAGAGGTACTGCAGAATGTAAGCAGTAGAATATGTCTTCTTAAATCCAGAAAACAAAGGATTAAACATAATGATTGTTTAAAATTATGGCAACAGGAGGGGGATATGCAAAGAGAACAAATTCGCAAAACAGGTTCAAGACCTAGCGGGAATGAGAACACAAACACACCAGCGTCGACACAGGTCGAAGGGGAAGAGATGGCTACAGTCAATGGTATATCCGTAAATGATAGTAGTATGCAAAAACAATGTATTAACCCTAATTTTTGCAAGATGTATCCTGTTTTGAAGTCTTTTCAAGGTTATAGGTCACAAGAAGATGAAGGATCCAGCCAAATTCCAGCTCTCCTCCAAGCAGTCATTTTGCAGGAAACTCAAGTGGGACCTGTCCAACCAGGTAGAGCAGTAACAGTATTCCCCAATGAAAGAACTGGTGAGGTCACAGCTACCGGTAAGTATGAGACAGTTCATTGCACAGAAACAACAACACCACACAGTAAACAGATTAGGAACGGAACAGTAGGATTACACCCTGTCTTGGAAATAGTAACTCCCAATGGGGGAACCGATAGTCAGGAAGTAGTCCTCACCAGGAATAATGCAATGTATTGCCCATGGCCAGAGATGAGCTGCGATCAATCATTTCAGAATTCCCCGACCCTCGGAAGCATTTAGCCAGATGTCAGAAATTTATCAGAGATCTGGGTAATGCGTATGAACCGACAAAAACACACTGGCGGATAGTTTTGAAAGCGTGCCTACCCCCTAATATTGACACCCAAAAATTTACCACTAATTGTAGGCTAGAATCGAATAGTCCTATGACTGACAGAAACAATCAGGAAAATATAGAACGAATTAATAGGCAACTAGAGTTGTGTTTCCCCACTGAGTGGAGAAGAATTTTCTCCATAAAACAGAGGGAAAATGAAATGACATCTGAATGTTTCCATCGGGCCCTGCAAATAATGGATAGATACATGGGGGTAACAGATACAGGGAACGATACGAATTACAGGAAGGTAGCTGTCTCTGTGCTAATGGACGGACTCAATAAGACAGTGAGGGACAGAGTACAAACATCTTTTCCTAGTTGGAAAAAGGTCACAGTAGCTTGTCTTAGAGAATGTGCGATTGAACACCATAAGAATATTGCTAGGCGTAGAGAACTGCAGGAGGAGAGGCTGAGGATTGAAAGAATACAGGCCCTTACACCAAAGTCTCATCAACCTAAACCCCAAAACACGGATAGTAAGAAAGGACCTAGGATATGCTACACTTGTAGGAAGGAAGGGCATTTTCCCAGGGATTGTAGGAGTAGTAGAACACATAGCCAATATAGACCCCTAGACAGAGAAAACAAGCCACGTTATTAAACACATAGACGGGATCAAGGGACATATAGTAAGGAATCACGATAAAGTATAGAAAAACACAGATTCGGTTAATGGGAAGAACAGAATAATTGCAACTTTACCCTTTTGACAGAACTTACTGGGGTTAGGAGGAGGCCTCTAAACTTCTGCTTCTCTCTCTAGCAGAAGTGACCTCTAAATAACTTACAAGAGAAAATTCCTGGCGCTATGATTACATAGGTGTGTAAGCAGCTTTCTCAGGGGCAATTGGTATTTTCCCCTGTAATAGAAACAGAAAAAAACCAAAAATGAGAAAGCGCTATTCACATCTAATGTGGATTTTATTTTTCCTTATTTACCAATATTTACTAAAAGCACATTATATGTATTAAGTGCCGGCCGGCAATGCACAAAAATAATAAAATATTACAATAAAATCAATAATATTGTTCTAAACAAATCCTTTTATCTGCACATTTGGAGCACAACGACTCTGACTTATAATATATCTGTATTAAGACAACTATTTATATGCACATAATGTAACAGCCTGAAAATCTTCTTATATTCAGATACTTAGTTACTATTCAACCCAAGCATATAATGGACCGTGTGCCTTTGTAGCAATATTATGACATACTTGTGTCCATAAGTCCAGGATTAGTGGAACACGTGTAGTGGCAGTGAATTAACCAGTCTTGCTATCAGCTTATTAAGGATGTTATCTGCAGTTCATACAAGGCTGATGTATATAAAGGTCACTATGCTGCAATATTTGTAATGAATAAATATACCGTACAGATGCCTCTGTTCAATCGCAATGCTTGCGATACTCCTCCTGGCTGGTATTTCACAGATGCCTTTTGTTGGAGTGGAACAGGTGTCTGCTTTTATCCACGGTGTGATCTCTTTTTCCTCCCGGCCGGTGTGGACCACCCTCGGCCTTATCCGGAGTCCGTGGGCAGGTGATTGTGAGAGTTTCCCACCGCCACAGAAACTGTGCTCAGCTGGCCGGCTGATGAACTTGGTCCGCTATGGAATGTGACCGGAGATGCTGACACCTCCCGGCCGGTGTGGACCACCCTCGGCCTTATCCGGAGTCCGTGGGCAGGTGATTGTGAGAGTTTCCCACCGCCACAGAAACTGTGCTCAGCTGGCCGGCTGATGAACTCGGTCCGCTATGGAATGTGACCGGAGATGCTGACAGACGTGTTTCTCCGCCTACTCGCAAGTATCGACAGCTTCCTCAGTGTCATGAGTATGTCATAATATTGCTACAAAGGCACACGGTGCATTATATGCTTGGGTTGAATAGTAACTAAGTATCTGTGCTCCAAATGTGCAGATAAAAGGATTTGTTTAGAACAATATTATTGATTTTATTGTAATATTTTATTGTTTTTGTGCATTGCCGGCCGGCACTTAATACATATAATGTGCTTTTAGTAAATATTGGTAAATAAGGAAAAATAAAATCCACATTAGATGTGAATAGCGCTTTCTCTAAATAACTTAACAGGAGTTTTGTTAGAGATGGTAAACATATTGAGCGCTCCCACCCAGGAAGCACAAAATATGTTAGATACCCACGAAGACTAATGTTGCATTTCACTGTTTTAGATGCATGTCCATCACAGGTAGAGGAAATTATCTCAAAGATACCGGGTTCCCTATGAACTTAGAATGGACAAGACACTGGATTGATGGCTGGGATAGTCCCAGTAGAGATATAACACACATAGAATTTTTTTAAGGGGAACAGACCGATTAGGGAATCATTCCACGTAATGCCCAATCCAGATGTCAAACTTTGTAAAATCTTCTTTGCCTTTACAAACTTACCTGTTACTAAACCCTGTGATTTGTCTTCAAGGTTTCCTCTTCATTTCTTACATTCACTGACAGGATTACAGTTCAAACGTCACATGCCTACTCAGTCTTTTCAGAGTTCTGCCCAAACCCAGTATATCTCACCAGCATAGGGACACCAGTATCAGTGTGCCTGGTCATGCACAAAGGGTGGAGAATCGGAATACTGGTGAAGGGAGACAGTGCATAGATACCGATATACATGATGGTGTGACAGCCTGATGGTGTACGCAAATCTGACAAATTTTCTTTTTATTATTTCCCCTCTCTTTTCACTTTCCAAAGATGGTTCACTTCACACAACAGTTAAACACATTGAAATGCAAGATTTATGTTCCCTACAGAAAGGTCGCTGACCCGGAAAGAACCCGTGACAAAGAGCAGAGTGTAGAGAACATCGTATCACTGGAGTGTCTGTTCCGGGAAGGTTGAGAGGCAGTACTGTTGAGACGGCACCTGAGCGCGAGAACAATAAGACCAGAGACGGTTGTCGCACTAGTTTTTTTTATTTTCTCCATCCCCCACTACCCTCCTTCTCTCCTTCTCTTTCTCCCCCTTCTTGTTTCCCTTCTCTTCTCTTAACAAGATGGATTTACCCCAAGAGACTGCGTTCCGGGTTTTCCTGTTAATCCTGATGTTGACCAGGACAGTCTGTTTCGGTGAGGGTCCCAGAGAGGTCGAGAAAGGATCTGGAATGGGTTCTGATGGCGGGGATGGATTTGTAGAATCTCAAGAGCAACACATCACTCGAGCAAAGGCGAGTATCAGAAAGCGATCTGGTAGTCAGGGAGCTCGGAGGCACTGTGAAGGATTATTGGCTGAGGAAAATTGCATTTGTAAGAATTGTGAGAACATAGTCGAGGATGGGTGCATCCAGAGATGTCAGTCCAGCCTTAATATCAACATGGACCGTCATCCATTGAGTGATTACCACTCACTAGTGGTTAAGGTCTTAAACCAGACCGAATGCTGGGTGTGCTCACAAGTACCTCAAGGTCAGAGCAAGTCAGGATTAGTACCGTACCCTTTAGCAATAGATGAGGTACTCGAATTACGGGGTGGGAGACCGGTGGACAAGAACTTCAATATTTCTAGGCCCCCTAGTTTGAAGCTCCACCAGTATCATGTAGATAGATCCTTATTATGTTTCAATATTTCCAATTACCGAAAACCGGGAAATTGGGAAGTGACGTGGAATAACCAGACAATGGCCTTTTTGCACAGAGCTGATAGGCTCTGAACTTGTACACCAAATAGCCAACAGTGGAAGGTATTTTCGGTATAGGTATACTCGAGGAAGCAAGACCATGTGGGTTGGAGAAGTATCACCAGGGTACTGTGCTCATATCATCCAGCCCGATACTTGTACTGAGCAGATGGGAGAACTAGGGATTGGGTATTTCACTTGGAAAGTTTGTAATATGGCAATGTCATATTCTGTCCCCTATGTTCTCCCCGATGATGCCTATTTCATATGTGGGAAGAAGGCGTATAAGTGGCTTGCCCCGAACTCAGAGGGATTGTGTTATGTTGGAAGAGTGTTGCCAGAGGTCATGACCATAACCCATGATAAGATGAAAGATGTTCACCGCAGTGCTCAGGCTCCTTATACTAATACTCACTATGAACACATCGTCAAGAGACACCTGATAGAGAGGACAGAGCACGTAGCCTCTGATTTGATCCACGAATCCACCGGGATTCAATTCCTTCTCGCATTAGACATCACCCGTACTGCCAGAGGAATTATAAATTATAGGTATATCCATGCGCTAGCGAACTTGATAGATAATATCACTGAGATGTATGACGACACCTTCAGGTATACAGGAAGGGAGTTACAAGCTTACAAGATGGAACTGATCCAGCACAGGATGGTCCTTAATTATATCACAGCCGTGACGGGTGGGTACTGTGTAACTTTGGCAAGTCAGTATGGTGTGAAGTGCTGAGCGTATATTACAAACAGCACTGACGACCCCACAGAGATTATCGATCAAAAGATGGATGATATATTGCAGTTGAAGTGGGAGTTCCGGAATGTGTAAAAAGGGGGAATCTGCCTGCCGCAATGTGTAAAAAGGGGGATGCTGTCTGCCGTAATGTGTAACAAGGGCACACTATCTGCCGTAATGTGTAAAAAGGGGACGCTGTCTGCCGTTATGTGTAAAAAGGGCACACTGTCTGCCGTTATGTGTAAAAAGTGTACGCTGTCTGCCGCTATGTGTAACAAGGGCACACTGTCTGCCGTTATGTGTAAAAATGGCACGCTGTCTGCCGTTATGTGTAAAAATGGAACGCTGTCTGTCGTTATGTGTAAAAAGTGCACGCTGTCTGCCGTTATGTGTAAAAAGGGCACGCTGTCTGCCGTTATGTGTAAAAAGGGGGACACCTCTCCAGGGGTGAGGGGGTGGACTTGGATGGGATGGGGGGCCCAAAGCATTTTGTCGCACCTGGGCCCAACGCTCGCTAGTTCCGCCACTGTGTAGGACTACTGATGTTCATGGCTGAGGAGGAAGTTGACGTGGAGGGAGTTGGTGATGTGGCTTGCAGGAGCTTGGGTACAACAGTTAGAAGGGATTTAGGTGTCAGTGGACTGCCTATGATCTTCCCCAAAGTTTCACAACTTGACACTGACTTCTGATGAATGCACTGCAGGTGACGTATAAGGGAGGATGTTCCTAGGGGGTTAACATCCTTACCCCTACTTATTACAGATTGACAGAGGCAACACACGGCTTGACACCTGTTGTCCAGATTTGTGGAGAAATAATTCCACACTGAAGAGGTGGCTTTTTTGGTATTTTGCCCAGGCATCACAATGGGCTTCTTCATCCCATGGACAGCAGGTATCTCCTCCGGTGCCTCATTTAAACAAACCACATCACCATCAAAATCCTCATCGTCAACTTCCTTCTCAGCGCCAGCAACACCCATATCCTCATCCTGGTGTACTGCAACAGTGACATCTTCAATTTCAATATCAGAAACTGGACTGTGGGTGCTCCTTCCAGCACTTGCAGGAGCCGTGCAAATGGTGGAAGGAGCCACCTATTCCCATCCAGTGTTGGGAAGGTCAGCCATCGCAACCGCCGACACTGTTGGACTCTCCTTGGGGATTTGTGATACCATCTCAGAACGCACAGCTCTTTTCTGTGCTTTTTCGAGCTTAACTCTTTTCATTTTTCTAGAGGGAGGATGAGGGCTTCCATCATCTTGTGAAGCTGAACCACTAGTCATGAACATAGGCTAGGGCCTTAGCCGTTTCTTGCCACTCCGTGTCATAAATGGCATATTGGCAAGTTTACATTTCTCCTCAGATCATTTAAATTGCTTTTTTTGGGTCTTTTTACTGAACTTTGGCTTTTTGGATTTTACATGCCCTCTACTATCACATTGGGCATCGGCCTTGGCAGACTACGTTGATGGAATTTCATCATCTATGTCATGGCTAGTGGCAGCAGCTTCAGCACTAGGAGGAAGTGGTTCTACATCTTTCCCTATTTTATCCTCCAATTTTTTGTTCTCCATTATTTTTCTGGAGTTATGTAACACAAAGGCCCTCATTCCGAGTTGTTCGCTCGCTAGCAGATTTTAGCAGCATTGCACACGCTAGGCCGCCGCCCTCTAGGAGTGTATCAGTGTATCTTAGCTTAGCAGAATTGCGAACGAAAGATTAGCATAATTACGAATAGAAATTTCTTAGCAGTTTCTGAGTAGCTCGAGACTTACTCCTACACTGCGATCAGCTCAGCCCGTTTCGTTCCTGGTTTGACGTCACAAACACGCCCTGCGTTCGGTCAGCCACTCCCCCGTTTCCCCAGACACTCCCGCGTTTTATCCTGGCATGCCTGTGTTTTTCCACACACTCCCAGAAAACGGTCAGTTTCCGCCCAGAAACACCCACTTCCTGTCAATCACACTCTGATCACTTCAACAATGAATATTCTCCGTTCAGACATGAGAAAATCTACTATGTTTTGTGCAAAAATATTTAGTACATGCGCACTGCTAAGAAATTTCTATTCGCATGCGCATTTTTGCCTTAATCGCTCCATTGCGAGAATCAACAACGAGCGAACAACTCGGAATGACCCCCAATATGCGGCAAAGGAGCACTGGACATATGGCAGCAGAGGATACCACTGTGACTGGACACTGGAATGACTGATGGTTGATGCACAGGACACTACCACTGGTCTGATGCAGGACAACACAGCAACACTGTAAGGGACTTGTTATTATTATACAGCATCACTGGACATATGGCAGCAGTGGATACCACTGTGACTGGTCACTGGAATGACTGATGGCTGATGCACAGGACACTACCACTGGTCTGATGCAGGACAACACAGCAACACTGTAAGGGACTTGTTATTATTATACAGCAGCACTGGATATATGGCAGCAGAGGATACCACTGTGACTGGTCACTGGAATGACTGATGGCTGATGCACAGGACACTACCACTGGTATGCTGCAGGACAACACAGCAACACTGTAAGGTCTTATTATTATACAGCAGCACTGGACATATGGCAGCAGAGGATACCACTGTGACTGGTCACTGGAATGACTGATGGCTGATGCACAGGACACTACCACTGGTCTGTTGCAGGACAACACAGCAACACTGTAAGGGACTTGTTCTTATTAAACAGCAGCACTGGACATATGGCAGCAGAGGATACCACTTAGACTGGTCACTGGAATGACTGATGGTTGATGCAGAGGACACTACCACTGGTCTGTTGCAGGAAAACACAGCAACACTGTAAGGGACTTGTTCTTATTAAACAGCAGCACTGGACATATGGCAGCAGAGTATACCACTGTGACTGGTCACTGGAATTACTGATGGCTTATGCACAGGACACTACCACTGGTATGCTGCAGGACAACACAGCAACACTGTAAGGTCTTGTTGTTATTATTATACAGCAGCACTGGACATATGGCAGCAGAGGATACCACTGTGACTGCCTGGTCACTGGAATGACTGATGGCTGATGCACAGGACACTACCATTGGTCTGATGCAAGACAACACAGCAACACTGCACAGGACACTACCACTGGTATGCTGCAGGACAATACAGCAACACTTTAAGGTCTTGTTGTTTTTTTTATACAGCAGCACTGGACATATGGCAGCAGAGGATACCACTGTGACTGGTCACTGGAATTACTGATGGCTGATGCACAGGACACTACCACTGGACAGATGCAGCACAACACACCACAACTGAACTGATGCAGCACAACACAGCACTGTATACAGCAGCACTGGACATATGGCAGCAGAGTACACCACCACTGTGACTGGACTGATGCAGCACAATACACCACCACTGAACTGATGCAGCACAACACAGCACCCTATACAGCAGCACTGGACATACTGTATGGCAGCAAGAGGACACAATCACTGTGACTGGACAGATGCAGCACAAGACACGGACACTGAGGACACTGAGAGAATGGAGACACGTCCTCTCTGTACACTCTCCAATGCCGGAGTGAAAATGGCGGGGACGTGCGTTTCCTTATATGGAATCCAAATCCCGCAAGAATCCGACAGCGGGATGATGACGTTTTGCCTCGTTCTGGTTTCTGGGTCAGGTGGGAAAACCTGAGCCTGACTCGGATCCGGACTCGGGTAGGGAGGTTCGGTAGGGTTCGGAAGGGTTCGGATCTCAGGGATCTGAACCCGCTCATATCCACTGCCAATTATAAAATATGTGAACAAACACAAGTGAATCCTGTCCTTCACCACATACCTGAACTTAAGGATGACATATAAACACAATTTACTTAATTGAATATTTTTTCTGAATTTCTCAGGAAGAATCTTTTAGCCTAGGGATGCCGTTAAAAAAAATTCTGATATTCTAGGGCACCATGACTTAAAAAAGTGTGGGAACCACTACTCTACTGAATTGATTCTGAGTATACTCAACATGCATTCTTTCTAGCAGATTGTTTGGATGGAAAATAATGGGTTGGATAGACATGAATTGCATCACATTCTAGTATATGCTATATTCTGAATATATCATTTACAGATGGTGAGCAAACCTTTGAGAGAGTTTTGTCCATAACAACTTATCATCTTCTAGTTATCATTTATCTAGCACAGTCTAGAAAATGACAGATGCTGATTGTTTGCTATGACAACTTCTCCACTTTGTCTCTCTTAAAGGTTGAGACATCTCCCCCACAATCTTTGTGAGCGTGTAATATTATAAGCAGAGTGGTGTACATGAAAGCAGCCATTCAATGTTACTGCAATAATGAAATGCCTTGAGCTAACATTTACAAATATATGATCTTAAATCCATTTTATTGTGTACACATTATAAATGTGTTGATCCTTTGTCTAGATTACAAAAGTGACATCACCATGAAGAAAAGCAGCAACAAATGTTGACCAAATAAACCAAACACAATAAAACATAAAACACGTTACCACCCATGAAAGAGAAACACAAATAAATCAAGTCAATAGCAGAAAACATCCACAGGCTGAAAGCAGATCCAAAGAGAAGAAAAAACATAACTAAATAAATGCTCAGGAAGCCAAGTTAGGTCAGAGAGGTGATAAGAGATCCTCTAGTGATAAGAGCAAATATAAACTACAACAAAAAAAGACTATAAATGTTGGAAAACAGACTTAAAATAAATAAGTAAATCTTAGCTGTAGACCCATCCTGATTCACATTGCAGCAGAGCACCAATTTCCATCTTGGGGACATGTATGTCCAAGTATTGTAGATATTTAATTCTCTGCTATAAAATTTATAATTTTAGACAAATCTCAGTGATCATTTGTAGGGGCAAAAGGAAGCGGAATGAGGGATGGAGATTTGACCCAATCCACCCAACCATGGCCTCATCTGAGCCAGATTGTGGTCTAGGGAACATGACAGCATGAGCCATTGATCTCTTAGCCATAGATATACTGTAAACTGCATTCAAAGGGGATGCAGTCAATATACCAGCTGTCCGGATCCTGGCAATCAGGAGACCGACGCCAGAATTCCGATAGCCAACACACGGAATCTTGACAGACACTTGGAATTCCCACTCGGTTGGAGGGTCCATCTGAGTGGGAATATAACCTGTCTCGAGCGAAGCAAGCCACAAGGCCCAATGTGCTGCAAGCATAGTGAGCCCACGAGGGGGCTCGCTGCCGGTATTCCAGCAGACGGGATGCTGCTGTTGGTATAGTAACTTTCAAACTCACAAAGTGTATGTCAAGCAAGGTTTAAATGTACTGATTGGTCACCATTAAAGCCACCAGGGAACACATGGTAATGCTAGGCTTTTCATACTGGAAATAGCTGCAGGCTAAACACAGGTCAAGTAGCTTCCGAGAAAAGTCAATGTTAGGATGATCATGATCTGAACAGTGTACAATGGATTATTAATGGGCATTATGGTGTAGTGTATAACCACGCAGAAATCACTTTAATGCATTATAAGTAGAAAAAGAGGAAACCACAGTCTAAGATTAGCAGCAGCCCTCAGTCTACATACAAAAAATACTGAAATACAAATAATACTGCTATAAATAGTAATAATAACTTAATAAACATTATAAGGATACATTATTTCAATGTACACTGTACTGTAGGCTACCAGCATTACAATGACACAACCAGCAAGCCATAACACAGTATAGTAAGTAATTCATACAGCAGAGCTCATGTTAAGTGATTGTCAGTGTGTGCAATGCGTTACAGTTCATAGCATGCATACATTTAAAAATATGAATGGAGAAAGAGAGTTTTGCCTTTACATACTTATGAACAATATAAACCTTTCTATTATTAGACCTAATTAACATTTTTACTATGGCATAAACCCTTTGGCACAAATTACCTTCAGGCTTCACAGAGCTGTTCTTCTAGAACCATAATTCAAAATGATTTCCTGCGGTGTCATTTTAATAATACACCTGGCTGAGACTACCCTGTCATTATGTGCTCAAGATAGCTATAAAATGTGTGTCAATTATCGTCTAATGTATTCAACAAGCATGCTGGAAGCCTGATTTTCCTTGAGCATTATCACAAATCATTACATCTTGACATTATTCAGGAAATACTTGATGTATGTGTTTCTATCATCACTCATGGGCAGATAAAACTTTAAATTTATAGTAAAGAAAAATCAAGATGCTGCTGTCATTTGTGGAAGAAAACATGTAAACTCCCAAATTTTTGACCAGATACTCCTTAACAAATATAAGTATATATCCTATATAATAAAAGACTAACGCTGCTCCCCACCTCTATGGGGAGAATTCAAGTGTTTTGTGCACCGCCTGCCACAAGATGGTGCCAGAAAGAGCAATTGAAGTGTTGCTCCATTCAGGCACACACAGCCACTGGCGCTGACATTACTGTTGTGTTGTTCTGTCATTTTGACGGGCTGGTAACTAGTATACATATATTTTGGTGTCTTGTAATAACTACATTTTGTCCCCCAAAAATGTATTTCCATATTGGGATTTCAATTATATGTAAATTTCAGAATAAGTTTCTTTACTGCAAACCCTCCAAATTGGGATTTTTCAATTATTTGTAAATTTCAGAATAAGTTTCTTTACTGCTAAACATTTACATCACTGCATCTTTTTGTTACTTACTGTAGCTTACTTAGTTTGGACTTATTGTTTTTTTTTTAATGTGCATATAACTTTTGACAGATCCCTTATAACATTTACCCTTCAAAATTAGTTTAAGAAAAAAATGGGTCAAACTAGAACTACCTGCAGTTAATCAGTATACTGCGCTTGTGAAAATCGATTAATTGAATTTCAAGTCACATTATCACTGCCAGTCCGCAATCAATATGATCACAAGCATGTGGCATCAGGGCTGTCAAACGATAATCACCAGGTGGAAAATGCGGAAATGCGGAAGACCATACAACACGTTTTGTTGCAAAAACTTGGTTGTGTTTGTTTGCTGGTGACCCGGTTTGGAGAGACTCTACAACTGGAAATCTACTGTGTATCGGCTTGGTGCAATACTGCTTGAAAATCGTGAAACTAATGTTTTCTTGTGAGCAGATCTGATATTGTTTTTTTTAACAAACTGTAAAAGTTTTTAGAATGTATTACACTTGTAGAGCCTTTTCTCTCTAGAGTGTCAAGGAGATAGCACCACAAGTGGTGTTCCAGTATTTAATGGCCAAAAATAAATTGAACGACTTCTAGTGTGGATTCAGGTAAGCACTATTTATTTATATATATATATATATATATATATATATATATATATATATAGGGCAAACAATGAGGCGGCACTCCGGAGTCTTTTAAGTGAGGTTTATTGCAGTGTCTACGTTTCGGGGACGCAGCCCCTTCGTCAGGATACATATGAATAGTGAATATAAAGTGTTTAAATACCTTTGTGCAGTCTGTATCACCCGTCGCCTCCAGCCGCGCAGCCCGGTTTCCGGTCGCGTCCTCCCGGTCCCGCCGGAAGTGACGTCCCGCCGGCCCGTCCGGCATACGCGTTGTGGCTGAGGAGAAAACACCATGGTAACATGTAAACAACATGTCAACCTTCATGATTCAGTTATATCAAGATACAGATATTAAAATACTAAACAGCAGCATAAGCTAAAATGTGTAAAAAACATGCAATATGACGCTCAGGTATAATCACAAACATACATTTCTTTCAACATCCGAGCGAACCAAGTGAAAAAATAACATAAATAAATAAAAACAGTGCTGTTTATCTGTTCAGTGTATAGGCTACTATCGGCCAGTGCATACATATAAACTACCATTTCTAGAGCTGACGTTTGTGTCCCTGTATTGGACTACGACTGTCATATATTTGTACATAATAATTATAAGGTCTCCTTCATGTATAGGGGGCAACACACCCCTGTCAGTGCCCTATCATAAAAAGCACCTCAGGTTGAGTGCTTCATTTAACCCTTTTGGGGCCAGTGTATTAAGTACATGGATCCAGTGTGTTTCTAATCGTAACAATTTTTTGGATCTGTCCCCGCCTCTAAGAGAATTGGGGACTTGGTCAATAATTTTGTAACGCAATGTGGCCATATTATGTGGTTTTTTGGCAAAATGACGGGCCACTGGTTGATCACTATCCCCTGTTTTTATGGCTTCACGGATAGCAAATCTATGTTGCGCCATTCTGGTCTTAAAGGCACAGTCCGTTTTGCCTACATATGATAGGCCACAAGGGCATGTCAATAAATATACCACGAACTTTGATTCACATGACAGAAAATATTTGATGGTATATGGCTTCCCTGTATGAGGGTGCAAAAATTTGGTGCCCGGTGTCATGTAACTACATGTGGTGCACCCCTTGCATCGAAAGCACCCTGCTTTTTTGCTTAGAAAGTGTTCTTTGGGAGTATTAAACTGAGATATATCCGTCTTAACGACAATATCTCGTATACTGCGATTTCTAGAGTAGCTCGGCAGTAGTTTGGATTGAAACACCTCCCCCAGCCCTTTATCTGTAGCTACTATTGGCCAAATCTGCTTGGCTCTCTTGGTTAAATGATAACTGCTAGTATTGAAACTAGTCACCCAAGGGAACCTGCCTTGTAGTTGTTTTTGAGGTTTTGGTTCCAAAAGTTGTTCCCTAGTACTCTTTATAGCTCTTTTCCTAGCTGATTTCAGCAATTGAATGGGATAACCTCGCTCCAAAAATTTTAATGTCATGTTGTGTAAAGCTTGATCTCTCTCCTGTGGTTTAGAAGTAATACGACAGACTCTCAAAAATTGAGAAAACGGTAAACTGCGGATAGTAGATTTAGGGTGTGAGCTGTCATATTTCAACACGTTGTTTCTGTCTGTGGGTTTCACAAACAGCGATGTGTTGATCCTATTGTTCTCAATAGCGATACAAACATCCAAAAAATTGATGGTTTTAGCATCAATTATCACCGTCAATTTAATTGGACTATTAGACAAATTATGTGTCTGCACTATTGACTCCAACTCAGATTGATCACCTGTCCAAAAAATAAGGACATCATCTATGTAACGACAGTATAAACTCATCCTATCAGAAATATTTCTATTTTGTAAGAACAGGTCACACTCCACCTCCCACATGTATGTATTGGCAAAGGATGGCGCGACGGCCGATCCCATCGCGCATCCCGTGCGCTGCAGGAAAAACATTCTATCGTATAGAAAATAGTTGTGGGTTAAGGTGAAATCCAGCAACGCTAGAAAAAACTCAATGTCAGGGCCCTTGTAAAGTGGATTATTCGTAATCAGCCTTCTAACAGCCTGTAGCCCCGCTCCATGTGGTATACATGTATAAAGACTTATTACGTCTATAGAAGCGAGGCTAGTCTGTTCAGCAAGTTCACCCATATCTTCTAGTTTCCTAAGTAGCATAGATGTATCCTTCAAGTGTGTACTAGTATTCTGAATGCAAGGTTGTAAAAATGCATCACAATATACAGACAATGGTTCACATAATGATCCCCTGGCCGAAATAATCGGACGTCCCGGAGGGTCCAGGGGATCCTTATGTACCTTAGGAATTATATAAAACACTGGTACAATAGGGAACTCTCTAGTTAAAGCATTACTGACAGATTGAGTGATTCTACCCTGATCTACTGCCTCTTTAAGCAATTTATCCAATTCACGCTTAAATACCTCCGTGGGATCTTGTCTTAATGTCCCATATGTAGCTGAATCAGACAATAATCGTTCACATTCTTGTTTGTATTTGGCTGTGTCAAGAACCACTAGGGCTCCCCCTTTGTCCGCATTCCTAAAAATAATGTCTTGTCTCTTACCCAAACCTGACAAAGCAGCGGATTCTTCACGGGACATATTGGGGCATGATTTCCCATGTGGTTCTTCATATAAATTGTCCATCATTCTGCTAAAAGTGCGGATAGAAGAATTCTGTGAGATAGGGTCAAAAGTCGATTTCTTTAATTTCTTTAATTGTGCCGGTATTATTGACTTTGTCACTGGATCGGAGTCCACAGCATTTCTGCCGAAATATTCTTTTAATTTGAGGGATCGTGACAACCTATAGGATTCTACTTTCCATTGTAGAGAATCCACTGAGCTCGTAGGAATGAAAGATAGTCCTTTGTTCAGAACTTGGATCTCTATAGGTGACAGTTCCTTGGATGAGAGATTAATAATTAATTGCGACCCCTCCTCGGTGGTTTTGGTCCGGATTTGGGACCTTGCTTTGCGCCACGTCTGGCCCCCTCTCCTCGTGGGCGCACCTCTCGGCCTGCCAGTATGGCCCTGGTGCGCACTCCTAAAGGGACATCCTGGGGCTGTTGTCCATTCCTTGGTGGTATGTCGTCCACATCACTGGCTGAGGTGCTAGAATATTGTTGTCTTGGTTGTCGACGCCTGAACTGCTGTTGGTTCTGTGTCGGTTGTCTCGGGTTGCTGCTATTGAGCCATAGATAGACCCTGTGTTGTGCATAGTCTTGCTGCACCCGTACCAACTTTTGTTTTTTGAACTTAATCAGATCTGTCGTGTATTTTTCCAGATCATTGTTGATTTTAGTGAGCCATTCTGGTGGAGATGCTTCAGTGATGTTATGCTCTAGTTCAAAAGCCACTATTTTTTGTTTAGCAATATTCATCTCCCGTGCCGACTCCTCAATCACCAGTAACAATAAGTCCATGGAGCATTTATTTAGCACCGAGATCCATTTCTTACAAAATGTGGCATCATACCTCCCAATGGTAGGTGTATTGTGCACTCGGAATCCGCGAGGGATCTGTTTGGCTCGGTAATAATCCGACAATGTCATGCCATGATATCTGAAATCAATCTCCCTTTTACGGAGCTTGAATAGTTCTTTATAGATGTCATCACCAGTGCTTTTAATTTCCGCATCAAACGCTGGGGTTTTAAATAGAATATTTTCAGCTTCGGCTTCGCTGAAACTTAGTGTATCCGAATTGTCACACTGTAAAAAATGCATTGTACCCTCCAATATGGGATCACTATTGTCAGCCATAATGAAACAGTAAAGTGCAAATGTGCTGTGCAAAATAAAGTGTCCAGTGCACGTGCAAAAATAGGTGTACCGCAACACCTGCGTGGTATGCGGGTGAAAATATCCCAAAGGTACTAACGGGGGTTAATATGGTGCCTTGGCCTTTACCATCTAGACTCCAACTGAGTAATAAATGGCATATACAACCTTCCAAAATGACCCGGCACTCCTGCGGTCCCCTCCGCTGTAATGAAATTGCTCCCGGTGCCCTCCTCTGAGAGGCAAACCTCTGATGTATAGGGCAAACAATGAGGCGGCACTCCGTAGTCTTTTAAGTGAGGTTTATTGCAGTGTCTACGTTTCGGGGACGCAGCCCCTTCGTCAGGATACATATGAATAGTGAATATAAAGTGTTTAAATACCTTTGTGCAGTCTGTATCACCCGTCGCCTCCAGCCGCGCAGCCCGGTTTCCGGTCGCGTCCTCCCGGTCCCGCCGGAAGTGACGTCCCGCCGGCCCGTCCGGCATACGCGTTGTGGCTGAGGAGAAAACACCATGGTAACATGTAAACAACATGTCAACGCATATGCCGGACGGGCCGGCGGGACGTCACTTCCGGCGGTACCAGGAGGACGCGACCGGAAACCGGGCTGCGCGGCTGGAGGCGACGGGTGATACAGACTGCACAAAGGTATTTAAACACTTTATATTCACTATTCATATGTATCCTGACGAAGGGGCTGCGTCCCCGAAACGTAGACACTGCAATAAACCTCACTTAAAAGACTCCGGAGTGCCGCCTCATTGTTTGCCCTATACATCAGAGGTTTGCCTCTCAGAGGAGGGCACCGGGAGCAATTTCATTACAGCGGAGGGGACCGCAGGAGTGCCGGGTCATTTTGGAAGGTTGTATATGCCATTTATTACTCAGTTGGAGTCTAGATGGTAAAGGCCAAGGCACCATATTAACCCCCGTTAGTACCTTTGGGATATTTTCACCCGCATACCACGCAGGTGTTGCGGTACACCTATTTTTGCACGTGCACTGGACACTTTATTTTGCACAGCACATTTGCACTTTACTGTTTCATTATGGCTGACAATAGTGATCCCATATTGGAGGGTACAATGCATTTTTTACAGTGTGACAATTCGGATACACTAAGTTTCAGCGAAGCCGAAGCTGAAAATATTCTATTTAAAACCCCAGCATTTGATGCGGAAATTAAAAGCACTGGTGATGACATCTATAAAGATCTATTCAAGCTCCGTAAAAGGGAGATTGATTTCAGATATCATGGCATGACATTGTCGGATTATTACCGAGCCAAACAGATCCCTCGCGGATTCCGAGTGCACAATACACCTACCATTGGGAGGTATGATGTCACATTTTGTAAGAAATGGATCTCGGTGCTAAATAAATGCTCCATGGACTTATTGTTACTGGTGATTGAGGAGTCGGCACGGGAGATGAATATTGCTAAACAAAAAATAGTGGCTTTTGAACTAGAGCATAACATCACTGAAGCATCTCCACCAGAATGGCTCACTAAAATCAACAATGATCTGGAAAAATACACGACAGATCTGATTAAGTTCAAAAAACAAAAGTTGGTACGGGTGCAGCAAGACTATGCACAACACAGGGTCTATCTATGGCTCAATAGCAGCAACCCGAGACAACCGACACAGAACCAACAGCAGTTCAGGCGTCGACAACCAAGACAACAATATTCTAGCACCTCAGCCAGTGATGTGGACGACATACCACCAAGGAATGGACAACAGCCCCAGGATGTCCCTTTAGGAGTGCGCACCAGGGCCATACTGGCAGGCCGAGAGGTGCGCCCACGAGGAGAGGGGGCCAGACGTGGCGCAAAGCAAGGTCCCAAATCCGGACCAAAACCACCGAGGAGGGGTCGCAATTAATTATTAATCTCTCATCCAAGGAACTGTCACCTATAGAGATCCAAGTTCTGAACAAAGGACTATCTTTCATTCCAACGAGCTCAGTGGATTCTCTACAATGGAAAGTAGAATCCTATAGGTTGTCACGATCCCTCAAATTAAAAGAATATTTCGGCAGAAATGCTGTGGACTCCGATCCAGTGACAAAGTCAATAATACCGGCACAATTAAAGAAATTAAAGAAATCGACTTTTGACCCTATCTCACAGAATTCTTCTATCCGCACTTTTAGCAGAATGATGGACAATTTATATGAAGAACCACATGGGAAATCATGCCCCAATATGTCCCGTGAAGAATCCGCTGCTTTGTCAGGTTTGGGTAAGAGACAAGACATTATTTTTAGGAATGCGGACAAAGGGGGAGCCCTAGTGGTTCTTGACACAGCCAAATACAAACAAGAATGTGAACGATTATTGTCTGATTCAGCTACATATGGGACATTAAGACAAGATCCCACGGAGGTATTTAAGCGTGAATTGGATAAATTGCTTAAAGAGGCAGTAGATCAGGGTAGAATCACTCAATCTGTCAGTAATGCTTTAACTAGAGAGTTCCCTATTGTACCAGTGTTTTATATAATTCCTAAGGTACATAAGGATCCCCTGGACCCTCCGGGACGTCCGATTATTTCGGCCAGGGGATCATTATGTGAACCATTGTCTGTATATTGTGATGCATTTTTACAACCTTGCATTCAGAATACTAGTACACACTTGAAGGATACATCTATGCTACTTAGGAAACTAGAAGATATGGGTGAACTTGCTGAACAGACTAGCCTCGCTTCTATAGACGTAATAAGTCTTTATACATGTATACCACATGGAGCGGGGCTACAGGCTGTTAGAAGGCTGATTACGAATAATCCACTTTACAAGGGCCCTGACATTGAGTTTTTTCTAGCGTTGCTGGATTTCACCTTAACCCACAACTATTTTCTATACGATAGAATGTTTTTCCTGCAGCGCACGGGATGCGCGATGGGATCGGCCGTCGCGCCATCCTTTGCCAATACATACATGTGGGAGGTGGAGTGTGACCTGTTCTTACAAAATAGAAATATTTCTGATAGGATGAGTTTATACTGTCGTTACATAGATGATGTCCTTATTTTTTGGACAGGTGATCAATCTGAGTTGGAGTCAATAGTGCAGACACATAATTTGTCTAATAGTCCAATTAAATTGACGGTGATAATTGATGCTAAAACCATCAATTTTTTGGATGTTTGTATCACTATTGAGAACAATAGGATCAACACATCGCTGTTTGTGAAACCCACAGACAGAAACAACGTGTTGAAATATGACAGCTCACACCCTAAATCTACTATCCGCAGTTTACCGTTTTCTCAATTTTTGAGAGTCTGTCGTATTACTTCTAAACCACAGGAGAGAGATCAAGCTTTACACAACATGACATTAAAATTTTTGGAGCGAGGTTATCCCATTCAATTGCTGAAATCAGCTAGGAAAAGAGCTATAAAGAGTACTAGGGAACAACTTTTGGAACCAAAACCTCAAAAACAACTACAAGGCAGGTTCCCTTGGGTGACTAGTTTCAATACTAGCAGTTATCATTTAACCAAGAGAGCCAAGCAGATTTGGCCAATAGTAGCTACAGATAAAGGGCTGGGGGAGGTGTTTCAATCCAAACTACTGCCGAGCTACTCTAGAAATCGCAGTATACGAGATATTGTCGTTAAGACGGATATATCTCAGTTTAATACTCCCAAAGAACACTTTCTAAGCAAAAAAGCAGGGTGCTTTCGATGCAAGGGGTGCACCACATGTAGTTACATGACACCGGGCACCAAATTTTTGCACCCTCATACAGGGAAGCCATATACCATCAAATATTTTCTGTCATGTGAATCAAAGTTCGTGGTATATTTATTGACATGCCCTTGTGGCCTATCATATGTAGGCAAAACGGACTGTGCCTTTAAGACCAGAATGGCGCAACATAGATTTGCTATCCGTGAAGCCATAAAAACAGGGGATAGTGATCAACCAGTGGCCCGTCATTTTGCCAAAAAACCACATAATATGGCCACATTGCGTTACAAAATTATTGACCAAGTCCCCAATTCTCTTAGAGGCGGGGACAGATCCAAAAAATTGTTACGATTAGAAAAACACTGGATCCATGTACTTAATACACTGGCCCCAAAAGGGTTAAATGAAGCACTCAACCTGAGGTGCTTTTTATGATAGGGCACTGACAGGGGTGTGTTGCCCCCTATACATGAAGGAGACCTTATAATTATTATGTACAAATATATGACAGTCGTAGTCCAATACAGGGACACAAACGTCAGCTCTAGAAATGGTAGTTTATATGTATGCACTGGCCGATAGTAGCCTATACACTGAACAGATAAACAGCACTGTTTTTATTTATTTATGTTATTTTTTCACTTGGTTCGCTCGGATGTTGAAAGAAATGTATGTTTGTGATTATACCTGAGCGTCATATTGCATGTTTTTTACACATTTTAGCTTATGCTGCTGTTTAGTATTTTAATATCTGTATCTTGATATAACTGAATCATGAAGGTTGACATGTTGTTTACATGTTACCATGGTGTTTTCTCCTCAGCCACAACGCGTATGCCGGACGGGCCGGCGGGACGTCACTTCCGGCGGGACCGGGAGGACGCGACCGGAAACCGGGCTGCGCGGCTGGAGGCGACGGGTGATACAGACTGCACAAAGGTATTTAAACACTTTATATTCACTATTCATATGTATCCTGACGAAGGGGCTGCGTCCCCGAAACGTAGACACTGCAATAAACCTCACTTAAAAGACTACGGAGTGCCGCCTCATTGTTTGCCCTATACATCAGAGGTTTGCCTCTCAGAGGAGGGCACCGGGAGCAATTTCATTACAGCGGAGGGGACCGCAGGAGTGCCGGGTCATTTTGGAAGGTTATATATATATATATATATATGTTATGTGTGCATTTGGCAGAAACTTTTTATACCACTTAATTCCATTTTGATACAGTGCATTATGAGCGTCCTTGTGTCTTCTTTTTCTAGAAATCTTTTTCACTAAGTTCCTGTCTGGGCGATGAGCTGCTGCTGCGAACAGCGGAATTATAATGAAATCTGAGATACACATACTGTATGCTTGTACATGAGAATACATTTATGAAAAAAAATCTGAGTTTAACGTACTGTGCTGTACAGATATAATCTATGCGGGTGTGTCAGATTAGCTTGTTGAAAATTTGTTGTTACATTATTGCATAAGTAAAGATACTAATTCATACAAATACATCTGCTTTGTCATTATGGGTATTATACTGCTTTGATACTGTAACTATTATACAGAGTTCTTTGTCTGAAAGCCTTGAAGTTTGTCTGGCTTATGTGGGAAAGCATATTGGTATTTAACAGGTTTAACGATGGACACTAGTAAATGGAGATAGCATGCATGGTAAAGGCGCTGTCCCGATCCTTCACAGTACATATCAGACTAATGGTGTCATTCCGAGTTGTTCGCTCGCTAGCAGTTTTTAGCAGCCATGCAAACGCATTGTCGCTGCCCACTGGGGAGTGTATTTTCGCTTTGCAGAAGTGCGAACGCCTGTGCAGCAGAACGCCTGCAAAAAACATTTTGTGCAAAACAAGACCAGCCATGAACTTACTTTTCGTGTGCATTGATTCTAACGTTGGAGGGTTGACTTTTGACATCACACACCCGCCGAGCGTTCGCCCAGCGTTCGCCCAGCCATGCCTGCGTTTTCCCTGGCACGCCTGCGATTTTCTAAGCACTCCCTGAAAACGGTCAGTTGACACCCAGAAACGCCCCTTTCCTGTCAATCTTCTTGCGGCCGTCAGTGCAATGAAAAATTTGCTAGAACCTGTCACGCGTGCGCATTGCATGCGCAGAAATGCAATATTTTTGCCTGATCACTGCGCTGCAAACAACGGCAGCTAGCGATCAACTCGGAATGACCCCCTAAGTTAGCATCATTTATATGCAACTTCCCATTAGCGGAACTATAGTTGGTGCAGTGGCAACAGTCTACCTACAATGTAATAGCTACATCCATATTAATTTTTTTTTTTCTGTTACATGTCTGCAACTTTATGCAAACGCTACAAAAACCCTTCAATGGTGCATATATCAATGCATACAAATGTGCAAGAAATGAGATGCCCACTTTCAGCACCCATACACAATGAAATACTGATTGGTGTGCCCCTTGATGCCACCATCAGTCACACTATCAAATCTTGTACTAGACCTATGGCAGGTGCAGTTTCTCCATCCAAGTACAGTCTCCTATGTGACTGAGTGTCTCTGTAGCCAATGGCTTTCAGCAGCACGTCCACAACACTTCCATAACATGCCCATAAGATATTCCATCTCCATGCTTCTACTAGGCCACTGCCCTGTCCACCCAGGAAAGTCTGATGCATTTTCAGGACATTTCTGAGACCAAGCATCTCCTGTTTGCATCAGTCGCAACAATGACCCTGTGCGCATGCTATCTCAACACATAGGCAGTGTGACTTAGACGCACGTGCAGAAGAAAATAATCATCCTGCTGCATCTGACATCAGCAGTGCATGCGACTCAGATTCACATTTAGGGTCAAAAATCACATGTCATCTCAAGCTGTTTCAATCAATATATTAATGAGTTCAGTGTACTTCAATGGCCTCCACAGTCGCAGGTCCCAATCTAACAGAGCACCGTTGGGAGGTTTTGGAACCGGAAATTTTAAGTATGAATGTGATGCAGACAAATCGGCAGCAACTGGATGATGCAAGCAGTAGACATGTACCAGAATCTCTAAGTAGTGTTTCCACAATGTTGTTGGATCCATGCCATGAATATGGCTATTCTGGGGGCAAACAAGGGACCAACCCAGTACTAGAAAGGTTATCCTAATAAAGTGGCCCCTGAGTTCACAGTATGTTGAATTCAGAACATCAGCACTCTCAGGACTTTAAAAAATATAGCAAAAATAGTGTTTATTTGAAGTTCAACATCTTGGGTTTAGGTGCATTAATGGACTTTTATGTCTTAGTGATCAGAAATGTCAAACGTTCAATAAACATACTAATTTTAATATATTGTTGCAAGTCCTAGCGTGCTGTTCTTTTGAATATGATGTATTCAATTGATCTTTAGTCAAGCAGACCGAACATGTTCCACCATGCAGGTCAGGTCACGTGATGGCAATATGAAGGTGTGGTAGTATACTATGTAGTCAACCAAATAAATGTGCAAAAAGCGTATACAGAGTGAAAAGTATAAGCTGTTACTGATAAACATCAGTGGTAAGAGACTACAGTACGTACACACTCTACCGTTGCAGTATTGCCAACATTCTGTGTGATTTCTCCACCATAAGAAAACAGTAGGGAGGCCACCTCTGCCACATTTAGATGATCTGTGCCCTCTTGAAGGTCAGCAAACCTAAGATTAAGCAAGTAAGGGGGTAATTCAGAGTTGATCGCAGCAGCAAATTTATTAGCAGTTGGGCAAAACCGTGTGCACTACAGATGTAGCAGATATAACATTTGCAGAGAGAGTTAGATTTGGGTGGGTTATTTTGTTTCTGTGCAGGGTAAGTACTGGCTGCTTTATTTTTACACTGCAATTTAGATTTCAGTTTGAACACACCACACCCAAATCTAACTCTCTTTGCACATGTTATATCTACCCCCCCCCCCCCCCCCCCGCAGTGCACATGGTTTTGCCCAACCGCAAACAACTTTGCTGCTGCGGTCAACTCTGAATTAGGCCCAATGGTGGTCATTTCAAGTTGGTCGCTCGCTAGCAGTTTTTAGCAGCCGTGCAATTGCTATGCTGCCACTCACTGGGAGTGTATATTAGCTTAGCAGAAGTGCGAACAAATGTAACGCAGAGCGGCTACAAAATAATTTTGTGCAGTTTCAGAGTAGCTTCAAACCTACTCAGCGCTTGCAATCACTTCAGACCATTCAGTTCCTGATTTGACGTCACAAACATGCCCTGCGTTCGCCCAGTCACGCCTGCATTTTTCCAGGAACGTCTTCGTTTTTCCGAACACTCCCTGAAAATGTTCAGTTGACACCCAGAAATGCCCCCTTCCTGTCAATCACTCTGCGGCTGCCAGTGTGATTGAAAAGCATCGCTAGACCCTGAGTAAAACTACATCGTTCGTTGTAATAGTACACCGCGTGTGCGCATTACGCCGCATACGCATGCGCAGAAGTGCCTTTTTTTGCCACAACAATGCACAGCGAGCGAATGCAGCTAGCGAACAACTCGGAATGATCACCAATGTCTGTTCTTCCAATCCTTCCCTACGCTGTTAATGGACTGAAAGTATAGTTTACATCATGGCAAGAGTGTTCTTATGGGAGTTTCTTTATCCTCAACAGATGACATTCCAGCTCTATTATGCTTTCTCAGGTTTGTGGGGAATCTTGTCTGGTAAAGGAGGTGCCAACCTTCACCTCCTCTTTTAGAACTATGAGTAAGAACTAATATTGTTCAATAGATGGCAACATTTATTGTATCCTTGTATTGATATCAACACTTGTCTCCATGGGATCCAGTTTGCAGGCATGCTTCAGTGCTGTTTATGGTGCAGTGAAGTTTCCATCCTGAGGAATTAAATATTAGCTTGAGGAATTATGTATTGACCAATAACATTTGAGTCTCATTTATTGCACAAGCTGTAGCAAGATATTAGACAGAAATATTATCTTTACGTGCATTTCATGCATGATTTAACTTTTGCTGTTATATTTCACACATACTCTTTGGGCTCATTTCAAAATTTGAGATTCACCATCTGATTTTGGACTTGCATTGAAGCTTCACCATCATTGGACTCAGAAAGCTCTTTCTCTGTTATAAACAGCAGAATCTCTGTCTGCGAGCAATAAAATCTAGTACTAACTGCCAAATATGTTCTTAATCACGGATTTGACTGAGAAACCACAAAGTGGTTCCCCTGGTGAAGTCTGTATTCTTAGATTTAGATCCAACATATTTTAAGTTTACCGCTTTTTATAGATCCCCTTACTTTTACCCGATCAACTTGAGTGTACTAATGATTTAAATAACAACAAACCCAAAGCACGTTTCATAGGCTTCATTTTCCATTTAGAACTAAATCTGATGATGTCATATATTGACTTCAATTCAGACTGCAGCTGTTCATCTATGCTCTAAAACCTCTGTTTTCAATGAATTCTGGTCAATTGTTAGTACAGCTGGTCCACCTGCACCGCAGTGCTCTGGAGACTCCTCCTGTGCTTCTGTGCCCAGCTGAAATTCTTGTTTTGTGCTTTGCTTCTCCATCTGGGACTCTGATGTGAATAGCAATTCTGCCAGGTTTTTCATTTCTTTTACTAACATTACTATATTTACTTTACTCCTAAACATGCATTTACTACTACTGTATGAAGGTTGTTGCAACTGCTCAGTTATTCACCTAAATTGTAAATTATGTATTCTACATATACTGCAGGCCTGAACATATAAAGCTGGCCATTCTAGGGAGCAGTTAAAACATGCACATAGAGTATGTAGTCGGCAATAATAAATATGTGTACACCTATATAAAACTTTATTACAATATCTGCTGTAGACTACAATGGAGTTAATGCACCTGCATCAGCTGTTTCAATCTTTCTGCTACTTTTACCATGTAGTACATACTTCAACCTTTTTCTATAAAGATAGCTGTACAGACCAAAAACTCTGCGTCACTTATGGGAAAACCAAAATGTAATACAATATAAGTATACTTTCATTAATACCATTGAAGCATGTTAATGTTCCGTGTAATATTGGTAATTCAATATTAAAGTGACTTGTTTTTATTTTTGTATTTTTTTTATTATTACTGTTAAACTGGTTAATGCTGGCCTGTAGAGCTTGTCTCATTGTCCCAGCCAAGACAAGCAGTGCACTTTTATATCATCGTCGGTGTCATCGCAGAGGTGGATTAATTACAGTGTAGACAGTTATTTATAAGATAAAAGTAATAATCCCATTAAAACTTTTGTCCCAGACCTGATTTATATACTCTAGAACTCCTCTTCAAAATCATATGAGGTAAGGTAGAAAACAGCCACCAATGGCCTCATTTGCAGTTGGAAACATTTTACATTAAAGCACAGATGTAAAAACTGACATAAAAATTACAATTGTGTGTGTATCCGGAGGTACATGCTGTAAGCATATATTCATTTGGCACAGATACCAGACATCATCATCACGTTGATAATGATGACTGCCGTTTTAATGTTGAATTTAAAAATAAGGAAAAACATTTGAAAAAAGATGTGTCATGCTTATAGCCTGAGCAAGTGCAAGAAGCATTTCAGTCTGCATTTTATTTTCTGTGCATGCACAGTATGGAAATTGTAGACCAAAAAAAGTCTACTTGAGCTCCCCTGTTATAGTCTCTTGTGTAAATACTCTGCTCTTATTCACAGTATAAACACAATGACGTTACTTAGAGGTAAAGTTGACAATAGCATGGCCACTCAAAGTAGAATGTAGAAATAACAATGAGTAAAGTTATCAAAAAATAGTAAGAGAATTAAGTTCAGAAGAAAAGTCTCCCCCTACTACATGAAATCCAACTTCTAAGCAGAATGTAAAGGGTTTGTGGTCTGTAATATATGGATATAGTAAGCTTCTGATGTCTGTTCCCTCTGGGATTATGTTTGATCCTACAGTATATGTGTCTTGAAAGAAAAATAAAGACAGAACTGCATTGTGCTGTTTAATAAAATTATAAGGAGTTGAATCAGTTTTAGATACGCCATCTAAAATACAGATGTTTTTGCAAACTGGACTCATTCCCACCAAACAGCCCCTCTTGTCACAACAGGTCATGGGTGACTCGGCTGCACAGTCTGTTTTGCTGAAAATGTTCATCTTTGTTGCCCAAATAAAACAACTGGAAGTGACAGTTACTTAGCTAGATGGCACTGACCAATTTTATGTGTAATGGTGGCCATACACTTGTGGTGCTAACCTTCGATTTCGACCGAATCTGTGAGAGAAATCTAAGGATTGTATGCACATTTTAGGTACCTTTCGACACGATGCGCGGGCACGCCTGTCGAATCTCACTTCTCAAGATAGTATGTGCTGCACTTAATATGTATTGAATTGCACTGCGATCGCATGTGTTTTTTTAAAACACATGCTATATATCGCACTGCGATGTGCGATGGGCACCCCCCGGGAGCGGATGGAGGCCGCTTGCACTCGGTGGTGACATGCCCATCACGTGATTACCATGCGATCTATCGCATGATCGCATGGTAATCAATTTGGCAGTTCAGGTGCGATTTCATCACACCTGAACTGCCAGTGCGATGCCACGCGATTTCGCGTCACGGGGCATCGCACAAGTGTATGGGCATCATAACATTAGTACATCTGTGTGCGACTCTGTATACAAAGTGCTACAATGCAGCATCAGCGGCTCTTTCTCATAAAAATTCTGTTGTGCTTCATTTACAACTTTGTATGTGTTTAAAACGAATTCCTGTGCAGTCAACGTTGCAGCCCAGTGTCTCTAACAGGGCCGTAACTACGTGTGTGCCAAGTGGGCTTGGAACACAGCGCAGTTGCCCTGAGGGTGCACGGCCAGCGGCATGTAATGAGTCAAATTGACTCATTACATGCCGCCTCTGCTGTGGTGGGAGAAGAGACCAGCGCCGGGCAGCGGAGAAGGAGGAGGAGGGAGGGGGAGCAGGGAGCCGCAGCAGCGCTATGTCATTGGTAGTAAGCGCCGCTGCAGCATCCCCCTCTCCTTCTGTATTGGCTGCCCGGCGCTGCTGTGGATGCTGGGATGCGGTTCCTCCATCCCAGCATCCACAGCAGCGCCGGGCAGCCAATACGGAAGGAGAGGGGGATGCTGCAGCGGCGCTTACTACCAATGACATAGCGCTGCCCTGGCTCCCTGCTCCCCCTCCCTCCTCCTCCTTCTCACCTCACTGCCTGCACCGAGGGAGCTGCACGAGGAGCCTGACTGCCAGCAGGGAGATGGTAAGTATGTCTCTCTCTCTCTCTCTCTCTCTCTCAGGGGGACACCGTCTGCCGCAATGTGTAAAAAGGGGGACTGGCTGCCACAATGTGTAAAAAGGGGGCCTGGCTACTGCAATGTGTAAAAAGGGGGACTGGCTGCCGCAATGTGTAAAGAGGGGGCCTGGCTGCCGCAATGTGTAAAGAGGGGGCCTGGCTGCCGCAATGTGTAAAAAGGGGGACTGGCTGCCGCAATGTGTAAAAAGGGGGCCTGGCTGCCGCAATGTGTAAAAAGGGGGCCTGGCTGCCGCAATGTGTAAAAAGGGGGACTGGCTGCCACAATGTGTAAAGAGGGGGCCTGGCTGCCGCAATGTGTAAAAAGGGGGACTGGCTGCCGCATGTGTAAAAAGGGGGACTGGCTGCCGCAATGTGTAAAGAGGGGGCCTGGCTGCCGCAATGTGTAAAAAGGGGGACTGGCTGCCGCAATGTGTAAAAAGGGGGCCTGGCTGCCGCAATGTGTAAAAAGGGGGACTGGCTGCCGCAATGTGTAAAAAGGGGGACTGTCTGCTGTAATGTGTAAAAAGGGGGACGCTGTCTGCTGTAATGTATAAAAGGGGCTCTACCTGGTGTAGTGGCGCTACTGTGCAGCGTAATTTGAATAATGTAGACTACTGTGCACCGTAGTATGAATTGCTATTATTTTGTGGCCATGCCCCTTCCCCGTGAAGCCACGCCCCTATAATTTTTTTGCGCGCCTACGGCGCGCACTACCCCTATCTTCCATGAGGGGGGGGCGCCACTGTCGTTTCTTGCACACAGCGCTAAAATGCCTAGTTACGGCACTGGTCTCTAATATAGTTTGAATGATGTTTGACTGCATCTGAGATGGGAATAAGAAGCAAAATGTTAAGATAAAGTTGCTATGCTATACCACACTCAGTGCGAACCAGTCGTGTCGGGAGTTTGATGCCATATGGCATATTGAGAATGGGTGTATACGATCACATCTATATGCTGGCCTTTATGTTTTCTCAACGATCAAATTATTCTACATATACAAAACCTTAAGATGTTGTTATGCACACCAGTGCCAGAGGGAATGTACTGGTGTCTGAACGGTGAGGGATGCAAAACAAATGAACTCACAGACAGACTGGGGAATATGACATTACATACACAGAATGTGATAGGGTAACAAAATAAACACAAAGTGAACAGAGAAGCCCAAAGGCTATGAAACTGGGTGTCTCCCTAATATTAGGAATGCTCAGATGGAAAGAAGCAAGATGTAGTGATTTAATACGTAGAGAACCCGAAATGCTGTTGCTAAGGGCAACAGCAAAACCCCAAAGGGTTACCAACGGGTGTGGCAGTAAACTCCTTGGTCAGAGATAGAATAATAGACACAAGGAGAGTCTCCACAATCCTAGTCCTCACTTGCAGTGCACTGGTTCAGCTTACTGCCACTAAACTGACACCTGAACACCTTGCACAGTGAGAAAGGATTTTGGCAGGCAAGTCTGAGAATACAGCCGCAAACTTGCTAGGTTCACAGAGTAGCAAAAGAACCCCAGCACGTTAAACGACTGACTCCAGTCTTACTGCTAGGTCTGGATTGGCAGAGTGTAATACCAAATCCCAAGGCCTATTTGCAGTAAGCAACAAACAAATACAAAGTTTACACAGTACTAGCTAGCTTTCAGGAACTGACTAACCAACAAAGATTCAGCAGCATCTGCCTAACCTGAGAAGAGGGTTTATATAGCAGGTGCTGTCCACGCCCCACTCCGACCTCACAGACTGTGAGCACAAAAACCAGCACCGGATCCCCTGCCGTGCACAGAGCCTGTAACCATTGCACAGCAAAAGACCCGAACCGGAGTATCAGCTACGCTCAGGTTATTCCGCTAGCACTTGTCTCCCGGTTGCCATGACGACGTGGCAGCACAGAGCAGGAGACACTAACAGATGTACAGTATAACACATCCATGTAACAATTAATAAAATCCTGGATGTCAGAAACAGAAAACAGTCTTTATCATGGAGATGCATAAAGAAAATATATTTGTGCATTCATAGTTTCAGCCAGGGACGTGCAGTCAGGGGAGGCAGTGCCTCACCTGTCATATCCTTTCATTCTCCAGAGTTTTGACTATAAAATGATTAGACTAATACAAAGAAGATATTTATAACATATAATCATCTTCTTCGTATTACAGTAATCATTTGTATAGTTAAGACTCTCCAGATGTTAGTATCTCTGTGAAACTGCAGGGAGAAACGAGACGTGAGGCAGCAACATCTCTGCCTCACTTCTCATACTTGGGGACTGCTACAGCGCTGCATGAAGAGCGAGGCGGGGTTACACAGTGGCCAATCACGCCAGTTAAAACAGAGCCAAGTGAGGCATGCCTCACAGTGGCTAGAGCTGTGATTGGATACTTGGATGTGTCATTTGACTATCCATGAAGAGACCGCAGTACCGCATTAGGAACACAATGGCCGACCGAGGCTGCCCAGTTTCTGCAGCCCAGACCCGCTGTTATAGTAAGTGCCAACCTTCCCCCGCACAGGAGAGGAAGCCGTCTCCACTGCATCGCCGGGCCCCGCATACCTGGAGGAGGTTGCAGAACATACCAAAAGAAGCCTGGCCATATACTGGGGGAGAGGGGTGCAGACCCGAGTCCCCTGTCCACCACCAGCCGCCGAGCTCAGTCTCCCCTTTTCCATCTCAAAATCCCAGCAGCAGTTGAGTGACAGAAGAGACCCCGGCACTGTTGCCCACTGTGCGCTCACCGCTTACAGATCAGGCAGTGCAGCGATGAGCAGCGCTCCCTTTATCTGTGTAAGGGGAGGCAGCGTTTGCCGGCAGTGTCAGACTGAGCGCCTGCCCCTAACAGCCCGGCTCCCGCACGCAGAGCCCCTTCCCTCCTCAGGCTCTGCTTTACGTGATCTCCATGAGCAGCAGCGCTGGTTGCAGTGTGTGGAGCAGTGAGACTGGGAGAGGGGACTGATGCTGACGGTCACGGTGGAGAGTACGGGGCAAGCTGCGGTAATGCGTTAGTGCAGAACATACACCCGGCTCAGCTACTATTATATCATTTTAGTGCTTGGGACAATGAGGAGGGGGCGATCAGCGGTGTGTGTGTGTGTGTGTCACCATTTGATGTTGTTCTTAGTAGAATACCTACCATTTGCCTTCATTACGGGCAGCTGAAAGACCAAGTTCACTTTCCTTCTATGACTTGTACCTAGTTTTGTATCCACCAGTCTACACAATGAACATGTCTGAAACCTTTCACTCTTTGTGCTGCCTCAGGAGGGGATGTAGTTATCATTTTAGGTTGAGGGTTCTCCTGAGGTGTTGGGTATGCTTTACCGGTGGCCGGGATCTCAGCGGTCAGCATACCGACGCCAGGATCCCAGCCGCCAGAATGCCGGCAGCAGCCCGAGGGATATTCTCACTCGTGAATGTACACGACACCCATAAAGTGGGAATAAAACCAGGCCCGGCGCTACCCGCTCAGCGAAGGGATGCAGTGCAGGGAGGCGCTGGGACGGATAGGCGCTTCCACTGCTCTGCATCCCTTCCCTGCTGCGCCGTCCTGTCCCCCCTGCTGCCACTGCTGTGTCTGTCACTGTATGACAGGCACTGGCAGCGGGCACCTGCAGCATGATACGCCTCCTCCCTCCCCTCACCTCATCTCATCTGTGTGACTGTGAGAGCGCCGAGTACGGGACAGAAGGGGGCGGAGCTACACGGGACGGTAGGGGGCGTGGTTAAACGGCCGTAAGGGGGCGGAGCTACACGGACCTGGCTGCTGTATAGAGGGAGACTAGATTAGGTAAGTGGAGGGTGAGAGAGAAGTGTGTGTGTGTGTGGTGGGTGTGTATGTGTGTGTATATATGTGTGAATTGTGTGTGTGTGTGTGTGTGTGTGTGTGTGTGTGTGTGTGTGTGTGTGTGGTATGTCTGTGCGCGCGCTCTATGGACGCCACTACTTGGGGGGCATTACGTATAAGGACGCTATTATAAAAAGGGGGGCATTACGTGTAACAACGCTACTACTGGGGGGGCCATTACGTGTAAGGACGCTAATACTACTGGGGTGCACTACGTATAAGGACGCTACTACTATTGGGGGGTATTACGTATAAGGACGCGTCTACTACTGGGGGTGCATTATGTATAAGAATGCTACTACTACTCGGGGGGCATTATGTATAAGGATGCTACTACTACTGTAGGGGCATTATGTATAAGGATGCTACTACTACTGGGGTGCTTTACATATAAGGACGCTACTACTACGGGTGGGGCATTACGTATAAGGATGCTACTACTACGGGTGGGGCATTACGTATAAGATTAATAAGATTGTGCTACATTGTGGCGTAATTTTAAATGGGGGTACTACTGTGTGGCCATGCCCCTTACTTGTGAGACCACACCCCTTTTCCCGGCGCGCGCCAAAGGAATATGGGAGGGCGCAAATTTATAGTTTGCAGGGGGGCGCCGAACACCCTAGCACCGGCCCTGAATAAAACCTTCATGGCAAGCACAGTAAGCCCGCAAGGGGCTTCGTTGTGCTTGCCCTCCTGCCGGCATTCTGCCGGCCGGGATCCCTGCCGCCGGTAAAGCATACCCAACACCTCAGGAGAGCCCTCAACCTAAAATGGTTTCCTACTACTGCAAAGGGATAAGAGAGTCTAACAGAACAGGCACACATTCAGTGACAGATTTACTTTTAAGAAATGCAGTGTGTGGATTACATGGGGCAGATCCAGTGATCTCACAGTAATGGTGCTCATATGAAATTCATCATGTTGGATTTCCTTGATTCACCAACCAATTACTGCCATACAGCACTGAGGTCATGGGTTCGATTCCCACCATGCCCCTAGCTGTGTGGAGTTTGTATATTCTCCCCGTACTGGCATGGGTTTCCTCCGGGTACTCCGGTTTCCTCCCAAAATCCAAAAATATACTGGTAGGTTAATTTTCTCCCAACAAAATTAACCCTAGTGAACGTTTCTGTGTGTACATTTGATAGGGAACATAGATTGTAAGCTCCACTGGTGCAGGGACTGATGTGAATGGTCAAGTACAGTGCTGCGGAATATGTGTGCGCTATATAAATAACTGTTAATAAATAAATAATATGTATATATGTGGCTGTGTGTGTATGTGGCTGTGCGTGTGTGTGCATGTATGGCTGTGTGTGTGCATGTGGATGTGTGGGTTGGTGGTGAAAATGAGGGGGAAGGGGGCCCCATCGTCTGTTTCGCCTCCGGGCGTCTCATATGAACTTACGCCCCAGCTGTGCATGTGTGTGTGTGTGTACCGCTCGGTGTATATGTCCATACTTCATTCAGTGAGTCATTAGTATATGAGTACAATGCCTTTTTTTCTTTGATATATATATGATCAGGTCAGAATCCCAAAGGTCAGGATCCCAGCAGTCGCAATACCAACGCTGGAATCTTGACACTACTCAGAAATTCCAGCGCCAGTGTCCCGATGTTCATCACTATCCCAGCACTGGGATTCCAAATGAGACTATTACAGGCTGCCGAAGAGGTAAGCCGGGGTGGGGGGGTTGTTAGGTTTACCCTGCAGAGCAAGGGTTAGGGTTAGGCTGCGAGGGAAGATTAGGGTTAGGAGTTTTAGGGATCAGGGATAGCTTTTAAAATTTGCCAGTGTTGGTATTTTAAATATCAGGATGCCGCTGTTGCATCCGACTGCTGGGATCCCGATACCAATGTAAATATATATATATATTGATGTATATGTGTGTGTGTGTTTATTTATATAATGTGTGTAAATCTGACTCTTATGCTAGCTAGTGCCTCCCCAGTCATTAACCACACCGCACGTCACTGGTTTCAGCAAATACTAACATTAATCCTGGCGTGCATTAAACCTAATGCAAGAAGTTGAAGAATTATGAGGCAGACATTTCTTACTTGCCCATATTTCCATCCAAATCTCCAAAACATTGTCCCAATTAGCAGTAGAGACATTTTTTCATCTTACTTACCAGCAAAGACCTGCTTAATTTTTCTCGTAGTGAACTCATATTTTTCATTGTGATGGTTTCTACTTTACTATGCAAGCACAGATTAAAAAGAAAATGGTTTAATAGAAGGGCAGCCAGAATTTTTGACTCCAGTGATCTACTTTAATAGCTGAAAAGCTTTTGTGGTCTACCAAGTAGACACATTTGCGTATGCCCCCTAAGAGAGGGCATGATGTGCATGGATTTGCTGCAAGAGGCATGGGGAGTGTACTGCTAAATCACAAATTGACATCCACAGGAGAAAAGCATACACATTGGCCCACACAGTAGTAAAACACATTGTTATTCACAAAAAAAATCCAAATACATTGGGCCTAATTCAGAGTTGACCGCAGCAGCAAATTTGTTAGCAGTTGGGCAAAACCATGTGCACTGCAGGGGGGGGGGGGGGGGGGGGGGCAGATATAACATGTGCAGAGAGAGTTAGATTTGGGTGTGGTGTGTTCAATCTGCAATCTAAATTGCAGTGTAAAAATAAAGCAGCCAGTATTTACCCTGCACAGAAACAAAATAACCCACCCAAATCTAACTCTCTCTGCACATGTTATATCTGCCTCCCTTGCAATGCACATGGTTTTGCCCAACTGCTAACAAAGTTCTTGCTGCGATCAACTCAGAATTACCCCCATTGTCCCCAACAGGAAAAACACACACACACAGTCCCCCACAGGGAAAATAAATTAATTTCCCCCCACGAAAATTAAAATAAAACATACTGACTTGACCTGTCTGAGAGAGAAGCTCCCAGTCGGTCCCTTTCCTCAGTTGTGGGTGGCACTGGCAGTCTACCACCTGCCTCAGTGCAGAGCGGGCTGAGGTTTCTCGAATGTCTGCCAGTCTTGACTAGTCCAGGGTCCCAGTGGGACGGAGGAGTAGCAGGGTGCGTCAGTGGGTCCCAGCTGTAGTGAGGTTTGACGTTGTCTGCAGCCGTCAGCCATTCCTGCGGACCGGCTGCTGATCAAAAGAAGAGGCCGCTCTTTGAATCTGATTAAGGCGCCGATTGTGCACCAATCACGGCTGGCGGACCGCCAGCCAATGAGAAGGTGCCACTAGGCAGCTTCTCATTGGCTGGCGGTGCGCGAGCCATGATTGGCTCACATGCTCACCCACTTTTTTTTAAAAAAAAGCCTTGCTTTCTTTTTATTGGCAGCCGGTCCGCCCATGAGCCAGGATTGGCTGGCGGCTGCTGCAAGTTTCCAAGTACACTGATCAGACGCTAGTGGCCGGACGGAGGCGGAACTGGTTCCGCCTTCAATTTGAAGTGACGGAACGCAGTTCCGCCCCGTTCCGGCCCACTTTAAGCACTGGATATACTGAAGCAGTGAGTGTGGCTATATATATATATATATATATATATATATTCCACTCCAGGAGACTGTACATCAGGTGCAAAGAAGACACTGCAAGCTTTGCTTTAGTCAATGTTTCGTAGCCTCGCTCCTTTATCAAGACAAACAGTGTAGTAAGACGTACAAACATTTATAACGAGTTTACCACCTCCAGTGAATCGCTCCCACCACCGGCACCCACCCAGAGATCCGGTGACGTCACAAACACTCCTCCGTGCTGACGAACCAGGACCTCACGCAGGGTGCGTCTACATGACATCTCATCTGACGCTGTCCGGGATCCCCACACATCACAGGTGCAGACACCCGCCTCCGTGTGTAAGGACAAAAATGTGAAAAAAAAACATCATCATCCTGACTGTGCAATCAAGTTTACCATAAAGAACAAGTGGTAACTTGCTGGTAGGTTAGTGTCTGCTGACCCCTATTCTAATATATATTATGTAACCGACTGGTATGACATACGTGTCTAGGGACTAAGGGGTCTATTTACTAAGGCTTGGATGGAGATAAAGTGGATGGAGTTAAAGTACCAGCCAACTAGTTCCTAACTGTCATTTTTCAAACACAGCCTGTGACATGTAAGCTAGATGCTGATTGGCTGGTACTTTATCTCCGTTCAAGGCTTAGTAAATATACCCCTAAACCACATAATTACAGAATACATATAATATTGCTGAACTCTGTAAACTCAGAGAACCTCACAGAACAAAGTTTTTGAAATATAGTAGCCTCAGTAAGACACTATTAGTGGCGCTCATACATAATAACTTTAATTCAAATGGCATAATGACCCTCTAATATTTAAAACTGAGAGTTACAGCGGATAATGATCCTTCCTAAAAATGGAGAGAAGGAGATCTTTTCATTCAATCCAAGTGGTTCTACTGTTTGTAAAATTGAAATCCATTTGGTCTCACGCTGTCTCCTGCTGTTAGGGGAGATGTACTAAGCCTGAAAAGTGATAAATATCACTGTGATAAAGTACCAGCCAATCGGCTCCTAACTGCCATGTCACAGGCTGTGTTTGAAAAATGACAGTTAAGAGCCGATTGGCTGGTACTTTATTACAGTGATATTTATCACTTTTCAAGCTTAGTACATCTGGCCCATTGTGTTTTCTGGTACCCAGTCTATCATTTTGTAGCGCATAGAAGAGAGCGAATGGTGACACTCTTTGAAGTGTCGTGCAACGGGTTGTTCTGATCCCTTGCCATCTAAAGCTGCACAAATGCTGGATCGGTGCATAGCTATGCGTTCCTTTAGTTGTTGGATGGTTTTACGCACATTAAGTTTTCCACAGTGACATCTTATGTTGTAGACTACGTATCTACTGGTACAAGTCAAGGGATACTTGGTGTTGAATTTCTTACCCGACATCGGGTGAACAAAGGTATTATCAGTAGAGATGAGCGCCTGAAATTTTTCGGGTTTTGTGTTTTGGTTTTGGGTTCGGTTCCGCGGCCGTGTTTTGGGTTCGAACGCGTTTTGGCAAAACCTCACCGAATTTTTTTTGTTGGATTCGGGTGTGTTTTGGATTCGGGTGTTTTTTTCAAAAAACACTAAAAAACAGCTTAAATCATAGAATTTGGGGGTCATTTTGATCCCAAAGTATTATTAACCTCAAAAACCATAATTTACACTCATTTTCAGTCTATTCTGAATACCTCACACCTCACAATATTATTTTTAGTCCTAAAATTTGCACCGAGGTCGCTGTGTGAGTAAGATAAGCGACCCTAGTGGCCGACACAAACACCGGACCCATCTAGGAGTGGCACTGCAGTGTCACGCAGGATGCCCCTTCCAAAAAACCCTCCCCAAACAGCACATGACGCAAAGAAAAAAAGAGGCGCAATGAGGTACCTGTGTGAGTAAGATTAGCGACCCTAGTGGCCGACACAAACACCGGGCCCATCTAGGAGTGGCACTGCAGTGTCACGCAGGATGGCCCTTCCAAAAAACCCTCCCCAAACAGCACATGACGCAAAGAAAAAAAGAGGCGCAATGAGGTAGCTGTGTGAGTAAGATTAGCGACCCTAGTGGCCGACACAAACACCGGGCCCATCTAGGAGTGGCACTGCAGTGTCACGCAGGATGTCCCTTCCAAAAAACCCTCCCCAAACAGCACATGACGCAAAGAAAAAAAGAGGCGCAATGAGGTAGCTGTGTGAGTAAGATTAGCAACCCTAGTGGCCGACACAAACACCGGGCCCATCTAGGAGTGGCACTGCAGTGTCACGCAGGATGTCCCTTCCAAAAAACCCTCCCCAAACAGCACATGACGCAAAGAAAAAAAGAGGCGCAATGAGGTAGCTGACTGTGTGAGTAAGATTAGCGACCCTAGTGGCCGACACAAACACCGGGCCCATCTAGGAGTGGCACTGCAGTGTCACGCAGGATGTCCCTTCCAAAAAACCCTCCCCAATCAGCACATGATGCAAAGAAAAAGAAAAGAAAAAAGAGGTGCAAGATGGAATTGTCCTTGGGCCCTCCCACCCACCCTTATGTTGTATAAACAAAACAGGACATGCACACTTTAACCAACCCATCATTTCAGTGACAGGGTCTGCCACACGACTGTGACTGATATGACGGGTTGGTTTGGACCCCCCCCAAAAAAGAAGCAATTAATCTCTCCTTGCACAAACTGGCTCTACAGAGGCAAGATGTCCACCTCATCTTCACCCTCCGATATATCACCGTGTACATCCCCCTCCTCACAGATTATCAATTCGTCCCCACTGGAATCCACCATCTCAGCTCCCTGTGTACTTTGTGGAGGCAATTGCTGCTGGTCAATGTCTCCGCGGAGGAATTGATTATAATTCATTTTAATGAACATCATCTTCTCCACATTTTCTGGATGTAACCTCGTACGCCGATTGCTGACAAGGTGAGCGGCGGCACTAAACACTCTTTCGGAGTACACACTTGTGGGAGGGCAACTTAGGTAGAATAAAGCCAGTTTGTGCAAGGGCCTCCAAATTGCCTCTTTTTCCTGCCAGTATAAGTACGGACTGTGTGACGTGCCTACTTGGATGCGGTCACTCATATAATCCTCCACCATTCTATCAATGTTGAGAGAATCATATGCAGTGACAGTAGACGACATGTCCGTAATCGTTGTCAGGTCCTTCAGTCCGGACCAGATGTCAGCATCAGCAGTCGCTCCAGACTGCCCTGCATCACCGCCAGCGGGTGGGCTCGGAATTCTGAGCCTTTTCCTCGCACCCCCAGTTGCGGGAGAATGTGAAGGAGGAGATGTTGACAGGTCGCGTTCCGCTTGACTTGACAATTTTGTCACCAGCAGGTCTTTCAACCCCAGCAGACTTGTGTCTGCCGGAAAGAGAGATCCAAGGTAGGCTTTAAATCTAGGATCGAGCACGGTGGCCAAAATGTAGTGCTCTGATTTCAACAGATTGACCACCCGTGAATCCTTGTTAAGCGAATTAAGGGCTGCATCCACAAGTCCCACATGCCTAGCGGAATCGCTCCCTTTTAGCTCCTTCTTCAATGCCTCCAGCTTCTTCTGCAAAAGCCTGATGAGGGGAATGACCTGACTCAGGCTGGCAGTGTCTGAACTGACTTCACGTGTGGCAAGTTCAAAGGGCATCAGAACCTTGCACAACGTTGAAATCATTCTCCACTGCACTTGAGACAGGTGCATTCCACCTCCTATATCGTGCTCAATTGTATAGGCTTGAATGGCCTTTTGCTGATCCTCCAACCTCTGAAGCATATAGAGGGTTGAATTCCACCTCGTTACCACTTCTTGCTTCAGATGATGGCAGGGCAGGTTCAGTAGTTTTTGGTGGTGCTCCAGTCTTCTGTACGTGGTGCCTGTACGCCGAAAGTGTCCCGCAATTCTTCTTGCCACCGACAGCATCTCTTGCACGCCCCTGTCGTTTTTTAAAAAATTCTGCACCACCAAATTCAAGGTATGTGCAAAACATGGGACGTGCTGGAATTTGCCCATATTTAATGCACACACAATATTGCTGGCGTTGTCCGATGCCACAAATCCACAGGAGAGTCCAATTGGGGTAAGCCATTCCGCGATGATCTTCCTCAGTTGCCGTAAGAGGTTTTCAGCTGTGTGCGTATTCTGGAAAGCGGTGATACAAAGCGTAGCCTGCCTAGGAAAGAGTTGGCGTTTGCGAGATGCTGCTACTGGTGCCGCCGCTGCTGTTCTTGCGGCGGGAGTCCATACATCTACCCAGTGGGCTGTCACAGTCATATAGTCCTGACCCTGCCCTGCTCCACTTGTCCACATGTCCGTGGTTAAGTGGACATTGGGTACAACTGCATTTTTTAGGACACTGGTGAGTCTTTTTCTGACGTCCGTGTACATTCTCGGTATCGCCTGCCTAGAGAAGTGGAACCTAGATGGTATTTGGTAACGGGGGCACACTGCCTCAATAAATTGTCTAGTTCCCTGTGAACTAACGGCGGATACCGGACGCACGTCTAACACCAACATAGTTGTCAAGGCCTCAGTTATCCGCTTTGCAGTAGGATGACTGCTGTGATATTTCATCTTCCTCGCAAAGGACTGTTGAACAGTCAATTGCTTACTGGAAGTAGTACAAGTGGGCTTACGACTTCCCCTCTGGGATGACCATCGACTCCCAGCGGCAACAACAGCAGCGCCAGCAGCAGTAGGCGTTACACGCAAGGATGCATCGGAGGAATCCCAGGCAGGAGAGGACTCGTCAGAATTGCCAGTGACATGGCCTGCAGGACTATTGGCATTCCTGGGGAAGGAGGAAATTGACACTGAGGGAGTTGGTGGGGTGGTTTGCGTGAGCTTGGTTACAAGAGGAAGGGATTTACTGGTCAGTGGACTGCTTCCGCTGTCACCCAAAGTTTTTGAACTTGTCACTGACTTATTATGAATGCGCTGCAGGTGACGTATAAGGGAGGATGTTCCGAGGTGGTTAACGTCCTTACCCCTACTTATTACAGCTTGACAAAGGGAACACACGGCTTGACACCTGTTGTCCGCATTTCTGGTGAAATACCTCCACACCGAAGAGCTGATTTTTTTGGTATTTTCACCTGGCATGTCAACGGCCATATTCCTCCCACGGACAACAGGTGTCTCCCCGGGTGCCTGACTTAAACAAACCACCTCACCATCAGAATCCTCCTGGTCAATTTCCTCCCCAGCGCCAGCAACACCCATATCCTCCTCATCCTGGTGTACTTCAACACTGACATCTTCAATCTGACTATCAGGAACTGGACTGCGGGTGCTCCTTCCAGCACTTGCAGGGGGCGTGCAAATGGTGGAAGGCGCATGCTCTTCACGTCCAGTGTTGGGAAGGTCAGGCATCGCAACCGACACAATTGGACTCTCCTTGTGGATTTGGGATTTCGAAGAATGCACAGTTCTTTGCTGTGCTGCTTTTGCCAGCTTGAGTCTTTTCATTTTTCTAGCGAGAGGCTGAGTGCTTCCATCCTCATGTGAAGCTGAACCACTAGCCATGAACATAGGCCAGGGCCTCAGCCGTTCCTTGCCACTCCGTGTCGTAAATGGCATATTGGCAAGTTTACGCTTCTCCTCCGACAATTTTATTTTAGGTTTTGGAGTCCTTTTTTTTCTGATATTTGGTGTTTTGGATTTGACATGCTCTGTACTATGACATTGGGCATCGGCCTTGGCAGACGACGTTGCTGGCATTTCATCGTCTCGGCCATGACTAGTGGCAGCAGCTTCAGCACGAGGTGGAAGTGGATCTTGATCTTTCCCTAATTTTGGAACCTCAACATTTTTGTTCTCCATATTTTAATAGGCACAACTAAAAGGCACCTCAGGTAAACAATGGAGATGGATACTAGTATACAATTATGGACTGCCTGCCGACTGCAGACACAGAGGTAGCCACAGCCGTGAACTACCGTACTGTACTGTGTCTGCAGCTAATATAGACTGGTTGATAAAGAGAAGATGTCTATGTAACTATGTATGTATAAAGAAGACTGAAAAAAATCCACGGTTAGGTGGTATACAATTATGGACGGACTGCCTGCCGAGTGCAGACACAGAGGTAGCCACAGCCGTGAACTACCGTACTGTACTGTGTCTGCAGCTAATATAGACTGGTTGATAAAGAGAAGATGTCTATGTAACTATGTATGTATAAAGAAGAATGAAAAAAAAACACGGTTAGGTGGTATACAATTATGGACGGACTGCCTGCCGAGTGCAGACACAGAGGTAGCCACAGCCGTGAACTACCGTACTGTACTGTGTCTGCAGCTAATATAGACTGGTTGATAAAGAGAAGATGTCTATGTAACTATGTATGTATAAAGAAGAATGAAAAAAATCCACGGTTAGGTGGTATTACAATTATGGACGGACTGCCTGCCGAGTGCAGAGACACAGAGGTAGCCACAGCCGTGAACTACCGTACTGTGTCTGCTGCGACTGGATGATAAATGATATAAAAAATATATATATATCACTACTGCAGCCTGACAGGTATATATTATATATTATATAATGACGGACCTGCTGGACACTGTCTGTCAGCAGAATGAGTTTTATTTTTATAGAATAAAAAAAAAAAAACACACAAGTGAAGTCACACGACGAGTGTTTAACTTTTTCAGGCAATCACAATATAAGTATACTACTAACTATACTGGTGGTCAGTGTGGTCAGGTCACTGGTCAGTCACACTGGCAGTGGCACTCCTGCAGCAAAAGTGTGCACTGTTTAATTTTAATATAATATGTACTCCTGGCTCCTGCTATAACCTATAACTGGCACTGCAGTAGTGCTCCCCAGTCTCCCCCACAATTATAAGCTGTGTGAGCTGAGCAGTCAGACAGATATATAATATATATAGATGATGCAGCACACTGGCCTGAGCCTGAGCAGTGCACACAGATATGGTATGTGACTGACTGAGTCACTGTGTGTATCGCTTTTTTCAGGCAGAGAACGGATATATTAAATAAACTGCACTGTGTGTCTGGTGGTCACTCACTATATAATATATTATGTACTCCTGGCTCCTGCTATAACCTATAACTGGCACTGCAGTAGTGCTCCCCAGTCTCCCCCACAATTATAAGCTGTGTGAGCTGAGCAGTCAGACAGATATATAATATATATAGATGATGCAGCACACTGGCCTGAGCCTGAGCAGTGCACACAGATATGGTATGTGACTGACTGAGTCACTGTGTGTATCGCTTTTTTCAGGCAGAGAACGGATATATTAAATAAACTGCACTGTGTGTCTGGTGGTCACTCACTATATAATATATTATGTACTCCTGGCTCCTGCTATAACCTATAACTGGCACTGCAGTAGTGCTCCCCAGTCTCCCCCACAATTATAAGCTGTGTGAGCTGAGCAGTCAGACAGATATATAATATATATAGATGATGCAGCACACTGGCCTGAGCCTGAGCAGTGCACACAGATATGGTATGTGACTGACTGAGTCACTGTGTGTATCGCTTTTTTCAGGCAGAGAACGGATATATTAAATAAACTGCACTGTGTGTCTGGTGGTCACTCACTATATAATATATTATGTACTCCTGGCTCCTGCTATAACCTATAACTGGCACTGCAGTAGTGCTCCCCAGTCTCCCCCACAATTATAAGCTGTGTGAGCTGAGCAGTCAGACAGATATATAATATATATAGATGATGCAGCACACTGGCCTGAGCCTGAGCAGTGCACACAGATATGGTATGTGACTGACTGAGTCACTGTGTGTATCGCTTTTTTCAGGCAGAGAACGGATATATTAAATAAACTGCACTGTGTGTCTGGTGGTCACTCACTATATAATATATTATGTACTCCTGGCTCCTGCTATAACCTATAACTGGCACTGCAGTAGTGCTCCCCAGTCTCCCCCACAATTATAAGCTGTGTGAGCTGAGCAGTCAGACAGATATATATAATATTATATATAGATAATAGATGATGCAGCACACTGGCCTGAGCCTGAGCAGTGCACACAGATATGGTATGTGACTGACTGAGTCACTGTGTGTATCGCTTTTTTCAGGCAGAGAACGGATATATTAAATAAACTGCACTGTGTGTCTGGTGGTCACTCACTATATAATATATTATGTACTCCTGGCTCCTGCTATAACCTATAACTGGCACTGCAGTAGTGCTCCCCAGTCTCCCCCACAATTATAAGCTGTGTGAGCTGAGCAGTCAGACAGATATATATAATATTATATATAGATAATAGATGATGCAGCACACTGGCCTGAGCCTGAGCAGTGCACACAGATATGGTATGTGACTGAGTCACTGTGTGCTGTGTATCGCTTTTTTCAGGCAGAGAACGGATTATAAAGTAAACTGCACTGTCCTCACTAGTAAACTCTCTCCACTCAGTCTCTACACTTCTACAGTAACAGTACTCCTCCTAGTCAGCTCCAGTAAATCTCTCTCAGTCTCTTATAATCTAAATGGAGAGGACGCCAGCCACGTCCTCTCCCTATCAATCTCAATGCACGTGTGAAAATGGCGGCGACGCGCGGCTCCTTATATAGAATCCGAGTCTCGCGATAGAATCCGAGCCTCGCGAGAATCCGACAGCGTCATGATGACGTTCGGGCGCGCTCGGGTTAACCGAGCAAGGCGGGAAGATCCGAGTCGCTCGGACCCGTGAAAAAAAACATGAAGTTCTGGCGGGTTCGGATTCAGAGAAACCGAACCCGCTCATCTCTAATTATCAGTGTCCAGACCAATGCAAGTCGTGCAGCCCGTATATTTAAAATTATCGGGCTAACTGGTCAGAAAGTGAGTAAGTGCCACAACGTGAAATATCATTATGGACTACTTAGTCCTTGATGTTAGTACCAAGTTTGTATATTGGTAATATACTTGCACCCTTTAACATTGGTCATTTCTTGTTTTCTGTCACCAACGTCCAAAATCTCTGTGCGGTAGACACCAACCCCTGACTTTTACTGGTAAAACCCAGTGTCAAAGCCACTTGATCACTGTTATTTTTCATGACTGCCTTTGTGAAGGTATCGTGTCGATTTAGGGATAGCACCCGCTGCTTCACACTTTTTAGAGTAGCCAGATTATATCCCCTGTGTAGAAATTTCTTCAGCATATTATCTATTTGGATGACTACCTCTGTCAGCTCACTACAGATGCGGTATATCCGCAGGAATTGTGAGAAAGGTAATCCACACTTTGAAGAGAAAGGGTGATGACTGGTTCCATGTAATGTGGCATTCCTATCAGTATCCTTAAAGTGAACCGTAATTCGAAATTGTAGTTCTTTTGTCAAATTAACTTGTACATACAAATAATGTGTCACATCTTGACTGCATGTGTAGGTAAATTTAATGGATGAATCCATCGTCTTAATGGATCTCATGGTGTCTTCAAACTGTGTCATAGTGCTAGTCCAAATTAGAAAGATATCGTCGATGTAGCGACAGTAACTGTGTATACATGCAGAAGTTGTCAGGTCAGTGAAAAATAAATCATTCTCCACCTCGTGCATAAAAATATTCACCACTCTTGGAGCCACACAAGACCCATGGCTACGTCTGAGCACTGTAAAAAAAAAAAGTATTATCTAAAAGGAAATAATTGTGCGGTAATGCCATGTCAAGTAATTGCATTAAAAAAAAATCAATATCTGGGCCTGTATACAAAGAACTACCACTTACTGCTCTCCTGATAGCTGTCAAACCTCGTCCATGTGGTATGTTCGTATATAGACTCACCACGTCTATAGTACACAATAAGGAATCTGTATGTGGAGTATCCATGATCTGTAGCTTCAAGATGAACGCTGTAGTGTCCTTTAAGTAGGTGGATTGATGTTGGACAATAGGCTGCAGGAACCAGTCTAGATATTGTGAAACGGTGTAGAATAGTGAATCCCTGGCTGCAATTATGGGCTTACCAGTGGGGCTCACAGGATCCTTGTGCAACTTAGGGATAGTATATAGCACAGGTGTCTTAGGCCATTCCTGTATCAATGCCTCTTTAATCTTAGACGGTATAATTCCAACCCTTTCTGCACTTTCCAACATTAACATCCAACTATTTTTTAAACAAGATAGTGGGATCTTGTGCTAATTTCCTGTAAACAGATCTATCGAACAGTTGTTTATAGACGTCTTCCTTATATTTGTCAATGTCCTGGATGACTATGCCCCCACCCTTATCGGCGGGGCGAATGACAATGTCTCAAAGCCCACCAAGATCTCGTATAGCTGCCTGTTCTGATTCATCTAGGTTCTGACGTATGCCGGACTGGCTTTTTCCTAAATTGTCAATAGTGGTCTCCAAGTGATTATTGAAACTTTTTAATGCAGTGTTTGTGGAAATGAGATCAAAGGCCGAGGGTTTATGAATTGCAGGACCTCGTATGTTGTTAGTACTCTGTTCCACAAAGTGTTCACGGAGTCTTAGTCTTCTTCCAAATTTATAAAGATCCACCTTACTCTAAAAAGTGGCCGGGAAATGTGTAGGGATGAAGGACAGACCCTTGATGAGCACCCGCACCTCAGAGTCTGTTAGTGCATGGGCTGATAAATTTAAGACTATGTCTTCTTTTGGTACTTCCTTCTTGTACCTCCTTGCCCACTGGCCACCCCGGTGCTTGCCTTTCCTTTTCCCTGGATCCTTTTGGGCCCTTGTGGTCACCCCTAGAGGGGGCCTTTGTGTAGTAGAGGGATCCTGGTTGCTTGCACTTTCTCTCTCACTTGAAGAAACTGCACCGCTTGAATTATCCGTATCAAATTGGGATTTTTTTGGTCTCCGAAACCTCTTCCGTGATCTAAATCTGAAGTCTTGATTGTAGACCCAACTGTAAACTTTATGTTAGGCGTAATCCCGAATGTAATCAATTTATTATTTCTAAATTATATCAATTCTGTCCGGTACTTCTCTATTTGACTGGAAACATCCGCAAACCAGGCCTGTGACTTATCCTGTTTAATGGTATCCGTGTGAGCTGTTTCATAGAAGGAAATCTGCTCTCTGACCAGGGTAAGTGCACGCTTAGACTCCTCGATGACAAGCAGGATAAGATCATATGAACACTTATTTAAAACAGCGGTCCACTTCCTGCAAAAGTCAGGGTTATAACGTACTATTGCAGGAGTGTTCCTTATGCGGAACCCCCTGGGGATCTTCTTTTCCCTGTAGTAATCAGAGAAACTCCATGTAAATAAAAATCTACCTCACGCTTCTTCAGTCTGATCAATTGCGAATTGTTATTCGTTGTTCTACTGATTCTGTTCCTGTGGCACCTTCCAATCTGTCTGCAAATAGTATGCCCTTTGCATCAGAATCCGTAAGACACAATGAGTCACCAATCGGCAGCACTATATTATTAAAGCCAGTTACTTCTTCCGTATTCGACATAGCTGTAAGGCTAACTGGATGCTTGAAAAGTGAAAGCAATTTAAGGAGGTGCCTTAGCTAAATAAGTGATAGCTTCACTGACTAATATATATTATGTAGATGCTCAGCACTCTTGTGGGCACGATTCACTGGAGGTGGTAAGCACGTTATAAATGTTTGTTCGTTTTATTACACTGTTTGTCTTGATAAAGGAGCAAGGCTCCGAAACATTGACTTAAGCAAAGCTTACAGTGTCTTCTTTACACCTGATGTACAGTCTCCTGGAGTGTCATCCTCTACTTGGAAAATATTATGCAATGCACTGGAGGGGCACCCGAGCAAGCTGCAGCAGTATCTCAACACAAGTTCTGAGCATCTACACAAATATATATATATATATATACAGTATATATATATTTCTGTGACACTGACGGTCAGACCGCATATATATGTATTTTGACACTGTAGGTGGTACCCCAATTTCCTACAAGCATTGCAGGTTGTACTGCAGCTTAATATTTATACACGTATTGTGACGCTTTGGCCAGACTGCAGTGTAATATTCATGGTTGATGATTATTTTAGTGATAGCATCCAAATAGGTTTGTCAGACAGTCCATTTTACTACTGGCAGGAGAAAAGAAATGCAATTTGGAGGCCCTTGCACAAACTGGCTTTGCTTTACTTAAGCTGCCCACCCTTCAGTGTGTGTGCTCAGAAAAAGTTTTCAGCCTTGCCGGGAACCTTGTCAGCGATCAACGTAGGAGATTACTTCCCCAAAATGTGGAAAAGATGAAAATCATCAACATTAATTACACATTTCACAAGGAAGACCTTTATCTGCAATTACGTCCAAAAATGTAATGGTGGATTCAGCTGGGACAAATTAATCATGTGTGAAGAAGATGATGTACACACTGTGTATGTGGGTGAGGAATCGGATGATGATGATGACACTTACTTCACAGAAAGGGCAAGTGGAATAGGCTCCCAGTGGAGGTGGTAGAGGCTAAGACAGTAGAGCAATTTAAACATGCATGAGATAGACATAAGGATATCCTTACAAAGAAATAAGTATCAAATAAGGTTTGAGATAAAAAAAAATATGGTAAAAAAAGGGTCAGACTAGATGGGCCAAGTGGTTCTTATCTGTCATCAAATTCTATGTTTCTATGACATCTTGCCTATGTAGAGCCAGTTTGTGCACGAAGAGATCATTGCCAGCAATGTCCACTGCCCATTGGGAACTTGTTTTGTAGGGGCCCAAGCAGGGTCGGACTGGGGCATGGAGGGCCCACCGGGGAAATGCAGTGATAGGGGCCTATGTTTAGAGGCTTGGCTAACCATTAGTGCATGTTCTGGGCCCCTTGATATATAGCAAATACCGCTAGTGCATGCATGATAATGTACCAGGTTAATAACACTATAGAAAGTACACCATAGCCCTGTGCAGTATAATGTAACATATGCATAATGTGTAATTCAAGTGCAAAATATGATCCCTAGAGGAGGGGGTGGGGCCCCCAGGCAGTGGGGCCCACCGGTGGTTTCCCCTGTATCCCTGTGGGCCAGTCCAACCCTGGGTCCAAGCAAACCAATCAATTCAGGCACAGCTGGCAGTTCCTGCTGCTGAAATGATTGGGTTGTAAGCTTTTCATGTCCTGTTTAATTTATAGAACATAAGGGTGGGTGGGAGGGCCCAAGGACAATTCCATCTTGCACCTCTTTTCTTTGCATTATGCGTTGCTAGTAACATTGCTGTCTTCTTGTGTAGACGTCAAACATTTTCATAGTTTATTAAACTGCCACCCTGTCTGCCACTGCAGTGCCATTCTGTTTCCTAGATGTGCCACGTGGAAGTTTAAGTGCCACATGTTTGTTCCGCCCACTGCTTTCACTTAGCTTAGTCATCCAGCTATCTCGGTGCAATCTTTTGGCCTAAACTGGATAAAAACAGTGACAAATATTAGTGAGGTGTGAGGTGGTCAAAATTTACTGGAAATGAGTGGATATGAATGTTATTAAGGTTAATAATACTTTAGGAACAAAAGCAGGCTGAAATTCTGTGATTTTAGCTGGTTTTATGATTTTTGTAAAAAAAATACAGTTCCAAATGCAAAACCCACAAGGGCGGTTTTGGAAAAAAACGAAATACACATCTGAAACACAAAAAAAATACAGATCCAAATCCAAAACTTATGGCGGGGGCCGGCACACATCTCTAATTATAATTGACAGTGGTTAAGTAAATACTCCATTAGACTACAAACCATGGCCCTCATTCCGAGTTGTTCGCTCGGTATTTTTCATCGCATCGCAATGAAAATCCGCTTAGTACGCATGCGCAATGTTCGCACTGCGACTGCGCCAAGTAACTTTGCTATGTAGAAAGTAATTTTACTCACGGCTTTTTCATCGCTCCGGCGAACGTAATGTGATTGACAGGAAATGGGTGTTACTGGGCGGAAACACGGCGTTTCAGGGGCGTGTGGCTGAAAACGCTACCGTTTCCGGAAAAAACGCAGGAGTGGCCGGAGAAACGGTGGGAGTGCCTGGGCGAACGCTGGGTGTGTTTGTGACGTCAACCAGGAACGACAAGCACTGAACTGATCGCACAGGCAGAGTAAGTCTGAAGCTACTCTGAAACTGCTAAGTAGTTAGTAATCGCAATATTGCAAATACATCGGTCGCAATTTTAAGAAGCTAAGATTCACTCCCAGTAGGCGGCGGCTTAGCGTGTGTAACTCTGCTAAATTCGCCTTGCGACCGATCAACTCGGAATGAGGGCCCATGATTTTGTTAGTTACTTAGTTGTGCAAAAATTTCCTTCAAATCAGGGCTACTTCCAGATCTAGCAATCGCTATAAGTGATGCTGAAGGAGATGATACCAATCACCTAACATGGACATTTTTTAGATTTTCCTCATAACCTTTTTTTGTTAATCCTCTTTTTCATTTGTCTGTGTGTGTATGTGTTTGTCTGTGTGTGTCTTGTGTGTGTGTGTGTGTGTGTGTGTGTGTGTGTGTGTGTGTGTGTGTGTGTGTGTGTGTGTCTGTGTGTGTTTGCCTCCTTTTCTCTCTTATTGGCCTAAGGGATGTAGTGAACAAAATTCTGATTCTCTAAGGCATCTTGATTCGAATGAGTTTGGAAACCACTGGGAGTATACTATATGGATTGTAATTGAAATTCCAGTTCTCAGTAGTACTTGATTATACATTTTAAAACACATTATAACATAATATCCAGTAGCTGGAGTTAAGGAATCTCTTTAGACAAATTAATAGATTCCTCCAAAGCGTCGAACATAGCAGCCAGCAGCAGCCAATAAGAAGTCAAGTTGATTCTTAATGGCTAGCTGCACTGAGCTGAGGCTGTGGCTTGCTGAAGCCATGGCTGTCTCTGATGGCTGTCACAGTGACAGCCATAGACAATAGGAATCAGGCTCCAAACTCGTAGGAGGCTACTCCTCCGTCCCACTGACAGAGGTGTACTCCCTCCTCTCTCCCGCGTCTAGCAGTCCCCGGATAGCCGCCTCCCTCCAGTGCAGTGCCACCGGCTGTCCCCATCTCTATGATGCCGGTGGACAGCACATTTCACAGTTCAAGCTTGAGGCTTCTCTCACAAATAAATAAACAATAATCATTGCACTGCGATGCAGGAGGACTGCCAGGCAGACCCATCGCAGTGCACCGATTATTGTTTATTTATTTGTGAGAGAAGCCTCAAGCTTGATCTGTGATCTGTGCTGCCGCGGCACAGCTCCGTGCAGCCCTTTCATTTCCCAAGCAGTGCAGGGGACACTCACTGCACTACTCATCGGCAGGAACTCCCGTCTTCCTCGGCTCCAGTCCACAGCTGCCAGTGCCTCCCATAATTACACTTACACAGGTCAGATGTGAGCTGCTGCTGTCCCTGGGGAAGGAGGGAGAAGGGGGAGTGTGTGTGTACTATCTGCAGTCCCAGCATGTGTGTGTGTGTGTGTGTGTGTGTGTGTGTGTGTGTGTGTGTGTGTGTGTGTGTGTGTGTCTGTGTGTGTGTGTGTGTGTGTGTGTAATTTGCAGTCCTATTGTGTATATGTGTGTGGGAGGGGGGGGGATGAGCATGTGTGTAATGTATTCTGCAGTTTAAGTGTCTGTGAGTGTGTGGGGGGGACAGTCTGCGGTCCCAGTGTGTGTTTGTAATTTGCAGTCATGGTGTGGTGGGGCAGACTGCAGTCCCAGTGTGCGTGTGTATGTACAGTCTGCAGTCCCAGTGTGTGTGCGGGGGCATTTTATTTATATATGACACACACACACACCCCCCACCCTACCAAATCCTGTGTTTGCCCCTGCAGTGGACGATGAGGGTGCTGCTACAGGAGCTCGGAGTTGTTGCACTGCTGTTCGGGATCTTTCTGTGAGTACCGGGGCTGAGATCCCCTCGCTGTGTTTATATAGTGATACTGCTCTGTATGTATCCAGCTGGGGTCCCCTACCCCCATCTTGGCTGTGTATTGGGTTATATGCTTCCCAGGTTGCAGGTGTAGTTTTAGGCTGGCTCATTTTTTTCATTAATGTTAAAGTAACAGTGATGTAATTAGGTGTAATGGAGCTGATTTTTAATTGGGGGTACTATTGTGTGACCACGCCCCTTCTTAGTGAGGCCACACCCCTTCTGCGCGCGCGCCTACGGCGCGCAGGTGATAGTGGAGATGAGTTCCCCCACCTCTCCAGGACCACTTTAAGCCCTGAGTATATCCATGTGGCGGTGCACCATTAAGGGCCAATACAGTCCATAATACATAAAATCCAATGGTATAGGCACTCACCAGTTAGTTGCAGCATATATTTATTTTACCTTACATGTGACTAATAATAATAAGAAGAATTTCATTTATATAGCGCTCTTTCTCCAATAGGACTCAAGGCGCTTAACAGATACATAGCATAATATAGTACAGAAAATAATGAAGTACAGAACAGATTTTCATAAAATACAGAAGCATGGAGATACTAAAGGGACAATTATGGGAATGCTTGAGTAAAAAGGAAAGTCTTGAGTCTACTTTTGAAGGATTCTATAGTTGGGGCCTCTCGCACTGTCCGGGGAAGTGAGTTCCATAGAGTCGGAGCCGCATGACTAAAAGCTCGACCCCCAGATGAATTACGGGAGATTCTAGGTACTGCTAAAAGTCCTTCATCTACAGATCGCAGTAATCGAGTGGGGCAGTATGGGGTCAGTAGCTGCTTCAGGTACCTTGGGCCCTGGTCATGTAGTGCTTTGAAACTCAGTAAGCCAATCTTGAAGATGATTCGCCATCTTACAGGCAGCCAGTGAAGGGAGTAGAGTATGGGTGTTATGTGGCTAGAACGGGGCTGGCTGGTTAACAGCCTGGCAGCTGTGTTTTGCACCAATAGCAGTCAATAATGGCAGTCAATAGCAGCATGTCAGCAGCATGTCGACGTTTCGGTCCTTCATGGACCTTGTCAAGACCAACAATATCCAAACATCAGGTCACCCAGCAGCACAAATGCCTAATATGCCAGTAACACCTTATATAGCAGACATAGACCACACTGACCCTCCCACATTATTAACTATAAGGAAGTAGATCACATAGTGGTACTGATATCCCCTACGTCAATGCATTTATCAATAATACCACACCATCTTTGGCATCAACATGTGTAACATAATGAGGGACCAAGGTGTCAAGCGTATGTATCGATGCCCAAATCGTACGACCTGCAGGTCTTTGATGGGAATCAAATCAAAATCCGACATAGTTTGCATTGTACCATGGATCATGTAATTTACATTATTGTGTGCCCTTGTGGTTCGTATTACGTGGGAATGACAACAAGAAATTTCCGCGATGGGATGGACAATCATCGAAATTCCATTAGGGCAGCTTTGATGACGGATAAATCGGACAAACCAGTGGCCAAACACTTAATGATAAGTGAACATATGATCTCAAGCTTGAAGTGTATGCTAATTGACCATATCCCAAAGTTACCACGTGGTGGCGATCGTGAGAAGCTACTACGGCAATGTGAGGTCAAGTGGATACATACGCTTGACACTTTGGTCCCTCGTGGACTAAATTAAGTTAACTCATTTACCATTTTTTTGAGGTAATATTATTATAATTAAGTTCTTTTGGGTTGCTGCAATTAAACTTCCATAGAGGTTCACTGGAGTATTCAGTACTAAAGTGTTGCTAGGATGTTTATATTTTAGATTTTTTTTATTATGGTCAGTAATGAGCTAGATCTATTAATGTATGTTTTTTCATATTATTGTTATATGTTTTTTATATGTAATATTGTGGTATGTTGATTAGCAATGCACACCTTATGTATGGACACATATGCCCACTGACACCCTTCATATATTATGGCACCATGGGCGGAACATAGTGCGCTCTAAGTAGTTGCGCTGTAGTGTTGGTATGAGCATTGGAACGCATGTGATGCGCTTCCGCGTTCCACAGTGTTGGATCCGGGTAGCGCCGTGCATCACTCCGCCCGCGGTATGTAAGCCGCAATTGTAATTATCATTGACCGCGTGGAGCTGCTAGTAAATGCTCTGGTAGGTTGTTAAGATTAACATTGATTTCATTATGTTACACATGTTGATGCCGAAGATGGTGTGGTATTATTGATAAATGCATTGAAGTAGAGGATATCAGTACCACTATGTGATCTACTTCCTTATAGTTAATAATGTGGGAGGGTCAGTGTGGTCTGTGTCTGCTATAAAAGGTGTTACTGGCTTATTAGGCATTTGTGCTACTGGGTGACCTGATGTTTGGATATTGTTGGTCTTGACAAAGGTCCATGAAGGACCGAAACGTCGACATGCTGCTGACATGCTGCTATTGACTGCCATTGTTTGTCACATGCAAGGTAAAATAAATATATGCTGCAACTAACTGGTGAGTGCCTATACCATTGGATTTGATATATATATATATATATATATATATATATATATATATATATATATATATATGAGGGCAATAGAGACCAAGACAGAGAAAAGATTTTTTTTCTTCTTTTTTACACAACACACCTCATCTATAAATGAGTGGCAGCTTTTAAACAGTATGTGGATAAAGTATATAAAAAATGAAGTAAGACAAGCGCCTAATAGTGTCGGTGAAATAAAACCTGTGCAGTAGGTGCAGTTATTAAAATAAATAACAACTTAGCTTCAAATACTTTCAGGCTGATGACATTTGGAAGCCGAACATGTAAAGAGAAAATAAAAGCAACATAGTGTGTACTGTTTTAAGACACCATATTTTGTGTTGAAATCAGGAATTAGGAATGTGGCTCATTCCAATTATTTACATAAGCAGAACTGATAATGGAGACTAAAATGTATTAAAAATAAAAAAGATGGAAGCTATAAAAGACAAAAATTTCACTAAAGCTTAAAAGCTAGGAATGTGGCTCAATCCAATCAATATTAAGCAAACGTAATAAAAAAATATATAACAATTTAATAGGCACAATCCTGCCACGCTTAAAAGTAACAAACGTACAAGACAATTAAAACAAGTAGGCAGTTCATCTGTCCATAAATGTAGGTAGCACACGTACAGGATTGAAAAATAAAAACAGCTTATCTGTCCGCATATAGGGAGTCCAAGGGGTAAGTAGCAGGTCCCTGTCCCAACGCGTTTCGTCCTATTAGGTGGACTTCATCAAGGGGATATATATAATGGTTTTTAAGTTATATATTTAGCATTTATTTTGTTTACACTGGGGCAGAGCACCCATTGATAGACACAGCAGCCCCTTGAAGGACAGACACAGCAGCCCCTTGATGGACAGACACAGCAGCCCCATGAAGGACAGACACAGCAGCCCCTTGAAGGACAGACACAGCAGCCCCTTGAAGGACAGACACAGCAGCCCCTTGAAGGACAGACACAGCAGCCCCTTGATGGACAGACACAGCAGCCCCTTGAAGGACAGACACAGCAGCCCCTTTATGGACAGACACAGCAGCCCCTTGATGGACGGACACAGCAGCCCCTTGTCAGGCACAGCAGCCCCTTGAAGGACAGACACAGCAGCCCCTTGATAGACAACACAGCACCCCATTAAGTACAACAAAGCATCCTGGGGATGGACTACCTAGCGTTGGGGTACCATCTACAGTATCACAATACGTGTATGTTATTATACACTCCGGTCTGACTGGCAGTGTCAAAGAAAAATACAGGTTGAGTATCCCTTATCCAAAATGCTTGGGACCAGAGGTATTTTGGATATTGGATTTTTCCGTATTTTGGAATAATTGCATACCATAATGAGATGTCATTGTGATGGAACCTAAATCTAAGCACAGAATACATTTATGTTACATATACACCTTATACACACAGCCTGAAGGTCATTTTGGCCAATATTTTTTATAACTTTGTGCATTAAACAAAGTGTGTGTACATTCACACAATTCATTTATGTTTCATATACACTTCATACACACAGCCTGAAGGTCATTTAATACAATATTTTTAATAACTTTGTGTATTAAACAAAGTTTGTGTACATTGAGTCATCAAAAAACAAAGGTTTCACTATCTCTCACTCAAAAAAGTCCGTATTTCGGAATATTCTGTATTTCGGAATATTTGGATATGGGATACTCAACCTGTAATAGTATAGTACAGTACACTGGGGTACAGCACAAAAATATTTTGTTTTTCTTAAATTATATTTTTAGCTTTTATTTTATTTACACTGGGGCAAAGCACCCGTAGATTGACTGAGCACCCGGCTGAATCCCTGGCTGCCCGGCTTAAACCACAAGGAAACTGGTAACTATTTACCACAGAGACTGGACGTCCATTAAATATCTGCATATTACAGAAGGATCCTGCTGTTAATGTGACCGGTCACAAGGACACTTTTGGCATATTGTGTGCCTAAATAAGTAACATAGGGGCAGATGTATTAACCTGGAGAAGGCATAAGGAAGTGATAAACCAGTGATATGTGCAAGGTGATAAAGGCACCAGCCAATCAGCTCCAATATGTAAATTAACAGTTAGGATCTGATTGGCTGCTGCCTTTATCACCTTGCACATATCACTGGTTTATCACTCCCTTATGCCTTCTCTAGGTTAATACATCTGCCCCATAGTGTGGTCTAGAGACTGGCAGTGAGGCTCTGATTGATATTTTTATCTGGGAAATTTCCTTATATGTGTGCATATTGTGCTCATTAAATTTATGAGAATTGTTTTTATGAAATCACCTCTTTTAGATCCATTTTGAGCACTGTTTTATTCTGTTTCTTGATCTCTATATGTATGGGACACTGACTATCTCCCACCTTACAGCAGCTTAGAGAACCAGCTCAGTACGTAGCGCCAGAACTTGTATTAAGCAATTAATACAAATTCTTTTTTTTCTTTGCTCCAGTCAAGTTAACTTGCCCATTTGGAAAGCTGCTTTGCTGCAGACAACACTTTCAGTTGTTCACAGCTGAATTTAGGTAATGTAGCCATTGAATGGGCATTTGAAGTAGGCTTACAATAGTTACCAACCATTGCAAACCCAGCATCAAATTGAAAAACTATTTCCATCAAGCTAGGAACATCGATGATTGCTAACCATTGGCTTCTGATGTCCATCCCTGTGAAGAGCTATCCAAAAGATGAAATTCGTTTTTGTGGATTGTTAAGCTGTTTAAATAGGAACTTTTTGAAGTGGAAAATGGGTACATTCATGAGGTTTAATAGCCAGAACTCAGGACCAGAAGGCATATCCTCTCTGATCACCTCTCTAGTGATTCTGACCACCTTATGCCAGAATGGTTAGATCTTAGGACACAACCACATTTGTAACATGATGATCCTGTTGATTGACCACGTCTCCAGATATTTACAAGACCAAGGTACATTGCAAGACCAAGGTACATTCGGCATAGGACACTGGGACACCAAGATGCCTCTGCTATGTCTTAGTGAATCTTGGGAGGATGAGGAATCAGTGTTCCACAATCAGTTTATTGACCCCAGAAAGGGTGTCTTGAACTTAAAGAAGATGTACAAGTGATTCAAACCAAGTTAGCAAGCATGTCAAGACATTATGGGCCTAATTCATATTTGTACGCAAATGCAATTGCGATTTAGGCAACTGAACTGCTGTGGAACTACGACTATGGCTATATAGACTAGACACAGCAGAAGCAACAATATGTGCCATGTTTTTCTATGTATGAGCTCGCAGCTGACAGCAGATATACGCCCCGGAAATGGCCTTGACATTCCTGCATTTTTCCAACCAATCACTGTTACCACCTCCAAATGGTCACTTCCTGACAATCATGAAATCCTCATTGCGAGTGAGATCGCAATGGCACCTTGATGCACATGCTTTGCAATCGCAACACATGCGCAGTCTGTTGATAATTGCTCTTTTGTGTGAACGTTGCCCATTGCATACAAACATTAATTAGGCCCTATGTATAGAAAACTATAGATAGGACCTGTGTGCTCTTGCATCCAGATCAAACCTGTCATTATTTTAGTCTTCTGTCAGTAAATGTACAGTGCAGTACAGTATAATGGTATACTGTATGTCTGCCTAATTCTAGTAACACTAGCCAGCAAATAAGTTTATCCAAAGTTTAAGCATCATGTGAGCAGCCAAGAATTTAAATAAATAATCATTTGTTTCAACAAATTAGTAGAGGAATGTTCATTATGTTGTATTCTCATACAGTGCCATAATTTGTATTTTCATTGACAGCGTACTGGTTGTGTAGAAAACTTTCCTGGCTCAAAAGTAAATATTTCTGATAGAAGAAATGTGTGACTAATGGGAAAGAAGAGTTTAATTTATAATTAACTTTTAATAAACAAATGCCTAACACATACTTTTTGTATTTTATTAATGTATTCAGCCGTACTGAGCACTAGCACCATTTTGTTTTTTCAAAAGCAGTAAGTTCTTCTTCCTTTATTATTGGTTTATGTTAACGCTCCTGTCTGAAGTCTGTTTAACAGATTGTCCCATTCCAGCTACCTTAAAGACAAGGCAGACACTTACCTGTTCCCTTAGCAAGTCGGAGGTGAGTTAGAGTGATCACCAGAATCTTTTTTCAAAGAAAAAAAAATTGTGCCTAATATATAGCAAACAGTTGTTTTGTGGTGGTTGATAAATTCCTACCTCACCCTGGGCTATACAAAGTGGTTCATTTTAATTGCTGTATACTGTATAAAAGCTCCTGGTCACATCATTTGAACCTGAGTCTGTCTATGATTGATCGCCATTGCGGATACACACTGCAGAGGGTAGACTCCATATTGCTCTGACATTTGTAAACAATACAAACCCTGCCTACCTAACATCATTATTTACTATTATGTGCTAGTCTTCATATCTACATTACTCAATTACATTTTTTTAGGACACACAAGATAGTTGAGTTAGATACATTGGTTACAGAGGGCACATACTTCTGGATGCCCTACATTTTGCGAGACCTAGAAGAGATACATGAAAGTAAGCGTTGTTTGTATCAGTAAATGTAAATGAACCTAGGTGTACACCATAGCCAGATTAGGGGGGGGGGTTGTAGGGCATACTGTACCCCAGGCCCCCCTTTGTCAGGGGGCCCCCATGGCAAGAGCACACTGACATCACTAGCTTTCCCTCTTAAGCAGCAGCAGAACCAGCAGCCAGAATATGAGCAGGACAGTATGCAGTAAAGGCAGAGACACAGGAGTATCATGTTTCATGAGCTACCGATAGAGCTTTCCGACCCTGCTTGGGTGTCTCAATCTTGTGCAAACTGTTATGCCACTAAGCCATTTGGGTCTAGAGGTAGAGACACACACAGAGTCCTCCTGAGTCATGTCCCAGTGTGTAAGTAGTACAGAGGCTGCTGCTATTCTTGCATGTGACAAGATAAATTATTTTATTTTTCTATGTGTATTTTAAGGTTAAGTTGTCTTTGTTACACTACAAGAAAATTTTATAAAATAGTTGTCTCTCAATTAGGTGGAGTTATAAATAGTACCCAGGCATTATAAAACTATTAGTTTAAAACTAATATACACCATTGGTTTACATTTAATATACACAATCTGTACTTCCCATCATGACCCATTCCAGGGGAGGAAAAAATGCTCTCTACCTGGACTTCCTTCTTAATTTATGATTGCAATCACCTGTGTTGAAATACCATTCTTAGCAAATAAATAGTTCAACACAGGAGATGCTAAACATATATTAAGTGGGAAGTCCAGTTAGAGAGCATTTTATCCCTTCTGGAATGGGACATGTTGGGAGGTTTGCACAATGTAATATACACCCGAACTTCCATTGGGGCCCCCATGTCTTAAGTGCCCCGGGCACCCCCAAGGCTTAATCCGGCCCTGAGTACAACATGTTAAATGATTATATAGTTAGTAAGGTTATAAAAAACATGTTCATCAACTTTCACAAAGCCTTGCTAGGGTAGTAGTTTCCAATCTATATTTATTTAAAAAAAAAAGGAAAGCCTGAAATCCGGCCAAAACACCGACAGTGAAACTTCTTCCTATTTAAGAAGCCCTCATGCCAGTGATAGTTGCTTCTGGCTATAGCTTCACCATGCAAAGCAAAGGGAAGCCTATTTAACAGCAGCGGTACAAATATCACTGGATGTTCTCCTATCACTATCACCATCTACTACATGGGCAGAAGGGACCAGTATTGGATGGCAAAGTTGTCAGTGTCCTTTTACCTCTGCAAGCTGCTAACCTTTCTTTTTAAATTGTGATGGTTTTGTAACTGGGGTGGAGAGAATCCCAGGCCTAACCCAGGCTGCAAAGGAGGTGCTTCCAAAGAGTCACAGTCATGTCCCGCAAGACAGCATGACATTACCCCATTAAGAGCATGTAAAGTGGGCAGCAGAATTCATAAATACCCATTTATGATTGATTACACCATTTAGAAATGGTGCCAGATAAATCTAAGGGGGATAGGCAGGGCATGTGTCCCAGGTTACAGAAGGGGAGGCTCCAGTCAGTGAGCCAGAGGCAATCCACGATCCATCAAATGCATCCAGTGGTTAGTGAAAACAAATTAACATGGATGCTGGTGTGGCACCCGTGAAAGTGGATTGTGGCACCACAAGTAACAGCATACCTCTGTGTGATCTAGAGTCATACAGCATACAGCTGTGGCACTACAGACCCCAGCCTGCCCTTTTATATTGAGACAGACCTGCAGGCCACAGCTAAAGTGTTTAATAGAGGGTTAATGCAGCCCACATTTAAAACAATGTATCCAGGTAGCCTGTGGTCTCCTACCTGATTGGCTGCCTGTAAGGAGGGAGAATGGAACCTTGCCCTAGACAGGACAGGGGGGGGGGGGGAGAGGCTCCTGTTTTTGTAGAAAAAATGTGTGCTGAAGTGTGTGCAAGTGGCAGAGCCGTAACTAGGTGTGTGCCAGAGGGGCATTGCACACAGCACAACTGCACTGTGGGCGCACCATCTGTCAACACCACCGCACGACCGCTGCCCGCCTCCCACTCTCATTGCCTCCTGCCTCCCGCCGGCCGCCGCTACAATGCTGTCCTGCATGCAGTGGGGGGTTCTGAGTATTCAGAAACCCCCCCTGAGGGAGACGGAGACACCTCTGAAGTGGGCCCCCCTCCCTCCTCCTCTCCTGCTGCAGTGCATGTGACCGGGAGATGGAGCGGGCTGCGGGACAGGCTCAGCGGGCAGCATAGTGGTGGGGTGGACTGCATTTCACTTCCAGCCACACAGAGACAAGAGGCACTGCGGCCGATCGAAGCAGGCAGCAGCAGCAGGAGCAGGACGGAGACTCACTGTATATCAGCCTAACAGTGAGTATGCTGCTGTATCGCGGCTGCTAGGCGGGGGGCCCAATCGGCACTTGGTGATTCAGTAACCACTGGCACTAAGACTGACAGTGTGCCTGTCAGTGTTGGCCTCACCTCCAGCAGCACTGTCCTGGCAGGAACCCCCCCTTCCCCGCATGATGATTGTTGGCCTCACCTCCAGCAGTACTGACTACTAAGGCCAACAATCAGCGTGTGGGGCGGGGGGATGGGTGCCTGCCAGGACAGTGCTGCTGAAGGTGTAAAAAGGGGATGCTGTCTGCCGTAATGTGTAAAAAGGGGGACGCTGTCTGCCGTAATGTGTAAAAAGGGGAACGCTGTCTGCCGTAATGTGTAAAAAGGGGATGCTGTCTGCCGTAATGTGTAAAAAGGGGACGCTGTCTGCCGTAATGTGTAAAAAGGGGGACGCTGTCTGCCGTAATGTGTAAAAAGGGGACGCTGTCTGCTGTAATGTGTAAAAAGGGGATGCTGTCTCCCGTAATGTGTAAAAAGGGGACGCTGTCTGCAGTAATGTGTAAAAAGGGAGACGCTGTCTGCCGTAATGTGTAAAAAGGGGACGCTGTCTGCATTAATGTGTAAAAAGGGACGCTGTCTGCAGTAATGTGTAAAAAGGGGGACGCTTTCTGCCGTAATGTGTAAAAAGGGGACACTGTCTGCAGTAATGTGTAAAAAGGGACGCTGTCTGCCGTAATGTGTAAAAAGGGGAACACTGTCTGCCGTAATGTGTAAAAAGGGGGACGCTGTCTGCCATAATGTGTAAAAAGGGGACGCTGTCTGCCATAATGTGTAAAAAGGGGACGCTGTCTGCCGTAATGTGTAAAAAGGGTACGCTGTCTGCAGTAATGTGTAAAAAGGGACGCTGTCTGCCGTAATGTGTAAAAAGGGGGATGCTGTCTGACGTAATGTGTAAAAAGGGGCCGCTGTCTGCCATAATGTGTAAAAAGGGGACGCTGTCTGCTGTAATGTGTAAAAACGGAGACGCTGTCTGCCGTAATGTGTAAAAAGTGCCGTAATGTGTAAAAAGGGGACGCTGTCTGCCGTACTGTGTAAAAAGGGGACGCTGTCTGCCGTAATGTGTAAAAAGGGGACACTGTCTGCCGCAATGTGTAAAAAAGGGACACTGTCTGCCGTAATGTGTAAAAAGGGGGCTGCCGTAATGTGTAAAAAGGGGATGCTGTCTGCCGTAATGTGTAAAAAGGGGGACGCTGTCTGCCGTAATGTGTGTAAAAAGGGGGACTCTGTCTGCCATACTGTGTATAAAAAGGGGACGCTGTCTGTCGTAATGTGTAAAAAGGGGATGCTGTCTGCCGTAATGTGTAAAAGGGGCTCTACCTGGTGTAGTGGCGCTACTTTGCGGCATAATTTGAATAATGGAGACTACTGTGCACCGTAGTATGAATTGGTATTATTTTGTGACCACACCCCTTCCCTATGAAGCCACGCCCCTAAAAGTTTTACACGCTCCTGCTGCGTGCACTGCCCATGTTTTCCACTGGGGGGCGCCAATGCCGTTTCTTGCACACAGCGCTAAAATGCCTAGTTACGGTACTGGCAAGTGGGACACTGTGAGGAGAAAAGTGCAACTGGGACTAAGAGGTGAGCAGCCATATTAATAGCCCCCACAGCTACCAGAGAGGAATACCAGGGGAAAGAGCAGCGCGCATTTAAGAGTGAGACTGCAGCAGCAGCATGAGAAAACCTCACTGTGAAACAGCTAATAGAGTAAAGCAGCACAGTCTAATATAAGAAGGGAAGCCCTGCAGGGAAGAGGGTTCATGGCAGCCAAGGGAGGTCCCATTTTGGGAAGCAGTTATCCCCAATATGTGTTACAGCATCTGTGAGCCCAATACCAGCATCAGCCCTGTAGCCCAGAGGGGAGAGCCCAGCAGCCGCGCAGCACACATAGCTTACAGTTAAAACACAGTTTTGCAAGAGCCAGCCTGCATGCCAGCAGAGAAGTACGCCTGCATAGGGAACCAGCCCTGTATTAAGAACGCAGTCTGCCTTAAAGACATTATTGCACTTAAAGACACAGTTGCAGTGAAAGTCACAACCTCATGAAGAAGGAAGCAGCCCCATGACTCACAGCATAGCGGAGGTCCAGGCAACTGCTCAGGTGTCCAAAGAGAGTAGCCCTGTGGACCGCAGTGCAGCAGAGGTCCGGGCAACTGCTCAGTGACCGCTGAAGTATGCCAGATCGAGACCGGGCATAAGTGGAAGACAGCATTCTTCAGCCGTGAGTAACCGATATGCCCCGTACCTTGGTACATTTAAGGGAACGCCTTTAGCCGGTATAACTTATCCTCTTTATGTAACAGAGGTGGTCATTTCGAGTTGTTCGCTCGCAAGCTGCTTTTAGCAGCTTTGCACATGCTAAGCCGCCGCCTACTGGGAGTGAATCTTAGCATAGTAAAATTGCGAACGAAAGATTAGCAGAATTGCGAATAGACACTTCTTAGCTGTTTCTGAGTAGCTCCAGACTTACTCGGCAACTGCGATCAGTTCAGTCAGTTTCGTTCCTGGTTTGATGTCACAAACACACCCAGCGTTCGCCCAGACACTCCCCCGTTTCTTCAGACACTCCCGCGTTTTTCCCAGAAACGGCAGCGTTTTTTCACACACACCCATAAAACGGCCTGTTTCCGCCCAGAAACACCCACTTCCTGTCAATCACATTACGATCACCAGAACGAAGAAAAAACCTCGTAATGCCGTGAGTAAAATACCTAACTGCATAGCAAATTTACTTGGCGCAGTCGCACTGCGGACATTGCGCATGCGCATTAGCGACTAATCGCTCCGTTGCGAAAACAAAAATAACGAGCGATCAACTCGGAATGACCACCCGAGTCCTCCCATCTTTGCCCTTATATTGAGAGACAATATACATTGTGCATTTATACACCAACATTTACGTTGCTATCCAAGGGTCCATTGTGCAGCGTGTTAATTCATGCTATTCTGCCACTTCTCCTTATTTGCATATTCCCGGAAAAGGAACATTCCAGCTACTACCCCTTTGCCATTGCAGAGTTACATCGCCTAACTTTAATTGCTCATGTAGTGACCCTTTGCCAAAAACCCTGTGCACAGGTAGAGGAGGAACACTTTTGCAGGACGCTAGTTTCATAATGGGTACCCTACACATATCCAGGTATATTGTTTGATTTATTGAATGTTATTATATTGCTGATGCATATTATTGAGGTGTTTTGATGTATTTATGATATTGAATGTGTTATGGTCCATTATTGTCGCAAATGCTAATGTGTTGAAAAGCGCATTGTCATGTGGTGCGTATGCTTAGGAAAACCGTGATACAGTCTGTGCATGCTATTTAGCCATTGTTATTTGCGATAGTGAATATCAGACTTGTATATTGCCTTAGTAAATGTTATCCCGCATTATATCGTGATTTGCCATAGTCAATATGCAGGGTAGTGCTGTTTGCTAATTCCCCGCATGCTTTATACGTATGTCATGATCTGTTGAAAAGTCTCTGATAAATGTGTTGATTAACTTCTCCCGACCCTCTAAAAAAAACGAATTCCTTTTGAGATGAGACCTGACTCAGCGTGTCTTCAAGTGTTCCCACAATTCTTACCTCTCTGCACCGGAGTGAAGTAACTGAAGCAGATCTCAAGGTAAACACACCTAACACATTACGCACCACCATGTGGGGGTACTTCACTCAAAGCAGAGGACGGGAGGGCGGTTCAGTGACACACAGATTTATCCTCCCAGGGGTCATGGCTGCAGTGATAGTCTGCACAACAGTTTCCCCTGTCTCTTCATGGCCCCTCCTTCTCACTCACAGCAGCAGCCTCGGCCGGACATACCAGGCCGCCAGGTGCTACTGATTTCTGTCCAGATCACTATGCTGCTGTGGCTGCAAGAAGAGGAACAGAAGAGATCACCAACAGGTAAGTTAAAGTTTAGGTGGGTGGGTGGGTGGGTATATAGTTCTTTACAGTAGGCAATTGTAAGATTAATAGGGCAATGGTTTAATGCTTTACATTACTTGTTTTATGAGACTGAGGTTGTTAATGTACATGAATGGAATTACTTGATTCAATTAGAGCTAACTAAATAATGGGGATTATTGAGGTGATGATTATAAAGAGGTTAATCATAGTTTATTAATGAATTTGTTCCGGTTATATTGAAGTAGTTTATAATTTTTGGGGAACTGGTAATTATTGATAAGGAAATGATAAGGGTGATTACATATACTCTCTGTATTATATGGTGTCAGTGATGCTATCTGTATATAACAGAGGCCACTAATGCTCTCTGTAGTATTATTATTATTATTATTATTATTATTATTATTATTATTATTATTATGTGGTCACTGATGCTTTCTATATTATATGTTGGTCACAGACACTCTTTTTATTATATGAGGGTTACTGATTATCTGTATTGTACAGATCCATTGATGCTCTCTGTGTTATATGGTGGTGACTAGTGCTCTCTATATTATATAGTGGTCACTGATGATCTCTATTATATGACAGTCACTGTTGATCTGTTTTATGTGATGGTCATTGATACTCACTGTATTATATGGTTGTAACTAATGATCTCAGTAAGTGAATCTATTTATGGCGTTCACTGCAATGTTCACTTAATTATATGGTAGTCACTGTGATGCTCTCTGTATAGTAGATGGCTACTGCAATGTACTGTGTTGGGTGAGGTAGAGTAGTACAGGCGATACTAGTCTTGAGACAGTGATGTTAGCATGCTCCATTTAGATGTGAAGACAATACAGAACCACAGAATAAATGCAGAGGACTCTCAGCCTACAAACATTCAGTCTTTACAATGTTGGCATCTGCATGCAAGCAAGCCAAGGATGATTATTATCTACTGAAAAGGGGAGAGCTGAGTCTGTGCTCAAGATGACAGAAAGCCTAGCTTCATCCCTGTTTTGGAGCTACTGTAATATACCAATTCATTTAACATGACAAACTATTTAGGATACATGGAGGAGAACATGCAATTGTTGGAAGCACTGGTCACAACAATGTGATATGTGACCAGGGATGGATTAAGCTGGGAAGGGGGTGGGGCACAGGGCACTTAAGATAGGGTGGCCTGGGGGAATGGGGGTATACATTAGATTGTGCATACCTCTCAACTTGACCCATTCCCGGAGGGACAAAATGCTGTCTACCTAGACTTCCCTCTTAATAGGTATTTGGCGTCACCTATTTAATTGATGAGAAAGGTATCTCAACAGAGGTGATTGCAATCATAAATTAACCACTTAAATGGCATGGTCAGATCACATGCAACCTTGCCACCACACTGTGTCCCCCAGTTTTTGACGAGGAGATCCATTCTGCATGTGTATATGATATACTACTGTATTTCAATATTTATAAAAAATCTTTTTAAACTATATTAAATATAAATTAAAACAAAACAATGTTATGAATGGTTTTGAAGGGAAAATTGTCAGTTAAGTAGTTAAGAGGGAAGTCTATGTGGAGAGCATTTTATCCCTCCAGGAATGAGTAATGTTGGGAGGTATTGATTGTGCATATTAAATTTAAAAGAATGCTGTATATTACATTTAAACTAATAGCTTAATAATGCCTGGGTAATGTTTATAGCTCCACCTAGTTGAGAAACAACTATTTTATAAAGTTTTCCTGTAGTTGAACAAAGACAACTTAAACAACCTTAATATACACATAGAAAATAAGATTTTACTTACCGATAAATCTATTTCTCGTAGTCCGTAGTGGATGCTGGGGACTCCGTCAGGACCATGGGGATTAGCGGCTCCGCAGGAGACAGGGCACAAAAATAAAGCTTTAGGATCAGGTGGTGTGCACTGGCTCCTCCCCCTATGACCCTCCTCCAAGCCTCAGTTAGGATACTGTGCCCGGACGAGCGTACACAATAAGGAAGGATTTTGAATCCCGGGTAAGACTCATACCAGCCACACCAATCACACCGTACAACTTGTGATCTGAACCCAGTTAACAGTATGACAACGTAGGAGCCTCTGAACAGACGGCTCACAACAAGAACAACCCGATTTTTTTGTAACAATAACTATGTACAAGTATTGCAGACAATCCGCACTTGGGATGGGCGCCCAGCATCCACTACGGACTACGAGAAATAGATTTATCGGTAAGTAAAATCTTATTTTCTCTAACGTCCTAGTGGATGCTGGGGACTCCGTCAGGACCATGGGGATTATACCAAAGCTCCCAAACGGGCGGGAGAGTGCGGATGACTCTGCAGCACCGAATGAGAGAACTCCAGGTCCTCTTTAGCCAGGGTATCAAATTTGTAGAATTTTACAAACGTGTTCTCCCCCGACCACGTAGCTGCTCGGCAGAGTTGTAATGCCGAGACCCCTCGGGCAGCCGCCCAGGATGAGCCCACCTTCCTTGTGGAATGGGCCTTGACAGATTTAGGCTGTGGCAGGCCTGCCACAGAATGTGCAAGTTGAATTGTGCTACAAATCCAACGAGCAATCGTCTGCTTAGAAGCAGGAGCACCCAGCTTGTTGGGTGCATATAGTATAAACAGCGAGTCAGATTTTCGGACTCCAGCCGTCCTTGAAATATATATTTTCAATGCCCTGACAACGTCCAGCAACTTGGAATCCTCCAAATCGCTAGTAGCCGCAGGCACCACAATAGGCTGGTTCAGGTGAAACGCTGACACCACCTTAGGCAGAAAATGAGGACGCGTCCGCAGTTCTGCCCTGTCCGAATGGAAAATCAGATATGGGCTTTTATACGATAAAGCCGCCAATTCTGACACTCTCCTGGCTGAAGCCAGGGCCAGTAGCATGGTTACTTTCCATGTAAGATATTTCAAATCCGCCGATTTGAGTGGCTCAAACCAATGGGATTTGAGAAAATCCAAAACTACATTAAGGTCCCACGGAGCCACTGGGGGCACAACCGGGGGCTGTATATGTAGTACTCCTTTTACAAAAGTCTGGACTTCAGGAACTGAAGCCAATTCTTTCTGGAAGAAAATCGACAGGGCCGAAATTTGAACCTTAATGGACCCCAACTTGAGGCCCATAGACAATCCTGTTTGCAGGAAATGTAGGAATCGACCCAATTGAAATTCCTCCGTGGGGGCCTTCCTGGCCTCACACCACGCAACATATTTTCTCCAAATGTGGTGATAATGTTGTGCAGTCACCTCCTTCCTGGCTTTAACCAGTGTAGGAATGACCTCTTCTGGAATGCCTTTTTCCCTTAGAATTCGGCGTTCAACCGCCACGCCGTCAAACGCAGCCGCGGTAAGTCTTGGAATAGACACGGTCCCTGCTGAATCAGGTCCCGTCTTAGAGGTAGAGGCCACGGATTTTCCGTGAGCATCTCCTGAAGTTCCGGGTACCAAGTTCTTCTTGGCCAATCCGGAGCCACGAGTATCGTTCTTACTCCCCTTTGCCGTATAATTCTCAGTACTTTGGGTATGAGAGGCAGAGGAGGAAACACATACACTGACTGGAACACCCACGGTGTTACCAGAGCGTCCACAGCTATTGCCTGAGGGTCTCTTGACCTGGCGCAATACCTGTCCAGTTTTTTGTTGAGGCGACACGCCATCATATCCACCTTTGGTTTTTCCCAACGGTTCACAATCATGTGGAAGACTTCTGGATGAAGTCCCCACTCTCCCGGGTGTAGATCGTGTCTGCTGAGGAAGTCTGCTTCCCAGTTGTCCACTCCCGGAATGAACACTGCTGACAGTGCTATCACATGATCTTCCGCCCAGCGAAAAATCCTTGCAGCTTCTGCCATTGCTCTCCTGCTTCTTGTGCCGCCCTGTCTGTTTACGTGGGCGACTGCCGTGATGTTGTCCGACTGGATCAACACCGGCTGACCCTGAAGCAGGGGTTTTGCCAGGCTTAGAGCATTGTAAATCGCTCTTAGCTCCAGTATATTTATGTGAAGAGACATCTCCAGGCTTGACCATACTCCCTGGAAGTTTCTTCCCTGTGTGACCGCTCCCCAGCCTCTCAGACTGGCATCCGTGGTCACCAGGACCCAGTCCTGTATGCCGAATCTGCGGCCTTCTAACAGATGAGCACTTTGCAACCACCACAGAAGAGACACCCTTGTCCGTGGCGATAAGGTTATCCGCTGATGCATCTGCAGATGCGATCCGGACCATTTGTCCAGCAGATCCCACTGAAAAGTTCGTGCGTGGAATCTGCCGAATGGGATTGCTTCATAAGAAGCCACCATCTTTCCCAGGACTCTTGTGCATTGATGCACAGACACTTTTCCTGGTTTTAGGAGGTTCCTGACAAGTTCGGATAACTCCTTGGCTTTCTCCTCCGGAAGAAACACCTTTTTCTGAACCGTGTCCAGAATCATTCCCAGGAACAGCAGACGTGTTGTCGGGGTCAACTGAGATTTTGGAAAATTCAGGATCCACCCGTGTTGTTGCAGCACTACTTGGGTTAGTGCTACTCCGTCCTCCAGCTGTTCTCTGGACCTTGCCCTTATCAGGAGATCGTCCAAGTAAGGGATAATTAATACGCCTCTTCTTCGCAGAAGAATCATCATTTCGGCCATTACCTTGGTAAAGACCCGAGGTGCCGTGGACAATCCAAACGGCAGCGTCTGAAACTGATAATGACAGTTTTGCACCACGAACCTGAGGTACCCTTGATGTGAAGGGCAAATTGGGACATGCAGGTAAGCATCTTTTATGTCCAGGGACACCATAAAGTCCCCTTCTTCCAGATTCGCTATCACTGCTCTGAGTGATTCCATCTTGAACTTGAATTTTTGTATGTACAGGTTCAAAGATTTCAGATTTAGAATAGGTCTTACCGAGCCGTCCGGCTTCGGTACCACAAATAGCGTGGAGTAATACCCCTTTTCCTGTTGTAGGAGGGGTACCTTGACTATCACCTGCTGAGAAAACAGCTTGTGAATGGCTTCCAATACCGTCGCCCTGTCTGAGGGAGACGTTGGCAAAGCAGACTTTAGGAACCGGCGAGGGGGAGACTTCTCGAATTCCAACCTGTAACCCTGAGATACTACCTGCAGGATCCAGGGGTCCACCTGTGAGCAAGCCCACTGCGCGCTGAAATTCTTGAGTCGACCCCCCACCGTTCCTGAGTCCGCTTGTAAAGCCCCAGCGTCATGCTGAGGGCTTTGCAGAACCCGCGGAGGGCTTCTGTTCCTGGGAAGGAGCTGCTTGCTGCCCTCTCTTACCCTTTCCTCTGCCTCGGGGCAGATATGACTATCCTTTTGCCCGCTTCTTATAGGACCGAAAGGACTGCGGCTGAAAAGACGGTGTCTTTTTCTGTTGGGAGGGGGTCTGAGGTAAAAAGGTGGATTTCCCGGCAGTTGCCGTGGCCACCAAATCCGATAGACCGACGCCAAATAATTCCTCCCCTTTATACGGCAATACTTCCATATGCCATTTGGAATCCGCATCACCTGACCACTGTCGTGTCCATAAACTTCTTCTGGCAGATATGGACATCGCACTTACTCTCGATGCCAGAGTGCAAATATCCCTCTGAGCATCTCGCATATAAAGAAAAGCATCCTTTAATTGCTCTAAAGTCTGTAAAATACTGTCCCTATCCAGGGTATCAATATTTTCAGTCAGGGAATCCGACCAGACCACCCCAGCACTGCACATCCAGGCTGAGGCGATGGCTGGTCGCAGTATAACACCAGTATGTGTGTATATACTTTTTAGGGTAGTTTCCAGCCTCCTATCAGCTGGATCCTTGAGGGCGGCCGTATCAGGAGATGGTAACGCCACTTGTTTTGATAAGCGTGTGAGCGCCTTATCCACCTTAGGGGGTGTTTCCCAGCGCGCCCTAACCTCTGGCGGGAAAGGGTATAATGCCAATAACTTTTTTTGAAATTAGCACTTTTCTATCTGGGTTAACCCACGCTTCATCACATACATCATTCAATTCCTCTGATTCAGGAAAAACTACAGGTAGTTTTTTCACCCCCCACATAATACCCCTTTTTGTGGTACTTGTAGTATCAGAGATATGCAAAGCCTCCTTCATTGCCGTGATCATATAACGTGTGGCCCTACTGGAAAATACGTTTGTTTCTTCACCGTCGACACTAGATTCAGTGTCCGTGTCTGGGTCTGTGTCGACCGACTGAGGTAAAGGGCGTTTTACAGCCCCTGACGGTGTCTGAGACGCCTGGGCAGGTACTAACTGGTTTTCCGGCCGTCTCATGTCGTAAACTGATTTTTGTAATGTGCTGACATTATCACGTAATTCCATAAACAAAGCCATCCATTCCGGTGTCTACTCCCTGGGGGGTGACATCACCATTACCGGCAATTGCTCTGCCTCCACACCAACATCGTCCTCATACATGTCGACACACACGTACCGACACACAGCAGACACACAGGGAATGCTCTATTGAAGACAGGACCCCACTAGCCCTTTGGGGAGACAGAGGGAGAGTTTGCCAGCACACACCCAAGCGCTATAATATATATGGGAACAACCCTATATAAGTGTTGTATCCTTATAGCAGCTTAAATATAGTAATATCGCCAAAAAAAGTGCCCCCCCTCTCTGTTTTACCCTGTTTCTGTAGTGCAGTGCAGGGGAGAGTCCTGGGAGCCTTCCTCACAGCGGAGCTGAGCAGGAAAATGGCGCTGTGTGCTGAGGAGAATAAGCCCCGCCCCCTATTTCGGCGGGCTCTTCTCCGGAGTTTGTGAGATCTGGCAGGGGTTAAATACATCCATATAGCCTCAAGGGCTATATGTGATGTATTTTTTAGCCATAAAAAGGTATTATACATTGCTGCCCAGGGCGCCCCCCAGCGCCCTGCACCCTCCGTGACCGCTGTGTGAAGTGTGCTGACAACAATGGCGCACAGCTGCAGTGCTGTGCGCTACCTCAGGAAGACTGAAAAGTCTTCTGCCGCCTGCTTCTGGACCTCTTCCATCTTCGGCATCTGCAAGGGGGGTCGGCGGCGCTGCTCCGGGACCGGACTCCATGGCTGGGCCTGTGTTCGATCCCTCTGGAGCTAATGGTGTCCAGTAGCCTAAGAAGCCAATCCATCCTGCACGCAGGTGAGTTGACTTCTCTCCCCTAAGTCCCTCGATGCAGTGAGCCTGTTGCCAGCAGGACTCACTGAAAATAAAAAACCTAAAAACTTTTTCTAAGCAGCTCTTTAGGAGAGCCACCTAGATTGCACCCTGCTCAGACGGGCACAAAAACCTAACTGAGGCTTGGAGGAGGGTCATAGGGGGAGGAGCCAGTGCACACCACCTGATCCTAAAGCTTTATTTTTGTGCCCTGTCTCCTGCGGAGCCGCTAATCCCCATGGTCCTGATGGAGTCCCCAGCATCCACTAGGACGTTAGAGAAATATAAAATATATAATTTATTTTGCAGGAAGTAATTGATAGCAGCAGCCTCTGTGCTACTTACACACTGGGACAGGACTCAGGAGGACTCTCTGTGTGTGTGTCTCTCACTAGACCCAAATGCTCTCATTAGATTACAGGTCACACAGGACTCAGGTACCCAGGTGGGAAGGAAGCTGTGATCACTGGTTCACTTACAACTCTCTCCCCTCTCCTATCTCTCCTCTGGTCAGGAAGCTCCATTGGTATCTCATGAAACCTGAAACTCCTGTGTCTCTGACTGTACTGCATACTGTCCTGCTCACATTCTGGCTGCCTGGTTCTGCTGCTGCACAAGAGGGAGAGCTAGTGATGTCAGTGTACTGTAGCTGGGGGGAGGGGGCTGGGGTATGCCCTGCGCCCCTTCCTTAATCTGGCTATGTAAGTTACCATGCCTTCATAATGCCTTCTTGATGCATGGTCACTCCCACTTTTCATGATCAAAGTTACAGCGCTTCAGCCTTTGTTCAGATCACCCGTGATTAATGTTGGGAAGTATATATAAGGTAACATGTAAATGAGTATTGCATGACTGATGGACACAGTAATTATGTTACATTTTAGCTCTTCTTATAAGCAGCAAGAAATTATTAGACATTATTTAGATTTTGTAACTGTTGCCTAGAAAAGAAATAATATGAGAGACAGTATTTTATTTGGACTTAGCAAGCACATTTGACTTGTATTGCTGCTTGTTTGGGGCTACAGAGTTTTTGCCACTTAAAAATAATCAATAATGATACTAATGATGTTTTGATGCTAAGAGCCCTTATATTATTGATAATATATGACTATAAACGGGCTCAGTCATATCAGTCCCCAGTCTCTTGCATTTTTTCTCAGATTGGCATAATTTTTGCATTGCATACAGGGTGCTTGCTCCTTCTGGTATTGTCATATTAGCAGTGCGAAAAGAATGAGTACTTTATTGAATGAAAATTATGCTTCGCAAAGATATGTTACATTTTTCATGACGCAATTTGAAGATAAGTGTCTGCGGACACATCTTACTTCTAAAAGAATGTGATTTTAAAAACCTGCACTTTACATTGTAATATTAAAAAAAAAACTGTATTTACTATAATGTGGGATTATTTCTCTATTATAGACTGCTTATATTAAAAAAAATACATGTGTTTATGTATATGAGAAAGGTGCTCTGAGTTTCAGCACTCATCTTACACTTTCCTCATTTTAGTAAAAAAAAGTTGCTGCTGCAATTTAAACATGAACATAATCAAATAACTCAAAAGGGAGGTCAAAAGTCTGAACACAAAAGAACTGCCATCTTCAAAGTGCTTTTTTAGTACTCCAGTATAGGGGTGACATCATGGCAACTGGAATCTGTGATAGGAAATTCTGTCAACTGAATAAAGATTCCACCTAATTTATTCCTAGGAAATGTTTGTTGCAGCTGCTGTCTCTAAGATGTTGGTCTATAAATTTAGACCTTTTAATACATAAAAAAGCAGAACAACAGAGTAATAATGATACGATGCCATAAAAATACATGTGTTTTCTGAAAACGACGTGAAAAATCATTTAATGTTGCATTGAATTAATCACTTTTTTGCATAAGGCAGACATAATAACTGATGGAATATATTGTTACGGCTGTGTTTTATTTGGAACTTAAAATAACAAAATATAAAACACAATTAATCAACTGACAAAAGAGATCCCTGAGCAAGTGTTCAGTGTATGCACTTCTGTGCTATTGCTTTATGTTCATTCAGACAATTCTACTTTATAGGAAATTCTAAAATCTTATAAATTCAGTGTAAGTAGAAACTCCACATAGCAGAACAATCTTGATGCATATGTTGTCAGTAAATGGTTTTTGACCCTATTGCTATTTAGTGATAGATTTATAGTTCAGATGTAGCATACAAATATCAATAGAAATACTTGTATCAGAGTGTTGTACACCATAAAACACTAGTATTTTTCATGCTAGATGTATAAACAAGGAGAAAACTCCAAATTTAGACAAATTGTCATATGTGCTGCATATTTTTATGTCAAATTAGCAAATAGCAGGGGAACAAACTGTTGACACAACACTAAAGTGTCTATTTGGGTTGGGGTACGGGAGACCAACAGTCATGATGGCAGCGGTCAGAATACTGACATCAGCATCCCGAGTGCCAAAATCCTGGGAGGGATTTACATCAAGCATGTGCCCAATGCTTATACATACTATGAAAAATATAGTATACATATCGTACATGTGCAGAACCATACAGCAATACAGGCACATGGAAAAAGGCCCCAGACAATTTGTATTCCAGTGTGGAATGCATGGGCTACCAGAAGTGACATCAAGTCACATCACATGGTAAACAATACAAAAAAGTATTTGTTATCCATTAATCATAACAGTAATATCATATAGTGTCAGGTGCTTAACAATTACTAAACAGAGCCAAATGCTCTCCTCGCCAAATGTACATACAAATAGAGTGGAATAGTGGACACTCCAATGATACAAAAATATGCCCAGTGCCAGAAATGAACATACAGCACAGTGCTTGATATAGGGTGGTGTGCTACCGAAAAGGTTGCTGAATGATTGAATAGTGTTTACATTTCTCACTCTGAAAACATCTAAACATCTTAAGCTGGGTACACACTAGACTATGTGCACTTGACACAATGGTCGTCCCAATTTCCCATGAACTCCTGGACAATGATATAATGCGTGTACACACTATGCAATCTGTTAAATGACTGAACGATATATTGTGTGTCGTTCAGTAATTTGGTCGTTAATGGTATATAAGGTATATTTATTGGAATTGCGTATACACTAGACCACAGGTTCTCATGTTTGTAATACAAGTGTAATACAGTTCACTTGTGGGTTTTTAAAATGTGACAGTTGGTGATACACAGTACCTGCGAGAGGACCTGGAAAACATGAACTGCGTGGGGTCCTAAGGACCGAGTTTGAGAACCTGGGAACAAGGCAAGTTTATCAAAATCATTAAAGATATCTTCAGACCTGCCTTCAATGCAGGCAGATTAGAAGATGCGACAAATGATGCACATGAGCACTGATGTGGATGATTTATCGTGATGATGCGCCTCAAAACAACAAATCATCCAATTTATGGTCTAGTGTGTACCGAACTTTTGTCTAATCTACCTGAATGTCGTCCCCCTAGTCTCATAAAAGCTACATTTATCCTTGTTCTCATATCTAATAATATACTGACCACCAAACCACCACTGCTGTATGTAGCCTGCACTTTTTATTATTGTAACACAGTTGGACCAATATGCAATATGTGGTATTTAACCTAATGTATCAAAATCTCATTGTACTATTCCAAATTGAGGCAAAACGTCATCCTCCCGGCAATGGACTCTTGCTGGTTTTGGATTCTTTATAAGGACCCCACTGCGCCATTTTACTCCAGTCACACTGTTGTCTGCAGCACTATGCTATGCTGTGTCCATCCATGAGTGGTTGTGCTGTGTCCAGCCACAAGTGGCTGTGCTGTGTCCATCTACAAGTGGCTGTGCTGTGTCCATTAAAAACTGGCTGTGCTGTGTCCATCCACAAATGCTGTGCTGTGTCCATCCACAAGCTGTGTCCAGTCCCCTTAGTGTAATTCTGTCACACAGTGGTCCTGCACAGACTCCGCAGGCTATACCCAACTCACAGCATTCACATAATTTATAAGCAGTGTGACTCCCTATTGTCAGTTGCAAAAATGTAATAAAAAAAAGAAAAAGTGGGGGGTGTGGCCTGGATGCTGAACGTGGAGGTTGTGCTGCTCATGAGCTCCCAGGGACCTGAGAGTATATGTTTAGTAATAAGCCTCCTCACCCTTATATGAGCACCCAAACTCCTTGGATCAGCACCCTACATTGCTGGAGCAGACAGTGAGTCGGTACCGCTGAATCGGGGAGCCGGTTTACTGGCTCCTGCGGATTGCGGCCCACTCGCTGCACAGAAACCGGGGCCTCGATTTTCCAGCATCCCCCCGCAGCGTGGTTTACCTTCCTGGAGCGCCAGTGGGCCCAGCCTGGTCCTGGTCCCCTGGGCGGACGTCCCTACAGATGGCCCAGTGCTGATCCCCGTCCAGCGGGACCCGTCTGCTGCCGAGCTGGAGCTGAGCGACGCGCTGCAGGGTCCGTGCGGCGGCCATCTTGGAGGACGGAGGGAGAGAGGAGACTCGGCGGTGACCGGAGAATACTCTGCGGAGGCCTCCGGCTTGCACACCCGGCGACACTGAAGTAGTGGCAGCTCCCTCCCCTCCCGCGAGCACTGCTCAGCCACCCGCTCATCGCTGCCACGATCCGGACGCCGGCCCGACGGCACTGCAGGGTTCGTGCGGCGGCCATCTTGGGGGACGAAAGGAGAGGAGAGACTCGGCGGTGACCGGAGGATACTGTGCCGAGGCCTCCGACTTGTACACCCGGCGACACTGAGGTAACAGAGGCTCCCTCCCCCCCCCGCGAGCACTGGTCAGCCACCCGCTCATTGCTGCCGCGATCCGGACGCCAGCCAGACGGCGCCCCCCCCCCCCCCCCGGTCTGTCAGAGGCATCATAGATCGCTCTGCGACTACCCTCGTGCCGCATCACCTATAAGCACGCTGGGGTGAGGGCTACCCCGTGCAGCGGGCTCTTCCCCCCCCTCCCCTGCAGGCTTCCGCTGAGCACAAAGAGATTGCGAGAGGCCCCCTGCCCCGCTGCGAGTCCATTCACGGCTGTGGATGGCTCACTGGGCAGCATAGTAGGTCTGCTTTGACTCCTACGACCTCCGGCCGTCCAGCCTCCAACACTCTGCATGCAGCACTGAGGCCCCGGAGCACGGATCAAGAAGCGGGACGGGACCCCGAGAGACGGGAGAGAGGCGGGAGGCGTGTGGTGGGGCAACAGGCTCGACTCATCGATGTGCTGTGCCATCAGCTGAAGTGGGCACACGTTCAGTGATAAGATCCTGCTGCACGACGACCGGTCACTGGCTGGTCCGTGACCTGGTGGGCGTGCCCCCCCCCCTCCTTTTTTCTTTTTTTCTCTTCTCCCACCTGGCTACCGGGATCGGCACTAGTGGGGACTACCTACCTCATTCGACGATGCCGCCTGTGCTCCACACTTAATTACTACTTATTATGCCCACTACCAAATGAGGTTCATATGATACCAGCTCTACACTAAATCATTCTGCGACCAGGATGTGATTAGGACCTCACATTTCATAACATCTATCAAATCTCTGGAAGTTGCTCCCAGCCCATCCCGTGACCGTGTCAACAACTCTACTGGCCCGGTATTACCACCGGACAGCTATCAACCTCTATCATTCCGCCATGTCACAAAAGAATCGCAAAACACCTGCCCAAGCTAAGCCTAGTATCCTCCGAGCATGGGAAAAAGCAGGTGCTACATCACGAGGCTCCCCCTCTGTGGACCCCCAGTCGGATGCCGATGACGATCTTACACCAAAGTCCGGTCTTACGACCCAAGATGTAGTGGCAATCGTCACTAAGACCATTCAAACGGAAATGAGGTCAATCCTGACTGAATTTAGAACTGAACTAGCTGATCTCGGCACCCGCACGGATACCCTGGAACGTAAAGTGGATGAAGTCTGCCAATACCAGGTGGTGGTCGAACAGGAACTAGCGGAGATCCGGGCGGACATTGCCCAGCAAGAAGAACACTTAGAAGATATGGACAACCGGAATCGCCGGAACAATGTCCGGATCCGTAACATTCCGGAGAGCGTTACTATGGAGACCCTCCCGACCTTTCTAGAGGGCCTATTGCAAACCATGATCCCCGAAGTCTCAAAGGACCTCCTCCTTCTCGATAGAGCACACCGAGCTCTACGCCCACGTCCACCACCGTCCCAACCCCCAAGAGATGTCATCCTGCGGTTTCATTATTACAAGACGAAAGAGAAATTTATGATGGTGGCACGGGATCAACAAACGGTTCTCTATTCTGGAACCCAACTGCAGATCTTCCAGGACTTAGCCCCCTCCACACTCCGAAAGCGCAAGGACCTGACCGCTATCACTAGAGTCCTTCGAGATAATTCCATCAAATATAAATGGGGTTTCCCGTTCCAGCTTCATGTCACGAAAGATGGCTCTCATCACTCGATAAAAACGCCCTCCCAGGGATATGATTTTCTCAAAACCTTGGGCTTATTTGAGTCTCTTCCTGACGAGATCCGAAAGCAACTTCCTGTCGCCCCCCCTGGGAGACCTGAGGCTCCTACTCCCGAATGGTCTACTAAATAAACGAGCGGAATCCCCTCTTCGGATCAGTGATTGTACTGGACAATGTTTTCTGAACCCTTCCCATGTTTACTGTTATAATGACATACTGATATATTAGTTTACATGTTAGATCTCTAAGGTCTGCCTATTTCAGTATTCCAAGATGTTTTATTTCGTCCCTACATGGCGCTGCTGGGCGGCTCTGACCTAGGGGGGGCTGGCCGCGCCCTTGGGGATAGACGGTCTCACCGCCTGCTCTGCTCCGCGGGACGGTCTGCCCCTCCGGGCTCGGTTTGCCTACTTCGGGGATATAGCTCCTTACATGTTGCCCACCTTGACTCTCACTATAGAGAAATGGGCTGTTTTGCAACTGATTCTTCTCTTGATATAATCCATATGTTACATTAGTTTCTTACACTTTAGTTTATACAATATTATTGGCCCCATCTGGGTCTATTAGCTAGATCAGTTGTGCGCAGTTTGAGCCTCCTGTGTCTCGGTTCAGAGTGGTCCCTCTTTCCTTTGCTGGTTGCGTGCCTTGAATTGGGAAGGCTAATCTACTGCTAGAGCCGAGGGGGCTACTCGGACACCGACCCTGGAGATGACGATTATAGACATTATTGTGGTCGAGCACCGACATTGATTTATCCGTACAATATGGTGAACCACCTTAATGTTATGCCTTGAGATGCCTTGGTTTAATCTATGTAAATTCGCACAGTAACCGTCAATATGTATGATGATAGAGCTGTCCTTTATTTTCTACTTATCTCTATTTACTGCCTGATCTGAACTTTCCGTTCCCCTCCTGTCCTGGTTCGCGGAATGTACCTCCCCTTCCTTATACCCTCTTATATGTTCCTCGTTTCCTAGTTATGTGTTACTATAGATGTGATCCCACACCCCGAAGGGGCCGCCCGCTTGGTGCCCGCCCCCTCACTCCTAGACCTAACCCGCCTCTAGGAAAAGGTCTAACCCTACAGGTCGTCTACACGATCTCTTTTACCTGTTACCACTCTCTCTACCCCCCCTCTTTCATACCCCAAGGTCGTCCATGTCCAGAGCTACCCTTTCTACTGAGCTGCTCAGACCTTCGACCCCCATGACTTTGAAAGTCTTATCCATTAACGTCAATGGCCTTAATTCCCCGACCAAGCGGTCCATGGCATTTCAGTTCTTCGCCAGACAAAAGGCGGATATCATATTCCTACAGGAAACCCATTTTAAGACCCCTCACCCCTCCTTAAGCTCTAAACGCTATCCTCATGCCTTCTACTCCACAATGTCAACTAAACGTAGAGGCACTGCCATCCTGGTTCATCGAGACCTGCCCTTAGTCGTCCAAGACACAATTTGTGACGTCCATGGCAGATTTGTGATTCTTTCCGGATCCCTTAATCAAACTCCCATTACTCTGGCGTCAATTTATGCTCCAAACATGCAGCAAGGCTCCTTTTTTAGAACGCTCTCTGACCACCTCTCTAAATTCTCGAATTCCTGGGTCATTATGGCCGGTGACTGCAATGCTACAATGGATCCCCATGTTGACAGATCCCGTCCAGATGTAGGGCCCTCTCCTCACGCCAAATTATCTAAACTCCTTCAGACCTGTGTCACCGCACATAATTTATATGATGCTTGGAAAACACTTTATCCTTCTGCTAAGGGTTATACACACTATTCCCCACAACACGATATATACACGCGTATTGATTATGTATTTGTAGATAGGGACTCCACCCAATCCCTATTGGGAGCCCAAGTGATTCCGACCACCTGGTCTGACCACTATGCGATTCTGCTTGATCTTGCTTGTCCCCATAGACCTCTGACTTCCCGCAAGTGGCGCCTTAATGAGTCCTTATTTCTTAAGTCTGATAATGTGACTCGAATAGAGGAAGCGATTCACCACTTCCTAAATGATAACGTCTCCCCCGAAATATCGCCCACAATATTATGGGAAGCTCACAAAGCAACGTTGCGGGGGCTCCTTATTAGCCTTACATCAACTCAGAGGAAGGTTGAGTCTAAACGGATCGCAGATCTGGAGACCGAATTGGCATCTATGACACTCCGTCATCAGCGTTTCCCCAAACGTAAACTATATTTAAAGATACTTGCCCTGAAAGGGCAACTAACCCAAATACTCACAAAGAAAACGATCAAATCGTTATTATGGATCCGCCAAAAATTCTATGAAAAGTCGGATAAGGCGGATACACTTTTGGCTCGGCGACTGCGTGAGAAACGTACGCTCAATCGAATCCTGGCATTAAGATGTCCTGACGGATCCGCAACGACTGACCCTAAAGTGATGACTTCCCTCTTTCAGGATTACTATGCTTCCCTCTATAACCTCCCCTCTGAGGCTGCTACTGACCCACACTATATAACAAATATCCAACACTATCTTTCTTCTTGTCAATTACCGAAATTATCCACAACGGACATTGAATTGCTCAATGATCCTATTACACGCGAATAAATTCTCCTCACAATCGGGCAGCTCCGTCGCTCCTCCGCACCGGGTCCAGACGGATATACTGCCATATACTATAAGAAATTCTCCCAAGCCCTTCTCCCCATGTTACATTCACTATTTAACTCGCTGATGGAGGGGAACTCCCTCGATGCAGCGACTACCAGAGCCAATATTGTAGTTATTGCCAAACCTGATCGAGATCCTATGGAACTAAAGAACTATAGACCCATATCGTTATTGAATACAGATTTAAAGTTATTCGCCAAAATCCTGGCTAATCGACTTGCCCCTCACCTTCCCACACTGATACACCCAGATCAAGTAGGCTTTATCCCCAATCGACAGGCTGCGGATAATACTAGACGCCTTATAGATCTCATTCATCTCTCCCATCGGGACGCCACCCCAACATTGGTGGTGGCTCTCGACGCGGAAAAAGCCTTTGATAGGGTAGCCTGGCCCTTCATACAGCATACTCTTCAAGCAATCGGTATCCAAGGCTCATTTTATAATGCCATCACCTCGCTTTATGATAACCCCTCAGCGTCAATTCTGGTTAATGGCCTCACTTCCTCGCCCCTGTCTATCAAAAATGGCACCCGTCAGGGATGCCCACTTTCCCCTTTACTTTTTGCCCTAGTTATGGAACCACTGGCGGCGAAAATCCGTCTGAATCCCAATATCTCAGGTGTCCTGGTGGACAACCATGAATATAAAATCGCTCTATATGCAGATGATGTCATCCTGACTTTGACTAACCCATACACGTCCTTACAACAGCTTTTTCAGGAGATCCATACATATAGCTCCATCTCAAACTATAAACTCAATGCAGACAAAACAGAGATCCTAGATTTACATATCCCCCCGCAGGATATCACTACTTTACGCTCTTCCTTTGCCTGTAAATGGCAAAATACTAAACTTAAATATTTAGGTATTTATCTAACCAAATCTTATTCATCGCTATATGCTGCTAACTTCCCACGACTGATATCTCAGATTAAAACAGATCTTGCGGCCTGGAATAAATTATTTATTTCCTGGTTTGGCCGTATAGCAGCAGTCAAAATGAATTTATTACCACGGATATTGTACTTATGGCAAACCCTGCCTATCCACATCCCAGTCAAAATATTAAAGAATCTACAGCGGGATATATCTAGCTTTATATGGGCTGGGAAGAAACCCAGGGTTAAGATACGGCTATTACAACAACACCGCTCGGAAGGCGGTCTTGGCGTACCAGACCTTACTCGATACTATCGAGCCGCACACCTAGCTTCATGTGTCCTCTGGCACTCACCTCCAGCGCAGAGAACGTGGACATGCATTGAGGCACAATCTCTCCATATCTTCTCACTTGCAACCCTGCTGTGGTCCCCACCCCGCTCCCGACCCGCCTCTACTTTACTTTTGCCAACAGTGCGCTTTTCCCTGACAGTGTGGGATTTTTGCACTCGCTTCTATCAACTCCGATCCCACAATCCCTACCTAACTCCTCTATGGAACAACCCACTGTTCCCACCGGGTAATAACCACGCTGCATTTCAACACTGGACAACACACAATATTCTCTTCCTTCAGGACATTGCCCCTCTTTCCTCATTCCCATCCTTTGAAAATTTACAATCCCGCTACTTGCTCCCTCACTCTGTATTTTACCAATTTTTGCAAATTAGACACTTCTACGGTTCACTCCCTAAACCCACCAATCCCTCCATAGCTACCCCCCTGGAAATATGGTGCTGCGGCTCTCGCTTAACGAAGGGTCTCCTTTCACGCATATATCGAGTGTTACTGTCACACAATGTCCCCCCCAAGGAGAGTCACGAGTTGGCGTGGGAGAGGGAGGTGGGGGAGTCCTTAACCGTAGAGGAATGGGAGGATATTAGACAGGAAATTACCAAGAGCTCTATCTCGGTTCGTATAGCCGAAAACTCATATAAATTGTACTATCGCTGGTACCTGGTACCTACTAGATTACACTCTATTTATCCAACGTGCTCGGACGAGTGCTGGAGATTATGTGGTTGCAGGGGGAGCTTGCTGCATGTTTGGTGGTCTTGTCCAACAATTCGTCAATATTGGGGACAAATTCATAAATTGGTTCTAGAAGTTACGCACTTAACCGTGCCGGACTCACCCTTTTATTCACTACTTTCCCGTCCCATCCCTAACACCTCGCGCCATCAACGAGCCCTAATTAAACATATTCTGAACACAGCCAAATGTCTAATAGCATCCAAGTGGAAATCTGTGGCCCCTCCTACTATGGTCGCTACTATTAATGCAATTTGGTTCACATATAAGTTAGAGCGAATTACGGCCTCTCTTCGAGACTCCCCACTCTCTTTCACCGAGACATGGACACCATGGACCTTGCATTTCAACGCTGAACCTCCATTGACAACCATTTAGCATCTAATACCTAGTGCTACACTCTATATGTTTGATGCTGATTATTTGAGATGTTGTCTGGACCTTACCTACATCGAAAAGTTGTATCTATCGGTGGCTCGGACTGGCCGACCTTTCCCTCCCTCCCCCCTCCCCCCCCCCCCTTCTTCATATTCTTTGTTTTTCCCCCCCTTTCTCTTAACTTTAATGGATAGTTGTAGCATTTTGGTAATCTGTCTTCATGGAGGCAAGCGAGACAACTATTTATTGATAGATCTATTGAGTTCCCCTCCCTCCTGATCATAATATGTCATTCGTTCCTTATATGCCATCTATTGTTACAACGTTGCATCTGTATGTTTATATCCTTATATAATCAATAAAACATTATTTCAAAAAAAAAAAAAAAAAAAAGAAAAAGTAAAAAGTAAAAGAAAAAAGCAATATATATATATAGTTTGTACAACCTGGATGCGCTGTACCCCAGTGCGTTTGTTCAAAATAAGCCCTGTGACTCCACAAATGTGAGGCAAGCTGCAAGTTAAAAAAAAGAATAACAAATATATTGTTGTAGAATTTGTTTATACTGTGCACTGCACCCTGGTACGCTGTACCCCTGTCACTTTGAGGGTAATTCAGATGCAGTTGCAATGAATTTGAACCAAAACTAGCAAAAATGGGCTAGCGCATTTTACAAGCTGAAGGACAAAATGGGTGGCACCATCTGGGAGGGTGACATTAATATAGCAGAGCTGTTTTGCTAATTTGGTGTCCCCCCTCGGATGAAGTCACTGAGCAGTGTTGCAGTTGTAATGGATGGTGTGTGCTGTGCTAGGAGAGGCTGGAGGCTGCCCAACAGCTCCTGGAGCGCTGGTGACAAGCAAAGGTTGCTGAGAACGAAGGCATGTAATTACTAATGATTTTTTGAAAGTCACTGACTTTTGGTGGTTTTGACAACTGTATTTAAGAAGGCAGGTATGTTGTATGCAAAATTATTCTATTTTTGCATGTATTGCTGTTGCCCTTTTAAAACCAGCACTCAAAGTTGAAGCAAGTTGACGGCATTGAAGAAAAACTTCTTTAGTAAATTTACCCTTTCCCCGGTCTCACTAATTCACAATACAACCATTCTGTTAGAAAAGTGAATTACAAACGAGCTCTTTTGTCCTGAGTACAGCTCTTGTTGACAATTATTTAGCAGCTGCATATTCCTTGGTGTAGTAAACAAAGTACCGTATATACTCGAGTATAAGTCGACCCGAATATAAGCCGAGGCACCTAATTCTACCACAAAAACCTGGGAAAACTTATTGACTCGAGTATAAGCCTAGGGTGGGAAATGCAGCTCTAGCCGTACACAGCCCTCAGTGCCAGATATGCCCTCATAGTGCCAGATATGCCCCCACAGTGCTGCCAGATATGCCCCCACAGTGCTGCCAGATATGCCCCCACAGTGCTGCCAGTTATGCCCCCACAGTGCTGCCAGATATGCCCCCACAGTGCTGCCAGATATGCCCCCACAGTGCTGCCAGATATGCCCCCACAGTGCTGCCAGATATGCCCCCACAGTGCTGCCAGATATGCCCCCACAGTGCTGCCAGTTATGCCCCCACAGTGCTGCCAGATATGCCCCCACAGTGCTGCCAGATATGCCCCCACAGTGCTGCCAGTTATGCCCCCACAGTGCTGCCAGTTATGCCCCCACAGTGCTGCCAGATATGCCCCCACAGTGCTGCCAGATATGCCCCCACAGTGCTGCCAGTTATGCCCCCACAGTGCTGCCAGATATGCCCCCACAGTGCTGCCAGATATGCCCCCACAGTGCTGCCAGTTATGCCCCCACAGTGCTGCCAGATATGCCCCCACAGTGCTGCCAGATATGCCCCCACAGTGCTGCCAGATATGCCCCCACAGTGCTGCCAGTTATGCCCCCACAGTGCTGCCAGTTATGCCCCCACAGTGCTGCCAGATATGCCCCCACAGTGCTGCCAGATATGCCCCCACAGTGCTGCCAGATATGCCCCCACAGTGCTGCCAGATATGCCCCCACAGTGCTGCCAGATATGCCCCCACAGTGCTGCCAGATATGCCCCCACAGTGCTGCCAGATATGCCCCCACAGTGCTGCCAGTTATGCCCCCACAGTGCTGCCAGTTATGCCCCCACAGTGCTGCCAGATATGCCCCCACAGTGCTGCCAGATATGCCCCCACAGTGCTGCCAGATACGTTCCCTCCCCAAGTGCCAGGTATGCCCCACAGTGCTGTTACTTACCCCTCCGTCGATCCCGCGCTGTCTTCTGGAGGGACACGAAGCACACAGCGTGCGCGGCTCTCCTGTGTCCCTCCTGCATCTTCGGCGGCCGCGGCGGGTCTATTATAGGAAGTGCCGGTTCGTGATCAGAGGTCACGAACGGGTATTTCCTGTAATAGAACCGCCGCTGCTGCCGCCGGAGATGCAGGAGGGACACAGGAGCGCCGCGCGCTGTGCGCTCCATGTCCCTCCTTCACACTGCTCTGCCTCTGCCTGCACTGACTCGAGTATAAGCCGAGGTGGCTTTTTCAGCACAAAAAAAAGTGCTGAAAAAGTCGGCTTATACTCGAGTATATACGGTAAATATCCCCACCATAATACTTAATTGAGCAAAATAGTATACACACAGTTCCATAGGCAATGATGAGTATAATATCCATTTAGTCATCTTCAGATGTTGCAATATAATGCAATGACAGCTCACTTAGATCAGTTAAGTGTTTCCATGGGGGCTTCCTGTACTCTTGATTGGGTGTGTTTTAGCATAAAGATAAGACAAATCCGCTGGTTGGCTGTTTGGCTATTAACTAGTTAGAATGTCTAATTTTATACATAGCACTGCTGGGGAACTTCAGAGTGAGTTGTGTTAGGGTTATGGGGAACACGTAACAAACCTTCTACAGAGTACAAGTAGAGAAGTTGCCCATAGCAACCAATCATCTTCTAGCTATCATCCATTAAATACAGACTATAAAATTATAACTAGAAGCTGATTGGTTGCTAATGGCATCTTCTCCACCTGTCCTCTTTAGAAAGTTTAATACCGCTCCTATTTTTTTTTTTTTTTTTAATACAATTGGTAGAACAAGCCAGGACAGCAGAATCTCCTCAAATCCTAAAGAGCACATTGTGTAATTGGTGACAATAATTTAGAGCCTGATCCATAGTTGTACGCTAATGCATTCGCATCTGTGATCCCATGTGAAGGCACTGTGCATAATATGCAGATGTCTCTGCCGGCGGGATTTGTATTGAGATGCCCACTGGCACCATTGCTAATCTCAGCAACTGTGCGTGGCCTACTAGGTAACCCCATGGACATGCAGGGTTTACAGTCATTAGGTCAACAAGACATAGGTCAACAGTCATTAGGTTGACCGCTATTGGTCGACATGCACTAGGTTGACATGGTCATTAGGTCGACATGAACAAGGTCAACATGGAAAAAGGTAGACATGAGTTTTTCAAATGTTTTAAATTTTTTGAACTTTTTCATACTTTACGATTCATGTAGACTACATTTGGGAACGGTAACCTGTGCCGAGTGCAGCGGTAGCCGAGCGAGACACCTTCCCGAAGCATGGCGAGTGAAGCGAGCCATGCGAGGGGACACGGTGCACTAATTGGGGTTCCTCGTCACTTTACGAAGAAAACTACACCAAAAAAGTAAAAAAAACTCATGTCGACCTTTTTCCATGTTGACCTTGTTCATGTTGACCTAATAATCATGTCGACCTAGTCACCCTGTCGACCTAGTGCATGTTTACCATAGTGGTCGACCTAATGACTGTTGACCTAATGACCCATACCTGACATGCAGAATGGTCACGTGTACTAAGCCATCAAAGCAATCTTCAATGTGTATAGAGATTGCAGATTCAGACAGCGACACACTAGGAAAATGGGCACAACACGCCTGTATTTTTTATGCTACTCCCGGTATCTCCTCCACACAGTCCTTTCCTGTTAATCACTTTGCAATTTAATTCTCACTGCGAGCAACCACGGTACAGACTTTGACTATTGAGCAGTGCGACTATGACATGCGCAGTCAGATGATAATCCCTTAACTGCGAAAACATTGGCATAGCATACAACTCTGAATCAGGAATCTAACCAGTAGACTAGCCTACTACCAGTGTGTAACTGGCACCATATGTACCTCAGCCACTCACCTACAAACACCAGAGATACTGTATGCTTCCCAACTTCCCTAAAGTTGGGACAAATACACTCACTCACACTGCAATGGGAACAGATACTGTATACAAAAGCCAGTTCTCAGACCAATAGAAGAAAATCCAGCAGTACTTCCCATGTCAAATTGTCAATGAGTGACTTCCAAATTCTGGGCAGCGGGAAAATGGCCTCCCAGCTAATGTTTGGTCTCTTTCAGTAAAGAAATCACATTGTCCCTTTTGTCGAAGGCTGTACAGGGGCATTTCATGGGCAGTAGCTCTGTTGCTTCTCATTCACTACTATTGTTGCTTTATCTTATTATAATTTTTTGGATTGCCTGATGCATTGTTGGTTATAATGGCCTGTATCTCTCATAGGTGGTTATTAGCCTGTTTATATTTAGGTACCCAGGTCTGTCATGTATTTCTTTTCAATATTTAAGTTCAAGCTGACTCTTTCTAGTTTCTGTACTTATATAAATAGTATACATATGGAGATCAGTATATTAATAATCTTATGGATATATTTATAGAAATATAAACCGTTCAAACAAAGCTTTAGATACAAAAATGCATCTAAAAATCGGACAAGTACAGTATAAAGCATCATTTGTAATATAGCTGGCATATAACACTGTGGATGGTTTGTTTTCTCTGGGCATTGTTCAGAATCTCAGTGGCGGCAGTGGTGCCAGCTTGTAATGTGTACAGAGAGAAAAGAAGTTACTATCTGTCTTTTCTTTCTGTGTCTTCCAAGCAACAATCCTCTTTTTTATTCAAGCCTTTCTCTTGTAGAATAAATGCATCAGAATTACCAGCTGAGACTTTAGAATCTTGTTTAAACAATAGAATAAAGGCTGCTGGGAAAGATATGCTGAAGAGAAATGCTATGACAAAATGACATGCACATGAAACATTTCTAGAATTCTTAAAGGAATACTTCTGATCGCCAGTAATTTAATGATTACTTCTGCAAAATCTCTTTCTGTGTATTAATAACCTCAAAGTAATATTTCATTTATTGTGTTCAAAATGTTGGATAGTATAACGATAATATAGGAGTGTAGCATTAGAATGAAATGTTTCTGTATCCTTAATATAAAAGTGAGCAAAATATTTTTCTTCATATTTTGCAGTCAAATATTCCTCTGATATCTGCCGTGTCCCCTTCTTGGTTACATCCTGGGGATGCTTAGATTTCCCTCAAAATATGTTTTATAATATACCCTTAGAGCAGGGGTGGCCAAACAGTCGATTGCGTTCGACTGGTCGATCGCGGACATGCGACCAGTCGATTGCGATCCGCCGCCCAGCCACCCAAATCCGCGCCTCTCCTGCCTGCCGCTCTGCCTCCTCAGTGACGGCAGAGTGTATAGCTCAATCAGGTGCCGGTTCATTAGCCAATGAGAGCTCGCGGACCGGCGCCTGATTTGAGCTATACACGCTGCCGTCACCGCCGGAGATTAGACTGAGAAGCAGGGCGGAAGACAGGAGAAGCGCGTGCTGCGCTGCGCTCTCCACTCCGGTGAGCTCTACTATGGGGGCATATCTGGCATTGTGGGCACATGGCTCAGTGGGGGCATATCTGGCAATGTGGGGCATATCTGGCACTGTGGGGTCATATGTGGCACTGGGGGCATATCTAACTCTGCGGGCACATGGCACTGTGGGGCATATCTGTAATCTGGCGCTGTGGGGGCATATCTGGCACTGTGGGCACATGGCACTGTGGGGGCATATCTGTATCTGGCACTGTGGGGGCATATCTGGCACTGTGGGCACATGGCACTGTGGGGGCATATCTGGCACTGTGGGGGCATATCTGGCACTGTGGGCAGATCTGGCGCTGTGGGGGCATATCTGGCACTGTGGGCACATGGCACTGTGAGGGCATATCTGGCACTGTGGGGGCATATCTGGCACTGTGGGGGCATCTGGCACTGTGTGGGCATATCTGGCACTGTGGGCACATGGCACTGTGGGGGCATATCTGTATCTGGCACTGTGGGGGCATATGTGTTTGAGGTTTTTACCTGTGGGGTCCAATGTGTTATTTCGTGTGAGGCAGTCATTACACTCTGTGCAGCAAGGCTACGTCCCTTTTTTTGTTATACCACGCCCACTTTTTGTTATGCCACTCCCACTTTTTGTTATGCCACGCCCCTTTGTTTGCGCGCGCCTGCGGCGCGCGCTATTATTCCTCCTAGGTAGATCACAAAAGCTTTTTAGCTTTCAAAGTAGATCGCCAACTCCAAAAGTCTGGCCGCCCCTGCCTTAGAGTATTAGCCCCGATAAGCTGGCACGAGCCATGGCTTATCAGGGATTTTACTTCACCTGCCTCAGGCAGGCAAAACCAAATCCCCGGGAACAGACCCGTTTTCAAACAAAAACGGGGCTGTTTCTCACGAAAACACACAGATTTCACTGAACCTGTGCGTTTTCAAGAGAAAAGGAATTTTTTTAACTGGCAATTTAATAGGATAGTAAAAATAATCCATGAAACATCTGGAAAAATTGTGAAAAACTTATATTTTTTGCACCCAATGTTTTATCGTGGCTAATAGGATACCGCCTTTTAGAGGGGAGTGCATTTTAGGCTTACATCTCCTCATGACTGGAAAATTGGAAAGAGTTGAGTACAACAAAAGAGTGTACACTTACGTGTCGCACTCCCACTGGAAATGAGACCTGATGATATTCAGTTCCTTTCAGTTGTATGTTTTGTGGTACTGGAGGCCTGGAGTAAAGATACACGATGATGCTGACACTAACAACACATATCACACTGATTCTGGCTGACAGTGGGCAAACTGAGCCCTTTGGCTGATAATATTTCTTACATTAGCTTTGTGGCTATATTATGTTAAGTAACTGTCTTCTATTTGGATCTTCTTTATCAGTTACATTTGGATTACTATGGAGGCTGCTAAATAGTCCGACTGACCAAGTTCTGGAATGCAAAACTTTTTCTGAATCTATGACCTAGCTCCCCAACTTTAATAAATTCAAGTGGTAATCTTCATTACCACATTCAAGTTGGGGCATAATTACTGTATCATGTAAATATGTGGTTGGTGATAAATATGCCCCTAACAATTTTTTGCATTTGGATTCGCAGGTGAACTGCAGGAATTACAATTTTTACTTCCAAAAATAGGTTTATGTCTATCCCTAAATGAGTAGGGAGGGCACTTTCTATACACTTCACCCATAGTGGTGACTATATAATGACCCCCCCCCTCCACTTCCATTTTTCCAAATTTGATTTTCTTATATAATATTTCTTGTTTCATACTGTTTGGTATAACACAATAAAGTATGGAGACCACAGAAATTACTTTATTTGAAAACAGACATTTAACCACTTGTCTGATTTTTTCCTTTAAACCCGTTCATAACATTGGTTTTTTTTTTAAATGCTTTCTTTAATATAGTTTAAAAAGTATTTTTTTAAATATTTAAATATTATATTATGCACATCCACATAACAAATCTCCTCATCAAAAACTGGGGGACTCAGTAGGGCGACGCGGCCGCATGTGAATGCCAGCTAAGTGGTTAATACTTCAACAGAATCAACAACATTACAACATACTGATCTTCAGATTTTTGCTTCTTGATACAATTCATACTAATATTTTGTTTTGTGGAGTGTAGCTGAAGTACTGTGATTGTTCAAATAAGCTTTTGTTTAATTAAAAGGAAAATAAAATGGTATCATGTAGGTTCTGAAATGAAAACATTAAATTATATCAGACAAAGCACAAAATATTTCTTCCTAGATGTCAAAGATTTACTATGATTTACATTAAAACACCATGGAGATTAAAAATCACATTTCATTTGGATTTAAATTGCATTGAAAATCATAGATGTCACATTTTGTATTATTAGCCATCTCCTCCCTTGGTTTTAGTCTACTCACATTATAGTGGTCCAACTTTGGGAAATAACTTTCAGTAAATTATAAATCATTTCTTAAATAATACCTACTAAAATCATAAAGTTAATACTCCACAGGAGAAAGTTTCCTAAATCCCAGTGCTATAAAGCGTTTGGAAATAATGAGAAGATTCATCACTAGAAAGAATGCCTTGTACAAACAGTGAGCAATGGAGAAAGCACACTATATTTTTCCATTGGAGATTTCATGTAGATTATGTATTCATTCCAATCATTTGTTTAAAAAAAATATAGACATATGAGGAAAATTTTAGCAAACTGAAAGGTTTTTTTATTAATACTTAGGGGAATGGCATGTAGGGCAAAAAATCTTTATAATGCTTGTATGCGATTGGTGGTGGTAAATGTAGCTTTCAACAAACACACTGACCACTTGGGAATGTGAGTAACAGCAGCAGCCAAACCATTTAGTTTTGAGCATATTATCTATTGTTTAGAACCAGTTATTTATATAGCTCACACATATTCCTAAGCGCTTTAATAAAATATTTGGCCATTCACATAAGCATATGCACATAATATAAATATTACAGTTGACCACATGATATACAGTAAATGTTAATGTCACCAATAAAGATATTAGAAAGCCCTGGTCCAAGTATAGATCCCTGGGGTACTCCATTGGTAACATTTCCCTTCAGTGAATACACTCCATTTACTACAACTCTGTTTTCTATCCTGCAATCAAGATATTATCCATTCAACCATCTTAATATCCAATCCCAAGCTTTTAAGTTTATTTCGCAGTCTGCAATGGACAGTGTCTAAAGCCTTACTAAAGTCTAGATAAGCTATATCTATGACTCCACCTTTATCTATTACTTTAGTCACACAGTCAAAAGAGTCAATAAGGTTTGTTTGACATGATCTCCCCCCAGTGAATCCATGCTGTTTGGGATCCTGTAAATTGCTGGATTTGAGATAATCTACATCTCTTTCTTTTAAAAGTGTTTCCATCACTTTCCCTACTACTGATGTAAGGCTCACTGGTTAGTAGTTGCTTGCCTCTTCCTTGCTTCCTCTTTTGTGCAGTGGGACTATGTTCGCTCTTTTCCAGTCCTCTGGAATTACACCTGTAGCTAGTGACTGTTGATTAATTATGTTAATGGTGCTACCAGCACCACTTTAAGATCTTTTAGTATCCTTGGATGTATCCTATCTGGCCCCATTGATTTATCCACTTTCAGCTTTGAGAGTTCTGTTAGGACTAGAGATGAGCGGGTTCGGATTTAACGCCAGCATAAATGCCAGTTCAGTTTTATCCGGATTTTTCCTATTGGCTATCCAAAACAGGTGACTTCCGTGTGCCAATAAGATGCCGTTTTGAGAACCGAGTAAATCTGAGTAAAACCGAACCTGCTCATCTCTAGTTAGGACCCTCTCTTCTGTAAATGTACTTGTTTAATTTTTCTGAGTATGCCTGCAACTTAACTGTGTCCTCTTCCCCTCTCTTTCAATAGTGAATACTGAGCAAAAATAATTACGATGATCCTCTATTACATTGTCTCCCCCAACAAGACTCCCAGTCTCTATCTTTAGTCTTATTATTCAACCTTTTGTTTTTCTCCTTTCGCTTATATACCTTAAAAAACAGTTTTGCCTACTTTTAGCCACTGACTGACAGTTTTGCCTACTTTTAGCCACTGACTGGGAGGATACCACGGAGGAAGCCACTGCTGTCCAAAAAAAAACATTGCTGCACATTTGAAGTTTGCAAAAGAGCAAAAAATAATTACGATGATCCTCTATTACATTGTCTCCCCCAACAAGACTCCCAGTCTCTATCTTTAGTCTTATTATTCAACCTTTTGTTTTTCTCCTTTCGCTTATATACCTAAAAAACAGTTTTGCCTACTTTTAGCCACTGACTGGGCCATTTTCTCTTCAGCTTGTGCCTTTACACATCTGAATACCTTCTTAGTCTCCTTCTGTCTAACAAGATATATATCTTTGTCTTCATTATTTTGTGTCTGCTTATATTTCCTAAAAGTCATCTTTCCTGAATTTGTGCATTAATTGGTCATAAAATGTGTTCTGATCTTCATCTAAGTCACAACAATAGACAAACACAGTCTGCTGAAACTAATACCACACAATTATATGTTCTCATGTTTTTTATTGAACATACCATGTAAACATTCACAGTGCAGATAGGACAAAGTATGTGAACTCCTAGGCTAATGACTTGTCCAAAAGCTAATTTGAATCAGGAGACAGCCAACCTGGAATCCAATCAATGAGACAAGATTGGAGGTGTTAGTTAAAGCTGCCCTGCCCTATAAAAAACACACACCAGTTTTAAGTTTGCAATTCTCAAGAAGCTTTGCCTGATGTGAACCATGCCTTGCAGAAAAGAGCTCTCAGAAGACCTACGATTAAGAATTGTTGACTTGTTTAAAGCTGGAAAGGGTTACAAAAGTATCTCTAAAAGCCTTGATATTCATCAGTCCACATGAAGACAAATTATCTATAAATGGAGAAAGTTAATCACTGTTGCTACTCTCCCTAGGAGTAGGAGTCCTGTAAAGACTGCAAGAGCACAGCGCAGAATGCTCAATGAGGTGAAGAAGAATCCTATAGTGTCAGCTAAAGACTTACAGAAATCTCTGTCACATGCTTACATCTCTGTTGATGAATCTACCATACGTAAAACACTGAACAAGAATGGAGTGCATGGGAGGATACCACGGAGGAAGCCACTGCTGTCCAAAAAAAAACATTGCTGCACATTTGAAGTTTGCAAAAGAGCACTTGATGTTTCACAGCACTATTGGCAAAATGTTCTGTAGACAGATAAAACCAAAGTTGAGTTGTTTGGAAGGAACACACAACACTATGTGTGGAGAAAAAACAGGCACAGCACACCAACATCAAAACCTCATCCCAACTGTGAAGTATGGTGGAGGGGACATCATGGGACATCATGGTTTGGGGATGCTTTGCTGCCTCAGTGCCTGGACAGATTGCCATCGACGAAAAAATTAATTCCCAAGTTTATCAAGACATTTTGCAGGAGAACTTAAGGCCATCTGTCCACCAATTGAAGCTCAACAGAAGATGGGAGATGCAACAGAACAATGACCCAAAGCACAGAAGTAGATCAACAACAGAATGGCTTCAACAGAAGAAAATACACCTTCTGTAGTGGCCCATTCAGAGTCCTGACCTCAACCCAGAAAGGATCCTTATGATAACAATAGCTACTTCCAATGATGGCTAGATAAATGTTATTTGCTGTACTGTGTAGGATTTTATATAGTGCAGGTGTGCTATAATTGATTGCTATGAAGCTTTAGCCACTAGGAAGTTTAAGTTAAGCTGCAAAAAAAATTGAAAAATGTGAAAAATCAAAATTAAAAGCTTATAAATGCCTTTGAAGAGTTGTTTAATTATTTAGCTAACCTAAGAATATTACTACCTAACAAAAACAAACTTTTCTGGCATGGACAGATGGGTAGGGGGATGAGGCGAGAGGGTACTCATAAATGAAAAGCCTAATCAAGGGGTACGGGAGAGAAAAAAATGTTGGGAACCACTGACTTATGTAATAGTGCATTTAATTAGGGGAATTCAATTGTTTGCACCGACGACGGAGCAATTCAACTGTTCTATACTTGGGTGCGAACAGCTGCCCGCGCCGGCAATTGTGCTCACATCTCTCGTTCTGGCAAGCAGAAATGTGTAAAAAAAAAAAAGCAACCAAATGCTACATTTTGCATTGCATCCAGCACTTTAGTCAGGTTTAGGATTTTTACGCAGCTAAACCTGGCACTGCAGGACATGATCAGTGCATTGAATAGAAACAATTGGGTAGCGCTCAACACCCTCTCCCCTCCCCCTTCCCCCAATCAGCTGTCACTTTAGATGGAAGATTGGAAACGCATATACAACTGAATTACCCCCAATGTGTTTTTTGGTAATGGACATTTGAGTTAAAAAATGTGATCATTCTCTAGGCTTAGATAGAATCTTGGCCATGTACTGTGGACAAGTTGCTCACAATACCGCTTGTGTTTTCAGACTTGCTCAGACCTTTCATGTCAATGACATGTCTGTATTAAGACATTTCTACATTAAAGAATTTCCACATTAAAGAACTCACATTTATTTCGAGTGGCTCTCTTTCCATATTCACGTAATTTTGTGAGAACACTTTTACGATTGTTTAAATTATCATCTTTTCCAATAATAATAACAACATCATCGAGGTAGTATTGAGTACTAGATATTTCCTACAACATTACATTTCTCTTTGCCAAACTGCAGGAGCAGAAGCTATTCCAAAGACAAGCTGGTTATACTGAAATAAACCTTTGTACTATGGTGGTCATTCCGAGTTGTTCGCTCGTTGCCGATTTTCGCTATGGTGCGATTTGTTGCTAAATGTGCATGCGCATGGTACGCAGAGCGCATGTGCTAAGTTATTTAACACAAAACTTAGTAGATTTGCTGGTGTTCGTGTGACGCTTTTCAGTCGCACTGCTGATCGGTGAATGAATGACAGGAAAGGGGCGTTTCTGGGTGGTAACTGAGCGTTTTCCGGGAGTGTGCTAAAAAACGCAGGCGAGTCAGGGAAAAACGCGTGAGTGTCTGGAGAAACGGGGGAGTGGCTGGCCGAACGCAGGGCGTGTTTGTGACATCAAACTAGGAACTAAACGGACTGAGCTGATTGCAATCTAGGAGTAGGTCTGGAGCTACTCAGAAACTGCAAATAATTATTTAGTAACAGTTCTGCTAATCTTTCGTTCGCTATTCTGCTAAACTAAGATACACTCCCAGAGGGCGGCGGCCTAGCGTTTGCAATGCTGCTAAAAGCAGCTAGCGAGCAAACAACTCGGAATGAGGGCCAATGGGGGTAATTCAGAATTGATCGCAGCAGCAAATTTGTTAGCAGTTGTGCAAAACCATGGGGGTAATTCCAAGTTGATCGCAGCAGGAATTTTGTTAGCAGTTGGGCAAAACCATGTGCACTGCAGGGGAGGCAGATATAACATGTGCAGAGAGAGCAAGATTTGGGTGGGTTATTTTGTTTCTGTGCAGGGTAAATACGGGCTGCTTTATTTTTACACTGCAATTTAGATTGCAGATTGAACACACCACACCCAAATCTAACTCTCTCTGCACATGTTATATCTGCTCCCCCTGCAGTGCACATGGTTTTGCCCAACTGCTAACAAAATTCCTGCTGCGATCAACTTGGAATTACCCCCCATGTGCACTGCAGGAGCGGCAGATATAACATGTGCAGAGAGAGTTAGATTTGGGTGTGGTGTGTTCAAACTGAAATCTAAATTGCAGTGTATAAATAAAGCAGCCAGTATGAACTCTGCACAGAAACAAAATAACCCACCCAAATCTAACTCTCTCTGCACATGTTATATCTGCCCCCCTACAGTGCACATGGGGGGTAATTCTGAGTTGATCGCAGCAGGAACTTTTTTAGCAATTGGGCAAAACCATGTGCACTGCAGGGGAGGCAGATATAACATGTGCAGAGAGAGATAGATTTGGGTGTGGTGAGTTCAATCTGCAATCTAAATTGCAGTGTAAAAATAAAGCAGCCAGTATTTACCCTGCACAGAAGCAAAATAACCAACCCAAATCTAACTCTCTCTGCAAATGTTATATCAGCCCCCCCTGCAGTGCACATGATTTTGCCCAACTGCTAAAAAATTTCCTGCTGCGATCAACTTGGAATTACCCCCATGGTTTTGCCCAACTGCTAACAAATTTTCTGCTGTGATCAACTCAGAATTACCCCCAATATGTCGTGATTGTCAAGCGTTTATTTGCTGCATCTTCATTTGCAAATAAGTTTTTGCTAAATCTATTTTTGTAAGCAGTCTCCCCCTGACAGAGTTGCAAATAATATATAAAATATAATTTTTAGATGTTATGATAGCTAGCACCATTGGAAACTCTTTTTTAACTTCAAATTTCTATGAAGATAATGTGAAAAAGGATAGTCACTGTGAAATGCCAATATAGGGCTCTCTGTGTATAAAAGGCTCTGGCTTAGACTTCGCACCATGGGTCAGTTTTAATGTGAGCAGTGTCGGACTGGGGCATGTAGGGCCCGCCGGGGAAATGCAGTGGTAGGGGCCCATGTTAGGGGTGTGGCCAGTCTGCAGAGGGGGTGTGGCCTGCCACCTCATTGGTTTGACTAACCATTAGAGAGTGCAGCTTTTGGACCCCCTCATAAATATATACAGTAAATTCAGCTGCTGCATGCGTGATAATGTATAAGTTTAGTAACAGATTAATAATAGTATTGCACTTTAGAAAATACACCATAGTCCAGTATAAGGTAACATATGTATAATGTATAATTCAAGTGCACAGTCTGGAACCTGATCCTTAGAACAGGAGGTGGGGGCCCACCGGTGGTTTCCCCTGTGGGCCAGTCCAAGCCTGAATGTGAGAGACATAATTTAAACAAATCATAAAGTAGAGTAATAAGTACATAATGTGCAAACAACAATTTCAAAATTTACTAGAAAAAAAAATTAGTTTGTGTAATAGAAGTAAAAGAAAAAATAAAATTAGGTGCAGTTATAAAGCAAATTTATGTCAACTATGGTATCTATGTTTTCCTAATTGAGGCAGGTTCAATTAAACTGGACCCTAATTCTGATTGAGACGAACTAATGTATTATTTATTTTGAAGTATTTTATTGTAAACAACATTTTAGTGCATTTGTTATCATTATATAGTGGGTAGAAGTTTGCTGGGTTACCTACTCTGAAAAGCACAAGATAAGAGTTTCATTTGTCATAAAGAAGAGATTCACCTGTCAGTGTGAAGTCTTCTGCTGTGTTTATGGTCATACTGTAGGATAGTTGTATTGGTAATTGGAATCATGTGAATTGCAAATGCTTCTGAAATATCGTATGCATCAGTGACGTGCGGTGCATGTGATATAAGGACTCCAGGTGCATGGCTTATAGAATTGATGCATATATACATTGTTAGGCAATAGGTGCAATGAAATGCAGTAACAAAAATTTTAGATTTCATGAGGCCACAACAGGTGCTCTGACTTTTACAATAAATCTACAGAGCAAATCATGTATTTCTATAGTTGAGGAAATCAACAGGATGCCTTACTAATGAATCAATGTAAGTGTCTTATCAAGTGAATAGTGTGTGATTTCCTGTCGGACTAAATCCTTTAGAGGGATTCATCTTTCATGGAGCGATTTGTTGAATTCAGAAGAGACATTGTGAAGGTCTTTTAACAGCTTCTATGAGGACAATGCAAGCATGTGTATAATGAGCAGAGGTTTTCATTGTAAACAAAATTTCGTTGCCATTTCCTTTTTGAAGGAGGAAGTTGGCAAAACTGATTGATTTTGTTATAAATGTATTTTCAATTGTATTTTAAGCTTCTAACAACAGTGATTGAAGAGATTCAGTATGATATACCGGCGGCCGGAATGCTTGCTGTCAGTATACAGACAGCGGCATCCTGGCCACCAGTATGCCAGCCGCGGGGCGAGCACTAGAAAGCCCCTTGTGGGCTTGCTGTGCTCCTCACGCTGCGGGCACGGTGGCTCGCTGCACTTGCCACAGGTTATATTCTCCCTCTATGGGTGTCATGGACACCCACGGAGGGAGAATAGCCTGTGTGGCCAGTATTCCGGTATCAGCGTTTCACCACTTGTCGGTATTCTGGCGTCTGTATTATGATCGCCAGGATCCCGACTGGCAGTATGCTAACCGCTTCCGATATGAAATACTGTATATTTGCCATTATTTTCGCAAATCAATCTCACCGGGTGCCTGAGTAAGAGTTGCATGAAGTCTACTACGTGGACAGGTCTTGCAATTATTAGCAGCTGTGCTTGCATTGGTGCCAGCATGTGAAACTTTGAGGAGCTGCGGGTGATTCAGCTGCAACTACTGTTGATGGGTGTAGCTGGGTGTTCACACAAAGAATAAGTGAGCCTTAGGAATGTAGGTGGAATTGCAAGCATACACAGATATCCAGCTGACGTCAGACAGATCTCTTGCACCAAAGATAGGGTTGTTGCAAGTCTGCACTGATAGTCATTCTGGCTTATTTCAGTGGATGCATGTTGGAGGTGCAGCCACATAGATGCAGCTAACTTTGAATACAGATGCACAGATGCATTTATTTCCTGGAGCACAAAGCAACTGCAGATGCAGCCGCAATTGCATTCAAACCTCTTTCCGGCCCAAGCCATCAAATGACACTATCATATTCTCTTGCTATGCAGATAGTGATGACCAAGTTTCTGATAATTTCAAAATAGATTGATCTAATTATTGAGCCTGATCCAGGGTTGCATGCAAGTAAGCTGCAAGCACACACACATTGTGTGCATGGAAAAAATGCGACTTCTCTCCTATATGCAGAGTTGAATGCACTGATGTAGCCTCACCACCTCTATCAATTATTATTATTATTATTATTATTATTATCATCTTTTATGCTGCTTTTGAAAGTAATCTTCATAACTATTAGCACAAATTTGCAGTAGGCCTATGTCTGGTGCACGAGATTCACCTGAAATCAGACAGATCTCTGCATACTGTATGAATTCTACTGTACGTATCTTGCAATTCTGCTTACATGTACACAATATGCTCTCAGAAGACCTAGCCTATGTGCCAACCAGCTGCCACCCATTTAAACACTAATCCAGTTGCAAGTGGTGATGTGACCGAGTTGTCTAAGACTACAAATTGTTGTAGATGCTATAGTTGCATACGCCCTGCTCCAACAAATTAGCAGCATGACCTATCTGTAATATGTACTTGCATGCAATGCTGAATGTGGCCCAACATTTCTATCTATAATGCAGATCTGAATATTGATTTGGATATAGTAATGCTCTTAATTACATATTTGATCAATATTTAAAGATTAAAATGTAGTAAAACTTAACTTTTATGCCAATCATTAACATATCCTATTTTGTGAAATATTCATATAAATACTAGAATCTGGTAACAAGATAATGGTGGTTGCAAACAAGAATCAGCCCATTATAAGAGGTTGCTGATACTGACTAAAAACAACAAAGAAGTTCCTTATATAGAAGGGTAGAGGTATAGTAGCGACATAACATTTGACTTTTCTACAGCCATTTACTTTAAATTGTTGTTTTATGAATCATTTTAGTTTATTGTTTTTATAAAGTTATAGTTCTGTAATTGTATATGTGATTGATCAGGCTTGCTTAGCAATATTAATGGGTGGTTCATTTTGTTTTTATTTTTACAAAATATTATCAGATTTTAATATTAATATTACCACAACTGCTATTGCTATATGCGGCTGATTTATGAGCTATGATACCAGATTCAACATTATGTTTTGTGGTTTTAATTATTTTTCAATTTTGATTTTAAGATACACATTTCTTCTAGACCACTTCTGGAGAGGGCGTGTGTCTTCAGCATTCACATGATGCCCTTAAAAAAAAAAACTTTTTGAGTTACACCTAAAGAATGTCTCAATTGCAGTTAAACCCATTACACTTGGAATTAAACTTTCTTTTCAGCGAGAGTTCTTATCATCCTACTTACTATTCAGTGGCGGTTTTAGGTGCAGGCCCCGGGGGTGTGTGAGTGCCCACCTGCAACCGACACCAAAGAGGAAAGCAGGGAGAAAGATGCTAGAGGTCCTACTTGATGAAAATGCTCCTGATGAAAATTTCTGTAAAGAAATTGAAACGTTGAGAAACGAAGGATCTTCGTTGTCTTGGTTAATTATGCTGTGAGTGCCGCCATTTGAATTGAACTCTCTATGCATGCTGAGGAAGGCACCCGGCGCTGTTGTAATTGAAGAAAGGAGAGTGCCAGATTTTGAACATTGATATAGATAGATAGATAGATAGATAGATAGATAGATAGATATAGATATATATTTAAAAAAAAACACTACACCCTCAGCATGACAGAACCCCTGCTCCCAGCAGCAGGACATCTAGAAACCCGGCAGCTCCTATGTGAGTATCGACTGCCCCCACCCCCACCCTATAATCCAGCCCAGGTGTCCATCACTTTGACAGGCTTTTAACTAGATTATAAATTTATATGGATTCACCCTCTCCTTGTTTTCTTCAAATTCAGAACAAACCTTACTGTATGTATTCCCTTTATATAGCAATTGAAGTGCAAAAACAATCCATAAAGAAACAGATAAAGAACTTTCACATCAATATTTCTCCCTTGATCTAATGCTATCAGGACCGTTGATGGTTAATAGGCTTTCAATGAAACCTCTCTTACACATGGTATTGCTTCTCATTGACCAGAGTCATCTATTCTTATTCATGTGGAAAAATATAAAAGAGAGCCTTGAGTAGTACCCTTTTAGAATGTATTTCTGTTAGTTGAACATTGCTCTTAGTGCTTTGAAAAAGTGCTGAGACCAAGCATCAAACACCTCATTCAGGTGGGAGCTGATACATATTGGGAGCTATTTCTGAACCTTGGAAAGTTACATGGCAAAGTCATTTTCCAATCAGAGATTCAGTGCAGAATCTATTTGACAAAGTTGCATTAGCCATCCCACCTGCATCTGGCAGCATGCAGCAATTATACCTACATTACTAAAGACTCCTTACTCTTTACAGCGTAAAGTCAGACAGGACAGAAGGCACTATGGCACGGGTGGCCTTCAGTATGCCGGCGGTCGGGCTCCCGGCGACCAGCATACCGGCGCCGGGAGCCCGACAGCCGGCATACCGACACTTATTCTCCCTCGTGGGGGTCCACGACCCCCCTGGAGGGAGAATAAAATAGTGTGGCGTGCGTAGCGCGCCACCGTGCCCGTAGCGTGGTGAGCGCAGCGAGCCCGCAAGGGGCTCATTTGCGCTTGCTACACTGTCGGTAAGCCGGCGGCCGGCCTCCCGGCGCCGGTAAGCTGGTCGCCGGGAGGCCGGCCGCCGGCAGATCGTAGTGAACCCCTATGGCACATGTGGTAGATGGAACTGTGACCTAATACAATATGTTCTATGTCCTCTCTATCTACTCGTCTAGTTTAACTGGTTGGAATGGTTACACTATATTTGGAGGTTCCAGTATGCAATAGTGATTCCTTCTATACCTGGGAGGCAATACATATGTTTTATGGGCTGCCGGGATCCCGGCTGTCATGATCCCAAAGCAGGATCCCGGCCACCAGTATGCAGGCAGTGGGGTGAGCGCTAGAAAGCCCCTTGCGGGCTCGCTGCACTCGCCAAGCTGCGGGCATGGTGGCTCGCTGAACTCGCCACAGGTTATATTCTCCCTCTATGGGTGTCATGGATAGAGGGAGAAAAGTCTGTGGCGTCGGTATTCCAGCGGCGGCATTTTTACACCTGTTCGGATTCCTGCGTCGGCAATGTGACCGCCGAGATCCCAACAGGCGGTCTTGTGATTGCCCTCCCCTGGGAGCCCTGACAGTATTGACAGTGAGAGCTATGGCTTCCTGTGGGTAATGACTTAATACCTATTTAATTAAGTGAACATATGTTCCACTTAAGAGGTATTTACTTAGCTCAAAGTACCACATAAGATGACTATATTTATTGTGAGGTTACTAAAACAGTTCACATTTTATCAATTTACACAGCTGAGTATATCTGATAAATATTATGTATCTATAGAAGTGGCTGAAAATAGTCACAAGATTGCTCAGGCTTTGTCTTCGTATTGATGTAGTATATTTTCCTGCTCAGCAGGTGTGCTTATTACTATTTGCTATTGTTATATGTATAGGCATATTTTAATGGCATTATTGTTGTATTAAACTGCTATTTTCTTCAAATCTCATCAGTTCTGCAGCTTAATATTGCTGTCTTTCTCTAATTTAGATCTGTCTGTATGAATTTTTCTTTTTCTTCTATAGCACAGCACCTATTTCCAATTGTCTTTTCTGTTATTGCACTTTCCCAAGCAAAAGCAAGTGCTTGTCTGCAAAGCCTAAATACCACAATATTCTTTGTCACAAAGATCAAACCGAAATAGAAAATAAGCTGTCATCACAGGACCAGAGAGCAATGACCAATAGCTACTGGCCTATTCGTTGTATATGTAAGATAATACTTTTCTAAGAATAATAGGAAAAAGCATTAAGCAGTGCCTTTTCAAAACCCTCTATTTTTATATTTTTTGCCTGCCAGATTTAAAAGGGCAAAAATAATTCAAAACATGTCTTGTTTTGCATTTATTATTATTGCCCTTTAGATTGTTAACTCTCCCAAGCAGGGCCCACTACCCCATATGCTTTTCCTCCCCTCAGTGCTGGACCTACATTTTTGGGACCCTGAAGTTTGAATTGTTATGGGGGCGCCTTCGTAATCAGCAACAATAGGGCAACATCCAATAAAGTCCATAGTTCCTTGCTGACCTTGCAAGGATCTCAAGGCCAAATGGCGGAGAATGGGGTGTTAGGGTGGACACCTTGAAAATGGGCCATACAGTGAGCCCCTTCCCACCAGCAATGAGGTCTTGGTAACTGCTGTTATCTTTTTTTTCGCTCTAATCAATGGCTGTAGTCCTTGATAGGTCAGGTATTTGGGCCGGTGAGAGGTGACAGGGTGAGAGTTTGTGGGGACATGTGTGGTGGGTGACAGGGTAAAAGAGTCTGCAGGGATTCTGCAGGGACAGGTGTGTAACAGGGCACAAGTCTGCAGGGCAGATGTGGTGGGTGACAGGGCGAGAGTCTGTGGGGCAGGTCTGGTTACAGTACCCCGTGGCCCCTTTAATGTATACAGTACCTCTCGCAGCACTTCATTAATCACCTCACAGCATTCTCCCCCCCCCCCCCCTTCAATAATAACCTGACAATACACACCACTCAGCACCAGAAAAATTACTTTATTAGGAGCCTCCTTGTCATGGGCACCTTCTCATCTTTTATTGTTCCCAGCCTCTTTCCTAGGACAGGCCCTCTCAGGCTCCGCCATTCCTGGGACTGTCCCAAGGAGAAGTTCTGCAGGTTGTTGAGATTTGTAGATTAAAGCGGATACACGTTTCATGCTACAGTATTTACAGAGCGCAAATCACAAAGCTAGACTACACCTCCCAGCAGCTCCCACTGTACTAAGCGATGTGCATCCAAGCTGTAATATGCTGTACTAGAAGCCTGGTTGTCATGATGTTATTGGTGATGAGCTATAATCATACAGTACATTAAAAAAGAGGTGAAAATCTGATTATTGGTGTTAAAATGCACAAGTGAGACGAGTGACGATTCTATCACTAAAATAACCTTATTTTATTAACATACACTTAAAAAACTCCATCGATTATGTTGAAAAATTCACTCATTAAAAAAAGTTGTTTCAGGCCCCTCCCGGATTAGGGGCCCTGAAGCATAACCTTCATTAGTTTCATAGTAGATCCACCCCTGGCTCCCCTCACTTATACCATTCTGTTCTTCCCCTTGCCATCAACAGCACAAAAGCTTTGGATTTGTCCGCCCTGCTGCTCATTTGGGTTTTATGACTGCTGCAGCAAACCTTGTCCATATTCTGCAATGTTTTGTAATGTAAGTAACTTTTTTTCATGTTCTGTTCATACTGTCTCTATTAACGTACTCTGTAAAGCGCTGCATAACCATATTAATAAAAGATAATAATAATAATAATAATAATAATAATAATAATAATAATGCTAACTATGGCAGGCAGAATCTGTAAAAAAGAGGGTTATGAAAATCCACTGCTTAGTAAATATGCCCCTAAATATATAATATTTGTTACACAATATAATAAGCCTTATATGCTTTTAAAGAATAATAGGTATGCTACTGAATTTCATATACTTTACTTAAGGATTGAGAGAAAACTGTGAGAAGAGAAAGAGAGAAATGATAGACCATACCATACTGACAATTTGCTATAAGCACAGAATTTACAAGCACAGCCCTGCACAGTTAATATAAATAACTATGTTTTATTTAGTTTGGTGAATAGTCACAATACTAAGCTCACTGGTTTGATCCAGTTAATTAATGAATGTGTAATTATTTGTTTTTCTTTAAATGAGGACCAATTAAGTGTATGGTACCACATCTCATACATTTCAGTGAGTCTGAACTATTACACACTAATTAGGTCTCTCCATGCCATTTTGTTGTAATCTAGAAGTAACGTCTAATGATCATGAATGATCAAAAAATAGCTACCAATTTGCAGAGTTAATTAGTATAAAGACAATACTCTGTTCAGTGCTGAATTAGTGCAGTGTAAATAATGGCAGTTTGGGATTTGTTTATTATGTTACAGTATATTTTACAGATATAAGGTTTGTCCAATCTGTATGCAATTTTCACATTCTGTCAGGAAGATTGCTAGATTACAGCTGGAAACTGTAACACTGTCTTTGTCTCAGTCACACTCCAAGGGGGTTATTCAATTAGTATCAGTGGCCATGAGAAGCCAGCGTCTCTCCAGCACCTTGCAACCACCAACACTGCAGATTTCTCCTTGCACTATAGAGGTGCGCAGTCATATATGTGCTGTTGGGTTACTATAATTAGCAGTGATATATGCAAATAATTTAATACCCTCATTTATGATCACCTCCACCCCAGAGACCAACTGAGAGAACAGTGGATTTTTTGTATCATGTAACTAAAGTGAGAGATTAGCGTGGATTAGTGGATTTACCTTGATTAGATATATTAGAAAGCATTTGAATGGCAATTTTGCTATAAATACATTCAGAAACTGAAACTACATAGTTTATACTCAACACTAGTGGAATAAATAAAGCTATGGCTAAATAACAGGAAATAATGGGGCCGATTCAATTGTTTTGTGGGTGCCCAAATGTATCTGGCACCCACAGGGGCTTTTCAATTGATGCCCCCGTTGGGCGCGCATGTCTCATATGTGCGCTTATTAGTACTGGTTTTAGATGTGCAAAGTACAAGTTAGGGCACTCAAACTCCCTTTTGAGTGTCCAAACCATAGCGTTTACACACATTTCAGCAAGCACCTCAGGAGGCTGCGAGTTGAAATGTGTCTCCCTGGCTACATGTGCTCCCAAACGGAGCAACAACTGAATTTCTTCATTGGGCGCCATCTAGTAGTGGATGCAGAGCCCAACAATTGAATTGGCCCTAAAGTGTCAAGGGTAAGCTCTGGGTGTGATTTGATAATATACTGTATGAGTGATAATGCTAGGAAAGTTAAGGGCCCTACAGACTGTGTGACCCGCCGCCGAGCTGCCCGACTGCCGATACGGCAGACGGGCGATCCGGCGGCGGAGGAGTGAAGTTACTTCACTCCCCCCCCCCCCCCCATCACCCGGCGCCATAGCAATGCATGCTAATATGGACAATCTCGTCCATATTGGCTTGCGTGCATCAGCGACGGGGTACCAACGATTAACAAGTGCGGGGCCGCACATTGTTAATTGTTGGTGCCTACACACTGCATGATATGAACGAGTTCTCGTTCATTAATGAACGAGAACGTTCATATCGTGCAGTGAGATCTGCCAGTGTGTAGGGCCCATTGTTTGCAGACAATAGTACAGGGTTGATACATGAACATGGGTACATCAAATGCACAGTGATTTAGAGAACAGAGTAATGCAAACTTACAAAATGTACAATAACAAATGTGGGACACAAAAATCAGAAAGCACAGTACCGAAGGAAGGGATATAAAAAGATGATAATTGATCTTTAAACTTTATCTGTAATTTTAAGAGCCCAATATTCCATCAAAATATCTTGTCTTTGTGTCACTATTATCTCATTTACCATCACGCTCTCATTTTCTATTTCTTTACTTACCTTCCACCAACACAAGCTACACCACGTCACCAACTAGTCGCTATCCACAAATATTTATTCCAAACTTACATTTTTCCAGCCAAATACTATTTTTTCCAAGCTCACCACCTGCTGCACACTTTAACTTACTAACTACACCTTTGTGTCATTAGAAGTACAAACTCGCCCACTGTCCATGCCCCCCCCCCCCCCCAAGTGACCATAGCCATCTATAGTATAGCCTATTGTCTGTTAAGCATTTTATCTAGTAATGTACAGCAATCACCACTTATATCCGTCCTGTATCTGACCCGAATCCTTATATGATTGCTGGTCATTATATCACACCCTTGCTACTCTCCTGCTGTGACTTTGTTTTCCCTCCATTCCCCTATGCAGTGTACACACTGTACTCTATTCCATCTTCCATTTCCCCTAACACCTAAGCTGCCTCTCTGCAGCCCTGCATACTGTAGCTTGTACCTAACACCCCATCCATTTGTACCTTCGTCTTCTTTGATCATTGCCCCTATATTAGCTGAGCTCCTCATTGCAGTATAATTGTAACTCCCCATATAATCATATGATATGTTTTTAGCAGCCGCTCTGTAATATTGCTTCTTTTGACTAATTTAAAATACAACCCCCATAACAAACACTCATAACACAGATAGTAGCGCCATATAATCACTAAAAGATCTTCATAGCAAACCCACACAGCTCCCCATGGAATGACAAAATATCAATATTAAATAATATATATATCAACCAATTAGCTTCTAAATATCATTTTAAAGGCTATGTTTTAAAGATGACAGGAGCTAATACTATAGGTAGGTACTTTATCTCTCTACACTTCATCTCTCTCCAAGCTTTCATAAATCTCCCAAACCCTTTCAAGTTGGAGGGAAAGATTTTAACGTACAAACCTTTTCACAGAAATGGTGAAAGATTCTTTGAATAATCTCCGAGCAGATGACAATGGGACATATACATTAACATTATTCAAGAACTATTCATTTGAACCTGACATACACCAGCATTGTGTGCGAATCATAATCCGGTCCTATATACTGTAAGGTGTAATTTGACCAAGGCTTGCAATACCCAGGGCCTTACAGCAGTGGCATGCGGTGAGATCAGTGGCTGATGACGCACTACAGCCATAATGTCTGCCGAATCCTGCCGATGACCCCTACTGCCGCCAAACAAATGCCCGCTACTGCCCCTGAGCCAATTCCTGCTGCCACCGCCAATGGCTTACAAACTCGCCCACTATCAACTGACCCAGCCCTCCGCCACTAATTTGCATCTCAGTTCGATACCGCCAATTCCCAGCTGCCTGCCTGCTCATCATACTTGTGATGTATTGTACATTTTTATAGAAAAAAAAAGTTAAATTAGTGTTTGGGGCTGGAATGGGAGTGGGAGGAGGACATGAATGCAATTTTGTTGTCCAGGACTTCCATTAACTTAATGGAAAAGGGTCTGAATGGGTTAAAAAAAAAAAAGCGTGAGGTCCCCACTCCTAAGTATAACCAGCCTCGGGCTCTTTGAGCAGGTCCTGGTTTTTTAAAATACTAAGAAAAAATTGGACAGGGGTTCCCCGTATTTAGACAACCAGCACCGGGCTCTTAGTCCGGTCCTGGTTTCAAAAATATGGGGGACAAAAGATGTAGGGGTCCCCCGTATTTTTAAAACCAGCACCGGGCTCCACTAGCCAGGGACATAATGCCACAGCCGGGGGACACATTTATGTAGATCCCTGCAGCCCTGGCATTACCCCCCCAACTAGTCACCCCTGGCCGGGGTTCCCTGGAGGAGTGGGGACCCCTTAAATCAAGGGGTCCCCCCCTCCAGACACCCAAGGGCCAGGAGTGAAGCCCAAGGCTGTCCCCAGCACCCCCGGGTGGTGAGTGCCAGGCTGATTGGCATAAGTGTGTAAAAAAATGAATATTGTTTTTTGTTGTGGAACTACAAGGCCCAGCAAGCCTCCCCCGCTTTCTGGTACTTGGAGAACCTCAAGTACCAGCATGTGGGGAAATAAAGGTGCCGCTGGTACTTGTAGTTCTACAACAACAAAAAATACCCAAATAAAAACACAACACACACACCTTGAAAGTAAACATTTATTAAAACACACTTACACACTCACACATACTTACCTACATCCCACGCCGATCATGTCCACTTGTCCATGTAGAATCCAATAAGGGTACCTGTAAAAATGAGAGAGAGAATACTTACCTACATCCCCCGCAGATCACGTCCACTTGTCCATGTAGAATCCAATAGGGGTACTTGAAAAAATGAAAATTACACTTACAATCTTCGTAAAAAAAGGAGAGAGAGAGAGAACGAACGAACACACACCGACCTGGTTATTGTGCTGCTGGCTGTGAGCGGGAGGACGGAGCCACCGGAGGAGGAATGAGGGGGGGGGAGTGATGCCCGTCAACGCACTTACTCCTGCTGGAGGGCCGCCGCTGCTGTAGCTGGCCTCCCGGCCAGCTCCAATACCAGTCAGTCGAGACACGCTGCCACTTCCGCGTGTGGGTGATAGGACAGCGGATCCACCACTGTATCCGCTGTCCAATCACAGGTGCCTCGCTGACATAGGGGTGGTGTCCCTGTCAGCGAGGCACTTGTATATGTGCCGCTTTCCCCATCTGTTTTGAATGGGCTTTTACAGCCCAGTGCTTGGCCCTGCCACCCGCTCTGTCCCCGTTTCCATTATGTATGGGAGGCACTGCTATCAGTGCCTCCCAAAGTCATTTCAGGCCAAATAATGAATAGGATTTTAATACCTACCGGTAAATCCTTTTTTCCTAGTCCGTAGAGGATGCTGGGGACTCCAAAAGGACCATGGGGTATAGACGGGATCCGCAGGAGACATGGGCACACTATAAGACTTTTGAATGGGTGTGAACTGGCTCCTCCCTCTATGCCCCTCCTCCAGACCTTAGTTATAGGAACTGTGCCCAGGGAGACGGACATTTCGAGGAAAAGGATTTTTGTTACACTAAGGGTGAGATACATACCAGCTCACACCACAACACACCGTACATCTGGATTATCAGGAATACCAGATACAGTATGAACGAAACACAGCAACAAGCTGAACATAACCAATACACAACCTTTGTTTAACCGAAACCAACAACTAACAATACAACTGCAAGTAACAGTCCGCACTGGGATGGGCGCCCAGCATCCTCTACAGACTAGGAGAAAAGGATTTACCGGTAGGTATTAAAATCCTATTTTCTATTACGTCCTAGAGGTTGCTGGGGACTCCAAAAGGACCATGGGGTCTATACCAAAGCTCCAGAACGGGCAGGAGAGTGCGGACGACTCTGCAGCACCAATTGAGCAACCATAAGGTCCTCCTCAGCCAGGGTATCAAACTTGTAGAACTTAGCAAAAGTGTTTGAACCCGACCACGTAGCTGCTCGGCAAAGTTGAAGTGCCGAGACCCCTCGGGCAGCTGCCCAAGATGAGCCCACCTTCCTGGTAGAATGGGCCTTCACTGACTTCGGCAACGGCAATCCGGCCGTAGAATGAGCATGCTGAATCGTATTACAAATCCAGCGTGCAATAGTTTGCTTGGAAGCAGGATTTCCAATCTTGTTGGAAGCGTACAGGATAAACAGAGCCTCCGTTTTCCTAACAAGAGCCGTTCTGGCAACATAAATTTTCAAAGCTCTCAAGACATCGAGAGATTTTGGCACCGTCAGGGCATCAGCAGCCACAGGCACCACAATAGGTTGCTTTATGTGAAACGAAGACACCACCTTCGGCAGAAATTGTTGACGAGTCCGCAATTCCGCTCTATTCACATGGAAAATCAAATATGGGCTCTTGTGAGACAGAGCCGCCAATTCCGGCACCCGCCTAGCGGACACCAAGGCCAAAAGCATGACCACTTTCCAAGTGAGAAATCTCAACTCAACCTTCCGCAAAGGTTCAAACCAGTGAGACATAAGAAATTGTAAGACCACGTCGAGATCCCACGGTGCCACGGGTGGCACAAACGGAGGATGGATATGCAGCACTCCCTTCACAAAAGTCTGAACCTCAGGAAGGGTGGCCAATTCTTTCTGAAAGAAAATAGATAAAGCCGAAATCTGCACTTTGATGGAACCCAATTTCAGGCCTGCATCCACGCCTGCCTGTAAAAAATGGAGGAAACGACCCAGGTGAAACTCCTCCGTAGGAGCTTTCTTGGCTTCACACCATGACACACATTCCTGTATTTGGAGAAAATAATGCTTCGCCGTGACCTCCTTTCTAGCCTTAAGGAGAGTAGGGATGACTTCCCCGGGAATACCCTTTCGAGCTAGGATTTGGCGTTCAACCTCCACGCCGTCAAACGCAGCCACGGTAAGTCTTGAAATACGCACGGCCCCGCAGTAACAGGTCCTCCCTGAGAGGAAGTGGCCAAGGATCTTTTCCGAGCAATTCCTGAAGATCCGGATACCAGGCTCGCCGTGGCCAATCTGGAACGATAAGTACTGCTGGAACCCTTGTTCGTCTTATGATCATCAACACTTTTGGAATGAGAGGAAGTGGAGGGGACACATACACCGACTGAAACACCCACGGAGTTACCAGGGCGTCCACTGCACTGGCTTGGGGCTCCCTTGACCGGGAAGAATACCTCGGAAGCTTCTTGTTGAGGCGAGACGCCATCATGTCTATTTGAGGAATTCCCCAACACCTTGTCACTTCTGCAAATACCTCTTGATGAAGAGCCCACTCTCCCGGGTGGAGATCGTGTCTGCTGAGGAAGTCTACTTCCCAGTTTTCCATGCCCGGAAGGAAGACTGCTGCCAGAGCGCTCACGTGCTTTTCCGCCCAGCGGAGAACTCTTGTGGCCTCCGCCATCGCCGCTCTGCTCTTTGTTCCGCCCTGGCGGTTTACGTACGCCACCGCTGTTACGTTGTCTGACTGAATCAGGACAGGTAGACCTCTAAGAAGGTTTTCCGCTTGCAGAAGGCCATTGTAAATGGCTCTTAACTCCAGAACATTTATGTGGAGACAAGATTCCTGGCTTGACCATTTTCCCCTTGAAACTTCTTCCTTGTGTGACTGCTCCCCAACCTCGGAGACTCGCATCCGTGGTCATCAGGACCCAATCCTGGATCCCGAACCTGCATCCCTTAAGAAGGTGAGAACTCTGCAGGCACCACAGGAGAGAAATTCTGGACCTGGAAGATAGACTTATTTTCCAGTGCATGTGTAGGTGAGACCGGACCATTTGTCCAGCAGGTCCCACTGAAACACCCGGGCATGAAACCTGCCAATGTAATGGCTTTGTAAGCCGCAACCATCTTCCCTAGCACTCGAGTGCATTGATGAATCGACACTCTTGCCGGTTTCAGAATCTCTTTGACCATGCATTGGATTTCCAGAGCTTTTTCCGCCGGAAGAAACACTCTCTGCAGTTCCGTGTCCAGGATCATGCCCAAGAAAGGAATCAACTGAGACTTTGGCAAATTTAGAATCCAACCATGATGTTGCAGAACCGTCAGGGAGAGCTCCACATTTCTTAGCAATTGCTCCTTCGATCTCGCCTTTATCAGGAGATCGTCCAAGTACGGGATAATTGTGACACCCTGCTTGCGTAGGAGTACGATCATTTCCGCCATGACTTTGGTGAAGACCCTCGGGCCGTGGAAAGCCCAAACGGCAACGTCTGAAATTGGTAATGAGAATCCTGCACCGCAAATCTCAGGAAAGCTTGATGTGGAGGATATATCGGGACATGTAAGTAGGCATCTTTTATGTCAACTGACGCTATAAAATCCCCCCCTTCTAAACTGGAAATCACTGCTCGAAGAGATTCCATCTTGAACTTGAAAGTTTTCAAATACAGATTGAGAGATTTTAGGTTCAGGATCGGCCTGACCGAGCCGTCCGGCTTTGGCACGACAAAGAGGCTCGAATAGAACCCTTCTCCCCATTGGGACGGGGGAACCTGGACAATGACACTCTGTTGACACAGCTTTTGTATTGCAGAATTCACTACTTCCCTTTCTTGGATAGAAACTGGCAAGGCTGATTTGAAAAATTGGTGGGGGGGGCATCTCCTGAAACTCCAGTTTGTACCCTTGGGACACTATATCTTAGACCCAAGGATCTAGGCCCGATTGAAACCAGACCTGACTGAAGAGTCAGAGATGGGCCCCCACCAGCACGGACTCCCGTAGGGGAGCCCCAGCATCATGCGGTGGACTTGGCAGAGGCGGGGGAGGACTTTTGGTCCTGGGCACCAGACACAGCAGGCGACCTTTTTCCCCTTCCTCTACCTTTTGAAGCAAGGAAGGACGAGCCCCTTCCTTTTTTGTATTTATGTATTTATTAGGCCGAAAGGACTGCATCTGATAATGGGGTGCCTTTTTCTGTTGTGCGGGAACATAAGGAAGAAAAGATGACTTACCCGCTGTAGCGGTAGACACCAGGTCAGCGAGGCCGTCACCAAACAAGACACTACCTTTATAAAGGAGAGCTTCCATAGCTTTCTTGTAGTCGGCATCAGCATTCCTTTGATGAATCCACAGCGCTCTCCTGGTCGAGACTGCCATGGCATTGGCCCTTGATCCCAAGAGGCCAATATAGCTCGCCGCATCCTTTAGGTAAGCTGCAGCGTCCCTGATATAACCGAGAGTCAAAAGAATGTTATCCCTATCTAGGGTATCCATGTCAGATGCCAAATTATCAGCCCACTTAGCAATAGCACTACTCACCCATGCCGATGCCACGGCAGGTCTGAGGAGTGCACCCGTAGTGACATAAATGGCCTTTAATGTCGTTTCCTGCTTACGATCCGCAGGATCCTTGAGGGCAGCAGTGTCAGGAGACGGAAGCGCCACTTTCTTGGACAGTCCACATTGGGAGATGACTCCCACTTTTCCCTGTCGTCAGAGGGGAAAGGATATGCCATAAAAATTCTCTTGGGAATCTGCCACCTTTTGTCAGGCGACTCCCAAGCCTTTTCACAAAGAGCGTTCAGTTCATGAGAGGGGGGAAACGTCACCTCAGGCTTTTTTCCCTTATACAAACAAACCCTCGTATCTGGAACAGCAGGCACTTCAGAAATATGTAAAACATCTTTAATTGCCACAATCATGTACTGAATATTCTTAACCAATTTTGGATGTGAACTGGCCTCACTAAAGTCGACACTGGAATCAGAGTCCGTGTCGGTATCCGTATCTGCCATCTGGGTAAATTAACATTTCTGTGACCCTGAGGGGGCCTGTACCTGAGACAAGGCGTCCTCCATGGATTTTCTCCACGTTTGTGTCTGAGAATCAGATTTATCCAGCCTCTTAGACAATAACGCCACATTTGCATTCAATGTACTCAACATATTCACCCAATCAGCAGTCAGCGGTGCCGACAGAGTCACTCCCAAATCCTTCTCTGCGCCCCCAGTAACTTCCTCCGGGGAGAAGCACTCAGCCTCAGACATGTCGACACACTGTACCGACACACACACACTCACACTGGCAATAGGGGACAGACCCACAGGGAAGCCTGTTAGAGAGAACACAGAGGGAGTATACCAGCTCACACCCCAGCGCCCATATACTACTAAAAAAATAATATATGATCACTGCGCTGTTTTATATATGTATATATATAGCATCAATTGACTGTGCCCCCTCGTTTTGCGCCCTGTACTTGCTACGGAGAGTGGAGGTCCGGGCCAGCGTCTCTGCATGCTCTGTGAAGAGAGAAAATGGCGCTGGTAAGCTGTGCGGGCTAAGCCACGCCTCCACCCGGCGCACTATCGTCCCGCTCAAATTCAAATAATTATACTGGCGGGGGTCTTATATGTAGTGCCTAGGCACTGATAACATGCTCTTTGCCAGTGTAAAAACTCCAGTAACCTGCTGCCCAGGGTGCCTCCCCTGCGCCCTGCACCCTGTGAGTGCCGTTGGTGTATGTGTGGGAGCATGGGGCGCAGCGCGACCGCTGCGCTGTACCTCCATTACTGAAGTCTTCTGCCATCACTGAAGTCTTCTGTCTTCTGTATACTCACCCGGCTTCTTTCTTCTGGCTTCTGTGAGGGGGGGTGATGGCGCGGCTCCGGGAACAAGCAGCTAGACGCACCAAGTGATCGAACCCTCTGGAGCTAATGGTGTCCAGTAGCCTAAGAAGCAGAGCCCTTAACTCAGAAGAAGTAGGTCTGACTTCTCTCCCCTCACTCCCACGAAGCAGAGAGCCTGTAGCCAGCAGGTCTCTCTGAAAATAAAAAACCTAACATAAAGTCTTTTCAGAAAAACTCAGGAGAGCTCCCCTAGTGTGTGTCCAGTCTCTCTGGTCACAGAATCTACCTGAGGTCTGGAGGAGGAGCATAGAGGGAGGAGCCAGTTCACACCCATTCAAAGTCTTATAGTGTGCCCATGTCTCCTGCGGATCCCGTCTATACCCCATGGTCCTTTTGGAGTCCCCAGCATCCTCTAGGACGTAAGAGAATTTAGAATTAAATAAAGGAGATACTTATGACACAGAATATGTGTCATAAATATCTTCTTTGTATTATTTTAATAATTAATCACAGGGGAGGCACAGCCTCCCCTGCCTCTCCTGACTGTATGTCCCTGCCTTACAGTATGTGATCATGTGATCAAGTAAACTTTGTATGTTCGTTTGCCCACTGTTCAGCTTCATGAATAGCAAGACTGCAAGGAGCTGCTTACGGCTGGGCAGTGTTGGATTACCAAATAGGCAGAGTAGGCACCGGCCTATGTGCCACGCACATTAAGGGGCTCCGCGACAACAGATCAAAATAATATTGTGTTGATCTTAAAAGAAAATTACAAGCAAGCTTTCTTAAATTGTTTCCAAAACATATGAAAAAATGAATCAACTCAAAGAAATGAAAATTTACATTAAAGACTCTATAGAGAAAATACTGTATTAATGTAATGTACCCAGGGCAACTTCTAGGGCCGGGCGAGCCATGCAATCGAGGCAATGCTCCCTTTTTAGGCACACCCAAATATTTTATTTTTACAATTTCTATTGGGGAGGGTGCATTTTCTAATGTTAGACATCAGATTCATGTTACAGTTTCTAGATCGTAGACCATTGGTTGGTAAAATTAAAAATGTGTTAGGAGATAATTTGTGAGGGAGTTTAATCCGACACTGCCACTGGGTGTGCCTGAGAGCCTGGAGCAAGTAACAGCCCCTCGGATTAGCAGCAACAATCCAGGACAGATGCTTTATTAAAATACATCATTATCAGATCCATGTTAGAATAAACAATAAAAGTGAAGTACCACCAGTGCCATAACTAGAAATTCTAGTGCTGCGTGCAAGAAACAGCATTAGGACCCCCCATATTTAAAATAGGGCCAGTGCACGGCGTAGGTGCGCATAAAAAATATAGGGGCGTGGTTTCATGGGGAAGGGTAGTGGCCACAAAATAATACCAGTACATAATACTCTGCACAGTAATCCCCATTATTCAAATTACACTGCACAGTAGCACCACTTCCACTAGAGTGTCTCAAAAAAAAAATTTTTTTTCAGAAAACTCCTGCTTCCCAGGGTTTTTCCCATTCCTCTTGTTCCCAAAAGTGAGTATACGAAATTTGAGCTTCGTAGGTGCAGGGAAAAGTTTGTTTTTAAAAATTCAGCTACTTTCCAGTATTTCCTCCCTATTTCAAATTTTTTGGGGGGAACTTTGGTAGGCTCATAATAATTTTAAGCTGTTATTATACATTGATAATAGTACCCTAAAAGTAAAAATTACCATTTACACCTTCCTTGATGGTCCAAAACACACCCCAAATGTATTGTGAAATAGTAAAAACGAGCTAATTTGAAAGAAAAGTTTTATTTTGGAACTTCTAAACATCAGACTTTCTCAAACTTTTTCTACTGATTTATAAGTTTTTCAATACAGATTTCTTGAAACATGGAATTTTCTTTCAATTTTCTTCAACCGACTGCAGTAAGTTTTGCCGTTGCTCTGCATCCTTCATAATTCTTCCAGAAAAACCTTGCATCAGTTTGACTTCTCTTTCTGCAGTATTGTTAACTACTTTCAAGTTCTTGACAAATGATTTAAATTTCACAGAAACTGTGATCTTCCCACATTTGTGGAGCTTTTTCAACCAAGCTCCATCTTGTCCAAACACGTGGAAAAGTAACCACGAGCTGGGGCCAACCAGTTCGGACAATTGGTAAATGGATTCATGATTGGAAAGACAGGGATACCGGTAGGAAGTGGAGTATCGTTTTATTTGCATTTTATAAACAATGCAGCAATCTTCATCTTTTCAGCATCTGGTGGTACCTTACTTGAAAATAAGGAGAATGTTACCATTTCCTCTGTTAAGTACCACAAATTACGATGAAATGCAGACAGTGCTGCCTGAGCAACCACGGAATCAATCTCATCATAGGCGTTCAAAGATTCCCACAGCTTTAAACCTCACCCTGCAGCAGTCACTCACACAGCAAATGCCACAAACACACGGAGCTCAGGAGGATTCAGAGGAGGAAACAGAGTGACGTCACTGAACTTTATACCAGCTCAGGCAAGCAATAATAATAATAATAATAATAATAATAATAATAAGTACACATTACAACTAGCAACAGACAGTTGTGAATGTCAGATCCAACAACACTCATTAATAAACTGCATTAGTATTACCACCCCACCCAGGCAGCGACCACCATTTCATCATCATCTAGGCTTTAGCATGTTTCTGCAGTTATAACGATCAACGGTGCATCAAAAAAATTAAAACTAAAAAAAAAACAAGTTTATAAAATCAGCCTTCTTCTTCCAACATAGTAACATAGTAACTAAGGTTGAAAAAAGACAAGTGTCCATCGAGTTCAACCTATTTGTGGTCTCCAATGCAGTCTTATTATAGGACTAGTTATTTTTATGTTAGGACTAGTTAAATTAACTATAATGCGTGCCTACGCACCATATCCCTGAATATCTTTATCCAATAGGAACTTATCTAACCCATTCTTAAAGGTGTTGACTGACTCTGCAGTTATTACTCTCTCAGGCAGGGAATTCCAAACACGTATTGTCCTTACTGTAAAAAAAAATTTTTTGCCTCAATGTGCGGAAACTCCTCTCCTCTAACCTAAGCGAGTGACCACGTGTTCTCTGTGCTAATCCTATAGAAAACAGGTCCCTCCCAAGCTCTGTGTATCGACCCCTTATACATTTGTAGATGTTGATCATGTCCCCTCTTAGTCTCCTCTTTTCCAATGTAAACATGCCTAGCCTTGCAAGCCTTTCCTCGTATTCCAGCGTCACCATGCCCTTGATTAGTTTGGTTGCCCACCTCTGAACCTTTTCTAGTTCCAGGATATCCTTTTTGTAATATGGTGCCCAAAATTGCACACAGTATTCAAGATGTGGCCTCACTAGTGATTTATATAATGGGAGTATAATACTCTCGTCCCTTGCATCAATTCCCATTTTATGCATGCTAATATTTTATTAGCCTTCTTTGCTGCATTCCTACTTTGGGTACTGCTGCTTAATTTGTTATCTATGTGAACCCTTAAGTCTTTTTCCAGTACAGAATCCCCTAATATTACCGCATTTTGGATGTAGGTGTAATTTTCGGTCTTGCCCCCACAGTGCATTACCTTACACTTGTCTGTGTTGAATCTCATTCTCCATTTTGCTGCCCATGTTTCCAGTTTAGTTAAGTCGTTCTGAAGAGACTCAGCATCTCCCTCTGTATTTATAACCTTACACAATTTGGTATCGTCTACGAAAATAACATATAACAGAAATAGTGAAGTGAAGCACATCCTACAAAATATGCATGTTTCAGCATGTCAACACTTGAACACAATGAACAATCTCACTCGCTCACTGCCTGACTATCTCGACTGAACGGCGAAATGTGTTTGTGTGCACCACGTGACCACCACTGCACGCACACACTGTTGTCTGTTGTACATGTACATACTCAGTCACTCAGCATCCGCGGCGGCGGCACAGCAGAAGTAATGATGGTGATTTGTGAGATTGTGCAATAAAACTTTTCTTTCAAATTAGCATGTTTTTACTATTTCGCCATAAATTTGGGGTGCAGTTTGGACCATCAAGGAAGGTGTAAATGGTAATTTTTACTTTTAGGGTACTGTTATCAATGTATAATCACAGTTTAAAATTATTATGAGCCTACCCAAAGTTCCCCAAAAATTTTTTTAAATATGGAGGAAATACTGTAAAGTAGCCGAATTTTCGAAACTTTTGGTCCCTAAGGGCAAACTTTTCCCTGCACCTATGAAGCTCAAATTTCGTATACTCACTTTTGGAAACAAGAGGAATGGGAAAAAACCCTGAGGAGCAGGAGATTTCTAAAAAAAAAATTTTTTGAGACACCCTAACTTACACACATTACACCAGGTAGAGCCGCTTTTACACATTATGCCAGGTAGAGCCCCTATCACACATTACGCCAGGTAGAGCCCCATTTTAGACATTACTCCAGGTAGAGTCCCCTTTTACACATTATGGCAGGCAGAGTCCCCTTTTACACATTACGGCGGCAGAGTCCCCTTTTACACATTATGGTGGGCAAAGTCCCCTTTTACACATTATGTCAGGCAGAGTCCCCCTTTTACACAGTATGGCAGGCAGAGTCCCCTTTTACACATTACAGCAGGCAGATCCCACCATTTTACACATTACAGCAGGCAGAGCCCCCCATTTTACACATTAAAGCAGGCAGAGTCCCATTTTAAACATTACGGCAGGCAGAGTCCCTTTTTAAACATTAAGGCAGGCAGAGTCCCCTTTCACTCAGTATGGCAGGTAGAGTCCCCTTTAAAACATGTTGGCAGGTAGAGTCCACATTTTTACACATTACGGCAGGGAGAGTCCCATTTTACACATTACGGCAGGCAAAGTCTGCTTTTTACACATTACGCCAGGCAGAGTCCCCTTTTTACACATTAAAGCAGACAGAGTCCCACCTTTACACATTATTGTAGGCAGAGTCCCCTCTTTACACATTATGGCAAGTGAATCCCCTTTTGACACATTACGGCAGGCAGAGTCCCCTTTTTACACATTATGGCAGAGCACTCACTTAGGTCCTAGGTGGGATCGAGCTTTGTTGCCCACGCCATGGCTCACCATGTGGGGAAGGAGGAGGAAGCATGTGATCAGGACCAGCTGCTGGGGTAGGATCGAGCTTTGTTGCCCGCGCTGTGGCTCACTGTGTGGGGGATGAGGAAGGGGCTGATCAGGACTGGCTGCTGAGGTGTGATCGGGCAAAATTTTTACTTTTAGGGTACTGTTATCAATGTATAATAACAGTTTAAAATTATTATGAGCCTACCCAAAGTTCCCCCCAAAAGATTCAAAATAGGGAGGAAATATTGGAAAGTAGCAAAATTTTCTAAACATTTGGTCACAGTCTGTGCTACTCTTTCTGTGCCATCCCTTTACCGTCTGACTATCCCATCCCTCCTCCCCCCATGCAGAGATTACAGTGAGCTGCGGGCAGCAATGCCCGATCACACCCCAGCAGCTGGTCATGATCAGCCCCTTCCTCCTCCCCCACACGGTGAGCCGCAGTGCGGGCAACAAAGATCGATCCCACCACAGCAGCTGGTCCTGATCACCCTCTTCCTCCTCCTCCACCGCATGGTGAGCCGCGGTGTGGGCAACAAAGTCTGATCCCATACCAGCAGCCAGCCCTGATCACCCCTTTCCTCCTCTCCCACATGGTAAGCCATGTCGTGGGTAGCAAAGACCGCTCCCCCACACGGGGGATACAGTGAGCCACGGTGAAGCTTACCACCCACCCTTATCATGCAGCCTGAGAATACCAGAGTTTTCAGTTCAGCCTGACAGGGGATGCGGCTGCTATGGAGACTGGGCTGTTTCCAGGTCCCGCCGCACCACTGCACCTAGACACCTGTAGTGTCTTCCAGTGTCAGACTCTAAGCCCCACCAGCTCTCCCCAGAGCTAACTGCACATTTGTTCATTGTATCCTACATATGCAACACATGCACCAGCGCTGAAGTAACAAAACAAAAGGGGACTCTGGCTGCCGTAATGTTTAAAATGTTACTCTGCCTGGCTTACTGTGTAAAAGGGGACTCTGCCTGCCATATTGTCTAAAAAGGGGACTCTTCCTGCCATAATGTTTAAATGGAGACTCTACCTGCCGCAAATTGTAAAAGGGGGCTCTGCCTGCCGTAATGTTTAAAAGGCGACTCTACCAGCCGTAATGTGAAAAAGGGGACTCTGCCTGCCATAATGTGTAAAAGGGGACTCTGCCTGCCGTAATGTGTAAAAGAGGACTCTGCCTGCCGTACTGTGTAAAAGGAGACTCTGCCTGCTGTACTGTGTAAAAGGGGACTCTTCCTGCCATAATGTTTAAATGGAGACTCTACCTGCCGCAAATTGTAAAAGGGGGCTCTGCCTGCCGTAATGTTTAAAAGGCGACTCTACCAGCCGTAATGTGAAAAAGGGGACTCTGCCTGCCATAATGTGTAAAAGGGGACTCTGCCTGCCGTAATGTGTAAAAGAGGACTCTGCCTGCCGTACTGTGTAAAAGGAGACTCTGCCTGCTGTACTGTGTAAAAGGGGACTCTGTCTGCCGTAATGTGTAAAAAAGGGCCTCTGCCTGATATAATGTGTAAAAAGGGGGACTCTGCCTTACATAATGTGTAAAAGGGGACTCTACCAGGAGTAATGTGCAAAATGGGGCTCTACCTGGCATAATGTGTGATAGGGGTTCTACCGGGTGGAATGTATAAAGGGGGCTCTACCTGGAGTAATGTGTGTACTGTGCGACGTAATTTGAATAATGAAGACTACTGTGCAGAGTTATATGTATTAGTATTATTTTGTGGCCACTCCCCTTCCCCATGAAGCCACGCCCCTATGTTTTTGACTCGCGCCTACGCCGTGCACTGGCTCTATTTTAAATATGGGGGGTGCCGATGCTGTTTCTTTCACACAGCACTAAAATGTCTAGTTACGGCACTGCCCTGCGGGGACACACTGCAGAGCCTAAGTATGGTGTTGCCGGCGGTACTGCACCCCCAACGCAGATGCACTGTGTGCCAGGCACCACTGGCACACAGCTAGTTATGGCCCTGATCACCACACTAATTGTTAATATAGGATATAAAGTGACTTACACACAATACAATATTTAGCTGCTTTGCTTAATTTCTTGCTGACTAAATAAAATAAAAAGTAAATTAAAATCCATTATTCCTCATATTGCTGTTTTCATAAGACCATAAATCATTCAGCAGCACACCCATGTTGATTAACTAAACTCTGCTGAATGAACTCATTATCATACACATAGCCATAAATCCTTATTACACAGCAAGACGCTAGGAATGTTGGAAGCTCTTTCTGCATGGGGCATATGAACAATGATTATATGTGAGAACATTTACATTGTTGTTCATTAAAAGTGCATGCCACAAGAAATAAGTCCATGTGAACAATGAGCATCAGAACTACAGTATATTTATAAATTCCTATGCAATAACATGTACAAACAAAATAATTGTTAGCCAATACATAAAATATATCTCGGGTGGGGGATTGAATTACCCTTGCATATGATTAGTCTGCAGTTTCTGACAATCCTGTGGGAGTTGATTTGAGCAGCTTTTTTCCATGCAAAAGATTTTTCAGTTTTTCATTCATAGGGGAGTCTAACAAGATATCTGTGACGTAATACAAGTTAGTTATGTTTTTTTTTCTATATTTCTGTAAGTTGTGATGAAACATTATAGTCACTCAGTAATAGGACTAGATCATAAGGGTATCGAACGTATTTTACCTGCCAGCCTGTTGCAAATATTTTACAGGATCAAAACATGGAGAAAGTCACCTATTACCTGATGTACATCAGACGGCCCATGTTTATCCGGATTTGGGCTCCCTGGATACAGACCTTTACCTTCTCTTTCCACTCCCTAAAACTTCAGTTAAACAAATAGGCTTGATTTAGGTCCCAGTGTTTCTGCAGCACATGCCACAAACTACAGTACAGATGTTAAGTACTTTGTGTATGTGCTGGATGAGTACTGCGCATGTACAGTCAGCTCTGCAACATGGGTTGCACTATGCCATCAGACTGTCAGTGATTGACAGTCTGATGCCATTTGGAGACACTCCCCTCACCCCCCCCCCCCCCCACCCACACAAAAACCCATGTCTTACCTGATTCACTTTTATATTCATGCGACTTGATTTTACTGTACATGGCCTGCTGTAGGAAGGGATAAATTTACCATTTATGTTTGCATTGTTGTGCAGTTCTTCTTATTCCATGTTTGCAACCAACCAAAGGAATAATAATAACAACAATAATAATAATAATAATAATAATAATAATAATAACAACAACATTATGGAACAGTTGTTTTAGGACTTAGGTGCATCCAGATAATGTTTTACTTATTTGTCCAATGTATGTGTTGTTTTATTGTGATTCTACATATCAAAAAATTTATTATTTACTATATTTCTGCTTCTCGTCCTTGTGAGTACTATAAGGACCAGTACCATAACTAGTGCAGCGTCGCTGCAGTCTCTATTTGGCAGGCACCCGCTGCATGTATGTTGCTAACTGTGAACCCAGGTCCTTCTGTGCATGACTTACAGGCATGGAGGAGGAATGGGCAGGTTGGGGACAAAAATGTCTAGTTATGGCTCTGATAAGGGATGGATGCTAAAGTTTGTTTGGAGGACTGCGCTTGCACTAGTAAGTTTAGATTAGATAGAGTAGCAGCTACGGAGAGATAGGGATCCCACTTTCCCTATAATTGGATATCTAGAACAAAAGACTGTACTCCCAGCGCTAACTCTAAAACTAAAGAGTATTATAAAAATTCATAAACAAATGTTTAGTGATAAAATATACATTTATTTGATCTAAATAAATCCAAATGTGACTATGTGTGTGTATTAGTCCTAATAACAGTATAAATGGACAGTTCACAACAAACAACACAAACACAACATTTAAAAGACAACTAAAAAGGATAGGAAAAAAATAATAAGAAAAAAGAATAAAAAAAGGGGGTGAAGGCAGAAACGCATATACATTTTACTCTACCTTCAGAAAAAAACTTTGCGTTTTCTGAAGGTAGAGTAAAATGCATATGTGTTTCTGCCTTCACACCCTTTTTTTATTCTTTTTTCTTATCCTTTTTTCCTTATCCTTTTTACTTGTCTTTTAAATGTAGTATTTGTGTTGTTTTATGTGAACTGTCCATTTATATTGGTATTAGGACTAACACACACATAGTCACATTTGGATTTATTTATATCAAATAAATGTATAGTTTATCCCTAAACATTTGTTTATGAATTTTTATAATACTCTTTGGTTTTAGTTAGTGCTGGGAGTACATTCTTTTGTTCTATTGCTCTGATAAGGACCTAAGATTGCCTTGGAAGAAGAGGTGAAGAGGACAGAACAGTTGTAATCGCCAAATTGTTATTTAATATTGCTGTATATCCTGTATTCTCTATTCTTTTGTATCACAAGGGACTCTAATCATGCAAGTAGACTGTCCACAGAGAATTGAGAGTATAATATCTACACATTTTATGTATTGCACTTTATCTTCCTAGACTAGTAGGTTCTTCTACTGTTCTACTTCTTTCCCCATATTTACCACGCTCAATGGGAAGATAATCCCAAAAGGTTGTCAGCCACCTGATTGCTTTTCAAGACAGCATTTAGATTTTTATGAATTTATTTAACATGTTATTTATGGACCTTGAATGCACGTTTAACAGTGCTGGAGAATAGAAAATATTTAGATCATTTTGTATTTGTAATCATGAGCCCCTAGCTAGCTGCTAGTCGCCACACTTTTCCAATACTGATAAAAAATAAAAAAAATTGGTGACCAGAACTAGTCTGCACACTGGAAACCCATTCTCAATTGCAGCTACAATATTCAAAAGTAACTGTTATTTTTATTTTATATCAAAATCATTATAATATTGCGGGTCATTTCGACCCGTTCGCACGCAGCAGTTTATCACTGCGTTGCGAACAGGTGCAGAATGTGCACGTGCGCGACATTGCCCGGTGACATGGGTCGCCGGGTTACATCGCGACTTACAAAGGAAGCGGTCGCAGAGCCGACCGCAAAGAAGATTGACAGGAAGGAGGTGTGCCAGGGCGGATCCGGACCGTTTGGTGCCGTTTTCGTGGAGTGGTGAGTAAAACGCAGGCGTGTCCAGAAGAACGGAGGGCGGATGTCTGACGTCAAATCTGACTCCAGCATTGCAGAGATCGTAGCACAGGGTAAGTATGTATAGGCCTAGTCATCTTTTGCTTGAAATTTATTTTAGCTTAGCAGGGCTGCACAAGTGATAGCAGCCCTGCTAAGCTAAAATACACTCCCCCATAGGTGTGTACTAGTTGATCGCAGCAGCAGCAAAAAGTTGCTGGCTGCGATCAACTTGGAATGACCACCGTTGTCTCCAGCAGTAATGTAGCCTATACTGCATTTAGTTTAGAACCGAATGGAATTTAAAAAAATCATAATAATTATGAAGCTATCTGCCAATGTAAGTACCTGTTCTCTATCATCCCAGTATAATAATATACTGTAGTAGCTATTAGGGGACTTGAAACCATATAGGATAGCCATTATGTAAGCGTGATACTATACTAAATCACACAGAATTATATGAAATATTTCATTGCTTACGCTCTGGATATCTTTCACATTCTAGCACAGCGTGATGAAACAGAGAAATCAGCTGTAAGCTGCCAAAATTAACATTTAGGAGAACTAAACTTAGTATGAAGAATTTTTAGTGATCTTTCCAGTGATGAAGGTCATAACTGTGTGTTCTCTAACTACTGTCTGCCACGGTAATCTGTCTGCCACTGTAAAGGACTGCTAAAGCATTATTCTATAGCTATGAACATAGGACCTCATTCAGTAAGGATTGCTAATTCTGCATATTAGCAGAATTTGCAATCCTTTTGATGGCATGTTGGGGGCCGCCCATCACAGGGAATGTCCACCCAGCATGCTATCTGCCCCCCCGAGACCACGCTGAAATTGCAGTTGCACCGCAATCTCAGCATGATCGCTGAAAGTAGGGAAGCCATCTTTGTGATTGCAGCTGCTGCGTGTATCGTCATGCGGCTGCCTCGATCTCGCCCACACCACGCCCCCAGTTCACGCCACCACGCCTCTGTTTCTCCGTCGCCGCCCCCGCAATGCTCCGGCTCCGCATGGAAATGGAGCGTTGCTGCCCCCTCCCGTAGAAAATGTGGGCATATGCACAGGATGGGCCCTGCACATGCGACTGCATTATGGGGGTCATTCAGACCCGATCGCATGCTAGCTATTTTTTGCAGCAGTGCGATCGGGTCTGAACTGTGCATGTGTATGCTCCGCAATGCACAGGTGCGTCGGCTGCCGGCAGCCGGGATCGCCGGACAGCGACAGATCTAACGAAGAAAGTGATCGCACCGGCGAGTGTAAGAAGATTGACAGGAATAGGCCATTTGTGGGTGTCAACTGACCGTTTTTAAGGAGTGTCTGGGCGAACGCAGGCGTGTCCAGCTGTATCAAGGGAGGGTTCCTGACGTCAGCTCCAGGCCGGATCGTAGCAGCAGCTGAGTAAGTCCTGGGCTGTACAGAGACTGATCCTACTTTAATTAATGCATGTAATCATTTTCATAACTGCATTGCTAGTTGAGGCAAAAATTTCAAGCCACATTTTATATGCAATTTGCTAGGTGTATACAAATAAGTAGAAATAACTGTTGACAGCAACTGTGTTTTTTGTTTAAATGCGTAGCATCACATCTGAAAAATTTTAATAATAATTAAGATATAACCAACTGAAAAACCTAAAACTCAATATAATACTGAATGTAACACCTGCGCACCTGTTGTCTTTGTTCTCAGATGGGTCCCACTGGATAATTTGTCTGATATACTGGTGATGCCTCCCTCAGAGTCTTATGACAATGACTGAAGAAGGCTCAGGAAAACCTAATGTGTAGTCAGGGGCGTAGTGAAGATAAAACAAGTGGAGCTTGAGCTCCAGGCGCCGCTGGGGACAGAAGGCGCCGACTCTCTGTAACAGAGCTGGGAGCCAGAACTCAGGGTAGGAGTAGATGACTAGAAGAGAGGGAAGGGGTGTCCACCAAACTGCCTGCATGTTCCATGTCAATGACTGCAATACAGAGAGACACGTGCAGTGCAGTGTGGTGTGTTGTTAGGGAAGAGGGGAAGTTTGGAGGATTTTCAGAAGAACCTTCCTGGCTGTCAGGTACTGTATCTGCATTCAGTGATATGGAACATGCAGGCAGTGTAATGGCTACACCTTCCCTTTCCTCAGTCCTTTCCTCCTACCCATGGAGGCCCAGCCTGTCAATCACATAGAAGCTACCCCCCTCCATGCTAGAATCAGGAGCTGCTGCCAACTTTTGGTGAGAATTGATGTGTGTATATGTGTGTTTATTTGTATGTGTTTATGTCTGTACATACTTTGTGCATATGTCTGTGTATATTTATGTATGTGTATATGTATGTGTGTGTGTGTGTGTGTGTGTGTGTGTGTGTGTGTGTGTGTGTGTGTGTGTGTGTGTGTGTGTGTTTGGGTGTGTAAATGTGTTTATGTGCATGTCTGTGTATATATGTGTACTTATGTATGTATGTATGTCTGTGTGTCTGTGTGTTTATGTGTATATTTCTTTGTATACAGTATGTATGAGTATGTTTGTGTTTACAGGTGAAACTCAGAAAATTAGAATATCGTGCAAAAGTTAATTTATTTTAGCAATTCAACTTAATATATTATATAAACTCATTACATGCAAAGTGAGATATTTCAAGTCTTTATTTGTTATAATTTTGATGATTGTGGCTTACAGCTTAAGAAAACCCCAAATCCTAAACCTCAGAAAATTAGAATATTACATAAAATCAATAACAAAAGGATTTTAAATACAGAAATGTCGGCCCTCTGAAAAGTATAATCATGCATATGCACTCAGTATTTGTTTTGGGCCCATTTTGTATGAATTACTGCCTCAATGCGGTGTGGCATGGATTCTATCAGCCTGTGGCACTGCTGAGGTGTTAGGGATGACCAGGATGCTTCAATAGCGGCCTTCAGCTCTTCTGCATTGTTCAGTCCCATGTCTCTCATTTTTCTCTTGGCAATGCCCCATAGATTCTCTTTTTTCTTTAGCCCAGGTAAGACGCTTCCGACGTTGTTTGTTTTTCAGGAGCAGTTTGACAAGAGGAATACGACATTTGAAGCACATGTCCAGGATATGTCTGTGTGTGGTGGCTCTTGATGCACTAACTCCAGCCTCAGTCCACTCCTTGTGAAGCTCCCCCACACTTTTGAATGGCCTTTCCTGACAAGAAAAAAAGGACTGGTCTGTTGCTCAGTGGTCCAAAGTCCTCTTTTCTGATGAGAGCAAATTTTGCATCTCATTTGGACACCAAGGTCCCACAGTATGGAGGAAGAATGGAGAGGCACACAATCCAAGATGCTTGAAGTCCAGTGTGAAGTTTCCACAGTCTGTGTTGATTTGGGGAGCTATATCATCTGCTGGTGTTGGTCAACTGTGCTTTATTAAGTCCATAGTCAACGCAGCAGGAACATTTCAGAGCACGTCATGCTTCCTTCAGCAGACAAGCTTTATAGAGATGCTGACTTCATTTTCCAGCAGGACTTGGCACCTGCCCACACTGGCAAAAGTACCAAAACCTGGTTCAATGACTGTGGAATTACTGTGCTGGAATGGCCAGCAAACTCACCTGACCTGAACCCCACATAGACAATCTATGGGGCATTGCCAAGAGAAAGATGAGAGACATGAGACCGAACAATGCAGAAAGCTGAAGGCTGCTATTGACACATCCTGGTCTTCCATAACACTTCAGCAGTGCCACAGGCTGATAGAATCCAAGCCACGCCGCATTGAGGCAGTAATTCATGCAAAAGGGCCCAAACCAAGTACTGAGTACATATACATGATTATACTTTTCAGAGGGATGACATTTCTGTATTTAAAATCCTTTTATTATTGATTTTATGTAATATTCAAATTTTCTGATATTTTGGATTTGGGGTTATTTTAAGATGTAAGCCACAATCATCAAAATTATAACAAATAAAGGCTTGAAATATCTCACTTTGCATGTAATGAGTTTATATAATATATTAGTTTCACCTTTTAAGTTGAATCACTGAAATAAATGAACTTTTGCACGATATTCTAATTTTCTGAGTTTCACCTGTATGTATGTATGTATGTATGTATGTATGTATGTCTGTGTATATGTGTGTGTTTATGTATGTGTATATGTGTGTTTATGTATGTCTATGTGTATGTGTGTGTTTATGTGTATATATATGTGTATATGTGTGTGTTTATATATGTATATGTCTGTGTACATGTGTGTATATGTGTGTGTTTATGTATGTCTGTGCCTATATGTGTGTGAATATATATATATATATATAGCATGTGAATGTACGGCACTCTAGACGCTTTGAATCAGGTAAACGTTAGCCCCTTCTTGCTGTCAATGTTTCAATTTATTAAATTTTTCTCAGGATATACACATACACATATATATGTACTGTATGTGTGGTGGGGGGGAGCCATGACATGGCCCTGTTCCGGGTGTCATGTCTCCACGCTACGCCTCTGTGTGTAGTGGACATAGGTCCAACTTTTCCCAGTTAACAATACACTGACACAGAGATGGGAAAATAAGAAATCTTTGGTGGTTATGTTAGTTTAATTAACATGGAATAGGATATAATAGCCTATAGTGAGATAGCACAAGTAAAGGAATGGTGATTCAATTAAATAATTGTAAGAACAGGATTCTACTGTCAAACAAATCTCTACTAATATATAAAAATGAAACGTTCTACTGTATGTCTGTTGCTCAGTCATAGCCAAACCTTGGAATCAATTGACTTGACATTTGACATAAGAATATTTTAGATGCCGGGTTAGAACTTGGGATGTGTTTTCCCATAGCTTGCACTCATATTTTTTAGGTACTGGCATTTGTGCCTTTGCAGCACTGAACCTGCCACGCACTGTACATACTAGGAAGATCTGTAGTGCAGTTAGTTTGCATCAGAGAGATAATAAGGTCAAGTAAAAGTATCAGAGACATAAAAGTTCATATAAAAAAAATATATATATAACACACACACACACACACAAACACACACACAAACACACACACACACACACACACACATTTTCAGGCAATTTGCTACACAGCAGTAAGTCTGAGATTGCTTACCACAGAACTTTGGAATGGAGTAGCTGCACGTAGTAAATTCCACAATGTCTGTAGCATATAGTATGTCAGCATCTTCAGTCAGAATGTGTAACAGTCTGCTATAATAAACATGTCATGTCCACTGATTAATTATAGATTGTCTGCAGCCATAAATTAACATTGAGATACTTTCCAAGACTGCTATTTTATTCATAACAGTTGCCAGACCTCACAATGCCAATAAACTGAAAGCAGGTCCACATTACAAGGAGATGTCGAGATCTGTTTTACAAAACTATTTACACGTTCCTGGTACTTTGAGTTCCTTAGCGTTGCCATCGGGTAGGTTACTTGTATCTGCAGGCAAACACTTTTTTGCCATCCAGGCTCACTGTTCACTTTTGTAGGTACTGGCATACCAACTCCAATGTGCAGGTGCAGCTTGGACCCATCCATGCAGAGGACATAATGGGAAGATCTTTAGTACTGACAGTCACATGACCTGCAGTGATGATGCATGCCAGTTTAGGCATAGTCGTTTTAACTTTGGTCAAACCTTCACAGTAAAATGGTGAACGTAACATAGTAACCAGGCTCGGACTGGCCCACAGGGGTACAGGAGAAACCACCGGTAGGCCTCACTGCCTGGGGGACCCTCCTCTAGGGATCAGGTTCTAGACTGTGCACTTGAATTATATATTATACATATGTTACCTTATACTGCACAGAATTATGATGTATTCTCTACAGTACATTGCTGTCATTAATCTGACACATTATCATGCATGCACCAGCATTAATTACCATATAAATTATCAAGGAGTCCAGACCAGGTACTCTATAATGGTTATCCAAACCTCTGTGGTGGCTGACCACACCTCTAATCATGGGCCCCTACCACTGCATACCCCCGGTGGGCCCTTCATGCTCCAGTCCAACACTGATAGTAACATAGTATCTAAGGTTGAAAAAAGACAATTGTCCATCGGGTTCAACCTATCTGTGGTCTCCTATGCACAATTATTTTGTATAAAATTTTGACTGAAGTTGCTGACTGCCGTTCCGATTAACCCCTCTTTTTTATAATAACCATAGTGCGTGACTATGCCCCGTAACCCTGGATATCCTTATCCATTAGGAATTTATCTAACCCATTCTTAAAGGTGTTGACTGAGTTGGCCATTACAACTCCCTCAGGCAGGGAATTCCAAACACGTATCGTCCTTACCGTAAAAAAGCCTTTACGCCATATTGTGTGGAATCTCCTCTCCTCTAACCTGAGCGAGTGTCCACGAGTTCTCTGTGTTGATCTAACCAAAAACAGGTCCTGCGCAAGATCTGTAAATTGTCCCCTTATATATTTGTAAATGTTGATCATGTCCCCTCTTAATCTCCTCTTTTCCAGTGTAAACATGCCTAGTCTTGCAAGCCTTTCCTCGTATTCCAGCATCTCCATACCCTTAATTAGTTTGGTCGCCCGCCTTTGAACCTTTTCTAGCTCCAGGATATCCTTTTTGTAGTAAGGTGCCCAGAATTGTACACAGTATTCAAGGTGTGGCCTCACAAGTGATTTATATAACGGGAGTATAATACTCTCGTCCCTAGCATCAATTCCCCATTTTATGCATGCTAATATCTTATTAGCCTTCTTTGCTGCAGTCCTACTTTGGGTACTACTGCTTAGTTTGCTATCTATGAGGACACCTAAGTCCTTTTCCAGTACAGAATCCCCTAATTTTACCCCATTTAGTAGGTAGGTGTTATTTTTGTTCTTGTTACCACAGTGCATTACCTTACACTTGTCTGTATTGAAGCGCATTCTCCATTTCGCTGCCCAAGCTTCTAATTTTACTAAGTCATTCTGAAGCGACTCAGCATCCCCCTCCTCATTTATAACTTTACACAATTTGGTATCATCTGCAAAAATTGACACCATACTCTCTAGACCTTCTGTTAGGTCGTTAATGAAAATGTTGAACAATAGTGGTCCTAATACTGAAAACGTCACTATTATTGTCTTCATTCTTCAGAATATTACTTTAAATTTCACTCAGATGTCCGCATAAAAAATCCTCTTTCAATTTCATTCTAATGACATTTGGCCACAAACTTGCCAGTGCATTGCCAGGTATTACAGCTAGTATATAATATCAGTCACTTCTTTACTAGCTAAATATTGCTTAAAAAAAAGTACTGAGCTATTTTACTGCAACTGGTTTACTTATGGGAAGAGAGGCTTGGCTAATGATGTTGATGACAATTTAAATTATAGTAATAATAATAATAATAATAATAATATTCATGAAATCGTATCTAATATTGCTACACATAATACAAGTAAAAGTTTTCATAATATGAAAAATAAATAGTTACAATTTCATGATTATGAACCTGTCCAACAGATGGTTTCATTTTGATGCGTTAAAATGTTCGCCTGTGATCTGCAATGTGCTTCTGTAAAGGTAAAAGAGCAGTTCACTGCTAATTACTAAAATTGAATTAATGTAGTGAAACAGATAAAAGTAGTGAGATCTAAATTCTACAGCATCAAATGACATCTGTAGTTACGTTCATCTATTGGTAGAGTCAACAGGGCTGGAAAATATTTAAAACCACTTTCAGTTGTATGAAGATTAGGCGCAAACTGGAAATATAATTGGAAAATCACACATCCATATGAATCAGAAATAATTAAATATGAAACTGTCTTGGAGAAAGGTGAACAAATTGCTAGCTGCAGTACATTCAAAGGCTAGATTTCAGAAGCCAAAAAAAAAAAATAGCTGTAATAAACCTGCAACATATACTTCATAAAAGGTGCACCACGCAAAGCCTTCCCTCCATGTGATCATGCTGGGTTGCAGATGGAGACGTTTCACCAACAGCAGGCAGACACCTCACACAGCACTGGAGGGAAGGAAACCACACTGATAAACTGTCTACACACAATGGTGGAAATTTACTAAGCTCCCGATTTTGACCGAGATGGTGTTTTTTCTTCAAAGTGTCATCTCGGGAATTTACTAAACTCAAATCACGGCAGTGATGAGGGCATTCGTATTTTTTTGGAACTCAAAGAAAAAAATTACGAATGAATACACCATCGGTCAAATACGCCTGTTATTTGGTAGAACTCGGTAATTTACTAAAAAGTGTAATTCACAAACACTGCCGGCAATAGCCAAACACTGCCGTGAAAAAATACAAATCGTAAAACAATGCTAAAATAAAACAGACCTGCTTGTTTTTACCGTGTTCTGATAGGCATGCATGGATCCATGAGATCCGTGCATGTTTATCAGTGGGAAGGGGTGGGAAAGTGTTAAATATGTTAGAAAAAAATGCGTGGGGTCCCCCCTCCTAAGCAAAACCAGCCTCGGGCTCTTTGAGCCAGTCCAGGTTCACAAAATATGTGGAACAAAATGACCGGGGTTCCCCCATATTTCATAAACCAGCACCGGGCTCTGCGCCTGGTCCTGGTTCCAAAAATACGGGGGCCAAAAAGCGTAAGGGTCCCCCGTATTTTTTAAACCAGCACCGGGCTCCACTAGCCAGGTACATAATGCCACAGCCGGGGGACACTTTTATATTGGTCCCTGCGGCCCTGGCATTACATACCCAACTAGTCACCCCTAGCCGGGGTACCCTGAAGGAGTGGGAACCCCTTAAATCAAGGGGTCCCCCCCTCCAGCCACCCAAGGGCAAGGGGTGAAGCCCGAGGCTGTCCCCCCATCCAACGGCGGCGGATGGGGGGCTGATAGCCTTTTTGTTAAAATGTGAATATTGTTTTTAGTAGCAGTACTACAAGTCCCAGCAAGCCTCCCCCGCAAGTTGGTACTTGGAGAACCACAAGTACCAGCATGCGGTGGAAAACCAGGCCCGCTGGTACCTGTAGTACTACTACTAAAAAAATACCCCAATAAAAACAGGAGACACACACCTTGAAAGTATAAGTTTATTACATACATGCATACCTCCATACATACATACTTACCTATGTTCACACGAGGGTCGGTCCTCTTCTCCATGTAGAATCCATGGGTTACCTGTGGAACAAATTATACTCACATAATCCAGTGTAGATCGGTCCTCTTCTGTTCTTTGTAAAATCCACGTATTTTGCAAAATAAAAAAATGGACACCCAACCACGCACTGAAAGGGGCCCCATGTTTTCACATGGGACCCCTTTCCCCGAATGCCAGGACCCCCCCCTGACTCCTGTCTAAGGGGGTTCCTTCAGCCAATCAGGGAGCGCCACGTCGTGGCACCCTCCTGATTGGCTGTGTGCTCCTGTAGTGTATGTCAGGCAGCACACGGCAGTGATACAATATAGCGCCTATGCGCTCCATTGTAACCAATGGTGGGAACTTGGCGGTCAGCAGTTGACCAAAAGTAACCTCACCGCTGACCGCCAAGTTCCCACCATTGGTTACAATGGAGCGCATAGGCGCTACATTGTATCACTGCCGTGTGCTGCCTGACATACACTACAGGAGCACACAGCCAATCAGGAGGGTGCCATGACATGGCGCTCCCTGATTGGCTGAAGGAACCCCCTTAGACAGGAGATTCATTGTGTTAATGTCGGCAGTGTTTTACAATTCATTCCCGTAAAACACTGCCAAAAAATACGAATGGCATCGACATCGGAAAATACGAAAATGCAGAATACGACAGCTTAGTAAATTAGTCGTAATAAATTCAAAAAGTTGCAATTTTACACTTTCGATGTCATTCGTGTTTGAACTTTAGCCTCATTCGGAAAAATACGAATTTTAGTAAATTTACCCCAATGAGTGAGTTCAGCTAGCTAAAAACAAAATAAATGTTAAAGTATACATATAGGAGCTGATGCATTTAGCACAGTGATTTTCAACCTTTTTTTACTCGCGGCACACCGAACAATATTTTAAAATTGCCAAGGCACACCATCAGTTCCCCACAGAAAAAAGCAAAACACACACATTGGCTCTCACAGTAAAAAAAAATAAAAAATCCACACATATAGTGGCCTACACAGAAAAAACAATCACATTGCTCCCCACATAAATCATGTTGCTACCTACATAAATCCTATTGCTCCACACATAAATCAATCACATTTCTCCCCACATAAATCCTATTGCTCCCCACATGAATTATTCACATTGTTCCCCCCATAAATCCTTATTCTCCCCACATAAATTCTATTGAAATCCTATTGTTCCCCACAGGAGAAATAAAATATCAAATATTATCAGCTGTCCTCCTCCCTGTCCCTCAGTGGCGGGGGTTGTTCATAGTGGAGTTCTGCGAATACTGAGCAGCGGGCGGTCGGTCAGGTGTGGATGTGGGTGGGCAAGGAAAGCTGTATACACAGGCGGGAACTGGAAAATGTGTATGCAGGCGGGTGGGCTGGTTGGGTGGTGAGACGCGGCGGCCGTGACCTATGATATCACATCGTTTTCAAGGCATAGGTCATGGCTGGAGCACGACTGATCCTCTAAGAAGAGCCCGGGCCAACAGTTCACTCTGAAGGTGCAGGAAGCTGCTCTGGCTCCGCGGCACACCTTGCAACTGGTCGCGGCACACTGGTTGAAAAAGCCTGATTTAGCGTATTGCTGCATGTTCAGTATACAATCACCGTACACATCTTAAGATGCATCTTACTTATTAATCATCAACAGTGTGTACTTACTCCTGCCTTATGCTAGGTGCAAAGTATATGCCTAACATTCTGGTCTGCATGGATCACTTACGCATGAACATGTCCCTACTGTATGTAAGAACACTACATCCCACTACTCCTGTTTCGCCTCTTCAGTCATAAGGCTTAATAAGTGGAAATGTATAACATACATGCTACTTTCTAAGCATTGCTAAAGGACATACACAGGGTCGGACTGGCCCACAGGGGTACAGGGTAAACCACCGGTGGGCCCCACTGCCTGAGGGCCCACTCCTTCCTCTAGGGATCAGGTTCTAGACCAGGCATTCCCAACCACGGTCCTCAAGGCACACTAACAGTCCTGGTTTTAGTGATATCCAGGCTTCAGCACAGGTGACTTAATTAGTAGCTCGGTTATTTTGATTTAACCATCTGTGCTGCAGCCTGGATATCACTAAAACCTGCACTGTTGGTGTGCCTTGAGGACCGTGGTTGGGAATGCCTGTTCTAGACTGTGCACTTGAATTATACATGGTAGATATATTGCATTACGCTCTACAAGACTATTGTGCATTTCAAGGATCTGTGGAGGCTGGCCACACCCCCTATCACTGCATCCCCCCGGTGGGCCCTTCATACCCCAGTCCGACACTGGACATACAACATTCAAGTGTACAATTCAATTCTACTTAAAAGTTTATATACTGGCTAGTTTAACCAACATTACACTAGAGATGTGTGCCGACACCCATGTTTTAGTTCTGTATCAACCTTGTGTTTTGCTTTTGCCAAAACCGCCCTCATGTGTTTTGTTTTTTGTTTTGGATCTGTAATCTTTTTTTTAAAAAATTGATCAAAACAACTAAAACCATATAATTTGGGCCTTTTTTTGTTCCTACAGTATTATTAACCTCAATAACATTAATTGCCAGTAATTTCCACTCAATTTTGGCCACCTCACAACTTACAATATTCTTCACCAATATTGACGAAGGCTGTCCGTCTAAACTAAGCAGAGGCCACTGGCGTACTTACAATAGGTGCAGTGTGTGCCACACCCCCTGCACCCATGTTTTTCAATACTTACCCTCCACAGTCTTGGGTCAGCAGCAGCGTTGCAGAAATCATCAGGAAAATGTCGCTGCAGCCATTTTCCCTGCATTTCGTGCATGCACAGTAAGAAAACCACTGTGAAAATGACCACCACATCATTTATCCTGGAGAACTGCACATGTGCATTAGACTCTTGGCCAGCACTAGGGTACCCTAGTGGCCCTAGTGCCCACAGTCTACAGCATAACCGGCTAGAGAGGAATGGGCCCAGATTGAATCTGCACATTGGCCTCCTCCTCTCATGAAGCACTCCTGGCAGTGGCACAAACACATGGCATGTATATCCGTTTAAAATATTTTGCAAATTAGTAACGCAAAGACCATCCGCAATGCCCCCCTCCCCCCACCAAAATAAAGCCCACTATAAAAAGAAAAGTGGTGCTACATGGAATTGTAATTTAGCCCTCCCACCCACTTTTATGTTGGATATTAATAAGGACATTCACAGTTTAACAAACTAAGCATGTCAGCGACAGGGACTGGCACTTCTGTGGCTGAAGTGCTTGGCTTGTTTGGTCCCCCCAAACCAATTTTTTGGAAGGACTGCCTCCGATCACTAGTGAGGAGGTTGATGATGAGGGTGTTACATTATAATTTTGTGAAATACATTTTTGGAATCTGCCACAAATGACGTAACTGGAAGAGTTGCCTAGATTGTTAATATCCCTTCCTCTACTAACATCGGCCTCACAAATAGAGCAGATGACTTTATAAAGTTGTCAGGATTTGGGTAAAAAGAATTCCACACCCAAGAGGTGGCTTTTTTCGTGTTATGCCCAGGCATTACTGATGGCTGACTTAGTAGTACACAAATATCCTGCACATCCTGTTCCACTTCCACACTAGCATCCTCAACTTCTATTATGTCCTCATCACTATCTTTACTTGAACTGCTCCCTACATGTGCAGATGGTAAAGAAATGGTGGAAGTAGGTGAAAGAGGTTTCTCTACGAGGACAGTGTGGGAAATGTCAGACTGACACATAGCTAATATGGACACCCCTAGACTCTCAGGGATTTATGAACAAACAATTTGAGTCTTAGTGTTATTTTTTAGGGCACTGATTTGTCACTTTTTAAGATGACACCTCTAACCCTTTTTTTAACAGTGTGAAAGATTTTGATTTCAGGTGCGGTTTCCTACACATTCTGCCCCCTGGATCACCTTTAGTTGTGTAATAACTGGCAGCAGCTGCAGCTCTACTATTTTGTTGCTGCTCCTGCTCTTCTCTCAACTGATCATGATCCATATCAATCAACACACATGTTGTCCAAAAAAAAAAAAAAAATTATTTAAAATATTGATTTCTTATTAGTTCTAATTTTTTGTTTGCAAATGACAACTCACTGCAGACTGACAGTGCTTATATTACAGTATGTGAAGGCAGTGGGGAACAGTCACAGTGCTTATATTATGTGAAGACAGTGGAATACAGCACTGACACCACACACAAGTTGTATAAAAAATAATATATTTTTTTTCACAAACTCATACTGTGAAGTCACAGTGCTTTTATGTATGAACGCAGTGGGTCCATGTCTTGGCCCTGAAATTTTTTTACAAACTGCTGCGAATCACTGCACTTATTATACTGTAGTAATGGATGCACGCACCAGGGGTTAATCAATATACTGTAATAACGGCATTAAAATAAAAATAAATAATGCTGCCCTTAGAAGGAACTCTAGGCACTGTGCAGGTAATTATTATTAATTTAGAGATGTGCGTGGGTACTTTTCATGTTTTGTGTTTTGGTTTTGGATCTGGATCCTCGCTCGTGTTTTGGATCTGGATTGGTTTTGCCAAAACCACTCTTTCGGGTTTTGGTTTTGGATCTGGATGATTTTTTGGGGGAAAAACATTCATTTTTCAAAGTTAATAAACAGTGTTATATTAGCAACATTGTATTTCTTTTAATTTTAAAAATTATGCTTTAGAACTACATTTACTGTTTTTATGTAGAGATGTGCGGCTGGCACTTTTCATGTTTTGTGTTTTGGTTCTAATTCCACTTTTGTGTTCTGGTTTTGGCTTGGTTTTGCAAAAACCACCCTTTTGTGTTTTTGGTTTTGGATCTGGATGATTTTTGTAAAAAAAAAACCATAAAAACGGCTAAAATCACAGAATTTGGGGGTAATTTTGCTCCTACGGTATTATTAACCTCAGTAACATTTATTTCCATTCACTTCCAGTCTATTCTGAACACCTCACAATATTGTTTTTAGGCCAAAGGTTGCACCGAGGTCGCTGGATGATGAAGCTAAGCAACCCAAGTGGGCGGTACAAACACCTGGCCCATCTAGGAGTGGCACTGCAGTGGCAGACAGGATGGCACTTTTAAAAACTAGGCCCCAAAGAGCACATAGTGCAAAGAAGAAAAAGAGGTGCAATGAGGTAGTTAAGCGACACAAGTGTGCGGCACAAACACCTGGCCCATCTAGGAGTGGCACTGCAGTGGCAGACAGGATGGCACTTTTAAAAACTAGGCCCCAAAGAGCACATAGTGCAAAGAAGAAAAAGAGGTGCAATGAGGTAACTGGATGACTTTGCTAAGCGACACAAGTGTGCGGCACAAACACCTGGCCCATCTAGAAGTGGCATTGCAGTGTCAGACAGGATGGCAGATTTAAAAAATAGGTCCCAAACAGCACATCATGCAAAGAAGAAAAAGAGGTGCAATGAGGTAGCTAAGCAACACAAGTGTGCGGCACAAACACCTGGCCCATCTAGGAGTGGCACGCAATGGCTGAATGTCGAGAGTGGCCCGCAATTTTTCGGGCCACTGACAGCATCTCCTGCACGCCCCTGTCATTTTTCAAAAAATTCTGCACCACCAAATTAATTGTATGTGCAAAACATGGTATGTTCTGGAATTTGCCCAGATGTAATGCACGCACAATATTGGTGGCGCTGTCCAATATCACAAATCCCCAGGAGAGGCTAAGTGGGATAAGCCATTGTGCGATGATGTCCTCAGTTTCCAGAAGAGGTTGTCAGCGGTGTGCCTCTTACGGAAACTGGTGATATACCGCGTAGCCTGCCTAGGTATGAGCTGGTGTTTGTGAGATGCTGCTACTGGTGCCGCTGCTGTTGTTGCTGCAGGAGGCAATACATCTACCCAGTGGGCTGTCACAGTCATGTAGTCCTTAGTTTGCCCTGCTCCACTTGTCCACATGTCCGTGGTTAAGTGGACACTGGGTACAAATGCATTTTTCAGGACACTGAGGACACTTTTCTTAATGTCCCTGTACAGTCCGGGAATCGCTTTCCTAGTGAAGTGGAATCTAGATGGGATTTGGTACCGGGGACACACTACCTCCATCAACTGTCTAAATCACACTGCACTAATGGCGGATACCGGACGCACGTCTAACACCAACATAGCTGTCAAGGCCTCAGTTATCCTCTTTGCAACAGGATAACTGCTGTCATATTTTATCTACCTCACAAAGGACTGTTATACAGTCAGTTGCTTAGTTGAAGTAGTAAAAGTGGTCTTCCGACTTCCCCTCTGGGATGACGATAGATTCCCAACAGCAACAACAGCAGCAGTGGCAGTGGCAGCAGAAGGAAGAAGTGGTTCTTGATCTTTTCCTATTTTATACTCCAAATTTTTGTTCTCCATTATTTTTTGGAGTTATATAACAATGGCCCTCATTCCGAGTTGTTCGCTCGTTAGCTGCTTTTAGCAGCATTGCACACGCTAAGCCGCCGCCTACTGGGAGTGTATCTTAGCATAGCAGAATTGCTAACGAAAGCTTCGCTAATTTTCTCGTAATGATTACCCCGCAGTTTCTGAGTAGCTCCAGACTTACTCTGCCATTGCGACCAGCTCAGTCCTTTTCGTTCCTGGTTTGACGTCACAAACACACCAAGCGTTTGCCCAACCACTCCCCCGTTTCTCCAGACACTCCCGCATTTTCAACTAGCACGCCTGCGTTTTTCCGCACACTCCCATAAAACGGCCAGTTTCCGCCCAGAAACACCCACTTCCTGTCAATCACACTACGATCAGCACAGCGAAGGAAAAGCTTTGTTATGCCGTGAGTAAAATACCTAACTTTTGTGTAAAATAACTAAGCGCATGCGCTCTGCGTACCTTGCACATGCGCAGTAAGCGACTAATCGCAGTATAGCGAAAATCGACAAAGAGCGAACAACTCGGAATGACCCCCAATATGCGGCACAGGAGAGAGTACCTCTACACCACACAGGGCAAACACTATGAAAATTATTTGGATTAAATATTAATAAACCTTTTATTTGGAGTAAATAATATACAGCACAGGACAGCACCACTGAACTTATATTGCAGCACCACTGGACTGGACTTTTACGGAATTATATGGATTTATATGGAATTATACGGCAGGATCACTGGAATTATACGGCAGCACCACTGGACTGGACTTATACGGCAGTACCACTGGACTTATATGGCAGTATCACTGTACTTATACGGCAGTACCTCTGGACTTATACGGTAGTATCCCTGGACTTATATGGCAGTACCACTGGACTTATATGGCAGTACCCCTGGACTTATACGGCAGTACCACTGGACTTAGAAGGCAGTATCACTGGACTTATACCGCAGGATCACTGGACTTAAATGGCAGTACTACTGGACTTATATGGCAGTACCACTGGACTTATGGCAGTACAGGGACACAACCACTGGACTGATGCAGGACAACACAGCACCACTGTACTGGACTAGACTTATACTGCGGCACTGGACATATGGCAGCAGAGGACACCACCACTGTGACTGAACTGATGCAGCACAAGACACCACCACTTGACTGATGCATCACAACACATTTGGATTAAATATTAATAACCCCTTTAGTTGGAGTAAATAATACACAGCACAGGACAGCACCACTGGACTTATGCGGCAGTACCACTGGACTTATACAGCAGCACCACTGGACTGGACTTGGCAGTACCACTGGACTTATACCACAGTATCACTGGACTTATATGACAGTATCACTGGACTTATTCGGCAGTACCACTGGACTTGTACGGCACTGCCACTGGACTTATAGAGCAGTACCACTGGACTGGACTTATACAGCAGTACCACTGGACTTATAAGGCAGCACCCCTGGACTTATACGGCAGTACCACTGGACTTATATGGCAGTACCACTGGACTGGACTTATACATCTGAACCACTGGACTGGACTTATAAGGCAGCACCACTGGACTTATGGCAGCACAGGGACACAACCACTGGACTGATGCAAGACAACACAGCACCATTGCACTGGCCTGGACTTATACAGCAGCACAGGACATATGGCAGCAGAGGACACCACTACTGTGACTGGACTGATGCAGCACAAGACACCACCACTTGACTGATGCAGCACAACACATTTGGATTAAATATTAATAACCCCTTTAGTTTGAGTAAATAATATACAGCACATGACAGCACCACTGGACTTATACGGCAGCACCACTGGACTGGACTTATACGGCAGTATCACTGGACTTATACGCCAGTACCCCTGGACTTATATGGCAGTACCCCTGGACTGGACTTATACAGCAGTATCACTGGATTTATACGGCAGTACCACTGGACTGGATTTATACTGCAGTACCACTGGACTTATATGCCAGTACCACTGGATTGGATTTATATGGCAGCACCACTGGACTTATGGTAGCACAGGGACACAACCACTGGACTGATGCAGGACAACACAGCACCACTGCAGTGGACTGGACTAATACAGCAGCACTGGACATATGGCAGCAGAGGACGCCACCACTGTGACTGGACTGATGCAGCACAAGACACCACCACTGGACTGATGCAGCACAAGACAGCACTGGAATGAAACATAAGAGCAGGTCACCACACCACTTTCCCGCACAGACAGACACTGAGGAGAAAGACACGTCCTCTCGCTACACTCTCCAGGATGGGAGTGAAAATGGCGGCGACGAGCGGCTCCTTATATGGAATCCAAAACCCGCGAGAATCCAACAGCGGGATGATGGCATTTTGCCTTGTTCTGGATTCCGAGTCTGGTGGGAAGTCCCGAGACGGTCTCGGATCCAGGCTCGGGATGCGATGTTTGGTAGGGTTCACTTCTCAGGGAACCTAACCCGCTCATCTCTAATTATTATTATTATTATTAATTTTTTTAATGCCCTGGCAATCTAATGGATGTACTCAGGGCCGTCTTAACGGCAGTGTAGGCCCCTGGGCACAGCAATGCATTGGGCCCCCTACCCATCCTCCAGCGGTAGGGGTGGGGGGTGCTATTAGCGGCAGCTTTGATGTCCCGTGGGTGGTAGGGGGTGTTCTATCTTCCGCTCAGCATGTAGGACCTGGAGCAGTAATTTCTGCTAATTGCTCCTTTACTGCACAGATGGGGTGGGAGGGAGAACACTAAACTGTATAAGAGGGCATTGGGCTGAATGAAGGGGCCCCGGTATATGACTTCTGGGGTGGTAGGGGGTGTTTAATACGCAGGGGAGGGGATGATAGTGGAGTGGGCTTAATATTCATCATTTTCTGGTGGGCGGGCAGCTTGCTGCTTGACTGCAGATATCTCAAGTTCCTGAAAATATATTTCTAAGTTTTGAATGGGATAAAAAAAACTAGAGAGTCCCACCTTTCAGAAGGTTCTAGGGACTTGGGGATCAGAGTTCAGGAGCCAGAGCAATGTTCCAATGAATATATAAAACTGTATACCAGGCGCGTGGAGCTGGAGCAGGGACCAGCTGCTGGAAGGATGATATCTCTGGTTCTGGGCAAAGTAGAGACAAGCTGCCAGTGTCCAGCAAAAGGGGAGAGTCCCAGCTTTTGGATTATACCCTCAGAAAAACTCTAAGTCAGACAGAACCTGAGATATCTGGCTGGGAAGAGCAATTAACAGACTCTGATGGGGACCACTGCTTTCACGTTGGATATCTCCGGTTCCCCAAGTCCGATTTTCAAAAATCTGGTACCCCTGGAAAGAGGGGACCCTCAGCTATCAGCCTAAGGCCCTTATACTCCTGGGGCCCTTGGGCAAGAGCCCATTGAGCCCATACGAAAAGACGGCCCTGGGTGTACTCCATCTCTGGCACCTGTTTTGAAATGCCGTTGAGTTACTGTCGCAGGGTCCATATATTGAATCCAAAGCCTGCGAGAATCTGACACCATAATAATGACGTTTTGCCTTGATTTGTAATCCGAACAAGGCGGGAACACCCAATACACCACTCAGATTCCCTCGGATCGGGTAAGTTTGTGTGGGCTTGGATCTCTGATACCTGATTTACACATATATAGTAAACACATAGGCACTGACATAATCAGCATTTTAACCCAATTGCTGATATGTACATACAGTAAGTATATAGCTACACATACAGCAGTGTTTAAAACTTTAAATCAGGAACGTTTACTGCAGTGAGCAAAAGTGAAATCTAAAGTCATTCAATATATGTTTATTTCAAAATAATCTTATTAGTTTTGTTAGAATAAGATTTACTCAGAAAAGATAAACATTTGTGGCACTAGATGCAAAGCTATTTTCTTATGCTATTTTCTTAAGACAGCAATTGAAGAATACCCATCCATGATTCTGGGACCACATGCCACACATAACCTGCTGGCAAATGTTATCACTTTCCCCACCATACTTCATATGCCTAAAGCCCCATACACACTGCTGTAGGTGATATTACAAACCATATCGCCCATTTTCACCCTTCTGAGCGATATAATTTGTAATATCGCCCAGTGTTTATGCATTATATTGTTAATGATGCACGCTCGCTCCCACAGATCATAAAGGATATAGCCGTCATCTGTGCATGCAGCTCACTTTGGACTATATCGTCCAAAACGGCATGTTTGGGCCAGCAGTGAGATGACATCACTGAACGATATCATTAGTGGTATCATTCACTGTGTACACAGTATATCGTCTGCCCGGGAGTCAAGGGAAAACACTAGGCGATACTGCTCATGGAGCATGTCCCCAGGATTGTATGTGGCTTAACTATAACCCAACATGCAATTTCTAGGCCATTCCCATGTGAGCCCCTGCTGGTGTGCATAATGCAAATTCCAGTGTTACTGGCTAGTGAAAACATACCTCTCATCAGCTGCTGTCTGCTCCCTGCCATCAGTGGAGAGTGCATGAATGAAGTTGGTCAGTTCCAGTATCACCATTAGATGAAGTAGAGACGTAACTCAAAGCAACCAATCAGCTTAAATGACAGTTCAAAGATGATTGGTTGCTTTGGGCAACTTCTGCACTTTACCTTTCTCCAATGCTTGACACATCTCCCCCAGGAGTGTCTGTTCTGACTGCAACCTCTGTCATGCTGACATGTTTAAAGTGTGTGGAAGGTTTTTGGGAAATTGGACGAAACCCCCTATATTTAATTTTATATGTTTTCCCATTGATAGAATGGAGGATCATATTTTTTGTTTGTTTGTAACATACTTCTTGAAATCAAAATGTACTGTATATGGCATTAAACTTGTGTGATAATTCAATTTAAAAGTTAAAAAACACATTTTGATTTTTTTAAATTGCAAACCAAATGGCACCATCTACTTCTGTTATTTTTCTACGCTTCTGTCTCAGTAATCCACAGCAAGCAGCTAGTGGATCTGTATCGTTTAGTGGCTTGTTTATTAATGTATTTATTTTTTTTAAAGGCAAGCAATAAAGGAGTTTATAATGAAGGAAAGCAAACGGTGGGAGAGACGTCTACTGGATACACTGTAAATAGCGGCAATAACAGATGCTAATTAATGTGCCAACAATACGGACATTAATACGTAGGTCCCTTAGTTGTTTTTACAGCTTAAATCAATGTATTTTATTATCAATTTACAAATCAACTATTTAGAGTTTCTTGCAAGTTGCTAAATGTGAAGTAAATGTCAATAGCTTATTTCTTGATATAAAACAGTTGTATGGATAATGCAAGCACAATTTATTGCATAGTATATTTTCATTTGTTTATGGTACTTCCATTGATTAATACAAGCAGAAATATAAGAATTCAATTATTTTTTATTAGTTGATATACAGTGTAATGTAAAAAGGATATGCTAGATGTCTGTCAGGTACAGTCAAAATAGGTACAGTATTGATTTTCCTGGTGGAAACATATTTTTTACAGATTTGCAGTAAGAAGCAAACTCATAAAATTTGTGAGCAAGTCTTCTAATGATCGACCAGTGATGATCAAATAGTTATTTTAATAGTCGGCTGCACAACACACATCAGTGTATAATGTGATAAATGTGCACACTCCAGAACATGGATCGAAACTACTGTAGCATAAAACCATGTACAGCTTACTCCTGCTACAAAAAACAGACACATAAGTCAGAAATATACATATGTGTTTTCATACACTTAGGGCCAGATGTACTAAGCCTTAAAAAGTGATAAAGTGTACAGTGATAAACTACCAACCAATCAGCTCCTAACTGTCATTTTTCAAACACAGAGGTCTATTCATGAAGCAGTGAAAAGTGTGGAGAAGTGAACCAGTGGAGATGTTGCCCATAGCAACCAATCAGCTGCTCTGTATAATTTTATAGTATGCAAATTATAAATGTTACATCAATACTGATTGGTTGCCATGGGCAAATTCTCCACTAGCTCACTCCTCCACACTTTTCACTGCTTCATGAATAGACCCCTTCGTATACAGAATTAGACTCAGTCATACACAGATATACAAATGTCACACATCAATTTAATGTAAACTAGCAAAGTAGTTTGTTGCTTCCAGTTGTTTTATTTAAGAAGCACATTTTCAGCAAGAAAGCAAATTCTTGAATTTGAACAAATTACGGTATATAAAGTAGTTTCATAATACACTGCTTTTGCTGCTTACTAGATGCAGAACATGATTATCAGATGGAAGAGTTTCATGTAAGGGAAGGTCTATTATGTTTATCCACAAAGGATTCATGGAACATGCCTTTCTGACATACAAAACTAATATAGATTTCTTGGTAACAAGCTCATGAACAACTCCCAGAGCCAAAAAGCCTTGAGACAAAACATCTGTGACACAATATGCTGACATAAAGTGGGTAAGGGATTACTAATCTGTATCATCAGACTGCAGTGGAAACAAATTGCACTGTATGTAGTTTGCATGTTCACCACATATTCATGTGATCTTTTTCCTATAATCCAAAAACAAACTATAGGTTATGTGGCTTCAAGTTCATTTACTCTGCAAGGTGCATAAATATATGGTGGTACTATGTAAATAAATGTTAATAAATAAAAAAAATAGAGGAAATTAAGAAAACCCATTCTCATCATCCTTGAGCACTGTATTACTTTACATATAAAGTACACACTGACCTCCATATGATTTTCAAGCTGAGAAAGCTGACAATGCATGTCAATACAAATATATACATGACTGTATAAATAGAAAAATAATGTTTGAGAGGGCACTATTGGGAAAGGAGTTGGCCAATTCCCTTTTCAATATATCATATACCAAACTAGTTTAGTATCCACCCAGTAGATCATCCTATTAGAAATTCAGAAACATACAGAATTTTTCATTTATTTTCCATAAAATTAGTACGTTTTAAAAACTTTCAGAACAAAGGCAGCAGTAATCCGACAGATGTCAAAGAGAATACGTATTAAATTTACGCCAATGACATTAAAATAACAGAAGTCATTTTCAGGTGAGTGAGAATCTCCTGGTTTTGTGGGTACTGCGTACCAAAATCCTACACATTTAATCTAAATGGACTTCCTCAGGGGTAGATGAAGCAGACTTGGTGGAAGAACAATAAAATTAGAAGACATTGGGGGTAATTCCAAGTTGATCGCAGCAGGATTTTTTTTTAGCAATTGGGCAAAATTATGTGCACTGCAGGGGAGGCAGATATAACATGTGCAGAAAGAGTTAGATTTGGGTGGGTTATTTTGTTTCTGTGCAGGGTAAATACTGGCTGCTTTATTTTTACACTGCAAATTAGATTGCAGATTGAACTCACCCCACCCAAATCTAACTCTCCCTGCACATGTTATATCTGCCTCCCCTGCAGTGCACAAGGTGGGTCATTCCGAGTTGTTCGCTCGGTATAAATCTTCGCATCGCAGCGATTTTCCGCTTAATGCGCATGCGCAATGTCCGCACTGCGACTGCGCCAAGTAAATTTGCTATGCAGTTAGGAATTTTACTCACGGCTTTTTCATCGTTCTGGCGATCGTAATGTGATTGACAGGAAATGGGTGTTACTGGGCGGAAACAGGCCGTTTTATGGGCGTGTGGGAAAAAACGCTACAGTTTCCGGATAAAACGCAGGAGTGGCCGGAGAAACGGGGGAGTGTCTGGGCGAACGCTGGGTGTGTTTGTGACGTCAAACCAGGAACGACAAGCACTGAAATGATCGCAGATGCCGAGTAAGTCTGGAGCTACTCAGAAACTGCTACGAGGTGTGTAATCGCAATATTGCGAATACATCGTTCGCAATTTTAAGATGCTAAGATTCACTCCCTGTAGGCGGGGGCTTAGCATGAGCAAATCTGCTAAAATCCGCTTGCGAGCGAACAACTCGGAATGACCCCCCATGGTTTTGCCCAATTGCTAACAAAAATCCTGCTGCGATCAACTTGGAATTACCCCCATTATTTCTAGGATACGCACAAATGATTTCTTCCTTGAGATACATACCAATGTAAGGATATAATTTATTTATTAACAGTTTCTTATATAGCGCAGCAAATTCTGTTGCACTTTACAATTGGATTCTCACATCCAGTATATACTTTTATATAATTATAAAAGCGCCCTCGAAAACATTATTTTTCTCTATCAACCATTTGGTTCTTGCTACCAAGGAACCGTTTAAGAGGTGCTGCTCATCTAATATTGGCGCAAGATAAGGACATTTCTTTTGGATGACAATCTATATATACAGTGCATCTGGAAAGTATTCACAACACTTCACTCTTTCCATATTTTGTTATGTTACAGCCTTATTCCAAACTGGAATAAATTAATTTTGTCCCTCAAAATTCTTCACACAATACCCCATAATGACAACGTGAAAAAGTTTTTATTGTGATTTTTTATTAAAAATAAAAAACTAAGCAATCACATGTACATAAGTATTCACAGCCTTTGCCATGAAGCTCAAAATTGAGCTCAGGTGCATCCTGTTTCGACTGGTCATCCTTGAGATGTTCCTACAGCTTAATTAGAGTCTACCTGTGGTAAATTCAGTGGATTGGACAGGATTTGGAAAGGCACACACCTGTCTATATAAGGTCCCACACTTGACAGTGCATGTCTGAGCACAAGCCAAGCATGAAGTCAAAGGAATTGTCTGTAGACCTCAAAGAGAGGATTGTCTCGAGGCACAAATCTGGGGAAGGGTACATAAAAATATCTGATGCTTTGAAGGTCCCAATGAGCACAGTGGCATCCGTCATCCGTAAATGGAGGAAGTTCGGAACCAACAGGACTCTTCCTAGAGCTGGCCGGCCATCTAAACTGAGCGATCAGGGGAAAAGGGCTCTAGTCAGGGAGGTGACCAAGAACCAGATGGTCACTCTGTCAGAGCTACAGCATTCCTCTGTAGAGAGAGGAGAACCTTCCAGAAGCACAACCATCTCTGCAGCAATCCACCAATCAGGCCTGTATGGCAGAGTAGTCAAAATTATCTGGTCTGATGAGACAAAGATTGAACTCTTTGGCACAAATGCAAGGTGTGATGTTTGGAAGAAACCAGGCACCGCTCATCACCAGGCCAATACCATCCCCACAGTGAAGCATGGTGGTGGCAGCATCATCATTCTGTGGGGATGTTTTTTAGTGGCAGGAACTGGGAGACTGGTCAGGATAGAGGGAAAGATGACTGCAGCAATGTACAGAAACATCCAGGATAAAAACCTGCTCCAGAGTGCTCTTGACCTCAGACTGGGGTGATGGTTCATCTTTCAGCAGGACAGCGATCCTATGCACACAGCCAGAATATCAAAGGAGTGTCTTCAAAACAACTCTGTGAATGTCCTTGAGTGGCCCAGACACAGCCCAGACTCTGAAAATAGATTTTAATTGTTTTACATGAATGTATATTTTGTGTAATAAAATAATATTTTATGTCTTTTTGATATGTTTCAGGTACAGCACTGTGTTCATCTTAAAGGGACCTCCTTTATATGTCTGATACACTTCCGCCTGGTCGAACGCACCAGTCAAGCCAGGTGAAATGCACAGCGGAAGTTGCCAGGCAACAATTGGAGCGGAAGCCTGATGGGAGGATGGCACCCTAAGCATGGACGCCGGGCTGGACCTAGACGCTATGGGGGTACAAATATGTGGGTAAGTGCACCATTTTCCCTTCTGTATGATTTTTTGCTGTATGGTCCTGACAATGGGGCTAATACCCCCGAAACTTTGACATTGGGGAAATATAATTTTTGCATTGATCAGTCTCCTAAGTGCCAGTCTCTTCTTTGAAAAAAAAAATTATACAGGTTGAGTATCCCATATCCATATATTCCGAAATACGGAACATTCCGAAATACGGACTTTTTTGAGTGAGAGTGAGATAGTGAAACCTTTGTTTTTTGATGGCTCAATGTACACAAACTTTGTTTAATACACAAAGTTATTAAAAATACTGTATTAAATGACCTTCAGGCTGTGTATATAAGGTGTATATGAAACATAAATGAATTGTGTGAATGTACACACACTTTGTTTAATGCACAAAGTTATAAAAAATATTGGCTAAAATTACCTTCAGGCTGTGTGTATAAGGTGTATATGTAACATAAATGCATTCTGTGCTTAGGCTAGGGTCCCATCTCCATGATATCTCATTATGGTATGCAATTATTCCAAAATACGGAAAAATCCGATATCCAAAATACCTCTGGTCCCAAGCATTTTGGATAAGGGATACTCAACCTGTATATATATATATATATATATATGTGTGGATGCAGAAGTGCGGCGCCACTTGTGTGGGTTGGGAATCAGCTATTTAGAGTATGTGTTAATATAGTTTAACAAAAAACACAAATTTATCTAAAAATACTCCCTATTAAATATTTAGGGTGTCAGTAAAAAATACTGTGCAATTGATATAACAAGGGTGTGATAGGGGTATCGGCGACGACGACTGGTGTTTATGAATCATAAATACTACTACTATGGGGTATAGGCAATTGCGGTCGAATTGCCGCAAATGTCGAAAAACGGGGCATTTTCGACACAAAAAAAATATTCGACAATGCAATACAGTACTTTTCGACAAAAAAACGGACGTTTCAGATTCGACTTTTTAAAATTTGACAGTTGTCAAATTCGACATGTCTGCAATGGTAAAAATGCGGCTTTTTGACAAAAGTATATTCAATTGAAGAATGTCGATTCGACAACAGTGCTTTTCGACAGTAATTTCGTCAATTTCATTCCGCCTCACTTTGCTGGCGGAATCTAATAAAAAAATTTAAAAACATGTTTTTTTGTGTTTTTTTATTAATAATAGCATATCTATTTATATTAGAAGGGATTATGTACTTGGTTTGTCTATTAGGAGACACAAGTATTAGTTATATATTTTTTTAAAGAATATATTTTTTTTAACTGACTAAAATAGAGAGAGCATGGTTTTCAGTGGGAAGGGGTTAAAATCAAGACAAATATGCGTGGGGTCCCCTCTCCTAAGCATAACCAGCCTCGGGCTCTTTGAGCCGGTCCTGGTTGTAAAAATACGGGGGGGGGGGGAATTGACAGGGGATCCCCCGTATTTTTAGAACAAGCACCGGGCTCTGCGTCCGGTCCTGGTGCAAAAAATACGGGGGACAAAAGACGTAGGGGTCCCCCGTATTTTTAACACCAGCAGCGGGCTCCACTAGCTGGAGAGATAATGCCACATCCGGGGGACACTTTAATATCGGTCCCTGCGGCCGTGGCATTAAATCCCCAACTAGTCACCCCTGGCCGGGGTACCCTGGAGGAGTGGGGACCCCTTAAATCAAGGGGTCCCCCCCTCCAGCCACCCAAGGGCCAGGGGTGAAGCCCGAGGCTGTCCCCCCATCCAAGGGCTGCGGATGGGGGGCTGATAGCCTTGTGTCAAATAAAAGAATATTGTTTTTTTGTAGCAGAACTACAAGTCCCAGCAAGCCTCCCCCGCAAGCTGGTACTTGGAGAACCACAAGTACCAGCATGCGGGGGGAAACGGGCCCGCTGGTACCTGTAGTTCTACTACAAAAAAATACCCAAATAAACACAGTACACGCACACCGTGATAGTAAAACTTTATTACATACATGCCGACACACACATACTTACCTATGTTCACACACCGACCTCTGTCCACTTCTCCAAGTAGAATCCACGGTGTACTGAAAATAAAATTATACTCACCAAAATCCAGTGTAGCTGTATCCTGTTCTTTTTTGTAATCCACGTTCTTGGCAAAAAAATAAAACGCATTACCCGGACCACGGACTTAAAGGGGTTCCATGTTTACACATGGGACCCCTTTCCCCGAATGCTGAGACCCCCCGTGATTCCTGTCACAGAGGGTCCCTTCAGCCAATCAGGGAGCGGCACGTCGTGGCACTCTCCTGATTGGCTGTGCGCGTCTGAGCTGTCAGACGGCACATCGCACAGCCGCTCCATTATCTTCAATGGTGGCAACTTTGCGGTCAGCGGTGAGGTCACTCGCGGTCAGGTTGGCAAAATATAATAAAAAAATATATATGAAGTTTATTTAATGATAATAATATATAAATTTTAAAATTGTAGTTCAACATATAAGAGTGAAGTTTATATATATAAAACATATATATATATATATATATATGCAGCAGCGGATTGGCACTCACCCTTCACGATACACGCGGCCCCGGTGCCCTCTGGAATCTGTAGTACATACAGCGACTCCTAGCATGCAGCGGCACTCAGGGAAACAAACTCATGGGTATTCCAAACACCACTTGTTTGGAATACCCATGAGTTTGTTTCCCTGAGTGCCGCTGCATGCTAGGAGTCGCTGTATATATATATATATATATATATATATATATATATAGTTGTTTTTTCCCCCCGATTAATTTTCAATTAATCTTTTTGTGCTCGCATGTTCTCATGTACCTGGATTTTAACATAATTATAGCTTGCGTCAGCTGTTCTCCTAGGTGCTTTACAACAGGTGTGTTGGCTTTAGACTAGGTGGTATTTAACACTAAAGCGATAGCTATTTTCATGATAATTAATTTGAGCAATAGACCTGCAGTATAGTGGGGTCCCTTGCCAGGGGCTGCAGGCTTAAATGCATTGATCAATACATGAACATAAAACTCCACTGTTTATCTTAGTTTATGCTAGTTAATGTAGCGAGTGCAGAGCCCCTGTGATTTCTATTTAAACAATGTGGTCACAAACTATGTTGCACCCCAAATCTAGGAATACAGATGTAACCACCGTTATCTTGAGTAGTTTTCTGTGCCTAGTCACAACATGATTTATTAGCATAAACCATTCAGCTATTGTTCTCAACTGCAATACAATACAGAGAACAATACAGCAGGGGATTAAGTTATTACAGCAGGACATTAAGTATGACTGGTCAGTCACAGTTAATCCTATTAACCGTCAAGATAAATGTGATAAATGTGGATACATCTGTAGGTGAGTGCCGTGGAATACTGTTATAATGAGCATTATAATGCTCATATATGATAATGAGTATTATATATGATATATATGATATATATGATAATGATATAAATGATAATGATATATATCTAATATATATATATATATATATATATACTGTATATATATATATATATATAATGATATATATGATAATATATATGCTCATGAGTATTATTAGTATAATGAATATTATAATGTTCATATATGCTCATTATAATGAGTATAATGGAATAATGAGTCATGTACATAGTGCCAATAAGTGGTCACACCAAATATTGATTTGCTTAAAATATACTATTAACAGTTTTATTTTTGAAAGCTTTCTTACTTTGCAGCATTTTTCCACACCTGCCTAAATATGTTCCACAGTACTGTATATATCTACAGCAGCAATATAATTTCAATGTTTCAATACCTATTTATTTAGTTGCATTTCATCAGTAATTAAATAAATAGGAATTGAAACATTGTAATGATATTGCTGCTATGGAGCTGTGTTATTGCTTGGAGCACCACATCTGCTGCTGTCTCTATGCATAAGACATTGTGAGGGAACCCAGCGAAGCTTTGTTGTATGAGGCAGTGCCGGACCTGAGTGAGTTTCTCTATATTTAGAAATGTTAACTGAATAAAGCACCATATTTTACACCATACTGGCAGCCTTGGAATGACACCTGGTTTCCTTCTGGTATATCATACCCTCCAACTCTACCTTTTTGGCAGGTACAGTACCTATTCTTTATGGTCTGTAATGATTTTTGGCTCTCCAAACTTCCACTGAAAGCATAGGAAAAGGGGCATGACCACGCCCCCTTTTAGAATTTGTATCGATTTTTATGTGTAAAATGCTGGAGGGTATGGTTATATACCGTTAAAAACGAGACCTGTATGGAGAGATGAATCACCATCAACACCGTACACAAGAACCTTTAACAGATTTACTGCTTTGAACCGATTAAGATCAAACAATGAACAGGATTTTTTATCTGTAAGACAAGGAGCAAGACAGAAAAACCCTCCCAGGAGCACAATATGCGAGGATGTCAAACACGCTTCTCCTCTAAAAAGAAGATTTGCAGAAGTAGAGGAAAACGGGGCGGTAGGAGGGAAAGAATTCAAAAAGAGAAACCTATAAATACAGCAGATAAAGGAATCTTCAACCTATCTACCCACATCCTTACTGACCCAGAACAGACCCTTCTAAGCAAAGGACTTTCATTTGCACCCTCTGAAGGATTGAACAAGTTTGACACCTTCATTGACCTTAATAAATTCGTGCGAAAACTCACGTTAAAAAGAAATTTTTTGAAGAAAGACAATGCCATTATATCAAATTATGAAGCTAGGTCCAAATCTGGACTCAAACCAAAAAGCAAATATTATCCAGTGGAATCTAAAGGGAGCAACCTAAGTATCTTCTATGATTTAGTAAAGAAAGACCTTTGCGAAACGGAACCCGTACCAGTTATGAATAAAAATCTACACAACAGAGAAATAGAAGCCTTGAAAAAACTTCAGAAAAATAAGCAGATTGTTATAAAACCGGCTGACAAAGGGGGGGGGGGGGGGAGGGTTTGGTGATCATGGATCGTGACAAGTATGTCCAGGAAGCACAAAGACTCCCATGAGATTCCCACTCCTATAGTGTGCTGCCAGACGATCCCAAAGATTCATATGTGGAAGAATTGAGATCACTACTCCTACAAGGCCTGAGAAGGGATATTATTACAAAAGAGGAATTCTCTTTTTTAATGTCATCCAACCCCATGACCCACATTTTCTACTTTTTACCAAAGATTCATAAGGACCTGTCCAATCCTCCGGGGAGACCGATAGTCGCAAGGATAGACTCCCTCACGTTCGGCCTATCCAAATATGTGGACATATTTTTAAATCCATATGTTAAGAAACTTCCATCCTTTCTTAAAGACACCACCATGGTACTGAATGAAATGAAAAATGTGGAATGGAAGAATCATACCTATGGGTGACTATCGATGTACAATCATTGTACACTTGTATAGAACACAATAAAGGAATTGAAGCAAGCAGAGAGTACCTGAACAAAGATGACTCCCTCACAGAACCCCATAAGAAATTAATTTGCGACCTAATGGAATTTATTTTAACCCACAATTATTTTAAATTTTTAGATACATTTTACCTACAACAGTGCAGCACTGCTATGGGTACTATTTTTGCACCCAGCTTCGCTAATTTGTTTATGGGACAGTGGGAGGAGAAACATGTTTACTCTACACAGTACTTCAAGGAATCAATCATCATGTACAGGAGGTACATTGATGATATCTTGATCATATGGGATGGGAGTGCAGAATTATTTATGGACTTTTTTAAACTTTTACAAATCAATGATTTTAACCTTTCATTTACTTGTAATTTAAATAAAACCTCTATTGAATTCCTGGATCTGATTCTAACCGGAGAGCAAGGTATGGTTTCCACCAAAAATTACATCAAATCTGTCGACAAGAACAGTTACTTACATTATAAGAGCAATCACTCAAAAAAATGGAAAGATAATATACCGTATTCTCAATTTCACCGAATTAAGAGGAACTGTAACCAAACCGAAGACTGTGAGGAACAATTGGGAATATATAGAAAAAGGTTTGAGTAGAAGAGTTATCCCAAAGCAATACTGGACAAAGCAGTCATTAAGACAAGAAATCTGGAGAGGAAAAACTTGCTGACATACAAGGACAAGACAGAGAAGAAGGAAGCGGTTTCATTTATAACGACCTACAGCAACCATGAACATGCCATCAGGACATCACTAAGAAACCACTGGCCCATACTTCTTATGGACCCAATCCTCAAGGAAATCCTCCCGACCCAACCAGAACTTGTGTTTCGGAAATCAAGAAACCTCAAAGACATCCTTGCACCCAGCATGCTACGGGAATTACTACCTGAAGATAACCAGCATACCTTACCCAAATGCATTGGATCCTATAAATGTGGACACTGCAACATCTGCAAGTACCTTAACCCTAACAGGAAAACCTTCAGTACTACGGACGGCACCCAGGAGTTCAAAATCAAAAAGTTCATGAACTGCAATATCACATCAGTAATCTACTTAATAGAATGCACGTGCCACAAGAAATATGTGGGCAAGACAAAAAGAACTCTTAAAATTAGGATACAAGAACATGTGAGGAGCATCAAGAATAAACTGGAGACTCATCTACTTTATAGACATTTTAAACTTGAACATAATTCCAATCCAGAAGAGATGTCCTTCAAAGCCATCGAGCACGTAACCAGCGGCAACAAGGGTGGAGACCTGGCCAAGAAGCTCTCCCAAAGAGAAATGTTCTGGATTTTTCAATTAAAAACCACACACCCTCTGGGCTTTAATGAAGGATACGAAATTGCACCCTTTCTTTGACAGAAGCATCTACAATCAAGCATATATGGATTTGTATATTACAATTTATTATCCTTTGGCACCCTGCACTTTAACAACTATGGTTCTAAGATAGAATGTCAATTATTCCTAATAAAAACCTGTTACTGTGTGAATAAGTCATTTCGCCAATGAATACAGTCACACCGCACTGGCACACGCCCAATCTCGTCCGATCTTGGAAGCTAAGCAGTGTTGGGCCCAATCAGTACCAAGTGGGTAACCACTTGAGAAGATTGGGTACTGTATAAGGGTAGACCAGCGGGCTCGTAACGGCAATATTGTAGGGAATATTGACACACGGATAATCCATTTTTTTGCACAGATATTACTTTAATATTCCATTCACGCTAGATATTTTTAACGACTAGCCGTACACAAATACACAATCCTCATATACACCACTAATCGATATTTACGACGGACGACTTTTTATTTTTATTTCTCTGTAAGCACTCTGTCACTTACCCCCTTCCCCCCCCCCCCCCTATTTCTTTATCTCCCATATTATCCTAGCACTTATGCACCAGCTAATTAATGGTCTTCTCGTCCAACAAAATACTATACTTACACTCCCATATCACTACTCACCTAATTTATCCCTAATATGCATATAAGTCCCCCTTGTTCTTTAATCAAGGGTATAATAACATCTAATAAATCTAGCACTCTCTGCACACTAATGCTAATTTCTACTAAATATCCGGATATCTAATAATTCAGCACTATATAAATTTTGGGTATAAATAACACAGTCCCTTTCTGTGTGAAATTTTGGGTCCACTATGCATTTAATATATTCCAGCCATATTTATTAACACTAGTCTTTCTAAGGTAATTTGACTCTCATGTACGCTCATTACAATAACAAACACTAATATTTGCATTTGTTTCATTTATCTGTGAGCTGCTCCAGGACCTTTAATATAAGGAAATGTCCGCGATTTAAAGGCTCCGTAAAGATGGCCGCCGCATGCACTGAAAGCACAATCTGAAACCAACTCAAAGATGGCCGCCGCATCATTTTACATCCCGCCCCAACCCATGATCACCACAAAGATGCTGGGACTAGCCGTGGCAGGATATGACGTACCCGCCCAACCGGAAGAAGGGCAGAATGACGCACCCGCCCAACCGGAAGAAGGGCAAAACAACTAAATTATCACGAGGACATTTTACCGGAAGTCGCGCATGGTGCGCATGCGCAATAAGAGACTGTAAATACAGGAAGTGGGGCGGAAGTGACGCAGGAGGCGTCCTGGACGATCTTTGATTATTTCTCCATGTACAGCTCTCGTTTTCATAAGATAAACAGTATCTGGGCTCATCATTAGTAGTCCTACTCCTTACCTACATTTATATCAAACTTTGTGTTAGAATACTGAATGTTAGTACTAACAGGAAGTGATGTCACAGTCACTTATCCTTAATCATAGCTGCTATAAATAAGAGTGTTTGCACACTAGTCCTTTATCCCTTGATGAAGTCTGCTGGACGAAACGCGTTGGGAGTACCTCTACTGACTCTCCGTTTTTAAAGATAAGCATCATTCTCTTATCCTAAAATATCTTTTATCAGTACAATATTGTTTTTACTGATTTTATGTGATTCAGGGTTCTAGCTAAATTATATATTTTTTATCTATTCTTTTGGTATTATCAAGCTTTTGTATTCTATATTTTTTCATCCCATCATTATGTTTTAAATTGTATAAATAAATATTTTGTTACCTTTTTTTCTAAACCGTATCTTGCAATATTCTTCATATTTATATCAATATATTAGAAACTGTAAGTCGCTGATACCCCTATCCCCCCTTTTTTTCCACATTTTAACTCTAAAGGCAGCTTATCCCTGCCGAGTATTTAGGGGTTAGCTGACACCTTATATTATTAAAAGGAGTGTCTTGAACCAAAGTATTATACTATAATAAGTTATCTGCTCACACATACCTGTGGCGCCATACTCCCACTACCTAATATATATATATATATATATATATAAAGACTCAGGTTGGTCGGCACTCCATGTTAACAGAATCAACTGCCCCGGTGCCCTCCTATGTAAATTGTACAGTCACTATGGTCCCTAGGGAGAGTTGGCACACTCCCAAACAATGAAAGAACCAGGCGGCACTCTGGGGACTTGATGCAAAAGATATCAAAGTTTAGTGAAAAAAAATCACATATCAAAGTGGCATAGCTTTGCCAACGTTTCAGCGCCGCGCATGACGCATTTATCAAGGCTGTGTGCTGTGCAAAGTACAAAAACCCACAGTGTAAAACACCTTACCTTTATGTGTACACACACCTGTAAGACTGCAGCATCAGACAGCGGGCGCTGGCGTGGAGCCGGGCTTCCGGTAAGTTCGTGATTGTGGTTGCCAGGAAGTGACGTCCTCCGGTAACCACGGTGACCTCGAGCGTCCCAGCCGCCCCTGGTAACCCGCTGGAGCTGTCAGAAAGAAATGAGAAACAGTGAAAAAAAAGTGAAGGAATAACAGACGTGCCGGAGTGTTACTGGCCATAGGAGCAAGTATTAGTTGCAACGTGAAACATGTGTACCCATATATAGGTGATACAAATATCGTAAATGGTCATGCCAGAGTGTGCAATAGATAAACACCCCATTTCTACATAATGTAACCAGAGTGTAATGGCCAGAACACCAATACGAGAGTGCAGAGAACGACATTAAAATATTAAAAAGGTTAAAAAGTGTGTGCGGTTGTGAGCAATCGTACAGACAAAACCATCAGGGCAAAAAAATAAGTGAGAGCATTGTGTCAATCACATGCCCATAATAACTGAAAACCAAATGTAAATATAAATTAATACAATTAGCTGACTCTGCACTGGCATGCTATGGCCAGTGCACGTGATGTCTACTGAAATGGAGTAAATACTATAAGATATTAAGGACCACGTGACCCTACCATGAAGAAGAAAACAAGACAACAAATGCTGCTGATATTATAAAAACACACTCCAAGCAATGTGTTCATTAAGTCCATCAGGTGCTAATGCTGATAGACGATGGATCCATTCAATCTCTCTTTGTGATAACAACTTGGACCGATCGCCTCCTCTGTTGTGTGCGGGAATGTGGTCGACAATCATATACCGTAGCTGTTGTAACCGGTGCTGTGCGTTCTTGAAGTATCGGGCAACCGGCTGGTCGTTAGATTTCCCCTCCAACGCTGCCTTGATGGCTGATCGATGAAGTGCCATCCTTTCAAGGAAAGTCCGAATAGTTTGTCCCACGTAGACCAAGCCACACGGGCATGTGATGACATATATAATGAACTGAGATGTACATGTAACATGATGCTTAATGCTATAACATTGTTTCGTTTTTGGATGTTGGAAACTTGAGCCCGTATCCATAAATTTGCATGTTGTGCAAGAAAGACAACGCTGACATCCCGGCTTCAGCATGGGTTTCTTAATCTGCGTGACATCGGTTTTTACTAAAATGTCCCGTAAGCTACGTCCCCTCTTGTAACACGGCATGATTGCCGTGTGTTTAAAGCACGGCAATGAAGGATCGGTGTTAACTATGGGCCACAAAGCTCGTGTAGCCCTGGTTACTACTGAGCTAGCTGTGGTATACTCAGTGATCAAGGGGACTTTTTTCATGTTGTTTCTTGTCACCGGCTCAAGAAGTGTTGTACGCGGAATGAGCATAATTTCCTGTTTAGTAAGTTCCAGTTGTCGCTTGTCATACCCCCTTAGTGTAAATTGTGCTATCACGTGATTCAGTGCTGATTCCAATTGTTGACTGTCACTCGTGATTCTGGCGACTCTGAGCATCTGGGACCTGGGTAGGCCCTTCTTCAGTGCCAAAGGGTGAAAACTATTGTGCATCAGTAAAGTATTGCGATCCGTTGGCTTGTAATATACGGACGTGCGTATACTGTGGTCAATAATATCAATTTGCACATCCAGGAAATGTATAGACGTCTGGCTGGATTCAATGCTGAGTTTAATCGGAGAGTCCCTGTTGTTAATGTTATCACACATACTGGCCAATGCAGAAGCACCACCCGTCCAGAACAATAAGAGATCGTCAATGTAACGCTTGTATAATAAGATGTTAGCCTGTATGGCATCTGTGCCAAAAACTTGGCGTTCCTGTGCAAACGTATACATTTGCGTAGCTTGGCACTACGTTAGATCCCATGGCGCAGCCTGTGAGCTGGACATAGAAATCGCCATTATGGAGGAAATAGTTGTGCGTAAGTGTGTACTCTAATAATTGTAAGAATAACGGAATATGGAGACCCTGGAAATTTTCAGACTGTAGAAATTGTTGCATAGCCAGTAGTCCCTCGGCGTGGGGGATAACGGTGTACAAACTCTGCACGTCCATAGTGCACATGATGGTATTCTGTGGAACCACTGCTAATTCTTGAAGCAGACGGAGTAGATGTGACGTATCTTTTATATAAGTGCTTTGTTTGATGACAAGGGGCTGTATGAGAAGATCAAGAAATTGTGAAATCGGCTGTATAAGAGATCCCCTAGCTGATGTAATGGGACGCCCCGGAGGATTCACGCTATCCTTGTGTACCTTAGGTACCGTGTAAAGGATGGGAATGACAGGATGTGGTTGCATCAATGAATTGGCCAATTTGGAACTAATGTGTCCGTCATATACTGCTCTTTTCAGGATAGCATCGATTTATGATTTATATGCTGTAGTAGGATTGTATCATAATTTTTTGTAAGTAGTAGTGTCAGCCAATTGCCGATCGATTTCCTGAATGTACATGGTTTTATCCTGAATGACAATAGCACCCCCTTTGTCCGCCGGCCGGATAGTGATGTCGCTGTACGAAGCCAGATCCTTAAGAGCTGACTGTTCTTGCCTGGATAGATTACGGTATATGTGTGGTTGTGCACTGTCATACTTGCAAATAGATGTGTCCAGAAGTCTGGAGAAGGACTTGATGACGGCATTGTTGGATTGGGGGTCAAACGTTGACCTGGTGGGAAGCATCTCGCGCTGCTCCTGCTCAGTGGATGTGGGGTGATGCTGAAAGAATTCCTTAAGACGTAAATTTCTGGAAAAGCGATATTGTTCTACTGTCCATTTAAACTCATTATGCGGATTAGTGGGGACAAAGGATAAGCCTTTACTAAGGACCTGCGTCTCTGGGTCAGTGAGTACTCTAGATGACAAATTAAAGATTAGTTCCTTTTCTTCTCCTTGGGGTTGGTTGGTGGCTTTTTGGAGCCTTTGGTTTTGTCCACCTCTCCTTGTGGGCCAGGGCCTGTCACTTCTACTTGTGCCCTGGTATTTACCCCTAAAGGGACATTCCTGGGTGATTTACTCCCTTCTGAATCATGACATACAAAATCACTGTCTGAATTGGATGAGTATGTCCGTCTCGTTGATCGAGCCCTTTTGTCCCTCCAAGATGGACGCCGTCTGGAACCCCTAAGGCTGGGATTATCCGAAACACCATGGAGCCAGCTGTATACTCGATTGTCCTCATAATCCGCATTAACCGTTTGTAATTTTGATTTTTTTTTAAAGGCGATGAGATCACGTCTGTAGTTGTTGAGTTGGGAATTCAATTTTTCCCAAGAGCTAGCATATTGTGCGTCATCCAGGAACGTTTGATGACTAGATGTATATTGTGTGATATTCGTTCTGTATTTTTTTAATTCTTTACCTACCTCCTCAATCACGAGGAGCATAAGGTCCATGCTGCAATTATTAAGAACCGAGATCCATCGGTGGCAGAAATCGGGGTTGTTTCTCCCAATGGTGGGTATGTTCCTTACTCTAAATCCTCTGGGGATACGCTTAGCCCGGTAGTAATCCGACAGAGAGGTGCCATGTAACAAGAAATCAACTTATTTTTTCTTCAAACGTAATAGTGTGTGGTAGACCTCATCAGCCGTTGTATTATCCTGATTAGTTAAGATGTCTTCAGAAAAAAGGATAGCTGCAGCCTCGGTCTCGTTAAAGGCTAAAGTGCTATCAATGGCCATGGATTTATTATGAGAGGCCAAGGCCTGTTTGGATGTCCCTGCTGTATTCATGTCAGGATGAAAGCAGGCAACCGCCGACACTGTGACAAATGTCCTTTGTGTAGAAAATTGAACTCGTGCTGCGATATCGCAGGAAAAGCAGTATAGCAAAAATACAAATCCTTCAACTGTTCATAAATGAGGCCGGGTGCCTTACCGCTTGCGACTGTGTGCACAGTCAATTGAATAAAGACTCCCACTACCCAATATATATATATATATATATATATATACAGGTTGAGTATCCCATATCCAAATATCCGAAATACGGAATATTCCGAAATACGGACTTTTTTGAGTGAGAGTGAGATAGTGAAACCTTTGTTTTTTGATGGCTCAATGTACACAAACTTTGTTTAATACACAAAGTTATTAAAAATATTGTATTAAATGACCTTCAGGCTGTGTGTATAAGGTGTATATGAAACATAAATGAATTGTGTGAATGTACACACACTTTGTTTAATGCACAAAGTTATAAAAAATATTGTCTAAAATTACTTTCAGGCTGTGTGTATAAGGTGTATATGTAACATAAATGCATTCTGTGCTTAGACTTAGGTCCCATCACCATAATATCTCATTATGGTATGCAATTATTCCAAAATACGGAAAAATCCGATATCCAAAATACCTCTGGTCCCAAGCATTTTGGATAAGGGATACTCAACCTGTATAAAGACTCAGGTTGGTCGGCACTCCATGTTAACAGAATCAACTGCCCCGGTGCCCTCCTATGTAAATTGTACAGTCACTATGGTCCCTAGGGAGAGTTGGCACACTCCCAAACAATGAAAGAACCAGGCGGCACTCTGGGGACTTGATGCAAAAGATATCAAAGTTTAGTGAAAAAAAATCACATATCAAAGCGGCATAGCTTTGCCAACGTTTCATATATATTTATTTTTTCACCGAATGAGAATATGTATGTATGTGTATATGTATTTGTTCTTCATACAGTAAGTTCCTACATGGTTTGATGGACCAAACATGGCACACATATGTACCCTTCTTTATCCAACTTAAAATACTGGTGGGGGTTTAAACTAAAAAAGTCCACCCCTTTTGGAGCAAGGGCCATATAAATGATATATCTATAATTCATTGGTCTGTTTGTTGGCCTGTCAGGTTATGCGTTTTGGACACCCCTGCATAGATTGTGATGAAACCAATGCAAGGAGGTCCAGCTGAATCCTGGCCAGGTTCTAGGGTGCTAGGGTTTCGGTCTGAAATCACAGCGGAATGTGCCAGGCAAAACTTTGACCCAGGAAGTCTATTCTGGGCCTTACACTGAATGGATTAAAAGAAAACTTCACAAAGTGATAACATTGGATCCCAGAAGACATACTAGGGGGTTTGGGTCCCAGTCGGATCTCCCATTGGTGTACGCTGGCCAGAACATTGTCTCGGGGAGCATTTTCTGGGCTTGCCACTGGATGGATTTGGAAGAAAACTTCACAGAGTGGTAACATGGGATCCCAGAAGACATACTAGAGAGTTGGAGTCGGTCGGACGTTACCGCAGAATACGCCAGGCAGAACTGTGACCCAGGGAGTCTGTTCTGGGTCTTCAACAGGATGGATTTGGAGCAAAACTTCACAAAGTGGTAACATTGGCTCCCAAAAAACATACTAGAGGGTTAGAGTCCTGGTCAGTCCTCCTGTTTGGTGTACGCTGGACAGAACTTTAACACAGGGAGCCTGTTCTGGGCCTTCCACTTGATGGATTTGTCAAAAAGGGATCATTTTAGTACTGCAATTTTGTTACCCAATGGTACTGCATTCTTACCAACCTATTTTTAAAAACATTTTTGTTGGAAAAAAAAGAGGGATCATTTTTAGGCATTATCCTTACATGTAAGACAGTGCCTATTTGACTACATTCTTCCAACATATAAATATGTATGGTTATACATTTTAGTTAATTTGTTATATTCTATTTGAATGTTGTATAATCTTTCTCCTTAATCAAGATAGAAAAAAGAGTGAGTAGCTACTGTATTTTCCCTTTTATGGAGTTCCAATATTCCGTCTTTTGGCAGGAAACCCAAACCCTAATCCCAATTACTCTTGTACCCTTACCCCCAGGTCACAAATCACCAAATCTAGTAAAATTCTAGATTTGGAATAGATCATTCCCTTTCATATTGGTGAAGATATTAACATATTTAAATAGCCAGTAAACACATTTTATTTTGTGTTTGACAGAGATGCCTAATACTACGGTATATAGTTACACAAAGATATTACCTTACAGACTACTGAAAATATCCGCAAACCAGTCAACAAATTGAACAATTGGAATGGGAGGATTAAAAGTCAAGTGGGTCAAACTATTTTACTAATTCTCCATCAACTATCATTGATTTATCAGCTTCCCTGGCTATAGTACATATTACTCCTCAGCAGTTGTTAAACTCCAAAATGAAGACTTCAGCAGCATTGGCCATGGTCACAGGAGTCTCCAGCATACTTATTCTGGCACTTTGGAAATATTTTAATGACTTGCAGACCTTCAACAAATCACTATAACTGTTATGAGCCACGGCTGTGGCTCATTCCTGTTTTGCATTTTTGTTATGTATTTTATGTTTATTTAGTTGTATTGCATGCCAGGATTTCCCATTGCTCTGTTTTAGATTACTCTTGTCTGCTGCCGCTGGTGAGTCTGTGCAATTGCAGCTTGTTCCCATGTGTTCAGCCTCATCTGGCTGCTAATTGCATCTTGTCAGCTTGGAGTCCTGCAATAGGCCAGCTGCACTGGATTATTAATTAGGCCTCTCTGTTATATGCTGGCTGATTGCAGTTCGCAGATGCTGGTGATATTTCTGGGTTTTCAGTCTGCTTGAGTTCTGAGCTTGGTTCCTGCTAGTTCCTGAGCTTCCTGTTTGCTGTATCTGTTGCAGAGAGTGTTTCCAGTCCTGCTCTTTCCGGTCGTTCCTGTCCTCAGTGGTCCAGTACTCGGAAGTTGTCATCTGTTCCTGGAGTCCTGACCGAGCACCTTTAACATCCTGTGGTGTTCGTGAGTCGCGGCGTAGCCGTGTGTTGCGGCTTGACCGCTTACTATTTATTATTTGTTATATTGAGTCTCGGAGCTTTTGCGGAGGATTCCGCTCCCACAAATCCACTCTGGTATCCAGCGGTGCTGGGTAGGAGTAACGGATTAGTGGATTTTGGTTGTCCTTTTCCCTGGCGGTTTGTCCGCACATACTTCTGGTTTAAGTTTAGTTAGCTTGTAGCCCCTGGCCTGGTTGTTTAGTCAGAGGGCCCCTTGTTATCACCCTGTCTCGGATTTCCCTTTGTCTCCCATTAAGACCTGAGGGGGCATCGGAGTTGGGCAGACATAATCCGCCCTTCAAACGCGGCTGCCATGGGCTCAAGCAACCATAGTCTCGCAGGGGATTTCTGATAACACGGGCGAGACAACGGAGTTAGGGCGCCAGGGGCTATTCCCTTTCCATTCCCCTTTCCCAGCATTACGTCCTGGTGCTCTGGACTCGCTTCATAACATCTCCCTTGTTCTGAGCACCAGGAACCTAACATTATCACCAGCCATACCACAAAAAAGAAATAACTTTTTTTTTCTTTTTTGGCCCAGTCCAGTGTCTAGTCTAGAATCCAGTCCGGTGTTTTGAATCCAGTCCGGTGTTTTGAATCCAGCCCGGTGTTTTGAATCCGGTGTTTTGAATCCAGTCCGGTGTTTTGAATCCAGTCCGGTGTTTTGAATCCAGTCCGGTGTTTTGAATCCAGTCCGGTGTTTAAAAAAAAAAAGTCTTGTTTTGTTTAGCAAAATTTAGTCTTGCCTTGTCTTGCCTTGTCTTGCCTTGCCTTGCCTTGTCTTGTCTTGTCTTGCCTTGTCTTGTCTTGTCTCGTCTAGTTTTAAATCCTCCTATGTCTACTATGCAAGCCCTGCAGGCATCTCTCGCAGCTCTGAACTCTGTATTCAGTGCTTTGAGACCAGAGCGACTAGAAGTTTTGCAGCAATCCCTAAAGCAACTGCAAAACCTTCTGACTAAAATCTTGCTCATTTTGCCAGAAGTCGTTGAGAGTACATCTATCTCTAAAGAGACTCTTGCTCACAGTATGGTGACAAGAGAATCCTCTGGTCTAATTGAAGAGAAAAGGTTTAAAAGTTTTCTGCGGCCCAGGCTCTCAGAAGAGCTCAGAAGACTTATGCCTATATTGTGGGGGTTTAGGCCATTATCTGCAGACCTGTGAGTTGCGCAAGCCAAAGTGTGGTGACGAGTCTTGCCCTCTGGCCAAGTTGAGTCATGATACAAGACCTACTCCTGTCTCTACTGTGGCAGAGGCACTTGTCACACAACCCACACAAAAAAGCTCTCTGTCCTATAATTGGGGTCCTTGGGCAAGGGAGCCCCATTATAGATTCAGGAATCAAAAGAGAATGTTTCTCTCCTCTCTTGAGGTTCCTGTGGAAGCGGAGTTGCAAGTCCCTGGAGTGATGCCTGATGCCCAGGTTCCTGGAGTGGTGCCTGATGCCCAGGTTCCTGGAGTGGTGCCTGATGCCCAGGTTCCTGGAGTGGTGCCCGATGCCCAGGTTCCTGGAGTGGTGCCCGATGCCCAGGTTCCTGGAGTGGTGCCCGATGCCCAGGTTCCTGGAGTGGTGCCCGATGCCCAGGTTCCTGGAGTGGTGCCCGATGCCCAGGGTCCTGGAGTGGTGCCTGATGCCCAGGGTCCTGGAGTGGTGCCCGATGCCCAGGGTCCTGGAGCGGTGCCCGTAGCCCAGGGTGCTGGAGCGGTACCCGATGCCCAGAGTGCTGGAGCGGTACCCGATGCCCAGAGTGCTGGAGCGGTACCCGATGCCCAGAGTGCTGGAGCGGTACCCGATGCCCAGAGTGCTGGAGCGGTACCCGATGCCCAGAGTGCTGGAGCGGTACCCGATGCCCTAGCTTATAGAGGGACATCAAATATTATAGTTCAGGTGTCCATATCGGAAGGGGTCTCAGAAGCTGTTACCCCAGGTAGGGACTTGAAAAGCGCAACCCTAGAAAGGGTCTCTAAAACCATAGTTCTTGAGGGGAACTCGAGAAGCAAAACCCCAGAAGGGATCTTTGAAGTAATATCCCCAAGTGGGGTCTCGAGAGACGCAGCCCCAAAGAAGGGTCTAGAAGTCGCTTCCCCAGGAAAGAACTTAAGAAGCATAGCATTAGTGGAGGATCTGAACGTTATTGCTTCAGCAAAAGTCCCGGAAGTCATAGTCCCGGGAGAACTTTCGATAATTATCGACTCAGAGAGGGAGGCCGATGGCCCGATCCCAGTCAGGGAGGCCAACGGCCCGGTCCCAGTAAAAGAATCCGAGGTGCTGGCCCCAGCGGGGTTCTCGGAGGCCACTGCCCCAGCGGGGTTCTCGGAGGCCACTGCCCCAGCGGGGTTCTCGGAGGCCACTGCCCCAGCGGGGTTCTCGGAGGCCACTGCCCCATCGGGGTCCCCGGAGGCCACTGCCCCATCGGGGTCCCCGGAAGTCACTGCCCCGGGTGGGGTTCAGAAAGTCACTGCCCCGGGTGGAGTTCAGAAAGTCACTGCCCCGGGTGGGGTTCAGAAAGTCACTGCCCCGGGTGGGGTTCAGAAAGTCACTGCCCCGGGTGGGGTTCAGAAAGTCACTGCCCCGGGTGGGGTTCAGAAAGTCTCAGCCCCAGGTGGGGTTCAGAGAGTCTCAGCCTCGAGTAAGGTCAATAGTGACCAGGTCCTAGCAAAGCACTCCAGTCAGTCAGATGAGAAGGAAACAGATCCTGACTCTGATATCTCAACATCCATAACCTTTGATGGGGACTTCGCCCAATTTCTGGCGCTTTTCAAACACTATTACACTATTATGTTGTCTAGACCATTTCTGGGCATCACTTCAGAAAACCTTGGGCTCTATCTGATTTATTCTTTTAGAGGAGAGCCTTCTGAGTGGGCAACCAGCCTAATGAAAGCTGAAGATCCCATTCTTCAGGATCCCCTAGCATTCTGTGATGCAATTGTTAAAAGATACGGTTCCAAAGAAATTGGTTCAGGTTCCTCTAAGTCACCCGTCTTGTCTGCTGAGAGTCCACCAAATACTGTAAACTCTGCACAAGAGTCCCAGCCCGATGTTTTGACTGCAGGATGTGCTTTTTTGACTTCTTCTTCTTCTAATAATAGTACTTTACCAGAAAGTTCAGCTCCCAAGGGTAAGAAACCTGTCTCTGATTTGAACGCAGCCTTGCTGGGTGGTACCATCAGTTCAGACAATGTTTGGGGAATTACCTTGGTCAGACCTAAAGAGCTTTGTAAAAAGAAGAAGAAAAAGAAATAATTTTTTGACTCTTGCCTCGATTTAAAAAAAAAAAAAAAAAGAGATTTTTTTTTTTTCCTTGTCTTGTGTCCTGTGGCCACCGTTAGGGGGAGGGCACTGTTACAAGTTGTTGCTACAGCTTGTTTTTGTTTTCTTGTTTGTTAGACCAGTGTGTCAGGTTTTTGTTTTTTTTTGTGTCCCTTGTTCTGGATAGTCTGAATTTTGGGGTCTTTTGACCCCTCCTCAAGGGGGGGGGTAATGTTATGAGCCACGGCTGTGGCTCATTCCTGTTTTGCATTTTTGTTATGTATTTTATGTTTATTTAGTTGTCTTGCATGCCAGGATTTCCCATTGCTCTGTTTTAGATTACTCTTGTCTGCTGCCGCTGGTGAGTCTGTGCAATTGCAGCTTGTTCCCATGTGTTCAGCCTCATCTGGCTGCTAATTGCATCTTGTCAGCTTGGAGTCCTGCAATAGGCCAGCTGCACTGGATTATTAATTAGGCCTCTCTGTTATATGCTGGCTGATTGCAGTTCGCAGATGCTGGTGATATTTCTGGGTTTTCAGTCTGCTTGAGTTCTGAGCTTGGTTCCTGCTAGTTCCTGAGCTTCCTGTTTGCTGTATCTGTTGCAGAGAGTGTTTCCAGTCCTGCTCTTTCCGGTCGTTCCTGTCCTCAGTGGTCCAGTACTCGGAAGTTGTCATCTGTTCCTGGAGTCCTGACCGAGCACCTTTAACATCCTGTGGTGTTCGTGAGTCGCGGCGTAGCCGTGTGTTGCGGCTTGGCCGCTTACTATTTATTATTTGTTATATTGAGTCTCTGAGCTTTTGCGGAGGATTCCGCTCCCACAAATCCACTCTGGTATTCAGCGGTGCTGGGTAGGAGTAACGGATTAGTGGATTTTGGTTGTCCTTTTCCCTGGCGGTTTGTCCGCACATACTTCTGGTTTAAGTTTAGTTAGCTTGTAGCCCCTGGCCTGGTTGTTTAGTCAGAGGGCCCCTTGTTATCACCCTGTCTCGGATTTCCCTTTGTCTCCCATTAAGACCTGAGGGGGCATCGGAGTTGGGCAGACATAATCCGCCCTTCAAACGCGGCTGCCATGGGCTCAAGCAACTATAGTCTCGCAGGGGATTTCTGATAACACGGGCGAGACAACGGAGTTAGGGCGCCAGGGGCTATTCCCTTTCCATTCCCCTTTCCCAGCATTACGTCCTGGTGCTCTGGACTCGCTTCATAAACATCTCCCTTGTTCTGAGCACCAGGAACCTAACAATAACTTTCAGAGCACAAACTGAACTGGAGCATACAGTAGGACCAGCATTTTTTAGTATTTAATAAAATGAAATGGGGGGCGTGGCCTGGAGTCTGAACTGAGTGGCAGCACGAGTAGGGAGCTCCACTCTACATGAGGAAATATACATCCGTTTTCTCTCCCCCTGCTATTTATAACCCCTCTGCCTTTAGCCCCTGCGGCTGTGGGGACCCCTTGCCATGGTGGACTAGTGCTGCGGAATCAGGGAGCCGGTCTACTGGCTCCCGCGGATTGCGGCCTGTCCACCTCACAGAAGCCGGGGCCTCGATTTGGGACTGGCGCTGCCTGCCGCCCGCGGCATACTCCCGTGGAGCATCGGACGGCGGACCCCGGCTCTACACCTCTGTGGCTGGCTTACAGATGTAGCCACCTTTATCTTGACTGTTTCTCCGCCGAGACGGGCGTTTAGTCACGCTAAGGCGATAGCTGAGTTTAATCACAGGTAGGCGCGTTGAGGCGATCTAGATACTCATCATGCATTACACATCTCCACCACTGTGTGGCTAATGCTCCACCAATCCAGTACTTTCGATCGTACAGTTTAGCGGCGGATTGATCTACAGCTCTGGCAATACTGTAGGCGTAACGGGAGGCGGTGGAAAAAGTATGGAGTACTGTATGTGTATGGAGACGCAACTACAGTAATTGTGTAAAAGGAAGAATGTACAGGACAATGTATAAACACCGTGCTTTTAAAATACATGAGCGTCTGGGAATGGAGGGCTACAGTAGCTAGCAGGAGGCGGTGGAAAATACTGTGCTTTACAAATGCGAGCGTCCGAGTCCTCTAAGGCATAAACCAACACCAATGGGGTGGGGGCCGGGCGCTGTTTGCAGTACTTTCACACATGAAATTTGGAGTCTCTCATGAGGCGTCGTGGGCTAGGGGTGAAGGCTCCCACCTCCCACGCTGGGGGTCCAGGGTTCGAGACGTGATGTGCCTTCTTTTTTTTTTTTTTTTTGTAATAATACACTGTATTATTTTATCTACATTGTAAGACAGTCAATGGAAAGGTGCACACAAGTTACATATAAATTAGAGTACATCTGCAGGAGCGATTCTTTACGCTAAATGCAACTAAACAGCGGGAATGAAATGAGGGTATTCTGACACTACTAACTGAGCAAAACAGTACTGTAGATCTTCAGCGTTTGTGTATTGCACATGACCTGAATTCCCTCCCTGTGCAGGCTCCCAGGGGGGAAGGGCGATGGGGGTAGGGGGAGACGATGGGAAATACTGTACTGTGCCTTTGAAATGCAATTACATGAGCGTCCGAGTCCACTACGGCATACTGTAAACCAACACCAATGGGAAGGAAATGCCAACCATTTTTTTTTATGTGTTCCCGTGACATTCATTTAAAAAAAAAAATATTTTTCTCTAATACATCCAATGGAAGGATGCACACAGGTTTCACATACAAAATCAAAGTACTGTACATCTGCAGGAGCGATTCTTTACGCTAAATGCAACTGCACAACGGCAATGAGTAGAAATGAGTGTATTCTGACGCTACTAAGTGAGCAAAACAGTGCTATATACAGTAGATATTCGGCGTTTGTGTATTGCACATGACCTGAATTCCCTCCCTGTCTACTGCATGATCTGTGCAGGCTCCCAGGGGGGGAGGGCTACAGTAGCTAGCAGGAGGCGGTGGAAAATACCGTGCTTTACAAATGCGAGCGTCCGAGTCCTCTAAGGCATAAACCAACACCAATGGGGTGGGGGCCGGGCGCTGTTTGCAGTACTTTCACACATGAAATTGGGAGTCTCTCATGAGGCGTCGTGGGCTAGGGGTGAAGGCTCCCACCTCCCACGCTGGGGGTCCAGGGTTCGAGACGTGATGTGCCTTCTTTTTTTTTTTTTTATTGTAATAATACACTGTATTATTTTATCTACATTGTAAGACAGTCAATGGAAAGGTGCACACAAGTTACATATAAATTAGAGTACATCTGCAGGAGCGATTCTTTACGCTAAATGCAACTAAACAGTGGGAATGAAATGAGGGTATTCTGACACTACTAACTGAGCAAAACAGTACTGTAGATCTTCAGCGTTTGTGTATTGCACATGACCTGAATTCCCTCCCTGTGCAGGCTCCCAGGGGGGAAGGGCGATGGGGGTAGGGGGAGACGATGGGAAATACTGTACTGTGCCTTTGAAATGCAATTACATGAGCGTCCGAGTCCACTACGGCATACTGTAAACCAACACCAATGGGAAGGAAATGCCAACCATTTTTTTTTATGTGTTCCCGTGACATTCATTTAAAAAAAATATATTTTTCTCTAATACATCCAATGGAAGGATGCACACAGGTTTCACATACAAAATCAAAGTACTGTACATCTGCAGGAGCGATTCTTTACGCTAAATGCAACTGCACAACGGCAATGAGTAGAAATGAGTGTATTCTGACGCTACTAACTGAGCAAAACAGTACTGTAGATCTTCAGCGTTTGTGTATTGCACATGACCTGAATTCCCTCCCTGTGCAGGCTCCCAGGGGGGAAGGGCGATGGGGGTAGGGGGAGACGATGGGAAATACTGTACTGTGCCTTTGAAATGCAATTACATGAGCGTCCGAGTCCACTACGGCATACTGCCTGGAACGCACGACGTCTGAGACGCACGACGTCTGAGACGCTCATTGAGCATAAGGACGGTGTCATGGCTGCTGGAAGGGACCGTCCTTACTCTATGGGTGAGCTGCGTCTCCTCGTTTGCTGGCGGGACAGAACTCTCGCCAGCAACGAGGAGAAAATGAGGGCATACCGGAGGGCCAGCAGGGACATCCTCCGGAAGTATAGCAGGAGGAGAACGGTGAGGTCTCTTCAGAGGCGATGGAGTGACCTCGTTAGGAGGACCCCAAGACGCCTGCAGGCCATAAGGGATTGTAAGTACAGTACATTACTGTAGATTACTGTACTTTAAGTTACTGTAGTTACAGGTACAGTACATTATAGCAGGGGCTGTTGTAGCAGCAGGTATCCGGTCTATACAGCACTGTATTTGTGGTAAACAAATGGTTAAACAAGGACCAAACATTAACCCGGGTCAAAAGGTCAATTTGTTTTTTGGTGTCGACCTAGATGGTGCGGCTTTTGAAATTGGTTGACACCAGTTACTGTAGGTTGACATGGTCGTTAAGTTGACATGGAAGAAGATCGACATGAGTTTTACATAAACAATTATTACTTTTTTAAACTTGTATATACAGTATACAGTAGTTCTTTACAATCCACGTGGTCTACGATTGTGCAGTGTACAGTATATGCAGTGTATCACAGTGTATCGTGCTGCGTAATTGCAGCGTGTCATGCAGTGTACATTCAGTATATGGTATTGTGCAGTGAGTGTAATGCATAGTGAATCACATCGTGCAGTGTACTGTATACACATGTGGTACTGTAATTGCAGTTTTTTGTGCAGTGTACATTGTATCATATTTTGCAGGGAAATGTTGTCGTATCACGCAGTGCATACAGTATGCAGTGTCGTGCAGTGCATTGTGTGGTTTAATTGCAGTGTGTCATGCAGTGTACCTGCAGCGTATTGTGCAGTGTATCGTACATTATCATTCAGTGTAACGTGCAGCTGTAATTGCAGTCTCCTGCCTCCCACGCTGAGAGTACCGATTTTTATACCCAAAGTTCAAGTACAGTAACTATTTTTTTAGTAGATTTGTGTTTCAGATAGTACAGTGTTCTAAGGGACGTTACTATGGTAGAAATTATTCTAAGGGATGTTACAGTGGCCTAATGTGTTCTGACGTGCATTACTCTTGCATAATGTGTTATAAGGTTCATGACTGTGGCAGATCTCTACTTTGTGACGTAATGTGGATATACTACTGCACTACTGTGACGTACAGTACAGTAACGTGAATAAGGTGCTCTACTGTGTGACACAACGTGAATCAAGGACAGTACTGTGACGTGAATACGGTGCTCTACTGTGTGACACAACGTGAATCAAGGACAGTACTGTGACGTGAATAAACTGCACTACTGTGACATGACGTGAATAAGATGAATTCAGGTGAGTGCTGCATCATCTGTCATGGAATCAATTTATACTGTAATGAACAGTACTGAGATGGTTAAGGGTGGGAGGGCTGCATGCTGATGTGTGTCATAATGTTTATAAGGGCAATGCTAATGTGTGTTACAATGTCTATAAAGGTAGTGTTCTGTCTAATACCCTGGACCTACTGTACTGTAGCGATACTGTAAGTGTACTGTATGTCACATTTAGAAATGTCCCCCTTAAGTTTTGAAGACAGTACAGTACACTATGCCCTCCTGAGTGATTAGGTGCAGGGTACTAGAATGAACAATTCCATTGATTGTAATGTCATAAAGATGCTGTCAATGTTGAATTTCATTGACTGTACAGTATGCTGCCATTATACTGTATATATATTTTTACAGGGCTGGTAGCACGACGGCACAGGAGGCGGAACAGGCGCCGCCAAGCTGGTAAGTATTGTCAAATACAGTAGTGTACAGTACATAGTGATTTCTATAGTCCCACCCCCCTGTCCTGACCATCACAGATAACTCGCTGCAATCCGGATGGGAGAGAGGGTTGGACACTTCCTGTGAGATCTGGTTGCCCGTGATGTTAGTTTTGTAAACAGACATTCTTAACTGTAAATATTAAACACACAGTATAAATAACATTGTAGATAGCTGAATACCCGTGCTGCGCTACGGGATGAGGATGGTAAATTACAGTGATAGTTGTTTGTTAATTTACGTTTGACAGCTTCACTTACAGCACTGTTATTTTTTTTCTCGCAGTACCACCACCACCACCACCACCACCACCACCTGCGCTGCCAGGTATTGTGTAATGAGAATTCTGGTGCGACTGTCATCGTTACACTACTGTACATGTGTCCTGGATACTGTATAGTACATGTTACAAATTGACAGCTTCACTTACAGCACTGTTGTTTTTTTTCTCACAGTACCACCACCACCACCACCTGCACTGCCAGGTATTGTGTAACGAGAATTCTGGTGTGACTGTCATCATTACACTACTGTACATGTGTCCTGGATACTGTATAGCACATGTTACAAATTGACAGCTTCACTTACAGCACTGTTGTTTTTTTCTCACAGTACCACCACCACCACCACCACCACCACCTGCGCTGCCAGGTATTGTGTAACGAGAATTCTGGTGCGACTGTCATCGTTACACTACTGTACATGTGTCCTGGATACTGTATAGTACATGTTACAAATTGACAGCTTCACTTACAGCACTGTTGTTTTTTTTCTCACAGTACCACCACCACCACCACCACCACCTGCACTGCCAGGTATTGTGTAACGAGAATTCTGGTGCGACTGTCATCATTACACTACTGTACATGTGTCCTGGATACTGTATAGTACATGTTACAAATTGACAGCTTCACTTACAGCACTGTTGTTGTTTTTTCTCACAGTACCACCACCACCACCACCACCGTCTGACCAGCAGAGCTCCGGAAGTGGTAATCATTATTTTTGTTACAGACACACTAGTTTCCTACAGTATTACTGTAATTTTTTTATTTTACAATACTTGTTATCTTGTACACACAGACCGCCTCGTTATTGATACGGAGCCAGAGGAGGAGGAGGAGGAAATGGGGGAGCCTTCAGGCCAGCCTGGTAAGAATTGTAATCTACTGTACAGTACTCTACATTCTACATTCATTGATTTATTAACAGTACCAATGGCTTGGGTTTGCGTGACCAGTGGTCAGGATTCCAGCAGTCAAGTGACCGACAGCGGTATCCTGATTGCAGAAATCCCATTGACTTTTCTTTTTGTTTTTTTTATATTCAACACAGATGTCACTTACGTGGACTCTGAGTCGAAGGGGCCACAGTATAGTAAGTACAGTAGGATTTTCTCAAGCCCATTCTTAAAAGTATTGACCAAGTCCACTTTTATTACTTTTCAGGCAGGGAATTCCAAACATGTACTGTACAGTATTTCCCTCACTGTGAAGACCCCTTTTCGCCTCTGTGTGCGAAATCGCCTCTCCTCCAACACGAGTTAAATACAGGCACAGTACAGTACTGTATGTCCCCTACCACTGGACAGTCATTCTGCTCCTACTGTATTATGAATATATCTCTGCCTCCTGTAGCACTGTACTACTGTGCAATTTTGTAGTAACTGTACTCTACTGTATTTTGTTTATAATATTTTTTTATTTTCCACTCAGTAATTATTGACAGTGAGGAGGAAGTGGAGAAGAAGCCCTCTCCCCAACTTGGTAAGTAAACTAAAGTATTGTACTGTACTGTACATTGTGTTAAACCAATGGGTTGGGTTTGCATGACCAGCAGTCAGGATTCTAGCGGTCAGGTGACCGACAGTGGCATCCTGATTGCAGCAATCCCAACAGGGTGAGGTACGGTATCCTAACCCTCCTCCACTACCCCCTGATTCTGGCCTCGACATTCTCGTCTCTGTGTGCGAAATCTACTCTCCTCCTCCAATTCCTGACTGAATTTTTGCTTTACTGTATTCAACACAGAATACAAAAGTATATTTCATGGAATTTTTGCTTTCACAGGCCCTACACTGTCACAGGCGGTGGCGGAGGAGGAGGACCAGGACTCTCTGTCCCTCACCACACTGCACCCATTAAGTAAGTCCAGTCCGGTACATCTTGCCTCTGTAGAGCCAGTTTGAGCAAGGAGAGATTGATTGCTTCTTTTTTAGGTGGGAGCCCAAACCAACCAGTCATTTCAGCCACAGTCGTGTGGCAGACCCTGTTTATACAACATAAGGGTGGGTGGGAGGGCCCAAGCACAATTCCATCTTGCACCACTTGGGTCACTTAGCTTAGTCATCCAGCGACCTCGGTGTTCAGAATAGACTGGAAATGAGTAGAAATTATGGTCATTGAGGTTAATAACACTATACAGTAGGATCAAAAATACCCCTAAATTCTACGATTTAAGCTGTTTTTGAGAGGTTTTTGAAAAAAAGCACCAGGATCCAAAACAAGTCCGAATCCAAAAGCAAAACACAAAACCCGAAAAATTTCCGGTGCACATCTCCAGTTTTAATAAAGTCCAGGAGGGAAACATTCTCCTGATGAAGACACTGTACTGCAAGCAATAGGACACGAGGATGTGCACTGAGACTGGAGGGGGGAAGGTTCAGGGGGAATTTTAAGAAAAAATACTTCACAGAAAGTGCAGTGGACAAGTGGAATAGCCTCCCATCAGAGGTGGTAGAGCCTAAAACAGTAGAGCTACAGTATTTAAACATGCATGGAAGAGACATAAGGATATCCTTACAAAGAAATAAAGATCAAATAAGCTTTGATGTAAAAAATGGTTAAAAAAAAGAGGCAGATTAGATGGGCAAAGTGGTTCTTACAGTATTTGTCGTCAAATTCAATGTTTCTGTATGTACAGTACAGTACAACATTGTGTTTAAAATAGTAAAGTAGTGTATTTCCTGGAATGAACCTTTTTTTTCTCATTAATGTTTTTTCACAGGCCCTACACTGGAACAGGCCGCCGAGGAGGAGGATGATGATGAGGATGATGAGGCGGCATTTAGTGGTAAGAATTATCACTGACATTGATTTGATTCCACCAGAGTAGCACTTTTCATCAGATTTTTCTGGAAAATGCGTAGAAATCGGATAAAAATTGCACAAATCGGAATAGTGGATGGGGGACTTTAGATGATTGTTTTTGTTTGAACTGGTGATATTGCCCATACAGTAGCAACCAATCACATTCCACATTGACATTTATCTACAGTAGTTACACTTACAGACGATAATGCAGTACAGTAGGTAATATTTGTAATTGTCAGAGAAGTATCTTCATATACTGTAGTTAGAATTCTCATATTTGCTATACAGGAGCAAACCGCTTCATCAGTGAGGTTCCTGCTTCCAGTGTAATAGGTTGTGGTTTCTAATCCTGGGTGTGATACTTGTAAAATGTGTATATTCAGTATAATAAAGAGGGTGTGACTTGTAAGGTGCGTGGACCAGTGAGGAAGTCTGCCACTAAAAAGACAGCGACAGCTATCAATTAACTTAATTCAATGGTGTCACAGAATAGGAGGAGAGGTTCCCCTCCTTCAGAGCAGGAGCCCGGCGGCAGATGACTCCGTTGCCTCCCAGAGTTCTGCCTCTGTGGATAACATCACCTGTTCTAAAAAAAACTCCCATCTTACTAAATCTCTCTCTCTCTCTCTCTCTCTCTCTCTCTCTCTCTCTCTCTCTCTTCTCTCTCCCCCCATGTCACTGTCTCTCCATTCATCTCTCTCTCTAGATACTGTCAGTGATGAATTTCCCATTAGGCACGAGAGGCACGTACTGTACCTAGGGGCGGCATCTGTTTGGGTGCCGCAGTTGGATGCTTACAGTATGCTGATACTGTCATCCCAAAAATTACCACTACAGTAACTGCTAAATATTTTAAGTGTACTGTACAATATGCACATACAGTACAGTACTGTACAGTATACATAATTCAAAGCAAAAAAGAGTTGCTACCTTAGTCTAGTCATAATCACCGGCATACGAGCCACTCACAAATTTTCTGATGGTCTCGGTGGGGCCCCTTGGAATCACCATGCCTGTCACAAGCATACCTTTTTTTACCCACCTGTCACTGGGCCTGGACACTAGTGTACTATTACTATACTTTTTACTGTATACTGTATCTTATAATATTCTTCTCTTTTACCCACAGACGACGAGCCAGAATACCATTTTGGTAAATAAATATACTGTACAGTAGCAATAGTTGGTACTGCAATTACAGTATTTTTTTTCTCCAACATTACTTTAAGTCCAACTGATATGACTAACTGTATTTTATCTTTTTACAGTCCGTCGCCAACCAGTGGAGGAGACACCTGGTAATAAAATAGAAATACATAATGCACTGTACTGTATTCTAACTTACTGTAACATGTATAACACTGAGCTGATCATCTTCACACCCTCTGACATAACCTTACAGTACAAACTGTACTTTCTCTCCTTTTTCACCCTCTTCACTACACAAATGCATGCTGCGTTTCCTGACTACTGATATAATAGTGTGTAGAGCGTAGCGAGGCACCGTGCCCACCGCGTGGCGAGCGAAGCAAGCATGCAAGGGGCTGCTTTCCGCTCGCCGCCCCTGTCGGGATTGTGTGGTCGGGATTCCGGCGTCTGTATTTTGACTGCCGGGATCCCGTCCAGCGGGATTACGTACTGATCTCCAGTCTGAGCCTGCCCTAGGCATAGGCATACTTGCCAAATGCCTAGGGGCACAAGCAGCTTCTGCTGATTAATATGATATGCAGCATGCCTACAGTATATTCTGTGTGTGACTGCGTCTGTATCTGCATACAAAATGCATTACTAATGTGCAGCATTATGTGTATACAGTACTTTGTTGTGTAACATATACTGTAGCAAGGGCACTACTGTGTGGTCTAATGTGAACAAAGAGCAATATGATGTGATGCAATGTGAATAAGTGGGAATACTTTGAGGAGTAATGTGGTACTATCATATGATGTAACGAGAATAAGAGACACTATTGCATGATATGTTGTGAATAAAGTTGCAGTACTGTGTGGCGTCATTTCAGATTGGGGAATTACTGTGTGGCCATGCCCCTTCCCAGCAAGAACATGCACCGTTTTGGGATGCACACCGAATGTGCACACTGTTGCTATTTTAAACATACAGTAGGTTGGAGGAGCACCAAAATGAGGACTGCTATGGTTGAGGGGTGATGGTGCTGGGAAAGGGGTACAGGGTCAGAGGCGGAAATAGCGTCTGTGCAAGGGGGCAGCATCCAAAAACTTGACTAGGGAATCATATTATTTATGGCTGGCTCTGAGTACAGTCCACTATTATTGATAGTACTCCCTACAACACCACCTACAGTACTGTAACCCTCTTTTTTCTGAAGCGGTCATGAAATGTCATGACTGCTAATACATACAGTAAATGTCTACAGTATTTGTACTGTGGTGTTTTATTCCTTTGACAATTTGTTTATGACCTATTGAAGCTAAACTCTTGTACAGTACTTTATTTCTCTATCGTCCTAGTGGATGCTGGGGTTCCTGAAAGGACCATGGGGAACAGCGGCTCCGCAGGAGACAGGGCACAAAAAGTAAAGCTTTAGGATCAGGTGGTGTGCACTGGCTCCTCCCCCTATGACCCTCCTCCAAGCCTCAGTTAGATTTTTGTGCCCGGCCGAGAAGGGTGCAATCTAGGTGGCTCTCCTAAAGAGCTGCTTAGAAAAGTTTAGCTTAGGTTTTTTATTTTACAGTGAGTCCTGCTGGCAACAGGATCACTGCAACGAGGGACTTAGGGGAGAAGAAGTGAACTCACCTGCGTGCAGGATGGATTGGTTTCTTTGGCTACTGGACATTAGCTCCAGAGGGACGATCACAGGTACAGCCTGGATGGTCACCGGAGCCTCGCCGCCGGCCCCCTTGCAGATGCTGAAACAAGAAGAAGGTCCAGAATCGGCGGCATGAAGACTCCTCAGTCTTCTTAAGGTAGCGCACAGCACTGCAGCTGTGCGCCATTTCCTCTCAGCACACTTCACACGGCAGTCACTGAGGGTGCAGGGCGCTGGGAGGAGGGGGCCCTGGGAGGCAATGAAAACCTATTTTTGGCTAAAAATACCTCACATATAGCCTCCGGGGGCTATATGGAGATATTTAACCCCTGCCAGAATCCGTTAAGAGCGGGAGACGAGGCCGCCGAAAAAGGGGCGGGGCCTATCTCCTCAGCACACAGCGCCATTTTAACCTCACAGAAAGGCTGGAGGGAAGGCTCCCAGGCTCTCCCCTGCACTGCACTACAGAAACAGGGTTAAAACAGAGAGGGGGGGCACTAATTTGGCGTTAGAAATATATAAAAAAGATGCTATAAGGGAAAACACTTATATAAGGTTGTCCCTATATAATTATAGCGTTTTTGGTGTGTGCTGGCAAACTCTCCCTCTGTCTCTCCAAAGGGCTAGTAGGTCCTGTCCTCTATCAGAGCATTCCCTGTGTGTGTGCTGTGTGTCGACATGTATGAGGACGATGTTGGTGAGGAGGCGGAGCAATTGCCTGTAATGGTGATGTCACTCTCTAGGGAGTCGACACCGGAATGGATGGCTTATTTAGGGAATTACGTGATAATGTCAACACGCGGCAAGGTCGGTTGACGACATGAGACGGCCGACAAACAATTAGTACCGGTCCAGACGTCTCAAAAACACCGTCAGGGGTTTTAAAACGCCCGTTTACTTTAGTCGGTCGACACAGACACAGACAGGGACACTGAATCCAGTGTGGACGGTGAATAAACAAACGTATTCCTTATTAGGGCCACACGTTAAGGGCAATGAAGGAGGTGTTACATATTTCTGATACTACAAGTACCACAAAAGAGGGTATTATGTGGGATGTGAAAAAACTACCGTAGTTTTTCCTGAATCAGATAAATTAAATGAAGTGTGTGATGATGCGTGGGTTCCCCCCGATAGAAAATATGGGCGGTATACCGTTTCCCGCCAGAAGTTAGGGCGCGTTGGGAAACACCCCTTAGGGTGGATAAGGCGCTCACACGCTTATCAGAACAAGTGGCGGTACCGTCTATAGATAGGGCCGTCCTCAAGGAGCCAGCTGACAGGAGGCTGGAAAATATCATAAAAAGTATATACACACATACTGGTGTTATACTGCGACCAGCGATCGCCTCAGCCTGGATGTGCAGAGCTGGAGTGGCTTGGTCGGATTCCCTGACTAAAAATATTGATACCCTTGACAGGGACAGTATTTTATTGACTATAGAGCATTTAAAGGATGCATTTCTATATATGCGAGATGCACAGAGGGATATTTGCACTCTGGCATCAAGAGTAAGTGCGATGTCCATATCTGCCAGAAGATGTTTATGGACACGACAGTGGTCAGGTGATGCAGATTCCAAACGGCACAAAGGTGTATTGCCGTATAAAGGAAGAGGAGTTATTTGGGGTCGGTCCATCGGACCTGGTGGCCACGGCAACTGCTGGAAAATCCACCGTTTTTACCCCAAGTCACATCTCTGCAGAAAAAGACACCGTCTTTTCAGCTTCAGTCCTTTCGTCCCTATAAGAGTCATATCTGCCCAGGGATAGAGGAAAGGGAAGAAGACTGCAGCAGGCAGCCCATTCCCAGGAACAGAAGCGTTCCACCGCTTCTGACAAGCTCTCAGCATGACGCTGAGACCGTACAGGACCCCTGGATCCTACAAGTAGTATCCCAGGGGTACAGATTGGAATGTCGAGACGTTTCCCCTGCGCAGGCTCCTGAAGTCTGCTTTACCAAGGTCTCCCTCCGACAAGGAGGCAGTATGGGAAACAATTCACGAGCTGTATTCCCAGCAGGTGATAATTAAATTACCCCTCCTACAACAAGAAAAGGGGTATTATTCCACACTATATTGTGGTACTGAAGCCAGAAGGCTAGGTGAGACCTATTCTAAATCTAAAAAAATTTGAACACTTACAAAGGTTCAAATCAAGATGGAGTCACTCAGAGCAGTGATAACGAACCGGGAAGAAGGGGACTATATGGTGTCCCGAGACATCAGGGATGCTTACCTCCATGTCCCAAATTTGCCCTTATCACTAAGGGTACCTCAGGTTCGTGGTACAGAACTGTCACTATCAGTTTCAGACGCTGCCGTTTGGATTGTCCACGGCACCCCGGGTCTTTACCAAGGTAATGGCCGAAATGATGGTTCTTCTTCGAAGAAAAGGCGTCTTAATTATCCCTTACTTGGACGATCTCCTGATAAGGGCAAAGTCCAGGGAACAGTTGGAGGTCGGAGTAGCACTATCTCGGATACTGTTACAACAGCAGGGGTGGATTCTAAATATTCCAAAATCGCAGCTGATCTCGACAACAAGTCTCCTGTGCTTAGGGATGATTCTGGACACAGTCCAGAAAAAGGTGTTTCTCCCGGAAGAGAAAGCCAGGGAGTTATCCGAGCTAGTCAGGAACCTCCTAAAATCAGTGCATCATTGCACAAGGGCCATGGTAAAAAAATGGTGACTTCCTTCGAAGCAATTCCAGTCGGCAGATTTCATGCAAGAACTTTTCAGTGGGATCTGCTGGACAAATGGTCCGGATCGCATCTTCAGATGCATCAGCGGATAACCCTATATCCAAGGACAAGGGTGTCTCTCCTGTGGTGGTTACAGAGTGCTCATCTTCTAGAGGGCCGCAGATTCGGCATTCAGTTTTGGATGTTGGTGACCACGGAGGCCAGCCCGAGAGGCTGGGGAAAAAATTTCCAGGGAGTGTGATCAAGTCTGGAGACTTTTCTCCACATAAATATAGCTAAGGGTAAATTTATAATGCTCTAAGCTTAGCAAGACCTCTGCTTCAAGGTCAGCCGGTATTGATCCAGTGGGATAAAACATCACGGCAGTCGCCCACGTAAATAGACAGGGCGGCACAAGAAGCAGGAGGGCAGTGGCAAAAACTGCAAGGACTTTTCGCTGGGCGGAAAATCATGTGATAGCACTGTCAGCAGTGTTTCATTCCGGGAATGGAAACTGGGAAGCAGACTTCCTCAGTAGGCACGACCTCCACCCGGCAGAGTGGGAACTTCATGGGGAAGTTTTCCACATGATTGTAAACCGTTGGGAATTACCAAAGGTGGACATGATGGCGTCCCGTCTGAACAAAAAACGGGACAGGTATTGCGCCAGGTTAAGAGACCCTCAGGCAATAGCTGTGGACGTTCTGGTAACACCGTGGGTGTACCAGTCGGTGTATGTGTTCCATCCTCTGCTTTTCATACCTAAGGTACTGAGAATTATAAGACGTAGAGGAGTAAGAACTATACTCATGGCTCCGGATTGGCCAAGAAGGACTTGGTACCCGGAACTTCAAGAGATGCTCACAGAGGACTTATGGCCTCTGCCGCTAAGAAGGGACTTGTTTCAGCAAGTACCATGTCTGTTCCAAGACTTACCGCAGCTGCGTTTGACGGCATGGCGGTGGAACGCCGGATCCTAAGGGAAAAGGCATTCAGGAAGAGGTCATTCCTACCCTGGTCAAAGCCAGAAAGGAGGTGACCGCACAACATTATCACCACATGTGGCGAAAATATGTTGCGTGGTGTGAGGCCAGGAAGGCCCCACGAAGAAATTTCAACTCGGTCGATTCCTGCATTTCCTGCAAACAGGAGTGTCTATGGGCCTCAAATTGGGGTCCATTAAGGTTCAAATTTCGGCCCTGTCGATTTTTCTTCCAGAAAGAATTGGCTTCAGTTCCTGAAGTCCAGAAGTTTGTCAAGGGAGTATTACATATACAACCCCCTTTTGTGCCTCCAGTGGCACTGTGGGATCTCAACGTAGTTCTGGGATTCCTCAAAACACATTGGTTTAAAACCAGTCAAATCTGTGGATTTGAAGCATCTCACATGAAAAGTGAACATGCTCTTGGACCTGGCCTGGACCAGGCGAGTGTCAAATTGGTGGTTTTTTTCTCAAAAAAGCCCATATCTGTTTGTCCATTCGGACAGAGCAGAGCTACGGACTCGTCCCCAGTTCTCTCCCTAAGGTGGTGTCAGTGTTTCACCTGAACCAGCTTATTGTGGTGTCTTGCGCCTACTAGGGACTTGGAGAACTCCAAGTTGCTAGATGTGGTCAGGGCCCTGAAAATATAGATTCCAGGACGGCTGGAGTCAGGAAAACTGACTTGCTGTTATCCTGTATGCACCCAACAAACTGGGTGCTCTTGCTTCTAAGCAGACTTTTGCTAGTTGGATGTGTAATACAATTCAGCTTGCACATTCTGTGGCAGGCCTGCCACAGCCAAAATATGTAAATGCCCATTCCACAAGGAAGGTGGGCTCATCTTGGGCGGCTGCCCGAGGGGTCTCGGCTTTACAACTTTGCCGAGCGGCTATTTAGTCAGGGGCAAACACGTTTGTAAAATCCTACAAATTTGATAACCTGGCTAAGGAGGACCTGGAGTTCTCTCATTCGGTGCTGCAGAGTCATCCGCACTCTCCCGCCCGTTTGGGAGCTTTGGTATAATCCCCATGGTCCTTTCAGGAACCCCAGCATCCACTAGGACGATAGAGAAAATAAGAATTTACTTACCGATAATTCTATTTCTCGGAGTCCGTAGTGGATGCTGGGCGCCCATCCCAAGTGCGGATTATCTGCAATACTTGTACATAGTTACAAAAATCGGGTTATTATTGTTGTGAGCCATCTTTCAGAGGCTCCGCTGTTATCATACTGTTAACTGGGTTCAGATCACAGGTTGTACAGTGTGATTGGTGTGGCTGGTATGAGTCTTACCCGGGATTCATAAATCCTTCCTTATTGTGTACGCTCGTCCGGGCACAGTATCCTAACTGAGGCTTGGAGGAGGGTCATAGGGGGAGGAGCCAGTGCACACCACCTGATCCTAAAGCTTTACTTTTTGTGCCCTGTCTCCTGCGGAGCCGCTGTTCCCCATGGTCCTTTCAGGAACCCCAGCATCCACTACGGACTCCGAGAAATAGAATTATCGGTAAGTAAATTCTTATTATTTTGAATACCAGCAATACAGTATAATACTGTACCTACAGTATACAGTAGTAATTGTATAGTATTTGAATGTGACTAAATGTTTTTTTTCTCCAATATAGTGCCAATGATTTATGGGGGCCCCAGACAGGGGCAAGATAGGTGGGCTGGCCCAGAAACGGGCAGGCAGCAGCCCACTTATACAAGAGGTAAACTAAAGCAATGTTTAAATTACCTCGACAGCATACAGTAGTGTTCGATTTACTGTACTGACAATCAGTGGTTAAAGTGGGGCGGAACGGGGCGGAACTGCGTTCCGACACTTCTAATTGAAGGCGGAACCAGTTCCGCCTCCGCCCGGCCACCAAAAAGTGAAAGCTTCAGGACCCTGCTTTACTTTAAAGTTAATATCTGCATAAGCATCTTCCAGCCAATCTCTCCTCCAGCTTCAGAGCCAATCACGGCTCGTGGACCGCCAGCCAATGAGAAGCTGCAAAGTGGCAGTTTTTCATTGGCTGAAGGTCAGGCGATCCGTGATTGCTTCGAAAGAGCGGCCCCTTTTGAATAGCAGGCAGTGCGCCAGGCAGCCGATCTGTGACAGTAATGTCAGGACTGTCTGGCGGCGCTGCCAATAGCCGCGTCATGATGCTCCAGGCTCCGACGAGGAGGGGATGTGGAGAACGAGTACGAGCGGGGAGATTAGAGCAGCAGGGGTTGAGATAGCGGGGCCAGGAGGATCATGAAAAAGCCAGAGGCAAGATGGGCCGAGGGGATGATTAGAGGAGCAGGGAGTGAGATAGGTGGGGGGATGAGGAGAGGAGCAGAAGTGAGAGCAGGGGATAATGAGAGTAGCAGGGAGTGAGATAGGTGGGGGGATGAGGAGAGGAGCAGAAGTGAGACAGCAGGAGATAATGAGAGGAGCAGAAGTGAGACGGCAGGGGATTATGAGAGGAGCAGGAGTGAGACGGCAGGGGATTATGAGAGGAGCAGGGGATGAGATGGCAGGTGATGATGAGAGGAGCAGAAGTGAGACGGCAGGGGATGATGAGAGGAACAGGGAGTGAGACGGCGGGGGATGATGAGAGGAGCAGGAGTGAGACAGCAGGGGATAATGAGAGGAGCAGGAGTGAGACAGCAGGGGATAATGAGAGGAGCAGGAGTGAGACAGCAGGGGATAATGAGAGGAGCAGGAGTGAGACAGCAGGGGATGATGAGAGGAGCAGGAGTGAGACGGCAGGGGATTATGAGAGGAGCAGGGGATGAGATGGCAGGTGATGAGAGGAGCAGGAGTGAGACGGCAGGGGATAATGAGAGGAGCAGGAGTGAGACGGCAGGGGATAATGAGAGGAGCAGGAGTGAGACGGCAGGGGATGAGGAGAGGAGCAGAAGTGAGACGGCAGGGGATGATGAGAGGAGCAGGAGTGAGACAGCAGGGGATAATGAGAGGAGCAGGAGTGAGACAGCAGGGGATAATGAGAGGAGCAGGAGTGAGACAGCAGGGGATAATGAGAGGAGCAGGAGTGAGACAGCAGGGGATGATGAGAGGAGCAGAAGTGAGACGGCAGGGGATGATGAGAGGAGTAGGAGTGAGACGCAGGGGATGATGAGAGGAGCAGGAGTGAGACGGCAGGGGATAATGAGAGGAGCAGGAGTGAGACAGCAGGGGATAATGAGAGGAGCAGGAGTGAGACGGCAGGGGATAATGAGAGGAGCAGGAGTGAGACAGCAGGGGATGATGAGAGAAACAGAAGTGAGATGGCAGGGGATGATGAGAGGAGCAGAAGTGAGATGGCAGGGGATGATGAGAGGAGCAGAAGTGAGATGGCAGGGGATGATGAGAGGAGCAGGAGTGAGACGGCAGGGGATGATGAGAGGAGCAGGGGGTGAGATGGCAGGGGATGATGAGAGGAGCAGGAGTGAGACGGCAGGGGATGATGAGAAGAGCAGGAGTGAGACGGCAGGGGATGATGAGAGGAGCAGGGGGTGAGATTGGGGTGGGGGTGGTGAGAGAAGCAGGGTGTGAGATGGGAGAGTAAGAGAAGCTGGGGCTGAGATGGGGAATGAGAGGAGCATAGAGTGAGAGGCTCGGGGGGAGAGATGGGAGAGTGAGAGGCACAGGGGTGAGATAGAAGCAGTGGCGGAAAGGGTAGTAGGGAGTGAGAGGTGTAGGGGTTAAGTAAAGGAAAGAAAGATTCAGGTGATCAGACAGAAAGGGAATTCGGGTTGTCTAGGATGAAGATATGGACACAAGGAGAGTGACAAAGGAAACAAGAAAGCAGAAAGGACACATGGAAGACACAGAGGTGAGCAAAGGTTGTACATATCCTGATACATTGCGCATTTCTACATTTAAACACATTATAAAAATACCTATAGATTCAGTGGGGCACTTTTACTACTGTGGGCATTGTGTGTGTAAAAGGCACTAATATGTGGGGCAATGTGAATTAGATTGTGCTACTGTGAGGCGTTATTTTAAATTGGTACTATTGTGTGGCCACGCCCATTCCTAGTGAGGTCACACCCCTTTGTTGCAGCGTGCGCCTTTGGAGCGCGAGTGATGAGTTCCCCCACCTCTCCAGGACCACTTTAAGCCCTGCTGACAATACAGTACTGTACATTGTAAATAACAAGATTGTCTAATATAGAGTAAAGTACTGTATTGCCATTACTACACTGTAAAGTATTCAGTATTTGTTTTGTAATACTGTCCTTTTTTTCCCACAGAACAGTTGCAGCGTGCCATTCTGCTCCTGCGGGTGGTGGTCCACCTCTTAGTGGACCACTTTTTTAATTTCTTATTAAGAGCATTTTAATTTTTTTTATTTTTTTAATAAATATGTTTGTTATTGTACTCCATTGTATAGTATCTTTTTCTACTGTATAAGATAGGCATACTGTACACCATACAATTATCTGGCAGATAATCTGCAAGATCTGGCTGTTTGTAATGAAATTCTCTCCTAATTTAGCTGTGGTGTACCTCCTGAGTGTGCTGGGGTGCTTTCTGGCCAGTTTGGGGTGATTTGGAGCAAGTTTGGTCGGCCATCTGGCCGACATGTGCTGTCGACTGTTTGGCAAACATGTGTTTTCCCTCCAGCATGTGTGTGTCAGGCATTTTGTGTGTGTCAGGCATTTTGTGTGTGTCAGCCATTTTATGTGTGTCAGCCATTGCTGTGTGGTTCCACAAATGTTAGCGTGTCAAAGTGCTGACCACTGACACCACTATTTCACTTTGGACCGCATGCCTTTTGTGGAACCACACAGCCCAGCATGACTTATTGCTGGGCTGTGTGGTTCCACAAATGTTAGCGTGTCAAAGTGCTGACCACTGACACCACTATTTCACTTTAGACCGCATGCCTTTTGTGGAACCACACAGCCCAGCATGACTTATTGCTGGGCTGTGTGGTTCCACAAATGTTAGCGTGTCAAAGTGCTGACCACTGACACCACTATTTCACTTTGGACCGCATGCCTTTTGTGGAACCACACAGCCCAGCATGACTTATTGCTGGGCTGTGTGGTTCCACAAATTTTCTTGGAAAACAAATGAACATGAGTGTCTTTACTTTAATACTTTTTTTTTTTTTTTCCCACAGATATCTATATACACAAGAAAAGAATGTAACGAAGAACAAACTACTTTTTTGTTTTAATTAACTTTCAAACTTTATTTAAAAAAAACACCTTTTTTTTCTTCAATAAACTTTTAAAAATAGAAGTTTCCTGTGGTTTTTATTAAAATATGAAATGCAAGATGCCTAACCAAGTTGTTTTACATACAGTATACCACTCTTAATTGAATTCCCATCATACAGTAGTACTAATTTATACAGTACAGGAAGTTGGGAATACAAACATTGGAAACCACGTCATGTTTATTTTAAGAAACACTTTATTTACGGACAAAATCATTTGGAACATGTAACATCACACATACTGTATTGTAATAAGAAAGCCAACATCACACATACTGTACGGTACTTTAATCAAAAGGTAACAGCACAAATACAGTAACAATATCAACTTTAACATTTTTATAATTTATTTTTTTGTGGTGGTGGTGCGGGGTAATGGATTTTGTACTTTATTTTTAGGTTTTGCTTTTTTGAATTATTTTTCGTTTTTGTCTTTTGCTTTTTAACACTGTCGCATACGGACACCAGAATAGAGGACAGACAACAGCAGCCCCTGGATGGAAACGCAGCCCAAGGCCCCAGATGGACACAGCACAATGGACTCGGCTGCTACTGGATAGATACAGCAGCGCCCAAAAAATCAACTGGAATAAAAGGGGCAACTTGTACCAGGCCCTTACATTACCAGGAATGTGGTGAGCCAAGTTCATGCACTCCCCTTTGAGTAACCGAGCTGCTCCAAGTGGATTCAGCACAGTGCATGCAGCCCCAGAAAATGTACAGGTCATACAGGTACATTGACACAATTTTTTAGCTTCAGCTGTGTGAAGCTGATGTGCTGAAGCTAGGAGGTAGGTAATGATCTGGTTTCATCATAGTGGAGCTTCCAAGTCATTTTCCTCTTCGTTCTCAGCGCAGCGTTTATGGTATCCCTTATCTTCCTCTTTTCTGGATCACCAATCCTCACGCGGCGTTCACACTAGAGATGAGCGCCTGAAATTTTTCGGGTTTTGTGTTTTGGTTTTGGGTTCGGTTCCGCGGCCGTGTTTTGGGTTCGAACGCGTTTTGGCAAAACCTCACCGAATTTTTTTTGTCGGATTCGGGTGTGTTTTGGATTCGGGTGTTTTTTTCAAAAAACACTAAAAAACAGCTTAAATCATAGAATTTGGGGGTCATTTTGATCCCAAAGTATTATTAACCTCAAAAACCATAATTTACACTCATTTTCAGTCTATTCTGAATACCTCACACCTCACAATATTATTTTTAGTCCTAAAATTTGCACCGAGGTCGCTGTGTGAGTAAGATAAGCGACCCTAGTGGCCGACACAAACACCGGGCCCATCTAGGAGTGGCACTGCAGTGTCACGCAGGATGTCCCTTCCAAAAAACCCTCCCCAAACAGCACATGACGCAAAGAAAAAAAGAGGCGCAATGAGGTAGCTGTGTGAGTAAGATTAGCGACCCTAGTGGCCGACACAAACACCGGGCCCATCTAGGAGTGGCACTGCAGTGTCACGCAGGATGGCCCTTCCAAAAAACCCTCCCCAAACAGCACATGACGCAAAGAAAAAAAGAGGCGCAATGAGGTAGCTGTGTGAGTAAGATTAGCGACCCTAGTGGCCGACACAAACACCGGGCCCATCTAGGAGTGGCACTGCAGTGTCACGCAGGATGTCCCTTCCAAAAAACCCTCCCCAAACAGCACATGACGCAAAGAAAAAAAGAGGCGCAATGAGGTAGCTGTGTGAGTAAGATTAGCGACCCTAGTGGCCGACACAAACACCGGGCCCATCTAGGAGTGGCACTGCAGTGTCACGCAGGATGTCCCTTCCAAAAAACCCTCCCCAAACAGCACATGACGCAAAGAAAAAAAGAGGCGCAATGAGGTAGCTGACTGTGTGAGTAAGATTAGCGACCCTAGTGGCCGACACAAACACCGGGCCCATTTAGGAGTGGCACTGCAGTGTCACGCAGGATGTCCCTTCCAAAAAACCCTCCCCAATCAGCACATGATGCAAAGAAAAAGAAAAGAAAAAAGAGGTGCAAGATGGAATTGTCCTTGGGCCCTCCCACCCACCCTTATGTTGTATAAACAAAACAGGACATGCACACTTTAACCAACCCATCATTTCAGTGACAGGGTCTGCCACACGACTGTGACTGATATGACGGGTTGGTTTGGACCCCCCCCAAAAAAGAAGCAATTAATCTCTCCTTGCACAAACTGGCTCTACAGAGGCAAGATGTCCACCTCATCATCACCCTCCGATATATCACCGTGTACATCCCCCTCCTCACAGATTATCAATTTGTCCCCACTGGAATCCACCATCTCAGCTCCCTGTGTACTTTGTGGAGGCAATTGCTGCTGGTCAATGTCTCCGCGGAGGAATTGATTATAATTCATTTTAATGAACATCATCTTCTCCACATTTTCTGGATGTAACCTCGTACGCCGATTGCTGACAAGGTGAGCGGCGGCACTAAACACTCTTTCGGAGTACACACTTGTGGGAGGGCAACTTAGGTAGAATAAAGCCAGTTTGTGCAAGGGCCTCCAAATTGCCTCTTTTTCCTGCCAGTATAAGTACGGACTGTGTGACGTGCCTACTTGGATGCGGTCACTCATATAATCCTCCACCATTCTATCAATGTTGAGAGAATCATATGCAGTGACAGTAGACGACATGTCCGTAATCGTTGTCAGGTCCTTCAGTCCGGACCAGATGTCAGCATCAGCAGTCGCTCCAGACTGCCCTGCATCACCGCCAGCGGGTGGGCTCGGAATTCTGAGCCTTTTCCTCGCACCCCCAGTTGCGGGAGAATGTGAAGGAGGAGATGTTGACAGGTCGCGTTCCGCTTGACTTGACAATTTTGTCACCAGCAGGTCTTTCAACCCCAGCAGACTTGTGTCTGCCGGAAAGAGAGATCCAAGGTAGGCTTTAAATCTAGGATCGAGCACGGTGGCCAAAATGTAGTGCTCTGATTTCAACAGATTGACCACCCGTGAATCCTTGTTAAGCGAATTAAGGGCTCCATCCACAAGTCCCACATGCCTAGCGGAATCGCTCCGTGTTAGCTCCTCCTTCAATGTCTCCAGCTTCTTCTGCAAAAGCCTGATGAGGGGAATGACCTGACTCAGGCTGGCAGTGTCTGAACTGACTTCACGTGTGGCAAGTTCAAAGGGCATCAGAACCTTGCACAATGTTGAAATCATTCTCCACTGCGCCTGAGACAGGTGCATTCCACCTACTATATCGTGCTCAATTGTATAGGCTTGAATGGCCTTTTGCTGCTCCTCCAACCTCTGAAGCATATAGAGGGTTGAATTCCACCTCGTTACCACTTCTTGCTTCAGATGATGGCAGGGCAGGTTCAGTAGTTTTTGGTGGTGCTCCAGTCTTCTGTACGTGGTGCCTGTACGCCGAAAGTGTCCCGCAATTCTTCTGGCCACCGACAGCATCTCTTGCACGCCCCTGTCGTTTTTTAAAAAATTCTGCACCACCAAATTCAAGGTATGTGCAAAACATGGGACGTGCTGGAATTTGCCCATATTTAATGCACACACAATATTGCTGGCGTTGTCCGATGCCACAAATCCACAGGAGAGTCCAATTGGGGTAAGCCATTCCGCGATGATCTTCCTCAGTTGCCGTAAGAGGTTTTCAGCTGTGTGCGTATTCTGGAAAGCGGTGATACAAAGCGTAGCCTGCCTAGGAAAGAGTTGGCGTTTGCGAGATGCTGCTACTGGTGCCGCCGCTGCTGTTCTTGCGGCGGGAGTCCATACATCTACCCAGTGGGCTGTCACAGTCATATAGTCCTGACCCTGCCCTGCTCCACTTGTCCACATGTCCGTGGTTAAGTGGACATTGGGTACAACTGCATTTTTTAGGACACTGGTGAGTCTTTTTCTGACGTCCGTGTACATTCTCGGTATCGCCTGCCTAGAGAAGTGGAACCTAGATGGTATTTGGTAACGGGGGCACACTGCCTCAATAAATTGTCTAGTTCCCTGTGAACTAACGGCGGATACCGGACGCACGTCTAACACCAACATAGTTGTCAAGGCCTCAGTTATCCGCTTTGCAGCAGGATGACTGCTGTGATATTTCATCTTCCTCGCAAAGGACTGTTGAACAGTCAATTGCTTACTGGAAGTAGTACAAGTGGGCTTACGACTTCCCCTCTGGGATGACCATCGACTCCCAGCAGCAACAACAGCAGCGCCAGCAGCAGTAGGCGTTACACGCAAGGATGCATCGGAGGAATCCCAGGCAGGAGAGGAATCGTCAGAATTGCCAGTGACATGGCCTGCAGGACTATTGGCATTCCTGGGGAAGGAGGAAATTGACACTGAGGGAGTTGGTGGGGTGGTTTGCGTGAGCTTGGTTACAAGAGGAAGGGATTTACTGGTCAGTGGACTGCTTCCGCTGTCACCCAAAGTTTTTGAACTTGTCACTGACTTATTATGAATGCGCTGCAGGTGACGTATAAGGGAGGATGTTCCGAGGTGGTTAACGTCCTTACCCCTACTTATTACAGCTTGACAAAGGGAACACACGGCTTGACACCTGTTGTCCGCATTTCTGGTGAAATACCTCCACACCGAAGAGCTGATTTTTTTGGTATTTTCACCTGGCATGTCAACGGCCATATTCCTCCCACGGACAACAGGTGTCTCCCCGGGTGCCTGACTTAAACAAACCACCTCACCATCAGAATCCTCCTGGTCAATTTCCTCCCCAGCGCCAGCAACACCCATATCCTCCTCATCCTGGTGTACTTCAACACTGACATCTTCAATCTGACTATCAGGAACTGGTCTGCGGGTGCTCCTTCCAGCACTTGCAGGGGGCGTGCAAATGGTGGAAGGCGCATGCTCTTCACGTCCAGTGTTGGGAAGGTCAGGCATCGCAACCGACACAATTGGACTCTCCTTGTGGATTTGGGATTTCGAAGAATGCACAGTTCTTTGCTGTGCTGCTTTTGCCAGCTTGAGTCTTTTCATTTTTCTAGCGAGAGGCTGAGTGCTTCCATCCTCATGTGAAGCTGAACCACTAGCCATGAACATAGGCCAGGGCCTCAGCCGTTCCTTGCCACTCCGTGTCGTAAATGGCATATTGGCAAGTTTACGCTTCTCCTCCGACAATTTTATTTTAGGTTTTGGAGTCCTTTTTTTTCTGATATTTGGTGTTTTGGATTTGACATGCTCTGTACTATGACATTGGGCATCGGCCTTGGCAGACGACGTTGCTGGCATTTCATCGTCTCGGCCATGACTAGTGGCAGCAGCTTCAGCACGAGGTGGAAGTGGATCTTGATCTTTCCCTAATTTTGGAACCTCAACATTTTTGTTCTCCATATTTTAATAGGCACAACTAAAAGGCACCTCAGGTAAACAATGGAGATGGATACTAGTATACAATTATGGACTGCCTGCCGAGTGCAGACACAGAGGTAGCCACAGCCGTGAACTACCGTACTGTACTGTGTCTGCTGCTAATATAGACTGGTTGATAAAGAGATGTCTATGTAACTATGTATGTATAAAGAAGAAAGAAAAAAAAACCACGGTTAGGTGGTATACAATTATGGACGGACTGCCTGCCGAGTGCAGTCACAGAGGTAGCCACAGCCGTGAACTACCGTACTGTACTGTGTCTGCTGCTAATATAGACTGGTTGATAAAGAGATGTCTATGTAACTATGTATGTATAAAGAAGAAAGAAAAAAAAACCACGGTTAGGTGGTATACAATTATGGACGGACTGCCTGCCGAGTGCAGACACAGAGGTAGCCACAGCCGTGAACTACCGCACTGTACTGTGTCTGCTGCTAATATAGACTGGTTGATAAAGAGATAGTATACTCGTAACTAGTATGACTATAAAGAAAGGAAAAAAAACCACGGTTAGGTGGTATATACAATTATGGACGGGCTGCCGAGTGCCGACACAGAGGTAGCCACAGCCGTGAACTACCGCACTGTACTGTGTCTGCTGCTAATATATAGACTGGTTGATAAAGAGATAGTATACTCGTAACTAGTATGTATGTATAAAGAAAGAAAAAAAAGCCACGGTTAGGTGGTATATACAATTATGGACGGGCTGCCGAGTGCCGACACAGAGGTAGCCACAGCCGTGAACTACCGCACTGTACTGTGTCTGCTGCTAATATAGACTGGTTGATAAAGAGATAGTATACTCGTAACTAGTATGTATGTATAAAGAAAGAAAAAAAAACCACGGTTAGGTGGTATATACAATTATGGACGGGCTGCCGAGTGCCGACACAGAGGTAGCCACAGCCGTGAACTACCGCACTGTACTGTGTCTGCTGCTAATATAGACTGGTTGATAAAGAGATAGTATACTCGTAACTAGTATGACTATAAAGAAAGGAAAAAAAACCACGGTTAGGTGGTATATACAATTATGGACGGGCTGCCGAGTGCCGACACAGAGGTAGCCACAGCCGTGAACTACCGCACTGTACTGTGTCTGCTGCTAATATATAGACTGGTTGATAAAGAGATAGTATACTCGTAACTAGTATGTATGTATAAAGAAAGAAAAAAAAGCCACGGTTAGGTGGTATATACAATTATGGACGGGCTGCCGAGTGCCGACACAGAGGTAGCCACAGCCGTGAACTACCGCACTGTACTGTGTCTGCTGCTAATATAGACTGGTTGATAAAGAGATAGTATACTCGTAACTAGTATGTATGTATAAAGAAAGAAAAAAAAACCACGGTTAGGTGGTATATACAATTATGGACGGGCTGCCGAGTGCCGACACAGAGGTAGCCACAGCCGTGAACTACCGCACTGTACTGTGTCTGCTGCTAATATATAGACTGGTTGATAAAGAGATAGTATACTCGTAACTAGTATGTATGTATAAAGAAAGAAAAAAAAACCACGGTTAGGTGGTATATACAATTATGGACGGGCTGCCGAGTGCCGACACAGAGGTAGCCACAGCCGTGAACTACCGCACTGTACTGTGTCTGCTGCTAATATATAGACTGGTTGATAAAGAGATAGTATACTCGTAACTAGTATGTATGTATAAAGAAAGAAAAAAAAACCACGGTTAGGTGGTATATACAATTATGGACGGGCTGCCGAGTGCCGACACAGAGGTAGCCACAGCCGTGAACTACCGCACTGTACTGTGTCTGCTGCTAATATAGACTGGTTGATAAAGAGATAGTATACTCGTAACTAGTATGTATGTATAAAGAAAGAAAAAAAAAACACGGTTAGGTGGTATATACAATTATGGACGGGCTGCCGAGTGCCGACACAGAGGTAGCCACAGCCGTGAACTACCGCACTGTACTGTGTCTGCTGCTAATATATAGACTGGTTGATAAAGAGATAGTATACTCGTAATTAGTATGTATGTATAAAGAAAGAAAAAAAAACCACGGTTAGGTGGTATATACAATTATGGACGGGCTGCCGAGTGCCGACACAGAGGTAGCCACAGCCGTGAACTACCGCACTGTACTGTGTCTGCTGCTAATATATAGACTGGTTGATAAAGAGATAGTATACTCGTAACTAGTATGTATGTATAAAGAAAGAAAAAAAAAACACGGTTAGGTGGTATATACAATTATGGACGGGCTGCCGAGTGCCGACACAGAGGTAGCCACAGCCGTGAACTACCGCACTGTACTGTGTCTGCTGCTAATATAGACTGGTTGATAAAGAGATAGTATACTCGTAACTAGTATGTATGTATAAAGAAAGAAAAAAAAACCACGGTTAGGTGGTATATACAATTATGGACGGGCTGCCGAGTGCCGACACAGAGGTAGCCACAGCCGTGAACTACCGCACTGTACTGTGTCTGCTGCTAATATAGACTGGTTGATAAAGAGATAGTATACTCGTAACTAGTATGACTATAAAGAAAGAAAAAAAACCACGGTTAGGTGGTATATACAATTATGGACGGGCTGCCGAGTGCCGACACAGAGGTAGCCACAGCCGTGAACTACCGCACTGTACTGTGTCTGCTGCTAATATAGACTGGTTGATAAAGAGATAGTATACTACTAATATTATATATACTGGTGGTCAGGTCACTGGTCACTAGTCACACTGGCAGTGGCACTCCTGCAGCAAAAGTGTGCACTGTTTAATTTTAATATAATATTATGTACTCCTGGCTCCTGCTATAACCTATAACTGGCACTGCAGTGCTCCCCAGTCTCCCCCACAATTATAAGCTGTGTGAGCTGAGCACAGTCAGATATATATATACATTGATGCAGCACACTGGGCTGAGCAGTGCACACAGATATGGTATGTGACTGAGTCACTGTGTGTATCGTTTTTTTCAGGCAGAGAACGGATATATTAAATAAAACAAACAACTGCACTGTCTGGTGGTCACTGTGGTCGTCAGTCACTAAACTCTGCACTCTCTTCTACAGTATCACAGCCTCAGGTCAATCTCTCTCTCTCTCAACCCTAATCTAAATGGAGAGGACGCCAGCCACGTCCTCTCCCTATCAATCTCAATGCACGTGTGAAAATGGCGGCGACGCGCGGCTCCTTATATAGAATCCGAGTCTCGCGAGAATCCGACAGCGTCATGATGACGTTCGGGCGCGCTCGGGTTAACCGAGCAAGGCGGGAGGATCCGAGTCTGCTCGGACCCGTGAAAAAAACATGAAGTTTGTGCGGGTTCGGATTCAGAGAAACCGAACCCGCTCATCTCTAGTTCACACCTAGCCATGATGTCATGTACCAGATTTTTGGGCAGCGGAAGTTTGCCCTTGGAACCATCAAAGTTCACACGATTGGCCCACGTCAAGTATTTGTCGTACTGTACATGGTGCTGGAACAGAGAATATGCATATTTCTGAATATGTCCATTTGAAGCTCTGTACAGATGGTCGTCCAGGGAAGTTGAGATGACAGCCAGGGCAATATTGTTCAGAGAGCCTCCGAATGTATTGAGAAGTGGCCTGTGAGCAGGTGTGCTGGTCATCATTGGTGTTCCTGGCAACAGCACACTTGAATCCAGGCCTCTGCGGTCGTCCAGCCCGCTGCGGTCGTCCAGCCCTCTGCGGTACTCCAGCCCGCTGCGGTCCTCCAGGCCTCCTCTGCGGTCGTCCAGGCCTCCTCTGCGGTCGTCCAGGCCGCTGACTTCGTCCAGTCCGCTGCTGTGGTCCAGGCCTCTGCGGTCGTCCAGGCCTCCTCTGCGGTCATCCAGGCCTCCTCTGCGGTCGTCCAGGCCTCCTCTGCGGTCGTCCAGGCCTCCTCTGCGGTCGTCCAGGTCTCTTCTGCGGTCGTCCAGGTCTCTTCTGCGGTCCTCCAGGCCTCCTCTGCGGTCGTCCAAGCCGCTGACTTCGTCCAGTCCGCTGCTGTGGTCCAGGCCTCTGCGGTCGTCCAGGCCTCCTCTGCGGTCGTCCAGGCCTCCTCTGCGGTCGTCCAGGCCTCCTCTGCGGTCGTCCAGGTCTCTTCTGCGGTCCTCCAGGCCTCCTCTGCGGTCGTCCAGGTCTCTTCTGCGGTCGTCCAGGTCTCTTCTGCGGTCCTCCAGGCCTCCTCTGCGGTCGTCCAAGCCGCTGACTTCGTCCAGTCCGCTGCTGTGGTCCAGGCCTCTGCGGTCGTCCAGGCCTCCTCTGCGGTCGTCCAGGCCTCCTCTGCGGTCCTCCAGGTCTCTTCTGCGGTCGTCCAGGCCTCCTCTGCGGTCGTCAAGGCCTCCTCTGCGGTCGTCCAGGCCTCCTCTGCGGTCGTCCAGGCCTCCTCTGCGGTCATCCAGGTCTCTTCTGCGGTCGTCCAGGTCTCTTCTGCGGTCCTCCAGGCCTCCTCTGCGGTCGTCCAAGCCGCTGACTTCGTCCAGTCCGCTGCTGTGGTCCAGGCCTCTGCGGTCCTCCAGGCCTCCTCTGCGGTCGTCCAGGCCTCCTCTGCGGTCGTCCAGGCCTCCTCTGCGGTCGTCCAGGCCTCCTCTGCGGTCGTCCAGGTTTCCTCTGCGGTCGTCCAGGTTTCCTCTGCGGTCCTCCAGGTCTCTTCTGCGGTCCTCCAGGTCTCTTCTGCGGTCCTCCAGGCCTCCTCTGCGGTCGTCCAAGCCGCTGACTTCGTCCAGTCCGCTGCTGTGGTCCAGGCCTCTGCGGTCCTCTAGGGCTCCTCTACGGTCGTCCAGGCCTCCTCTGCGGTCCTCCAGGTTTCCTCTGCGGTCCTCCAGGTCTCTTCTGCGGTCCTCCAGGCCTCCTCTGCGGTCGTCCAAGTCGCTGACTTCGTCCAGTCCGCTGCTGTGGTCCAGGCCTCTGCGGTCGTCCAGGGCTCCTCTACGGTCGTCCAGGCCTCCTCTGCGGTCCTCCAGGTTTCCTCTGCGGTCCTCCAGGTCTCTTCTGCGGTCCTCCAGGCCTCCTCTGCGGTCATCCAAGTCGCTGACTTCGTCCAGTCCGCTGCTGTGGTCCAGGCCTCTGCGGCCCACAAATGCATCTCAGATGGAAATATGCTATACACAGCAGACAGCTTATGGTGACAGAACTTCCCTACTGTATCCCCACCCATAGTCGTGGTATATTTTAGATTGCCTAATGAGACACTCCTGCAGCATTGCCAATGATTCATGTAAAACCTGTGTGCAAACAGTATCTGTATTGAATGCAAAGTACAGTAAGAGTACAGTATACAGTATTATCAGAGCCAAACCTGACCAACATGATGCCCTAGGCTAGATTTTGGCTGATGCCCTCTTGCACAGATGCTACGTAGTTCCGCCTCTAACCCTGCACCCCTTTCCCAGCACCATCACCCATTTTGGCGCTCCTACCCCCTATAATCTAAATAAGAACAATGTGCACATTTAGTGCCAGCCCAAAACAGTGTACAGTATGTTCTTGCTGGGAAGGGGCATGGTAACACAATAATACCCGAAGATGAAATGACACAACACAGTACTGCAACTTTATTCACATTATATCATGCAGTGGTGTCTCTTATTCTCATGACATCATATCATAGTACCACATTACTCCTAACAGTAATGCCCCTTATTCACATTACACCCCACCACATTCATCTTTATTTACATTAGACCACAGGTTCTCAAACTCAGTCCTCAGGACCCCACACAGTGCAGGTTTTGCAGGTCTCACAGAATCACAAGTGAAAAAATTAGCTCCACCTACTGTATGGACCTTCTAAAATGTGTCAGTTAGTAATGAATACATCTGTGCACTTGCTGGTTTACCTGCAAAACATGCACTGTGTGGGGTCCTGAGGACCAAGTTTGAGAACCACTGCATTAGACCATGCAGTAGTGCCCTTTCCTTATGTTACACCAGAAAATATTGTAGTACACCTTATACACATACAGTACAGTAATGCCACACATTAGTAATGCATTTCATATTTAAATTTTCTGATTTAATTTCATAGAGCCGCAGTCACTCACAGAATATAGGCATGTACTGTAGCATCTCATTTTATTCAGCAGAAGCTGATTATTCCCGTTTGGCTAGTTTGCCGCCTCTGTACAGTATATTACAATAGAAAAAAGTTATAGTGTCAGTGAAAAAAGCACCTCATGACAGATACTGTACACAAGCTCATGTCTAAATACTGTATACTGTAAGCAGTGACATTAAGGGGTACAGTACTGTATATGCAATTGCGGTCGAATTCCGGCAGGAATACGGAAAAAATGGACACGGGATCCCCCATCTTTTTAGAACCAGCACCGGGCTCTGCGCCTGGTCCTGGTGCAAAAAATAAGGGGACAAAAAAGCGTAGGGGTTCCCCATATTTTTTGAATCAGCACTGGGCTCCACTAGCTGGACAGATAATGCACAGCCGGGGGACACTTTTATACCGGTCCCTGCGACCATGGAATTAAATACCCAACTAGTCACACCTGGCCGGGGTACCCTGGAGGAGTGGGGGCCCCTTAAATAAAGGGGACCCCCCCTCCAGCCACTCGATTATCTCTATCACCCCTGTGTATTGTAGCTAGGGGATTGTAACGCTCCTTCAGCATTGCCCCGTAGCCTGCAAAATCTGTGCTGTTATTTGCTCCATAGCTGAGTGCCTCCTAGGAGCTAGGAGTCACAGGCGGTAGCCATTTCAATTGAGTCTGCCCTGCTATAGAATTGTATGTGTACATTACCGTACGGTGCATAGAACCTTTACAGTAGAAACTCTCCTGCAGCTTTGGCCTGCTTTACTGTATGTACTGTAAAACTTGTGTTTTGTCAGTTTGCTATGCGACCGAGCCCGGTGTAACGTACTGTAATGTGCATAGACCTCGCTTATCTCTGTGTATTTTGGCTAGGGGATTGTGACGCTCCTTCAGCATCGCCCCGTAGCCTGCACAGCTTATGCCATTTCTCATTCCATACCCGACTGCTGCCTGCCACGAGGTGGGGGTTCAGGAGGTGGGGGTTCATGGGTAGTGGTCGTTTTGACAGTGTGCTATGCGATTGAGTCCGGTGTACCGTAATACTGTATGCAATCCTACAGTAGCTTATCCCTATCTCCCCTGTGTATTTTGGTTAGGGGATTGTGACGCTCCTTCAGCATTGCCCCATAACCTGCACAAGGGTTCAGGGGCGGCGGCCATTTTGCCAGTGTGCTACAGTATGTGATCGAGTCCGGTGTACCATAATGTGCATACTGTGTATTTTAGCTAGGGGATTGTGACGCTCCTTCAGCATTGCCCCATAGTCTGTACAATCTGGACTATTACTTGCTCCGTAGCCTAGGGCCTCTGTGGGGCAAGGAGTCATAGGTGGTAGCCATTTCTATTCAGTCTGCCCAGCTACAGAATTGTATGTGTACTGTACGGAGCATAGAACCTTAACCTGCATAGAACCTGCACATTATGGTACACCGGACTCGATCGCATAGAACCGCTCATGCAGCTTTGCCCTGGTTTATGTGAATAAAAAAAATAATAAAGTGTCTGAAAAAAACTAACATGCATTCGTACTTAAGGAATCGAACCCTGGACTCTGAGTATAGGAAGCAAAACACTTCACCACTTCGCCGCAGACAAATGTATAAATCCATTGGTTTTGATTATGCTGTAATGGCTACGGGTTTAGGACGATAACATACTGTACAAAATTCCTAATCTTGAGAGGCAATAGTGAACTTGTAACACACATCCATTTGCGACAGTGTACACTACTGGTTTTACAGTACTGTATGTTTTGTCTGCGGGACTTGGACGCTCACATACAGTATTCATAAAGTATTGTAGATGGATCATATACTGTATGCAGTACTATTTGCGTCGGTGTCGTATATACAGTACTGTATTAAATAATGCAGCGTAATGAGTATTTACTGTATGCAGCGTAATGAGACGCCTTAGTAAAGTAGTCCTTATTATGTATTTCAGTATTGTATTTTACGGGAGACCACACGCATGCGCAGTGGTGATTGTAAAAAGCGACATCTGGTGGCTGATCGCAGGTATTACACGTAAAGGTAACGCCAAACGCCATGTCTGCCTCCGTGCGATTAGGTACGCCTCTCTGTGACTAGGCGCGCCTCCCTACGCTGCATACGCTCTATCGGGACAAACGCCTCAGCCACTCAAGATAAAGGTGGCTACGTCTGTACCTCACCTGCCTGCGGGAGCTGGCGGCGCTGCTGGAGGGCGGCGGGCCCGGCCGAACACGGGAGCTCCGGAGACCCGGCGGCGGCGGCGGCCATCTTGGATCTCGGGAGCCGGGGAAGGACGCAGGGGACGCTCGGCTCCAGTAACACTTCCTCCTGCCGAGGTGAGCTGCTCCCCTGGCCCAGCAGTGCTCCCCCCTACCCCCTCCTCTCACTGCAGCCTTGTACTTGCTGCCTGCGGGTGGCGGCTGCTGGGGACCCTGAGTGAGGCACCAGACAGAAAATACCCCCATCCCTCCTGCAAACTTACCCTGGGGCTGGCTTTCATTCTCCCCTGGGCCTGCACTATATGGCCTGCCCCTCCTGGGTCATCTCTCCGGCCCCCCTGTGCTAATATTGTCTGGAGGCTGAGTGGGAACCCTTCGGCTGCGGCCTGTAGCTGGGACCCTCCTCAATTTATCACCTTGCGCGGGCCCTCAGCTACCTCTGCCGCATCCTTGTTGCCTGGGACCCCGCGCTGGAGGTCCCCCTGCTGCGGCCCTCCGGAGCCCCTATTCCAACCTGACTGAGGGCACCAGCGCTCTCTCGGGCACTGCACGCTCCTGCCCCCCCGGCAGGCTCCTCCCTCTACCAGTGCCCGTGGGGTCCCTTGCTGCTGCTGGGGCCGGACACCCCTTCCCTGCCGCCTGATCCTTGTACTGCCTCGGTCACTGGCTGGTCCATGTCCGGGCATCATCTCCTACGGATCCTGGACGGGGGTGGGTTACTGGAGTCCAGTTCATCTCCTGCAACCTCTGTCTGTCTGACTCCCCCCCGGACCCACGTGGACCCTTCTTTCTACCGCAGCTCCTCGGCCCTGTCCCACCTACGCTGCTTTGCTGGCCACGTCATGATACTCCTCTAGAACCCCCACCTTCCCCCCCTGGTCCTGAGCCATACTGCTGGAGCGCCTTCTCTACCTCCCAATCTGCCGACTACCCCCTTTCTCATCTGTTCAAGATGCCCAGAGGTGGCAAGAAATCGCAGGGTGCTGACCTTACGCCATTCCTTACTTAAAAAAGCACTCCAGCCAAGAACAGGTCCGATGCTCCTGAACACCCTCATGGTCCCTCCGACTCCGATCCCGAAGATGACGATCTTACAACCCTTACAAATAGGGACTTTCTCTCCCTCCTTAAGGAAATGCTGGATGTCAAGACTTCTGTTCAGGCTCTCCACTCCCTGAAATCCGATATTGCCGAAATTGGCTCCAGAACTGATCAACTTGAACGGAGAGTGGAGGAGGTGGTGACGTTTCAACAATCGGTCGAGACCGACTTTCATCAACTCCGCCAAGATGTTGCCCAGTTGCGGGAGGAGCATGTAGACTGAGACAATAGGATGAGGAGAAATAATTTGAGGATTCACGGTATTCCTAAAGAGGTTGAAGCGGCCCATCTTGCTCTTTACCATAAGCGCCTCTTTGCCCACCTATCCCCTGACACCCCTGAAGACCACCTTCTCCTGGACTGAGCACATCGAGCCCTTCGACCTCGTTCCCAGGACTCTTCTCAGCCCAGGGATGTCATTCTCCGAATGCACTACTTCACTGCGAAAGAGGCCGTTATGAGAGAAGCCCGACGACTGGGGTCTGTGTCCTTCCAGAATGTCTCCCTGCAGATCTTTCAGGACTTGTCCCCGCTCACTCTGGCTAAACGTAGGGACTTTAGGCCCATCACCTCCCTACTCACCCAACACAAGATTAAGTACCGCTGGGGTTTCCCCTTCCGTATCCTGGTTTGGCATCAAGGGAAGCTGCTCACGGCTAGAAACCTGCCCGAAGCCCAATCGCTGCTCTCCAACTGAGTATCCCCACCGCTGACCAGGACCTTTCTGCTCCACGTCTACCCCTGCGGACACAGCGGAGCTCACCCTCTCCATCTCCATCTCCAGTTCCCTGATGGACTTCAAGTTTTCTGATTTGACGACCTGTATCTATATTTATGTCGACCCTCCTTGGTTGTACTCCCTAGCCGGGGAGCTGTTTGACTTTAGTTCCTTCATGCCCTGATTCCCTGATCCCTTAGTCGGTTCTCAAATGTTATGTTGTTACCCCTTATTACATCGTGTTGATCTGTTCCTCCATGCTTTGTTTTTTTTCTTCCTCCATTTCTCTCTGGAGCTGGCGCTCCTTCTGTCTCTCGTTCCTGTTTTATCTATAGCTTTTCCCCTCAGGTCTTCCCAGGGGGGAGTCTGCTTCCTACCCTTTGCTATGTGGTTTGTGGTGCATCGTCTGGATGCCATGCCGTGCCCCCTTAGGGCTTTTAGCCCTCTTGCTGACCTAGGTGCCTTCCCGACGCCTAGTACCCCTTCCTCCTGTCAGCACAACCGGTCCCGGCCCTTACCGCCGGATGACCAACTACCCTCCCCTCCCTTCCGCTTTCCCTTTCCTTCCTCCCTCCCTTCTGACCACGCTGTCCTACGCCTTGTATCCCTCTCTTCTATTTCTCTTCCTCCCTCCCCTACTTTCAGAGCTCTGCACTCTTTCTACTCTGCCTGCCTCTTTGCTGTTTGCCCATGGGTCTCCGGGTACTCTCTTTTAATGTGAAGGGCCTGAATAGCCCTCAAAAAAGAGGTAAGCTCTCACCTCCCTTAAACTCCATATGGGCGACCTGGTCTTCCTCCAGGAGACTCACTTCCTACATAATTCCCACCCTACGCTACAATGTAAACCATACCCTGATTCTTACCATGCCTGTGATCATTCGGCCAAAAAACGGTGGGTCGCGATCCTATTTGCCCGTCACCTCACCTTTGAGCTTCTAGAATCCCACGCCGATAAGGATGGCCGGTTTCTGGTCTTGGTGGGGAAACTTAACAACAAACTGTGCACGTTAGCTAACATCTATGCCCCTAACCAATGACAGGAGCTATTTTTTGCAAAACTAGATACCCTCCTCACTCAAGTCCGCTAAGGTGACCTCATACTTGCTGGGGACTTTAACTCTGTTCTAAATCCAAATATAGACCGCTCTCCCTCCCTACCCTCTGCTTCCCTATTGGACTCTCTCCGCTCTAGGTCTCTCCTCCGTCTCATGCGATCCCAGCTCCTCTACGACTCCTGGAGCATAAAAGACCCCTCCGCGCGTGACTATACCTTCTACTCTGCTCCTCATAATTCCTACTCCCGCATCGATATGATCCTGCTCAGCCATGACCTTGCTCTGAATCTCCACGCTGCCCATATACACCCATTAATCTGGTCTGACCATGCCCCTATCTCTGGCGACCTCTTGGGCCTCCTCTCTCGCCCCCGTCCCATGAGGTGGCGTCTAAACGACTCCCTCCTTCACAACCCGGAGATGCGCTCCCATCTTCGGGACAAGCTTTCTGACTATTTCACCCTGAACGACTCCCCTGACATCTCTAGGTCCACTCTCTGGTTGGCACACAAGGCAGTTCTTCGTGGGCACCTCCTCAGCCTGGCCTCATCAGCCAAAAAACAGTCACTCACCCAGTTTAACAAACTCTCTATTAAACTCCACACCCTTGAGACCCAGAACAAGGCGTCCCCCGACCAGGCTATCTTTCTGAACTCCGTACTGTCAAAGCGGAACTCGACCTCCTTCTCTCCAGATGAGTGGCTAAACGTCTCAAATGGCTTCGCCAGTCTTTTTATGAGAAGGGAGATAAGGCAGACAAATTCCTGGCGGCACGACTCCGCTCCACGAGAGCCAAAACTAACATAATCTCTATTAGGGACCCTCTCAATCAGATAGTTCATGACCCTACCGCCATTAGGGCTGCCTTCCAATCTTACTACACTGACTTGTACAACCTCCCACCCCCCTCACCAGGTTCTTCCTCTCCATCACACTCTGATCTAATCTCCCACTTTCTTTCGGCCTCTAATTTACCTAGATTACCTCAGGACTGCATGGATCATCTTAACAGTGAGATTTCGGTGGAGGAAATTGCCCAAACTATACTCATGCAAAAGACTGGTAAATCCCCTGGCCCGGATCTTCTCTCCCCCCACCTTCAGTCCCTGTTTAATGGGATTATCCATGGCGACTCTTTTCCTCCAGAGATGTTAGAGGCCAGAATTGTGGTGATCCCTAAGGAAGGCAAGGACACCCTCAACTGCGCTAGCTGCCGACCTATATCCCTCCTGAACCTGGACTTAAAATTTTTTGCTAAAATCCTAGCCAATCGCCTTAACCCATATATCCCTTCTCTTGTCCACTACGACCAAGTGGGTTTTATCCCGGGCCGCCAGGCGAGGGATAACACCAGACGTGCTATCAATCTTTTACACATCTCCAACTCCAGGGGATCCCCCGCTATCATGCTCTCCTTGGATGCTGAAAAAGCGTTTGACCGGATCTCCTGGAGTTTTTTGAGAGCCGCCCTCGAGGCCTACGGCTTGTCTGGTGTCTTTCTCACTGGTGTTCTGGCACTATACTCCACCCCCTCTGTCACAGTCTTAATCAATGGGGTCCCGTCTACTCCGCTCCGCATATCAAATGGTACGCGTCAGGGATACCCTCTATCGCCGTTAATATTTGCCCTTATTATCGAGCCGCTCGCTTCTCATATTAGAGCTCATCAAGGTATACATGGTATACAAGTAGGCCGTACCGATCCTAAAATCTCCCTCTTCGCTGACGACATTCTACTTTCCCTGACCCAGCCCCTTATCTCGCTCCCAAATTTATTTTCAGTTTTGCATTCTTATAGCCTTATATCAGGCTACAAGATCAACTATTCCAAGTCCGAGGCTATGCTGCTTCATGTCCCCCAACGAGAAGCTGAATCCCTTCGCGCCAACTTCAATTTTAAATGGCAGCCTACGAAGATCAAATACCTGGGGATTTATCTGACCTCCCGCTACGACACTCTCTTCCATGAAAACTTCCCACCCCTTCTCACCAAAACACACGCTGACCTGCTGTCCTGGAACAGTCTCTTCGTGGCTGGGTAGGATCATAGCGGTTAAAATGAGCATGGTTCCCAAATGGCTCTATCTCTTTCAAACCCTACCTGTGGCTGTCCCGGCCTCCTTCCTTCGTACTTTCCAGCGAGCCCTCGTGCGCTTTATCTGGAATCACAGACCCCCCCCGCATTGTTGCCAACACCCTGAAAAGACCAACCTCCGCAGGCGGTAGGGGTCTTCCTGATATCAAACTCTATTACCTTGCCTCTCATCTCTCCCATATTGTCACCTCTTACGCTCATCCAGGGTCCGTATCCTGGTTGGATATCGAATCAGCCCACGTCAACCTTCCGGATCTGACCCCCCTGTGGGGTCTGCCCCCTACCTCCCGACCCCCAACCTCCAAACTCCTCCCCACTATTAAATTTAATCTTAGAATTTGGGATTCCCAATCTCTGAAGATGGGTCTTACCACTACCCCCTTACCCTTGCTACCTGTCTGGCAGAACCCTATGTTTTCCCCTGGATTCTCGGTTACGAGGTTCCGTACATGGATACAGCTGGGCTTCAAATTCCCGTTTGATTTTGCTGACCGGGGGCAATGGCTCTCCCTATCTGATCTCCAACAGAAGACCCCTTCACACTTACTTAATTCCCTTCAATTCTTACAAATCCGTCACTTCTTAGGTTCCCTGCCCTCTTCCGCTTTGCTCCGTATCTCACCCCCTTTGAACGTTTATGCATACACTCCCACCTTTCCAAAGGCTTAATTTCTCAACTTTACTCCCTTCTACTGGATACTTCCCTTCCTTCCTCCTGGTCCCACGAACTCGCATGGGAGCGCGATCTTGGGCCTCCCCCGGAGTGCGAGGACTGGGAGGACATGAGACTGGGGATTGCTAAATGCTCAATTGCCACTGCTTTCAAGGAGATGGCTTACAAGATTTACTACCGTTGGTACTACACCCCTGATAGACTTAATAAATTCTTTCCGTCTTCCTCCCCTAACTGCTGGAGGAACTGTGGATGTAGAGGCACTATGCTTCATATATGGTGGACCTGCCCTGTCATTGTTTCCTTCTGGAATCTAGTCCACTCCCTCCTTAACTGCCTTATGGACTCCCCCGTGTTGAAAGACCCCTGGGTCTTTTTGCTGTGCTACCCTCCCCCAATGCTTGATAAATTCTCCCAAAAACTGACTACACACATCCTAACTGTGGCAAAATCGCTGATAGCTCTTAATTGGAAGAACCCCTCTCCCATCCCTTAAAGCCAAGATTTGGTGTATTGCATCAATGGAGAGGATTACATATTATCTCCACGATTGGGGTCACGTTTTTGAGCAGGTTTGGGCCCCCTGGCTCGCTGCTGAACGTAGATTGCCGCATCTCCCCTCTTCTCCCTAGCTCAACCCGCAGACCCATGGGCATTGGCTACCGCTCTTTCTCCATTTCTACTCTCCTTTTCTTTTTTTTCTTCTTCTTCTTATCATCTCTTATCTCTCCCTTGCTCTCCTTCTCTTTCCCCTTTTCTTTTATGACCTTCCTCAGGATAGGTACCGTACCTTGAATACACTGTGGTTTTCCCCTCCCCTTATCCCCCTCTTCCTTTTCCCCCTTTCCCCCTATATTTGATACTTTGTTACCAATGTTTTACATTTGATTGGGTTTCTTTTGTTTGTTTGTTCCTCACTTTAAAAATGTGGTTATTGTCAGGCGTTGGTCCTATTGACCGCGTCTCCCTTTTCTTATTGTATTGTCTGCCCAACCTGTTCAACCACGCAAAAATAAAGAATTTAAAAAAAAAAAATGAAATGTAATCATATTGAAAGCAAGTTGGAGGTCCTCTAGCTTGGTTTTCAGCTTCCTATGATTATTAAATAAGATTATAACATTAGCCTAAAACATAAAGATTTAGTATGCAATATTAAAAATCTTAATTTTGCAGAGAAATAAAATATCATGTCAATGAAACTTGTGGAAACAGAACATTGTTCTACCAGGACATCTCCGATACAATGTTTCAAAGGTTTCTCCGAAATGCAAATATCTCTTTAAAGAAAATACCAATTTTGCATTAAAGTAACCAGCCAAGCTGAAAGGGATAATCCCCAGACACAGACAAGTATCTGATCATCCAATCAAGGCCCAAAGAATACCTTTTTCAATAGTCAGATACTGTATCAGCTTTGAGACTGGCCTAATGAAATACTGTAGTTTATATTGTTGTCCTTTTGATTTTTTTAGCATAAGAAATCAAACTCAAAATTAATTAAGTGGATGCAAGATTGCTTGTTTTAGTGAATTCATTTAACATCAATAAATTTGGACGTAATAATCCTCAAAATCCAAAGTTTATTTTATGAATATTACTCCAATCTACAGTATGCCTGACATACCCAGAGTCACTCATTGAGGGAATTCAAATGTTATCGCCCCCAATCTCCCATCTAAAGTGACGGGAGATCACAGGGGGCAATATACAATTGATGTCCCCTATTGCGCCTATTAGTGTCGGGTTTAGCCGCGTAAAGCGGCTAACCCCAACTAAACTAATAGGCGCGATCGGGAAAAGTGCCATTTGGGTGCTTAAATGGATCACTTTTCACATATTTCAGATCACCCCCCGGCGGCTGCAAACTGAAATGTAGATGCCGGCAGCTGCGCACGACCGGAGCTACATTAGAATAGCTCAGTTCGACACCATCTAGTGGCTGATGGCGGACATAAGAATTGAATTCCGCCCAATGAGTTTGTAGAACAGCCCATTTACTGGTTCTCTCAAGTGAACATAGGGAACAATTGTCAGGCATCTCAGAAGGGGCGGTCCTTTTTTGCATTAATGGTTTTGCAAACAAAAAAGCTATGGGCTCAGAAAGGAGATATTATTAGTTGCTGCAGTATAACATCACTCATGTTATTACTGCTATTCAACCTAATACTATCGTTGTAAGCCCACTACAAAAAGTCTAGCAAATTATGTGATTTTCTACTGACCGCAAATCAGTTGGAAACCGTAAAATGCACTGTACTGTAAGTTACTCAACAGAATAAAGTTCTACTTTAAGGGAATATTGGTCTGTATGTGTAAGTAGGTCTTTGTATGAGAGGAAACACAAAAAGTGTATTATGCTTTTGATATGAAAACATTTTTTATTTTATTGATAAAACTAAATCAATGATCACAACATGGGAGAGTATGGACTCATACCAGAAATACATTTACTGAGAGCAATGTAAAATATTTACACAACTTCAGGCTCTCTCTAGATATGATAAGGTGGCTCTTTAGATGGTGATACGGAGCACCAATGTATTTTGAAGCAAACCTTTATGAAAGGTTGATTAGAGTGAAATGCATTGGCGGCACTGTGACTTCCATAACAAACAAGGATACTCTTCTTATAATATAATTGATTTTGAATAAGTACTGTACACACATTCTATTGTAGAAACAAAGACTTAATTACATTCTAATTGACCAAGTCAAGCATACTTTATTAGAGATGTGAAGCAGAGCTTTCTAAGAGATAAGGGAGCCCATGAGCAGTGTCTGTGACAATGTGCCTGCCATGCAATGTGTCAAATCCTTATACTCATCCCTAGGTGCCACGGTCATATGCACAAGAGAGTAAAGACTCTGGTATTGGAGACAGTACTGGAGTGGGCAGTAAGTACTACAGTGCAATACCTCTAATGTCACACTATAAAGATATAAGAATAATGTTTAATATCACATAACTTTTTTTAAATCTGAAAAGCCCAATATTTCTTTACCAACATCTGTACAAGGGAAACCTAAAGAAATGTTCTAAACATCTGCAGAATAATGTAACATCTAATCTACTCTCTATCCTACTGTTGTTTCATTTTTCTGTATTTGGTTTATTTTATTGATTTTTTTCATCTATGTAGTAACGTATTTCCTTTAACTTTTTCACATTTGCTACTCAATTCAACTCTCCTAATCCCTATGTCAGCTTCCGCTTCTGGTGTCAGCACTGTGTATGCACACCATAAAGGATCACAAAGCCCCAATGCTCACTGCTTATAGCACTTGTGTTCCTTGGTAAAAGGTCTAATTTTTCTCAGTTTGGTGTCTCCTTACACTCCCAGCAGGACTCCGAAGTCTAACCTGGCTTCCTGCTCTCTTTAGTCATGGATTTGATGTTTCACCCTGTCTCCACATGTCTAGCACAGAAATGTAACGCAGGGGGTGCCGGACATAGAATCTAAGTTCAAAAGGAGCCGGGAACAAGCTGAACAGTGGCAATCCTGTTTAACAGAAACAGACACTATGAGCAATACAAGTCAGAAATGTTTTGCTGGCCCATGAGGGAGAATACCTAACCAACTGTCTCCCTGCAGCCTGAACAGGGAAGAGACAACACTACTTAAAGCTCATCATGTCAAACAGAGATTATTATTCTCCCTCCTGCCAGTGCCACCACTTGCTCATCAAACTCCTTCACCATCAACAATGCCACAAGTTTCTCAGTCTCCAAAGATTGTTGTACTCTTCCCTTTGCATTATTCCGCACTTGAAGTCTATTACAGTCATTCACTTTAAAAACAGGGCCAGACAAAAGTTTGTGGGGCTCCTTACCATTAAATTTGTTAATAAGACATGCTGACAATGTTATTAAAACCTATAATGTGTAAATACCCCAAAGTGCCAGAATTGTGTACAAACAGTTCCCATTATGGGCTTGGATACGCTAAGAGCAAAATTCTGCCATCTTAAGAGGTTTGCCATTTTCCCCATATGTATCATTGTCCATCTGAAGGATCCCTCTCTGACGCCCCCCAACTCCACCCCCGCGGCTTGCACATGCGTTGGTCAGTCATCTTGGCTATGACAACCTTCTACTATCTGGCATTTCCCTCACCCATCTAACCCCTTTTCAATTGATCTTAAATGTACTCTAAAAACATATTTCTGTATTACAACTTACCCTATGCCTTACTGCCTATACTATCACACTAATGCACCCTCCCTACTGTCCCAGTGCCCACGTTGAGTGACATCATTTGTTTTCTTGTGTACTGCTTTGTCGTACCTTGCAAATCTGCAATACAGTCTGCAAAGGTATAGGAGAACCCTTTTTATAATGATACTAGTTATCAGCCCATCAAAATGACGTAACAACATAACAGTAATGTCAGCACCGGCACTTGAATTGCTCCGTCGGATGCTATCTAGCGTCCGCCAGCGCGCAAAACATAGAGGTGAGGAGCAACGTTAACCTTTTATTATGTAGGAAAAACACTGGTCCACAAAAAAGAAAAAATAGGAACTTGGTGCCAATATATTAATGGTAAACAGATAATTAAATATGTATGCATAATATGTAATTAAGATATTGTATGAAATAAAGAAACTTTACCCTGATAAGGTATCATAGACCAAGTTAGATAACATTAGCAGCAAAAATCAATATTTTGTAAATAGAAAGAAAACGATATTCAATGGTTGGTATAAAATGAGATATCATGCCCAATCTCCCTTCAAATTGATCCCTGTTATCTCTCATATCGCACCCATAGTAATTAGGTTTAGCTGCACAAAGAGATGGGCATCTCACTGCTCCAGGGGTAGCGAGCTTAAATGATGATGCCACACCTGTCAGCAGAAACAGAATGATGGTGGAAGGTGGTGAAAAGAAAAGAATACAGCTCAATGAGTTTGAAGTCTATAAAAAAATTGACTGCATTATAAAAAGAAAGGTTGTGAATAGCAACGATAGATTATCAGCATCATGTATCAATTTAGTATCATAAAAGTAAAATAGTTTTTCATGTTATCGGTCACTGTAATTTACATGAACTATGGGTCAGTTTTGGAACAATACATTTTCAGGAGGACAGAAGACCCTCAGTTGCCAAACATTATTTTTGCAGCCTCAAATAAAAACAAAACAAAACATTCCTTATTTTAGCATCAAGAAATGTAATTCACTTTGTGTCAGTAAACTGATGTAAGTAAGCGTTCAATCCACTGTGATTCTAGTCCACATTAGATAATAGAGAAAAGTAGAAGATGCACATGTTTAGGACATGTAGAATAAACCTTTTAATTTGATAAGTGACAAATAATTAAATGTGCCTTTTTTTAATTTCATGCAATGATAATAATAATAATAATAATAATAATAATAATAATAATGTTATTTATATAGCACTTTTCTCCCATTAGGACTTAAAGTGCTTTACATTTGCATTTACAGCACAAAATACAAAACCAACTTAACAGTAGATACTCTATTAGTGAAATGCTTGAGTAAACAGGAAAGTCTTGAATCTGTTTTTAAAGAATTCTAGAGTGGAGGCTTCTCAAACTATGTGGGGAAGAGAGTTCCACAGAGTTAAAGCCACACAGCTGAAAGCTCGGCCCCCAGATGAATTCATGGAGATTCTAGGCACTGTTAATAGTTCTTCATCTACAGATCGCAGTAATTGAGTTGCGACAGTAAGTACCTTGGGCCCTGGTCATGTAGGGCTTTGAAAGTGAGCAAGCCAATCTTGAAAACTATTTGCCATCTTACTGGTAGTCAGTGAATGGAGCAGAGAATGGGTGTTATCTGGATGGTTGGTTAATAGCCTGGCAGCTGCATTTTGTATTGTCTGCAAGAGGTGCAAATATTTTGCTGGGAGACCAAGGTAAAGGGCATTGCAGTAGTCTAGGTGTGATGATACAAATGCATATATGACTTTAGGCAGATCTTCCGAGGGAGTTAAGTGCTTGATTCTGGTTATGTTCCTCAGATCAAAACAAAATGAAGATTTGATTGTGGCTGATACCTGATGTTTGAGTGTCAAGCCACTATCCAGGACAAAACCAAGATTCCATACATGTTCAATGTTTTGTAGTTCTGAGCCCCCAATGTTAAATCGTGTTGGTTGGCTATGCTACAGTCATGTTCTGTGACCTATTATAAGGATCTCTGTCTTATCAGGGTTCAGTTGCAGCCAACTGGCACTCATCCACTATTGGAGCTTAGCTAGACAGCCATTTAGGGTTGTTATTGGGTAATCAGCACCTGGAGCAAAGGACAGATACAGTTGCTTATAATCCACTTAGGAGTGGTAGAACAGGCCATGACGTCTGATTATTTCACCCAGTGGGAGCATGTATACTGTGAAAGCATAAGAGATAGCATAGAACCCTATAAGACACCACATGGCAGTGGCACTGGTGATGATGAGTATACTCCATACGTAACAATCTGTGACCTGACAGTGAGAAATTATTTGAACTAGCTAAGGACTGTGCCATCCAGTACACAGGAATTTTCAGGCGCTTAATAAGAATCCCATGGTCCATGGTGTCAAATGCTGCAGAAATATCCAGAAGGATTAAGATTGAACAGTCACCTCTGTCTCTTGCTATTAGAAGATAATTAAGCACACATGCCAGGTCTGTTTCGGTGCTCTGTCTTCTCCTGAATCCTGACTGGAATGGATAATAAATATCATTGATTGACAGGCGGGTTTCTAGTTGAACAAATTTAGGAGCCTATTTATCATCATAGCCCAATTTTTTTCTGCAATAAATGATCATTTTGGGTCAATTTGCTAGGACAAAGACAAATCACTTTGCCAGCCATTCAGGGTCACATATGCGGTCTTGGTAGTGCTGGCTTACATGAGGGCTTCCTGACTTGTGCTTCCAGTTACAGCTTCAGAATGCAGAAATAAAATAAAAATTAAAATAATCATAATAATAATAATAATAATAATAATAATAATATTATAAAATAATATTAATAATAATAATAATAATAATAATAATAATAATAATACAATATATAGGCAAAAATAAATATAGGCAAAAAAGATGAAAAATATTATTTTACTATACATTTGGAAGGGAAACAAATATAAATATTTAATATTAAACCATTTTGTTCATCTCAGAAGACTCATTTCAGAAAAGCTATCGGAGTACATCACTACTACTCGCCTTCTAATTACTGTATGAGATGTCTAGCATCCCCTTGCTATGCTTGGAGAAGCTATTGCTTTTGGTGAGCTTAGTGATGGCTATTGCCATATGCAGGACTTGACTAATAGGAGAAGCCCCCTCATCTCTGGAAAAAAACTGAAATTTTGTGAGATTCAGGGCTTTTTTCTAAATGATAAATAGACACCTTAATAAGTGGCATAGCATGGGTGGAGCAGGTGTCAAAAAGTGTCCATCTGTATTTCCTTACATGTTGATAAGATGATGGAGCCAATGTTGGAGAGGGCGCAACATCAGGAAAGAAGTGCTAGCCTGCCATTAACACAAGGGGTACAGCTGCACCTACGTACATGGTACCCTTCCCCCCTCCATGGTACCCTTCCCCCTTCCCCTCCCCCCTCCCCGACATCACCATGGTTTTTCTCCCTGACCTTTGCTTCTTCAAATATGGACAGAAGAGCTGGGCTTTCCTGAGTGCCATCACATTCATTGTAATTACACTCCTCAGGAGGCGGACTCAGCTTCAGCCACAGAACCCTGGAGAAGATCCTGAAGGCAAGGAATGGATGAGAGGCCATCACAGCCAGGTGACGCTAGGTGAGAGCACTGGTTTGGGGGCAGTGTGTGTGAGGCAAATTGTAACTGCTGTTGGTGACAATGAGCGACTGTTGTGTGTGTGTGGGACAATGAGCGATTGTTGTGTGTGACAATACAATAAGCAATTGGTGTGTGTGTGTGACAATAGGTTACTGCTGTGTTTGTGTGTGTGACAATCAGTGAATGTTGTGGGTCTGTGTGAAAATGAGCGGCTATTGTGTGTGTGTATCACTGGGTGGCTTCTGTATTTATGTGTCAATGGGTGTGTGTGTGTGTGTGTGTGTGTGTGTGTGTGAGATACTGAGCGACTGTGTGTGTGACAATGGGCGAGTGTTGAGTGTGTGGTGTGACAATGGGTGACTGCTGTGTATGCGTGTGTGTGACAATTGGTGACTGATGTTTATGTAAGTATGTGTGAGTGACAATGGGTGACTGCTGTGTGTGTGACTGCTGTGTGCACAGGAGGTGGCATTAAGCACAGTACATGGCAGGATGTGATAGGAGATCACTGACACAAGGGTGCATCCTAACATTAGTGTGTAATACAGTGTTTGGCTGGTAAGTGTACAGGAGAGGATCACAACAGGCAATGCACAATTTATGGTTTTGAGAGCCTACAGACAGGTAACAGGAAGGGTGTTGTATGGTGAAATAGTAGGAATACTGTAGTAGGAATTGTAGAAATACAGTATGTGGTGCTATTTCTCGGGTCCATACAATTGCATCTCCCTAGCGAGCCATTCATGCAGCAGCCCTACAATGCTATTGTTGTTGTTTTATCACTTGAATTTAAAGCCAAATGCTGGCCATGTCAGGGCCGGAATAAGCCCTCAGGATCTCAGGGCACCAAAGACAGGGGGGCCCTCTCGCCAGTAACCAGGGTGCTGGTTGTCAGATGTCCACACAGGTCTCAGGTTGAGACCTGTGTGGACATCTGACAACCAGCACCATCACTACGCCACCATCTACAGTCAGGACCTTGCATTCTTTTGCCTCCGTGAACCAGGACTCCTACCGGCACTGCCACTGCCTAGTACATCCACAGGAGAACCCATACAATGGAACACGGAGTTCCGAATGAACTGTGAACCAGGACCCCAACAACTGTTGCCGTTGCCATACGGACTTGTACCTTACGGGAGCCTCTTTAAACGGAACACATACTTGGTAACCACATCCAATTGGATGAATTATTATACATCTGGTCCGTTATTTTGACTGTATATGTGTTGGTTTAAAATATGTTGATAAGTGCCAAACTTACTAGTTGGTGTCAGTATTAATAGATTTATAAGTCCACCTGAAGTCACTATTGAGACACACTATATCTTAAATTGCATGTTTTTTAATTGTCCAAGTCTTTTTTAAAGAAAACTTATTATTAAATATTTACCATTTTAGATTACACTGTGTCATTGAGCGCTGTATATCTTTTTTCTTCATACTGTCCATCCATACCTGTGGTGCATTTCAGTTTTGCACAGTTTGCTGAACACCAGTATATAATATATAGCAGTACGGTACAGTAGGCCACTGCTCTACCTACCTCTGTGTCGTCAAGTAGACTATCCATCCATACCTGTGGTGCATTTCAGTTGTGCGCAGTATATATAGTAGTAGGCCATTGCTATTGATACTGGCATATAATTCCTCACATTAAAAAATGGAGAACAAAAATGTGGAGGGTAAAATAGGGAAAGATCAAGATCCACTTGCACCTCGTGCTGAAGCTGCTGCCACTAGTCATGGCCGAGGCGATGAAATGCCATCAACGTCGTCTGCCAAAGCCGATGCCCAATGTCATAGTAGAGAGCATGTAAAATCCAAAAAACAAAGTTCAGTAAAATGACCCAAAAATCAAAATTAAAAGCGTCTGAGTAGAAGCGTAAACTTGCCAATATGCCATTTACGACAAGGAGTGGCAAGGAACGGCTGAGGCCCTGGCCTATGTTCATGGCTAGTGGTTCAGCTTCACATGAGGATGGAAGCACTCATCCTCTTGCTAGAAAACTGCAGTGCCACTCCTAGATGGGCCAGGTGTTTGTGTCGGCCAGTTGGGTTGCTTAGCTTAGTCACACAGCTACCTCTCATTGCGCCTCTTTTTTTCTTTGCTTCATGTGCTGTTTGGGGACTATTTTTTTGAAGTGCCATCCTGTCTGACACTGCAGTGCCACTCCTAGATGGGCCAGGTGTTTGTGTCGGCCACTTGGGTCGCTTAGCTTAGTCATCCAGCGACCTCGGTGCAAATTTTAGGACTAAAAATAATATTGTGAGGTGTGAGGTGTTCAGAATAGACTGGAAATGAGTGGAAATTATGGTTATTGAGGTTAATAATACTATGAGATCAAAATGACCCCAAAATTCTATGATTTAAGCTGTTTTTGAGGGTTTTTTGTAAAAAAACACCCAAATCCAAAACACACCCGAATCCGACAAAAAAATTTCAGGGAGGTTTTGCCAAAACGCGTCCAAATCCAAAACACGGCCGGGGAACCGAATCCAAAACCAAAACACAAAACCCGAAAAATGTCCGGTGCACATCACTACTTTTCATTTGAATGTGCAACTCAATGTGTATTTTTCTAAAATCACTGCCAGGGTCTGCCTCTCTAACACATCTATAGTGATTATCTTGAACTAACAATATCTACCATCTCTTTTCCTTTTGAACCTTATTCAAAATTTGCAGTGCTGCAATCAATTGGTGGCTTTTAAAAATTAATAATTAGAGCTGTTATTTAAAACAAAAGTTAACTGAGTAACTTCGCAAGTGACCACAAAGTGAGTACTATCTGCACTGCAAGATTCTTCTAAAGATACAAAGTACCAGTGCACAGAGATCCCAAATCTATAAAACAATATATGAATATCTGTGATTCGCTGCAGAATTTCAAGTATAATCACAAAGAGATGAAAAGCGCTGGTATTTAAGCAAATGTAATACAGGTTGAGTATCCCTTATCCAAAATGCTTGGGACCAGAGGTATTTTGGATATGGGATTTTTCCGTATTTTGGAATAATTGCATACCATAATGAGATATCATGGTGATGGGACCTAAATCTAAGCACAGAATGCATTTATGTCACATATACACCTTATACACACAGCCTAAAGATAATTTTAGCCAATATTTTTTATAACTTTGTGCATTAAACAAAGTGTGTGTTCATTCACACAATTCATTTATGTTTCATATACACCTTATACACACAGCCTGAAGGTCATTTAATACAATATTCTTAATAACTTTGTGTATTAAACAAAGTTTGTGTACATTCAGCCATCAGAAAACAAAGGTTTCACTATCTCACTCTCACTCAAAAAAGTCCGTATTTCGGAATATTCCGTATTTCGGAATATTTGGATATGGGATACTCAACCTGTACTGCTTTTAAATTTAGCTTTCTCAGACCGCACCTCCGGACGGGCCTTCCCAGGATTGATGCTGTCAAAAGGCTGGTGATGTCGACCATGTCTATGTCGACAAATAGTGGTCAACCTAATGAATGTCGACCTTAACATGGTCAACCATTCATACCAGAACCAGCACATACATATCATTGCAACCACAACACCATATCAAATATAGCCCAAGTGTGTTGGGACCACAACACACTTGAATTTCTGAAAGCCATAGAATTTCCAGTAGAGTGCAAATACGTACTCAATTATATGTCTTTATGATAATGCCAAGGCAGATGGGCATCCTATTGACACACCCACTGGTCGTGGTTCTAATCCACTGTGTGCAGAAAATTGCTCCATTAATTGCCCATCAGCCGTACAATTGGAAATTGGAGCAGCCCTGCAGTTGGTCAGAATGTCTGATGGTACATTGCTGCTGGTGCCAATGGAACTGCGTCTTTTGAAGCATTCCCACATGTCACCCCCGGCACGCTGCTGTGGTAACTTCCCAGGAATGCCCTTTGAAATTGCATGCGATGGTAACCATTGGGATGCATATGCTGTGTGTCTGAAGCGCATACACAGAATGAAAGCACTGGGTGCACCTCTGAATTTAGACCTAAACCCAATGTGCCGCCAGACGTCATCATGATACAGGTTGAGTCTCCCTTATCCAAAATGCTTGGGACCAGAGGTATTTTGGATATGGGATTTTTCTGTATTTTGGAATAATTGCATACCATAATGATATATCATGGTGATGTGACCTAAATCTAAGCACAGAATGCATTTATGTTACATATACACCTTATACACACAGCCTGAAGGTCATTGTAGCCAATATTTTTTATAACTTTGTGCATTAAACAAAGTGTGTCTACATTCACACAATTCATTTATGTTTCATATACACCTTATACACACAGCCTGAAGGACATTTAATACAATATTTTTAATAACTTTGTGTATTAAACAAAGTTTGTGTACATTGAGCCATCAAAAAACAAAGGTTTCACTATCTCACTCTCACTCAAAAAAGTCCGTATTTCGGAATATTCCGTATTTCGGAATATTTGGATATGGGATACTCAACCTGTATTACAAGTTAATTTGTCAGGTAACCTTTGCTCATTTTTCTGTGGACCTCTAGCAAGGAAAAGTCAGCAAATATATTGGTCACCAAAGTGCCTTCACCTGACCATTTTGGCGTCACTCGCATATCGCTCTGATTTGAATTGCCCTCTATGACTTCATACGTACGGCTTTTAACATCAATGTCTAAAAGTTTAACTAGCTTCAGCAATGACTAATAAATTTTCTCTGACTCCTGAGCTTCAAAAAATAATGTATGCAAATGTGATTTTACACCTTAATGACTACCAATCACACAGAGTTGATGATCTAAAATCATTAACATTTGGTAAAATGTAAGTCCAATGGTAATGCTGCTCGAGTGGCAGTCAAAGTACTGTAGTAAGCATGCTGCACCGCATCTTTGAGTAGCATTAATAATTTGACATTTTCCCCGCTGGTGGTTTCGTAGCCTAAAGCAGAAGATTCTCATTTTCCTGTAATCACATTAGTTGTTGCTAGGCTACTGGAGACTTTATGTGAAGCAACACATTTTCAAATTAGGAATAGATGTTGATGCTAGGTAAAGAACATTGTGGTGACTATAATTTAACCATTAATAAACAATTATATAACAAAACCATTGCACAAACGTTACCATATTTTCATAGAGTAATAGGGAAAAAGACCAAACAGCAAAACATGTGTTCCTCAGCAAGCAGTAGAGAGTGTGGGCCTGGTAGGGGTGGTTTCATACTAATAATGACCAAAAATACATAATTATTGAAACAAAAATACACAAAACAAAAATACATCATTATTGCTGCAAAGGGAAAAAAGAGGATTTATGTTTTTACCTGGTTTCCTTTTCTTCGAGATCATAGGGGGCACGAGGAACACTGGTTATAGCCTGGAGAGTAGAGAGTCTGGGCACCAAATAGTAAAAAATAAAAATAAAAAAAATCCCAGCAGCCCAGCCTCCCTCTCTACTATACCACACCCCTAGCCACCAGCCAGTTAAGTTGGCAAGCCCACGGCAGGAGTGATGAGAAGTAGAGGGTGAAGGCCAACATACACTCAGAGACACACTCAGAGGAGAAGTGTTCAGAGAACTGGTATCTTAGGAACTAACCCTCACAAGCCAGGTGCTTCAGGGTGGGTGCCCTCTGTCCACTATGGACTTGAAGAAAAGGATTTAACCAGGTAAGAACAAATCCTCTTTTCTTCTTTCACTCACTAGGGGGCAAAGGGAACACTGGGACCTCCAAAAGCTGTCCACCTAAGGGTGGATATTCTCCTGAGCTGCCCTGAGAACTGTACACTCGATGGCTGCATCTGAAGATGCAAAGGTGTCAAATTCATAAAAATGAATGAAAGTGTGGGCAGAAGACCATGTGGTGGCTTTACACAGCTGTTCTACAGAAGCACCACGCTGAGGTGCCTAAGAAGCCCCCACTGACCGGGTGGAATGAGCAATCACCACAGCAGGGACAGGAAGATTCGTTGCAGAGTAGATGTGGCGGATAGTCAAGTAGAGCCAGCTGGCCAGCCCCGCTTGTGAACATCATGCAGGACAAAGAGAGAATTTGACTTGCAAACTTTGTTGATCCAGTCCATGGAAGTTTGGAGTGCCCTCACCACATCAAGAGAGGCCATTTCCGGCGAACTGCGTAGCCTTGAAAGACGGTGCCACTATTTCTTGGTTGATGTGTATCCGAAGCAAGTTCTAAAGACCGAACAGTATAAAAAAATCAAAGGGAAAGCGCAAAGATAAGGCATTCAAGTCAGACACCTGCTGGGCCTACGCAATGGCAAGCAAGAAAACCATCTTCCATGTACAACAACAAATGACCACCATATCCAGGAGAGCCCAAAGAACCATGGGCAGGTCCCAGAGGGACAATCATTGATTGGACATGCAGAACACCCTGAAAAAAGGTCCTGACATGTGACAAAAGAGCAATTTTTCATTGAAAGACAGGGCGGAGACCTGTACCTTCAAGAATGAGAGCCGTAGGCCAAAATACAGACCTTCCTGAAGAAAGGGAAGAATTAGAATGAGTCTGAATGACTTGGGGTTGAAACCTCTGGCAGAACACCATGTGAAGTACTCGGTGATAAATCCTAGCAGGCAACGGCTTTTGGGCAATGAAAATAGTATGAATGACCCTCTTAGAAAAACCTTTTGCTCTTATGGCAGACATCTCAAGAGCCACCCTGTCAAGCAAGGCAGGCCAGATCTGGACAAAAGCACGGGCCCTGAGACAGGAGATCCGGCCATAGAGACAGACGCAGAGGAGCGTTGATGGAGAGACTCCAAAGATCAGTGTACCACATTTGTCATGGCCAATCCTAGATCACCAGGATCATCAAGCCACCTTCCAGTTTGAATCAACGAAGCTCATACAGGGTCATCAAAACTGGAGGAAAGATATAGATGAGTGGGGACATCCACAGCACCTCCAGCACATCCACTAGGAGAGCTCCAGGATCCCTGGTGCAGGAAGAGTACATCGGCAAGTGATGGTTGTGTCAAGATGCCATCATATCTATGTCTGGTAAACCGCAGTGGCTGACCAGTATCTGGAAGACGTCCAGAGGCAGAGTCCTCTCACTGGAATTGACGTCCTGATGCCTTAGGAAGTCTACCTCCCAATTTTGAACACTGGGAATGAACAACGTTAAAAGAGGCGGGAGCTAACGCTCTGCCCAATGAAGGATGCGACTGACTTCCTTCATGGTACCGCGATTGTTAGGGATGCCCTGGTGGTTTATCTAGGTGACCGTTGTCACATTTTCCAACTGCACCTTGACCATACAGTATGTCCCTGGAGAGGCTGAGCAACGCAAAGAACCCTTTTCACATCCCTGAGCTCCGGGACATTAATCAGTAGCTAGCTCTCTAAAGCTGTCCAGGGAGTGGCAAATGTCTCACTAGAGGATGATTGTCTGTGCTGTGTTGTGCAGATGAGGCTTGGTCCACGTGGCAAGAACTTCCAGCTGAAGAGGAACGGGAGTGAAACCTCCACCATGTCGATTGTGATAACCAAGGACCCCAGGTTCCGGATACAGAATGGATAGACACCCAACGATGATCTAGGAAAGTGCGAACTTTGGACTGTAGAGCCTAAATCTTGTCCACTGGAAGACTTATTGAAGTCTGTAATCCAGCAGAGCTTCCAAATTCAACATCTCCTGAGAAGGTGTTAATGAATACTTCTGCCAGTTGATCTTCCACCATGTGACTGTAGAAGATCCACCATTCACGCAATTTGGTCTGTCAAAACCTCCTGTGACTGGGCTAAGAGAAGAACGTCACCAAATAGAGGAGGATTCTGACACCCCTGCAACACAGGTATGCTGCAATGACCGCCATGACTTTCATGAACACCAGACAGTCCAAACAGTAATGCCTGAAATTAGTAATGATCAGATTGAATTGCAAATCTGAGGAAGCGTTGATCAAAGGCCGCCTCCCCCTTAGGTGAAAACACCCAGGAACTATGTCCATCACCAGTACAGCGATGGCCTGTTCAACACTGCTCTAGTGGTCCAGTGTGAGGAGCAGTGCACTGGGCCGACTCTACTCTACTGGAGCCGGTGGTCTCCTACACTGGCGGTGAATAACTGCATGGATTCGGCTCCCTGCCCTGTGCATCCAGCTGCGGGCTCTGGGAGTAGTGGTGATCTGTCTCCATCAGGAGTCCTGCAGTGGAAGTCACTGACCCATTCTTTGGTGTTGCTGCCACTGGCACTGTGCTCCCTAGTGGACAAAAAAGAAAAAAACACTTACAGAATGCTTTGTTGCCTGTTACAACTCCCAACTAGCCTCTGACCTAATCATCCTCTGCATGTCCTTCATTCTTAATCCCGTTTGATCCAATGTTGTTTAAGCGCTACAAATTATATAAAGGAATAGAGTAGGAAGAATTTGAAAGCAGAGCTAGCTACAAGGAAAGGAAATGCCAATGCTGTATACAGGTCTCATGTTTTTATTATTTTTTACTGGACAACAGTAATGAAGGAGGAAAGATTTTACAACATTGTCATTATTGTGTGGGGAAGGGTTCAAATGATAAACCGGTGATATCAGACAAGAATTGACAGCATTTCCTAAATCAAACAAGATTACTTTGAGATTCCGATAGTGATTGAAGCAGACAACTTCTTAGATAAAAAGGAGGTGCAGTACACTTGCATTGTTAGCCTTGGTAGTAAGGGACATGGGCCCTCATTCTGAGTTGATCGCTTGCTGGCTAGTTTTAGCAGTCGTGCAAACGCTATGCCGCCGCCCACTGGGGAGTGTATTTTAGCTTAGCAGAAGTGCGAACGCATGTGCAGCCGAGCTCTGCAAAAACAGTTTGTGCAGTTTCTGAGTAGCTCTGAACCTACTCAGTGCTTGCGATCACTTCAGCCTATTCGTGTCCGGATTTGACGTCATACACCCGCCCAGCGAACGCCCAGCCACATCTGCATTTTTTCAGACACGCCTGCGTTTTTGCAAACACTCCCTGAAAACAGTCAGTCGACACCCAGAAACGCCCCCTTCCAGTCAATCTTCTTGCGGCCGTCAGTGCGACTGAAAACTTCGCTAGAACCTGTGCACAACCACAACGGGCTTTGTACTCGTACGTCGCGTGTGCGCATTGCGGGGCATACGCATGCACAGAAATGCAGATTTTTAGCCTGATCGCTGCTCTGCGAACAACTGTAGCTAGCGATCAACTCGGAATGACCCCTATGGTAACATGTCTTAAATACAGTATGGCAGGTAATTTTGTATTCTTCTTTTGCATTGAGGTACTGTAGAACAAAGTATTGTATATATTAAAGTAGGCCTCCAATATTTAGTTTGTGTTTAATAAAGAGAGACTATGAATGTGGTGAGCTAGTAAGGCTCTGATAAATGGACTTCAGGTGCAGGATGTCACATTCTCAACAGGATACACAGGCTCACACCCTGCCCAGACCAAGCGTATTCCAATATCCTACACCATACTGACATCAGACATCTGGACTGTTAGAGGACATGAAAAATTTGTCTTATTTATTGAGGACAGAGCAAATAAGAACAAAAGCACAGTACAGCAGTATGGCAGCACACATTAAAATAAAATAAAAAATGTAAAGCAAAAATTGGTCATCCATAAGATTCCATCAACTGAATCCAATTCCTGATTTCCTCGTTTCACATTTTTACCAAGAGCAAGCAGAATAGACAAGATTAAAAATAACTGACATAATTTTAATATGCAAATTAGATGTATGAAATATGCAAATTAACAATGCTGTTCTCGAGACCTATTCTCTTTTGACAGACTATTTGCTAGGGTAGCCTGACTGGCCAATTAATAATGGAAATATACGGAATAAATATACTGCATCTGAGAAAATGCAGGTGTGTAGAGAACTGGCTGGAATTGTGTTCTTTAAGTAGCCAAAATAGGAGAAAATGTCATGTAGTTAGAATGGGTAATTTTGCCACATTTATTTTGGTAACTTTTCTGGGCTAGTTGCAAATCGTTGTACGTAATAGAAGCTAAATTGATAAAAAAATCAGCCGTTTCAAACATGAGTCAAAGCAAAAAACCATCCTGATTTATTCAATATAAAGAACATACGTCACTGCATGTATGTGTACTGCAGTGGCGTGCGGTGAGGTCAGTGGCTGGTGAGGCACTACAGCCATAATGTCCGCCACATCCTGCCGATGACCCCTACTGCCGTCGAGCCAATGCCCGCTACTGCCTCTGAGCCGATGCCCGCTGCCACCGCCAATGGCTTACAAACTCGCCCACCATCAACTGACCCAGGCCTCCTCCACTAATTTGCATCTCAGTCCGATGTCGCCAATGCCTTCTGCCTGCCTGCTCATCATACTTGTTGTATATTGTACATTTTTATAGAAAAAAAAATAAAAATTAGTGTTTGGGACTGGGAAGGGAGTGGGGGGAGGACATGAATGCAATTTTGTTGTCCAGGGCTTCCTTTAACTTAATGGAGAAGGGTCTGTATGGGTTAAAAAAAATGTAAAAAAAAAATGCGTGAGGTCCCCCCTCCTAAGTATAACCAGCCTCGGGCTCTTTGAGCCGGTCCTGGTTGTTTAAATACTGGGAAAAAAATTGGACAGGGGCTCCCCGTATTTTGACAACCAGCACCGGGCTCTTAGTCCGGTCCTGGTTCCAAAAATACGGGGGACAAAAGATGTAGGGGTCCCCCATATTTTTGAAACCATCACCGGGCTCCACTAGCCAGGGACATAATGCCACAGCCGGGGGACACATTTATGTAGGTCCCTGCGGCCGTGACATTACCCCCCCAACTAGTCACCCCTGGCCGGGGTTCCCTGGAGGAGTGGGGACCCCTTAAATCAAGGGGTCACCCCCCCTCCAGGCACCCAAGGGCCAGGGGTGAAGCCCGAGGCTGTCCCCAGCACCCCTGGGCGGTGGGTGCCGGGCTGATAGCCATGTGTGTAAAAAAAGAATATTGTTTTTTGCTGTGGAACTACAAGGCCCAGCAAGCCTCCCCCGCTTGCTGGTACTTGGAGAACCTCAAGTACCAGCATGCGGGGAAATAACGGGCCCGCAGGTACCTGTAGTTCTACAACAAAAAAAATACCCAAATAAAAACACAACTCACACACCGTGAAAGTAAAAATTTATTAAAACACACTTACACACTCACACATACTTACCTACACGGTCACGTCCACTTGTCCATGTAGAATCCAATAGGGGTACCTGTAAAAATGAGAGACAGATTACTTACCTACATCCCACGCCGATCACGTCCACTTGTCCAGTAGAATCCAATAGGGTAGGGGTACCTGTCAAAATGAACATTATACTTACAAACTGAGAGCGAGAGAGAGTGTGAGGGTGGGATGTACTAAGCAGTAATATAGCAGTAAAACCTGTTTCCGGCACAATGTCTTTTCCTCGTATGTTCTATTATTCCTCAGCCTACTGCGCTGTCAGTTGCTTCCGCATGTCCTGTTACACGTGACTTCTTCGTCACTGTACCTGCTGTCATAGGTAGCCTATTATTCCACCACGGGCACTGTATGTACTAACGTACAGGACCCGTCACCTCCAGGCATATGTGCCATTGTTTAATGATCGGAGGTGATGGGTCCTGTACATTGGTACATACGGTGCCCGCGGTGGACCAATAGGCTACCTATGAGAGCAGGTGTCGTGCAGAAGTCACGTGTAACAGGTGCACGTGACAGCGTGGCAGGCTGGGGGTTAATGAAACACGGAGAAAAGGTGTGTGTGGGGGGGTGTGCAGCTTGATTAAGATAAAAAAAAATGAGTATCAGGCAACGCATGTAGGGGTGTACACACACACACCTCTCTAGACCTACCTGCTGAGAGCCGCTGCCGGAGGGCCAGGGAGAGAGAGTAGCTCCGGTCAGCGGGAGGGCGCAGGATGGGGAGAGCCGCACAGCACAGTAGCTCCGGTCAGCGGGAGGGGGAGAGCCGCACAGCACACACCTCCGTTCGGGTCAGCGGGAGGACGGAGGAGAGCCGCACACACTCCAGCGGCACTGCTCCCTCCCGGCTACCTCCAGCTTCACTCACCGCCTGGCCCCGCCGTCTCCAGCGCCGCATGTGTGTGATTGGACGGCGGATTCAGCACTGGATCCGCTGTCCAATCACAGGTTCCTCGCTGACATGGGGGTGGTGTCCCTGTCAGCGAGGCACTTGTTTAAGTGCCGCTTTCCATATATTTTTTAATGGGGTTTTACAGCCCCGTGCTTGGCCCCGCCCCCCCGCTCAGTCCCGTTCCCATTATCCACGGGAGGCACTGCTATCAGTGCCTCCCAAAGTACTTGAAGGACCTACAATTATTTAAATAAAATAAAGAAGATACTTATGACACAGAATATGTGTCATACGTATCTTCTTTATATTATTTTAATACTGAATCACAGGGGAGGCACTGCCTCCCCTGCCTCCCCTGACTGCACGTCCCTGGTGTACTGCTAATAAAAATCACAGCCAGAAGAAAAATAAGAATTTACTCACCGGTAATTCTATTTCTCGTAGTCCGTAGTGGATGCTGGGACTCCGTAAGGACCATGGGGAATAGCGGCTCCGCAGGAGACTGGGCACAACTAAAAGAAAGCTTTAGACTACTGGTGTGCACTGGCTCCTCCCACTATGACCCTCCTCCAGACTTCAGTTAGGATACTGTGCCCGGAAGAGCTGGCACAATAAGGAAGGATTTTGAATCCCGGGTAAGACTCATACCAGCCACACCAATCACACCGTATAACTCGTGATACAATACCCAGTTAACAGTATGAAAACAACTGAGCCTCTCAACAGATGGCTCAACAATAACCCTTTAGTTAAACAATAACTATATACAAGTATTGCAGACAATCCGCACTTGGGATGGGCGCCCAGCATCCACTACGGACTACGAGAAATAGAATTACCGGTGAGTAAATTCTTATTTTCTCTGACGTCCTAAGTGGATGCTGGGACTCCGTAAGGACCATGGGGATTATACCAAAGCTCCCAAACGGGCGGGAGAGTGCAGATGACTCTGCAGCACCGAATGGGCAAACTCTAGGTCCTCCTCAGCCAGGTTGTCAAACTTGTAGAATTTAGCAAATGTGTTTGACCCCAACCAAGTAGCTGCTCGGCAAAGTTGTAGAGCCGAGACCCCTTGGGCAGCCGCCCAAGTAGAGCCCACCTTCCTCGTGGAATGGGCTTTCACTGATTTAGGATGCGGCAGTCCAGTCGCAGAATGTGCAAGCTGAATCGTACTACAGATCCAGCGAGCAATAGTCTGCTTTGAAGCAGGTGCACCCAACTTGTTGGGCGCATACAGGATAAATAGCGAGACAGTCTTTCTGACTCCAGCTGTCCTGGAAACATAAATTTTCAGGGCCCTGACTACGTCCAACAACTTGGAAGCCTCCAAGTCTTTAGTAGCCGCAGGCACCACGATAGGTTGGTTCAGATGAAAGGCTGATACCACCTTAGGGAGAAATTGGGGACGAGTCCTCAATTCTGCCCTATCCATATGGAAAATCAGATAAGGGCTTTTACATGACAAAGCTGCCAATTCTGATACACGCCTGGCCGAAGCCAAGGCCAACAACATGACCACTTTCCACATGAGATACTTCAATTCCATGGTTTTAAGTGGCTCAAACCAATGTGACTTTAGGAAATCCAACACCACGTTGAGATCCCAAGGTGCCACTGGAGGCACAAAAGAGGGCTGAATATGCAGCACTCCCTTAACAAAAGTTTGAACTTCAGGTAGTGAAGCCAGTTCTCTCTGGAAGAAAATCGATAGAGCCGAAATCTGGACCTTAATGGAACCCAATTTTAGGCCCATAGTCACCCCTGACTGTAGGAAGTGCAGGAAACGGGCCAGCTAAAATTCCTCCGTTGGGGCCTTCCTGGCCTCACACCACGCAACATATTTTCGCCATATGCGGTGATAATAGTTTGCGGTTACTTCTTTCCTAGCTTTAATCAGCGTAGGAATGACTTCCTCCGGAATGCCCTTTTCCTTCAGGATCCGGTGTTCAACCACCATGCCGTCAAACGCAGCCGCGGTAAGTCTTGGAACAGACAGGGCCCCTGCTGCAGCAGGTCCTGTCCGAGCGGCAGAGGCCATGGGTCCTCTGAGATCATTTCTTGAAGTTCCGGGTACCAAGCTCTTCTTGGCCAATCCGGAACAATGAGTATAGTTCTTACTCCTCTTCTCCTTATTATCCTCAGTACCTTTGGTATGAGAGGAAGAGGAGTGAACACATAAACCGACCGGTACACCCACGGTGTCACTAGAGCGTCCACAGCTATCGCCTGCGGGTCCCTTGACCTGGCGCAATATCTTTCTAGCTTTTTGTTTAGGCGGGACGCCATCATGTCCACCTGTGGCCTTTCCCAACGGTTTACAATCAGTTGGAAGACTTCTGGATGAAGTCCCCACTCTCCCGGGTGGAGGTCGTGCCTGCTGAGGAAGTCTGCTTCCCAGTTGTCCACTCCCGGAATGAACACTGCTGACAGTGCTAACACGTGATTTTCCGCCCATCGGAGAATCCTTGTGGCTTCTGCCATCGCCGTCCTGCTTCTCGTGCCGCCCTGTCGGTTTATATGGGCGACCGCTGTGATGTTGTCTGACTGGATCAGTACCGGCTGGTTTTGAAGCAGGGGTTTTGCCTGACTTAGGGCATTGTAAATGGCCCTCAGTTCCAGAATATTTATGTGTATGGAAGTCTCCTGACTTGACCATAGTCCTTGGAAGTTTCTTCCCTGTGTGACTGCCCCCCAGCCTCGAAGGCTGGCATCCGTGGTCACCAGGACCCAGTCCTGTATGCCGAACCTGCGGCCCTCTTGAAGATGAGCACTCTGCAGCCACCACAGCAGAGACACCCTGGTCCTTGGAGACAGGGTTATCCGCCGATGCATCTGAAGATGCGATCCGGACCACTTGTCCAACAGGTCCCACTGAAAGGTTCTTGCATGGAACCTGCCGAATGGAATTGCTTCGTAGGAAGCTACCATCTTTCCCAGGATCCGCGTGCAGTGATGCACCGACACCTGTTTTGGTTTTAGGAGGCCTCTGACTAGAGATGACAGCTCCTTGGCCTTCTCCTCCGGGAGAAACACTTTTTTCTGTTCTGTGTCCAGAACCATCCCCAGGAACAGTAGACGTGTCGTAGGGACCAGCTGTGACTTTGGAATATTTAGAATCCAGCCGTGCTGTTGTAGCACCTCCCGAGATAGTGCTACCCCGACCAACAACTGCTCCCTGGACCTCGCCTTTATCAGGAGATCGTCCAAGTACGGGATAATTAAAACTCCCTTCTTTCGAAGGAGTATCATCATTTCGGCCATTACCTTGGTAAAGACCCTCGGAGCCGCGGATAGACCGAACGGCAACGTCTGGAATTGGTAATGACAATCCTGTACCACAAATCTGAGGTACTCCTGGTGAGGAGGATAAATGGGGACATGCAGGTAAGCATCCTTGATGTCCAGTTATACCATGTAATCCCCCTCGTCCAGGCTTGCAATAACCGCCCTGAGCGATTCCATCCTGAACTTGAATTTTTTTATATATGTGTTCAAGGATTTCAAATTTAAAATGGGTCTCACCGAACCGTCCGGTTTCGGTACCACAAACAATGTGGAATAGTAACCCCGTCCTTGTTGAAGTAGGGGCACCTTTACTATCACCTGCTGGGAATACAGCTTGTGAATTGCCTCTATCACTGCCTCCCTGCCTGAGGGAGTTGTTGGCAAGGCAGATTTGAGGAAACGGCGGGGGGGAGACGTCTCGAATTCCAGCTTGTACCCCTGAGATACTACTTGAAAGATCCAGGGATCCACCCGTGAGCGAGCCCACTGATCGCTGAAATTTTTGAGACGGGCCCCCACCGTACCTTGCTCCGCCTGTGGAGCCCCAGCGTCATGCGGTGGACTTAGAGGAAGCGGGGGAGGACTTTTGCTCCTGGGAACTGGCTGCATGCTGCAGCTTTTTCCCTCTACCTCTGCCTCTGGGCAGAAAGGACGCGCCTTTAACCCGCTTGCCCTTATGGGGCCAAAAGGACTGTACCTGATAATACGGTGCTTTCTTTGGCTGTGAGGGAACATGGGATAAAAATGCAGACTTCCCAGCAGTTGCTGTGGAAACGAGGTCCGAGAGACCATCCCCGAACAACTCCTCACCTTTATAAGGCAAAACTTCCATGTGCCTTTTTGAGTCTGCATCACCTGTCCACTGCCGAGTCCATAACCCTCTCCTGGCAGAAATGGACATTGCACTTATTTTAGATGCCAGCCGGCAAATATCCCTCTGTGCATCTCTCATGTATAAGACTGCGTCTTTAATATGCTCTATGGTTAGCAATATAGTGTCCCTGTCTAGGGTATCAATATTTTCCGACAGGGAATCTGACCACGCAGCTGCAGCACATCCATGCTGAAGCAATAGCTGGTCTCAGTATAATACCTGTGTGTGTATATACAGACTTCAGGATAGCCTCCTGCTTTCCATCAGCAGGTTCCTTTAGGGCGGCCGTATCCGGAGACGGTAGTGCCACCTTCTTTGACAAGCGTGTGAGCGCTTTATCCACCCTAGGGGATGTTTCCCAACGTGACCTATCCTCTAGCGGGAAAGGGTACGTCATTAGAAACCTTTTAGAAATTACCAGTTTCTTATCGGGGGAAGCCCACGCTTCTTCACACACTTCATTTAATTCCTCAGACGGAGGAAAAACTACTGGTAGTTTATTCTCTCCAAACATAATACCCTTTTTTGTGGTACCGGGGGTAACATCAGAAATGTGCAACACATTTTTCATTGCCTCAACCATGTAACGTGTGGCCCTATTGGAAGTTACATTCGTCTCATCGTCATCGACACTGGAGTCAGTATCCGTGTCGACATCTGTGTCTGCCATCTGAGGTAGCGGGCGTTTTAGAGCCCCTGATGGCTTTTGAGACGCCTGTGCAGGCACAGGCTGAGAAGCCGGCTGTCCCATATTTGGTATGTCGTCAAACCTTTTATGTAAGGAGTCGACACTGTCACGTAGCTCCTTCCACATAACCATCCACTCAGGTGTCGGCCCCGCAGGGGGTGACATCACATTTATAGGCATCTGCTCCGCCTCCACATAAGCCTCCTCATCAAACATGTCGACACAGCCGTACCGACACACCGCATACACACAGGGAATGCTCTGACAGAGGACAGGACCCCACAAAGCCCTTTGGGGAGACAGAGAGAGAGTATGCCAGCACACACCAGAGCGCTATATAACACAGGGATCCCACTATAAATGAGTGTTTTTTCCCTTATAGCTGCTTATATTATATATACTGCGCCTAAATTTAGTGCCCCCCCTCTCTTTTTTACCCTTATGTAGCTTGACACTGCAGGGGAGAGCCAGGGAGCGTCCTTCCAGCGGAGCTGTGAGGGAAAAATGGCGCCAGTGTGCTGAGGGAGATAGCCCCGCCCCTTTTCCGGCGGATTTCTCCCGCTTTTTCTGGAATTCTGGCAGGGGTATTTTTACACCTATATAGCCTTCCTGACTATATATGGTGTAGATTTGCCAGCCAAGGTGTATTATATTGCCCTCAGGGCGCCCCCCCCCCAGCGCCCTGCACCCATCAGTGACCGGAGTGTGAGGTGTGCATGAGGAGCAATGGCGCACAGCTGCAGTGCTGTGCGCTACCTTGTTGAAGACAGAAGTCTTCTGCCGCCGATTTTCCGGAACACTTCTTGCTTCTGGCTCTGTAAGGGGGCCGGCGGCGCGGCTCCGGGACCGAACGATCGAGGTCGGGTCCTGTGTTCGATCCCTCTGGAGCTAATGGTGTCCAGTAGCCTAAGAAGCCCAAGCTACCTCCAGTCAGGTAGGTTCGCTTCTTCTCCCCTTAGTCCCTCGCTGCAGTGAGTCTGTTGCCAGCAGATCTCACTGTAAAATAAAAAACCTAAATATACTTTCTTTCTAGGAGCTCAGGAGAGCCCCTAGTGTGCATCCAGCTCAGCCGGGCACAAGATTCTAACTGAAGTCTGGAGGAGGGTCATAGTGGGAGGAGCCAGTGCACACAAGTAGTCTAAAGCTTTCTTTTAGTTGTGCCCAGTCTCCTGCGGAGCCGCTATTCCCCATGGTCCTTACGGAGTCCCAGCATCCACTTAGGACGTCAGAGAAAATAGCATACTGTAGCTGCTTCCCCCTTCTACAATAGGTCCATGCTATTCAGCATCAGGCCCAGCCCTCTAGAGGAAAGCTTAACTAACATGTGGCCCCTCCTACCCAGAGATAAACGAACAAATGCTGATTTGTATTGGGAACATCTTGGTTCCGCTGGGCTGTGGGTACCAGAGTGATTATGAATTAAAATTTGTCCCATTAGAAATATTTTAATAATCGTATTTGTTCTTTCTTACACTATATTTAATAAAAATTGTCCCCACCTTTAAAATAGGTGGAATTTTTTTTGCCCCTGTATAAATATGAAAATGTAAATAATAATTAAAATAATAATAATTAAAAATATAAATAGTGCTGGCATATTGCTGAGAAAAAAACTAGTGCCCCATTTTATTAAAAAAAGAATTAAAAAAAATATAATTCCCTAATGTAATACTTGTTCCCTTGTACTGGTCACCAGAACCGCTTGCAATACAGTAAACATGAACATTTCTAAAATCCTATTTTCGGCTTCAGTAGCAGAGCTTTTACATTGTACATTGGAGAGCAGATGAGTATCAGTCTATTAGGAGAACTATTATTCCACCTGTGTTCCTGAGAGGTGAGGTACATAATGTGCACTGGTAAAGACTGAAGACAGGGTTGAAAGCACTGCTACAGCCTGTAGGTACTGATATTCTCTAGATTGCAAATTCTCACGAGCAGGGTCCTCTCCCCTCTGTATTCTGTATGTAATAGTGTAATCTGAGCATTGCAATTATGTATATATCTACTGTAGTTATGCTTGTCTATACCATTTTGTGCTTATGAACTTTGTATATGTCTTCTCTGCAAAATACAGTACTTGTGGAGCCATATAATACATCATAATAATAATAATAATAATATCATGCTTGCTGTGTTATTTTTTCAGATATGCACCTTTGTAAACAAGAAATAAAACGTGTTCATTAGTATTGTGGTAGCATAGATAAAGGAAGCATACACCAATTAAATAAGTAGGATAGTCAATGATTTAACTATATCCATATCATTCCATGCCACTCCTATAGGTCCAAAAGCACAGAGTATACTGTAGTTTTTTCATGCACTATTACTGTCTAAACTCTACGGGTACTAAGTGATGTTTTTCAACAAATCAGACAGTAAATTAAAATGTATTTAAAAATATATATTTGGTCTACTTCATGGATCCACCAAGTAGGATTGTCACCTGTCCAGGATTCATCCAGACAGTCCAGAAATCTGCAGCTCTAGCTGGAGTATGGCTCATTCTTGATAGGCAGTGTGCAGGAAATCCAACATTGTGGGTGATGCACAAGGACAAGCCTTCTCTGCTGATCCAGCTCTGCTCACCATCTCTGAGTAATTTGGTCATGGGTGCAGGGCCGTCTTTTCGTATGGGCTCAATGGGCACTTGCCCAAGGGCCCCAGGAGTCTAAGGGCCCTAGGCTGATAGCTGAGGGTCCCCTTTTTCCAGGGGTAGCAGATTGCTGAGGGTCCCCTTTTTCCAGGGGTAGCAGATTTTAAAATCGGCCCTGGGGAACCTGAGATATCTGACTTCAAAGCAGTGGTCCCCATCCAAGCCTGTCAATTGCTCTTCCCAGCCAGATATCTCTGGTTCTGTCTTACTTAGAGTTTCTCTGAGGATATTCTCATAAAGTTGGGACTCTTCCCTTTCGGTGGACACTGGCAGCTTGTCTCTACCATGCTCATGACCAGAGATATCAGCCTTCCAGCAGCTGGTCCCTGCTCCAGCTCCACACGCCTAATATGAAGTTTTATATTTTCATCTGTGGATTGCTCTGGCTCCTGAACTCTGGTCCCCAAGTGCCCAGTACCTCCTGAAAGGTTGGACTCTCTAGTTGTTTATCCCATTGAAAGCTAAGAAATCTATTTCCAGGAACAGGAGATATCTGCAGTCAAGCAAGCTGACCTACCACCAGAAAATGCTGAATATTAAGCCCAATCCACTATCTACCCCTCTCCTGCTTATTAAACACCCCCTACCACCATGGAAGTCATATACCAGGGCCCCTTCTTTCAGCTCAACACCCCCTTCTACAGTTTAGTGTTCTCACTCCCGCCCCATCTCCCACCATCTGTGCAGTAAAAGAGTAGTTAGCAGAAATCACTGCTCCAGGTCCTACATGCTGAGCAGAAGATAGAACACCCTCTACTGCCCGCGAGACATCAAAGCTGCCACTGATATCACCCCCCACAACTACTGCTGGAGTATGGGTAGGGGCCCCAGTGCATTGCTGTGCCCAGGGGCCTACACTGCTGTTAAGACGGCCCTGCATGGGTGGGTGTGATGGACTGGTGTCAGTCAGTGTGTGAAGCATAATGAAGTCAGTGAGAAAGTTGATATTGTGGTGAGCAGAGCCTACCAGCCTGGTGAGGATTTTAATCAGAGCCAAAATAAGGTCAAGTTGTTCCTCTTCAATCAAATCAATGGGCCTCGGACAGACCTTGGAGTTGGTGGCTGGGTCTTCACTTCAGTGGTGGTGCACTACAGGTAGCGGTATCCCACATTAAGGTCATAATAGGCTCTTTAATAACAGAGTGCTAAAAAAGTGACCTGGAATCTGAAAATGTATATGGTTGTTATCCTACTGCAATAACGCTGGCAGCCTAATTTGGAAGCGGCAGTCTGACCAGTGTGGAGGACGAGGTGAGCACATGATTATACACCTCTTGTTAATAAAAATCCTTGCCGTCTAGTTTTCCCATCACTCAATTAACTAATATCTGCACGAAGGATAAGAGTGCCCCTCTTGCTGTACAGCGATACAAAGACTGCTTACAGCGTGCACATTCTGGGTTACAATCATTAAGAGACTGCTCCACAATATAAGACTTTGAGCAAATCAATATTCCACCCTGAGTATCACATAAACCAACCTTGTACTATAAATTACTTCACGGACTTCCAGATATGTCCGCATATAAAGGAACTGCCACCAGCGGACGGGAAGTGTATCTTTAATTACGAAGTTGGACATTTATACATATATATATATTTTTTGTGAGCATTTTGATACATGTTTACTACAAAGGATATTTTGGAGTGTAGCCTTTCAGATACAGGAATGCACTTGTTTTAAATTGTTTTATTTTAAGGATTGTATTAATTTGTTTATACCTACCGGCCGGTACTTTATACATACAAATAGTTTTATAGCTTAAATAAATCATTACTTATACACTGTTGTATGGTTTGTTTGTTTATTATATTTTCATATCGGCGACTCAACTCTCTTTTTTCCATTTGTTGGGAAAAAGAACTTCTTAGATTTCTTTAATAACAGAGTGCTAAAAAAGTGACCTGGAATCTGAAAATGTATATGGTTGTTATCCTACTGCATTTTTTGCCACGCACCTTGGTCATTGCCTTGTTCGGAAATCTAAAAATGAAAAGGCAATAACCTTCCCACCATGCTACATTAAAGCAATGATCTGCTCTAATGTTTAATACACTGGACTGAATTAGATACTCTAACCAACTTCTGACTAGCTATGTCCTGCACTGCAACCTAACAAGCTATAGATAAGAATCCTGGTAAGATGGCAGCAGCTCAGCCTTCCCTACTATTATTATTTTTATTTATTTATTGTCAGTTATTTATATAGCGCACACATATTCCACAGCGCTTTACAGAGAATACTCAGCCATTCACATCAGTCCCTGCCTCAATGGAGCTTACAATCTATATTCCCTACCACATGTACACGCACACACATTCATGCTAGGGTTAATTTTGCTGGGAGCCAATTAAACTACCAGTATATTTTTGGATTGTGGGAGGAAACTGAAGTACTTGGAGGAAACCCACGCAAGCACGGGGAGAACATCCAAACTGTACACAGTTAGAGCCATGGTGGGGATCAAACCCATGACCTCAGTGCTGTGAGGCAGTAATGCTAACCATTACACCATCCGTACTGCCCATTGACAGAAGTGTGCTGTCAGTAAAAGTCTTCCCTTCCATTGTCGTGCTTGAGTTCCATGTGATTCGGTTTCCAGATATATAATTATTAAACAAAGGTAATTTCTCTTACGTCCTAGAGGATGCTGGGATCCATTTTAGTACCATGGGGTATAGACTGTTCCGCAGGAGCCTTCGGCACTTTAAGACTTTTCAACAGTGTGAACTGGCTCCTCCCTCTATGCCCCTCCTCCAGACCTCAGTTTAGAAAATGTGCCTGGATGCACACCAGTGGAGCTCTACAGAGTTCTGCTGGAAAAGACTTTGTTAGGTTTTTTATTTTACAGGGAAGCTGCTGGCAGCTTCCCTGCTTCGTGGGACTTAGTGGGGGAAGTAGGAACCAACTTCTCAGTTAGTTTAATGGCTCTGCTTCCGCTGACAGGACACCATAAGCTCCTGAAGGGTACTGAACACAGCCCTGGCCTGGCTGCTGCTCACTCGCACAGCACTGACGCCACCCCCTAACAGAGCAAGAAGTCAGAAGGCTGGTGAGTTTTTACCAGAGACCTGCAGAGAGGGGCCCTCCGGTCATCATGGCGGCATAAAGGTACCAGCACAGCACGGGACGCTGCGCAAAAAACATGTCTATCGGCACAGGGTGCAGAGCGCGCGCGCATGGGGGGGGGGGGGGCGCTCTGAGGGACATGATAAATCCTTACTCTCACTGGCATTACAGTAAACACAAGGGAGCCGCTGGTGTACATACCCCTGCCAGTATAAATATATTACTGTGGCTGAACCGCGCCATTACAGGGGGTGGGGCTACTCCTCAGAATTGCTTGTAACACTCAATTGGCGCCATTTTCTCCTCACAGAGACGCCGGAGCGCCGATCCTGCATGCTGCTTCTCCTCACACATCGCTGATACAAGTACCGGGGTGTTATAGAGGGGAGGGGTGCACATCATTTATTGAAGTCTGCGGGCTTCACATTGGATAAAAAGCGCTGTGTTGGTATATATGTATATTCATTGTATGCAATACATATAGGGCGCGTGGTGTGGACTGGCAATTCCCTCTGACAGACATTAGTGTATAGTGTAGGTCTGTCCCCATTAGCTCCCGTGTGTGTGTGAGTGGTGTGACTGTACATGCGTGTACCATGTCTAGAGGGGTGTAGTATGGTATGCCGGCGGCCGGGCTCCCGGTGACCAGCATACCGGCGCCAGGAGCCCGACCGCTGGCATACCGAAAGCGTGGCGAGCGCAAATGAGCCCCTTGCGGCCTTGTTGCGCTACACGTGCCATGCTATTTATTCTCCCTCCAGGGGGGTCGTGGACCCCCACGAGGGAGAATATCTGTCGGTATGCCGGGTGTCAGGATTCCGGCGCCGGTATACTGTGCGCCGGGATCCCAACATTCGGCAACCTGAAGACCACCCGTCTAGAGAAAGCTCTTCCCCAGGGGAACCTATTTTAGAGGCACAAGAGTGTTCTGAGCCTGTGTGGGTGAAAAAGCTGCAGAGTAATATGGCTAAACTAGCGAAGAAATTCTCTGAGTCTGAGGAACAGAAAAAGCATTGGAGACAGTCTGTGGAAGATGCTCTATTTGCTGATTGTTCCACATCATCCACTCGGGACCCCTCCAGTTCTCCAGTGGCCCAAATTATGGGACACTGACACAGATTCCGACACTGACGTCTACACTGGGGATTTGAGGGGGGCAGACCCCAATCTGGCTAAGAGAATTCAATGTATGATAGTCGCTATAAAAGAGGTGTTGGAATTTCCTGACACAACACCTCCACCTGAGGAAAAATATTATTTTAAATTAAATAAAAAACAGGTGGTGACTTTTCCTCCGTTTAAGGACTTAAATACATTTTTTGAGGAATCCTGAGCTAACCCGGAAAAAAATAAAAAATTGCTATCCCTAAAAGATTGCGGGGGTAGCGTACCCTTTCCCTGAAGAGGATAGGCGTAAGTGGGAGTCACCCCCAATGATAGACACCTCAGTCTCTAGGTTGTCAAAGAAAATCATTTTACCTGCCCCAGGGTCAGCTTCATTAAAAGAACCTGCTGATCGCAAATTAGAGACGACTTTAAAGTCCATCTATGTTGCTACGGGTACGTTACTCAGGCCCACAACTGCTTCTGCGTGGGTAGGTAACGCAGTCGAAAAGTGGGCAGATAACTTGATTGTTAATATTGACATGGTCGACAAAGATGACATGCTGCAAATTCTAGGTCATAGCAAAGATTCTGCAGGTTACTTGGTCGAGGCCATGAAGGACATAGGCTTACTGGGCTCATGGGCCTCTGCTATGGCGATTTCAGCCAGCAGGGGGCTCTGGATACGCCAATGGAATGCTGATGCAGAATCCAAAAGAAATATTGAGGCGCTCCCCTACAATGGTGAGGCCATCTTTGGAGAGAGACTAGATGCCATGATATCAACTACTACATCTGGCAAATCAGCATTTCTGTTGTCGGCAGCTACACCGGCTAAAAAAGTATATAATTCTCATACTATGCAGTCCTTTCGGCCCAACAAGTACAAAAAGGCTAAAAGTACCCCTTTTTTCACAGGAAAAGGGAGAGGAAAAGGTAGAAAACCTACAACACCCTCAGGCTCCCAGGAGCAGAAGTCAGCAACTACTTCTGCAAAAGCCACAGCATGACGCTGGGGCTCCTCTGTGGGAGTGCGATCGGGTGGGGGCACGTCTACTATTTTTCAGCCAGGTCTGGTTTCGCTCAGACCTGGATCCTTGGATTTTACAGATAATATCCCAAGGTTACAAGTTGGAATTTCAAGACCTTCCCCCATGCCGATTTTTCAAATCAGCCTTGCCAGTTTCTGCTCAAAACAGCACAATTGTCCTGAACGCAATATACAAATTATGTCAAGACAAGGTAATTGCCTTGGTTCCTGCCTAACAAAGGAATCAAGGCTTTTATTCAAGCCTGTTTGTAGTGCCAAAGCCGGATGGCTCGGTCAGACCGATTTTAAACCTAAAATCTCTGAATCTTTATTTGAAAAGATTCAAATTCAGGATGGAATCCTTGAGAGCGGTGATTTCCAGCTTGGAAGAAAAGGAATTTCTGGTGTCAGTGGACATCAAGGATGCTTACTTGCATGTCCCCATTTACACGCCACATCAAGCATACCTGAGGTTTGCAGTTCAGGATTGCCACTACCAATTCCAGACATTACCGTTCGGGCTCTCCACGGCTCCGAGAATATTCACCAAAGTCATGGCAGAGATGATGGTTCTCCTTCGCAAAAAAAGAGTCAACATAATTCCATACTTGGACGATCTCCTCATAAAAGCGAGATCCAGGGACAAGCTAATCCAAAACATAGCGTTATCCCTGACGGTACTTCAACAGCACGGTTGGATCATCAACTTTCCAAAATCTCAGTTGGAACCGACGATGAGGTTATCAGTTTTGGGAATGATACTGGACACTGATGTACAGAGAGTATTTCTACCGGTGGAAAAGGCTCAGGAGATCCAGAGCGTGTTGAAACAACTTTTGAGACCAAGAACAGTATCAATTCATCAGTGCAATCGCCTGTTGGGGAAAATGGTAGCAGCTTACGAGGCGGTACAATATGGCCGATTCCATGCCAGGGTCTTCCAGTGGGACCTACTGGACAAGTAGTCCGGGTCGCATCTCCACATGCATCAAAAGATAATCTTGTCAGCAAAAGCCACAATTTCGCTCCTGTGGTGGCTACAAAGTTCTCACCTCCTGGAGGGACGCAGGTTCGGGATTCAGGCCTGGATCCTGGTGACCACGGATGCAAGTCTCCGAGGATGGGGAGCAGTCACGCAAGGCGAAAGCTTCCAAGGAAGGTGGTCAAGTCAAGAAACTCGCCTTCACATAAACATTCTGGAGTTGAGAGCTGCGTACAACAGCCTTCTTCAAGCGGCACACCTTCTTCAAGGTCGTCCCATACAGATCCAGTCAGACAATGTAACGGCAGTAGCTTACATAAACCGTCAAGGCGGAACAAAAAGCAGAGCGGCAATGGCAGAGGTGATACTCCTCTGGGCAGAAGGACATGCAAAAGCTCTGTCGGCAATTTTCATTCCGGGAGTGGACAACTGGGAAGCAGACTTCCTCAGCAGACACGATCTCCATCCAGGAGAATGGGGCCTCCACCCAGAAGTCTTTGCGGAGGTGGCAAGTCGTTGGGGCGTTCCTCAAGTGGATATGATGGCATCACGCCTCAACTAGAAGCTTCAGAAATATTGTTCCAGGTCGAGAGACCCACAAGCAATAGCGACAGATGCACTGGTTACCCAATGGGTGTTTCAGTCGGTGTATCTGTTCCCTCCACTTCCACTTATACCAAAAGTTCTCAAGATCATCAGAAGAACAAGAGTTCGAGCAATACTCATTGCTCCAGACTGGCCAAGGAGGGCTTGGTATCCAGATCTTCAAGAGTTATTACTGGAAGATCCTCGGCCTCTTCCACTTCGCGAGGACCTGCTTCAGCAGGGGCCGTTAGTTTATCAGGACTTACCGTGGCTGCGTTTGACGGCATGGATGTTGAGCGCCAGATCCTAGCCCGTAAGGGTATTCCCAATGAAGTCATTCCCACACTTATTCTGGCCAGGAAAGGGGTAACGTCCAAACATTACCATCGTATTTGGAGAAAATATGTATCTTGGTGTTAATCCAAGAAGTCTCCTGCGGTGGAGTTTCAATTAGGACGACTTCTCCTATTTCTACAGGTGGGTGTGGATTTAGATTAGGATCTATCAAGGTTCAGATTTCGGCCTTGTCAGTTTTCTTTCAGAAACAATTGGCTTCTCTTCCTGAGGTCCAGACGTTCGTGAAGGGGGTTCTGCGCATCTAACCTCCCTTTGTGCCTCCTGCAGCGCCATGGGATCTTAATGTGGTATTGCAGTTCCTTAAATCGGACTGGTTTGAGCCTCTACAAGAGGTAGAGTTGAAATTTCTCACTTGGAAAGTGGTCATGCTGGTGGCCTTGGCCTCAGGCAAACGAGTGTCTGAGTTAGGAGCTCTCTCACACAAGAGTCCTTACTTAATATTTCATGAAGATAGGGCTGAACTGAGAACACGTCAGCACTTTCTTCCGAAGGTTGTGCCTTCTTTTCATATCAACCGACCTGTGGTGGTGCCAGTAGCTTCTGACACCTCAGCCGTCTCAAAGTCCTTGGATGTCATCAGAGCATTGAGGATTTATGTTGCAAGAATGGCTAGGATAAGGAAAACAGAATCTTTGTCCTCTATGACCCCAACAAGATTGGGGGTCCTGCTTCTAAGCAGACCATTGCGCGCTGGATCAGGGGTATTCATTCAGCACGCTCATTCCAAGGCAGGATTGCCGTTACCGACTTCGGTAAATGCCCACTCTACAAGGAAAGTGGGTTCATCCTGGGCGGCTGCCCAGGGTGTCTCGGCTTTGCAAATCTGCCGAACTGCTACTTGGTCAGGTGCAAACACGTTTGCTAAGTTTTATAAGATTGACACCTTGGCTGCTGACGACCTAAAGTTTGGTCAGTCAGTTCTGCAGGACCATTAGCATTTTCCCGCCCGTACTGGGAGCTTTGGTACATCCCCATGGTACTAAAATGGACCCCAGCATCCTCTAGGACGTAAGAGAAAATAGGATTTTAATAACCTACCGGTAAATCCTTTTCTCGAAGTCCGTAGAGGATGCTGGGTGCCCGCCCAGTGCTCATTTTTTCCTGCTGATTACGTATATCTTTTTGCACACATGTGTTAGATGTTGACAGCTGTTGCGTTATACATGCTGGTTGGCATGACTTATGTTAAAGGCCATGTTAGCCGACATGTTTTTTGTGTATGGTGTGAGCTGGTGTGAATCTCGCCACAAGTTTATTAGTAATTCCTCTCTCGAAAATGTATGTCTCCTTGGGCACAGTTCCTATACTAAGGTCTGGAGGAGGGGCATAGAGGGAGGAGCCAGTTCGCACTGTTGAAAAGTCTTAAAGTGCCGAAGGCTCCTGCGGAACTGTCTATACCCCATGGTACTAAAATGGACCCCAGCATCCTCTACGGACTACGAGAAAAGGATGTACCGGTAGGTTATTAAAATCCTATTTATCAATGCTTTATTCTGCATTAAGTGTGCCACTAAAAATCTAGTGACACCATTGTGACACTACGAGGGGAATTACAGTAGTCTCCTTAGGACTGGCAATATTATGGTTGGTAAGTAGCAGAACTTTATATGTAATAGTGATTATGTGGCATGTGGAATACTATTAGAAAACCTTTACAGTAACTTATCTAACTTTTCTAAGCAACACTGGAGAGCTGTATCGTCTATCACTGCTCTAACAAGACTTCCCTGGTATAATAACAAAAATTTAAAAAATTAAAAATGGTCAGTTGTTCCTGCAACTCCACTACTCCAACCCATACACATGACAACGGAACATTTGCCATGTGTGTCATGTACTGTCACATAACTTTATTACAGGAGTTGCCATTTTTTGACAACCCTTTCTCAAACTAACCTTCCCTCTATACATATTAAATAAATCCCTTATATATATCCAATCGAGCACTGGGCAATAATTTAGGCTGCAGCTCTCAGCACTGCTGGAGTAAGTCTAGCTAAATGACATAATAACAGTATGTTGCAGGGTTGTGTACAAAATCCCAGCAGTAACACTCCCGACAGTTAGAAGGCTGACGTATCCCGTAAGTATTACAGAGGATAATAATTAATTATCAGAGAGCGCATTATGCGCTCTCTGATAATTAATTATTATCCTCTGTAATATTTTTTTGTGTGGATAGGTCAGTACTGTCCAGTTGAGAGCCGCTTAGTTCAACACATATGACCCATATTGTATAAATTGGGTGGTCGTCACGCGCTGGAATTATTTGCTTCTTATCCCGTAAGTACTTTAACCCTACCCCTAACCTACACCATCCCACAGCCTAGCCACCCCACACCACCAATCGCAGCCTAAACAGTACGTACTGTCGGGATCCATTGGGATTCTACTGTCGGTATTCTGACTGCCAGGATCCTGACCACATCCCATGTTGAAAGTAACTCCACTGCATTTCTGCAGTTCTGGGAAGCAGTTAATAATGAGGCTTCAACACAGACAAGAACATAGAAAAGAAATAAAAAATACATCCCTTGTTGTAATGATGTGTTGACATTGGTCATGAAGATACTGTTTGCAAAAGCAGACAGTTGTCTCATTATGTAAAAGCTCATATTGTCAGATATGCTCATGTACTGCACTAATTAATTTTAAAGACAATTATTCATGATGAAGCTGGCCACATATGGACAAATTTTATTTTCACATTAATCCGTCCAGAGATTGCATCATGTAAAGTGATGGGTAGCTCATATATTTTGATCAGGTTGTTGGTCTGAAGGTTGATATTCATAAACTGAGCGATTTAATCCTCCTTGTATGTCAGTACTTCCCAACCTCAGTAATCAAGGCACATTAACAGTCCAGATTTTAAGCACAGGCCCTATGTGAGCACTGATCACTAAATTAGTAAGTCACTTATTTTGATACTACCTTCTGTGCTCAAGCATGGTTAGCCTTTAAACCTGGACTGTTAGTATGGCTTGAGGACTGAGGTTGGTAAACACTGCTGTATATGGTCAAATCTGCTCAGATGTGCAGGGCCACCATCGGGGAGGGGGGGTAGGGGGACGACACGGACGGTTGGAACTTCAATCCAGGGCCCAGACCAAGAGGGTGTCTGAGTTTCACCAGGATGTACCGGTGCCGGACCTGATTGGCTACCTGTCCGAGAGTTCTGATTGGCTCACAGCTGTCACTAAATTCATATTGCCGCAGTGGCTCTGTCCCTTCGTGGCTGCCTGTGGGTGCGCAGCTGGTCTAGCCCCAATCCACACTGCTGCCACCCCGGCCCCCTCTCAATGGTAAGCTGTGTGGGCTCCAGGAAAGGGGGCAGAAGGAGAGGCTGGAGCTGGGTGGGGGTGGTGCAGGCAGTTGTATGTGTCTATGGGGCAGTTTGTGTGTGTATATCTATGGGGCAATGTGTGTGAGTGCGTCTATGAGGCAGTATGTCTATGTGGAAGTGTGTGTATGTGTGTGGCTACGCAGCAGTGTGTGTGGTGAGGGGCCCCTATCAATTTTGTCAGTCCCGGGCCCCATCATTTCTCATGGCAGCCCTGTAGATATGAGACCGAGTAACAGAATTGAACAACTAAATCTATTCCACAAGTAGCTGAGTAGAACAGGCATTTTGGGTAATAGCAGACAATCAGATATCAATGTTTATTTTTTCATCAGCATTAGAAAAATTACAGACAGAAACTGATTGTTTCAGTCAAGACCTGATGTTCTGTACAGTTACCAGCGGAAGATTTTCAGAAATGTCACCTGGACAAAAAATAATAAAACTTGCAGATTTGTTACAATACTTCAAAATTTACTTCCAGTTGGTACAGTAAATTAATAAAAGATTCACATTCTTAGGCAGGACAAAATACATTGTATATTGTTTATATTGATTAACTTTATGAAACAAATGCAGAAACTTGTTTTCAATGTTGCTCTAAAAACTGTTTTGATGCAAAAACCCTGTTAAGAAATTCTACGACCCTGTTAATACATAGTAACCCTGGCCTCCAGCTTAAATAATAATGCAGTGAATCTGTCTAATACATTTGAGGCTGACACCACACTTCTTACATAAACAAATTGTTATATCTGAAAACAAAAGCCAATCCTTAATGAAAGAGCTTTTACAAAAAAAATCTGTCATCCTCTGTCATAAATATTTCCACACTAAATAAAAATGTATAAGAGAAAATATTTTGCTTTTCACCCCATAAATTGCAATAAAAATAAATCTCTAACAAATACTGGCCTTAAATATCACACAGTGATAAAGAAAAGATTAATATACTATATACACTTAAAAAAATAATGTGTGGACTAGAGCTTTATAAGCATACAAATTTAAAAGAAAAAAATGAACAGCCTCAATTTTTAAACCAACATTGCAACCATGTAGAGAGTTGTATGACTGGGATGCACTATTTAAAATAAGGAAATTTGCAAACAGAAATGTGTTGTAATAAACTGAAATGTAAAATGTGGATGATTCAGCTGGCACCGCTCGTCTGTGTTCTCTGTCTTGTTTGGAACAGCTTATTGTACTGTCTGCAGGCAACAGAAAAAGCAGAAGCCTGAGGAGCAAATCACAGCAGATGGCTACACAACAAGCTCCACTGTACACCACAGGAAGTGGAAAACTGAACAAAAGAACTGAAAGCACAATGTAGCGCCTGTTCGCAGCTTCAGAGTATATATGTATTATGCTGTGCATGAAAACATAGGTTTATTAACTCACTATGGTCACTTTTTTAAATCAATCTGCAGAACAGATACTGTAGATTATTACTGTATTTCATACATATGCTCCCAATCAGAAAACAGTGGACGACAGAAAAAATGTGGATGTACTGTACCTCTTAGAAGAATATTCAATTGGCCATGTACTGTTAGTAAAGTTTTTGCACCTATCACCCAAAAAAAGGCTTTTTGCCAGTAAAAGCGTTTCCATTTTTTAAACTATCCAATTGCAAATGTGCACAATAATTCATGCCGGCAAAACCAGAGAAAAGTGTAGGTGACATTGCGGAAATCTGCCTTTACCCGTTTTTGCGAATCATGAAAAAATACAATTTTTTGTGTGAAAACAGGTTATGGCGGGCAATTGAATATCCCCCTTATACTAAAACAAGGAAAGTGGATTCAGGAAACAAATAGCAAAAGTACGGTTATTGTATACAGTATATATAATATGTGTGTATTAATGGAACCAAAGCGCTAGTTGTCTGATGACTGCATGGAGGAAATGCCCTGCATTATCCCTATTGCCACCATGGGATCAGTATGAAATACCTACAATGGTTGTCAGTATTTTGACCGCATCACGCTACCACGGGAACAGCATTTAAATAAAGTGTGCCATGAGTTTAGCCCCACATACTTCCAATTAAACCTGTTCTATCTAGAAGTATTATATGTATACAAAAAACTAAAATAAACTGGCCCATTTAATTTGGATCCATTGTAAAACAAATATGTGCATTTCCCCTTTATTTTATTTCCTTATTTTTAACATAAATATTAATGCACTGTATATACAGTAGTAGGTAGTATATCCACTTCTCACCAACAAATAGTGACTTTAGGGTAATGATGAATCTGAGACTTGGATGATCTAATTACTGTATTTAAAATTAATTTTATTCTTTAAAAAAAACTATATAAACTATTATGTCCTAATACTAATTGTATATATTTTTTATTCTTACATTTGTAAAAACAAAAAAACAAAGAGAAAGATAAAAAGAGAACCAGATTTTTACTAATGAACACTAACTAGAACGTTTGTCAGAAAAAGTAGTGCATATTGTGTATGAAGCTGCATATTGTATACTAAGCTTTTTCCTGTTCTTCTTACCAACTTGATGAAAAAACAAAAATGATATTGTACCAAAAAGTACAAGACACACAGGATTGTAATTATGGATGTGACAGGTTAAATTATTCTTTACATATATCTATAGTAGATTGTGTTATTATCACGCCTGTTGTTGGAAGTAGATTTTATTTATCAATGTCCATTTTCACTTAAAAAAATTAAAACACCATCAGAAAATTTCAACAGCACTGGCCAGAAAAATCGGAGGAGGAATTCCTACATAAAACGGTTTAACATTGCAGATTATGGTTGGATCTTGTTGTAACACAATGTTCATTACATTTAGTGAATTAGCTCCATAATAGAATAACTCCATGTAATTATTAATAATTTTAGTAATGAAGATTACCTATACTGTTACACCTTGTTTTACAACTTTAGAAGCTACTATCAATTTCAACCTACCCAAGTATTATGCACAATCAGTTGCACTGTGATGAAGACCGATCACACTTTAAGTGCCTTTCGTTATCTGGGCTAATGCAAGCATTTCCTAATCCCTTGTGGAGATTTCATATCCGTGTCATCATCATTTCCCTTTATTACACATAGAACTACTTCGCCAAAAAGCAGAAACTCTCCTAGCAGCGATTATACCTTGCAGACACTTACAGGAAGCCACGCCCGCAGCCCCACTGCTCCCTGCATGTCCAATTTTAGAATCTAAAATTTGGTCAAAAGTCTCTTGTCCTTTTTTGTCACGTTTTAGACGTTTTTAGACCTTGTTTCTCCATTATATTCCACAACTTGCGAAGGTTAGACTGAGTGATAACATCATCTGGCTTGAACTGGAGAGCTTGAAGGTAGTTGGCTTCTGCCTCTTCTAATTTACCATTGAGATGAAGAATGGCTCCCAGATTCATCAAGGCAGCAGGGTACTGGCAATAGAAACAAGAAAAATAAAATAAAGTAAATGGACAGATTAGCTCAATCTATAAACAAAGCATAAGCAATAAGTAAGAGTTTCCCAATCTCTGACATTACAGTCCTGGTATTAAGGAAAACAATGCTTGAGTCCAGATAGATAAATCAAAGTGACTGATGTACTAATTAAGTCATCTGTGCTCAAGCATTTAAATACTGGACTTTCATGGCGGAGTTTGAGAAACTCTGTGTTAAGTTATTAGTTAGTGCTTGGGTGGAGGCATTTAAGTCCAGAGGAATATGAATCCTTCCTTTACGTATACATTCACAGGGATTTGTTGTAAATCCCAAAGTATAAAAAGTATAAAGTTTTGCAGAACAATCCAAAGTGAGTGTTATAGGTTTATACTTTACAACTGTAACATAAGCTGAGAGAACAAGCTACAATGGGTGGCACTCTCAATGGAAGATTTTGTATCTATTACAAAAAAAAAGAAAAAGAGATGATAATGATCATGAATATGGCATAAGGTTGGATTTGGGTTTTTACAAAGACAAGTGAAATTTGAGTATTAAACAAATACAATCTGCACTGAGAAGAGATAAACCTGGTATAGTGAATATTTATATACAACATATATGATAACAAGGACATTAAAAGAAAAATAATCCATAATAACTACTGTTCAATATTTATACTGCTAAAAATACAATGAAAAATGTGGTTAAAGAGCATATAAACTGTTACAGGTGAAAGGGATCAAGAATGCAACAAAAAAGCAAGAAGGACATAAGTTCAGCAAAGAAAGAAACTAAAGAATAGATTGCTACAAGGATAGGCTAAAATGTTCTTCAAGGATACACATGTTAAAAATAGATAAAAGAGGACTATAAAAGGCAATTTGTATATATGAAAGTCATAAGAGAACAGGAGTGCATTCAGAGTCAAGGAGCTTCATTTCTTAAATATATATGGAAAGGGGGTTTGGACTGCACACCATAATTCTAATCATAATAAGATGTGCTACTATGCTGAGATATGTAGTACTACAAAGAAAACAAGAGAAAGTGCAGGTGCACACTCTAAATTGTAGTTGTGCTGGCCTTGGGGGTCCCACCTGATGAGGTCAGCTGGCCGCGGTAGGTGGGCCCATATTTTTGCCCAAAATTATGCCAAGTACCTCAATTTTTCTTGACAATAAGAATGGGGAATTGTAATATATTTATTTTTTTGGGGGAAATGCATTTTAATAATCTATACAAATCTTTATATAGAAGATATTGGTGTTATCAAGCTATTTAAAAATGGGAACTGAGGAGGAGGGGAGCAGGCACAAGGGCAGTGCCATGCCCGCACAGGAAAAACTCACTATGCAGCCCAAATAACAAGCAAAAGGAGGGGTAGTCCATGAACATCTCCTGGATGAGGCCTAAGTGTTATCTCTTGCATAGTCCTAGTAGTCAATCATCACCTTTGAACTGGGTAGTCTATATTTACTTTAGCAGGCTGACGTGTGGTCCTGTTACTGATGAGCACCTGCACAGCTGTTTCTATTTTCAATTGACAGCCTCATAATTTTTCAAGTTTAATAAACAAGATCATAACATTAAGAAGACTCTGTAACATATACATACAAATGTGTTGAACATACAAAAATAGTAGACTGCCAAAATCTCGAAGCAATCACACAATATGAAGACTCTAATGTAGGAAAAAGCTCCCTGCTACACTTATCATTAAATTACAGCATTCAACAATAGCACATATAGCAACAAGATAAAACTGCATTGATGTGCCATAGATATGAAATACAAATTAGTTATTTTTTGGTATATGTGAGTAATAGAAATCTTCCCTGCTGTATGTGACAAGGATGAAAAAGAAAATAGTGTTGTGATGCAAAAACAAAACAAAAACCTCGCCTCCAAGCAAACTGTACGTTAATGATAAGTACTGCTTATAAAGGCTCTTAAAAGCCACAATAAAGATGTTATCTGTACATGCTGTTTTTACTTTTAGCAGAGTTTTAGTGTATAAAAGCAGAGCATTCTATTGTTAATACAATGAATGTGGTGTTTGAAAGGACTATAGAATTACATTTTCTATTTGGTCAATTGTGCTTATTACTTCGGGATACAAATTTGATGTACAGGGTAGAAAAAATTGTATCAATCTCTCTTTGCCAGATCTCTGACATTTGTAAAACTCTCTAGATTATAAATTGACTCCAACATGTTATTGCAAGAGATTATAACACACGAATCAAGGTCCCCACACATCAGTGGCGAATTGCTGCAATTTCCCTGTCACCTGACATCCGGATCCGGCAATCAGGAATATTAAACATGCTTAAAAAATCTCAATTGACTGATTCGGACTGAAAATGTTCGGTATTGGCATATTGGGGTTTTTAAAATTAAGAATTTTCCATATTCCACCATGGCTCACCGATCTTTGCTGGCCATTGCTGTTGGATTGAAGAAACAGGGCTCTGAAAGTATGGGGGCCTTAAGACTAACTGGCAAACTTTTGGAATAAGAGGGCAATGAAAGATAGACAAAAAAAAAAATGCATACCCACATATTTAAACACTATGACAGTGGTTCTCAAACTTTTTTGAATCACGGTGCCCTAGGCCAAGTATCAGAATTTCTTTCACGTCACCCCTAGGCAGTGGTGCAAGTAGAAATATTTTCATAGTGGTACAGAGTGCCAAAAATGGGCGTGGTCATGTGTTCTGAGGGGGCATGGCAACATGCTGCTAGTGGGAGTGGCTACATGACACTAGCGACGTGATCACACGACAGCCCATTTTTTTCATCTGGGGGCAAGGCTAAAAATATATAGTAATGCCTCCAGTATAATAGAAATATATACTGATACCTCCAGTATAATATAAATATTTAGTGATACCTCCAGTATAATAGAAATATATAGTAATGCCCCAATTTAATAACAATATATAGTAATGCCTCCATTATAAAAGGAAAACACAGCCACTGTCACACTCCCAGTAACCCTGACAAAGTGGGAGTAGCCATCATACTGGCAATAACCATGGTCTTGTTGCTTTGTGGCACATTATAATTGTGGTAATGGCAAAGTGTGTACCCGCTGCCAAATTCTTATGGGTACTCCGTACCCGAGCGTACCTGCATACTTGCACCACTGCCCCTAGGCCAAACGTTTCTTATTGAGAAATTTAGAAAGAAATATTAAATTAAGTAAATTGTCCCTCGATGTTGGGCTGCAAGCTTAAATGCATTGTACAATCCATGTACTAAAACCTCATTATTTATGTACTGATGTATTGAGGTGAGTGAGCTTACTAAGGCAAGTGCTGGGCTCTCAGATATATATATATATATATATATATATATATATATATACATACATACACAGTTGTGCTCATAAGTTTACACACCCTAGCAGAATTTGTGACTTTCTGGCCATTTGTCAGAGAATATGAATGATAACTCACAAACTTTTCTTTCACTCATGGTTAGTGGTTGGGTGAAGCCATTTATTGTCAAACAACTGTGTTTACTCTTTTTAAATCATAATGACAACAGAAACTACCCAAATGACCCTGATCAAAAGTTTACATACCCCAGTTCCTAATACCGTGTATTGCCCCTTTTATCATCAATGACAGCTTGAAGTCTTTTGTGGTAGTTGTGGATGAGGCACTTTATTTTCTCAGATGGTAAAGCTGCCCATTCTTCTTGGCAAAAAGCCTCCAGTTCCTGTAAATTCTTGGGCTGTCTTGCATGAACTGCACGTTTGAGATCTCCCCAGAGTGGCTCAATGATATTGAGGTCAGGAGACTGAGATGGCTATTTCAGAACCTTCACTTTATTCTGCTGTAGCCAATGACAGGTCGACTTGGCCTTGTGTTTTGGATCATTGTCATGTTGGAACGAGAATATGAATGATAACTCACAAACTTTTCTTTCACTCATGGTTAGTGGTTGGGTGAAGCCATTTATTGTCATACAACTGTGTTTACTCTTTTAAATCATAATGACAACAGAAACTACCCAAATGACCCTGATCAAAAGTTTACATACCCTGGAGATTTTGGCCTGATAACATGCACATAAGTTGACACAAACGGGTTTGAATGGCTACTAAAGGTAACCATCCTCACCTGTGATCTGTTTGCTTGTAATCAGTGTGTGTGTATAAAAGGTCAGTGAATTTCTGGACTCCTGAAAGACCCTTGCATCTTTCATCCAGTGCTGCACTGACGTGTCTGGATTCTGAGTCATGGGGAAAGCAAAAGAATTGTCAAAGGATCTGCGGGAAAAGGTAATTGAACTGTATAAAACAGGAAAGGGATATAAAAAGATATACAAGCAATTGAGAATGCCAATCAGCAGTGTTCAAACTCTAATTAAGAAGTGGAAAATAAGGGATTCTGTGGAAAGCAAATCACGGTCAGGTAGACCAACAAAAATTTCAGCCACAACTGCCAGGAAAATTGTCCGGGATGCAAAGAAAAATCCACAAATAACTTCAGCTGAAATACAGGACTCTCTGAAAAAAAAGTGGTGTGGTTGTTTCAAGATGCACAATAAGGAGGCATTTGAAGAAAACTGGGCTGCATGGTCGAGTCGCCAGAAGAAAGCCATTACTACGCAAATGCCACAAAGCATCCCGCTTACAATACTCCAAACAGCACAGAGACAAGCCTCAAAACTTCTGGAACAAAGTCATTTGGAGTGATGAGACCAAAATTGAACTTTTTGGCCACAACCATAAATGTTACATTTGGAGAGGAGTCAACAAGGCCTATGATGAAAGGTACACCATTCCTACTGTGAAACAAGGAGGTGGATCGCTGATGTTTTGGGGATGTGTGAGCTACAAAGGCACTGGAAACTTGGTCAAAATTGATGGCAAGATGAATGCAGCATGTTATCAGAAAATACTGGAGGAAAATTTGCACTCCTCAGCCCAGAAGCTGCGCATGGGACGTACTTGGACGTTCCAACATGACAATGATCCAAAACACAAGGCCAAGTCGACCTGTCATTGGCTACAGCAGAATAAAGTGAAGGTTCTGGAGTGGCCATCTCAGTCTCCTGACCTCAATATCATTGAGCCACTCTGGGGAGATCTCAAACGTGCAGTTCATGCAAGACAGCCCAAGAATTTACAGGAACTGGAGGCTTTTTGCGAAGAAGAATGGGCAGCTTTACCATCTGAGAAAATAAAGAGCCTCATCCACAACTACCACAAAAGACTTTAAGCTGTCATTGATGATAAAAAGGGCAATACACGGTATTAGGAACTGGGGTATGTAAACTTTTGATCAGAGTCATTTGGGTAGTTTCTGTTGTCATTATGATTTAAAAAGAGTAAACACAGTTGTTTGACAATAAATGGCTTCACCCAACCACTAACCATGAGTGAAAGGAAAGTTTGTGAGTTATCATTCATATTCTCTGACAAAATGGCCAGAAAATCACAAATTCTGCTTCTAGGGTATGTAAACTTATGAGCACAACTGTATATATATATATATATATATATATATATGTATATATATTTATATATATAATCAAAACACTTAAACTGAATCTGGACCGCATTTGAATTAAATATTGAAAGAGCAAAAGAACCAGTTTGTATCTGCATGTATGAAGACTTTAAAAATTATAATGGATAAAATCATCCATGGGCTGATCAGAACTGTTGAATGTTTATACGTTTTGTCCATATACGTGTGCACACAGTCTTCTGGGTCCAAAGGGGCCCACACCCATATAAAAATACTTCTATGGAGTCACGTATTGGCTAAAATTGCAGAGCAGCAGAAATCACTGGGAAAATGAAGCAACCATTTTCCTGGAGATTTGCACTTGCGAAATAGAAAAATCACCAGAAACATGGTGCAGATGACATTTTTCCGGAGGCTTACACAAAAAGTCAGAGTCTATGTCGTCAGAGAGGAGGAGGTCCATACTGAGCCAGCACAAGGGCCCTCTCATCTCTTAAACAATCCCTACACGCGTGACGTGTAACTGTATTCTGGCAGTAAATAATGGTTCAACATATTGAATATTAATTATAGTTTAGTGTCTGGCTAGTTACAATCAAAATAATGCCTAATCTAATCAGAATTTGTGTTAATAAGGCTTTCACATAAATTAAACAGACATTAGTATTATTATCACTACGGGGGGGGGGGGGGTACTGACGGGAGAGATGTGTGCTGAGCGATCTTAACACAGACCGCTCAGCACACATCTCTCCACCCGCTCAGCACAGCGCGATGTGCTGAGCGAGGGAACGGACAGACGGACGAGGGGCCGCTCACTTCACACAACGCTGAAGTGAGCGATCCGCTAGATTGAGCCTGCATGCATGCAGGCTCAATCTAGCACCGGTGATACCGATGCGCGGGGCCACGCATCGCTGGGGGGCATACACATGGCAGATCCGTGCTTAAAATCTATTAGCAGCTGTCTTTTTTTTTTTTTTTACTGAAAAAAACACATTTTCGGACCTTTGTATTTTTTCTTGTGGCTTGGTGAAAGCAGGCTATTTTTCTGGGTTTTTTATCTTTGTGACCTGCTACGGTCCCAATCCCCCCCCCAAAAGAAAAAAAAAAAGGAAAAAGAAATCTTTGATAATAGCTGCAGAGGGGACTAACTGAAAAGGCCCGGAGGATCAATGAGCCTGCAGTAAATTGCCACAGCTAACTGAATTCCCCCTTAGTGAGACAGTGAGACTTATCTTATTACTTTGCTGTAACAATATGAGGAGATCTGGGCAAACAGGACGTTTTCGTCTATGGCGGTACCACTTTGCTAGATAGGGAGAAGTCCTATGACTGGTGAAAAGTGGGCTTTTCTCTGTTTCATGAATAGAGACCTTAAGTTATTAATCGTTAATCATATAAACACAGCTTAAGGAAATGCAATTTATGTATATCTTACGTTTCCTGAAATTTTTAAAAGCTCAGTAAGACAATCAAATAATATCCAGGCACATAAATGTGTGTAATACAATTTAATTGCAATGCGTTCTGACATGGTTTTCGGCTCCATACAGCCAGCAAGCCTAGTAGAGATGACCTGGCACTTCATATACACAGTTCTCACCTTACAGATTAGGAGTACTTTGGATTTTTAAGAATGACAGTGCCACTTGCAATTACTGGTTTAAATTGGATTAAACACATCAAAGTAAACCGCAGTCTTTCATAGAGTAATATTTACATGCAATTTAAGTCACTTTACAGTGAAATGAACTAATTTATATCTAGCCATGGCCTGAAGCCATTGTCCTAAAATGAAATGTTCAAAGAACTAGCACAGTCTATGCAATTCACATCTTTCATTTAATCTGAAATTTACAGGAGCCATGGGAGTTCAATGGGAGGCTATTAACAGCATGAGGCATAAATATATTTAGCTGAAGTTTTATTTTCATTAGGAGTTGCATCAACACTGCCCAAGGCTTGGAGCAAAAAATAAAACAATGACTTAGAAATGAGCCCCTGTCTATGAGTAAACACACAAATCTTAATGGTGGTCACTTTCAGATCGCTTTTTATCGACAGTGCATAGTTTATTAATCACACCAGATAATGTTGGAAACTGACAGTCCAATAACAGCCAATGATTGTGTGGCACTGACTGGTGTGCAGCAGCCATCTTCCACAGTACTAAAGCATGGCAGTAACAGACAAACATGCTGAGGTCTTGAAAAACCATAAGAGGAATAAATGTGCATAAATACTAATTTTAAGGTAATCAAGTACTGACCAGCTAAGTAAGAGGAAAGGAAGACCATATGCCTGATTGTCAGTGTGACGCAAGAGGGTTTGCAGATGGATCTGGTGGATCTAAGCATACTGCACATACACCTTTGGATGACCTTGTGACTGCGCATATGCCGAATCAGTAATATGCACATGGACAGACCGGTCAGAACACTCTTTCCATTCTGTGAACTGTTCCATCTAGTGGGAGTGTCATAGGCCAGCAATCCAGCTTCCATACGGTTTCAGATGTCTAGCACCCAGTATGGAGAGGGCGCATGTCCAGAGACTAATGACTGACCGTTGTGGCTGCATATGAAAAACCAATGCGTGGGTCAGCATTCCACGTATGGACACTCAAAGGTATGGAATACAGAGGGTGATTCTTGTATTAGCATAAGCCAGTAAATAGGCACCGGATGTAGCATGGAAAAGCGTTTGACGATGTGTCTGGCTTAGAAACAGCCGCCATGTGCGCATATTTATTTCTGGATATAGGGACTAATGTAAATGATAGAGATTCGCAGAAACTAAATTTAAAGAAAGTAAAGTAGTAAGCTCATCCTTGCCTACTCTCCCAAAATGTCCAGGAAACTGCAGGATTTAGGGTAGATCAGCCTCAAGTGGGTGATCCAGGGGCTTGATGAGGTTTTATCAAAGCTTGCATGTCCACTGCCCAATGTCCCACAGGAAAGCACTGCACACTGCCTAATGTCCCATAGAAAAACACTGTACAAGAAGCGGTGGATCCTTGATGATGCAATTTGCACTGCTACTTACCTGCCCACTTCTACCTGCACTCCTGGATCTACCTAAAGGGAATATTTAAAGGCTTTATACTTGATTAAATTCTTCCAGCAGACTATAAATGTAAGCACTTTTCAGACAATTGTACTATTTAAAAAATAAATAAATAAAAAATGAACTACAATATATAGAAAATGTCTCAGATTATGCACAGGGAGATACAGGCCAGCAGGCGGCATCCAGTCACAATTATAGGTGGGGGACCTGGCCGTGGGTGCAGAAGGGGGAATAGGCATGTTCCACTGGGTGTGTGCACAGCATTTAGCCAGTCCCCGCACTTACCTAAAGTGCCTCTTTCCCACATCTCCTCTAGCTCCCAGTGAAGAGACAGACTCTCTCTGAATCCAAGATGGATGATGTGAAACTGCTGTATCCAAATAGAGCAGTCGCACATCAACCATCTTGGATTGAAAATAACGCTGCATCTTCCCTTTGAGTCTCAATAATTACCGTGGCCCGGGCAGAGTCATTAGTGTATGCAGGAGCGGCTCTTGCCGCGAGCAAGCAGGCTTTTTGCCCGGGGTGCCGCAGTCCTGAGGGAGCTGGTGCCACTGCCGCCTGACCCTCCCACATGCTGTCGTGCACCGCACGGCATTGTGGGAGTGTCCGCAGGCGCTAGAGGTCATAATTGACCTCTAGTGTCTGTGCTGTGCTATGGAAGAAAAGGCATGACGTATCTCCCATAGATCCGAGGAGCGGCGGCCGGTCACGAAGGACAGCAGCAGCAGTCTGGAAGCAGGAGCAAAACTACTGGGGGCACAGCTACGGGGGGGCACAGCTACGGGGGGCACAACTACTGAGGGCACAGCTACAGGGGTAAAACTACTGGGGGCACGCAAAACTACTGGGGGCACAACTACTGAGGGCACAGCTACGGGGGTAAAACTACTGGGGGCAAAACTGAGGTCAAAACTACTGAGGGCACAGCTACTGGGGGCAAAACTACAGGGGGCACAACTACTGAGGGCACAGCTACTGGGGGCACAACTACAGGGAGCATAACGGTGTCCATGCCCCTTTCCTATGAAGCCACACCCCTATTTTTTGCTGCGCGCCTGATTCACCTGGGGGGAGCCAAAGTAAACTTTCGCCCTGGTCGCCACAAGGTCTAGAACTGGCCCTGAGTGTATGCATGTACTGGGGAGGGGTTGATAGGACGAGTAGTGTATTCCCGGACCCGGAGGGGTGGGGTGGCATTTGCCATCATTGCCTATAGCGTACACTATGTAGAGTTTATCAGAAGAGGGATACAGAGGATCCGTCCCTGGCAATGGCCATCTGCACGTGTGGTCAGCAGACCACAAATGCACATTAGCACGGTAGGGTCCTGAAGGAGAAGTGAAGTGATCACTTCACTTCTATCACATCACAGACAGTATCTGTGCTTGGATGTGATTTTTAATATTTTTGAATTGGTACATTATTCCGTAATGCTGCAATAAGTGGCAATAAGCAATAATATTGGGTCTAAAATCTTTTTACCTACCTCTCAGTCTGTGTCTTGCTTGCCTTAAATGCTTTTACTCATGTCAAGATATGGTTACATACAAGCTCTGCCCCCTACAAAGGTGATAATATCTCAACGTGCAAGGGGTGAAGACCGATTACACTAGTGGGGGTAATTCCAAGTTGAACGCAGCAGGAATTTTTTTTAGCAGTTGAGCAAAACCATGTGCACTGCAGGGGAGGCAGATATAACATGTGCAGAGAGAGTTAGATTTGGGTGGGTTATGTTGTTTCTGTGCAGGGTAAATACTGACTGCTTTATTTTTACACTGCAATATAGATTGCAGATTGAACTCACCACACCCAAATCTAACTCTCTCTGCACATGTTATATCTGCCCCCCCGCAGTGCACATGGTTTTGCCCAACTGCTAAAAAATTTCCTGCTGCGATCAACTTGGAATTACCCCCAGTGTTAGGACACACATCAAATTACATGAGACTTTCTAATTATTTTTTTTGTTTGTTTTACGGAGAGCTCATGATATACAAACTCTTCTATACCTGCTAAACTAACTAGGCTTCTGCAACTAGATGAAACATATCGAAGTCACTGAGCAAGGGAGAAAAAAGTTTATTTAAATGTATTTAACAAAATGAAATCTGTTTTCCAGATACATATTTACATTTTCAAATATACATATATAGATTATCTTTAGCTTTTTTCATCAATGGTTTTAAGTAAAAGCATTACATTTTAAGTGGTACAGATGTGTCCTCTCACAACTTTGCTCCATGCGCTAAGTCGCGTTACACATTATGTGCGAGTGCCGTGTGACTCGGTAGCACCGCAAGTCTTTTTATTTGCTTTTTTGCAATAGGATTATGCAATATGTAATGCAATAGGACGCACAAGCAGCTTCTGCTGATTAAAATGATATGCAACATGCCTATACTCTGTGTGTAATAGCGTTTCTATCTGCATCCGAAATGCAAACACTAAATACAGTAATAGTCACACCCAGAATGGTATCCAGTCTCTAGGTCGACCAGGGACGGATCTAGACTTTTCTTTAGGGGGGGGCGGTTTACTGTTTAATCTTGACTCCTCCCTCTACAGTCCCAACTCCTCCCATTTGCAATCCTAACTCCTCCTCTCTCAATTCTGACTGAACTTTTTGAGTGAGACTGAGATAGAGCTTTGTGATTGTTCTATGTACATGTGACTGTGCTATGGGGTAATTGTATTTATTAGCCCTAGTACCCACACACCAGCAAGTGAGGGGCAAATGCTCTGTAACCCTTGCTCTCCTGGCTCCTCTGTGCTGCTGTGGTATAAGCTGCAGCACATCGTTCTGCCTAAGGCTCTCTCAAGAGAGCTCTCTTCTGCTCAAAAGTGGGCGTGGGTATGACTGTGTTAGGGGGGGCGGTCGCCCCCTTCGCCCCCCCCCCTAGATCCGGCCCTGAGGTCGACCACACTTAGGTCGACATGCATTAGGTCGACATGGCAAAAGTTGACAGAAGTTTTTCACAATATTTTGAACTTTTTCATACTTTCTGATCCACGTGGACTACAATTGGGACCGGTAACCTGTGCCGAGCGCAGCGAGGCTCCTTGCCCGAAGCACGGCGAGGGGACACGGTGCACTAATTGGGGTTCCCATTCTACAAAGAAAACAACACCAAAAAATAAAAAAAAACCTCATGTTAACCTTTTGTCATGTCGACCTTGCCAATGTCAACCTATTTTAGGTGTCGACTTAGTTACTGTCAACCCTATGATCCACACCCCACAGAATATAGGCATCCTGCATATAATTTTAATCAACAGAAGCTGCTTCTGTGTCCAATTGCATTACATTGCATCTAAGACACATTTCCGCGGCCAATGACGCAAAAAAAAAGCCCACTGCATGGCATGGCGTGACTTGAAGGGCTGTTTAGCGTGACTGCAGCAATGATGTAAGAGGACACATCTGTATTTTTTTTTAATCTAAAGCAGATGTAATCACAAATAAATAATTTACTTAAAGCAAAAATGAATTAACAGTACAACAATAGCGAACAAATCATGTCAGAGATCCTTTGTGATTTTTTGAACATTAAGGAATCACTTTATACAATCACTTTGTAATTTTAAGGTAAGTATGAAACATGAAGTTAAAATATATTGTTAAGTGTTAACATTCCACTACAGCAAGTAGTATGAGCTTCCCAATCCAGTAAGAAGCTCAGTCTTAATAGTATCTCAAACAGCTGAGTTTGCAGATATTTGAGTTATTACTAGTCCCTCTTGTCATATGTCGTCATGCGGAAGGGGGCGGGGCTGGCAGTACCGGCAAGCAGAGAAATGCCCAGAGCCTACAGGGGTGCTGTTTCATGCTGCAGTCTGCATGTCTGGAGTGGCTAAAGGACGCTGCGGCAGCGCTGCAGCAGAGGGACTGAGGAGCGCAACGGTGCCACCCATGGAGCACACCCCTAGTTACAGCCCTGGGTGTACATAGTTATGTATAGTATATAAGCACTTTGCAGCAGTTATTGCATGTTTTTATTCAGATCAGTAATCTAAAACCTTTGATTTGTATTAATGTTTTCAAAGCTCTTTCATTAATAATGAATGAAACAAAAATGTAATTGAGGTGTGAAAAATACTGTCCAAGTCCAAAATACCTTATTGTAAATTAAAATGTTAAGTCTTTGTTAAACATCTATTTCCGAGTGAATTCCCTATTCACAGCCTAATGCTAAGTATAATGAAGCAGTTATATTATCTTAACTAAAAAATTATGAATAACCAAACCGTGCAAAACTAGGATATCCGAAATCACTTAGGGAAATGGAAAGCAAAGTCACTTCTCTTACATGAACAAAGAAGGAAATCCCACGATGATGATTGGAAGAGCGGATTTTCATACTCATGACATTATTTTTGTTCCATATTTCTAACCAACAATTCAGCAAGTCAGTCAGAGTGAATTTCTCCAATTACAGATAATGTCCGTTGACATCCACCTCTTCAGTGCTCATGCCCATACATTCATTGTGAACCGTAATTTCTGTTTACATAAAGGCAATCTGTCTAAATGTAAACTGATCACATATAAACTGTGATTGCAGAAGAGGAAGTTATCCCATACTTCAATTAAACTAGTCACTCCCTGAGGAATTACTTTGTCAAACAAATTAAATTCCAACATCATGGAAATTGGTTCTTTTTTCCAAATAGAATATGCACTAATTGCTAAGGAATTGAAATAGATGCATATATGCTCAAAGACAGCTAGCATATTAATTCAACTATGCGTTTCACATATGAATCACACATAAACATAATTTATTTATTTATTAGCAGTTTCTTATACAGTGCAGCATATTCTGTTGCGCTTTACAATTAGAACAACAGTTATAGAACAAAACTGGGCAAAAACAGACAGACAGAGGTAGGAAGGCCCTGCTCGCAAGCTTACAATCTATAGGGAAATAGGCATTGATACACAAGGATAGGTGCTACCTATTTCATAATGGTTCCCCAGATTGCTAGGTTCTTAGTGGTTTGTATGATGTGATCACCCAGCAATGTTGGAAGACAAAATGTGAGGTTATGTGGACTGTACAGAGGGGATGTAACTGGATAGGGAAGCATTGAAGGTTATGTGTGTGGGTCTGGAATTTGGTAGGCTTGTCTGAAGAGGTGAGTTTTCAGGGAACATTTAAAGGTTTCGAGACTAGAGGAGAGTTTTATTGTGCGTGGGAGGGCATTCCACAGAGTGGGTGAAGCCCGGGTAAAGTCCTGTAATTTTGAGTGGGATCAGTACTAAATGCCGCCGGCCGGAATCCCGGCGGTCGAAATACCGACGCCGGAATCCCGACCACACAATCCCGACAGGGGTGGCGAGCGGAACGCAGCCCCTTGTGGGCTCGCTTCGCTCGCCACGCTGCGGGCACGGTGCCTCGCTACGCTCGGCACACTATTATATTCTCCCTCTATGGGTGTCGTGGACACCCACGGAGGGAGAATATGTCGGGATTGTAGCGGTCGGGATTCCGGCGTCGGTATTTCGACCGCCGGGATTCCGGCCGGCGGCATCTTGACCGCTTCCCGGAACAGGTAATACATGTGGATGAGAGACGCAGATCTTGTGCAGAGCGGAGAGGTCTGGTAGGGAGATATTTTGAGATGAGTGAGGAGATGTATGATGGTGCAGTTTGGTTAATAGCCTTGTATGTAAGTAAAAGTATTTTATATTTGACACGGTAGAATACTGGTAACCAATGGAGGGACTGACAGAGCGGATCAGCAGATGAAGGGAAACTATCTAAAATACATTATAGTTAACATAAAAGTCTCTAGATACAAACTATTTTTCTTAAACCACTGAAAGTTATTTGAATTCGTGAAATCATATTGTAGGTGCATTAAGAAAAATGAGTGAACAGTCAGGACCATGTGTTATACAGACCGTACATTACATACAGTTTACAGTGTAACGTTATGGTTGTCCATAAAAGTTAGTGCATAGAATATGGTCCAACATATTTCTGAAGAGATTTCTGGTTTTAGTGTGTGACAAATGTGAAGTTATGATATTAATATATCCCCATCCTACACTATGTTATTTGTGTTTGAAGATGATGGTTGGGTGCACTGCTTCTCTAAGATAAATATACAAAGGGCACTGAAAGAGTAATCTGTCTGTCAAAGAATGGGTAATATTAGAAGGATCAGTTCTCACTACTATAGTTTCCCTGGAGTCCACACACCTTCTATTTTGCAGAAAAATAGGAAATATCAGAAAAACAGAAGTGTTTCTTCCATTCAGTAATGAAAAAGCTACAAGCCACTCAGAATTGGATGAGCACTGCTGCATTGACAAGATGGAGGAGACCCTTACGCCTAGATTTATCAAGCCTTGGGAGAGTGAAAAATTGCACGGTGATAAAGTACCAGCGAATCAGCTCCTAATGGTCATGTTACAGGTTGTGTTAGAAAAATGACAGTTGGTACTTTACCACTGTGTTGTTTATCACTCTCCAAGACTTTATAAATCTGGGCCTTATCAACGTTCCCTTTCCCCCTATTATGGCTTCCTAAATTCTGCCATACCACATATTGCACCAACACAACTTGCTTCATAAAAAAAAAAAAACTTCTCAGAAAATAGCGGTGTCCAAAATAAGGTGAGAATTTGAGAACTTTTATGCCCCCATTTTGCCAATTCCTGTTTTGTCTCAATCTGAGTGATGAACTCACATTTTACCACTAGTGAGAATCATAGAAAGATTAGTTTTAGAAACTGCTTCATAAAGTCTTTGATTGTGATCAGAAGATGAGACACCCTGCTGCGTGTGTAGTGTAGCATGCATTCCTGGAAAACCAGAATGGACCAACTTTTGCCATGCCAAGTTGTTGAAGCAGGATGCTTCACATTCAGACACACTGCATACTTGAGCAAATCTGGATATTTGTATATGCTAATCTTACATGACATCATGACACATGTATGTGCAGTCACTCCCGTAGGCTTTTCAGAACAGAAAGACCTTTGATGGATTTTCTACCCCATACAGAGACTTTTCAGAGCAGGATTGCAGTAGGAACTCTGAAAGTGTGGCTATTTAACAAACTTTCAATTCAACCAATTCTGGCTGCATAAATATAATACTGTGGAATTTATTTCGTTATTCTCTAGTTTTTTTTACTGCCATTGGTGCGCATAAGCAGAATGCAATATTTGATTCTAATTTTCATAAATAACGTTGTTATAGCAACAGACATACACTCTGTGCCCACTTTATTAGGTAAGTATTTCTAGTACAGAGTAGGGTTCTCTTTGCTTAATGCAGTCTCAGACTGAGCATCTCACCTAACGTGCTTGGCATCTCAGATCTAATTCACAGTGCGCCACTTACACACTCCCAGGCTACGCTCCCGACATGCCCGCGTTTCTCTAGCTACCCCCCCATTAATTCCTCCAAACATTGGTTATCTGTCACTTTGTGAATAATTCCTGTGCGACTGCTGGTGTAAGACCATTGCAGCATATTCCCAGTGTTACTCTGGTGCATGCGCAGTGGGAAAAAAAACGCTCCACTGCGTATGAAATTGACACTGGGTTTTGCGACATTGTGTCTTAGCTGTAAGTAGCCATTTAAGGACTGCACATGGGGCCTAATTCAGATCTGATCGCAGCAGCAAATTTGTTAGCAGTTGGGAAAAACCATGAGCACTGCATGTGGGGCAGATATAACATGTGCAGAAAGAGTTAGATTTGGGTGGGGTGTGTTCAATCTGAAATCTAAATTGCAGTGTAAAAATAAAGCAGCCAGTATTTACTCTGCACAGAAACAAAATAACCCACCCAAATCTAACTCTCTGCACATGTTATATCTGCCTCCCCTGCAGTGCACATGGTTTTGCCCAACTGCTAACAAATTTGCTGCTGCGATCAGATCTGAATTACACCCCATGGTCAAGAAGAATCCTCATGTAGGCTGTAATATGCAACATGGCTAAACCCAACTGCTATAGGCACGATACGATTAGATGAGAGATGGGGCAATTTAATTTTGTGCTATGTGTCCATATAAACAATATATACATTAGTTATAATTTATCAATAAACCAAGTCAAACAATTCTATATTCATTGACTAATTAGTGTTGAAAGTGTTCAGGAACGGTAAATAAACAAAATGTGGGTATATTTATATGTTTAGATGTTTCTACAGACTACAGTAATACCCGTCTCTGTGTTCACCAATGACATAGTAATTATTACAAGATCCAGATAATAACCAGTAAATGCAGGCTAAAGTGATTATTTCATGCTGTGTAAGTGTTAAATAGTATGAAACCTCATAATTATCACATAAGCATGTGCTAACCCTCTTTTAATTTAAATGGCCTTGCAAGGGAGATAGGGGATAGGTATCTGATCTGCTATACCAGTAATCACTTACAAAGTAATCTAGCAGCTGTTTCCTAGAAGCCATTAACAGAGATTAAACAATTATTTACAATACTGCATAAATGACAGCTTCTCTATAGCTTTATCTCTCATGATTATATTATTTCTGTCACTAGCCATAAACTCTAAATGACACAGTTGTTATTATGGTAGATAAAAGATGCACCAAACAAACAAAAAAAGAAATCTATCTATCTATCTATCTATCTATCTATCTATATGTTCATCCCAGGTCTGGCACTCCCGGTTTCCAAATAGTACTGCACCGGTGCCCTCAGAGAAAAAATTATTTACATATGCAATAGGTGCGGCACTCAGGTTTCAATATTTTACTAATATTTTCATCCTGATGATCAATCTCGGCTGACATCGGCTGTTTGAGAGTGCAACTTTTTGTGAAAAAACACGGTAATTCTTACAGAAAATGAAATTACCGGGTGAAGCAGTTCCACCATTTCATGAAACACATGGGTCCTTTTTCTGTGTGCAAGGGTCGACCCAGGTTGAAATTCCCGAGACTTTGACCATGGAATCTTCCAGGGTCGGAGACACGGGAATTTCGACCCGGGTTGACCCTTTCACACATACAAAATATCCATGTTGATCTGCAAATTACCAGGTTGAAATTCTTATGTCTGTGTGAAAGGGAGGGGGGGGGGGGGGGAAGGGGTGTCAGGCAGGTCCCGGCAAAACGACCCGGCATCGCAATTTTTCGCTATCAGCCCCGCACCCGCCACTCAGGGGTGCTGGGGACAGCCTTGGGTTTCACCTCTTGCCCTTGGGTGCCTGGATTTAAGAGGTCCCCACTCCCTCAGGGAACCCCAGCCAGGGGTGACTAATTGGGGGGGGGGGGGGTAATGCCACGGCCGCAGGCTGTGGCATTATGTCCCTGGCAAGTGGAGCACGGTGCTGGTTTTAAAAAATACGAGGGACCCCTACGTTTTTTGTCCCCCGTATGTTTGGAACCAGGGCCGGATCAAGAGCCAGGTGCTGGTTTGATAAATACTGGGGAACACTACATATTTTTTCCTGGTATTTTAACAACCAGGACCATCTCAAAGAGCCTGTGGCTGGTAATGTTTGGGAGGGGGGACCCCACACAATATTTATTTTAATTTTTAACTATTTCAGATACTTTTACAAAGAGCACCATGCACATGACTCTACAAACACGCCAGCCAAAAGCAGTTCTATTTGAAAGTTCTATTTCTGTACGAATTCCATGCTTTTCCGTCAGTGTTTGGCTATTGTCGGCAGTGATTGAGAATACGAACTCTCAGTAAATTCCTGTGTTGTATAAATAAAATAACAGCCACGTTTGACCGATGGTCTATTGATTCGGATTTTTGTGGACATCCGTGTATCTCAATATGAACAGCCCCAACACTGCCGATATTTGTGTTTAGTAAATTACTGAGATGACACTTAGAAAAAAAAAGACAAACTCAAATGGATTCGGGACCTTTGTAATATTCCACCATTGTCTAATAAATTACTATACCCATATAAGACAAGTCACTTGGATATATTATCATTATGTTTTTTTTTAGAAGGGACCACATAAGCCCAGAGTATAGAACATATAAGAGAGTTAACAAAAGACAAAAGCAGGGAAAATAGAAGGACAAACAGGCAGTATAGGAAAACCAATAAGCAGGAGAATAAAACGCAATATACAGATGTAGCCAGGCTCATCGCTGCCGCCATGCATACATCCGTGAATACGCATCACGGCAACGACTAGCTGCCCCTATTCGCACCCATGATCTGTCAATGCAATGCGTAACAGGTGCGAATATACACGCATGCACACCGGCGTGCGCACGCATCGCAGCAACCTAGTTCCCGATCGCAACCACAACAAATATGGCTACATCTGCACCATGCAGAATACGTAATAATAGGTGACAGAAAACATGCAGGAGGTAAGGGACAAATTTAGTGCAAACTAAGCTATTACTTTGTAACACTTTGCTTAAATCAAGTCTCAGTCCTATTTTACTGGGTTTTTTTTTTTTACTGCTGTTAAAAATAGGCAACAAACATTTAAAATTACAAAATGGAAAATACTTTGTGAAGTTGATTATATCAAACTCAAGATGTAAGCGGTGCAAAGACGATGTCATACAGGCCTTGCAGGTAGCTGTATTTATTTAAGATGCAGACACACAAGTGCCAACTAGCTCAAGATGGTGGCTTGGGCCTTGTGTATTTTCCAAGCTTTACTTTAATATGCTTGAGGCGAGACTTCAAAGAATCTTCTCATTGTGACTTCATAGCCAGATGTGGGAGATACTTAAAAGTGATTTCAGTTAAAGATTATCCATTCAGTTTTCCATAAGGAGCTAGAGGCATATGTCACACCTCAAACTAAATTCAAACATTATAAAAGATGAACAGATGGTGAAGTAATAATTAAAAAAAGCACAAACAATTGAAGTATACTTCTCCTGTAAGAAAATAAATGTGTTTGTTCCACTGTTAGAATTAGCAGAAAGAGTAGTGGACAAGTGGAACAGCCTCCTATCAGAGGTAATAGAGTCTAATATAGTAGAGCAATTTAAATATGCTTGAGATATATATATAAGGACATCCTAAGAAAGAATAAAGGATTAAATCATTTTTGAGGTTATTACAAGTTTAGAAAAGGGGAAGACTAGATGGGCCAAGTGGTTGTTATCCGCACCAATTTCGGTTCCCATGTAACATAGAACTTAATAGTAAAATGTAAAACCTACTGTCTAAAAATCATGCATCTCCAGACACTTCACTAATGTGGGTTAAAAAACTGTCAGCGTTGGTTAAACAGTCAGTTTCATAAGATAGCAATAAAACGATTCCATGTAAATCACAGAAAAAGGGTTAATGTGGCCCCATGAGATGTGACTCAATACATCTTAAAGAACACCTCCACTGCTATAGTGGCCTGCAGCGTATAGCTATGCAATGGCCGTCGGGCTCCCAAGAGTCAAATTGCTCAATTGTGTTAAATAAATTATCCCTGCAAAATGCTGCTATCCACATATTCAGAGACACTTTCTTGTAGAGGTCATCACAAGTGTCCTTCAGGAGTATTAAATAGAGTCCGGTGTATACAAAGTAACAGATAACAGCTCCACAGGGAATGCAGAACAGCTCATTTCATCCATAACAGTATTCCAGCAAATATCTGGTAAAATAGTTGAATCTGCTATTTGTAAACCTAGTGTTACACATGATTTGTTATAGTAAACGGAAAATATTTTAAGGATAATTTGTATTCCTTATTGGTACTACTAAAAAAGAAAAAAATATTTTTCCCTATATAAATGGACAGATCTAATGAGAAAAAAGCAGTTGTATTTTGGTAACTACACGTTTGTAAAAAATAAATAAACTTACTGTAGATTAGTTTTAGAAACATCTTTACAAAGATTAACTCGTATCTTCTCATTATTAGCCAGAAAAGGAAAGAAAGAGAGGAGAGAAAGAAAGAGAGAGAGAGAAAAAAAGACAGAAAGAAAGAGAGAAAAAAGACAGAAAGAAAGAGAGAGGGAAAGAAAGAAAGAAAGAAAGAAAGAAAGAAAGAAAGAAAGAAAGAAAGAAAGAAAGAAAGAAAGAAAGAAAGAAAGAAAGAAAGAAAGAAAAGTTATCAATGTATGTGACTGAACTACCCTCTTAAATAATGATCTAATATTGTTTAATTAAAAATCCACAGTAGACAATGATGGATAGACCTTGGCTATTATTGCAAGTGTTAAGTAGGTTTAAAACATGTAATACAAAATAAATATAGTTAGGAATGCAATCTACAGCATGTTAACATTAGTTTGTGATGGCAATTGCCCTAGAACACAAGAATCTGAGTTTGGGGTGATTTGTGCATCTAAGAAGTTACTGTAGAGTAGCACACATAAATTTGTTGTGGAAGCTAATTTGTTAAACAATACAGCAAATTATATATGGAGTGCCCAGAAAATCATCTGTACCAATTTAACAGTGGTGATTGCTCACTACCAAATAAGCCATTATAGGAGGGAAAATGGTCAGATAAGCAGTATAAAACTCCAGGTTCTACAGCTAAAGGAGGGGCAACAATCTGCATGATCCCTCTCAGTATAGTGATGTACTATTATTTCTAAAATGTGTACAGCACAGTGATAAGAAACATTAATGATAACACACATTTGTGTGTGTTGTGTGTGTGTGTGTGTGGGGGGGGGGGGGGGGGGGGATGACGACACACATACCTGTACTATAGCATGTAAAACCAAGAAATGATGGGTCATTAAGCCTGCCAACTAAGTGAGAGTTCAGACATGATCAAAGTCACTGCTGGAAAAATGTAGACAGTGAAGGACGGTACTAAGAGAGGAGAGAAGAAAGTCCTGCCCATAAGAGGTTACAGTCTAAGAGGGAAGGGAGAAGTCAGGTAGGTGAACTGGGAGAGAGGTTAGGTCAGTTGTCAGAGGTGCAGAATAGAGAGGTATGAAGTCTGATAGTCGTGTATGAAGTAGTGAGTCTTGAAGGCTCATTTGAAGGCTTGCAGGAGTGAGTTCATGAATAGAGTGGCAAAATGTGAGTCAGAGGAGGTTATTAGAGTTAAAGTAAGTAAGGCAGCGGTCCATGGAGTGGAAGAGAGGGTGGAAGGTAAATATTAAAAATAGAATCAGAGTTTTAGGGGTAAGTGGATAAATTGAGAATTTTGTAAGTAAGGGGAAGAGTATAAAATATATTGCAATGGGAAGAAGATGAGTGAGAAGAAGGCCAGAGAGGGTGAGACTGCAATAGTCTTAACAGGAAATAATGAATGCATGAATGAGAGTTTTGATGGTGTCCATTGTAAGGAACGGTCTAAATCCAGAGATATTGTGAAGGTGGAAGAAGCAAGACTGTGAAATAGATCGAATGTGGGGAGTGAAAGAGGAGGAGGAGTCAAAGATAATGCTCAAGCTGCAGAGCTGAGTGACTGAGAACAGTGTGATGCTGTTAGCAGAAAGTGAGAAATGATGAGGTGATGGGGCCCACAATAGGGATAATAAACAATAAATATGGTTTAGACATGTTGAATTTGAGAACTGCGACACCCAGTAGGTGATGGCAGAAGAACAGTTAGAAATACAAGAACAGAGGAAGGGAGGTAGGTCAGCAGAAGAGGGGTAGATTTGGGTGTCCTCAGAATAAAGGTGGAACTGGACCCCAGAGAAGTTGATGGAATCTCCAAGGGAGGAGGTGTAAAGGGAGAAGAAAAGGGTACCAAGGACAGAACCCTAGCAACAGTGACAGGAAGAATGGGGGTATCAAAGGAGAAGACAAAGAAGCAGTGGTTTGTGAGATATGAGGACAACCAGGAAAGGATTTGCAGATAGTAAGGAGTGCCTGAAGGAGGAAAGAGTGGTCCAATGTATCAAATGCTGCCCACAGTTCCAAGAGGATGAGTATAGAAAGTGACCATTGTATTATTCAGTAAGAAAATCATTAGTGACCTTAGTTAAGGCCACTTCAGTGGAGTGTAGGAAGCAGAAACCAGACTGAAGTGGGTTATGAAGGCAGTTGGAAAGGTGAGAGATAGAATGGTAGTTGGAAAAAAGTGTCTGGGTCAAGAGCAGTTTTTTTTTTTGATGACTGGTGTGACAAAAGCATGCTTGAAGGAGGATGGGAAGGTAACTACTAAGAGGGACAGACTGAAGTAGTGAATGAAGTGGATGTTGGGAGATAGGGAGTGGAGAATGAAATGTTAAGGGAGCAGGTGGAGAGGCAGAGGATGAAAGAAGAGCATGGGCGTCTTCTGCAGTAGCAGGGGGAAAAGAGGACAGGGTGGATAGACAGATGGAGTTAGGAAAAGGCAGGGTAGAAGGAAGGTTTCAGGAAAGAAATATCCTGATGAATAGCATTCATTTTGCTTGTGAAATAAGTGGAACAATCAAGGACACTGAGGGAGAAAGTTAAGTGAGAATGTTGCAGATAGAAAAGAGGTGGTGGGAATTGGAAGATTGTGAAGGAATTAGAAAAAAATAAATAACATTGATGAAACAGCGATAATACAGAGCTGTAGAAAGGTAGGATGTGTCGAAGTGAAAAAAATATTACATAAAGAGAACATACAAACTACACACATTTAAGTCGCTATACTTGCAAATACGCGCGCCGAGCACAGCAATATATGGTAACACACGCATTTACACGGACATGCCACAGAGATGGATTCGACACTTATTTCATACAGTACATAATTATAATAATATCAAGCGCCAGACATCATGATGATTTAAAATGATCTAATGAAGTAATGTCATGAATGTGTATTATTTGAACTAAACAAGATAGACCAGTCATGTTTACTATTAAAACAACCACCTTAATGTGTAGATTAATTTGATACTTGTTATGAAGTTGTAGGACATTGCAGCGAATAGTTATGATTACATGTATAAAAGCTAAAATCACTTTGTTAGAACAATGACTGTTACAGTGGACAGGGAACTCAGGCCAGCCCTTTGGCAGTCTTCAAGGCTGAACCTGATCAGCATATACAAAGAGAATAGTGACTCATCATGAACCCCTCCCCCAGAAACTAGTTAACACATTTTGCTGGTCACACAGGAAAATAGTTCCTTTTTGGTCTCAGAGGGAGATGGAGGTCTTGCATGATTTTACAGAGGAAAGAGAGAGAGAGAGAGTCATATGGAGGGACAAATTTATATGAGAAAGATATGGTATTGTATCGCTGGCATTTAACTGTAACTATATGTAACTGTGTTTTAACTATGTTTTAACTGCTTACTGTGTGAGTGTAACCATGTAACTATAGGTATACTGTACTTTGTAATACATATTGAATCCATATCCTTTTAATAACAAATATATACATCAATGAGCTTTGGAACTCAGATAATGTGTGGGTGTATTGTTTTCTCTTATGGGATGCAGTGTTTTGCGATGTATAGTGCACATTCATACGATATGGTAATAAGAGGTGAAGGCATTTACAATATATATTAGAGCGGGCATTTTAAATATTTGTGAGAAATCAATTTGGCATTCTTAGATGGGGGCTCGTCCGGGATATCAGGGTCTTAATGATGCACTGTACATTACAAACGCGGCTGTAATTGACCGTCTCCAATGGACGCATTGAGAAGCTGATGAAAATAACATCCACGTTAATGTATTGTTGTGGTATCAGTATGCCGCTGATATGAAATTCAAGGGACAATGCGTTTCTCATAATATTTAAGATGCTAAAATGTATTTTTATTGTTGCAAAACAAGGTTCAAATAAGTCATATTGTGTTTGATTCAGATTGGATTGCTTATCTGTTAAGTAGGGTTAAAAGTATATTTAAAAGTTGCTGCATAGCCTTGATATAGTTTTTTTTTAAGCTCAGGCCTAAAATAACTTCTGATGCTTGAATGATGTGTGATTTCTTTGTGACAAAGGAAGCCTCATGGTCTGTCCTCCATTTTGGACTAACCACATGGCCTGTCCACCATTTTGTGTAACCCTCATGGATGTGGAAGCGGGAGGAGCAGCGGCCATTTTGGGAAGGTCATTTTTCTAAATGGCTGATTTTCAGTCTGCTCAGAATAATCAGCTTTCCTTGGTCACATGAAACAGGATTTATGAGTTACCAATGCATTTATTTAACCCATGCCATAGTCAATTACAAATAGTTTCAATGGGGCCTAGTGAAAGTTAATAGTGAGATGAATACTTGATGTAAGAATTACATACAGATATAAACAAAGGTTTTTTGTTTTTTTTTACCTCAAGGATTTAGTAACTCTGCTTGCTAGTTTAGGCTAGCCATTGAAATGTTAATTAACCTGTCCCATTACCCTCTAGAACAGGCATATGAACCTCTGTTGATATGCAAATTATAAGCACTGAATGGGTAAATGAGTCTCAGGAGACCAGTGAATTGTACATATATATAATTATTATAATTATGTGTGTGTTTATATCAATGTATGTTCTGCAAGATGGCTATCCAATCTGAATCATATCATTTAAATTATTGATCATTGCTAGATTCATTTAGACCTGTGTGAAACCGGAGATATTTGTTGCTATATAGTTAAAACTAAAATAAATATTTAAGGAAGTAAGCATAAAGCACAAACACAGTCTGGCCTAGTTGTAAAGGTTTATACAGAAAGAAACTGTGTTGTGTTTAGTGGGCAATAGTAGTTTTATTGCTCACATTTATAGAGTTGTATGATTTGTTTTATTGCGGACGCAGGGTTTTGTACACGTGTCTCGGACAAAGTAAAGGACTGCGCACGCAGCGTAAGAGACACGCACGGTCGCGTGTTTGCGCAAAGTGCGTAAGAATGCGGGCGCTGAGTACAAATTATACAATAGTGTCGTTTAGTTCAAAGGTGGAATAGTAGACATTTAATACAATAGCACATAACTATCAGATTTCAAAAGCAGGTTACTCTAAATTTAGTTTAAAAAACTGTATTGCCTCTGGGGTAAAGCTGCCTAACTGAATGAAAATATTTTCTGTACAGAAAAACCAAGTATACCTGAGTGAGCGAACGTAGGAGTGAGTGAAATTCGAACCCAGTAATTCGGGATCCCGTCGTTCGGTACATCAAGTGAGTGGAGGCTCGGTGGCGTGAGAAGGCTGACTCACGTTAGTATAAGGTTTAATACGCAAATCGTGAGGTGATTTGTAGAGGAGCGTGATAGTGCATTGTATTGCGAAGTATTGAAGTTAAAAGGTTTTTTTTGGTATTATGCTCCGGACTGAGGGTCCCAGTTTGTATAACGACCCGTGGTCGTACGGCAGATAAGTAACAAGTACCTATATGCTGTGCGATTGGACCGCGCGTTTGTGGGTGCGATAGATAGCGCAACTTGATATCCTTTTTATGAGCTTTTGCGTAAAATCGCGGTATCATTAGCACTGCATAGAGCATACGCAAGCGTGATTTGTGTATAACAAAGTGCATAGGGAGTTTTCGCTGGTCTCAGGAAAATCTCCAACGGCCGATACTTTACTGGAAAGGGTAAGTTATTCCTAAAAACTTCCAGTAAATATAGGTCAGATAGGGCCCTAGGTTGGGTACATTGCCTTCGCTATCGACAGTGTATGGTAGTACTGGCCAACGTGGGCGGTGAATGGGTGAAAGAGCTCTAAGAACTTTCACCGTCTATTCGTATTGTGCATTGGGGATTGCATAAAAGGAAAAAGCCAGTGATGGGATCCAATTGCACAAGCGGTGGACGTTTTGTAACCAGGGTTCAGGTTGAAGAGCCGCGGCCCATGGGGTCAGCGAGGTTTGTTATGTGTGGGAAATATGGTCCACACACAGAAGGCTTTTTGTCTGAATGGGTACGTATGACTAACATGGATAGGGTACCATTCCCTAAGGTGAGCAGCTTTGAACCAGAGGTATTGCAGAACTTAAGGACAAGAATATGTCTGATAAAATCCCGAAAACAAAGGGTCAGACATACAAATTGTTTAGACCTGTGACAGCAAGAGGGGTTGGCGAGTTTGATCCTAAGGTATTGCAGGTGGTATGTTTAACCAAAGTCATATAAGACAAGAATGGAAATATAAGAACTGTTTGAACTTGTAGCAACAATAAATAAGTAGGAAGAAAAAAAAAGAGAATGCAAGTACACCGCCTTATGTAGATGTGGAAGCAGTTACGGCCAGCATACAAACTATAGAAAATAATAAAAATATGAAAAATATGACTGTAACCTATATATGTACTAATGAATGTTGAAGTTTTATTTAGGAGGAGAAGGTGACCTGATCGTTTTCAGCCATTTCTCATGCACCCAGAGGAGTATCCAACCGGCAAAAGAAGAGCAGTAGCCTGTGGGGGAAGTGGCTGAGACCAGTGGAACAGGTAAGTATGACATCATTCCTGTACATATATAGTAAAACCCAAAAATAATACAAAAAAAATCAAGAAAGTAACGTCAGAAATGGAGAAAAACCTGTCCGCACATTAGTATTTGCCAGTAGGAAAGCGGACAGAGACAAGGTAACCCCAGGGTATTTCTTTCAGTTACCATATAAGAAGTATTCATTCCTAGTAATGCCCCTAGTAAAGATGAGCTTGGAAATGTTTGTTGGACCACGTACAGTCCCTTAATACGGGATGAGAAGGATTGAATGAAATACTTTGCATGACCTAGAAGCTTGTTAAATATTTTTTTGTTTTTGTCTTTTGCAGAAATAGAAAACTCTCCATCTGGATAAGACCACTGGTAAACACTAATTCGGCAAATGGGAGGTGGCTGTCTCTGTGCAAATGGACGGGCTCAATAAGGCATTGAGTGTCAGGGTGCAGACTTCTTTGCAAAAGTGGAAAGGTCACAGTAGCTAATTTTAGATAGTGTGCTATTAAACATCACAAGAATAGTGTTAGGCGCAGAGAACAACAGGTGAAGAGGTTGAGGACGGTAAGTATACTGGCACATACAGGAAAGACCCATCAGTCCAAACCCCAGATCCCAAATGGTCAATAATATGTTACACTTGTAGGAAGGAAGGGCATTTTGCCAGAGATTGCAGGAGTAGTAGGACACATAGTCAATATAGATCCCCTAGACAGAAAACACAAGCCACATTATTAAACACATAGACGGGACCAAGGGACATATAGTAAGGAATCATAAGCCATATAGAAAACACAGATTCGGGTAATGGGAAGAACAGAATAAATGCAACTTACTAATGTTACATTTCACTGTTCTAGATGCATGTCCATCACAGGTAGAGGAAATTAACTCACAGATACCGGGTTCCCTATGAACTTAGGATGGACAGGACACTGGATTGATGGCTGGGATAGTCCCAGTAGAGATAAGACACACAGAATTTTTTTTAAGGAGTAGACCAAGTAGAGAATCACTTCCCCGTAGTGCCCAATCCAGTTGTCAAATTTTTATAAAATCTTCTTCACCTCTACAAACTCATCTGTACCAACCTCTATTCTGTTTCTCTACAGTTTTCCTCTTCATCTTTTGCGTTCACACAGGGTGGTACAATACATGGACCCAAGTACAGTTCAAACTCCTCATGCCTAGGTCCTTCAGAGTTCTGCCCAAACCCTGTATATCTCAACAGCACGATGACACCAGTATTACTGCAGTGTGCCTTGTCATGCACAAAGGGTAGAGAATGGGAATACTGGTGAAGGGAAATTTTGTATAGACACTGATATGCCTGTTGGTGAATGGCAAACCTGACATTTTCTTTTTCCTTTTCTTCTTCTTTCTCTCCTCTAGAGATATTTCTTTTTTTCTTTTTTTTTTGAGTTATGCTCATGGTACTCTACATTGCAAACACACGATAGTTAAATTAAGATACAAAAATGTGTGTTCCCTGCAGGAAGAAGCAGTCTGGAGGACAAAGGGTGATGGCCAGGAGTCCTCAGGACTGTGGGCAGGTGGACACGGTAAGCCAGTAGCCCCAAGAGCATGCCTTCCAAGTCTAGCTGAGGTGGCACACGGTCTGACTCATCCAGGCAAAGAAGGTAGGTGCAAGCTGATGAGAGCCTACTGGTGTGCGCCAGGATTCTATTCTCATGCAGGTAAGAGAGCAATGACCTGTCTTACTTGCTTGAGAAAGAATATTGGTAAAGCAATACCAACAGAACCATCCCATATCCCTCCTGCAGACGGATCTTTTCAGGAAATACAAATCGACTTCGTACAGTCAACACCCTTCAGGAATTATTGTTATGTATTGGTGTGCACTGATGTTTTCTCAAACTGGGTAGAGGCATTTCCTGCCGCCACGGATGCTGCTGTGTTTACCGCAAAGAAAAATTGCGCAGAAATTTGTGTGTAGATAATGGTACCCCTAGAAGTAGGAGCAAAGCCTGAAATTGTACTATTGTGATCATAGATACTGCCACTAGTATTATGTAGCTTCGGAACCACTCCCAGATCTTCACTCGATGAATCACCCTCTTTGAAATTTGTTTCGGTTTTGGTATTTGTGGGTTTTTTTTGTGGTTGTTTTTGGAAGACAACCTCATGTCATGATTGATCCGCACAATGATCAGAAATACACCAATGAGGTGACAGTACAGTACCTTGTTGAGATGAGCCAGCATTTGAGAACTTGACAAAAGAACTTGAAACTGTTGATTGCTGGTATGCCAAATGCTAACTGTATTGATTATGAACCAAGAGACTGTGTGATTGCCCTTACGCTCAGGTTGCCTAATAGACAGGTGGGAAGGACCATACCAAGATTTGTTGACAGCACTAAAGGTTGCCGAAAGAAAGACTTGGGTCCACTCGTCCCACTGCAAGAAGGTCGCTGACCCAGAGAGAACTCGTGACAAAGTAGTTTATTGCTCACATTCATCGAGTTTGTGAACTGTGTGTTCCAAGTGAACTGTGTGTTCAAAGAGCAAGGCGGAGAGCAAAGTGAACTGTGTGTTCCAAGTGAACCGTGTATTCAAAGAGCAAGGCAAAGAGATCGCAAAAGTATCACCAGAGACTCTGTTCCGTGAAAACTGAGAGGCGGCACTGTTGGACACTACCTGAGCATACTAAAGGACTGCAGAAAGATCAGTCATTATAATTGATTTGTTATGAACAAGAGTTGTTTTGTTCTATTTCTCTTTTCTCTCTTTCCCGCTGACAAACATTTTCTTTCAGGATATTCTATTTTTGCGAGATTTTTTTACGAGGAGTCGAGTGTGGGACTGGAACTGGTTTTGTAGGAAGGAGTGATCTCCTTATAGAATCCCAGGATTAGCCGATCAGTTTGTTAAAATCAGAGAAAAATCAAAGGTCTAGTAGTTATGGAGTTCAGAGGTAATCAGGAACAGTCAGACAATGGCTATTCACACATTGCAGATAAAGAGCTCATTAATATATGTGGAAGAAATGTTTATGAGTGGCTCTCCCCGAACTCCGAAGGTTTATGTTATTTAGGAAGGACACTACTTATAACCCTTGTTCAATGATTAAACAGACCTAGCATACATTCCAGAAATGGAAACAATGTTCAGAAAATGATAGGAATATGTAGATCATGAAAATTTTTTATGTCACTGTCACGATTTGTTTGTGTCTTCTTCACCTACCCAGCAGAACCTCAATTGAATCCAAACATCAGTGTACAAAGACGTAGGTACATGTATGTGTGAAATGTTCGTTGCAATTCAGACATTATAGGATAAAGCACTGTCCCAGCATACTCTATAGTTTGAATGTTGTCCCACACCCAACCAGTGGTCCCGTGACCGCCGAGTGCATATAGAGGATGTCTCGTCCTCCTCCCTGTCTTCCCCAAATATAGTCAAGCGTCTGATTTGCGAAATGCATACACACTTGTGTCTAGGTCACCGATTATGGTATGAAATATTTTTTTCCTATGTTAATAATTGATGGCAGTTATTGTTTACTGCCAAAGGGTGGACTGTCGAAGCCAAAAAAAATTACATAAAGAGAACCACAAACTACACACATTTAAGTCGCTATACTTGCAAATACGCGCGGCGAGCACAGCAATATATGGTAACACACGCATTTACACGGACATGCCACAGAGATGGATTCGACACTTATTTCATACAGTACATAATTATAATAATATCAAGCGCCAGACATCATGATGATTTAAAATTATCTAATGAAATAATGTCATGAATGTGTATTATTTGAACTAAACAAGATAGACCGGTCATGTTTACTATTAAAACAACCAGCTTAATGTGTAGATTTATTTGATACTTGTTATGAAATTGTAGGACATTGCAGCGAATAGTTATGATTACATGTATAAAAGCTAAAATCACTTTGTTAGAACAATGAATGTTACAGTGGACAGGGAACTCACGCCAGCCCTTTGGCAGTCTTCAAGGCTGAACCTGATCAGCATATACAAAGAGAATAGTGACTCATCATGAACCCCTCCCCCAGAAACTAGTTAACACATTTTGCTGGTCACACAGGAAAATAGTTCCTTTTTGGTCTCAGAGGGAGATGGGAGGACTTGCATGATTTTACAGAGGAAAGAGAGAGAGAGAGAGAGTCATATGAAGGGACAAATTTATATGAGAAAGATATGGTATTGTATCGCTGACATTTAACTGTAACTATATGTAACTGTGTTTTAACTATGTTTTAACTGCTTACTGTGTGAGTGTAACCATGTAACTATAGGTATACTGTACTTTGTAATATATATTGAATCCATATCCTTTTAATAACAAATATATACATCAATGAGCTTTGGAACTCAGATAATGTGTGGGTGTATTGTTTTCTCTTATGGGATGCAGTGTTTTGCGATGTATAGCGCACATTCATAGAATATGGTAATAAGAGGTGCAGGCATTTACAATATATATTAGAGCGGGCATTTTAAATATTTGTGAGAAATCAATTTGGCATTCGAAGATTTATAAGAAATGAATGAAGTTGGCTAGAGAGCGTGTTTTCTTCCTTTGGTGATCCTCGGCAATGTGGGAGTGGACTGACAGCAGGATCCAAGACAGAGCTAAAAGAGGAGTTGTATGGGGATAGAGCATGGTCAGGATGGTTAGTGTAGAGATGGAGGAGAAAACTGTTTCTAATGTGGAAGACAAAAGGGTCTAGAGTTACCACTAAGAGATAAGACTAATTCCTGGTTCGAAGATTCTGCATAATCAGCTGATGTGAAAATATCCTAATATGTTAATGTGTGTTAGCGTTGTCAGTGGTGGAGGCCGAAAGGGTGTAACATGAGACGGGCAACATGTTTCTCGAGTTGTTTTGTGGCCTATCAGCTTGTGTCAAAAATTCATTTCAAGCCTTCTATGACATAATAAAACGTTACTACCTCCATAAAACATTATGGAATAAAATATCCCCAGATAACAATATCAAACCAATCATTGCACATTCTCAGATTGCTTACAGACATTCAAATCTATCAAACAGAAGGCACTTTTTTTTTTTTTTGCTCATTATTCTCCCCACTGACAAAAAAAGGTCAAATACAGGAAATAACTTAATCCAAGACAAAAACTACTAAATTATTTCCTTCCTCTCATCTCTGCTGCAAGGGCAAACTGAATATCAACACAGAATCATTGCAAAAACTGCAATACAGTCACAGTCTGACACTTCAGCTAAATGTGCATAACAATTCAGATATGGTACAACCAATGAAATATTTGCGATACATGGCAAAATTCCCTGCGGTAGTAAGGCTGTCATCTAGAATGATAGTGTAGACTGCAATATACTGTAGAGACAGGGCCATTAGGAAATTAAAACTTTGAATTTATGAACACACCCAGAATATTAAAATAGGATTAGTTATAGAGTCTTTCCAGGCGCTATACAATACATCACAGCTGTAGCACCTCTAATCTAGTATTCTTAGGTTTGCAGATTTTCAGGAAGATTAAGGAGGGGTTGACCATACTGTATGTACACCATTAACTAGATTGAGATTAAATGAATATACAGTATAAACTGAAGTCTCTGACAGCATCATGCTTAAACACAAACTTCAAGCTAAATTCATTTCTAGGCTATTAATAGCTTTTACACGACCCTTTAAACCACATTATAATTACAAGTACCAATTACAATCTATGTACATATTAATCTAATTTATGATTAACTAGTGTTTGCCTGAGGCTTGGCTCACGTGGATGTCTGTTATTGGTCAGCGGAACTACAGTCATTTTACAAAGACAGTAGTGCCATCTAATATTGTGATGTATATGTTATATTGTACACATTGATCACAAAAGTTCTTTATATATTTGTACTTTTAACACAAAAATATGCTTGGGCCTACTAACTTGTGAGCAAGTCACGTAAAGCTGCCCATGGGAGAAGGAGCTGGTCCTGAGATCTACGCCTGCACCCCTGTTTGCCCTTGTGACTTGTTGATTGTCATAGCGAACAGAGTCTGCTTTGACATGACATACATAAAGCAAAAGGACAGAGCCTTAACGTGGTTGGAGTTAACCTAAGTGGAGAATGTTTTCTCATGGACAACTTTACGTGGCCCTTTCGCGTGTCACGTCAAAAATAAATGTTTTCGTGTTGACGTCAGGAGGAAAAACAAGTAATTTTTCTACCTGACGTCTACAAGAAAATCTTATAAGACCTCGGTTAAAACAGCCTATTGCCGTAAAGTAAAATTTTTTCTTGTGCAAAGGCAAACCTATTCCTCATACTTTATCTATAAGTAATTTGTCAGCTAAAACAGATTTCATGTAGTAGCATGTACTATATCAGTATATATATATATATATATATATATATATAAAACTAATACTGCGCTGTATGTGTGTTAAGCAGCTCCGTATTAAATTAACAATTAATAAGATATGAAAGAAGGAGCGCTTGAGTGTGATAAAAGAACACTCATACCTGTAAATAAAAGAGGTTAGTTGATAATGTAACCGCTCTTTTTTGAATAGTTAAAAAAAAAAGTTCTTTAAAAGGAGATCGGGGTTTAAATGATCTTAGTTAAAAGGCATATAGCCAGAAATGCGTTGGAAAGACCACGGAGATTGAGGAGAGAGGCACACAGGTGACAACCACGCCAGCGTCCGTTATAGCTGTGAACCGCATTGAGGAAACCAAGCCGGAGCCAAAGCTGTAAGAGATATGGGAGCCGCTGAAGCAGGCACGCAGCCAGTCAGGCTGATTAAACATCATAGCCGCTATAGCGGCCACCGCAGGTAGGGAAAGCAGGGATAGTTATCTCACACCCAGGCAAAAAAACGGAACTGTGGAATACTTTAAACCCCGATCTCCTTTTTAAAGAACTTTTTAAAAAACAATTAAAAAAAATAAGATTTTACTTACCGGTAAATCTATTTCTCGTAGTCCGTAGTGGATGCTGGGGACTCCGTAAGGACCATGGGGAATAGACGGGCTCCGCAGGAGACAGGGCACTTTAAGAAATAATTTGGATACTGGTGTGCTCTGGCTCCTCCCTCTATGTCTCTCCTCCAGACCTCAGTTAGAGAAACTGTGCCCGGAAGAGCTGACAGTACAAGGAAAGGATTTTGGAATCCAGGGCAAGACTCATACCAGTCACACCAATCACACCGTATAACTCGTGATAAACTTACCCAGTTAACAGTATGAATAACAACGGAGCATCAGATCAACTCTGATGCAACCAACATAACCCTTATTTAAGTAATAACTATATACAAGTACTGCAGAAGAAGTCCGCACTTGGGACGGGCGCCCAGCATCCACTACGGACTACGAGAAATAGATTTACCGGTAAGTAAAATCTTATTTTCTCTAACGTCCTAGTGGATGCTGGGGACTCCGTAAAGGACCATGGGGATTATACCAAAGCTCCCAAACGGGCGGGAGAGTGTGGATGACTCTGCAGCACCGAATGAGCAAACACAAGGTCCTCCTCAGCCAGGGTATCAAACTTGTAGAACTTTGCAAAGGTGTTTGAACCTGACCAAGCAGCCGCTCGGCAAAGCTGTAATGCCAAGACCCCTCGGGCAGCCGCCCAAGAAGAGCCCACCTTCCTTGTGGAATGAGCCTTAACTGATCTAGGCAGCGGCAACCCAGCCGCAGAATGTGCCTGCTGAATCGTGTTACAGATCCAGCGAGTAATAGTTTGTTTTGAAGCAGGCGCCCCAAGCTTGTTGGAAGCCTACAGGATAAACAAAGATTCTGTTTTCCTGACCCTAGCCGTTCTGGCTACATAAACCTTCAAAGCCCTGACCACATCTAGTAACTCGGAATCCTCCAAGTCACGAGTAGCCACCAGCACCACAATAGGTTGGTTCATATGAAAGGATGACACCACTTTTTGCAGAAATTGTGGACGGGTCCGCAATTCTGCCCTGTCCGCATGGAAAACCAGATAGGGGCTTTTATGTGACAAAGCCGCTAATTCTGACACACGCCTAGCTGAAGCCAAGGCTAATAGCATGACCACCTTCCACGTGAGAAATTTTAACTCCACGGTTTTGAGTGGCTCAAACCAGTGTGACTTCAGGAAACTCAACACCACGTTAAGATCCCAAGGTGCCACTGGAGGCACAAAAGGGGGCTGTATATGCAGCACTCCCTTTACAAACGTCTGGACTTCAGGAAGAGAAGCAAGTTCTTTTTGAAAGTAAATGGATAGAGCCGAAATCTGGACCTTAATGGAACCCAATTTCAGGCCCAAAGTCACTCCCGACTGTAGGAAGTGAAGGAAACGGCCCAGCTGGAATTCCTCCGTAGGGGCATTCCTGGCCTCACACCAAGCAACATATTTTCGCCATATACGGTGATAATGTTTAGCCGTCACGTCCTTCCTAGCATTTATCAGCATAGGAATAACCTCATCCGGATTGCCTTTTTCTGCTAGGATCCGGCGTTCAACCGCCATGCCGTCAAACGCAGCCGCGGTAAGTCTTGGAACAGACAGGGCCCCTGTTGCACCAAGTCCTGTCTTAGAGGACTTAGAGGCAGAGGCCATGGGTCCTCTGTGAGCATTTCTTGCAGATCCGGATACCAAGTCTTTCTTGGCCAATCCGGAACAATGAGTATTGTTCTCACTCTTCTTTTTCTTATGATTCTCAGCACCTTTGGTATGAGAGGAAGAGGAGGAAATACATAAATCGACTGGAACACCCACGGTGTCACTAGTGCGTCTACAGCTATCGCCTGAGGGTCTCTTGACCTGGCGCAATATCTCTGTAGTTTTTTGTTGAGGCGGGATGCCATCATGTCCACCTGTGGCAGTTCCCACCGCCTTGCAATCTGCGTGAAGACTTCTTGATGAAGTCCCCACTCTCCCGGGTGGGGGTCGCTGAGGAAGTCTGCTTCCCAGTTGTCCACTCCCGGAATGAACACTGCTGACAGTGCTCTTACGTGATTCTCCGCCCAGCGAATAATTCTGGTGGCTTCTACCATCGCCACCCTGCTCCTTGTGCCGCCTTGGCGGTTTACATGAGTCACTGCGGTGATATTGTCTGACTGAATCAGAACCGGTTGGTCGCGAAGCAGGGACTCCGTTTGACGTAGGGTGTTGTATATGGCCCTTAGTTCCAGGATGTTGATGTGAAGGCAAGTCTCCTGACTTGACCACAGCCCTTGGAAATCTCTTCCCTGTGTGACTGCCCCCACCCTCGGAGGCTTGCATCCGTGGTCACCAGGACCCAGTCCTGAATGCCGAATCTGCGACCTTCGAGAAGGTGAGCACTCTGCAGCCACCACAGGAGAGACACCCTGGTCCTGGGGGATAGGGTGATTAACCGATGCATCTGAAGATGTGATCCGGACCACTTGTCCAGTAAGTCCCATTGGAAGGTCCTCGCGTGGAACCTGCCGAAGGGAATGGCCTCGTATGATGCCACCATCCTTCCCAGGACTCGAGTGCAGTGATGCACTGACACCTGTTTTGGTTTTAATAGATTCCTGACCAGTGTCACGAGCTCCTGAGCTCTCTCTATCGGGAGATAAACCCTTTTCTGGTCTGTGTCTAGGATCATGCCTAGGAGAGGCAGATGAGCTGTAGGAACCAACTGCGACTTTGGAATATATAGAATCCAGCCGTGTTGCCGTTACACTTCCAGAGAAAGTGATACGCTATTCAGCCACTGCTCTCTTGATCTCGCTTTTATGAGGAGATCGTCCAAGTACGTGATAATAGTGACACCTTGCTTCCGCAGGAGCACCATCATTTCCGCCATTACCTTGGTGAACATTCTCGGGGCCGTGGAGAGACCAAACGGCAACGTCTGAAATTGGTAATGACAATCCCGTACCGCAATTCTGAGGTACGCCTGATGAGGTGGATAAATGGGGACATGAAGGTATGCATCCTTTATTATGTCCCGAGTCACCATAAAATCTCCCCCTTTCAGGTTTGCAATGACCGCTCTTAGCGATTCCATCTTGAACTTGAACCTTTTCAGGTATATGTTCAGGGATTTTAAATTCAATATGGGTCTGACCGAACCGTCCGGTTTCGGGACTACCACATGGTCGAATAATAACCCCCTCCTTGTTGAAGGAGGGGAACCTTGACCACCACCTGTTGAAGATACAATTTGTGAATTGCAGTTAACACTGTTTCCCTCTCGTGGGGGGAAGCCGGCAAGGCCGTCGGTGAGGGGGCATCTTCTCAAAGTCCAGCTTGTATCCCTGAGACACAATATCTATTGCCCAGGGATCTAACAGGGAGTGAACCCACTTGTGGCTGAACTTACGAAGGCGTGCCCCCACCGGGCCTAGCTCCGCCTGTGGAGCCCCAGCGACATGCGGTGGATTTTTGTAGAGGCCGGGGAGGACTTCTGTTCCTGGGAACTAGCTGTGTTGTGCAGCTTCTTTCCTCTGCCCCCGCCTCTGGCAAGAAAGGACGCACCTCTGACTTTCTTGTTTCTTTGTTCGAAAGGCTGCATTTGATAATGTCCTGCTTTCCTAGGCTGTGTAGGAATATAAGGCAAAATATCAGAATTACCAGCTATAGCTGTGGAGACCAGGTCCGAGAACCCTTCTCCACACAATCCTCAGCCTTCCATATGCCTCTTAAGTCGGCATCATCTGTCCATTGCATATTCTACAGGACACGTCAAGCAGAAATCGACATAGCTTTGACTCTAGGACCCAGTATACTCATGTCTCTTTGGGCATGTTATATATATATATATATATATATATATATATATATCTATCTCTTAAGACAGCATCTTTAATATATATACATATCTATATATACATATATATATATCTACATACTAGGGTCTCAATCTCTGCTGATAAGGTACCTGTCCACGCTTCCACAGCGCTATAAACCCATGCCGACACAATCGCCGGTCTGAGTAGTGTACCAGAATGTGCACGCTAGCTGCAGGATCCCTGAGAATAGCTGTTAAGTCAGGGCTACCTTTTGGGCAAACGTGACACCCTAGGGGAAGATTCCCATCCTATCCTGGCCCTAGTGGGGAAAGGATACTGCCTGAGAATTCTTTGTGGGAAACTGCAGTCTCTTGTCTGGAGATTCCCGCTCTTTTTCATCATGAGAGGAGGGAAATTTACCTCAGCTTTCTTCCCCTTAAACATGTGTACCCTTGTGTCAGGGACAGATAAGTCATCAGTGATATGCAAATCATCTTTTATTACAATAATCATATATTGAATACTTTTCTGCCATTTTGGCTGTAACTTTGCATTATCGTAGTCGACACTGGAGTCAACCTCCGTGTCGATATCAGTGTTTATTATTTTGGATAGTGAGCATTGAGAGACTCTGAAGGTCTCTGCGACATAGGGACAGACATGGGTAGATTTCCTGTCTGTTCTCTAATCTTTTGTGCAATAAATTCACCTTAGCACTTAATTACACATATCCAAACAGGTGTCGGCGTTGTCGACGGAGACACCCTCACACACACATATTTGCTCTATCTCCTCCTTAGGGGAGCCTTTTACCTCAGACATGTCGACACACAAGTACCGACACACCACACACTCAGGGATTGCTCATCTGAAGACAATTCCCCCATAAGGCCCTTTGGAGAGACAGAGAGAGAGTAAGCCAGCACACACCCCAGCACTATTAACCCAGGAATAACACAGTAACTTAATGTTAACCCAGTAGCTGCTGTTTATATTGATTTTTGCGCCTAATTATGTGCCCCCCTCTCTTTTTACCCTCTTCTACCATGTAACTGCAGGGGAGAGACTGGGGAGCTTCCTCTCAGCGGTGCTGTGGAGAAAAAACATGGCGCTGGTGAGTGCTGAGGAAGAAGCCCCGCCCCCTCGACGGCGGGCTTCTGTCCCGCTTTCATGTACAATTTTGGCGGGGGCTCATACATATATACAGTGCCCAACTGTATATTATGCAAACTTTTGCCAAAGAGGTCTCTAATTGCTGCCCAGGGCGCCCCCCCCCCTGCGCCCTGCACCCTACAGTGACCGGAGTATGTGGGTTTAGTGTGGGAGCAATGGCGCACAGCTGCAGTGCTGTGCACTACCTCAGTGAAGACTGGAGTATTCTGCCGCCGATTTCGAAGTCTTCTTGCTTCTTTCACCGGCTTCTGTCTTCCGGCTCTGCGAGGGGGACGGCGGCGCGGCTCCGGGATCGGATGACAAAGGGTGAGATCCTGTGTACGATCTCTCTGGAGCTAATGGTGTCCAGTAGCCTAAGAAGCAAGACCTATCTTCAGTGAGTAGGGCTGCTTCTCTCCCCTCAGTCCCACGCTGCAGAGAGTCTGTTGCCAGCAGATCTCTCTGAAAATAAAAAAACCTAACAAAATACATTCTTATAGCAAGCTCAGGAGAGCTCACTAAGTAGCACCCAGCTCGTCCGGGCACAGATTCAAACTGAGGTCTGGAGGAGGGACATAGAGGGAGGAGCCAGAGCACACCAGTATCCAAATTCTTTCTTAAAGTGCTCTGTCTCCTGCGGAGCCAGTCTATTCCCCATGGTCCTTACGGAGTCCCCAGCATCCACTAGGACGTTAGAGAAATTACTGTTACATTATCAACTAACCTCTTTTATTCACAGGTATGAGCGTTCTTTTAACACACTCAAGCGCTCCTTCTTTTATATGTTATGTACTATATCAGGCCTGGCCAACCTGTGGCTCTCCAGCTGTTGTGAAACTACACATCCCAGCATGCCATGCTACAGTTTTGCTATCAGGGGATGCTAAAACTGTGGCAGGGTATGCTGGGATGTGTTTCACAACATCTGGAGAGCCACAGGTTGGCCAGTCCTGTACTATATGGTAGTTTTGCTAAAAAAGCGTACAATGGTTTGAGAGATGCTTGGTAAACGCAATCACAATGTGCACAATTATTGGCAATTGCTTTGCAGAATTAATTGGGGCATAAAGAAGGAGATGTTGAATAAAAAAAAACCTACAAAAACAACATTTGATCTCCGTTTGCAGTTCTGGGGCAATAAGAGGATGAGTTTTACTACTGAAGGTAGCAAAATCCTATAATGTCCATGTACTAATGAAGCGCAAATATTTAACAGTCCCCATGCTGGCATCATAATTTAACATAGATAAACATAAAGCTTACATTTGAAAGAGTCTTCCTGGGTTGACAATGCCGGGGTCTTGTGACTCTGCAACTTACCAGGGTTATTCCCAGGACTAGCAACCTGGGTCAGTGCCTCAACTCATGCCTAGAAGGAGCTGATTGGCGGAGAATGGTAGCACTTAGAGATGACATCATCTCCAAGTACCCACTGCAAACTGGAAGACCCGGGTCTGCTGTGAAGGGTGACGAACTGGTAATAACGTGGGTCGTCACCCATGTGTGAACGGGGACAAGTACAGAAAGCCCTGGCTTCAACCCATGCTCAGTGTCCTGGTTCCAAGCCGGGGTCTGAAAGGGATATATGTGTGTGTCCATGAGGATTTTGATTGTAAGCTCTACTGCAGCAGGGACTGATGTGAATGCCAAAATATTCTCTGTAAAGTGCAGTGTAATATGTGTGCGCTATATCATTATTTGTAAGCAGAATTTTTGCAATTAAAAAATGACACATATCTGTAAGTCACTGAAGGCAAAAAATCTGCACTTACATTGGGTCGCAGTCCTGCTGCCAGTTTGTAGTATGTTTCTGCTGCTTCATTCAGACTGGCTTGCCTGAAAAGTAAAGACCAAATACTTTAATAATATAATTAAAAGAAAGTGTACAGTACAATACCTTTCTGCGTTTTATACAATGGAACATGGTAATTTCAACTACAAGATCATAATAATAATAATAATAATAATAATACTACATATTATCACATTAAAAAGCAATCACCCCTGATATAACAGGGAGCATTTGTTTCAGGTTGTTGTTTTATTTATTGCAACTCTAAATATAAACGAAATCTAAAAATGTATACATATAAATGTGAAAGCCCTCATCATTAATTCTTATACTTCCCGATATGTTAGGAAGCTGAAATATAACATAGGTATTCTGCAGGTGGGAAATAGGAAAACTATATAATCAGAATTTGAATAAACCTCCCCTAAGGGGATGAAAAGGGTGTTGACATAATGACATCATTACCGGTGTGTGGCTTGCGTTGCGTGAACGATAACGCCCAAATGGACAATCGGATCAAAACTTGGACTGCACTTCCAGTGGGTAGAATTTAATAAACTACAAAAATGGTCCTGTCGCTTTTTACCGTATCTGCTACAGGTGCTCCTCGGGTAACGCCAAGAACCATGGATTAATATTTACTTACATTAACACGTCTCAGATTTACATCTCTATAGATTCACCAAATTATTAACACTCATGTATATGTACAACCGTGAAAATCAGAAAATCCCCTGCGAAGAACACGTACTGTAGAACAGCTAGTATATTTATTTATCTTGTATTAGAAAGTGAACTGTATTATCTTCTCTTTAGATTTCACAACAGCAAAATGTCGGTCAAAATGAAAAATTTCAATTTACTAATAAAAAGTAAAGGTATCAAAATATTATTCAGTCAGGAGAAAATATCCTCTTTATTGGACGAGCACTGCGTAGATAGATAAATAAAATAAATATTTATTCTAATATAAGTACATCACTGGCCTGGATTCTACATAGATTTTCACTGACACAAATGGACTTATAGGAGTCTATATGAATGGAGATATGCATGTCAGAAATTATATCTCCAAATTATTTCAATCATTTGCAAATAAAGTTTGCTATATAACTAGCAATAATCTGCAAATCTTCACATTATTGTTTTGGGACAATTTAATTAAAAAACAAATGTGGGGAGATTTTCTTTTGATGTTTCCAAGCAAACTAAAAGTATGGTATGGTGTATATAAGACAAATTAGCAACAGGCTCTGTAAATAGTTTCTATACTTTTATTAACATCATTACATCTTGGAGTCCAGAGACTCCATTTATTTTAATCCAGTTATAAATAATAAATGAAAAAATAAATAAAATCAAATATACTTCCCTTGCCAGTGCCTTAATGGATTACAGCTTAGATGCTTTAACGGTTTTCTATTTACAAGACTGATTGGTTTGCGAGCTGCTTTATAACCTATTGCTATTTACAGCAAACATTAAATAACTTGCCTACTCTGTCTTAGAAACTAGAAGAACATAAAATAGTCCAGTCAAGGCTGTCATTATTTACTCAGAGATGGTTATTGCATTAATGCTACGTTGCTTAGATAATAAAACAGGAATCTGAAATTTACTATCCCCTTTTTTCTCTTTGAAAAATTGGTTTATTTTTATGCAACTGTTACATTAGATCCTCACCCCAAGGGCAAACTGTTATGGAAGTCATGTCCGTTTTGAAAAATGGTAATATTATTTCCACAGCTATGAGCGTCAGTTGTGTCTCGTTTGTAAGTCTGCGTACAGAAATATGAGCCTCCAACAGTGTACAAAACAGATAATGGGTATTACATATTCTAGTGTTTAAGGAGAAATGAAATATTAAAGACACCGCAGTAATATTTTCCACATAATCACATGCTTGGATTTTGCTTTTAACCCTTCATCTGCTAAAAGGTAAACTGCTGACACAGGGGGTTATTCAGGTCGCATTGATAATAGAGGTGACCGCAATAGCCCCATTCCAGGCAGCAATGCACATGCGCAGGTCCTGCCCTGCTAGTGCGCTAGCAGCCAATGCGATCTGATCGCATTGGATGCGAATGCCTCTGCCTGACTGACAGGCGGAGGCATTCATGGGGCGGTGACAGAGCATTGCGGGGGCAGCGCAGGGGAAACAGGGGCGGGGTGGTCGCCATTTGCAGGTCGCTCCAATCAAGAAAATGGTCTGCGGCTGCAGGGGGTCGTCCACAGTTGCTGCGACCGAAGTTATCTTACGTTCGCAGCCACTGGCTAGGTCATTTAGCATGCCCCGTTAAAGAGCAGAATCTGCAATCCTTGCTGAATAACGCCCACAGTACAATACTTTAATGAGATTCTTGCTCTTTGACTCTTTAAATTTAATAGATAATGAGGATTTTTTTCATAGATTTCTTTGAAAAAATAAAATAAAGCAAACAATGTAGACCTGGTTCTGATAGGCAAGACTGCTCAGCAGTAATGCTCACTTTTGAGAAAGACGCTTATAGAAAGGGAGTGACATATCAAGTAGACATTCAGAATGTCGACATGACCCAAATATAGACAGGGTCCCAATGTCAATATTTGACATTCACAATTTCAACACTGACATAATGTTATTATGTTCAACATGTTATCATTAAGAATGTCAATAAAACCCCATTCACACTGCACTTCTGACCTGGGATATTGTGGGGGCAACTCGGGTTGGGTTTTGGTGTGAAAGGGTCAAACCAGGTTGTAAGCACCGGGATTTCATCCTTTGTCGCGGCCAAGGTTATTCCCGGGACAGACCCATATAGCGGTGTTAAAATGAGCTGACTGATGGCTTAGAAACACTTGGAGATGACGTCATCTCCAAGCGTCCACTTTAAATGACGTACTGGTAGATACTGGTTCGATGTGACAGACCTAACAGTGACAGGGAATAACCCGGGTCCATCCTGTGGTGCGAATCAAGCAAGTACATCTGAACATGACTTGAAACCCGGCTTCAAACCACGTTCAAAATCCCATGTTGGACCCGGGATTCTGGTCTGAAAGGGGTATAATACTATTTTACCCTATCCCTAACCACAGCCTATATCTAACACTCATATATTTATATTGCAGACATGCATAAAGGCAAAAGCCAATGCAACGTGTTGTATGATGGATTGAGGATAATGTGAATCTCTTCAAAAATACCATGTTTGATTTTGTGTATGCGTGATACAAATGCATGGTGCTGTAGGGTTTTCTTAGTACAAGCATAAACAAACTTGCATGTGGAAAAATCTAGAAGAGAACGAACAATCTAGAGTGAGTAGATAACATACTCTAATTTAAAAAAACAACAACAATATATGGTTAACTTGTATGGATTTTGGTAGAGTAGTCTCTTCTAGTAAATGGGAGATGAAAGACTGCTAGATTATATACAGTCATTCTATTCAAATCTGAATGTATTCAGAACTGCAAAACATACCATTAGCATGAAAGTAGGCTTCTGGTGGCTCTCTGGTCAACATGAATTTCAGCCACAGGCTAGTGTGTGATGTAAATATCCACCAAAATGCCAACAAAGTATGAAAGAGCTGATAATAAATGGTAGACTCAGTGATATAAACATAACTTTATGGATTTAATTATTAATATCCTGCAAGTGTAGGAAGCCAATTTAACTCAATGTAAGATTTTTACCTTTTTTTGTGGGTATATGGGAATTACTCAAGTATGACACATAAGAAGGAAAAATACTCCCAACAGACAAAATATATCCTGCCGAACTACAACGTGATCAGAGTCATCACCAACAAAGAATGAATTACTTCTCTCACTAACCACATATAAGGATTTACACTTGGAAACTAAGCATTAATCACAAATGATTTCCTATTACACTGTACTTCAAATAATGATATTCCAGTCAAACAGCCCACTTTCGTGTAATACAGTAAATCATTCTTATTACGTTACACTGATTTGTGTAACAATTTAGGGGGAGATGGACTAAGCCTTGAAGAGAGACAAAGTGGAGAGAGATAAAGTGCCAGACAATCAGCTCCCAACTGCCATGTTACAGGTTGTGTTTGAAAAATGACAATTAGGAGCTGATTGGTTGGCAATTCATCTCTCTCCACTTTATCACTCTCTAAGGCTTAGTACATCTACCCCTTAGTACTGTAGCTGTATAATTGGGATACATGGAACTTCAAGGTTATATTGTCAATTCCAGAGTTTAAGGAGATACAAGCATCCTAGAAAATTCAGCTTTTGCCACTTGTATGGACTTGAATATATTTAGTAAAATAATATCTTGACACACAAAATAAGCATTTATTAAAATGAAGCCATAGATGCAGTCTCTAAAGAGCTGGAGCACTCTTTTGTCACATGGGGAGAATGGCCCAAAACAATAATGTGTCATGATGGGAACAACTGATGGCATCAGAACACTCATGGCTCTGCTGGAAAAATACAGCATGCAATTGCTCCCATGCAACATCAGCCAGCTAGTGTAACAGTTCACAAGAAAAACGATGCACTCGTTAACTAATGAGGACTTCATTACATTTTCTATATAACTCATATTATTTTTGTTAAATAATTTTGTGAGAGAAAAGAACCATTTTAAAGCTTATTGTAAATCACAGTATGCATAGTGATAGAATAAGGAATAGACGTATATAAGTTTAGTAGCTTGCATTAGAAATAAATTACAATTTATTTCTAAATAAATTCTAAATAGGTATACAGTACAAGTAGACTAAATGAATAGCTCTTTTACATATAGTTCCCCTGTAAATACCTACTAACCAGTAAGATCCTGGTCAGGCAGGTTCTCACTCGTTCTACAAGCCCTGTGTGTTATTCTTTAGGCACTGTTGCTACATCAGAACTCAGATTCTCATCAGCAAAGCTTACACAGGATTTTATTCAAGCATACATGGCCCACCAACAACTGTTATATGGCCCTAGCATTTTGTTACATCCCATGTTGTGGTTTCTTGGAAACCAGGGTTTGTAAAAAATGTTCCAGGCATAGCTGCCTGGAGAGAGCGCGCAAGGTTGCAATGAGGGGGGAGTATCTGCTGATATAACTAGTGTACGGCATGAATCGATGCTAGAAAACACTTTCTGATCACCACAGTGAAGCATACCTGGAGGTGACAGGCAGCTGATCACTGAGGGAGCGGGGATGGGAGCTTGTCATCATTAGGTCCAACCCTCTTGCAGCATAATAGCATAATTGGTGGGCCTGTGAAGAGGGGAGGGGCCAGAGAAAGGCTACATTGCATCCCTATAAAGTCACATGACTTCTGAAATGATGTGCTTGCACAATACATCACTGTCCGATACAGACATTTATCTTATTACAAGTATAACAAGAATAGTGACCTCATTCTTAGGTTTTTGGTCATTTTTAAACAGCATAGTACAATATGTATATATTATTATAAATGTAAATTTTCCACTAGGGAAGGCAGTATTACACTGTACCCTTAGTACGCCACACATTCATGGTCAGCCAGATTGCACCTCTCTCCCCCAGGAGCACCATGAGGGATCTGTAGGCAAAAGTCTCCTTTTCCCTTACAATGGCTGGTCACCTGGTACAGGTCACTGAGGACAAGACACTACCACAATGTGCAAGTTGTATGACTATACAGACGTGTGTTCATACATCATTGCTGCAATTGCACCAAACAAACTCTCTCGGCAGTCTTAGCAGCAGTGCGAGGCGACTAGGACACACCAGGAGACTGTGTTGATTTTTTTTTATAAGTGACACTTGTATATCTCTGTGCGACTGAGTCTGTGATCTGTACATGAAGTGCTACAATGTAGCAGCTGCCGCTTTTCTACAATACAATTTTCGTTGAGCTCCGTAAACAGACCAAGGGGTCTATTCATGAAACAGCGAAGAGTGGAGAAGTAAGCCTGTGGAAAAGTTGCCCATGGCAACCAATCAGCTGCTCCGTACAATTGTATAGTATGTCAATTATAAAGGTTACTTCAACGCTGATTGCTTGCCATGGGCAACTTCTCCACTTGCTCACTTCTCCACACTTTTCTCTGCTTCATGAATAGACCCCCTAGTCACACACAATATACAAGTGTTGCATAACAAATTAATCACAAAAAAAGAGCGTCCCTATTGGGAAAAGACACCCAACATTAGCAGAACTGCACGGGACCTGGTGGCTCACTCCCGCCAGGCATCTTGCGCTGCATGGCCTATTAAGGCTAGATGTATGAGGATGTAATGATATAGAGAGCATTTCCAAAGGCAAGATGACTACTGATAACATAATACGTACATGCTGTATGCTCTCTATAAGGGTTACATGAAGCCTCTAACTTGCCTGTTGCCGACCACTGCCTTGACATCTAAAGTAAAACAACTGTCAGAAAAACAGTCAGGGATATGCTATATTCTATTCACCTGAGCATGTGAGCTGCATTAAACACAACATCAAACTCGGAGCCGTCCAGCTCTGCAGCTTTCTTTGCCATTTCTGCTGCTTCCAGCACACGTCCTTCTTCCAGCAGGAACTGGCCTGCAATAGCAATGCATATAATCTTATGTCAAACAATATCAGTATTACATTAAGTGATACAGACAAAATAACAACAAACTAGAAGAATGGTTAAAACACTATTTTATATGGAAATAAGGATAAATTACATTTTCATACATGAAGTAGAGAGTTATAAAACACCATTCATGCCAAACGTCACTGCAAATATGTAAGGAAATAAAGTATAACCGGGCACTAAATCAACCTCTGCAAACAGCAAGGAGGAACAGGTTGCATTATTTCTCCTCAGTTTCACGTATTCGGTGAGCCCTCCAATCCAAGCTGTCATAGAGCTGGCACTATGGGAGGTATCTGTTTCCCAGTGATAACTCATGCCTGACAGAAGGGGATTACACTTATTAGGATTTCCCTAGCTTCATGGTGTGTAGATATTTTCTAGTTAACATAACTTTTTAGAGAAGCCTAGAAAAAGTATTAGTAACTGTATTACAGATATTTAATATCCCTCTGTCCTATGTAGCAGTATCGTGTTACATTCTGACTAGGAGGGCAAAGTCTATTTAAAGAAGAGTTTTTTTCCCCACCATTTTGCCAGTTACACTCAGGCTGCCCCTGCGGGTGATGAGAGGGGCAGGTACAAAGTAGCCACGCTCTCAATACCATGTGACCATGACCCCTTCAGCATCATTCTGCTGCTTCGTGGGTCTGATATGCCTAGTGGAACGTGGTCATGCTTCACTGATTGCACATCTGCTTAATGTCAGGACCTGTAAGTTTTCATGGTGCTCCTGGCTGTCCCTGCCATATGTACTGCTTTTGTATTACTCAGCACTACTGACCGTTCCTTTGCATGTTCATGATATTGTCCAGTACGCTGCACACACTATTTTGCCTTTAATCCTATTCTGCATGTGAAAACATTTTATTTATGGTAAGTAATGTAATATTCACAGATGCAGATTGCACCAGTGTAGTTATTGGTGGAATGCACTTAAGAACTAGTGCATACAGTAGTTACCTACGCCCTCATACTGTCACAGAAACTTCGAGATTAGCTCACAAACTACCATTTCTCAGCGACGTCTGTTTACTGGCAGTGGGAAGGGATGTGTCAATAGTGATAACTGGTCACAGAAAAACAGAAAACCATTGGACCCTGCTCACAAGGCGGCTGTTTTTTTTTCTTTTGTTGTTTTTTTTTTTTTTTTTTTACACGTCTCCAGTACAATTATTAATCATGGTTCATAGGATTTTTGTTGGAAAGCACCTTCAAGTGCAATACTGGGAAAGTATTATTTGAATAGAAACATGAACAAAAATATAAAATGTAATTTTTTTTCAGATAACTGTACAGAGGTTCAGATCTCAATCAAGCCCTCAAGTTCGTCACAGTCGCCCGGAGGCAAGATAAATATTGGTGCCCCCCTATTTTCTATATTAAGATAAATATATGTATGTATGTATGTATGTATGTATGTATGTATGTATGTATGTATGTATGTGTGCGTGTGTATATGTGTGTGTGTGTGTGTGTGTGTGTGTGTGTGTGTGTGTGTGTGTATATATGGAGTGTTATGAAAAAAAATGATATACTGTATTTATACATTTAATTGTCTTTTATTTTAAATCACACATTTCTTAGCAGTCATACCCAGGATTAGAACCCATAACCTGTTACACTAACAGCAGACACTTTACTGATGGAGTTATTTGCTCCTGTAGAGGAAGCATGAGAATTCTAACTATATGAAGTTGTGTGTAATCGTCAGAGAAGTATCTTCATATAGTTAAAATTCTCATATTTCCTATACAGGAGCAAACAGCTTCATCAGTAAGGTGTCTGCTTCCAGTGTAATAGGTTGTGGTTTCTAATCCTGGGTGTGATACCTGCAAAATGTGTATATTCAGTATAATAAAAAGGGTGTGATTTGTATGGTGCAGGGACCAGTGAGGAAGTCGGCCACTGAAAAGACAGCGACAGCTATCAATTAACTTAATTCAATGGTGTAACAGTAGATCCACTGTTTACCATTGGGACATGTAAAATGATTATGGCAAAATCTATTTGTATACACAACAAACATAAAATACCTGATTAGTGGTTAAGAAAAAGGGAAAGTGAAACATGTTTGCAAGGCAACCTCATGTCAGGTAATGGTAAACGTGCTTACCTCATCAAAGTGTACCCAATACAGCATGACCCTAATCTAATTGGTGATATGATGGTGATTAAGGGTTAGAGTACATGCTTTCAAAGCAAGTATCTTAAGGGGGGTACACACGGAGAGATCCGTGCTTAAAATCTAAGCAAACAGAAAAAAGGTTTTTAGGCGCTGAACAGGGTCGTGCAAATATAGCACTGGTAATGGCAGCCACTTGGTAAGGAGGTAGCCGGCCTCCTGAAAGTGAAACAACTAAAACAAAATCACCAAGTAGGCGCACGGTACCAGTGATGTTGATAAAAACACAATTTATTAACATAAAACCAATAACAAACTGATTAAAAGACACAACACTACACAGAGCATATAACTGAGGTATTATACCTTATAGTTCACACATAAAGTGTATAAATAAGTGAAAGGGACACTAATATGCAGGAGAACCCGTCTCTGTAAGATAGGGTTAATCTCTCACATTAATTCCATATCAGACAGTTTAAATGAAAAGGAAGTCCTGTAAACTGATGTAATTAGCGTTTGTGACCATAAAGGTGTCCAGATTTAAATAGTGTTTCCTTGGAGCAAAATAAACCAGCCGATTAATGTTACTCACTGAGACGTAATGATCTCTTGCTGTACGGGATAAATGGTTAAGAAACCGCTTGTTATCACCCTGTGCATGGGTGAGACATCCGTCAGCGGTATATTCAGATGAAAGCCACTTCTTTCTGTGCAGCACCAGTTGCCTGTATTAGATCACCATACAGATCCTCCAGCTTGCTGAGCGACGCCCGGCCGGGCAGGAGGTAACAATGTTCCAAATGCAAGGAGAGTTAGAGTGGAGTGATTGAATCACAGGCTGGATCATTCACCGGTAACTTGTAACAAACGGCTGAAAGTGATGGATGTCGTGCTCCGTGGGACACTTAATGGTCAAGTGTGGCCCTTACTTCTGTACCCTCAACGCGTTTCTCCGCACCTCAGGCGGCTTCTTCAAGAGGCAGAGTGTTCTTCTCTGAGCACAATTGTGGTTGTTTTATACCTTGTCCCATTAAAATCATTAGAAACAGGTGAGTGTGAAGGCTCAACAGGTGCTCTGAAATCAGAGTCTTCATACACAGATAACGTGTCACAGGGTTTTTAATTAGACATTTAATTCAAAAAATATATATTTTAAAATCAATCCTATGGCTAACAGTTTGTCATAAATAAAAACAACATAAATAAAAATATAAATATATTTCTGTTATGCGGATAGAATCATTTTAATCCCATGAGGCTGCAGCTATATTAAAAGATCTTTCAGCAGCTGCAGCATTTATCCATTAATAGTCTCCCACTTATGAGTGGGGAAAAGGAATATACAAGCATATATACACATATGGTAAATTAAGTGCTATATGTTGTTAATAGCATATTATAGTAGACAATACGTTTATTAGGTCTCAATTTTATTATTTATTTATAAATGTTTATACTAAAAAAGCCTATCATAAATCATGTGAAATACCAAGTGTAAAGAAATATCTACACAACACATCTCTTCATATTGCTATCTTTATAAGCTCAAGTCTTAGTATTATAGCATGGGAAAATGTGAATTAAAGACACTTCACACATATAAACATGTAGAAAAAGAAATATATATAATGTTGTTTTTATAGTTTTATAGCTATATAGTTTTATAGTTTTAGAGGATAGTATCTTCATCATATCAACATCTAAGCTATTGTAATTACACCTGTAATCTATTAACTAAAGTAGGACTGGCTGCATGGGTCAGTGGCCAGACTAGCGTGCAGAAAAAATCTGGCGCGTCACTAGCAGTATAGCGGCAGCGCCAGGTCTGCTCGCAGTCATGGTCTCAGACCCCGCAGATCCTCTCCATCAGTATGGTAGATAGCAATAAATGGGTAACCAATATAATAAATACGAACAACAAAAAAAAATATATATATAAAAAATAAAAAATAATGGTAAAAAAAAAAAAATTTAATAAAATAATAAGAGAGAAAGGAATATGGACCAATCTTCATGTATGATTCTTTACTTCAACAGAAAAAGATGAAATAAACTGAACCCGCTAAATATAGCTAAATGAATTCAAGATCTATGGTTTCATTCAACCCTTGGGGTTTCAGAGTCTGTAATTTCCAGATCCATGCAGCTTCCTGACGACATAGAGTTCTAAATCTATCTCCACCTCTAGGGGTGATTTTAATCTGTTCAAGGCCAATGAGTTGGAGGCAAGGTGGATTACTGGAATGAATTTCTGCATAGTGACGTGAAACACTATGATTCATATATCCCTTAAGGATATTCCTTCTATGTTCCATAAAGCGCAGCTTCAGTGCCCTAGTGGTTCGCCCTACATAGTGCATCTGACATGAGCAGCGTAACAAATAAACTACAAAATGTGTATTGCAATTTATGAAGGATTGTATCTTAAAGTCTGTACTTGATCCAAACGGAGAAATGTGTTTAATTTTATTGACCACATGAGTACATGTGGTACATCTATTATGATTACATCTAAAGAAGCCCACAACTTTTGGGCCCACTAGTGTGAGTTGTTCACTCCTTTCACTATTAACAGAAGATCTCTTAAAGAAACTCGGAGCTAATATGTTCCTAAGATTTTTAGCTTTTTTAAAAATAATCGTAGGGTTTGCAGGGAGAGTTGTATTTAATATTGGATCGGTCAACAATAGTTTGTAATTACGTTTAATTATGCAAGAAATTTTGTTTGCTTTTACATTAAATTTTGATTTGAAAGCCAGATTATAGTGATTAATTTTTTGAGTTTTATTCTCACTATTATCTTTTTTATTATTATTTTTGTTTTTGTTATTATTGTTGCTAATAGATCTAGATTCCTCAGGAGCTGTTTCAATGAATGAAGGAGGATCACATGCGATATGATGAAGATACTATCCTCTAAAACTATAAAACTATATAGCTATAAAACTATAAAAACAACATTATATATATTTCTTTTTCTACATGTTTATATGTGTGAAGTGTCTTTAATTCACATTTTCCCATGCTATAATACTAAGACTTGAGCTTATAAAGATAGCAATATGAAGAGATGTGTTGTGTAGATATTTCTTTACACTTGGTATTTCACATGATTTATGATAGGCTTTTTTAGTATAAACATTTATAAATAAATAATAAAATTGAGACCTAATAAACGTATTGTCTACTATAATATGCTATTAACAACATATAGCACTTAATTTACCATATGTGTATATATGCTTGTATATTCCTTTTCCCCACTCATAAGTGGGAGACTATTAATGGATAAATGCTGCAGCTGCTGAAAGATCTTTTAATATAGCTGCAGCCTCATGGGATTAAAATGATTCTATCCGCATAACAGAAATATATTTATATTTTTATTTATGTTGTTTTTATTTATGACAAACTGTTAGCCATAGGATTGATTTTAAAATATATATTTTTTGAATTAAATGTCTAATTAAAAACCCTGTGACACGTTATCTGTGTATGAAGACTCTGATTTCAGAGCACCTGTTGAGCCTTCACACTCACCTGTTTCTAATGATTTTAATGGGACAAGGTATAAAACAACCACAATTGTGCTCAGAGAAGAACACTCTGCCTCTTGAAGAAGCCGCCTGAGGTGCGGAGAAACGCGTTGAGGGTACAGAAGTAAGGGCCACCCTTGACCATTAAGTGTCCCACGGAGCACGACATCCATCACTTTCAGCCGTTTGTTACAAGTTACCGGTGAATGATCCAGCCTGTGATTCAATCACTCCACTCTAACTCTCCTTGCATTTGGAACATTGTTACCTCCTGCCCGGCCGGGCGTCGCTCAGCAAGCTGGAGGATCTGTATGGTGATCTAATACAGGCAACTGGTGCTGCACAGAAAGAAGTGGCTTTCATCTGAATATACCGCTGACGGATGTCTCACCCATGCACAGGGTGATAACAAGCGGTTTCTTAACCATTTATCCCGTACAGCAAGAGATCATTACGTCTCAGTGAGTAACATTAATCGGCTGGTTTATTTTGCTCCAAGGAAACACTATTTAAATCTGGACACCTTTATGGTCACAAATGCTAATTACATCAGTTTACAGGACTTCCTTTTCATTTAAACTGTCTGATATGGAATTAATGTGAGAGATTAACCCTATCTTACAGAGACGGGTTCTCCTGCATATTAGTGTCCCTTTCACTTATTTATACACTTTATGTGTGAACTATAAGGTATAATACCTCAGTTATATGCTCTGTGTAGTGTTGTGTCTTTTAATCAGTTTGTTATTGGTTTTATGTTAATAAATTGTGTTTTTATCAACATCACTGGTACCGTGCGCCTACTTGGTGATTTTGTTTTAGTTAAAATCTAAGCAATCTTGCTAGATTGCTTAGATTTTAAGCACGGATCTGCCGTGTGTATGCCCTCCAGCGATAGCGATGCGCGGCCCCGCGCATCGCTATCGCCGATGCTAGATTGAGCTGCATGCAGGCTCAATCTAGCGGGTCGCTCACTTCACCGTTGTGTGAAGTGAGCGGCCCCCCGTCGGCTTTCCCCCTCGCTCAGCACATCGCGCTGTGCTGAGCGGGGTGAGAGATGTGTGCTGAGCGGTCTGTGTTAAGATCGTTCAGCACACATCTCTCCCGTGAGTACCCCCCTTTAGGAGGTCATTTAGATCTCATCGCTGCGGGCGATCAGGTCCAAACTGCGTATGGACCGCAATGCGCAGGCACGCCGGTCAGCGACGGAATAGTGCAAAGGATCCATTTGCACGGGCGTTCACAAGGTGATTGAAAGGAGGAGGGTGTTTGTGGGTGGTAACTGACCGTTTACAGAGTGTGTACGGAAAAATGCAGGCGTGACCAAGCGTTTTCAGGAAGGGTGTCTGACGTCGGCTCCGGATTCAATCGCACTGGAAGAGTAAGTCATGGGCTGCGCAGAGACTGCACAAACTAATTTTTAGCAGCTCTGCTAACACATAGGAACGCACACTTGCACAGCGAAAATACACTCCCCCTGTAGGCGGCGACTATCTGATCGCAGGACAGCAAAAAACGCAGCCCAGAGATCAGATCTGAATTACCCCCTTAGTGTACTAGGGGCCTCATTCAGACCTAATCGCAGCAGAAAACTCTTTCTCTAATGAGCAAAACCATGTGTAGTGCAGGTGGGGCAGATATAACATGTGCAGAGAGTTAAATTTGGGTGGGTTATACTGTTTCTGTGCAGTGTAAATACTGGATGTTTTATTTTTACACTGCAATTTAGACTTCAGTTTGAACACACCCCACCCAAATCTAACTCTCTATGCACATGTTACGGCTGTCCCACCTGCACTGCACATGGGCCCTCATTCCGAGTTGTTTGCTCGCTAGCTGCTTTTAGCAGCATTGCACACGCTAAGCCGCCGCCCTCTGGGAGTGTATCTTAGCTTAGCAGAATTGCGAACGAAAGATTCGCAAAATTGCGAATACAAATTTCGTTCCTGGTTTGACGTCACAAACACACCCAGCGTTCGCCCAGGCACTCCCCCGTTTCTCCAGCCACTCCCGCATTTTTCCCAGAAACGGCAGCGTTTTTTCACACACACCCATAAAACGGCAAGTTTCCGCCCAGAAACACCCACTTCCTGTCAATCACACTCCGATCACCAGAACGAAGAAAAATCCTCGTAATGCCGTGAGTAAAATACCTAACTTTTGAGTAAAATAACTAAGCGCATGCGCTCTGCGAACATTGCACATGCGCAGTAAGCGACTAATCGCAATATAGCGAAATTCGGCAACGAGCGAACAACTCGGAATGACCCCCATGGTGACGCCAATTAGAGAAAAAATTTGCTGCTGCGATCAGGTCTGAATTAGGCCCTAAGAGAGAAACACAGAGAAGCGTCCTCATACATCGAGCCTCAATATACCACACAGCGCAAGATGCCTGGCACAAGTAAGCCACCAGGTCTGTGTTAGTATTGGGCCTCTATTTTTGCCAAAAATGCATCTTAGTTGAAATGTAATGACACATCTAGAGACTGAGTTTATTAATTTGATATGTGACATGTATATTTGTATACAAACGAGTCTGTATATGAAGCACAACGGGCATGGCATGGAAAACATCCACAGCCGCTGCATTGTAGCACTTTGTATACAGATTCAGACTCTGACAGATACAGTATACAAGTGTTGCATATCAAATTAATCAGCACAGTCTCCTGGTGTTTCCTAGTCACATTGCATTGCAAAAAGATGCACAATGCTCATGGCACCTGGCACTTGGGGCAATAAAGTACGAGGACACATCTGTAATTACATAATATAGAAGTAATATGCCTAGCTATACCTTGTGGCAAAACTTAAGTACAAAACCATAACGAGCCAAGACTAATGTGCAGAACTATATATAATGCCAAAACTAATGCACAAAGCTACGCCTGGTTCCAAGACTAATACACAGAGCTACGCCTGGTGCCAAGACTAATACCTAGAGCTATGCCTGGTGCCAAGACTAATACAAAGAGCTATGCCTGGTGCTAAGACTTATACACAGTGCTACGCCTGGTGCCGAGACTAATACACAGAGCTATGCCTGGTGCCGAGACTAATACACAGAGCTATGCCTGGTACCAAGACTAATACCCAGAGCTATGCTTGGTGCCAAAACTAATACAAAGAGCTACGCCTGGTGCTAAGACTTATACACAGTGCTACGCCTGGTGCCAAGACTAATACACAGAGCTACGTCTGGTGCTAAGACTAATACACAGCGCTACGCCTGGTGCTAAGACTTATACACAGTGCTACGCCTGGTGCCGAGACTAATACACAGAGCTACGCCTGGTGCTAAGACTAAGGAAATTTATCCATGAAGTGTTCTCCATGTTGAATTAAAACATCTATATAGGGCATCCTAAACTATGCATTTTTCCCATTAAGGGGTATTCTTCATGAAGAGAGCTACTGTTCATCTATTTCCAGCTGTGATTTGAGGAGAATTATTCCTTATGCTGTATATATAATATTGATATAGGATATTCAAAATTGTGCATTTAATTCCCATAGGGGGTTATTCTTCAAGAGAAACTGACTGCTTATCCAATTTCTGTGGTTGGAAGCACATACAAACTCCACACTGGGATGAAATCAATGTTTTTTTGATGTGATTTGAAGCACATATAAACTTCACACAGTGACAAAATTTAAGCATGATCAATGTGCTGTATCATCTCTCTGCTTCCATATAAGGGTATACTGATTGGTATGAAATTTGTATTGAAATCAATGATATATGATATTTTCCAATCCCATATCCTAACTGATTATAAATTATATTATGCATAGGAATTTTTGAATTTTTGAATGTTGTTTTGAGGCACGTATTAATTCTACACAAACAACAAAGTGTGCATCATCCTGTTGGAGCTGTGTCCCCCAAAATGGAGACCTACAGTCCTATGCATATGCAATTGGGTTTGGAAATATACAGATTCCTGTTTATTTACCTGCATTTATGATATGGCATACATATGAATTATATATGGAAGCTTTTGGGGTTTTTGATATCTGATGGTTAGAAGTCGCACACAGGGAAGTCCACTCTCCTTGCTACTGTGATAATTGGTTATATACCAGGGGAGAGTTTATAATCTGATTTTGGTGCTCGATAAGTTCATGCGGTAAACCAGCCCACTTACATATGATATCATTGATATCTGGCCTAATAAATATTTTTTCCGCATGATTATTTAGAGTACTATTACTGAACAATATTTTCGCTCGTGGCAGTTAAAGGTCTGCCCCACTAAAATATATTTATCTTTGATTATACCTTTATGAATGGTCCTATGACCTTATCCTGAATAATGGTCTGTTGACCTTATATCTTTGCATGTACTAAATTGTCTACTATACCTAGAGTTTGTTGTGTAATTCACAGTTTTATCAAGCGATAATAAAAGTTAAATTTTAAATTATAGTTAATAAAACTGTGCCCCGGGTCAGGCTTTTTAGTCTTTTTTTGCCCTGCTCTCTTGTAGGTCGATCCTTTTTCTTACCAAGACTAATACCCAGAGCTATGCTTGGTGCCAAGACTAATACAAAGAGCTACGCCTGGTGCTAAGACTTATACACAGTGCTACGCCTGGTGCAGAGACTAATACACAGAGCTACGCCTGGTGCCAAAACGAATGGACAGAGCTATGCCTGGTGCCAAGACTAATGCGCAGAAGTATGCCTAGTGCAGAGACCAATATGAAGTCATATCTGGTATAGCAGGACATAACAGCTTGCTAACAGGCTGCAGCTTTAAGGTATCTCTTAAATGTATAAACAAAAAATGAATAGATGTCATTTATTTGTACTAATCTGTTCTCCATACATTTTAGAAAATCGGCAGTATTCCATTCAAACATTTCGTAGTTTGTATCTTTAATGAAAGTCTCTAAGGCTGTACTGCAGTCTAGGGCAGTTCATATTTAAATATATAAAAATGTCAAACTTCTGAATTAATTCTTAGCTGCCTTAGTCTGAACAAATTGAGCCAATTTATTTTTCAAAACAATGCAAGTAATTGCCACTGATGCCAACTACAAACATAGCTAATCTTTGTTTAAAAGGTTTCAGATATTATTTCAGCGGATAACATTATGGTTTTCCTTTGATGTGAGTGATGACCATAACTCAATCTCCATCAACATTTAAGATTCACACAGAAATCAAAATAAACTTAGAGTTAAAGTATGTAGATCACTGAACTGTTAAGAAACTTTGGTTCTAGACTACTCTAAAGTCTACAAGCAAGCAACTCGCAATCTTCCATTTAATCAATGAATCAAAGTAAATGAAAGCATAAAAAAGCCACCAAATCTTTTGCAGACAAAATGGGTGTCACACTGTTTACAATGCCTGATGGGATAGTATTGGGGGTAATTCTGAGTTGATCGCAGCAGCAAGTTTGTTAGCAATTGGGCAAAACCATGGGGGTAATTCCAAGTTGATCGCAGCAGGATTTTTGATAGCAATTGGGCAAAACCATGTGCACTGCAGGGGAGGCAGATATAACATGTGTAGAGAGAGTAAGCTTTGGGTGGGTTATTTTGTTTCTGTGCAGGGTAAATACTGGCTGCTTTATTTTTACACTGCAATTTAGATTGCAGATTAAACTCACCACACCCAAATCTAACTCTCTCTGCACATGTTATATCTGCCTCTCCAGCAGTGCACATGGTTTTGCCCAACTGCTAAAAAATTTCCTGCTGCGATCAACTTGGAATTACCCCCCATGTGCACTGAAGGGGGGGGGGGGGCAGATGTAACATTTGCAGACAGAGGTAGATTTGGGTGGGTTATTTTGTTTCTGTGCAGGGTAAATACTGGCTGCTTTATTTTTACACTGCAATTTAGATTTCAGTTTGAACACGCCACACCGAAATCTAACTCTCTCTGCACATGTTACATCTGCCCCACCTGCACTGCACATGGTTTTGCCCATACTGCTAACAAAGTTCCTGCTGCGATCAACTCAGAATTACCCCCATTGTGTCTCAACAACTGTTTTATTAGAAGGCTGATATCATTCTAAATTGAAATTATAATTTATTTGCTGCTGCTCAACTGAAACTGTGAAAAGAAACAAAAAAAAAGAAGAAAATAACAGTAGATAAGTTGAGGGGGAGATTTATCAAAGCATTGGGAGTGATAAAGTGGAGAGAGACAAAGTACCAACCAATCAGCTCCTAGCTGTCATTTTTCAAACAGCCTGTAAAATGACAGAAGTTGATTGGTTAGTACTTTGTATCTCTCCAAGCTTCGATAAGTCTCCCCCTCAGATTGAACAACTTCACTGTGCTGTTTTAAGGCAGTGATACAAATATAGGAGAGTGAGCAAAGTGGCATGAATGAGTTAACAAAACCTTATTTTACGGCACAATATAACGAGGGCTTAAAGTGGTCCTGTAGAGATGGGGGATCTTATCTCCCCTGCTACTCTCCCCCTTCAGCCTCTGCTTCTATCTCACCCACTGCACCTCTCACTCCCTGTGCCTCACTACGCCATCTCTCCCCTGCTCTTTTCACTCCCATCTCACCACCTGCTCCTGTCATTCCCGAGACACTCTCCCCCTTACACCTCTTATCCCTAACACAGTTTCTCCCCAACACCTCTTATGCCTCACACATCTTCTCCTTGACACGGCTTCTCCCTCACACCGCTTATCCCCTACACCACTTATCCCTCCTCCCTCACACAGCTTCTCCCTTCTCCGTTACACAGCTTCTCTCTTCTCCCTCACACAGCTTTATCCCAGACATCACTTCTCCCTCACACAGCTTCTCCTTTCTCCCTCACACAGCTTCTCCCCCTGACACCGCTTATCCCTCACACAGCTTCTCCCTTCTCCCTCACACCGCTTCTCCCTCACATAGCTTGTCCCCCTGACATTGCTTCTCCCCCACACAGCTTTATTGCCAACAACGCTTCTCCCTCACACAGCTTTATCCCCGACACCGCTTATCCCCTGACACCATTTATCCCTCACACTGCTTCTCCCCCTGACACCGCTTATTCCTCACACAACTTCTCCTTCACACAGCTCCTCCCTTCTCCCTCACACCGCTTCTGCCCGGCACCGCTTGTCCCTCACACCGCTTCTCCCTCACACAGCTTGTCCCCCTGACGCCGCTTCTCCCCCACACAGCTTTATCCCCAACAACGCTTCTCCCTCACACAGCTTTATCCCCGACACCGCTTATCCCCCTGACACCATTTATCCCTCACACCGCTTCTCCCCCTGACACCGCTTATTCCTCACACAACTTCTCCTTCACACAGCTCCTACCTTCTCCCTCACACCGCTTCTGCCCGGCACCGCTTGTCCCTCACACCGCTTCTCCCTCACACAGCTTATCCCCCTGACACTGCTTATCCCTCACACAGCTTCTCCCCCGACACCGCTTATCCCTCACACAGCTTCTTCCTTAAGCCGCTTCTACCCCTGACACTGCTTCTCCATCACAAAGCTTCTCCCTCCGACACCGCTTATCCCTCACACAGCTTCTCCCTCAAGCCGCTTCTACCCCTGACACTGCTTCTCCATCACACAGCTTCTCCCTAACACTGCTTCTCCCCCTGATGCCGCTTCTCCCTCACACAGCTTCTCCCCATGACGACGCTTATCCCTCACACAGCTTCTCCTCCTGACACCGCTTATCCCTCACACAGCTTCTCCCCGACACCACTTATCCCTTATGTGTATCCCTCATGCGCGGTCATCCCTAATGTGCACCCCCATACAGTGTATCTACTTCATAGGTCCCCTCTCATCTAGTGAGTCTACCCTTTTGTGCCACACCTCCATCCATTGTGTCTTCCCTAATGTGATCCCCCATCCAGCATTCCTGCCTTTATGTGCCAACTCCCCCCCTCATTCAGCGTGGCTTCCAAGTGCCCCCTCATCCAGAACGTCTTCTTTCATGTGCCAGCGCCGCCACTCCTCCTCCTCCTCCCTCTCCAGTGTGCCTTCCTCTAACTTACTTTTTTTTTCTCATGACGCCCGCTGCTACATTTTGAGCGTGGCGAACGCAGAATGACGGCACTTCCTGCGTTGCCGTCATGTCATTCATCCCACCGCAAGAGCCTTTGGGAGGGACTGGCTCGGGAAGTACACTGCCTTTCACCACCCGCCCCCTCTGTCAGTGTGGGAAGGCAGCGCGCCGCAGCGCAACACAGTATAGAGACGGGACAGTGGGATTAAGCAGGCAGAACTGCCTGTACACAGTCCCGTGGCCGTGTAAAGTGGGCTGGCGGAGGCGGTCCAAATACAACTGACGGCACACAGTTCCACCCCGTTCCGGCCCACTTTAACCCCTGAATATAACTGTGCTCTTCTTATTCAACCTTCTTTTAAATCATTAACTTGCAGAAACCACTGTTATGAGTCATATACACTTCATACATATCTCTGACTGTGTGCTACATTTAATTCTGAATCTGCTGCAGAAGGGTGGCATTTGGTGTTGACTCTAAAAAAGATCCACGATATAGGACCATACTGTTGGCTCCTTGTGTCTTATCGAACACTGGGTTTTATACTAATAAAATTGACCCATTTTTTCTACAAACATTAATTCACAAATGACATAACAAAATCATTCTCTGAAAACCATCAGTCTCAAACATTCTACGTAATAAATCCAATATCTGTATATAGTAGGCTATTTTGTCAAAATGTCTCAAAGTGCTCAAAGAACATCTTGTAATCTATCAATAATTCTCATTTGAACAGCTTTTTAGACTTGACTAGAGCATTGAAAGTGGCTGAGAGGTAGGTCTGCTAGAACTATGAGCTGTGTGCATAATCACATCAAGCTATTGGGTGGTCCTTCCTAAAATGCCACACAAAGACATTCCATGCTGTGTGTAGAGCATGCCTCAATGTAAGTTTAAGAGGAGGACTGATTAATTTATTCTAAATTAGTTCCTTTCAAATCCTTGGTCAAGGACCTGGAGTTTTAAGTTCCTGCTGATTTTAGAATACTGCATTCTCTGTATTGCCTCTGGCAATACTACTTATAGTGAATGCTGAAATAAGGGTAGAACAGTCTCTTGTGATTAGCAATAAGGAAAATTATTCAAATCAATTTAAAACAGAGAAAATAACTTTCTGTAATCTTGTAAATATGTATGTACATGAGAGTTAACTGTAAACTGAAAATGATTTATTCCTATAAATAATAAAAAGGTTTTTTTTGGGCAGTATTAGCTGACCAATTAGCTTAAATGTACTGTAGCATGTTTCTAAATCATGCCAACTATGGGGGATATTTAAAGAGCTACTGTAATTTACACTGTCTAATTACCCACCACAACCACCGCCCACCTCCTGGCCGCGAAAACACATATGTCCATGACTTACAGATGTAGCCATGCTCACCTTACTGTGATGTGGCATGTTGCATCACAGCATGCTGCATGGCATGCAAGGCTACGACTATTCGCAGCAGGCGATTCCTGCATGGAGTGCCAAGCCGCAACTATAAAGGAATTAATGAAGCAATCGCCGGCTGTGAATAGTTGCAGCCTGGCACGCCATGCAGCAAGCAGCATTGCAGCAAGCAGCGTTGCAGCATGGTGCATCGCAGCAAAGATGAACATGGCTACATCTATATCACGAATTCTATGTGTTTTCGCTCAAAAATGTAATATTTTTCTAATCCCGGGTATGACAGGGTACCTGTGCTGACCCCTGCCTGTAAGTGTTCATCAAAGCCCTTACCCGTTATTAAGATCCATTGTTTTAAGATATTATTTTTTATGCAAGTGGTTCCTGAGGGTATAGAGCAGAACAAACACAGGATCAGTGGGATCTTCATTGTTTTTTATGTTTTAATTGTTTTTATCTATTGTTACTTTTTTATACGTTGGAATAAAAACATTCCCCTTTTTGGAAAGAACTTTATTACAATCTGGTTTTTTGGCCTCTTGTTCAACCAATCGATGTGGTGAATGACATTTTGACCTCTGAGAAAATCGGGACGGTGTCACGGCTAAAGAAACCTTTCAAGGAACATAGGGAACCTAGTAGAGGTGAGTGTCCCCTACAAGGGACGTGGTGATGTCCAATTGATGCTGTGAAAAAGTGTAAAGAAACCTTTTGATGGACATCCCGCACCGATTGGAGGTCAGTCCAAAGGTGCGAACCTAAGTGTGGAGGGAAAAGAATTCTACAACACTAAGGGAAAATAATTCTGGATCCAGATAGAGAAAACATTTGGGCAGAGATCTCCCTAGCTATAGTAGCGCTTGTGGACTACTCTATTCTTTTTTGTATACACACGGGTATGACAGAAGTTTCAAATGTGTGTCTTAAATAGAGAAAATGTGATTGAAGGTGCAAGGACTGGAAGGGGAGTCGGCCACGGAGGAGATAGCGGCAGCAGGAGTAAGCTAAATTAAAATTATTAAAACAGTTGAATGACAGATGCGGGCAGACGGTCTGGGACCCACTGGGCTCTAAGTGCTCGCTTGTATTGCATAGTGGTAAATTCACTCCTGCCCCATTTCACTCAATGGTTATAAACCAGCCATGTGTAGGAAGATTTTAAGGGGTAACACTATCAAAATATGCATACATGGGACATTTGTGACCAGCCTTGAACGTGCATTACAGCACAGGAGCAGTCATTGCACTTCTATATGGTACAGTACCTGAACCTAGCAAGACGCTGTCCTTGTATATGCACAGAGAAGTCAGCTATATAATAGGGAGGCCACTGTGGTGGGTTTACTATCTGACACATATTACCCATGGCACTATAAAATAATCACAACGTCAAAAAACATCATTTTGCAGCATTAAATCTGCTATTTACAAGTTAAATTATGAATTAATTATTATTTTGTCACATCAATAAGCAAGACTTTCAGAGGGAGGCTGCTCACATAGTGCAAACCCATGCATTGTGCACGTTAAATAGTAATGTAAGGGGGCGTGGCCTGGATGCCGTGGAGTGAGGAAGCAGAGCCGTGCAGCTCCTGCTTTGTACCCCAAATCCTGAGTCTTTCCCTGGCTGGAGCCTTCCTATATTTGCCCCCAGTACATTTGTGCTGTTGTGACTGGGTTACAGAGCCGGGAGAAGCCTCCTGCTTCCCTGCGGGTTGCGGCCTGTGGTCACACTGCAAGCCGGGACCTCGGCATTTGATGTGGAGGCTGACGTTAGCCTTTGACCCGTCCTCTGCTTTCCTGCCTTCCCTGGCTCACCAGAGTTTCGGACCGCAGCGTTCCGTTGTGAGGTTCATCCTGCCTGTTCCCAGCGTATCCCCCCTGGAGCTTTCTTCTACTGCTCCCCAACACCGCTGATGTCCAGAGCGAGGACGCGGCTGTGACTCTGGAGCTGCTAGACGCTGCCGGTGGGATCCAGGCTTCCTGACAGGATGCTCCTTGTGTACAACGCTGTTTAAAGGGACACACTTGGCTGCTGCATAATATATAATATATTGTGTCATATTATAGAGTTGGCTGCTGTCTACCTCCCTGCATCTCACACTGTAGTGTGCTGCTACCAGTGGGTCCTACATTTTGGAATCCAGGAATCAAGGCTGGTGTGGTGCCTCCTGTGCTGTCCTGGCTGGGGTGAGTGCTGCTGCCTGTTTCTCCTCCTGACCACTTCCCTACTCGTAATTCCCTGTCGCCTGCCTCATTGCATAGCCCCTGTTTGTCCCTATAGGCAAGTGCTGTCTACAGGACTGCTGCTGATTCCTGGTGTGTGGGGCTTCTCGGTTCTCTGTTGGGTTATGTTTCTGCTGATCTGTGGAGGTCTCCTCATCCCCTGATGTAGCTGCCCGTATTAATGGGTCACCCTTTTCCCATCTGCACTCGTCCATGCTCTATAATGCTATAATAAAGTTGCCTAGAGAGAGTCATCATACTGCGATTCTGTCTTCTCCTTGATTTTCCCTGATATTGCTTTATATCATCATGCCTCCAAAGAAAAATAGTCTCCAAGTCCGTATCACAGGTGGCTTTCTTCAAACCATCTCCTCACCGTGCAGCCACTCAGGCGAATGTTAAATCTAGTGTGGGCACAAAACCTTCCCCCACCCCTGCCGCTGTAGCAGTGTTGTCTCCTATTCACAGCGACGATGTCCCGTTACAGGTGGGTGACAGTGATGCCCTGACCATAGGCACCATGAAAGTCCTACTGGCTCAGTTTAAGGATGACGTCGCAGCAGATTTTCGTGCTACGCTTCAAGCCTATCAACAATCCATAGTTGACCTTGGTGAGCGCACTGATCATTTGGAATATAGAATGGGGGAAGTCGTTGGTTCCCATAATGATCTGATTGTCTCTCATGAATCTCTGGAGGGTGATGTGTGGCCTCTCTACGTGATAAGATGGCTGACCTGGAGGACAGATCGTGCAGGAACAATCTCAAGTTGTTGGGCATTCCTGAAACAGTCTCTAACAGCTGTCTGCATGATGTGGCTCTTGAACTGTTTCGGTAGTTGTTGCTGTCAGCTTCCCTATTGGATCTTCTAATAGATCGAATCCATAGATTGCTGAAATCAAAGAATGCTCCAGATGGTGTCCCTCGTGACGTCTTAATGAGAGTGCACTTCTCTCATGTTAAGGAGGCCTTACTTAAAGCTGCCAGACCGTCGTCTCATGCTAAGGACGTTATGGGGCATTTGAAACTTTTTGAAGACTTCCTGAGGTTACTCTAAAAGACGCTCATTCCAGCCTGCTACAGCCATTCTCCGTAAGGAGGGCATAGCCTATCGATGGGGCTTACCAACTCGACTCCTAGACTCTCAGGAGGGTTCTACTGTGTCCATCACTTCACTGGAAGATGGTATGAAACTACTTGCCAAATGGAACCTCTCCTTGCCTTGTTCCCCTTCTCCATTCTTTAATTGCAGCTGACCAGGATTTGTTCCGGGCAGGCAGGCTCCTGATAATACTCAAGTGTTCAACATAATTGAATACTGTAATCTTAAACAGGAACCATTATTAGTTTTATCCTGAGATGCCGAGAAGGCGTTCGACCGCGTACACTGGAGTTATTTGCAGTCGGTGATGACAAAATTTGGCTCTTCTGGATGGATTCTAGACTCTATTTTGGCCCTGTATTTTGCTACTTCCGCGAAGGTATTTGTGAATATCTGTCTTTCCTCTGTGTTTGATATTTCCAATGGTACTAGGCAGGGATGTCCATTGTCTCCCCTTATTTTTGCTCTGGTCATTGAGCCTCTGGCTGAAAGGACTAGATGTACTGACAGTATCAGAGGACCTGAAATAGGGGGCTTGTCCCATAAAATTAATTTATTTGCGGACGATATCCTCTTATGTTTGCTACGTCCCGAAACTTCCCTCCCATCACTCCACCAGGTGTTAGATTGGTATTCTTACTATAAATTAAATACGCCCAAGACTGAGGCTCTCCCCTTGAACATTCTGATGGAGGTGGTTAAGTTGCTTAAAGATAAATACAGGTATGTATGGCAATATAGATCTATTAAATATTTGGGGATTCATCTGTCTAGAGATACGGATTTATTTGCTTGTAATTATAATGTATTGTTATGCGGTTTTGAGAAACTGGTTAAAGATTGGCTAACTCATGAGATATCTTGGTTGAGGCGTATTGCAGCTGCCAAGATGATCCTGCACCCAAAACCTCTGTATCTTTTCCGTGCTATCCCCAGAACTCTCCCCAAATCTGTAGGTGATACATTTAATAGGATCCTATCTCAATGTGTATGGAAAGGCGCTAGGATTCGTATAGTTAGACACACTCTTGTACTACCCAAACATATTGGTGGTGTGGCCTATCCTGATATTGACAGCCATCATGCAGCCTGTATACCTCAACCAGGCTCAAGATTGGTTTACTCCTCTGGCACCGAGGCCTTGGGTAATGATAGAGCGTTTTTTTGTATCACCAGTGTCACTTACAGATTTGGGCTACCTCCACAGGCCGCTTCCCAGTTGCTTGGTCCAGGAGCATCGATTAGGATGACACTGTCTGTGTGGTATAAAATGATCTCTGTACAAGATGATTTATCTTTGCCTGCCCCTGGTCTTACATTTTTGATGATAGCGCGACTTATTCCTGAGCTGAAGCTTGATTCGTGGCATTTAGCATGCCTTTCAAGCTTGAAAGACATTTTTCCTGAGGGGCGACTAGCATCCTTTTCCCACCAGCAAACGCACTCCCTTATCCCTAAACAGGATTTTTTTTACATTTCTTCAATTATGTCACTGGTTGTCCACCTTCCTTCGAAGGGAGTATGCTCTCCCTCCCTTCCCTAAACTGCTATTGTCTAGATTGACCTCTCCACAACATCGAGGAGGTATAATGAAGTGGTATCATTTAATAGTGACTAACCTTAAATCAGGGAAATTACCAGCTCATGTCAAATGGGAAAAGGATTTGCCCAGAACCCTTAATGAGGACAACTGGGACTCTATTTCTTATAATTGTTTTAAGATGTCAAAATGTTAAAACCACTCTGAAATGTTTTATAAACTGTGTAAGAGGGCATACTTCACACCGGCGGGAACATAGTATATGGCCTTCCACTTCTCGGTACTGCTGGAGGAACTGTGGGTGTATAGGCAGTATATATCCGATTTTTGGGGAATGCTCTGGTCTGAAGTGTTTTCTCTTATTGAAGATGTCTTACTGGTGACAATTCCTGCTGACCCTATTGTGGCATTATTTCATTATTCTTCACAACAGCTCCTTAGTGGTGATGCCTATCTTTTAAGGCACATATTGATCTCTACTAAGGTTGCTATAGCGCAGTTATGGAAATCAGCTTCTGTACCCTGTATTAAGCATATTGTCCATAAGGTCCATAAACATTATTTATTTGAAACGGCTAACTGCAAGGGATCCGGCCTTTAGGTCGACAGTAACTAGGTCGACACTATCTAGGTCGACATGTTCTAGGTCGACAAGAGATTTTCACAATTTTTCTTTTTCTGAACCTTTTCATACTTAACGATCCACGTGGACTACAATTGGGAACAGTAACCTGTGCCGAGAGCAGTGGTAGCAGAGCGAGGCACCTGGACACGGTGCACTAATTGGGGTTCCCGGTCACTCTACGAAGAAAACGACACAAAATCCCCCATAAAAAAACTCATGTCGACCTTTTGACCTGTCAACCTAGAACATGTTGACCTAGAGACCCTGTAGACCTAGTTACTGTCGACCAATAGTAGTCGACCTAGACACTGTCAACCTACTTACTATAAACCTTCCATACCACTGCATACCCAACCCAACCCAACCACTTCCATACCCAACTGCAAATACTCTTCTTCTGCCTCTTCTACATACATGAAGTGGTTCAAGTGGAGTACCGGGAGACCAAAGGTCAGTCCACTATATACAGTGATCCTGTAGATTTGTCGATTTTACACTCTCCGAGAACAATTCTGTTCCGTGTTTACTTTAATTACGGTATACTGTTCCATCCATGATTGACATGCACATAGTGCTGTTTGTGTTTTTCTCCTTGTCTTCCCGTTTGTCTTTGTCTAGCCCTCGTTTCCCCCCCATACTTGCTTGATTATAAGATTGTTTAGTTTGTACAATGCACTGTATGTATGTCGCTGTACCTGGAGTTATGTGATCTTTGTTCATAACATTGCTTGTACTCTGTCTGTACACTGTGCTTTGTTGCTGATTAATCAATAAAAATGTATTATTTAAAAATAAAAAAATAAAAAAGCAAAAAATTAAATTGGAAATATCCCAACCCAAGAGATCATGCTCCCTGAATGGGCCAAACCACATTCTTAATACATGATGCCACAAACAAATCACTACACACAGTGCAATAAACTTCTGGTGGGATAACAAGACTGGAATGGTAACTTATATGAAGGTAAGCAAGAAGCACCATCAGTGGGAAGGGGCAGCAGAAAAGTTTTGGCTGATTAGGAAGGAGCACTAGTTATTAGCAGTAAGAGGGATGTTGTAGTGCTGCTACTCACATTGAGGGGCAGATGTATTAACCTGGAGAAGGCATAAGGAAGTGGTAAACCAGTGACAAGTGCAAGGTGATAAACGCAGCAGCCAATCAACTTCAGTATGTAAATTAACAGTTAGAAGGTGATTGGCTGGTGTGTTTATCACCATGCACTTATCACCTTATCACTGGTTTATCACTTCCTTATGCCTTCTCCAGGTCAATACATCTGCCCCTGAATAATGTAGCAGCTGGCTCTATCTCCGAAACACAATAAGATAGAATTTAATATAGAACAATTTCATGGCTACTGAAACTGTCCATAGGCTGCACAACAAAATGTATCAGAAAAAACCCCAACTGAACATGGACATATGCAGTAGATACATTTTTTGCTGTCAGGTCCTATATCTGTTTCATATATGCCACTTAACTTCATATATCAAAACTTCTATTGTCCTATAGACTGTAAGTTTGCATGCAAGGCTGTTTTACTTCTTTGCATGTTATTCAGTCACATTTTAAAACATTGTTTGTTCTTTATTGTAAAACACTGTGTATTATGTTGGCACTGTATACATATTCATAAATACTTTAAAAGCGTACATTCACCCATGGGTGTTGCCACGCCCCCACACCACCTGTCCGAGACCAGTGCACCAAAGCTGGGAGCAATGTTTAACCTTAATTCATGTTAATATTTACCTCATGCAACTACATAATCTACAGTACATCTTGGGGTAGATGTCTAAAGCCTTGAGAGAGATAAAGTGGATAAGTAGCCCAAAGTGAAAAAAAAAGGCTTTTAATGGTCATGTGTCTAGCACAGTCTTTAAAATGACAGTTATTTATAAGGTGACTGGTTGCTTTGGGAAACTTCTCCACAACATACAACACAGAATCTTATGTGCATCCTAAAAATGTCTTTGAAAACTGGGAGTAATTCAGAGTTGATCGCAGCAGCAAATTTGTTAGCAGTTGGGCAAAACCATGTGCACTGCAGGGGAGGCAGATATAACATGTGCAGAGAGAGTTAGATTTGGGTGAGGTGTGTTCATTGTGAAATCTAAATTGCAGTGCAAACATAAAGCAACCAGTATTTACCCTGCACAGAAACAAAATAACCGACCCAAATCTAACTCTCTCTGCAAATGTTATATCTGCCCCCCCCCCCCCCCCCCCCCCTGCAGTGCACATGGTTTTGCCCATCTGCTAACAAATTTGCCACTGCGATCAACTCTGAATTACCCCCACTGTGCTTTAGGAATCATAAAATAGACTGCAATACATAAGAACATTGAGTATACGTCATATATTATTTCAATGATTGGACCTTAAAAGTTGTTGGGATGGATCAGAGTCACTGTTTTGGATAATACAGCAGGATAAGCGACACAACATTTACAACTTTTCAAAAATAAAATAAAGCAAATCCCTATACAGGCTCCTGAGAGATAACAGAACATCTGTTTATAAATACATCCAGTCACTGGAAAACAGTAGTTGAAAGAAATTGTTTGCATTTATTTGCAATTTACATTAGTTTCCCATTATGGGTTGTAGTGAGCAATTCAGTCAAACAATGAAAAATAAATAAAGCACAAATTGGAAATCACCCAAACAATTTATAAGTAACAACAGGTGCCTGAAAAAGAGGGATTATCTACAAAAGAAACACACAAGATCCCCCCATACGCTCCTGCCAGGCAGTAAAAAGTAATCATTAAAACTGCCTTCAATTTAGAAATAAAATGCAGAAGTCTTTGTTACTTTGTAAATAAATGAAACACTAATCACCACTTCATGGCAGAGAGAAAGATGTATGCCTGTCATTGTAAATAACTAAAACTAATCATTGAATATTTTATCCAAAAAGTAGAAAAAAAATTCCAAAACTACACTTGAGCTCTATTCTGAAATTTTTCCAAAGTTAAATAATTTGTTTTTGGAGAATAATTTGCATATCAAACCCGATTTGCTAAAAAAATCCATTTATAAATAAAATCCACTGGAGAATCAGGCCAATCACAGTACAGCAGTTCATAAAACATCAGATCTCAGACATTCATGATCTTGGCTTGTACTTTGGAAAAAATGTCTCTGGATACTGTCTGGTCTCTATCACTGGCCCAAACTATTCTACACTTCTGTGCATACAGTAGCTGTCTAAACAGCACAGCAGCATCACTTTTTTTAATACAGTAGTCAGTCAGTCCTATTTTTACAGAATCTATTGACATACAATAGATTTCCATTTGGCTGTTTTTCACATTTTTCAACTGCCATTTCCAAAGTCAGTCTATAGTGGAACTACGGTGATGCAAGGGGTGGAACAGCTACGAGTATGAAAGGCGAGATGGCTCATAGCTACTAAACTCTCTGCAACAATGGTAGTTCTGCCACTATTTGAACATACTGTCAGTACAAAGCATGCATAGTGAAGACCAAACGGTGCTTCCTTGCAAAAGAGAAGAGAAGAGCAGATGCCCCAGGGAAGAGCAGAATGCATTGCAAGTAACTGTTACATTTTGCTATGGGCTCCAGACATGTAGTTTTTCCCTGATTTGCCACTTTACTTAATATTTGCATATCTAACCTGCTAATGAATTGCTAGTACAAAACCCCAATATTATTTTGTACCTCTCTTGAGCCAACTTTTAATACAAGTTGTAAAAATAATACCTAATCAACACATCATATCAGTGTTTTGTGGTCATTTTTTTAACGGTGCATGTGCGATTTGCTAACGATCACTAAATGCTGCTACATTCGGACCTGCATGTGAATCAGACGACAAATGTGAATTTCACTGCAATTTGCACTGGACTTTCAATACTAAAGCTCTATTAGGTCAGCATTCACAGACTTTATATATGAATACTTGAAAAATGTACTAAAGAATACCTACCGAAAAATATATAACATGTATTATGCATATACATAGTTCTCTATAATTACTAAAAAATTAAGAACATATAACAAAAAAGGCCCATTACGGCATCTATGGGTTTTCTCCCATCACTGACAACAAGCGAATGGTGACTCTGAAGCATCTATATTCAAAAAGCACCATTATAAAACCCAGCACAAAACAGTCTGAGTTTTAACATTTCTGCATCTTCATCATGGGAACAGTAACTATTGCTCACCACCCCACAGCTCTGCTAGTTTTCCCACACTTCCGGGAGAGTGAATCAGCCTCTCAGACACTGCCCACTTTCCCTAGTGAGGTGGGTGGTCCTGGAGCTTGATGAAGTGATTTGTGCTGAATCAAGTGATTGATTCCCCTGTTCCCAGCTACACAAATCACCACCCCTCCTTATCTCGCACCATGATCTCCAAGAGAAGACAAATTCTTAGTATACCTGGCCAATAAAGGGGATTCTGATTCTGAGAATACCATTCAATTGTCAGCAAGTATGAACCATCATTTTAATATGTATGGTAATAACAATCCCCCCAAAAAATTATGTTTTGTTTTTTTTAAACAAAACAGAACTTGCAAAGTATTGTATATTACGTATAAAGGTTTTGTTACATTATTACTTTATGTGTCTAGTCTGATAGCTGGTCTACAGCACAGGAAAGCATCACCAGACGGCCAACAACAAATTGGACTGCTAAAAGAATGTGAAGTGGTGGGAGCCATATGAATATTTTTACACAATATTCAGCACTAAATTTGAGCAGTGGTGATATAAATCATTTACAGGCGCCTGGCAAGATTGTCTTCTAATGTATTGTAACATCAGCGAACATTAATGTTTTCAAGATAAATAGATGGTGATCAATACGCTCGGAAATAAATGGAATACATAATGACTGCAATTACTACTTCAAACAATTGACATTAGCTCATCATCCTTAAAATATTATCAAAACAGATGTTGCTTAGGCAGTAAGTATGTGATCACAGGGGAAGGTGGTTACTATTTATAATTAAGACTTACCATAATGCATATAACAGTTTCCTTTGGTGGGATCCAGCTGAATTGCTTTCAAGAAGAAACGCTCAGCTTCACTTTTGCGACTCTAAAAGAAAAAATAGATTCTATTATGTCTATTAGTATTATAGCTCATGACAGAAGATAGTTTACAAGGCATGTTTGTGCTGTACGAAACAATGAAATATTATATAAAGTTATTATCTTTTAATCAGACTTTTAGACTTGACATGGGCATCAGAAGTGACTGAGAGGTATATCCGTAGGAACTGAGCTATGTGCGAATCACATCTATGCAGTGGGTGGTCCTTCCTTCCTCAATGTCTCACACAGATCCAATGCGGTGTGAAGAACATGCAATAAACTAGAAGGCACAGCCTAAAGTGTGTGATAAGTGGCTCTCAGGAGAGCTCTCAGGATAGCAGTGACTACTTATTATGTATTTCAACTTTACACTATTGTATTTGTTTTGTTTTTTTTGGTTGGTGGGGTTAAATTTTTTTTGATTGGATGAAATGCATATCAGTGAAGAATGTCACAATAATAAGAATTTACTTACCGATAATTCTATTTCTCGGAGTCCGTAGTGGATGCTGGGGTTCCTGAAAGGACCATGGGGAATAGCGGCTCCGCAGGAGACAGGGCACAAAAAGTAAAGCTTTTCCAGATCAGGTGGTGTGCACTGGCTCCTCCCCCTATGACCCTCCTCCAGACTCCAGTTAGGTACTGTGCCCGGACGAGCGTACACAATAAGGGAGGATTTTGAATCCCGGGTAAGACTCATACCAGCCACACCAATCACACCGTACAACTTGTGATCTAAACCCAGTTAACAGTATGATAACAGAGGAGCCTCTGAAAGATGGCTCCCTAAACAATAACCCGAATTAGTTAACAATAACTATGTACAAGTATTGCAGATAATCCGCACTTGGGATGGGCGCCCAGCATCCACTACGGACTCCGAGAAATAGAATTATCGGTAAGTAAATTCTTATTTTCTCTATCGTCCTAGTGGATGCTGGGGTTCCTGAAAGGACCATGGGGATTATACCAAAGCTCCCAAACGGGCGGGAGAGTGCGGATGACTCTGCAGCACCGAATGAGAGAACTCCAGGTCCTCTTTTGCCAGGGTATCAAATTTGTAGAATTTTACAAACGTGTTCTCCCCTGACCACGTAGCTGCTCGGCAGAGTTGTAATGCCGAGACCCCTCGGGCAGCCGCCCAAGATGAGCCCACCTTCCTTGTGGAATGGGCCTTAACAGATTTAGGCTGTGGCAGGCCTGCCACAGAATGTGCAAGTTGAATTGTGTTACAAATCCAACGAGCAATCGACTGCTTAGAAGCAGGCGCACCCAACTTGTTGGGTGCATACAGTATAAACAGCGAGTCAGATTTTCTGACTCCAGCCGTCCTTGAAATGTATATTTTTAAAGCTCTGACAACGTCCAACAACTTGGAGTCCTCCAAGTCGCTTGTAGCCGCAGGCACTACAATAGGCTGGTTCAGGTGAAACGCTGATACCACCTTAGGGAGAAAATGCGGACGCGTCCGCAGCTCTGCCCTATCCGAATGGACAATTAAATAAGGGCTTTTATAAGATAAAGCCGCCAGTTCAGATACTCTCCTGGCGGAAGCCAGGGCCAGTAACATAGTCACTTTCCATGTGAGATATTTCAAATCCACATTTTTTAGTGGTTCAAACCAATGGGATTTGAGGAAATCTAAAACTACATTTAGATCCCACGGTGCCACCGGAGGCACCACAGGAGGCTGTATATGCAGTACTCCTTTGACAAAAGTCTGGACCTCAGGGACTGAGGCCAATTCTTTTTGGAAGAATATTGACAGGGCCGAAATTTGAACCTTAATAGATCCCAATTTGAGACCCATAGACAATCCTGATTGCAGGAAATGTAGGAAACGACCCAGTTGAAATTCCTCCGTCGGAGCACTCCGATCCTCGCACCACGCAACATATTTCCGCCAAATGCGGTGATAATGCTTCGCGGTGACTTCCTTTCTTGCCTTAATCAAGGTAGGAATGACTTCTTCTGGAATGCCTTTTCCTTTTAGGATCTGGCGTTCAACCGCCATGCCGTCAAACGCAGCCGCGGTAAGTCTTGAAAGAGGCAGGGACCCTGTTGAAGCAGGTCCCTTCTCAGAGGTAGAGGCCACGGATCGTCCGTGACCATCTCTTGAAGTTCCGGGTACCAAGACCTTCTTGGCCAATCCGGAGCCACTAGTATCGTTCTTACTCCGCTTTGCCGTATGATTCTCAATACCTTTGGTATGAGAGGCAGAGGAGGAAACACATACACCGACTGGTACACCCAAGATGTTACCAGCGCGTCCACAGCTATTGCCTGCGGATCTCTTGACCTGGCGCAATACCTGTCCAGTTTTTTGTTGAGGCGAGACGCCATCATGTCAACCATTGGTCTTTCCCAACGGTTTATTAGCATGTGGAAAACTTCTGGATGAAGTCCCCACTCTCCCGGGTGAAGATCGTGTCTGCTGAGGAAGTCTGCTTCCCAGTTGTCCACGCCCGGGATGAACACTGCTGACAGTGCTATCACGTGATTCTCCGCCCAGCGAAGGATCCTGGCAGCTTCTGCCATTGCACTCCTGCTTCTTGTGCCGCCCTGTCTGTTTACATGGGCGACTGCCGTGATGTTGTCCGACTGGATCAACACCGGTCTTCCTTGAAGCAGAGGTTCCGCCTGGCTTAGAGCATTGTAGATTGCTCTTAGTTCCAGAATGTTTATGTGAAGAGACTTTTCCAGGCTCGACGACACTCCCTGGAAGTTTCTTCCTTGTGTGACTGCTCCCCAGCCTCTCAGGCTGGCGTCCGTGGTCACCAGGATCCAATCCTGTATGCCGAATCTGCGGCCCTCCAATAGATGAGCCCTCTGCAACCACCACAGAAGAGATACCCTTGTCCTTGGAGACAGGGTTATCCGCAGGTGCATCTGAAGATGCGACCCTGACCATTTGTCCAACAGATCCCTTTGGAAAATTCTTGCATGGAATCTGCCGAATGGAATTGCTTCGTAAGAAGCCACCATTTTTCCCAGGACTCTTGTGCATTGATGTACAGACACCTTTCCTGGTTTTAGGAGGTTCCTGACCAGGTCGGATAACTCCCTGGCTTTTTCCTCGGGAAGAAAAACCTTTTTCTGAACCGTGTCCAGAATCATCCCTAGGAACAGCAGACGAGTTGTCGGCATTAATTGGGATTTTGGAATATTCAGAATCCATCCGTGCTGCTTTAGCACCTCTTGAGATAGTGCTAATCCCATCTCTAGCTGTTCTCTGGACCTTGCCCTTATTAGGAGATCGTCCAAGTATGGGATAATTAATACGCCTTTTCTTCGAAGAAGAATCATCATCTCGGCCATTACCTTTGTAAAGACCCGAGGTGCCGTGGACAAACCAAACGGCAGCGTCTGAAACTGATAGTGACAGTTTTGTACAACGAACCTGAGGTACCCCTGGTGTGAGGGGTAAATTGGAACGTGGAGATACGCATCCTTGATGTCCAAGGATACCATAAAGTCCCCTTCTTCCAGGTTCGCTATCACTGCTCTGAGTGACTCCATCTTGAACTTGAACTTCTTTATGTACAGGTTCAAGGACTTCAGATTTAGAATAGGCCTTACCGAGCCATCCGGCTTCGGTACCACAAATAGAGTGGAATAATACCCCTTCCCTTGTTGTAGAAGAGGTACCTTGACTATCACCTGCTGAGAGTACAGCTTGTGAATGGCTTCCAAAACCGTCTCCCTTTCGGAGGGGGACGTTGGTAAAGCAGACTTCAGGAAACGGCGAGGTGGATCTGTCTCTAATTCCAACCTGTACCCCTGAGATATTATCTGCAGGATCCAGGGATCTACCTGCGAGTGAGCCCACTGCGCGCTGTAATTTTTGAGATGACCGCCCACCGTCCCCGAGTCCGCTTGAGAAGCCCCAGCGTCATGCTGAGGCTTTTGTAGAAGCCGGGGAGGGCTTCTGTTCCTGGGAAGGAGCTGCCTGTTGCTGTCTCTTCCCTCGACCTCTGCCTCGTGGCAGATATGAATAGCCCTTTGCTCTCTTATTTTTAAAGGAACGAAAGGGCTGCGGTTGAAAAGTCGGTGCCTTTTTCTGTTGGGGAGTGACTTGAGGTAGAAAGGTGGATTTCCCGGCTGTAGCCGTGGCCACCAAATCTGATAGACCGACTCCAAATAACTCCTCCCCTTTATACGGCAAAACTTCCATATGCCGTTTTGAATCCGCATCGCCTGTCCACTGTCGCGTCCATAAAGCTCTTCTGGCCGAAATGGACATAGCACTTACCCGTGATGCCAGTGTGCAGATATCCCTCTGTGCATCACGCATATAAAGAAATGCATCCTTTATTTGTTCTAACGACAGTAAAATATTGTCCCTGTCCAGGGTATCAATATTTTCAATCAGGGACTCTGACCAAACTACCCCAGCACTGCACATCCAGGCAGTCGCTATAGCTGGTCGTAGTATAACACCTGCATGTGTGTATATACTTTTTTGGATATTTTCCATCCTCCTATCTGATGGATCTTTAAGTGCGGCCGTCTCAGGAGAGGGTAACGCCACTTGTTTAGATAAGCGTGTTAGCGCCTTGTCCACCCTAGGAGGTGTTTCCCAGCGCTCCCTAACCTCTGGCGGGAAAGGGTATAATGCCAATAATTTCTTTGAAATTATCAGCTTTTTATCAGGGGCAACCCACGCTTCATCACACACGTCATTTAATTCTTCTGATTCAGGAAAAACTATAGGTAGTTTTTTCACACCCCACATAATACCCTGTTTAGTGGTACCTGTAGTATCAGCTAAATGTAACGCCTCCTTCATTGCCAAAATCATATAACGTGTGGCCCTACTGGAAAATACGGTTGATTCGTCACCGTCACCACTGGAATCAGTGCCTGTGTCTGGGTCTGTGTCGACCGACTGAGGCAAAGGGCGTTTCACAGCCCCTGACGGTGTTTGAGGCGCCTGGACAGGCACTAATTGATTGTCCGGCCGCCTCATGTCGTCAAACGACTGCTTAAGCGAGTTGACGCTATCCCGTAATTCCACAAATAAAGGCATCCATTCTGGTGTCGACCCCCTAGGAGGTGACATCCCCATATTTGGCAATTGCTCCGCCTCCACACCAATATCGTCCTCATACATGTCGACACACACGTACCGACACACAGCAGACACACAGGGAATGCTCTACACGAAGACAGGACCCACTAGCCCTTTGGGGAGACAGAGGGAGAGTCTGCCAGCACACACCAAAAAAGCGCTATATATGACAGGGATAGCCTTATAATAAGTGCTCCCTTATAGCTGCTTTATATATATCAAAATATTGCCATTAAATTTGCCCCCCTCTCTGTTTTACCCTGTTTCTGTAGTGCAGTGCAGGGGAGAGACCTGGGAGCCGTCCTGACCAGCGGAGCTGTGAGAGGAAATGGCGCCGTGTGCTGAGGAGATAGGCCCCGCCCCTTTTCCGGCGGGCTCGTCTCCCGCTATTTTGTGAATCCAGGCAGGGGTTAAATATCTCCATATAGCCTCTGGGGGCTATATGTGAGGTATTTTTAGCCTTTTAATAGGTTTTCATTTGCCTCCCAGGGCGCCCCCCCCCAGCGCCCTGCACCCTCAGTGACTGCGTGTGAAGTGTGCTGAGAGGAAAATGGCGCACAGCTGCAGTGCTGTGCGCTACCTTTAGAAGACTGCAGGAGTCTTCAGCCGCCGATTCTGGACCTCTTCTTACTTCAGCATCTGCAAGGGGGCCGGCGGCGCGGCTCCGGTGACCATCCAGGCTGTACCTGTGATCGTCCCTCTGGAGCTGATGTCCAGTAGCCAAGAAGCCAATCCATCCTGCACGCAGGTGAGTTCACTTCTTCTCCCCTCTGTCCCTCGTTGCAGTGATCCTGTTGCCAGCAGGAATCACTGTAAAATAAAAAACCTAAGCTAAACTTTCTCTAAGCAGCTCTTTATGAGAGCCACCTAGAATTGCACCCTTCTCGGCCGGGCACAAAAATCTAACTGGAGTCTGGAGGAGGGTCATAGGGGGAGGAGCCAGTGCACACCACCTGATCTGGAAAAGCTTTACTTTTTGTGCCCTGTCTCCTGCGGAGCCGCTATTCCCCATGGTCCTTTCAGGAACCCCAGCATCCACTAGGACGATAGAGAAAAATATGTTACAATGTCACACTATATATATACATAATATAATAACATTTGTAATAATAATATTCATAATATACTAACTTTTTTTTTAATAAAATGGTATAAATCTAATAAATAAAAATTGCATATACATCTGTTTTAAGTGATTAAACAAAGAAAACAAGAAGACCAGGTTGAGAAGCATATAATGATAGGAGGATCCTGTAGGAACGTATTGGTTTCATACCAGAGTGTGTATTGGATGAATTTCCGAATACATTCTTTGACAGAAGTCGATTGGGAATCAATGAAGCTTTCCTGTAGCTCAAAAAAATGTTTTGTATGTTTCTCTTTCTGGAGAGATGCTCAAGGAAAAATGATTTCCTCCTAAACAAATTTAAAGAGAGGGGGGCTAGTTGGCTCCATACTTGGAGGATGCACTTTCTCGCTACTGCTGATACGGGCAGGAGTAATTTTTCCCCATTTAGAAACTTTTGTGCCTTGCAGAAGTATCCCCTAAGATACCCTGTTCAAGAGACAAGGGAACATAATTAAGGTATACTAAGCAAACCTTCAGACAGGGATCCTAAAACCCCTAATAACCAGACAGAGCCATAAGCAGTGGAATAAATTATCGTCCGAACCACCACACTTCGGGCAATGGAAATTTGAACTAAGGCCAATAATAAATCTTCTATGATGGGATAAATAACCATTTTTAAAGATATTTAGGAACATCTCTGCATATCTTGAGGAGGAAAGTATGTTTATTGATGTGTTAAAAGCTTGTAACAGGGGAATATGATAGCCAATGTCGCAGACCAGAGAAGAGCAACATGTAGTCTAATGGTAATCTCAAACATGTGTAGTGTATGGCTATGGCTCATTTAGAAGGAGAAGACTGTAACAATAATTAATCTAGTGTGTTATCTCAGTGAAGATGAGAAATAAAAAAGAATTGGTAAAATTTTGGGCCTCAGAAAGAGCTAAAATTGAGTATCCAATACAATAAAATTGGGTAGTGGCAGTAGAATAACTAAGGGCTGATTCTGAGGACTTGTCTAATAATTGACCTACAGATATGAGACCCTGGGTAGTCAAAAAAGTGAAAAGGTGCGCACCATGCCATTCTTAAAGTCAGGATTATAAAAGAAGGACAAATGGATGTTTTTTTAAGGGTTACATTGAAATTTGCAGCGTAAAATAAACCAAACACGATGTACCGAATTAAGCAGTGGTTTCTCCAGAAGAGCTTCAGGGAGTTCTTGGTCATGACAATGTAAAAAATGTGTAAAAGTCATATCAATTAAGCTAATTTTAATGTCGCATTAGCATATGTATTGCCATGTGTGAGCCAATAACGGAGGTACTGTATGTGAGCAGCATAACTATAATGGATAATGTTTGGGAAATATACACCACCATTATGAGTCATTTGTTGGCGTTTAATAAAGATTTATTCAGAGTCTTTTATCTTGCCAGATAAATGAACAAAACAAGGCATCAATCCGTTTGGTATCCAAAGTAGTGAGAAGGAGGGGGCAAGGATTATAGGGTATATAAGAGCTTTGGGAATGAGAGCGCTTTCAAAAGATTAACTTGTCCAAGTAAGAAAGGCACAGATGAATCCATCTCCTCAAGTCATATTTTAAAATATCAATACTGAGTTTATTTAAAGTGGGTACGTTTTTGAGGATTGTTGTACCTACTGTATGTATGTAATAGAATTTTTTGTCCAGGTTAAAGGAAGGTGTGTAGCCCACGAAGGGCAGGTGACAAAGGGGTGTAAACACAATGCTAACGATTTCTCAAAATCAAGCTGGAAACCAGATGCAAATTGTTTTTAATATACATGTAGTCTCCCCAATCCAGCAGATCCATAGCTGCTCTGACCTACAGTATACTAATAATATTTGCATATCCTAAACAGACAGAAGAGATGTTTGAATTCCGTCACTAGGTGGTTCACAACGGCAAAGCATAAAACACCCAAATGTACTAGTATCTTGTGGCATATTTTTAATTGGGGAAGAGCTTCTTTTTGTGGCACCTAACATCTGAAAGGAGATGCTGCTGGTGGTAAAGCTTTACTCATATAATTATTTAACATATAAAGTACTGTTGCTATATACCTGTTTCTGTGGGATGCGGTCAGGAAGCCAGCAGTTGAGATGGTGTGTGTGTGTGTGTGTGTGTGTGTGTGTGTGTGGGGGGGAGGGGGGGAGGGGGGGGGGGGGGCGGGGGAGATTGGGATTCTCAGCATCGAGATGCCGGAGTTGGTCTTTTGACCATCAGCATCTCAAACGCAGCCCACACGTATCACACCACTGTACAGTCTACCATTCAAGTGCAGTGCCAATTGTGTTGTAACATAACAAAAGATTTATTTAAATTAATTATTAATATTAAATGTATTATTTATTTATTAAATGTATTGTGATCTACTTTCTAGCTTTTAATCATAACCTTAAAATCTCAGATCCAACACTCTCTGCCAGTAGCAAGATAGTATGCAGTTAGGTTATGAAGCAATAAGTCACTTCAGATTTTCAGTGACATTACTGGTCTTCTGTTGAAATTCATCTAAATAACACACAACATTTAACTAGGAGACCACAAGTCGCTTATCCGTAACCATCAAGCTGTTGGCTTCTGTGTAATTTCCCTCCTTACCTTTCCCTATATGGATTGGACCAGGGACGTGCAGTCAGGGGAGTCAGGGGAGGCAGTGCCTCCCCTGTCATTTATGATTAAAATAATATAAAAGAAGATACTTATGACACAGATTCTGCCCGCGGCCCCCCCCCCCCCTCCCCTCCTCCTCCCCGCGAGCTTACAGTGGCGGCCGATAATACAGTACATCGCATACCCCCAGCTGGAGTTTACAGCCGCGGACGCGGTGGGAGCATCATACGGCGGGAGAGAAGTCCTGCACCAGAGGTCCCCGCTCTGCTAGCCTGTGCTGCTGGGTCCACCTACGTTACTGCCGCTGCACTTGTCAAACTGACAGGCAGCGGCGTGGACAATGTAGACAGCGGCGGATTTCAGCGCCGGGGCCTGCCATGTGGTGCTTAGCAAGCTGCCGCTGCAGGGTTCCCAGAGGCAGCATTAAAGAAGACCAGGATGGGTGAGGAGACTTACAGTCCGCCGGCTGCAGAGACCCCATAGCGGGATGTGCCTGCAGGGCCTCTGCTGGAGCTTAGGCTGCATGTAACTAAAGTACCAGGACTTCAGGCTGAAGGTGGACTCCAGATAGCAGCAGCCAGAAGGTAATGTATTGTAGCTCTAATCCTACCCCCCCCCCCAGCCTAACCCCAACTCCCCCCCCCCAGCCTAACCCTAACCCAACCACGCCCCGCAGCCTAACCCTCTCTCGCCGTAGCCTAACCCTCCCATTCTGCAGCCAGACCCTAACCCTCCCCTCCCGTAGCCTGACCCTAACCTCCCCTCCCGCAGCCTGACCCTAACCTCCCCGTCCTCTCCCACAGCCTGACCCTAACCTCCCCTCCCGCAGCCTGACCCTATCCTCCCCTCCCGTAGCCTGACCCTAACCTCCAGTCCCGCAGCCTGACCCTATCCTCCCCTCCCACAGCCTAACCCTAACCTCCCTTCCCGCAGCCTAACCATAACCCTCCCCTCCCGCAGCCTGACCCTAACCTCCCCTCCCGCAGCCTAACCCTCCCCTCCCGCAACCTGACCCTAACCTCCCCTCCCGCAGCCTAACCCTAACCTCCCCTCCCGCAGCCTGACCCTAACCTCCCCTCCCGCAGCCTGACCCTACCCTCGCCCTCCCGCAGCCTGACCCTACCCTCGCCCTCCCACAGCCTAGCCCTAACCTCCCCCTCCCGCAGCCTAACCCTAACCTCCCCCTCCCGCAGCCTAACCCTAACCTCCCCCTCCCGCAGCCTAACCCTAACCTTCTCTCCCCTTCCCCCTAGCAGCCTAACCCTCCTCATCATACTTATGTTCAGGATTCTGGCACTGGTCTCTTGATGACCGGCATTTGTACTTTGGGATGCCAACTAGATCCCGCTGAAATGATGTTTGTCCTTACTACTACTCCCAACCAGTACCTACCGCTACTATGATCACATAGATTATAGATTATTTCTGTTGAAGTGTTGGTAGGGGCAGCGGCAGTAACGGGGATTAAGTTGGTGGTGGTAGGAGTCACCGTCTGTACTCACAATGACATTTTGACTGCAGTGCCTCACCAGCCACTAACCTCACCGCACGCCACTGGATTGGACACTCCAAATTGGTGAAGACTCATCAATTCCATCACACCTTTTTGAGTCCTCCAAAAGTGGTCTCTCTATATAATCTCGGTATTACTGTACGTTTCTCTTAATAAATCAATTTCTATTTGTTTAACTACTGCTTAATGCTACAATTGCTGTGTGTACTGGTAACTGGTGTACTGTGCATTTTAGTAACTGGTTTACTTTTAGTACGCCAGTTAATAGGTGTGCGATCATTTCACTTTAATTTCCAGTATTATGTTATCATACACCAAACATGTATATATACTACTATAACATTGGTTAGGGTTAAATTGAAAGAAAAAAAAAAACATCCATGTAGGTAAAAACAGCTCAGTGTAAGTGCTGGGATATGTATGACAAGCGGAATGGTTTGATACATTCACAAATTGACATTAAGCCTGGTAATGCAGACCACACACAGTGCTACCTCTGGAACATTCCAGGAATCTACCCATTCTATCCACTGAAAACTGAATACATAACAAATCAGAGGATTTAAAGTATAAATTACAAATCTCCTATTAGTCTATGGGGTAAATTTACTAAGATGGGAGTTCTAGTTAAGATGGGATGTTGCCCATAGCAACCAATCAGATTCTACTTCTCATTTAACTAGCACCTTCTAGAAGATAATACCTGGAATCTGATTGGTTGCTATGGGCAACATCCCATCTTAAATAGAACTCCCATCTTAGTAAATTTACCCCTATGTATTAGTAGTATTTTGGGTATAATGGGGGTAATTCCAAGTTAATCGCAGCAGGAAATTTTTTAGCAATTGGGCAAAACCATGTGCACAGCAGGGGGGGGCAGATATAACATTTGCATAGAGAGTTAGATTTGGGTGGGTTATTTTGTTTCTGTGCAGGGTAAATACTGGCTGCTTTATTTTTACACTGCAATTTAGATTGCAGATTGAACACAACACACCCAAATCTAACTCTCTCTGCACATGTTATATCTGCCTCCCCTGCAGTGCACATGGTTTTGCCCAACTGCTAAAAAAATTCCTGCTGCGATCAACTTGGAATTACCCCCAATATATTGCTCCGGTGCTAATTTGCCAATGAAAAAGTATCCTGCATAACTAATTCACAACTTATACAGCCGTTCAGCAGCTACTGTATTTACCTTAATGAATTAATTGAGCAGCTCTGAATCCATGTGGAAGTTAGAGACTGCCTGGGGTTGGATATGTGTAAAGAGGTTTGAGTGTAGAGGGGGTAATGCCTGGAAATCTCCCCCTCGACCCCAGATCATGGCCCACAAACTCATTATTCACTGGATCATGTCTGTACAAAAAAATATGTCCCACTAGCTGATCCAGTGATCCTCCAGACGTCTGGCTCTTCCACTAATAGTGAGACTCAGAGCAGCCAATTGAGTACAGATGTGTGCTCATACATATAGCATCAATACGCTATGAAGTACGAGCAGGGACGGCCAACCAAAAACGTAAATTACGTAACCATGTACGGGGCCAAACTCTAAGGGCGCAGACTCCCACTCCGCTGTGCAGGATGAGACTTTGCTGACTTGTCAGTCTCAGACGCGGCTTCTGCTGTCCATCAGCGCCTCCTGGTACCGGCCTGACTGATCCTCTTGTAGCAGTGGCCTGAGCGAGCAGCAGCAGTCACCCTCCGGGCACATTCGCCCATCGTCATATTTATTCCATCTATCCCTCAGTAGTGGTGCTGGTGAGCTCTCCTCGTACTTCCCTCCTTCCCAGAATGCCGGTGCACGCACGGCATTCTGGGAGCGAATGCGGGGTAGAGAAGACTGAGGAGCATCAGCACTACACGCGGCTATCTGCCAACAAGCATCCAATCTGCAGCCTGCCTGCCTGAGCCCCAGAGGAAGAGACCAGTCACACAGGAAGTCCCAAATCCTGGGGCCCAGCGTCAGCACAGCACAGTGCCAGCTGCAGCATCAGCACTGCAGGAAGAGAGTCGCCCCCCGGCCAGGGTAAGTGCGGGCGTATACTTTCCCTGGCTGACTCTCTCTCTCTCACTGTCCTCACCTCTCTCTCTCTCTGTCCTTACGTCTCTTGCGTGTCCTCACCTCTCTCTCTCTCTCGTCCTCACCTCTTTCACACTCTCTTGTCCTCACCTCTCTCTCACTTTCTTTTGTCCTTATATCTCTCTCACTCTTTCTTGTCCTCACCTCTCACTCTCTTTCTTGTCAACTTCCCCCTCTGTATCTCGTCTCCTCACCTCTCTCACACTGTTACTCTCATCCTCACCCCTCTCTCTCTGTTTTGTCCTCACCTTTCTCACACTTGTCCTCACCTCTCTCACTCCCTTGCATCCTCCCCTCTCATCGCATCCTCCACTCTCTTGCCCTCGCCTCTCTCTCTCATTCCCACTTCTCTCTCATTCTCTGCTCTCTCTCTGTCTTGTCTTCACCTCACAGCTACTTTCATAGCGGCTTTACTGTGGTGTAATGAGTATAAGGGGCTCTTCTTGGTGAAACATGTATAATTGGCTGTACTGTGATGTAACGTGCATAAGAGGCTTTACTGTGGTGTAACGTGTATAAGTGGATCTACTTTAGCTTAACTACTGCAGCGTAACATGCATAAGCGGTTCCTCTGTGATGTAACGTGTATAAGGGCCACTGCTGTGAGGTGTAACGTGTATAAGGGGCTTTACTGTGGTGTAACGCATATAAGCGGCACTACTGTGTGATGTAGCGTGTATAAGGGGTACTGACGTGTGGTGTAATGTGAATAATGGACACAATGGATACAGTATATTGTAACTAATGGACACTACTGTGTGGTGCAATATGAACTGGTACTATTCTGTGCCCAAACCCCTATATTTTTGCAGCGTGCCTTCAGCATGCACTGTCCCTATTTTATATATGAGAGGGGCACCAAAGAAAACTGTCACCATGAGTTCAGCAAGGTCTAGAATTGGCACTGTTAATAATAATAATAATAATAATAATAGTAATAATAATAATAATACTACTACAGTGTATATATAGTTGACCCTGCCTGTGATACAGTATATCATAATAATAATAATAATAATAATAATAATAATACAGAAAGGGTAGTGGATAAGTGGCAAAGGCTATGACAGTAGAGCAATTTCAACATACTTTACTTGGGTTAGGCATATGAATATCCTTACAAAGACCTAAGCATCAAAGATCAAATACCTAAGGATCAAATTTTATGTTTTATTTTATGTGTATTTTATGATTTATGTTTTTCCTGTGGGGGCCTATGAGTGTGTACTCCCCATATGTCACACACCGAATAAATGACATTTATGTAAATATACTGTATGGGGATTTATTCTACCAAGGAGCTTACCAAAAAAAATTAGGTTCAGGCCAGCCCTTAGTACGAGATGCCTGGTGGGAGTGAACTGCCAGGTCATGTGCAATTCTGCAAGTGTTAGGCAATCATTTTGCCAAAAATATACGTTTTGGTAAGAACTTACCATTGATAATGGTATTTCTCCTAGGTCCACAGGATCCACAGGATAACACTGGGATATGATTGAGCGACAGCGGATTTGCACCAATCGGCCAAAGCTTTTCGGCCTCCCAGCATGCAACGGGCCTGTCCATATAGATAGCCCTAATCAAGCGATAAGAACACACATGCACACCCTTTCGTACAAGAAGGAAGAGGTTAGTGAGTAAAAGGATCCTCACATCAGGTGCATCAGGGTGAGATCCCTGTGGATTCTGTGGACTTAAGAGAAATACCATTATCAACGGTAAGTTCTTACCATAACATATATTTCTCCGGCAGGGTCCACAGGTTATCCACAGGAAAACATTGGGATGTCCCAAAGCAATTTAGTGGTGGTCCCCCTGATTGGACAGGAGAATCCTTTGCCCGAATTCAGCGTCGTGAGAGGCAAAGATATCCATAGCATAATGTCTAATGAATGTGTTAATGGAAGACCATGTGGCTGCCTTACATATCTGTTCTTCTGAAGCACCATGTCGTGCTGATTAAGATGGACCCACGTTACGAGTAGAGTGAGCAGAAACATTAGCCGGAACAGGGAGATCAGCTTGAGAATATGCTTCTGAAATCGTCATCCGAAGCCACCATGCCAGTGTCTCTTATCAGCAGGCCATCCTGTCTTGTGAAATTCATAGAGAACGAAGAGAGAATCTGTCTTTCTGATGGCACTGGTACAATCCACGTAGATCCTTAAGGCACGGACCACGTCCAACTATGCATCTCCCGCAGAAAGGCCCGGTTCCTGGAAAGTCGGGACTACAATTTCTCCATTAAGGTGAAATTTAGACACCACCTTGGGAAGATACCCAGATTTAGTTCTAAGAACCGCTCTATCTGGATAAAAGATCAGAAATAGAAGACGACATAACAATGCCCCTAAATCTGATACTCTTCTAGCTGACGCCATGGCAAGTAGAAAGAGAACCATAGCTGTCAACCAATTAAGATCCACTTTATTAAGAGGTTCAAATGGGGCAACTTGAATGGCCTTTAGGACTAAATTTAAGTCCCAAGGCACTGTAGGAGGAACAAAAGGAGGTTGAATGCGCAGCATTCCCTGGAAAAAAGTACGCACATGCTGTAAGTTGGCAATTTTCTTTTGGAACCATACAGTCAATGCTGACACTTGCACTCTCAAGGAAGTTACCTTCAAACCTTTATCCATTCCTGCCTGAAGGAATGTTAAGACCCTGGAAACTCTGAAAGACCTAGGGTCCATTTTCCATTCACTGCACCAATGAATATAGAGGGTCATTCCGAGTTGATCGCTAGCTGAAAATGTTTGCTGCGCTGCGATTAAGTAAAAAAATGGCACTTCTGCGCATGCGTATGTGGCGCAGTGCGCACGCGCGACGTACTTTCACAACGGCAGATGTATTTTCACACAACGTCTAGCAAAGCTTTTCAGCCGCATTGGCCACCGCAGAGTGATTGACATGAAAAGGGCGTTTCTGGGTGTCAACTGACCGTTTTCAGGGAGTGCTCGAAAAAACGCAGGCGTGCCAGGAAAAACGCAGGCGTGGCTGGGCGAACGCAGGGCATGTTCGCGACATCAAAACAGGAACTGAACAGTCTGAAGTGATCGCAAGCGCACTTCTGCTAAGCTAAAATACACTCCCAGTGGGAGGCGGCATAGCGTTTGCACGGCTGCTAAAAACAGCTAGCGAGCGATCAACTCAGATTGACCCCCATAGGCTTGCCACATTCGGTGGTTGCCTTGCTCTAAACATTGTTTGTATTACCTGTTGTGAGAATCCTCTTAACTTCAGGATAGAGGTCTTAAGAGCCACGCCGTCAAAGATAGTCGATACAGATGTCTGTGATACCAAGGACCCTGCATCAGTAGACCTGGACGTTGAGGGAGCAGGAGTGGAGCATCCATCGACATTCTCTGCAGATCTGTGTACCAATGTTTTCTGGGCCAAGACGGAGCTATTAGTATCATGGCACCCTTTCCTTGCTTTATCTTTCTCACCACCCTGGGTAATAAGGTGATTGGAGGAAACACATAGGCCAGAAGAAAGTCCCATCTAACCGACAGGGCATCCACAAAAATCTGTCAGATCTGTAGTTATGTCTGTCCCCGGAGGGGGCACTAGTGGGTCAGTGGTGGTGCAATGCAGAAACTGGGAAGGCTGTAAGAGATTCCTGCGCATGTGCCCAATGATGTTTATTAAATGCTCACAAGTATGTTCAGTAATTGAAGCAGATGAAACTTGAGGTGAATGGTACAAGAAATGCTGACAACGATGAATAAACAGTCACAGGTATTTAGATGGTCTGGAAACCAGTGCAGTAATTAGGCAATGAAATAAAGGCAATGAACTAGTCTGGAAACCAGTATAGAAATCAGATGGTGATCACTCCCACAGTTGATCTGGGAACCAGCAATGATACTTCACACAGCCAGTTTGTTATGTAAAGTCCACAACCAAGCAAGGTTAAGCAGGAGACAACTTGAAACACATATAGAGTGGTTGTATTAAGTGTCAGATGCCATAGCACAATGCTGAATGCAAATTAAGTGAAGATAATGAATAGCACCTGAAGAAAGTTTCTTACTGCAAAAGGTGGAGGCTGACTGTAGCAGAAGTTGGAGCTGAAGTAAATAGCTGGGACCTGTAGTTCCATAGGAATACTGGAACCAGGAGATCACTGGAGATGCCAGAAATAGAAGATCGCTGGAAACAGGAGATTGAAGACTGGAGACTGGAAACTGGAGATTGGAAACTGGAACCAGGAGACACTATGCAGCAATGCGACGCGTTGTCCAAGGTGGTGAGACAAAGCCAATGCTCTGGACTTATACCCCCTGGTCGGCAGTCATTGGATACTTGGATCATGTGAGCAAACACAGCGCAGGATTGGGTGCTCTCCGGTCAGCTGACTGCAAGTGTCATGGCGGCGCCCATGCTATAAAAATGGCCGGTACACAGAAGGGCACCCGCAGAATGTACTTCAAGGGTTCACCACGATAGTGGATACTGCGCTCTGCAGGCAGGATGTTCATATAGCCGCAAACTGGGGCCATGACCTCCGGAGGCCTGCAAACCAGCGCGCCGGTAAGAGAGACATCACTGAATGCTGATTCCTGACAAGATCGCTCTGGGATCCTTTGTTCTTGACCTGTATGCGAGAACTTTGTTGTTCTGACGTGATGCCATGAGATCTATCTCTGGCAACCCCCACTTGTCTACTAGAGTCTGGAAGACCTCCGGGTGTAGAGCCCATTCACTTGCCTGAATGGCGTGTCGACTGCGAAAATCCACTTCCCAGTTTAGGACTCCTGGAACGAAACAGCGCAGACAAGGCTGGATGATGAAGTTCTGCCCACTTTAGTGTGTGATTTACCTCCTTCATAGCTTTTTGGCTGCGAGTTCCTCCCTGATGGTTGAGGTACGCTACTGCAGTCGCATTGTCTAAGTGGATCTGAACTGGTTTTCCCCGAAGAATGTCCTTTGACTGAATCAGTGCCATGTATATGGCCCGAAGTTCCAATATATTTATTGGCAGGCAACCTTCTTCCTTGGTCCATTTCCCCTGGAAACAAAACCTTCCTGACACTGCTTCCCAGCCCTGGAGACTGACATCTGTTGTCAGATGGGATGTCTGTAGCCACTAGGCTAATGACCTTGTTACTTCCATCGTAAAGGACCATAGTCTGTGTTTTTATCATCTGATGCAACCCATTCCATTTGGCACGGATCAGATGCTGCAGAGGACTCGAGTGGAACTGTGCATTGCTGCGTGAATGGATACCTTTTGACTGATTAGCAACTCGTGAATCCTTGACTGAACTTTGGATATCTTGTTCAGAGGTAAAATGACTCTCTGAAGGCTTGAATCCAGTACAGCCCCTCAAGTGAGTCATCCGGTGTGACGGAACCAGAGACGATTTTGCCCAATTTATGAGCCACCTGTGCCTTTGCAAACACGTTATTGTCTGTTGCAGATGACATAGGAGCAATTCCTGTGACTGTGCCAGGATTAACAGATCGTCGAGGTATGGAAAAGTCCTTATCCCCTGCTGGCGGAGATAAGCTGCCATTACAACCATAATCTTGGTAAATACTCTGGGGGCTGTGGCTAACCCAAAAGGTAGGGCATGGAACTGAAAATGCTGTTGGAGGATAGCGAACCTGAGGTAGCACTGATGGGACAGTGCTATAGGAACATGAGGGCAAGCATCCTGGATATCCAGGGATACCATATAATCCCCTGGCTCCATGGCCAAAATGATGCAACGTAAAGTTTCCATATGAAACCGAGGTACTCAAATGTATTTGTTCAGCACTTTGAGATTCAGAATGGGCCGGAATGATCCATTTGGCTTCTGAACTAGAAACAGGTTGGCGTAAAAACCCTGTCCTCATTGTGCAGGAGGAACTGGAAAGATTACTCTACACTGAAGCAATTTCTTTACTGCCTCTTGCAAAGCCCTGGCCTTCGTCTCTACACGAGACGGGCTGGTACAAAATAACCTTCAAGGAGGGTGCTTCTTGAAGGCAAAAGCATAACCTAGAGATACCGCTTCCTGCACCCAAGCATCTGTTGAAGACTGCTGCCAGATCTGTGCAAACTGTAGAAGTCGGCCCCCCCACCCAGGGATCCCCCAGGTGGAGGCCCGCACCATCAGGCTGATGACTTATTTTCTATTTTACCAACCGGTCCTCTGGTAGCCTAATGCTTTTTAGTCTTACCAGACTGTTGTATTGGGGCTGCATGCCATCACTTTTTCCTTTCGCTTTTCCCTGAGACCGAAAGGGCCGAAAAGCTGGAACTTTAGGTTTGAATTTGTATGTGGAAGGAAATTTGACCTTCTTGGAGTCTGCTTCTGACTCCAAAATATCTGTCAATTCTTTACCAAAAAGAATATCTCCTGAAAAAGGCAAAGATTCCAAAACCTTCTTAGATTCTGAATCAGCTTTCCACATACGTAGCCAAACTGCTCTACAAGCAGCTATTGTTGAAGCTGATGCCCTGGAAGCAATAGTACCCATATCCAATGCTGCTTCTTCCAAGAACATCGCAGCCTGTTTTATATGTGCTATATGGGATTTTTGCTCTCTAAATGCCATTGAGAAATCCCCCTCCAATGCATCAGCCCAGGCAGCCACTGCCTTTGCCATCCAAGCTAAAGCTATGGCTGGCCTTATGACTGCCCTAGACAGGGAAAAAAATTTTTTTTTTTTTTTTTTTAAACCATCCACTCTCCTATCCGTTACATCATTTAATGATGTTGAAGGCAGAGGTAATGTAGATTTTTGCACTAATCGAATTACATGCGTATCTACTTTAGGAGCCACCTCCATTTTTAAACAATCCGCTGCGGGAAGAGGATAGTTAGAATTCCATTTACTAGGAATTCTAAACTTCTTATTGGGCGTAGCCCAAGCCTCTTCCATGATTTCCGTCAGCTGATCTGACCCCGGAAACTCAGTCTTAACTGCTTTGGGACATTGAAACACAGGTACCTTGGTTTTTAACACAGGCTCTGCTGAATCCTCTAAGGATATAATGGCTTTCATTGCTTTAATTAACTCAGCTATATCCACTGAGCTGAAACCTTCCTCCTCCTCCCCTTCATATGGCGAAGCAGAGTTTATAAAGCTTTCATCCTCTGAAGAATCCTCATCTGAAACATGTGTAGCATGTGAGGATGAAGATTTACTTACCATTGGCTGATCAGTCTGTTTCTTTTGAGAGGCTCCTGCTGGAAGTGATAACCGCAGGTGGGAAGCTGCATATAAGGGTTAATCATGTAACCTCTCCCTGGTACAGGAGTTGGAATTATCCATTCAGCTATACTGGATAATGTCTGTGCAAACATAGCTCAAGGTGGATCAACCTGCAACTGAATCTGCCTTGTATTTTTGAAGAGACCCTGGTGAAAGCAAAAACAATTTGCACACAAACCATCCTGAACCAGATCCTGAGAGGTTAACCCAGCTTTCCAAGACAAACATGATATGAGTGTTGGTGTTGCTGTGAGTGTATCTTCCTCACCTTTGACGCTCAGACATGATAAATAATCACCACTTCCACAGTGTACTACACAATTTGTGACTGTAATCACTTTAAGCTTTTTAAAGTGACATACAATCCAACCCTACCCTGCTTATGCAACAGCACTGAGGATCAGAATAAAAAAAAAAACCTGACAGAATATTTTTGACCCTGTCGACCTTTTGTACTGTCTACCTTTTTCATGTCGACCTTCTGACCCTGTCGACCTAATGTCTGTCTAACATATGGTGTCTATCTATTGACTGTCTAACTACACACTGTCTATCTATCAACTGGATACCATTCAGACGCATAGCGAAAGAAACCACAGTAATAGTATACACTCATATGCAATAGGCACTTATCTAACTATTCGTACTCAAAAGTTAGATAGAGACTCAGTGCTGTACTACCCATACTCAGTAGAGTAGAGGGAGACTCACCCCGCTTTCAGGACCGATCAATACATTTGCGAACGCGGAGTGGATCCAGACGCTACTAGTGTACACTGTCGCTCCATGAACCTATAGTGAACACAGACACAGACGCACCAGTCACACATACGCCTATGCTGCGACTGGGTCCCCTTCGTATACAGCGTCTCAGATGGAAGCGGTAAAACAGTTCATGGCGGGAGGCTCGGAGGAAACTGGTCATGAACCGGGGGAAGGGGCGACCAGGAGAGCATCTGACTCCCCACTGCTGACATCAACGCAGCCTCATACTATTCCTGGAGCCTATGATCCCTAAGGCCTAGTGCTGGTGCACCCGAGGTAGCAGCCGCGTCAGCTACTGTTTGGTAGTCTCCTCCCAAAACAGTGCAGCTGTGTCCATATTCCCCTTCTAAGCAGAACCGATGCCTTACCTTCTCACTGTGCTCCGGCCACAGCCTGGTAAGGTCTCCTGGACCTGCTAGTATATCCGACACAGACGCCCGCCAAAACAGCACTGTACTCGTGGGTAAGCGTTGTCGCGACCCGGCGGAGAGTTGTTGGAGCGACTCTTTCTAAGGTACGTATAAGACTCTTTTTGGAAAGATCACTCAAGAAAAAATAGTAAGACTATAAAAATAAAATAAGAAAGCTTAGGTCTGCTAAAAATCAGCAGCCCTCTGACCATGGTTCGGCTTCTACAGCTTCAAACAAAAAACTGATTTGCCTGAGCCAGGAGGCGGGGATATATGGACGGGCCTGTTGCATGCTTGGAGGCCGAAAAGCGTTGACCGACTGGTGCAAATCCGCTGTCGCTCCATCATATCCCAATGTTATCCTGTGGATAACCTGTAGACCCTGCCAGAGAAAATTAATCTTAGTAGCAATGGAATGCAAGTGACAATAGAGAAATCGCATTTGGAAGTAGAGAAAGAAATACAGAAATCATGTCTGGAAGCAGAGAAAGATATGGTGAAGAGCTACTTAGAAGCAATTATGGATGAGCTCACTGCTGAGAAGGAAGCTGCAGCTCGCCAAGGCTGAAGCAGAGTTCCTGGAGTCTGCAGAACTCCCAGACATAACTCGGTTCAGAGCTCAGAACACATGACTCACTACAACGCACATCAGAATATGTACATCAAGTCTCCAAAATGGGCAGCAACCCTCTATCAGTACAAACTATGCATTCAGACATCATCAGTGAAACAAGCCAAACACGCTGTGCAGCATCACCACAAGTCAGCAACAAATTGCAAGTTTGCAACCAAGAGAACTCTATACATAGTGTACACACAAGAGAGACCTTTCCCCCACGTCAGATGTCTGAATCTGCAACAAAAGCACAGCCTCCTGTGCATGATTCAAGTCGGCAGGTACCAGACATTCCTAGCTGGTATGACAACACATAATTTACCCACTGTGTGAATGCAGCAACAGCATCTACTAGAGCCAATAAGGACACATTAGACTTTGGGGGTAATTCCAAGTTGATCGCAGCAGCACATTTTTTAGCAGTTGGGCAAAACCATGTGCACTGCAGGGGGGGGCAGATATAACATTTGCAGAGAGTTAGATTTGGGTGGGTTATTTTGTTTCTGTGCAGGGTAAATACTGGCTGCTTTATTTTTACACTGCAAATTAGATTGCAGATTGAACACACCACACCCAAATCTAACTCTCTCTGCACATGTTATATCTGCCTCCCCTGCAGTGCACATGGTTTTGCCAAACTGCTAAAAAAAATCTTGCTGCGATCAACTTGGAATTACCCCCTTTGTTAATTATCTTGCTCGACATGAGCTAGTAACAAAAAGACTTTCAAAGTTCAATGATCATCATGAGAGCTTCAGAGCCTGGCAATCCTCTTTACAAAATGTCATCAGAAGATTAGGCCTTTCATATAGTGAAGAGAAAGATCTATTAATTAAATGGCTTGTGAATGAATCCGCCGAACATGCTATAAGGATAAGAGTGATCAATATTAACCACCCTGAGAATGGCCTTAAAATTATCTGGGACAGACTTAATGAGTGTTATGGCTCAACAGAGATAATAGAAAGTGCACTGTTCAAAAGAACTGATGATTTCCCTACATTACCTAACGAGCTATCAGAGACTCAGAATTAAGTGACTTACTAATGGAACGTCGAGTAGCCAAGTGTGAGGGAGACTTACCGGGACTCGCTTTTCCCAGAGGCATTAACCCTAGAGTGTAGATGGTACCTTACAATCTGCAGAAACAATGGGTCATGCATGGCTTCAAATATAAACAACGGAACAAGGTGCCATTTCCACCATTCTCATTTTCGTGGACTTTGTACACCAGCAAGCTAAGACCAGGATTGATCATAGTTTTCCCTTTACCAGAAAAGTGCTACTCCTATGCTACCTAACCCATGAAAAACGTCAGTAACAGTTCACAAGACCAATATGCATTATTTAGATTCCTCCCACAGCCCTACTAGCTCTACTTGCCATGAGACCAGAGATAAAGATCCTAACAAGCAGTGTCCACATAACAAATCACATCCTCTACTAAAATGCAGAGCCTTCAAAGAAAAGTTCCTGGAGAACAGCAAAGCCTTCTTAAGAGAAAACGGTATCTGCTACAAGTGCTGCTCTTCCACTTCTCGCCTCGCCAAGAACTGTAAGGTTAGTACTAACTGCACAGAATGTCACAGCGCAAATCCCAACACAGATCACTGGGCCTCCCCCATGGACTTTACAACACAATAATGGTGACACTAGAGATAACTTCACAAATATACTGAAGTCTGCAAAGAATGTCATTAGCGCCAGATCTTGCTCCAAAATCTGGTTAGTCAGAGTCTACCCTACAGGCCAGCCAGACAAAGCTGTCAAACTTTATGCAATTCTAGATGACCAAAGTAACAGGTGTCTAGCCAGGTCAACCTTCTTTGAGACATTTAATATAAAAGGCCCCAAGCACTACTTATGCCTTAAAGACTCATGCAGGGAGTTTTGAGACAACAAGAAGAAGGCAAAATATTTGAGAATGCTCAAGCTAAGATAGCTCTCATTGACTGGATTATATCACCCAAAGAAACCAGATCAGATCAGAGCTGTGTTTGATGACAGTTACAAATTTGATGGCATAACTTTAAATGATGTTCTCCTGACGGGTATAGTATGAGTGGCCAGCTGGGTGAGCGCTCATGAGCCCCTTGCGGGCACGGTGGCGTGCTATTTATTCTCCCTCCAGGTGTTCGTGGACCCCCAAGAGGGAGAATATGATGCCGGCGGTCGGGATCCCGGCACCGGTATGTTGGTCGCTGGGATCCCAGCCGGTGGTTTACTGAAGACCACCCCGTCTGACAGGACCAGACTTTAACAACTAACTCCTCGGAGTGTTCATATGTTCCGGAATGGACTGTATTGCCTTCACAGCCGACATTCAATAATGTTGCATGCTTCCTTGTGTGAGAGAAAAGGACAGGCATTTCCAAAGAATTCTAAAGATATTGCAGAGTACCGCATGAGGGTACACATCTTTGATAACAACCCTTCTCCTGCAGTTGCCATCTACAGACTCAGATGTTCAGCTCAGTAGGGTGAGTTAGAATATGGTTCTGATGTTAGACAACTAGAAGAAAAAGATTTCTATGTGGATGACTGTTTGAAATCTATGGCAACAGATGAGACAGCAACCAGCGTCCTCAAGAGAGCTCAGAAAAAGCTTGCATGTTCTTATCTCAGGCTTTACAAAATAGCCTCCAACAGCAAAGGAGTGACGGAAGCCTTCCCTTCCCAAATCATACCAGTGATTTAAGGGATTTGGGAACTGATTCTCCACCAGACCAACGTGGCCTTAGAGGTCTATTCAAGGCCTGTTGGAATTGCCGTCAAGTCGGAAAGATGTAAATTTCCGACTTTTTTTGGTCGAATCAGGATTTGACCTATTCAATGGAGTTGCCGTTATTCAGAATTGTTGGAAAACACGTGGATCAGCGGATTAGCTGCGGATCCACATATTTTGTTGGATTTGCGGGTATTTCCGACAGGTTTTCGTCCCGTTTTCAACAAGCTGATCCGACTTCAAAAAAAGTCAGATCAACATTGTCGAAAACAGGCAAAACCTGTTGGAAATGCCCTGGAATTGAATACTGCACTGTCGGATCCTCTCCGTCGGATGGGATCCGACAGGCATCGAATAGACCCCTATGACTTTTATGGGACTTGAAATCGGACGACTCCACCTTCCAATTGAACAGTGAAGAAAGTCCCTTCACTCGCTTGTCTGTTTTGTCTGCTATAAACAGCTTGTACAACCCCTTAGGACTAGCAGCTCCTGTCAGTATCCACGTCCCTTCATTGTGAGACCACACCCCTTTTTGACACATTCATTTCCTTTGTAAAATACGGGAGGGTGCAAATTTATAGTTTGCAGGGGGGCGATGAACACCGAATGGATCATAAAAAGGTTAGGGGTTGCAGATACCATTTACATTGTCAGTTTAAGGGACTATGATGTCTATGTACTAAGCCTTGGAGAGAGATAAAATGGATGGAGATAAAGTACAAGCCAATCAGCTCCTGTCCTGCTACAGGATGTATTTGAAAGGGTGGTCTTCTGTTTGCCGGCGGTCGGGCTCCCGGCGCTCAGTATACCGGCGCCGGGAGCCCGACAGCCGGCATACCGACAATTATTTTCCCTCGTGGGGGTCCACGACCCCCATAGAGGGAGAATAAAATAGTGTGGCGCGCGTAGCGCGCCACCGTGCCCGTAGCGTGGCGAGCGCAGCGAGCCCGCAAGGGGCTCATTTGCGCTCGCCAAGCTGTCGGTAAGCCGGCGGTCGGGCTCCCGGCGCCGGGATGCTGGTCGCCGGGAGTCCGACCGCCGGCCAGCCGTAGTGAACCCATTTGAAAAATGACAGCTAGTAGCTAGTTGGTTGGTACTTTATCTCTCTCAAAGGATTAGTACAAAGACCCCTATTTCTCACTAGTGGAGCCCTGATAACTGCATGCATTTTTTAAATTTGTTTCAATGGTAGAGCAACCATACTACTTTAAAAGGACTGTGGACTAATTAAACACTTTCATCCCTGCATTATTCTATGATGTACTGCCTTAATCAAACATTTTAAACAGAAAACAGAGATCGTCGTAGGGTACACAGTGCTCATATATTAGAAGAAAAAAAAACAGTTTGTAGTACATAAATTATATTGTAGACCTAATGGATATTGATATAGAGAATTCTGAAACCTCTGACATTACTGGCCTAAGGTGAAGAAGAAGAAGTTATATGGCAGCTTTCAGACAAAGGAAAACGGACTGGCTTATCAGAATATATATTCCCCACAGAGCTTTTTCTGGAAGTCTATCATTACTACTTATTGTTCCAGTGAGGGTGATCCATGGCTCTTCACACTGCTGACCATGCCAACCTGTACTAAAGTAATGAGAAAAAGTATGCTGTAACGTGTATGCCTGCAGGTGCATGTTCTGTGTCAGCTTGTGTCATGCTGGTAACACGCAGAGGTTGGTGCACTGACTGTAGACAAAGTCACCTGTTCTGACAGCATGTATATTAGCAGCACTGCACCTGGATCCATCAGTATGAATTTAGTGTCTTGGCCATGCCACAGAAAATAAGAATTTACTTACCGATAATTCTATTTCTCATAGTCCGTAGTGGATGCTGGGAACTCCGAAAGGACCATGGGGAATAGCGGCTCCGCAGGAGACTGGGCACAAAAGTAAAAGCTTTAGGACTAGCTGGTGTGCACTGGCTCCTCCCCCTATGACCCTCCTCCAAGCCTCAGTTAGGATACTGTGCCCGGACGAGCGTACACAATAAGGAAGGATTTTGAATCCCGGGTAAGACTCATACCAGCCACACCAATCACACCGTACAACCTGTGATCTGAACCCAGTTAACAGCATGATAACAGAGGAGCCTCTGAAAAGATGGCTCACAACAATAATAACCCGATTTTTGTAACTATGTACAAGTATTGCAGACAATCCGCACTTGGGATGGGCGCCCAGCATCCACTACGGACTATGAGAAATAGAATTATCGGTAAGTAAATTCTTATTTTCTCTGACGTCCTAGTGGATGCTGGGAACTCCGAAAGGACCATGGGGATTATACCAAAGCTCCCAAATGGGCGGGAGAGTGCGGATGACTCTGCAGCACCGAATGAGAGAACTCCAGGTCCTCCTCAGCCAGGGTATCAATTTTGTAGAATTTTACAAACGTATTTGCTCCTGACCAAGTAGCTGCTCGGCAAAGTTGTAAAGCCGAGACCCCTCGGGCAGCCGCCCAAGATGAGCCCATCTTCCTTGTGGAGTGGGCATTTACAGATTTTTGGCTGTGGCAGGTCTGCCACAGAATGTGCAAGCTGAATTGTACTACAAATCCAACGAGCAATAGTCTGCTTAGAAGCAGGAGCACCCAGCTTGTTGGGTGCATACAGGCAGGGCCGGTTCTAAGACTTTTTGCGCCCCGGGCAAAATATGGGGGCGTGGCTTCAATTGGGGGCATGGTCACGACGCTGAAAGAACATAAATAAATAAAAAGTATACTTACCATCCCCGTTCCTGATCCAGACCCCCTCCGCCGGTGGCGCCGCTCTTCTCCTCTCCTCTCTTCGATCTATGGGAGAGACGTTATTACGTCTCTCCCATAGAACAGCATAGACACTAGAGGTCAATTATGACCCCTAGTGTCTGTGCCACTATGCTGTGCGGTGCGCGATGACGTCATCGCGCATCGCACAGCAAAGGTCCTCTACACGAAGGGAAACTAGACTGTAGCGTCTAGTTTCCCTTCATGGAGAGGACCTTTGCTGTGCGGTGCGCGATGACGTCATCGCGCACCGCACAACTAAGGTCCTCTCAATGAAGGGAAACTAGACGCTACGCGTCTGGTTCCCTTCAAAGCGGGGGGCACAGCAAGGCACTGCGGGGGGCACAGTGGCGGATCTTGCCCTGGTGCGGCGCCCTCCGGATGGCGCCGGCGCCCTCCGGATGGCGCCGGCGCCCTCCGGAAGGCGGCGCCCCGGGCAAAAGTACCGCTTGCCCGTGGCAAGAACCGCCACTGCATACAGGATAAACAGCGAGTCAGATTTTCTGACTCCAGCCGTCCTGGAAACATATATTTTCAGCTCCCTAACAACGTCTAGCAACTTGGAGTCCTCCAAGTCCCTAGTAGCCGCAGGCACCACAATAGGTTGGTTCAGGTGAAACGTTGAAACCACCTTAGGGAGAAACTGAGGACGAGTCCTCAATTCCGCCCTGTCCGAATGGAAAATCAGATAAGGGCTTTTACAGGATAGAGCCGCCAATTCTGACACGCGCCTGGCCCAGGTCAGGGCCAACAGCATGACCACTTTCCATGTGAGATATTTTAACTCCACAGATTTAAGTGGTTCAAACCAATGTGACTTTTTGGAACACAAAAACTACATTGAGATCCCAAGGTGCCACTGGAGGCACAAAAGGAGGCTGTATATGCAGTACCCCTTTTACAACGTCTGAACTTCAGGGACTGAAGCTAGTTCTTTTTGGAAGAAAATTGACAGGGCCGAAATTTGAACCTTAATGGACCCCAATTTCAGGCCCATAGACACTCCTGTTTGCAGGAAATGTAGGAATCGACCCAGTTGAATTTCCTCCGTCGGGCCTTACTGGCCTCGCACCACGCAACATATTTTCGCCAAATGCGGTGATAATGTTTTGCGGTTACATCCTTCCTGGCTTTGATCAGGATAGGGATGACCTCATCCGAAATGCCTTTTTTCCTTCAGGATCCGGCGTTCAACCGCCATGCCGTCAAACGCAGTCGCGGTAAGTCTTGGAACAGACAGGGTCCTTGCTGAAGCAGGTCCCTTCTTAGAGGTAGAGGCCACGGATCCTCCGTGAGCATCTTTTGAAGTTCCGGTTACCAAGTCCTTCTTGGCCAATCCGGAGCCACGAATATAGTGCTTACTCCTCTCCATCTTATCAATCTCAGTACCTTGGGTATGAGAGGCAGATGAGGGAACACATACACTGACTGGTACACCCACGGTGTTACCAGAGCGTCTACAGCTATTGCCTGAGGGTCCCTTGACCAGGCGCAATACCTGTCGAGTTTTTCCCAACGGTTTATAATCATGTGGAAGACTTCTGGGTGAAGTCCCCACTCTCCCGGGTGGAGGTCGTGTCTGCTGAGGAAGTCTGCTTCCCAGTTGTCCACTCCCGGAATTGCTGACAGTGCTATCACATGATTTTCCGCCCAGCGAAGAATCCTTGCAGCTTCTGCCATTGCCCTCCTGCTTCTTGTGCCACCCTGTCTGTTTACGTGGGTGACTGCCGTGATGTTGTCCGACTGGATCAACACCGGCTGACCTTGAAGCAGAGGTCTTGCTAAGCTTAGAGCATTGTAAATGGCCCTTAGCTTCAGGATATTTATGTGAAGTGATGTCTCCAGGCTTGACCATAAGCCCTGGAAATTCCTTCCCTGTGTGACTGCTCCCCAGCCTCGCAGGCTGGCATCCGTGGTCACCAGGACCCAGTCCTGAATGCCGAATCTGCGGCCCTCTAGAAGATGAGCACTCTGCAACCACTACAGGAGGGACACCCTTGTTCTTGGTGACAGGGTTATCCGCTGATGCATCTGAAGATGCGACCCGGACCATTTGTCCAGCAGGTCCCACTGGAAAGTTCTTGCGTGGAATCTGCCGAATGGGATTGCTTCGTAGGAAGCCTTGATGCACTGAGACTTGGCTCGGTTTTAGGAGGTTCCTGACTAGCTCGGATAACTCCCTGGCTTTCTCCTCCGGGAGAAACACCTTTTTCTGGACTGTGTCCAGGATCATCCCTAGGAACAGAAGACGAGTCGTCGGAACCAGCTGCGATTTTGGAATATTGAGAATCCAATCGTGCTGCCGCAACACTACCTGAGATAGTGCTACACCGACCTCCAACTGTTCCCTGGATCTTACCCTTATCAGGGAATCGTCCAAGTAAGGGATAACTAAAATTCCCTTCCTTCGAAGGAATATCATCATTTCGGCCATTACCTTGGTAAAGACCCGGGGTGCCGTGGACCATCCATACGGCAGCGTCTGAACTGATAGTGACAGTTCTGTACCATAAACCTGAGGTACCCTTGGTGAGAAGGGTAAATTTGGACATGAAGGTAAGCATCCTTGATGTCCCGAGACATCATGTAGTCCCCTTCTTCCAGGTTCGCAATCACTGCCCTGAGTGACTCAATCTTGAATTTGAACCTCTGTATGTAAGTGTTCAAAGATTTTAGATTTAGAATCGGTCTCACCGAGCCGTCCGGCTTCGGTACCACAACAGTGTGGAATAATACCCCGTTCCCTGTTGCAGGAGGGGTACCTTGATTATCACCTTCTGGGAATACAGCTTGTGAATGGCTTCCAAAACTGTCTCCCTGTCAGAAGGAGACATCGGTAAAGCCGACTTTAGGAAACGGCGAGGGGGAGACGTCTCGAATTCCAATTTGTACCCCTGAGATATCACTTGAAGGATCCAGAGGTCTACTTGCGAGTGAGCCCACTGCGCGCTGAAATTCATTGAGACGGGCCCCCCACCATGCCTGATTCTGCTTGTAAAGCCCCAGCGTCATACTGAGGGCTTGGCAGAGGCGGGAGAGGGTTTCTGTTCCTGGGAACTGGCTGATTTCTGCAGCCTTTTTCCTCTCCCTCTGTCACGGGGCAGAAATGAGGAACCTTTTGCCCGCTTGTCCACGAAAAGACTGCGCCTGATAATACGGCGTCTTCTCATGTTGAGAGGCGACCTGGGGTACAAACGTGGATTTCCCAGCTGTTGCCGTGGCCACCAGGCCTGAAAGACCGACCCCAAATAACTCCTCCCCTTAATAAGGCAATACTTCCAAATGCCGTTTGAAATCCGCATCACCTGACCACTGTCGTGTCCATAACCCTCTACTGGTAGAAATGGACAACGCACTTAGACTTGATGCCAGTCGGCAAATATTCCACTGTGCATCACGCATATATAGAAATGCATCTTTTAAATGCTCTATAGGCAAAAATATACTGTCCCTATCTAGGGTATCAATATTTTCAGTCAGGGAATCCGACCACGCCAACCCAGCACTGCACATCCAGGCTGAGGCGATTGCTGGTCTCAGTATAACACCAGTATGTGTGTAAATACATTTTAGGATACCCTCCTGCTTTCTATCAGCAGGATCCTTAAGGGCGGCCATCTCAGGAGAGGGTAGAGCCCTTACAAGCGTGTGAGCGCTTTATCCCCCCTAGGGGGTGTTTCCCAACGCACCCTAACCTCTGGCGGGAAAGGATATAATGCCAATAACATTTTAGAAATTATCAGTTGTTATCGGGGGAAACCCACGCATCATCACACACCTCATTTAATTTCTCAGATTCAGGAAAACTACAGGTAGTTTTTCCTCACCGAACATAATACCCCTTTTTGGTGGTACTCGTATTATCAGAAATGTGTAAAACATTTTTCATTGCCTCAATCATGTAACGTGTGGCCCTACTGGAAGTCACATTTGTCTCTTCACCGTCGACACTGGAGTCAGTATCCGTGTCGGCGTCTATATCTGCCATCTGAGGTAACGGCCGCTTTAGAGCCCCTGACGGCCTATGAGACGTCTGGACAGGCACAAGCTGAGTAGCCGGCTGTCTCATGTCAACCACTGTCTTTTATACAGAGCTGACACTGTCACGTAATTCCTTCCAACAGTTCATCCACTCAGGTGTCGACCCCCTAGGGGGTGACATCACTATTACAGGCAATCTGCTCCGTCTCCACATCATTTTTCTCCTCATACATGTCAACACAAACGTACCGACATACAGCACACACACAGGGAATGCTCTGATAGAGGACAGGACCCCACTAGCCCTTTGGGGAGACAGAGGGAGAGTTTGCCAGCACACACCAGAGCGCTATATATATACAGGGATAACCTTATATAAGTGTTTTTCCCCTTATAGCTGCTGTATCTTTAATACTGCGCGTAATTAGTGCCCCCCCTCTCTTTTTTAACCCTTTCTGTAGTGTAGTGACTGCAGGGGAGAGCCAGGGAGCTTCCCTCCAACGGAGCTGTGAGGGAAAATGGCGCCAGTGTGCTGAGGAGATAGGCTCGGCCCCCTTATCGGCGGCCTTATCTCCCGTTTTTCTATGTATTCTGGCAGGGGTTAAATGCATCCATATAGCCCAGGAGCTATATGTGATGTATTTTTTTGCCATCTAAGGTATTTTTATTGCGTCTCAGGGCGCCCCCCCCCAGCGCCTCAGTGACCGGAGTGTGAAGTGTGCTGAGAGCAATGGCGCACAGCTGCGGTGCTGTGCGCTACCTTATTGAAGACAGGACGTCTTCTGCCGCCGATTTTCCGGACCTCTTCTGCTCTTCTGGCTCTGTAAGGGGGACGGCGGCGCGGCTCTGGGACCCATCCATGGCTGGGCCTGTGATCGTCCCTCTGGAGCTAATGTCCAGTAGCCTAAGAAGCCCAATCCACTCTGCACGCAGGTGAGTTCGCTTCTTCTCCCCTCAGTCCCTCGATGCAGTGAGCCTGTTGCCAGCAGGACTCACTGAAAATAAAAAACCTAATTTAAACTTTTACTCTAAGCAGCTCAGGAGAGCCACCTAGATTGCACCCTTCTCGTTCGGGCACAAAAATCTAACTGAGGCTTGGAGGAGGGTCATAGGGGGAGGAGCCAGTGCACACCAGCTAGTCCTAAAGCTTTTACTTTTGTGCCCAGTCTCCTGCGGAGCCGCTATTCCCCATGGTCCTTTCGGAGTTCCCAGCATCCACTAGGACGTCAGAGAAAGAGGCTTTCTATTCCGCTTCTCAAACAACGGCAACTTTTTTCCTTCTTAGAAGGAAATAAATGACATCGGTGGTATAGGAGCGTTCACTGCATGTTCGCACTGCTGCAGCAAGACAAATCAGTTAGCCGGGCTTCCCTAACCTAGCCTCCTGTTACTGTATTTCATTAACCATGTGAGTTCACAGAGTTCTGTCAAACCATTTAGTATTGCTTGATCTCAACGCTAATCGGGATCCCGGCGGTCACAATGCAGACGCCGGAATCCTGACTAGTGGTGAAATTCTGCTGCCGGAATACCGGTGACACATGCTATTCTCCCTCTGTGGGTGTCCACGACACCCATAGAGGGAGACTATAACCTGTGGCAAGCGCAGCGAGCCATCGTGCCCGCAGCGTGGCTAGCCCACAAGGGGCTTTCTGGCGCTCACCCCGCTGCCGGCATACTGATGGCCGGGATGCCGCTGTCGGTATATTGATGCCCAGCATCCCGGCCGCTGGTTATTCATGCTGAACCCAAATACACAGCATCTAAACACGCTTATCTGGCAGCTATCAGATACTTTAACTTCCTCAGATACTAATAAAATTTGAAATTCTTATATTTTTTTTATTATATAATAATATCATGCTGTAATAATTATCATTTGGAAATAATTCCCGACACCCCTAACTACAGTAGGTGGAGAGCATCACCTAATAAAATACCATTAATATGCAACACAAAAGTTCTGAAACTATTGTATATATATACACGGCCGGCTCGGCCGTTACGCGTGTTACGCACACGGGTAAGGTGCCACACTGTTGAAGGCGCCAGCACAACAGGCGAGGAGAGCGCAGCGCGCGCCTCTCCTGCCTGCCGCCCTGCACCCTTGGTCTGGTCTCCGGCAGTGACGGCGGAGTGTATAGCTCAAATCAGGTGCCGGTTCGTTAGCCAATCAGAGCTTGCGGACCGGCGCCTGATTTGAGATATACACGTTGCCATCAGCGCCGGAGACCAGACTGAGGGGCAGAGCGGCAGGCAGGAGAAGCGTGCGCTGCGCTCTGCACACATCCATAAAACGGTGAGCAGCACTATGGGGGCATATGTGGCACTGTGGGGGCATATCTGGCATTGTGGGCATATGTGGCACTGTGGGGGCATAGCTAGCACTGTGGGGTCATATCTGGCACTGTGAGGACATAGCTGGCACTGTGGGGGCATATCTGGCACTGTGGGGGCATATCTGGCACTGTGGGGGCATATCTAGCACTGTGGGGGCATATCTGGCATTGTGGGCACATGGTACTGTGGGGGCATATCTGTATCTGGCACTATGGGGGCATATTTGGCACTGTGGGGGCATATCTGGCACTGTGGGGGCATAGCTAGCACTGTGGGCACATGGCACTGTGGGGGCATATCTGGCATTGTGGGGTCATATACGGCACAGTGGGGTCATATACGGCACAGTGGGGGCATAGCTAGCACTGTGGGGTCATATGTGGCACTGGGGGGCATATGTGGCACTGTGGGGGCATATCTGGCACAGTGGGGTCATATACGGCACAGTGGGGTCATATACGGCACAGTGGGGGCATAGCTAGCACTGTGGGGTCATATGTGGCACTGTGGGGTCATATGTGGCACTGTGGGGTATATATATACAGGGCCGGCCCGCCCGTTATGCGTGTTACGCGCACGGGTAAGGCGCCACACTGTTGAAGGCACCGGCACAACAGGCGAGGAAAGCGCAGCGCGCGCCTCTCCTGCCTGCCGCCCTGCACCCTCGGTCTGGTCTCCGGCAGTGACGGCGGAGTGTATAGCTCAAATCAGGTGCCGGTTCGTTAGCCAATCAGAGGTTGCGGACCGGCGGCTGATTTGAGATATACACGCTGCCATCACCGCCGGAGACCAGACTGAGGGGCAGAGCGGCAGGCAGGAGAAGGGTCATATGTGGCACTGTGGGGTCATATGTGGCACTGTGGGGTCATATGTGGCACTGTGGGGGCATATCTGGCACTGTGGGGGCATATCTGGCACTGTGGGCACATGGCACTGTGGGGGCATATCTGTATCTGGCACTGTGGGGGCATATGTGACACTGTGGGGTCATATGCGGCACTGTGGGGGCATATCTAACACTGTGGGGGCTAATCTGGCACATGGCACTGTGGGGACATATCTGGCACTGTGGAGTCATGTGTGGCACTGTGGGGGCATATCTGGCATTGTGGGCACATGGCACTGTGGGGGCATATGTGGCACTGTGGGGGCATATGTGGCACAGTGGGGGCATATGCGTTACAGTGGGGGCATATGCGGCACAGTGGGGGCATATGCGGCACATGGCACTCTGGAGGCATATCTGTATCTGGCACTGTGGGGGCATATTTGGCAATGTGGGCACATGGCACTGTGGGGGCATATCTGGCACTGTGGGGGCATATCAGTATCTGGCACTGTGGGGTCATATGTGGTACTGTGGGGGCATATCTAGCACTGTGGGCACATGGCACCCACTATCTCCCTGTGATCCCAGCCTCCTCAGTCACCCACTATCTCCATCACCTCTGCCACCCAGTCACGCACTTTCTCCCTGTCACTGACAATCTCCCTGGACCCCTGGGGGTACTATTGTGTGGCCACGCCCCTTCTTCGTGAGACCACACCTCTTTTAAAATTTGATCCCATCAAGGGGCGCTACATTCTAAATTCGCTTACCAAAAAAATTAAGCTCGGGCCGGCCCTGTATATATATATATATATATATATATATACACATCATTTTCAATTACTGTAAATGTGCTGGTCACTCCGTTTTCCAACAACTTATATTACCCAATGGAAAAAATAAGTTGAAAACATTTCTATTTCTTAAAGCTGGTGGTTTTTGCAGCCAGAGTAACTGTAGGTAAAGTTCTTACTGTCAGGGTCAGCAGCTTGCCGTAAGTAAGATGCGCAGGTATGTGGTCAGGCTTTGATCTCAGAGACTCCAAGTACCAGTTCTCAGCTTCAGAAACTTTGTTTAACCTCATGTAGGCTTCTCCTATAGAAAGATCAGATAAGGGTTCAAAATTACTCAGATCAATTTCTTTATGTTATAAATGATATTACTGCACATACTGTATGACCAAAAGCACAGTAGGAGGGTGAGACAAATGGTTATCCGTCTGGTTAGCAGAGATATGGCGGGGAAAAGCATTGACTTATGGTGGGAAGTATGTAAGGGAAGTTCTTAAATTCATTCTCTTTGCAGTTAATCTGAAAGTGGATACACTGCATTTCATACTGTCTGAACTTTCTGAATTGAACCAATCTCATTTGGCGGATTTACTATGCAAAGCAGTTTCTTTCTAGAAGTTCACATCCACAAAGGGATACAAACAAAGCAAAAATATAATATGAGGAATTTACAACTGAAAGATTAAAACAAATTAACATTCTGTAAATATACTAAAAAATGCAAGTTTAAACTAAGGGGGGAAATATTAAAGAATTCTAGAGCCAAGTTAATTAGAGATAATACTAATTTGCAAGTCGCCAGCGTGTGTGACTGCAGGCCCATTGTTTTTATTTATCAATAAGGTGGATTGGGTTCTTCCTTGCCTTTGTTTTGTAAACATCCTTGAATGTACTCCCCAAAGTCAAAACATCTAGATTGTGGGGCTTATGCACAATGCAAGAAACGTAGGTGTAAATTGCTTTTCTCTCTAAAAATGCAGTGTGTTTAGTGTGCGGAGGAGAACTAGTTTTAAGATGTCTGGGACATCGCATAGTATGCAAATTGGATTTTTTTCCCCACAATATACTTAAGCTACCTTAAAAGTGTAAGTTACAGCATAGCTGTCTGTGGTGTACTAAAGTGGAGATTTCTCATGGTTTGAATTAAACTATAAGAAAACCCCACTGTATACATAGAGGTCTCCATAAGGAGCAATAGTGTTGCTCTATGTGGGGTTTTTGTTTTGCAAAGCCCAGATTCTCAGATGCCTATATGGAATGAAGATGATCCTCCACCATCCAAGACTAATGTACAGTGCATCCGGAAAGTATTCACAGAGCTTCACTTCTTCCACATTTTGTTATGCAACAGCCTTACTCCAAACTGGAATAAATTCATTTTTTCCCTCAAAATTCTACACATAATACCCCATAATGACACCAAAAAAGTTTATCTAAAGAGGGGACTGATGGAGGAGATTGCCAGGGCAGTGACAGAGTGCATACAGGAGGGCACACTAGCTTAGTGTTTGGGGCACAGGTGCGTGTGTGTGTATATGTGGCAATGTGTGTGTGTGTGTGTGTGTGTGTGTGTGTGTGGGGGGGGCAATGTGTGTGTATGTATATGTGGCAATGTGCGTGCGTGTGTGTGTGTGTGGGGGGGCAATGTTTGTGTTCTGCTGCTCAGACTGATTTGAGGATGTTCCCCACTTCCCCCCAAACTACAGAAAAAAAGTGCTGGTGCTGAGTAGACACAGGTATAGACGTTTCCATCATATACTGATGATGGGCAAATTGTTCTATATAATTACTGTCACACACAAATATATACCCCAAACTCTACTGACTTTAATATTGATCCTACACAGGACATGCTTGCTAGATGCCCAAATACTATCTATCTGACATTTGTCATTTTAACTCTTGACAAGTAATTATTAATGTATATACTGTATACACCTGTTATCCAATTACTGCATACAAACCATGAAGGAAGAGAATGATACAGTATATCTACTCCTGGACCCACAGCGTTATAGTTATTGTCACCTAGAAACATTTTCATATGCTACATATGGAGATATAAGTTTTATAGGCATATACCTATTATATTAGTATTATTTTTATATTCATTTGAATTGTGCCATTTTATTTTTGTCTGTTTTTTTTCTTCTCGAGTTTGGTGTATACTGTATATTCATATAACTTTCATGCAGAATAGGAGAAAATTAATGTGATTTAAAATTTTTAGATTTTGTGTGACAGTGATTACATAGAACAATTTGCCCCTCATCAGTTGATGATAGAAATCTCTATACCCGTGTTTACTCAGTGCCAGAACTCTTTTCAATGTAGAGTTTGTAGTTATTCATAGGTTTTGATTGAAAGCTCTCACATGCTGGCAGAAGCTCTCACCAGTGTTAATGAAATGGCCGTGCGGAGTGGGGGGGGAGGTCATGCCTCAATAATTAGTACACATTTACATGGCACTGACCACACCCACACAGCACTGGCCACACTTCCTCTACTCACAGTAGGCCCTTAATCATTTTCAGCCCCAGACCCTTAATTCGGCCCTACCTGGGGTGTTGTTGGTGATAGTAAGTAGGAGGTGTGAGGCGGATGGGGGGGGGGGGGGGGGGGGGGCTGGAAGGGGGGGGGTGTTACCATTGTTATTTCACCTCTGGGGCTCTGGTATGAACTTATACCTCTGGCCAACCATTTAAAGATGTCCTGGGCCAGCTGGAGCCTGTAGCTTTTTTATTTATCTACTTTTTACACACATTAACCAAACACCCACAGTTCTGGGGGGTGGAAAAGCAAAAAATTGTTAAGGCATCAAGTCTATATAGCTCACAAGTTCTGTTAACATATTCTTATTATACTCATGCTCTGTCAGACTACCCCATCACTCCCTTGTCCTACCTCTCTAAATGTACAAAAGTGCAGAAGGGACAGACTCCTTTATAATGTGCATGGGCAGTACGAAAAAATCATTTTACAGATACAAAACTAAACTTGCAAAACACAATTAACATTCAACTCTACATAAGCCGCTCTGTGTTTCCTGAACAAAGGTCTGTTCATATTGCAACATACGCTGGCCATATTGCAACATATACCACAAAGCCTATAAAATGGAATTTACTGTAATGAGCAAGAGGGACAAACATCAACAACAAAACAGTTTGTGAATTTACAGTATGTGGTTATGGAAAATGTGGAAAGGGTTAAACATGCTTTAAAGTAACAATGATTATATGACAAAGCCCAAGCTTCATGGTCAATTATTACATTTCCTGAGAGAGAATATGTTTAAAAATATCATGAAATTATTTATGGTGCTTCCAAATCACATTCTCCAGAGGATTTTGTATTGGCAAAAATATTTTGTTGTTACTATGATTGATGAGAAGAGGAATCATTTCCCCCAGAAATATGCACAAGCAGTGGAGATTTAAAGCTAGATTTACTAAAGGGAAGTTTGGCTCATACATAAAAATTCCCCAAAATTTACATTGCAATAAAATCATATGTAATGTTGCTGGAAGAGGGCTCAACTAAAATATTAATCAACCAAAACAAATGTACTGCTATTTAAATTTGTTTTATACTACTTATTTCCACGGTTCCTCTACTGTTATACATATAAACCATATTAATATATATTATTATTGTAATTAGCAATTAATACACACAATGTAAACACTGGTTCAGCAAATGTTTTATTATTGCTTTTAGTTTCGAATACAGGTGGTAAGCCCTGGGACATAGTGTGAAAGGAGTGTTTGTCAGAAGAGGATATTGTGGATCTTTATGATATAATGACTTATCTTGCATGGTTGCAAGTTTATTACTGCTGGTAAAATAAATCAAGATTGTGCTTTGGACACATGATTAAAGGATAGAGAGGGTCCATAAAAAATAAAAAAAAGACTGTGACATTTAAATAATGCTCAAATGGTATTAAGGGGTGTGGTATGGCTGACCGCTGGTCAGCATAGCGACGCCGGGATGCCGGTGGGGAGGGGTGAGTGCAGCAAGCCCCTTGCGGGCTCTGTGGCGACCTGTGGTCGCCATGGGTTCTATTCCCACTCTATGGGTGTCGTGGACACCCACGAGTGGAAATAGTCCCTGTTGGTCGGCATGCCGACCGTCGGGATAGTGAGGGGGCGGGATTTTGGGGGAGGTCATGTGACCGTTGGTCTGCTGACCGCCGGTCACATGAATACCACCCGGTATTAAGAGGCCTAATGTGCCCCACACAATGACGCTACCACCAACACCCTGTACCTGTGACACAGGGCAGACTGGATCCATGCTCTTTGCAGCAGGTCCTGACCATGTCATGCACTGTAGCAGAAATCAGGATTTGTTAGGCCAGGAGAAATTTTTTAACGATAAAGCCACCCAGTGTAGTAGAGCCTGCGCCCACTCTAGCCTCAGCTTCTTGTTCTTAGCTGACATGAGTGATGCCCAGTATGGTCATTCTGCTGCTGTAGCCCATCCACTTCAAGGTTCAATGTGCCGGGCATTCAGAGATGCTCTTCTGCATGCCACTGTTGTAACACATGGCTGTTTGCATTACTGTTGTCAGCCTGAACCAGTTTGGTAATTCTCTTCTGATCTCACTCATTAACAAAGCTCTCTAACCCATGGAAGTGCAGTTCACTGGATTTGTTTAGTTTTTGTTTACGTACCATTCTCTGTAAAGTGTATAGACTGCTGTGTGTGACAATCCCTGGAGATCAGCCGTTTCTGAGATACTCACACTACCCAATCTGGCACCAACAATCATTCCATGGTCACAATCACTAACTGTACATCAAATTTCTTCCCATTCCAGAATTTGGTCTGCACAAAAAATTAACCTCCTGATGACGTCGACTTGGTTTTACACACTGATTTGCTGTAGCATGATTTGCAGATTAGATACTTACATTTTACGATAAGGTGTCCAGCAAGTTACATCTTTCCTGATATCATACATATTTTAACCATTAGATGCAAAGTACAGTAAGGACATTATAAGGTACGTGGGACCAAAAGGCTTTTCAGGCAATATACAAAGAAGAGAACCTATTCTTTCAACAACAAAAATACATATCCACACATATTCTCATCTATATACCTTTCTGCACACTAGTCTATATTGCCACTCTCCCATATGTGTTGCTTATCCACCCCATTCATTGTACTTTTGTCTATGGTGCCTCCTCCCATATTTTGTCCCTATCCTTTCAGAGTATATCCTCTCCTCACACTATCTTATTTTTGTCCTCTCCCTCACATACTCCTGTGTATGGTCTGTCTGTAGTCCCTTCACCAATCTCAGAGGACACGCTAAGGGTGGAATGCCAAGAGCAACTCAAGTGGCAACTACAGATGGTCTAGCAGGTGAGAGGTTACAAGAGGTCACCTCAGCTGCCAAGTTCTGTAGGCACTGGTGTCCTGGTAGTTTTCACCATGAATCAAAATCACAAAGAGATTGGAAAGAGATGTCATAGATAAATACACTGTAACGTATTCAGCTGCTGTTACAGATGAGAGTTCCATAAAGATAAAAAAAAAACAAATATGTAACCACCGACAGCAAAGTATTTACATGTTATCAGCATTGCACAGGAGACAGAGAGGTTGGAACTTTCCATACATTTTAAGGACAGGCCTTTTCCTGACCATCCTCTATCACAGACATGGAACGGAAAATATTTGTTTCTGGTGTTGTTTACTTCCTCTGATAGATACAATGACAACTTGAAAATTCAAATACACAAAACATCAAAATAGTGAATTGCCCTTTTCTCCAGCTAAGGCGCTTCTGCTCCTGCTGAGATAAACAACTGTAACCAGGTGAAGAAAGACACCAGCGTCTGAAGCTATATTATCTGCTAGAGCAATTTGCCAACTCTACTTTCCAGGGCTGAATTTATGATTCCATTGTTCTTGCTCTAGTGAGGCTGCAAACAGTATCACTATGAACTGAGAATTACATTTGCTGCTATTTTTCAGAGTTTGTTTAATCTTTTAAATGCCTGGTCTAAGCTGATTTATAGTTAGCTGCTATTAAGTTATACTACGCGGACAGCTATGGGTGGAAAGCCAGGGAACTTGCAATTGTTTTGCAGCCACATCTACTTTGGCTGCTCATTGCATTTCTCTAAGCTAAAATAATTAGATCACCAAAACAGTATTCCCACTAGGAACAACAAGAAGCCAAAAAGCTCCAAGCTCCGCTCTACACCAGACAAGAACATTAAATATATGGAAAGCAGTTTAACCTTTGACGTACAGGCAAATCAGACTCAGTCTAATTGGTTTTCATTTAAAACGTAATGTGCCTACAGGGCACCAGCTTGGAGTGGTGCTACATGTGACCATTCACTTCTATACAAGTTCATTAAGGATTGACAGGGAGCTGTTTATTTTACGGTAGAGGCTATTGAATAGAGGCACAAAACACCTATCAGACTAGTGATTTTCAAGCATCAGTAATTAATTGCTGTACCTCAAGCCATGAAAAGCTACTATTTAATCCACTGACATAAATCCACACACCACACATTTATGTACCAACAGCTAAATACTCGTATTTATACACTACACTAAGTTTTCCAGCATTCCTCCATACTCAGGTGTTTCCTTTTTTCTGTTTCCAACCAGTTAATGGTGACCTGTCATTACTCAATCAAATCAGTGAGCACTTTACTTTATGTAACATCAAATATATATTATTTAGCTATTTTACTGGCTGTTATGGCATAATGGGACTTTTCTCATTGTCTTTTTATACATCTGCTCATTAGGTATGTAAATGTTTAGTCAATAAAACCATGAAATAATGATGAGCATTGTAGTTAAAGTTCATGTATTTCTTTCCCCTGTTCCTCAGCATCATCATTTACCTAACAATGAGAAGGATGTCCACGTAAGGAATATGGGAAACACTACATGGGTAGCGCTTACTGCTTGTATGTGCGTGCAACTTTTACTAAAACACTTCTTTAGCTTTCTGTCTTCATTCTGTATACAATGTCTTTTTTAACACAGAGGAGAGCTGCTTATTTGCAATCCCATGGATAAGACCGACAGCTGTTCGCCAGACAAAATGGCATCAATACGGACATGTCTGTTCCACCCTGGGTGCCAGAATGTTATTAGGTTGGGGGGAAGAGATCTAATTTCATTTTGGCACCCCTAAATCGCTGAATGTCACCACCTCATTGGCAGATGGACTTACCTGCTACACCACCTACCTGATGACGAGATAGCTATCTATGGAATACATATGTTTTACCGGCAGACGGGATGTCGACTGTCAGTATACCAGCAGCGACATCCCATCTGTCTGAATCCCGGCAGCGAGTCCCATCGTGGGCTTGCTGCGCTCGCCACACTTTGGACCCACTAACTTAGTGGGAATAACCTGCGGTGTCCAGGATTCTGACCTGTGGTATTTCACCGGCTGTCGGGATTCCGGCGTCGGTATCCTGATCATTGGGATCCCGACAGCCGGTATTTTAACTGCATTCCCTATCTATAGCTATCTATTATTTACATAGATATCGCTAATGATCTATCTACACACACGCACACATTTATGTTAAAAACAGCACAGAGGACACTATGGGAAATGCAGATAATAGTGTATTAGAATAAAAATACAACCGTATGTGGCCATTTATTATTCATTGAGTTTTACAAACTCAAAATAGAATTTGGTTATGCAGTATAAAGCCTAAAGGCTACAATGGCTAACGCCACCACTATTGTGATCGGAAACAAGGAAAGAACAACAGATATTTTTGTTATCTGCTACTTAACCCCTGTAACCCCTGTATCTACTACTTAGCCCCTGTACTGATTCTTACATTTGAAGGGTATACCACACGAAAATTAAGTTTTTTGGGTGTATTTCTGACAAAATATGTATAAGAAATGTCCTTAAAACTTAACTGCAAAATGTGGGTGACACTGCCCATGGTAACCCTAGATGGTGGCTGTACTGCGCCCTGCGACTCAGTACCTTTACTGGTGCCTCTCAAATGTTTGGGTTGTAAGCCAAGGGGGGGATTTTAGAGGGTACTCTACCTGGGCCCGAGACTGTTGGAGGGCCCTGGATCCCGCTTCCCCCTCCCTATCCCGTTGTAGATAGTAGCCACTTGGGTACGAGGAGAAAGAGGACTGACAGCTGTTGCCACAGCCTCTTTCCCCAGCATAGCACACGGCACTCCCTAAGTGAGCGATCACACCCGCTCTCTGCCCATAAGTACTCACCAGGCTCAACATATTACCGCTAAATAATTTCTAGTGAGAGGGGCTGCTACACCTAACTGCATTGGCCATGCCCCCGCCCCTGTACCCAGGCTCGGCATAGCTGCTGGTGTACCTGCCTAAGGGTACCCTAGTGAGAAAGTTGGGATATATGCCTGCCTGCTTGGGAAACACATAATGAAGCCAGAGAGTTACAGCAATGCATTTGATATAAATTGCAGGAGAGCTGGATAAGATACATTCTGTACCTATAATGCTTTGGGCAATCTTAAACTAGTCAGTGAAGAAAATGGAAGTTATATTTAAAAAAAAAAAAAAAAAAAAACAACAACTGCCAGAAAAAGAAGCAGGCTTGGCTTCACAGACATATTAGCATTTGCACAAGCAGCTTTGTCCCGGTGTTTCTTAGACGGGCTCCTACAGAGCCTTTCACCAGCAAGAGATTGGAGGGAGGATGCAATAGCCACACTTTTGCACCTGCCAAAAACACAAAGTATATTATTCAAGACACTTGCAATGTGTAGTAGCAACTAATCATTAATTAAATTTTTCCTCAAATTTCCCCTTAACCTCCCCCCCCCCCCCCCCCCTCCAGTCTCAGTGCATGTCCTCGTGTCCTATTGCTTCTTTTCATTTGGAAAAGGTTTCCTTCCTGGATGCTGTTAAAACCCTTGATATATTTGAAAGTTTCGATCGTGTCTCCCCTTTCCCTTCTCTGCCATGCACCATTTTAGATGCCCTTCTTTGTTCAGTCTCCAATGTATTAATATCCTTTTGAAGATATTGCCTCCAGAATTGAACACAGTATTCTAGATGAGGCCGTACTAATGACCTATACATTGGCATTATTACGTCTTTCTGCTGCTGATTCCTCTCCCAATGCAGCCACGCATCTGACTAGCCTTCCTCATTGCTTTGTTACATTGCTTACCTGTCTTTAAGTCACCTGAAATAGTGACTCCTAGATCCCTTTCCTCCTCAGTAGTTTCCAGTATAGTGCCATTAATACTATATTTAGCCTTTGGATTTTCAAGACCCATGTGCGTGATTTTGCATTTTTTGGCATTAAACTGTAATTGCCACACTCTTGACCATTTGTCTAGTCTACCTAGATCCTCAATCATTTGTTTTACCCCACCTGGTGTGTCTACAGGGCCGTCTTTTCATATGGGCTCAATGGGCACTTGCCCAAGGGCCCCAGGAGTATAAGGGCCATAGGCTGATAGCTGCGGGTCCCCTCTTTCCAGGGGTACCAGATTTTTGAAAATCGGCCCTGGGGAACCAGAGATATCGGACTTCAAAGCAGTGGTCCCCATCCAAGCCTGTGAATTGCTCTTCCCAGCCAGATATCTCGGGTTTTGTCTGACTTAGAGTTTCTATGAGGGTATACTCCAAAAGCTGTGAGTCTCTCCTTTTGGTGGACACTGGTAGCTTGTCTCTACTATTGCCAGATCCAGAGATATCAGCCTTCAAGCAGCTGGTCCTTGCACCAGCTCCACTTGCCTAATATGCAGTTTTATATATTCGTTGGTGGATTGCTTTGGCTCCTGAACTCTGATCCCCAAGTCCCCAGGGCCGTCTGAAAGGTGGGACTCTCTAGTTTGTTATCCCATTCAAAGCTAAGAAATCAATTCCAGGAACTTGAGATATCTAAGGTCAAGCAAGCTGCCCTCCCACCAGAAAATGATGAATATTAAGCCCACTCCACTATCCACCCCTCCCCTACATATTAATTAAACACCCCCTGCCACCCTGGAAGTCATGTACTGGGGCCCCTTCATTCAGCCCAATGCCCCCTTCTACAGATAGTGTTCTCCCTCCCGCCCCATCTCCCACCATCTGTGCAGTATAGGAGTAATTAGCAGGAATCACTGCTCCAGGTCCTACATGCTGAGCAGAAGATAGAACACCCCCTGATAACTCCCCCCACCCCTACCGCTGGAGCATGGGTAGGGGCCCCAGTGCATTGCTGTGCCCAGGGGCCTACACTGCTGTTAAGATGGCCCTGTGTGTCTACCCTGTTGCATAGCTTTGTGTCATCTGCAAAAAAAAGGAATGCTTTCCCTTTAATGCCATTTGCAATGTCACCAATAAAGACACTAAAGAGCACTGGTCCAAGTACAGATCCCTAAGGTAATTCACTTTTAACATTTCCCTCCCGTGAATGCACTCCATTAACCAAAACTCTGTTTTCTATCATGCAACCAAGATCTTATCCATTCAATAATCCTAGTATCCAATCTTAAACTTTCAAGTTTATTTAGCAGTCTGCAATGTGGAACAGTGTCAAAAGCCTTACTGAAGTCTAGATAAGCTATATCCATGGCTCCACCTTTATCCATCACTTTAGTCACATAGTCAAAAAAGTAAGTAAAATTTGTTTGACATGATCTCCGCCTAGTGAATCCATGCTGTTTGGGATCCTGTAAATTGCTGGATTTGAGATAATCTACAACTCTTTCTTTTAAGAGTGTTTCCATCAATTTCCCTACTATTGATGTAAGACTCATTGGTCTGTAGTTGTTTGCCTCTTCCTTGCTTCCAATTTTGTGCAGTGGGACTACGTTCGCTCTTTTCCAGTCCTCTGTGGAATTACTCCTGTAGCTAATGATTGGTTAAATAATTATGTCAATGGTGCCACTAGCACCTCAAAAAGTTATTGTATTATCCTTGGATGAATCCCATCTGGCCCAATAGATTTGTCCACTTTCAGCTTTGAGAGTTCTGTTAGACCCGTCTCCTCTGTAAATGTACTTGTTCCACTTTCCTAAATAACCCTGCAACTTAACTGTGGCCCCTTCCCCTCTCTTTCAGTAGTGAATACTGAGCAAAAATAATTATTATCTGCTATTACATTGTCTCCCTCCCAGTCTCTGTCTTTAGATTTATTATTCTGCCTTTTGTTTTTCTCCTTTCACTTATATACCTAAAAAAAAGTTTTGCCTCTTTTACCCACTGACTGGGCCATTTTCTCCTCAGCTTGTACCTTTGCACATCTGATTAACTTCTTAGTCTCCTTCTGTCTGACAAAATATATCTCTTTGTCTTCATTATTTTGTGTCTCTTTTTTGCTTTCACAATATTTGCTAGTTCTATCGCAACCCACACTGGCTTCCATTTTCTTGTGTTTTTCCTAACACTTTTGATACAAAGGTCTGTTGCCTTTAATATTGCACTGTTTAATGTTTCTCACCTCTACTACACTGCTTCTAAGTTCCTCCATTATGCCAAAGAATTGCTTACACATTTTCCCTTCCCTACAAAATCAGCCTTCCTAAAATCCAACACATTTGTTTTTGTATGGGATGAGACAGTCTCTGTCTTTATGCTAAACCACAGGTTCTCAAACTCGGTCCTCAGGACCCCACACAGTGCATGTTTTGCAGGTCTCCTCACAGAATCACAAGTAACATAATTAGCTCCACCTGCGGACCTTTTAAAACGTGTCAGTGAGTAATTAATACACCTGTGCACTTACTGGGTTACCTGCAAAACATGCACTGTGTGGGGTCCTGAGGACCGAGTTTGAGAACCACTGTGCTAAACCATACTGCTCGATGATCACTGGATTCCAGGTTTTCACCCAATTTTACGTCCAATATTCTGTCACAATTTGTAAGTATTAAGTCTAATATTGTGTCTTTCCGAGTAGTTATGTCCTGCAATAGGTTCTTATCCAGTTCCTCTTCCTAACCTGGTGGCCTGTGTATCACGCCAATACTAATAATTTACTTCTTCTCTATTTCTATGGTCACCCAAAGGGCATCAGTTTTTTCTTCAATACCTTGTATTAAGGTAGTACAGTATTTATGTTTTTTTTTTTTTTTTTTTACATACAGTACATTGATAACCCTCCTCCGATTTTTCCCATTCTGTCCTTCCTAAATAAAGTATATCCCGGTATAGCTATGTCTCAGTCATGATTTTCATTGCACCATGACTCTAATTGCCACAATATCTAAATCATCCCTTGCCATTATTGCAGTTAGTTATGGGATTTTATTTCCTAAGTTTCTAGCATTTGAACACATACTGTAGCTTTTAGAGTTTTGTTTGTGCTTTTCCTGTTCCTAGCTATGTTCTCTCTCTGCCTATGTTTATTTGGTTTTGATCTGAATTGTCTTCTGTTGCTGCGGATATGCTTCCTATTCCCTTTGCCTGCAGAAACAATACCTCTGTGTTGGGGGAGCAGATTGCTTTATTCCTATTTGGTTCACTGCCCCCCTCTTAGTTTAAATAGCTCTTGATGAAGTATCCAAACTGTTCAGTTAGTATTCTCGTTCCCCTTGAAGATGGGTGCAAAACGTCACTTTTGTATAAGCTAATAGCTTGCCCGATGGTGTGACTATGGTCTATAAATATAAATCTCTCCTCATTGCGCCATGTCCTTAGCCAAACATTGAAGTTTCTGATGCAATGAGTTCTGTCTTCCCCTCTGTGTACTGGCAATATTTCTGAAAAAGTTACAGTGTTTGCCACCTGCTTCAGAGCAGTCCCTAACTTCCTAAATTCATCTTCTATGGGCATGAGTTCAGCATCAGCCAGGTCATTTGTCCCTAGGTGGACAATGACATCCACCTACCAATCTTTTCTTGCTGCCTTCACAATTCTTAGCATGCGCTCTTTATCCCTTAGAGCTGTGGCTCCAGGTAAGCACCTTACTTGTTTCTCTACTTCATTTGCATTTCCCAGAGATATTCCTCTAATAATGGAATCCCCCAAGAGAAGTGCAGTCCTTTTTGGAGATGCAATTTTCTTGTTCCTTTTCCTGTTCCTATAGTTAGTAGATGTCTCCATATTCTCCTGTTCTGTTTTGCCTCTATTTGTTGTATCTTCCAGCCCTGCAAGAGTAGCATATGAGTTTTGCAGTGTCACAGCTTGCGGGAGGTGTCTGTGTTCCTCTGGAAATCTCTGCCCTTGAGAGCCCACAGTAGTCCAGGCAGAATGTCTTCTGGTGGCTCTCTGAGGCAGTGGAGGCCTCAAAGACATGGACATCCTACAAATCTCAGTACGCAGTTTAGATATCTCCTCCTTCAGCAGAGAAAATTGCTCACAGATTGGACAGCAGCTGAGTCTCCACAATGCCTCTTTCAAAACAAATGCATTACATTCATAGCCCAAACATTGTATCAGATGTTAATGGTATTGCAAATATTTGTGTCCCTTTTTCGTAATATAAAACTCACTTTTTTCTGTATTCTAATTCCCCTGCTGCTGTTTCAAACTCACAATTCACTTAAAAAGCAAAGCTATCACTTTAGAATGCAAGCTCCGACAATGAGCAAGCTCAAATGAGTCTAGTCACTGTGTAAATAGTATCTCAGGCAGCTGTTAGATTCAGCCCCTCCTCCTAATCTCTTCACACCTAGATTTAGCCACTCCTCCTGGTTTTTCTTCACACCCTGTATACCAAACACTTGTCAACATAGGGAAATCCAAAGATTTCCCCAGTGCTAACGTATATTACTTTCAAACTTTGGAAAAACAAAGGTAACTCAGCAATAAAGTACTGTATATATATTTGGACTCGCTGAAATTTCAGCAATTAACAGAGAAGTACAGAATACCTAACCCCCAATTTTACATGTAACCTACAGACTCATCACCAGGCCCAGCAACAGGGGGGGGGGGGGGGGGGGGGTGTCAAAAGCTATATTGAGCCCTGAAGTTTAGAGGGGCCCCAAGGCAGAGGGACATAAAAGATGGGTGACTGTGTCCGCTCCGCCCACTAGCCAACTAAGTAAAAGCAGAGAAATGCGTGTACCAGGCCCCAAAATCTCTGTTGCCGACCCTGCTCATCACTATGTACTGTATTCAGTAAAATGCCACATAAACAAGGCAACTTATTTTCAACCTCTACTGTGCTAGAAGCATTATTGTATTTCACTCCCTCAGCAGTTTCACTCCCTCAGCATTTGATGCAATAGCTCTCCATTCTTTCCCTCCATTTTATTTAATATTTATTTTTTAATTTAAAAGATTGATTCCACTATACATAACTGTTTATTTTTTATGTATAATACAGATGACAGATTCTGTGCAACCCCGCTAGTGTTATGCGCCTGTTTTTTGGAGAGAGAGAAATACGTCTTAGTCTCAACTTGATGACTGTGCGGATTAATTTTATATGCAACACTTTATATCTGTGTGCAACGGAGTCTGTATATGACGCACAAAAGAACTTCACATAGTAAAGAGCCGCAGCGCCTGCATCATAGCACTTCATATACTGATTCAGAGACTCAGTCGCACACAGATATACAAGTGTCACACAATCAGCACAGTCTACTGGTACAGCCTAGTCACATGATGTTGCGTCTAAGACACATCTTTAGCAAAAAATATGCCCAACACTAGCAGAGTCTCATGGGAGCTGGAGCGCTAATAGGGGCTGTTTGGCACAGCTGCAGCAATGATGTATGAGGCCACATCTGAAGCTCTATTTTGAGATTCTACATACAGTACCTATAGATCAACTTGCTGATTATGTACAATTATATTCGGCTCACTGGTTCACTAAAGACCATTTCATGTTACCACCTCCTATTGGAAATTGGTCTTAAACTCTCTAGCCCAATGCCTTCATGTCTGTGTCTTGCTATGTGCTAAAAAAAAGTTTTTCTCTGAAATACTAGGCTTAAATTAGAAATTATTAACTTATGATGAGCGATCCACTCCAATTACTCTCAATCTATCTGTGGTTTATAGAATGCATATGTGAGCACCAGATCAAAACTACTTAAAGCAGGGGTGGCCAAACAGTCGATCGTGATCGACTGGTCAAACGCGGACATGCGACCAGTCGATTGCGATCCGCCACCAATCCACCCGAGGCGAGCGCAGCGCGCACTTCCCCTGCCTGCCGCCTTGCCCCTCAGTCTGATCTCCGGCAGTGACGGCGGAGTGTATAGCTCAAATCAGGTGCCGGTTCGTTAGCCAATGAGAGCTCGCGGACCGGCGCCTGATTTGATATATACACGCTGCCGTCACCGTCGGAGACCAGACTGAGAGGCAGGGCGGCAGGCAGGAGAAGCGCGCGCTGCGCTCTCTACACAGCGGTGAGCAGCACTGTCGGGGCATATGTGGCACTGTGGGGGCATATCTGTATCTGGCACTGTGGGGGCAAATCTAGCACTGTGGGCACATGGCACTGTGAGGTCATATCTGTATCTGGACTGTGGGGGCATATCTGGCACTGTGGGGGCATATGTGGCACTGTGGGGTCATATGTGGCACTGTGGGGGCATATCTGGCACTGTGGGGGCAAATCTAGCACTGTGGGCACATGGCACTGGTGGCATATCTGTATCTGGCACTGTGGGCACATGGCACTGTGGGGACATATCTGTATCTGGCACTGTGGGGCATATCTGGAACTGTGGGGGCATATCTGGCACTGTGGGGTCATATGTGGCACTGTGGGGTCATATGTGGCACTGTGCGGTCATATGTGGCACTGTGCGGTCATATGTGGCACTGTGCGGTCATATGTGGCACTGTGGGGGAATATCTGGCACTGTGGGGGTATATCTGTATCTGGCACTGTGGGGGCATATCTGGCACTGTGGGGGCACATCTGGCACTGTGGGAGCATATCTGTATCTGGCACTGTGGGGTCATATCTGTATCTGGCACTGTGGGGTCATATCTATATCTGGCATTGTGGGGTCAAATCTGGCACTGTGGGGTCATATCTGGCACTGTGGGGTCATATCTGGCACTGTGGGGGCATATCTGGCACTGTGGGGGCATATCTGGCACTGTGGGGGCATATCTGGCACTGTGGGGGCATATCTGTATCTGGCACTGTGGGGTCAAATCTAGCACTGTGGGGTCATATCTGGCACTGTGGGGGCATATCTGGCACTGTGGGGGCATATCTGTATCTGGCACTGTGGGGGCATATGTGTTTGAGGTTTTTACCTGTAGGGGCCAATGTGTTATTTTGTGCGAGACAGTCATTACACTCTGTGCAGCAAGGCTACGTCCCTTTATTTGTTATACCACGCCCATTTTTGTTACACCACGCCCACTTTGTTATGCCACACCCTTTTGGGGGCGCGCCCCTGCGGAGCGCGTTATTATCCCACCTAGGTAGATCACAAAAGCTTTTCAGCTTTCAAAGTAGATCGCCGACTCCAAAAGTCTGGCCACCCCTGACTTAAAGGATAAGCCCAACTGTGGATGATGAGGGTTTATTGAAAAAGTAAACACAAAGATGCTGGATTTTCTATCCAACATACCCCCTCGCAAATTGCCATCTGCAGGTACTGTATATACTGTCTCAGCTCAAATGCCTAACAGGCTTTTAAGGATATGTGCTCTGTCAGATAAATGCTGCAGAAAAGGATAGAGAAGGAAATTCCTTACCAATGACTGCTAAAGACATTAATATTATAGGAGATATGTCACAACTAAAAACCATGTCACTATGTTATAGAATTTATAATACAGACTATACATCTCATGGACAGAACTATCATTATAGAATTCATAATTAGAGGCGCACATCATTAGATCTTTTGCAAGTGCAGAAATTTAATGGCAGTTTTTGTGTTTAATGAAAGGCAATAAAACTCACAAATCCATAGGGGTATATGCAACTGCGGTCGAATTGCCGCAAATGTCGAAAAACGGGGCATTTTCGACACAAAAAAAATATTCGACAATGCAATACAGTACTTTTTGACAAAAAAACGGACTTTTCAAATTCGATTTTTTCAAATTCGACAGTTGTCAAATTCGACATGTCTGCAATGGTAAAAATGCGGCTTTTAGACAAAAGTATATTCAATTGAAGAATGTCGATTCGACAACCGTGCTTTTCGACAGTAATTTCGTAAATTTAATTCCGCCTCACTTTGCTGGCGGAATCTAATAAAAAAAATGTAAAACATGTTTTTTTTTAGTGTTTTTTTTTATTGCTAACAGCATATCTATTTATATTAGAAGGGATTAGGTACTTGGTTTGTCTATTGGATTTACAACTATTATTTATATATTTTTTAAAATAATATATATTTTTTTAACGGACTAAAGTTGAGAGAGCATGGTTTTCAGTGGGAAGGGGTGGGAATGGGTTAAAAATTTGGGGGGAAAAATGCGTTGTCCCCCCTCCTAAGCATAACCAGCCTCTGGCTCTTTGAGCCGGTCCTGGTTGTAAAAATACGGGGGGAAAATGGACAGGGGATCCCCCGTATTTTTAGAACCAGCACCAGGCTCTGCGTCCGGTCCTGGTGCAAAAAATACGGGGGACAAAAAGCGTAGGGGTCCCCCGTATTTTTTGAACCAGCACCGGGCTCCACTAGCTGGAGAGAAAATGCCACAGCCGGGGGACACTTTTATACCGGTCCCTGCGGCCGTGGCATTGAATCACCAACTAGTCACCCCTGGCCGGGGTACCCTGGAGGAGTGGGGACCCCTTAAATCAAGGGGTCCCCCCCTCCAGCCACCCAAGGGTCAGGGGTGAGGCCCGAGGCTGTCCCCCCCATACATGGGCTGCGGATGGGGGGGCTGATAGCCTTGTGCAAAATCAAAGAATATTGTTTTTTTTTGCAGAAGAACTACAAGTCCCAGCAAGCCTCCCCCGCAAGCTGGTACTTGGAGAACCACAAGCACCAGCATGCAGGGGTAAAATGGGCCCGCTGGTACCTGTAATTCTTCTGCAAAAAAATACCCAAATAAAAATGGGACACGCACACCGTGAAAGTACAACTTTATTACATACATGCCGACACACATACTTACCTATGTTGACACGCCGACTCTGGCCACGTCTCCACGTAGAATCCGGGGTACCTGAAAATAAAATTATACTCGCCTAAATCCAGTGTGTCCTGTTCTTTTTTTGTAATCCACGTACTTGGCAAAAAAACAAACCGCATACCCGATCCACGAACTGAAAGGGGTCCCATGTTTACACATGGGACCCCTTTCCCCCGAATGCTGAGACCCCCCGTGACTCCTGTCACAGAGGGTCCCTTCAGCCAATCAGGGAGCGCCACGTCGTGGCACTCTCCTGATTGGCTATGCGCGTCTGAGCTGTCAGACAGCGCATCGCACAGCCTCTCCATTATCTTCAATGGTGGGAACTTTGTGGTCAGCGGTGAGGTTACTCGCGGTCAGCCGCTGATTGGCTGAAGGGACCCTCTGTGACAGAAGTCACGGGAGGTCTCAGCATTCGGGGAAAGGGGTCCCATGTGTAAACATGGGACCCCTTTCAGTGCGTGGTCCGGGTATATGCGGTTTGTTTTTTTGCCAAGTACGTGAATTACAAAAAAAAGAACAGGACACACTGGATTTAGGTGAGTATAATTTTATTTTCAGGTACCCCGGATTCTTGGAGACGTCGACAGACTTGGAGATGTGGACACAGTCGGCGTGTGAACATAGGTAAGTATGTGTGTGTCAGCATGTATGTATTAAAGTTTTACTTTCAAGGTGTGCGTGTCCTGTTTTTATTTGTTTTTTTTTTGCAGAAGAACTACAGGTACCAGCGGGCCCGTTTTACCCCCGCATGCTGGTACTTGTGGTTCTCCAAGTACCAGCTTGCGGGGGAGGCTTGCTGGGACTTGTAGTTCTTCTGCAAAAAGCAATATTCTTTGATTTTACACAAGGCTATCAGCCCCCCATCCGCAGCCCATGGCTGGGGGGGGACAGCCTCGGGCTTCACCCCTGGCCCTTGGGTGGCTGGAGGGGGGGACCCCTTGATTTAAGGGGTCCCCACTCCTCCAGGGTACCCCGGCCAGGGGTGACTAGTTGGGGATTTAATGCCACGGACGCAGGGACCGGTATAAAAGTGTCCCCCGGCTGTGGCATTATCTCTCCAGCTAGTGGAGCCCGGTGCTGGTTCAAAAAATACGGGGGACCCCTACGCTTTTTGTCCCCCGTATTTTTTGCACCAGGACCGGACGCAGAGCCTGGTGCTGGTTCTAAAAATACGGGGGATCCCCTGTCCATTTTTACCCCGTATTTTTACAACCAGGACCGGCTCAAAGAGCCAGAGGCTGGTTATACTTAGGAGGGGGGACCCCACGCAATTTTTTTCTGTGTTTTTTAACCATTTTTGCGCCGTCGGAAAAGTCGAATCCAGGAAGCACTTATCCGTCAATTGGTCCGTTTTTCGACAGCGGGACTGTCGAATCCGTTTTTTATTGGATATGTCGAATTCCGGCACCCGCCGGCTGGAATTCGACGGTCGAATTGTGTCGAATTTAAAAACGGGCGAAAAAAAGCCGCAATTCGCCCAAGATTGCATATACCCCATAGACTCTTTGGCTGTATCATAAAATAAGATGATATAAAAAAAAAAAAAATATTGCAGAATCAAATCAAGTTAACTGAATAAATGAATGTTTCTACTAAGCATAAAAAAAATCCACAGAAAATAATATCTGGAAACTGAACAAAAAAAATACACACAATTAAAATGTTATGATTTTTAACGGGATTACTGACCCCAGAAAAAATCTGATTGAGTTGTGCCCCACATTCCAGCTGTAAAATAACACCATTACAATGGAAGGCTTACATTTTCGCACCACTAAACTCATAGAAGCACAAATTACTGTAACAGGTGGACGCATGTGGTTTTAAATGCAATGTAATACAATAAACTGTACAATATCACATTTCCAGGAAAGGAAAAGACATCAAATCCTGAACCTGATCCTTAAGCAATCTTTAATTTTGGCATTAGAGCGTACAAACTCCCAAAGGGATCATTAAATCTTTTGACCCAAAGTTTTAATTGAAACTTTAAACAAAATATATTTCTTTCCTAATACATAAGAGCTGGGCTTTAACCTTTGTAGTACACACTATAATGCCAGACAAATTAATCTCTCTAGCCTCAGTGTACGGTGTCTGATTCGTATTCAAAAGATTAATGTCACAGAAAGCAGGATAATAGGGTATTTCCGGACTCAACGCAATGGGTTTCTTCTACTAGGCAAGAGACTAAAAATAATGTAATTGAATCATATGAAAAAAATGCTTCAAGAACCCAGATACTCTGACACCTACAAGCACCTCATTTACAGTTACAGTGTGATCAGATGCAATGTTCTATACTGATAAACAGCAAAACTGAAATGGTCTGAAAGCATTGATACAACAGACATGTTATACAAGTAACACTCAAGATTGGCAACATCATTACACACAGTTTGTGCACATTCCTCTTCTTATAAACCTGCGTCTGCCTTTGTGTTACTTTTTTGGATAATCTTGAAAATCTGCATCTACAGTATTTATGTGATTTATCACACCAGTAATCGTGAAGGACTGCACTTGCACATTCAGGCTGGTATCCAGTTAGCGGCTGTAATTTACCGCAGCTAATGGATTCGGCCGGGGCTATCCAATTGGCCCAGATACGTGGAATTTTTTTCAGGCACCCAAAGCATAATCTGCGATAAGCAGCCATCTGAGATGTGATCATTTATGGGATCGGGAACTTTTTCTGTATCCCATGTGTTTTCGCATGATCGTGGGGGGTGTGGTTCATTAGGTCAACATGAGTTAGGTCGACATACATTGGGTCGACCACGTTTGGACGACATGATCGCTAGGTCGACATGGAAAAAGGTCGACATGAGTTTTTAAAAACTTTTTTTGGTGTCTTTTTTTTTTTAAAGTGACGGGGAACCCCAATTACTGCACCGTGACCCCTCGCATGGCTCACAGTTCGGGCAGGTTACCGTTGCCAATTGTAGTCCACGTGGATCGTTAAGTATGAAAAATGTCAACAAATGGAAAAAATTGTGAAGAACTCAGGTCGACCTTTTTCCATGTCGACATAGTGATCATGTCGACCTAATGCATGTCGACTAAACGTGGTCAACCCAATGTATGTTGACCTAATAAAGATAATAAAACCAAAAAGTCCAGAAACAGGTTGACCAGCCGGTTGCTAAACATTTTAAACAGGCAGGCCATCCCTTAGAATCCTTTCGTTACTTCATGATTGATCACGTCCCTCTCTCACTTCGTGGGGGGGATCGAGCTAAAATCTTATTAATTAAAGAAGCTCGATGGATTACTAGATTAGGGACCTCATCTCCAGGGGGTCTTAATGAGAAAATCAATTGGAACTCACTAACTGTTAGGGTCTCCTGCCCTGTGCTGCCACGTCGTCATGGCAACCGGGAGACAAGTGCTAGTGGAGTAACCTGAGCGCAGCTGATACTCCGGTTCGGGTCTTTTGCTGTGCAGTGGTTATAGGCTCTGTGCACGGCAGGGGATCCGGTGCTGGTTTTTGTGCTCACAGTCTGTGAGGTCTGAGTGGGGCGTGGACAGCACCTGCTTTATAAGGCCTCTTTTCAGGGTAAGCAGATGCTGCTGAATCTTTGTTGGTTAGTCAGTTCATGAAAGTTAGCCAGTACTGTGTAGCTTTGTATTTGTTTGTTGCTTACTGCAAATAGGCCTGGGGATTTGGTATTACACTCTGCCAATCCAGACCTAGCAGTAAGACTGGAGTCAGTCGTTTAGCTTGCTGGGGTTCTGTTACTACTCTGTGAACCTAGCAAGTTTGCGGCTGTATTCTAAGACTTGCCTGTCTAATCCTGTCTCACTGTGCTAGGTGTCAGGGGTCAGTTTAGTGGCAGTAAGCTAAAACCTGTGCACTGCAAGTGAGAAATAGGATTGTGGAGACTCTCCTTGTGTCTATCATTCCATCTCTGACCAAGGAGTTTACTGCCACACCCGTTGGTAACCCTTTAGGGTTTTGCTGTTGCCCTTAGCAACAGCATTTCAGGTTCTCTACGTATTAAAACACAACATCTTGCTTTTTACATCTGAGCAGTTCTAATACAAGGGAGATACCCAGTTCCTAAGCCTCTGGGCTTCTCTGTTCACTTTGTGTGTATTTTGTTACCCTATCACCTTCTGTGTACGTTATGTCATATTCCCCAGTTTGTCTGTGAGTCCATTTGTTTTGCATAACAGTTCAAACACCAGTACATTCCTGCAGACACTGGAGTGCATAACAGTTCTGACACCAGTACTTTCCTGCAGGCACTGGTGTGCATAACACTAACTTAACTATGTACTTTTTGCTCCATGGGTATAATTTCTCCTGTATCAGATAGCTTAACGAGGGATGTTTAAGATGTACATTAGGAGCTCTTGCAAATCATCGTTGTCTTCATTTCCCTTTTTTGGCATTGTGTTGTTAATGTACACTGTGGTGCTTCTCTAAATGTATTTTATTCTTGTTAGTTTATTTTTCCTATGTTTTGATTTTAATGCTGGCCCGCCCTATCTCTCTTCTTCCCTGTAGTCTCCTCCACAACGGAGCCCCTCCCCACGTGCAGGAGCCATGGAGCGCAGCGCAGGACCTAGGTGGAACGCATGTTCACGTTCCCTAGACAACCGCCAGCCCTGCGCCCGGATATGATGTGGCGGATGCAGCTGGGTGGACGGGACGCGGTGACGGAAGCGGGAGACGGCGGGACCGGCGCTGCACGGTGGGTTACTTAAGGGGGTAAGTTTGTCTTTGTCTTTATGCTTCTGTGTTCATTCTGAGGACGGGGCTTGCTGCCCCGAAACGTTAATGAATATATCCAGTTTCTCATCATATTATCTCTGAGTGCCGTGTTTATTGGATTCATATATATATATATATATATATATATATAGGAAAAGTAGCAAGGAACGCACTCACCATACTTCTTCAATAGTGAAAGGTAAATTCTTTTAATTCTGCTCACATACTTTACAGGGTCAGGGTCAACATTTCGGTCCTCTCTGGGATCTTTGTCAAGACCAAAGTTCTAGGCTGCCATCTCCCCAGCCTAGAGCTTCTCCTATTTCTGGGAAGGTTTATGGAATAGACTGATCTCCTGTTAATGCACCCCGGCGGCTGTGATATTTTAATATGAGAGTGCAACTTTTCTGGACTTATATATATATATATATATATAATAGTCAAGCAGTGCACTCCTCCTTGGTGAAAACAAGTGCTCCTGGTGCCCACAATAGGGGGGTATTCTAAAAATATACTGTTTATTGCACCCACTGCCAATCACTTGTACAGTGGCTTACTTATGTCATAAAATGCAATGTAAATGGAGCGGTCACTAAAATGCGCTTTGTATTTTCTGGCAGTCAGACTAATGCTCTTTGTATTGGCTGTCTGTCCCACTAACGGTCATTATTGTGACCTCTAAACAATATGGAGAATATTGTCTGGAGGTCACAGTAATGCTCTTCGGATTGTCTGATGTGTAGCGGTCACTAATATGCTCTTATTATTGTGTAGTGGTCACCAATATACTCATAGTAATGTCTGGTGGTCAAAAAATTTCATTTTGTGAAGTCAAAGAGTTGGCATGGGGGGGAACTAGTGCAACGGAGATGCCCAAAGATGAGTAGCATACCATATTTTCCTTTACATTTTGCATCGTATTTCCATCGCAGATGCAGCAAAAAAAACCTTACAGTGTACAAGAGAAAATAGGCTGTGACTTCAACCGCACAGGAATTGGTTTTAGAAATGTACAATGTCACAGATGAAGCACAAAGGAACTTGGCGTCAGAAAAAGCAGTGGCCAATCACATTGGAGCCCATCTTACACAGACTTAGACTCATTTGTGCACAGATGTACAAATGTTGCACATTAAATTGATCAGTGTAATCTAGCAATGTAGTTTTGTTGATCCAATTATTTTATTGCATAAGATGCACGAGAAGGATGCTCGGTGCAGCGAGTTAACCAGGACCTGGCCCGCCAAGATGGACTAATTATCGCAACTTCAGCTACAGTGTATGAGGACTGAGAAGACCAGTTGTGTTCAGTTATTAAGTAACAATAGAATAACATTAGTTCATAGATTTAGTATGGTACTTACAAATTAGTGGCAACATATGGCGTATTTAAACAAGCAAGAAATAAGTGCTCTGCATTATCGATATACTGTAAGAGGGTCCAGAGGCAGTTGTTGACTCAAATCTGTACCTGACTTATATGTTTGGTTGTTATATTTGACAGTTGAGTAGTTGGGTCTTGCTTCCTTCTTCCCCATTTATATGCATAGATTGGCCGTAAACCTCACAAGTACATTTTTACTTCAATGTCACCATGGAACATTTGTTTGTGTGTTGAAGGGGAACATGTTGGTTGGTTATGGTTAATTATGAGGACATTTCTGGAAACTGGTCGCTCCTCAGGGACCAACCACCATATTCAACCTGCTGCTGCCTAGTTACCAGTCCCCAGCTCACTATTCAAGGCCAGGGCTAGGGTGCTGGTCCTTTTCCACCTACACTATGGCTGCTTCCTCTCTCTGCCAATTCTGCAAGTCTGAAATCGGGAAGTATGCCCTGCATCTCATATTAGCCTCATGCATTAGCCTTATCTACAACAGCTTTTTGACAAACAGGGATTTTGGACGCTTAATAAATAGATTGATAATTCATTATAAATCTGTTCCATCTTATGTTTATTCTCTGAGCTTTCTTGTCCATTCTTTATTCTTTCAATGATCTAAGACACAGGTTCTCAAACTCGGTCCTCAGGACCGCAAACGGTTCATGTTTTGCAGGTCACCTGTAGATTTTTAAAATGTGACAGTTGGTGATACACAGTGCGCCTGCTGGGTGACATGGAAAACGTGAACCGTGTGGGGTCCTGAGGACCGAGTTTGAGAACCACTGATCTAAGACATTCATGCCTACAAGACTTTAGGGGAGATGTACTAATCCTTGGAGAGAGATAAAGCAGAGAGAGATAAAGTAGCAACCAATCAGCTACATGCTGTGTTTGAAACTCTCCAAGGCTTGATCACTCTCCAAGGCCTACTACATCTGTCTCTTTGCCTCAGCAGCAGGTTCCCAAAGGAAGTCATTAACTCACAATAGATTATTTCCCATTTTTTTAAATCTTTAACTATTCTTTGAAAACCCACCTATTTACTATAGTACAGTGTACATCCACATAATATTTTACTGATCACGTTATAGTCCTCAACCATGTACTTCCAACTATGATCTTTTCTTTAATTCACCAGCCTCATATATTTGCTAAAGGTGATGTTACAAAGTATTAAGTCTGATATATTATTCTCCTGCGAAGGCAGATAATAGTGGATCAAGATGTACAATGTCATATGAAAAATATATTTTTTGTGTAATCAGATTGTCTTTTTATATAGATTTTGATGAAGATCAGTGGAATTTAGTATAAGTAAAATATATAATAAGCAACAAAAAAATGTGACCCGTAAATGATATTTCAATATTGTAGTCTGAGTTTTACATAATGACAAGAGATTATAACAAAAAAGTGTAATAGTGAACGCGACAGATGTTAGACTTCAGAAACTCAAATGCAGGTGAAGAAAGTCGCTTGCCAATAAAGTCATAACATTTATGAAATCTTTAGAGAAATGCTGTATGTAGGAGGAAATAATGGGAAAATGGATGTGACGGATTAACACTTTCAGAGTGCTAAATAGTACTATTCATGGACATAAAAGCACAAATCATAATAAATTATACATTATTACCAAGAGGATAAAAATTGATGTTAACTGCATAGTGCATTTTCAGTCATGACCAGTTAAATGTTGTATTAAGACACATTATAGATAAGTATAGGCAAAAATGTAAACTGTAAGATACTGTACTGTAATGTAACTGTACTGTAATAGGTCTCTTGTAGTTGTGTACACAAAATGGAAGGATACTTTTTTGGTGTCTGACAAAATATTCATGACAACACAAATTTACTAGGAATCTGTCTAAAATCTATAAAATTAGTGTAGGCCCTGAGGTGCCTCAGTGATCTAACAAATTCCAAGGGAAATGATCCATTGCTTTCTCATAGACAGGGATTCAACCAACAAAATGGCTGCTCCACACTGTACATAGCCAACAGGTGACCACTACAAATCAACACCAGTTTGAGACTAGAGTGTGAAGAACAGTGTAACCATCAAAGATAGGTATCTTTGAAAAGATTTAATGCCACTAATAAACAATATTCTACAATACATAATAATACAAAGGGCCACTTAAAGGGGGACATATTCAAACAGGAGCAAATTACAAAAATATGTTCCTGAGATGCATACAAAATGGTTTTAGTATAAAAAGAGAATATGATATGAAGCGTTATATATCCATGATGTTGAAAGACAATCGCCAACAAAAAGTTTGTTCTTTGTTGCCAAGATTGTTCTTTGTTCTATGTTGCCAAGCTAATACCCCTTTTCCACTAGCTCTAAAAACACGGGTAAATGCGTGGGGCGCGCATTTACCCACGTTTTTTCCTAGTGGAAACGGCCACCCCTGCAAATTCCCGGATCAAGTGATCCGGGAATCCTACCTGGGTAGCTTGGTAAGCTGTGTAGTGTAAACGGAAGCCATTTCGATGTGACACGGATCCCGTCACAGTGTATGGAAGGGCGGCGCTGGGAGATCATGTGATCTCCCAGTGCAGCCCCTGCTGCGTCAGCAGCAGCGTCACCAACCCGGCAATATGCCGGGTTGGTGAGCTAGTGTAGAAGGGGGCTCTAGCACGGGTCGCAGCCGTGTCAGGCTCCCAGCTTCGACCCGTTCTACCAAGTGGAAAAGGGGTATAAGACTAAGTAAACACTGGAGCGGATGTAAGTGATAATTATTATTTAACCTTTATTATATGGCGCTGTACAGAGGGCAAAACAACAAGACAGTATATAATATAACAGTCCAATACAGTAAAAAAAAATAACACTACAACTCTCAACACAGCTACTGATAACCTGAATGGGTAAAGGAGTGCAGGGGGGGGTTTCAGTGCAAGCTGAAACCCGTGCCCATTAGTGTGGGCACAACTAACAGGTTTAAAGCCACTTAAAGAGGTGCGAAGAGTGAGAGGAGTCAAAAGGCAGAAAGCACAAGGATGAGGAACAGATTTAAGCTGGTGAGCAAGAGCTACAGATGTGTCTTCTTCCAACTTTTTGCCATGCGCTACAAATCGCGTTACACATAAAGCGTGAGTGCTCGTCAGCGCCAATCATCTTTTTTTGCGTCTTTTGCCGTGAAAATGCATCGAAGACGCAATGTAATGCAATATAATGCACATGCAGCTTCTGCTGATTAAAATTATATACAGCCTGCCTATATTCTGTGTGTGACTGTGACTGTATTTGCATGCAAAATGCTATGCTACAGTGTGTTCCTGGACGATGGTCAAACAACATTTGTGCTGCCACCCCAAGCCTCAATGGTCAAATATAATAAGAAGCTGTAACAAACGTTTTAAAAATTTTTTTTTTTTTTTCTGCTTATTTTTCCTGCTCTTACCCATCATGTTGTATAAGCTTTGTGGTGCAAACTGCCTTGGCATTTTCTGTATTGCTTCTTTATAGACTGTGAGTGCGTCCTAGCAAAACAAAAATAAATAATACATGAAAATGTTAACACAAGGTGTTATTGAACAATTAAGAGCTGTCATCCAAAACACTGACACAAAAATTACAGAAGGTAAGCAAATCTAGAGATAATATTACATGCAAATGATGCTGATCAAAAATACAGAACACTCAAAACACTGCACTAAAAATAAACTATCACCTTATACACAAAAATATAATGACACTGGTGTTTTTCCAGCAATAAAGGATATAATTCCTTACTTCAGAAGCCTGGAACATGTTTTGCACTGCTGATATGCCTTTTATCTTCTTAATCTGGTATGGGGCTAGCCATCTTTATGCATATGTGATTATCCTGTGGTGGATATTTTATATGCTTTTATCTTTTGTTTACTTTGTAAGTGTATATTCATTACATACTTTAGATTAGAACTAAGGTACTGTATCTTTTATTTTTCCTACACGGTGCTATCCTCCATAGCTCTGATTCCTTTGAAGGATGAGGATGGGTTTCCTATTTAAGAGGCTCAAACGACATCAATATCAAGTAGGTGTATTAAACATAGGTCTTTTTTGTGTGATGTGTTAGAACTAAGGTACGTGCTATGCCCACAATTGGGTGTTTCATAATTAATAAAGTACACTTGAAGGTAGAGATTTCCTTTTGCTTTGTACCAGCCCCCCCCCCCCCCCCCCTTCTTTCCTTTGGTGTTTTTATTTAGCACAGCTCCTACAATTCCATCTACATATTAAGGGGCACTATTATAGCAAGACCCTGGTAAATTGGCATAATGCGTTAGTATTAGTAATATTAGGGACCCATCTAATGGGATTTACTTTGATGTGGGGGATGGGCTCCTGTTTGGCCAATTACGCGCTAAGAAACTCAATATAAACATTATTTGCAGAGTTTATTACATCAGTTTGACTATCAGTGTGGCAGCATCTTCTTTAACCTGCATAACACTACAAGTCTCAGCAGGGAAGCCCCTCACCCATATTCATAACTTATATTAGATGTTATTACACTGTATTGTATTTTTTGGTTTTCTTCATATCACTTGGCTGCAGACTTAAGACACAGGGCGGGATGTATCAACATACATCGCCGCCCTCGATGTTGATCGTATATGTACTAACATATGCGATCAATGTCGCAAAGCAGTGACGGAGGCCCCCCGCGATACCTGTGAGGAGGTCTCCGTCACTTTCCTGGGCTCTTCACCTGCTCCCCTGCGGGAAAGCAGGCAGCGGGCTGTTCCCGGCACCTCCTCCTCCCCCCTGCAGCCGGAAGGACCTCCGGCTGCATTGCTAGGGGGAGGAGGAGATTACTTTCCAGGTCCAGGCATCCCGGAGGAAGGTATGCCGTTGGGAGGGGGGGTCGGCGTCTGCATGGGGGGGCAGCAGCCAGCGAATAGAAGCCCACAGGCTTCTATAGGGTATCGCCGTCCAGAGATGGCGATACCCTCATGGGAGGAAACGCGGCGGTCAGGTGATATTACATACGAAAATGCGATAAAACCCCCGAAAACGGGGGGTTTATCGCATTTTCCCTTTAGTACATCCCGCCCACAGTGTTGAATGTAATTTGCGCTTTTATTACCATACCATAATATTTTTAATTTAAAAAGAAAATGACTTATTTCCTATTGTTGTGTAATGTTTGCCTCATGATTATTGGCATTGCTGTAACTCCACTGTTCTAATGTTTGAAAGACTACGGGGTTTATTGTATATTATTGTAAACCATTTACAATAATCACACAATTCCAAGAAGGCCACTGCTACTGTATAAATGACATCCCTCCACTCCTTCAGTAAGCAGACGTTTAGCAATAAATTAAATTCAAATAGCTCTTTTCTATTTTCATTCAGAAAAATTTTGCAACTTTAAAATGGGCTTATGACAAAAATAAAGTTAATTATTAATCACAAAAACATCACTTAAGATTATTGGTTGTATCCTCTTAAACTGGGACATCTTCCAGTAAGAACAGAGTATACAGTACATTATGATTTGATATCGAAAACAAAACCACAGTGTGTACAACTAGAGTTCTATATACTGTACTGCAACTATAAAACTTAAGTCTTCAAACAACCACAAAGTGGCTACTTCAACATTTGGTACTGGCCAACCACCACAGGAGGAAAAGTGGCTTTATCGACCCATCACAAGATTACAGCATTTAACTTGGTTTATTTGAAACTTGCCAATAATTGAAAGAAATGCAGCATGCAGTATGACAACCTGATTAAAGAGCACAATCGTAATTTTGCTTACTCCAATTTCCACATAACACCCACATTCAAAAACAGCCCAGGCCTGTCGCTAGCCAGTTTCCATCTGAGAAACATGCATACTAATCTAATTGGCTCCAGCATAAAGAGTCCAAAACATCACCTCATGACAATAATAAGTAGATCACTTAAATTAATGACTAAATGTAGTAAGAACGAACTGAAATCTGGCTGGAGTTCATTATCAATTAAACATTTACTCCATCCTTAAGCAGAAGACATTCCTGAAAAGTTGTTTGATTATGACGAGACGCATTACAATACTGTAGATACAATGGTCCTCATTCCGAGTTGTTCGCTCGCAAGCTGCTTTTAGCAGCATTGCACACGCTAAGCCGCCGCCTACTGGGAGTGAATCTTAGCTAGCAGAATTGCGAACGAAAGATTCTCAAAATTGCGAAAATAAATTTCTTAGCAGTTTCTGAGTAGCTCGACACTTACTCTGCCACTGCGATCAGTTCAGTCAGTTTCGTTCCTGGTTTGACGTCACAAACACACCCAGTGTTCGCCCAGACACTCCCCCGTTTCTCCAGCCACTCTCGCGTTTTTCCCAGAAACGGCAACGTTTTTTCACACACACCCATAAAACTGTCAGTTTCCGCCCAGAAACACCCACTTCCTGTCAATCACACTCCGATCACCAGAACGAAGAAAAAACCTCGTAATGCCGTGAGTAAAATACCAAACTTCTTAGCAAATTTACTTGACGCAGCCGCAGTGCGAACATTGCGCATGCGCAGTTAGCGGAAAATCGCACCGATGCAAAGAAAAATAACGAGCGAACAACTCGGAATGAGGGCCAATATTAGGTGATGCCATTTGGTCATAACTGGAGAAAAATGTTAACCTTCAATTATTACTGATCCATATTGAAAAGATTGAAGAGATATTTTAAAACCATTTTTTTCTTATTTATAATGCCTTTTTTAACACATTGAGAAAGAATGCATTGTGAATAGCTCTATTTGATTGCCAACATAAGACTATCCTGAGTGAATCTTTGTTGTTATTTTCTCAAGATCAATAACTACAACCTACACCAAGGTGTTTTTCTTCTTATTAGTTGTGGCCACAATAGCCACAGATTTGGAAATTGCTATCATTTACATTAAATTAGTTTATTACCCCAACTGTTGCATTGTGCTCTCCACAAGTATATTTAATGTTCCTGTTGCATTGAGTTTATGTTTACATTTTTTGCCTAAAACATAACATTTGTCAAGGATACTGTACATCAATGTATATTATAATGAAAAAAAAATTGGAAATTGGAATCTAAATGATATTATGATGGAATCATTTAAGTAATTAGACCAGGATGCGGCCAGGATACCAGCACCGTAATCCTGATGCTGAGAATTCCTACAGATACTCAAGGTGAGTATGAGGCTTTGGGTTAGACACTAGAGGGAGGGTTAGGGGTTGGCTGAGGTGGGGGGGGGGGGGGGGGTTAGGCTGTGCAAGGGGGGAGGGGAGTGGCGACAGTAAGGGTCAGGCTGCCAGAGGAGTGGCTTAGGGATAAAATACTTACATAAAAACCGTCTGCATTCTCAGCGCCAGGATTCCGGTGTTGGGATTCCAACTGCCAGGATTTCATACCCGACCAATTACAACATTTACCAATTAAATCGCCAAATTGAAAATCTTTTAGCTACATTGCTGGTCTAAAAACGGACGCTTGGAAGATGACACCTAACTGTACTGAGGGAATCAGGCGAGTTTTCATGGATAGAGAAATGAAGTGACTTACTGCAATTTTCACCATGAGATATAAATATAAGGGTTAACCTTGCTACAGTTTCCAGCTGGTACAAAGGAAAGTAGTCAGATGCACCATGCTGTGCAAAACAAAACATAATTAACTTACATTTGATCATATAAAAATAAATCATTATACAGTACATGACTCAACGTATTTCTGTTTTGCAGAGGAAGTAAACAATATACAGCAGAGTTCTTCTTTTAAACAAAACTTTAAAACTGCATGTCAATGACAAAGGTAGACGCTTACCTCGTACTGTCCTTGTTCATGGTACAATTTCCCCAGATTATAAAGGCAACTGGTTACCGAGCTCTTATGAGCATTTGGATCTTTTAAGTTTTCATCAGGGATTTCTGAACATTTCAAAAAAGTCCTTTTGGCTTCTTCTGTTCTTTCCTGATTCATAAGAATTATACCTGTATTCAAGTATGCCGCTGTAAAATATATTTGTAAAGAATCTATAATTAGTAAAAAAAAAAAAAGTAAAAGTAAATGAATGAATGTAAGAGTATGTAGTTCAATGATGATAAAAGCTAATATTCCTTGTAGCAGTAAATCTGTGGCCATAAAAGATAATTCTTGCTCACATGGCCAGCTAACGATATTTAGTTCCTTTACAGAAGGGACCACCATAGGAGATTGGTGGTTCAGCATATATGCTTTTTTCAAAACCTTTCATCTCTAAAAACACTGCCAATTAGAATGCCAGTTGTGATGATGGTTTTGTGGTGAGGTCTTACTCCTTCATCTTATTTCAAAAAAGACTGTAATGATAATGACATACAGATGTGAACGGGGAAGATAAAATATAAATTCATTACTTACATGCCAGTGTAGGCCTGCTACCAATTGCTAACTTGTAGTAGTGAAGGGCCTCTGAAAACTTGCTGTTTTCCTGGAGTAATAAACCTCTATAATAAATACACAGAAATGAGAGTACATCATTTTTGAGTAGCTCCAAATAGACTGAGGTATAGAATATTTAAGCATACAAAACACTCAGCTAAGTGTAGTAGAAGTGTATACCTTAACCAAAGCAATGAAACATATTGTTATTGATACTAAAGTTCTCTTTTTATGTTACTTAAGTCATAAATCCAGTGTGGCCAACCAATTCATTAGCAAAGACTAATGTCAGAAAAGACGTTGACTGTATGTACAAGGTAATATTAAGTACAGACTGATTACTACTATAACAAATATTACATTGACCACACATGGTGCAATCCATACTTTTGCAGAACACAGCATCTGTAAGCAATTTGTCTACAAACACGGAAACCAACTTGTTGAAATCAGTGTGCAAGTGCCAATCTGATTTCCTATCCAGTTCTGGGTCAGTTGAGGACCCCACACACAAACTGATACAGGTCATAGGTTGACCCCATTTTCCACCCTGCCAAATCACATATACAGGTAATCTCATTGATTAGATTTTGATTTGGCATGCTGGGATGATCACCCATAGAACAATAGTGACTGATGGAACAGTAATTATTTTGCCGTGACTACTTATTGTGTAATATCTCACAGAGGCAAGAGAACAAATATTTCACAGCACAAATATTTCATGCCTTCCCATTTTGCATGTGTTTTTAAATACTGTGGTCTAGATGCATCATCGCTAGGAAAGTGATAAAATGGAGAGTGCAAAAGTGCCAGCCAATCAGGTCCTACCTGCCATGTCACAGGCTGTGTTTGAAAAAATAAGAATTTACTTACCGATAATTCTATTTCTCATAGTCCGTAGTGGATGCTGGGGACTCCGTAAGGACCATGGGGAATAGCGGCTCCGCAGGAGACTGGGCACATCTAAAGAAAGCTTTAGGACTATCTGGTGTGCACTGGCTCCTCCCCCTATGACCCTCCTCCAAGCCTCAGTTAGGATACTGTGCCCGGACGAGCGTACACAATAAGGAAGGATTTTGAATCCCGGGTAAGACTCATACCAGCCACACCAATAACTATGTACAAGTATTGCAGACAATCCGCACTTGGGATGGGCGCCCAGCATCCACTACGGACTATGAGAAATAGAATTATCGGTAAGTAAATTCTTATTTTCTCTAACGTCCTAAGTGGATGCTGGGGACTCCGTAAGGACCATGGGGATTATACCAAAGCTCCCAAACGGGCGGGAGAGTGCGGATGACTCTGCAGCACCAAATGAGAGAACTCCAGGTCCTCCTCAGCCAGGATATCAATTTTGTAGAATTTTACAAACGTATTTGCTCCTGACCAAGTAGCTGCTCGGCAAAGTTGTAAAGCCGAGACCCCTCGGGCACCCGCCCAAGATGAGCCCACCTTCCTTGTGGAGTGGGCATTTACAGATTTTTGGCTGTGGCAGGCCTGCCACAGAATGTGCAAGCTGAATTGTACTACAAATCCAACGAGCAATAGTCTGCTTAGAAGCAGGAGCACCCAGCTTGTTGGGTGCATACAGGATAAACAGCGAGTCAGATTTCCTGACTCCAGCCGTCCTGGAAACATATATTTTCAGGGCACTGACAACGTCTAGCAACTTGGAGGCCTCCAAGTCCCTAGTAGCCGCAGGCACCACCAATAGGTTGGTTCAGGTGAAACGCTGAAACCACCTTGGGGAGAAACTGAGGACGAGTCCTCAATTCCGCCCTGTCCGAATGGAAAATCAGATAAGGGCTTTTTCAGGATAAAGCCGCCCATTCTGACACGCGCCTGGCCCAGGCCAGGGCCAACAGCATGACCACTTTTCATGTGAGATATTTTAACTCCACAGATTTAAGTGGTTCAAACCAATGTGACTTTTGGAACCCAAAACTACATTGAGATCCCAAAGTGCCACTGGAGGCACAAAAGGAGGCTGTATATGCAGTACCCCTTTTACAAACGTCTGAACTTCAGGGACTGAAGCTAGTTCTTTTTTGGAAGAAAATTGACAGGGCCGAAATTTGAACCTTAATGGACCCCAATTTCAGGCCCATAGACACTCCTGTTTGCAGGAAATGTAGGAATCGACCCAGTTGAATTTCCTCCGTCGGGCCTTACTGGCCTCGCACCATGCAACATATTTTCGCCAATTGCGGTGATACGTTCGGGCACAGAGATCTAACTGAGGCTTGGAGGAGGGTCATAGGGGGAGGAGCCAGTGCACACCAGATAGTCCTAAAGCTTTCTTTAGATGTGCCCAGTCTCCTGCGGAGCCGCTATTCCCCATGGTCCTTACGGAGTCCCCAGCATCCACTTAGGACGTTAGAGAAATGGCAGTTAGGAGCTGATTGGCTGGCACTTTTTCACTCTCCATTTTATCACTTTACAAGCGATGATGCATCTAGCTGTGTTGCTTTAACATCTAAAATTACAAGGTTCTGGGGAATACTGCTATCACTAGAAAATAAATCTATTATGTGTAGAAGGGCTACCTAAATGGAAATCTGTATATAGAGCTTCACGTTTTTTTCTGGGGAACCCAAATATCTAGACAATTTATATTTTTACATTAAACAGTATTTACGCAAAAGCAATGAGATCACAACACACTAAATATAAATAAACACACTAGGGGCCTAATGCCACAACATAATGCAACTGCAAATTCCATCCGCTTCCAGTAATGGGAAATCTATACGTACATTCACCTCTATACTGAGTGAGACTCATCTATGTAACCACACAGTCATAACCAGGGTCCAATATGAGGGAGGGACTGCCAGAATTGCAGACCTTGACACGAGCAGAGAGGAGGGCCTGCCCCTGGCTCTTATCTAGGGTAGATGGTTTGATCCATCCACCTATTGCTGTGTGTGCTGCGTGGTCTGGAGCCTGGTAGCTGATAGTGATTGCCGGCGGCTGACTGGTACAATGAACAATACATATATTTTTTTTTTCAAATTGAGACGAGGAGAAAATTAACTAAGATGGGACGTCTATTTAAGATGGGATGTTGCCCATGGCAACCGATCAGATTCTACTTCTCATTTATCTATCACCTTCTAGAAGATAATACCTGGAATCTGATTGGTTGCTATTGGTAACATCCCATCTTAAATAGAACTCCCATCTTAGTAAATTTACCCCAAGGTGTGCACGCCATACCAGTGTGAGAGGAGCACGATGTACACAAAGGGTACAGTCACAGCCAAAAGCTGCGCAGGAGAAGGTGAGTGTATGCGGGCTGTAGGGGCCAGCTGGAGACATGGATGGGGGAGCTGGCTGGACACACAGAAGGTGGGAGCTGGATGGAGATACAGAAGAAGGAGCTGGATGGAGATGCAGAAGAAGGAGCTGGATGGAGATACAGAAGGAGCTGGATGGAGACACAGAAGGGGTGGTTGGCTGGACGCACAGAAGGGGGGGCTGGCTGGACGCACAGAAGGGGGGGCTGGCTGGACGCACAGAAGGGGGGGCTGGCTGGACGCACAGGGAGGGGGGGGCTGGCTGGACGCACAGGGAGGGGGGGGGCTGGCTGGACGCACAGAAGGGGGGGGCTGGCTGGATGCACAGAGGGGGGGGCTGGCTGGAAGCACAGAAGGGGGGAGCTGGCTGTCTGGATGCACAGTCGGGAGAGCTGGCTGAGCACATGGAAGGGGGAGCTGGCTGGATGCACAGAAGGTGGGGCTGACTGGATGCACAGATGGGGGGAGCTGGCTGGTGACACAAAAGGGGGGAGCTGGCTGGTGAAACAGAAGGGGGGAGCAGGCTGGTGTCACAGGACGGGAGAGCTGGCTGGTGACACAGGACGGGGGAGCTGGCTGGTGACACAGGACGGGGGAGCTGGCTGGTGACACAGGACGGGGGAGCTGGCTGGTGACACAGGACGGGGGAGCTGGCTGGTGACACAGGACGGGGGAGCTGGCTGGTGACACAGAAGGGGGGAGTTGGCTGGTGACACAGAAGGGGGGAGCTGGCTGGACACACAGAAGGGGAGAGCTGGCTGGAGACACAGAAGGTGAGAGCTGGCTGGAGACACAGAAGGTGAGAGCTGGCTGGAGACACAGAAGGTGAGAGCTGGCTAAAGACAGAGAAAGGGAACACTGGCTGGAGACACAGAAGGGGAACGCTGGCTGGAGACAGAAGGGGAGCAGGCTAAAGACATAGGAGAGGAGCTGGCTGTAGAAGCATAAGGGGAGCTGGCTGGAGAAGCATAAGGGGAGCTGGCTGGAGAAACAGAAGGGTTTGCTGGCTTGATAGACAGAAGAGGGCTGGCTGGAGCTAGAGAGACACTGGAGGGACTGAAGGCACAGAAGGGATGCTAGCTGGAGCTGGGGAGACAGAAGGTTGCTGGAAAGACAGAAGGCCGCTGGCTAGAACTGGAGAGAGACTGCTGGAAACAAGGGGGTGAGGCTGAATATTTATTTCAACTGGCAGAATTACTGGCACATTACTAACTCCTTTAACCTTCCCCCCCTTCCCCATCTACTGCTCATCTGCTGTCGGGGAAGTGAGCATCACAGTGTATTTCGCCTCTGTGATGGGTAGGCACTGGCCATTTTGTCAGTCTCGAGGCCCCACAATTTCTGATGGCAGCCCTGGTCAGCCGTCAGATTATTTCAGATAATTCTGCATGTGCACCAGCCTTATTCTTGGTACAGGAGACAAAATTGGAATCTGAAGGATCTCTGCCTTCGCTCACTTCTGGATAGACTGCAACTCTGTCTACACTCAAAAAGGATGCTTCTTCCCCATAGCAGGCCAGTGAAGCCCATTCAGACATATGTTAGAAGGGTTTAAGGAGTGGAAACTCAGACTCACTCATAATTGATCTAAGTTGCATATCCAAACCAGAAAGCATGCCACATATTTTGGACACAAAATAAGAAGCATCACCCTTACTACCTGGACCTTATTAGAATCCTCATATTTAACTAAAAAAAAATGAAATAAAACAAAAACAAAGCTCAACCAAGCCTGTTTAAAAAAAAAGTATATTACACAGAAAGTGAGTTGTGAGATTAATGGGTGTACAGACAAAAAAAGCCCCCCAAAGTCGTCCTTTTCATCATGCCTAAATTCATCCTCATTTACAAACACATGTTTTCAAGGGTCACAGATTTTCTTATAGGGGTCAATGATCAGTAGAGTGCCAGAATTTCTTTTCCTTATATTACGGGGATGGAAAATGAGACACAGCACTGCCTCAAGTACACAAAGTAAAATATTATTTAGTATAAAATTGTGCTTCGTTGATGAGAGTGCATTTGTGATCAGTGGATGCAAATAGAGTACAAGCATGTTCCTGGAGGATGTGGAGACATCCTAGGACAGTGAGACACCTCTACTGATGTCAACAGAGTCAGATTTAGATAGCAATGTAAGTAACACGGCATCACACCACACATAGATCCAAAATATAAAGTGGCTTGTAACTTCTTGGGATATCATAAGTTATACAGTATACATTTGTTAAGTGGGTAGAACAGGGCATAATAATGTATCAAAAAGCAGTTACAGTAATAGTAGTACTGAACATCACAGATTACAGACTGGCACAGCATACCACAGTATAGTACGACTCCTCATGATAGGCCAGTATAAATAGGCTAAAGCTTGCTAATAAAACACAGCATATGATATGATACAAGCTACAACATTAATATACTGTGGTATAATTATTATGGCATACAGTGAAATATGAAAGTAGGGACACAAGGAATAGGCCAAACATATGACATAAGGATAGTATTACTGCTTGCTAGTGTTAGAGAGCGGATAACTCAATAGAATTATACAGTACAAACTGGAATAATATTACATCATGTCAGCACAAGAAAACAGCTTGGGAAAAAAGTAGAGTTCAGCAGCTCAGCAACATTAAAGGACAGCACAAGCACAATACTTTATATCTGGCACAAAGGGACATCACACAGCATCACAATCACACTAGAGTGTACTGTGGCCTAAAACATCATTAAGGAGCAGATGGAACAAAATTGCTCCTGAACTTGTGAGAAACCTAGAGGTCAGGACTACTAGAGTTCCAAAATGAGTTCATTGTCCTTGGTTGTCTGGGTTCCCAGAACAATGTCACACAGACTCCTGAAGTTTCAGAGTAATGATCCACAGTGACAGATAACAGGAAAACAGAGCACATGAACAGAGACAAACAAGGTAGACACAACTAAGAGGAGATGTGAAAGTCAGATGGTAGGGAGGGTGATATTCCTTGTATAATGCAAGGTATGATGCATAGAGATTATAATGCAAAATAAAAAATAAGAATTTACTTACCGATAATTCTATTTCTCGGAGTCCGTAGTGGATGCTGGGGTTCCTGAAAGGACCATGGGGAATAGCGGCTCCGCAGGAGACAGGGCACAAAAAGTAAAGCTTTAGGATCAGGTGGTGTGCACTGGCTCCTCCCCCTATGACCCTCCTCCAAGCCTCAGTTAGGTACTGTGCCCGGACGAGCGTACACAATAAGGAAGGATTTATGAATCCCGGGTAAGACTCATACCAGCCACACCAATCACACTGTACAACCTGTGATCTGAACCCAGTTAACAGTATGATAACAGCGGAGCCTCTGAAAGGATGGCTCACAACAATAATAACCCGATTTTTGTAACTATGTACAAGTAATGCAGATAATCCGCACTTGGGATGGGCGCCCAGCATCCACTACGGACTCCGAGAAATAGAATTATCGGTAAGTAAATTCTTATTTTCTCTATCGTCCTAGTGGATGCTGGGGTTCCTGAAAGGACCATGGGGATTATACCAAAGCTCCCAAACGGGCGGGAGAGTGCGGATGACTCTGCAGCACCGAATGAGAGAACTCCAGGTCCTCCTTAGCCAGGGTATCAAATTTGTAGGATTTTACAAACGTGTTTGCCCCTGACTAAATAGCCGCTCGGCAAAGTTGTAAAGCCGAGACCCCTCGGGCAGCCGCCCAAGATGAGCCCACCTTCCTTGTGGAATGGGCATTTACATATTTTGGCTGTGGCAGGCCTGCCACAGAATGTGCAAGCTGAATTGTATTACACATCCAACTAGCAAAAATCTGCTTAAAAGCAAGAGCACCCAGTTTGTTGGGTGCATACAGGATAACAGCAAGTCAGTTTTTCTGACTCCAGCCGTCCTGGAACCTATATTTTCAGGGCCCTGACCACATCTAGCAACTTGGAGTCCTCCAAGTCCCTAGTAGGCGCAAGACACCACAATAAGCTGGTTCAGGTGAAACACTGACACCACCTTAGGGAGAGAACTGGGGACGAGTCCGCAGCTCTGCCCTGTCCGAATGGACAAACAGATATGGGCTTTTTTGAGAAAAAAACCACCAATTTGACACTCGCCTGGTCCAGGCCAGGTCCAAGAGCATGTTCACTTTCCATGTGAGATGCTTCAAATCCACAGATTTGACTGGTTTTAAACCAATGTGTTTTTAGGAATCCCAGAACTACGTTGAGATCCCACAGTGCCACTGGAGGCACAAAAGGGGGTTGTATATGCAATACTCCCTTGACAAACTTCTGGACTTCAGGAACTGAAGCCAATTCTTTCTGGAAGAAAAATCGACAGGGCCGAAATTTGAACCTTAATGGACCCCAATTTGAGGCCCATAGACACTCCTGTTTGCAAGAAATGCAGGAATCGACCGAGTTGAAATTTCTTCGTGGGGCCTTCCTGGCCTCACACCACGCAACATATTTTCGCCACATGTGGTGATAATGTTGTGCGGTCACCTCCTTTCTGGCTTTGACCAGGGTAGGAATGACCTCTTCCTGAATGCCTTTTCCCTTAGGATCCGGCGTTCCACCGCCATGCCGTCAAACGCAGCTGCGGTAAGTCTTGGAACAGACATGGTACTTGCTGAAACAAGTCCCTTCTTAGCGGCAGAGGCCCTAAGTCCTCTGTGAGCATCTCTTGAAGTTCCGGGTACCAAGTCCTTCTTGGCCAATCCGGAGCCATGAGTATAGTTCTTACTCCTCTACGTCTTATAATTCTCAGTACCTTAGGTATGAAAAGCAGAGGATGGAACACATACACCGACTGGTACACCCACGGTGTTACCAGAACGTCCACAGCTATTGCCTGAGGGTCTCTTAACCTGGCGCAATACCTGTCCCGTTTTTTTGTTCAGACGGGACGCCATCATGTCCACCTTTGGTAATTCCCAACGGTTTACAATTATGTGGAAAACTTCCCCATGAAGTTCCCACTCTGCCGGGTGGAGGTCGTGCCTACTGAGGAAGTCTGCTTCCCAGTTTCCATTCCCGGAATGAAACACTGCTGACAGTGCTATCACATGATTTTCCGCCCAGCGAAAAGTCCTTGCAGTTTTTGCCACTGCCCTCCTGCTTCTTGTGCCGCCCTGTCTATTTACGTGGGCGACTGCCGTGATGTTTTATCCCACTGGATCAATACCGGCTGACCTTGAAGCAGAGGTCTTGCTAAGCTTAGAGCATTATAAATTTACCCTTAGCTATATTTATGTGGAGAAAAATCTCCAGACTTGATCACACTCCCTGGAAATTTTTTCCTTGTGTGACTGCTCCCCAGCCTCTCGGGCTGGCCTCCGTGGTCACCAACATCCAAAACTGAATGCCGAATCTGCGGCCCTCTAGAAGATGAGCACTCTGTAACCACCACAGGAGAGACACCCTTGTCCTTGGATATAGGGTTATCCGCTGATGCATCTGAAGATGCGATCCGGACCATTTGTCCAGCAGATCCCACTGAAAAGTTCTTGCATGAAATCTGCCGACTGGAATTGCTTCGAAGGAAGTCACCATTTTTTTTACCATGGCCCTTGTGCAATGATGCACTGATTTTAGGAGGTTCCTGACTAGCTCGGATAACTCCCTGGCTTTCTCTTCCGGGAGAAACACCTTTTTCTGGACTGTGTCCAGAATCATCCCTAAGCACAGGAGACTTGTTGTCGGGATCAGCTGCGATTTTGGAATATTTAGAATCCACCCCTGCTGTTGTAACAGTATCCGAGATAGTGCTACTCCGACCTCCAACTGTTCCCTGGACTTTGCCCTTATCAGGAGATCGTCCAAGTAAGGGATAATTAAGACGCCTTTTCTTCGAAGAAGAACCATCATTTCGGCCATTACCTTGGTAAAGACCCGGGGTGCCGTAGACAATCCAAACGGCAGCGTCTGAAACTGATAGTGACAGTTCTGTACCACGAACCTGAGGTACCCTTAGTGATAAGGGCAAATTTGGGACATGGAGGTAAGCATCCCTGATGTCTCGGGACACCAGATAGTCCCCTTCTTCCCGGTTCGTTATCACTGCTCTGAGTGACTCCATCTTGATTTGAACCTTTGTAAGTGTTCAAATTTTTTTTTTTAGATTTAGAATAGGTCTCACCTAGCCTTCTGGCTTCAGTACCACAATATAGTGTGGAATAATAATACCCCTTTTCTTGTTGTAGGAGGGGTAATTTAATTATCACCTGCTGGGAATACAGCTCGTGAATTTTTTCCCATACTGCCTCCTTGTCGGAGGGAGACCTTGGTAAAGCAGACTTCAGGAGCCTGCGCAGGGGAAACGTCTCGACATTCCAAACTGTACCCCTGGGATACTACTTGTAGGATCCAGGGGTCCTGTACGGTCTCAGCGTCATGCTGAGAGCTTGTCAGAAGCGGTGGAACGCTTCTGTTCCTGGGAATGGGCTGCCTGCTGCAGTCTTCTTCCCTTTCCTCTATCCCTGGGCAGATATGACTCTTATAGGGACGAAAGGACTGAAGCTGAAAAGACGGTGTCTTTTTCTGCAGAGATGTGACTTAGGGTAAAAACGGTGGATTTTCCAGCAGTTGCCGTGGCCACCAGGTCCGATGGACCGACCCCAAATAACTCCTCTTCCTTTATACGGCAATACACCTTTGTGCCGTTTGGAATCTGCATCACCTGACCACTGTCGTGTCCATAAACATCTTCTGGCAGATATGGACATCGCACTTACTCTTGATGCCAGAGTGCAAATATCCCTCTGTGCATCTCGCATATATAGAAATACATCCTTTAAATGCTCTATATTTTTAGTCAGGGAATCCGACCAAGCCACCCCAGCTCTGCCCATCCAGGCTGAGGCGATCGCTGGTCGCAGTATAACACCAGTATGTGTGTATATACTTTTTATGATATTTTTTCAGCCTCCTGTCAGCTGGCTCCTTGAGGACGGCCCTATCTATAGACGGTACCGCCACTTGTTCTGATAAGCGTGTGAGCGCCTTATCCACCCTAAGGGGTGTTTCCCAACGCGCCCTAACTTCTGGCGGGAAAGGGTATACCGCCCATATTTTCTATCGGGGGGAACCCACGCATCATCACACACTTCATTTAATTTATCTGATTCAGGAAAAACTACGGTAGTTTTTTCACATCCCACATAATACCCTCTTTTGTGGTACTTGTAGTATCAGAAATATGTAACCCTCCTTCATTGCCCTTAACGTGTGGCCCTAATAAGGAATACGTTTGTTTATTCACTGTCGACACTGGATTCAGTGTCCCTGTCTGTGTCTGTGTCGACCGACTAAAGTAAACGGGCGTTTTAAAACCCCTGACGGTGTTTTTGAGACGTCTGGACCGGTACTAATTGTTTGTCGGCCGTCTCATGTCGTCAACCGACCTTGGCGCGTGTTGACATTATCACGTAATTCCCTAAATAAGCCATCCATTCCGGTGTCGACTCCCTAGAGAGTGACATCACCATTACAGGCAATTGCTCCGCCTCCTCACCAACATCGTCCTCATACATGTCGACACACACGTACCGACACACAGCACACACACAGGGAATGCTCTGATAGAGGACAGGACCCACTAGCCCTTTGGAGAGACAGAGGGAGAGTTTGCCAGCACACACCAAAAACGCTATAATTATATAGGGACAACCTTATATAAGTGTTTTCCCTTATAGCATCTTTTTTATATATTTCTAACGCCAAATTAGTGCCCCCCCCTCTCTGTTTTAACCCTGTTTCTGTAGTGCAGTGCAGGGGAGAGCCTGGGAGCCTTCCCTCCAGCCTTTCTGTGAGGGAAAATGGCGCTGTGTGCTGAGGAGATAGGCCCCGCCCCTTTTTCGGCGGCCTTGTCTCCCGCTCTTAACGGATTCTGGCAGGGGTTAAATATCTCCATATAGCCCCCGGAGGCTATATGTGAGGTATTTTTAGCCAAAAAAGGTTTTCATTTGCCTCCCAGGGCGCCCCCCTCCCAGCGCCCTGCACCCTCAGTGACTGCCGTGTGAAGTGTGCTGAGAGGAAAATGGCGCACAGCTGCAGTGCTGTACGCTACCTTAAGAAGACTGAGGAGTCTTCTGCCGCCGATTCTGGACCTCTTCTCGTTTCAGCATTTGCAAGGGGGCCGGCGGCGAGGCTCCGGTGACCATCCAGGCTGTACCTGTGATCGTCCCTCTGGAGCTAATGTCCAGTAGCCAAGAAGCCAATCCATCCTGCACGCAGGTGAGTTCACTTCTTCTCCCCTAAGTCCCTCGTTGCAGTGATCCTGTTGCCAGCAGGACTCACTGTAAAATAAAAAACCTAAGCTAAACTTTTCTAAGCAGCTCTTTAGGAGAGCCACCTAGATTGCACCCTTCTCGGCCGGGCACAAAAATCTAACTGAGGCTTGGAGGAGGGTCATAGGGGGAGGAGCCAGTGCACACCACCTGATCCTAAAGCTTTACTTTTTGTGCCCTGTCTCCTGCGGAGCCGCTATTCCCCATGGTCCTTTCAGGAACCCCAGCATCCACTAGGACGATAGAGAAATTGTGAGGACATGCAGAATTACTCCAAACCGATAAAGGGATATGGAAAAGAATGTGTACAAATCTTTACAAATAGGAGAACGCAGCAGAGCAGATATAGAAAAGAGACTAATGTATGTGCATACATAGCTCTTAGCACATCATTGTTATGCATCTCAGTAAGGGGCCCTATACACTAGCCGATCCGCCGCCGAGCTGCCCGACGGCGGATACGGCCGACGAGCGACCCGGCGGCGGGGGGGCAGTGACGGGGGGAGTGAAGTTTCTTCACTCCCCCGTCACGCGGCTGCATTGAAGTGCAGGCAAATATGGACGAGATCGTCCATATTGGCCTGCATGCACAGCCGACGGGAGACCAGCGATGAACGAGCGCGGGGACGCGCATCGTTCATCGCTGGAGCCTCCACACTGAAAGATATGAACGAGTTCTCGTTCATTTATGAACGAGATCGTTCATATCTTTCCAAAAATCGGCCAGTGTGTAGGGCCTATAAGAGATGTGCTCAGATAATTGCAATACAATCATAAATGAAAGGAATCAGTAGGTGTATTTCCTGAGGGTGCTTGAGATCAGGTGCAATGATCTGCGATTATGATGATACTTGTCAATGGTGGTCGGCACACCCTCACAAGCGGATATTATTTAAATCATTATCATTGTAGATATATTATCTGAAGTCACATCCATCTATTTCAGTTACGTCAGTAACATTTCCATTTGTACCACTGCAGTAAAAGAGGAATCACATACTCTTATGGGGGGGAGGTATTCAATTAGGGCCTTTTTTTCACCTAGCTTGAAAAAAAACGCAATTTGCGCTATTTTTTAGGGTGAATAGTGATTCACCCTATTCAATAGCAGGGCCGTTTTCTCACCTAGACCAAAAATGCAGCAGGAGCGAAAAGCATGTGGATCGGTGAATCCATGTAGTTTCGCACCTGAGTCGGCGAAAACGCGTGCCATTTTTTGCCAATTTTGAGGCATTTTTCACCAATGCCCTTTCACTAAAAATAAAAGTGAAAAGGCATTGCCGAAAATGCCTTAAAGACGGGCAAAAACGGCTCGCAATTGAATACCCCGGGGCGTGAATTTAATAGCTCCAAAATTGTCGGAGCTAATTGAATACCCCCTTATACTTTTAGCTTAAGTGCTACTGTTTTTGACCTGGATGCATTTTGAGATATGCCTGACTAAAAACATTCACTTATATACGTTTAGTTTTTTAATGTATATTTTTTTTCTCTCCTATATGTTCATAGCACAAACATATGTAAAGGCAGCTAGCAGAATACACAAAACGACAAAACTAAAACCAGAAACAACACTGCTTAAAGCGCCTAAATTCAGTAGAGTGCCAAATGTAATGACACCCAAGCGCTGCCGAAAAGCACTGTGTGTGCGCCTTTAAATATATAAACAGTTAAAAGAAAAACGAACGGCTGCGCTTAGGGTATTACAAATAGACCATACATATGGAGAGCTGACAAAATATAATATATAAAAAGATAATTTATTTATTGTGATAGTGCACGAATAATAAATAAACATGTATACAATACATCAATCTATACTCTGAAACACCGTAAGTATTTTAAATAAACAGTATCCACGTAATAAATTATCTTTTCTTGTGTGTAATTAACTCAGTTCAGTTTGCAATGATAGTACTATTTAGACATTGTAACACTGATGTGACTGATTGGTTATAATGTATCTCTCCAGAGATTTCCCTTTTTTCTTTCCACAAACATATGCACCTGTAATGAGTTGCAAGTAGCAAATAAAAAGGAAATTTCACTCACAAGTTTAAATTGCCTTTATTCTCACCAGGGATACAGGGCTCCTCTCATCTATGTCTAAGGTTACATATTGGGTGTAGGATTCTCTAGTCTCCCCTGCATTACAAGTATACAGTATATAGTACAGGTTGAGTCTCCCTTATCCAAAATGCTTGGGACCAGAGGTATTTTGGATATCGGATTTTTCCGTATTTTGGAATAATTGCATACAACAATGAGAAATCATGGTGATGGGACCTAAAGATAAGCACAGAATGCATGTATGTTTCATATACACCTTATACACACAGTCTGAAGGTCATTTTAGCCAATATTTTTTATAACTTTGTGCATTAAACAAAGTGTGTGTACATTCACACAATTCATTTATGTTTCATATACACCTTATACACAAAGCCTGAAGGTCATTTAATACAATATTTTTAATAACTTTGTGTATTAAACAAAGTTTGTGTACATTGAGCCATCAAAAAACAAAGGTTTCACTATCTCACTCTCACTCAAAAAAGTCCGTATTTCGGAATATTCCGTATTTCGGAATATTTGGATATGGGATACTCAACCTGTACTAGGAGGCTGCCTCCAACCATCTATTTCATTCTGCATCAAATTCAGACGTTGCTGTCTGCAGTGTATAACAGCAGTGCATTCATCCAGAACCACTGCTAAAATCAGATACTTGACTCTTTTACCACACTGTAAGTGCACGTGCATGTGACTGGCTGTCAGTATGCTGCAGCCCTCATTACACAGAGCAAGAGTAGCCCAGAGGGCACATTCCCCCTCTGCCACCTTACCCCTGGAACGTGTGCACACATTAAGGCTTACAATTACATGATGTGCGAGGTTAACAGTTATGGCAGGTTCAGCTTTTGGTTAATGTAAGGGCTATAAGGATTAATATTTTTATTTGACCAAGAAGACAGTATTGGTGAAAGGGTTTTCTGTACTCCCAAACCAGCAGGGCACGGAGACAGAATCTATTTTACAGCACTTAGCCCTGATCCATTACTGTGGTTTGTTGTGGCCAGAGCATATTACCTTTTTGCGCATTTGCTAAAATATGCCCTTATTTAGGCGTAATGACAAAAAGGCCTATGTTATGCAGCTCACACACACACACACACACACACACACACACATATATATTCAACCAGCAGTAATTTAATGGCCTTCTCTCAAATCTTGCTATTTAGACTGTGTAGGGCATCTTGTGTGCCTGAACATCATAAACTCACCGGTCTGGGCATTAAGCATGTCAGTCAATGGATCACTGCTGGCTGTCAGGGGTTAAAGTTTTTTTGGGGAGGAACATTGTGGATGTCTTGGTTTAACTTGATTAGTTGATAAAGAGTCAGGGGTGGTACTGCTAGGAATATAGGATTTCAGCCTAGAAGTTTCTGCCTCTTTCCAGTTTTTCATTGCCAACCCTCCTGCCCTTGTGGGAGGCAGGTTTTATTACGGTTGTTGTGTTTGTGTCGGCTTTTCGGTGGCCGGTTCAGAACGGTTAGTTAACCTTTAATTTATTAGGCTTAATTCTCTTAGGTTTTTGGAGTAGAGGTTTGGTTATATTTGATCTTTTTGACTTATAGGCATCACCGGACCAGGTGGGCCGATATGTTATAGTGACGATTCTCATATGTGGATCTTGGGGCTGGTGGCCCAATTTTTATTCCGTAGGGGCTGAGTGTTAGCTCTGTCCTTACGAGTTGTGTTGTGGTCAGGGGTAGTGGCAGGAGGTCGACCCCTGGCCATGTAGGGGCAGATGGCCCGTGGTTGGGTTAGATTCTGGATGGTCAGGGATGGTGGCAGAAGGCCAATCCCTGAACATCTGGGCAGAAGGCCCTCCAACATATATTGTATTACAATTTGATTTATATGTTTTTATATGTTTTATTTATATGTGATATTTGCATTATGTTATGTCTTCATGCAAATTTTAACCGTTCCCTTTCATGCCATATTTCAGTTGTCAGTGTCCTTATTTATTTAGATAAATGAGTTTGAGTGACGTGCAAATGTATCTTAATGTGTGACGTTTATATTTTTAATGCGAGAGGAAATATGGCAGTGCGTACTCATAACCATATCAATATATAAATGACTCCTTCAATTCACATTACAAATATTTTATTATAAAATTCAAAGTAGCAGTAACTATTATAACCATATAATATGTACACATGTACCGTCCTCAATCGGAAGGTATATACAGTATCAGATCATAATCAATAAAAATACCTTCAACTATGCATATATTAAAAAACCATGAGGTGACCGGCTAAAAAATCTAGAACAAGCTAAGATTCTTATTTCAAATAGTCGATATTGGCATGAAAAATTGTAAAAAAAACAAAGTAACAGCTATACCTGTGATATGAGCTGAATCTTTAGGGTTCAGTCCAAAGTACTGAACATAGTAGCAGATGTACAGTACTATATTAAATTCACTGCCGGTTATAAAATAATCCCAAAACAGAGGTGCAATAAAAGATGAGCTGGCCAGCGAGATCACTCCAGTTCTTTATAGGTAACCCTATGTTTAGGGCTTCTAATTGCCCAATATCAAATTTTATACAGTTCTACAGAATGACACTGAAACATAGAATTTGACGGCCAATAAGAAACACTTGGCCCAACTATTATGCCCCCCCTCTTTTTTTTTTAACCTTTTTGTAAGGATATTCTTATGCTTATCCCAAACATGTTTAAATGCTCTACTGTCTTTGCCTCTACCTCTTCTTATGGGAGGCTATTCCACTTATTCACTATCCTTTCTGTGATGTAATTTTTCCTTAAATTTCAACTAAACCTTCCCCCCTCCAGTTTCAGTGTATGTCCTCGTGTTCTAATACTTTTCATCTTTTGAATAATGTCTCCTTCCTGTAGCTTGTTAAAACCCTTTATATATTTGAAAGTTTTTATCATGTCCCCTTTTCCCTTCTTTGCTGCAAACTGTACATGTTAAGATATTTTAGCCTTTTCCAGGTAAGTTTTGCAATGTAGGCCATGCACCATTTTAGTTGCCCTTCCTTTTATAGTCTCTAATGCAGATATGTCCTCCAGAATTGAAAACAGTACTCTAGATGAATACCGTGTTCCGTTCTGGAAGCCAAAGCCACAATGAATACAATCACAACTTGAACATAGAGGCAGCTGGCATTAGCAGTGGTATGCCATGACAACAACAGTTATCTATGCTCTACACAGTGCTGAAAGTAGGGTGGTACGGAGTACCATTAAGAAATATGGTGGTGGTATGCAATACCACAAGAACATCGCTGGGGCATAATTTATAAGGGACATTTTTGTGTGTGGTACATAAAATGGTGTCAGTGGCATAACTGTGTGTGGCATAATATGTAATAGGCATTATGGTGTGTGGTATAATATATAAGGCATTACGGTGTCTGGCATAATGTGTAATAAGCATTACGGTGTTTGTCATAATGTGTAAGGGTCATTACGGTGTGTGGCATAATGTGGCCATGCCCCTATTGTCATGTAGCCACTCCCCTAGATTCATGTGACCATGCCCATTTATACTATCAGTACCACTAAGAAAAAAATTCTACTTGCACCACTGGCTCTACGCACCTATGTTATAGCAGATGTTCCCATAGTTGGATTTGATCAATGCTAGAACCCAGGACATGCTGACAGGTGCGATGTTAAGCCGTGCGGGCTGCACCACAGTCCCGTATATGTCAGCAGGGAATGCACGACAGTAGCAGTTATCTATATTACACACATCTGTATTGAGGCAGAGAGTGCACCAAAGCCAGGGTTCCCACAGTAGGCTGGATCAATACTTAGGACCCTGTGATGTCCGGCAGGTGCAGCATCCAACCCTGCAATCTGCACCACTGTCCCGTATGTGTCAGTGGGGAATACACCACCGGTCTCCCCAATGTAATAAATCAGTTCTATCACCTGAGACAGTGCACCTGGAGAGTCCAAGTTGAAGTCACTTCTAATACTGCGGACTTCCTTGGAAAGTATCAAAGACCATGCTGCCTGCATTGGTAATGAAAGCACTGTAGGTCAAAGCATCAGGCACCAATGGAGATAAATCATGAACACCCCTGACGTGTTTCTTTCTCTGCAAGAATTTCTTCAGAAGGAGAAGCATTTTCTTTTTTTTACAATTAACATGTCAATTGCACAGACTAGTGCAATGTGCCGTAGATGTAATTAGTGGCAAGACTTTATACTGCTGTACAAAATGAAGCACAAGATTAAATTTGAGTATTATTTAAGTTATGTCACTTGTGTGTCCCCAGGATAAGTTAAAATGGAGGCCCAAGTAAGTTATAACTCACAACACAACATATCCTGAATGCTTAGCCATAGGTATGTCTAGTGGAACAACAATGCCCAGCAAGCTGTACCGAGTCTGCTAATTATCATATAGGAATATCCTGAATGCTTAGCCATAGCTATGTCTAGTGGAACAACAATGCCCAGCAAGCTGTACCGAGTCTGCTAATTATCATATAGGAATATCCTGAATGCTTAGCCATAGGTATGTCTAGTGGAACAACAATGCCCAGCAAGCTGTACCGAGTCTGCTAATTATCATATAGGAATATCCTGAATGCTTAGCCATAGGTATGTCTAGTCACTAGTGTATTAAATATTAGCAGATTTATTCAAGTTTTATTTGTAGTTATTTGGGGAATGTGTAATGGTTTCATCCCTACACATTATTTGTTTGTTTAAGTTTTATTGCCCCAAATGGGTGATGGGCTAGGGGAGGGTCCAATCAATCAATGTGCTTACATACACATGTTTGGGCTTTATATTGGTGTGTAGTTTAGCTGATTTAGCGTAGCTGAATCATTGTGTGGAGAAAGATCTCAAAGGGAGAAAATCTCTAAGGGATTCGTCTGGCACTTATACTGGACTTCAACTGGACGGAAACTGCATGGAAACTCCACACAAAAGCAAATAAATCATCACAATCCACCAAACCTTGGACTGCAGCTACAAATGTATGTACACACCTATTATTCTCCAAACCTCACTTACCCGGACACTAAACATTCACTTTCTGCAAAAAACCTGCAATACAACTTTTACTCTGACCCTGCAAATACCTGGAAAACAAATGTTTAATTTAGAAGCATATTTGATGAAGTAACACTGACTTGTGGTTTGCCAACACTGTGTAATTTTCCATCTAACATCAACAAATATTTGATTTACTGGTAATCTGTAGATATTAACATCATTTTAATTACTTGCAAATCGTATTTCTTTCTGCAAACTTCACTGCTCTCTCATACAGCCACCACTCCTCCTCCTATTCTCATTTTACTACCAGTTTACACACCATGCACACTATGGCCAGGCTGGCAACCCCCCTTACTCATTGTCCTTCTATTCCTTTATTCTGTCCCCTGTTACCACCTCTATCCCTCTCTCACAGTCCCCTACATCTCATCCTCCCTCCTCTCCTCTGTCTGCCTCCCTACCCCTCTTCTGTTTCCCCATTGCAATTCACTTCTGCCCCTTCACACCACTTATACCCCACCACTCAACCCTGCTCTCTCCCTCCTCTGCCTGTCTCCTCACCTCTCCTCCACCAGTATCAAACTGCACTCCCTCCCTGTTTCACGCATGCAGTCTCCCTTCCTAGCCAAGGCCCCAGCACCATCATCACACCCTCTTTATCTTCTCCTTCCAAATTACTCCTACCTCAACGCTACAGCAATCCTGATAATCTCATTCACATCTCTCCCACAAACTCATACCCCCTATCTTGTGCACTCTGGAATGCCAGATCTATTTGCAACAAACTGACCCCCACTCATGACCTTTTCATTTCCAACTCCCTGCACCTCCTGGCCATTACAGAAACCTGGATTACTCCTCATGACACCACTTCTCCTGCTGCTCTCTCTGCTGGGGGCCTCACATTCTCACACACACCCCGACCCGGGGGTCGCCATGGGGGTGGTGTTGGGATCCTTTTACCCTCAAGCTACACATACCAACTTATACCTCCAGAACCTTCTCTTACATTCTCTACATTTGAGGTCCATGCATTACGCCTCTACCAACCTACTAATCTTCGAGTTGCTGTAATTTACCGTCCACCTGGCATTTCCTCCAAATTCCTTGACAACCTTGCTTCCTGGCTACCTCACTTCCTCTCTTCTGACATTCCCTCCATTATTCTAGGTGATTTCAACATCCCTATCGATAACCCCACAAAATCACCTGCCTCTAAACTCCTTAACCTCACCTCTTCACTTGGTCTCTCCCAGTGGACCACCTCACCCTCCCATGTGAACGGGAGCTCACTGGATCTGGTTTTCACTCACCGCTGTGATATTTCTGATTTCTCCAATTCCCCTTTTCCCCTCTCTGACCACCATTTGCTCTCTTTCAACTTATCTATCTCTGCTTCCCCATCTCTCCCTCCTAAGGCTACCATCACGAAGCGTAACATTGAGGCTATTGACACCTCATCCCTGTCCTCCCTGTTTGACTCCCTTCTCTCTCCTCTTCTCTCTCTCACATGCCCTGAACAAGCCACATCCATATACAATGCATCTCTTACTTCTGCCCTTGACTCTGTTGCTCCGCCAACCACTATTCACCCTCGCAGATCAAAACCTCAACCCTGGCACACCAAATGCACCAGATACCTACAAAAATGCTCACGTACTGCCGAGCGACAGTGGAGGAAATCACGCTCTAAAGCGGACTTCCTCCATTTCAAATTCATGCTCTCATCCTTCAGTACTGCCCTTTCCCTTGCTAAACAATCATACTTCAAAATCCTCATTTCTACACAGTCTTCCAACCCCCGGCGCCTCTTTGCCACTGTTAACTCCCTCCTCTGCCCACCACCACCTCCTCTCCCTTCCTCATTGTCTGCTCTTGACTTTGCCACTTATTTCACATCCAAGATTGACTCCATACGTCAGGATATCACTTCCCACCAGACCAGCAACCAGCCACCACCCATCCCTTGCCACCCCTCCCCTTCCCTCTTACCAACTCTGACATCTTTCTCCCATGTATCTGGCGAGGAAGTCATGGCCCTCATCCGTTCCTCCCCCCCCACAACCTCCCCGCTCGACCCTATCCCCTCCCACCTCCTCCGTTACCTCTCCCCTTCTGCCTGTTCCCATCTTGCCCACCTTCTCAATCTCTCCCTTTCATCAGGCACTGTCCCCTCTGCCTTCAAGCATGCTCTTGTCTCCCCTATTCTTAAAAAACCTACCCTTGATCCTAACACTCTCTCCAACTATCGACCCATCTCTCTCCTCCCCTTTGCCTCCAAACTTCTTGAGCGTATTGTCTATAACCGCCTCACTGCCTTTCTTTCCTCTCACTCACTGCTTGACCCATTCCAGTCTGGTTTCCGTTCTCTCCACTCCACTGAAACTGCCCTCACAAAAGTCTGCAATGACCTCCATGCAGCCAAATCTAAGGGCCACTACTCTCTGCTTATTCTTCTTGACCTCTCTGCTGCTTTTGACACTGTGGACCATCCTCTCCTTCTGCAAATCCTTCACTCTCTTGGTCTGCGTGATACTGCCCTCTCCTGGCTGTCCTCCTACCTCTCTGATCGTTCCTTCTCTGTCTCCTCTCATGATGCTACCTCCCCCCCACTTCCACTAACTGTTGGTGTCCCCCAAGGCTCTGTTCTTGGTCCTCTCCTTTTCTCTCTCTATACGTCCTCTTTAGGTGAACTCATTAGTTCTTTCAACTTCCAATATCACCTCTATGCTGATGACACTCAAATCTACCTCTCCTCCCCTGATCTCTCCACGGCTCTCCTCACTCGTACCTCAAACTGTCTTTCTGCTATCTCTTCCTGGATGTCTCAGCGCTTTCTTAAACTCAACATGTCTAAGACTGAGCTGATCATCTTCCCACCCTCCCGCACAGCCTCACCTCCCACAATCTCATTATCCATTGATGGCACAACTATCTCCCCTAGCCCCCAAGTACGCTGTCTTGGCGTAATCCTTGACTCCTCCCTCTCCTTCAAACCACACATTCAGCACCTCTCACAAACCTGTCATTTTCATCTCAAAAACATTTCTAGAATCAGACCTTTTCTCACACAGGATGCCACTAAGATCATTATTCACTCACTGATTATTTCCAGACTGGACTACTGTAATCTCCTCTTAACTGGTCTCCCTGACAATCACCTCTCTCCACTCCAATCTATCCTCAATGCTGCTGCCCGGCTCATCTTCCTCACCAAACACACTACGTCGACCTCCCCCCTCCTACAGGCCCTCCACTGGCTTCCCTTCCCTTTCAGAATCCAATTCAAACTTCTCACACTCACTTACAAAGCACTCACCCACTCCTCTCCCATCTACATCTCTGACCTTATCTCCCTTTACTCTCCCACCCGTCCTCTTCGCTCTGCTAATGCACGCCGTCTCTCCTGTCTTCTGATTACTTCCTCCCACTCCTATCTCCAAGATTTTTCACGTGCTGCTCCATTTCTCTGGAATTCTTTACCTCTCCCCCTCAGACTCTCCACCTCTCTACAAAACTTCAAACGGGCTCTTAAGACCCATTTCTTTACCAAACCTAGCCAAATCTCAACATAACCCTCTGTTCCACGCTCTCTATGTACCCCATCTGTGTCATCCCTGTCTGTCTACCCCTCCCCTTAGAATGTAAGCTCTCACGAGTAGGGCCCTCTTCCCTCATGTGCTTATACTTTTCTTACTTTAATAATCCTCAACTGCCCAGATCCCACAGTTTTTTGACCACCTGGAACTTATCTCTATGTATACTGGTGTAGTTATGCTTAGTTGCCCTGTACTTGTCCTATATTGTATTCAACTGTAAGTCACTGTTTTCCTATTTTTTATGTGCATTTGTACTCTGTAATCGGGCGCTGCGGAACCCTTGTGGCGCCATATAAATAAAGGATAATAATAATAATAATAATAATAATAACACATATATAGGGAATGACCCTGAGTGACATGCAAAGTGGCTGTAGGTGCAGGCAGCCACGGAAGCGTAAATACTACCGCATGCCAATGTGAGATTACAGTCAGGTAATGTCCATGTGTCCCAAGTGCTGCCCACTTATATTTACACTAACCGCTACATCATTAGTATCGGCACATGCACCAGTCCCACGCTTGGAGCAAGAGATACGCCAGAAACAGGGTTCCCCACCAATATGCACAACTCAGCGTCACACAGAGGTGTTGATACACAACCACGAAACTTCCACAAGTGAGTGTGGTTACGTGAGAAAACATTGTCGCCACCCAGTTCCTGCCCTGAAATTCCCAACAGACACCTGTCCGACTCAGAATCAGCTCCATAATGTTTTCATGGACGAACAGTTTCATTTTGCGATTATTTAAAATGCTTAATAGACAATATTTTATTTAATAAGTGAGCTTTGCTATATTTTTAGCAATAACTTCTTATTGGACATTAAACATAACGCCAGTAATGTAGTGTACGTTTCTGTTTAATGTCCATGCCAGTTTCCATACCTATTATATACTATATATAAGTAAAACGCGCCTGTTTATTATATATTTCCAAATGTAACTCACATGCACAGACAAGTTCTATTAAAAAAATGTACCTTGAATGAATTTTGGCACATGACGCAGCAAAGTAAAAATTCATGAGTTGTTAAAGAAAACCTATACATAAAATGCAGGCTATTTCTAAATGAGAGAACATTCTATAAAACTGACAGAATATATATTATAATAATTGGATATATATGCAATGTCATACACTGTATCTAGCCAAGAAGCCATCTTCTTTTTATTTGTTTCCGAGGTACTTTGTGGTCAAATGCATTCATTTACTAGGCATTAGATAAAAATCGTCTTTCCTCACTATAACTCAGTACCTATTAGCTTCCACCTTCATATTACATGACTATATAAAAGCATAAGGAAATAAACCATGTACTTTTATAGGTCATAGAATGCAAAGGAGACTTAGTGGTATACAGGTTGAGTATCCCATATCCAAATATTCCAAAATACGGACTTTTTTGAGTGAGAGTGAGATAGTGAAACCTTTGTTTTCTGATGCCTCAATGTACACATACTTTGTTTAATACACAAAGTTATTAAAAATATTGTATTAAATGACCTTAAGGCTGTGTGTATTAGGTGTATATGAAACATAAATGAATTGTGTGAATGTACACACACTTTGTTTAATATACAAAGTTATAAAAAATATTGGCTAAAATGACCTTCAGGCTGTGTGTATAAGGTGTATATGAAACATAAATGCATTCTGTGCTTAGATTTAGGTCCCATCACCATGATATCTCATTATGGTATGCAATTATTCCAAAATACGGAATAATCCGATATCCAAAATACCTCTGGTCCCAAGCATTTTGGATAAGGGATACTCAACCTGTATTTACTAAAGTGCAGGTTTCTAGAAGTGGAGATGTTGTCCACAGTAACCAATCAGATTCTAGCTATCATATTCTAGAAGGTGCTAGGTAAATAAGTACAATCTGATTGGTTGTATAAGGTGCTAGGTAAATAAGTACAATCTGATTGGTTGCTAGGGGAAACATCTCCACTTCTAAATACCCACACTTTAGTAAATATACCCCTTAATAGCCTAATTATTTTGAGGTAAGCAAAATATAAATCATTACAATGGCTGAGCAGAACTGTTATTTTAATTACGCTTTATCTTTTTTATTATTCATTTCTATTTACTCTATCAAGACAGGACCATAATATTTCTCCCCATTAGTCACCTAGTGTTCTATTTATTTATTTATTAGCAGTTTCTTATATAGCGCAGCATATTCCGTTGCGCTTTACAATTAGAACAACAATTATAGAACAAAACTGGGTAAAGACAGACGGACAGACAGAGGTAGGAAGGCCCTGCTCGCGAGCTTACAATCTATAGGGAAATAGGCATTGATACACAAGGATAGATGCTACTTGTCACATAATGGTTCCCCAGGTTGCTAGGTTTTTAATGGGTTGTATATGATATGATCACCCAGCAATGTTGGAAGACAAAATGTGAGTTTATGTGGACTGTACAGAGGGGATGTAACTTGATAGGGAAGCTGTGAAGGTTATGTATCTAGTTTAACTTCACCTAACAGAAACAGCTACATCTGCTAATGGTAGCTCAGTTGGAAAAAGTAAAACATTTCCATACTTGAGTCAGCTGGAAAAAAAAAGTTTCCTCTCTGACGTGGCCACACAAATGCATTAAAAAGGGTCCCAAGGCAAGGTGGTAGGGCTTGTATCAGCCTCAGGAAGCTGTATCAACCTAAAGTCAATGGGGGAGGGGATACATTTTCCCAATATCCTTGTATATAATCATGCCTTGGGATTCTTAACTGACTGGTTACGAGATCAGAAGGTTTATGCTAACACACCCCTCGAATTACAGTTTCTACCTACAATGGTCTTAAAATACTTTCCTCTTATCCATGATCAGGAAGTTCTACTAGAGGTTTGCGACAATTCCCTTCTAATGACAACCAGACGTCTATGGCATATGCTACGTCACAAAAACTGTCTTAATGTTCATAAATTGATCCACCTCCTGTACTTGCGCAATTTAGATTTCCAATTGTTTAGTTGTTATGAATTCATAACAATTGTTTATGTAAACTGGGCTTCAATGTTAGCAATCTGGTGAGAGGAGGAGACAGTACAGCAGGGGATATGGCTGAATTGAATCCTTCATTTTCTTGCATGCTTTTCCAATTTCCCCTATTATAGTATTTGCTTACCAGGGTCTATGACCATTAGAGAAGTAGCAGCAGGGGGACTCCACTCAAGATTTGTCTGAGTTAGCTGCCCCAAATAACCAGATGCAGTACGTGGGGCAGTAAGGAAGGGGCTATACTGGGTAGAAATAGACCCAATAAAAAGAATTGGGGCAGGTTATCTGGACTTTTTAATGCTTTTTACAGTCATATATTTTTGTGCAGACTCCCCTAACCCCCCCCCCCCCCCCCCCCCTGCCCCTTCCCTTCCCATCCTGCTGGCTAGCTACTCCAAACACTTATCATTTTTAAATTTGGTTAAACATTTTAATTGGGGGTTTATCAAATACAGTGCTGCCTCACAGCACTGAAGTAATGAGTTCGATTCCCACCATGACCCTTACTGTGTGGAGTTTGTATATTCTCCCCGTATTTGCGTGGGTTTTCTCCAAGTGCTCCAGTTTCCTCCCACAATACAAAATATAAAGGTAGATTAATTGGCTCCCAACACAGAAAAAAGTTACCCTTGTGTGAATGTGTGTGTGTACATGTGATAGGGAAAATAGAGTGTAAGCTCCACTGGGGCAGGGACTGATGTGAATGGGCAAATATTCTCTGTAAAGCGCTGCGGAATATGTGTGCACTATATAAATAACTGGTAATAATAATAATAATTTTCATCTAAAATATAATACATTTCACAGTATTAAGTTAAATGACATGGCTATAATACAGATTCATTTAGCAAACGTACATGATACATTTTTATTAAAGTGTATTTTTAAATTAGCATATCACTACACAAAAAATCTGGTTGTACTGAAAATACAAGGAATCTGAGGATTGTAATCATGAGACAAAAGAGCAGCAATATAATATCTGAAGCAATAGGTTACTGTAAATATATTTGAAAAATATGACTTTCTCTAAGTCCATATAAAGTCAATTGTTTGTTCAAAAACATGAAAATGTTTTAGATCCTGGTCATCATAATAATCCGGGTTTTATTCTGCCCATAACTGTGTAAACCAAAACAGACTCCTGGCAGGCTTAAAAGACCACTAAGCCTCAAAACTGAGGTTTACAGACATGGAGGAAAAATACATTGTTCATTGTTAAACCAACATTTTACTGCAGCTCTGTGAGGCCTGATCCCAACATTCAGCCATGCCAAACCAGGACAAAATAAGTCCCACCTTGTCCAGCGTAAAAAGCACGTCCAATTCATATAAATTCCACACGATCATGTCCGCTTTATGCAAGTAATGTCAATTATAGAAAGGTAGGGCATAAAATCAACACTGAGTACATAAATAATATATAAGTAAGATTTTTCAGTGCTGTAACTAGACATTTTGTTGCCTTGTTTTTGCTGCCCCTATCCCCGATGTTCAAAACAGGTATAGCATGCGCACATCAAATCTAAAGGGGCATGACTTCATGGGGAAGGGGCGAATAGTACAAATTCACATTACATTGCACAGTAGTACAACTTATACATGTTGCACAGTAGAGCAGCTTATACACATTACGCCACAGCAGAGCTCATACTCCTCATTCCTTCTCCTCTACATTTCTCCTCATTCCTCATCAACCCCCCCTCCCCTTCCAACTCCTGTGCATAAACATCATTCCTCCTCATCATCATTCCAACTCCTCATTCCTTGTCATCAATCCTCCTCATTCATACACATCATTCCTCCTCCTCATTGCTCCTTATCCTCCTACTCATTCCTTGACACAACCCACCTCCTTCCCCCTCTACCCTCCACAGGAGCTGCTGTGCTGCTTCCCTGTTGCATCGGGTCACAGAGCGGCTTCACTGTTCACTATTGCCGCCAGCAGTAAATATTATTGCAGTCTGTAGAGCCAAGGGATCTGGGAGGGGGCAATGCACATGGGCGGGCAGCTGAAGCACTGCCCGCTGTAATGTATGTAGCACATCATACATTACAGTGGGCAGCGATAGGTGCAAGTGATCGCGGGTACTGAGTCACGGTGGAGGCAGTGGTGTGGCCGGATCTCCGCCCACAGGGAATATATATTGTGGACCTAGCACATTCTGAACCATCCTAGTGGAAGGCAAGTGGGTGGAGGCTCTGGGCAATGTTCTGCTAGAAGCCCTTGTGTCTTGCCATTCATGTGGATGTTACTTTAACATGTAACACCTCCCTAAAAATTGTTGCCTCTTCCAGAATTCCTTGGCTTCTTCCAGCAGGATACAGCACGTTACCGCACTACAAAAATAATACAGGAATGGTTTGAGGAACATGACAAAGCATTCAAGGTGTTGACCTGGCTTCCAAAAATTCCCCAGATCTGAGCCTGATTGAGCATTTGAGGGATGTACTAGAAAAACTATTCAGAGCAATGGTGGGGGCCACAAAGTACTGAACTTAACGTATTTGCTGTTAATGTTTTGGTGCCAGAGGACACCGAAGCAGGGGTCTTGAGGAGTCCATCACTCGAAGAGTCATAGCTATTTTGGCAGGACGAGGGGACCTTCACAATATTAGTCAGGTGGTTTTAATGTTATAGCTAATAAGACATAATGACCAGAGTGCACCATGTCAAGTAATTCACTGTGTCTCTTTTTCTTCATTAAAGAGTAACACCCATGGTCTACCCAAATACGTTTTTTCTTGTGGTAGTATCAGTATACAGATAATACAACAATTAGGGAGAAGGACATAACCTTCAAATTAATTTGGCTACACATAGAGACGGGATACGCTCAATTTGTCGGCTTTCGGGATCCCGGCAGTCAGGATAGAGGCGCTGGAATCCCGAACGTCAACAATACCACCAGCCAGAATCCCGGCAAAACAAGACTATTCCTACTCATGGGTGTCCACGACACCCATAGAGTGGGAATAGATCCTGTAGCGAGCGCAGCAAACCACCGAGCCTGCAGCTTGGTGAGTGCAGCAAGCACGCAAGGGCACTCTTTGCACTCGCCCCGCTGCCAGCATTCTCGCGGCCGGGATGCTGCTGTCGGGATTTCGACAGCCGGCATCCCGCCTGACGGCAAATCATACTGAATCGTTAGAGACAGCTCACTTATTAATACTATTTTTATCTGTTATGAGTAAAGTGTAACATTTTTCTTTAGATATGTATATGGTTAGTATTGATTTTATCAAGAGGATGGGAGAATAAAGGTAGAGAGAAAAAAAGAGCAGCGAAAAATTGGGGGAGGGTAGAAAGTGAGACAGCAACAGGGACACTGAGGGTAAACAAAGAGAGACACATAGGAAAGAGACAGGGAGGAGAGGAAAAAGATCAAAAATAGGGGAGGTGGAGAGAGGAGGGAAAGAGGAGTAGAGAGAGACAGAGGAATGAGGGGGAGACACAAAAAGGGGAACCCGGTGAATGCTGGGTCCAAAATACTAGTATTATTATACTTTTAGGATCAAATGCTGACATAGCGGGTCATTCCGAGCTGATCGTAGCTGTGCTAAATTTAGCACAGCTGCATTCATTCACACTAACATGCGGGGGGATGCCCAGCAGAGGACTATCATCAAACGATGAACTACAGATGCGTCTAGTTACATCCTTGCTGCAGTCATGCTAAACAGCCCTTCAAATCACGCAACGAATTGGCAGGACTTGGTAGCATCTTGTTATTTGTTCCGCAAAAATGCGTCTTAGACGCAATGGAATGCAATATGATGCAAAAGCAGCTTCTGCTGATTAAAATTATTCAGCATGCCTACCGTATATTCTGTTTCTGACTGCAACTGTATTTGCATCAGAAATGGCACGTTAGCATAGCATTTTGTATACAGTCGCAGTCACACACAATATTTTCACTGCATTACACTGCATCTAAGGAGTATATTCAATTAGTGTCGAAATTTCCGAAAAGTCGGAAAAACGGCACTTTCCGACTTTTTTTGGTCGAATCTGGACTCGACCTATTCAAGTCCAGTGCCGTTTTTTTTTTACTTGTTAGAAATTCCATCTTGTCGGAAAACCGTGGATTGGTGGATTAGCTGCGGATCCACGGTTTTTATTGAATTTGCGGGCCCTTCAGGACAGATTTTTGGCCCGTTTTTGACAATGCCGATTTGAAAAGCTGGATCGGCATTAACGAAAACGGGCAAAAACCTGTAGGAAATGCCAGCAAATTGAATTGTGAAGTGTCGGATCTGGATCCAACACTAATTGACTATACCCCTATGACGCATTTCGCAGTAAAAAAAAAAAAAGATGCTCTGCGCTACAGATTCACTCGGCACTCTAGCGTTGATGTAAGAGGACACATCAGTAGCTGTTGTAGAAATCATCAGAGAGAGGCTGGCAAACATAACAGTCCCTCATTATTTACATTAAGCAAACCTTCTTTCTGTTGTAGAGAAGGCTTTCACATTTGTGTTGCATGTGCATATATAACATGTACAGTATGTAGACACTGTATTGGCAAAACATTGCTGCCAAGCTTTTAAATTCAAATCTCCTGTATTTATGTACAGTATGCATGGCATATATCCTGGATCGTCTAGCCAGAGTTTACATACCATTGCCACCTGTCATTTTCCAAAAATAAATTATGATTTTTGTTTTTTATATTAAAAAAAGTTACATATCTCTGTATAATAATCATGTACTTATGTTATTATAATTTTCAGACAGTAAATCTGTTCTCTTTAGTCCCTTAGCAACATTAAGGAGGAAAGCCAAGTTCTTCCAGTAACACACTGATGTTATATCCAAGAATCTTTTTCCACAACCCATAGCTTCATAAGTGGCAACAACACATAATGAATATGTGTTTAACATTAAATGTACTTTTCAGTTTTCAATGTTAAATATATCATTTTGGAGCCGGTATGGTTGCTATTAATGTCTATGGAAGGTTTGTTTTGAATTATTAAATCCAATTATTAAATCTAAACAATAAAGGATGATAGCTACTCAGAAGCATATTGTTTTAGAACAGCAGCTTTCAGTGCAGACACTGGGATTTTTTTTGAGTACCAATTAGTGATCAAATTGGTGCTTCATTGCATACTTTTCAAATCTAGTATAGTATTATGTTGACTGCAATAAAATCGTGATCGGAGTAAAAATAAGTAGGGAGTGGCATAAAGTGTTTTTGGAAACACATTTTTATCTATATGCACCATTTAATGATTTGCTTTTTGTCTAGATCAAGTTACACTTCCGATTAGTTGTGGTGAGTAACAGTTCATCTCAATATTTGTCCCAGGTTAAGTCTTAGGACTTAAATAAATGTTTTAGGCATTTGATAGTCTGTAAGCACGTTGCAAGTGGAATACATTACTTGGCAACGTGAAAAAAATCGCATTGACAACCCTTGGAACACAAAACCCAAGACAGCATTACTTCTCAAGGATTTTCAACACTTTCGACACTGCACAGTGTTACTACAGTGTTACTACAATTATTAATGTTACACATTTAATCAATGTAATATTTATGATGCCAAGTATAAAATCAAAATACACTGTTACAAATCAATGCTACATATTTAATTAATGTTTACATACTATTTGACAAAGCACAATTATTTAGTCTCAGAATAGTTAACAGTTCTTTGTAGATAACATTTAAAAAATCATTCACTGATGCTTTCGGTTGCCTAATTGCACTATAAACTTATTTATATGGATCATGATTATGTTTTCTTCTTTTTTTTCTTTTTAACTTTAAATGTTCCTTAAATTAAATATCTAGATTGGTGAAAAAAAACTCATTAGAGAACCAAGATAAAATGATGGTTATAGGGGGTCAATCTAATTCACCGCGAATATCTTGTGGGTAAAGTCAGCGGGAGTCAGCATGCAACATCCCCACTCTATGACAGCTGGAACTCGCACAAAACTGCTCATTGCACCAAAAGAGTAGTGAGAAGCTTTGTACCAATTTGGGCTGAAATTGGGCCACAAGGGGTGCAAGATGCAGTGCATTTCCTGGCGTTGAAACGCTGTGGCAATGACAACTTGCACCCTTCAATTGCAATGTACATCTCCTGGTTAATTTTATGATTGATATACATGTGTGATTTTTTTTAAATATATATATATATATATATATATACACACACACACACACATCCAATGCTGGCACTCAGTGGATCCTAACAAGGTACTGAGCGATGCCACCCAAATAAGCTGCAAGCAGCCTTAGCATCTATATACTTATAAATATATATTTACACACACACACACACACACACACACACACACACACACACACACACACACACACACAGAAAGGGTTAAGCTACCAAAGGTACAGGGAGTGCAGGTGCTATGAGGCCCAGAGCTGAGAGGGATACCTGCTTTTTGAAAAAGATGCCCTGCTGGCGTTGAAACGCGTTAAGGATACAGGTGGTTTGTCCTGTTGAACTACTATTGACCTACACTTCTTGCAGTGAGCTCTGCTTTGAGCCACCTGTGGGAGCACAGCCTACATATTGCCGCCTTGAGAGCACAGCCTGCATCCTGCCGTACAGTCTGTACATCACCGCTGAGGCTCCAGCATTACCATTCATCTGCTGGCGTCAATTTGACAGCATTGGGAGCAGCTGCACTCTGCTCTAGCCCAGCGATGGACGCGGACATTACTGTGCCCGGACGAGCGTACACAATAAGGAAGGATTTTGAATCCCGGGTAAGACTCATACCAGCCACACCAATCACACCATATAACTTGTGATCTAAACCCAGTTAACAGCATGATAACAGAGGAGCCTCTAGGAAAGATGGCTCACTACAGCAATAACCCGATTTTTTGGTAACAATAACTATGTACCAGTATTGCAGACAATCCGCACTTGGGATGGGCGCCCAGCATCCACTACGGACTATGAGAAATAGAATTATCGGTAAGTAAATTCTTATTTTCTCTGACGTCCTAGTGGATGCTGGGGACTCCGTAAGGACCATGGGGATTATACCAAAGCTCCCAAACGGGCGGGAGAGTGCGGATGACTCTGCAGCACCAATTGAGAGAACTCCAGGTCCTCCTCAGCCAGGGTATCAAATTTGTAGAATTTTACAAACGTATTTGCTCCTGACCAAGTAGCTGCTCGGCAAAGTTGTAAAGCCGAGACCCCTCGGGCAGCCGCCCAAGATGAGCCCACCTTCCTTGTGGAATGGGCTTTTACAGATTTTGGCTGTGGCAGGCCTGCCACAGAATGTGCAAGCTGAATTGTACTACAAATCCAACGAGCAATAGTCTGCTTAGAAGCAGGAGCACCCAGCTTGTTGGGTGCATACAGAATAAACAACGAGTCAGATTTTCTGACTCCAGCCGTCCTGGAAACCTATATTTCCAGGGCCCTGACAACGTCTAGCAACTTGGAGTCCTCCAAGTCCCTAGTAGCCGCAGGCACCACAATAGGTTGATTCAGGTGAAACGCTGAAAACCACCTTAGGGAGAAACTGAGGACAAGTCCTCAATTCCGCCCTGTCCGAATGGAAAATCAGATGAGGGCTTTTACAGGATAAAGCCGCCAATTCTGACACGCACCTGGTCCAGGCAAGGGCCAACAGCATGACCACTTTCCATGTGAGATATTTTAACTCCACATATTTAAGTGTTTCAAACCAATGTGACTATTGGAACCCAAAAACTACATTTTGATCCCAAGGTGCCACTGGAGGCACAAAAGGAGGCTGTATATACAGTACCCCTTTCACAAACGTCTGAACTTCAGGGACTGAAGCTAGTTCTTTTTGGAAGAAAATTGACAGGGCCGAAATTTGAACCTTAATGGACCCCCATTTCAGGCCCATAGACACTCCTGTTTGCAGGAAATGTAGGAATCGACCTAGTTGAAAATTCCTCCATCGGGGCCTTACTGGCCTCGCACCACGCAACATATTTTCGCCAAATGCGGTGATAATGTTTTGCGGTTATATCTTTCCTGGCTTTGATCAGGATAGGAATGACTTCATCCGGAATGCCTTTCTCCTTCAGGATCCAGCGTTCAACCGCCATGCCGTCAAACGCAGCCGCGGTAAGTCTTGGAACAGACAGGGTCCTTGCTGGAGCAGGTCCCTTCTTAGAGGTAGAGGCCACGGATCCTCCGTGAGCATCTCTTGAAGTTCCGGTTACCAAGTCCTTCTTGGCCAATCCGGAGCCACGAATATAGTGCTTACTCCTCTCCATCTTATAATTCTCAGTACCTTGGGTATGAGAGGCAGAGGAGGGAACACATACACTGACTGGTACACCCACTGTGTTACCAGAGCGTCTACAGCTATTGCCTGAGGGTCCCTTGACCTGGCGCAATACTTGTCGAGTTTTATAAACATGTGGAAGACTTCTGGGTGAAGTCCCCACTCTCCCGGGTGGGGGTCGTGTCTGCTGAGGAAGTCTGCTTCCCAGTTGTCCACTCTCAGAATGAATACTGTTGACAGTGCTATCCCATGATTTTCCGCCCAGCGAAAAATCCTTGCAGCTTCTGCCTTGCCCTCCTGCTTCTTGTGTCACCCTGTCTGTTTACGTGGGTGACTGCCGTGATGTTGTCCGAATGGATCAACTCCGGGTGACCTTGAAGCAGAGGTCTTGCTGAGCTTAGAGCATTGTAAATGGCCCTTAGCTTCAGGATATTTATGTGAAGTGATGTCTCCAAGCTTGACCATAAGCTCTGGAAATTCCTTCCCTGTGTGACTGCTCCCCAGCCTCGCAGGCTGGCATCCGTGGTCACCAGGACCCAGTCCTGAATGTCGAATCTGCGGCCCTCTAGAAGATGAGCACTCTGCAACCACCACAGGAGAGACACCCTTGTGCTTGGTGACAGGGTTATCCGCTGATGCATCTGAAGATGCGACCCGGACCATTTGTCCAGCAGGTCCCACTGGAAAGTTCTTGCGTGGAATCTGCCGAATGGGATTGCTTCGTAGGAAGCCACCATTTTCCCCAGAACCCTTTCATTGATGTACTGAGACTTGGCTCGGTTATAGGAGGTTCCCGACTAGCTCGGATAACTCCCTGACTTTCTCCTCCGGGAGAAACATCTTTTTTCTGGACTGTGTCCAGGATCATCCCTAGGAAATAGAAGACGAGTCGTCGGAATCAGCTGCGATTTTGGAATATTGAGAATCCAATCGTGCTGCCGCAACACTACCTGAGATAGTGCTACACCGACCTCCAACTGTTCCCTGGATCTTACCCTTATCAGGGAATCGTCCAAGTAAGGGATAACTAAAATTCCCTTCCTTTGAAAGAGTATCATCATTTCGGCCATTACCTTGGTAAAGACCCGGGGTGCCGTGGACCATCCATACGGCAGCGTCTGAAACTGATAGTGACAGTTCTGTACCACAAACCTGAGGTACCCTTGGTGAGAAGGGTAAATTGGGACATGAAGGTAAGCATCCTTGATGTCCCGAGACATCATGTAGTCCCCTTCTTCCAGGTTCGCAATCACTGCTCTGAGTGACTCAATCTTGAATTTGAACCTCCGTATGTAAGTGTTCAAAATTTTAGATTTAGAATCGGTCTCACCGAGCCGTCCGGCTTCGGTACCACAACAGTGTGTAATAATACCCCGTTCCCTGTTGCAGGAGGGGTACCTTGATTATCACCTGCTGGGAATACAGCTTGTGAATGGCTTCCAAAACTGCCTCCCTGTCAGAGGGAGACATCGGTAAAGCCGACTTTAGGAAACGGCGAGGGGGAGACGTCTCGAATTCCAATTTGTACCCCTGAGATATCACCTGAAGGATCCAGGGGTCTAATTGCGAGTGAGCCCACTGCGCGCTGAAATTCATTGAGACGGGCCCCCACCGTGCCTGATTCTGCTTGTAAAGCCCCAGCGTCATACTGTGAGCTTGGCAGAGGCGGGAGAGGGCTTCTGTTCCTGGGAACTGGCTGATTTCTGCAGCCTTTTTCCTCTCCCTCTGTCACGGGGCAGAAAAGAGGAACCTTTTGCCCGCTTGCCCACGAAAGGACTGCGCCTGATAATACGGCGTCTTCTTATGTTGAGAGGCGACCTGGGGTACAAACGTGGATTTCCCAGCTGTTGCCGTGGCCACCAGGTCTGAAAGACCGACCCCAAATAACTCCTCCCCTTAATAAGGCAATACTTCCAAATGCCGTTTGGAATCCGCATCACCTGACCACTGTCGTGTCCATAACCCTCTACTGGCAGAAATGGACAACGCACTTAGACTTGATGCCAGTCAGCCAATATTCCGCTGTGCATCACGCATATATAGAAATGCATCTTTTAAATGCTCTATAGTCAATAATATACTGTCCCTATCTAGGGTATCAATATTTTCAGTCAGGGAATCCGACCACGCCAACCCAGCACTGCACATCCAGGCTGAGGCGATTGCTGGTCGCAGTATAACACCAGTATGTGTGTACATACATTTTAGGATACCCTCCTGCTTTCTATCAGCAGGATCCTTAAGGGCGGCCATCTCAGGAGAGGGTAGAGCCCTTGTTCTTACAAGCGTGTGAGCGCTTTATCCACCCTAGGGGGTGTTTCCCAACGCACCCTAACCTCTGGCGGGAAAGGATATAATGCCAATAACATTTTAGAAATTATCAGTTGTTATCGGGGGAAACCCACGCATCATCACACACCTCATTTAATTTCTCAGATTCAGGAAAACTACAGGTAGTTTTTCCTCACCGAACATAATACCCCTTTTTGGTGGTACTCGTATTATCAGAAATGTGTAAAACATTTTTCATTGCCTCCATCATGTAACGTGTGGCCCTACTGGAAGTCACATTTGTCTCTTCACCGTCGACACTGGAGTCAGTATCCGTGTCGGCGTCTATATCTGCCATCGGAGGTAACGGGCGCTTTAGAGCCCCTGACGGCCTATGAGACGTCTGGACAGGCACAAGCTGAGTAGCCGGCTGTCTCATGTCCACCACTGTCTTTTATACAGAGCTGACACTGTCACGTAATTCCTTCCAACAGTTCATCCACTCAGGTGTCGACCCCCTAGGGGGTGACATCACTATTACAGGCAATCTGCTCCGTCTCCACATCATTTTTCTCCTCATACATGTCGACACAAACGTACCGACACACAGCACACACACAGGGAATGCTCTGATAGAGGACAGGACCCCACTAGCCCTTTGGGGAGACAGAGGGAGAGTTTGCCAGCACACACCAGAGCGCTATATATATACAGGGATAACCTTATATAAGTGTTTTTCCCCTTATAGCTGCTGTATTGTTTATACTGCGCCTAATTAGTGCCCCCCTCTCTTTTTTAACCCTTTCTGTAGTGTAGTGACTGCAGGGGAGAGCCAGGGAGCTTCCCTCCAACGGAGCTGTGAGGGAAAATGGCGCCAGTGTGCTGAGGAGATAGGCTCCGCCCACTTCTCGGCGGCCTTATTTCCCGTTTTTCTGTGTATTCTGGCAGGGGTTAAATTCATCCATATAGCCCAGGAGCTATATGTGATGCATTTTTTGCCATCCAAGGTGTTTTTATTGCGTCTCAGGGCGCCCCCCCCCCCAGCGCCCTGCACCCTCAGTGACCGGAGTGTGAAGTGTGCTGAGAGCAATGGCGCATAGCTGCAGTGCTGTGCGCTACCTTGTTGAAGACAGGACGTCTTCTGCCGCCGATTTTCCGGACCTCTTCTGTCTTTGTAAGGGGGCCGGCGGCGCGGCTCTGGGACCTATCCATGGCTGGGCCTGTGATCGGTCCCTCTGGAGCTAATGTCCAGTAGCCTAAGAAGCCCAATCCACTCTGCACGCAGGTGAGTTCGCTTCTTCTCCCCTTAGTCCCTCGATGCAGTGAGCCTGTTGCCAGCAGGTCTCACTGAACATAAAAAACCTAAAACTAAACTTTTCACTAAGCAGCTCAGGAGAGCCACCTAGTGTGCACCCTTCTCGTTCGGGCACAAAAATCTAACTGAGGCTTGGAGGGGGGTCGTGGGGGGAGGAGCCAGTGCACACCAGGTAGTTCTAAAGCTTTACTTTTGTGCCCAGTCTCCTGCGGAGCCGCTATTCCCCATGGTCCTTACGGAGTCCCCAGCAACCACTAGGACGTCAGAGAAAAATAAATGTTTCCATTTTCTGATTGTTGAGCGACACTTGGATTTATTTTATTCAGTTTTTTCTAGGGATTGGCAATTCCCTTTTCCAAGTGGCTGCTAACAATCAGTACAAATCACCACTCACCAGAGCGCTCAGCTTCTTTCTTTTTGTTGCAGAGCTGAGAGGGGCCCAACTTCCCTATCAAAGATTCATGTGTAATATACATTTCTCACCATTGTATGGGACATGGGGGCCCTTACAGACTTTTGACTTGGAATATACAATATTCAGGTTTGCCCCCGGAAATGCTCATTGTAATGTGGTATAAAACGAACTGCAGGGCATTATAATATCACAGTTTTTTAGGGGGGTGGTGTGGTCTGCGCTCCCTCTAATTTGGGTTTGTCTGTGTAAAATAAGTTGTATCAGTGCAGCCCAGGTGCCTAAGAGGAATTCCTTTCAAGTTTTCCTCGTTATGGCAATCACAAATACAGAAAAAACAAGGACCTGTGGCGCTACTTGATATTGAGGAAGGCACTAATGTATAGAGTATTTATAATATGTTTATTATGAAAAAGATAGTTCAGACAAACAATAAACAGTGATTAAAACGGGAGAACAGCAGTATTCCTAAACCTGGCACAGAAATACTGCTGTTCTCCCGTTTTAATCACTGTTTATTGTTTGTCTGAACTATCTTTTTCATAATAAACATATTATAAATACTCTATACATTAGTGCCTTCCTCAATATCAAGTAGCGCCACAGGTCCTTGTTTTTTCTGTAATTATAATATCACATAATACATTGTCGAGTCATACTGTTATGACCACCTCCTACGTTTGACGTGGGCAGCGCGTAGCCCATGAAGTACATGACGTGTTGTGTGATGGCTTGGAGGGTATATAAGATGTGCGATAGGCCGTCTGCACACATATCACTCATTGCTGTCAAGGGTAAATGGGGCAAATTATCAGAATTGCAAAAAGGGATGATTATCGGCTTTTGGCCAAGGGTGGCAGAATTTCTGACACAGTGCAGTTCGTGAACTGATCACGCGCTGCTGAGGTAAAGGTGTATCATGACTGGACAAACTGCACCACTGTGACTAGCCAACGTGGAACAGTAGAGCACAACGTGCCATTGATATGAGAGGTGAACGTCAGCTACTAAGGTGCGTGAGGGCCGACTGACACACTACAGTGAAGCAGCTCAACGTCAAACTGTACCCGTGTAAACCTACCAGCAACTTACTGAGTGTCTCCCAGCCCATCTAGCTGCTGTCAGCGCTGCACACAGCGGTTACTCTGGCTATTAGCTAGTGGTGACAATAATGTGACTTGATCGTGTATGAACTGGGGGCACTGAAATGCAGCACAATATGAAGTGTACTGGCAGCCCTACAATGTGACATAATGTGAACTAGGGCAACACTATGGTTCATAAAAAAACTGGGACACTGCTATGGGGCATGACATTAATCATGACACTACTATGGTAAGGAAAATGAACTATGGCACTATTATGGGGCATACAATTAACAACTGCCTCAAAATGTCCAACACGGGGACTCGGTGATTACACAATTCCTAGTAATGGGACGGCACTCAGGTTTTTGTTTATAAGAACATTACTCAAAAAGTATACATACAGTCCAATAACGTTTCTGTGCTGGACGCACCGTCATCAGGATGCAGCACAGAATAATAAACGGCGGTGTTGTATGTCACTTGCCTTTTTGACAAACGTAATTATAAACTAAAACCTGATTGCCATCCCATTGCTTGAAAGTGTGTGTGTGTGTGTGTGTGTGTGTGTGTGTGTGTGTGTGTGTGTGTGTGTGTATATATATATATATATATATATATATATATATATATATATAGTGTGTGACGGAGTCATGATTATCTGATTCGCATCATGAAGCCCGGCCCTGACAACTGGGGGAATTGATCAGGATGCAAGAGTGCGGTTTTCTTATCTGGGAATACAGGAGAACTCCTCGAAATTAAGGAATGTCCCATACATTCTGACAGATTAGGCAAGTAAGCTAGAGAGGCGTAATATACTGCACATCACATTTAAAGTATAGGATAAAACACATCTCGCCAGCTCAGAGCTGGTTAAAGAAATAAATGATCATTTTGAAGGAGGGAAATGGACCTGTACAAATAACATGAACCCGTATCCACTTCTTTACCTCTATTTAATCCAAATCTACATAGTAAAATCTTGTTTTAGAACTACAGATGTGGCCTTCCTCGTCTAGGAGTCACATTACACGGGGCGCATAAAGTCATATGTGGCATGTGTGTATTCTGTGTGTGACTGTTGTGTGTACATCAATTTTCCAACTATTGGGCTGCCTCCTGTCACGCACACAGCTTGAGAGCATCCCTCCCTACCCTCTATCTTAACTATATCAGAGTCTTATTGACCACATGCACTCTCACTCATATGTTTACTGCTTTCCCAGCACACACATGAGAAGTAGAAGCAGAGGGCCATCATAAGTACTCTGATCTTTGTGACGCTCAGGTCCTTCTGACCTTACACACATACTGTAGAATGAAGAAATAAACATTTAGACATGATGAGAATGACTATTGTCAGAGACAAGCAAAGAGAGATAGCTTTTACAGCATTTGTTTCTATGAATTTGTGATGCATACAACAAAATCACAATATGTTGGTGTCTTTCACTATAAGCAGCAGTTATTGTGTGGTACCTTTAACTGTAAGATTATTACAGAGAAAATCTGGTGTTTTAAACATATGTAATCAGTGACACATATTATGTGGTAAGTCTGAAACAAATGACATACGTAGTATGTGGGAAGATATAGATATCTGTTGTTACCATCAAAATGTGTTTTGCAGGCCTCTGAAATACAATGTTGAAGTAGTCATAACTCAGAACTGCAATGTATGACACCTGCTGAATGTGATAAAACAATTGCAATCACTGCTATTGTGAAGGATAAATTTCTACATGACAACTTATTAATGAAATACACCCACGTTCAATCTACTAGACAAAGTAAATTATTTATCAAAACTTACTAGGAGTGCTATATAACAGGATAGTCTATGGATCAATCAGCTAATTTTAGTCTTTCACAATGTATAGACTGATACAAGGATCAGGAACCCTTTTCCTATCAAAATAATACTTACGAATACTTATGAATACTTACCTTAAACAAGTGCATACAGTGAATTGAAGAAACACTTGCATCTAATTGGCTGTGGAGGTCGCCATACAAAATGCAGATAGGGCCCTATCCATAATATTTATAATTGGTGAGGTAAACACTTACCCACTGTCAGGAATCGGCGTTCAGCGGTATCTCACGGTATCTCACTTACCAGCGCGCTGGTGCGCGGGCCTCCGGAGGTCACGCTACCTCTGTGCACCCCTGAATTCCATCTGGTGTGTACCCCACTGTGTTCCCGCCATCTGCACTGCATGGGCGCCGCCATGACACTGGCGGTCAGCTGATTCAGTAATATCCAATCCTACGCTGTGTCTGCACACATGACAATCATCCAATGGCTGCTGACCAGGGTATTATAAAGCCAGAACACCGGCTAAGTATCACTGCCTTGAACAACGCGTTGCATCCAGTGCACAGCATCTCCTGGCTCCAGTCTCCTGTGACTCCCTTGTGTCAACCCTTCCGTGGAACTATAGGTACCAGCCATCCAGTTCAGCTTCAGCTACACTCTGCTCCTACAACCGCTTGCAGTAAGAGACCCTCTCCAGGTGCTACATATCATACGCACCTGTTTGTTACTACTCTGCATCAGCACTGTGATATTCTGCATCCTGCTTAAAGTTCAGCTGTCTCCTGCAAATACCAAACCTGATTCTGTTGTTGTATGCAAGCATTGCCTATTAACTGTGTAGCTCTGTTACAAATTCCTATCGGTTTGCAGGCCGATCACCTGTATTACCAATTGCCTGAACAATCCTGTTTCAAGTCACTATCAGTTTCCAGCAGATCATCGGTATTACCAACTGCCTATACAAAACCTGTTTCAAGATACCGTTGGTTCCCAGGCCGATCATCGATATTGGCAAGTATCTGCGTTAAGCTTTGTTTCAAGTCATCGACTTCCAAGCCGACCATCGTTTATTCCAAGTTGTTATCGGTTTCCAGACCGACCTATAGTATGTGACTTTTTGCTTCCAGAGACTCTACCAGCTTCTCTTGCTGAACTGTATTTGCCATTGCTCCAATTATTTTTATTTATTTATTTTGTGCTTCAATAAACACCATTGCGTACATGCGCAGGAACTTACTACAGCCTCCTTGTTTTTTCCACCGAACCACCAATGACCCACTAGTGCCCCCTCCGGGAACAGACACAGACCTGACACCCACACCCCAATATGTATTGTATATAAATCTTTTTCGGCATACTTAGGATACTATAAGGATTATCTGAGACACAATTTTAAACAAATTATTTTATATGACAAGAGTGCCACAACCAACAAGAGTGCGCACTACCAACCAAAAAACTACCCAAATAACGTGATGAAAAATAGTTTGTTAGTTACTTCTGACATTACTGAATTTCTGTGCTGACTCTCCTTTGTGTTTACCATCTGCTTACATCTAAATGGATATTCTGATAAGGATTCAGAACCCTCTCATTAATTTGCACAGATGGAATCGCAGACAGTAACCACATGAGACTGCATAGGCACAGGTAGGAAATGCATAATTCACAAACTTAGATCATGTTAGCAGGACAGAGATGTGTTACATATTCAGTGCTGCTATAGCACTAATCAAAGCCTGTTTCACATGAATACATCAGAGAAATGGAAAATAAGTGCAGACGTGACTTAATTACATTAAAACAATATAAGATAAATTTAGAAATATGTTGTTCAATTTAATAAGCAGTCTGTCTACAGGGAGAGCCGTAAGGGAATATGGTTTCTAACCTGACTTGGATTCATTTGGGGAGGGCTGTCCTTGACTCCAGGCCCTAGCCCTGGGATTAGTGCAGAGCTGTCTCTATTTACTAACCAGCTGTAAAACACAAGTGTCAGGTCTAAACTTACAGCATTTGCTTTAATAAATGGCTGCATAGTACACAGCACACAAATTCTCAGAGGCTGCTGAAAGGGAATACGGGAATATGAATTTAAAGGCCCATACACACTGATGTGGAAGAACTTTGTCAGCCAATAGTCACACTTTCATGAAGCACAAAAACACAAATGCAAGGTCGACAGAAAAAGTCCCACACTTCTAGTCTAACCTGCTTCCTGCTGTCCTTAGCCTTGCCAGATTCATGCTGTCCCTAGCTCAAACAGATTCATGCTGTCCCTAGCCTAACCTGCTTCCTGCTGTCCCTAGCCTAACCTGCTTCCTGCTGTCCCTAGCCTAATCTGCTTCCTGCTGTCCCTAGCCTAATCTGCTTCCTGCTGTCCCTAGGCTAACCTGCTTCATGCTGTACCTACCCTAACCTGCTTCATGCTGTACCTAGCCTAACCTGCTTCATGCTGTACCTAGACTAACCAGATTCATGCTGTCCCTAGCCTAGCCAGATTCATGCTGTCCCTAGCTTAACCAGATTCATGCTGTCCCTAGCCTAATCTGCTTCATGCTGTGCTTAGCCTAACCTGCTTTCTGATGTCCCCTGCCTTGCCAACTTCTGCTGTCCCTATCCTAACCAGATTCATGCTGTCCCTAGTCTAACCTGCTTGCTGCTATTCCTAGCCTAACCTGCTTCCTGATAACCCTAGCCTAACCCGCTTCCTGCTATGAAAATAACAATTAGATTGAATAGATGTTAGTAGAACAGATAGCTTTGAACTGTGGAGAGAAGTTGCTTGTTGGTATACTGTAGGTGTTGGGATGCTCCCATGTATACACGAACACACACACACACACACACACACACACACACACACACAAGAAGGCTACAGATTGCAAGCTTTTGTGAAGGACTCTGGAGTAAAGGATTATTATTATTATTATTATTAATATTATTAAATTTTATTTATATGGTGCCACAAGTGTTTCACAGCGCCGTACATACAATATAGCACACATCAGAACAGTACAGGGTACACAGAACTTAACATTACAGAAACAGAAAAACTAAAACAGAGAACAGGTGATAATTAGCACCACAGTTCTCAGTACACACTACAGCTGAGATGTAAGGAAGCAAAAGAGTACTCAGCATTCTACTAGGGATAGTATAAATGTTCACAAGTCTCTCAACAGCTGTAATACCTCGGCTGTGTGGAATGTTAGTGTACAAACTTACAACGTCAGCTGTACACAACCATGTCTCTGAAGTAATAGGGTCAAGATTACGCAGTTTACACAAAAAAGTTGACGTGTCCTTCAAATATGTCTGCTCATTCTGAATCACTGGTTGCAGGTAATGGTCTAAGTATCTTGCTATTATTAGAGGAATAAGCATTGTGCATTCTCCTCTTAACCATTGAGAAATACTTCCTTTTTTCACTATATGCTTACTATATAGTTTTTCTTAAAGGTGATCATAAATTATTCACATACATTTTTAATGAATTATTAAAAGTTAAATTTTAACCAATAAAAATGAAATTTAACAAATGAGTGCCCCCACAAAGAGGTAAACTTCTTTATCCCAAGCCTCTTTCCTTGGGATATATTTTTTCTGTGATTAATCTGTCATAATTTTCCTCTGGGGAGCACCGCTAACAGTGTTACTTCTTAAAAAAGGATTGTTCCTATTTAGTTAATTCCTTATAGTTGGTTCTTATATATATTTTGAAACTGTATTATACACTTTTTTCGGCAGTGCAGGACGAATACTCCTTTCTTAAGTATCTTGCTACCTGGTAAAATATGGAATTACGAGCAGAAACAATTGGATGTCCCGGAGGCTTTGTCCGGTTTTTGTGCAGTTTGGGCAGGGTATATAGCACAGGGATTGTTGGTTCAGGTATCCTTAATGCCTCCATAGTTGAGGCATCAATGATTCCCTCATCAACTGCATACCTCAAACAGTCATTCAGTTCATGTTTATATAAATCAGTAGGATCTCTGTCCAATTTCTGATAAACATTTTCTTGATGTACTTGTGAGTCGAGATGGTGAGGTGTAAAGTACCTCTCTTTACATTAAGCCTACTGACTGTAACAATTTATTATTAGCTTCAAGCCATCATCCTGCTCCGCTTAAAAAGGGTCTACCGTACTCTCAGTTCTTGAGAGTACATCGCATCTGTAGTAATTTTGATGATGAATGTAAATTATTATGACCACTAAGTTCCTAGAAAGGGGATATTCCAACAATGCACTGACCAGTGCTAGGAAAAAGGCGCTCGCAGCGCCGAAGGTTAAAGAACCAGACATTTCTAGTCAGAGCCGCATAACAAAAACTATGATTTATGTGAATCAGTATACAACTGCCAGTACAGGTTGAGTATCCCATATCCAAATATTTCGAAATACGGAATATTCCGAAATACGGACTTTTTTGAGTAAGAGTGAGAAAGTGAAACCTTTGTTTTTTGATGGCTCAATGTACACAAACTTTGTTTAATAAACAACGTTATTAAAAATATTATATTAAATGACCTTCAGGCTGTGTGTATAAGGTGTATATGAAACATAAATGAATTGTGTGAATGTACACACACTTTGTTTAATGCACAAAGTTATAAAAAATATTGGCTAAAATTACCTTCAGGCTGTGTGTATAAGGTGTATATGTAACATAAATGCATCCTGTGCTTAGCTTTAGGTCCCATCACCATGATATCTCATTATGGTATGCAATTATTCCAAAATACGGAAAAATCCGATATCCAAAATACCTCTGGTCCCAAGCATTTTGGATAAGGGATACTCAACCTGTACTAGATAAATGTCAAAGTCTAAGGGTATTTGGCCTATTGTTCAAACTGACCCTGACCTACCATCTTTATCCAAGAAACGGATAATGCCTTGTTATAAACGAGGACGTAGTATTCGTGACATGATTGTGCACAGTGACATTTCTGATTTTGACTCCCAGGCACCCCAACATTTTCTTACCAAAAAATCTGGTAATTATAAATGTTTAGGGTGTACCACTTGCACATACCTAGAAACAGGAGACACTATAGTACATCCGCACTCTGGCAAACGAATCATACTGCAACATTGTTTCACATGTACCTCACGCTATGTTGTGTATTGTATCATTTGCCCCTGTGGATTATACTACATAGGGAAGACCACATGCATGTTTAAAGTACGCATGGCCCAACACAGGAGCGCTATTAAATCTGCGCTTGAAGGCAAATCATCCGAACAACCTGTTTCTAAACATTTTAAGTTACGAGGACACACTTTGTCTTCATTAAAATACAAAATTATAGACATGGTCCCGGAAAGCAGGAGACGTGGTGACAGATCTATGTGAGAAAGATGCTTTGAACAAACTGCCGTGCGCCACAGAAGCAGCCTTCTGGTCTCAAACTGGAGAAAACAAGAGTGTCGACCAGGCACTCTATGTAGATACCGTCACAAAAGTTCCCAATTGAGTCCATGGGCGCTCATACAAAAAAAGAAAAGAAAAGAACAAACATAGTGTACTTTATTTTTCACATATAATCCAATGAAGTGTATATAAGTAATTACTCGTACCCCACGGATTGGTCTACCGTTTTACAGGTAGACAAACACACTTTTCATAGGAGCTGGATATCACCAGTCTGGACTCTCTTCTATCAGGGTCTCCTTACGGATTATATCAATAGAAATGGTCTACCACATGAGCAGACAAAACAGCATAGGTTAGATGTCAAATACAGGTGTCCCTGGAACCAGCTGTCCAGATCACATGGAAAGGTTTCCACACCGTCTCCCCACCTACAGTCCTCCTGCCGAAGCATTTCAACACGTATTGTGTCTTTATCAAGGCATATTGGAGGATTAAAATGACCAAGTATTTATACCCCACTTAGACCCACCCATTAAACATCCTATTACCAGACATGGATCATCTAAAACTAAAATTCCTATTGCATCTACAATTTATTCCCCATAATCCATTTCTTGCTTTCTTATGTATCACACATCTCCCGCTCCGGCCGGCAGTCACATGACCGGAAGTTCGGCTTTGTTGCCCGGAAGTCGTCATCCCAGAGTGCCGCAATGTCATTTCCGGGAGTGATCCTCCGTGCATCAGACACCAATGTCCGCCCACTGCACGCGGATGTCATAGTGCTGTGGCTTCACTTAGCCTCCCGGAAGTGTCCCGTCCTTCTCTTATTGTCAATCCGCTCCTCCACAACACAGTCAATGGAAGCATCGTAACAGTCCTTGATTCAAATACATATATCTCCACAGTAGTGTCCCATGTGCAAATAGAAATTTTCCTCAAAGATAGAGAATAAGAGCTTAAGTCAAAGATAATATTATATAGACACTCATAAAATATCATTATCATGAAAAAAATTAAAAAAATTCTAAAAAACAAAAAATTTTTAGAAACAAATTTTTCATACACATGTTTAAAACGATAAATAATTTAAAATAAGGAGATAATTAACTAATTTAAAAACCATTTTTATTCAAAATCCTTGTTCAATCCTTTAGGAGCAAGAGTCTTACAATTAAAAATCATAGTTATCTCATTCCGTGCCAGTTTAGATGCTAAATCATTCCCCCTAATATCACCAGTAACATGTTTCAGGCCATAAATTTTTTTTATCTGAGATGCATCACACCCATGAGATTCTCTAAAGTGTGCCGAGAGAACATGTGTCTCCATGCCCTTCCCAATATTTCTCAAATGCTCTCCCAGCCTAACTTTTAGGGGTCTACTTGTACGTCCTATATAAAATTTATTACAGGTGCATTCGATACAATACACTATGTTGGACGTGTGACACGTGATGAACTCTGATATTTTAATTTTCTTATTATTAATTTCTACCTCTGTCTTTTTCATCCCAAAAGTATTCTTTACTTTTTTACAGCCCATACATGACCCACATCTGTAAAAGCCTGTATTCAAAGTTCTCAAGGCTTTAGGTGAAGTGGGGCATAGACTCTGCACTAATTTGGTTTTAAGGTTCGCAGCCCGTCTGAAAAAACAGATGGGCTTTTCAGGTAGATCTCCTCCTATTATTGGATCTTTTTTTAGGACTCGCCAATGCTTCTTAAAAATCTGTTGTACCTTATTATGTTGTGACGAAAAATTAGTAGTAAATGCACATTTGAACTTCTCCTTTTTATTGTTCTTGACCAATGGTTTACCTAAAATTGTTGTTCTATCAAGATCGGAGGCTTCCTGAAGTGCAAAACTAGTTTTCTCTTTATCATATCCGCTTTTATTAAAACATTGACTCATTTCCCCTGCCTGTTCTAGGAAAACTTCCTTATCGGAGCAGTTCTTCCTCAATCTTCTGAACTGCCCTGAAGGTATGGAATCTAGCCATCGATCATGATGACAACTATCCCTATTGATAAAAGATCTAGAATCAGTGGGCTTAATAAAATTCTTTGTCTTTAAAACTCCCTCTTCCACATAAATGGTTAAGTCTAAGAAATTAACATGTGTATGACTTATTTCAAAGGTAAGAACAATACTTTTATCATTGTTATTTAAAAAAGTGCAAAAGAGGTCTAACTGATCTTTATCAACCTTCCAAATAAAAAATATCATTGATATATCTTCGCCAGGACACTAAGTTCGCCCCAAAGGTGTTGTTGGTCCAAATGGAGGTATCTTCCCATTCCCCCATAAAAATATTAGCATAACTGGGGGCGAACCTAGTGCCCATGGCGGTACCCCTCTTTTGTATATAAAATTCCTCTTTAAAAATAAAATAGTTGTTCATAAGAATAAAATTGATTCCATCCATAATAAAATTAATCATACTAGGGTCTATAGTGGACTGTTTCAATTTATTACTCACCGCCTCCACCCCTTGTTTGTGTTCAATAATAGTGTATAACGAACTCACGTCCGACGTCACTAAATAAAAATCCTCTTTCCACTCTATCATCGGTAAAAGATTAAGGACATCACCTGTATCTTTCAAATAAGATTTGTTGGTTAAAACCAATGGTTGGAGATAAGAATCAATAAATAAGGACAAGTTGGCGGTGAGAGAGTCCACCCCAGAAACTATTGGGCGTCCGGGTGGATTAGTGGCATTTTTATGTACCTTGGGCAGGATATAAATAGTGGGTATAATAGGACAATCAATTAATAAAAACTTCAACGCCATATCCGTGATTGTGCCCTTTTTTCTATAACTCTCTACCAAGGTTTGTAATTGTGAACCAAATTTCTTGGTTGGATCCCCTCTGATCTTTTTGTAGGTACCTATATCATTTAATTGTCAGGTCACATCCGCCTCATAGTTATTCCTGTCCATAAGCACTACGGCCCCACCCTTATCGGCTGGCTTGATAATTAACTCCTTCTTCTTAGACAGGGTTTCAAGAACCCGTCTTTCCTTAAAGGTCAGATTATATTTTACCTTATGGGAATCTAATTTCTCTAGATCTTCCAGGACCAAAGCACTGAAAGATTCCAAGAAACACCCCTTCAAATGAGAAGGAAAAAAGGTGGATCTCGGTTTGAAAGGCAAAATTTCTGAAACTTCATCCACTATATTTTCATTGGATTTCAACTTACATTTTTTTTTTAAAGTCAACTTTCTTATGAATTTCTGAATATCTATAAAATTATTGAATTGATCAATTTTAGTGGAGGGAGAGAATTTGAGTCCCTTCTCCAGGAGTGTACGTTCCTCCTTTAACAGAAGATGCGAACTCAAATTAAAGAAAAAAAATTAGAGGTGTTTCTTAATTTATATTATATACAAATAATAACAGTATTACTGAGGATATTGCTTCATATATATTAGTGGAAAACCCCTCCATACCGGTGCTATATGCACTGCCAAAGGTGCATAAGAGTTTAAGTAAACCCCCGGGCCGCCCCATTGTAGCCGGGGTGAATTCGGTAACTGCAAATCTCTCTTGTTATTTGGACCATCAACTTCAACCACTAGTAGTGACAACGAGATCCTACTTAAAGGACACTATATCCATCGTTAACAAACTAGCTATGATCGAATGGGAACCAGGATATTTGTTGGTTACAGCGGATGTTGCAGCACTGTACACCAATATCTGTCATGCTGATGGCTTAGAAGGTGTTAAATTCTACTTAGAAAAGAGTGAACATAGCACCACATACAAACAATTCATATTGGAGGGTATATCCATGATCTTAACCAATAATTATTTTTGGTATGGTGGTGACTTTTATTTGCAGTGTACAGGCACTGCGATGGGTACCAGGCTGGCACCAAGCTATGCCAATCTGTTCATGGCCCACTGGGAGGAGTCGGCGGTGTGGACGGATTGGCGGGCGGCTGCCGGCCTGGTACTTTATAATCGTTATATAGATGACGTTATTTTTATTTGGAGAGGAGGTAGAGCCTCTCTTGACCTTTTTTGTGAAGGGTTAAATAATAATGATCGCAATATAAAATTAGCCTTCACAATTAGTGACACCACCGTAAACTTTTTAGATTTAACCATTTATGTGGAGAACAACCATATCTATACCAAAAATTATAGCAAACCCACCGACTGTAATTCTTATATTGATATGAGCAGTAATCATCATAGTAATTGGTTGTCTAGTATTCCTAACAGCCAATTCCAAAGACTACGTCGGAACTGGCAGTACGGATGGTGTAATGGTTAGCATTACTGCCTCACAGCACTGAGGTCATGGGTTCGATTCCCACCATGGCCCAACTGTGTGGAGTTTGTATATTCTCCCCGTACTTGCGTGGGTTTCCTCCGGGTACTCCGGTTTCCTCCCACAATCCAAAAATATACTGGTAGGTTAATTGGATCCCAACAAAATTAACCCTAGCATGAATGTGTGTGCGTGTACATGTGGTAGGGAATATAGATTGTAAGCTCCACTGGGGCAGGGACTGATGTGAATGGCCAAATATTCTCTGGAAAGTGCTGCGGAATATGTGTGCGCTATATAAATAACTGGTAATAAATAATAAAAATAATAACTGTACAGATGTTAATGTTTTTGACCAACAGGCTGTCGGAATGAAACATCATTTTGTCAGCAAAGGATATAAAGAAATGGCTCTGGATAAGACCATCAGTAGATGTAGAGATTTGGATAGGGACACCATCTTAAAGAATACAAGAAGGGATATACCAGATAAGAAATATGGAGTACCCTTTATATCCAAATACACTAATCATCATAGAGAGATGGAGAGTATTATAAAAAGACACTGGGGAATACTTCAGGCGGACTCCGGTCTAAAGGAGTACATCGCTGAAACCCCTCGTTTTATATATAGAAGAGCGGACAATCTTAAAGATATTTTAGTGAATAGCGCTATAGAAACCCCTAAGCCCAGTATGCCAATTATAACTAAGGGTTTTCATAGATGTGGGGAATGTGCAATGTGCAAAGCCTGCAAAACAGAAAGAAAGATTGTAGAAGTAACATCAAGCAGTAATAACAAGAGAGAGAGGATTGACACCTTTATTACATGTAATAGCAAATATGTAATTTATTTGTTAGAATGTCAGTGCAACAAGCAATACATCGGCCGAACGACACGCCCACTAAAAGATAGGCTGACAGAACATGTCAGGAATATCAGACGGGGCTATGAAAACCACAATGTGTCAATGCATTTTAAGACCGCACATAATTGCGACCCAAAATATATCAAAATGTTTGCAGGGATAAAAATTGCAAGATGCAACTGGAGGACTAGTGATAGATCTGTCAGACTTGCAAAGTTGGAAATGCAAACGATTTTTGAGATGAGAACCTTGTTACCTGATGGCCTTAATAAAGACTTTGAGACCAAATGGTTTTTATAATGACCATCACTAATAATTGTCTCCTTTTTCCTTTTCTCTTCCCCTATGCATATGGAGCCCATCCATGGAGGAATAGTATGAATGGGAATGAAATGCTAGCATAGTTTTTATTGTATGTTTTTTTAGTATTTATTGTTAATTAAACATATGCTTTTTACTATTTATTTACTATTGTGCAAATTACCATGTATATTGTATTTGCTGAATATGTACACGAATGTCAATGTAATAGTGAAACATATAATGGTCTGAATGGGTGTGTGATTGAATTTAAAACTATCCGCCTACAATGACCTCATTGAGAATGATCCAATCAGAACCCAATTAAGAGCATATAAGGAAGATCCGGATCTACTACAGTGTATCTTGAGAAAGGGGGCGGACCCCCGAAACCGGTTGATGCTGTAGTGACGTGGGAGCTGATCCAGGAGAGAGCCGCAACTTACCCGCACGCCTGAGGCTGTTTGCCGTTACAGCGGACTGAGATATTCCGGACATCTCAGTGGTGAAGCACAGCCTCTGTCTGGGAGCGGGTATGCGTTCCGTGTTCTCCTTCTTTTTTAAAGAAAAATTTGTTACATCTTTTTGAATAAATTCCCTAAGGGGTACTTCTTTTTATCCATTTGTGATTGGTCTGTTGGAGTCCTGAATCCTGATGACACCAGATGGGATTAAGGAATACAAAGATACCTTTCAGTGAACGGTATTGGTTTTTTTAAAGTGAGTGTCAGTTTCACAGTGAGCACAGCAAAAAACAGGGATTCTGTTTAAACCGATCTCACTACTGACAATCAGCTGGATATCAAGTTTGCATAACGATTACCAACTGCTCTAATTAATGCTCTCTATATCATATGCTTTTTCACTAATTATCCACTAAGCTATTTATTAGAGCTTGTATTACTGCCCATTTTTATGTACAAAGGATAGAAGTTTGCATAACGATTACCAACTGCTCTAATTAATGCTCTCTATATCATATGCTTTTTCACTAATTATCCACTAAGCTATTTGTTAGAGCTTGGATTACTGCCCATTTTTATGTACAAAGGATAGAATAATCCTTTTTGTGTTTTATATATAGACACTATCCGGATTTTAAGGGTTTTTCAGCGCTGTACACTCCTCTCCAAATCTCTTTTTTGTGCAGTGTTAACTACAGGTGTTGGTGTATACCTGGGATTGGAGTTGAGCAGCTGATTACCAGCGCTGTGAGGGGGAATAATTTCTGTTTTCATCCTGTGCTATATACCCTGCCCAAACTGCACAAAAACCGGACAAAGCCTTCGGGACGTCCAATTGTTTCTGCTCGTAATTCCATATTTTACCAGGTAGCAAGATACTTAGACCATTACCTCAACCAGTGATTCAGAATGAGCAGACATATTTGAAGGACACGTCAACTTTTTTGTGTAAACTGCGTAATCTTGACCCTATTACTTCAGAGACATGGTTGTGTACAGCTGACGTTGTACGTTTATACACTAACATTCCACACAGCCGAGGTATTACAGCTGTTGAGAGCTTGATTAGCAACAATACACTGTACAATGGTCCAGATAAATCTCTATTTGTGAAATTACTACAATTGTTTCTCACACGTAACTACTTCCTATTCAACAAGGAATATTACTTACAAACTATTGGCTGTGCCATGGGGTCTCCGGTCGCACCGGCCTATGCCAATGCCTTTATGTTCAAAGTTGAACATGATCTGTTCTTTGGTAAACCTGAATATGCAAGCTAAATCATTTTCTACACCAGGTACATAGATTACGTGTTCCTCCTTTGGCGAGGCACGAGGTGTGAGTTTTTGAGCATGATGGCTGACATTAATACCCAAGATAACAATATCAAATTTACTTTTGATATTCAGGAGAAAGATATACATTTTCTTGATGTACTTGTGAGTCGAGATGGTGAGGTGTTAAGTACCTCTCTTTACAATAAGCCTACTGACTGTAACAATTTATTATTAGCTTCAAGCCATCATCCTGCTCCGCTTAAAAAGGGTCTACCGTAATCTCAGTTCTTGAGAGTACATCGCATCTGTAGTAATTTTGATGATGAATGTAAACAGCTTGATATTATGACCACTAAGTTCCTAGAAACTGGATATTCCAACAATGCACTGACCAGTGCTAGGAAAAAGGCGCTCACAGCGCCGAAGGTTAAAGAACTAGACATTTCTAGTCAGAGCCGCATAACCAATACTATGATTTATGTGAATCAGTATACAACTGCCAGTACTAGATTAATGTCAAAGGCGAAAGGTATTTGGCCTATTGTTCAAACTGAACCTGACCTACCATCTTTATCCAAGAAACGGATAATGCCTTGTTATAAACATGGACGGAGTATTCGTGACATGATTGTGCACAGTGACATTTCTGATTTTGACTCCCAGGCACCCCAACATTTTCTTACCAAAAAATCTGGTAATTATAAATGTTTAGGGTGTACCACTTGCACATACCTAGAAACAGGAGACACTATAGTACATCCGCACTCTGGCAAACGAATCAAACTGCAACATTGTTTCACATGTACCTCACCATATGTGGTGTATTGTATCATTTGCCCCTGTGGATTATACTACATAGGGAAGACCACATGCATGTTTAAAGTACGCATGGCCCAACACAGGAGCGCTATTAAATCCGCGCTTGAAGGCAAACCATCCGAACAACCTGTTTCTAAACATTTTAAGTTACGAGGACACACTTTGTCTTCATTAAAATGCAAAATGATAGACATGGTCCCGGAAAGCTTGAGACGTGGTGACAGATCTAGGCTCCTGCTACAAAGGGAAGCACAGTGGATTGACAGGCTCAACACTAACACCTAAGGGGTTAAATGAAACACTTTCTTACAGCAGTTTTCTGTGATGTTTTTCTTCATCTCTACATGTTGTTTTCATTAATTGATCTAATTGATCCCCCCTGGTTAACCATTTAAGTCAATTGTGATGTGGTGTTGTATAATCACCCCGATTGCTATACTCATATATAATCTTTGATATAACTTGTTGCATTTTATCCTGTGGATGATCATTGTATTTACAAAGTATCGTTTGAATATTAAACGTCATTCATTCATTTCCATGTCTGTAGTGTGGTGAAGGGTTAACACTCTCTTGTTACGTAATTAGTCCATGCTGCATGACATCAGCGGAAGTCTAACTCTGGGGCTTCCTGGACTGCACTGCACCTGGTGATTTCATTTGTTATATAGGTAAGACTTGTTCTGTTGTATGTATAAATATGCCTGACGAAGGTTTGTGATTAAAACCGAAACGTTGCACATCAAAATCGGGAGACTGGACCCGTTTATTTGAATTAAGTCCTTGAGTGCCGCTTCATTGTGCTTATATCTTCAACCTGCAAAGTTGATTTAGAGGGCATCGGGCAAGCTGACTGTGATGTTTATTTCATGAGTGCCGAATACAAATACTATTTATATATATATATATATATATATATATATATATATATATAGAGAGAGATGGGGATGGGGGCACCAGCGACCGACGGTGTCAGAGATATATATTTAAAGATATTTAAAAAGAAGTGGCTGGATACAGTTTTAAGATTAAAAATTAAAATTACATTTATTTATAATAAGAATTGGGATATCAGACAATAAAAATGTAGGGTAAAAATGACATAAAAAGAGAACTGAGAAGGATAAAATAAGAAAAAAAATGCATAAAACATAAAACATAAAAATAAAATATAAAATACCGAGTATCAAGGTCTAATATAATAAAAGAATGGTGCTTATCTTTTAAAAAAATGGAGGGTCAGTTAGAGGTACTCCCAACGCGTTTCGTCCGTTCAGACTTCTTCAAGGGGTTAGGTACTAATGAACAAGTGATCAAAGGACCTATTTATAGCTAGTGCAAGTGTTAATTGATGCGTGTGACATCACTTCCTGTTAAAAACGTCCGTTTTGTTTAGGCACACAAATCTAGATTTAAATACATTAGATGGAATGGGCTTATGATTTGGAGTCCACAGATTATGGTTCAGGTGAAAAACGAGTCCTACAAATGGGGTTACTGGCGTGTTAAAGTGTCCGTGACGCGTTACGCGTCACTTCCGCCCCGTTTCCGGTATCCGTCTCATCAATGTGCGCATGCGCGACATGCCGCACTTCCGGTTTCGGTGTCTGGCTGTGTCACACTTCCGTCCGCGCAAACTGCTGGCAAACGTCACGCTTCCTGTCAGGGCGGGTGCAGTCGGCTCACTTTGTTCTTAATGGTTATGTGGAAGCTGTCAATCAAGCGGCGGCCATCTTAATGGAGTTTCTAAGTTTACAGACGCATTTTTACATAATACCAGCGATGTCTCCATGGAAACGGATACCACATATAAAAATAAAAACATATGTTAGAACACCATATTGATACAGGTTAAAATAAAATTGCGCTACAAATTTTTATATATTAGATATAAATGGTATTTTATCTCTCAATAGTTTAAGCAGGATTATTATATGCTCGGTATCAACACATACATTAGGAGTTATTTATGGTTATTGTAGTTCTTATGGTTATTACTGTTCTCACTATAAATTATCAGTGCAGTGGATATAAAAAATAAGATTATAAGTGCCTATTAAAATATTCCATTTTGTTTTAATTTAATTTGGTGGTCCATTCACAGTGAGGTGCATAGGAATACTGAGGTGTGTGTATATATACACACAATATCCATGTGTACACTAGCAACACATTGAAGAAAGGAATATTCAACCTATCAACACACGATTTAACTGACTCAGAACAATCCCTGCTCAGCAAAGGATTGTCATTTGCACCTACGGAAGGATTAAATAAATTTGAAACCTTCATTGACCTTAACAAATTTGTGCGCAAACTTACACTAAAAAGACATTTCCTAAGGAAAGAGAATGCCGCCATATCTAATTACGAAGCAAGGTCGAAATCCGGACTAAAACCTAAAAGTAAATACTATCCGGTGGAATCAAGAGGAAGTAACATCAGTATCTTCTACGACTTGGTGAAAAAAGACCTATGCGAGACAGAGCCCACACCTATTACGAAGAAAAATCTCCACAACAGAGAAATAGAAGCGATGAAAAATCTTCAAAAGAACAAGCACATTGTTATAAAACCGGCTGACAAAGGGGGGGGGTTGGTTGTAATGGACAGAGATAAGTATGTCCAAGAAGCACAGAGACTCCTAGGAGATAACCACTCCTATACGATATTACCAGGTGACCCGAAGGATGCTTTTATAGAAGAACTCCGATCACTACTTGTAAAGGGTCTGAGAAATGGTATCATCACCAAGGATGAATTTTCATTTTTAATGCAATCTAACCCCGTTACCCCCATATTTTATTTCTTACCGAAAATACATAAATGCCTAACCAACCCACCAGGGAGACCTATTGTTGCAGGGATAGACTCCCTAACTTCAAACTTGTCTAAATATGTGGATGTTTTTTTAAATCCATACGTTAAGGAACTACCTTCTTTTCTACAAGATACAACTACAGTATTGAATGAGGTCAACAAGATTGTATGGAAAGACTCTTATCTGTGGATAACTATTGATGTTCAGTCATTATACACCTGCATTGAACATCTAAAAGGCATTGAAGCAAGTCGGGAATATTTGAATAAAGACCTCTCTCTCACAGAAACTCATAGGAATTTTATCTGCGAATTAATTTTATTCATTTTAAGCCGGAATTATTTTAAATTTTTAGATAAATTTTACTTGCAAAGGTGTGGCACCGCAATGGGCACGATTTTCGCACCAAGCTTCGCTAATTTATTTATGGGACAGTGGGAAGAGAAATACATGTACACTGCGCAACAGTTTAAGGATTCCGTCGTACTGTATAAAAGATACATCGACGACATCCTAATAATTTGGGACGGAACCTCTGAGTCATTCATGGACTTTTTTAAGATCTTACAAATCAACGATTTTAATCTTTCTTTTACCTGTAATATTAACAAAAACTCTATTGAATTTTTGGACCTGGTTTTAAAAGGCGAAGAAGGGACGATCACCACCAAGAACTACATCAAAGAGGTTGACATGAATAGCTATCTTCACTATAAGAGCAACCACGCAAAGAAATGGAGAAATAATATCCCATACTCGCAATTCCACAGAATCCGGAGAAATTGCAATAAAACGGATGACTGTGAAGAACAACTAGCACTTTACAGGAAAAGATTCGAAGAAAAGAGATACCCCAAAGCAATATTAGATGAGGCTATTGTGAAGACCAGAAACCTCGAAAGGGACAACCTTCTTACATACAAGGAGAAAAATGACAAACACGAGTCAGTCTCATTTATAACTACATATAACGGTCACGAGAACAATATCAGAAATTCATTAAGATCCCATTGGGACATTTTACTAATGGATCCCATCCTTAAGAAAATCCTCCCCCCCCACCCAGAGCTTATCTTTCGAAAATCAAAGAACCTGAAAGACATTCTCGCTCCTAGTCTGCTACGGGAACTACCCCCAGAAACCAATCATCAATCTCTTCCAAAATGTATTGGTGCATATAAATGCGGACACTGCAACGTGTGTAAATTTTTAAATCCCAATAGAAGAACCTTCAGTGACACAGAAAACTCCCAGGAGTTCAAAATTAAGGAGTTCATGAACTGTAACAGTACATCAGTTATATACTTATTGGAATGCACTTGCCATAAAAAATATGTGGGAAAAACTAAAAGGACATTAAAAATCAGGATGCAGGAACATATAAGGAGTATTAAGAATAAACTGGAGACACATCTGCTATACAGACATTTTAAATCTGAACACAACTCCAATCCAGAGGAACTTTCCTTCAAGGCCATAGAACACGTCGGGAGCGGCGAAAGAGGTGGCGACCTAGCAAAGAAACTGTCCCAGAGGGAAATGTATTGGATCTTCCAATTGAAAACCACACATCCCATGGGTTTTAACGAAGGATACGAAATAGCACCGTTCCTATGAAAGAAGCTCCCGTGATCCTACGCCTGGTTCTTAAGCTCTCGTTCCAACCTTTTACACTCTTTTAGCACCTTATTTGTATAGCACTATAAGCACTTTAATTGTAAACACTATGTACTGTGTAGCATGTCAATGTTTCTAATAAAAAACGAATTACTGTTTATCTGAGTCACTTCACCACAAGATACAGTCATACCACACTGGTATACGCCCAATCTCGACCGATCTTGGAAGCTAAGCAGTGTAGGGCCCAACCAGTACCAAATGGGGAACCATCTGCGAAGATTGGGTACTGTATACGGTGGGCCATGGTGAACCACTAACAGTTGCCTGAATATTGACTCACTAATGGTCCAGTAGTTCACAATCCACCTATGGACAATTTTCTAATAACAACCACATTCTGTCTTAAACACGGGCACGATTAAAAATTCACAACACGTATAGCTAAATATGGCTAATAACTCACATACACACATCTGTGTGTACACATGGATATTGTGTGTATATATACACACACCTCAGTATTCCTATGCACCTCACTGTGAATGGACCACCAAATTAAATTAAAACAAAATGGAATATTTTAATAGGCACTTATAATCTTATTTTTTATATCCACTGCACTGATAATTTATAGTGAGAACAGTAATAACCATAAGAACTACAATAACCATAAATAACTCCTAATGTATGTGTTGATACCGAGCATATAATAATCCTGCTTAAACTATTGAGAGATAAAATACCATTTATATCTAATATATAAAAATTTGTAGCGCAATTTTATTTTAACCTGTATCAATATGGTGTTCTAACATATGTTTTTATTTTTATATGTGGTATCCGTTTCCATGGAGACATCGCTGGTATTATGTAAAAATGCGTCTGTAAACTTAGAAACTCCATTAAGATGGCCGCCGCTTGATTGACAGCTTCCACATAACCATTAAGAACAAAGTGAGCCGACTGCACCCGCCCTGACAGGAAGCGTGACGTTTGCCAGCAGTTTGCGCGGACGGAAGTGTGACACAGCCAGACACCGAAACCGGAAGTGCGGCATGTCGCGCATGCGCACATTGATGAGACGGATACCGGAAACGGGGCGGAAGTGACGCGTAACGCGTCACGGACACTTTAACACGCCAGTAACCCCATTTGTAGGACTCGTTTTTCACCTGAACCATAATCTGTGGACTCCAAATCATAAGCCCATTCCATCTAATGTATTTAAATCTAGATTTGTGTGCCTAAACAAAACGGACGTTTTTAACAGGAAGTGATGTCACACGCATCAATTAACACTTGCACTAGCTATAAATAGGTCCTTTGATCACTTGTTCATTAGTACCTAACCCCTTGAAGAAGTCTGAACGGACGAAACGCGTTGGGAGTACCTCTAACTGACCCTCCATTTTTTTAAAAGATAAGCACCATTCTTTTATTATATTAGACCTTGATACTCGGTATTTTATATTTTATTTTTATGTTTTATGTTTTATGCATTTTTTTTCTTATTTTATCCTTCTCAGTTCTCTTTTTATGTCATTTTTACCCTACATTTTTATTGTCTGATATCCCAATTCTTATTATAAATAAATGTAATTTTAATTTTTAATCTTAAAACTGTATCCAGCCACTTCTTTTTAAATATCTTTAAATATATATCTCTGACACCGTCGGTCGCTGGTGCCCCCATCCCCATCTCTCTATCCATAAATCTGAGGCAGCTTATCACTGCCTTAATTTACTTGGGGGATAGCAGACACCTTAAATACTTTAAGGAGTGTCCACAAATTGTATACATAGCCTTATTCATTTTCCATTCACATACACCTGTGGCGCCATACTACCACCATTCCACTTTACCCGATATATTTTGTAAGGCAGCCTGGTGATTGTGTATAGAATTTTTTAGAATGTTCAGAGTTAATGAACGCACCACTAAACGCAATGAATGGTGCCAGAAAATATTTAATGAAGAAGTACAGACTAACTCTCTACCCCCATCAGGCGATTTGGACGACCTATTCTGGGGAATGGAACGTTTATTGGCGAAAGAGATCAAAAATTGGTGGGATATAAAGGGACTAGAGCATTATATAGAAGTCGATCGAGTACCAAGAGGACTGAGGATTTTGAAACAACCTACCTTGGGAAATATGGATCCTGAATTTATTGAAAAATGGGACTCCATCTTACACACATGTTCCATCAATTTGATGAAACTTTTAATTAGCGAAAGGAGGAAGAACGCCACAGCTCTAGAAAAAGACATCAAAGAAAGAGAGGCTGAACTGGAACCCCACAAAGATAAGGAAGATTACCGGATAAACGAAAACGTTCTCAATAAAAAACTTGAACGTATCGAGGAGGAGGTCATACGAGGGAAGGAGAAAAAATTTCTCAGAGATAAAAGGGATTATGAACAAGGAACTATTAAGAATTGGAGCAGATTCAATACCTTTGAGAAACAACAGAAAACGGATCAAAGGTATCAATGGAAAACAGTACCACAAAGAAGGAGACCATCACGAAGAGATGAATCACCAAGAACACCAAACACTAGAACAACAAACAGATTCACTGCCTTGAATCGTTTGAAATCCAGCAATGAACAGGATTTTTTATCCTCAAGACAAGGAGCAAGGCCCAAAGCTCCTCCGAAAAGCACAATACAAGAAGACGTGAAACATGCCTCCCCACTCAAAAGAAGGTTTGCAGACATAGAGGAAAACGGGGCGGTAGGAGGGAAAGAATTCAAAAGGAGAAATCTATAACTAGCAACACATTGAAGAAAGGAATATTCAACCTATCAACACACGATTTAACTGACTCAGAACAATCCCTGCTCAGCAAAGGATTGTCATTTGCACCTACGGAAGGATTAAATAAATTTGAAACCTTCATTGACCTTAACAAATTTGTGCGCAAACTTACACTAAAAAGACATTTCCTAAGGAAAGAGAATGCCGCCATATCTAATTACGAAGCAAGGTCGAAATCCGGACTAAAACCTAAAAGTAAATACTATCCGGTGGAATCAAGAGGAAGTAACATCAGTATCTTCTACGACTTGGTGAAAAAAGACCTATGCGAGACAGAGCCCACACCTATTACGAAGAAAAATCTCCACAACAGAGAAATAGAAGCGATGAAAAATCTTCAAAAGAACAAGCACATTGTTATAAAACCGGCTGACAAAGGGGGGGGGTTGGTTGTAATGGACAGAGATAAGTATGTCCAAGAAGCACAGAGACTCCTAGGAGATAACCACTCCTATACGATATTACCAGGTGACCCGAAGGATGCTTTTATAGAAGAACTCCGATCACTACTTGTAAAGGGTCTGAGAAATGGTATCATCACCAAGGATGAATTTTCATTTTTAATGCAATCTAACCCCGTTACCCCCATATTTTATTTCTTACCGAAAATACATAAATGCCTAACCAACCCACCAGGGAGACCTATTGTTGCAGGGATAGACTCCCTAACTTCAAACTTGTCTAAATATGTGGATGTTTTTTTAAATCCATACGTTAAGGAACTACCTTCTTTTCTACAAGATACAACTACAGTATTGAATGAGGTCAACAAGATTGTATGGAAAGACTCTTATCTGTGGATAACTATTGATGTTCAGTCATTATACACCTGCATTGAACATCTAAAAGGCATTGAAGCAAGTCGGGAATATTTGAATAAAGACCTCTCTCTCACAGAAACTCATAGGAATTTTATCTGCGAATTAATTTTATTCATTTTAAGCCGGAATTATTTTAAATTTTTAGATAAATTTTACTTGCAAAGGTGTGGCACCGCAATGGGCACGATTTTCGCACCAAGCTTCGCTAATTTATTTATGGGACAGTGGGAAGAGAAATACATGTACACTGCGCAACAGTTTAAGGATTCCGTCGTACTGTATAAAAGATACATCGACGACATCCTAATAATTTGGGACGGAACCTCTGAGTCATTCATGGACTTTTTTAAGATCTTACAAATCAACGATTTTAATCTTTCTTTTACCTGTAATATTAACAAAAACTCTATTGAATTTTTGGACCTGGTTTTAAAAGGCGAAGAAGGGACGATCACCACCAAGAACTACATCAAAGAGGTTGACATGAATAGCTATCTTCACTATAAGAGCAACCACGCAAAGAAATGGAGAAATAATATCCCATACTCGCAATTCCACAGAATCCGGAGAAATTGCAATAAAACGGATGACTGTGAAGAACAACTAGCACTTTACAGGAAAAGATTCGAAGAAAAGAGATACCCCAAAGCAATATTAGATGAGGCTATTGTGAAGACCAGAAACCTCGAAAGGGACAACCTTCTTACATACAAGGAGAAAAATGACAAACACGAGTCAGTCTCATTTATAACTACATATAACGGTCACGAGAACAATATCAGAAATTCATTAAGATCCCATTGGGACATTTTACTAATGGATCCCATCCTTAAGAAAATCCTCCCCCCCCACCCAGAGCTTATCTTTCGAAAATCAAAGAACCTGAAAGACATTCTCGCTCCTAGTCTGCTACGGGAACTACCCCCAGAAACCAATCATCAATCTCTTCCAAAATGTATTGGTGCATATAAATGCGGACACTGCAACGTGTGTAAATTTTTAAATCCCAATAGAAGAACCTTCAGTGACACAGAAAACTCCCAGGAGTTCAAAATTAAGGAGTTCATGAACTGTAACAGTACATCAGTTATATACTTATTGGAATGCACTTGCCATAAAAAATATGTGGGAAAAACTAAAAGGACATTAAAAATCAGGATGCAGGAACATATAAGGAGTATTAAGAATAAACTGGAGACACATCTGCTATACAGACATTTTAAATCTGAACACAACTCCAATCCAGAGGAACTTTCCTTCAAGGCCATAGAACACGTCGGGAGCGGCGAAAGAGGTGGCGACCTAGCAAAGAAACTGTCCCAGAGGGAAATGTATTGGATCTTCCAATTGAAAACCACACATCCCATGGGTTTTAACGAAGGATACGAAATAGCACCGTTCCTATGAAAGAAGCTCCCGTGATCCTACGCCTGGTTCTTAAGCTCTCGTTCCAACCTTTTACACTCTTTTAGCACCTTATTTGTATAGCACTATAAGCACTTTAATTGTAAACACTATGTACTGTGTAGCATGTCAATGTTTCTAATAAAAAACGAATTACTGTTTATCTGAGTCACTTCACCACAAGATACAGTCATACCACACTGGTATACGCCCAATCTCGACCGATCTTGGAAGCTAAGCAGTGTAGGGCCCAACCAGTACCAAATGGGGAACCATCTGCGAAGATTGGGTACTGTATACGGTGGGCCATGGTGAACCACTAACAGTTGCCTGAATATTGACTCACTAATGGTCCAGTAGTTCACAATCCACCTATGGACAATTTTCTAATAACAACCACATTCTGTCTTAAACACGGGCACGATTAAAAATTCACAACACGTATAGCTAAATATGGCTAATAACTCACATACACACATCTGTGTGTACACATGGATATTGTGTGTATATATACACACACCTCAGTATTCCTATGCACCTCACTGTGAATGGACCACCAAATTAAATTAAAACAAAATGGAATATTTTAATAGGCACTTATAATCTTATTTTTTATATCCACTGCACTGATAATTTATAGTGAGAACAGTAATAACCATAAGAACTACAATAACCATAAATAACTCCTAATGTATGTGTTGATACCGAGCATATAATAATCCTGCTTAAACTATTGAGAGATAAAATACCATTTATATCTAATATATAAAAATTTGTAGCGCAATTTTATTTTAACCTGTATCAATATGGTGTTCTAACATATGTTTTTATTTTTATATGTGGTATCCGTTTCCATGGAGACATCGCTGGTATTATGTAAAAATGCGTCTGTAAACTTAGAAACTCCATTAAGATGGCCGCCGCTTGATTGACAGCTTCCACATAACCATTAAGAACAAAGTGAGCCGACTGCACCCGCCCTGACAGGAAGCGTGACGTTTGCCAGCAGTTTGCGCGGACGGAAGTGTGACACAGCCAGACACCGAAACCGGAAGTGCGGCATGTCGCGCATGCGCACATTGATGAGACGGATACCGGAAACGGGGCGGAAGTGACGCGTAACGCGTCACGGACACTTTAACACGCCAGTAACCCCATTTGTAGGACTCGTTTTTCACCTGAACCATAATCTGTGGACTCCAAATCATAAGCCCATTCCATCTAATGTATTTAAATCTAGATTTGTGTGCCTAAACAAAACGGACGTTTTTAACAGGAAGTGATGTCACACGCATCAATTAACACTTGCACTAGCTATAAATAGGTCCTTTGATCACTTGTTCATTAGTACCTAACCCCTTGAAGAAGTCTGAACGGACGAAACGCGTTGGGAGTACCTCTAACTGACCCTCCATTTTTTTAAAAGATAAGCACCATTCTTTTATTATATTAGACCTTGATACTCGGTATTTTATATTTTATTTTTATGTTTTATGTTTTATGCATTTTTTTTCTTATTTTATCCTTCTCAGTTCTCTTTTTATGTCATTTTTACCCTACATTTTTATTGTCTGATATCCCAATTCTTATTATAAATAAATGTAATTTTAATTTTTAATCTTAAAACTGTATCCAGCCACTTCTTTTTAAATATCTTTAAATATATATCTCTGACACCGTCGGTCGCTGGTGCCCCCATCCCCATCTCTCTATCCATAAATCTGAGGCAGCTTATCACTGCCTTAATTTACTTGGGGGATAGCAGACACCTTAAATACTTTAAGGAGTGTCCACAAATTGTATACATAGCCTTATTCATTTTCCATTCACATACACCTGTGGCGCCATACTACCACCATTCCACTTTACCCGATATATTTTGTAAGGCAGCCTGGTGATTGTGTATAGAATTTTTTAGAATGTTCAGAGTTAATGAACGCACCACTAAACGCAATGAATGGTGCCAGAAAATATTTAATGAAGAAGTACAGACTAACTCTCTACCCCCATCAGGCGATTTGGACGACCTATTCTGGGGAATGGAACGTTTATTGGCGAAAGAGATCAAAAATTGGTGGGATATAAAGGGACTAGAGCATTATATAGAAGTCGATCGAGTACCAAGAGGACTGAGGATTTTGAAACAACCTACCTTGGGAAATATGGATCCTGAATTTATTGAAAAATGGGACTCCATCTTACACACATGTTCCATCAATTTGATGAAACTTTTAATTAGCGAAAGGAGGAAGAACGCCACAGCTCTAGAAAAAGACATCAAAGAAAGAGAGGCTGAACTGGAACCCCACAAAGATAAGGAAGATTACCGGATAAACGAAAACGTTCTCAATAAAAAACTTGAACGTATCGAGGAGGAGGTCATACGAGGGAAGGAGAAAAAATTTCTCAGAGATAAAAGGGATTATGAACAAGGAACTATTAAGAATTGGAGCAGATTCAATACCTTTGAGAAACAACAGAAAACGGATCAAAGGTATCAATGGAAAACAGTACCACAAAGAAGGAGACCATCACGAAGAGATGAATCACCAAGAACACCAAACACTAGAACAACAAACAGATTCACTGCCTTGAATCGTTTGAAATCCAGCAATGAACAGGATTTTTTATCCTCAAGACAAGGAGCAAGGCCCAAAGCTCCTCCGAAAAGCACAATACAAGAAGACGTGAAACATGCCTCCCCACTCAAAAGAAGGTTTGCAGACATAGAGGAAAACGGGGCGGTAGGAGGGAAAGAATTCAAAAGGAGAAATCTATAACTAGCAACACATTGAAGAAAGGAATATTCAACCTATCAACACACGATTTAACTGACTCAGAACAATCCCTGCTCAGCAAAGGATTGTCATTTGCACCTACGGAAGGATTAAATAAATTTGAAACCTTCATTGACCTTAACAAATTTGTGCGCAAACTTACACTAAAAAGACATTTCCTAAGGAAAGAGAATGCCGCCATATCTAATTACGAAGCAAGGTCGAAATCCGGACTAAAACCTAAAAGTAAATACTATCCGGTGGAATCAAGAGGAAGTAACATCAGTATCTTCTACGACTTGGTGAAAAAAGACCTATGCGAGACAGAGCCCACACCTATTACGAAGAAAAATCTCCACAACAGAGAAATAGAAGCGATGAAAAATCTTCAAAAGAACAAGCACATTGTTATAAAACCGGCTGACAAAGGGGGGGGGTTGGTTGTAATGGACAGAGATAAGTATGTCCAAGAAGCACAGAGACTCCTAGGAGATAACCACTCCTATACGATATTACCAGGTGACCCGAAGGATGCTTTTATAGAAGAACTCCGATCACTACTTGTAAAGGGTCTGAGAAATGGTATCATCACCAAGGATGAATTTTCATTTTTAATGCAATCTAACCCCGTTACCCCCATATTTTATTTCTTACCGAAAATACATAAATGCCTAACCAACCCACCAGGGAGACCTATTGTTGCAGGGATAGACTCCCTAACTTCAAACTTGTCTAAATATGTGGATGTTTTTTTAAATCCATACGTTAAGGAACTACCTTCTTTTCTACAAGATACAACTACAGTATTGAATGAGGTCAACAAGATTGTATGGAAAGACTCTTATCTGTGGATAACTATTGATGTTCAGTCATTATACACCTGCATTGAACATCTAAAAGGCATTGAAGCAAGTCGGGAATATTTGAATAAAGACCTCTCTCTCACAGAAACTCATAGGAATTTTATCTGCGAATTAATTTTATTCATTTTAAGCCGGAATTATTTTAAATTTTTAGATAAATTTTACTTGCAAAGGTGTGGCACCGCAATGGGCACGATTTTCGCACCAAGCTTCGCTAATTTATTTATGGGACAGTGGGAAGAGAAATACATGTACACTGCGCAACAGTTTAAGGATTCCGTCGTACTGTATAAAAGATACATCGACGACATCCTAATAATTTGGGACGGAACCTCTGAGTCATTCATGGACTTTTTTAAGATCTTACAAATCAACGATTTTAATCTTTCTTTTACCTGTAATATTAACAAAAACTCTATTGAATTTTTGGACCTGGTTTTAAAAGGCGAAGAAGGGACGATCACCACCAAGAACTACATCAAAGAGGTTGACATGAATAGCTATCTTCACTATAAGAGCAACCACGCAAAGAAATGGAGAAATAATATCCCATACTCGCAATTCCACAGAATCCGGAGAAATTGCAATAAAACGGATGACTGTGAAGAACAACTAGCACTTTACAGGAAAAGATTCGAAGAAAAGAGATACCCCAAAGCAATATTAGATGAGGCTATTGTGAAGACCAGAAACCTCGAAAGGGACAACCTTCTTACATACAAGGAGAAAAATGACAAACACGAGTCAGTCTCATTTATAACTACATATAACGGTCACGAGAACAATATCAGAAATTCATTAAGATCCCATTGGGACATTTTACTAATGGATCCCATCCTTAAGAAAATCCTCCCCCCCCACCCAGAGCTTATCTTTCGAAAATCAAAGAACCTGAAAGACATTCTCGCTCCTAGTCTGCTACGGGAACTACCCCCAGAAACCAATCATCAATCTCTTCCAAAATGTATTGGTGCATATAAATGCGGACACTGCAACGTGTGTAAATTTTTAAATCCCAATAGAAGAACCTTCAGTGACACAGAAAACTCCCAGGAGTTCAAAATTAAGGAGTTCATGAACTGTAACAGTACATCAGTTATATACTTATTGGAATGCACTTGCCATAAAAAATATGTGGGAAAAACTAAAAGGACATTAAAAATCAGGATGCAGGAACATATAAGGAGTATTAAGAATAAACTGGAGACACATCTGCTATACAGACATTTTAAATCTGAACACAACTCCAATCCAGAGGAACTTTCCTTCAAGGCCATAGAACACGTCGGGAGCGGCGAAAGAGGTGGCGACCTAGCAAAGAAACTGTCCCAGAGGGAAATGTATTGGATCTTCCAATTGAAAACCACACATCCCATGGGTTTTAACGAAGGATACGAAATAGCACCGTTCCTATGAAAGAAGCTCCCGTGATCCTACGCCTGGTTCTTAAGCTCTCGTTCCAACCTTTTACACTCTTTTAGCACCTTATTTGTATAGCACTATAAGCACTTTAATTGTAAACACTATGTACTGTGTAGCATGTCAATGTTTCTAATAAAAAACGAATTACTGTTTATCTGAGTCACTTCACCACAAGATACAGTCATACCACACTGGTATACGCCCAATCTCGACCGATCTTGGAAGCTAAGCAGTGTAGGGCCCAACCAGTACCAAATGGGGAACCATCTGCGAAGATTGGGTACTGTATACGGTGGGCCATGGTGAACCACTAACAGTTGCCTGAATATTGACTCACTAATGGTCCAGTAGTTCACAATCCACCTATGGACAATTTTCTAATAACAACCACATTCTGTCTTAAACACGGGCACGATTAAAAATTCACAACACGTATAGCTAAATATGGCTAATAACTCACATACACACATCTGTGTGTACACATGGATATTGTGTGTATATATACACACACCTCAGTATTCCTATGCACCTCACTGTGAATGGACCACCAAATTAAATTAAAACAAAATGGAATATTTTAATAGGCACTTATAATCTTATTTTTTATATCCACTGCACTGATAATTTATAGTGAGAACAGTAATAACCATAAGAACTACAATAACCATAAATAACTCCTAATGTATGTGTTGATACCGAGCATATAATAATCCTGCTTAAACTATTGAGAGATAAAATACCATTTATATCTAATATATAAAAATTTGTAGCGCAATTTTATTTTAACCTGTATCAATATGGTGTTCTAACATATGTTTTTATTTTTATATGTGGTATCCGTTTCCATGGAGACATCGCTGGTATTATGTAAAAATGCGTCTGTAAACTTAGAAACTCCATTAAGATGGCCGCCGCTTGATTGACAGCTTCCACATAACCATTAAGAACAAAGTGAGCCGACTGCACCCGCCCTGACAGGAAGCGTGACGTTTGCCAGCAGTTTGCGCGGACGGAAGTGTGACACAGCCAGACACCGAAACCGGAAGTGCGGCATGTCGCGCATGCGCACATTGATGAGACGGATACCGGAAACGGGGCGGAAGTGACGCGTAACGCGTCACGGACACTTTAACACGCCAGTAACCCCATTTGTAGGACTCGTTTTTCACCTGAACCATAATCTGTGGACTCCAAATCATAAGCCCATTCCATCTAATGTATTTAAATCTAGATTTGTGTGCCTAAACAAAACGGACGTTTTTAACAGGAAGTGATGTCACACGCATCAATTAACACTTGCACTAGCTATAAATAGGTCCTTTGATCACTTGTTCATTAGTACCTAACCCCTTGAAGAAGTCTGAACGGACGAAACGCGTTGGGAGTACCTCTAACTGACCCTCCATTTTTTTAAAAGATAAGCACCATTCTTTTATTATATTAGACCTTGATACTCGGTATTTTATATTTTATTTTTATGTTTTATGTTTTATGCATTTTTTTTCTTATTTTATCCTTCTCAGTTCTCTTTTTATGTCATTTTTACCCTACATTTTTATTGTCTGATATCCCAATTCTTATTATAAATAAATGTAATTTTAATTTTTAATCTTAAAACTGTATCCAGCCACTTCTTTTTAAATATCTTTAAATATATATCTCTGACACCGTCGGTCGCTGGTGCCCCCATCCCCATCTCTCTATCCATAAATCTGAGGCAGCTTATCACTGCCTTAATTTACTTGGGGGATAGCAGACACCTTAAATACTTTAAGGAGTGTCCACAAATTGTATACATAGCCTTATTCATTTTCCATTCACATACACCTGTGGCGCCATACTACCACCATTCCCATATATATATATATATATATATATATATATATATATATATATATATATACACTGCTCAAAAAAATAAAGGGAACACTAAAATAACACATCCTAGATCTGAATAAATGAAATATTCTTATTAAATACTTTGTTCTTTACATAGTTGAATGTGCTGACAACAAAATCACACAAAAATTATCAATGGAAATCAAATTTATTAACCCATGGAGGTCTGGATTTGGAGTCACCCTCAAAATTAAAGTGGAAAAACACACTACAGGCTGATCCAACTTTGATGTAATGTCCTTAAAACAAGTCAAAATGAGGCTCAGTAGTGTGTGTGGCCTCCAAGTGCCTGTATGACCTCCCTACAACCCACACAAGTGGCTCAGGTAGTGCAGCTCATCCAGGATGGCACATCAATGCGAGCTGTGGCAAGAAGGTTTGCTGTGTCTGTCAGCGTAGTGTCCAGAGCATGGAGGAGCTACCAGGAGACAGGCCAGTACATCAGGAGATGTGGAGGAGGCCGTAGGAGGGCAACAACCCAGCAGCAGGACCGCTACCTCCACCTTTGTGCAAGGAGGAACAGGAGGAGCACTGCCAGAGCCCTGCAAAATGACCTCCAGCAAGCCACAAATGTGCATGTGTCTACTCAAACGATCAGAAACAGACTCCATGAGGGTGGTATGAGGGCCCGACGTCCACAGGTGGGGGTTGTGCTTCCAGCCCAACACCGTGCAGGACGTTTGGCATTTACCAGAGAAAACCAAGATTGGCAAATTCGCCACTGGCGACCTGTGCTCTTCACAGATGAAAGCAGGTTCTCACTGAGCACATGTGACAGACGTGACAGAGTCTGGAGACGCCAAGTAGAACGTTCTGCTGCCTGCATCATCCTCCAGCATGACCATTTGGCAGTGGGTCAGTAATGGTGTGGGGTGGCATTTCTTTGGGGGGGCAGCACAGCCCTCCATGTGCTCGCCAGAGGTAGCCTGACTTCCATTAGGTACCGAGATGAGATCCTCAGACCCCTTGTGAGACCATATGCTGGTGCGGTTGGCCCTGGGTTCCTCCTAATGCAAGACAATGCTAGACCTCATGTGGCTGGAGTGTGTCAGCAGTTCCTGCAAGGCGAAGGCATTGATGCTATGGACTGGCCCGCCTGTTCCCCAGACCTGAATCCAATTGAGCACATCTGGGACATCATGTCTCGCTCCATCCACCAATGCTACATTGCACCACAGACTGTCCAGGAGTTGGCGGATGCTTTAGTCCAGGTCTGGGAGGAGATCCCTCAGGAGACCATCCGCCACCTCATCAGGAGCATGCCCAGGCATTGTAGGGAGGTCATTCAGGCACGTGGAGGCCACACACACTACTGAGCCTTATTTTGACTTGTTTTAAGGACATTACATCAAAGTTGGATCAGCCTGTAGTGTGTTTTTCCACTTTAATTTTGAGGGTGACTCCAAATCCAGACCTCCATGGGTTAATAAATTTGATTTCCATTGATAATTTTTGTGTGATTTTGTTGTCAACACATTCAACTATGTAAAGAACAAAGTATTTAATAAGAATATTTCATTTATTCAGATCTAGGATGTGTTCCTTTAGTGTTCCCTTAATTTTTTTGAGCAGTGTATATATATATATATATATATATACACATACATACATACATACATACTTATTTATTACGTTTTTTTTATATAGCGCAGAAAATTCCGTTGAGCTTTATAACTGGACACATTGATAAGACAAAACTGGGTAATAACAAACAGTCAGAGATGTAGGAAGGCCCTGCCACAAGCTTACAATCTATATACACACACACACACACACACACACACATATACAACACACATGTACTTACATCTAACATTTCCATGAAGTGGTATTTCAGTTGTTCGGCAGACACTGAATAGTTGGGCTTTTATCCACGTGGGTGTTTATAGCTGAATGTGTGTGAAGATATAAGTGCGGGATGTGTTTTTTCAACATAAAGTTAAAGTGTTTTGAAATTTTTATTTGAAATGAGGAACAAAAGCCAGAGAGCTCCAAAGGTGATTTGGAAACACTGTTAATTACATTGCTTTTGAACATTTGGGTTACAGTTACCTGTATAACACAGGAAACATATTTTCTAATATAAGTTATCACCCAAAAAGTAGAAAAAAAGATTCAATTCATTAGCCCCACTGTTTAAGAGGCTAGTCTCACGCTGGGAGCCAGGAATAAATATTTGGCTTTGGATACTTATGTAATGATAGTTTCTCCTTGGCTTTCCGTGCAGTAAAATAAACAAAGACGGAATGAAGCTGGGAATGTGTTTCATGACATACCTACAACAACCAGAACCAACGTCTGAATCAATTAGCAGCTTTATTGAGTGTTTATTAAAAATGCAATATACCCTGCCAATTTATAAATATTGAATTTACACCATCACTATGAAGCTCAATGTGGATGTGTCGTATGAAGTATATAGGAGAGTTGTGTTGATTGTCTTTTCAACAGTTAATGTAAGTAATGCCATACTAGCAAAAATAACAATTCTACTCCAGCACTAATTTAAGCATAGAAATATTCATTAAACAGTGAGTAAAACATCAGGTATGTATCCATGAGCTTATCATTCATAAGTATTTATACTTTGCAAGTACAAGATAGCATGTCAAGGCAACAGAAATGAGAGGCTAATAATAAAAAAAAAAATTAGCACTCATTTCATAGCTTTGTTATAGAAAGATTATCTACTGATGTTTAGTTTATATTGCTCTCAAGTTGCATAAGGTGACATGAAACGTGCATATTTTCGTATGGAACCAATTAAGCACTGAATGAACAGTGATCTGGTACTCTACACAAGTAAGGCTAAATATGCTCATTCAGGATAATCTATGACACAATTCGGAAATTGTGTTCATTATGTCATCAGGAGTATGTAGCTTGTCCAGCAACGTATGTTTCGAAGTACTAGATCTCAAGGGCAATACAAACAGGTGTTCAGAAGGTAAAAATATATGTTGATGAAGGTTTTAAAACTTAAATACATGGCACAAAACACATTAAATGCAATGAAATACATACACATACAATTGCATATACTGTAGTTAACAATGAAAAGGTAGAATGAGGGACATACTATAGGGCATCATGTGAGGCGGTCCAGATAATGAACCATTTACTGTATTTATTATCATTTGTATAGCAACAATCACATTAAGCAGTGAAGCTTCCTTTCTAAATAAAAATAAACATATAAAATCAAACAAGAAAACACATTCCATCAAAGGGGTCTTGGTAACTTTGAGCAATAGGAATAATTGTAATTTTTCAGTGGAAACGAGTAACATAGCTAAAGAACCTTGGACCTCCATGGAAAATGTGAGTTGTCCCTTCACCCAATACATGCGAATGCACAGTCATCTAGCAGATGAGGCTGCATTCTCAAAGAGGCGCTGTGCCTGAAATAGTAGAAAGCTGCAAATAACTACTTACCAGGCTGTGCTGATACTTACTTGGCAACAAAGAGAGGCAAAGGACTATTAGCCATGAAATGCATAGCAAACACAGCCACTGATGTCAAACATTTTACAAACGAAACATACCACATTGTGGGCCTAATTCAGCACCAGTTGTAGTTGTGCAAAAACTACAACTCGTTCCACTAACACGCGGGTGACCAACCAGCACAGGGAAAGGCCGCTCCGCATGCCAGGTCCTGCCCATTCCTGCCCCCCAACCCGCTAATCTCTCTCATGTGTAGGGTTGCCCCCTACCTACGCAGCCACGGCGGGCCTCCATGTTTTGGGTCGCAGCGGCTGTGCGTGACGTCACTCAGCCGACACGGCCTGCCCCGCAAATTGTCCAGACAATGCAGACGCCCCAACTGCACAAGGGCTTTGGCATGCTCCCGCATTGCTGATGCGTCTCATGCTGAATTAGGCCCTGTGTCCGGTAAGCTTCAGCTCAATGTCACAGTACTATCAAAATATTCAATATTACAGGTAGGCTTATAGAGAAGCGTAGTAGATACACCCTGCATTGAAAGTAGCTAAAGTCTGTTCAAAATAGCCACAAAAAAGAAAACACTCAAAAAACGTATTCATTGTTAATTAGAAAACAAATTACTGTATATAAAGGTGAAATCTCCAATCCGCAGGCTGTTGACTACGCTTACATTCTTACATCCCTCTTGTTTCTACTATGGTGGTTCAACATTAAAACCATGTGATGAATAAATAAATATCTAGGGGAAAACATATCTGTTGGGTGAGGTACTCAGTACTAATAAGCATATGGAAGTGTTTTCCTGCACTTAGAAAAGTGCCCATGGATAGAAAATGAACAGCCAAGAGACCCTAGTGACTAGAAGTCAACAGCTATGGAGTAAATGCACACAAGCCTACCCTAGTCTGGGCCACTCCTACCTCTTTCATACCAAAATCCCAGGTACAGCTCTGGTCACTGAACACGGGTTTCAAAGCATGTGACAGCGGCTCGAAACCCGTTCACATAACAGGATGGCCCCGGGTTATTGCCAGGGTTTCTCCTTTGCAGGCGCATGGAGAAGAAAACATCTCCAAGTGCCAGGGATCTGGCTTTCCCTATGCTGTAAATGGGACCCGGGCTGCAAGACCCAGTTCACCAGATCACACTGCTCCGTAACCAGGTCCTTCCCATGTCCAACCCTGCATACTACCTAGGTTGGATTCCCGAGTCACTGTACCCGGGTTATTTTAGGAGGACTCTTTCCAACCAAGCAACGACCTGGGTTAACACAGCAAAAACCCAGGTCGAATCGCTAATATGAAAGGGGTATAATGGTCACTGACAGCATACACGCAATTTCTCCAGACACAATTCAGGAAGAATTCTTTTTATCAGCAAACTTTTGGTGAATTGCTCACCGAGGGGAGATTTCTCAAAGTTGGACAAATCCAATTGCTCACCTTTACTAGTAAACTGTGTTTAGTGATAATAAGGCATCTGAAAACAATTGGTCAAGGTACATATGTATATCAATGCAAGAGAGCCTTGTCTATTCATAAACATCCTTCTCTGGATAAGTGAAATATTGCCATGCTTCTGTATAGCTAAAATACTCTGCAGATCTGTTGCAAACAATGATATTTTATACAGTACTATATTCTTTTATATTTGCAAAGGGCATTGTGTTTGCCATGACGTTCAGCTTTTCATTTGCAAGTAAAATGCTGCAAGTGACCCATCTTTCACCTGCATGTACAGTATGTGACCTCGCTTCTAATCCTCTCTGAGGATACACCAATTTGTCTAAAGCTGACGATGCTTACCTGGCTACAATTCACATTATTGGGTTATATAGCGGAATATCATTTTACATGTTCTGTGCAAAGGCTGAAAGCATTAGGCCTTAGAGGAGAAGTTATTTTTGATTATTTTTTTTACTTTAACTTATTTTGCCATGTTATGACTTCATTTCTGTCACCTGAAATCTCAGGACTACAGAGAAATTCAATCTGTTATGTAGGACAAGAAAGATCCTTTTATTTCAGCCTGATTAGCTCTCATTCAGCTATTGCATGCAGAACAGTCTTCCTTTGGCATTTGGGTACCACAGTTTTTAGCATAAATATATTTACATCATTAAAATAATAATTATCTACCAGCAGTACTTGGCTCAAGATAAAACAGCATATCTGCCTATGCTTTTAGGGTACAACATAGCCCAAAGGAGCAGTAAGCAGTCCTCGTATGCAAAGTGCTGATTCAGTAACGCAGTACATTACAGACGGAATGGCCTGTTTCTTGGGTACATACAGTCAGAGCAACAATGTATATTGTAGCTAGAGTACAATGCGTTTGCTGATGAAACACAGAAGGAGTATTGGGGTCAGAGGGAGTAATAAAGCAGAAATGATATTGGAGCAGGCAAGCTGCTGATTAGACAATGTGGCAATGAATTCCATGCTGGAACATGCGGAAGGAAATACTCACAAGTTATACAGCATGTCAGCCATATTGCTGCGGTAGTACAAGGCATTTCTATAAGCTTTTTCTGCTTCCGAAATCTTGCTCTGGCTCTTCAGTACATTCCCAAGGTTTCCCCAGGCTGCAAGAAAAAAATGCAGATATATCAATACTTCTGATATGCCTTTATATTAAACAAGACTAACATTAATTCTAAAAAATCATTTCATCTGATCACTGCAAACTTTAAAAAGTCTAGGTGTCACTTTCTGAGGCAGTATCATCATAATGACTTTTGGAGTAAGAAACGTTTCATTTTCGCCTCCACACCCACATACAAAAATAGGTCCATTCATTTCTGATAGTGTCATACTCATTACTACTAGACAGACACAGTTGATGCTGTTAGCTTTTATTCTAGACTGGGTTCTGTCTCAGCTCTCCTACTGCCAAGCAATACTGCTATGCTACAAAGATCAAATAATAATGACAAATGTTCCTGCACAAGTAATTACTTTAGCACAGTAAGTGCCTGCTGAATCATGAAGAGCTTCTGTTGGCATTAGGGGGGAGAAATCCAGCAGAAAGAATAACTATCAGGACATTGCAGCTGAGGCCACAGCAACAGGAATCATGGGAAAGACTAAAATGTAACTGTGCAAGTAGACAATGTCCCATGCTGTAGCCCTGAACATAATATCTGTATAGAAGATGGCAATTTAGAGGTGGAAGTAACTAAAACATTGGGCACAAGTGCCTGATGTTTTACCTCTGCATATGACCGAGATGCACTTCGCATGTGTCCCGGTGATTACTGCCGAGGACACATATCCAAATTGCATGGAGATTTACTAAACTTCAAATGGTGCTCCTGGGTGACAACAGAGGGATAGATATAAGCGGTGGGTGTGGCAGGGGCATGTCAGTATCAGGGACTGGGTCGAAAGACATACTTTCACTGGCACTTGCAGCCATGTTCGGTCGAATATTCTAATTTCCAGTGGTGCGGCTGATGTCTAATTGATTATGCGTCTTTGTGCGACCATCATCAGATTCGCGTAGCGGCCAGTAGACGTTTCAATGGGACATCCTTCGGCTGTGGCATTAGCATATAGACACAGTATGGAAATTAACACCTGCTACTGCGACTACATCTGAATCATTCCCTTAACTTAGCAGATAGAAAATCAGAACGTTTAGAGCATCATTTCAAGATCATGAATTTACTTTAAAGACCTTTGCACAATGTACTTTTAATGTATTTATTTTAATACCAATCACAAAATAAGTGGCTCCACCCATTTCCCGTTAAGTAACTAGTCCCAGCATGCCCATCCAACCTACAGCTGGCACTTAACACACAAGTGGAACAACGGTGTGAGATTGTGTCATCTCCAGACCAGTTTTTTATTTAGCTGCCGCCTTGGGGCAATACAGTCTGCATTCTGGTCATTTCATCATTCTTATCTCCTAGAATTTGGCATATTATAAGTACTTTGTGACCAAGATGTCGTCTGCGCCTCCCACCTCCTTTCAGACAGGGAAACACCTAGTGAGGTGAAACATACATCCCCATTGTCCAATTTTCTTACATATACTGTATCTTTTGTCTATTGAAACATACAGCTCACACAGAACATGATAAAACATACTGCATGACACAAACACGTCACAATTCTAGCTGACAGTTATCTTTCTTTGTTTTTTAGTTTACAAATGACTAAATACCATTTTATGTGGGACAAACCCCCGATTTCTGAACCCTGAAAAGAGTCAGTCCTATAAGGATACAGAGTGTCTTTGGCAAAATAGGTGAGTGGTTGGGCAGATATGAGGTGTAACCTAAAGGAGGCTCACATCCTAGATCTGGGCACAGGCCTGAGCAGCTTATGTCATTAGGGGTGCACCCAGGGAAAACTAGACAGCTAGGTTGAGGGGCATGTCTAGCACCATCCAGGGGTTTGTCCAGCACTATTTTCATGTGACCAATTTTCATTCTCATCATTAAGTTCCCTCAATACCCCCCCCCCACTGCATATCATCAGAACCCCATTAATCCCCACAATTCTGTCACCTCATTTACCGATGACAATATTATGCCACACAGTAGTGCCCACAGAAAGCAGCATTTTATACAGTACATGTACAAGTCACTACAATGCTGCAACCTCAGCACCTCCAGCGGAGGGGGGTGCGGGGCTGGGGGGATAATTAAGAGTGAAGTGGAGGATGGGTGCCACTACATCTTGGGTGTCAATGTCATCTCATCAAAATGCCAACAGCACCAGGAGGAGTCTCAAGGTGCATACACACAGTGAGATTTTGGCTATCTTTGATTTTGACTATGCGATATTGGCTATGTGCGATTTTGATAGTCAAAAGTGACTTGCCTGCACGGTCTATGCGATACCTACCCCGCGGGACCGCGCATCAGTATTGCAAGGTGGCTAACACCTTGCTATTTGCACTAACTTTCCTTGCGATTTTGACTATATAGTCAAATCGCAAGGATACATCTCACCGTGTGTACACACCTTCACATTAGAGGGTGCCTGTCCCTTGACCCTATGAGCGCATTAGAGTGTGCCTGTCCCTAAGTAGTGCAAATAGAAATAAATGTCTTATATGTACTGTGTGCGCGCGCCAAAGGCGTGCACGCCCAAAATATTGGTGTGGCCAAATGCCACATGGGGCGTGGCCAATGAAAATGGGGGCGTGATACACGAGGGGAGGGGCAGATACACATATGACCCCAATAGTGCCAGATACACATTGCCCCACAGTGCCAGATATACATTGCCCCACAGTGCCAGATATACATTGCCCCACAGTGCCAGATACACAAATGCCCCACAGTGCCAGATACACAAATGCCCCCAGAGTGCCAGATACACAAATGCCCCCAGAGTGCCAGATACACAAATGCCCCCACTGTGTCAGATATACATTGCCCCCCAGTGCCAGATACAGAAATGCCCCCCCAGTGCCAGATATTCCCTCAGGGTCAGATATGCCCCCAGTGCCAGATACACATGTCTCCTCAGTGCCAGATATGCCCCCAGTGCCAGATACACATGTCCCCCACAGTGCCAGATATGCCCCCAGTGCCAGATATGCCCCCAGTGCCAGATACACATGTCCCCCGCAGTGCCAGATATGCCCTCAGTGCAAGATACACATGTCCCCCCAGTGCCAGATATGCCCTCAGTGCCAGGTATACATGCCCCCCCTTCCCCTGCTGCTCACCGCTAGCTGCAACTGTCCTGTGTGTGTGTGTGTGTGTGTGTGTGTGTGTATGTGTGTGTGTGTGTATGTGTGAAGGGAGGAGAGTGCAGCCTGCTCCTCTCTTGCCCCTCAGTCTCCGACAGCGTTGCGGGTGTCTTCCTTCAATTCAGTGCCGATCCGTGAGATAATCAAAGCTCGCAGTCCTGCCGATCCGCGAGCTCTGATTGGCTCATGGGCGGCGCTGAATTGAAGAATGACACTGAGGGGCGGAAGAGGCGAACGCTGCGCTCTCCTCCCCTCGCAGCAACGGTGAGCAGCGGATGGAGGGAGCGGCAGCCTGTCGGCGGTGGGTACGGCGTACCCACGGCTAAATTCTTAGGGGTACGCCGAACCCACCCACTTGCACCACTACTGTCCCTTGACCCAATGTGCGCATTAGAGTGTGCCAGTCCCTTGACCCAATGTGCGCATTAGAGTGTGCCTGTCCCTTGACCCAATGTGCGGATTAGAGTGTGCCTGTCCCTTGACCCAATGTGCGCATTAGAGTGTGCCTGTCCCTTGACCCTATGTGCGCATTAGAGTGTGCCTGTCCCTTGATGGATGTGGGCATGTTTTATCCAAGTTTTTTCTTTTCAAATGTTCATACAGAAGTTTTGCTATACTTTAGCTTTACACAATAGCAGACAAAGAGAGCATACAACCTCTGTCATGCCATCACCATCATTCAGTGTTTGCTGTCTACATTCACATCTTTCAATAGCTCTATATAGTGGTCAGCTTCATACTAGTGACACTGCCAGAAGTTTGTCCCATTTAGGCTTCCATTAAGCTTCTAATTGGATTCTGAGAACATTAAGGAGCCATTCTCCACTTTACACATAAAGAAGCTGCTTTTCTTTCTAGTGCTCGCATTGCTGTAAGATCACAGACATATTTGTTACCATTACATCTGCTGATAGTTACATAACTTTGGGGGTAATTCAGACCTGATCGCTGCTGTGTGTTTTCGCACAGCGGGTGATGAGATCTAAACTGCGCATGTGTATGCAACACAATGCGCCGGCGCGTCAGACGACTGCAACAGGCATTGATGCCTAACAACGGGTTGGTGCGAAAAAAGCGATTGCGTGGGTGGTCGCAAGGTGATTGACAGGAAGAGGCCTTTTCTGGGTGGCAACTGACCGTTTTACAGGAGAGTCCAGAAAAACGAAGGCTGCCGCGGGACAAGCCATTTTCAGGGAGGGTGTCAGATGTCAGCTCTGGCCCCGATCAGCAGGATTACATCACAGAGGAAGAGTAAGTCCTGGGCTGAGCAGAGACTGCACAAACTAATGTTTGTGCAGCTCTGCTACAAATACGATCGCTCACCTGCACAGACCTTTTCTCCTCCCCCTGTAGGCGGCTACTATCTGATCGCAGGGCTGCAAAAAACCTACCCTGCGATCCGGTCTGAATTACACCCTTGGTTATGTCTATGTCTGTGCATCAGCAGTTAGTTACATTATTCTGTACTGCAGCAGGTGCTCTGAATGTGCACATCCCTCTTCATGGTTTATGCTTATGTTTCTCATATATACTAACTGCAACAGAAATTTCTGCATGTGTTTTCCTATTGTTTGCATATTGCTATGTCTCGCACATATTGATTTCATTGCTTCTAATATTGTATGCTGTGTTCACAATGTAAGGTTATTGCCTGTATGTATTCCAGTTTTACCAATTCAAGGCAAATTAATCTTACAGTATTAACACAAAACTAATCACCAATCTTCAGAGTCTCAGATTTAGGGCCTGGGATGCATATGATATACCGGCAGTCGGGATGGCATCTGTCAGTATACCGACAGTGACATCCCGCCTGCCGGAATCCTGGTAGCGAGTCGCTGCACTTGCCACGCTTCGGGCCTGGTGACAGGTTAGGTTCTATTCCCACTCAGTTGGTGGAGTAAACCCACCAACCAAGTGGGGATATGAAGTGGGTGTAGAGCTCCCGTCCGTTGGTAAAATGCCAGCTTTTGGGATTATGGTATTGGTCTCCTGAACACCGGGATCACAACAGCCTGCATTTTCACTGCATCCACTAGGGTGAGGCTTAATGACTGCCAACTTCACTCTGGAAGCTGATGAGGACAGGAATGTCGGGTCTGTGCTCTAGGAGCCTGAGAGAAATCCCTGAAATTCATAGGGCTCCCGAACATTCTGGAAGAGTAGGCAAGTATGCTTAATGGACAACAAAAGTAGAAGGATTGGTTGCAACCACACCTTGCAACTTAGTTTAAAGATAGCTGTGGCAATATTGTGCATATTCAAATAGGGAGCAGCAAGCACAGAGCTTGCTACTGTACTTCCTTTCCTACTTGCTCATGCAGTCACACCGCCCTCGGCAGTGGCACGTCGTCCTGCTTCCGTCAGTGCCATGAGACTAAAGACTGAACTCAAGAAAATACAGCAGAATATAGTGTCCAGCAAGTGGATCTTAAAATCGACTCGCCGTGATAAGGACATAACTGGCCGGCATAGTAATCTGAATGGAAAGTTGTTTTTCATTAGAAACGGATTTCAGGACATTAAAATGCAGAGGTATTAACAACACTTTGCTCGCTTGCTTGTTCTTCTATTAAATAGTCTATAATCTAAACAGCGATCTGGGTGGGTGGTGACACAACCGGCCTTAAGGCATACACTGATTCCAGGAGTCTCCAAGACTAGAGATATCTGATTAATTCAATTGTCATACACAGAGTTTTTTGGCTTTCTTCATGGAAACTTTAATTTAGAAACAATGTTTAAATATTCAAATGTTAAGCAACCTAAAAACAGATTTAATTTTTTTCAGTTACAAAGTGCGCAAACTTCCATCTGGATTCTATTACATTATTTCTGAAATTATAGAGTGTAGCAAAACTGACACAGAACAAAATCATACTGTAAATGAACAAAAAAACAGTGTAGGTTATATTAAAATATGAACAGAGAACTGTATTAGCACGATGCATGATTTCAAAACTTAAAAACTAGGTAATACAAAGTGCAATATAAGTCTGCCTTATTATTTACTTACGTTTACCTTATTTAACCTCAATGAGTATAATAAAATTTGCTTAAAACACCACATTTTACATACAGTATGATACTGTATGTAGACATAATATAAGAAAATGAAGCAGGTGGTTATTTTGGTGTAAGGACTGCCATGATTATAACCTAATCAAGATAATGTTACTATAGATCGATTATAAAATCACTGTTGTCCAAATGGTTACCAGCAAAAAAGGGTTTAATGTATTTTGAGTAAGGAAATATACACTTCGGAGGCCAACTGCCTGTCACTGCACCCTGATCGATTTATCAGAGCTAGGTACCCTGTTATCACGGAGGATTTTATATTGCCCATTTCCGATTCCAAGGACCCAAAATGAATAAAAGGAAATAATGAGGAACTGACCCATACTTCTGTCAGTCCAAGTTCAGTATATATCCTCAAAGGAAACATGAGTGATTAAAGCAAAGCTTCTCCAAATTCATGATTGTGAAATCCTATGTCAATAACATATACAAGCCCATAAAGAACCTAGGGGTAAATGTCGGTATGTGGGAGAAGCGGTATCAGCGGCACGTTATGTGTACTGATACCACTTCTACCTCATGTAAGACACTGGCGGTGCCGGCTCAGTGACATGCGCCTCTGTCCATATTGGCGCTGCTATCTAAAAGATAGCACGCAGAAATCCAGGGCAATGTATGAACATGTATGTGGTGGCGATGCCCATACACCACAGTAGGGACAGAGCTGTCCCTGGCTGTGGCAGACGCCAGCTGTGGACTTAGCAGGGGATCTCGCTTAAGTAGCGAGATCCTGAGCATGTGCAGTGGAGCCGGCGGGGCAGGGGAACACGACGCATCAGCACTAAACTGATGCGCTGTGTGCTCAGGGGGCATCACTGGAGGGGGGAGTTTTTACTCCCCCACTTTGGCAGACAAGATGTTAATAAATCTTGTCGATGTCTCTTCCTGCTTTGCCTCGGTAATGAGGACAAGCAGGAAGTGTTATAGTGGCACGATTTGTGCTGCTATAATTCATTTACTCCCTGTAGTGATACATTTACCAAATAACTGGGTTGATGTATCAAACAGTGAAAAGAGTGGAGAAGTGGAGAAGTGGACCAGTGGAGCAGTTGCACATAGCAACTAATCAGCTCCAAGGTAGCATTTATCAAGTACTTTATATGAAATGATAGGTAAAAGCTGGTTGCTTGCGATGGGCATTTTTTTTTTTAACTGCTTGATACATCATCCCCCGTGTTTCCTTTGGGTATAGTATTGCAGAATTATCTTTATTAGTGGAAGTAATGCCATATGTGCTATGTCCTAGGGCCAGATTCAGACCTGATTGCTGTTGTGCGAATATGTACAGGGGGCGATTATCGAATGACTGCATATGCACCGCAATGCGCAGGCGCTTCGCCAAAAAGCGTCAGGATGGGGCAAAAAATTTAGATCGCAAGGTGATTGACAGGAAGCGGTCGTTTGTGGGTGGTAACTGCAAGTTTTCAGGGAGTGTCAGGAAAAACACAGGTGTTCCCAAGAGTTTTCAGGGCGGGTGTGTGACGTCAGCTCCGGCCCCGAACAGCCTGTTTGTATTGCACTGTAGGAATAAGTCTTGGGCTACGCAAGACTGCACAGACTGGAAAAATCATTCGATGGTGAGTGAGTTGTGAACAGATATTGCAGATGTCCGCTGTCTGGTGGAGTTTTCGCACGGCATACACATGCATTCCCACACTTGCACGGGGCGGGTTTTCACTCTCCCTGGGCGGCAGCTATATGATCGCAGACCTCTGCAAATTTGCAGCACAGAGATCAGGTCTGAATTAGGCCCCTAATAGGAATTTACAGTATATTTTTAAGAACTGAATACTATAACTAGTCTTGGACAACAGGACATTCAATTGGTTGCATAACAGATTAGTATACCAGCCACCTTGGTCAGTTTTCGGCAATCAAACCCTTTAGCCATCCCTCAGGCATTACAATTTGTAAGTGGAATTTTTCAAATTCAGTTTCATTTAAAAAAATGATTTATGCCTATATATGTAAATGTGCTACTATTTTTGTGCAATAAGCATTTACGTAATTATCCTGCTCCATACCATTTTACCACTTACCTGACATAGTTCCATGTGAAGCGAATGTAGCCAGGTGTACGTTATTATTATAAGGGTACACTTGGGGTTCTATTGCAAATGGTGGGGTGGGATGTTATTTTATAAAGGAGGCCTATAGACATGGGGGCGATGGGGTGGTACAAACCCCCCCCAGATATATATTTTTAATAAAATATTTTAATATATTACTAACCACTTAACTATTTTTTCTCCAAAAACCGCTCTGAAATTGTTGGATTTTTGTGTGTGAATGAATTAGGTGAAGAACATGAATTTAACCTTACCCAAAATGATTTTAGTTTAAAAAAAAAGAAAAAGAAAAATGTTTTTCTGAATTGAAAAAAAATAAAAAATAAAAAATAATTCTCTCAAACATCGGAACATCGGTCTGGAAGATCGGTAACATCGGAACATTGGTAACATGGTGACCATCGTGATGTTACTTTTTACCCTCAAGACAGCTGCCAGGTACACAGGGGGGCCCTGGGGGTGGCTTGGGGGGGGTTAGTTTACACTTTCCAGCGGCTGCCATTGTCTGCAGCCGCTGGGTGCGGGGTCCTGCCATGCTGACCGATCAGCAATGATCGGCAGCACGGCAGACACTGGGGAGGGTGCAGGGAGGCACAGGGACCTTCCGTTCCCTCTGCCAGCAGCAGCGGAGGTAAGTTTCTCTTCCCTGCCGCTGCTAACACTGTTTATATGACTGCGACCAGGTCAGATAAAGCACTTGCTGGTGTGGCTGCATATGATGCAACCATGCCAGGCAAGTGGTTAAAAAGACTATCAACTTTAATAAGTAATAAAAAAAATTCAATTTCTGAGCAGATTTATGGTGAAGAAAGTTAAGTGGTTAATGACATTGGGGTCTATTCATGAAGCAGTGAAAAGAGTGGAGAAGTGAGCCTGTGGAGAAGTTGCCCATGGGAGCCAATCAGCTGTTCCGTACAATTGTAAAGTATGCACATTATAAATGTTACTTCAGTGCTGATTGGTTGCCATGGGCAACTTCTCCACTGGCTCACTTCTCCACATTTTTCACTGCTTCATGAAAAGACCCCTTTCTGTTTGTGTCCATGTGTCAGTTATGCTTGGCTAAGTATAAAACTCTATTTATGCTGGGATTTGTTTGGTTAGAGTGACACTGATTAAAATTAGCTACTCAGGTCACTTTGTTGTAATTAAGGGAAATACTGAAGTAATACAGGTTGAGTATCCCATATCCAAATATTCCGAAATACGGAATTTTTTGAGTGAGAGTGAGATAGTGAAACCTTTGTTTTCTGATGGCTCAATGTACACAAACTTTGTTTAATACACAAAGTTATTAAAAAATATTGTATTAAATGACCTTCAGGCTGTGTGTATAAGGTGTATATGAAACATAAATGAATTGTGTGAATGTACAAACACTTTGTTTAATGCACAAAGTTATAAAAAATATTGGCTAAAATGACCTTCAGGCTGTGTGTATAAGGTGTATATGAAACATAAATGCATTCTGTGCTTAGATTTAGGTCCCATCACCATGATATCTCATTATGTATGCAATTATTCCAAAATACGGAAAAATCCGATATCCAAAATACCTCTGGTCCCAAGCATTTTGGATAAGGGATAATCACTTGTATTTGTGATTGAGATTTGTGGTAAGTTTTAGTCTTTTATAGACAGACGAGGTGATCGTGTAGTTATCAAACCTTTTCACACCCACAAGTCATGTACATTGTCATGGGTAAGACAAACACCCGAGCTGCTAATGTAGAGTTGCATTACAGATGGATGCGGTATATTTTTTCGACATTCATCACGTCAACATGTTCATAATGTTGTCATAATGCTGACATAATGTTGACCCTGAGCAGAATAGCCTATTACTAGATGACACAAAATGGATGGTTGGGGCATCCTAAGGCTAGGTGTAGGGTCCCAACATAACAGTCAGGTCAATGTACTTTTCATCCCATCCAGCATACCAGGTGAGGCAGCCATGTTGGGTAAACTACGAAGGTTATAAATCTGACAAACAAAAAACTGCAGAGGCAACCCTGCTGTCATGATTACTTTACTTTAGAAATACTATGAGATTTAATGGAGTAACATTTTAGGAAACAATTGGAAAAGATTAATGGAATGAAGGAGGTTGTCCTAAAGAAGACTGGGCAGTACTATCTACAGAGCTACAAATATAGGCAGAACCACTCTCAGGATAGTGAGCAATTAACATAATAGATGGGGGGAAAAAAAGAGCACGAGTCAGTTTTTGGAACCTTAGTAATTACTACTGTATACAACAGGAGTGCTCACATGCGACCCAGTACTTAAGTTATCCTACATTATTTTGAAAGCATTAAAATTTCTACCTGGGAAAATCATAAAGGAGGCATTACGGCATTTTACAACATGATGATTTGATCAAACTCTATCAAGCACCAGGACCGCTCACTTCACTTGTGACATGGGTGCAATCAAGGAAGTTTTATCTACTCTGCTGAAGTCCAGGAGTGCTTCCTGAATTTTGAGTCTCCCAGACATTCCAGGAGAACAGGCAAGTGTTTTAAAGATTTAGGACACTGGCCAAAAAAAAGAGGAGAAATAGTTCTGCAATTGACTGTAGTCATAACAAACATTTATCAATTAAATTATCATTAAGAAGTGATTTACCTCTATTGCCTTAAGGAAAGTAAAATAGGCATCTTTCCCCACTATCAAGCTGGACACTTTCACAGCATAAAACAATCACAACGAATACAAACACAACAGCATAAAAATACAACGATGTACACTCAACAATTGGCTTTCAACCAATTCATTCAACAGATGTCTTTTTTACTTCAGTTTTGAAATGTACCTTTTGCAACAATCTGTGAGCAATACAACAGGCACAGTTATAGTAAAATATATTTGCACCGAGCGCTGAAAAGATTAAATGTATATATAGGGATTTCTAAAAAACTTATGAAAAAACTTTATAAAAACTTATAAGAAACATGTAAAAAATGTAAAAAACAGTGGCACCTGTGAAGAAAAGAAAGATTAATATAACGATGTTTACAGCTCCTTTTGGAGAATTTTTTTGAGCTAAGTTCGTCCCGGTTCACAAAATGTGAAAGATCTACCTCTCCCTAACTACTGACCGCTGTTCGTACAGGGCACCAAGATGTACTGTGGTGTGTCCTCTTCTCCCGTACTGCTGCGTCCAGCGGTCCGGGATCGCGGTCAGTTGTCCAGTCGCGGCCCGATGACGTCACACTGCGGCTCGGCGTCGGGGAGTTCGGGCCGGTCAGATGGTCGACTGTAGCTCTCTGCCTCCAACGCGTTTCGTGTGTCACCGCACACTTAGTCATGGATGGCAATTGTGTTTCCTGTTCCTTCTTTTATACTTAAAAAACTTTATTGTTCATGTTTAAAAACGGAAGTCCAAAACAGGAAGTTGGTATCAAACAGGCGGCAACCATGTGCTCCTCTTTGAACATAGTAAAAAATTTTATTTTTTTGAAAAATCTATTATTCTATTTAAAAAATATAGGTGCCACTAAAAATTTATCAAGGAATGAGAATATAATGTGTGTGTTTATAAAAATGCATTTAGTTCAATATCAATATTGAGTCCATGTGGAAATAAAGTTTTCATTTCAAAAATCCATCTGGTTTCATTTTTTAAAAGGTCTGTGACGATATTTCCACCTCTCCAGTTGCTTTGAACTTGTTGTATTGCCATAAATTTTAATCCAAGTGGGTCTTTATTATGGAAATCTGTGAAATGTTTTGACACACTATGGGTACTCAATCCTCTTTTTATATTGTAAATATGTTCCGCCAGCCTTATTTTGAGTCTTCTCTTAGTTTGTCCAATGTATTGTAGCCCACATGGGCATTCCAAAAGGTAGATTACTTGCTCCATCTCACAGCTTAAGTGATCTTGAATTGTGTATGATCTTCCAGTTTTGTTTGATTTGAAGGTTATTTCTGGTTTGGTTGTATTTTTATTTAGGTTTTTGCAGGCTTTACAATTTAAACAGTAGTGATGGCCCTTTGATTGGGTGTTTTTTGGAAAGTTTCTCTGATAGCTTTTCACAAGATCTTGTTTAATATTTTTCGCTTTTCTATATATGATCTTAGGTCTATCTGTTAGGCTGTTTCTCAAATCGTCATCCAATTTCAAAATGTGCCAATGTTTACTTAGCATGGTTTCTATGTTTTGATGGTTACTATTGTATTGAGTGATGAATTTAATTTTTTCCATGAGATCTTATTAGGTATAAAGAAAGAAGAACAGATGAAAACATGGAAAAAATTAAAAGCGAAAAATATTAAACAAGATCTTGTGAAAAGCTATCAGAGAAACTTTCCAAAAAACACCCAATCAAAGGGCCATCACTACTGTTTAAATTGTAAAGCCTGCAAAAACCTAAATAAAAATACAACCAAACCAGAAATAACCTTCAAATCAAACAAAACTGGAAGATCATACACAATTCAAGATCACTTAAGCTGTGAGATGGAGCAAGTAATCTACCTTTTGGAATGCCCATGTGGGCTACAATACATTGGACAAACTAAGAGAAGACTCAAAATAAGGCTGGCGGAACATATTTACAATATAAAAAGAGGATTGAGTACCCATAGTGTGTCAAAACATTTCACAGATTTCCATAATAAAGACCCACTTGGATTAAAATTTATGGCAATACAACAAGTTCAAAGCAACTGGAGAGGTGGAAATATCGTCACAGACCTTTTAAAAAATGAAACCAGATGGATTTTTGAAATGAAAACTTTATTTCCACATGGACTCAATATTGATATTGAACTAAATGCATTTTTATAAACACACACATTATATTCTCATTCCTTGATAAATTTTTAGTGGCACCTATATTTTTTAAATAGAATAATAGATTTTTCAAAAAAATAAAAATTTTTACTATGTTCAAAGAGGAGCACATGGTTGCCGCCTGTTTGATACCAACTTCCTGTTTTGGACTTCCGTTTTTAAACATGAACAATAAAGTTTTTTAAGTATAAAAGAAGGAACAGGAAACACAATTGCCATCCATGACTAAGTGTGCGGTGACACACGAAACGCGTTGGAGGCAGAGAGCTACAGTCGACCATCTGACCGGCCCGAACTCCCCGACGCCGAGCCGCAGTGTGACGTCATCGGGCCGCGACTGGACAACTGACCGCGATCCCGGACCGCTGGACGCAGCAGTACGGGAGAAGAGGACACACCACAGTACATCTTGGTGCCCTGTACGAACAGCGGTCAGTAGTTAGGGAGAGGTAGATCTTTCACATTTTGTGAACCGGGACGAACTTAGCTCAAAAAAATTCTCCAAAAGGAGCTGTAAACATCGTTATATTAATCTTTCTTTTCTTCACAGGTGCCACTGTTTTTTACATTTTTTACATGTTTCTTATAAGTTTTTATAAAGTTTTTTCATAAGTTTTTTAGAAATCCCTATATATACATTTAATCTTTTCAGCGCTCGGTGCAAATATATTTTACTAGTATTCAATTAAACAAGAGCTGCTTAGACACACACAGCGCAGTTTTTTCTGTAAAAATTATAGGCACAGTTATACCCCTTTTCCACCTAAAACGTTGGTCGCAGCTGGGAGCCTGACATGGGTGCTACCCGGCTGCGACCCGCCTCAGCCCCCTTTCCATCTGCAGTCACCAACCCCGGCATATTGAGTCACCAACCCCGGCATATTGCCGGGTTGGTGACAGTGCTGGTGAAGTGGCGGGGGTGGCCCTTCCTTACAGTGTAAACAGGAAATGGGTCGCATCGACACGGCTTCCGTTTACACAGCACAGATTGCCGGGTTGAACCCGTGTTCAACCCTGCAAGCTACCAGAGTTGGAATACCGGGTCACTCGACCCGGATAATTACAACTCGGCCCTTTTACACCAGCCAGCCACACGGGTTATGCTTGTTCATGTACAATAACCCGTGCTATATGCTGGTTGGTGTAAAATGGGCATTAGTAAAAGAATATGGTTAAAAAAATTAATAATCATTAATTAGTACTTTCACCTCAAAGGCTAAATAAAAAAAATAAAAAATGAACATTCTTTTGTTACTCTAATTTAAAATAACATCTAAACCTTCTGCCTACACTACGATTTATCATAATCATTTGTACAGCTGATCAAACAGAATTTGTTTAAATGTTTAATTTATATGTTCTGGATTCTATTTTCTAATGATGTTCAAATTAAATTTTGTAAACCCAGTTTACAACTGAATGGCATTAACCAATTAAAGGCAATTCATTTTACCAAAACTATAACAAAGTAATGTCAAATGTATACTTTAAGATTGACTTAACTACTGATTAGAACACTGTTCAAACACGCAGGTGGTCTACACTATGGCAGGGTAGAATCGAGACATAACCCTGCAGATTTCAACAGTAGGTTTTTAGTACTAAAAATCTTGCAACTATTTGTAGACAAAACTCAGAAGATTCTGGAGAAAGTAAGAGGAATGGCTTTACTATTATAAGGTTAAATGGGGGACTGTTCAGTTTGGCCTCAAGGTGCATACACACGGTGCGATGTTACCTTACATTTTGACTATATAGTCAAAATCGTAAGGAAAGTTAGTGCAAATCGTACCGTGTGTACACAACTTGCAATACCGATGTGCAGTCCCACAGGATCAGTATCGCAAGAAAAAACAGACTTTACAGGCAAGTCTATCTTGACTATCTGGTACAAAGTACGCTATAACCAAAATCGCACAATATCGGTGCTTCTGGGCTCTGGGGAAGTTCAAAGGGAAATCGCATAGTCAAAATGGGGCACAGACAATATCGTCCTTTTCTGAAAAATATAAGTGCCACCTTTAAGATTTGGGGCGATATCCAATTAGTCCCGGTAATTTACCAGGGCTAATTGTCCCGCCGGGGGCTAGCTAATTAGCCCCGATAAGCCGCGGCACGCGCCGGCTTATCGGGGATTTTGTTTCACCTGCCTCCGGCAGGCGTAGCAGAATCCCCGGAAACAGACTTGCTGTTTCACACGAAAAACACACAGGTTTCACTGAACCTGTGTTTTTGGGAGAATGTTTTTTTTGTTTTTTTGACAGGCGATCCATCTGGATAGCCTGTAAAAATAAAAAATAAATAAAATAAAATAATTGGTGAAACATCGGAAAAAAGTCCAGAAAACGTCCGTTTTTCGGACCCGATGTTTTTCCGGGGATAATTGGATATCCCCCTTGATCTGATCTCCTATAATAGTGACTGCACTACTGTAAATAAATAAATATAAATGGAGTTTATTTGCCAAATTCAAGCAAAACTTGGGCAATCATGAGAATTTTGAGAAGCACTTGTTGCTTGAGCATTTTGTCAAAATAAAAATTAAATGTTCCTATCTGCAGAGATGCAAAGCTGCTGTTACTTATACTCCTTTGAGACCGCCTGAGGTGGGTCGCATCCGAGACCCTGACACGGGAGCTACCAGGGTGCGCCCCATCGCCGCTGTAAGCAAACCGGCATATTGCGGCGGTGGCGGCGCTTGGAGATCACATGATCTCCAAGCACCACCAATCCACACACAGTGAACGGGAAACAGGTCGCATCGACCCGGCTCCCGTTCACACCGCAAAGCAAGCTGTGTTGAACATGTGTTCAACCCTGCTCGCTACCCGAGCTGGAACACCAGGTCGCTCGACCGGGTATTTGAACCCTGGCACCTTTCAGACCGCACATGAACACGGGTTGTGCGAGTTCATGTGCCAATAACCCATGTTCATAGCTGGGGGTCTGAAAGGGGTATTACTAGTCTTCGTTTCTAGTTTGATAGCAACACTAAAGGACAGCAAGACTCCAGGCTACGGCCTAAAGTTGCAAGCTGCACTTATTATTTTAGCTTGCCATGTCTTTAACACCAGCAGAACATACTAATATGCTCAATAGCATATCAATTTGGGACATAAGCCCAGCACGATTCTTTCCAACTAATGAAAGTACATATTTAAAGTCCCAGAAGTATAATTATGTTCAGGGGGGCATGTAAAGAGTGAAATGCTTAAACTGCCCTGTCCAGTAAGTTTGTATCCCTGGAAACTGTCTAAACATTTTTGACAACTACAGTATGAACAACAAATAATCAGAAAATGTGAACACTGCACAAAATATGCCCATATAATAGATTCTGCATTTAAAGCTAACTTAAACAGGGTAGCTATGAATATGGTGTATGCAATATTTTAGTAACTTAGGGGGGAATTCAATTAGCCATGGTAAATTACTGTGGCTAATTGATCCCTGGGGGACAATTCATTTATTCACAATCCACAATAAGTGCTGAGCTTTCGCGGGCGCGATCACGAAAACAAATGGATTGGGGAACTTATCCAGGGTCCTGTGTGTTTCCAATTCCCCCCCCCCCTCCCCCCTCTCCCTAAGGGATCTATGTACTATGCCTTGGAGAGAGAAAGTGCCAACAAACCAGCTCCTGTCATTTTTCCAACACAGCCTGTAACATGGCAGTTAGGAGCTGGTTGGCTGATACTTTATCTCTCTCCACTGTATCACTGTCCAAAGCTTAGTACATCTCCCCCTAAAAATGTCCTAAAAAGCCCTACAAACTGTTATGTCACTTTAAATCATCAAACAACCACAAGAAATACCTGATTTTCATTCATATGTAAAATATTCACAGTTTTTGCCAGCAATAACAAAAGGACACATGAGATTTCACTGATTGATTTCCCAGGTATTTTAGGCAACATAGCAGACTTACAAACTGGGATAAATTTTAAGATCTCTGTTTGTCCCCAAACTACATACTGTATTTGGCTGGGATATACAGTATAATCATAGTGTGTTGATGCCAAAATGTAGGCATGTCCGTAAGCATTGTGTTAGCACTGCATATTGGGCCTAATTCAGTATCAGTTGTAAAACTGCTAATTTTGCAAACAAACGTCTTTTGCCCATTTGCGCATGCGCAAACTGTCACTTTGCGATTGCATCCCGAAAGGATGCGATCACAAAGTGATTAACAGGCAGCGTGCGTTCGGGGGCAGCAACGCAGCGTTGTGGGGGGGGGGGGGGGGGAGTAGAGTAGGAAATGCAGGCGTGTAATGACCATTTTCAGGGCGGCCCGATGACCTAGCTTGCGTTTCCTGTAACGAGAAACATGGCGGCGGTGCACTTCCATACACAGCCTGGCTGCGTTCGCAGGGGGCTACCACTATTTGCTCATTTCTGCGACGCGATCGCTGGGCGGCGCCCAACATGCTATTTTATCAGTAGCTTTTTTAGCTAAACTGCTACTGAAGCTGAATGAGGTCCATTGGCATCTGTCCATCATAGCCAAATCAGCTCATAAAAATTATAGCAGCAGTTATAAAGAAATATGTAATTATGGATTAAGTGCAGGTAGGCATCACTGCCTGTTTCTGCAGAATTAAAACCATGGTACTCATTTATCAAAAAGTGATAAAACTCATTTGAATGATAAAACTTGTTGCAATCATTTTGGCTGGAGCACCATTTATCATGCCCAACAAGTTTCATCATTAACAATGAGTTTTATCATTTGTTGATAAATTGGCTCTGTAGTCTGGTCAACACACTGGCACAGTGGCTAGCATTGCTGCCTCACGGTGCTGGGGTCATGGGTTTGATTCTAACCAGGGCCCTATCTGTGTGTAGTTTGTATGTTAACCTTGTTTGCTCAGAGGATAGATATAGATAGATAGATAGATAGATAGATAGATAGACAGACAGACAGACAGACAGACAGACAGACAGACAGACAGACAGATAGATAGATAGATAGATAGGCATGGTATAATAACAGAAAACATGATTGGACACACTAGATGACATGACCATGCATTATTTCCCAGCATAAACGCACACTTCGGTTGGTTTTCAATTCTTTCCACCCCCTTTCACACCTGTTCTGTTTCTGCTGACGGGCAAGGCATTATGACGCCCTACCCCTTTACGCAGCTAAACCTGATTACTATGCGCAATAACGGGGATCACTTTAGAAAGAAGATTTATTGTGATATATTATTTGAATACCGCCCTTCAACTAATTCCAACTGTCATACTACCATCTGTAACCAACAGCATCACTCACACTTTTCGGTCAGTAACATTTCAACTGTTTTGAGGGTCATAACTAGAGACGTGTGAGAGGTGCCGTCACCCAGGGCACAGAGCCATGGGGAAGGACCACAGCTGCCCATAGCTCGTGGTTAGAAGAGTGCCTGGAAAGGCACCCTGCAGCCATTATAACTGCTGCAGTGCTGTCTGGATGCACCATGACACCATGCATTCATGGGCCAGGCCGCAGTGCTTACCTTTTACAGCACTGATTGTTTTATTCACTTACAGTGTTATCCAATTACATGGTTACATGTATATTCATTAAATACAACATAATTCAAACTAAACAGCCTATTCTGTACTGCTTTTTCCTCCTATTCTGTGTCTGTCTTACCCTATTTTATCACAACAGGGGCCATTTTAGAAGATATATAAATCACTCTTGGGTGTGCAGTCAGAGCGCAAAAAAACATCTAAGACTAAAATAAATATATATATATATATATATATACTTGCTGTGACGGATTGGCACTCACCTACCAGCTGGTGAAGTGCTCCGGTGCCTTCTGAATCATATGCAAACAACAATTCTATTCCTTACAGCGGCACTCAGAGACTGGATACAATGGTAAAAATCCTTTTACTGGTTCATGGTGATAAGTTGCATTCCAACGTTTCGGGGCGCTACCCGCCCCTTTGTCAAGGTGAGCAAACAAACTGTTTGTTTGCTCACCTTGACAAAGGGGCGGGTAGCGCCCCGAAACGTTGGAATGCAACTTATCACCATGAACCAGTAAAAGGATTTTTACCATTGTATCCAGTCTCTGAGTGCCGCTGTAAGGAATAGAATTGTTGTTTATATATATATATATATATATATATATATATATATATATATATATATATATAAAAACAGAAAAACCTTTATCACCGGCTTTAGAGAGCAGTAGCACCTCACAGTATAATCCCTGTTAGTGGGACCGGCAAAAATGTGGACAAATGGAAACCGGGGGGCACTAGAGATGTCAAATGCAATTGTCCAGGATAAAGTTCATAAATAGTAAGTATCCAATTGTTCAATGATGTATTCTTATAGGACTTGATTGAAACCCCAACCCGGGGTGGAAGATGAATAATGCTCAGCCGAATATTTCTCCTTAAAAACCCTACGAGTTTCGTCCTTTAGCAGGACTTCCTCAGGGGAGGGGTAAAATCAAAATGTATGACGAGGTAGGTACATATGGTTCCCACCAAAAAAATTATAGTATGGCAGAGTGAATATTAGCCCAAATGAAGCAGAACAGGGTTGATAAGCTTCACTGGCCGGGATAACATTATTGAAGAATGCACGATCCCAATATTTGGATTTAATACATAAGGATCATGATTCCTATTTTGTAACCACTGATCAAACACTTCTCAGGGGATCAGGAGGCACATAGAAGTGTGTGCACCTACAGTGATCCTCTCTCTCCAGTGTTATCTCTCTCTCTCTCTATATATATATATATATGTTGCAATGACCCACTCTTATAACCCCCCTCCCCCTCACACTTGCTATGAAAATATAAAAATGACCCTTATGATCTAGCATTCAAGAAAATAAACACACATTGTTAAAAGTTTCCTGAATTGTGTTGCTCTTATACAGTATGTGTATTGTATTTATGTGCTCTATTTTGAATTAGGCTAGCTTTTTTGTGTCCCTACAACAATAGCACACAGCGACTTGGGGTCCTAGGTAAGACTAGCTACTGTGTATTTGAGTGTAATAAATATAGAATTATTTGTTTATGCAAGCATATTGACACAGACTTAATTAAAAATAAAAAGAACAATTGTATTAAACAAATTAAAAGAAGCAATGTAAAAAAAAAAATACTTGTTACCCCAACACCCCAGTTTCAGTCAGTTATATTTTTAAAATATGTAGCAAGATTAACAATACAGATACAAGGTTTATTTGTTTGCACCCTTTGGTTGGATTGCAATGTGGTGTTTCGGAGCAAAATATATTAATTTTGGTATTTACGAACTCAATGCAATAATGAAGGCATTAAGTTAGATTAACTCCATTTCTAGAAATACTCGTCAAATTATTTACTGTCTGTTCAGGTTCGTTATAACTGTAACAACTGCCATGTGATTTACATAATGCAATGTTGATATCATAATAACAAACTAAATTATACTCCTCTAATGAAGTCCCCCTCCCTAGAATTTACATATAGCTCCATTGTAATAAGAGCATCTGAGCTGATTTACAATTCTAAATAGAGTTACCATGTAATACAAATGATCACCATGACATAAATCAATGTAGGACAGTGTGTTTAAAGCAACTGTTATTCATATTTTAATATGGATTTGTGTTTTTAGTCACATCTCTGTGCGTCTGGACTGCAGTGAGGTTTTTCTACTAAGTTTTGGATACATTTTTTGGGGGCAAATTATTTACTATTTTATGATATTTAGAGTGACATGTAATAGGATGAGATTTTAAGACTTTTGAGACTTTCAGTCAATAAACATCCGAAATCGCCTGTTTTGAGTAAATCGCAAATGTAATAGGGTGCGAATTGCACTCTAATTCACATTTTTTTCAGAGAAAATCGCATATTTTCACCTGTCGATTTCATTTCGCACTTCAAATCGCATCCAGATGTTTTCCCATTCAAAAGTATACCACTCCCAAATGTAATAGGATCCGATTTTGGAAATCGCACTTAAAAATTGACTAAAACCCGCACACAAAAAAGACCAGGTAGAGATAGGCGATTTGGAGTACTTCCACCATCCCAAAAAAACAAAGGGTTATATTTTGCACAGGTGAGCCATACTTTCATCAGAAACACCCTTACATCATCCAGGGCACCTGTGAGGGATTGAACAATGGATTTTTGCAGTCAGGAGTTGAGCTGTGTGTATGTGATATTGCACGTTTGGAGGAGCTGCACAGGAGGAGGGTGCTGGCTGCGCACCAGATCCAGGTCCCCAGACCACTTTGTGCTTCACGTAGGTACCGTGCGAGGGTGTACCTGGACTCCCTCTCAGATCAAGAGGTGGTGGAGATGTTTCGGCTGAACCGCACAAACCTCTTGAGATTATATGAGCAGGTGAGACATGATTTGGAGCCATATGGCCCTGCCAACTACTGTATGCCGTGTCTGGGCTTCAAAAATTAATGTGTGCCCTGCACTTTTTTGCCACAGGCACCACTCAGTCTGTGGGCTCTTGTTCGCTGGGGGTTACACAAGCCACTTTCTCAAGGCATTTAACTCAAGTGTTATATGCCTTGAAGAAGCTGTGGCGCACATATATCACATTCTCAAGTTCTGAGTCCGAGTGGCAGGACCTGAAGGTGGCATTCTATCGGCTCTCAGCATTCCCTAATGTGCTGGGGGCCATAGACTGCACTCACACTCGGATTCGGCACCACATGTGAGGGTGTATATCTTTGTCAATCGACGTGGGCATCGCTCCCTCAATGTGCAGGTGGTGTGTGACGCTAACCTTAGAATTCTCAGTGTGGTTGCAGGTTACGAGGGTCTTGCCATGATGCCTATATCCTGCGTCATTCTTCGCTTTGGGAATGCTTCCAGCAGCACACCATGCCTGAGGGATGGCTACTTGGTAGGTACATTCAAGTTATCTTTTAATGTGTTTCCTAATATGTCCTTTTAAAAGTACTGTTTTAAAGCCTAACAATGCAGCATGACCCCGACCCATAATGGTGTGCTTATTTGGTCAGTAACACACTTATTTGTGCCATGAAGTCAGCTTACATTCCTCTAATGATTGTGCTTATGTGTAGTAATAACTGACTGTTAGGGTCTGGTAATTAACTATACCTTAGTGTGTAACAAATACCTGAAAACAACTGTAATTAATCATTCACAACCACAACTTATGTTTTGCAGGGGATTCAGGGTATGGGTGTCTACCATGGCTCATGATACCTCTGCGTAATCCACAAGGCCCTTCACAGCACCAATATAACGATGCACACACTGACACCCGCAATGTTGTGGAACGCACTTTTGGGGTGCTGAAAAGTCATTTTAGGACCAGTCATCAGGTACACTACTTTATCAACCACCCAAAGTAGTGATGATCATCCAGGCTTGCTGCATAACATTGTGCTGGGCCAAGACAATTATGCAGAGGACGCACATGGTGACCACTGGGAGTACACCCTGGTATAGGGCCTTCCTCATCCTCCTCACCGTCCTCCTCCTCCTCATACTGGCCCCCATCACACTCCTCCTCCTGCCAGTCGACGTCACTAAGGAAAGGCTCCTCCAGCTCCCTCTCAAAATCCTCCTCCTCTGTGTCAGTTTGCCTGCTTCCAGCACCAGCCTCCTGCTCCTCCTGCTCCTCCTGACTCCTCCCAGCCACTGCCCTCCTTGCCACCATGCTGCCTCTCTCCATGCTGCTCTCTCTGACTTTCTTGGTCACTCTCCTTTCCATCTTACACTCCTCCCAGCCTAACAAAGGGCAAAATGGCGCTGGAGCCCTTTATATAGGGTGTGTGATGCAGATTCCAAGGGACTTAGCTCGGCCAATAGGTGGAGTTCTTTGCTTGTGTGTAATGGTGGTGTTGTAAATCGCATTTTGGTTGGTCAGAAAAGCACACATTACTGGGACATAATATCGTGACAAATCGCATGACATCGCATGTTTCATTCCCGAATTCGCATCCTATTACATTTGCAATTTTGCCAAAAAATTAACACTTTCAAAACATGCGATAGAGGGCGATTTCGGAATCTTACAAAAAATCGCATCGTGTTATATGTCACCCTTAGTGTCTCTATGTGTGGGACCTCGTTAAGTAAACTGGGTCGGAAAGTCATACTGGCTGTGATTTTTATTGTGTTTGCAGCTTTAACTATTTGGTTAAATTGGGCTACTATGACAAAAACCCCATTAAAATGAATGTGCTATTGAAATTAAAGGAAGAGGTGGAGGGGAAGGATGTTAAGAGTACAGAGTAGACAAAGCTCAGAGGGGTGTTCCAAACATTCTCTGCTCACTACATCATGTGCTGTAAGACTGAGATTGCCACATAAGACATGGTAATCATTCATAGCAGACTGAAAAAATTCAAAGCCAGGGAAAAATAATCAATACCAAGATGTTCTTTTAATGTGCTACAGTGAAAAATAAATAAATAAATAAATCTGGCCCATGCTGCACAAACTCTGATGCTAGCGGCATTGTTAAAGCAATGATCCTCGGAGATACTAGTACAAGTTATTGCTGTCATGCAGAAAACTATGGTGACCCAATCACCAGTGCTTCTCGCATTGCATGAAGTGCCATTTTTTGGCATGGTGAAAGTCATAAGTAAATTACTAATTGTGTGATCAGTGAACTGCTATTTACATGTGAGCTCCATCACAGAAACAGGAAGAGAGACCATGGGGGTCATTCCGAGTTGTTCGCTCATTGCCGATTTTCGCTATGCTGCGATTTGTTGCTAAATGCGCAAGGCACGCAGGGCGCATGCGCATAGTTATTTAACTAAAAACTTAGCAGTTTTGCTGTGGATCCTGCGGCGCTTTTCAGTCGCACTGCTGATCGGTGAATGATTGACAGGAAAGGGGCGTTTCTGGGTGGTAACTGAGCGTTTTCCGGGAGTGTGCTAAAAAAACGCAGGCGTGTCAGGGAAAAATGAAGGAGTGTCTGGAGAAACGGGGGAGTGGCTGGCCGAACGCAGGGCATGTTTGTGACATCAAACCAGGAACTAAACGGAGTGAGCTGATCGCAATCTGTGAGTAGGTCTGGAGCTACTCAGAAACTGCAGGGAATTATTTAGTAGCAGTTCTGCTAATCTTTCGTTCGCTATTCTTCTAAGCTAAAATACACTCCCAGAGGGCGGCGGCTTAGCGTGTGCAATGTTGCTAAAAGCAGCTAGCAAGCGAACAACTCGGAATGAGGGCCTATGTGCTTCAAATAATATAAAATGTTGCCATCATGGCAGTCAATTTTTCTAAAAACATTTTTTTTAAGATTTTTTTTTTAATTGAAAGATGCCACAAATACATATCTGTATACTAATATGAATGACTTTGTAAATCAACAAAAGGAAAAACATTTTTTTTTATTAAAGTACTACCTAAAATTATACTTTTACAACCCAGGTACACCTCTTCTATTGTAAGTGTATTAGGGCCCTCATTCCGAGTTGTTCGCTCGCAAGCTGCTTTTAGCAGCTTTGCACACGCTAAGCCGCCGCCTACTGGGAGTGAATCTTAGCATAGTAGATTTGCGAACGAAAGATTATCAGATTTGCGAATAGACAGTTCTTAGCAGTTTCTGAGTAGCTCGAGACTTACTCTGCCACTGCGATCAGTTCAGTCAGTTTCGTTCCTGGTTTGACGTCACAAACACACCCAGCGTTCACCCAGACACTCCCCCGTTTCTTCAGACACTCCCGCGTTTTTCCCAGAAACGGCAGCGTTTTTTCACACACACCCATAAAACGGCCAGTTTCCGCCCAGAAACACCCACTTCCTGTCAATCGCACTACGATCACCAGAACGAAGAAAAAACCTCGTAATGTCGTGAGTAAAATAACTAACTTAATAGCAAATTTACTTGGCGCAGTTGCACTGCGGACATTGCGCATTAGCGACTAATCGCTCCGTTGCGGAAAAAAAAATAACGAGCGATCAACTCGGAATGACCACCTAGGTGTGATCGTAAAATAATCGTTATGGTAGACTTACCATTGATAACTCTATTTCACAGGATCCACAGTATAACATTGGGATATGAGGTAGCAACAGCGGAGTGTCACTAAACAATCAAAGATTTCTGCCTCCCAGAATGTAACGGGGCCGTCCCTATATACCCGCCTCCTGGCCCAGGCAAATCAGTTGTTTACCAAAGCTCAAGGCAGGAGCATCATAGAGAGCCCGAGAAGAACACGCATGCACATCCTTCCTTACAAGAAGGAAGAGGTTAATGAGTGAAAGGATCCTCAAATCAGGTGTGTCAGGGTGGGATCCCTGTAGACATAGGAGAAATAGAGTTATCAACGGTAAGTCTACCATAACGATTATTTTTCCCTCAGGGTCCACAGGTTATCCACAGGATAACATTGGGATGTCCCAAAGCAATTTAGTTTTGGGGACGCGCCTCATTGACGTTGAGGGAGTAGGAATGGAACATCAATCGACAGCCTCTGCAGATCTGTGTACCAATGTCTTCTGGACCAAGCCGCTCCTTCCTTGTTTTGCCTTTCGCATTATCCTGGGTAACAAGGCGATTGGAGGAAACACATAGGCCAGATGAAAGTCCCATCTCACTGACAGGGTATCCACAAAGATCGCTTTGAGACCCTTTGTTCTTGACCCGTATGCAAGAACTTTGTTGTTCTGAAGGCACGTCATGATATCTCATCTACCAGAACTTGTAAGACCTCTGGGAGTAAAACCAATTCATTTGCATGAATGGTGTGTCAACTAAGAAAATCCGCTTCCCAGTTTAGGACTCCCGGAATGAACACTGCGGACAAAGCAGGATGATGAAGTTCTGCCCACTTTAACGTGTGACTTACCTCATTCAATGCGTTTTGGCTGCGAGTTCCTCCCTGATGGTTGAGGTACGCTACTACCGTTGCACTGTCCTAGCGGATTTGGACTGGTTTCCCCTGAAGGATGTTCTTTGCCTGAGTAAGTGCCATATATATGGCCTGAAGATCCAATATATTTATTGGCAGACAACTTTCTTCCTTGGTCCACTGCCACTGGAAGCAACTCTTTCCTGACACCGCTCCCCAGCCCTGAAGGCTGGCATCTGTTGTCAGAATTTTCCAATCTGATATCCAAAAGGGTCTCCCTTTGTCCAGGTGGGATGTCTGTAGCCACCAGGCTAATGACTTCCTTACTTCCAGAGGAAGGACCATAGTCTGCTTTTTTATTGTCTGATGAAAACCATTCCATTTGGAAAGGATCAGACATTGCAGAGGCCTCCACCACGTCGAATGCCGACACCATCAACCCCATCACACACATTGCTGCGTGAATGGATACCTTTTGACTATGTAGCAGCCCTGAATCCTTGATTGAACTTTGGATACTTTGTTCAGAGGTAAAATTACTCTCTGAAGATCCAAATTCAATACAGCCCCCAAGTGAGTCATCCATTGTGATGGAACCAGGAACGACTTTGCCCAATTTATGAGCCAACCATGTCTCTGCAAACAAGCTATTGCAGATGACACTGAAGCAATTCCTGAGATTGTCCCAGGATTAATAAATCGTCGAGGTATGGAAAAATCCTTATCTGCTGACGGAGATAAGATGCTATTACCACCATAATTTTGGTGAATACTCTGGGAGCTGTGGCCAGTCCAAATGGTAGGACCCGAAACTGAAAATGTGCCGGAAAATAGCAAACCTGAGATAGCGTTGATGGGACAGTGCTATAGGAAAATGTAGGTAAGCATCCTGGATATCCATGGATACCATAAAATCCTCCGGCTGCATGGCCAAAATAATGGAACGTAAACTCTCCATATGACACCGAGGCACCCAGATGTACTTGTTCAGCACTTTGAGATTGAGTATGGGCCAGAACGACCCATTTGGCTTCTGGACTAGAAACAGGTTGGAATAAACACCTTGTCCTCGTTGTGCAGGGGGAACTGGAATTATCACTCCCGACTGAAGCATCTTCTGAACTGCCTCTTGGAAAGCACTGGCCTTCGTTTCCACTGAAGACGGGCTGGTACAAAAAAAAAACATTGAGGAGGGTGTTTCTTGAAAGCAAAAGCATAACCGTGAGATACCGCTTCTTGCACCCAGGCATCTGTGGTGATGGACTGCTGCCAGATCTGTGCAAAATGAAGAAGTCGGCCTCCCATCCTGGGGTCCCCCAGGTGGAAGCCCGCACCATCAGGCTGATGGCTTATCTTCTGATTTGGAAGCCTGCCCTCTGGTAGCCCAATGCTTTTTAGTCTTACCAGTCAGATTGAGACTGTTTGCCATAACCCTTTCCTTTTGCTTTTCCTCGAGTACGAAAGGGCCAAAAAGCTGGAAAACTAGGTATAGATTTGTGTGTGGAAGGAAACTTCACTTTCTTGGAGCCTGCTTCTGGCTCCAAAATACTGTTTAACTGTAGAATCTCTCTAGTAAAAGGCAAAGACTCCAGAACCTTCTTGGATACTGAGTCAGCTTTCCACGTACGTAGCCAAACCGCTCTGTGAGCTGCTACTGCTGAGGCTGATGCCTGAGAGGCAATTGTACCCAGTTGTACCCAATATCCAAGGCTGCTTCTTCCATAAAAATAGCAGCCTGTTTGATATGTGCTATATTACGATTTTTGCTCTCTAGATGCCATTGAAAGATCATCCTCCAATGCATCAGCCCAGGCTGCCATTGCTTTTGCCATCCAGTCTGAAGCCATGGCTGGTCTTATGATTGCCCAAGACAAAGATCCTATCTGTGACATCATTTAATGATGTTGAAGGCAGAGGTAATGTAGACTTTCGCACCAATCGAATGACATGCGTATCTACATTGGGAGCCATCTCCCTTTTTAAACAGTCCCCAGCTGGAAGGGGATAATGGGAATTCCATTTCTTTGGAATTCTATACTTCTTACTGGGTGTAACCCAAGCCTCTTGCATAATTTCCGTCAGCTGTTCTGACCCAGGAAACGCAGTCCTAACTGTTTTGGAACATTTAAACACAGGTGCCTTTGATTTTACCAAAGGTTCTGCTGCCTCCTCAAAGGATAGAATGGCTTTCATAGCACTAATTAGCTCAGGTATGTCTACTGAGTCGAGTCCTTCATCCTCGTCTCTATATGCAGACCCGGAGTGCAATGAGTCCTCATCCTCCGACGAGTCCTCATCTGAAACATGGGTAGACTGTGAAGATGTTGTTTCATGTCTGTGTGATCTACTTACCACCGGCCTTTCAGCCTGTTTTAGTTGAGAGGATGCCATTTCCTATACTGGATGTAATAAATCCAAGGTGGAATGTTGCATGTAAGGGTTAATAGGGTAACCTATTCCTGGTATAGGAGCTGGCATTATACACTCAGCTATACTGGTTAATATCTGTGCAAAAGTAGCCTATGGTGGTTCAACTTGAACCTGTGCCTGCCTTGGATTATTCAAGAAGCTTTGGTGAAAGCTAAAACAATTTGCACATAATCCATTTGGAACCAGATCCTGAGAGGTTAACCCAGTTTTGCAAGACAAACATGAAATGAGTGTAGGTGCTGCTGTGGAGAATGTATCCTCCTCACCACTGCCTCTCTGAGCCATGAAAAATAAATCATACACCTGTACAGTGTTTACTACACAATTTCTGACTGCAATCACTTTTAAATTTGTTAAAGTGACATACAATCCGATCCCTCCCTGCCTTGCAACAGCATTGAGGATCGGAATAAACAGAAACTGACCGAATTTTAGTAAAGTCAGCAATCACACTAGCAATCAGTCACAGGTTATATATTAGTATAATAAGCAATATGAGCACATAATCAACTACAGTTACATGAACATGTACAGTAGTCTCCATCCCAAAACAGTGTGGCTGTGTCTCGCGTTTCCCCTTCTAAGCGGAACCAATGCCTTACCTTCTCCCCGTGCTCCAGCCACAGCCTGGTATCGTCTGCTGGACTTGCTAGTATATCCTACACAGATGCCCACCGAAACGGCACTGTACACTTGGGTAAGCGTTGTCGCGACCCGGTGGGGAGTTGGTGGAGCGACTCTTTTTAAGGTACATATAAGACGTTTTTTATAAAGGTCACTCAAAAAAAACTAGTAAGACTATAAAAATAAAATAAAAAAGCTTATGGCTGCTAAAAACCAGCAGCCCATTGACCATGGTCCAACTCTTGACGCACCAAACAAAAAACTGATTTGCCTGGGCCAGGAGGCGGGAATATAGGGACGGGCCCATTGCATTTTGGGAGGCCGAAAGCTTTGATCGTTTGGTGCTAATCTGCTGTCGCTACCTCATATCCCAATGTTATCCTGTGGATAACCTGTGGACCCTGCAGGAGAAATATATGACTCTGCATGGCCCAAAGCATGCACCGTGCAAATTTACATAAGATACACACAGTAAACAGGCTTACGATCATCTCTGCATCAGCCACACTGTGCGAGGAGGAATGCTCATGTGGTTCTGTGTTTTTTCAGCTGTTGCCACTTAATTAAAAGCCATATTACAAATGTAAATTACAGATAAATCTCCTAGAAAAACATCATAGTCTAGTCTGGGGCTGTACAACTTGTATACTGTGGTCAAGCTGTGGAACCCGCCTTCACAAACATTTCATACCCTCAGTAAATATGACATTCTATCCTGTCCCTCAAATCTCCTTATATTTTACATATTTTCCATGTTACTCATCAATTTCCACATGAAAGCAACCAGACAACTGGTTAGCAAACGTGCTGAGATAGGAAGTAGCTGAAATGCAGCAATATTCACAAAATGCAATGGTCCTTTTATCATCTATAGATTTCACTCATTTCTGTGTAGAAAATGTGGGAAATTCACTGGCTAATTAACAAGCTTTCCATAGACAGACACCTAAACAGAAGGCTATTTGAGGAAAGCACATTTACACTGAGCAACCCACATAAACTCTGTATAGAACATTTCAACGATATGACTTTGCATCAATTTAGCGAACTGTCTCACAGGTCTCCGGTAGACTGTTGTGTTCAGCCTCTGCCCTTTATTCTGGACACGGACAGCACAGGGGGTTGGCACTGATCAGTTTTTGTGGTGAATAAGCTCTGCTAGTGTATATAATATGGACATATTGTATCTGATATGTAGGGAATCATTAAACGATCGCTGATACCCCCCACAGCTACAATCTAACATCCCCTGCTGTCAGTGTGCTCTGCATTTCATTTAGTCGAACCATGTACATTTGCAAGAATGCAAACCGCTTACAGTGATGTTGTGTGATAATTCAAAAGATATTGTTGGATCTTGAGCATACATAAGACAAATATATAAACATAAATCTTGCTAGCAAAAATGTCCTCCTTCCCTACTCTCTTCTCTCTCTTATGTTACCCTGTCAGAGAAACTGTAATTCACCTTACATGCTGCCCTGTGTTCCACTGCAGGCAATGTGCCTGCTGAGGGGTGGCGGGAAAATGAAGGGAAACCAGCAATGCATGGTCCTGCATCAAAACTGGCCAATATATAAACTCCAGTGTTAGATGTGTAAATGAAATAATTTTGCAACAGATAAACTTAAATACATAAATCCTCAGTAAATATAAAATACACGCTGCTACACTGCAGATATTGCATAATGATGCTGTAACACTCAGTAGCCTTCATTTCAGTACGTTCCTGTATGTGCGCAACAGCGTGAAAAGCTCTGCAAACAAGCACTAAACTTGCCAGTCATCTTTGAATCGTTTGTTTAAAAGAACTTAATGAGGCTACAAGGACATCCAATCTCTCATCCAGCAGACAAGAGTACAAGATACATTACTGAAACACAAATCTAGTAGAACATACGATTTCCTAACACATTCATTAAGCAATGTCAAAAGGTTACATTGCTGTCAACAGAGTAAAAGATGGACACATTACCTTTAGCTGGATTTACTTCTATTCCTGATCTATAAAGCATCTCTTCGTTTTTCCAGTCCCCATTTCTAACAAAAGTTTTTAGTCCGTAAAAAATAATTAATGCAGCGGCAGCATAAAAAATGAGGCTTTTAAAAAAGCTTTTTTGCGCCTTAATATAAAGAGCTCGAGCGCCCACAGTTATTAGTAAACAGAACCCCATACTGGGAATATAGAGTACACGTTCTGCGATAACAAAACCAACATAGAAAAATAGATTGCTAGCGGGTACAAAGGGGATTATCAATAGAGATAAAGCTAAAACAACAATGTTTCCTGTAGAGGGAAGTTGCAATCCATGGTTAATATGGTTTTTTATACCATTTTCAAGCTTAGAGACAATTGTAGTTCTCTGCTCTGGGTTCTTGTATTCTAAATCTGATTGACAGCTATGGCCATTAGTATTCTGCTTGCCATTCATGAACACTTTCCCATTGCATTCTCTCTTTGTACCCGAGCTCTTCAGACTTGTGTAGGCAAGGAGGAAGAGCAAAATGTAAAAGGCAACAGTGTGTATATTCCTCCAGTCAATGATTGATTTAATGAGAGGCACAGCATCCATCGACCAATCAAAGCTGAGTGTGTCCGGGCAAAAAAGCAGCCACAGGTTCTTAGTTGGCAAGTATAAGAAGGTCAGGGTACGCGTGAGCAGGATTTCACAGTCCGCTGCTGGGTTGTCAGAATTTGAAAAACTTGGTGGTGTGTTTCCCATCCAGTAAAAGCGAATACCCAGCAGAGCAACTCCCCAGGCAACCAAAAGTCCAATGCTAAAAAGAAGAGGCATGGTCTTGCCCTGAAATGAAATAAGTAAAGAAGCTAGCATTAATAATATAAAGTAGAAATGAGAAACAAATTATCTACACCAGAAAGTATACCAAATACAAACACTGAGCACAGTAAAAACTTATTTAAAAAAAACAAACCCTATTTAAGGTATAACTTTTGTTGTGTTTACCATTCAATACAATGTGAATTCCAACTTCTATTGTAATGACTATTTTCTGACTGTATGGACTAGCTCTCTCCACTGGCGCATAGCCCAAAAGAGGGTGTATTACCTCATCCCAGACTGAGGTTTTGTCCTCTGACCCAATCTACTAGGCTCTCAGCCTGATGCTGAATACTGGCTGTTATTTAGGGGTGTTTTATTTTTATGACACACCTATCTTTTTGGCTGACTGCACCTTACGGCCAGTGACTTGCTACTGTAAACACTCCCATCGACTTTTGATATGTGAAACTCATAGTAGGGTAAATACAATGAACTTGAAAACAGCATGTATAACATCAGCTAAAGTCCTACGGTTTATATAAGAACATTCAAACACACCTATCTGATCAATCCCTCTTGGTTAGAAAGAGATTTATGCTATTAATAATGATCTCAGGTGTTAAGGGATGCCCTTGGATAAACTAAAGAGGACAAAAGCATTATATTGATTACATTATTATTACATTACATTACTTTACTTGATTCGAAATTCATTAAGCCTAAAAGGAGAACATAAAAGTGATTTCAATATGTTTACTTATTGAATCTGAACAATTACTCATTCTCTAGGATTTCTGTATTTTAAAAACATTTAATTGGCCCATTGATTCTATTCTACAATATACCCCTAAGAGGTCATTGGTCTGATCCTGGCTAAAAGGATGGAGAACACAGGGGGCATGTTACAACATTTTTGGATTATTACCATTTAGCTTGGTATTAACATTCAGTAGTGTAATTTCACATGCAAGAAATTTATATTTTAATTTAAAAGCCCTTGCACACTAACTATTAACTTATAATGGCTATAGGAAACCAGAGATGGAAAGGGTCGGACAACATGCAATATACTGTATGATGCAGTGAGGCATAATGAAACATGGGTGCACATCGTTGTACAGTGAAAGCTGATAATTTCCATATACTAAAAATGCATGCTGCAGGGAGAAATAATACTAAATGTATATAGAAAATACAATAAAATTATTTCAGTGATGTAGAAAAGTTTTTTATTTTTTGTTGATTTTTTTTTAAAAGTAGGAATCTGATCTTATAGTTCGTCTGAATAATATACATTGCAATACATTGTTAGAATTTTATTTGGTGGGATACATTGCTTTAATTACTGTTAACATCTCAACGGGCAGGATGCTGGTGGTCAGAACCGGCACCAGACTCTGACATCTGAATGCTGATGGCGGAAAACTGACCATATGTATGCAGGGGAGGGTTAGGGTTAGACTGGGGGGTGGTCTATGGTACGGCCCTATGGTAAGGGTTATGTTTAGTCTGCGGGATGGGAAGGTTAGGGTTAGTCTGCAGGAGGGGGGGTTTAGGGTTAGTCTGCGGGATGGTAAGGTTAGGGTTAGTCTGCGGGATGGGAAGGTTAGGGTTAGTCTGCGGGATGGTAAGGTTAGGGTTAGTCTGCGGGAGGGGAGGGTTATGGTTAGTCTGCGGGATGGGAAGGTTAGGGTTAGTCTGCAGGAGGGGGGGTTTAGGGTTAGTCTGCGGGATGGTAAGGTTAGGGTTAGTCTGCGGGAGGGGAGGGTTATGGTTAGTCTGCGGGATGGGAAGGTTAGGGTTAGTCTGCAGGAGGGGGGGTTTAGGGTTAGTCTGCGGGATGGTAAGGTTAGGGTTAGTCTGCGGGAGGGGAGGGTTATGGTTAGTCTGCGGGAGGGGAGGGTTATGGTTAGTCTGCAGGAGGGGAGGGTTAGGGTTAGTCTGCAGGATGGTAAGGTTAGGGTTAGTCTGCAGGATGGTAAGGTTAGGGTTAGTCTGCGGAAGGGGAGGGTTAGGGTTCGTCTGCAGGATGGCAAGGTTAGGGTTAGTCTGCGGGAGGGGAGGGTTAGGGTTAGGCTGCAGGAAGGAAGGGGTAATGTTAGGGTTAGTTTAGTTGCTCACTCATGTTAGGATTTTGGCAGTCGGTATGCCGGTGTCCGTATTCTGACCACTGGTATCACATACCCAACCCCAATTTATATACCTTATTCAGAACTCTTTTAGGCACCCTTTCCTCTTTTTGGTCTAATCAATTTGGCAAAAAAAAAAAAAAATGTATTAGAATTTTTTATCCAAATTCTAAAACTGGTGACACTTAAGAAAGTGACACTAAATACAGGATACCTACACATTAATAAAACATAATAGGTTTGTGGTACACTTGAAAACATAAGCTTTTAATCTGAGACTGAAACTGACGTTAAACACCATTTCATTTGCCCTCTTAGGGTGGGGCATTTGCAGAAATAAAACACAAATTTGGTTTCAGCCACAACTAAATTTGTAGTGCAAAATCATTGCACTGACATTCACTAAAACTGCATCATTTAAAGACCAAACTGTCACACAGACTCACATCTACAAATAATCTCATACAGAACATTGAGAAAAGTATACTGCAACTGTCTTGGGGTTGCCTGGTATGGCTAACACGGAATCTTAAACTATATCAGCTGTAGAATGGGCTAGGAAGACATTGCAAACCAGATGACTAACATCCTTGATGTAACTTCATCAAGCTTCTCATAAGAGAGAATGAGTAAAGAAAACAAACACGGCATTAGATCTGATTACTTTCTGTTTCTGGGGTACCACACAAGCTGCTGTCCTCATTCGCTCAAGGAAATAATTCTTATTGTATCTTTTACAACTTTGTTTTGGACAACACTTCATTTAAAGGTTCCACTTTCCTTTCTTCTAAAACTGTATTTTGAAATTACATTTAGACAGACATCTTTCAAATAAGAGTTCAGGATTCCCTTACACAACGGGAATGATGGAATACTTCTGAAAGGAAGACTCACTCATCTTCAGTGTTACTGATGTGAAAGTTTTGGGGCCGTGTTGAAAACTAACTTCCAATACAAGATCAGTGATCACATTTGTGTGTCACAACAGCTAGAAAGACAAACAGCCGGGGTCCTTACTCAGTGAGTGAAGCTGATAAATGAGGAAAGCACCATTTAATAACCTGTCTGGATAATACTCATCCCCCTTCAGAGCACAAAAGTATTTTGTTCTAATTTTATCTTTCCTGTATCAGCTTGTAAAGCGATTAGGGACAGATGGACTCACTAAGGAGTCTTTGTGTACTCACTGGGATGTGATCTATCCAATCTCCTTATTTATACACAAGCAAACATTTGTTTCTTTATAGACAAATCTATTATGAGAACATTGTTACAGTTTTATTTGTCTTCCAACCTTAAGGTTTTATTGAAGCCTGTCCCATAGTTTTGCAGAAACAGCATAGCTAATGGAAAAGGATTTAAAAACACCCCAAACCAATATGTGAGCATATGTAAAACAATATGCCTTATAGCAAAACAGAAAGGAATATTAAATATAAAACAGGTCTGTCATACGATATACAGTGAATAATAAGATTTTACTTACCGATAAATCTATTTCTCGTAGTCCGTAGTGGATGCTGGGGACTCCGTCAGGACCATGGGGAATAGCGGCTCCGCAGGAGACAGGGCACAAAAGCAAGCTTTTAGGATCACATGGTGTGTACTGGCTCCTCCCCCTATGACCCTCCTCCAAGCCTCAGTTAGGTACTGTGCCCGGACGAGCGTACACAATAAGGAAGGATCTTGAATCCCGGGTAAGACCCAAACCAGCCACACCAATCACACCGTACAACTTGTGATCTGAACCCAGTTAACAGTATGATAACAATGAAGTAGCCTCTAAAAAAGATGGCTCACAACAATAATAACCCGATTTTTGTAACAATAACTATGTACAAGTAATGCAGACAATCCGCACTTGGGATGGGCGCCCAGCATCCACTACGGACTACGAGAAATAGATTTATCGGTAAGTAAAATCTTATTTTCTCTAACGTCCTAGTGGATGCTGGGGACTCCGTCAGGACAATGGGGATTATACCAAAGCTCCCAAACGGGCGGGAGAGTGCGGGTGACTCTGCAGCACCGAATGAGAGAACTCCAGGTCCTCCTCAGCCAGGGTATCAAATTTGTAGAATTTTACAAACGTGTTCCCCCCTGACCACGTAGCTGCTCGGCAAAATTTTAAAGCCGAGACCCCCTCGGGCATCCGCCCAAGATGAGCCCACCTTCCTTGTGGAATGGGCATTGACAGATTTTGGCTGTGGCAGGCCTGCCACAGACTGTGCAAGCTGAATTGTACTACAAATCCAACGAGCAATAGTCTGCTTAGAAGCAGGAGCACCCATCTTTTGGGGTGCATACAATATAAACAGCAAGTCAGACTTTCTGACTCCAGCCGTCCTGGAAATATATATATATATATATATATATATATATATATATCTATTTTTAGGGCCCCGACAACGTCTAGCAACTTGGAGTCCTCCAAGTCCCTAGTAGCCGCAGGCACCACAATATGTTGTTTCAGGCGAAACGCTGACACCACCTTAGGAAGAAACTGGGGACGAGTCCGCAGTTCTGCCCTGTCCGAATGGAAAAACAAATATGAGCTTTTTTTAAGACAAAACCCCCAATTCTGACAATCGCCTGGCCGAGGCCAGGGCCACAACATGGTCCCTTTCCATGTGAGATATTTCAAATCCACAGATTTGATCGGTTCAAACCAATATGATTTGAGGAATCCCAACACTACGTTGAGATCCCACGGTGCCACTGGAGGCACACAAGGGGCTGTATATGCAATACTCCCTTGACAAACGTCTGGACTTCAGGAATTGAAGCCAATTTTTTCTGGAAGAAAATCTACAGGGCCGAAACTTGAACCTTAATGGACCCCAATTTGAGGCTCATAGACACTCCTGTTTTCAGGAAGTGCAGAAATCGACCTAGTTGAAATTTTTTCGTGGGGCCTTCCTGGCCTCACCCACGCAACATATTTTCACCACATGTGGTGATAACGTTGTGCGGTCACCTCCTTCCTGGCTTTGACCAGGGTAGGTATGACCTCTTCCGGAATGCCTTTTCCCTTAGGATCCGGCGTTCAACCGCCATGCCGTCAAACGCAGTCGCGGTAAGTCTTGGAACAGACAAGGTCCCTGCTGGAGCAGGTCCTTTCTTAGAGGCAGATGCCACGGTTCCTCTTGGAACAGACATGGTTCTTGCTGAAAGCAAATCCCATCTTAGCTCCCGAGGCCATTAGTCCTCTGTGAGCATCTCTTGAAGTTCCGGGTACCAAGTCCCTCTTGGCCAATCCGGAGCCACGAGTATAGTTCTTACTCCTCTACGTCTTATAATTCTCAATACCTTGGTTATGAGAAGCAGAAGAGGGAACACATACACCGACTGTTACACCCACGGTGTTACCAGGACGTCCACAGCTATCGCCTGAAGGTCTCGTGACCTGGCGCAATACCTGTCCCGTTTTTTGTTCGGGCGGGACGCCATCATTTCCACCTTTGGTCTTTCCCAACGGTTCACAATCATGCAGAAAACTTCCCGATGAAGTTCCCACTCTCCCGGGTGGAGGTCGTGCCTGCTGAGGAAGTCTGCTTCCCAGTCGTCCACTCCCGGAATGAACACTGCTGACAGTGCTATCACATGATTTTCCGTCTAGCGAAAAATCCTTGCAGTTTTGACCACTGCCCTCCTGCTTCTTATGCCGCCCTATCTGTTTACGTGGGCGACTGCCGTGATGTTATCCCACTGGATCAATACCGGCTGACCTTGAATCAGAGGCCTTGCTAAGCTTATAGCATTACAAATTTGCTCTTAGCTCCAGTATATTTATGTGGAGAGAATTCTCCAGACTTGATCACACTCCCTGGAAATTTTTTCCCTGTGTGACTGCTCCCCAGCCTCTCAGGCTGGCCTCCGTGGTTACCAGCATCCAATCCTGAATGCCGAATCTGCGGCCCTCTAGAAGATGAGCACTCTGTAATCACCACAGGAGAGACACCCTTGTCCTTGGATATAGGGTTATCCGCTGATGCATCTGAAGATGCGATCCGGACCATTTGTCCAGCAGATCCCACTGAAGAGTTCTTGCGTGAAATCTGCCGAATGGAAGCGCTTCGTAATAAGCCACCATTTTTTACCAGGACTCTTGTGCAATGATGCACTGACACTTTTCCTGGTTTTAGGAGGATCCCGATTAGCTCGGATAACTCCCTGGCTTTCTCCTCTGGGAGAAACACCCTTTTCCTGGACTGTGTCCAGAATCATCCCTAGGACCAGCAGACGTGTCGTCGGAACAACTGCGGTTTTGGAATATTTAGAATCCACCCGTGCTGTCGTAGAACTACTTGAGATAGTGCTACTCCGACCTCCAACTGTTCTCTGGACCTTGTTCTTATCAGGAGGTCGTCCATTTTCTTTGAAGACGAATCCTCATTTCGGTCAATACCTTGGTAAAGACCCGGGGTGCCTTGGACACTCCAACGGCATCGTCTGAAACTGATAGTGACAGTTCTGTACCACGAACCTGAGGTACCCTTGGTGAGAAAAGCAAATTTTGGGACATGGAGGTAAGCATCCCTGATGTCCCGGGACACCATATAGTCCCCTTGTTCCCAGTTCGCTATCACTGCTCTGAGTGATGACAATTCTAAATACTTTTGTCGTATAAACAACCCTTTATGAAGTCTAAGAACACTGTACGCTGTTTGCTTAAGAAGTACCGTTAGGGTACGCTATTTGCGTAACGATCGCTCCGCCGTAGGCGAGACGCTCAAGCGTCACGTTCGCTCACGGCCCAGTGATCACAGGACACGTTATTGGTTATGACTAGAGTAATGATTCGCTATGGCGTAGCATACGCTCGAGACCACGAGGAGGTCACCAGCGGCGCAGACGCTCACAACGCTATACCTTAATGTTTAAACCTTATACCAATGAAATACACAGAATACCTTAATGTGAGTACAGGGTGTAAGTGCAACCTTGTGTAACCTGACTAACTACAAGGCTGCTTGAGCGTCACCGACGCTCAAGTGAACACTTAATACTATAGAAAATACACAGATACTGGTTTAGGTTCCAAAGCCTATTAACTGTATTATATCTAATATATTTGAAAAAGGGGATAACAGTACAAATGATACACTACAATATAACAGAGACTTCCTAACCACAGAACTAAACAATAAATATAAAAAGACAATACTACACTGACCTAAATGCAATACAATACAATACTATCTAATACAATACAATACTAGCCTAGTCTAGGGGAGATATGAGAGAACAGAACAGAGAGAGAGAGAGAGAGAGAGATGAGAGAAATTGGCTCACAGAAAGACAATGATTACGGAGAGAAACTTACGCACAAAGGGTATGATCGCCTGCGCCTCGATATCCAGCTCCCGGCTATCAGCAGATAACCGTTGATGAGAGAGTGAGAGCTGGATGTGGTCGGCCTGCCTATTTATGCCCCACACACAATGCAATCTCCTGGTCCTACAATCCCATTGTCCATTGGCCGAAGGAATTCGGCCCTGCATCATAACAAAAGGTCATAGGGTGATTCATACAGGTGGGCTGTGACGATTTCCAACAGCTCAGGTGGGTGGGAAACTGGGTTTCCCGCCGCATACCTGAGTATGTGTAAATAATAGAAATGGACATAAACTTCTTATGTCCATAACTATTCGCACGAGCGATTAATACGCTCCAAACCAACACCGGAATATTACTAATTAAATACTCTTCCGATGGGTACCAAACACTGCTGTATGATTCCTGTCAGACCCTTCGTACAATACAAAGAGGGATTCCTTTAACCAGGGACCTTCTATTTTAACCAAACTTTCAGAATCTATCAAGGGGACCATGATCTACAAACTACATTAATTGTGAACATTTGTAACGAATGAGTCGCACGCTACGACTACATAAACTCTACCGTAAATACGCATACCGCGCCTGCGAGTGCACGCTATCGCGGGTATGCGCCTTCACGGGAGAGCGTACGCATGCGCAGCGCGGACCAGTGTGCGGTGCAAATATGGCAACGTGCATAGAGACATTTTTCTGACTTTGACAGTCCACCCTTTGGCAGTCAATAATAACTGCCACCTTCTAAAATATTTAAGGAGAAAAATGTAAGTCAGGGGTTAATTGATTTCCATGGTTGGGTAGGGGAGAAGAGTGGAGTAGGTGTGAAGAGGGTATGACCTAGTGAGAAAGCAGAAGCATGTGTGTATGAGTCCATGTTTGGAGGGTCATGTATCATCGTGCCGTACGTGTGGTAAATCAAGCTTCGAGGTATTGCGAAGTATACATTTGAATTCCTTCTTATCCTGTGGTACAGGTCTGTGGATGGGCTGTCAAACTCTACCGAGCTCATTTCGGCTGTGGTTGTAACAAAATGGGGATGCACATTTTAGTTGATGATACATGAATGGGGGAGGTATGTGGTTGCTAATATCTGTGCCTGTATTCCCTATCGTCTATGTGTGTCGTTACCTGAGGGTTGTAGAGATGAAGATAAAGAACACTTACGAAAAATGCAATGATATTCTATGTCAGGGAAATGTACATCTGTTGTTGAAGTTGTGTTCGGTATCTGTTGAGAGTCGTCTTCTTTGCGCTGTTTTGCTCCTTAGGCATGAGCAACAAGCTTTGTCAGTGCCATCAGATTTACAAAAATGTTGGGCTAGCGTGAGTTTAAAAATACTAGGGAAACTGGGGATCCATGGCAAAGTTCATCAAGTGTCCATATTTAAAGTTGTCAAATCTTCTTCTTTGGTGCTTGTCTGTTGTCTGTATAGCGTCTCGTCAACTTCCTCGTCCAAGGGGGTCTTTGTATCTTGGAGAAAAGCAGAAAAACAGGTGAAAGAAACGGACCGTATAATCGCATTTTCATCACATTCTGGTTTCTATCATTGGGTCATAAATCAAATCCAGGTTAATTACAGTTTCCTCGCTCCTCAAGCTCATCACTCTTGTACTTTGTTTGCACCTCATTAAAGCCTGCCCGCATCTAAATATCAATCCAATCGATATAACAACACCCAAGATACATAGGAGAAACTTTCCAACATCCATTATGACTCCTTGAGCCCAGTCTCCTAAACCGGAGAACCAATTTCGCGGGTTCAACCATGACACCCAACCAGTCAGCTCATTACCTACAGCAGCAAGGGTGAGATTGTGTTTTCGACGAAATTCCCACTTCAATTGGAGAATATCGTCCATCTTTTGGTCTATGACCTCCACCGGGTCCTCGGTGCTATTTGTGATATACGTGCAACACTTTATGCCGTACTGTGTTGCCAATGTAACACAATATCCGCCTGTTACTGCTGTAAGATAATTAAGAACCATCCTATGCTGAACTAGTTCTGTTTTGTAGGCTTGAAGTTCTCTTCCAGTGTATCTAAACGTGTCATCATACATTTCAGTGATATTATCTAACAAATTGGCGAGTGCGGAAATGTATCTATAATTCATCACACCTCGAGCGGTGCGAGTGAAATCTAACGCTACCAGAACCTGAATCCCGGTGGATTCATGGATAAGATCAGAGGCCGGATGCTCTAACCTTTCTGACAGTTGTCTTTTAACTCGGTGCTCGTAATGAGTGTGAGTATAAGGAGCTTGGGCACCACGGTGTATGTCCTTCATTTTGTCATGTGTAACAGTCATCACTTCAGGCAATACTTTTCCAATATAACACAATCCTTCAGAGTTTGGGGCAAGCCACTTGTACGCCTTTCTCCCGCATATGAAATATGCGTCATCGGGGAGAACATAAGGGACGGAGAAGGACATGACCATGTTACAAACCTTCCAGGTGAAATCTCCTGACCCTAATTCTTCCATCTGCTTAATGCACGTATCAGTTTGTACGATATGTGCACAGTATCCTGGTGATACCTCTCCAACTCTAGTAATCCTATTTCCTAAGGTATATCGATACCGAAAAGATTTTCCTCTACTGGCTATATGGCGTACGAGCTCTGTATCTGTAGGCATTCTATCTGCTCTGTGTGAAAAGGTCATGGTAAGGTTGCTCCATGACACTTCCCAATTTCCCGGTTTTCTGGGATTGGAGATGTTAAAACATATGAGGGACCTATCCACATGGTATTGGTGGAGCTTCAAACTAGGAGGGCTGGAGATGTTAAACCTCCGGTCCACCGGTCTCCCACCACTTAGCTCAAGTACCTCCCCTAACGTTAAAGGAAATGGTACTAGCCCTGATTTGCTGTGACCCTGAGGTACTTGAGAGCATACCCAACAATCTGTTTGGTTTAACACGTTACCCACTAAGGAGTGATAGTCACTCAATGGATGCCGGTCCATATGGATATTAAAACTAGATTGGCATTTCTTTATGCATCCATCTTCAACCAGATTATCACAGAGCCTACAGATACAATTTTCTTCAGCTAACAATCCATCACAATTTCTTCTATCGGATCGTTTTCTGATACTCGCCTTTGCTTGTTGGTTTGGTTGATCTTGGAAAACTACGCCTCCATCATCATAATCGGAACCCATTCCAGAACCTCTCTCGACCTCTATGGTACTCTCGCCGGAACAGACTGCTCTGGTCAACATCATGGTTAACATCAAAATCCGGATCACAGTCTCTTGGGGCAAGTCCATCTTTGAGGAGGAAATAGAGAAGAATGAGAAGGGGGAAAAGGAAATTTTTTTAAGGGAGAGGGGCTGGGAAGTGGAGAAAAACAATAAAAGGGAGAGGGGAGTCGACAACTGCTTCCGGTCTTCAAGGCTCAGGTGCCGCCTCAGTCCTCCTGGAACAGACACTCTAGTGATACAACCTCTACCGTCTGTTCCTTATCACGGGACTTCTCTGGATCAGCAACCTTTTTGCAGTGGGATGAATGGACCCAAGTCTCTCTCTCAGCAACCTTCAATGCTGTGGTGCTAGTCAATAAGACCTGGTATGGTCCTTCCCATCTATCAATAAGACAACCTGAGCGTAGAAAATTTCGTATCATTACATAATTCCCAGGTTCAATGTCATGACAATTACTATCTGGTAAATCAGGAATCACCAACTTCAGATTATCATTTTGATTCCTCAACTGTTTACTCATGTTAATTAAGTATTTTACAGTTACTTCATTGTTACATTTCAAATCATCCTGAGGGTTAATCATGACATGCGGTTGTCGACCAAACAAGATTTCAAAAGGAGACAGATTAAGAGGGGACCTGGGAGTGGTTCTGATGCTATACAAAACAATGGGTAAAGCTTCTGGCCACGTCAATCCTGTCTCTGTCATTACTTTACTCAATTTATTTTTAATAGTGCTGTTCACTCTTTCGACCTTCGCACTCGCCTGTGGACGGTACGGAGTGTGCAGCTTACTATCAATTCCCATCAACTTACACATTCCTTGAAAGACATCACCTGTAAAATGGGTACCCCTATCACTTTCAATGATTCTAGGGATACCATATCTACATACAAATTCCTGCACAATTTTCTTAGCTGTAAACATGGCAGTATTTGTAGCTGCTGGAAATGCTTCGACCCAATTCGAGAAAACATCTATACAGACAAGTACATATTTCAAATTTCGACATGGGGGTAATTGAATGAAGTCAATTTGTATTACCTGGAAAGGGCCGCCGGCAGGTGGGATATGGGATGGTTCTGTAGGTATTGCTTTTCCAATATTCTTTCTCAGACAGGTAAGGCATGACATTGCTCTTTTACTCGCATGAGAGGAGAATCCTGGGGCGCACCAGTATGCTCTTACCAATTTGCACATCCCCTCCTTGCCTAGATGAGTCAGCCCGTGAGCTGCTTCAGCCAGACATGGAAGGTATGCCCTGGGGGCCACCGGTTTACCATGTCCATCCGTCCAGAGCCCTGAGGACTCCTGGCCATATCCCTTTGCCTTCCAGACTGCTCTTTCCTGTGTGGAACACAAATTCTGCATCTCACACAACTTCTGTGTGTTGATGGTATTAAATACCATCAGTTGTGTGGTGTCTGTCCGTATGGGGGTAGCAGCTGCAAGCTTTGCGGCCTCGTCTGCTCGGCTGTTACCAAGGGATACTGGGTCTTGGCTATATGTATGTGCTTTACATTTGATAACAGCCACTCTGTCGGGTTCCTGTATCGCTGTTAGAAGCCTTTTTATATGAGCTGCATGCGCTATCGGTGTACCAGCCGCCGTCATGAAATTTCTGAGCCGCCATAGCGCTCCGAAATCATGTACTACCCCGAAGGCGTATCTAGAATCGGTGTAGATATTGGCTGACTTACCCTTAGCCAATTCACATGCTCTGGTTAGGGCGACCAGTTCAGCAACCTGGGCTGAGTGAGGTGGGCCTAGCGGTTCCGCTTCTATGGTGTCTTGGTCATCTACGACTGCGTATCCAGTACACAAGTCTCCCGAGTCTGACTGTCTGTGACAACTACCGTCCGTGTAGAACGTGAGTTCTGCATCTTCCAGTGGATTGTCACTGATGTCAGGCCTTGCGGTAAAATTTTGGGTCAAATATTCCATACAATCATGTGTATCTTCCTTTGCATTAAATCCTCCTTCCCCATCACTCTCACCTCCCACCCTTTGTGCCTGACCAGGCACACCTGGGAGAAATGTTGCAGGGTTTAATGCACTGCATCTCCTTATGGTGATGTTTACTGGGGCCATTAATGCCAATTCCCATCTCGTAAACCTTGCTGATGAGACGTGTCTGGTTTGGGCAGAATTCAATAAGGCAGATACCGCATGCGGTGTATGGATTGTGAGGTTGTGGCCTAGCACGACATCTTCGCTTTTTGTCACTAGCAATGCTATCGCCGCAACGCTACGCAAGCATGTGGGGAGGGATCGCGCTACCGTATCTAGCTGAGCGCTGTAATATGCAACTGGCCTGCTGGCATCACCGTGTTTTTGTGTTAGTACACCTGCTGCGCACCCAGCACTTTCTGTTCCGTATAGTTCAAAGGGTTTCCCATAGTCTGGCATACCTAGTGCTGGTGCCTGCGTTAGGCATTGCTTGAGTCTCTCAAATGCTGTTTCAGATTCGTCTGTATGCGAAATCCGATCAGGTTTGTTTGAAGAGACCATTTCCTGCAAAGGTAGCGCCAATATGGAAAACCCTGGGATCCAATTACGGCAATACCCACACATTCCTAGAAACGTCCTGATCTGTTGTTGGGTTTGTGGCAGTGTCATGTCTCTAATGGCTTGGATTCTATCAGCGGTCAGGTGTCTCAGTCCTTGTGTTAGACAGTGTCCCAAATATTTTACCTTAGCTTGGCACAATTGCAACTTGTCTTTGGAAACCTTGTGACCTGTGTCTGAAAGATGAAACAGGAGCTGTTTCGTATCCTTCAGGGAAGCTTCCAATGAATCAGAACACAGTAGTAGATCATCCACGTACTGTATCAACACTGATCCACTCTCCGGTTGGAAAGACTGTAAACAATCATGCAAAGCCTGAGAAAATATACTTGGACTATCTATGAAACCTTGGGGTAACCGAGTCCACGTGTATTGGACTCCTCTGTATGTGAATGCAAACAAATATTGGCTGTCAGGGTGCAGAGGTACCGAAAAGAATGCGGAGCAGAGGTCAATAACAGTGAAAAATTTGGCAGTGGGAGGAATTTGCATTAGGATGACAGCTGGATTAGGCACTACGGGGAACTGACTCTCAACTATTTTATTAATCCCCCTTAGATCTTGCACTAGCCTGTAACCCCTCCCCCCACTCTTTTTAACAGGGAAGATGGGACTATTTGCTGTGCTGGACGTTCTTACTAGAATGCCCTGTTGTAGCAAGCGCTCTATTACTGGGAAAACTCCTAACTCCACCTCTGGCTTCAGAGGATACTGTGGGATTTTTTTGAGCTATCCTACCATCTTTTACTTGTACAACTACTGGAGCTACGTTTGCCATTAATCCAGTGTCCTGTCCATCTTTTGTCCAAAGTGACTCTGGTATCTGAGATGTCATCTCTTCTACTTGGGATGGATTCCTATTTGTCATAATGGAATGTGACATTAATTTTGATGGGGAGTCTAACATGTCTCGTACTTCCTGAGCGTGATTCTCAGGGATGTCCAAGAATACACCTTCAGGAGTACAATAAATGACGCAACCCATTTTACATAGTAAGTCTCTTCCCAGGAGATTAGTTGGTGCCGATGCAGCCAGCAAAAAGGAATGCTTGGTATGCAAAGGCCCTATTGTAATCTCGGCTGGTTTGCTAACAGGGTAGTGCTGGACTACTCCTGTTACTCCCATGGCTGGAATTGTCCTACCAGTGGTTCTCATGCCCACTGTCGAATTTATCACTGACTTGGCCGCCCCTGTGTCTACAAGAAAGTTTAAAGTTTTACCAGCTACATTGATTGCAATTTCTGGTTCGCTTCCAAGACTAGCAATCAACTTAACTGGGTGCAGATTACAGGTATGGCCACACCCCTATTGGGTATGCTGACCTCCCTGAATCCCGTTGGCAGCAACTACTTGTGAGGGGGTTAGCTGGGAACTACCAGAGGCATGCCAACCTCTGTTCGGGGGGTATCTTTTTGTTTCCCCTGTATGTGGCTCAAAACTCCGCCTCTGTGGACCCTGCTCCCAATGTCGTGTGTTGTGTTGTTGTCTAGGGGGTTGAAAAGATCTTTGTACATTCTTTGTTCTACATTCTCGTGCAAAGTGTCCCGGTCTGTTACAAGAAAAACATGTTATTACACTTGCCTTACCCACAGGATTCGGTGGTACATACGCAGGCTGCCTTGTGGTCAGCGCCTGTATACTTACGGACATCAACTTATCACTTTGCGATTCCCTGTGTCTAGTGATGTTTCTGTCGTGATCAATAGCAGCCTCTCTCAATGTGGACACTGACAGACCTCGCCAACATGGCTGCGTGGTCTGTACCCTAGCTTTTAATGTTTCTTTCAAACCATCCATCAGTACAGATACTGCTACTTCTCGATGGTTTGGGTTGGTCTTAATGTCTTCTATACCAGTGTACTTTGCCATTTCTAATAGTGCCCGGTGAAAATATTCTGTTGCCGTTTCGGACTCCTTTTGCTTAATGGAAAATATTTTATTCCATTTAACAACGGCAGGGAAATACTCCTTTAGCTGTAAATTTATCCTTTTTACATTATCCTTGTTGTACACGTCTGTAAGCGGTACATCTTTATCCAATGCACAGTCAGCTAAAAATTGAGTTGCGTCAACATTGGAAGGTAAACAAGCTCTTAGCAGTATCTGCCAATCCTTGTTGTTGGGTTCTACAGTGTTACCTAGATCCCTGATGTATTTTTGGCTAGCAACTAAATCCTTCCTGGGGTCAGGAAATTCGGACACTATTGTTCTTAATTCCATTCTGGAAAATGGAGTGTACATGGCAATGTTCCTTATGGGAGTGGCTCCAGACACATCTGTTTTTCCATTGGGAACTGCTATTACCCTTACAGGAGCAATTCTAACAGCCTCTTCCTGTGTAGATTCTACAGCTTGTTGTGGTACAATTGTTTCAGTGTAGTGCATGGTGCCGTACTTACCCGTTGACACGACCTCACCTATCCCTCCGCTAGGGGCTTTCACTAATCTCGTGGGTGTCGCTGTGCCTACTGTGGTCTCTGCTATGGTGGCTGCAAGAGAGAGAGCTGAAATTGTTGCTGAATCGTCTTCTTGATCACACTCCTGAGGAAGGTTCAAAACAGGGTACATCTTGCACGGGTTAATACTTGCATGAGTTATTTGGTTAACATCATTAACATTTACAAGGTTACTAAGAGTTTTTGTTTTATAACCCAGTGCGTTTCTCTCCGTAATCAACTTCTCTCCTGCAATGTATGGTGGAGGAGGAGCTGTGGCTATCAGCTTCCTGACTGCCCCAGATCCTGCCGCCAGAGCCAAACCTCTCTGTATCTCACCTTCCTGGTGCCATAACTGTAAATAATCATGATGTTGAATTCGTCTCTTTGTTGATTTTACGAGACATATCCTCCTCCTTAAATTTTGTAACACTTCTGGACTAAAGCTACCTATTCTTGGGAATTTGTCCCTGTCTTGTACAGTCATTCTCTCCCATTTATCACATAAAGATTCGGTGTGACTTCCATATTTTTCACACATTACATATCGTGCCGACCCAACTGGTCGGTTCACAGAATCAACCTGAACCAGGGTTGATCGCCCCCTACCTGAGCAACTGGCCCCCATAGTCTGCAGGTGTTGCTTAGTCCTCCTTGGATCTCTGTATCAAGGTTTTCAGCAAGCCTTTTCAGACAACCAAATTACTCCACAGTAGGCCGGCGGTGGCGGTTTACCGAGTACCCCACTCACTCGCCCACCTCGACCAATACGACCTGATCACACCGATATGGTGCTGGCGTACTCGATACAGGGCCCCTATGGAACCTTCAGTTTACTGGAACATATGAGGGTTACCCGCAGGACACTTACTCTTTCCAGTAAAGTTGGGGTTGTTAGATAGTTCCTGAGTGACCAGCGAACTTCCCTTCCAAAAATAAAAAATTACACAAATCACGTCAGAATGTACAAATAGCGTTTGTGACCACTTTACTCTAATGGTATTAGGTCAGATTACTAACTACTGCACACAATTACGTGTGGTCCAATCGTTCAGTACACAAGCACTACTTGTTATGTACTGAAAGATCAATGGAATCGATGTTTCCGGCCGCGATTCCTTCAGCAAGAGCTTGTATGGCCTATATGGGTTCTGCACCAACACCCCAGGCGTTGTGCCACTGGACTTTTATAGCGGACCTTTTACCTTACGACCTCCTGGTCTTGTTACCTTATGACCTCCTGGTCTTGTTACCTTATGGTCCGCTATACTCTAATGCTCAAATATTATTTAACCAGGGATGCCTCCCTAGCCACCGTATATGTCACTTACACGTATGTCCCTTGACGAGTACCCGGCTTTCCTTTTGGTTCCACCTTAAAGTTGTATAAACTTATGTATACAAAACCACACTCACTCAACACATGTACACTTTGTTTCTATATCTATTTCTGCGCAGAAATTGTCTTCAGTCCAACAGTGTTACCAATTAGGAGTAGGATCTGTTAAACTAAATTTCAGATTTTTCCAAAAATAGATTTGCGTTATTTACCGCGTCGCGTTATCTACCGCTGTGCGTTACTTATCGCCTTTGCGCTAATTATCGCTTTTCGTGACTTGAGCTACGTGGGCGTAACCGGACGCTACGTTGCGTAGTGAACGCTGCGTGCGTCTGCCTTTGGATTGCGTACGCTAGTCTTTGTTAGCGACACGTGTACGCAATGCAAAGATCCACCGTAACACAATATATACTTTTATCAATGTAAATGATCCCTGATCATCTACCGCAATCCACACTGACTGCCTTGTATCTCTGACAAATCGTGTGTTGTTCTATACTTTAACTATTACCTCTACTATGAAATAACAGCAAATCTCTTTTAGCACTTTCTATCAACTATAAAAATTGGCAAACAGGAATAGTGATATACGAAATTGAAAAAAAAGAAATGCAGATAAATGTATGCGTGCGTGTATATGCAAGACAGAAGAGAAATAAAACAGTTTTTAAAAGACACAAGCGTTTTGTTCTTACTTCCGGTTCCCGGATTCCTTCAGCACTCTTTATCTAAGCGAAGCAGACGCTTATCCCGTCAGCACTGGGAGACAACCTCCCACCCTTTGCTGGGGGATAATGTCTGCTGATCTACCTAGTGCAGATATGAGAAGGATAGGACGAGTCCCCAATTGACAATTCTAAATACTTTTGTCGTATAAACAACCCTTTATGAAGTCTAAGAACACTGTACGCTGTTTGCTTAAGAAGTACCGTTAGGGTACGCTATTTGCGTAACGATCGCTCCGCCGTAGGCGAGACGCTCAAGCGTCACGTTCGCTCACGGCCCAGTGATCACAGGACACGTTATTGGTTATGACTAGAGTAATGATTCGCTATGGCGTAGCATACGCTCGAGACCACGAGGAGGTCACCAGCGGCGCAGACGCTCACAACGCTATACCTTAATGTTTAAACCTTATACCAATGAAATACACAGAATACCTTAATGTGAGTACAGGGTGTAAGTGCAACCTTGTGTAACCTGACTAACTACAAGGCTGCTTGAGCGTCACCGACGCTCAAGTGAACACTTAATACTATAGAAAATACACAGATACTGGTTTAGGTTCCAAAGCCTATTAACTGTATTATATCTAATATATTTGAAAAAGGGGATAACAGTACAAATGATACACTACAATATAACAGAGACTTCCTAACCACAGAACTAAACAATAAATATAAAAAGACAATACTACACTGACCTAAATGCAATACAATACAATACTATCTAATACAATACAATACTAGCCTAGTCTAGGGGAGATATGAGAGAACAGAACAGAGAGAGAGAGAGAGAGAGAGAGAGAGAGAGAGAGAGAGAGATGAGAGAAATTGGCTCACAGAAAGACAATGATTACGGAGAGAAACTTACGCACAAAGGGTATGATCGCCTGCGCCTCGATATCCAGCTCCCGGCTATCAGCAGATAACCGTTGATGAGAGAGTGAGAGCTGGATGTGGTCGGCCTGCCTATTTATGCCCCACACACAATGCAATCTCCTGGTCCTACAATCCCATTGTCCATTGGCCGAAGGAATTCGGCCCTGCATCATAACAAAAGGTCATAGGGTGATTCATACAGGTGGGCTGTGACGATTTCCAACAGCTCAGGTGGGTGGGAAACTGGGTTTCCCGCCGCATACCTGAGTATGTGTAAATAATAGAAATGGACATAAACTTCTTATGTCCATAACTATTCGCACGAGCGATTAATACGCTCCAAACCAACACCGGAATATTACTAATTAAATACTCTTCCGATGGGTACCAAACACTGCTGTATGATTCCTGTCAGACCCTTCGTACAATACAAAGAGGGATTCCTTTAACCAGGGACCTTCTATTTTAACCAAACTTTCAGAATCTATCAAGGGGACCATGATCTACAAACTACATTAATTGTGAACATTTGTAACGAATGAGTCGCACGCTACGACTACATAAACTCTACCGTAAATACGCATACCGCGCCTGCGAGTGCACGCTATCGCGGGTATGCGCCTTCACGGGAGAGCGTACGCATGCGCAGCGCGGACCAGTGTGCGGTGCAAATATGGCAACGTGCATAGAGACATTTTTCTGACTTTGACAGTGACTCCATCTGGATTTGAACCCTTGTAAGTGTTCAAATTTTTCAGATTTAGAATCGGTCTCACCTAGCCTTCTGGCTTCAGTACCACCCTATAGTGTGGAACAATACCCCTTTCCTTGTTGTAGGAGGGGTAATTTTATTATCACCTGCTGGGAATACAGCTTGTGAATTGTTTTCAATACTGCCTCCCTGTCGGAGGGGGACATTGGTACAGCAGACTACAGGAACCTGCGAGGGGGGAAACGCCTCGACATTCCAATCTGTGCCCCTTTGATACTACTTGTAGGATCCAGGGGTCCTGCACGGTCCCAGCGTCATGCTGAGAACTTAGTAGAAGCGGTGGAGGGCTTCTGTTACTGGGAATGGGCTGCCTGCTGCAGTCTTCTTCCCTTTCCTCTATCCCTGGGCAGATATCTTATAGGGACGAAAAGACTGAGGCTGAAAAGACGGTGTCTTTTTCTGCAGAGATGTGACTTAGGGTAAAAAACGGTGGATCTTCCAGCAGTTGCCGTGGCCACCAGGTCCCATGGACCGACCCCAAATAACTCCTCCCCTTTTATACGGCAATACATCTTTGTGCCGTTTGGAATCTGCATCCCCTGACCACTGTCGTGTCCATAAACATCTTCTTGCAGATATGGACATCGCATTTACTCTTGATGCCAGAGTGCAAATATCCCTCTGCGCATCTCGTATATATAGAAATGCATCCTTTAAATGCTCTATAGTCAATAAAATACTGTCCCTGTCAAGGGTATCAATATTTTTAGTCAGGGAATCCGACCAAGCCACCTCAGCTCTGCACATCCAGGCTGAGGCGATCGCTGGTCACAGTATAACACCAGCATGTGTGTGTATACTTTTTAGGATATTTTTCTGATAAGCATGTGAGCGCCTTATCCACCCTGAGGGGTGTTTCCCGATGCGCCTTAACTTCTGGCGGGAAAGGGTATACCGCCAATAATTTTCTATCGGGGGAAACCGACGCATCATCACACACTTCATTTAATTTATCTGATTCAGGAAAAACTACAGGTAGTTTTTTCACCTCACACATAATACCCTTCTTTGTGGTACTTGGAGTATCAGAAATATGTAACACCTCCTTCATTGCCCTTAACGTGTGGCCCTAAAGGAAAATACGTTTGTTTCTTCACCGTCGACACTGAAATCAGTGTCCGTGTCTGGGTCTATGTCGACCGACTGAGGTAAATGGGCGTTTTTACAAGCCCCTGACGGTGTCTGAGACGCCTGGACCGGTACTAATTTGTTCGCCGGCCGTCTCATGTCGTCAACCCACTTGAAGCGTGTTGACATTATCACGTAATTCCATAAGTAAGCCATCCATTCCGGTGTCGACTCCCTAGAGAGTGACATCACCATTACAGGCAATTTGCTCCGCCTCCTCACCAACATTTTCCTCATACATGTCGACACACACGTACCGACATACAGCACACACATAGGGAATGCTCTGATAGAGGACAGGACCCACTAGCCCTTTGGGGAGACAGAGGGAGAGTTTGCCAGCACACACCAAAATGCTATAATTATACAGGGACAACCCTTATATAAGTGTTCCTCCCATATAGCATTTAATATATATGTATATCGCCAAATCAGTGCCCCCCCCTCTCTGTTTTAACCCTGTTTCTGTAGTGCAGTGCAGGGGAGAGCCTGGGAGCCTTCCCCTCAGCCTTTCTGTGAGGGAAAATGGCGCTGTGTGCTGAGGAGAATAGGCCCCGCCCCCTTTTCGGCGGGCTTCTTCTCCGGAGATTGTGAAGTCTGGCAGGGGTTAAATACATCCATATAGCCTCAAGGGCTATATGTGATGTATTTTTCGCCATACAGGTATTCTACATTGCTGCCAGGGCGCCCCCCCCCCCCCCGCGCCCTGCACCCTCCGTGATCGCTGTGGGAAGTGTGCTGACAGACAATGGCGCACAGCTGCAGTGCTGTGCGCTACCTGAGGAAGACTGAAAAGTCTTCTGCCGCCTGGTTCCGGACCTCTTCAATCTTCAGCATCTGCAAGGGGGTCGGCGGCGCGGCTCCGGGACGAACCCCAGGGCGAGACCTGTGTTCCGACTCCCTCTGAAGCTAATGGTGTCCAGTAGTCTAAGAATCCAATCCATCCTGCACGCAGGTGAGTTGAAATTCTCTCCCCTAAGTCCCTCGATGCAGTGAGCCTGTTGCCAGCAGGACTCACTGAAAATAAAGAACCTAAAAACTTTTTCTAAGCAACTCTTTAAGAGAGCCACCTAGATTGCACCCTTCTCGGACGGGCACAAAAACCTGAGGCTTGGAGGAGGGTCATAGGGGGAGGAGCCAGTACACACCATGTGATCCTAAAAGCTTGCTTTTGTGCCCTGTCTCCTGCGGAGCCGCTATTCCCCATGGTCCTGACGGAGTCCCCAGCATCCACTAGGACGTTAGAGAAAAATATAATGAGGGTTTAATTGCAGTATAGTAAATTACTCTGGATTTCCATGAGAGGGCCAAAAGGAGGATGCCAGATGTTGTCAAAGATGGGCATTATAACAGACACGGGTTCATTTTCAATAATAATGTTCATTTGCTTTTCGGTTACCTTTTAAGGGTGCAATTTGTACTGTATATAGATTATTATATGTATGGTTCTAGTTCAGAACATAGAACCCCCTGGGTTCGCAGAACATTCAAATGTGTACCCTTGCGGGCTCGCTTCGCTTGCCACAGATTACTATTCCAAACAGATGTCCACGTGGATAGTGTTCTGTGGCAGATTAGTTAAGCTACCCCATGTTCTGAACTTGTGCCTATATGTACAATATAAATTGAATATATTTATATAAGAGGGATGTTTGATTTTGGGCTTATAACACATTTTGGCATGTTTGCAATTTGGAGACCCAGGGAAAGTACTGAATAGATAAGTACTTTGAGACCATAAATTGCCCACAACTGATATATACAGCAGAGCCAGTCTCAGGAGAGCTATTAAATTAATAGTAAATGACAGCAGAGGGAACAATCTTCGAGTCTGGAAGACTATTAAAGGCCCACCATAGATCTCAGCTAAGACACTGTGGTATAATAGTGTCACAATGTACAGTGGTATCATGTAATACAATAAAACATTAAGCAAAAGGTCAATGTCTAAACTGAAATCCTCACTATTTTGGATTTTAAAGACAAACAATTCTTCCCTTTAACAATGAAAAACATTATCGCTGAATATCTTTTTTATTCTCTTGCCTTTTGTGTGTGTTTATGGGTTGTAAATTTGAAGCAAATCATCCAACTTCCTATGAGAAAAGTGCTTTGCACTAGTAAAAAAGGCAACTTGGTAAAAAAAAAAAAAATGCAGCAGTACAGAAACCATATACGTATTTCTGTGATCAGGTTAAGATTAATGCCCGCATGGGCTGAAAATGATCAAGGGCCTATTCTGAGAAGTGGAGCAGCTGTGACCAGTGTTGTCCAAGTGTGGCTAGTGTGGCTATGGTTTTGGGAGGAAAATAGAAATACGATTTTATTATTTAGGATTTATGGCCAACTGTGGGACTAGCTGGCCTATTTATGTGGATGCCTAGAGCTGTAGGCCCATCCCCCAAGGTTAATCTGGCTCTGCCTGTGATGACAGTATCCAGACAGTCTACTAGTCAATGAGAGATGGAGTTTTTGTCCACCATTTCCTAAAATGTAGACAAACCAATTTAAAGTAGTCTGCAATCATACCTAGATATCTAATTATTAAACAAGCAAAAGCCTTTTTCTATAGATTTTTAGCTTTCATATCTTCCATTATAAAAGAGAAATCACTCCGGCCTGTGCATGTGCAGACCAAACGGTTTTACTATGTAAATGCAGCCTTACTGGCTTGTACATGCACACATGAACAATCCCATTTTCCCAAATAATGGTTACACGTGCATCTGTAGCCTTAATGGAGGCGCAGACATCGTTATTTGCAGACAAAACACACACAAATTATTTACTATGCATAGGCAGCCATTACCAGCTTATGCATGCTCAGACCACGTTATTTAATGTGCATGAGCACTAGAACAACCATCACTGAAAGAGTCATTTACAGAAGACTTGTTACATGCTCGTCTGGCCGCCAAAGTCTTCGCCAAGACAGCTGTTTGCCACAAGTGCTGCCCTAGGAGAGTCAAAATTAATTAATACCACTGAAAGGCTTACACAAAACCAGTGAAAAACACTTCTAATTCTTATGTCATTCACGTTCATGGTCATGGCTTTAAATGGCAACTCTAGGCCAAACCAAAGAATGCCCTTTAAAACACCTGTACAGCATCTCACTTGCCACTCCTGATTTCCTGTGTGTAAGGATACACTAGTTTGGAATCATAGCTACCCTATATTAATACATTTGTACAGAATTATAACTGACCGCCTAAACACACTGCTGAATATTCATTCTGGCCTGTGCTAATGGCCAACAGAAACAGTAATAAGCTTATTAATTCTGTTTCCTACATCTGCCATCAATTAGAAATACTGTACCCATGAAAAGGATGAAATATAAGTAATGCAGACATACAGGATGCTGTAATCATATACAGATTCAGACTCCGTTGCACGCAGATATACAAGTGTTTTATAGCAATTTAATCAGGGCAAAAAAAGACACTCAATGCAATCCGAGTTGCATGTGACCTGGTGCACCAAAAAGGGATGTTTGGTGCAACTGCAGCAATAGTGTATGAGGACACATCTCTTTATGTGTGATTAATTATAGTGAAATATCTAACACTAACATAACATACCAATGTTTACTTGTTGTAGTCGCAGTCAGTGGCTGATTTTACACCCAGGTAAAATCCATCACCCAGCTCAGTATCAATGAAGCCAGATGCAGTCCGTGACTGTACTGGCTTCACTGTGACTGGCAGTGACTTCCTATTATAAGTCCTAGCTGTCAGTTACAGATACACAAAGCAGTCCCTGTGTTTTTGAAGGCGTTTCCTTCCTCTGGGACTTCCAGAATAGGTTGCGATTAGCAGAGAGCTGGCTTCCTGTAGGAAGCCACTCCCTGTCTTTTGCGCAACCCAATCCAGCTTATATGGGCTGCTGACGATGCAGTCTATACAAGCCAGGCAATTGTACATGTGCAGTCACACCCCGCGACATCTGCGCCGGTCCCAGCGCAGATGCCGGGACTCGGGGTGGCTGTTGACTCTCCTGATTGGGGTAGCGGCAGCCCCCTATGTTTGGTAAGGATCCGCCACTGGTCATAATATTTCTGTATACAAATAGACTGGAGGACATTTAAGCTGCAATATTGCCAGCACCATTCAGATCTTAACAGGGCTCGTATATTGGGGGAATGGTCAAATCTGGGAAACGTGACCACAACCCCTATAAAAAAATATTTAAAATACTATGCACACTTCACAGGGGGACATTTCTGCCCCTCAGCAGCTGACCAAGGCCCCAGCCAGGCCAAGGTCACCAGTAAACTGAATTTTAGTGGATACCAGATAATTTTAAATTAATCATTTATGTCAAAAAGAATAAAACAAAAATAGAGTACTATTTACAAAATTCACCAATAGTGCAATATACTTTTTTTCTTTCACAAGAGAATCAATAATTTCCAAATAGGCTTACCTTACCGTACATTTTAGAAATTAAACATTTTAATAGAACAGTTCTTGCTAGAATTATACAGTCTCAGAATGTAGACATCAATAGATGGAATAGTCAGTTATTTAAAAATAGAAACCATGGGCAATACTTCAAGGTTCATTTTGAAAAACTTTGAACATATAATTTTCATCAAAACAGCAGTCTTTAAGATCTTAGTGAAACAAACCTCACATTTTAAAATGTAAAACTTCTAAAGCCTCTTGGGACAGTAACAAGTCACACAGCACATCATCGGGAGGAAAACAAACGTAAGATAATGGCAATTGGATGAAATTGTCATTTGATGTAACTTACTGGAACTGCAAGACACGTGGATAAACAATGTTTATGCATAGTAAGCATTGTTAGTTACAGCGAGCTGATTTAATAACAGATGGGAAGTAGTGTAAACCTTTTCCCTGTGTCTTCTAACACGTACAATAAATATATACTGACCAGGCTACAGCTTTACTGGCTGATAGATTGTGTGAAATAGAGTACATGAACTCAATCAAATAATTTCTAACTTTACTTGTATTACCTTTTACTCTTATTATTTACGTTCTTTATTTTTTGCTTTTTATATCAAACCTCCAAAGGGCATGCAGACTAGGCATGTGTATACTTACCTATTGCAAGTTTGAGTTATAGTATATTGTTGATTTGTATTACTGTACATTTCATGCAATTGTTTATTAAATGTACAAAGTGTCCAGTTACTAATCAACAAACATTTCTAGGAAGAAAGTGTTGAATTTGATACAGCCAATCCACTACTCCCCGCACTCATCATATCGTCCACGGATTGCATCACCAATAACTGAACTTGTTGGAACTCACGAGGAGAAATATCCAGTGCAAATACTGTCTGCTTAGTGTGGCTCCCTAAAGCCTGCCCTACAGATTCGCTTCACCAACAAAATCACTCCACAATGATTTAGAAATAGGAGGGATTGCATGTACCTAGTTCTGCAGTTTTCATGCTCCTCTCGCAGAATACACTTCTGATTGGATAACATGCACATAGTATATACTGAGCAATGAAGCCAATTTCTCCTTTGTCAGAGATAAATGACATCAAACATGACAAGATTCTACAAAAGTGCTCAATTGGCAGAAAAAACAACTCTGCTCTTAGGGAAAAAATTGCATGTGCTGTAGCAAATATACTACATACTGTAATACAGAAGCCAGTGACCTATAAGTATACTGTCCAGCAGCCAATACATTTATTAACAGTCCGTAAAAAAGTTACATATGTGCCTGTAAGAAAAAACAGATGAGTAAATAAGCAGACAAAGGGTGAGTAAACAGTAGGCTGATATTGGCACAATTTGCCGTATCGGCACGACAAATCGTGCATATCGCCTAGTGTGTATGCACTATGGCGTGCTCCCGTAGGTCACATGCAACGTCTTCCGGACGTCCCTGCTGCACAGCCAACCGGAAGATATCACATGCAACCCGATGCATATTAATGATGGATGGAATAATAATCGTTCCATACTTCATTAAATCTTACTTGAGTGTACCAGTGATGTGTGGTGAGGTAAAAAACTGGGGAACCACTGCACATGGCATGTGTGTATATCGGGGAGGGGGAGTCTGAATGCTGGGAGTGCTGCTTACCTGCCTGGGTGGACACAACAATGAGCAGCTATTTGGACATGTGCCTCATGACTAAACAGAGGTGGGGAGACATGCAGCAGCGCTGATCAGGTGCAGCTTCCGTGTCTCGCTGGGAACCTGACTGTCACCCGCCGCCTCTCTCCACTCACGTGATTTTGTAGGCATGGCCCCCATAGTGAGGAATGCCTCCAATTTTTTAAGTATTATCAACAGCAGCAAGGCCCCACCCCCAGTTCCAGGAAGTTTCTGATTGAGATCTGTCGCTGCCTCACATCATCTGTCCCTGTCATACTCTAATGGAAAAAAAATATTTTTATAATTTATAACTCAGACTGTTCTATATACTGTAAATGCAACACAGATTAGTGGAAAAATCTGTTCTTTTCAGTGGAGTATTAGAGGTGAGGCTCTGCCTCCCCTGACTGCACGTCCCTGATGTGTATGGCCAATCGGGCATGGTCTGAGCCAAAGGGAATCTGGCCCTGAACATTGGGACGATTGTCTGTTATTCAGATGTGTAGCCACCCAAACTGTACACAGAGTTCATTACAATTGTTTTGGGTAGAGCTGGGGTATGAAGACAGATATTTTCTTTCCTAAATTTTCTAAAGATGTTATCGCTAGATGACATTATTTTCATGTTTTAATACATACTTGAATTAAAGAAATAATGGGAAAGTAAAATATGCTGTCTATTTGCATATGTATTTCGTATAAAGTCATCACTAAATATTTCCAAGGACTCCCATCAAGATGTGGTGAAAATATTGGCTGTTGGGATCCTGATGTCAGAATCACAACAAATCCCAAGTAGTGGAGATGGGGTTAGGCACTATGGGGAAGGTTGGGGTTAGGCTGCAGGGATGTGGGAGGTTAGGGTTAAGCTACGGGAGGGGAAGGTCAGGGTTAGGCCACAGAAGAGGTGGGTACGGTTAGGATTTGGGGTAGGGTAAAATACTTCTAGGTATGTGTCGGGATTCTGTCCATTGGGATCCTGCTGTCGGACTTGTAATTGTTGGGATCCCAACTGCTGGTATTTCATACCCAATCCCTCTCATCCTATTGGATAATTGTGTTATAACTCCGGCTGCTGCTACATATTGTTCAGCACAGTGTGGAAAACAGCTTTTTGATTTTCTAATTACTTGAATACAAGAAAACACAATAAATCAAGAAAACAAATTAAAATGCTTAAGGACACAGCAGGATCCGGGCGGGATCCCAGCAGTCAAAATGCCGATGCTGGAATCCCGACATATCTCAGAATGCCGGGCCTCCAGAGAAGATGGCTGCAGGAGGGGGGGGGGGCTTTTATCTGCAGGGCCTCCAGAGAGGTAAGCCGCAGGAGGGGTGCCTTAGACTGCGGGGGGGGGGGGTTAGACTACTGTGAGGTGGGGATGATTATGTATAGGCTGTGGAAATGGGGGGTTACATTTAGGCGACCCCAGGGTGGATTAAGGTTAGGCTGCGGGGGATGTAGGGTTATGTTTAGGCTGCGGGAAGGGTGGGTTAGTTTCAGGCACCACTACGGAGGGTTAGGCTTGCGGGAAGGGGGAGTTAGGGGGCCATGGGGGAAGGGAAGGTAAGGATGCAGTGGTCGGTATTCTGTCCGCCAGCATCCTGACCGCCGGCATTTAGAACCCAACCCATATGTAGCTATGTGAAAATATTGCTCTGAAAAATCTGACATTTGTTCACAACCATATCAAACATTGATACACATAACTACACAAATAGGGGAAACAAATGTACCAGCTGCTGGGGAAGATGAATCAAACTGACTGCTTCCTGACTCAAAGAAATCTAAAACCAAAAGCTACGTCTACAAATACTTTAAGCAAGATTGTTTCTTTTAGACCAATATTCCTTTACTAATTATAAAGCATAAAAGCTGACATTAATGCTAACTCAGAAACAGTCAAACTCTTATCAAGCTAATGCAAGAAAATCCTGCAGCTATTAGCAAGGTAAGTTGAGCCATGAAGGTTGAATATCCCAAAGAGTGCTGAGACAGCTGCTGATCGCCTGAACCTTTACAATGAAAGTTATCTTATGCTTACGTGTTATCTTATTTAGCAGGTGAAAAAGAGGCTTAACAATCTTACCAAGCAGATTTTTAAAGTACAAAACTGCGGACATCATGCACTCCAAAATAAAAAAGGAAATATATTTCAAAAGGATTTACATGGGTTGTCATTGGTAGTTTTAATGCAGTGAATGCTATATTGTTTATTTCACAAGACAATGAGTGTTTGTAATTTATTCCTAAGAAAACGTCAGTTTTTAGGATATCCTGAGTAGAATCAACTAAAAGAAAAACATTTTCAGGAGTGCACTGAAGGAAACAGGGTGTGAAAACAACTTAAAAATCAGATATATACAATCAGGGTGACACTCTCACGTCACCACTATGTACAGTAGAAAAATGCATTGACAAAAGGTTTATAATATGGCATCAATACAAATGTGTCTTGACCATCTTAAACAGCATGTAATAAACTGCATAAGCTTTGTTACGCACTTCACGGGACTGCTGCCCGCTTCTTCAGACAGTTTATTCCATTTTTTCTGAAGACCCTTTTGCTGGAATCGGAATAAATGTGCTTTGCAGAGGGTCAGTGTCTAGCTCGTTAGTGCTGGGGATAGTTTAGAGTGACTCTCAATAAAGGAGATAAAAATCAGCTTATTTTGCCAAAACTATGTTTCACAGTCACAATTTATCTCTATAGTTAAAATTACCCATGAGCAAGACCACATTTGTCTTAGCTGTATCTTTCCAGTTAATGCTCATCTAATTTCAATAGGCTACAATATATATATATATATATATATATATATATATATATATACACACACACACACACACACACACACACACACAATATATATATACACAATATATATACAATATATGTGGTGCATGACACACACAAATCAGTCATTTATCAGTGTTTTTATTTTCCCTTTTCCCATCATATATAAACATAGAATTTGACGGCATTAAAGAAAAATATGGCCGATCTAGTCTCCCCTTTAGGATTATGGTATTATAGTTAGGGGTTAGAGCAGAGGTTCTCAAACGCGGTCCTCAAGGCATGGCTCAGGACAGATGGTTACATCAAATTGACTGAAGTGCTAATTAAGTCACATGTGGCCAAGCATGGATAAACTTAAAACCTGGACCATTGGGGTGCCTTGAGGACCGTGTTTGAGAATCTCTGGGTTAAAGTATTAATGTTAGGTTACTAGGGTTTAGGTTTAACGTATTAGGGTTAGTTCAGGGGTTTGGGTTAGAGGTTAGGGTAAATTTAGGGTATTTGGAATAGGGTAATAGGGTTGGTTTAGTGGTTTTGGTTAGAGGCTAGACTATTAGGGTTAGTTTTGGGGTTTGGGATAGGGTATTAGGGTTGGGTTAGTGGTTTGTGTTAGCGGTTAGGTTATTAGGGTTAGTTTAGGGGATTGGGATAGGGGTTATGGTATTAAGGATAAAAATAGGATTTTGGTTAACTACCGGTAAATCCTTTTCTCAAAGTCCGTAGAGGATGCTGGGGTCCATATTAGTACCATGGGGTATAGACGGATTCACCAGGAGCCATTGGCACTTTAAGAGTTTGAGAGTGTGGGCTGGCTGCTCCTTCTATGCCCCTCCTACCAGACTAAGTCTAGAAACTGTGCCCGAGGAGACAGACATCTTCGAGAGAAGGATTTAACAAAGAAGTGGAGAGATTCATACCAACTCACACACACAAGGCACATCAAGCCAACTTAGCTTGAGAACTCAGCAACCGCTGAAACAGTACTTACCAAGTAACAATGCAGTACTTAACTAAAAATAAAGTTGTACCGAACCAGATAACAAGTGCAGAAAAACGAAGCGCACTACGAGAAAAGTAGTATTATGGATAGGATACTAGGGTGAGGTTTAGGGTAGGGATGCTCTATATCCTGGTTTTACCAGGATTGTACCAGATTCGGGGTATGTGCCCCAGCTCAAAGAAATAGTGGTGCAGAGGGGGTGGTATAGTCATCCAATGGTCAGAAGAACAGAGCCTACAGCAGCATCAGGAAGTTTCAGGCAGGTCAGGAGAGTGTCAAGGATGGAGTACAGGAGCTGTAGGACAATCAGAAGTTTATCAAGGAAGTGTTATCTCCATGCAATGTCCAAGCAGGGTACCCAGCAAGCAGTGCCCAGGTGTTTGAATTGGAGGGGGGCCAAAAAAGTTAATCTTCAAAGCAGTTTTACCATAGCAGAGATTTCAGGTAGACTGTTATCCTACTGTTTACTTCTGTTTAACTCCTGTATAACTCTAATAATTCTTTAAATGTAAGAACACTTAGGGAAAAAAAAGAAAATACTTTGAATAAGAAAAAATACAGCAGCCCATAATGGCTGCAGCCCAGACACCAAACAATAAATAGTGGTACAAACATGTGCTGAATGATTGAACCCTACCCTCAATACCCTCTTCCCACTACAAGGCTAGCAATAAACACCACAGCAAACAAAGCCTGGGTAGCAACCCATTTACCTAGGCATTAACTAAAAGTCATGCCTTAAATCAGACTAGAGTTTGCAGATTGTCATTATTGCCAAGTTACCAAAAATAATATTCAAGAAAGTATTTCTGCTCCAGCAACATGTGCCTGGTGCAATAGTATTTACCTGTACCTGAAAAGAAATATCAGCCACATCACCATCCCTAAAAGCCAGCTGTACATAGAGCTACTAATAACTCTGGTATAACTCTTAATAATGCTTTAAATGTAAAGAAAACAAAAACACATTAAATAAGAAATAACATAGCAGCCCACGGGGAGATTTACGAAGCCTTGGAGAGTGATAAAGTGGAGAACGATAAAATGGAGAGAGATAAAGTAGCAGCCAATCAGCTCCTAACGGCAATTGTTAAAGGATGTGTTTGAAAAATGACAGCTAGGAGCTGACTGGTTGATAGTTTATCTCTCTCCACTTTATCACTCATCAAGGCCTAGTACATCTGAAAATTGGGACGTCAGCTCAATTATTCTCACACTGGGACAATTCAGACCTGATCACTGTTGTGCGAAATCGCACAGCGGCTGATTATTGAAATACTGCGCATGGATATGCACTGCAATGCACAGGCGTAATGCCAAACAGCAACAGAAAGTTGCTAAAATTTTGATCGCTAGGCGTACACAAGATGATTGACAGGAAGCGGACGTTTGAGGGTGGTAACTGCCCGTTTTCTGGTAGGGTCAGCAAAAATAAGATTTTAAACCTACCGGTAAATCTTTTTCTCCTAGTCCGTAGAGGATGCTGGGGACTCTGTAAGGACCATGGGGTATAGACGGGCTCCGCAGGAGACATGGGCACCTAAAAGAACTTTCTAGTATGGTGTGCACTGGCTTCTCCCTCTATGCCCCTCCTCCAGACCTCAGTTAGAGAACTGTGCCCAGAGGAGATGGACAACACGAGGAAAGGATTTTGTTAATATAAGGGCAAGATTCATACCAGCCCACACCAATCATACCATATAACCTGGAATACACATAACCAGTTAACAGTATGAACAAACAACAGTACCGGTCCAAGACCGAGTCTAACTGTAACATAACCCTTATGTAAGCAATAACTATATACAAGTCTTGCAGATTTTCCGCACTGGGACGGGCGCCCAGCATCCTCTACGGACTAGGAGAAAAAGATTTACTGGTAGGTTTAAAATCTTTTTTTCTCTTACGTCCTAGAGGATGCTGGGGACTCCGTAAGGACCATGGGGTTTATACCAAAGCTCCCAATCGGGCGGGAGAGTGCGGATGACTATGCAGCACCGACTGAGCAAACGCTAGGTCCTCATCAGCCAGGGTATCAAACTTGTAGAATTTAGCAAAAGTGTTTGACCCCGACCAAGTTGCTGCTCGGCAAAGCTGTAATGCCGAGACGCCCCGGGCAGCCGCCCAAGAAGAGCCCACCTTCCTAGTGGAATGGGCCTTTACTGAATGCGGTAACGGCAATCCAGCCGTAACATAAGCCTGCTGAATCGTGTTACAGATCCAGCGAGCAATAGTATGCTTCGAAGCAGGCGCACCAATCTTGTTGGCAGCATACAGGACAAACAATGCATCTGTTTTCCTAATTCTAGCCGTCCTGGCTACATACATTTTTAAGGCCCTGACTACATCCAGGGATATGGAATCCTCCAAGTCACTCGTAGCCACAGGCACCACAATAGGTTGGTTCATATGAAATGAAGACACCACCTTGGGTAAAAATTGAGGACGAGTCCTCAATTCCGCTCTATCTACGTGAAAAATCAAGTAAGGGCTCTTGTAAGACAAGGCCGCCAATTCTGACACACGCCTCGCAGATGCCAAGGCTAACAACATGACCACCTTCCAGGTGAGAAATTTCAACTCCACCGTTTTAAGGGGTTCAAACCAGTGTGATTTAAGGAACTGCAACACCACGTTCAGGTCCCATGGTGCCACCGGGGGCACAAAAGGAGGCTGGATGTGTAGTACTCCTTTTACAAATGTCTGGACTTCTGGGAGAGAAGCCAATTCCTTCTGAAAGAATATTGACAAGGCCGAAATCTGTACTTTAACAGAGCCTAACTTTAGGCCCATATCCACTCCTGTCTGTAGGTAGTGGAGAAAACGACCCAGATGGAAATCTTCCATAGGAGCATTCTTGGTTTCACACCAAGAGACATATTTCCACCAGATACGGTGATAATGTTTTACCGTCACCTCCTTCCTAGCCTTTATTAGAGTAGGTATGACCTCCTCCAGAATACCCTTCTCCGCTAGGATCCGGCGTTCAACCGCCATGCCGTCAAACGTAACCGCGGTAAGTCTTGGAACATGCAGGGCCCCTGCTGTAACAGGTTTTCCCTTAGAGGAAGAGGCCAGGGATCTTCCATGAGCATCTCCTGAAGATCTGAGTACCAGGCCCTTCGAGGCCAGTCTGGAACAATGAGTATTGTTTGTACTCTTTTTCGATTTATGATCCTCAACACTTTTGTGATGAGAGGAAGAGGAGGAAACACGTAGACCGACTGGAATACCCATGGTGTTACCAGAGCGTCTACTGCTATTGCCTGAGGGTCCCGGGACCTGGCACAATACCTCTGAAGCTTCTTGTTGAGGCGTGACGCCATCATGTCTATTTGAGGAACTCCCCAGAGATCCGTTATCTCTGCAAAGACTTCTTGATGAAGTCCCCACTCTCCTGGATGGAGATCGTGTCTGCTGAGGAAGTCTGCTACCCAGTTGTCCACTCCCGGAATGAAGACAGCTGACAGAGCGCTTACGTGATTTTCCGCCCAGCGAAGAATGCTGGTGGCTTCCGCCATCGCGACTCTGCTTCTTGTCCCGCCTTGGCGGTTCACATGAGCTTATGATGTGACATTGTCTGATTGAATCAGAACCGGTAGGTTGCGAAGAAGAATATCCGCTTGTCGAAGGCCATTGTATATGGCTCTTAGCTCCAACATGTTGACGTGTAGACAGGACTCCTGGTCTGACCATAGTCCCTGAAAATTTCTTCCTTGGGTGACTGCTCCCCATCCTCGGAGACTCGCGTCCGTGGTTACCAGGATCCAGTCCTGAATGCCGAACCTGCGACCCTCTAGAAGGTAAGCACTTTGTAGCCACCATAGAAGAGACACCCTGGCCCTGGGGGACAGTGTTATTTTTTGATGTAATTGTAGATGGGACCCGGACCATTTGTCCAGAAGATCCCATTGAAACGTCCTTGCATGGAACCTGCCGAAGGGAATGGCCTCGTAAGTTGCCACCATTTTCCCCAGAACCAGAGTGCATTGATGAGCTGACACTCTTTTCGGCTTCAGTAGTTCTCGGACCATGTTCTGGAGGTCCTGGACTTTTTCCAACGGGAGGAAAACTTTCTTTTGTTCCGTGTCCTGTATCATGCCAAGGAAGGCTAGTCGAGTTGTCGGAACCAACTGTGACTTTGGTAGATTGAGAATCCACCCATGTTGCTGAAGCACTCTCTGAGAGAGTGCCACGTTCTCCAGTAATTGCTCTCTTGATCTCGCTTTTAGCAGGAGATCGTCCAAGTATGGGATAATTGTGACTCCTCGCTTGCGCAGGATCACCATCATTTCCGCCATTATCTTGGTGAAAATCCTTGGGGCCGTGGACAGCCCAAACGGCAACGTCTGAAACTGGTAATGACAATCCTGTACCGCGAATCTCAGGTACTCCTGATGAGAGGGATATATGGGGACATGAAGGTAAGCATCCTTTATATCCAGTGACACCATAAAATCCCCCCCTTCCAGGCAGGCTATCACCGCTCGAAGCGATTCCATCTTGAATTTGAATCTTTTCAGGTACATGTTCAGGGATTTTAGGTTTAAAATGGGCCTGACCGAACCATCCGGCTTCAGGACCACAAATAGGGTTGAATAATACCCTTTTCCCTGTTGGCTCAGGGGAACCCTGATAATCACTCGCTGTTGACACAGCGTTTGAAATGCAGCTAGCACTACTTCCCGCTTTGGAGTAGAAGCTGGTAAGGCCGACTTGAAAAATCGGCGTGGGGGCACCTTTTCGAATTCCAGCTTGTAGCCCTGAGAGACTATTTCTATCACCCAAGGGTCCACGTCTGACTGAACCCAGACTTGGTTGAATAGTCAAAGGCGTGCCCCCACCTGAGCGGGCTCCCGCAGGGGAGCCCCAGCGTCATGTGGTGGACTTAGCGGAAGCCGGGGAGGACTTCTGCTCTTGGGAACCAGCCGCAGCAGGTGTCCTCTTGCCTCTACCCTTACCTCTGGCGAGGAAAGAGGAGCCCCGACCTCTTCTGGATCTATGCGACCGAAAGGACTGCATCTGATATTGTGGGGGTTTCTTTTGCTGTTGGGGAACAAAAGGTAAAAAGGTCGACTTACCTGCGGCAGCTGTAGAGATCAGGTCCGCGAGGCCGTCCCCAAACAATACATCACCTTTGTAAGGTAAAACCTCCATATGCCTTTTTGAGTCTGCATCCCCCGTCCATTGGCGGATCCACAAGGCTCTTCTTGCCGAAATAGCCATAGCATTGGCTCTTGAACTCAGTAAACCAATGTCTCTTTGAGCGTCCCTCATATATAAGACTGCGTCCTTAATATGAGCTAATGTTAACAAAATTGTATCCTTATCTAGGGTATCAAGGTCAGCTGACAGTGTATCTGTCCAAGCTGCTACTGCACTACATACCCATGCCGACGCAATTGCCGGTCTAAGCAAAGTACCAGTATGACTGTAGATAGACTTTAGTGTAGTCTCTTGCCTGCGGTCTGCAGGGTCCTTGAGGGCCGCTGTGTCAGGGGACGGTAGCGCCACCTTCTTGGAAAGGCGTGTTAAGGCTTTGTCCACTGTGGGAGAGGATTCCCAACGTACCCTGTCCTGTGTAGGGAAAGGGTACGCCATAAGAACCCTTTTGGGAATCTGCAGTTTCTTATCTGGAGTTTACCAAGCTTTTTCACATAACTCATTAATTTTTTCATGGGAAGGAGGAAAGTTTATAACCTGTTTCTTGCCCTTAAACATGTGTATCCTCGTGTCGGGCACCGAGGGCTCATCAGTGATATGTAACACATATTTTATTGCAATAATCATGCACTGAATACTTTGTCACCCTGGGGTGCAACCTTACTTCATCATAGTCGACACTGGAATCAGAGTCCGTGTCGGTATCTGTGTCCCTTATTTGTGAGAAGGGACATTTCTGAGACCCCGATGGGTCCTGTGAGTCGGCACAATCTGTAGATTGATTACCTGCCGACGCTCTGGACTCTGCTTTGTCCAGTCTTTCATGCAGTGAAGCTACACTAGCATTTAACATATGCCACATATTCATCCAATCATGAGTCGGCATCGCCGACTGAGACACACCACTCATCTGTTCCACCTCCTCTTTGGATAAGCCTTCCGTTTCAGACATGCCGACACACGTACCGACACCCCACACACACACTGGGATATAACTATAAGAGTACAATTCCCCAAAGAAGGCCCTTTGGAGAGACAGAGAGAGAGTGTGCCAGCACACACCAGCGCCAACTGACCCAGGGAAAAAAAACCCAGATAGCGCTTTTACATATAAATGTATACAGAATTCCCCACTCACTGCGCTTTAAATATGTGCCCCCCTTTCTTATTTTCAGCCCTCTGATGTTCAGCAGGGGAGAGTCCAGGGAGCCAGCCTCTGTGGAGAAAATGGCGCTGGTTAGTGCTGAGGGATCAAGCTCTGCCCCCTCGCACGGCAGGCTTCGGTCCCGCTCGAGATTTTGAAGAAAATGGCGGGGATTCGTAGTTTACTGCCCCGCAGCCTAACTACATGCTTCTTGCCTAAAAACGAGGTTTATTGCTGCCCAGGGCGCCCCCCCCCCGCGCGCCCTGCACCCATCAGTGCCATGTGTGTGTGTAAGTGTGGGAGCAATGGCGCGCAGCTTCCTGCTGCGCGCTTACCTCATGAAGATCTGAAGTCTTCTGCCGCCTGACGTCTTCTTATGATCTGTCATACTCACCTGGCTTCTTTTTTCTGGCATCTGTGAGGAGGATGGCGGCGCGGCTCCGGGACGAACCCCAGGGTGAGACCTGTGTTCCGACTCCCTCTGGAGCTAATGGTGTCCAGTAGCCTAAGAAGCAGAGCCCTTAACTCTTAAGAAGTGGGTCTGCTTCTCTCCCCTCAGTCCCACGATGCAGGGAGTCTGTTGCCAGCAGAGCTCCCTGAAAATAAAAAACCTAACAAAATTATTTTTACAGAAAACTCAGGACAGCACCTGTAATGCACCCTATCTCCTCTGGGTACAAGATCTAACTGGGGTCTGGAGGAGGGGCATAGAGGGAGGAGCCAGTGCACACCATACTAGAAAGTTCTTTTAGGTGCCCATGTCTCCTGCGGAGCCCGTCTATACCCCATGGTCCTTACGGAGTCCCCAGCATCCTCTAGGACGTAAGAGAAAACACAGACTTTCCAAAGCGTTTTCTGGGAGGGTGTGTGACGTCAACTCCGGCCACGAACAGCCTGATTCTATCGCCCTGGAGGAGTAAGTCCTGGGCTAAGCACAGACTGGAAAAATTATTCGATGGTGAGTTGCGAACAGATTTGCAGCTGTCTGGCGAAGTTTTCGCACGCCGTACGCATGCATTCGCACACTTGCACAGGATGAGTTTTCACTCTCTATGGGCGGCGACTATCTGATCGGAGCCCTCTGCAAATTTGCAGAGGAGCGATCAGTTCTGAATTAGGTCCATTGTCTTTTGTTTTCCATAAGCATTTTGTATCTGTTTAACTGCATTACTGGTCATATCCTTAAGGGGGGTACACACGGAGAGATCCGTGTTTAAAATCTAAGCAATCTGACTAGATTGCTTAGATTTTAAGCAGGGATCTGCCGTGTGTATGCCCCCCCCAGCGATAGCGATGCGCGGCCGCGCGCGTCGTTATCGCCGGTGCTAGATTGAGCATGCAGGCTCAAACTAGCGGGTCGCTCACTTCAGCGCTGTGTGAAGTGAGCGGCCCCCCGTCCGCCGCCCCCCCCCCCCCTCGCTCAGCACATCGCGCTGTGCTGAACGGTCTGTGTTAAGATGGCTCAGCACACATCTCTCCCGTCAGTAACCCCCTTAAGATTCACTTACACAAGACTACATAAAAATCTAAACATAAGTAGCTTTATCATTTTATCCAATTAAAAAGTAGTGTTCCTATATCAAAATATCAGAAGACACAATTTATGCAAAATTAAATAACTATCTTATTTTAGATTTTTCTAAAGATTGTCAACAGTGTTAATTAACACTACAGTAAACACACAAAAGGTACTGATTAGCTCATTAGAATAATTAGCACATTACCGTATTTTACAATTAACAACATAGCCCTAATAATTGGCAGTTAGCAGCAACTGGAAACAGATTAGTTTAGAGGAATTGAGGAGATGATTGTTTTTCTATCACAAGGCAAGATTAATGTGTCCTAATCTCTAGTGTTTTCAGCAAATTGGGAGAAGATATACCGAATACATTACACATTGTTTATTCAGTTATCCATTTTGCAAAGAACACAATAATCAGAAGTCAAATAATAACATGTAACAAAATATATCACCACTTCCTCCAATAGACTATTCAACAAATTGGAAACTCATCTTTACTGGGCTTCCACCTATGACTACTCAAACAGAAAATAAAACAGATCCCATTACCATATATCATGCATTAAAAATTAAATGAGGTTAGCTTGAATTCTAAAGATCACAAAAAGCATAATTAATTAATTAATTTCATGGAGAGCTACACTTTTTAGTATATACCATTTCAAGGGTAGCAGAAAGATTTTTTTTACTAGTTGAACAGCAGGCACTCATCAGTAACGGATAACCTGCAAAGCGACCTAAATGGGCACCTCTGGCCTGACCAGACACTTTTTCCTGCTAACTACCAATGGCACAATTACAATATCTTCATTGGCTAGCTTCTGATGTAGGACCAGAAGCAGAAAAAAAACTTTAAAACTTCCACCAATGTGTGCATGCACGGAAGTGATGGTGACACAAGGTCGACAATAAACCTCTGTTCTTCAAAGTAATTAATAGAAATCACCAATAACATTTGAGGTGCTAAATAAGTAGTGAAAATTGTCTTTCAACAAGAGTTTTGTAAACACTGAAATGATCACTCTAAATGGGTTCTCAGATGCGACTGGTTCACAGCATAATATATCACTGTAAACTGTTGTCATAAACAGAACACCTTTTTGAGAGCTTCTGTGCATAACATGGGCATGCATCCTAAATCTAAATTCAATGAAAGCCCAAAACCTAAAATATTTATTTGTATTAAAGGCTCATTTACAGTGCTATATATATATATATATTAGAGATGAGCGACTGAAATTTTTCGGGTTTTGTGTTTTGGTTTTGGGTTCGGTTCCGCGGCCGTGTTTTGGGTTCGAACGCGTTTTGGCAAAACCTCACCGAATTTTTTTTGTCGGATTCGGGTGTGTTTTGGATTCGGGTGTTTTTTTCCAAAAACACTAAAAAACAGCTTAAATCATAGAATTTGGGGGTCATTTTGATCCCAAAGTATTATTAACCTCAAAAACCATAATTTACACTCATTTTCAGTCTATTCTGAATACCTCACACCTCACAATATTATTTTTAGTCCTAAAATTTGCACCGAGGTCGCTGTGTGAGTAAGATAAGCGACCCTAGTGGCCGACACAAACACCGGGCCCATCTAGGAGTGGCACTGCAGTGTCACGCAGGATGTCCCTTCCAAAAAACCCTCCCCAAACAGCACATGACGCAAAGAAAAAAAGAGGCGCAATGAGGTAGCTGTGTGAGTAAGATTAGCGACCCTAGTGGCCGACACAAACACCGGGCCCATCTAGGAGTGGCACTGCAGTGTCACGCAGGATGGCCCTTCCAAAAAACCCTCCCCAAACAGCACATGACGCAAAGAAAAAAAGAGGCGCAATGAGGTAGCTGTGTGAGTAAGATTAGCGACCCTAGTGGCCGACACAAACACCGGGCCCATCTAGGAGTGGCACTGCAGTGTCACGCAGGATGGCCCTTCCAAAAAACCCTCCCCAAACAGCACATGACGCAAAGAAAAAAAGAGGCGCAATGAGGTAGCTGACTGTGTGAGTAAGATTAGCGACCCTAGTGGCCGACACAAACACCGGGCCCATCTAGGAGTGGCACTGCAGTGTCACGCAGGATGTCCCTTCCAAAAAACCCTCCCCAATCAGCACATGATACAAAGAAAAAGAAAAGAAAAAAGAGGTGCAAGATGGAATTGTCCTTGGGCCCTCCCACCCACCCTTATGTTGTATAAACAGGACATGCACACTTTAACCAACCCATCATTTCAGTGACAGGGTCTGCCACACGACTGTGACTGATATGACGGGTTGGTTTGGACCCCCCCCCAAAAAAGAAGCAATTAATCTCTCCTTGCACAAACTGGCTCTACAGAGGCAAGATGTCCACCTCATCTTCACCCTCCGATATATCACCGTGTACATCCCCCTCCTCACAGATTATCAATTCGTCCCCACTGGAATCCACCATCTCAGCTCCCTGTGTACTTTGTGGAGGCAATTGCTGCTGGTCAATGTCTCCGCGGAGGAATTGATTATAATTCATTTTAATGAACATCATCTTCTCCACATTTTCTGGATGTAACCTCGTACGCCGATTGCTGACAAGGTGAGCGGCGGCACTAAACACTCTTTCGGAGTACACACTTGTGGGAGGGCAACTTAGGTAGAATAAAGCCAGTTTGTGCAAGGGCCTCCAAATTGCCTCTTTTTCCTGCCAGTATAAGTACGGACTGTGTGACGTGCCTACTTGGATGCGGTCACTCATATAATCCTCCACCATTCTATCAATGTTGAGAGAATCATATGCAGTGACAGTAGACGACATGTCCGTAATCGTTGTCAGGTCCTTCAGTCCGGACCAGATGTCAGCATCAGCAGTCGCTCCAGACTGCCCTGCATCACCGCCAGCGGGTGGGCTCGGAATTCTGAGCCTTTTCCTCGCACCCCCAGTTGCGGGAGAATGTGAAGGAGGAGATGTTGACAGGTCGCGTTCCGCTTGACTTGACAATTTTGTCACCAGCAGGTCTTTCAACCCCAGCAGACCTGTGTCTGCCGGAAAGAGAGATCCAAGGTAGGCTTTAAATCTAGGATCGAGCACGGTGGCCAAAATGTAGTGCTCTGATTTCAACAGATTGACCACCCGTGAATCCTTGTTAAGCGAATTAAGGGCTGCATCCACAAGTCCCACATGCCTAGCGGAATCGCTCCGTGTTAGCTCCTCCTTCAATGCCTCCAGCTTCTTCTGCAAAAGCCTGATGAGGGGAATGACCTGACTCAGGCTGGCAGTGTCTGAACTGACTTCACGTGTGGCAAGTTCAAAGGGCATCAGAACCTTGCACAACGTTGAAATCATTCTCCACTGCACTTGAGACAGGTGCATTCCACCTACTATATCGTGCTCAATTGTATAGGCTTGAATGGCCTTTTGCTGCTCCTCCAACCTCTGAAGCATATAGAGGGTTGAATTCCACCTCGTTACCACTTCTTGCTTCAGATGATGGCAGGGCAGGTTCAGTAGTTTTTGGTGGTGCTCCAGTTTTCTGTACGTGGTGCCTGTACGCCGAAAGTGTCCCGCAATTCTTCTGGCCACCGACAGCATCTCTTGCACGCCCCTGTCGTTTTTTAAAAAATTCTGCACCACCAAATTCAAGGTATGTGCAAAACATGGGACGTGCTGGAATTGGCCCAGATTTAATGCACACACAATATTGCTGGCGTTGTCCGATGCCACAAATCCACAGGAGAGTCCAATTGGGGTAAGCCATTCCGCGATGATCTTCCTCAGTTGCCGTAAGAGGTTTTCAGCTGTGTGCGTATTCTGGAAAGCGGTGATACAAAGCGTAGCCTGCCTAGGAAAGAGTTGGCGTTTGCGAGATGCTGCTACTGGTGCCGCCGCTGCTGTTCTTGCGGCGGGAGTCCATACATCTACCCAGTGGGCTGTCACAGTCATATAGTCCTGACCCTGCCCTGCTCCACTTGTCCACATGTCCGTGGTTAAGTGGACATTGGGTACAGCTGCATTTTTTAGGACACTGGTGACTCTTTTTCTGAGGTCTGTGTACATTTTCGGTATCGCCTGCCTAGAGAAATGGAACCTAGATGGTATTTGGTACCGGGGACACAGTACCTCCAACAAGTCTCTAGTTGGCTCTGCAGTAATGATGGATACCGGAACCACGTTTCTCACCACCCAGGATGCCAAGGCCTCAGTTATCCGCTTTGCAGTAGGATGACTGCTGTGATATTTCATCTTCCTCGCAAAGGACTGTTGAACAGTCAATTGCTTACTGGAAGTAGTACAAGTGGGCTTACGACTTCCCCTCTGGGATGACCATCGACTCCCAGCGGCAACAACAGCAGCGCCAGCAGCAGTAGGCGTTACACGCAAGGATGCATCGGAGGAATCCCAGGCAGGAGAGGACTCGTCAGAATTGCCAGTGACATGGCCTGCAGGACTATTGGCATTCCTGGGGAAGGAGGAAATTGACACTGAGGGAGTTGGTGGGGTGGTTTGCGTGAGCTTGGTTACAAGAGGAAGGGATTTACTGGTCAGTGGACTGCTTCCGCTGTCACCCAAAGTTTTTGAACTTGTCACTGACTTATTATGAATGCGCTGCAGGTGACGTATAAGGGAGGATGTTCCGAGGTGGTTAACGTCCTTACCCCTACTTATTACAGCTTGACAAAGGGAACACACGGCTTGACACCTGTTGTCCGCATTTCTGGTGAAATACCTCCACACCGAAGAGCTGATTTTTTTGGTATTTTCACCTGGCATGTCAACGGCCATATTCCTCCCACGGACAACAGGTGTCTCCCCGGGTGCCTGACTTAAACAAACCACCTCACCATCAGAATCCTCCTGGTCAATTTCCTCCCCAGCGCCAGCAACACCCATATCCTCCTCATCCTGGTGTACTTCAACACTGACATCTTCAATCTGACTATCAGGAACTGGACTGCGGGTGCTCCTTCCAGCACTTGCAGGGGGCGTGCAAATGGTGGAAGGCGCATGCTCTTCACGTCCAGTGTTGGGAAGGTCAGGCATCGCAACCGACACAATTGGACTCTCCTTGTGGATTTGGGATTTCGAAGAATGCACAGTTCTTTGCTGTGCTGCTTTTGCCAGCTTGAGTCTTTTCATTTTTCTAGCGAGAGGCTGAGTGCTTCCATCCTCATGTGAAGCTGAACCACTAGCCATGAACATAGGCCAGGGCCTCAGCCGTTCCTTGCCACTCCGTGTGGTAAATGGCATATTGGCAAGTTTACGCTTCTCCTCCGACAATTTTATTTTAGGTTTTGGAGTCCTTTTTTTACTGATATTTGGTGTTTTGGATTTGACATGCTCTGTACTATGACATTGGGCATCGGCCTTGGCAGACGACGTTGCTGGCATTTCATCGTCTCGGCCATGACTAGTGGCAGCAGCTTCAGCACGAGGTGGAAGTGGATCTTGATCTTTCCCTAATTTTGGAACCTCAACATTTTTGTTTTCCATATTTTAATAGGCACAACTAAAAGGCACCTCAGGTAAACAATGGAGATGGATGGATTGGATACTAGTATACAATTATGGACGGGCTGCCGAGTGCCGACACAGAGGTAGCCACAGCCGTGAACTACCGCACTGTACTGTGTCTGCTGCTAATATATAGACTGGTTGATAAAGAGATAGTATACTCGTAACTAGTATGTATGTATAAAGAAAGAAAAAAAAACCACGGTTAGGTGGTATATACAATTATGGACGGGCTGCCGAGTGCCGACACAGAGGTAGCCACAGCCGTGAACTACCGCACTGTACTGTGTCTGCTGCTAATATAGACTGGTTGATAAAGAGATAGTATACTCGTAACTAGTATGTATGTATAAAGAAAGAAAAAAAAACCACGGTTAGGTGGTATATACAATTATGGACGGGCTGCCGAGTGCCGACACAGAGGTAGCCACAGCCGTGAACTACCGCACTGTACTGTGTCTGCTGCTAATATATAGACTGGTTGATAAAGAGATAGTATACTCGTAACTAGTATGTATGTATAAAGAAAGAAAAAAAAACCACGGTTAGGTGGTATATACAATTATGGACGGGCTGCCGAGTGCCGACACAGAGGTAGCCACAGCCGTGAACTACCGCACTGTACTGTGTCTGCTGCTAATATATAGACTGGTTGATAAAGAGATAGTATACTCGTAACTAGTATGTATGTATAAAGAAAGAAAAAAAAACCACGGTTAGGTGGTATATACAATTATGGACGGGCTGCCGAGTGCCGACACAGAGGTAGCCACAGCCGTGAACTACCGCACTGTACTGTGTCTGCTGCTAATATATAGACTGGTTGATAAAGAGATAGTATACTCGTAACTAGTATGTATGTATAAAGAAAGAAAAAAAAACCACGGTTAGGTGGTATATACAATTATGGACGGGCTGCCGAGTGCCGACACAGAGGTAGCCACAGCCGTGAACTACCGCACTGTACTGTGTCTGCTGCTAATATAGACTGGTTGATAAAGAGATAGAATACTACTAATATTATATACTGGTGGTCAGGTCACTGGTCACTAGTCGCAGTGGCACTCCTGCAGCAAAAGTGTGCACTGTTTAATTTTAATATAATATTATGTACTCCTGGCTCCTGCTATAACCTATAACTGGCACTGCAGTAGTGCTCCCCAGTCTCCCCCACAATTATAAGCTGTGTGAGCTGAGCAGTCAGACAGATATATAATATATATAGATGATGCAGCACACTGGCCTGAGCCTGAGCAGTGCACACAGATATGGTATGTGACTGACTGAGTCACTGTGTGTATCGCTTTTTTCAGGCAGAGAACGGATATATTAAATAAACTGCACTGTGTGTCTGGTGGTCACTCACTATATAATATATTATGTACTCCTGGCTCCTGCTATAACCTATAACTGGCACTGCAGTAGTGCTCCCCAGTCTCCCCCACAATTATAAGCTGTGTGAGCTGAGCAGTCAGACAGATATATATAATATTATATATAGGTAGCAGGTATGGCTCGGCACTCACTATCGTGGGTATGGTTATTTGCTGCGGTGCCCTCTGGGAATCAAGCAAGATCCATAGTAGCAAAGAGGAAATCAGCGGCACTCTGCAGACTGTTCAATAGAGTAAAAAGTCTTTAATCCGGTCCTACGCCGTTTCGGGGACTGCGCCCCGTCTTCAGGGACAAGTGATACACAAATACAATACAGATAGAACACACTTATATACACACCCTAGTAGGTACTCAGTACCTGGATTGGACTCACCTGTCCCGCGCTGGCGCCCGCGTCCCACCCTTCTGACCGAATGCTCGCGTCTCCGTGCGATGACGTCAGGAGGCCGCGACGGGCAGGGAGCCAATCCGCTGCAGTGTGAGAAACGTTGCCTAGTAACCGCTGTAATCAAAACAACACCGCGGTTACTCTCATGCATTGTACACAGAACTTAAAAACGCTGACAATCACATCGTTGATCACACTGGACAAACAGACACTAACATACATCAATTAAAAGACATGGTGCAGATGTTTTAGCTAAACAATTCCCAGCTACACAGTAGATACTAAAATCCTAGAACGTAAATTTAAGTTGCTTAGACAATCAACCGTGATAGCATTCACTTTGAATAATGTTGTTATTTTTAAGCAACTAAATAATTCAATTAATGGCGTTTAGAGATACCTTCTAATGGCAAGATTAAAGTAATTAGTAATAAGAAGATATGTCTTACCATGAGGATGCTAAATCCTAACAGTCATTATAAGAAACATTGCAAGCCCAATGTTTCATTTAGTCCCTTTGGTGACAAAGTACCTAGGGTATATATCCACCTACTTTCACGTTGCATGAGGATTTTATTACGGTCCCCACCACGATGTGAAAGAGGGACATGGTCTATTATGATTGCTCTCATGCTGGCTATCGTGTGTCTTGCAGCCAGACAGTGACGGGCAATGGGCTGCTCACTCTCGCCTTTTTCAAACGCTTGTTTTATGGCACTACGGTGTAGTGCCATCCTTTCTCTGAACTGTCTTTGTGTCTTGCCTACATAGGCCAGTCCACAGGGACATTTCAGCATGTAAATTACATGTGTTGTAGTACAGGTAACCCTGTGATGAATCTTATATTGTTTTCCTGTGGTGGGGTGACTGAATGTTGGGCCTGTCATTAGTGTGTTACAGGTCGAGCACCCCAGACAACGAAAGCATCCCGCTTTGGGGCGCAAGAAATGAGATGATATCTGTTTGGTTAGTGGAAATACATCCAATTTAACTACTTTATCCGAGATGCTAGGTCCCTTGGTGTAACTAGGGAGTAATCGAGTGCCAAATAAAGATGGTAATGATTGGTCAGTATTTACCAGTGGCCATAATTTCTTGGCCTGCCGGACTATGGAGGTGGTGGCAGTAGTATAACGGTTAACCCACGGGATTTTAGGGGCCTCGTGTGTAGTGGCTATCGGGGAAGCTGCTTCAGAAGTCAATAAAGACTCCCTGGTCAAACGCATTACCTTATGCTTATTAGCCAAAAGTTCCTCTCGTGGGTACCCTCTTAATTGAAATTTATCCACCATCTGTTCTAGTGCCTCCTCTAATTGCTGTGGGTCAGAAATGATACGTCTAGCCCTCAGCATTTGCGAATATGGCAAACCCTTACGTGTAGAATATGGATGAAAGCTGGCGTGATGTAGTGCCGAATTCCTGTCAGTAGGTTTGACATATAGGTTGGTATGTAGTTGCCCTGATGATAACTGAATGGCAACATCTAAAAAGTGAATCTGGGTCTCAGACATCTGGTAAGTAAGCTTAACTGGCCCATCGGTGGCGTTGTGCCCATCTAATAATGCCGATAAGGTCTCAGCGCTACCCCTCCAAAAGATCAATAAGTCATCTATGTATCTCTTGTAAAAATACATAGATGATTGTGCGTTAGAACCAAACAGAGCAGTCTCCACAGTATACATGTAGGCATTAGCATACGATGGGGCCACTGGGGACCCCATCGCACAGCCAGCTAGCTGTAAATACATGCGCCCATTAAATGTGAAATAATTGCGCGTCAATACTAATGTTAATAGCTGTAAAAAAACATCAATTGGGGGACCCTTGTACAATGGGTTATCAGTAATGAGATGCCGTACAGCCTCCACACCTGCATCATGTGGGATGCAGGTGTAGAGGCTGGTGACATCTGCACTACACAATGTTAAGTGATCAGCCGGTAGCACCATTTGTTTTAGATAAACTAACAAGGAGGTGGTATCCTTCAAGTATGAAGGTACCGCTTGGATGCACGGATTTAAATATGCATCCAGGAAGATTGCCACTGGATGGTATAGGGAATTTCTGGCCGATACAATCGGACGTCCTGGGGGATTAGTCAATGACTTGTGCACTTTTGGGACTGTATAAAACAGTGGTACAGTCGGGTGGTTGACTGTCATAGCTTGTACTTGTTCTAGGCTCAGAGAGCCTGTTGACGCTGCTTGTGACAGGAAAGTGTCCAGCTCCTTTTTGTACTTGATCGTTGGATCAAAGGCCAATACTTTGTATGTCGCTGCATCTGATAACTGTCGATTATTTTCTATCAGGTAGTCCGTCAGATCTTGTATGACAACTGCACCACCTTTGTCCGCATCCCTTATAATTAAATCAGTCCTGGAAGACAAATCTTTCAGAGCACTCCTCTCATCCAAGCTAAGATTTGGAAAACTTGAGTGGTTAAATGCTTGTTGATACGATTGTTCCATCATACGTGAGAAGGTACGTATTGATGGGTTATTTGTACTTGGGTCAAACTTGGAGCGAGGTGCTGCTCTCTTTAACTTTTCTGGAATGATGGATGTCGGTATAGGCGCTTTATTTATCCCGAAATGGTCCTTCAGGCGTAATGTTCTGTTAAATTTATAATTTTCAACCTGTGCTGCAAAAGCATCTGGTTTAACAGTTGGAACGAATGACAGGCCTCTGGATAATACTTTAAGCTCAGCTGAAGTAAGTGGGGTAGATGACAGGTTTATTACCAACTCGGTCAACGGCGTGGAGGACGCCTTGTGTTGTAACCTCTTGTTCTGCCCCGACCGCCTCGTCCTCGTCCGGGAGTAGGGCGATTGCCCGACCGTGTTGCTACTCCTAAAGGGTAGGACGCTTGATTGGAAGTAGAAGGGGTGCTTGTTTGTTCCCCATCTGTCGCTGAAGTGCTGGAATCCGAGTAGTCATAGCGTGGTTGTCGTTGACGGTAACTCCTATATGATTGTGACCGATCATATGACGAAGTGGTATTGCTGAGCCATGCATAGACCTTGCGTTGTTGGTAGTCCTGTTGAACTTTGTGGAGTTTTTCTTTTTTGTATTTAATCAAGTTACTCCTATATTCCTCCATTTGGCTCTGTATTTTCTCGATCCAATTAGTGGTCTTGTCTGCTGCTAATGTAGCTTTATGTGCTGCTTCAAAGACTGTTAGTTGTTCCTTAATGAGTGTTAATTCTCGTGTGGATTCCTCCACTACCAGGAGCATCAGGTCAGTAGAACATTTATTTAAAATAGCCACCCAACGTCGGCAGAAGGGTATGCTGTAACGGCCTATGGTAGGGGTATTTTTGATCCTAAATCCCCTAGGTATCTGGTTACTCCTGTAATAGTCCGACAGTGTAATGCCGTGATAGGTAAAGTCGCATTCTCGCTGTTTTAATTTTTGCCATTGCCGGTAAAGTTCTTGTACAGTAGATGTGGGTACATCATCATCCAATTTATGCTTAATTAAGATGGCTTGAGCCTCCACATCTGAATAGCTGTAGCGTTCTTTGGCATCAAGCTGTGCCAATTCCCATGCGGCCTCGACTTCCGAGTCGGCCGCCGACATATTTCTTAAGGATGAAGAGGTATCGTCTGTAGTGGTACTCTAAAGAATTGCTAGCTGCTCCCGTGTCGGTTAAAACCAGAAGTGTAATTACACTGAGTGACCGTCCCGGGTAAATGTATGTAAAATAACAAGGTAAAGAGTCCCGGTGGTGCCTTAACCTGAATGTCCCATACTCCTCACCAATCCCTTGGTGGTGAGTGGAACATCCGATACAGGTAGCAGGTATGGCTCGGCACTCACTATCGTGGGTATGGTTATTTGCTGCGGTGCCCTCTGGGAATCAAGCAAGATCCATAGTAGCAAAGAGGAAATCAGCGGCACTCTGCAGACTGTTCAATAGAGTAAAAAGTCTTTAATCCGGTCCTACGCCGTTTCGGGGACTGCGCCCCGTCTTCAGGGACAAGTGATACACAAATACAATACAGATAGAACACACTTATATACACACCCTAGTAGGTACTCAGTACCTGGATTGGACTCACCTGTCCCGCGCTGCCGCCCGCGTCCCACCCTTCTGACCGAATGCTCGCGTCTCCGTGCGATGACGTCAGGAGGCCGCGACGGGCAGGGAGCCAATCCGCTGCAGTGTGAGAAACGTTGCCTAGTAACCGCTGTAATCAAAACAACACCGCGGTTACTCTCATGCATTGTACACAGAACTTAAAAACGCTGACAATCACATCGTTGATCACACTGGACAAACAGACACTAACATACATCAATTAAAAGACATGGTGCAGATGTTTTAGCTAAACAATTCCCAGCTACACAGTAGATACTAAAATCCTAGAACGTAAATTTAAGTTGCTTAGACAATCAACCGTGATAGCATTCACTTTGAATAATGTTGTTATTTTTAAGCAACTAAATAATTCAATTAATGGCGTTTAGAGATACCTTCTAATGGCAAGATTAAAGTAATTAGTAATAAGAAGATATGTCTTACCATGAGGATGCTAAATCCTAACAGTCATTATAAGAAACATTGCAAGCCCAATGTTTCATTTAGTCCCTTTGGTGACAAAGTACCTAGGGTATATATCCACCTACTTTCACGTTGCATGAGGATTTTATTACGGTCCCCACCACGATGTGAAAGAGGGACATGGTCTATTATGATTGCTCTCATGCTGGCTATCGTGTGTCTTGCAGCCAGACAGTGACGGGCAATGGGCTGCTCACTCTCGCCTTTTTCAAACGCTTGTTTTATGGCACTACGGTGTAGTGCCATCCTTTCTCTGAACTGTCTTTGTGTCTTGCCTACATAGGCCAGTCCACAGGGACATTTCAGCATGTAAATTACATGTGTTGTAGTACAGGTAACCCTGTGATGAATCTTATATTGTTTTCCTGTGGTGGGGTGACTGAATGTTGGGCCTGTCATTAGTGTGTTACAGGTCGAGCACCCCAGACAACGAAAGCATCCCGCTTTGGGGCGCAAGAAATGAGATGATATCTGTTTGGTTAGTGGAAATACATCCAATTTAACTACTTTATCCGAGATGCTAGGTCCCTTGGTGTAACTAGGGAGTAATCGAGTGCCAAATAAAGATGGTAATGATTGGTCAGTATTTACCAGTGGCCATAATTTCTTGGCCTGCCGGACTATGGAGGTGGTGGCAGTAGTATAACGGTTAACCCACGGGATTTTAGGGGCCTCGTGTGTAGTGGCTATCGGGGAAGCTGCTTCAGAAGTCAATAAAGACTCCCTGGTCAAACGCATTACCTTATGCTTATTGGCCAAAAGTTCCTCTCGTGGGTACCCTCTTAATTGAAATATTACCTACTAGGGTGTGTATATAAGTGTGTTCTATCTGTATTGTATTTGTGTATCACTTGTCCCTGAAGACGGGGCGCAGTCCCCGAAACGGCGTAGGACCGGATTAAAGACTTTTTACTCTATTGAACAGTCTGCAGAGTGCCGCTGATTTCCTCTTTGCTAATATTATATATAGATAATAGATGATGTAGCACACTGGCCTGAGCCTGAGCAGTGCACACAGATATGGTATGTGACTGAGTCACTGTGTGCTGTGTATCGCTTTTTTCAGGCAGAGAACGGATTATATTATGTACTCCTGGCTCCTGCTATAACCTATAACTGGCACTGCAGTAGTGCTCCCCAGTCTCCCCCACAATTATAAGCTGTGTGAGCTGAGCAGTCAGACAGATATATATAATATTATATATAGATAATAGATGATGCAGCACACTGGCCTGAGCCTGAGCAGTGCACACAGATATGGTATGTGACTGAGTCACTGTGTGCTGTGTATCGCTTTTTTCAGGCAGAGAACGGATTATAAATAAAAGTGGTGGTCACTGGTCACTATCAGCAAAACTCTGCACTGTACACTACTGAGTACTCCTAATGCTCCCCAAAATTAGTAAATCAAGTGTCTCTCTAATCTATTCTAATTCTAAACGGAGAGGACGCCAGCCACGTCCTCTCCCTATCAATCTCAATGCACGTGTGAAAATGGCGGCGACGCGCGGCTCCTTATATAGAATCCGAGTCTCGCGATAGAATCCGAGCCTCGCGAGAATCCGACAGCGTCATGATGACGTTCGGGCGCGCTCGGGTTAACCGAGCAAGGCGGGAAGATCCGAGTCGCTCGGACCCGTGAAAAAAAACATGAAGTTCTGGCGGGTTCGGATTCAGAGAAACCGAACCCGCTCATCTCTAATATATATATATATATATATATATACATATATATATATATATATATATAACTGATTTGCCAATGCCTTCTCTTACGTCCTCTTAGACTGAAAGGCCAGGAACACACTAGGATGATGTCGGGACGATCTGCTGTATCGGAACGATAAACAGTCTACATCGTCTAGTGTGCACTAGTAATAGTGTGCTCCCACGGGTCGTTAACAATATTTTCTGGTTATATTATTAACTGTGCCATGCTGAGATCCTAGTATCATACCACTGCATCATGTAGTACGTACGGGTGGAAAGATATGTCGGCCTATCGGTTGGTATATTGGCCGAGAACACATCACTCTGATAGGCGAGTTATGGTTGCTTTTCTGCAAATTATTCTAACAATAAAACATATCAGTCTGCCACCACCAAAGGGATTCAAGGCAATAACACTTCCCACAGAAAATCAGAAGTAGAAATTAGGTTTTCATTTTAAGAATTATTTCAGAGCTTACAACTACAAAAAAAAAAAAAAAGAACATGATATATTGGGTGTAGTAGTGTACGTGTGACAGTATGCGGGATGCAGGCGGTCACAATACAGATACAGCATCTCAATATTTAAAATCCTGACAGGGAAGAGGTAACTATCCTATCCCCTACCCCTCCCTTCCCGCAGACTAACCCTATTCTCCCCATAGTGCTTTACCCTAACCTTTCACTGGTGGTGCCCAACACTAACCCCTCTCTCTGCAGTCTAAACCAAAGCCCCCCCACCTCCCCTCCCAACCACAGCCTAACCCTAACACACGCACACACCCTGGGTGGTGCCTAAACCTAACCTCCCCCCTGCTAGACTTACGGTTGGGATGCCACCAGTCTGTATTCCGACTGCCGGTATCTTAACCACATCCCGATATATCCCTTGAGACTGAATTTAATAAGAATAAAACTGTCTACATATTTGCTCTGATTGTCGCCACAACCTTGGATTTATTAACCCAAACCTCCTCCCCTACACTATAAGAAGGATATAGTGTAACTCCATTGTAGATATTTGTACAAAAGGGGAAATGTAGCAGTCCATTATTGCAGTCACTATTTCATCTATGCAGTGACCAAATTTTAACATTTATTTAATACTATTTTATAAATGTTTCAATTTCGCCTTGTTCTTTTGAACTGCATATTAATAAAAAATTAATCACCATTTACAACACATAAGTATGTAAATATAAAAGTGTGCCCGATACTGTAGATTGACAACCTACTTGCCCTTGCAAACTCCTTAACTCCTTGAATACAAGGGGTCATTCCGAGTTGATCGCTCGTTATTTTTTTTCCACAACGGAGCGATTAGCCGCTAATGCGCATGCGCAATGTCCGCAGTGCGACTGCGCCAAGTAAATTTGCTATGCAGTTAGGTATTTTACTCACGGCATTACAAGGTTTTTTCTTCGTTCTGGTGATCGTAATGTGATTGACAGGAAGTGGGTGTTTCTGGGCGGAAACTGGACATTTTATGGGAGTGTGTGAAAAACGCTACAGTTTCTGGGAAAAACGCGGGAGTGGCTGGAGAAACGGGGGAGTGTCTGGGCGAACGCTGGGTGTGTTTGTGACGTCAAACCAGGAACGACAAGCACTGAACTGATCGCACTGGAAGAGTAAGTCTCGAGCTACTCAGAAACTGCTAAGTAATTTCTACTCGCAATTTTGAGAACCTTTCGTTCGCAATTTTGATAAGCTAAGATTCACTCCCAGTAGGCGGCGGCTTAGCGTGTGCAATGCTGCTAAAAGCAGCTTGCGAGCGAACAACTCGGAATGAGGGCCACAGTTCCCTAAACTATTATTAGGATCACCACCAACCCAGGGCTATTAAAATTGGTAATAATATAGCAGCATGTTGGTAAAACATCTAGATAGATAGATAGATAGATAGATAGATAGATAGATAGATAGATAGATAGATAAATAGATAGATACATTCAAATATAAATCCATTCTTGTGCAGAGTTCAAACCCCAACTAGACATAAGAATTTGTCAAGTTGGTGGTGTACCCTAGAGTCAGAGGGGGGAATTCAATTTGGTGTGAAAACTTTGCAGCCAATTTTGGATTACTGTGGGGGGGGGGGGGGGGGGGGGGGTTTAAGCCGTATGCCAGGCAGCGTCTGAGCCAGTTCAGCATATGGCTCAGACGCTGCCTGACTCCACCTGCCCCCGGCTGTGTGCACTACGCAGCGTGACGTGGTGTTAGAGGTCAAGCTGCACAGCACAGGGCAAGCCACTTCACCGGACAGAATCCTTGCACCCGCCGCATGCCACCCAGACTCGCTGCCGGCTGGATCCATCACCTGCCGGACCTGAGGAGGGTGAGTATTTATTTTTCTTTTTTTCCCTAGCCAATCCAGAGTATTTTGGGAATCCGGGATTTACAGTTTTTCAATCCAGAGTCTTGAGAGTCCCGAGTCGGGATTGAAAAAACAGCCTGGGATTGGCCTCCCTAAGCTTACCGCTTATCATTTTCTCTCCTGTCATTGAAAAAACAAAACCCAGCAGCTGTGGAAAAAACCCTGCACCATGGAGTTTTCCAATTTCCCGCCCTCAATTGAATTCCCCAAAGGTTATTCACAGAATATATGAGAAACAGACAAACAATGATGAAATGGCAACATTTTCTTAATGCCAGACAAGCAGGGAGTCTTGGCAGTAGTGGTGATTACTTATATCTATTCAGCTCTTCGGGTGCTGTGGTGTCTTCCAGGTCCGGTGCTGTAGGGTGATTTAGTATTCCAGTATTCTAAAGCCTATCCTTAAACCTCTAGCCATAGCCTAACCCTAATGTCGGCTTTTTGCAGGATGTCGGCATTTCAGATGCCAACATTCTGGTGTCAACATGATAACTGTCAACATGGTGACTACATCTCCTAAAAGATGTAATTAAAGTTTGCAGTTGTAGACATTATGGGGGTATTCAATTGTTTGAACAGTCAGTTGGGAGTCTGTTTTTTCCTATTTAATAGACAGGAAAAAACATACACCCAACTGACTTTTTAAACAATTGAATTCCACCCTATATGTGCATTCTAAGTATGATTGTTTTTAGTATACTGTATAAAGAAAAGTTATTCTCCTTTAATTGAAATTTAGGCTAAAGAGGTTTAGTTGATTTTCTAAAGTCAATATTTAAAGTCCAAATTCTCATGCACCTAATATGAAAAATACCCTATCGCTGGTAGAGAAATGCATCAGAAACCGATGGTAGACTGCCTATGTGAACTGCACAGATGAAGATTTGGATGCAGGGTCTGTGGCTGTCAGAAGGCTTACCTGGGAGGTAACAGAAGGAGACGTCAGTATGTCGCACAGGAGGCCATACTAAGATGGAGAAACAGTACCTGCCATAGTGCTGGTGCAAGGTCCGATGTTGCATACGATGGTGCACTGATTGTGCTTCTAAAGACGCACAGAGATATAAACTCACCGTTGCATGCGCTGCAATTGTGTGTCTCAGCATTAAGAAAATCGCTCACGGCATTAGCATACGACACAGATGCGGCTGCATCTTTTGTCGCGTCTCTGTGCGACTCCAATATTCATAGTGGTATACAAATCCCTTAATAACAAGTGTAGACTAAAGACTGTGGGATGAGACTATTGATTTTGGATCAACACTTGATGTAATATTAGTAACAGGGACATGCCGGCCACACTGCTGACATGTAATCATTGGTATGCTGAGGCATCTGCTGGTTTGTAGGCAAAAATAAGAGTGGGGCAATTTATTTATTTATTAACAGTTTCTTATATAGCGCAGCATATTCCATTGCGCTTTACAATTAGAACAACAGTAATAGAACAAACTGGGTAAAAACAGACAGAGGTAGGAAGGCCCTGCTCGCAAGCTTACAATTAAAACTGGCCGGTCTCTGGATTCTAATTCTACATCCTTTTGTTGTTGTATCAACTGTCATATAAGGATTTACTATCCATGTATTGGTAGCATTCTAAATCATTTGTACTTTATATTATTACAAGCAGTCATTTTATTATGTGCTTTTAGTTACATACATTAAAGTTGCATCAAGCACAGTATTTCAGTGTTTGTCTGAAGGTTGCATATATATTTGCTAAACTAGATCTAGATCAAGAGCCAGAGCATCTTTGTTTGTGTTTGTTTAGAAGGGAAGAAGCATCAAACACAAACTCTACTGTACTCAGCTATAACTACATGGAAAGCAGTTTATATAGATTCCAAATACTACAGGGTTCACATATTTTAACCAGCTGTGCTCTGCTATTTCATTAAAATGTATTTATTAGATGAATATGATACTGTAGGATAGAAAAAAAGGATTTACTTTATTTAAGAGAGAGACAGTAGTGTTCAATAATCCAAAGCTGTATATATCCATGTGGCGCAGTCAGAAAATGATACTGTTAGCTGTGTAAGTGTTAGTTCCGTTTTATGTTGCTCCAGGTCCCCCGAGGAAACAATCAACCACAGTGAGACAGTTTGAATTGAGTTTTGTTTCTCTCTGCAGTGTCTTACAATCACTGACGGCTCTGGTGCTATTACCTGTCATACAGTATGAAGCTGCAGAAATGGGCAAACTTCATTTAAACTGCCTTGACCTCAGTCTATGGATGGCTGTTGCACCCAAAAGCAACATGAAGAAGAGACTCACTCATTACTGTGATAGAATACCAGCGGTAACTATTGAACCGTTACATCCAGGTAACAGTTTTTATGTAGTATGCTTTCAAATAATATATAATAGCTTATTTTAGTGGAGTTCGCTTTTTACTATAGAATAAGCCAACCAAACTCAAGTCCAAGTCTAAAGTGACTGACGGAATTAACCCTCATCTGTGTGAAATAGGAATGACGGCTCCACTGGGGTATACATGTGAATGATTAGACATTTTAATCAAAGAGCTGCGTAATATGTTGGCGCTATAGGATATTAAAAAATCCAATAATCTGGCACACAGCAAAAATAGCTCTCTTCTATCCCCTGAATTGTAATACTACAGCAAACTGCTCACAAGGAAAAAATAAGATTTTACTTACCGATAAATCTATTTCTCGTAGTCCGTAGTGGATGCTGGGGACTCCGTCAGGACCATGGGGAATAGCGGCTCCGCAGGAGACAGGGCACAAAAGTAAAAGCTTTAGGATCAGGTGGTGTGCACTGGCTCCTCCCCCTATGACCCTCCTCCAAGCCTCAGTTAGGATACTGTGCCCGGACGAGCGTACACAATAAGGAAGGATTTTGAATCCCGGGTAAGACTCATACCAGCCACACCAATCACACTGTACAACCTGTGATCTGAACCCAGTTAACAGCATGATAACAGCGGAGCCTCTGAAAAGATGGCTCACAACAATAATAACCCGATTTTTGTACCAATAACTATGTACAAGTATTGCAGACAATCCGCACTTGGGATGGGCGCCCAGCATCCACTACGGACTACGAGAAATAGATTTATCGGTAAGTAAAATCTTATTTTCTCTAACGTCCTAGTGGATGCTGGGGACTCCGTCAGGACCATGGGGATTATACCAAAGCTCCCAAACGGGCGGGAGAGTGCGGATGACTCTGCAGCACCGAATGAGAGAACTCCAGGTCCTCTTTAGCCAGGGTATCAAATTTGTAGAATTTTACAAACGTATTCTCCCCCCGACCACGTAGCTGCTCGGCAGAGTTGTAATGCCGAGACCCCTCGGGCAGCCGCCCAGGATGAGCCCACCTTCCTTGTGGAATGGGCATTTACATATTTTGGCTGTGGCAGGCCTGCCACAGAATGTGCAAGCTGAATTGTACTACACATCCAACTAGCAATCGTCTGCTTAGAAGCAAGAGCACCCAGTTTGTTGGGTGCATACAGGATAACAGCAAGTCAGTTTTCCTGACTCCAGCCGTCCTGGAAACCGATATTTTCAGGGCCCTGACAACATCTAGCAACTTGGAGTCCTCCAAGTCCCTAGTAGCCGCAGGTACCACAATAAGCTGGTTCAGGTGAAAGGCTGACACCACCTTAGGGAGAAACTGGGGACGAGTCCGCAGCTCTGCCCTGTCCGAATGGACAATCAGATATGGGCTTTTGTGAGACAAAGCCGCCAATTCTGACACTCGCCTGGCCGAGGCCAGGGCCAACATCATGGTCACTTTCCATGTGAGATATTTCAAATCCACAGATTTGAGCGGTTTAAACCAATGTGATTTGAGGAATCCCAGCACTACGTTGAGATCCCACAGTGCCACTGGAGGCACAAAAGGGGGTTGTATATGCAGTACTCCCTTGACAAACTTCTGGACTTCAGGAACTTTCTGGAAGAAAATCGACAGGGCCGAAATTTGAACCTTAATGGACCCCAATCTGAGGCCCATAGACACTCCTGTTTGCAGGAAATGCAGGAATCGACCGAGTTGAAATTTCTTCGTGGAGCCTTCCTGGCCTCACACCACGCAACATATTTTCGCCACATGTGGTGATAATGTTGTGCGGTCACGTCCTTCCTGGCTTTGACCAGGGTAGGAATGACCTCTTCCGGAATGCCTTTTTCCCTTAGGATCCGGCGTTCAACCGCCATGCCGTCAAACGCAGCCGCGGTAAGTCTTGGAACAGACATGGTACGTGCTGAAGCAAGTCCCTTCTTAGCGGCAGAGGTCATGAGTCCTCTGTGAGTATCTCTTGAAGTTCCGGGTACCAAGTCCTTCTTGGCCAATCCGGAGCCACGAGTATAGTTCTTACTCCTCTACGTCTTATAATTCTCAATACCTTGGGTATGAGAAGCAGAGGAGGAAACACATACACCGACTGGTACGCCCACGGTGTTACCAGAACGTCCACAGCTATTGCCTGAAAGTCTCTTGACCTGGCGCAATACCTGTCCAGTTTTTTGTTCAGGCGGGACGCCATCATGTACACCTTTGGTCTTTCCCAACGGTTCACAATCATGTGGAAAACTTCCCGATGAAGTCCCCACTCTCCCGGGTGGAGGTCGTGCCTGCTGAGGAAGTCTGCTTCCCAGTTGTCCACTCCCGGAATGAACACTGCTGACAGTGCTATCACATGATTTTCCGCCCAGCGAAAAATCCTTGCAGTTTTTGCCATTGCCCTCCTGCTTCTTGTGCCGCCCTGTCTGTTTACGTGGGCGACTGCCGTGATGTTGTCCCACTGGATCAATACCGGCTGACCTTGAAGCAGAGGTCTTGCTAAGCTTAGAGCATTATAAATTGCCCTTAGCTCCAGTATATTTATGTGGAGAAAAGTCTCCAGACTTGATCACACTCCCTGGAAATTTTTTCCCTGTGTGACTGCTCCCCAGCCTCTCAGGCTGGCCTCCGTGGTCACCAGCATCCAATCCTGAATGCCGAATCTGCGGCCCTCTAGAAGATGAGCACTCTGTAACCACCACAGGAGAGACACCCTTGTCCTTGGAGATAGGGTTATCCGCTGATGCATCTGAAGATGCGATCCGGACCATTTTCCAGCAGATCCCACTGAAAAGTTCTTGCGTGGAATCTGCCGAATGGAATCGCTTCGTAATAAGCCACCATTTTTCCCAGGACTCTTGTGCAATGATGCACTGACACTTTTCCTGGTTTTAGGAGGTTCCTGACTAGCTCGGATAACTCCCTGGCTTTCTCCTCCGGGAGAAACACCTTTTTCTGGACTGTGTCCAGAATCATCCCTAGGAACAGCAGACGTGTCGTCGGAAACAACTGCGGTTTTGGAATATTTAGAATCCACCCGTGCTGTCGTAGAACTACTTGAGATAGTGCTACTCCGACCTCCATCTGTTCTCTGGACCTTGCTCTTATCAGGAGGTTGTCCATTTTCTTCGAAGAAGAATCATCATTTCGGGCATTACCTTGGTAAAGACCCGGAGTGCCGTGGACAATCCAAACGGCAGCGTCTGAAACTGATAGTGACAGTTCTGTACCACGAACCTGAGATACCCTTGGTGAGAAGGGCAAATTGGGACATGGAGGTAAGCATCCCTGATGTCCCGGGACACCATATAGTCCCCTTCTTCCTGGTTCGCTATCACTGCTCTGAGTGACTCCATCTTGATTTGAACCTTTGTAAGTGTTCAAATATTTCAGATTTAGAATAGGTCTCACCGAGCCTTCTGGTTTCAGTACCACAATATAGTGTGGAATAATACCCCTTTCCTTGTTGTAGGAGGGTTACTTTGATTATCACCTGCTGGGAATACAGCTTGTGAATTGTTTCCAATACTGCCTCCCTGTCGGAGGGAGACGTTGGTAAAGCAGACTTCAGGAACCTGCGAGGGGAAACGTCTCGACTTTCCAATCTGTACCACTGGGATACTACTTGTAGGATCCAGGGGTCCTGTACGGCTCCAGCGTCATGCTGAGAACTTGGCAGAAGCGGTGGAAGGCTTCTGTTCCTGGGAATGGGCTGCCTGCTGCAGTCTTCTTCCCTTTCCTCTATCCCTGGGCAGATATGCTTATGGGGACGAAAGGACTGAGGCTGAAAAGACGGTGTCTTTTTCTGCATAGATGTGACTTAGGGTAAAAACGGTGGATTTCCCAGCAGTTGCCGTGGCCACCAGGTCCGATGGACCGACCCCAAATAACTCCTCCCCTTTATACGGCAATACATCTTTGTGCCGTTTGGAATCTGCATCACCTGACCACTGTCGTGTCCATAAACATCTTTTGGCAGATATGGACATCGCACTTACTCTTGATGCCAGAGTGCAAATATCCCTCTGTGCATCTCGCATATTTAGAAATGCATTCTTTAAATGCTCTATAGTAAATAAAATACTGTCCCTGTCAAGGGTATCAATATTTTCAGTCAGGGAATCCGACCAAGCCACCCCCGCGCTGCACATCCAGGCTGAGGCGATCGCTGGTCGCAGTATAATACCAGTATGTGTGTATATACTTTTTAGGATATTTTCCAGCCTCCTATCAGCTGGCTCCTTGAGGGCGGCCGTATCTGGAGACGGTACCGCCACTTGTTTTGATAAGCGTGTGAGCGCCTTATCCACCCTAAGGGGTGTTTCCCAACGCGCCCTAACATCTGGCGGGAAAGGGTATACCGCCAATAATTTTCTATCGGGGGAACCCCGCGCCTCATCACACACTTCATTTAATTTATCTGATTCAGGAAAAACTATAGGTAGTTTTTCCACACCCCACATAATACCCTTTTTTGTGGTACTTGTAGTATCAGAAATATGTAACACCTCCTTCATTGCCCTTAACAAGTAACGTGTGGCCCTAAAGGAAAATACGTTTGTTTCTTCACCGTCGACACTGGAGTCAGTGTCCGTGTCTGTGTCGACCGACTGAGGTAAAATGGGCATTATAACGTCCCTGGCGGTGTTTTAGACGCCTGGACAGATACTAATATGTTTGCCTGCCGTCTCATGTCGTCAACCGACTTGCAGCGTGTTGACATTATCACGTAATTCCTTAAATAAGCCATCTATTCCGGTGTCGACTCCCTAGAGAGTGACATCACCATTACAGGCAATTTGCTCCGCCTCCCAACATCGTCCTCATACATGTCGACACACACGTACCGACACACAGCACACACACAGGGAATGCTCTGATAGAGGACAGGACCCACTAGCCCTTTGGGGAGACAGAGGGAGAGTTTGCCAGCACACACCAAAAACGCTATAATTATACAGGGACAACCTTTATATAAGTGCTTTTCCCTTATAGCATTTTAATATATGTAGTCATATCGCCAAATCAGTGCCCCCCCTCTCTGTTTTAACCCTGTTTCTGTAGTGCAGTGCAGGGGAGAGCCTGGGAGCCTTCCCACCAGCATTTCTGTGAGGGAAAATGGCGCTGTGTGCTGAGGAGAATAGGCCCCGCCCCCTTTTCGGCGGGCTTCTTCTCCCGTTTTTCTGAGACCTGGCAGGGGTTAAATACATCCATATAGCCCCCAGGGGCTATATGTGATGTATTTTTAGCCAGAATAAGGTACTATCATTGCTGCCCAGGGCGCCCCCCCCCAGCACCCTGCACCCTCAGTGACCGCTGTTATGAAGTGTGCTGACAACAATGGCGCACAGCTGCACTGCTGTGCGCTACCTTATGAAGACTGAAAAGTCTTCTGCCGCCGGTTTCTGGACCTCTTCATTTTTCGGCATCTGCAAGGGGGTCGGCGGCGCGGCTCCGGGACGAACCCCAGGGTGAGACCTGTGTTCCGACTCCCTCTGGAGCTAATGGTGTCCAGTAGCCTAAGAAGCCAATCCATCCTGCACGCAGGTGAGTTCACTTCTCTCCCCTAAGTCCCTCGATGCAGTGAGCCTGTTGCCAGCAGGACTCACTGAAAATAAAAAACCTAACAAAACTTTTACTCTAAGCAGCTCTTTAGGAGAGCCACCTAGATTGCACCCTTCTCGGCCGGGCACAAAAATCTAACTGAGGCTTGGAGGAGGGTCATAGGGGGAGGAGCCAGTGCACACCACCTGATCCTAAAGCTTTTACTTTTGTGCCCTGTCTCCTGCGGAGCCGCTATTCCCCATGGTCCTGACGGAGTCCCCAGCATCCACTAGGACGTTAGAGAAAGTAGCATATGAATATCCTTACAAAGAATTAAGGTTAAAAAAGGGTTGAGATTGCCTAAAGGATAACATAAAAAAGGGGCAGACTAGATGGGCCAAGTGGTTCTTATCTGCCGTCAAATTCTATGTTTCTATGTTTCTATGATGCAATGTTTTATTGGGTGTTATACTGATATTTTCACAAAGCTTGTCAGACACAGGGGGGTATACTATTACCCACAATTTTTTTTTTCACACAAACGGGATTTTATCGCAATTTTTGCCCTGTGGTCATTATTAAGCTATCCAATTAGAGCACCTTTTTTGCATAAAAACACACAGAATCTGGGATAAGTAAGCAGCCACACTCGCAAAAATGGGTCAAATATCAAGGATTTTTTTTACTCCTGCAACGGGTAGGTGAAAAAAAATCCCCAATAACTGCTGGCTTAAGGGGCAAACTGGAGAGCCCCAGAGGATTAAATTAGTTGCTGTAATTAACTGCGGCTAACTGGATACCACCCATAGTAGGAGATTATTTGTTCCCCATCACAAAAGGGTAGACCGACAACTAATGCAATCTATGGTTAGGCAAATATCTTACACCTTACTTGTTCATAGGGACTTGTTCATAGGGATGAGGGTGCAGATCAGGAGTGCACAACCTTTTCTAGTCAGAGGGACACATTGGGAGATTGCATTTATTGAAGGGGGCTACAATAATACTTTACCTAAAACATGTACAATACAAACAATTTACTAGTGGAGAATGCCTTCCAGTATTGTACCAATGAAGATGTGGCCATCTCATGTAGCAAAACATTCCACTTTCTCCCTGCAGCAACACATTTCCTCACCTCTGCAGCAACACCATCACATCCTCCTGCACTGCCACTATACTCTCTCCATTTGGCTCACACTACTACAAGGTAATGAGACCCAAATAAATGCAATAAAGAGGCTCTTAGAGAAGAATTGTGCTCCCATTACATAATTAATTGGGAGATATTCAATTAACCTGTGGGGTTTACCCCATGACTAACTGTCGCTCCAGAATATTTTAATTAGTGTAGAGTACCCTGCACGTCAATGTCCAATGGTGGTCTGAACAATAAAGTCCACAAGTAAATGGCAAAATCGGGGGTTCAATTGCAACAAAAATCCATTGATTCCACAGTTTATGTGGAATCAGTGGGATTCCACACCTAAAGGTGTGATCTCTGTCTGGGGCTCCCACCAGAGGATGGCATATACTAAAGGTGTGATCTCTGTCTGGGGTTCCCACCAGAGGATGGCATATACTAAAGGTGTGATCTCTGTCTGAGGCTCCCACCAGAGGATGGCATATACTAAAGGTGTGGACTGCAGGTTGTGCTGAGCTGGTATAAAGGGAGCGTCCCATTGCTTTTGTAATATATTTTTCCAAAAAATATACCTTTCATCCAAATACCTAGTACCAAGCACTACATGGGTATTTATATAATTCCTGTTATTAAGATCGGCAAATGCTGAAGAATTACAAGAGTTAATGCCATACAAAGCTGACCATCATGTCAAACTTTCTATTACAGGTTGAGTATCCCTTATCCAAAATGCTTGGGACCAGAGGTATTTTGGATATCGGATTTTTCCGTATTTTGGAATAATTGCATCCCATAATGAGATATCATGGTGATGGGACCGAAGTCTAAGCACAGAATGCATTTATGTTTCATATACACATTATACACAGAGCCTGAAGGTCATTTTAGCCAATATTTTTTATAATTTTGTGCATTAAACAAAGTGTGTCTACATTCACACAATTCATTTATGTTTCATATACACCTTATACACACAGCCTGAAGGTCATTTAATACAATATTTTTAATAACTTTGTGTATTAAACAAAGTTTGTGTACATTGAGCCATCAAAAAACAAAGGTTTCACTATCTCGCTCTCACTCAAAAAAGTCCGTATTTCGGAATATTCCGTATTTCGGAATATTTGGATATGGGATACTCAACCTGTACCAACACAGTACCAGATAACACGTAGCAGTTTTCCCCAAGGCACCACTTGTCTGCACTAAACTACAAATAAATTAGCAATACATGCCTTAGCTCACACTACACGATCAATCCTAATATTTACTTACGGGATTCTGTGACAAGTGCAGCCTTTGAACTCTACCACTTTAAATTAGGCAAGATAGACAGCTGCACATTCCTTTATAACATCTTAATTATAAATCATTTTATTTACTCCACAATTGGTAGCTCTATGGCAGATTCTTTTTCGGGGGTCAACTCTAAAAAGTCATGTCTCCAAACCATTTGTTACAACGTACCACTAATAAAGACTTGAAATACTTTCCCCACAATTAGACATAGGAGCAATTATGCCTGAAATATGTTCATTTTTACGAGAAAGACTAGTAACCCTGCACACATCAATCACAGTTACAGAACCAAAAGTGCACTGTGTTAAAGGTACATTAGAAAATAAATAGCAATAGGACTTTTTCTACAAGAAACTATCAGCACCAGGCCTCAAGCAATGGTGCCTACATGCCAGGTACACTTTACCATTATCATAAATAGTCCACATGTTGTGCCCAATATAATACCAGGCTTCAAAAACAGTGTCTCACTATGGGGCTTATTCTGAGGCATGAGTCAAAGTACGCATGCGCACCATCATCCATACATACCTTGACAGATGTTACAACCGTGGCTGGTTCTCTACATCCGTAAAACGGGTAGCTACCGCGCAGATGCACCCAAGACAAATGTGGAGAGTCATGGCAGTGCCATAGCCAGAGTTCGGTGGTATCCTGGGGCATGTATATTGCAGAGAGACGCTTGTTTCAGACAGATCTTTTGCACTGAGCATATTGTAGGTGTAAGTTCCGATATGAAGGATGGTTGCGGCTGCAGACGGAAAAACACTGGGTGGCCTGTCTATACACATGACCCACTATTTATTACCATATGCATTATTACATGGTACTACAGCTGGCTGCTGCAGCTGTCTGGGCTTGCAGCCACTTTGCATCCGATTTAGAATTAGGCACTGTATGACATTAAAAATCTATTAAATAATTATTTGTGATGTTTGATTGTATTATCCTTGCAAGCTACCACATGTAGTGTTTTTTTTTACTTGCTTCCCCATAATTAAAACAACTTAATAATTATGATTGATTTATAAAGCTCTCCTGCTAAGCTTTACAGTGTAACGAGTACATATACACATAATTGTATCATTTACATTATATACCTGCTTACACATATGTACACTGAAAGAGACTCATATGGCCTTTCTGTGGATGACAGTAATAATCAAACCAACCAAGCACATAGAATCCATCTGGATAATGCAAAGCTTTAGATACAACAAATTACAAAAACCAAGGGCACGTCAACCCTTCTACCAACTGATACTCGGAGACTGATGACACAAAGTCATTAACGCACAGCAAGTCCTGTCATTATTCATATAGCTCTTATGTAACAGCCACACAAAAGCAATGAAGCCAAAACATATTCAACCTCATTTCTCACTTTTTAAAAGGAAAAATGGAACATACGAGTTGAAAACTTAAAAAGTTTGACAGGAACATTAAGTCCATATTCAGCCCTCTACTCTGCAGTGACTACTTAAACTTATATGTTTAGCCAGATGTTAGCATTGTATTTTGGCTTTGGGCATGCTGAGGAAAACATGTAGTGATCCAAGATAAAGGCTGGCTGGAAAGAGAGATTGCTAAAGATGCAGCTAGGATGTTTGAGAAGAGAGCCCAGAAAATAATTAAAATGATCAATAAGCAAGTCACACTAATAAGAACTTGCTCCTAAAGCGTTATAAAACCAATCAAACTGGATTGTGATTGCTACTAGTAATGTCAGAAGAAAGGGTAAAGGGGTGAAAGATACCAGCTCTAAAATAAACACTACATTATTGATTATACATATAAAATAAATGCAAACAGGAATTAAATATAAAAAATAAGAGCTTTATTAAACATAGATCACTATGGCATGCTATGAGAAGAATCATTATACAGATGTGTCCTCATACACTATTGCCGCAGTTGCACCAAACAGCCCCTCTCGGCGAAACCAAGGGGGTCGCTGCTGTGCGATGGATTTAACGAAGAATCTATTCACACAGCCGATCGCAAGGAGATCGACAGGAAGGGGGGGGTTTATGGGTGTCAACTGACTGTTTTCTGGGAGTGTTTGGAAAAACGCAGGCATGTCCAAGCATTAGCTGGGAGGGTTCCTGACGTCAATTCCGGTCCCGGACATGCTGAAGTGATGGCAGCAGCTGAGTAAGTTCTGGGCTACTCAGAAACTGCACACATTTTTTTTGTATCGCTCGGCTGCACATGCGTTCGCACACTTGCAAAGCAAAAAATACACACCCCTAGAGGCAGCAACTATCTGATCGCATTGCTGCAAAAAATAGCTAGCATGCAATGAAGTCGGAATGACCCCCCAAGTCCCATAAGACTCTGCTAGTGTCTGGCATCTTTTTACCTTAAAATATGTCTTAGTCACAATGCGATACAACTCGGATGCACCAGGAGACTGCACTGATTAATCTGATATTTGACACTTGTATATCTGTGTGCAACGAAGTCTGAATCTGTATACGAAGTGCTGCAATGCAGCGGCCATGCCTTTTTTCCCTGCAAAGTTCTGTTGTACTTCATATACAGATTCAGTTGAACACAGATATTCAAGTGTCACATATTATAAAGCTGCATTTTCTGGTAAAAAAAAAAAAGATGCCCGGCGCTAGCAGAGTACGCTCTTTGTGCAGAGAGGCTGAAATATCTGAATAAGTCCTGCAAAAGTGTAGCTGTTACAAACTATTACCACTTATGATCACCCCTTTTGATCAAGATAAAACTTTTCAGATTTTTCTCTTAAATTATTTTTCATTTTATCTATAATGTAAGGGAGTAGAGGGGCATCAAGAATCTCATCATTACATGTATAACTTTTTTAAAGGGAAACGTTTAATTGCATTGCACGGAGTGAACTCAGATATGCTATTAGTCAAATGACAGTGAAAAATGGGTCCTAGTAAAAAGAATTGGACAAGACCCGATGAATTTAGATGTAACTCCGTGCTGTCAGTTAAGTCCTTGTTAACTGAAAATGGTCATGTGCATCTCTGCAAGTAACACCTACTTATTCCTACAATAACTGTAATAGAATTGAACCTAATTTTTAAAGTGTTCTGCAAAGTTAAGGCCCCGATACACTACAGCGACATATTGCATGCGATTTACCTTGAACTCCCCAGGCGCTCCCCGGCAGCTCCTGGACTAAAAATATTGTACATGCCGCTCATCTTCACTCACGATGTACACACGATAGATCGCATGCAATCTAACTTTAAAGCACCTCATCTCATGTGACATGGCCTCAATCTTACCAGCAGAAGTAAGATCATAGGATCCATCGTACAACCCCGAGAGCGAGCCCCAGATCGTAATCATAAGTGGAATACAAAGGATGTGACACTATTACTCGCGATACAGTGGCCCGATGCCACTGAAGGCCCGATATCGCTCTAGTGTATGGGTACCTTTAGTCTCAGAATTGCACCTACTGTGTACTTTGCAACTGATAACATTGTTACTTAGAAGCTCTTTTAGGAAGGTCATAGAAATTGACCACTTACTGTATATATGTATTAACTTACAGTAGAGCTGCAATATTCCTCATAATATGCAAGTCTTTCTAATAAATACTGAAGTTATATTATATAACATTATGTGTATACATGTATACATACACTAGATTTTCTTTTCTCTCTTCAGTACTACACAACTCTTTTTATCCTCCTCTTTCTACACATTACTCCATTCCCCTCTTCCCCTTCATCTGACAATTTCTCTTGTAAGCGCTTATTATAGATTACCTTAGCATCACTTTTTTCTTTTCCTCTCTGTTATTGCACTTTTTGGGAAGTCTTCACTTTTTCCTCCCTACAATTTTTTTCTACCTTTAAGTGGCCTGTGTTCAATAGTGTTTTTATCATGGTGGTATGTGATGAGTAAGGGCGGGTACACACTATACAGTCAATCAGAAGACATAGGGGGAGATGTACTAATCCTTGGAGAGTGATACAGTTGAAAGAGATAAAGTACCAGTCAATCAGCTCCTAACTGCCATGTTACAGGCTATGTTTGAAAACGGTCAGGAGCTGATTGGTTAGTAGCTTACTCCAATTATTCACCCTCCAAGGCTTAGTACATCTGCTCCATGGCTTGGTAGATTGTGCTGTGGTACCACTGCATCATACAGTGTGTATACACAGTGCGATATGGACACCCGTTGGCCAGTTTTTCATCCAAGAAACACATCGTTCTGATGTGTACCTGAAAATAAAAATGTTTGGAGACCGCTGATGTGTTTTATACCGGAACTCTGTAGAAGAGACATCACTGACACTTGTGGGAGGGATCAGAAATCAGACCAGCTGATGACTTCATTTTTATCACTCAACAGATTTATATACAGAGAAAAATAATCTCAAGCTTTCACTTAGTGACGGATTTATCTAGTAGCGATATGTCGCTGTGCGCATTTCTGGGCTCTATGGGGCAAGCAGCAATATGCAATGTTTCTTATATGCAATATCCCATGGTATCTTAGTCCATGAGCTTCAATTTCTTTGTAGAGAGAAAAAGAAAATGGAGAACGTTCTTGTATTTATTGCTAAATTTGCATCAGTTAACTGACATAAAAATAAAGTTAACTATTGAGTATTTTCATTATTAATATAATATATATTAATTTGCCAAAGGAGAGAGAGAGAGAGAGAGAGAGAGAGAGAGAGAGAGAGAGTTATAGGCTTTATATGCTGTCTCTTGCATGTATCTTCATCGTTGACATTCTGACAGTCCCAGAATACATGGTCTATTAAACATCTGTAAATATCCAGCTACCTGAGATTCTACTCACCTTAAGGACAGCAGAAATAATGTCATTTATCTTTAATTTGTGAAACACAAATATATCATAAATGGCACACACTGCCAGCACAGTGACTCCATGCTCCTTCCATAGCATGCTGCATGTTGCACACAATCCAGCGCAAAATATCCAGCACCAGCTACTGACAGAGTAACCCCGGGTTGAACAATGTTTCATGTAGCATAGTAACGAAAGTAGAAAGAAGAGTCCAGCTCCCACATCAGCCCGACCCACTATTCCAGCAACAGCCTCTGTATGGATTGGATGAGAAGCAAAAAGAAGCCCAGCAAATAGTGTCCAGCATCCACTGCCAAAGAGGACTTTGCAGAGGTTTGTGAAGAGACCTGTAACAGCTGAATGCAACAGGATATTTACAAGGTGATAATTCCAGGGCTCCAGCCCTCCAAAAATGTAGTTAAGGCGAAAGGACAGAGTGCATAGTGGACGGTAGGATTTGTGGCTGCCACTGTGAGTAAGCAAAGTCCCCCAAAAATCATTGAAGAAAATTTGGATCCATGGAGTTTCTGGTAGCAGATCCTGATTTGTTTTGATAGCACGGCTAAAACAGAACAAAGAGCAAAATATTAGAATCCTATACACAAAGAACAAAACAAATATACATTATGGAGTTAGCACAAATATGATTAAAGTAGAGATTATTAAAATATTGTGCATACACAAAAAAACATGACTCTTCTAGTTTGGAAACTGGTTTATAAGGATTTACCAAATACAGCATTTCAAAACAGGATGATGATGATGATGATGATGATATTATTATTAATAAGAATATTAATAATAATAATAAATACAGACACATGTAATAAAGTAATTGGTTGTCATGATAGTTTTATGAAAATACACATCTTACAGCTAACTAAAGCAAAGAAAATGTATATTAAAAATTCAAATCAGACTATAAATCCCAAACCTGCTCCTCAATCTTAATCTGGGTTCTAGATTTTTTTTTTTTTTTTAGGTAGGGAAATTTCATCTAAGAGTATCAATTTTCCACAACACTGAGAAGCAAATATACAGCTGTTCAAAGCCCATGGCTGCATTATCAAAATCATGCAGTGTCTTGTAGAATCATCTGGCTGAAGAATATGCCATAGTATATGAATACCTTTGTTTTTTAATCTAAAAAAAAAAGTATTTTGCAGCAACTTCTTTGCAACCTAACCTATAAATGTATAACTGCCCAACCAGGCAGTACTAGCACTGTAAAATCAGACCAGTGAGCAACTTGGCCACACAAGAGTATGAAAAGTTTGCGCTTATTTGGTCATACAGTGCTGCGTTGATTTCAGAGTAGAAAAAGTCTTGCTGCTTCTGCTTAAAATTGCAAATTGGACAATGACCCTTAAAGCCCGTGATAGTTTGCCACAGAAGAGCAAATGTAAAATGTAGAATGACATTTAATCTTACAGAGGTGTGCACATTATTAGACTCAATGCCATTTTATACATTTTCATCATTTTATGTCTTTCTCGCTACAAACCTTTCTTCATGTGTTACCTAAGCGTCTAGGACCTCCATTTAAAAACAAAAAAATTTGGTAGGGAATTTTTTTTTTTTTTTTTGAAGGTAGGAAGTAAAAAAAAAATTACTGAATTTTTCCCTGGCCAAGTAACAGCCCGGATGCAAATCCAAGTCAGAATCTCTGAGCAACTGTAAAGGAAAAACTCAAGAATATGACGATCACCACCAAGACCATACTCCCAACATTCATGAACTGCAGTGCGATAGGTTTGCGCGTAGCAGAGCCACGCCCATCTTAAAGGGGTGTGGACTATTGGAAAGGGGTGTGGTTTCGTGAGACTGCTGCGGTTGCGAGCCGCGCCCCATTTTCCACAAAAAATAAACGGACTTTATCATGATTTTTAACATGATTTTTAGCCTCATAATTTGCATAACAAAGAATGTCACTAGCCCTCAAAAGGACTCCTCCCAAAACAGTTAAACCCAAAAATCACATGGCTTTTCCCTTCCACCTGGATGGTCAGGGAGGGGCAAGTATACTCTTCTCTCATTTAAGCTTGCTGTGGCACCTAGTTGGATCTGGTAGCTGCAGCACACAAAGGAGTTTAGTCCCATCGCTAGGAGCCGGAATTAAAGAAAACATTGTTTTAAAAATAAGTTAAATGCTGGGTTAGGTTTTGGTGTATTTTAAATATGTTCTGTTTATCGGTTGGCACTGCTGCCCTGGACTGGTTAATGCCCATTGCTCTTATGAGTATTTGTTACCCATGATGTCCGCACTTGCAGAAATTTATTTTTAATGCATTGCATTGCCATTTTGTGAACTAGCTTTTTTACAACATTCTGAGAAAGGCAATGATATGTGAAGCAAGCATTTGGTTTAAGCAAGGTTTGTCTAAGAGATAAAAGGCTTGAATACCTTTAGCTTGAAAACACAGCAGGAGGACATCTCCCCTATGTGATTAGAGATAAGTTTCCTGAACTAAGGAAGTCTGTGCAAAATCAGATTGTCCATTCTATTTTGTATTACACCTGTTCTAAAGGTGCATGTGTATGCAATCACAAGCATACTATTTCGTTTTGTTGCTAAATTTAGAAATGTGTTAAATAATAATATTCTTATATAAGCTCCGGGCTAGTGGTGTTTTTCAAAATCAGATTGTGCTTAAATGCAAAAAGATAATTTGATTTATTTTCTGACGACTAAACTTTATATGTGGCTATGCTGTGTGTTAACTGGTGAAAATTCCAAAACTGAACGCATGTGGCAAGAGCTCCAACTCTGGAAGGCATTGTTTCATGATGCTACATTTTAAATGCAAGATTTGTGAAAGAATTGAATTGGCTTAAAGAGGCAAGGAGCTGGTTTACTCACTGCCGTGTGTGTGTGTGTGTGTGTGTGTGTGTGTGTGTGTGTGTGTGTGTGTGTGTGTGTGTGTGTGTGTGTGTGTGTTGAAAATGTATAAAAAGGGCTGATGTGGCTCTGAAATATAAATAACATCTTGAACATCATGGTGTGTGTATCATGATATCTAGGTCTATCGATCAATAGAGACATAATATAGGGCATACACTTCTACCACAAAGAGTTGTCTTAGACCAGAAAAGAAAAAGCAGCTGCGGGTAACCTGGAAAATTCCTTTGTGAGTGCTTAATAAATAGTTATTAATTTGTAATTGGAGTATTTGCCTCGCTATTAACATGTCATTTCACAAACAAGTAATCCTCCAAAACTGAGCATCTGTGCCAAGAGGAGATTTGTTATTGTGTATAACCAAGAGGCTTATGGTAACTTTCTCAGCTGAAACCATAGACCATGAAATATCAGCCCAGCTCTTTATGAGAATGTGCAAATAGAGAACTATCTTGAAGAAAACGCACAAGAAATCGCTCTTTGAGCTTGCCAGAAAGCACGTGGTGGACCCATGTATTAAATGGGGAAAGATTTAATGGTTGAATGAAATGTAGGGATATATTTACTAATGGTCAATTTTGATTTTCAGTCAACTTTGCAAATTGGAGATTTACTAAAAAGTAAAAAAAAAAACTGGGAAAAAAAACAACTTTAAACTAGAATAGACCTTTTTTTAATTTTATCTTTATTTTCGAAATAAAATAGGATAAGAATATATATCTATTTTAGTATTATTATCTCTCTGTTATATAATTAAATAATAAATAAAAAAACAGTGTTATATTGTCATATTATATTGACTATTGAACTGCGTGCATGGTACCGAAAAATTAAATGCTGGTAACGGATTCTGCAACTGAGTGACACATAAATATTAATCTACCACTAAGTGATGTATTGGGTATATGAGATTGGTGAATGGGGAGTGGAAGGTAATAGATGTTTATGTTATTATGTCAAGTGGGAAATAATGGAGTTGAATATTTACAGACTATGGGGTATATTCAATTAAAGTCGGATCCATTCCGATATGTATTTGTCGGAATGGATCCGACAACCCCTATTCAATCCCATCTAAAATTCGACTTTTTCAAGTCGAATTTAGATGGGACCCAGAGGAGGAGAGGGGGGGGCGAGCTGCGGGGAGACAGCCGGTGGCAGCCAGAGCAGATCAGCGCTACGGAGTGGAAGCTGCCGTGAGGTCGGGCGGGTGAGTGACATCCAGCTGCAGCACTACTCCGTAGCGCTGATCTCCTCTTGTTGCCGCCGTCTCCCCCCCCCCCCCATCTACTTGCGGCTCCCCCCCCCCCCTCTGGGTCCATCTCATTCCGACATCATTTTGATGTTGGATTGAGATGGTCGAAAACGGGGACAACACCTGTCGGATTTGGCCCCGTTTTCGACATCAACACGTGGATCGGCAGCTATTTCGCCGATTCACGTGCTTTTCGACAAGTCGAATGCCTCGACTTGTTGAAAAGCTTTGAATAGGTCGAATCAGGATTCGACCTTAAAAAGTCGAAAACTACCGTCTTTTCGACAGACGGCAGTTTTCAACTGCAATTGAATATACCCCTATGTGATTAGTGTGAGATGCACGTGATCAAATATTTTTAATGTGAAAAAACGTGACTTGAACAACTAAATATATACGTGAAAACATTCATTCAACTTGTTCTAAATATGATCACAGGAAGTGAATGTAGAATGTTTACCTGTTCTCATCACAAGGTTTCTTAACTTGTTGGAAATTGGTATCCTGCATGTACTCCCCTCATAACTGACCTCCTTCTGGAAACAGACCCTTTCGCTTTTCATTTGTCTGCCATTACCTTAACAACATCACTGCATATGGGTCCCTCTCATAGCATTAGAGTGCATTTTAATGCTTTGTATTAACTTCTGTATTTCACATTAGTGTTGTAAATTGAGTTTTATGTTCATTTTACCCTGAAGTCTACTAGGGAGAATAAAAAAAATGCATCTGTTCATACTAGCCTTAATTGTCCCTCTCTGGCAATTTGTAATGTTAGGAGGTATGAAACTAAAATATCAGTTTAAAAGTCAATAAAGCCACAATAGATGGATATTATAAAGCCTTAGGGTGTACTAGCTTGAAAAGTGGCCAGAACACTAGAATATCACATTTACAGGATTGCAAGTACTGTATATTTACATTATGTCAACCAGGTAGAAAACTCTGCCAAATCACAAATCATTAGTCCACACACAAAAGGCCACAATATGTTTATAAATATTACAGTTTCAAATGATCACTGCTCATTTAGCTAATATTATCCTAGAGCACAGTATATGATATTTATCCTGCACAAATGTATAGATTTGTCAAATGAAACTTATGTTTACATGGCTTTCAACACAATGTATTCATAGATTTGTCAACGGGAATATAAGTAAAACAAAATAAATCATACATAGTTACAGCATGTCTTATTCAGTTACTTGCTAGATCATTAGCACAGGCCTGGCCACAGAACTAATAGCAGTAGACGTCACAGGCCAACTTTAACTTTTATTTAAAAAAAAAAAAGTGCCATTGTGTTTACACTAAGCAAAACATACTAACTAAAAAGCCCTATAATTTCTTCTAGAGTCCAACCCCCCTTCCTTGTAAGAGGTAGGTTTACAATTTGTTGAATGTAGCAGAGTCCAGGCTCTCACATATGAGAGATATAGCTGTGATCAAGCAAAATACTACGAATGGAAGAGGCCATAGAGGAGGGATCTCTTCCTAGATTTTAATATGCAAAATAAATATTTAATATATTGACATACCTGAGCCTGACAAGACTGAAGGTGCCCATACACTAGACAATATTATGAGCGATTTGGCCATTTACGACGGATCGGAACTACAAATCATTCATAATACTGCAGATCGTTCAGTGTCTGAATGATCACGATGCATGGACCTTACAGAACTATTATTATTAATGATTAACACAGGGTGCTGGTTTTATGAATTATGGGGGTCATTCCGAGTTGATCGCTCGCTGTCTATTTTCGCATCGCAGCGATCAGGTGGAAAAACATCATTTATGCGCATGCGTATGTCCTGCAATGCGCACGCGCGACATAGGGGTACAAAGCCCTTTGTGGTTGTGCTCAGGTTCTAGTGAAATTTTTCTTCGCACTGGCGGCCGCAAGAAGATTGACAGGAAGGGGGCGTTACTGGGTGTCAACTGACACTGGGTGTCAACTGACCGTTTTCAGGGAGTGTTTGCAAAAATGCAGGCGCCTGAAAAAACGCAGTCGTAGCTGGGCATTCGATGGGCGGGTGTATGACGTCAAATCCGGACACGAATAGGCTGAAGTGAACGCAAGCGCTGAGTAGGTTCAGAACTACTCAGAAACTGCACAAACTGTTTTTGCAGAGCTCGGCTGCACATGCGTTCGCACTTCTGCTAAGCTAAAATACACTCCCCAGTGGGCGGCGGCTAACCGTTTGTATGGCTGCTAAAACTAGCTAGCGAGCGATCAACTCGGAATGACCCCCTATAAGTCTGGAAGTGCCACCCTACAATGCATTATTGAAAGGACTGCTTTATTAGATTGCAGGTCACACACGCAACTGTTACATGTACTGTATGCATGCATGTATACGTGTGTGTGTGTGTGTGTGTGTGTGTGTGTGTGTACTATATATATATATATATGTGTATAATAAGAATTTACTTACCGATAATTCTATTTCTCGTAGTCCGTAGTGGATGCTGGGGACTCCGTCAGGACCATGGGGAATAGCGGCTCCGCAGGAGACAGGGCACAAAAAGTAAGCTTTTAGGATCACATGGTGTGTACTGGCTCCTCCCCCTATGACCCTCCTCCAAGCCTCAGTTAGGAACTGTGCCCGGACGAGCGTACACAATAAGGAAGGATATTGAACCCCGGGTAAGACTCATACCAGCCACACCAATCACACCGTATAACTTGTGATCTGAACCCAGTTAACAGTATGACAAACGTAGGAGCCTCTGAACAGACGGCTCACAACAAATAACAACCCGATTTTTTTGTAACAATAACTATGTACAAGTATTGCAGACAATCCGCACTTGGGATGGGCGCCCAGCATCCACTACGGACTACGAGAAATAGAATTATCGGTAAGTAAATTCTTATTTTCTCTAACGTCCTAAGTGGATGCTGGGGACTCCGTCAGGACCATGGGGATTATACCAAAGCTCCCAAACGGGCGGGAGAGTGCGGATGACTCTGCAGCACCGAATGAGAGAACTCAAGGTCCTCCTCAGCCAGGGTATCAAATTTGTAGAATTTTGCAAACGTGTTTGCCCCTGACCAAGTAGCAGCTCGGCAGAGTTGTAATGCCGAGACTCCCCGGGCAGCCGCCCAGGATGAGCCCACTTTCCTTGTGGAATGGGCCTTGACAGATTTAGGTTGTGGCAAGCCTGCCACAGAATGTGCAAGTTGAATTGTGCTACAAATCCAACGAGCAATCGTCTGCTTAGAAGCAGGAGCACCCATCTTGTTGGGTGCATACAATATAAACAGTGAGTCAGACTTTCTGACTCCCGCCGTTCTTGAAATATATATTTTCAATGCCCGGACCACGTCCAACAACTTGGAATCCTCCAACTCGTTAGTAGCCGCAGGCACCACAATAGGCTGGTTCAGGTGAAACGCTGACACCACCTTAGGCAGAAAATGAGGACGCGTCCGCAGTTCTGCCCTGTCCGTATGGAAAATCAGATATGGGCTCTTATATGATAAAGCCGCCAATTCTGATACTCTCCTGGCTGAAGCCAGGGCCAGTAGCATGGTTACTTTCCATGTAAGATACTTCATCTCCACCGATTTGAGCGGCTCAAACCAAATGGGATTTTAGAAAATCCAAGACTACATTAAGATCCCACGGTGCCACTGGGGGCACAACCGGGGGCTGTATATGTAGTACTCCTTTTACAAAAGTCTGGACTTCAGGAACTGAAGCCAATTCTTTTTGGAAGAAAATCGACAGGGCCGAAATTTGAACCTTAATGGACCCCAATTTGAGGCCCATAGACATTCCTGTTTGCAGGAAATGTAGGAATCGACCCAGTTGAAATTCCTCCGTGGGGGCCTTCCTGGCCTCACACCACGCAACATATTTCCTCCAAATGCGGTGATAATGTTGTGCAGTCACCTCCTTCCTGGCCTTTACCAGTGTAGGAATGACCTCTTCCGGAATGCCTTTTTCCTTTAGAATTCGGCGTTCAACCGCCATGCCGTCAAACGCAGCCGCGGTAAGTCTTGGAATAGACACGGTCCCTGCTGAAGCAGGTCCCGTCTTAGAGGTAGAGGCCACGGATCCTCCGTGAGCATCTCTTAAAGTTCCGGGTACCAAGTTCTTCTTGGCCAATCCGGAGCCACTAGTATCGTTCTTACTCCCTTTCGCCGTATAATTCTCAGTACTTTTGGTATGAGAGGCAGAGGAGGGAACACATACACTGACTGGAACACCCACGGTGTTACCAGAGCGTCCACAGCTATTGCCTGAGGATCTCTTGACCTGGCGCAATACCTGTCCAGTTTTTTGTTGAGGCGGGACGCCATCATATCCACCATTGGTTTTTCCCAACGGTTCACAATCATGTGGAAGACTTCTGGATGAAGTCCCCACTCTCCCGGGTGTAGATCGTGTCTGCTGAGGAAGTCTGCTTCCCAGTTGTCCACTCCCGGAATGAATACTGCTGACAGTGCTATCACATGATCTTCCGCCCAGCGAAGAATCCTTGCAGCTTCTGCCATTGCTGTCCTGCTTCTTGTGCCGCCCTGTCTGTTTACGTGGGCGACTGCCGTGATGTTGTCCGACTGGATCAACACCGGCTGACCCTGAAGCAGGGGTTTTGCCAGACTTAGAGCATTGTAAATCGCTCTTAGCTCCAGTATATTTATGTGAAGAGACATCTCCAGGCTTGACCATACTCCCTGGAAGTTTCTTCCTTGTGTGACCGCTCCCCAGCCTCTCAGACTGGCATCCGTGGTCACCAGGACCCAGTCCTGTATGCCGAATCTGCGGCCCTCTAACAGATGAGCACTCTGCAACCACCACAGAAGAGACACCCTTGTCCGTGGCGATAAGGTTATCCGCTGATGCATCTGCAGATGCGATCCGGACCATTTGTCCAGCAGATCCCACTGAAAAGTTCGTGCGTGGAATCTGCCGAATGGAATCGCTTCGTAAGAAGCCACCATCTTTCCCAGGACTCTTTTGCATTGATGCACAGACACTGTCCCTGGTTTTAGGAGGTTCCTGACAAGTTCGGATAACTCCCTGGCTTTCTCCTCTGGAAGAAACACCTTTTTCTGAACCGTGTCCAGAATCATTCCCAGGAACAGCAGACGTGTCGTCGGGGTCAACTGAGATTTTGGAAAATTCAGAATCCACCCGTGTTGTTGCAGCACTAGTTGGGTTAGTGCTACTCCGTCTTCCAGCTGTTCTCTGGATCTTGCCCTTATCAGGAGATCGTCCAAGTAAGGGATAATTAATACGCCTCTTCTTCGTAGAAGGATCATCATTTCGGCCATTACCTTGGTAAAGACCCGAGGTGCCGTGGACAATCCAAACGGCAGCGTCTGAAACTGATAATGACAGTTTTGCACCACGAACCTGAGGTACCCTTGATGTGAAGGGCAAATTGGGACATGCAGGTAAGCGTCCTTTATGTCCAGGGACACCATAAAGTCCCCTTCTTCCAGATTCGCTATCACTGCTCTGAGTGACTCCATCTTGAACTTGAATTTTTGTATGTACAGGTTCAAAGATTTGAGATTTAGAATAGGTCTTACCGAGCCGTCCGGCTTCGGTACCACAAATAGCGTGGAGTAATACCCCTTTCCCTGTTGTAGGAGGGGTACCTTGACTATCACCTGCTGAGCAAACAGCTTGTGAATGGCTTCCAATACCGTCGCCCTGTCCGAGGGAGACGTTGGCAAAGCAGACTTTAGGAACCGGCGAGGGGGAGACTTCTCGAATTCCAACCTGTAACCCTGAGATACTACCTGTAGAATCCAGGGGTCCACCTGTGAGCAAGCCCACTGTGCGCTGAAATTCTTGAGTCGACCCCCCACCGTTCCTGAGTCCGCTTGTAAGGCCCCAGCGTCATGCTGAGGGCTTTGCAGAACCCTGGGAGGGCTTCTGTTCCTGGGCAGGGGCTGCTTGCTGCCCCCTCTTACCCCTTCCTCTGCCCCGAGGCAGATATGACTGTCCTTTTGTCCGCTTGTTCTTATAGGAACGAAAGGACTGCGGCTGAAAAGACGGTGTCTTTTTCTGTTGGGAGGGGGTCTGAGGTAAAAAAGTGGATTTTCCGGCAGTTGCCGTAGCCACCAGATCCGATAGACCGACGCCAAATAATTCCTCCCCTTTATACGGCAATACTTCCATATGTCGTTTGGAATCCGCATCACCTGACCACTGTCGCGTCCATAAACTCCTTCTGGCAGATATGGACATCGCATTTACTCTCGATGCTAGAGTGCAAATATCTCTCTGCGCATCTCGCATATAAAGGAAAGCATCCTTTAATTGCTCTATAGTCAATAAAATACTGTCCCTATCCAGGGTATCAATATTTTCAGTCAGGGAATCCAACCAGACGACCCCAGCACTGCACATCCAGGCTGAGGCGATGGCTGGTCGCAGTATAACACCAGTATGAGTGTATATACTTTTCAGGGTAGTTTCCAGCCTCCTATCAGCTGGATCCTTGAGGGCGGCCGTATCAGGAGACGGTAACGCCACTTGTTTCGATAAGCGTGTGAGCGCCTTATCCACCCTAGGGGGTGTTTCCCAGCGCGCCCTAACCTCTGGCGGGAAAGGGTATAATGCTAATAACTTTTTTGAAATTAGCATTTTTCTATCTGGGTTAACCCACGCTTCATCACATACATCAGTTAATTCCTCTGATTCAGGAAAAACTACAGGTAGTTTTTTCACCCCCCACATAATACCCCTTTTTGTGGTACTTGTAGTATCAGAGATATGCAAAGCCTCCTTCATTGCCGTGATCATATAACGTGTGGCCCTACTTGAAAATACGTTTGTTTCATCACCGTCGACACTAGATTCAGTGTCTGTGTCTGGGTCTGTGTCGACCGACTGAGGTAAAGGGCGCTTTACAGCCCCTGACGGTGTCTGAGACGCCTGGGCAGGTACTAACTGGTTTGCCGGCCGTCTCATGTCGTCAACTGATTTTTGTAATGTGCTGACATTATCACGTAATTCCATAAACAAAGCCATCCATTCCGGTGTCGACTCCCTGGGGGGTGACATCACCATTATCGGCAATTGCTCTGCCTCCACGCCAACATCGTCCTCATACATGTCGACACACACGTACCGACACACAGCAGACACACAGGGAATGCTCTTATCGAAGACAGGACCCCACTAGCCCTTTGGGGAGACAGAGGGAGAGTTTGCCAGCACACACCCAAGCGCTATAATATATATGGGAACAACCCTATATAAGTGTTGTTCCTTATAGCCGCTTAAATATATAAAAATATCGCCAAAATATGCCCCCCCTCTCTGTTTTACCCTGTTTCTGTAGTGCAGTGCAGGGGAGAGTCCTGGGAGCCTTCCTCACAGCGGAGCTGAGCAGGAAAATGGCGCTGTGTGCTGAGGAGAATAAGCCCCGCCCCCTATTCCGGCGGGGTTTTCTCCCGGAGTTTTAGACATTTGGCATGGGTTAAATACATACATATAGCCTTAATGGCTATATGTGATGTATTCTTTTGCCATAAAAGGTTTATATATTGCTGCCCAGGGCGCCCCCAGCAGCGCCCTGCACCCTCCGTGACCGTCTGGTGTGAAGTGTGTGACAACAATGGCGCACAGCTGCAGTGCTGTGCGCTACCTTCATGAAGACTGAAGAGCCTTCTGCCGCCTGTTTCCGGACCTTCAATCTTCAGCATCTGCAAGGGGGGTCGGCGGCGCGGCTCCGGGACGAACCCCAGGGTGAGACCTGTGTTCCGACTCCCTCTGGAGCTAATGGTGTCCAGTAGCCTAAGAATCCAATCCATCCTGCACGCAGGTGAGTTGAAATTCTCTCCCCTAAGTCCCTCGATGCAGTGAGCCTGTTGCCAGCAGGACTCACTGAAAATAAAAAACCTAAAAAACTTTTTCTAAGCAGCTCTTTAGGAGAGCCACCTAGATTGCACCCTGCTCGGACGGGCACAAAAACCTAACTGAGGCTTGGAGGAGGGTCATAGGGGGAGGAGCCAGTACACACCATGTGATCCTAAAAGCTTACTTTTTGTGCCCTGTCTCCTGCGGAGCCGCTATTCCCCATGGTCCTGACGGAGTCCCCAGCATCCACTTAGGACGTTAGAGAAATATATATATATATATATATATATATATATATATACATACATACATACATACATACACACACACACGTATATGTATGTTACCTGCCCTTGTCATTGTTTAAGTGATTCACTGTGTATGTAACAGTCTTTTCTGATACTATATCATTGAGGAATGGACACATATTAAAAGGTGCTGAAACATTGAATTAATAAAGGAATTTGAATCAGTGTAATTGTGCTGTGAGTTCCACCCAGTTATTGTGGCCAGCTACCGCACTCATGGGGGTAAATTTACTAAGATGGGACTTCTATTTAAGATGGGATGTTGCCCATAGCAACCAATCAGCTTCTACTTCTCATTTATCTAGCACCTTCTAGAAGATAATACCTGAAATCTGATTGGTTGCTATGGGCAACATCCCATCTTAAATAGAACTCCCATCTTAGTAAATTTCCCCCTTGGGGAGAGAGCACCATGCCTAGCAATGTCACATATCTGAGAGTTCCGGTCTCAACCATATAGCTTATGGAAATAAATGAGAGGTCTATCCTATCTCCAACATGGAAAATTTTACATTGAGAATAATAATTAAACCTAGTAGTAGTTCTATACCTAAACTTATTCCCTACAGACCAAGCTCTTTACCTGGTAAATAACAAATATGACAAAAGCCATAACAACTGATTGTGTGAGGAGGCAAATCACTGACAAGGCACACAACCAATTAGAACACTGTATATAGCAGGATACGCTCTAGAAGAATGACCATGCACAGTGAAAAGAGGGCCTAAGACACAAAGGACGTTTGTAGATCCTTTCACTCAACCTAAAAGTCCAAAGAAAACAGCCTATAGATCAGCTATGACAGATGCTAATACAAGTCCAATATATAGCCTTTAATAATACACTTTATTCCATTTTATTATGAATAAAAGCGTAAATAAGGAAAAGGTGATGCACTGATTTCCCGTAGTTGCAGAAATGATGAATGACTGTTGCTAAATGCTGACAAACTAATCTAATTGGTAAACATAAAATGAACAAAGGAAAAATAAGATTTTACTTACCGATAAATCTATTTCTCGGAGTCCGTAGTGGATGCTGGGGTTCCTGAAAGGACCATGGGGAATAGCGGCTCCGCAGGAGACAGGGCACAAAAAGTAAAGCTTTTTCCGATCAGGTGGTGTGCACTGGCTCCTCCCCCTATGACCCTCCTCCAGACTCCAGTTAGGTACTGTGCCCGGACGAGCGTACACAATAAGGGAGGATTTTGAATCCCGGGTAAGACTCATACCAGCCACACCAATCACACCGTACAACTTGTGATCTAAACCCAGTTAACAGTATGATAACAGCGGAGCCTCTGAAAGATGGCTTCCTTCAACAATAACCCGAATTAGTTAACAATAACTATGTACAATTTATGCAGATAATCCGCACTTGGGATGGGCGCCCAGCATCCACTACGGACTCCGAGAAATAGATTTATCGGTAAGTAAAATCTTATTTTCTCTATCGTCCTAGTGGATGCTGGGGTTCCTGAAAGGACCATGGGGATTATACCAAAGCTCCCAAACGGGCGGGAGAGTGCGGATGACTCTGCAGCACCGAATGAGAGAACTCCAGGTCCTCCTTAGCCAGAGTATCAAATTTGTAAAATTTTACAAACGTGTTCTCCCCTGACCACGTAGCTGCTCGGCAAAGTTGTAATGCCGAGACCCCTCGGGCAGCCGCCCAAGATGAGCCCACCTTCCTTGTGGAGTGGGCCTTTACAGATTTAGGCTGTGGCAGGCCTGCCACAGAATGTGCAAGTTGGATTGTGCTACAGATCCAACGAGCAATCGTCTGCTTAGACGCCGGAGCACCCATCTTGTTGGGTGCATACAATATAAACAACGAGTCAGATTTTCTGACTCCAGCTGTCCTTGCAATATATATTTTTAATGCTCTGACAACGTCCAGTAACTTGGAGTCCTCCAAGTCACTTGTAGCCGCAGGCACTACAATAGGCTGGTTCAGATGAAATGCTGACACCACCTTAGGGAGAAAATGCGGACGAGTCCGCAGTTCTGCCCTGTCCGAATGGAAAATCAGATATGGGCTTTTGTAAGATAAAGCTGCCAATTCTGACACTCTCCTGGCAGAAGCCAGGGCCAGAAGCATGGTCACTTTCCATGTGAGATATTTCAAATCCACCTTTTTAAGTGGTTCAAACCAATGAGATTTTAGGAAATCCAAAACCACATTGAGATCCCACGGTGCCACTGGAGGCACCACAGGAGGCTGTATATGCAGCACTCCCTTAACAAAGGTCTGGACTTCAGGGACTGAAGCCAATTCTTTTTGAAAGAAAATCGACAGGGCCGAAATTTGAACCTTAATAGATCCCAATTTGAGACCCATTGACAATCCTGATTGCAGGAAATGTAGGAATCGACCCAGTTGAAATTCCTCCGTCGGAGCACTCCGATCTTCGCACCACGCAACATATTTTCGCCAAATTCGGTGATAATGTTGCACGGTTACTTCCTTCCTTGCTTTAATCAAAGTAGGAATGACTTCTTCCGGCATGCCTTTTTCCTTTAGGATCCGGCGTTCAACCGCCATGCCGTCAAACGCAGCCGCGGTAAGTCTTGAAACAGACAGGGACCCTGCTGAAGCAAGTCCCTCCTTAGAGGTAGAGGCCACGGATCTTCCGTGATCATCTCTTGAAGTTCCGGGTACCAAGTCCTTCTTGGCCAATCCGGAACCACTAGTATCGTTCTTACGCCTCTTTGCCGTATAATTCTCAATACTTTTGGTATGAGAGGCAGAGGAGGAAACACATACACCGACTGGTACACCCAAGGCGTTACCAGCGCGTCCACAGCTATTGCCTGCGGATCTCTTGACCTGGCGCAATACCTGTCCAGTTTTTTGTTGAGGCGAGACGCCATCATGTCCACCATTGGTCTTTCCCAACGGGTTACCAGCATGTGGAAGACTTCTGGATGAAGTCCCCACTCTCCCGGGTGAAGATCGTGTCTGCTGAGGAAGTCTGCTTCCCAGTTGTCCACTCCCGGGATGAACACTGCTGACAGTGCTATCACATGATTCTCTGCCCAGCGAAGAATCCTTGCAGCTTCTGCCATTGCACTCCTGCTTCTTGTGCCGCCCTGTCTGTTCACATGGGCGACTGCCGTGATGTTGTCCGACTGGATCAACACCGGTTTTCCCTGAAGCAGAGGTTCTGCCTGGCTTAGAGCATTGTATATTGCTCTTAGTTCCAGAATGTTTATGTGAAGAGACGTTTCCAGGCTCGTCCATACTCCCTGGAAGTTTCTTCCTTGTGTGACTGCTCCCCAGCCTCTCAGGCTGGCGTCCGTGGTCACCAGGATCCAATCCTGTATGCCGAATCTGCGGCCCTCCAATAGATGAGCACTCTGCAACCACCACAGAAGAGACACCCTTGTCCTTGGAGACAGGGTTATCCGCAGGTGCATCTGAAGATGCGACCCTGACCATTTGTTCAACAGATCCCTTTGGAAAATTCTTGCGTGGAATCTGCCGAATGGAATTGCTTCGTAAGAAGCCACCATTTTTCCCAGGACTCTTGTGCATTGATGTACAGACACCTTTCCTGGTTTTAGGAGGTTCCTGACAAGCTCGGATAACTCCTTGGCTTTTTCCTCCGGGAGAAAAACCTTTTTCTGAACCGTGTCCAGAATCATCCCTAGGAACAGCAGATGAGTTGTCGGCATTAACTGGGATTTTGGAATATTCAGAATCCACCCGTGCTGTTTTAGCACTTCCTGAGACAGTGCTAATCCCATCTCTAGCTGTTCTCTGGACCTCGCCCTTATTAGGAGATCGTCCAAGTATGGGATAATTAATACGCCTTTTCTTCGAAGAAGAATCATCATCTCGGCCATTACCTTTGTAAAGATCCGAGGTGCCGTGGACAATCCGAACGGCAGCGTCTGAAACTGATAGTGACAGTTTTGTACAACGAACCTGAGGTACCCCTGGTGTGAGGGGTAAATTGGAACGTGGAGATACGCATCCTTGATGTCCAAGGATACCATAAAGTCCCCCTCTTCCAGGTTCGCTATCACTGCTCTGAGTGACTCCATTTTGAACTTGAACTTCTTTATGTACAGGTTCAAGGACTTCAGATTTAGAATAGGCCTTACCGAGCCATCCGGCTTCGGTACCACAAAAAGAGTGGAATAATACCCCTTCCCTTGTTGCAGAAGAGGTACCTTGACTATCACCTGCTGAGAGTACAGCTTGTGAATGGCTTCCAACACCGTCTCCCTTTCGGAGGGGGACGTTGGTAAAGCAGACTTCAGGAAACGGCGAGGTGGATCTGTCTCTAATTCCAACCTGTATCCCTGAGATATTATCTGCAGGATCCAGGGATCTACTTGCGAGTGAGCCCACTGCGCGCTGTAATTTTTGAGACGACCCCCCACGGTCCCCGAGTCCGCTTGAGCAGCCCCAGCGTCATGCTGAGGCTTTTGTAGAAGCCGGGGAGGGCTTCTGATCCTGGGAAGGAGCTGCGTGTTGCTGTCTCTTCCCTCGACCTTTGCCTCGTGGCAGATATGAATAGCCCTTTGCTCTCTTATTTTTAAAGGAACGAAAGGGCTGCGGTTGAAAAGTCGGTGCCTTTTTCTGTTGGGGAGTGACTTGAGGTAGAAAGGTGGATTTCCCGGCTGTAGCCGTGGCCACCAAATCTGATAGACCGACTCCAAATAACTCCTCCCCTTTATACGGCAAAACTTCCATATGCCGTTTTGAATCCGCATCGCCTGTCCACTGTCGCGTCCATAAAGCTCTTCTGGCCGAAATGGACATAGCACTTACCCGTGATGCCAGTGTGCATATATCCCTCTGTGCATCACGCATATAAAGAAATGCATCCTTTATTTGTTCTAACGACAGTAAAATATTGTCCCTGTCCAGGGTATCAATATTTTCAATCAGGGATTCTGACCAAACTACCCCCGCACTGCCCATCCAGGCAGTCGCTACAGCTGGTCGTAGTATAACACCTGCATGTGTGTATATACTTTTTTGGATATTTTCCATCCTCCTATCTGATGGATCTTTAAGTGCGGCCGTCTCAGGAGAGGGTAACGCCACTTGTTTAGATAAGCGTGTTAGCGCCTTGTCCACCCTAGGAGGTGTTTCCCAGCGCTCCCTAACCTCTGGCGGGAAAGGGTATAATGCCAATAATTTCTTTGAAATTATCAGCTTTTTATCAGGGGCAACCCACGCTTCATTACACACGTCATTTAGTTCTTCTGATTCAGGAAAAACTATAGGTAGTTTTTTCATACCCCACATAATACCCTGTTTAGTGGTACCTGTAGTATCAGCTAAATGTAACGCCTCCTTCATTGCCAAAATCATATAACGTGTGGCCCTACTGGAAAATACGGTTGATTCGTCACCGTCACCACTGGAGTCATCGCCTGTGTCTGGGTCTGTGTCGACCGACTGAGGCAAAGGGCGTTTCACAGCCCCTGACGGTGTTTGAGTCGCCTGGACAGGCACTAATTGATTGTCCGGCCGTCTCATGTCGTCAAACGACTGCTTTAGCGTGTTGACACTATCCCGTAGTTCCATAAATAAAGGCATCCATTCTGGTGTCGACTCCCTAGGGGGTGACATCCTCATATTTGGCAATTGCTCCGCCTCCACACCAATATCGTCCTCATACATGTCGACACACACGTACCGACACACAGCAGACACACAGGGAATGCTCCTAACGAAGACAGGACCCACTAGCCCTTTGGGGAGACAGAGGGAGAGTTTGCCAGCACACACCAAAAGCGCTATATATATATCAGGGATAGCCTTATAATAAGTGCTCCCTTATAGCTGCTTTGTTATATCAAAATATCGCCATAAATGTGCCCCCCCCTCTCTGTTTTACCCTGTTTCTGTAGTGCAGTGCAGGGGAGAGACTTGGGAGCCGTCCTGACCAGCGGAGCTGTGAGAGGAAATGGCGCCGTGTGCTGAGGAGATAGGCCCCGCCCCTTTTCCGGCGGGCTCGTCTCCCGCTATTTAGAAAAATTAGGCAGGGGTTAAATATCTCCATATAGCCTCTAGGGCTATATGTGAGGTATTTTTAGCCTTTATAGGTACTCATTTGCCTCCCAGGGCGCCCCCCTCCCAGCGCCCTGCACCCTCAGTGACTGCCGTGTGAAGTGTGCTGAGAGGAAAATGGCGCACAGCTGCAGTGCTGTGCGCTACCTTTAGAAGACTGCAGGAGTCTTCAGCCGCCGATTCTGGACCTCTTCTGATTTCAGCATCTGCAAGGGGGCCGGCGGCGTGGCTCCGGTGACCATCCAGGCTGTACCTGTGATCGTCCCTCTGGAGCTTGATGTCCAGTAGCCAAGAAACCAATCCATCCTGCACGCAGGTGAGTTGACTCCTTCTCCCCTCAGTCCCTCGCTGCAGTGATCCTGTTGCCAGCAGGAATCACTGTAAAATAAAAAACCTAGCTAAACTTTCTCTAAGCAGCTCTTTAGGAGAGCCACCTAGATTGCACCCTTCTCGGCCGGGCACAAAAATCTAACTGGAGTCTGGAGGAGGGTCATAGGGGGAGGAGCCAGTGCACACCACCTGATCGGAAAAAGCTTTACTTTTTGTGCCCTGTCTCCTGCGGAGCCGCTATTCCCCATGGTCCTTTCAGGAACCCCAGCATCCACTAGGACGATAGAGAAACTTTAGTATTGCAATGCTTTATAACAAGTGTTTTGGAAATGCACATCAACTCAGTCAACACTTAGAAAATAGTGGAGATGCCAGGTGCTACAATCCAGGAAAATAAATAAACAAGATATATTTAAGAAAGTATTCATATAATACAGTGGTTCTCAAACTGTGTGCCGTGGCACCCTGGGGTGCCCCGGGACACTTGCAGGGGTGCCTGGGATTAGTGGTCCAGGACCAATTCAAATTATTTACGGTCAATGTTATAGGCAAAACCAGAGCTGTTGGCTGTCAATCATAAAATATGTGGATGAACAGAAGCAAATCTTGTTCCTTACCACACAATTATACATAAGGATGACATACTGTTTAAACACAATTTACTTAATGTAATATTTCTTTAAAAATTTCTCAATAAGAAACTTTTGGCCTAGGAGTGCCATGAAATAAATTCTGATATTCTAGGGCGCCGTGATTCAAAAAAGTTTGGGAACCACTGGTATAATATAAACAATTTTGCATGTTACTTAATACAGTACATGCATGTTTCATTGAATCAAAGAACAATGAAGAGCCTAATGAAAAAGGAGATTTAAAAAGGTATAATAAAGGCCATGGTATGTTCAGCCATTTCCAGAGTTTAGTGAGGGTTAATATACAGTAGCAATTATCATGAGAACACACTGAGGAATAAACCCATATGATGTGTGAGTGCTTTTGCATACAATAGATGATCCTTTTTGGTTGATCATTGCCAACAGGAATGGTACTGGAACTGGATTTAAATCAGTCTACAGTATAGCAACTCTATTCAGGCTGCACACAGTTAAACAGCCAGTGCTGTTGTAACAGGACAAGGATCAGTGATCACAATAGGCTCTGTTAACATAGTTTTATACAGTAAGTATCGATAGGAAACATGGAAATATTTCCACACAGTGAAAGTCCAATGATGGCATAAACAAAATTCGGGCCAAAAGTATTAAGCATTAAAAAGTGATACAGTGGAGATGGATATAGAGTGATAAAGTACCAGCCAATCTGCTCCTGCAATTTTTCAAAACACATCCTGTGACATGGCAGTTAGGAAGCTGATTGGCTGGTCATGTATCACTCTTTATATCTGTCTCCACTTTATCACTTTTTAAGACTTAATACATTTGGGTCTTCATTTACTGTTGTTTTTCCTCACAGCTGCAAGAGCAGAATCCAATATCAAATGACTAACAATGACTATAAGCATAAAAAAATGGATATTTATAGATGTTGAGAAAAAAAAACAACTTTATTCATAAATGTTGGGGGGAAAATAAAAAATAAAATTTAGACCTTGTTGCAGTTAACAATGTCAGCTAACGCGTTTCTCCATAAAGTGATTGTGTTTTCATCAGAGGTATAAAGTGCAAAATGCTACCACAAAGTATTTTACTCAATAACCACTAAATAAGACAATGCATAAACTAAGAGTTTGTATAAGTCACAAAAAGTAAATAAAGAAAAATAATAGGTTTTTAATACCTACCGGTAAATCCTTTTCTCTTAGTCCGTAGATGATGCTTTGGATACTTCAAGAACCATGGGGTATAGACGGGATCCGCAGGAGACATGGGCACACTATAAGACTTTGAATGGGTGTGAACTGGCTCCTCCCTCTATGCCCCTCCTCCAGACTCCAGTTACAGGAACTGTGCCCAGGGAGACAGACATTTCGAGGAAAAGGATTTATTTAATTATTTTAAACTAAGGTGAGATATATACCAGCTCACACCACTAACACGCCGTACAACATGGCATTCAACAACAACGCATGCAACGGCATGATCAACATCAGTCACAAACTGACTGAACTCAACACACATGTGTAACTATAACCAATAGCTGCAGATACAGCCCGCACTGGGACGGGCGCCCAGCATCCTCTACGGACTAAGAGAAAAGTATTTACCAGTAGGTATTAAAATCCTATTTTCTCATACGTCCTAGAGGATGCTGGGGATGCTTCAAGAACCATGGGGTTAATACCAAAGCTCTAGAACGGGCGGGAGAGTGCGGATGACCCTGCAGCACCGATTGACCAAACAAGAGGTCCTCCTCAGCCAGGGTATCAAACTTGTAAAACTTTGCAAACTTGTAAAACTTCGCAAAGGTGTAATGCAGCTCGGCAAAGCTGTAATGCCGAGACCCCTCGGGCAGCCGCCCAAGATGAGCCCACCTTTCTGGTAGAATGGGCCTTCACCGATTTCGGTAACGGCAATCCTGCCGTAGAATGAGCCTGCTGAATCGTATTACAGATCCAACGAGCAATAGTCTGCTTAGAAGCAGGAGCCCCAATCTTGTTGGGAGCCCACAGGACAAACAGAGACTCTGTTTTCCTAATCTGCGCCGTTCTGGCAACATAGATCTTCAAAGCTCTAACCACATCGAGAGACTTTGACTCCGCCACGGCGTCAGTAGCCACTGGCACCATAATTGGCTGGTTAACATGAAATGATGAAACCACTTTTGGCAGAAATTGCTGACGAGTTCTCAACTCCGCTCTATCAGCATGGAAAATCAAGTAGGGGCTCATGTGAGACAAAGCCGCCAACTCAGACACTCGCCTTGCAGACGCCAAGGCCAACAACATGACCACTTTCCAAGTAAGGAATTTTAACTCAACCTTGCGCAAAGGTTCAAACCAATGTGATTGCAAGAATTGCAACACCACATTAAGGTCCCATGGTGCTACAGGGGGCACAAAGGAAGGTTGGATGTGCAGCACGCCTTTTACGAAGGTCTGAACCTCTAGAATAGAGGCCAATTCCTTTTGAAAAAAGATCGACAAGGCCGAAATCTGTACTTTAATAGAGCCTAACTTTAGGCCCGCATCCACACCTGCTTGTAGGAAATGGAGCAAACGCCCCAGGTGAAATTCTTCCGTAGGAGCCTTCTTGGATTCACACCAAGAGACATATTTTCTCCAAATACGGTGGTAATGCTTTGCCGTTACTTCTTTTCTAGCCTGAAGAAGTGTAGGAATGACTTCACTGGGAATACCCTTTCGGGCTAGGATTTGGCGTTCAACCTCCACGCCGTCAAACGCAGCCGCTATAAGTCCTGATACACGCACGGCCCCTGTCGTAACAGGTCCTCCCGAAGAGGAAGAGGCCAGGGATCTTCTATGAGCAACTCCTGAAGATCTAGATACCAGGCCCTTCTTGGCCAATCAGGAACAATGAGGATCGCCTGAACCCTTGTTCTTCTTATACTTTTTATCACCTTTGGAATGAGTGGAAGTGGAGGGAACACATAGACCGACTGAAACACCCACGGTGTCACTAGGGCGTCCACCGCTATCGATTGAGGGTCCCTTGACCTGGAACAATCTCTCTGAAGTTTATTGTTGAGGCGGGACGCCATCATGTCCACTTGAGGAACTCCCCAACGACTTGTCACTTCTGCAAAGACCTCTTGATGAAAACCCCACTCTCCTGGATGGAGATCGTGTCTGCTGAGGAAGTCTGCTTCCCAGTTGTCCACTGGGAATGAAGACCGCTGACAGAGCGCTGGCCTGCTTATCCACCCAGCAAAAATTTTTCGTGGCCTCGGCCATCGCCGCTCTGCTCTTTGTTCCGCCTTGGCGGTTTATGTACGCCACTGCTGTCACGTTGTCTGACTGAATCAAGACCGGCAGACCTCGAAGAAGATGTTCTGCTTGCAGTATGCCGTTCTATATGGCTCTTAATTCCAGAATGTTTATGTGTAGACAAGCTTCCTGGCTTGACCACTTTCCCTGAAAGTTTCTTCCCTGTGTGACTGCTCCCCAGGCTCGGAGGCTTGCATCTGTGGTCACCAGGATCCAGTCCTGAATCCCGAACCTGCGTCCTTCCAGAAGGTGAGAACTGTGCAGCCACCACAGAAGTGAAATTCTGGTTCTGGGAGATAGAATTATTTTCCGGTGCATGTCCAGGTGAGACCCGGACCACTGGTCCAGCAGGTTCCACTGAAACACCCTGGCATGGAACCTGCCATACGGAATGGCCTCGTAGGCCGACACCATCTTCCCCAGCAACCGAGTGCAGCGAAGAACTGACACCTATGCCGGTTTCAGAATCTGTTTTACCATGTTCTGTATTTCCAGAGCTTTTTCCACTGGAAGAAAAACTTTCTGCAATTCTGTATCCAGAATCATACCCAGGAACGACAGCCGTGTCATTGGATCCAACTGGGAGCCAACCATGTTGTTGCAGAATCGTCAGTGAAAGGGCAACATTCTTCAGCAATTGCTCCTTGGACCTCGCCTTTATGAGGAGATCGTCCAAGTACGGGATAATTGTGAGTCCCTGCTTGCGCAGGAGAACCATCATTTCCGCCATTACTTTGGTGAAAATCCTCGGAGCCGTGGATAGACCTAACGGCAACATCTGAAATTGGTAATGACAACCCTGCACCGCAAATCTCAGGTAAGCCTGATGTGGAAGATATATGGGGACATGTAAGTATCTATCTTTTATGTTGACAGACACCATAAAATCCCCCTACTCCAGACTGGAGATTACTGCTCGTAGAGACTCCATCTTGAACTTGAATCTTTTCAGAAAGAAATTGAGGGATTTTAGGTTTAGAATCGGTCTGACTGAGCTATCCGGCTTCGGGACCACGAACAGGCTCGAATGAAAACCTTCCCCCTGTTGCGACGGGGGTACCGTGACAATCACTTGATTTTGACACAACTTTAGTATCGCAGCGCTTACTTTCTCTCTTTCTGGAAGAGAAGCTGGCAAAGCCGATTTGAAAAATCGGTGAGGGGGCACGTCTTGAAACTCTAACTTGTACCCCTGAGTTACAATGTCTACTATCCAGGGATCCAGGTCAGAGTGTACCCAGACCTGGCTGAAGAGCTTGAGACGTGCCCCCACTGGTGCGGACTCCTGCAGCGGAGCCCCGGCGTTATGCAGTGGACTTGGTAGAAGCAGGAGAGGACTTCTACTCCTGGGAACTTGCCACAGCTTGTGACCTTTTTCCCCGACCTCTCCCCCTTGCAGCAAGGAAGGAGGACCCACGTCCTCTTTTGAATCTATTGGGCCGAAAGGACTGCATCTGATAGTGAGGCGATTTCTTCTGCTGTGCAGGGACATAAGGTAAAAATGAAGACTTAGACACCAGGTCAGTGAGGCCGTCGCCAAACATAACCCTACCGTTAAACGGTAGAGCCTCCATCGCCTTCTTAAAGTCAGCATCAGCATTCCATTGATGTAACCACAACGCTCTCCTTGCAGAGACCGCCACGGCATTGGCCCTTGAACCCAAAAGGCCAATATCCCTTACAGCTTCTTTTAAATATGCTGCAGCGTCCCTGATGTGACCCAGAGTCAAAAGTACACTATCACTGTCTAGGGAATCTACCTCAGATGACAAGTTATCTGCCCACTTTTCAATAGCGCTACTCACCCATGCCGCAACAACGGCAGGCCTGAGTAGCGACCCTGTAGTGACATAAATGGATTTTAGTGTATTTTCCTGCTTACGATCCGCAGGATCCTTTAGGGCTGCCGTGTCAGGGGACGGAAGCACCACCTTTTTGGATAGACGCGATAAAGCTTTGTCTACAGTGGGGATTGACTCCCACCTTTCCCTGTCCCCAGAGGGGAACGGATATGCCACTGGAATTCTTTTGGGAACCTGAATCTTTTTGTCCGGATTTTCCCAAGCCTTTTCAAAAAGTGTGTTCAGTTCATGAGAGGGAGGAAATGTTACCTCAGGTTTCTTTCCTTTAAACATACAGACCCTTGTATCAGGGACAGCAGGGTCCTCAGTAAAATGTAGTACGTCCTTTATCGCCACAATCATGTACCGAATACTCTTAGCCAGTTTTGGATGTAATCTGGCAACACTATAGTCGACACTGGAATCAGAGTCCCTGTCGGTATCTGTATCTACTATCTGGGCAAATGCACGTTTCTGCGACCCCGAAGGGGTCTGGGTCTGTGACAAAGCATCTTCCATGGATTTTCTCCATGTTTGGTACTTGAACTCAGATTTATCAAATCTCTTAGTCAATTTTATCACATTTTTATTTAAAACACTCAACATATTCACCCAATCATCCGTCGGCGGTGCCGACACAGCCACTCTCACAGTATTTTCTGTGCCCACTCCAGCCTCCTCCTGTGAAGCGCATTCCGCCTCAGACATGTCGACACACACGTACCGACAGCCACAACCACACTGGGGCTATAGGAGACAGACCCACAATAAAGCCTGCAAGAGGGACACAGAGAGAGACCTGCCAGCTCACACCCAGCGCCTAACCCAGTACTGAGGCCAGTAAGGTGACTGCCCAGCCCTGTTAGCCCTTTTTATATAATCAATCAGCACCAAATTGCCTGTGCCCCCCCCCCCCCCCCGTTTTTCACCCTGTTTCTTGTACAGCAGTGCGGAGGACAGGGTCAGCGTCTCTGCAGCTTCTGAGGAGAGAGAATATGGCACTGGTCAGAGCTGTGCAGCTAAGCCACGCCCCCTACATGTCGCGCTTCAGTCCTGCTCAAAATACTGATTATACTGGCGGAGGTCCCTGAACTAGTGCCTCGAGCACTGTTACTATACATGCCAGTCTGATCTGAGGTCTCATGCTGCCCAAGGTGCCCCCCCTGCGTCCTGCACCCTGCAGTGCCATGATAAGCGTGGGAGCATGGTGCGCAGCGCGGCCGCTGCGCGGTACCTCTTTTGCCGTCACTGAAGTCTTCTGCCTTCTCATATTCACCCGGCTTCTAGCTTCCGGCTTTGTGAGGGGGCGACGGAGCGGCTCTGGGAACAAGCAGCTAGGCGTACCGTAGTGATCGAACCCTCTGGAGCTAATGGTGTCCAGTAGCCTAAGAAGCAGAGCCCTTGAACTCTTAAGAAGTAGGTCTGCTTCTCTCCCCTCACTCCCACGATGCAGGGAGCCTGTAGCCAGCAGGTCTCCCTGAAAATAACAAAACTAAAAGTATTTTTCTGAGAAACTCAGAGCTCCTCAGTGTGCATCCAGTCTCACTGGGCACAGAATCTAACTGGAGCCTGGAGGAGGGGCATAGAGGGAGTAGCCAGTTCACACCCATTCAAAGTCTTATAGCGTGCCCATGTCTCCTGCGGATCCCGTCTATACCCCATGGTTCTTGAAGCATCCCCAGCATCCTCTAGGACGTTTGAGAAAATACATTTCTCTTTCAATACAATCTGCAAAAGATTAAGGTAAACATGATAGCTTGTAAATAGTAACTATTCTATAATAACAATTTCATCATAATTTTAGTTTTAAAACCCCCCCACTGCAGCTGTATTATAATCAAATTATTATCATAATTTACTTATATAGCGCTGTATAGAGACTATTTGTCATTCACATGATATTCATCCATTTTATCAGAATACTCAAATAGCATAGTACTTAACGTTGTCATTCCTAGACGCACACATCATAAATACAGTACAGCTGGATATACATCACCGGGCAGTGCTTGGAGTATTATTTTAAATTCACCAACCTTCCTCAAAGTTTAAACTGTCATGTTTTATCTACATACTTACGCCTTGCCAACGCTTTCTTCGCTAAAGTTTGAGTTTGCCAAGTCGGAGAGATTTCAACAAAATCCTGTATTTTAATCATGTGCTGATCCCCATATATCTACTGGTTAGAGTGCACAGCCTTTGTGTTGGAGCAAAATATATGCAAGGTGTCACAAAGCCTGCATTGCATTACAAAGGTCACGCTTTATTATCGAAGAAAAAACAACAGCATTTGTGAGTCTGCTTAGACTTAAGCCTTCCGTGCCTGTCACTGCAATGACGGATGAGAAGCAAATCACCGTCTGAGAGCTGGCTGGAGCCCACTGTTACTTGGGTTAGAAAAGATAATGTAACAGCTCTTGTTCTGTCCCCGCTCTGCAAAGCTGGGTATGAATGCTGTAAAACAAACATATGCTTCTAGAGTATCAACTTAACAAATTTCCCAGCAAAATTACATTAAAGGGAGAACTCTATTCTAAGTGAGCATAAAAATAAATGAGCCATCACAGACCATATTACAAAATAAAGCTCCATTCTACTTAATCAAACTACAGCTGAAATGTATACTCTAAAACAGTGCCTGTCAATGCATGTAGACTGCTACAGTGTGTGCCAGCAGCTTATATATTTAGCATATTGCACTTTAAGAAATGGACAGATGCAAAAACAAGCAAGTGTTATGAACATAAAAACTTGCACACAAATGTACGCTCTGTAATGATAAGGAATTAATTTCGGAGCAAAAGACAGCATTTCAAAGCTTTAGGTGCTGCAAACTTGTAGATGCTTCCCTATATTGTGTTTTACCACTCTGGGGGAATTATATGCCACTAAAGACTCTTGGGGGTATATTCAATTAGTGTCGGATCCATTCAGACATGCATTTGTCGGAATGGATTCGACAACTCCTATTCCAATCTCATCTCAATTCGACTTTTTTAAGTCGAATTGAGATGAGGGACCCAGAAGAGGAGAGGGGGAAGGAGCCGCGGGGAGACCAGTGAGGACAGCCGCCGGCAGACGGAGGAGATCAGCGCTACAGTAGCGCTGCAGGAGGATGTCACACAGCCGCCCGACCTCACGGCAGTGTCCATCCGGCTCCAGCAAGCGTGACCTCACTTGCTGGAGCCGGGTGGAAGTGAGCGTCGCGGCTGTGTGACATCCTGCTGCAGCGCTGTGCTGTAGCGCTGATCTTCCCTATATGCCTGCGGCTGTCCCCCGCCTCCCTGCGGCTCTCCCCCCTCTACTGCTCTGGGTCCCACATCTCAGTCCGACATTTTTTTATGTCTGACTGAGATGGTCGAAAAGGGGGCCCCGTTTTCGACACAAGCACGTGGATCGGCAGCTATTCCGCCGATCCACGTGCTTTTAGACAAGTCGAATTCATTGACTTGTCGAAAAATTTTGGGATATATTGAATAGGTCGAATCACGATTCGACCTTAAAAAGTCGAAAACTGCCGTCTTTTCGACAGACGGCAGCTTTCAACTTCAATTGAATATACCCCTTGGAATACTAACAGCAATCATCTAATGTCAGTCGCAAAAAGAGACACCATGAACTCATGGAGCCCCCATGTCCCAGCAGTCACTGATTGACTTTGTAGTTGGTTCTGACTTTAAAATGACGCTAACACTTTACTGCAGGTCTTGTACCAGGTGTAGCTACTGTGTATGTGGAAGTATAGGGCTGCCAGGGATGGAACATAACAGGCAAAAAGGTAGCCTTGTAGGATAAATAACACCAACGGGTGCTAGCTCTGAAACGCAGTTTGGTTACTATGGAAGGTATTCAATTAGCTCCCACAATTTTAGAGCTATCAAATTCTCCCCCTTGCGTATTCAATTGCAGGCTGTTTTTGCACGTTCTTAAAGCATTTTTGCCAGTGCCTTTTCACTTTTTTTTTTTTGCAAAAAGGCATTGTCAAAAAATGCCGCAAAAATTGCCAAAAGCGGCCTGCGTGTTCACTGGCGCAGGTGTGAAAACATGTAGATTCACCGATCCACATGTTTTTTTGCTCCTATCAATTTTCTCGCCTGGGCGAAAAAAGTGCTGACCCTAATTGAATACCCCCCTATGCCTTTTCGATGTCCTTATAGAAAGATATGGGGACTGTTTACGTAAACAAAAATAAAGGGAATGCAGCACGTACCTTTAAGTTAAATAGTCAGAAAACAAATAATGCACTAATCCTATGAAAATGGCCCAGTATTTCCTACCAGCCAGCATGGCAGAGGCAGTCAGTGTACTCAGACTCTTATAGTAGCAGAGACATCTTAGTGGAGCCTATTTACCAGTAACTGAACATGTGCAGCAATCCATGTAAATAAGATTATTTTGCTAATTTGCACAATACTGGTGTAAACTAATTGTTGATTGGTTACTAAAGATTATTGCAGTTTTACACATTGTTAGTAAATGACCGTAAGTAGCTATAAAAGCGTCCTAAAATGTTCCTTTTACTGGTGACAAATGTAATTGGAGCTTCTAAATGAGATACCATTGTATTAAGAACCTGCTGTAAAGCTATTTCCATTGAGGAATTTTGTTACACAAATTACTTTTCTAACCGTACACAGTCTAAATTATAAAAAGGACCATATTCCAATTTAGAAGTCTGACTTTTAATCACAGTATTAACCTTTAGATGTTCAGAAAGGAAATGGGCACAAGCCAGTCTACACAGGGGGTTTCCTTACTCTGCATATATAAATAAGGATGAAAGCTGCCACCTTCCTTCCTCTGCTGAAGGAAAACACGTGACTAAGAAGCCGTGAAACAATGACAATACTGTTAAGTCAAACATGTCCAAAAGGAAGGCTCTGACAGATATTGAAGTACAGATGGGTCCACGTTTATCTTGACCTTTAATAGGATTAACTGAGACTGGCCAGTCGGACTTAATCCCCTGCTGTAATGACTTAATCCCCTGCTGTATTGTTCTCTGTATTGTATTGCATCTGAGGACAATAGATGAAGGGTTTATGCTATTAAGTCATGTTGTGCCTAGGCGCAGAAAACTAGTCAAGATAACCATGGACCCATCTGTATCCCTGTGCCAGAAATGACAGCATATGGGACCTCATTCAGGTTCGGGTGCAGTCCGCCATCAGATCAGTGATGGACGGTCTGATAACGTTTGGGGGAGGGGGTGACAACTGCCTCCGTTTGTGAAAATAGAGGCGTGTCGCCACCGTTTAGGGGGAGGAAAAAGTCATTTCAGTCATTGGATGGAGATTTCCTGGCCTCTTACAAGGTACTACAACAGCTGGTATGAATGACTCCAAGGGTGACGAAGGCCACCCGATGGTGTCGCAGTGATCTGATGCCTGCATCCTAGGACACAGCTCGCATCACTACCGCAGCAGGAGGCGTCTACTTCTAATAGACGCCTCCTGCTGCATTTACTGAACATACAGAGCTTCCAAGGATGCATCAGCAAAAGCTACTCCGTCCACACCTGAATCATGTCCATGGTCATAGGCAGAGGCGTCACTTATCTAGGTGACACACGATGCAGCACCTAGAAAAAGGGGTGCGTCTTGACCCATTTTCATCACTCTGGGGGTTCGGGAGATGCGGGCTGCCCCAGGGAGTGCTGTGGCTGCAGTGCCGGCTCCTACACAGTGACAGGAGCAGAGTGCTGCACATAATGTTACAGTGCAGCAACCGGCTCCTGTCACTGAGCAGAAGCCAGCATTTTGGTGTCACCCCTTGGCAGGTGACACCTGGGTGCAGGCCGTACCCCCCATGTAATGCCACTGGTTATAAGGCCTGACTCAGACACTATAGCAGAGCCGCTGTGTCTTTGTACACAGCGTCTGTTGTAAAATATGCAAAAGTTAAAGTTTTAAGTAAAAAGACACCCACTGCTATCTTTTGTCATCCAATGCAGAGTCCAAAGATGCAGTTATCGTATCAACAGTGTGACCATCGGACATCAGAGTTACCCTCAGGATGGCTGTGTAATTTATACTTCCGGAGCAAGTGAAGCTGGGTCCAAGGACACAGCCACTGGCTTCAGCATACCCAGAAAGCTAGGTTTGATACACCCCCTTTTCTGGAATGTTCCATGTGCTTGTGGTTACTGTGCATGTGCAGATCTGCAAGCATCGGAGTCGGAGATGTACGTAAATATCGAACATACGTACATCTCTGAATTAGGCCCATACCTATAATCAGATATGACCATTATTGATGATAATGAATGTAAACATAAAAGTGCAGTGTTAGGTCTAGTATTATTGTATGGCAGTGTACAAATGACACATGTCTTGAAGACAGTGAGGTTCCCATCACTGTGCCGTCACAATATTGGTATATTCAATGGTGGGAACTTTGCGGTCAGCGGTGAGGTAACTCGCGGTCAGTGGCTGACCGCGGGTGACCTCACCGCTGACCGCAAAGTTCCCACCATTGAAGATAATGGTGCGGCTGTGCGATGCGCTGTCTGCCAGCACAGACGCGCATAGCCAATCAGGAGAGTGCCACGACGTGGCGCTCCATGATTGCCTGAAGGTACCCTCTGTGACAGGAGTCACGGAGGGTCTCAGCACTCGGGGAAAGGGGTCCCATGTGTAAACATGGGACCCCTTTCAGTCCGTGGTCCGGGTATGCGGTTTGTTTTTTTGCCAAGTACGTGGATTACAAATAATAACAGGACACTGGATTTAGGCGAGTATAATTTTATTTTCAGGTAACCCGGATTCTTGGAGACGTCGACAGATGGAGACGTGGACACAGTAGGCGTGTGAACATAGGTAAGTATGTGTGTGTCGGCATGTATGTAATAAAGTTTTACTTTCAAGGTGTGCGTGTCCTGTTTTTATTTGGGGGGGTTTTTTGCAGAAGAATTACAGGTACCAGCGGGCCCGTTTTACCCCCACATGCTGGTACTTGTGGTTCTCCAAGTACCAGCTTGTGGGGGAGGCTTGCTGGGACTTTTAGTTCTTCTGCAAAAAAAAAACAATATTCTTTGATTTTACACAAGGCTATCAGCCCCCCATCCGCAGCCCATGGATGGGGGGGACAGCCTCGGGCTTCACCCCTGGCCCTTGGGTGGCTGGAGGGGGGGGACCCCTTGATTTAAGGGGTCCCCACTCCTCCAGGGTACCCCGGCCAGGGGTGACTAGTTGGGTATTTAATGCCACGGCCGCAGGGACCGGTATAAAAGTGTCCCCTGGCTGTGGCATTATCTCTCCAGCTAGTGGAGCCCGGTGCTGGTTCAAAAAATACGGGGGACCCCTACGCTTTTTGTCCGCCGTATTTTTTGCACCAGGACCGGACGCAGAGCCCGGTGCTGGTTCTAAAAATATGGGGGATCCCCAGTCAATTTTTTCCCCGTATTTTTACAACCAGGACCGGCTCAAAGAGCCCGAGGCTGGTTATGCTTAGGAGGGGGGACCCCACGCATTTTTTTTTTCAGAATTTTAACCCATTCCCACCCCTTCCCACTGAAAACCATGTTCTCTCAATTTAGTCAGTTAAAAAAAATATTATTTAAAAAAATATATAAATAATAGTTGAAAATCCTAATAGACAAACCAAGTACCTAATCCCTTCTAATATAAATAGATATGCTATTTGCAATAAAAAAAAAACATGTTTTACATTTTTTTTATTAGATTTCGCCAGCAAAGTGAGGCGGAATGAAATTGACGAATTTACTGTCAAAAAGCACTGTTGTCGAATCGACATTTTTCAATTGAATATACTTTTGTCGAAAAGCCGCATTTTTACCATTGCAGACATGTCGAATTTGTGAACTGTCGAATTTCAAAAAGTCGAATCTGAAAAGTCCGTTTTTTTGTCGAAAAGTACTGTATTGCATTGTCGAATATATTTTTTCTGTCGAAAATGCCCCGTTTCGATCCGTGGTTTTGCTGAAAACTGTAGAAACAGTGAGAGACGGCTTCCATTTATCAAGTGAGGGATCTGACAAATTATTAAAGTCCCCCAAGCAAATAACAGGAGTAAGGGGAGAGGAGGCTATAAAGGTAGCAGCTTTCTGTCAAACCTCATAAGCAAAAGGAGGCGGAATATAAATCGCTATAAGAAAAAAAGGCTGCGAATACAATTTACATTCAATAAGAACAAACCTGCCCCGGGGGTCAGTCTGGAATGAAAGTAATTCAAACTCTGTTTTCTTAATCAAGACTGAAACCCCACTAGAAAAAGACGAGTGGGAGGTGTTATACGCCCACCCAACCCAAGGTCGGCGGACTGACAGCAATCTAGTGACATCCAAATGAGTCTCGCTAAGGCAAGCAATATCAGAGTCATATTTCTTAACCATTTTCGAAACTAGGGAGCGTTTTACTTTGTTGTTAATGCCCCGGACATTCAGGGCTACAAATGTTAGATCAGGCATAATACAATCGTCACGTTATAAATTTAGAGGAGAACAGAAGCAGAAGGCCACTAAAATAGACAAACAATAAAAATCCCATTACAATAGAGTCAGTAGCAGCTTCCGGTAGGCAGTAGCCCTATCAGAGCAGTACCAATATCACTTACACTGTAATCACAAAACAAATACGCCAAGACACAAACAGTAGAAAAATAGCAGTGCATATATATGAAAAATAACATACCAAAATAAAAAGAGAAACAGAAGAAAAACCGCACATTTCCCAACCACCCCCTCCACATACACCCGCCTGAACAGTGGCATACTTGTAACTCAAACTAAACCCCACAACACAGTAGACCTAATGTATATCTATGGGTGAGGCGATAACCGTAGACCTAAAACCACCAAAGCACGGTGACTGCCCGGATCTGATAGTTGCGCAACCAGGACACAATATAAACAAAAACAGTATAACAAAGACAGGACATTCACCCAGAGCAAGCTGGCAGGCACCCGGGGCATACTGATCTAACCATGCCGCCACCTCTTGGGGAGAATTAAAGAACCATGAAGCATCCCCGGCAACGACACAGAGCTTAGAGGGGAAACATCATGAAGTAGGAGAGGTAAAGGCCCTGAAGGTGGAGTCTGACAGGCAGGAATTGGGCTCGGTCCTTCTGTTCATCCGCGACAAAATCAGGGAAGGCAGAGACCCTGACACCGTTCCTAGTGAGAGGACCCTTGGGGCACCCAAGACGAAGGACAGAATTACAGTCTCTGTAGTGCAGAAACTTTGCAATAAATGTACGTAGTGGGGTGCCAGGAGGCAAGGGCCTGGAGGGCACCCTATGTGCGCGCTCAACCGCAAACTGTGGAGTAAAGGGGGCCGCTCCAAACAACTCCTTAAGCCAGGACTCCAAAAACTCCTCAGGATTAGAGCCTTCTTCCTTCTTTGGGAGGCAGACAAACCTGACATTGTTTCTGCGCAGACGCCCCTCCATGTCAAGGAGCTTAGCCTGTATTGTGGAGACATTTTGCTGCAGAGAACCACAGGAGTCCTCAAGAGTAGAAACACAAGTCTCGACTTCAGACTCGTTCCCAGATACATTGCACATCCTGTAGTAACAGCGATAGTTCACATTGTACTTTCTCAATTTTATTAGACAGGCGTTTTTCACTACCCGCAATAGCCCCCAACACCTGCTGCATACAGGAGTCGAGGAGAAAGCTGAAGTGCCAGAATCCGCCCCAGATGGGGGGTCAGGTTGGGTAGATTGTTGAGCCACAGGAGGGGAACTAAAGTCCTGGCTAACAGACTGCCTGGCAAACTTCTCCAGTTTTGCAGCCGCAGCGCGGCTGTGGCCTTTCACCATCGTACGCAAAGGTAGTCAGCGTAAACCAGCACAGGGAGAGCAGGCAGTAGCGTGGAGCACAAATGTGGGTACTCCCAGTAGAAAACAGAATGTCAGGCGTACTGTAGAAGCAGAGGAAACAGAGCAGCACCACAGGCAGGAAAGTATAATGTAGAATAATGAGAGGATAAAGTCAATAGCAAAGCACTGTGTACTCACTGAAACAGAGGTAGTAATTCCACACAAACATCCAAGATCACAGCCTCCTCTCATAAACAGCAGCCACATGCAGAGCAGACTGTAACAGCACATGTAGTGTAGTCATCCAAAATGTCCATCGGACCACCAGAATTTTCACAGCAACAGAGAGTAGCACTCATGCAGGGTAAAAGTCGCCCAGGGCCGCGGTACTCTTGGTGACCACCACACACCAGCCCCAGAGCCGGAGGATTCCAGTCACCACCACAGGCAACGGAAGCCGCCCGCTGGAAACGCGCGACCGGAAGTTCAGCCACGTCCCGGGGATATGCAGGAGGTGCAGGCCGCGGCACCGAAAAGACGGCTGCCGCACACAGGAGGGGTACGGAACTGGACCACACGGCACTACTGGCTGCACAAACAAGTAAGGGTGCAGGGAAGACAGAGAAGTGCTGCTGGCAAAGGGCTAGGATAGGCAGTCAGGATGTACTGTAGAGCCGGGGAGCTCAGAGAAACAGCGTCCTACTCTCTTGCTGCCGAGGCCATGCCCCCCGTACTTTGCCATTCTTACTCTGTGTGGGTAATAATAAATTATCATTAAGGATGCTCAGGACTTTCGCTTTGTGCTGTTGTAGCAATTCATCCGGATAGCCCCGTCTGCCTGAATTTCTGTACCATGTCATTCAATTGTTGCTCTAGCTGTGATTGGTCATTATTAATTCTTGCAACTCTCAGCATTTACCAATATGGTAATCCAGACCTTAATGGCAACGGATGGTGACTGGAGTATTTTAACAGTGTGTTTCGATCCGTGGTTTTGCTGAAAACTGAGCTAATCAGATGTCCATCCCGATTGATTCATTTAACATCCAGGTAGTCAATTTCATGGAAGCTGGTTTTATATGTAAACTTGATCTGTCCATCTTGGGCATTGATGGAGTCTATCAGAGTTGTAAGTGCTTCCTCAGTTCCAGACCAGAAGATAAGGTTATCTATATAGCGTAGAAATAATTTTGCATGTTGGTTAAATAGAGGGTTAATTAAAACTAAACATTGTTCTTGTAAATACATATAATATGTTCGCATATGTTGGTGCGACGTTCGATCCCATAGAGCAACCGGGAGTTTGAAGATAATATTGCCCGTCCAAGAGAAAGTAATTGCTATGTAACACCAATGTCAACAGTTGGATGACAAAAGTCACGTCATAACCTTTTTTTGTTGATTATTTTGTAGAAACAACTCTACTGACTTTAAACCCTCCTGATGGGGTATTGCACTATATAGGCTTTGTACGTCTAGTGTACACATTAAAAGGGCAAACGGTCCAGTAGTAAATTGCTGTATGGGTAAAAGAAAACTGGTTGTATCTTTCAAGTATGAATCCTCATATTATACCCGGCTGTAATATGGTGTCAAAGTATTTTGAAACAGGTTGGTAGATGACGGTGGGCACACTGGGTCCTTGTGTATTTTCGGTGTTGTATATAATATCAGGGTAATCGGATGCGTTTGGGTTAGTGCTGTAACCACTCTGTCCGAAAGGATGTCCCTGGTCTTGGCTGATTTTTGTATTTGGTCCAGTTCTTGTTTGTACACCGTTACAGGGGTCCTAGGGAGCTTTTTCTAAACAGTTTGGTCACTTAGTTGTCTCATGACCTCGGTACGATATGCTGAGGTATACTGGATGACAGTCGCGCCGCCTTTATCCGTGGGGCGGATCATGACATCCTCATACTTTGCAAGATTTCTGATGGCCACCAATTCGCTCTTCGTCAAGTTATACCGATGTGTTGGATTTCCCGGTTGTACTTAAGTATAGAGTCATCCAGTAATCGGGTAAAGCACTTCAATGAGTTTTGTACTGGTGAATCATATGTTGATTTTAGCATACAACAATACAATTATATAAACACACAGGCGCACAGGACCAGCCTTATTTATAGGCCCACCCGCATCTGTGTGTGGATATATATTCAGGCGCAGATATAAGTTTACATGCAATATCCCATAAACTTTTACTACTCACCACAACTTAAAATCTAAATGCAGCTCCCACTCAGTATTCTGAAGTGTATACTAGATTCTAAACCAAAAAGAAAATCACTTATGTGAGAGAGCACATAAAGATTTTAAACATTTTTATTCCATATTAAAAACTATAAAATTCTATTATAGCATCAACATATGCATAATATCGCTATAGGCTTTTGAAACATATAATTAATATTGCTACACAATAGAACCTAACATAAAATAAAGGCATAAGTCAGTCCACGATAAAGTGTTTATCACCAGCTACCACTGATTTGCAGAAGTATCCTCACAATTCCTTTTATTTCCACTTTGTGGCTAGAATACAGCTCAATGTCCCGCATCAACAGATTCTAGATTCTTTATCCACAGGGTTGATATATGGATATTGCTTGAACTTCATAGATTATGTCAAATATTCGGGAAATAATGCAGCAAAAGTTCCCCCTTGCTCCAATAATTTGTTCAAACTGTGGAGCTTTAATTATATTCGTATATGGACAGACTTAGTTTACCATACAGGGAATGTACCTCTTATCCCCTGACACTCAGATGATAACGTGTCTAGCAACAAAGGGATGATTGTCAGTTTAGAGAACTATGTCTCACCTCACCGCAGCCTGGGTGTTGATATCTTCCCTCAGAGGACAGCCGTGGCCAATCACCACTGTATCTTCTCTGCCACTGTTGAGCACATGAAGCGTGTCGTGTCCATCTGTAAGGTGCCCAGCTGCGGCGGTATGCCACAGAAGTACTCCCTGTTAGAGGAAGCCGGGCGGCTCTAACAGGGAGTACTTCTGTGGCATACCGCCGCAGCCGGGCACTTTACAGATGGACACGACACGCTTCATGTGCTCAACAGTGGCAGAGAAGATACAGTGGTGATTGGCCACGGCTGTCCTCTGAGGGAAGATATCAACACCCAGGCTGCGGTGAGGTGAGACATAGTTCTCTAAACTGACAATCATCCCTTTGTTGCTAGACACGTTATCATCTGAGTGTCAGGGGATAAGAGGTACATTCCCTGTATGGTAAACTAAGTCTGTCCATATACGAATATAATTAAAGCTCCACAGTTTGAACAAATTATTGGAGCAAGGGGGAACTTTTGCTGCATTATTTCCCGAATATTTGACATAATCTATGAAGTTCAAGCAATATCCATATATCAACCCTGTGGATAAAGAATCTAGAATCTGTTGATGCGGGACATTGAGCTGTATTCTAGCCACAAAGTGGAAATAAAAGGAATTGTGAGGATACTTCTGCAAATCAGTGGCAGCTGGTGATAAACACTTTATCGTGGACTGACTTATGCCTTTATTTTATGTTAGGTTCTATTGTGTAGCAATATTAATTATATGTTTCAAAAGCCTATAGCGATATTATGCATATGTTGATGCTATAATAGAATTTTATAGTTTTTAATATGGGATAAAAATGTTTAAAATCTTTATGCACTCTCTCACATAAGTGATTTTCTTTTTGATTTTAGCATACCCCTGCAGAATATCTACACTGGATCTGGTGTGGGGAGTGTTGTGCCTTGGCTTGATGGGTTATTTTAAAAAAAAATTCCTGTAAATGTAGTTTCCTACCAAATTTATGTATATCCATATTCCAATCAAATTCAGAATGGGGATTCGTGGGAACGAATGCCAGTCCCTTATTTAACACAAAATATAAAAATGATGTAGGCTCTCCAAAAAGATAGATTAGCAACAGCTGCTGGTTTTGTAAATATACAAATTTTAATATAATATTTCTTAGGTAATTGCTGTACAACTTAGATCCTAAGTATCTCAATATAAAGACAAATAACCAAATTAATAAAACATTTTTAAAAAACAACAAATGTCCAAAAACTCAGCTTGCTGGCAGTCATAAAAGTAGCCTGTTGGATAGCGTGGTTAGCATGCATAAGCCGGCTGTTAGTGATCGTTTAGTAATTTAGGCACATTGAGCTCAATAGCAAATTTAGTAGAAGCAGTTATTTGCTTAATATAGCCTATTTATACTTCACCAAGTTCGAGCTGATCATATGAAAGTCCAGTAATGTGTAGCATGCAATGACTGCAGACGGATATTATCTACGTCTGTATTGCATCTGTGAGTAACTCTCACTTACTCTGCTGGCTGCTTTGTAGATAGGCCGCTCGTCGGCGGTTCCCCGGAGTGGGGGCTTCTGCCTTGTTGGTAATGGCCTGCGCCGACGGGCGCCGTTTGTTTGCCAGGGAGAGCGGTGTGGACAGCAAGCCCAGAGCTGCAGGAGACGCTGTGTTTGGCCGCGATCAGCGGCTTCCGGGTTCGGGGCTTCCGGTTGCGTTCCACAGTCAGAATTCAGTCACCTGACGCGTTTCTCCGCCTCTCAAAGGGGCAGTTTCATCAGAGGTATATTAAGCAAAGAACTGCTTCTACTAAATTTGCTATTGAGCTCAATGTGCCTAAATTACTAAACGATCACTAACAGCCGGCTTATGCATGCTAACCACGCTATCCAACAGGCTACTTTTATGAATGCCAGCAAGCTCTGAGTTTTTGGACATTTGTTGTTTTTTAAAAATGTTTTATTAATTTGGTTATTTGTCTTTATATTGAGATACTTAGGATCTAAGTTGTACAGCAATTACCTAAGAAATATTATATTAAAATTTGTATATTTACAAAACCAGCAGCTGTTGCTAATCTATCTTTTTGGAGCGCCTACATCACTTTTATTTTTTGATTGTACTCTAGAATTGGTGGATGTCCAGATCCCCAGTTGTGGGCAGCTAGAAAAGTGTGAGCAACTTTAAAAACATTAATTGCTCTATTTAACCACCAATTTTTAATAAATAGCGCCCACTTTATTCTTTTCCTTTCCTTATTTAACACTGCTATTTCGCCAGCAGTCAATGTTCTACTCAACAAGTTGTTCTTCTTCCATGGGGGGCAGCCTACCCTCTTCGTTTGAAGATCTCTCCTCATGTGCGGGCGTCTGGATTTTGGCTTCCAGTGCATGTACGCACCCCTAAAGGGACAGATTGTGTATTGCTAGTTTCCTCCCCATGTGAAATAACAAAATCACTATCACTCTGTGATGTTGTTGGTTCTGCCGGTTGCTTGGGTCCTCAGAACCCTCCATAATTTCTCTGGTATCTCCGGTGGTTCACTGCCACTTAACCATCTGTATATGCGGTTCTCCTCGTAATCCTGGACCACCTTTGTGCGTTTTAGTTTTCTAAATTTGATGAGATCTCATCTGTATTTATCACACTGTATTTGTAATTTGTTAATCCAGTTAGCCAGGGTGTCCTGTTGCAATGTGTTAGTATGAATAGCCTTAAAATCCTAAATACTGGTTTTCACACTGTCTAATTCCTAACTAATATCATTAAATCAAATGTGCATTTATTGAGGATGGCTATCCATTTCCGGCAAAATTCCTGGTTCTGTCGGCCAATCGTGGATGTGTTTCTTACCCTAAATCCACAGGGTATGTATTTATCCCGGAAATAATCTGTAAGTGTCAGGCCATGCATAGTGTAGTCGATCTCCCGCCTCTTGAGTTTATGTAGCACTTGATAGAACTCCTCACATGAATCTGCTTGTTCCGAGAATTGTGGATCCTCCGTGAAGAGAATGTTCTTAATTTGCTCATCAGTAAAAGCATTATTTCCCCCAGTGGCAGCGGGGGTAAAGGATGAGCTTCATGTGCCATAATATAATCCAGATCCGCACCTTGCTCCGGTGGTAACCACAGGGTGTAGTAAGGTGTGCGCTGTTAATATGTCTCCAGTATGCATACAGCGACGTAGTACATTAATATAAATATTCCATGGTGCCTATATATATATATATATATATATGTGTGTGTGTATATATATATATATATATATATATATATATATATATAAAATATCTTATCAGAAAACCAGCTACCCAGACAATTATAAATACAAAAATAACTATAAGTAAATAACTGCAGTCACACTGACCCGATCACTACAGTCTCTGCGACTCATCACTATGAAATAATGTAATACAGAGGGTGATCTCCAGAGGCAGTAAGTGGAGAGATAGGTCATATCTACCGTGGTCAGATCACATGCAACTGCGCCACCCCACTGTGTCCCCCAGTTTTTGATGAGGAGATCTATTCTGCAGATGTGCATAATATAATATTTATATATTTTAAAATGTACTGTTTAAACAACGTTATTTAAATTTAAAAAAACAATGTTATAAACGTTTTTGAAGGGAACGATTGTCAGTTAAGTGGTTAAAAATAATTTTATATTTTATTCATGGGTTTTCAAAATACCTCAAATCCCTAGCATTCTAAATAATAGATCCCATACAGTACTTGTTCATATATTCAGTATATACGGTATGTAAAAAGATACTGTATTAATACACAAACATGGCTAGTTATCAACAGATAATCATTTTGTAAGGTCCCACTCCCTTGTAACTTTTTATTTGTTGAAGTATAACCTTCTATAACAACGTGCTAACAAAATTAATAGCCACCAACAGCAATTCAAGGAAACCAAATACAGCTGCTTACAGAGACAAAGACTTTGAGCAATAAGTTGCTGTCCACAGCTATTGCAACAGAAGACATTACCAGTTTGTTTTTTTGAGTGGAGCAGTTTAAATAGTGATAGCATTGGAACAAGTTTCCAGTTATTCCTACTATTAATCCACTATGCCAGCCCTCATTAAAGGGTTTATTGATTAAGCCCAATATTGAAAAGGGCAATGCTTTCACTAGCCACGTGTTGCTAGTAAAAGCAGTGCCCTTTTATATATTGGGCATAAACATGGTCAGAACTTTCTGGTTGCTACATAAATAAACCCTATAGGAGGTATTCAATTAAGTGCAGTTTTTTTCGGCTGGTCGAAAAAAATGGCACTAATTCGACACAGGGTACGTTTTCGATCGTTTTTTAATCCATTTTCGCCCAGGCCGTTTCACTTTTTTTTTTGTCAAATCAGCATGGGCGAAAATTACTGCAAAAACGGACGAAAACGCCTGAGAATTTACCAAAACACATGTATTGACGTAGAATTCGTCAACAGTGCCGGATTTTTTGACCAGTCGAAAAAACGTCACGGGCATTGAATAGGTTGAATGTAAATTCGACCAAAATACGGGCGAAAAGAGTAACTTTTTTTTTTTGAATGGTCGAAAAAACATCACTAACTGAATACCCTTTGTATCTGTACATAGCTACTGTATGTGGATAACATGTATGTTAACTATTTAGAATAAATGCCTTAGGCATTACTGACATTTAAATGACATATAAATACTGAAATTAAACTTTCCATTACAGTGTTTCTGTTATACGATTATTATTGTTTTCACTCTGCTTTTGGTTTGACGTTTCTGGGCTCCATGCTTACTGGAAAGGACACACGGTACACTTGGGAGACAAAGGTGCACTTGTAGAACTTATGATTTTCAGAGACCGTGCCTGATATTGAAATACAGTATATTTGTTTTTTCTTTCATTTATACCCGAGGAACTACTGTGCATGTACGTTTGGATAAGAGATTCATAAGCACACCTAGTAGTTACTAGATTTGACTAAGGAGACATCATTAAATGTACACTGCAAGGTTTGTTGACCAAGTGATCATTCATATTTGGCGTAAGTCCTGTGTCACTTACATATCTACGTATTGTCCCTTTATGGGCCCAATTCCTCTATTCATCATTTCCACTAAACTGCCCAAAATACCTGTAGTTATCGTGAGGACAGCTGTCACAATTGCTTATTCTACAAGAAGTCCCAGAAGATGCCTGCATTTCAGTGGGGATATTCTCACACTCCCCCAGGTGAACAGATCATCCTCATAGAGCCTGTCTACTTCACTTTCTGGGAGTTTGATAATGCAATCTGTGGCAAATTTAGGAATAAATATGCAATAACAATGACAGCTGAACTCACTAGGCCAGCAGGCCAGCAGCTACAGCCAGATGGCATTCAGTACTGTAATCACACTCATCAGCCAAGTTTATAATTTCTCTCTGCCTTCACAAATTTGTAATTATTTATATTAGTGAGAAGTCAAATGACATCCAACACAAACTACCGTAGCCATACCACAAGTACATTAGGCCCTAGCAAAGAAAGGAGTTTTCAAAGCCTGTTTAAAGGATTGAAGGCAGGGGTACGGGTCTGATCAGGTATGGATGTTCTAAGGAGTGTGGCTGCACTGAAGAGGTCTTGTAGGCAGGATTGAAAGGTACTGTACTGTAGCTATCACAGAGGAATAAAGGGCACAGGTAAAAGCGATCTCTGAAATGAGATGAGGGAGAATGTTTTTATATGAGGTTTGATTTGAAGGAAAGGCCGATGTTGTTACGAAGGAGGTTGCAGTAGCCAGGACCATGAGAAACAATATGGAGAATTTACTGCAAGCTTCAAAGGAGCAGGTATTGATCTTAATAACAAATATTATGTACAGCGCTGCAAAACTGTTGGCATTATTGAATTTTAATAATGCACTATTTCACATTAAGGCCCTCATTCCGAGTTGATCGCAGCAGGAATTTTGTTAGCAGTTGGGCAAAACCATGTGCACTGCAGGGGAGGCAGATATAACATGTGCAGAGAGAGTTAGATTTGGGTGGGTTATTTTGTTTCTGTGCAGGGTAAATACTGGCTGCTTTATTTTTACACTGCAAATTAGATTGCAGATTGAACACACCCCACCCAAATCTAACTCTCTCTGCACATGTTATATCTGCCTCCCCTGCAGTGCACATGGGCCCTCATTCCGAGTTGTTCGCTCTGTAATTTTCTTTGCATCGCAGCGATTTTCCGCTAATTGCGCATGCGCAATGTTCGCATTGCGACTGCGCCAAGTAAATTTGCTAAGAAGTTTGGTATTTTACTCACGGCATTACGAGGTTTTTTTCTTCGTTCTGGTGATCGGAGTGTGATTGACAGGAAGTGGGTGTTTCTGGGCGGAAACTGGCCGTTTTATGGGAGTGTGTGAAAAAACGCTAGCGTTTCTGGGAAAAACGCGGGAGTGGCTGGAGAAACGGGGGAGTGTCTGGGCGAACGCTGGGTGTGTTTGTGACGTCAAACCAGGAACGACAAGCACTAAACTGATCGCACTGGAAGAGTAAGTCTCGAGCTACTCAGAAACTGCACAGATAAATCTTTTCGCAATATTGCGAATCTTTCGTTCGCAATTTTGCTAAGCTAAGATTCACTCCCAGTAGGCGGCGGCTTAGCGTGTGCAAAGCTGCTAAAAGCAGCTAGCAAGCGAACAACTCGGAATGAGGGCCATGGTTTTGCCCAACTGCTAACAAAATTCCTGCTGCGATCAACTCGGAATGAGGGCCTAAGTTACTAAGAGATCAAAAAAAAAAAAACATAAAGAGGTTGAATAAACTGCATTTTACTGATAGCACAATGGTCTTGTTCACGTAAGTAATTATGTCTGAAATTGGTGAGATCATATTGATGACTTCCATAATCTATAATTAGAATTTAAGAAGAAGGTTTGCTTTCTCATGGCAAAAACAAAAAAAAGTCCCTTTAATTCTTCAATGGCCCCTTAATACTTGTAGTATCTAGTCTCCTTAGAAACATTCCATTGTCCTTTGTTATACAGAGGCCAGTTTCTATAGGGACAAGGAAGAACAGGAAGACAGCTCAGGACAAATTCTTTTTCCATAACTGTTGAAGGAGGAGGTAATAACTCCTTGTTCAGGATGCCACTGCTTTCTCACAAATAGCTCGTGAATACTTGTCATTTCCTTGCTGAATGAGCAGAATTCATTGCAAGGCAAGTTAGAGGGACAAAAATACAAGACTCATCTGTAACCCAACACACAAACAAAAGACAAGCTGAATTTCAAAGTGACAGTACAAGAAAAGGAGAGAACAAAAGACAGAGTTTAGTGGCACACCGAGAACTGGTAATGGCTGTTCAAACAAGCAAGCTGTTCGCTGTCTCACAGTCAACGTCCTATTCTGATGGGAAACCACCAAGAACAAGCCACGTGAGCTTAATTATCACTCAACTGTCCCATTGCTTAGAGCAGAGGAGACAATCCCTGTAAAAGACAGCAATCAACTTATGATAGTTCAGAGCACACAAAACAAAAACACAGCTGTACAAAAAGAGCCAGAAAAACTCCCTATCTTTAGTCATATGTGCAAGAAAAAGGCACATTGTTACAGAGCTAGGCTAATGTTGCCACTGGTTACGATTACTCTATTCAATCAAATGCCCCATCAACACACTTTAAGAAGTGTCACATAACTACACAACAGAAAGAAAATGATAATAAAAACCAGTATAATAATATGGTGATAGCTGTATAATTGTGGTCATTTAAATCTAGAATTTGCACAGTGGAATGTATTAGTTGATTTTTCTTTTACTCCTATAATAACTAAATGATCCTCCTTTAAAGCTAATGTACATGGGCAGACTATTCCCCCCCACCCTCCCTCCCCATTTCCCCTCCCCCGATGATCAATCGTCTGTGCATCCATCTAAAGAGCTTTTCCTGCAAAAAGCTTAACGGATAAGGTCTTGAAAATCCATGAACTGAAAGCGTGAGCATTGTAGAATGTGTGACTGCTCAGTAGAAAATAAATGAACAAAGGTAAATAAAATATGCTAACTTGATTGTGTATAATAACACAGAAAAATATATGGATAACAAAACCTGATATGAAAGCACACAGCCAACAATGTTATACAGTGTATGAAAATGTCACTATGTCTTAATAACAATAAGACCAAATTAAATCTGCTCAATACTTATTTATAAAACCAGTCTTTATAAAAATTAATCCATTATAAATTCCACTAATCCTTGTTGAAAAGCATCAACCACGGTCCTCCTTTAACGGGTAATCTTCTAATAGGCTAGGACAGAACTAGGTTTCTCTATGTAACAGAATAGATAGGAATGGTAGGAGCAGAGGAGGGTGAATGCAGAATGGAACATCAACCCATTTTATACTATACTTTCCCCATATTTGGTCCATACTTCATTCTCCCTGTGTGGCCATAAAAAGTCCATGTGATGACCCTTGTATTACTTTGAGGCTGGGAGTAAAGAGAGGCCATCAGAAAGAAGACAGGGGCCGTGTAACCTTTTGCCGCAGCTGACCATCCTCCTACCCCACTCCCAGGTTCACAGTAAAATAAAATATCAGATCCCACTTGGGCTCATAGCTCCAGTTTCTCTGCCCCCTTGTGCAGCACCCACCCTCCACTAGCTTCACCCAGATTCATTGCATGGCAAAGGAAATTAATGTAGATCACTAGAAGGCTCAACTATGCCAACTCTGACTGCCGGTGAAGACCTAAAAGTGTTATGCTCAGCAGCTAGCTTTCTAATCTCCATGTTGCATCAGATTCACACTATTGCTTTTAAAGACCCCAGTGGTTGCACCATACATTTTTTTATGATACAATGAAAACCCTACAGGTACAGTCAAGTCTTTGTTTTCTCATCCAGTTTAGATCATACATGAAAATACTTTACTGTAAATGCAATAAATATCTCCTGTGCATTTAGGAAATAACATGTTACATTCTATGTTTAGTAACATCTTGCCACACATTCAGGATACCAAAGTAACACAAAAAAAAATGCGTTCAGCATGCAACGTAGAGAACACATATATACACCGGAAGAAAGAAGCAAATTACATAAAACCCCTTTCACCCCAATACACCTGGGTCCAGGCTGGGTTATTGAACATTGGGGTTAATTCAGACTGCATCGTGCGCATGTGCACCCCGGGAGCCCAGTGAGATGCTGAAAGCATCTCTGGGCTGCGATCACCTCTGCCTGATTGACAGGCAGAGGCAGTTGCGGGGCAGGAGGGGGCCAGACAGACTAGCCCTGTGCTGGCCGTACCCCTGCATGTCTGAGAAGCTGAACGTAGATGTGCTAAATTTAGTACCTCTACGATCAGATCTGAATTAGGCTCATTGTTTCACCACCGTGTCACGCAGCTTGAAACCCCATTCACACAACAGGATGGACAGAGTTATTGCTGGGTCTTCCGTCTGCCGTCACAGGCGACACGGCTCTCTGTATGCTTTAGCATGACTCTGGTGACACTATTCACACCACTGGCTACCCGAGTCGGTGTCGAGTTCGACCCTGGCAACTACCAGGGTCAGATTCCCAGGTAACCCAACCAGTGTAGATCCTTTCAAACCAAACTTGGACCTGGATTACAAATTTAGTGTGAAAGGGTATGAGTGAAATAAAGTAAATCATATATTATATCAAACAAAACATAAAATAACCATACAGACTTCTTAGTATTCTACCACTGGAATTCAATTACTTTTAAATCTCTAAATAAAATGAAATGCAGTCTTTTATACCTTATAATGGTGTGGACATTCCCACACTCTGGCCAGCTCACAGGAACTGCAGCAAACGTGATATTATTTGTAAAGGTTGAAAGTATACTGTTGGTAAATATATATTTTTTAAAACGTAAACTCTAAGGGGAGTATTTACTAAAGTACGGGTTTTTAGAAGTGGAGATGTTGCCCATAGCAACCAATCAGATTCTACTTCTCATTTGTCTAGCAACTTCTAGAAGATAGCTAAACCTGCATTTTAGTAAATATACCCCTAAGATCTAGGTAGTATTTGTATCTATTTATTTTTCAAACATCTGAAAGGAAGTCCACGTCCCATGTTGTTAAAAATTCCGCCATGAAAAGTCACATTATTCTTATCCACTTGTTTATAGCAAAAACAAAGCCAGGAACTAGTTTGTCGAGATTTGTTTAGAATTTAGTAAGAAATGCGTAAACTTTTTTGCTTTTATGTCAGAACATTTTTTAAGACACTAAGCACAGAAGCAATATGTTATTTATTAAGAGCACCTAGCAATGTATTTTTAGGGTGTGTTTTGCAACCTCTACCCTTATCTATGAATTTGCTGTATTCAGTCTCCAGTAGTGTCCTGCAGTGTGGTGTGGCAGACACTATGACTATCTTCCCCTCTACTATGACATTTTTTGGTTTGGATTTACCCTGATCTAGAAACTGCATCAGATAAATCCGAACTTGCGTAAATTTTGGCGTTAAGATTTAACAGAGTAAATCCGAACCTGCACATTTCTAATATTTTTCACATCTGAACAATGTAGTATTGGCAGAGCTGGCGCCACCATTAGACAGCTTTAGGCAGCTGACTATGGGCGTCGGCAGTTCAAGGGCGGAACTGAGTGGGGAATAAAATTAAGGTGTCAGGGTGTGTGTTGTGCAGCCTGCGCTTGCGTGAAGGGATGTGAGACGCCTGCTCCATGTTCACCCAATGTCAGATCTGCATGACCAGGGCTGGAGCCACATGTTCGGGGCCTGTCTCTGCCTCCCCCTTCTGCGTCTCTCACTTCCACCTGTCTTCCCTGCCCTGACCTGTTGACCACCATCACAGGGAGGCCACGACCGGAGGTGGCACTTTCACCTGGGGCGAAAAGGGCTACCCCAACCGCCAGCTGAACTGATCTCCCTCCCAGCAGCCCTGACCGGCGGTGCAGCGGTATGTATGTGTGTATATATATATATATATATATATATATATATATATATATATATATATACACACATATACAGCGGAATATTTGGATATGGGATACTCAACCTGTATATATATATATATATATATATATATATATATATATATATATATATATATATATATATATATATATATAAAAAATCAGAAATTTGGAATTACCAACACATCCACCAAAAAGTGGCCCAGTGACTTCTACAAAAGAAAACTCTGCAATTTCCTGTGATCATAATATAGGGATTGTTCATAAATCAGTAAATACATTGGTGTATATGAGTGATAGCTTACAATTCAACTATTTTATGATGGCAAATGTGTTGCATATCTATTCTTTTATGTGAGAGACATTGTAAAAATATGATTTTAAACCTACCGGTAAATCTTTTTCTCCTAGTCCGTAGAGGATGCTGGGGACTCCATAAGGACCATGGGGCATAGACGGGCTCCGCAGGAGACATTGACACCTAAAAGAACTTTCTAGTATGGTGTGCACTGGCTCCTCCCTCTATGCCCCTCCTCCAGACCTCAGTAGGAGAACTGTGCCCAGAGGAGATGGACAATACGAGGAAAGGATTTTGTTAATCTAAGGGCAAGATTCATACCACCCCACACCAATCATACCATATAACCTGGAATACACATAACCAGTTAACAGTATGAACAAAACAACAGTATCGGTCCAAGACCGATTCTAACTGTAACATAACCCTTATGTAAGCAATAACTACAGCATATACAAGTCTTGCAGATTGTCAGCACTGGGACGGGCGCCCAGCATCCTCTACGGACTAGGAGAAAAAGATTTACCGGTAGGTTTAAAATCTTATTTTCTCTTACGTCCTAGAGGATGCTGGGGACTCCGTAAGGACCATGGGGTTTATACCAAAGCTCACAATCGGGCGGGAGAGTGCGGATGACTCTGCAGCACCGACTGAGCAAACACTAGGTCCTCAGCAGCCAGGGTATCAAACATGTAGAATTTAGCAAAAGGGTTTGACCCCGACCAAGTTGCTGCTCGGCAAAGCTGTAATGCCGAGACGCCCCGGGCAGCCGCCCAAGAAGAGCCCACCTTCCTAGTGGAATGGGCCTTTACTGAATGCGGTAACGGCAATCCAGCCGTAACATAAGCCTGCTGAATTGTGTTACAGATCCAGCGAGCAATAGTCTGCTTCGAAGCAGGCGCGCCAATCTTGTTGGCAGCATACAGGACAAACAATGCATCTGTTTTCCTAATTCTAGCCGTCCTGGCTACATACATTTTTAAGGTCCTGACTACATCCAGGGACATGGAATCCTCCAAGTCACTCGTAGCCACAGGCACCACTATAGGTTGGTTCATATGAAACGAAGACACCACCTTAGGTAAAAATTGAGGACGAGTCCTCAATTCCGCTCTATTCACATGAAAAATCAAGTAAGGGCTCTTGTAAGACAAGGCCGCCAATTCTGACACACGCCTCGCAGATGCCAAGGCTAACAACATGACCACCTTTCCAGGTGAGAAATTTAAACTCCACCGTTTTAAGGGGTTCAAACCAGTGTGATTTAAGGAACTGCAACACCACGTTCAGGTCCCATGGTGCCACTGGGGGCACAAAAGGAGGCTGGATGTGTAGTACTCCTTTTACAAACGTCTGGACTTCTGGGAGAGAAGCCAATTCCTTCTGAAAGAATATTGACAAGGCCGAAATCTGTACTTTAACAGAGCCTAACTTTAGGCCCATATCCACTCCTGGCTGTAGGAAGTGGAGAAAACGACCCAGATGGAAATCTTCCGTAGGAGCATTCTTGGTTTCACATCAAGAGACATATTTCCGCCAGATATGGTGATAATGTTTTGCCGTCACCTCCTTCCTAGCCTTTATTAGAGTAGGTATGACCTCCTCCGGAATACCCTTCTCCGCTAGGATCCGGCGTTCAACCGCTATGCCGTCAAACGTCCAGCCTTTTATGCAGTGAAGCAGTGAAGCTGCACTAGCATTTAACATATGCCACATATCCATCCAATCCTGAGTCGGCACCGCCGATTGAGACACACCACTCATCTGTTCCACCTCCTCTTTGGATAAGCCTTCCGTTTCAGACATGCCGACACACGCACCGACACCCCACACACACAGGGATATAGCTATGAGGGGACAATTCCCTAAAGCAGGCCCTTTGGAGAGACAGAGAGAGAGTATGCCAGCACACACCAGAGCCAAACTGACCCAGGGAAAAAAAACCAGATAGCGCATATATATATATATATATATATATATATATATATATATATATATATATATATATATATATATATTTATATATATTTTTCCCCCACTCACTGCGCCAAATATGTGCCCCCTTCTCTTTTTTTTTTTTCAGTCCTCTGATGCTCAGCAGGGGAGAGTCCGGGGAGCCAGCGTTCTCTGCAGCCTCTGTGGAGAAAATGGCGCTGGTTAGTGCTGAGGGATCAAGCTCCGCCCCCTCACGCGTCGGGCTTCGGTCCCGCTCGTACATTTGAAAAAATGGCGGGGATCTGTAGTTTACTGCCTCCGCAGCCTAACTACATGCTTTAATGCCCAAAACGAGGTTTATTGCTGCCCAGGGCGCCCCCCCTGCACCCTGCACCCATCAGTGCCCAGTGTGTGTGTAAGTGTGGGAGCAATGGCGCGCAGCTTCCTGCTGCGCGCTTACCTCATGAAGATCTGAAGTCTTCTGCCGCCTGACGTCTTCATATGTCTTTCATACTCACCCGGCTTCTTTTTTCCGGCATCTGTGAGGAGGATGGCGGCGCGGCTCCGGGACGAACCCCAGGGTGAGACCTGTGTTCCGACTCCCTCTGGAACTAATGGTGTCCAGTAGCCTAAGAAGCAGAGCCCTTAACTCTTAAGAAGTGGGTCTGCTTCTCTCCCCTCAGTCCCACGATGCAGGGAGTCTGTTGCCAGCAGAGCTCCCTGAAAATAAAAAACCTAACAAAATTATTTTTACAGAAAACTCAGGAGAGCTCCTGTAATGCACCCTATCTCCTCTGGGCACAAAATCTAACTGAGGTCTGGAGGAGGGGCATAGAGGGAGGAGCCAGTGCACACCATACTAGAAAGTTCTTTTAGGTGCCCATGTCTCTTGCGGAGCCCGTCTATACCCCATGGTCCTTACAGAGTCCCCAGCATCCTCTAGGACGTAAGAGAAAAGCCATTCTTTCAACACACCGCAATATACCACAACAAACAGGATACATTGGCTAAGACCACTGCTCAATTTTGCCGACTTGATGAATGAGCCCTAAAGGGGATAACTTTTACATTAACCCTTGGTGTTACTTTTACTACATGAATGATGAGCAATAATATTTTGTTGAATGGCTAACAAGGTAGTTCTTTTTTTGCTGCAATTTTACATTTTCTAAAGCAAGCTGTATATGATCTATCACTTGTTCAATGTACAGAATGTTCTTTCCACTTTTGTTCTAACGTTAACCCAACATCTAGTACTTCACACACTACTTTTATACATTGTGTAACATTTGTGCTTGTGACCTTTCCATCTACTAATGTCTCATATCTACAGACCATTTAGAAGGCAGCTTCCCAGTGCTTTCAAATTACACAAAGAGAATATAATGGATTTTATTTCTAAATTTAGACTTTAATTCAAAAAGTAGAATTAAAATTCATTATAAGAAAGATAGTCATTTCAAATGGATACCTTACAATTCAAAAGTACATAGTAACTGTAAAATGTCTGTTTAATAAGGTAACAAGATTCCTCTTGAAGAACAATTTTCTATTGGCAAAAAAAACACTTATATGAATGTCACTAGATATTTACCTTTATCCTGTATTTAATAAGATATTCCTGTGTATTGCTAATAGTTCACAATGTAAGACTCAACCATTACATCATGTGGGCACTCTAAAATATTCTGTTGGCAAACAGAAGGACCACCAATGTTGCACTAACAACACTTGTGATTTCACATGCGTTCACTTGTAAACAACATGTGGTTTGCTGGGCTAATTAGCATTAGACAAGATTCTCTGACAATAGGAAGCCATCAAGTGTCAGTACACTGAAGAGCAGTTCAAGCATTCCCATCCATTTATAACCACCAACTGCAGTATGCATCACCCAAGTCTAAAACCTTTATGTAGATTAAGGCACAGTGCTTATTTGTGATGGATATAATGCACAGTGCTTATCTCTTGCCCTCAATGGGTAGATATATCAGTAAAATGTATACTGCATATGATTTGTGTGTTTGCAGTAAACAGTACATGTAAATGCTACTATGACAAATAAATAAATAAAAAAGCTGGGGATTGAAAAAAATGTGTATGATAGATAAAGATGAAAACTGAAAAAAAGATTAGATAGATAGATAGATAGATAGATAGATAGATAGATAGATAGATAGATAGATAGATAGATAGATAGATATATGCACATACCTTCCAACATGACCCATTCCATTAGGTACAAAATGCTCTGTTCCTGGACTTCTTTACCAGTGGCAATTACAGAAGCAGGGCTGCACCACAGTCCGAAATTTCAATAGGGGAGCCACACCAACTGCCAGTGAGTCCTGGCCGGGTGGCAGTTGGTGTGGCTCCCCTAGATGAATTTTGGACTGTCCTGGAGCCCCACGTCTGTAACTGCCACTGGCAAGGAAGTCCAGGAACAAAGTATTTTGTACCTAATGGAATGGGTCATGTTGGAGGGTATGTATGCACGCCTTGTGTCTCTGAGTGTGTTCAACCACCAAAGACATGTGTATATCAGCACATCCAAGAGTTGTATATCTATCTTATAAAATGGTCCTTGTTGTGACAAAATAGTTCTACAGATTTTTTTAATAGATCATCATTGTACAACTCATGTCTGATGAGGTCCGATGTGAAATCATTTGAGTTATGTGGTAAATTTGACATTTTGGGACATTTTTCAGTCATAGTGATGTGCTGCTCCCCTTGGGCAGTGTCTGTGTGAGAGCTGATACTGTTTAAACTTGTGGAGTGAGACGGCTGTGGCTTTGTGACTAGGTTCAAATGACAGTTGGAAGTAGATCAGGATCCGGCCTGAGGTGTGCAGTGTTGGGAAATCACGTGATCAAATGTGTCCAATCATGTTGGTGAAATCTGTCTCAATATACCACACCATTATATACACATACTGTGTGTGTGTGTGTGTGTGTGTGTGTGTGTGTGTGTGTGTGTGTGTGTGTGTGTGTGTGTGTGTGTGTGTGTGTGTGTGTGTGTGTGTGTCATATAGAAGTGTGTGCTAGGGAATACAAATTTGAAACTATAGTAAAAATTATTCAGCCGTACCAACAAAAACGTGCATTGTACAGTTAACATAATAATCCATATAGCAATGCAATTTTGAAAAAATATATATGTAGTTAAATACTGTATATGTCGTGAACTAAAATTTGGAAAATGATTTTATTGTTAATGGTCATCCAGTAATTAGGGAATCAGTGCATATTACCACTGAAGTAGTGTGTTCCAGCTCCACAACACACCGAGGTACTCTCCTGTCCAAAGAAATGTTCTTGTATGTCTCAGGACGAGTTGCACTAACCTTTGGAGAGAGATAAAGTACCAGCCAATCAGTTCCTAACTGCCATCTTACAGGATGTGTTTGAAAAATGACAGTTAGGAGCTAATTGGTTGATAGTTTATCTCTCTCCACTTTATCACTCTCCAAGGCTCAGTACATCTCCCGTTTAATTCTCAGCTACCCTTATATCATTTACAATCTGGACCATAGGTTTTAGTTGGTATATGCCACACAAGTATTTCCTAAACAGGTCTAAATGCTAGGGCACTGGAATATAAACAAAATCCCACTTGTGCTTAACAAAGAATATCTATAAATCCTGGACATTTAGCGGCACTTGATGACTATGGCTAGTTTACATTCAAGCCACACAACAGCCACAAGCAGTGTTTCTTCAACAACAATCATCAATGCATACTAACAGCCTAGTTTACAAGGACATCCCTGCGCGCACATACAGTAAGTGATTTTAAACATTCTAATTAATGAGTTCACTTCTACAAACAAGGCCTGCTAGCGGCACAGAACTAAAGAACAATTTGTTGCACATATATTTACAAGCTTTTCATTCCATTGTGGGTTTTTTTCTTGTCAGCAATAAACTAAATAATTTTGGGTAAAAAAAAGATTATCAAAAAAATTTTTTCAAAAACTTGAAGCAACAGTGATCTAAAAATATGGCAGTGGATTAATACTGACCATAGTTATCAACAGATCTATTCACTATTTATTAAATCATTTTTGAGTCCAAGGGAGCACTAAGGGGTCAATTCAATTACATGCGAGGGGCGTGAGAAGCGACAGAGTACACACGCTGGCGCAGCAGCTGACCTTGCCCTGGACTCACTGACTTATAGGGCTGATAACAAAAATGAGTGAGTCAGGAACTATACAGACACACTTACTTGCCAATCTTGCAGGAGAATAAATTGAATCTACCCCTAAGTGTACAAGATAAGTATGCTAGTATATTTTGAATGAAAACACTGGCACAATGTTAATGAAGAACGGAACGACCATGTTCTGTCCTTCATTAGCATTGACAAGAACGCTAGCGACGGACACTAGGTTTGATGTGCAGCAATCCTGGGTACACACTAAGCCAGAGATATTCTAAACTGTAGCAAGAGTAAACATCTTTAAACTACTACAAAGTCAAATCCTAATATTTATTTATACTCTGCTCTCGAGGTGCATACACACTTGCCGAGAAAATGAACGTCGCTCATTTTCATCATTCTGAGCAACGTCATTCATTTTCTCGGCAAGTGTGGATGCCATCAACGACGAGTGATGCGCTGCCCCGCGGGTCGTTTATGACCCTCGCTGTCGACCGTGCATGCAGCTCAATTTGGACTGTCGTGCAAGAGCTGCCTGCACTGCTCAGCTGCGGCGTGACGTCACTGAGCGATATGGTCATCATAATGCTCAGTGTGTATGCCCTGCCGCTGACTGCCCTGGCCCAGGAGCACGTCGCCTAGTGTGTACCCACCTTCAAATTATTATTGTACCAAAATAATAATCTTGCACTAAAGCTGGGTACACACTGAAGTGACGGACATTCGTTCCAACATTGGAATGAATGCCCATCAGCGGGGATTGCCAGAAAACACTGGCACAATGTTAATGAAGAACGGAACGACCATGTTCTGTCCTTCATTAGCATTGACAAGAACGCTAGCGACGGACACTAGGTTTGATGTGCAGCAATCCTGGGTACACACTAAGCCAGAGATATTCAACCTTTTACAACTCACGGCACACTGAACAAGATATAAATATTAGCAAGGCACATTCAAATATAATGGTGATGCATGGTAAAGTTGCGTGTCCTAGGATGTCATCTCGCAGCTTCTCCATAGGTAACGCCTGAGCCACACCTGAGAAAGCCAGAAGAGCCCAACACTGCTCGGGCCCAAAATTAGAACTGGCTCTGCAACCACTAAACCCACCAGTATTGATTGTTCCAGGGCCTCAGTAGCGGCAAAACACTGATGGGCCTGGCTGTGCTTCTATGGCGGCACACCTGGAGACTGCTCAGGGCACACTAGTGTGCTACGGCACAGTGGTTGAAAAACACTGCACTAAGCGATGTAAGCTATATGTTCCAAAATGCCGTTTGGAATGACAACATTGGTCAAGTGTGTACCCAGCTTAAGAATTAAAACAAGAAGATCACCACATCTGACAGAGAAGCACATTCAGAGTCAAGGAGATTAAACCCTAAAGCATTGTTTTGGTCTTTTTTTTTTATTCTATAATTAAATAAGGTACAGTTTTATAATAATTTGATATTATAGCACTGTTCTACAGAAGGGGTTCCGACCTATTCAATAGGGTCTGATTTTTTTCCGACAAGTCGGGAATTCCCTATTCAGTGGACGGCCAAATCCGACTTTCCGGATTTGGCCGTACACAGGGTCCTGTCCTGCCGCTGCTGTCAGCGGCTGCGGATGTGCTGGCAGCAGCGGCCAGGAGTGCAGATGGCGGCGGCCGTGAGTGGGACGGCGGCGGGGGAAAGCTGGGCAGTGGGGGGAGCAGTGATCGGCGTCTGGAGCTGGTGGCGAGGGGAGGCGCTGCAGGGAGAGGTGCCTGGCCGCTCAGCACACATCTCTCCCTCATCGGCCCGTCTATATGGGCCTTTAGTCTAGCTTGCTAAAGATTTGATGGAAATCTTGGACAGATTCTATCTCTTTCAAGATGGCATTATTGTACCACTATAAAAACCAGTATACAGATAAAAAAATAATAATATAGAATACTATGGATTATTGGTTATGTAAACCACAAAATCCATTTCAAGGGCCAATCAATCTCACAGTCCAGTCTAAGTTCACTTTAGTTGAACAAATATTATATTGTAGATTCCAAATCCGTTGCTACTAGTCTGCGTAGCCATAGACCAACTCGAGCATCCAATGTTTAACATTGTGCCTCTCTCTATATGCACACTAAGGGCCTAATTCAGACCTGATCGCTCACTAGGGGTTCTTGCACTGCTGCGAGCAGATAGTCACCGTCCATAGGGGAGTGTATTTTTGCTTTGCAAGTGTGTGAACGCATGTGCAGCCGAGCGGTACTAAAAAGTTTTGCGCAGTTTCTGAGTTGCCCAGGACTTACTCAGCCGCTGCGATCACTTCCGCCTGTCTCGGGACCGGAATTGACGTCAGACACCCGCCATGCAAACGCTTGGACAGACCTGCGTTTTTCTAAACTCCTTCTTCCTGTCAATCTCCTTGTGATCGGCTGTGCGAATGAATTCTTCGTACAATCCATCACACAGCAACAATCCGCTTTGTACCTGCGATCAGTCTGAGAGACCACCTAAGTCCATAGTTATTAAGCCACTCTATGTACTGCAGTTCTTTGTTTTATTCAGACTATTCATGCCTATTACTAACTAAAATGTTAGAACTTATACAACGCTGGCAAGACTATATTCACAGTATTTTTGACAGGGCTTCAGGAACATAACAGTAACAAGATTTTCAGTTACCTTAAAAAATGCTGAGGAGTTACAGCAAGAAAGTACAATATCCTTGTAGTCTTTTCAAAATTAAAATGTTATTTGACAAATGCAAAGTTCCATGATTTCTTGTTACTGCATGGAGCAAAAGCCATTTCAGCATAAATCCTTTAATTATAATCAAAAGGAAACTCACAGCTGCATAAAACAGTCATGCAAATACATTACATGGTAATCACTGGATATTAAATACTGACGGCTTAATCTAAAAATGTGCACATTAAGGTGGCAAAGAAATTAACGTCCCCTTCACATTTTGTATTCCAATGAATAAAATTGCTTAAAATGTGTATACGTTAATGTTACCTATGCATATTAACAAATACAGTAGTAAAAAAAAAACCTGCTGTAAATGTATCCGAAATTCTCTATTATCTTGTCTAAAAATCCTCATTAAAGCAGAACCAAACGGTGACACTATCTTCTGTGACTACCAGCACTCTAGAGATTAACACTTGCATAAAAACGGTATTCTCTCTATAGGGCGGGATGTATTCAAATACATTGCCGCTAATCGCATATGTACTAACATATGCGATTAGCATTGCACAGCAATGACAGAGGCTCCAGCAATACCTGTGAGAAGGTTTGCAGGGAGTCTCTGTAGGGGCCGTTTCCTCCCAGCTCCTCCTCCTCCCCCCTGCAGTTGAAAGGAGAGATGGCTGTGCTGCGGGGGAGGAGTAAGTGGGGGATTGCAGAGCTCCACCGGGATGTGCATGGACATAGATGAGGAGGGTATGGCGCTGGGCGGCATGAGGCAGCGGGTGCGGCACTGAGCGGCAGGTGTGAAAGAAGCCCATAGGCTTCTATAGAGTATCGCCATAAAAATATGGTGATTCCCTCAACATCGCAAACCCAGCACATTTTTCCTTTAGTACATCCCGCTCTATAACCCTGAAAACTGGAATACAAAGGATTTACCACGCTAATTTGGATGCTTCTGCCTTAACCACTTGCCTGGCATCAGATGCGACCACACCAGGCTAGACTTTCCCTGACATGGTCGCTTCTGATGCGACCTGTCAAAAATGCCAACTCATAGGGCGCTGCCAGCCCTCCTCGCGGCAATGTCCCTAGTGTATCCCGATCACTGCCAAGAACACAGTGGTCGGGCAGTCCTGCAGCACAGCCCCCCCCCCTCCCCCCACGTGGCAGAAAACCTTCCTCCCTCTGTCCCGATTACTGTGCGCAGTGATTGGGCATGGGTGAAGCTAACTAGTACAGCTCTGCCTTCCCTCCCACCTTCTCCCTCTGTCTCGATCACTGTAGTCATCAGTGATGGGGCAGGCAGCTCAGCGTCACCCCTCCTGCCAGCATCAGAAGAACAATAAGAAACAATCCTGTGTCTGTGCACCCCTGTAAAGTCAGCAAGTATGCTGAAAATGTAATATGTATTATATATAGCGGACTTAAAATACTGAAGGTTAAAAAAAAAAACCTTCACTAAACGGTTTTTAGCTAGCCCCCTGATCATGTAACGTCTTCACCCAGCATAACAAAATGGGGAGATCTCTCCCATCTCATCCCCCATTTCTAGATGACAAGAATCTGACAGAGTTTCCATCATAAAAATCCATATGCCACTCTTCAACAGAATCTTAGGCAGCTGAATTGAAGAGGTATGGACTATAGATTGTGAAATATAATATAGCAAAGTGCAACGTTTAAGTTGAAAACTGTGTGTCCACAGTTATTGTACGTTTCATTGCATAGTTACATTAGAGGATCTGTATAGCCATCAATTTAATTCAACATTAATTAGAAACTGTATTTTTTAAAGTCAAAACATTAATGAATACACAAACCTGAAATACAGTATATGCTGATATGAGACAATATTATTTTTTATCGAAAATACCAGCTAGCATTAAAACACTGCACTACAAACACCGCCCACAAAAGTTAAAATTAAAATAACATTTCTAACGACATAATACAAAATATAATGCGATTAAATGCAGCCTAATACCACTTTCAGGCATAAAATTCCAGCTTCAACCAGGCTTGGACCAGCAACACAGAGCATGGGTTGAAGTCGGGGCTACCCCTGTCATACATGGGTGACAACCCGGATTATTCCAGGGTCATCCACATTCACACCGGACCCGGGTCTTCTGGCATTCAGTGGGCACTTGGGTCTACCTGGCTGCAAGTCTCAGGAAAAACCCTGCTATCTAGCAGGATCACAGATCCGGAACTCTCAACCCGGGTAGACCCTTTCCGACATAAGCCGGACCCAGGTCAATGTGCATTCAGACACAAAAACCCGGGTTTTAGGCTTATGTCTGAAAGGAGCACAACTGATCACTTCACAAATTTTTTATTTGATAATAACTACTATCTTATACAATTGAAAGTACAAAAGTCTTACTAGCACCACCTTTCAGGTAGTTTTATAACAAGGCTCTGCGGGATCCAGCTAAAATCTGGAGTGCCTCCAAACTTGTGCAGTCTCCACTCCTTCACGTTTATTAGAATGTTGCAACCCAATAAATGAAATCTAAATCTTAAACTTCTCACTGCTGCAACTCTTTGGCATTCTGTATGGCACTCTATGATGCATACATATCCAGCCACCATAAAAAGCAGGAATTCCATTTTGCTAACTATCAGTCATAAGTCTGTAAAAGCAGTCATAATTATGTAAAATTAAGCACACTGGAAAGGATTCTGAGTTGGGATCAAGCAAAAAAAAAAAAAAAAAAAAAGTAATTTTGCACCTTGGCAAAACTACAGTATGTTGCACAGTAGATGGGGCAGATTTAAAATGTGCAGAGATTTAGGGGTAAATTTACTAAGAATAGTGTTTGACTTCTAGACCAAATCAGTGGACATCGCCAGCAGTTAAGATGGTCGATATCATGAATTTACTACTGTAATCATCTTGTTTGACCATCTGTTTAGCTGTAATGATGATCCTCATCGTTTTCTACTGTAATTTAATTTGGATTGCCCCCTTTATAGTAGGCTCTGCTGATAGTCAGCAGTAGATTTAAAGCACTGCACAGATCAGAATATTGTGTAATATAATGTAAGGAAAACGTTAACAATGAAAATAAATTTGAGTTGGGCCCCCTACTCAAATATAAGGCATAACCAGCCCAAGATCCCCGAGCCCAGTCTAGTACTGGAAAATCGGGGGAGGGGAACTAGCATGGGGTTCCCCGTTTTCCAGTACCTGCACTGGGCTGAACCAGCCGAAGGCTTAGCCCACAGCAGAGACACATCGTAGGCCTCCTTGCCTGCCATCTCTAAATAAGGCACCACACCCCTGGTGGCAGTGGGTAAGGGGTTCATGTGTAAAAAATAGAGATTAATGTGGTTTCTCACAGTGGGCTATAGGTCCCAGTAAGCTTCTTCCTTGATAGCAGATACTATAACAACAATTTTGCCCATCTACTCTGCGCTTTTAGGTTGTGGTTATTAGGATTAGGGGTTACAGCTGGCTTAGGGTCTTGGGTTATGGCAGTGGTTCCCAAACTGTGTGCCGTGGCTCCCTGGGGTGCCTCGAGACAGTTGCAGGGGTGCCTTGGATTGGTGGTTCAGGACCAATTCAAATTATTTATGGTCAATATAATAGGCAAAACCAGTGCTGCTGGCTGTCAGTCATAAAATATGGGAACAAACAGAATCAAATCTTGTCCCTCACCACACAATTGAGTCTAAGGATGACATATAAATACAATTTACTTCATTTAATATTTCTTTCTAAATTTCTCATTAAGAAATTTTTGGCCTAGGGGTGCCGTGAAATAAATTCTGATACTCTAGGGCGCCGTAATTCAAAAAAGTTTGGAAACCACTGGGTTAGGGGGTTGGTTAGGGTATTCATGTTAGAGTATTAGGGTCAGGGTTCGGATTAGGAGTGAGAGTCGGGGTGTTAGTGTTAGGGTAAAAAGATTATTTGTAAAAGTTAGGGAATTAGTGTTAGGGTTTAGGATAAGGAGTGAGGGTTATGGTAATAGCGGAACAGCATTTATACTCCATTTGTACATTACCAAAGGTTCAATTCATCACTCTATGCCTATTATGTAAATGGTTATTTGATTGGGGTCCTCTTGCTTCAATGTAATACAGGTTGAGTATTCCATATCCAAATATTCCGAAATACGGAGTATTCCGAAATACTGACCTTTTTTGAGTGAGAGTGAGATAGTGAAACCTTTGTTTTCTGATGGCTCAATGTACACAAACTTTGTTTAATACTCAAAGTTATTAAAAATATTGTATTAAAGACCTTCAGGCTGTGTGTGTAAGGTGTAAATGAAACATAAATGAATTGTGTGAATGTACACACACTTTGTTTAATGCACAAAGTTATAAAAAATATTAGCTAAAATGACCTTCAGGCTGTGTGTATAAGGTGTATATGAAACATAAATGCATTCTGTGCTTAGACTTAGGTCCCATCGCCATGATATCTCATTATGGTATGCAATTATTCCAAAATACGGAAAAATCCTCTGGTCCCAAGCATTTTGGATAAGGGATACTCAACCTGTAGTCCATAAGTATCCCTAAAACAAAAAAGTAAAAACGCAATTCCCGACCCCAGATAGACAGTACTGCACTCTCAGTACACGACTAGCGTAGAATGAGGTAATTCCCAGCATTAAAATTAATGGGAAAAGCACTGACTGTCATTGGCTAAGAGCACCTGTTCTCACCTTCTCTGTAATATCCCATTTATTTGCAAATCAAAAGGATATCGCAGGAAAAAATAAGATTTTACTTACCGATAAATCTATTTCTCGTAGTCCGTAGTGGATGCTGGGACTCCGTAAGGACCATGGGGAATAGCGGCTCCGCAGGAGACAGGGCACAAAATAAAAGCTTAAGGATCAGGTGGTGTGCACTGGCTCCTCCCCCTATGACCCTCCTCCAAGCCTCAGTTAGGATACTGTGCCCGGACGAGCGTACATAATAAGGAAGGATATTGAATCCCGGGTAAGACTCATACCAGCCACACCAATCACACCGTACAACTTGTGATCTGAACCCAGTTAACAGTATGATAAATGCAAAGGAGCCTCTGAAAAGATGGCTCACAACAATAATAACCCGAATTTTTGTAACAATAACTATATACAAGTATTGCAGACAATCCGCACTAGGGATGGGCGCCCAGCATCCACTACGGACTACGAGAAAAAGATTTATCGGTAAGTAAAATCTTATTTTCTCTGACGTCCTAGTGGATGCTGGGACTCCGTAAGGACCATGGGGATTATACCAAAGCTCCCAAACGGGCGGGAGAGTGCGGATGACTCTGCAGCACCGAATGAGAGAACTCCAGGTCCTCCTCAGCCAGGGTATCAAATTTATAGAATTTAGCAAACGTGTTTGCCCCTGACCAAGTAGCTGCTCGGCAAAGTTGTAAAGCCGAGACCCCTCGGGCAGCCGCCCAAGATGAGCCCACTTTCCTTGTGGAATGGGCTTTTACTGATTTTGGCTGTGGCAATCCTGCCACAGAATGTGCAAGCTGAATTGTACTACAAATCCAACGAGCAATCGTCTGCTTAGAAGCAGGAGCACCCAGCTTGTTGGGTGCATACAGGATAAACAGCGAGTCAGATTTTCTGACTCCAGCCGTCCTGGAAACATATATTTTCAAGGCCTTGACAACGTCAAGCAACTTAGAGTCCTCTAAGTCCCTGGTAGCCGCAGGTACCACAATAGGTTGGTTCATGTGAAATGCAGAAACCACCTTAGGTAGAAATTGAGGACGAGTCCTCAATTCCGCCCAGTCAGAATGAAAAATTAAGTAAGGGCTTTTATATGATAAAGCCGCCAATTCAGACACACGCCTGGCTGAAGCCAAGGCTAACAGCATCGACACCTTCCATGTGAGATATTTTAAGTCCACAGTGGAAAGTGGTTCAAACCAATGTGACTTTAGAAAACTCAACACCACATTGAGATCCCAAGGTGCCACTGGAGGCACAAAAGGAGGCTGTATGTGCAGGACCCCTTTTACAAATGTCTGAACTTCAGGTACTGAAGCCAGTTCTTTCTGGAAGAAACTCGACAGGGCCGAAATTTGAACCTTAATGGACCCTAATTTTAGGCCCATAGACAGTCCTGTTTGCAGGAAATGAAGGAAACGACCCAGTTGAAATTCCTCTGTAGGGGCCTTCTTGGCCTCACACCACGCAACATATTTACGCCAAATGCGGTGATAATGTTTTGCGGTTACGTCCTTCCTGGCTTTGACCAGAGTAGGGATGACTTCTTCTGGAATGCCTTTTTCCCTCAGGATCCGGCGTTCAACCGCCATGCCGTCAAACGCAGCCGCGGTAAGTCTTGGAACAGACAAGGCCCCTGCAGTAGCAGGTCCTTTCTTAGAGGTAGAGGCCACGGTTCGTCCGTGAGCATCTCTTGAAGTTCCGGGTACCAAGTCCGTCTTGGCCAATCCGGAACCACGAGTATAGTTCTTACTCCTCTCCTTCTTATGATTCTCAGTACTTTTGGTATGAGAGGCAGAGGAGGGAACACATACACTGACTGGTACACCCACGGCGTTACCAGAGCGTCCACTGCTATTGCCTGAGGGTCCCTTGACCTGGCGCAATATCTGTCCAGTTTTTTGTTTAGACGTGACGCCATCATGTCCACCTTTGGTTTTTCCCAACGGTTTACAATCAGGTGGAAGACTTCTGGGTGAAGTCCCCACTCTCCCGGGTGAAGGTCGTGTCTGCTGAGGAAGTCTGCTTCCCAGTTGTCCACTCCCGGAATGAATACTGCTGACCGTGCTATCACATGATTTTCCGCCCAGCGAAGAATCCTTGCAGCTTCTGCCATTGCCCTCCTGCTTCTCGTGCCGCCCTGTCTGTTTACGTGGGCGACTGACGTGATGTTGTCCGATTGGATCAACACCGCCTGACCCTGAAGCAGAGGTTTTGCTTGACTTAGGGCATTGTAAATGGCCCTTAGTTCCAGAATGTTTATATGAAGAGACGTTTCCAGGCTTGACCACAGGCCCTGGAAATTCCTTCCCTGTGTGACTGCTCCCCAGCCTCTCAGGCTGGCATCCGTGGTTACCAGGATCCAATCCTGAATGCCAAATCTGCGGCCCTCTAGTAGATGAGCACTCTGCAGCCACCACAGGAGAGACACCCTTGTCCTTGGCGACAGGGTTATCCGCTGATGCATCTGCAGATGCGATCCGGACCATTTGTCCAGTAGATCCCACTGAAATGTTCTTGCATGGAATCTTCCGAATGGAATCGCTTCGTAAGAAGCCACCATTTTCCCCAGGACCCTCGTGCACTGATGCACTGAGACCTGTCCTGGTTTTAGGAGGTTCCTGACTAGCTCGGATAACTCCCTGGCCTTCTCCTCCGGGAGAAACACCTTCTTCTGGACTGTGTCCAGAATCATTCCTAGGAACAGTAGACGTGTCGTTGGAATCAGCTGCGATTTTGGAATATTTAGAATCCACCCGTGCTGACGTAACACTACCTGAGATAGTGCTACTCCGACTTCTAACTGTTCCCTGGATCTTGCCCTTATCAGGAGATCGTCCAAGTAAGGGATAATTAAAATGCCTTTTCTTCTTAGAAGAATCATCATTTCGGCCATTACCTTGGTAAAGACCCGAGGTGCCGTGGACAATCCAAACGGCAGCGTCTGAAACTGATAATGACAGTTTTGTACTACAAACCTGAGGTACCCTTGGTGAGAAGGGTATATCGGGACGTGGAGATAAGCATCCTTGATGTCCAGAGACACCATATAGTCCCCTTCTTCCAGGTTTGCTATCACTGCTCTGAGTGACTCCATCTTGAATTTGAACCTTTTTATGTAAGTGTTCAAGGATTTCAGATTTAAAATTGGTCTCACCGAGCCGTCCGGCTTCGGTACCACAAACAGCGTGGAATAATACCCCTTTCCTTGTTGCAGGAGGGGTACCTTGATTATCACCTGCTGGGAATACAGCTTGTGAATGGCTGCCAAAACTGCCTCCCTGTCGGAGGGAGACTTTGGTAAAGCAGACTTCAGGAAACGACGAGGGGGAAACGCCTCGAATTCCAGTTTGTACCCCTGCGATACTACCTGTAGAATCCAGGGATCCACTTGCGAGTGAGCCCACTGCGCGTTGAAATTCTTGAGACGGGCCCCCACCATATCTGAGTCTGCTTGTAAAGCCCCAGCGTCATGCTGAAGACTTGGCAGAAGCAGGGGAGGGCTTCTGCTCCTGTGAAGCGGCTGCATGGTGCAGTCTTTTTCCTCTTCCTCTGCCCCGGGGCAGAAAAGAGTGGCCTTTTGCTCGCTTGTACTTATGGGAACGAAAGGACTGAGTTTGAAAAGACGGTGTCTTTTTCTGCTGATGTGGAGTGACCTGGGGTAAAAAGGTGGATTTTCCAGCCGTTGCCGTGGCCACCAGGTCCGATAGACCAGCCCCAAATAACTCCTCCCCTTTATACGGCAATACTTCCATGTGCCGTTTGGAATCCGCATCCCCTGACCACTGTCGCGTCCATAACGCTCTTCTGGCAGAGATGGACATAGCACTTATTCTTGATGCCAGGGTGCAAATATCCCTCTGTGCATCACGCATATATAGTAGTGCATCCTTTAAATGTTCTATAGTTAACAAAATATTGTCCCTATCCAGGGTATCAATATTCTCGGTCAGGGAATCCGACCATGCGACTCCAGCACTGCACATCCAGGCTGAGGCGATTGCTGGTCGCAGTATAACACCAGTATGTGTGTATATACTTTTTAGGATATTTTCCAGCCTTCTATCAGCTGGTTCTTTGAGGGTAGCCGTATCAGGAGACGGTAACGCTACTTGTTTTGATAAACGTGTGAGCGCCTTATCTACCCTAGGGGGTGTTTCCCAACGCGCCCTAACCTCTGGCGGGAAAGGATATAATGCTAATAATTTTTTAGAAATTAGCTGTTTTTTATCGGGGGAAACCCACGCTTTTTCACACACCTCATTTATTTCCTCTGACTCAGGAAAAAATATTGGTAGTTTTTTCTCTCCCCACATAATACCCTTCTTTGTGGTACTTGTAGTGTCAGAAAGGTTCAATGCCTCTTTCATTGCCGTGATCATGTAACGTGTGGCCCTACTGGACATTACGTTTGTCTCGTCACCGTCGACACTAGACTCAGTATCTGTGTCAGGGTCTGTGTCGACCCACTGAGGTAACGGGCGTTTTAGCGCCCCTGACGGTGTCTGAGACGCCTGGACAGGCACTAATTGATTTGCCGGCTGTCTCATGTCGTCAACAGTTTTTTGCAAATTGCTGACATTATCACTTAATTGTTTAAATACAATCATCCAGTCAGGTGTCGACTCCGTAGGGGGTGACATCACCAACACAGGCAACTGCTCCGCCTCCACATAATTTTCCTCCTCATACATGTCGACACACGCGTACCGACACACAGCACACACACCGGGAATGCTCTGATAGAGGACAGGACCCCACTTAGCCCTTTGGAGAGACAGAGGGAGAGTCTGCCAGCACACACCCAGCGCTATATATATATATACAGGGATAACCTTATATAAGTGTTATTCCCTTATAGCTGCTGTTATTATCGTTATTTGCTGCCAAAAATGCCCCCCCTTCTCTTTTTTACCCTGATTCTGAAGCAGGACTGCAGGGGAGAGTCAGGGAGCCGTCCTTCCAGCGGAGCTGTGAGGGAAAATGGCGCTTGTGTGCTGAGGAGATAGGCTCCGCCCCTTCACGACGTCCTTATCTCCCGCTTTTCTGTGTAAAATGGCAGGGGATTAAAATACATCCATATAGCCCAGGAGCTATATGTGATGTATTCTGTTTTGCCACCTAAGGTATTCCGTTATATTGCGTCTCAGGGCGCTCCCCCCCCAGCGCCCTGCACCCTCAGTGACCGGAGTGTGAAGTGTGCTGAGAGCAATGGCGCACAGCTGCGGTGCTGTGCGCTACCTTAGTCTGAAGACAGGATGTCTTCTGCCGCCGATTTCACCGGACCTCTTCGTCTCTTCTGGCTCTGTAAGGGGGACGGCGGCGCGGCTCCGGTGACCCATCCAGGCTGAACCTGTGATCGTCCCTCTGGAGCTAGTGTCCAGTAGCCTAAGAAACCCGATCCACTCTGCACTCAGGTGAGTCCGTTTCTTCTCCCCTTAGTCCCACGATGCAGTGAGCCTGTTGCCAGCAGGACTCACTGAAAATAAAAAAAACCTAACTAAACTTTTATTCTAAGCAGCTCAGGAGAGCCACCTAGATTGCACCCTTCTCGGCCGGGCACAAAAATCTAACTGAGGCTTGGAGGAGGGTCATAGGGGGAGGAGCCAGTGCACACCACCTGATCCTTAAGCTTTTATTTTGTGCCCTGTCTCCTGCGGAGCCGCTATTCCCCATGGTCCTTACGGAGTCCCAGCATCCACTAGGACGTCAGAGAAACATAAAATCATCCCAAATCAATCTTTACGGTCATGTCCAAACTCAAATGTAAATTTGCTGTGTAAAAATAAAGCGGTCCAGCATTTGTGGGCTACATGCAAAAGCAGCCAGTATGTACCCTGAATGCAAAAACAAATGTATTTGCCCCCTATGCAGCATGGATTGTTCAGGTGCACAGTTGCTTGCTCTTTATTTTAGGTTTGCTCCCAAATCAGCCCCATGACCTCATCAAGCAGGAAAACTTATGCACTGCTCCTCCAAATTATGTGTGTGTAATTGTCAGGTCAACTTCCTTATAACAAATATGCATAGATAGGCTTACCAGGGTTCACTACGATATGCCGGCGGTCGGGCTCCTGGCGACCAGCATACCGGCGCCGGGAGACCACCCCCTTACCATACTATCCCTAACTGGGCTGCTCATGAAGTACACAGGTTCGGTGTCTGATTCATATCAGGTGAAATGCAGGCTTGAAGTCAGCCAGCCACAGAACCTGTGTAATTATTGAGCGTCGCAGCTTAAACGGATAGTATGGCAAGCCTATGCACAGGCTATCTATGCAGTAAAGGCTAAACCCACATTTGACTCACTAGTTACAAAAAATATATGAAAAAATATCATACATAATTTTGAGAGAAATCCACTATAAAGCCACAGTGCATGTATTTGAGTAATATATAGTTTAACGTTATTTTACACATTTTACGGAGATAAAGTACCAGCCAATCAGCTCCTAACTGCCATGTTACAGGCTGGGTTTGAAAAATGACAGTTAGGAGCTGATTGGCTGGTACTTTATCTCCGTTGACTTTATCTCCATCCAAGGCTTAGTAAATAGACCCCAAAGTCTCCATGGTTGAGGAAAATAAAGTAGGTGACGCTTACTTGAGTTATTAAATATACAATGGAATTTGGCATACAGCTTATTAAAGCATTAATACAGCATAAATATTGACTAGAACTGCATAATTCTAACATACTAGTTAAACCACATTATAAAAAAATGAGAAAAAGTATCAAATAATTTATACAAAGGACAAACATTGCAGCACATTTTCTGTAAACCAAAGGTTTGCATATAGTATCTACTAAGCCGAGAATCCATCCTACTTAACACACACTGACAGTATTTTATCATGTTTACACATTTATAAACCTATCATAAAGCATATTATGGTGAAGAATACTACATAAATACTGGATTAATTTTTTTTCTGAAACATATTTGAAAAACCGAAACAAAACACTGCATTTCAGCTTTATGATGGGACGCAGCTGTATTGCAGTACATATTTCATAGCACAAGCCACTAGGGTTGCTTCCCTGGTCTACTTACAAAAGAAAGAATCATAAGATAAATCATTGGCTCCACCTGTGGATCTTTAAAAACGTGTCAGTGAGTAATTAGTACACCTGTGCACCTGATGAGTGAACTGGAACACGTGAACAATTTGGGGTCCGGAGGACAAGAGTTTGAGAACCACTGGTTTACTCCATCCAGTATGTCAAGACAGCTTGCGACAAAAAGGTGTAGCATGGTTGACTAAATAATCACCGGAAAACTGGAAAATCTAATTAGACTGTATATAATGGGATGATTAATACAGAAATGTCTGTAAATCACGGCTTTTACCCAGCATTTGAGTGCCAGGTCGTTTTGCTAGTCACTGCCTGACCCCCCTTTCACACAGACAAGCAAATTACCGGGTCAAGAATTTCTACCCGGTACTTTGCGAATCAACATAGGTATTTGTGTGTAAAAAAAGGTCATCCCAGATTTCCGACCCTGGTAAATTCCTGGGTCGAAGTTCAACCTAGGTTGACCCTTTCACACAGAAAAAGGACCCATGTTGATCCGCAAATTACCGGGTAGAACTTCTTCACCCGGTAATTTGACTTTCCGTGTGAAAGGAGCATACGTGAAATAGTTAAAGCAATACATGTAACAAATTAACTTTGGTTTTCAAACAATCTTTTCAAGTATTACTGCAATATTTTTACTCTGCTGTGTCAAAAAATAACAAATGATCTGCCATCCACCTAGGTACAGTTCGGTATGTCACTAGTGAGAATTGCAGTGTTATAACACACACAGGCAAAACCTTTATTTTATGTATGTTGCTATGAACTTACAAAGCTGCTGTTATAATCATACCTGTCAGTAGAAATTGTCATAATAGAAAAAACCCGATAGAGGTCTGAATAAAATAAACCATTAAAAATAGCATCCATAATTTTTAATGGACATTTTGTGAAAGGGTTTTTTTTGGGGGGGGGGTTTAAGAAATTCCCCACAAATGGCAGCAATGCTCCTGGTAATAACTGACACCTCCAGCTATCTAAAATGACTGCTTGTGAGTGTCTATAGCGGCTCCAAGAAAATTCCAGCTGAGCTGAAAGCCAGGGGTTCTCCTTTCTCAGCACAGCACTTTCATCTTTCCGTTCTATGAAATATGGCAGCTTCCACAAAAACATCTAAACAGATGAAAAAGCTAATATTTATGCAGGATGTTTCTTTTACACACAAAACTAAAATGGTCCGTATGAAGGCCTTGGATCTGTCTGACAAAATGTCATCTTTACTAGTCTTTCGAAAAACAAAACATAATATAGGATTGAAATCTAGAGCATATTAGGTGTGGCCCATATTTCTCGCAGTACATTGTTTAGCAGGTAGAAGACTTTGGTACAAACTGGAGAGCTGGAAATTGCTCTTCCGTTAGTAATACAGAACGCATTAGCAGTAAAGTACATGCTGTTAGTAGGTACAAAAGCAATGACCTTTCTTATTTAATAGCAATCCTCTGAAAGTATTGCAAACCATGAAACAGAATGTACTAGTGAGACCTTTCTCCACAATGTTTACTTCCACGTATTCATTCCTTATTGCTGTATGGGCAAAGGGGGTCATTCAGAGTTGATTGCTAGCGCATTTGTTCGCAGCGCAGCGATTAGGATAAAAAATGGCAGTTCTGCGCATGCATATGCGGCGCAATGCGCACGCACAACGTACGGGTACAACAAACTATTTATTTTCACACAGGGTCTAGCGATGCATTTCAGTCGCACTGGCTGGCGCAGAGTGATTGACATGAATTGGGCGTTTCTGGCTGTCAACTGACCGTTTTCAGAGAGTGTTCAAAAAAACGCATGCGTGCCAGGAAAATGCAGGCGTGGCTAGGCGAACGCAAGGGCGGGTTTGTGACGTCAAATCCGGAACTGAATGGTCTGAAGTGATTGCAAGCGCTGAGTAGGTTTTGAGCTACTCTGAAACTGCACAAGAAATTTTTGCTGGCGCTCTGCGATCCATTCATTCGCACTTCTGCTAAGCTAAAATACACTCCCAGTGGGCGGCGGCATAGCATTTGCATGGCTGCTAAAAACTGCTAGCGAGCGATCAACTCGGAATGACCCCCAAGGATAGAGGAGGAGGAGACCAAGCATGCCGAACAATTCCCAGTTTCCACAGAGAGCAATGTGAATGTAAGACTTGTATCTTTCAAGAGCATATTTATCCTTCAGCTGGGTACAAATACTTGCAGCATGGGTGACAAAACCAAGGCTACATTTTTCCAAAAACACACAATTCCGCTATTAACCTGTTCAGTACTATAAACTAGTGGATCTGTTTTGTACACACAGTGGGGGTCATTCCGAGTTGTTCGCAACGGAGCGATTAAGGCGAAAATGCACATGCGCATGGTACGCTAAGTATTTTAGCTCAAAACTTAGTAGATTTACTCACATCCGAACAAAGAATTTCCATCGTTGAAGTGATCGGAGTGTGATTGACAGGAAGTGGGTGTTTCTGGGCGGAAACTGGCCGTTTTCTGGGAGTGTGCTAAAAAACGCAGGCGTGCCAGGATAAAACGCGGTAGTGTCTGCAGAAACGGGGGAGTGGCTGGCCGAACGCAGGGCGTGTTTGTGACGTCAAACCAGGAACGAAACGGGCTGAGCTGATCGCAGTGTAGGAGTAGGTCTCGAGCTACTCAGAAACTGCTAAGAATTTTCTATTCGCAATTCTGCTAATCTTTCGTTCGCAATTCTGCTAAGCTAAGATACACTCCCAGAGGGCGGCGGCCTAGCGTGTGCAATGCTGCTAAAATCTGCTAGCGAGCGAACAACCCGGAATGACCCCCAGTATGTGTAGTTTAACAGCTGAAGGGTCCCTTCCCTGCAGGTCTATAATGTGCTTTAACCACTCACCTAGGGGATGGTAATGACTCTCCATGTTCAACACTATGGGAAATTCATGTGGATTAATACTACTGATGAGCGGTCTTGAATTAATTACTGTAGGTAAGCACATAACATCAAAGATCACAAAACTTTTTTAATACAGCAAAACTATAACCAATATTTATTTTAACTATTTAAACCACACCCACCACTGTTTCTTAAAGTTTTGATGTATTTCAGTTTATAGGAAAATAATCATTTATTCATGAGGAAGCAGAATTGAAAGCTTTCTGCCAGGATATTGGTGCCATTAAGAGCACACTGTACATGGTAGTGATGACATAAGGAAAGCCTTATATGGGTTTATAGTAAATGTACTGTCTGTGAGACTAAAATTAGCAGGAACTGCAAAGCAACAATAGATTTTATTCTTTACGATCTTCTACCTGACAAATTTAATACATCCAATAGGAGGTTATCAGCAACTGTATTTTTAATAAAATAAGGAATTTTATTAATTCCGTTTTGTTTTTAAACTGTTATCACACATTCATATAACAGAATCCCAAAAAGATGGCACAATTTACAAATAGATTGACTTCATTTCTAATCTATCTGAATTGCACTATTCTCTACAAAAAGCCTTTTCTATAAGTGCTCCCAGCATAATCAATATTTGAGCATTACAGGCAAAAATCTATATTATGCCCTCGCTACATTGGAGCACATAGGGCAAATGCGATAACGTGGAATAGCGTATGTAGAAATATGGAGGAAAAGAAATCATAACGTAAAAGCATTTGAAATTATAAAAAATAAGAATTTACTCACCGGTAATTCTATTTCTCGTAGTCCGTAGTGGATGCTGGGAACTCCGTAAGGACCATGGAGAATAGCGGGCTCCGAAGGAGGCTGGGCACTCTAGAAAGATTTAGGACTACCTGGTGTGCACTGGCTCCTCCCACCATGACCCTCCTCCAAGCCTCAGTTAGGACACTGTGCCCGGACGAGCTGACATAATAAGGAAGGATTTAGAATCCCGGGTAAGACTCTTACCAGCCACACCAATCACACCGTACAACTCGTGATACTATATCCAGTTTGACAGTATGAAAAACAACTGAGCCTCTCAACAGATGGCTCAACAATAACCCTTTAGTTAACAATAACTATTTACAAGTATTGCAGACAATTCCGCACTTGGGATGGGCGCCTAGCATCCACTACGGACTACGAGAAATAGAATTACCGGTGAGTAAATTCTTATTTTCTCTGACGTCCTAGTGGATGCTGGGAACTCCGTAATGACCATGGGGATTATACCAAAGCTCCCAAACGGGCGGGAGAGTGCGGATGACTCTGTAGCACCGAATGAGAGAACTCCAGGTCCTCCTCAGCCAGGGTATCAAATTTGTAGAATTTTGCAAACGTGTTTGCCCCTGACCAAGTAGCTGCTCGGCAAAGTTGTAAAGCCGAGACCCCTCGGGCAGCCGCTTAAGATGAGCCCACCTTCCTTGTGGAATGGGCATTTACAGATTTTGGCTGTGGTATGCCTGCCACAGAATGTGCAAGCTGAATTGTACTACAAATCCAGCGAGCAATAGACTGCTTAGAAGCAGGAGCACCCAGCTTGTTGGGTGCATACAGGATAAACAGCGAGTCAGATTTTCTGACTCCAGCCGTCCTGGAAACATATATTTTCAGGGCCCTGACAACGTCTAGCAACTTGGAGTCCTCCAATTCACTAGTAGCCGCCGGCACCACAATAGGCTGGTTCAGGTGAAATGCTGACACCACCTTAGGGAGAAATTGGGGACGAGTCCTCAACTCTGCCCTATCCATATGGAAAATCAGATAAGGGCTTTTACATGATAAAGCCGCCAATTCTGACACTCGCCTGGCTGAAGCCAAGGCTAATAACATGACCACTTTCCACGTGAGATATTTCAGATCCACGGTTTTTAGTGGCTCAAACCAATGTGATTTTAAGAAACTCAACATCACGTTGAGATCCCAAGGTGCCACAGGAGGCACAAATGGGGGCTGAATATGCAGCACTCCTTTCACAAATGTCTGAACTTCAGGTACTGAAGCTAGTTCTTTTTGAAAGAAAATCGACAGAGCCGAGATCTGTACTTTAATGGAGCCTAGTTTTAGGCCCATATCCACTCCTGCTTGCAGGAAATGCAGAAATCGACCTAGTTGAAATTCCTCTGTTGGGGCCTTATTGGCCTCGCACCATGCAACATATTTCCGCCATATGCGGTGATAATGCGTTGCCGTAACATCTTTCCATCTTTCGTGGCCTTAATAAGCGTAGGAATGACTTCTTCCGGAATACCCTTTTCCTTTAGGATCCGGTGTTCAACCGCCATGCCGTCAAACGCAGCCGCAGTAAGTCTTGGAACAGACAGGGCCCATGCTGTAACAGGTCCTGTCTGAGCGGTAGAGGCCACGGGTCCTCTGAGAGCATCTCTTGAAGTTCCGGGTACCACGCTCGTCTTGGCCAATCCGGAACCACGAGAATTGTGTTTACTCCTCGCTTTCTTATTATTCTCAATACCTTTGGAATGAGAGGCAGAGGAGGGAACACATAAACCGACTGGTACACCCACGGTGTCACTAGAGCGTCCACAGCTATCGCCTGAGGGTCCCTTGACCTGGCGCAATATCTTTTTTAATTTTTGTTGAGACGGGACGCCATCATGTCCACCTGTGGTTTTTCCCAACGGTTTACCAGCATCTGGAAGACTTCTGGGTGAAGTCCCCACTCTCCCGGGTGGAGGTCGTGTCTGCTGAGGAAGTCTGCTTCCCAGTTGTCCACTCCCGGAATGAACACTGCTGACAGTGCTAGTACATGATTCTCCGCCCATCGGAGAATTCTTGTGGCTTCTGCCATCGCCATCCTGCTTCTTGTGCCGCCCTGTCGATTTACATGGGCGACTGCCGTGTTGTTGTCTGACTGGATCAGCACCGGCTGGTGTAGGAGCAGGGATCTTGCTTGACTTAGGGCATTGTAGATGGCCCTTAGTTCCAGAATATTTATGTGAAGGGAAGTCTCCTGACTCGACCATAGTCCTTGGAAGTTTCTTCCCTGTATGACTGCCCCCCAGCCTCGAAGGCTGGCATCCGTGGTCACCAGGACCCAGTCCTGTATGCCGAACCTGCGGCCCTCTAGAAGATGGGCACTCTGCAGCCACCACAGTAGAGACACCCTGGTTCTTGGAGACAGGGTTATTAAGCGATGCATCTGAAGATGCGATCCGGACCACTGGTCCAACAGGTCCCACTGAAAGATTCTGGCATGGAACCTGCCGAAGGGAATTGCTTCGTAAGAAGCCACCATCTTTCCCAGGACCCGTGTGCAGCGATGCACTGATACCTGTTTTGGTTTCAGGAGGTCTCTGACTAGAGATGACAACTCCCTGGCTTTCTCCTCCGGGAGAAACACTTTCTTCTGGACTGTATCCAGAATCATACCCAGGTACAGTAGCCGTGTCGTCGGAACCAGCTGCGACTTTGGGATATTCAGAATCCAGCCGTGCTGGTGCAGCACCTCCTGAGATAGTGCTACTCCCACCAACAACTGTTCCTTGGACCTCGCTTTTATTAGGAGATCGTCCAAGTACGGGATAATTAAAACTCCCTTTTTTCGAAGGAGTATCATCATTTCCGCCATAACCTTGGTAAATACCCTCGGTGCCGTGGACAGGCCAAACGGCAGCGTCTGGAATTGGTAATGGCAATCCTGTACCACAAATCTGAGGTACTCCTGGTGAGGATGGTAAATGGGGACATGCAAGTAAGCATCCTTGATGTCCAGGGATACCATGTAATCCCCCTCGTCCAGGCTTGCAATAACCGCCCTGAGCGATTCCATCTTGAACTTGAATTTTTTTATGTACGTGTTCAAGGATTTTAAATTTAAAATGGGTCTCACCGAACCGTCCGGTTTCGGTACCACAAATAGTGTGGAATAATAACCCCGGCCTTGTTGAAGTAGGGGTACCTTGATTATCACCTGCTGGGAATACAGCTTGTGAATTGCCGCTAGCACCGCCTCCCTGTCTGAGGGAGCAATCGGCAAGGCAGATTTTAGGAACCGGTGGGGTGGGGACGCCTCGAATTCCAGTTTGTACCCCTGAGATACTATTTGCAGGATCCAGGGATCCACCTGTGAGCGAGCCCACTGATCGCTGAAATTCTTGAAGCGACCCCCCACCGTACCTGGCTCCGCCTGTGGAGCCCCACCGTCATGCGGCGGACTTGGAAGAAGAAGCGGGGGAGGACTTTTGCTCCTGGGAACCTGCTGTTTGTTGCAGCCTTTTTCCCCTACCTCTGCCTCTGGACAGAAAGGACCCGCCTTTTCCACGCCTGTTTTTCTGGGTCCGAAAGGACTGAACCTAATAAAACGGCGCCTTCTTAGGCTGTGAGGGGACATGGGGTAAAAATGCTGACTTCCCAGACGTTGCTGTGGAAACTAGGTCCGAGAGACCATCCCCAAATAATTCCTCACCCTTATATGGCAACACTTCCATGTGCTTTTTAGAATCTGCATCTCCTGTCCACTGGCGAGTCCATAAGCCTCTCCTAGCAGAAATGGACAATGCACTTACTTTAGATGCCAGTCGGCAGATTTCCCTCTGTGCATCTCTCATATATAAGACTGAGTCTTTTATATGGTCTATGGTTAACAGGATCGTGTCTCTGTCTAATGTGTCAATATTTTCTGACAGTTTATCTGACCACGCAGCGGCAGCACTGCACATCCAAGCTGACGCAATAGCTGGCCTAAGTATAATGCCTGAGTGTGTATATACAGACTTCAGGATCGCCTCCTGCTTTCTATCAGCAGGTTCCTTGAGGGCGGCCGTATCCGGAGACGGTAGTGCCACCTTTTTAGACAAACGTGTGAGCGCTTTATCCACCCTGGGGGGTGTTTCCCAACGTGACCTATCCTCTGGCGGGAAAGGGAACGCCATTAGTACCTTCTTAGGAATTACCAATTTTTTATCAGGGAAAGCCCACGCTTCTTCACACACTTCATCTTGCGGTAGCGGGCGTTTTAGAGCCCCTGACGACCCATGCGACGCCTGGGCAGGCACGAGCTGAGAAGTCGGCTGTCCCACATTTGGCATGTCGTCAATTTTCTTATGTAAGGAGTCTATACGTGCACTCATTACTTTCCATAAGCTCATCCACTCAGGTGTCTGCCCCGCAGGGGGTGACATCCCTTCTAAAGGCATCTGCTCCGCCTCCACATCATTATCCTCATCAAACATGTCGACACAGCCGTACCGACACCGCACACACACAAGGAATGCCCTGAATGAGGACAGGACCCACAAAAGCCCTTTGGGGGGACAGAGTGAGAGTATGCCAGCACACACCAGAGCGCCATATAATGCAGGGACTAACTGAGTTATGTCCCCTATAGCTGCTTTTTCTATATATTATATACTGCGCCTAAATTTAGTGCCCCCCCTCTCTGTTTTTACCCTGTTCTGTAGTGTAGACTGCAGGGGAGAGCCAGGGAGCTTCCTTCCAGCGGATCTGTGAAGGAGAAATGGCGCCAGTGTGCTGTGAGAGATAGCTCCGCCCCTTTTCCGCGGACTATTCTCCCGCTTTTTTCCATATTCTGGCAGGGGTATTTTCCACATATATAGCCTCTGGGACTATATATTGTGGAATTTTTGCCAGCCAAGGTGTTATTATTGCTTCTCAGGGCGCCCCCCCCCCCAGCGCCCTGCACCCTCAGTGACCGGAGTATGAAGTGTGTATTCGGAGCAATGGTGCACAGCTGCAGTGCTGTGCGCTACCTTGGTGAAGACTGATGTCTTCTGCCGCCGTTTTTCCGGACCTCTTCTTGCTTCTGGCTCTGTAAGGGGGACGGCGGCGCGGCTCCGGGACCGAACACCAAGGACTGGGCCTGCGGTCGATCCCTCTGGAGCTAATGGTGTCCAGTAGCCTAAGAAGCCCAATCCGGCTGCAAGCAGGCGAGTTCGCTTCTTCTCCCCTTAGTCCCTCGCTGCTGTGAGCCTGTTGCCAGCAGGTCTCACTGAAAATAAAAAACCTAAATCTATACTTTCTTTCTAAGGGCTCAGGAGAGCCCCTAGTGTGCATCCAACCTCGGCCGGGCACAAAATCTAACTGAGGCTTGGAGGAGGGTCATGGTGGGAGGAGCCAGTGCACACCAGGTAGTCATAAATCTTTCTAGAGTGCCCAGCCTCCTTCGGAGCCCGCTATTCCCCATGGTCCTTACGGAGTTCCCAGCATCCACTAGGACGTCAGAGAAATGTGTGTAACTTGTAACGTGTGTAACTTGTAACGTGCGTAACTTGTAACGTGCGTAACTTGGAAAAATAACATAAAAATAAAGTTTAGGCTTTAAAATGTCCATGATCACCAGATGTAAGTTTCTAGAGAACATAGTGCACTGCACACAGTCAAGCACTGGAGAAGTTTCAACCTCACCATATTTTGTCATATTCTGGAATCCAAATAAATAATTTAACTTATCAACTCTACAGAGAAAGAAAGATGACAATGGCATCTGGGAATTACAATACTGTATTATTGAAATTATATCTATGGATATTTTGCAACTAGGGACCTTGATGTTCCCTCTCACTGTAGTTAGAACGGCTTCCATTTGGAGCAAGGAAGCAATTCCCGAGTTATCAACTAAAATGCATTCATTATAACAAAAATAAGAAGACAGATGAAAAATAGAGAGAATTAAAGATAGGGAATTTTAAGAATATAATATGTCAGTATTGTGGACCAGGTCACTAGCTACTGTGTGGAGATTTTTTTCCATTCTCTTCTCCTACTCTCTGCCCCTGTGTCTCCCATAACCCCATCCTTACCCTTTCCTACCATCTCCTCTATGTTCTTCCCCGTTCCAAAGTGTCCCAACCCAGTTTTTTACCTTATTCTCCCATCTCCTCCTGGTTCTTACCACTCTTCTTCACATGGTGTCTTCTCTGTTAAAGTGTGCCCCAGACAGCTGTGCGAGAGGAGAGACTGTGGTGCCCGAGCAACCAGTGAGAGTTGTGAGACGCAGGAGGGGTCAGGGCCTCCCTGCAGCTCTCACTAAGGGGAAATGTATTAAGCCTTAGAGAAAGATAAAGTGGAAAGACATATAGTACCAACCAATTATCTTCTGTCATTTTATAGGCTGCATTTGAAAAATGACAGGAGTTGATTGGTTGGTCCTTTTTTCTCTCTCCACGGCTTGATACAGCTCCACTTGAGTCTGCGCTAGATACATGCCACACTTAAATAATAGTACTGGGAAGATGGAGACACACCACACTGGTGTTATACCGAAAATATCTCCTAGTATTTAGTGAAAGGCCCTACCAAAGACATAATAGGACTCAAACAAAAAAAAAAGAGAACAAGGGTGATAATACAGTGCACTAAACTATAGATTATTGAACAGTATTATCAGCCTTGTTATCTTCTCCAGCATTATATAATAGATGAGAAGGTGGAATTAGGGGCAATAAAGTATACTTTGTCCATCAGGATGCTTGGGACATGAAGGGAAACAGATTATGGGCTCTATATGTATATCAAACTTTCTAAGCTCTATCTCCTGCAGAGGAAGGGTGCATTCCTATTTACTAAGGGCTGTAAAAAATGATTAAACTTTTTTCATAAAAGAAAATGTCTTTTTTTTTAATGGAATCAAGAACTGGAATCCTAAGGGGTATATACAATTCAAGTCGATCCCTTCCGACAAGCATTATCGGAAAGGATTCAACAAAGCACTATTCAATGAACGGCCAAATCTTACTGTCGGATCTGGCCGTTCCCGACAACTATCACATGTCCCTATGCCGCTCATACCCCGTGCTGTCCTACGGGCGGGACCTCTAATTCAGACCGCAGGTGCCCCGTCCATGCTGTTGCTGTCACTGACCCACTCCTCTCAGCTCGTCATCAGCCGTCCCCGTGTGTGAGATCACAGGGAGGGGATGGAGGGAGCATCAGATCCCCGCACTCAGCCACACAGCCCAGTGTTGGCCGGGGATCGCTGCCGGGAGAGAGGAGCCTGGTCGGGGGGGACGTCCGTCTATAGAGGTACTAGCCTATGTGCCCTGCTGCCTCTATAGCCCGCGGTCTCTTCCTCCTAATCCTCCCCTGTCCCCACACCCCTCAAAACATGTCCCATCCCCCTTCAGACATGTCACCGCTTCCCCGTCTCATCTCCTCAATACGACTTTTTTTAAAGTCGGATTGAGATTGTCTGAAACTGGGCCAAAACCTGTCGGATTTGGCGGCATTTTTTACAAAAGCACGTGGATCCGTGGCTATTTCGATGATCCACGTGTTTTCCGACAAATGACTTGTCGGAAAAAAACAGCCGGCATTGAATAGGTCGGAACCCCTTCCGACCTAAACCTGATGGAAACTGTCGTCTTTCCGACTTGAAATTAATATACACCTAACCACTAGGGATTCTGGTGCAGTCCAGGATTGACCAGTGATCAGCAAGACTCCTCTTACTGCTGCTGGCAGAGAGTATTGGAAGGGTTCCGAGTATCATCCAGCTGCACCAGTAAAATTTTAATGGGCCATTGTGTTTAGAACAATAAAATGATTGCTGCAATACAAAATATTACGTATTGCCTAGTATGTATAAATAGACCCCTAGAAAACAAAGTGTTATTTATCAGACCCACATGGAAGGACAAAACACACCTCTCAATGAAATACATATAATATAAGCAAACACTATTTACATCTTGGAGTACAACAGAAACAATGGAATACATTTCTAGAGATTTTCTGTGAAACTGTTACAATTTATGTAGTATTTAAAATTAAAAAAAAAAAAACCTTCTGCTATGGTATTCTCATCCCTGGGTGAACGTCTAAAAAGCCTCTGGTAGGGCTCTTCGCAGATCCTGAACTGTGTCAGCATTTATTATTACTAGTTATTTACATAACGCACACATATTCTGCAGAAGTTTACAGAGTATATTTTCATACCCTCCAACGTGACCACCCATTCCATTAGGTACAAAATGCTCTGTTCCTGGACTTCCTTGCCAGTGGCAGTTACAAAGGTGGGGCTGCAGCACAGTCCAAAATTCAGCTAGGGGAGCCACACCAACTGCCACCCCAAACACTGACAGACATCACCAGCCAGGACTCAATGGCAGTTGGTGTGGCTCCCCTATTTAAATTTTGGACTGTGGTGCAGCCCAGCCTCTGTTATTGCCACTGGTCAAGAAGTCCTGGAACAGAGCATTTTGTACCTAATGGAATGGGTCATGTTGGAAGGTATGTATTTTGCCATTCACATCAGGCCTTGCCACAGTGGAGATTACAATCTATATTCCCTACTGCATGTCACATACACATTAGAGTTCATTTTTGTTAGGCGCTAATAAGACCTAACTGTATATTTTTGGATTGTGGGAAGAAACCTGAATACTTGAAGGAAATGGGAATAGAACCCATGACCTCAGTGCTGTGAGACAGTAATGTTAACCATCACACCATCTTTACTGCCCATCTGTAGAGAACATAAGCGAATAGGAGAGCCCACATGTGCACACTTTACTGAGACACTTGTCTTCAGACAGGGCATGTGTGAGGTCACCAGTACTGCACACTTGCGAAGCAGAAATCATACATGTGCAGTACCACTTTTGACCAGGATCGCAAATGGGTAAGTACAGCATAATGCTATCATGGAATGACCTTAAGCTTTATCTGCTTACTGCAGTATATTGTATTGTCAACTAGTTGAAACAAACTTAAGACAAAACAGGGAGATCGCAGAGGCAATCTTAAAGTTTCCAGTAGTATCCGGCTACTTAAGTAACCTGAAGCTGTGAGAAATAATTTCATCACTGATAAAAGGCTTTGCACAGCTTTTTACATAAAGCCCAATATGGTAAGATGCAAATAAAATCAGCTACAGTATGGGGTTTGCAACATGTGGAACAGCTCTGGGTTACAAACCCACAGCTATTTACTAAAACTGCTTTTTCTTCGCGTGGTAAACAGTTAAAGCACACTTACCCATTGATTTTGTGTAAAATGCAAAAACAATGGGTTTTTCCCGCACATCAAACACCAGAGGCTGCCTATTAGCTCCTGAAGCTGTGAGGAGAAAATCCCCTCTGTGGCTTAATGTGTGGAGTAATCGCACTGACTGCATCGGCCTGCATGGCTAATTGCTAATTGGATTTCCCTTTAAATGTATTCAGATATATTAATGCACACTAAAACTTTGTGCACAATTGTATTAGAGGATTTGAATTTGCAAAGCTCATTTATTTACTTCTACTCATAATATAAAGGATGACCTAACAAGGCAGTAGGACCAGCCATTAGGACGTATACTATGAAAATCATTCCTGTTAATGTGAGGTACTATTCAAGTAAGCTAAAGTATTTTAAGATTACACATTCATTTTTAATAAACAATTTCTTAGCATAAATCAAAGTACCTATTTACCATAATTTAAAACCTGCTGACAATAGTAATAGTCTACTGAAATATGGCTGTTTTTATCCTGTCAAAACATTAGAAACAATTAAGATTTACTGTAACTAAGCTCTTAAGGCTGCAGAAGCTGTGTGTTAAAGTCTGAAGTCATACACTGGCATTTCTGATAGTGAAATGGAAGCAAATATGATAAAATAAGCAAACAGACTTCCTGTGAAATTAGATAGGAAACCTCAATTCCCATCACAGCCCTTTACAGCGGTTACAAGTGGCTCCTTCAAAGTGCTGATAAGACTTCATTCAGCATTAAAGTGATTTGTATGCGTTTCAAACTGGAATTCTGACAGAACTCTAAATAAGCCTGGGATCACTGCCGGTTCTACCCAATCACTAAGTAACACAAAACATATACGTACATTGCTACCTAATGCCATTTGGTGAATACCGCAGCGTGTTTCAAGTGGCTTTCTATGCATTTATATGATTGTTCGAACAACAGATCACACTTAATAAGTCAGATGGATATCAATCCCCAAGTCAGGGTTGGGCAGAATTAATGCTAAAAGGAAATGCTGTTAGTGTAGTCTGTTATTTTGTGAGGATAGTGCCTATTCGCTGTAACGAGGGTGCTGTTATGGGAAGTCTTGAAGAGTTTTTTTGTCTATTGGTTTTTGGCAAGAAATAATGGCAGTCCAGTGGCCATCCTTCTGCAGTATGGTGGTGCTTTCCTTATTACTACACAGTGTAGGCTGATTTCTCCCTGCTGTGGTCAGCTCAGTTTTACTTGCCTTTGAAAAAGGAATGGTTGGCTTTGCAAGCTGTGGTTGTCATTGTTGCAAAGACAAATGGTCACTGAAAAGCTGGCTGGTGATTATATTCTTTTGTTCCGCCACCAAACTTTTATCTTATACCAGCTGAAGTACCCAGCATTGCCAGGGTTTAAATTTATTACAATGGGTTGGATGTAACGGTCAACATTTAAAAATGTAATTAGCAGCTTAGGAGCTTTTCCAATACAACCATGAGGTAGAAGCCCAGTGGCTTTTTTTTGTGAGGGGGGTGGAATGGGTGCGTCGCCGGTATCCCTAATACCCAGCCTACCTTTATTTTCAGTTTTATAATAACTTTTGCATTGTGAGATGTGTTTGTTAGTTATGCTTAGTTCCCCTGTACTTGTCCTATATTGTCTCCAACTATAAAGGCCCATATAGACGGGCCGATGCAGGAGAGATGTGTGGTTCGCTCAGTACACATCTCTCCCGCCGCTCAGCACAGTGCGATCTGTGCTGAGCGTGCGGGGGGAGACGGGGGGGCTTCTCACTTCACCCAGCGGGTGAAGTGAGCGACCCACTAGATTGGTCTGCATGCAGGCCAGTCTAGCACCAGCGATAGCGATGTGTGGGGCTGCGCATCGCTATCACTGTTAGGGCTACACACTGAGCGATCTTGCTGAAAATCTAAGCAATCTAGTCAGATTGCTTAGATTATCGCTGTGTGTGTACCCCCTTTAAGTCACTGTTTTCCTGTTTTGATTATGTGCATATATATAAAGGTTGTTAATAATAATAATAATAATAGTAATAATAATAATCGGTTTTCTTGATCTTAGTGTTGTAATATGAACCTGTTCTGGGTTACATGCGTTTGTGTGGTTCAACAACCTCTGAATTACAGGGTACCCAAGTATGGGGTATGGTGTTTAGATTAATGAAAATTATGTAATCATTCAATGCAATTCAATACAGATATATTCTAGATTTTGTGAAGTGAATGATTTTCAATATATAAATATCAAAATGACCTGTCTAGAATAATTTCAAGGTGTTTCAGAAGGAGGTTCAAATATTCAAAATCAAACCATTTGGTTTATCCATAAAAATAGTGTTGATTGTTTGCAATGATGGAGCTGGATTACTTCTAATAAAAATGTATATTTAAGTCATCGCCACATTTAAAGGAAGCTTAAACACAATTCTTACATTTTGCACCACACACATTTAGAATCGCAGCACTAACCCTTTTTTACAATGGCTAACAGCAGTCAGTTTCTCCTAATAAAGGTTAACCACAAAATTGTAATCCAGCTGCAACAATTATTGCTGGTAACAGTTACAAGTGGAACAGTGATTGCAGTAAAAAGATTCCAGAATTAACAGCGAGCAACACTGTAGTGTTCTTTCATTCTTAAAACTGAATGCCTAAGCTTTCACATATCACCACAATGGGCTTACAGTGTGGTATTTTTTTCTATTTACAAATGATGACAAAGGTTAAATATATACAAATCTTTCCGATGATACATAACCAATTCTTTCTTTAAAGCACGTGCATCATTTCACAAAGCTTTAAAAACAAACAGAAAAAAAAAACTAAATTCACTAGTGTACACATACTTTAAGTAAACAAGGACATTCTCTGTAAGGATTTTATACATTTACTTGCTGTGCTGCAGGGCACAGACACAAGAGTGAATGCTTTAAGAGGGAGAGTAACAGAGACAGCTCAGTTAGAATTAATTTAAGAAGGCAGCTACGTGCTTAACGTTCCTTAATTCAAACACAGCAAGGAGTGGGACAAGCTTTGTATCAGGCCATAATTGTAATAACAGGTCAACATTCTGGCATACACGTTTGACAGCCATAATAATCCATGTGTTGACAGAATAACCTACAATAAACTGTAAAACTAAATACTGGCTTAAACCCATCTGTCAGAAGGGATATTTATAAACCTCCAGTAATTGAACACTAGTAAAAAAAAAAAAAAAAAAACTCTAAAAAACAAGTCTGTTATTACTGATAAACAATACAAAATATGAGCAATTCCATATACAAAAACCCAATAAGCCAATTTTACATTAACAAAAAGACAGTTCAGTATGTTTCTTTTTGTAAAATGCGTCATTTTATTGATTTCAACTTTGTGTCTATAGATTTTTAACTTATTTCATGTTATCTTTATGTTGGAAGCTTGACAGACCTGGTATAAAGAGCTGGATGCCACTGCATCATTAATCATTAGTATAGAAAACAGTCTGGAAATATTGTATGTTCTACTGTTAAAAAGTGAATTTTCCAGTGATATTTCCTAGGTGGGTTCCAATACTGAGACACTACACTTTCAGGCTTCTATTTTAACAGATGTGCAGGAGTATATTTTATAGAATGTAAAGTACTCTTTGGCATATTATTTCCTAAAACTTAATTGTGAAAAGGAACCATTACTTAGTGGAAAACCACACGTATTTGATGTTAAAATGCAAATATTTAAATAAAGTTCATGTCCGAACAAAAGTGGTTTTGTTACACGGAGTACCTCATTTTGCACCACTGCACCTATTTGCTCTGGTAAATGGAATGGTTAGACATCAACAAGGCAGCGTCTGTGGGTGTACAAACCTTTGCACCAACAGCACCTTATACCAAGCTCAAAAGTTGCACTCTATGGGCAGTATTCAATTAGTGCCGTTTTTTGACCAGTCAAAACAACTGCACTTTTTGCCCATTTTCAGGTCGAATTTACATTTGACCTACTCAATGTCCGTGCCGTTTTTTCAACTGGATGAAAAATCCGGCACTGGCGAAAACTACGTGTATCGGTGAATTTGCCGCTGATACATGCGTTTTGGTGGGCGTTTCCACCCATTTTTGGCGCAATTGTCAGCCATTACGATTAGACACAAAAAAACAAAAAAAGTGAAATGACATGGGCAAAAATGGATAAAAAAACGGGCAAAAATGGCCACAATTGAATACCCCGTGTCGAATTAGTGTTGTTTTTTCGACCAGTCGAAAAAAATGACACTTAATTGAATAGGAGAATTAATAATGTGAGCAGGGCTGAATGTCAGTTGTTGAAGGCAGCTTTTGAGAAGGCAACTTGAGACTGCCATGATGTTTATTTATCACTGTCCTCTTTGCCCTTTATCTTGCTTATTTTTATATCAACAGTATTAAATTCATTCAAGCTGGTATGAAGTGTATAGAAGAGGTTTAGCAAAGGGGAAAAACTTACATTCTACATCTGTGACAAACTGCCAGCAGCTTTAGTTATCAGTTACACTAGACTCACCATGCCACTAACAGAACCAATAAGGCAGAAATATCACGTGTACATAATTTATAGCAGCGTTCCAAAGTCCTACTAAACTACTGTGCAGAGAAAAAAAGGACACAGAACACATCTTATATCTACAGTATTTGAGAACAAAAAAAAAAACTGATTGAAAGAGAACAGAACTAGGGAACTCTTATTTGCATTCCTGGAAAAAGAGAATACTGTATTAAATCTAATAATAATAATAATAATAATAAGTTACTTTTACTATTAAAGAGTTTCTTTTTCATGCAGTAAGAAAATAGAAACAGCTGTAAAATATTCTCCAAATGGTATAAGGAAAAAAACAAAAGATAATTATAGGTTAAAAGATAAAAAAAAAAAAAAAAAAATGGTGTCATCAGGAAGACAGACAGCAAGCCCTGCACTAGGTGTCTGTAATTGGAAATAACACTACTCCAGCAGTCAGAGGGGCCAGTGGGAGATTAAGCGCACTTAGGTGAATAGCTAGATGAGTGCACAGAAAGCCTAAAAATGTCTCACTCTCTTCAATATCTGATCCTGATGTCTCTCTGAATGATCCTGGCAAGACAAACACAAACTACAGAGGACCCCAAGCATCTGTTACACATTTTCACAAACTGGGAGAAAATTTTAAACCACCAAGCACTTGTCAGTTAATGATGGTTGTAAAATAAAAAGTAAAACTGGAAGGTGGCGATGCCTGTGGGGATATTCTGTGTGCAGCAGAAAGCCTTCAGGAAAGCAGTTGTGTATCATTACAATTCTACTCGGCACACACGCAGCAGTCTAGTGCGTCGGGCTAAAAATTGGATTTGCAAAGAATCTTTAGAGTTTTTAGAAATACTGAATTTTCATCTCATCCAATGACCTTACACATACATGTGCATGCACAGATGTTAGAACTATTTGAACTGTTTTTCACATCTAACTTATACAGTATCCAATAAAAACCATCTAATAAAAGAATATAAAAGGCAGTGTGGTTATGCATAATCTTACCATATGGTTACTATGTAAGGTATAGCAAACAACAAGGAAAAAAAAAAAACAGAAGAATAATGAATAAGATCAGAAATACACTTAAAAAATGATTGGTTACTAATACCCCTTTCAGACCGCATTTGGCGAGCCATACATGGGTGCTCCCCGGGTGCAACCCACCAGAGCACCTTTCACACTGCTGATCCCAGCCCCGCATATTGGTGGGTTGGCGATATCAGTGGTGACGCATGTGGAGGCGGCACTTGGATGATCTCCAAATGCCGACCGTCCATACAGTGTGAATGGGAAACGGGTTGGATTGACCCGGCGACCCGTTAACACCGCACAGCAACCCGGGTTGAAGCCGTATTCAACCGTGGTCACTACCATAGTTGAAATACAGGGGCACTAAACCCAGGATATTTCCCGCGACACCTTTCACTCGTGCAATAACCAGGGTTACAAGCTGGCAGTCTGAAAGGGGTATAAGAGACAGCAGAATCTAAAGCTCTTATGTAATGTTAAAAACGTATCATTCACCGGTTTCCTGTATAGGTCTTTTTCTATAATTTGGAGAACCATGCATAAATAAATAAAAACATAATTCAAAATTACTTTTCCCATAACACTACCTCTAAACCGGCCAGTAACATATTTAGCAGAGCTGCTCCAATGACTGTGAAGGGAATTAGGTGTGCTTATTTGTGTGTGCATGACAATATTACCAAACCTTTGAGTTTTACTTCCTTTTATGTTTTTTTATATATTTCTGGAAAACTGGTATTTATTATTATTATTATTATTATTATTACCAGTTATTTATATAGCGCACACATATTTCGCAGCGCTTTACAGAGAATCTTTGGCCATTCACATCAGTCCCTGCCCCAGTGGAGCTTAAAGCAATCTATATTCCCTATCACATGTACATGCACACACATACACACTAGGGTTAATTTTGTAGGGAGCCAATTAACCTACCAGTATATTTTTGAATTGTGGGAGGAAACCGGAGTACCCGGAGGAAACCCACGCAAGTATGGAGAGAATATACAAACTCCACAGTTAGGGCCATGATGGGGATCGAACCCATGACCTCAGTGCTGTGAGGCAGTAATGCTAACCATTACACCATCCGTACTGCCCAGGTATCTGGATAAAAGCTTTTTTATCTGTATATGCTGTCATGAATTTCTATAATTGCTCTCAAACAATCCACTTTGTCCTTTAGCTAATATGTATATATACTCAATATACATACATATGGGAACCTGATTGCATAAAGTGTTGGAAAGCAGTAATGGGCCCTACACACTGGCCGATATTTTGAAAGATATGAACGATCTCGTTCATAAATGAACGAGATCTCGTTCATATCTTTCAGTGTGGAGACTTAAGCGATGAACGATGCGCGTCCCCGCGCTCGTTCATCGCTGGTCTCCTGTCGGCTGTGCATGCAGGCCAATATGGACGATCTCGTCCATATTTGCCTGCACGTCTATGGAGCCGGGTGACGGGGGGAGTGAAGAAGCTTCACTCCCCCCGTCACTGCCCCCCCCCGCCGCCGGGTCGCTCGTCGGCCGTATCGGCCGTCGGGCACCTCGGCCAGTGAGTAGGGCCCATTAGAGTCATGTATTATATACTGCGTGCTGGAATTAAAGATAGCTGTGTAATGATTGTCATTGTTGACAGTGATGAAAACTTAAGCACATGAGGAGCATAACATGGAGGAAAGAGTCACATTTGCTTACTTTAAGAATACAGTGAGTCATTCCATTAGAAGCTGCAAATGGTAATTCAGTAAATACTAGATGGGAAGGAAGAGTGGTAGCAGGGCTGTTTCTAGCCAATTTGGCTCCCAGTGCGAGATTTAAAAATGCGCCCCCCATGACATAAAAAAAATGTGCCCCCCCCCCCCCCACACACACACACCTAGATTAAAAAAAAAATTGTGCGCGCACCCGAAAAGGGGGCGTGGGCTCGTCTGAAAAGACTACCTCACACTCCAGTTTTTGACCCTGCTCCAACAGATCACGACCACCACAGGGAAAAAAAATTCTACCATATTAAGCCCCACACAGTAATGCCCCCTGCACCATATTATGTCACACACCGCAATGCCCTTGATACATTAAATCCCCACACTACGGCAGGCAAGAGTCCCCATTTCACACATTACGGCAGGTGTCCCCATTTTACACATTGAGAGAGAGAGAGAATACTTACAGAGGCGATTACCGCTCTTCGGCCCGCATCACCAGTCGCTCCTCGCGCTGGCCTTTCCCTCTTCCTAACTTGGATCCCCCTCTGTACTCTGCTCGGGGGGGGGGGGAGTTTTGTGTCGTGACGGGGTTGCGTAGTGACGTAACGACGCATCCACGTCATTCCGTGAAACTCCGCCCCCCGAGCGGGTTACTCTGGGAGAAATAGGAGGGGGAAGCAGGGAGCCACAGTTAGTGCCGCGGCGGGCGCCCAGTGCGGTTGCACCACTCGCCTGCCCCAAGAAACGGCCCTGAGTGGTAGGTGGAATAGTGAGATGAATTAAGCATCACATGCAATAGGATGCTACTGAAGGATGTAGTGTAAAAATTTTCCAGGTAATATGGGCCCTCATTCCGAGTTGTTCGCTCGCAAGCTGCTTTTAGCAGCTTTGCACACGCTAAGCCGCCGCCTACTGGGAGTGAATCTTAGCATAGTAAAATTGCGAACGAAAGATTAGCAGAATTGCGAATAGATACTTCTTAGCAGTTTCTGAGTAGCTCCACACTTACTCGGCAACTGCGATCAGTTCAGTCAGTTTCGTTCCTGGTTTGACGTCACAAACACTCCCAGCGTTCGCCCAGACACTCCCGCGTTTTTCCCAGAAACGGCAGCGTTTTTTCACACACACCCATAAAACGGCCAGTTTCCGCCCAGAAACACCCACTTCCTGTCAATCACATTACGATCACCAGAACAAAGAAAAAACCTCGTAATGCCGTGAGTAAAATTCCTAACTGCATAGCAAATTTACTTGGCGCAGTCGCAGTGCGAACATTGCGCATGCGCAATTAGCAGAAAATCGCTGCGATGCGAAGAAAATTACCGAGCGAACAACTCGGAATGACCACCATGGTTCAGATTAAAAACAAATGTAGGACAGAAAGGCTGATTCAATGAAGGGAGCAAAGCCAAAAAAAGCAACTAGGTAAAATCTTGTTGCACTGCAGGTGGGCAAATGTAAAATGTGCAGACACATTTAGGGCCTAATTCAGACCTGATTGCAGCATCAAATTTGTTAGCTAATGGGCAAAACCATGTGCATTGCAGGAGGGGCAGATATAACATGTGCAGAGAGTATATTTGGGTGGGATACTGGATGCTTTACTTTTACACTGCAATTTAGGTTTCAGTTTGAGCACACCCCACCCAAATCTAACTCTCTCTGCACATGTGATATCTGCCCCCCCCCCCCTGCCCCCCCCCGCAGTGCACATGGCTTTGACCAACTGCTAACAAATTTGCTGCTGCGATCAGGTCTGAATTAGGCCCTTAGTCCAAACTCAAAGCTAAATAATAGTGTATAAAAGCAACACCGTGCTGCATGCAAAGTCAGCCAAGATTTTAAATGCATGCAAAAAAAAAAATATTTTCACCCACTGTATTCTGAGGCAGCTCAAGGGGCAGACTGGCAGGGCTTTTGCCCAGGACGCCACTCAGGACACTATGGAGGACTGTGGAACTGTAAATTGAGAGTGGCCCAGGCCCTTCCCGGGAGACTCAGTGATGGCTGCTGTGTTACACGTGCCTGCCTCTAGTAAACCGTGCCAGTGGCTGCATGATCCCAAAATCTGAACATTTACACAGATGAGCCAGAAAACAGTGGAAAGTTGCATAATCTCCAGAAAGTTAAAGACAGGACAATGAAGAATAAGAAAGCCTGTAAGCAGAGTACAAAGCAGGAATGGGAAGAGGAAGTGAGAAGTTGAGTAGAAGGTTACTTTATCTTATTATTCTGCCCACTTCTTTTGTTTGCATGGAGCTGTAATGTCTGGATAACTCTCCCCCTCTGCTTGAAAGTAAACAGAAATAATGGTGCCCTCAGACAGGGGCAGGGTGGAAGATCCTTCAACAAATATGACTGAGCTGGTGAAAGCCGTACTGCAGGACTGCAATAAGGTGCTCAATGATCAATTCTGGGTTCTCTTCTCATTCAGGCAGTGCTAGCTGCTGCAGCGTTAGATGTAGCGACAATGGAAACTTTCGCCCGGGGCGCCACAAGGTGTGGAAACGGCCCTGATTGTAGGCCCTGGGAAAAGCAATGCACTAAAACAAAAATCACAAATTATCCTTTCTGCAGTCAGGTGCTGTCTGTCCACATGCATTCATAGAGTGAATGGCTGTCAGCACTCTGATTGGTGGATAGCTTTAGTCATTCACCAATCAGTATGTGAACAGCATTGCACTATCTGGCTGCAGCTTGAGAGACAGGCAGAGAATGTGCCTGGCTGCTCTGACTGTGTGTAATTCACAAAGTGTCTGGGCAGCATTCTATATCTGCCTCATGGGGCCCTGGCCAGCTGTGTGCCTATAAGACGGCCATGTGCGTAGTATTTAATGTGATCTGTTTACCTGTATCTCCCTGATTATACGGATTTCCAACCTTTTCTGGCCACACTCTGCAAACCAAGCGCAATCACAATATGCCAGGCTCTTTACAGCTGAGTACATACACATTACAATACGCAGGACCTGTGGTTGGTCTGAATGTCTTTTTGGGAAAGGGAAATTAGTCTAGAACCAGCCTTGCTTGAATAGCAACATGGTTTGTCCAGGTGCAAAGTTATTCCTCTGCTTTTATTTTGCTCCAAACTCTGAAAACAGACAAGGAGAGTCTTCAGATACTCCAAATGAAAGTAGTAGAGGAGAACAGGTTGCAGCAATGTAAATTACTTCAGAGCCTGCTGGGACTATGTAATTAAACTGATGTGAATTGTGTGAAACTTACATGTGGGGTCAGAAAGGTAGGAAGAAAACCAGGACAGAGATTAGTCACACAGACAAAAGAATGGAGAGACTGTGGAGGAGAGACTGGTCAACTGTCAAAAGCTACTTAAGGTTCATGGAGTATTAACAAAGAATAATGTCCTTTGGGCTTGGCAGTGAGCAAGTCATTAGTCAGATTAATAAGAACAATTTCAGTGGAATGTTGTGGTAGGAAACCAGATTGCAACTGGGTCAAGCAGGTCATTATCAGATAGGACGTGTCAAATGGTTATATGCCAGTCATTGTAGGAGGCAATAGCTTTTTATAAAAAAAAAAAAGTCATTTTACATTTTGCCATGTTAAATAAAATGGGTTTGTGCCATTAATGCTGGGCTTCCCCAGATCAAACCACTACATACGAAGTCCGTCCCCTTTTGAACCAAGCCTTCATTAAAGGATTTGTCTTTATGGGAGGACAATTTTCTATTTTCATCATATAATTTGGCATAAACACAAGTGTAAGGATAGGAGCACTAAACTCAATATACAGTATACTTTAGGTAATAAGATGCAGTAAGAATCCACCTAAACACAGATTTTATTAAGGATTTGTTCATGATCTACCTGTATTCTCTACTCGTGTATTTCATGGATAGAGTTGAAAATGAAAGAACAAATTAAACTACAGTACCCAGTACTGTACTCAAATGGTGAGAAAAAAAATAACTATTTCCCTTCTTACTGATGAGACAGTAGTTCATTTCAGATGAACGGTTATCCGTGGTAATCCCGGTAAAATACACAGTAGATCTTTTTTCCCAGTGCGTTTTTAATTAAGTTTTAGACTAATTTCCAATTTCCTTCATTTACCAGCTCAGTCTGTTCTCCCCTAGGGCACAGCAACCCTAATTAAGTCTATTGTAGTAACATTCCAATAAACTCAGAAATGAGCAAAAATATTGAGCTGCTTTGTTTGCCTGTCACTTAAAGGGCCACTCGCGGCTTAGGACAAATGAAACATCACATGCGTTGTACAGTTGCTTGACCTGTTTCATCTGCTACTTTGTTGGCTGACATTGCATTTTATCTTCTCTCAAAAACAAAATCAAAGTACCGCTGGCTCACACGGTGTTGGGTAACGTGAGTTTTACAAAAGCCAATACTCCTTTAGGAAGACTTACCCAAGCATATTGTAAACTATTTTTTCCGTCGTTATTTTCAGATTAATTTTATTTCTGTTTGTGAACAGGGTGGTTGGTCTTGTTATGGTTATTCACACATTTCTGGGGGGAGAATTCAATTGTTTTTTGGGCGGCGATAAGTAATACGCACCGGACAGAACTATGCAATTGTATGGCCAATCAGGTGTGACTGCATTACTTACTGCGCTTGTTGTGCCCAAATCCACCAGGTTAAACGCGTAAAAAGGGGCTAACCCCATGCAGCACCCAAACCACTGACTTTTAGCAGACTTCTGCTTGCCATCTCCGGAAGCTGAAATCATGCAGTCACATCCGATTGGTAAAGAATTGACTAGCTGCCATTGGGTGCCCAAACAGTTTACTCCCCCCCCACCCCAAAATCAATGTTTTCTATATTGGGTACTAACGTCCTTTTAATACAGTATGTTTGGGGTAAATGTAATAATCTATATGCATACATATTAGGTGACAAATATACCTAGAATGTATACAGCATAATCAAACATCACAGCTTAATCCCAAAAAGCAGCAACATGTCTTTTCTGTTATAAATCAATAAAATAGATTATATGTTGATGCTGATTAGACTGAGTGAAACACAACATTTCCAACTTCTTAATGAAATAGATGACTGAATGGAAATAAATGCTGCAGGGGAGAAATTTCACGTTACATGCCAAATACTGAATCAGCACAATCCACTTCTGTGCTTCACTTCTAGCATTCTTCAAGTTCTGAAGGCACGAAAGTGATGATGCTTGATAAATAACTTTCAGCTGGCTGCAGATCATCAAACAGCTTGGTAATTTTTGGAGCAGGATAATGAGCAAGTCACAGAATAATGTGGTCTATGCAAAGAAGCAATACAATTAGTGCCATGTCATTTACCTCCTGTTACATCTTAAGTAAATGTCACTGACACGCCCGTGCCTCTGGCAACTCATCACTGAGCCACTAAGGTATATTTAAATGCAAACATTTTTTTTTAAATGGTAAAGGTCCTTAAAGGTCATACTGTATGATAAGAGAGGTTTACATAACGCTCACAATATACATGTGCATTTATCAGGAGGTTATACACGTGTGCATGACTCAACCATCGATGGCTGCACCATCTGTGGATTCCTAATGATGGTTTAAAACCATCGTCCACCGATGGTACAGCTGCTGATGGCCATCACTACAGCATGTAATAAAAATTGCTATTTTTATGCTATACTTTATTTCAACAACAAAAAAAATGTACCTATATTTTCTTGCTCTAATTCAACCATAATAACCCCATCAATTTTAGAGTGGATTTGAAAAAATATTAGGTAAGTGGTTAAGGAACATAGCAGTATTCTCAAGTTACTGTATGTTGTAAAAAATAATTTCACTGAATATTTATGATTTATTGCAGGACTTCTTAAACCTGGGTACACACTTACCCAATCATCTAAGGATCCAACTCTAGCTCAGACTGTTTACACAATCCTGCTAGAGACCGGCTGCATATGCTATATCCATATACCTATGGCTTGTCCAATTTGGCTGCAGACCTTCAATCTGCATCTGCTGAAAGGATTGTATCACCGTACACCGTTTTTTTGTCCGACCTGCTGCCACTCACAGGGATGATTTTGGAGAAGAATTGGACAAAGCAGTCTCAGGAGCATACACATTTCTAAACTCATCTGGTTATTGGCGATCTAATCTCCTGATTTTTCAGCAAGTTTAAACATCTTTTGACAAGACAAGACAACCAAGATTGGACGAAACCAGAGGTTTTGTGAATGCACACAATCCATCATAGTTCGGATGGATTGGTTGAGAATTGAACAAGTGTGTACCCTGCATTGGATTGTAGACAGTTCCTGCAAGCTCCTTCCTTCTGAAATCTCAAGTCTGCAGTGCACTGTATGCACATACCTGTATCACCCTGAAGCGAAAAGGGGAAGGTTAGCAGTGCTGTTGATATTTACAGGCCTAACTATCAAATGGAGAAAAGCCCAATATACAGATGTATCCTTATCAGTTGTTGCTGCGGGAGGCAGTGTATCCCGGCGCTGCCACAATGTTTAGACTCCTGCAACCACCGGCTTCCCATTCATAGTTATGCATGCTCCGCCAGCTCCCCTATGCTGGTTTCTGTGTGCAGCTATGGATAGTGGGAGCATCACTGTCTGCTACCTTCGACGGCTCCCTCACCTACTGTATGAGTAGCGAAATTGTGCGTCCGTAAGCTACCAGTTACAATACGCGGTGATGCTCCACCCAAAGCATGTCGACAAAAGCAAAAGTTTTAAGATAAAAAAGCATTGGAATTTTTTTGCTAGTGAAAAATATAAAATCCACAACAAAGACAAAAAAATAATAACAACGTAGAGTTATTAATGGCACAGCTGGTCAAATTGTTCTGAACTCATTACCTGTGTAGGACTAAAATACTTGTCTGCTAGTGTGTGTGTGTGTGTGTGTGTGTGTGTGTGTGTGTGTGGTCATCAGATAAGGGACACTTTGCGCTTTCCAAACTAGTCATTCACATGTGTCCTCATACATCATGCTGCAGTTGCACCAAACAGCCCCTCTGGGCATGACAGGTCCTGGGAGACTCTGCTAGCACTGGGTGTCTTTTTTTTTGCCAAAAACGCATCTAAATGCACCTCAATGCAGCTAGGATTCACCGGAAGACTATGCTGATTAATTGGATCTGCGACACCTGTACAGTATATCTGTGTGCGACTGAGTCTCTGAATCTGTATACGAAGTGCTAAAAGGTAGCAGCCACACCTTTTTCCATACCAAAATCTGTTGTGCACTGTATATAGACTCCGTCACACACAGATATACAAGTGTAGCATATCAAATTAATCAGACGTGTCTCCTGGTGCACCCTGGTCATTTGCGATGCACAGAACCTGGCAGCATCTCATGGTGCGTGGCGTATTGAGGCCATATGTATGAGGACACATCTGTAAAGGGGGGTACACACGGAGAGATCCGTGTTTAAAATCTAAGCAATCTGACTAGATTGCTTAGATTTTGAGCACTGATCTGCCGTGTGTATGCCCCTCAGCGATAGCTATCGCCGGTGCTAGATTGAGCCTGCATGCAGGCTCAATCTAGCGGATCACTCACCATTGTGTGAAGTGAGCGCCCCTCCGTCCGTCTCCCCCTCGCTCAGCACATCACGCTCTGCTGAGCGGGGGAGAGATGTGTTAAGATCGCTCAGCACACATCTCTCCCGTCAGTACCCCCCTTAACAAGTGTGTATCTGCCTTTAGAGATAATAAAAAAAGGCATGTAACAGGACTTAATAATAATAAATTATTATTATTATTATTATTATTGTTGTTGTTCTTCACAAATCCTAATATTACAATTAAATATTAATAATAATGATAATAATAATAATAATAATAATAATAATGATAACTGGATATTTATTTTTTAGATTTAGAACTTTCGTTTAAAGACAAGCTTGCAAAGATGTTGTTTGGCATCTTGAAAGTATTTGAATATATGCCAATATTATCGCTATCATTTCATGTAAATGTCATAATCACCTGTGCCAGAGGAAAGAACACAGTGGGCGGGGTGCAATGGAGTCCAATTTCTCCCAACATGCAGGATGCCAGCCAAACTCTGACTTTTTTAAAGGTGTAGTCATTTACAAGCATGGTTTGGTCTTGTAAATGGTTGCCCCTTTTAAAAGTCTGCGTTCAGCCGGCATCCCGCACATCAGCCGAACTCTGTCTCCATTACATCCCGCCCCAGTTGTATTGTTTATACTTTATACTAGTGGTTCTCAAACTGTGTGCCTAGGCACCCTGGGGAGCCTTGGGACACTTGCAGGGGTGTTCCAAGACCAATTCAAATTATTTATGGTCAATGTAATAGGCAAAAAATGTATATAACACATGTAACTTTGACAGAGAAAATTGGCCTCTCAGTTCTGTGCCCCATAGAAGCTGCACTCCCTGCACCTATGGTAACCTACGCACTTGTGTAATTTTGTGTTTGTTAGGAGGAAAGGTGTAAAAAAAAAAAAAAAAATACCAGTCACATTTTATTTTCCAAAGAAGTGGAAAAGTTTAATCACATGAGTAATTTCGGAGGCATAGAGGCGAAGAAACGTAACTATTAGTTTCTATTGCACTACACGATGTGTGCGGTGCACACGGGCCCCTGGTCCTACCCGGGTTGGTCCGAGAAGTACCATGGTTAAAGAGCATTGTAAACAGGGAAAGCTGCATTGATGTCATCTCCAAGTGCCGGGGGAGGTATGCCACCGGCAATATCCCAGGTCCACCCTGTGATGTAAACGGGGTTCAAGCCACTGTAACACTACTTGAAACCCATGTATAGTGTCCCGGGCTGAACCAAGGATTTAGGTGTAAAAAGGGGTATAAAAATGTTTTTCTCCCAACTCAGTATCAGTCCCAAACTTTATCACAGATTTATCAATACTACCTCAAAATGCTGAGGCAATAAGAGGGACAAAATGATGGTTTCTTAAAAAAAAAAAAAAAAAAGTAAAAATAGCACACACATTATTTCTGTAGATATTATTGAACAAAAAAGAAATGCAACCCCAAAAGAGAAAGCACACATTAACTATAATAATTAAAATCTACAAGACAAGATAGAGTCAATAGTGAAATACCAAAAAATTAAATATGATAGCGATTACAGTTTAACTGCGGTCCTGAAAATGGATTTGCTCTAGTAGATAAGTCACAAATTCCAAATTTATATAAAATCATACTGTATGGATATGGAAGGGGAGGAGAGGCAAATATGTAGCTGTAACCCATCAGAAGTTTCCCACTTTCTCCAAATATATTTTAGAGAGGGAGAGGGAGACATCTTAACTCTGACTGATTTACGCCAGGAACTGGAGATAAAACATAAAAATCAGTATTTTATCATTATTATTACATGCTTAGTTCTACCCAATCTGTGTCACCCGTCTGTCTGCCACTCCCCTTCAGAATGTAAACTGTCTCGAGCAGGGCCCTCTCCACTCATGTGCTTTATTTCTTTCTTAGGCTATTTTCTACTCCCTACAATGGCACCTAAAACTCTTTCTGCCACCCTGATGCTTATTTCAGTGTCCTGTACCCTGACGCAGTAATCTTTATATACCATGTACTTGTCCCACATTGTCTTGTTCTGTAAGTCATTGTTTTTTTTTGTTTTGCCCTTTTACTTACATACAAATGCTGCCCATACACTTGTGCGACGCCCCATGACGCGACATCGCGGTTCATCGCACCTGAACTGCCAAAGTGATTACCATGCGATCATGCAATAGATCGCATGGTAATCACGTGATGGGCACGTCACCGCCAAGTGGGAACGGCCTCCGTCCGCTCCCGGCAGGTGCCTATCGCGCATCGCAGTGCGATATATCGCATGCGTTTTTAAAAACACATGCGATCGCACTGCGATTCGATAAATATTATGTGCAGCACATACTATCTTGAGACACAAGATTCGACCGGCGTGCCCGCGCATCGCGTCGCAAAGTACCTAAAATGTGCATACAATCCTTCGATTTCTCTCACAGATCCGGTCGAAATCGAAGGATAGCACCGATTATCTCACAAGTGTATGGGCACCATTACATACCCCTAGCATGCGATCTAAAGGATTGCAAATTCTGCTAATTTTAGGCCCATTGTCTGCACCAAGCTGAACCACACCAGTGGACTATAATATGTTATGGACTGTTAGGCAACTAATTTCCTGATGGGGGTACATAAAATTCTTGGTAGATTTTTTTTCTTTTCTTTTTCTTTTAACAAAAAATTTTAAAATATATTTTCTTACTGCATACATAAAATTAAAACAGGTGAGTGTACTCTTCTATACTTTATCTGATTAATTGGAATAAATAAGTTTTGAGAAGGTAGTATCACTTAAGAATTTAAAGGGTATTTCACCTTTGTAATTCAATTTTTTCTAATTAGCTGACGCAAAGGGCTAAATGTAAGCCTGTAAGAAGAAGGATTTTGGCTCAAGTGTGGCCAAGTTTTTAAAGCGACAATCATTTATTTGGCAAAATCAACCTGGTTATGCCGTGTTAATGATTGCTACTTTAAAAATCTAGCCAGACTCGCACAAAATCACACACTTCTTGCTTCTCACATGCTATTACATTTAAGCCTAAAACCTGCTAATCCTGGAGTCAGATTGGAAGGTGAGCTGTCCGAGATCTTACATTGGGTCCTCTTTTGTTGTCTGTTCTTTCACTTTCTTCCCAATAAATACAATCTCTCTCTACTTACAAATGAAGCATATAACAGAATACCCACAAAGACAGGCTATTTAGTTATAATGATTTATTTGTATAGTGCCCCTATATTACATGCAGTGCTTTCCAGAGACTACTGAATCATTCATATCAGATGTTTCATCATTGAAGCGTGTAGTCTGCAAGCATACACACACACACGCACACACACAGGATAACATAGCAGCCATTTAATCCACCAGTATGTTTTTGGACTGCAGGATGAAGCCGGTGCATTTAAAAGAAATCCATACAAGCACAGAGATTACATACTCTGCACAGATATCAAACCCAGAGCACCAGATTTGTGAGGCAGCAAGACTAACCACTGTGCCACCGTCACTGTTGCCAGAATACTGTACGTGTTATAGCTGCTACTCTACTTTAAGTGTGGTACCCATCAGGGGCGTCAGAACGTTTTTAGGTTGGGGGGGGCAAGATATAATCTGAGTTTGGCGCCCCTAGCTTCCCAGAACAGTGTGACAGTGGGTGACATGAAAGGCATATGTGTCGGTGCATCATTATGATTATTAGCATTACCAGCAACATGGTAAACATGGGATCTGGTTTGGATCCCGGCATTTGAAATACCTACGTCGGAATCCTGACACTGCTCGGAATGCTGGCATTGGCATCCCGAATAGGATCACAATCCCGACGCCGGATCCTAGATGTCTGTGTGATGTGCAACCGGAGAAGTAAGCCATGGAGGGTGGAAGTGAAGGGGAAGGGGGTTAGGTTTAGGCTGCGGGAAGTGGGTGTTAGGGTTAGGCTGCAGAGAGGGGGGTAGGTTAGGTTTAGGCCGTGGGAAGGGGGGGATTAGGGTTATGCACCCCTGGGGAGGGTTAGTCTGCGGGGTGGGGAGGGTTAGGCTCTAAGGGGGAGGGTTAGGCAGCGGGGAGGGAGGGTTAGGCACCAAAGAGGGGCGAAGGGTTAGGGTTTGACTGCGGTGAGGGAGGGTTAGGCTGCGGGGATTGGTGGGTTAGGGTGAGGCTGCAGGTAGGGAGGGTTAGGGGGGTAGAGGGGGAGGGTTAGGACACATAACTCCCAGGTGTCGGATTCTGTGCATGGGGATGCAGCGTTAGGTGTTCTGACAGTGTGCAGGCAGTTGAATAAATAAGAATTTACTTACCGATAATTCTATTTCTCGGAGTCCGTAGTGGATGCTGGGCGCCCATCCCAAGTGCGGATTATCTGCATTACTTGTACATAGTTACAAAAATCGGGTTATTATTGTTGTGAGCCACCGATTTTTGTAACTATGTACAAGTAATGCAGATAATCCGCACTTGGGATGGGCGCCCAGCATCCACTACGGACTCCGAGAAATAGAATTATCGGTAAGTAAATTCTTATTTTCTCTATCGTCCTAGTGGATGCTGGGGTTCCTGAAAGGACCATGGGGATTATACCAAAGCTCCCAAACGGGCGGGAGAGTGCGGATGACTCTGCAGCACCGAATGAGAGAACTCCAGGTCCTCCTTAGCCAGGGTATCAAATTTGTAGGATTTTACAAACGTGTTTGCCCCTGACTAAATAGCCGCTCGGCAAAGTTGTAAAGCCGAGACCCCTCGGGCAGCCGCCCAAGATGAGCCCACCTTCCTTGTGGAATGGGCATTTACATATTTTGGCTGTGGCAGGCCTGCCACAGAATGTGCAAGCTGAATTGTATTACACATCCAACTAGCAAAAGTCTGCTTAAAAGCAAGAGCACCCAGTTTGTTGGGTGCATACAGGATAACAGCAAGTCAGTTTTCCTGACTCCAGCCGTCCTGGAACCTATATTTTCAGGGCCCTGACCACATCTAGCAACTTGGAGTCCTCCAAGTCCCTAGTAGGCGCAAGACACCACAATAAGCTGGTTCAGGTGAAACACTGACACCACCTTAGGGAGAGAACTGGGGACGAGTCCGCAGCTCTGCCCTGTCCGAATGGACAAACAGATATGGGCTTTTTTGAGAAAAAACCACCAATTTGACACTCGCCTGGTCCAGGCCAGGTCCAAGAGCATGTTCACTTTTCATGTGAGATGCTTCAAATCCACAGATTTGACTGGTTTTAAACCAATGTGTTTTGAGGAATCCCAGAACTACGTTGAGATCCCACAGTGCCACTGGAGGCACAAAAGGGGGTTGTATATGCAATACTCCCTTGACAAACTTCTGGACTTCAGGAACTGAAGCCAATTCTTTCTGGAAGAAAAATCGACAGGGCCGAAATTTGAACCTTAATGGACCCCAATTTGAGGCCCATAGACACTCCTGTTTGCAAGAAATGCAGGAATCGACCGAGTTGAAATTTCTTCGTGGGGCCTTCCTGGCCTCACACCACGCAACATATTTTCGCCACATGTGGTGATAATGTTGTGCGGTCACCTCCTTTCTGGCTTTGACCAGGGTAGGAATGACCTCTTCCTGAATGCCTTTTCCCTTAGGATCCGGCGTTCCACCGCCATGCCGTCAAACGCAGCTGCGGTAAGTCTTGGAACAGACATGGTACTAAGTCCTCTGTGAGCATCTCTTGAAGTTCCGGGTACCAAGTCCTTCTTGGCCAATCCGGAGCCATGAGTATAGTTCTTACTCCTCTACGTCTTATAATTCTCAGTACCTTAGGTATGAAAAGCAGAGGATGGAACACATACACCGACTGGTACACCCACGGTGTTACCAGAACGTCCACAGCTATTGCCTGAGGGTCTCTTAACCTGGCGCAATACCTGTCCCGTTTTTTGTTCAGACGGGACGCCATCATGTCCACCTTTGGTAATTCCCAACGGTTTACAATTATGTGGAAAACTTCCCCATGAAGTTCCCACTCTGCCGGGTGGAGGTCGTGCCTACTGAGGAAGTCTGCTTCCCAGTTTCCATTCCCGGAATGAAACACTGCTGACAGTGCTATCACATGATTTTCCGCCCAGCGAAAAGTCCTTGCAGTTTTTGCCACTGCCCTCCTGCTTCTTGTGCCGCCCTGTCTATTTACGTGGGCGACTGCCGTGATGTTTTATCCCACTGGATCAATACCGGCTGACCTTGAAGCAGAGGTCTTGCTAAGCTAAGAGCATTATAAATTTACCCTTAACTATATTTATGTGGAGAAAAATCTCCAGACTTGATCACACTCCCTGGAAATTTTTTCCTTGTGTGACTGCTCCCCAGCCTCTCGGGCTGGCCTCCGTGGTCACCAACATCCAAAACTGAATGCCGAATCTGCGGCCCTCTAGAAGATGAGCACTCTGTAACCACCACAGGAGAGACACCCTTGTCCTTGGATATAGGGTTATCCGCTGATGCATCTGAAGATGCGATCCGGACCATTTGTCCAGCAGATCCCACTGAAAAGTTCTTGCATGAAATCTGCCGACTGGAATTGCTTCGAAGGAAGTCACCATTTTTTTACCATGGCCCTTGTGCAATGATGCACTGATTTTAGGAGGTTCCTGACTAGCTCGGATAACTCCCTGGCTTTCTCTTCCGGGAGAAACACCTTCTTTTTGGACTGTGTCCAGAATCATCCCTAAGCACAGGAGACTTGTTGTCGGGATCAGCTGCGATTTTGGAATCTTTAGAATCCACCCCTGCTGTTGTAACAGTATCCGAGATAGTGCTACTCCGACCTCCAACTGTTCCCTGGACTTTGCCCTTATCAGGAGATCGTCCAAGTAAGGGATAATTAAGACGCCTTTTCTTCGAAGAAGAACCATCATTTCGGCCATTACCTTGGTAAAGACCCGGGGTGCCGTAGACAATCCAAACGGCAGCGTCTGAAACTGATAGTGACAGTTCTGTACCACGAACCTGAGGTACCCTTAGTGATAAGGGCAAATTTGGGACATGGATGTAAGCATCCCTGATGTCTCGGGACACCAGATAGTCCCCTTCTTCCCGGTTCGTTATCACTGCTCTGAGTGACTCCATCTTGATTTGAACCTTTGTAAGTGTTCAAATTTTTTAAGATTTAGAATAGGTCTCACCTAGCCTTCTGGCTTCAGTACCACAATATAGTGTGGAATAATACCCCTTTTCTTGTTGTAGGAGGGGTAATTTAATTATCACCTGCTGGGAATACAGCTCGTGAATTTTTTTTTTTTTTTCCCATACTGCCTCCTTGTCGGAGGGAGACCTTGGTAAAGCAGCCTTCAGGAGCCTGCGCAGGGGAAACGTCTCGACATTCCAAACTGTACCCCTGGGATACTACTTGTAGGATCCAGGGGTCCTGTACGGTCTCAGCGTCATGCTGAGAGCTTGTCAGAAGCGGTGGAACGCTTCTGTTCCTGGGAATGGGCTGCCTGCTGCAGTCTTCTTCCCTTTCCTCTATCCCAGGGCAGATATGACTCTTATAGGGACGAAAGGACTGAAGCTGAAAAGACGGTGTCTTTTTCTGCAGAGATGTGACTTAGGGTAAAAACGGTGGATTTTCCAGCAGTTGCCGTGGCCACCAGGTCCGATGGACCGACCCCAAATAACTCCTCTTCCTTTATACGGCAATACACCTTTGTGCCGTTTGGAATCTGCATCACCTGACCACTGTCGTGTCCATAAACATCTTCTGGCAGATATGGACATCGCACTTACTCTTGATGCCAGAGTGCAAATATCCCTCTGTGCATCTCGCATATATAGAAATACATCCTTTAAATGCTCTATAGTCAATAAAATACTGTCCCTGTCAAGGGTATCAATATTTTTAGTCAGGGAATCCGACCAAGCCACCCCAGCTCTGCACATCCAGGCTGAGGCGATCGCTGGTCGCAGTATAACACCAGTATGTGTGTATATACTTTTTATGATATTTTTCCAGCCTCCTGTCAGCTGGCTCCTTGAGGACGGCCCTATCTATAGACGGTACCGCCACTTGTTCTGATAAGCGTGTGAGCGCCTTATCCACCCTAAGGGGTGTTTCCCAACGCGCCCTAACTTCTGGCGGGAAAGGGTATACCGCCCATATTTTCTATCGGGGGGAACCCACGCATCATCACACACTTCATTTAATTTATCTGATTCAGGAAAAACTACGGTAGTTTTTTCACATCCCACATAATACCCTCTTTTGTGGTACTTGTAGTATCAGAAATATGTAACACCTCCTTCATTGCCCTTAACGTGTGGCCCTAATAAGGAATACGTTTGTTTATTCACCGTCGACACTGGATTCAGTGTCCCTGTCTGTGTCGACCGACTAAAGTAAACGGGCGTTTTAAAACCCCTGACGGTGTTTTTGAGACGTCTGGACCGGTACTAATCGTTTGTCGGCCGTCTCATGTCGTCAACCGACCTTGGCGCGTGTTGACATTATCACGTAATTCCCTAAATAAGCCATCCATTCCGGTGTCGACTCCCTAGAGAGTGACATCACCATTACAGGCAATTGCTCCGCCTCCTCACCAACATCGTCCTCATACATGTCGACACACACGTACCGACACACAGCACACACACAGGGAATGCTCTGATAGAGGACAGGACCTACTAGCCCTTTGGAGAGACAGAGGGAGAGTTTGCCAGCACACACCAAAAACGCTATAATTATATAGGGACAACCTTATATAAGTGTTTTCCCTTATAGCATCTTTTTTATATATTTCTAACGCCAAATTAGTGCCCCCCCTCTCTGTTTTAACCCTGTTTCTGTAGTGCAGTGCAGGGGAGAGCCTGGGAGCCTTCCCTCCAGCCTTTCTGTGAGGGAAAATGGCGCTGTGTGCTGAGGAGATAGGCCCCGCCCCTTTTTCGGCGGCCTCGTCTCCCGCTCTTAACGGATTCTGGCAGGGGTTAAATATCTCCATATAGCCCCCGGAGGCTATATGTGAGGTATTTTTAGCCAAAAAAGGTTTTCATTTGCCTCCCAGGGCGCCCCCCTCCCAGCGCCCTGCACCCTCAGTGACTGCCGTGTGAAGTGTGCTGAGAGGAAAATGGCGCACAGCTGCAGTGCTGTGCGCTACCTTAAGAAGACTGAGGAGTCTTCTGCCGCCGATTCTGGACCTCTTCTCGTTTCAGCATCTGCAAGGGGGCCGGCGGCGAGGCTCCGGTGACCATCCAGGCTGTACCTGTGATCGTCCCTCTGGAGCTAATGTCCAGTAGCCAAGAAGCCAATCCATCCTGCACGCAGGTGAGTTCACTTCTTCTCCCCTAAGTCCCTCGTTGCAGTGATCCTGTTGCCAGCAGGACTCACTGTAAAATAAAAAACCTAAGCTAAACTTTTCTAAGCAGCTCTTTAGGAGAGCCACCTAGATTGCACCCTTCTCGGCCGGGCACAAAAATCTAACTGAGGCTTGGAGGAGGGTCATAGGGGGAGGAGCCAGTGCACACCACCTGATCCTAAAGCTTTACTTTTTGTGCCCTGTCTCCTGCGGAGCCGCTATTCCCCATGGTCCTTTCAGGAACCCCAGCATCCACTAGGACGATAGAGAAATATATACTGTACCCTGGCTGGTCTCTGTGTCAGCTTGACAGTTCAGCCCCACATGTAGTACAGAATTTAATATCTCATAGTGCTTGGTAAGCACTGGCTGCTTTCTGGTATATTGCCAAACTTGCACAAGTGGGTACCTTGCAGTGGGCGTCCTCTCCTCAGTTTTCTGCACTGGGGACGTCATGAGATCAGATGTCACAGTCAGACCTCAGCCAGAAGCAGCACTGTGTCAGCCCCAGCGGAGGAGATCAGAGGAGAGAAGAGGGGATGGAAGGAAACAGAAGCCCCCGGACCGCCTCCTTCCTCTTTGTCATGTCCTGCAGCCGGCTGCGTACTTGGAGTACTATAATGACTCAGTTTGACTCATTATTAGTACTGTTCATACTACTGCTGTGGGCCTCTTTGTTGCTTCGGTCCCCGGTGCAGTAGTTCCGCCGCTGCGCAGCAGGTATCCAACCGCAGCGCTCGCAGTGCCGGTGTGAGCAGGGGCAGAGGCACTGGTATACAGGAGCACCATCAGCGGGAGGCAGATGCCAGGCAGAGAGAGAGGAGGGGGGGCAGATGTTGGGCAGAGAGAGGGGGGACAGATGCTGCGGAGAGGGGGGCAGATGATGGGCAGGGAGAGGGGGGGGCAGATGCTGTGGAGAGGACAGATGATGGGCAGAGAGAGGGGGAACAGATGCTGTGGAGAGGGGGGGGCAGATGATGGGCAGAGAGAGGGGGAACAGATGCTGTGGAGAGGGGGGGGCAGATGATGGGCAGGGAGAGAGGGGGGGCAGATGCTGTGGAGAGGACAGATGATGGGCAGAGAGAGGGGGAACAGATGCTGTGGAGAGGGGGTGCAGATGATGGGCAGAGAGAGGGGGGACAGATGCTGCGGAGAGGGGGGCAGATGATGGACAGAAAGAGGGGGAGCAGATGCTGGGCAGAAAGAAGGGGGGGACAAATGCTGCAGAGAGGGGGACAGATGATGGGCAGAGGGGGTGGAACAGATGCAGCGGAGAGGGGGGCAGATGATGGGCAGAGAGAGGGGGGACAAATGCTGCGGAAAGGGGGACAGATGATGGGCAGAAAGAGGGGGAGCAGATGCTGGGCAGAGAGAAGGGGGGACATATGCTGCGGAGAGGGGGACAGATGATGGACAGAGAGGGGGAGGACAGATGCTGCGTAGAGGAGGATAGATGATGGGCAGAAAGAGGGGTGGATAGATGCTGTGGAGAGGGGGCAGATGATAAGCAGAGAGAGCGGAGGCAGATGTGGTCAGAGGGAGGGGGGACAGATGCTGCAGAGAGGGGGGCAGATGATGTGCAAAAAGAGGGGGAGCAGATACTGGGCACAGAGAAGGGGGGACTGATGCTGCGGAGATGGGAACAGATGATGGGCAGAGAGAGGGGGGACAGATGCTGTGGAGAGGGGGGGCAGATAATGGGTAGAAAGAGGGGGAGCAGATGCTGGGCAGAAAGAAGGGGGGGGGCAAATGCTGCAGAGAGGGGGACAGATGAAAACCATGTAGCAGTCAGAGAGAGAGAGAGAGAGACAGCAGCTGTATAGAGAGGGTGGCAGAGACAGGCAGGATCTATGGAGACAGAGGAGTCAGGTTGAATACATTACTCACATTTAGACAAGGGCCATGCTGTGTGACATCCTCCGTGTTCCAGGGGTCAGGGGAGCATATGACAGCTCCTCCAATCAGGGGCTCTTCTAATCAGCATGTGCCGAGCTCTTCCAATCACTGCTCGGCACATATTCTTCTGACCTTATTGCTGATACCAGGGAGGGGAGGAGACGAGGCACCGCAGTGAGTTGCAGGGACTTCCCCCGCTGCTGATCTCAGTGAGTACAAGCTAACCCCTCCTCCCATCCCTGTGCTGCCAGCGCTGCTGCCTGTCATGTAGTGTGACAGGCACAGCGGCAATCGGCAGCTGCAGAGTAGCAAAGCAGGGAGAGCGCCTCCCTTCTTTGCAGAGGCGCCTCTCTCATGTTTGGGGGGAGCAAGCTGCCCCCTTGCCCCCCCTATTCCGACGCCCCTGGTACCCATATAATAATACATACATTGTTCTCTAATACAGTATAGGAAATTGTTATTCTACAACTAAATAAAGCTTTAATATGATCACGTTCATACACTGAAATCTTTGGTGACTCAGAGAGAGGCTGTTTCTACATGAAATAACTGCAAAGATTTTCATCTCATTTCAGAATTAGAGGCCTGCTTGTACCGAAGCACTACTACTGTATGGTTTATTTAATAAGCATTGGGCACTTAAATCCAGCGCTTCCAATCGCGCTTATGTCGGAAATTTAAAAGGGCAATGCTTTTACAAGCTATATTTTGCTAGCAAAACCACTGCCCTTTTACATTTCGGGCATAAACTCAATTAGAAGTAACAAGTTTAGAACCTGACACTTCGTAAATAAATCTGAAGAAGTCCTGCAGAAGTTCTCCCAGAACCAAAGTCATTAGTGTTTATACATGCATTGAAGGCCCAAGTTCACTTTCATGCACGTGCTCACTAGTAAGTTAGACATTATGGGCCTGATTGGGATTTGGAAGCAAGGCAGGGAAAGCATGCAAGGTTGTATCTGGACCCAACTATTTTGCAATACAAGGGGAGGAGATTTACATTTTTCTGTGTAGGGTAAGTATTGGTTGCTTTTGCATGTAGCCAACAAATATTAGGCAGCTTTATTTTTACACTGCCGTTTAGATTTCAGTTTGGACACAATCCCACAAATTTACATCTCTGCACATGTTACAGCTGCCCCATCTGCAGTGCAACATGGTTTGCCCAGTTGCTTGCTTTTTTCGTTTGCTTCAGTATCTGAATAACCCTCTATAAGCACATATGGAAATATTAAAATGGAAGAAACGTGGGTCAATTAAATCTTACATGGCTGCAGAGGATGAACATGATAAAACTAACTGGAATGAAACAGTTAAGCACCTCAAATTCCCAAGTACATTTATGCATACATGTATAACAAAAATTGTTTGTTTATTACTCACAAACAGCAGAGCATTTGTAGGAACAGATTGCAATATAAAACACAACAAAGCAAACATGAAAGATCAAATGAAACAGATGGAGTTTTCTTGTAAATTGTTTGGAAACAGAGATAGCTGTAAAGTCAAAGTCTGGTTATTTTGTACTGCATTATACAGAAGCTATTAATGACAGACTACATTAAAGAAAAATATATATAAAAAAATATATATAATACAAAATATAGTTATTATTTAGTAACCATTTCTATATTTATACTCCAGCAAAGGAAAACCCATTTCACACTATGAGCTGTTGGCAAACCATAAAGTGTTGATGCCATTAGTGTAACCACTACACTGTTTCCTATAGCTTTGTGTACAGTCAATACTCAATGTCATCATGGGATTATGGCTGCTCCTACTTATGTACTAATGTGTAGAAAAACAGTTTGACATTAAAGGAGAACCATCAGCACCATCCATCAAACAGCATACTATAGGAAACTAACTCTGTTTTCTGTATCATTTCAACACGTTCTTATTTCACTTTGTGTTCCACTAAAAGTATCTGACGTTATATGCCAGTATTACGATGAATGACATTTTATTTTACAACGTAACATTAACAGAGACACAATAAGACTTTAAAAAACACAGCTGACCCACAGTACAGAGAATGTGTCCCAAAGCAAGTTTAGGTTATATGTAAACTACAGAGATTGCACATTTCCTATACCAGTAAATATATCAACAGTGGTGTGGTATAACCTGTCGACAGGTTATCATTACAATCATCAAGCTGACATGAGAATGCCGACCGAGCTGAACTGTCGACATGCAACTTGTCTACCCGGCTGATATGACAAAATTATGAACTTTCATTAAACTGTCCTTGGTGGTATAGTGGTCTCTTAAGTTGGGTACACACTGGCAGATATTGGCCAATCAATTGATCGGCCAATATATCTTTTGCTGATTTGCAGGTGTGTACAAGCAATATGTCTGTGAACAACGTCTTTCACAGATATATTGCATCTGCTGTACAGCACAGCAGATGGCCAATATATCTGCAGATACACTGGTGCATCATTCTGTGTGTATAGGTGCCCATAACCTGTAAACGATGCATTCTCGTTACCGATTTCCCTTGAACTCCCCCCGCAGCTCCCCGGCAGTCCTGGGCAAACGATATAGTACAATACACATGCTATATCTTAAGTAATATCTTAAGATCTGGGAGTGGCTACATCCAGGAGCATGCTGTTGTTGACGATTGCTTCAGACCTTCCCTGCAGCAGGGAATATCAGAAGCTCCGACCAACAACCCGCAGGGCCGTGCATCGTGATCGTTATCGTTCACAGACACTGAACGATCTGCACTATTATGAACGATTTGTACTTTCCGATTCATCGAAAAATGGGCAAATCGCTCATACTATCGTCTAGTGTATGGGCACCTTATGAACAACCACCATGTGCATATATAGCTGCAGATCGATTAAACGGCAGATATATCTGCCAGTGTGTACCCAGCTTTACCTTCTGCCCATGGCAGTGATGGCTTCACTGTCTTGTTACAGGGTCCTTGTGGTCCTGTGAGTCACTTCTGGTGTGGACCTGCAGCATTCCAGTATTAGTCCCCATAACCCTCCTAGAACCGAACCCTAATTGTCACGGCAGTGCTTAAACCCCCTAAACATTGGCATCCCAATATTGTTGACCTGTCGACAGTTTGAACAATGTCAATTTTCTGATGTCTGTATTGCTGTGCTGACATTATGAACGTTGACATGGTTATTGTCGACCATTTGACTGGATACGTCATCAATATGGATGAAAGTACATTTTGAGTGATGTGTGGGAATCATCCTACCTTATTTTCCCATGCACCCCACAGGCGTGTAGGAAAATGAGGGAAGAATGCCTAATGTGGTGTTAATAGCCCTATTTGTTGTGTACACACGGTAAGATCCTTGCTATGGCCGATTTTGATTATGCTATTTCCCCTGAACTCCCCAGAGACCGGCACCACCGATTTTGACTAACATTTCTTGAGATATGGACTATGTGTTAATACGATTTTGGCTTATGTGAGATTTTGGCTTATGTGAGATGTAATTGACATGTGAGATGAACTACACCGATCTAGCAAAGATTGACCTGCCTGCCCAGTCTATCTTTTCTTGCGATGCCGACCTGGCGGGACCGCGCATCGGGATCGAATCGGTATCGCAAGTGGCATAACACCTTGTGATCTGCACTAACTTTTCTTGCGATTTTGACTATATACTCAAAAGTGAAAGAAAATATCTCACCGTGTCTACACACCTTTAGACTGTCTGGTGGAAGTACATGCTAGCACTTGTTACCTATTCTTTCCTAGTTCTTGTTATATATATGTTCTGTACGTAAAGTTACAGTGTCGTTATAAGCAATGGCGGCTGCAGCTCACACCACATGGTGCAGGGGGGAGCAGGTTAGCACATATGAACATATATGCAGGGATGTATCGTGTATGTAACATATGTGCTGGTTGCAGTTCACCGGGGATTGCGTCTTACAGCTGAACCCGGAATGCTGCATTCGGCTTCACTCTCCTTCAAAGCCCCAAGACTGTTGTGAAAACTAGCAAATGGGAGCCTGGGGGCGCACTTACCAGGAGAGTGGAGGAGTTACGCTGAATGTGGAGTCCCGAGTTCAGCGGCGGCTGTAAGACGACACACAGCGCTGCCGATCACGGAGATCTGAAGCTAGCACATATGTTACATACATCCCTACATGTATGTTCATATGTGCTAACCCGCTCCCCCCTTCATGATGTGGTGCGAGCTGCAGACGCCACTGGTTATAAGCTGTTTTAGAAGCTCACAGAGTTTTCTCCGGGTAGTCTTAAGGTTGCCGGCTGTCTGGATCCCGGCGCACAGTATACCGGCGCCGGAATCCCGACAGCCGGCATACCGACACTTTTTCTCCCTCGTGGGGGTCCACGACCCTCCTGGAGGGAGAATAAATAGCGTGCACTGAGCCCGCAGCGTGGCGAGCACAGCGAGCCCGCAAGGGGCTCATTTGCGCTCGCCACGCTGTCGGTATGCCGGCTGTCGGGCTTCCGCACCCGTAGTAGGATCATAATGCTGGCAATCGAGTGACTGCCGTGCAGCCGGGGGTAAGGGTAGGGAATTCGGTTTCGGCATAATTAAAACATTATGTACCGGAAATGGATAGTTACAGGCATGCATATGATTTAAAATGCACAATACATTTTTGGGAATATTATGTTCATTTTCCGTAGCTTGGTGTAGATATCTGACATAGAGGTTTAGCTCTTTTAATATGGATTCAGTAGAAGTGGGTATAAAGTGTAGTTTGCATTGTGCATTTACTATTTGTTTTATATCTGTTTTTCCTTAAAAGAAAGTGCCAAAAGGTGTGATTATTTATGATAAGGAATTAATATAATAAATCATTTTAGTCAGAACAAGGAACCCTCCAAATAAAAAGGCTTGTTGAAAGGACAGACAATATAGAAACTGACATTTTCAATGAACACCCTCCATTAGGAAGAAACATCATCCACACAGCAAGAAATGTAATTGTGGGGTGTACCTGGACTGCTGAAAGTGAGCAGTCTTCAGACAAAAGAGTAATAATACTAATACTAAAGCTACTGCTATTACTAATAATAATAATAATTCTAACAATAAAAACAGAGAACTACACTCATTAATAACAAAAATTACAAAGAAATAAAAAGGAATACGATAGGAAAATTAAAATCAGTTGCTTTGACATTTATGTCCCAAGGTGTGATATTCACTACAATGCACAAACGTTGGTATACAGTCATTGTTACTTTACTTGACAGAATAAAGTGGTAATGTAGTCTGGTGATTTTGTTACAAAAAAAAGGGTCAATTTATCAAGCCTTGGAGAGTAATAAATTGCACGGTGATAAAGTACCAACCAATCAGATCCTAACTTCCAGATTACAAGCTGTGTTTGAAAAATGGTAGTTAGGAACGGATTGGCTGATACTTTATCACCGTGCTACTTATCACTCTCCAAGGCTTGATAAATCTGGGCATAAGACTTTAGTGTGTCACAATGTAATGTCCAGTTTTCTAGCAGAAATGGGCCATGACAGTCAGGTACCAAGCAGAGTTCAACCAATTAGCAGAGCAAGGGAGAATGGAGAGGATCATTTCCCCTCTGCTGCACTAACTGGTTAAAAAACGCATATGGGCTGAAGAGAGCAATTTACTGCTCAGGCAACCCAAAGCATATCCGCGATAAGCAGCTGTTGGAGCCGCAATAACACATGGGATTAGAAACGTATATATTATCGCACAATCGCCGGCCCTTTTTCACCAATAAAAATGGCCTATAATTGGATAGCGCAATAATGACCATCGGCCAAATATTGCGCTATTAGGCTGTTTTTATCGGCTGAAAAACAATCGCACCTAATTGGATATTCCCCTAAGAGATTAAATAATGTATGAGGCAAAAAGGTGTTTATCAAATTCCATGCTGGCAATCAATTAGATAAATCTTCAACCTAAATTACTGTTAATTACAAAATGTGTGTTTATGTCAATAACAATTAATAACAAAACATCAAATAAAGCGACATTGCTTTCCAATGACTATATCCCATTTGTACTCCAAAATTCCCTTAAAATGTATCCACATACTGTACCACTGAAACCCATCCACTTTCCCCAAAAACACTCCCAATACCATTGAAAGCTCATTTCCCCCCAAAATTCATCCTTCAAATGGAAGTCAGGCTTTATACAAAATGCTACTGAAATTTCCCATTCACCCCTCACTGGGAGTACCAGTGGCCCATTACGAATATAATGACTATGATCAATTGTTCCTTTCCTGTGGTGTGGAAGGGTTGCCATGTGAAGCAAACTGCATGACCTTCCTCCTTTCCTCTACTGTTGTCTTCACCTGACCTCTCTGTGTTGTTTGGAGGAAGCACATTCATACAGTAATATAGAAGTTGACTAGTAAAATCAATTGCAGTCTTATTATCTACTTTATAATCTGCAAAATTTCATTTTTATTCATTAAGATCTATACAAGATGCTTTGTGAGTCATAAGATAGAGAATAAGGAGTGGGGCTAATGGAACATAGAGCAGAGAAAATTAATGATGGGTGCATAAAGGAGGAAGGAGCTGGGGTCCACATAAGAAGGCTTAGCAGCCGCTGAATGCGCCAGAGGGATGCCTGTTGCCCATCACTGTTCTATATTATATGAATGCAAACACCTATGCCGTCAATCAGGCAGAAGCGTTCGCGGGGTGTGGGTGAGGGAAGGGGGCGGCAACACAACATTTTCAAAGGAGGAAACGGAGCATTGTGGGGGCGCGTCATGGAAATGGGGGCGGCAGCATACGTGGGCGTTAATGGGGCACTGTCGCTAACACAAAGAAGGCGGCGGGCCTCCTGCGTCGGCAGGAGGGTACCCTATTTTTAGTGATCACAATGAAACTGCGGTGCAACCGTAGTCTCAGGGGGGCCAGCAGACAGCATGCTGGGTGGCCTTGCCCTGCAATTGGCGGCCTATAGCACGCGATCAAAAGGATTGCAAATTGTTCTACTTAGCAGAATTTGCAATCCTTACTGAATCGGGTCCTAAATGAGCAACTTTATGGTAGGGTGAGAAAAGGAGTAAAATTATTTAATTATTAAAAAAAAGGGGTTCACAGAAAAAACACAAATCGCATCCCGAATATGGAAGTGGTTTAGCACATCTTAGACCATAGCAGCAGAATGTATTCTTCCAGACTCATAACTTAAATATTACAGCTAACAACAAAGCATTAGGCACTATGTGACCATAGTGTAACCTGAAAGGCTAATATAGCAAAGCAATAGAATAATACATAGTTAGCATGCCCAGTCACACATCAGGACCCAGTGAGAGAAATCACGCATTAGTCGCTCAGCATGCGCTCAGACAATAACCAGCACAAATGCTGCAATGAATGCTAACATTTTCTTAAGCTGGTTGGAGAAACATTTCAATTACAGAAAAAATTTATTTCTAAACATGGTAGCTGCACAATTGTCTGTGAACAGAGCTTCACCATCTATTCATCACGAGCAAAGTCAGGGAAAGTATAGTAGTTGGATGTCATAGGTGATATTAATAATGTGTTTATACTTTAACATAAAATTCAGATCAGACTCAGCTACAGTGCAGCCAGCGGGCTGTAGGTGCAGTGATTACTGGAGAGGGATCTCAAGGCTTAAAACAATTACCGGTAATTTTTAAATTGTAGCCCATACGACTACAATGGGTAATACCACCAAAGGTGGTCTTTGCTAACTAGGCCGAGCTCCAAAAGCTATACTTTTTCTGAGTATGGTAAATGGAGCATTTTCATAGTCCCCATAAAAACCTAAGAGGACTACATTTGCGATTGAAAAGATGGGGACCACAATCCCTTGGCAAATACTTTGGCAAAACGCAAAAATTCATCAGTTCTCCAAAAACACCCATTTCATTTGAAGTCTGCAGCATTTTGGGGTTTAATAAACATGCCCCAAAAAGAGAGAGTGACGTGTTGGTGAGGACAAGTAGTTTAAATTAGATATTGCAAGATATGGGAAGAGCTTGTAGACTGAAAAAGTAGTACAGCTGGTGTGGATCAGTGAGAAAAACAAAGGTCAGTCTAACCACAGTATTCAGGACCATTTCTTCTAGGGATATACCCAGAGCTTAAGTTGGTCCTGGAGAAGTGGTGGAACTCATTTACACTGCCACCTAATAAAATAAAACAGATATGACGCATATAAATCAGCAATAAAGCAAACATATGTTATAAGCACAGGGCAGATTGCACACCCAGAACCCAAATGAACACATACTTTATTGAAAACATATTCTAACAACTGTAACATATCACAGCACGCTGTAATTGGTAAATTTACTAAAGCTTCTAAAAATTTAAAGTGGTGCCATTGCCCATAGCAACCAATCAGATGCTGTCTACCATTTTCAAAGATGCAAAAGAGAAATGATACACAGAATCTGATTGGTTGCTATTGGCAACATCATTTTTAGAAGCTTTTCGTAAATTTACTCCTAAATTTCCCACATACTGCAGTTCAACCATGAAAATGGAATGGAATGAGTAGTGTGTAAATGGCTAAACAATCCCTCATCTTGCTGCTAATGCAATGGAAGACTAATTACTGAAGAATGAAAAGGAAGTAAATTGTCTGATCTGAGGCATCCTGAAGGTTACTGGAGAGCAGAGAGCAGGTACAGCGGGTCACACTGGGCAATGATTAGAGAGTAGAAAGTCCACTTTGATGGCTGTGACCGGTTGTCATTGGGATACGTGCATGAGCAGTATGTCCCAGGCAGCCAGTGAGAGCTAGGAGCAAGGCGCCTCCATCTGGCTCTCACTGCACAGAACCAGACAGACACAATAACTCTATGTACTGGATATTGTGACTGTGTGTCCGTTTTATTTGTCAGGATGGCAGACAACATCCACATAAACAATGTATTTCTTGGAGATCCCTAGCACTAATCTTACATAGCCCCGCTCACGGGAACAAGGAGACTTTTAAAAGCTAAGCCCCACCCCAGCTTTTTAATGATTAGCTAGTTTTAAACCAATGACTCTCCTTTCCCTGAAGTTAACAGTTCCTTGCTTTCCCATATAAAGCTGATTAGCCCCGGTGCTCTGTTTGTCTTGTCTGGCTGCAGCTCCACCCAGTCAGTAATTAGAGCAGAATTTCATTCAAAGTCATATGGTAAGTACAGTAATTCACTCTGCCATAATACATACTGTATGAATGGTTTCAGTCTATAGACAGCAGCACCGTACAGCACTGATAACATTACAATTTGCAAGTACAATCATTTTTGCTTGAACATTCCAGCGAGTAGGGTTGCAGCAGTGGCCTCCTGAGACACTGATCCCGATCAGTAAGGCCAGTACTCACTGGCAGATGTGGGGAGAGATGTGTGCTGAGCAAACCGCTCAATCTCTCACCCCGCTCAGCACAACACGATGTGTGCTGAGCGTGCGGGGGGAGACGAGAGGGGGGCACTCATTTCACCCAGTGGGTGAAGTGAGCGACCCGCTAGATTGGCCTGCATGCAGGCCAATCTAGCACCAGCGATAGCGATGTGCGGGGCTGCGCATCGCTATAGCTGTGGGGGTACACACGGAGAGATCACTGCTTAAAATCTAAGCAATTTAGTCAGATTTCTTAGATTTTAAGCAGCGATCGCTCTGTGAGTACCCCCCTTAAGAGTCACTGCTGCCTAATCCTGTGCAGGTCTCAAAATTTCTTTCAATCAAATTCCTGAACCAACTATTAGAACCCTGTGGCAAAGGCACCTTGTCAACCAAGCAATAAACACACAGTAATCACTTAATAAACCTGATGCTGAAACACACTGCAGTCTTCAGGAAATAAAATAATTTACCAAGCAACTTAGACCTTGCCCTAAAGGATACTGTGTGCAGCAAGTACGGTATTATCATAAAGAGAGAATCATTTTTACAATGCATACAAAACACTGCATTTAATTATGGCACCATACAATTTAATACAATAAAGACTTGTACATCAAGTTATACACATTATCAGAGCACATCTATGACATTGTTAATTGAAATGAAATTTAATAAATCTCAAAGCATTAGACAAAAATTTAAACCGCAAATACAAAATAATGCAACGTTTCATCTCAATGTCTTTGAAATTAAACCACATGTTCGTGTATTAACATGAGAGCAAACACTGACTTACGTTTTGACTGAATTACAGTAGATAAAAAAACATGAAAATAAGTAACACAATACAGAGATGTAGCCAACAAGCAGAATCAAAAGGTGTATATCTACAGTATATGTTATACATAAGAACACTGTAGTAGACATCTACACATCCCACTCTTTATAACATCGATCTTGACCCGTATTGGTATTCTTAAGGTGATGCTATATATAAAGGGGAGCACTGGTGCACAATGCGCACATGTGCAAACACACACACACACACACACCTCATCATAGTTAAATAAAGCCATTGTCAGCACTGTAATGTGTTAGAATGGGTTTAGCAATGCTTTTCGGAATACTTAATAAAATATATTATTTTTTATTCATCCTCTAGACTCTACAGCAAAATTAGCTATTTTTTGAAACTGAAAAATGTCACAATAATAATGTAGGCTACATTAATAAAAGGAAATACTGTAATTCCAAAGATTAATCCAACACACACTGTAACATTTTACTAGTGAGCTCATCCCAACACTGCATGCACCAATCACATGCCACACCTAGATCACCCCACCAATCCCCACTGCCTTTGTAAAGTGTCAAATGCAACATACTGTATGTTGCTAGTGGGTGATTAGTTGGTTTCTATTCCAAATAGTTTGTGACATGGACCCAGGGGCTTATAGGAAAGGTCCTCTCCACAAAGGGAAACTAGATGCTACCGTGGGTGATTTTTGGTGGTAGTGGAACTGTAAAGGAGGATAAAAATGAGGACAAGCCTGGTGAACGACATCACTGCCAATCCCTGTCATTACACAGACATAGGTCCAAATGTTTTAAGTCTTAAGAGATAAAGTGGAGACGGATAAAGAGTGATAAAGTATGAGCCAATCAGTTCCTAACTGCCACGTTACAAGCTGTTTGAAAAATGACAGTTAGGAGCTGATTGACTGGTACTTTATCACTCTTTATCCGTCTCCACTCTATCTCTTGATAAGGCTTAATACATTTAAGCTATAGTTTGTTGTCATTTTTACTAGTTAGCTTTTTACTTTTGCATTGTGAAGGTTTAATACTGTAAGTCAAAGTATACAACTTTTAAAGAATTTAAATAGATAGATGCTTTTTAGCATAGGAAAGCAGCAATGCTTTTTAAAAACACTTTTCTAAAACGTTACCTAAGAATAAACTAACAATTGACAAGAAGGGCACCTTATAAATCAAACATGTACATTAATAATGAAATGTAAATGTATACATAAATTCTAAAGCAGATGGCACTTACACTTTTCCCAAATGTACAGCGGCTCTCTCTTTGGCTTTGTGTATGTGGGTCACTTGCTTGATTAGATCTCAAGTGGCAAACCAAAAGGACTTCTAATACACAACTATTGTGGCTCAGAAGCTTGGCTTGCTTAATTCACGCATCAAGCTCATTATTGTTTAGGGAAATGCAATTTCCAGTTGCTCGCTTCACAGTCTATAGACAAGCAAAAAAATCATCTCCTCTGTGTTTTACATTTGTGCAGCATGAGTTTCAGGTTACCCATAAGACTAAACACATACTGTACTTTTATTGTACACAGAATGAGTTTATGATGCAAGTGCTGTTTGAAATAAACAGCCCAGATTGGAGCACACTATTACAGCACAAAACATGTGCCATTGGCCTCTATTAAAGAAAATCCCATTAAACGTGTTTATTTACTTTCACTAGTTTCCAACAACAGCATAGGCCAGTTGGAATTCACCTTAAGCAGCCAAGCAAGACAGAAAGCAGATATCCATTCCAGGCCTCATAGCGCTACTAATTAGATTCTGTGCTTGAGCCAACAACAGGTTAACCGGAACACATTTTACTATTAACCCATTTCCACACTGCACTTGTAATCAACTTTGTGCACTAAGGGGCTAATTCAGATGTGGTTGGAGTTGCTATCACTGCTGCAATGATAGCTCTGTACGGTAATGAAGCAGGAGGCATCCATTACAAGTAGACGCCTGCAGTAGTGATCTGACCCGTGTCCTAGGACGATCACTGACCCACCGCTGGGCGGCTGGCAGCACCCATGGGGACCCTTAGGCCGAACATTGCAAAGGCCAGGAAATCACACACCCCCACACCCCCCACCACGCCTCTATTTCAGGAGATGGAGGCCGCCGCCAACTCCTCCTCCCTCACCCCCCAAATGGCAGCAGACTGTCAATCACTGACAGTCTACTGACATCCTGCTTCCTACATCAAATGGGTCCTGAGCATGTGCAAAGTAGCAATAAACCAATATTTTCGAAAACAAAGCAACTCCAACCACATCTGAATAACCCCCTAAAACAGTGGTTCTCTTACCTTTTTTTAATCAAGGTGCCCTAGAGCATCAGAATTTTTTTCATGGCACCCTTAGGCCAAAAGTTTCTTATTGAGAAATTTAGAAGAAATGTTAAATGAAGTAAATGGTGTTTATATGTCATCCTTAGGTTCAAGTGTGTGGTGAGGAACAGGATTACCTTCTGTTTGTCCACATAGTTTATGATTGGCAGCCACCAGCCCTGGTTTTGCCTTTTATATTAACCATAAATAATTTTAAATGGTCCAGACCACCAACCTGAGGCACCCCTGCAAGTGTCACACGGCACCCCAGGGAGAACCACTGCCCTAAGACATATAAAACAAAACTAGTTAACATATAAAACTATGGGCAAATCATAAAGAATGCTTGATTTCTGTCCAGTGTTTGTGGGAGACAATAAGAAAGCAGCTTTACAATACATGTGTGCTGATCCACTCCTTGATCACTTACCTGCCCTTATCTGAATAAACCAAGATTTATAAGGAAGCCATCGGGACAACTGATGATTGATAAACATAAGGCTGTCATGTTTATTGCTGATGGGTGCTGTGTGCAGCTAGAGCTGTTTGCAAAAATTCTAGAAATAAACCCATTGGCTGGGTATGTTAATGTAAAACTTGCAGGTGAAAGTAGATAACCTGGGGATGCTGACACACTGCGGAGATTACAAACAGAGGATACCGTTTATAGCAAATACAATAGTCAAATGGATACAAGCTGAACAGGAAATGCTACTATCTGCAGGTGCCTTTGGCCAAGTTGTTGGCACTACATGAATAGAGGGTAGAAATAATACCATGTACTGAGGGGGAAAAAAAGTAGCAGGTTTTTGCACCTTAAGGTGCATACACACTCGCCGATAAAATGAACGTCGCTCATTTTCTCCCTTCATTAGCAACGTTGTTCACTTTCTCGGCAAGTGTGTATGCCGGTGACGACAGCTGATGCGCGGCACGGCGGGTCGTTAACAACCCTCTGTATCAGCAGTGCATGCATGCTCAATCTGGACTGTTTTCCAGGAGCTGCATGCACGGTTGGCCACTGCGTGACGTCACTGAGCGATATGAACGGTCACATCGCTCAGTGTGTACGGGCGGCTGCCGACCTCCCGGTTCGGGAGGGGAAACACTAGACGACGTCATTCATAAAGCGACGTCGCCTACGGTGTATGCAGCTTTAGAAACAGACTTTTAGGAAAGCCAGCACCAAACCCTAACCCACTCCTTCAGTTCTCCTGATGCTTATCAACAGAGGCATCTACAGATGGACAAGCAATTACAGACTGAGGTCATGGTGCAAGGGGGGGGGGGGGGGGGGGTGGAGGGGCTGTGGTATATATAAATACGTGACTACTGTAAAACTGGAAATGATAGTTGACCCACATAAAAGTCAAAGATAAGAAAGGAAAAATGAAATATGAATGTAGGTTAAAGATTAAGTATTAAGCACATTCCAACCGTAACTACTGAATATTCTATAGAAAAGGGATTAAATAAATGCAGAATGTGTTGCTTCCAGTGTGTGTAAACTATGCTATTCATTAGCATGCCGTGCTTATATAAACCATGGTACATGTTACAGAAATATTTATCTTGGCTTATTTGGCATATTTAACCTTTGAATAAATTTCTGTAATAAAGACGTTATTTCACATTATATATTTATATTAAGCAGTTAGGAAACTTTTTAATGCAAGCCTAGTAAAAAAAAGTCTGAAATGGTTCCTTAATAAAAAAAATTGTGTGAAAACAGGTGTGGGCTATTGCTGCATTTATATTAATTTTTACACTCAAAGCCTAATTTATAAATTCAGATGAACAAGAGCCTTCACATGGATAATGTAACAACTTTCCCAGGGCATTAACGCAGAAAATGTATATTCAGAAAGCCTTCACTTTTATAGCTCCCACCTCTCCTACTACACTGAATCAGGCTCTATGTTCTACGTTACTTGTCTTATAATGACATTGACTATTTTATGTCATCTTAAGGTTTTGTTAGCTCTACATATAATTACCAGATATGTAATCAAGATAGATAATACACAAATTTGATGTATACTTTTATAGTTCAACATTTATATCTCAAGTACAAGAGAGGTACTGCAGGTAAGTAAATACAGGTTGAGTCTCCCATACCCCAAATGCTTGGGGTAAGCATTTTGGATTTCAGTTTTCCCCAGTTTGGAATACTTGTATACCAAATTAAAATAACTAGAGATGAGACCCAAGTCTAAACACGAAATGCATTTGTTTCCTATAAACCTTATGCACAGCCTGAAGGTAATGTTATAAAATATTTTTAATAATGCTGTGCATGAAACAATGTTTGTGTACACTGAACCATCAGACAGCAAAGGTGTCACTATATCATTCCCGCTTAAAATATTTTGGTTTTTGGAGTATGTTGGATATGAGATTTTTGGAAATAGAAGACTTATAGTATGAGTCCTATAGCTTTTGTAATGCAATGCAATGGGGACATTCAATTAATATAGTAGCCCTGGCATCGCACATTTGAGTACAAGCCCCTGTAGTATTGCAAACTAAAGGTGCATACACACGGTGAGATATTGACTTAAGTACGATTTTGACTATGCGATATTGACTATGGGGTATATTCAATTGAAGTCGAAAACTGCCGTCTGTCGAAAAGACGGCAGTTTTCGACTTTTTAAGGTCGAAACGTGATTCGACCTATTCAAAGCTTTTCGACAAGTCAAAGCATTTGACTTGTCGAAAAGCACGTGGATCAGCGAAGTAGCTGCCGATCCAAGTGTTGATGTCGAAAACGGATCCAAATCCGACAGGTTTTGGCCCCCTTTTCGACCATCTCAATCCGACATCAAAATGATGTCGGAATGAGATGGACCCAGAGGAGGCGAGGGGGGGCGAGCCGCGGGGAGAGCTGCAGGGAGACAGGGGGACAGCCGGTGGGCATACAGGGAGATCAGCGCTACAGTAGCGCTGCAGCTGGATGTCACTCACCCACCCGACCTCACGGCAGCTTCCACCCGGCTCCAGCACGCTGCTGGAGCCAGGTGGAAGCTGCCGTGAGGTCGGGCGGCTAGTGACATCCTGCTGCAGCGCTACTCCGTAGCGCTGATCTCCTCTGGCTGCCGCCGGCTGTCCCCCTGCAGCTCGCCCCCCTCTCCTCCTCTGGGTCCCATCTAAATTCGACTTGAAAAAGTCAAATTTTAGATGGGATTGAATAGGGGTTGTCGGATCCATTCCAACAAATACATGTCGGAATGGATCCGACTTTAACTGACTATACCCCTGTGTGTGCTTGCCATTTTGGCTATGGCCTATTTTGACTATACTTTGTACTAGATAGTCAAAATTGACTTACCTGCAAGGTCTATTTTTTCTTGCAATACCAACCTCATAGGACCGTGCATCGGTATCGCAAGCTGTGTACATACGGTGCGATATGTGCTAACTTTTCTTGTGATTTTGACTATATAGTCAAAATTGCAAGGATATATTGCACAGTGTGTATGCACCTTAAGATGCACTATTTAGGGGAGATGAAGTGTGACATTGTCACATCACCAAAAATGGAATTAACCCCAATGATTTCTGAGCTTACAATAGACGTGTGAACAGACTCCATAAAGAAATTAGGCAACACACTGTACTTTACAGGCAAACTTACAGCCAAAGAACACATTTTAAAACTTCATATGGCCCACAGAATGGAATTTGTATACCTCTAAGCTATACCCATGTTGTGTACCGTTTAGGTTGTTTTGGCCACTGGACTGCACACCACTTGATGTTATTAGTATATTACGAGCATAATTCCTTTGAACTATATAAGTAAAACATTGTCTCATACTGCAATATATAACCGTAAAAGGTTCTGCAGTTTTACATTACATTATATAAGTGCAGTTCTGTAGTTTTATATTACAATACATGGGTAGTTTTTAAACCAGTAGAACACTCCTGAAATTAAATAGCAACTTTCTAGTTTTCCCAGCCAAGCGGCAATTACAGCGACACCTGTCATCTTTAATAGCGCTCCTTTTATGTATGACTACTATAACTATCAGCGGAGACTGCATTTCGTTTGAAATTTCAGTCAGAGGAGAGTTTTCTGGACTGGAAATTGTATGGGTCCTAATTTCAAGAACAGCAGTAAACTATTGGAAGTCCCAGCCTGCTCCCAACATTAGGTGTCTCCTGTGAAATACAGAGGTCAGCAACTGATGAGATCCAGGAGATTCACAATAGCTGCTTCTTCTAAGATCTGCAGCATAATTTATTGCAACTTTACAATTGCTGCAACATTCTTCTACTAGTACCAGAGCTTAATGAAAGCAGTATGTGGTATGCTTATTGCACTTTATTGGTAGGCAGATAAATGAGGCCAAACTTCTGAAATTCTCGAGAAACAGAACACATGATAATATTGCTCTCTGTGCTGCTCTTACACTTCTGCTAAAGGGAAAGGCCCGTTTTCCATGTATATAGTGTGTACAAAAAAATAATCTGTTGGCTACAAATTTTACTGCCGCTACAATTAAAATGTATTTATTTATTTTAATTACTTCCTCATGTTAACCATGAGCAAATGTAATAAAAAAGTGTGATACTAACTGAAAATTCTTACCAGTCTGCAAATGAATTCCCGGTAATATGTGACTGAGCACATAACCAAAAATTAAAGTTGCCCGACAACACAAACACACCACTATGGGTACGAGGGAATGTGTGTGATGTTGGTGGCTGTGAAGCACCAACGTTACGATAGTTTTGCAGCACTGAGGTCTTGGATTCAATACCCACCATGGCAATGGGTTGAGTTTGTGTGGGTTTCCTCCCACAATCCAAATATATACTGGTAGGTTAAAATGAACCCTAGCGTGTATGTGCACTTGTGATAGGGAATAAAGACTGTAAGCTCCACTGGGACAGGAGCTGATGGGAATGCTGCGGAATATGTATGTACAATATAAATAACTGAATAAATAGAATTCTCTGACATTGCTTCAAACTGAACTGCACCTGTAAAGTTTTAAACTCTTATCGTTGAATACTGGATGGATTTGTAATTAAGTAACACATAAACACAAATTACTGCACAACAGTCAGGAGAGTTATTTAGTATTCTTCTCCTTAAGATGGGGGTACAGCATTTTATTTTGAATAAAGGGCTGAATATCAGAGATTGTCTCCATAGCCTGCACCTGGTACTGCTAATTGTGCTGCAGAAGGAACGGTACTCACGCAGAGCAGCACTTCTATGTACATAGGAGAGATTGTTATGTACCAGAGATTTGTGCTACAGCTGCAAAGTGATTTTTAAATGAGGCACTTGCAGCATGGTCAGAATAAGAAACCTCTGACTCTTGTGCAGAGCCGTTAATTGTGTGTATTGCTTAACACTTAGTCAGTGCTCTGGGGTATCACTTTATCATGTAAAGGTCAAAAGGCTTTAGTAAAGGCATCACTTGTGTGTATTGGAGCATCCAGAGTAATGGATAGGAAACTTGCAGGATTACATCCACTTAGGATTCTCATTAGTCTATGTAAAGTTGCTGCAGCCCTTTATCTATGCTAAAGTTCTTGTGGGGTGGCAGGATTCAGAAGGGCACCGTAACTACAGCAACATGTGAAACAAAATCCTTGTCAAGAAAAGTAAACGTCTTCTGTAGCTAATAAACAATCAATATAAATAATAATAATGGTAGATTTACATAGTATAAACAATAAACGAGATAACATAACACACAAAGTATGCAACAAAATATTTTGGAAATTCAATGCTAAAGTTCTGTATTTTTCTTTCACTGACAACATTACCTTGTCACTGAGCAAATTTTAAACCACATAGCAAGTTGATTTATACAATGAAATGTGGGCATTAAACACACACACACACGTCCTTTAATTAACAGAAATTAAGATTTAAAAAAAAAACATTAAGGGGGTATTCATCAAAGTATGGAGAGAGATAAAGTGGAGAGAGATAAAGCATGAACCAGCTCCTAACTGTCTTTTTTCAAACACAGCCTATAAAAGGAGTTAGAAGCTGATTGGTTCGTACAATATATCTATTCACTTTATCTCTCTCCACGGTTTTGATAAATACCCACCTAAGCTTGGAGGATAAGTTAACTATTTTATATAGTGATAAATGTACAGTAAACATGCTTGCTATACTCACACATACAAAGACTATGTTAATTAAATACATTTCAATCCTTTTCTGTTATAACCTAAACCTTTACTATTTCAAGAAATCTGAACAATCATTAATAATCATTTGTAGACCTTTAGAAACAGGTGGTATTGTTGAGTAAGCAAAATCATAAAGAACTCCCAATAATATTTACAATTCTTCATGCTAATGAAAAGAACAATGATGTTGATGGAACCGTAACAAGAAATACCAATTACATGTATCCAGACTCAACTGTGAACAAACTGACCCTTAATGGGCAGTTTCTCATATTACGATGACATACTGTATTACACAAAAGTTGAGATTTATCCTCCCTCCCCCCCCACCCCTAATACACATCCCTGGAACACTCCATAGTCCTGCTCTGTAGGAATGACAGATATCGATTGAGATTTTTGTAATCAACAGAGAAAAAGAAAAAAAAAAGCTTTTCACGTTTTAGCCTAGGATTCATATTAGGAGTATTGTTAGTTTATTACATTTATCAGCACGATTACATTTAAATCAGGACATGTAGTAGCAGCATTACAATAAGGGCACAATGCTCATAAGAACAGTATTGCAAATGATCTGTATATCAACACCATCCAAATTATTGGCTCACTAAGTCAATGAAAAATGTGTATAGATATTACTATGTTCCTAGAGGAGATTTTTTTGGATCAGTTGTAACACAGTGTATTGGCTGAGATGGAGCTGGCTCAGGCGCTGAGTAGAGCCTGATGAATGTGGAGAAACTGAAGTCTCAGAGATAAGCAATTACTAGTCATTTCCTTCTGTATGAGAAATGACAACAGCCCTTTGGCTTCTGAGGCTGCAGTAAAAGCTGGGTGTGTGAAGAGTGGACTTTAAATACAAGTTTGCACTGTAAAAGCTTTCTGCCTTTTGCTGTTACAGCCAGCCTGAGAGGCAATATTCACAATGTCTGAGTGTTGTGCCGTTATTAGCACACAAAGCCATATTAAACTATTAATTTAGAAGTGCTAACAGTTTTTGTAAGTGGCATCCTCAGGACTTCACTTCCCTATTGCCTGTCCTAAAGAGCTCCATTTACCAGCTCACAGAACCCAGGGGATCCATTCACTCTCCACACTAAAGAGAAGCTGATGAAAGCTGTCAGAGTAAATCTATGCTCACTTTTTGGATGGTTTAATTTCAATGGAGCATGAAACTCCTCGGGATGGTTAATAGGCTTAGCCAGGCGTGCTGTTCTCCCTAATATATTTTAATTATGCAGCAGTCTTAATTGTAATGAGATTAAAATTCTAAAGAAAAGGACACAAATTGAGGTTTTCCTGATGACTACTTGGGTCTTATGTCAGTTTCTAAACACTACCACTAGGAAGTACAAATAATGACAGTAAAGTAGTAAACACAATATAAGGACATGTAAAATACTGCTGCTCACAACCCTGCAGGGGCTTTATGCCATGGGGAGGGCATTTTAGTTGGCATTAAACTGGTAAAAATTAGAATGAACTTCTAAAATGCAGGGATTAATGCAGGCAATCAGATTATTATGACATGTAGATGTTCTCAGTGCAAGTAAAACAGAGACCTATATGTAACATTAATAATAGCTGGACATATATGTACTGTGAGTATGGTATGGGGACAGACCATACAGAAAAGCTCATTAGTACAGAACAGCTGATAAATCTACCTGTAGACAGCAACTTGAAAATGGGGATTAGTAATGCAACATGGTGCATCAGATAAACTAATGGCATGCAAACATTAACCCCTTAAGTCACTATTTTGTTCTAGTCACAAGTGACATGGTGGCATCCAGCAGAAAGAGTTTGTCAAAGACCCTGTGCTTACTGTATATTGAGTTACTAGGTTCTAGTTGTGGAAACACTACAGAGCTCAGCATGGGGGACTAGACATGAGCACAACTAGGTAAGCGAGAGATTTCATTCATCCAGTACATGTGTCCCTGCAGCAGCAGAGATAGGGGTGTGAGGGGTGCCGGGCCCGCTGTGCAGTGGGGACGACAGGGCACAGGGAAAGTTTGGCTCCTACCTGTCATCATAGCAGAAATCAGCGCCCAGGGTGTTCAGGTACAGGACGAGCCCCATGGCGCTGCTCAGCAACTCTGCGATCATGTCTCCTGCACCCAGCCAGGGCTGCCACGGCTCGGCTCCTGCTCTGCCCCCCGCGTCCTTTGTCTGCTGCTCTCCTGAGGGGGGCGGCCGGGAATCAGAACCCGCACTCCATGCTGTCTCGCCGAGGATGACTGGTAATAATACAGCCCTGTCCTCGGAGCCAGTCCCGGTCTGAGAGCTTCTTACCCCATGGCAGCAGTGCAGGAGGCTGCAGCCCACAATCCTAGTGCATAGTATAGAGCAGGAGGAGGAGGAGGGATGCTCTGAGATGGTGACAGCAGTAATGCTGCTGCTGCTGATGGTGGTGCACGCCCGGCCGCCAGCTCCTCACTCTCCCTGTACCAGCAGCAGCAGCGGAGTGTCAGCACTGAGGAGAGCACAGCAGCATCCAGGGAACAGCCGCGTGGGGCACACACAGTCCTTGCCTGCTGCGCATGCTCCGCCTGCCTCCTCTCGCCCCATCCACGCCCCCTGCTCTCCTCCTGCTGCTGCTGCCACTGCCTCCTCATCATCTCCTGCTGCTGCTGCTGCTGCTGCTGGTCAGTGGGGACACTTGTCCCGCGAGGCGTGGATTGCGTGTTGCACACCTGGCCTCATACATTTGGCATAATGTTTAAATTATACTGTACATGGAATATTGACGTTTATCATTTACTTACAGCACGTGTGTCCATGAGATGCTGCTACCGTTGTACATTTGTCCCTAAAAATCAGTAGCCATAGAAAACAAAACAGTACTTGGAATTTTATTTAAAAAATAAATAAATAAAAATGTAATAAACTTTAATGAAATTACAAGAAAGATTTACAATACAAAAATATTTACTGTGAGCGAGTGCAGTTGCACCAAGGGATTTATTCGCAAAGTGAGTAACAGGAAGACATCGTTTGGGGGTAGGAAAGGGGAGTGGTCAGGTAAACGCAGGCGTGTCATGGCCGTTCAGATGGCATTTTCTGAGCATACATAAATTAGCAGCTGCAATCTTACTTGCTACAGGTGATCCCTCTGCATCCCAGGAGAGCAGCTCAGCCTGCGCATCTGCAGAGGTGACAATTTGCGACAATAGTAGCGATGTATCAGCACCGGAAATGATGTGATAGCAGGGGGCGTCCCTATGCTCAGGTTAGCTTCTGCCCATATTAGCATATAATCACACTTGCATACTGCAAAAGATAGCAACAGCAGCAGCAGGAACAACCGCACCTGAATTAGACCCCTAATGCCAATCAAAAGTAAATTGTTACCTTTGGGTAGACATTAACACAAGGTGAATTGGCGCTCTGTGCCAAAGAAGAAAAGTATGTGAGCACTAAAGGAGTCACACTGACAAGTAATACTTGTAATGATAACCTGAACAAGTACAATAAGTAAACTCCCCTAAAGAGTTAAAATGAATATGAGTTCTAAAATAAAAGGACATTATATAGATAAAAATAATAACAAATAAAGAACTTAAATAGTTGTGTCCTCCTTTGGGGGAGTCCTCCTTTAAATGAGATACAGACACAAAAATGCAGGAAATGTGTTTCATTAGGCAACAATTAGAGTACCTCCAATATGTTGAAGCAACTTTTCAATGTCAGATCTAGACCATAGGCGTGCGCAGATGCTGGGGTGCCACTCCGGGACTTCGCTCCTCCACCACATTATGGATTACCCACCCATCCAAGACATAGGAGGACACTTACTAAGCAGTGATAAGAGCGGAGAAGTGAGCCAGTGGAGAAGTTGCCCCGTCAACCAATCATCAGCTCTGTATAAGTTTATAGTATGCAAATTATAGATGTTACTTCAGTGCTGAGTGGTTGCCATAGGCACTTCTCCAGTGGCTCACTTCTCCGCTCTTATCACTGCTTAGTAAATGTCCCCCATAGACTGCTTACCTGGGCGGCTTACCTGCTTTTTGTGTCATAAAGCAGCAATGTTTTATGCTGCACTGTAAATGCAATTACTTGTATGGTGGGCTAGTCATTGAAGGAAAACCTGGCAGGTCGCTTGGTAATTATAGTTCTACAGTAAAAAATCTCTCACACCACAACTTCGTATGTGTCTTGAAATGCAGCTTTTGATATTCAAGACAAATACCCCAAGATGTAACTTTCCTTTTCACCAAGTACAGAACCTGACAGCACCTGCTACCCCTATTGTATTCCATCTATTTTTACTGGTGAGGTAGTGTTCTCATTCTGCTATATCTGATTACCGACAATTCATTTAATATTTCTTTATGCTTATATCTAGTTTACTTTGCATGTACTTATTCTTGCAATTTTGCATTATCAATGTATAATATTGAAAATTACCAAAAGACAGAGAGCAAGAGAGATTGTGGGGAAATGGAAACGAGAAGGCATATAGGGAGATGGGAAGAGAGAAGAAATAGGTAGAGGTGGGAAAGAGGAAGAGAAGGAATAGTGGGAGATGCGAGTGAGAGATAGAGAGATGGGAGGAATTAGGGATGGCCATCGGTGGGGTGTCCATTGATGGTTGACATCGATGATACCATAGATGATAACCATTGACGGTACACAAACCATCTATGGTGATCCATCGATGGTTTGCAGCACTTGATGGCCACCACTGAAAGGTGCTGGCTGGTCCGTGGACCAATAACAAACCAGGGGCCGGTTTAATGGGTGTCGGGGGTGGAGCTATGCGCCGTGTCTCTGCACCACATAAGAAAAAAAGTGTTTGGTTATACCTTGCCATCGATGGAGGGAAGCCATCTTGTTCTCCTCCATCGATGGCAAAAGCATTCTACATCGGCCATAAACCATCAATGATTTTGAATCATCGATGGTCAATGGCCATCCCTAGGAGGAATAGGTGGTGAGTCAGAGAGAGAAAAGGAATTGGGGGAGATTGGAGAGAAAGAATAGGAATGGGAGGAGAAATGAAGAGTAGGGGGCGACAGGAGAGTGGGAAGCTATAAGGTTGATGGGAGGTTTAAGTAGAAAATAAAAATATGTGTGTGTATATATATATATATATATATATATGTATATATATATATATATGTATATATGTATGTATATATATATATATATATATATATATTAGTACCATAACCATATCAAACAGTTTTAATGTCTCTTACAGTGCCATCAAATAGTTGCCAACAGGTTAGAATAATGCAGCATAGTGTTAATTATACTCATCATATTTCATAAATGCTGATCATTCTGATTGCTGTCTATGGGCATAGAAAGCAATCAGAATGTTCAGCATTTATGAAATATGATGAGATTTGTGTGCCATGTGTTATGATTCCCGTACTCCAGACCAGAGGAGATCTTATGGCAGAGGTCTGAGTACTGGAAAGATATACTGGTTGTGGGAGCAGGAGAGCCTAGTAACCCCTGGCGCCCTAACTCCGTTGTCTCGCCCGTGTTATCAGAAATCCCCTGCGAGACTATGGTTGCTTGAGCCCGTGGCAGCCGCGTTCGAAGGGCGGATTATGTCTGCCCAACCCCGATGCCCCCTCAGGTCTTAATGGGAGACAAAGGGAAATCCGAGACAGGGTGATAACAAGGGGCCCTCTGACTAAGCAACCAGGCCAGGGGTTACAAGCTAACTAACTAAACCAAAAAAGTATGTGCGGACTAGCCGCCAGGGAAAAGGACAACCAAAGATCCACTGATCTGTAACTCCTATCCAGCACCGCTGGATACCAGAGTGGATCAGGGGGAGCGGAATCCTCCGCAAAAGCTCCAGAACACAAAGATACAAAATAATAAACAGTAAGCGGTCAAGCCGCAACACACGGCTACGCCGCGACTCACGAACACCACAGGATGTTAAAGGTGCTCGGTCAGACTCCAGGAACAGATGACAATTTCCGAGTACAGGATCACTGAGGACAGGAACAACCGGATTGAGCAGGACTGGAAACTCTCTGTAACCAACACAGGCAAACAGGAAGCTATCACCAGCGTCTGTGAGAAGTCCAAAGGGTGCTTATAACTGTGAGCTCCCCAATCAGGAGCCAGACTGGGTAATCACAAGTAATGCCGTGCAGCTTGCATGCTGCACGGCCAGCACACCATTATACAATTAGAAAAGACCCAGCAACGGGGAACGCGGCCCGAACGTGGCGTCCCCGTTGCTAGGGTCTGAGCGGCTCCGTGCGCCCGGCGTCTAGCGTTGCCAGGGAGCCGGCGGCTGTACGCGCACGGCGTCCCTGGTTGCTAGGCGCCGGGCCGCACCGACGAGCGGACCCCGGCGCCTAACAGTACCCCCCCTTGAGGAGGGGTCAAGGAACCCCTAAAGCCCGGTTTCCGAGGAAATTCTCGAAAAAATGCCCTCTTGAGCCTCGGGGCATGGAGATCCTTATCCAGGACCCAAGACCTTTCTTCTGGACCATAACCTCTCCAATGCACCAAAAAATAAAGCCGACCCCGGGACAACTTGGAATCGAGAACCTTCTCCACCAAGAACTCCTGCTGACCCTGTACAACAATTGGTGATCTCCCCTGAGATATCTTACGAGGAAATCTACTGGACGAAACATATGGTTTCAGCAATGAGCAATGGAAAGTATTTCCGATCCGTAAAGTTTTTGGTAAACGTAACCGGAAGGCAACTGGATTGACTTTTTTGATAATGTGAAATGGTCCAATAAATTTAGGACCCAATCTGGCTGAGGTTTGTCGAAGTTTAATGTTGCGAGTCGACAACCACACCCTATCTCCTACTTTAAAAGTGCACGGCCGCCGGAGCCTGTCAGAAAATCTCTTTTCCTGAAATGCCGCTTTTCTGAGAGCCAGGTGCACTTTTCTCCAAATGAGCCTAAGATGAGAGGTCAAGGTCAGTGAGGAGACAGAGGAATGTTGAAAAAAGGAATTAGCTCTGGGGTGAAAACCAAAAACTGCAAAAAATGGAGACACATTGGTGGAGGAATGACAGGCATTATTGTAAGCGAACTCCACCAATGGAAGAAACTCAGACCAGTCATTTTGGAGTTTGGCCGAGTACAACCGCAAATATTGTTTTAGTGATTGATTAACTCGCTCAGTCTGCCCGTTGGATTGGGGATGGTAGCCTGACGTTAAAGATAATTTCATCTTCAATGAGACACAAAAAGATTTCCAAAACTGTGCAATGAATTGTGGACCCCGATCGGAAACAATATCAGTGGGTAACCCATGGAGTCTGAAAACATGGCGGAGGAACAAGACTGCCAATCCCTGGGCAGATGGCAATCGGGGAAGAGCAATGAAATGGGCCATTTTACTAAAACGGTCCACTACCACCCATATGACTCGGCATCCGGCTGACAGAGGGAGGTCCACCACAAAATCCATGGAGATATGAGACCATGGCCTAAGAGGAACATTCAAGGGCATAAGCTGACCGATAGGCAAAGAACGGGGAACTTTATGCTGTGCACAGACCTGACACGAAAAAACAAACTCCTTAATGTCTTTGGAAAGACCAGGCCACCATACTGAGCGGGAGACTAATTCCAAAGTCTTAGCGATTCCCGGATGCCCGGCAACTTTGCTATCATGAAACTCCGTCAAAACAGTTGCTCTCAAAAACTCAGGGACAAAAAGACGACCAGCAGGAGTATTTCCAGGAGCCTGATGTTGAAGCAGCTTTAACTGGGTAAATAAATCCTGTGTGAGGCCTGCCCGAATGACTGAAGACGGAAGTATGGGAGTAACAGGACTGTTGTCTTGAACTGGAAGAAAACTGCGTGACAGGGCATCTGCCTTGGTATTCTTGGAACCTGGCCTGAAGGTGATAATGAATTTGAAACGAGTAAAAAATAAAGCCCAACGAGCCTGCCGGGCATTCAGTCGTTTAGCTGATTCAATGTATTGAAGATTTTTGTGATCAGTCAAAACTGAAATGATATGAGTCGCTCCCTCAAGCCAATGCCTCCACTCCTCGAAAGCCCATTTAAAAGCCAGCAATTCCCGGTTACCAACATCGTAGTTGGACTCAGCAGAAGAGAATTTTCTGGACATAAAGGCACAAGGGTGTAATTCAAGGGAATCCGGATCCTTCTGAGATAGGATAGCCCCTACTCCAACCTCTGAGGCATCAACCTCAACAATGAAAGGCAATTCTGGGTTGGGGTGTCTGAGGACAGGGGCTGAGACAAAGGCCTGTTTCAAGGCCTGAAAAGATAGCTCGGCTTCACGTGACCAATTGGTAGGATCCGCTCCCTTCTTAGTCAGTGCCACAATGGGAGCAACTAGGTCAGAGAAAGAGTGAATAAATCTTCTATAGTAGTTCGCAAACCCTAAAAAGCGCTGAATTGCTTTTAAGTTGGTGGGTTGCGCCCAACTAAGGATGGCTTGGAGCTTCTTTGGTTCCATACGGAATCCCCGAGGGGAAATAATGTATCCTAAAAAGGATACCTCCGTGACATGAAATTCACACTTCTCCAGCTTGGCATATAGGTGATTTTCACGTAATTTTTTTAGAACCTGACGCACCTGGGTAACATGTTGTTCTACAGAGTCAGAATAAATCAAAATATCGTCCAAGTAGACTACAACGAATTTTCCAAGAAATTCACGGAGCACATCGTTAATGAGATCCTGGAAAACTGCCGGAGCGTTAGACAGGCCGAATGGCATAACCAGATACTCATAGTGGCCTGACTGAGTACTGAATGCCGTTTTCCACTCATCCCCTGACTTGATTCTGATGAGGTTATATGCTCCTCTCAGGTCAATCTTAGAAAAAAATCACAGCCGAACGTAGCTGATCAAAGAGGACAGAGATCAGTGGCAGAGGGTAAGTATTTTTTACTGAGATTTTATTCAAGGCTCTAAAGTCAATGCAGGGTCTGAGTGAACCATCCTTCTTCTCTACGAAGAAGAAGCCTGCACTTAAAGGGGACTTAGATGGCCTGATAAATCCTTTCCCTAGGCAGAGGCGTCACTAGGGTTGGTGTCACCCGGTGTGGTAACTCACGGTGTCACCCCCCATGCCACCCTCCCGTATCACAATACACGGAACCCTTAGTTATGTTTTTGTACTAGTTTTCACATTATAACACACAGAATGAGTCAAAAATCACATTATAGCACACTGCATGAGCCAAAATTCACATTTTAGCACACGGCATAAGCCGAAATTCACATTATAGCACACTGAATGAGCCGAAATTCACATTATAGCACACGGTATGAGCCGAAATTCACATTATAGCATACTGTATGAGCCGAAATTCACATTACAGTACACTGAATGAGCCGAAATTCACATTACAGCACACGGTTTAAGCCGAAATTCACATTATAGCACACTGTATGACACAAAATTCAGGGAGAGTGACAGCAGGGACAGGGACAGAGAGACAAGGAAAGTGACAGCAGGAGCAGGGAGAGTGACAGCAGGGACATAGGAACAGGGAGAGTGACAGATTGACTGGGAAAGTGACAACAGGGACAGGGAGAGTGACAGATGGACAGGGAAAGTGACAGCAGGGACATAGGGACAGAGAGAGGGACAGCAAGGGCACATAGTAGGGACTAGGGCGAGAGAAAGGCAGCAGGGTAAGATTACCTATTTAGCAGCGGCGGTGCTGAGGATGCTGTGGTCTGCGGGGCGGTGGATGAGATGGCTGTGATTGGCATGGTGCAGAGGAGGCGGAGGTGCAGAGAAGGACTGAGGGCAACGGTGGGGTGGCTGAGGGCAGCGCCGGTGTAGTGGAGGAGGAGGCAGAGGGCGGCGGCGGTGCAAGGAGGAGGAGGCTGTGGTCGGCAGCACTGCAGCTCCTATGACCGCGGCGCTACTATTTTGCGGACCGGCAGCCAATCAGGAGCGGCCGCGTGGCAAGAGCTCAATGTGGCGGCGGAGGTATTCAGACTCATACATACATATATATATATATATATATATATATACACACATATGTATATATATATATATATATATATATATACACACACACACTCAAAACATTTTTTTTTATTCAAAACATTTTTTTTTACTCAAGTAATAATGGTTTATAATGTAATTGTAAACTGTAAAACATTGAATCAAACATACACACCCTCTCTCAGCTGAAACAGCTCACAGCCAGCCAGAGAAGAAGGCAATGAGGTGCGCACTTTAGTCCCTGCAGTACAGCTCCCTCTGGTAACGGCCGTCCTCCCTGCCCAGCAAAGTCTCCTCCCATTCTCCCTCCCAGCAAGGCATGCGGTGCAGGCGTGCGTATGACGTCACTCGTGACGTACAGCACCCGGCAACAGTTTATAGCTCATCACCATGGTGATAGTAGTACGGACCCGGTCACCGTGGCGCCGCGGCGGTGTACAGGCGGGCCGGTGTGTATATCACCGCTGTCCGGTGATGAAGTCGGCGGGGGTGCGGTGCTGGGGAGGAATAAGTGTGGGTGCAGCCGCAGACGTATCTGTGGATGGGTGTGCAGCTCTTTTTGGTGTCACCCCATTGAAGGGTGACACCTGGGTGCGGGCCGCACCCCCCGCACCCCCCTCATGACGCCTCTGTCCCTAGGCTTTCTTTAACATACTCATTCATGGCCACAGTTTCAGGTCCGGACAATGCATATAACCTTCCCTTAGGCAAAGTGGCACCAGGAATTAGCTCAATAGCACAATCATAAGGCCTATGGGGAGGCAGAATATCCGCATTGCCCTTGGAAAAAACATCAACAAAATCCTGGTATTCCACAGGAATGGGTGCGGGAATGGCAGCAGCTATTCTGATGGGAAGCGTAATACATTCCTTATTACAGATGGTACCCCATTGTGAGATCTCCCCCGACTGCCAATCAATGATGGGATTATGAAAGGCCAGCCAAGGGTGACCCAGAACCACTGGAACTGCTGGGCAATGGGTGAGGAAAAACTCAATTTTTTCAGAATGCAGAGCTCCTACCGAGAGTAGAACAGGAGGTGTACAGAGAGAAATAACCCCATTGGACAAGGGACTCCCATCTAAACCATGCATGGTGATACACCTACCCAAGGCTAACTGAGGAATACCTAAGGTCTTGGCCCATGTCAAATCCATAAAGTTCCCTGCAGCTCCACTGTCCACAAAAACAGAGACCGAGGAACAGAGGCTGCCAAAGGAAACTTTAGCTGGGACTAACAGTGAATTATTTGAGGAGATAAGCTGCAGACCAAAGTGAACCCCCTCACAATTCACTTGGTCGAGACGTTTCCCGACTTGTTCGGACAACTACGGGCAAAATGTCCCTTACCTCCACAGTATAAACAAAGACCAGAATTTTGCCTTCTGGTTCTTTCTTCAGAAGACAGTTTGGAGAGACCTATCTGCATAGGCTACTCTATGTCCACAGGGATGGAAAAAACACAAGGAGTTGACCCGACAGATGCTCCTTTTTCAGCCCTCCGCTCTCTGAGCCGACGATCAATCTTAATAGAGAGCTCCATGAGTTTATCGAGAGTCTCAGGAGCGGGATACTGAAGGAGACTGTCTTTTATAGACTCAGATAAGCCGAGGCGAAACTGACTGCGCAGGGCTGGGTCATTCCATCCACAGTCGTTCGACCAACGGCGAAACTCCGTACAATAAATCTCTGCGGGATTCCTACCCTGTCTGAGAGCACGCAACTGACTCTCGGCGGATGCCTCTCTATCAGGGTCGTCATACAATAGCCCTAAAGACTTTAGAAAGGCGTCTACAGAAAATAAAGCCGGATCGTCTGTCTTTAAACCAAAAGCCCAGGTCTGAGGATCCCCCTGAAGCAGAGAAATAATAATTCCAACCCGCTGAGCCTCCGTACCTGAGGAGACTGGTCTCAAACGAAAATAAAGTTTACAAGACTCTTTAAAATTAAAAAACTGTTTTCTATCCCCAGAAAAACGGTCAGGCAGATGCATTTTTGGTTCAGGAATGACCCTCGGGGAAGTCCGTAACAGATCTTCCTGTGACCTCACCCGAAGAGACAGATCCTGAACCATCTGAGTAAGCTCTTGAATCTGGCTAACTAGAAGCTGGCCAGGATTTGGCCCGACACCGGTGGGATTCATGAGGCCGACAAATCTCCCAACTGAACAAGGGAAAAAATTAACTCCTGTTTAATTTTAAATTTAGTCTGGCCGGTGATAATGTTATGATTCCCGTACTCCAGACCAGAGGAGATCTTATGGCAGAGGTCTGAGTACTGGAAAGATATACTGGTTGTGGGAGCAGGAGAGCCTAGTAACCCCTGGCGCCCTAACTCCGTTGTCTCGCCCGTGTTATCAGAAATCCCCTGCGAGACTATGGTTGCTTGAGCCCATGGCAGCCGCGTTCGAAGGGCGGATTATGTCTGCCCAACCCCGATGCCCCCTCAGGTCTTAATGGGAGACAAAGGGAAATCCGAGACAGGGTGATAACAAGGGGCCCTCTGACTAAGCAACCAGGCCAGGGGTTACAAGCTAACTAACTAAACCAAAAAAGTATGTGCGGACTAGCCGCCAGGGAAAAGGACAACCAAAGATCCACTGATCCGTAACTCCTATCCAGCACCGCTGGATACCAGAGTGGATCAGGGGGAGCGGAATCCTCCGCAAAAGCTCCAGAACACAAAGATACAAAATAATAAACAGTAAGCGGTCAAGCCGCAACACACGGCTACGCCGCGACTCACGAACACCACAGGATGTTAAAGGTGCTCGGTCAGACTCCAGGAACAGATGACAATTTCCGAGTACAGGATCACTGAGGACAGGAACAACCGGATTGAGCAGGACTGGAAACTCTCTGTAACCAACACAGGCAAACAGGAAGCTATCACCGGCGTCTGTGAGAAGTACAAAGGGTGCTTATAACTGTGAGCTCCCCAATCAGGAGCCAGACTGGGTAATCACAAGTAATGCCGTGCAGCTTGCATGCTGCACGGCCAGCACACCATTATACAATTAGAAAAGACCCAGCAACGGGGAACGCGGCCCGAACGTGGCGTCCCCGTTGCTAGGGTCTGAGCGGCTCCGTGCGCCCGGCATCTAGCGTTGCCAGGGAGCCAGCGGCTGTACGCGCACGGCGTCCCTGGTTGCTAGGCGCCGGGCCGCACCGACGAGCGGACCCCGGCGCCTAACACCATGACCACACATCATCCAGCTCACCAGCCACTCCACCAATAACAACACAGAAAAAAATAAAGAATGCTGGTGCACACTCTAAAAGCTAAGAACACTGGCAATCCAAACAGTTCTAAAAACTCAATTTAACTGAGCAAAATTGAGGTTCTTAGAATAATGTTTGACCACAAAATATGTGCCCACCCACCATAGCCAGGTGAGCTCATTATATGGGTCTCTAGCATTCCTAAAGCTCAAGTCCAGAGAATGGGACCCATCGGGCCAGCAAAACCCAACCGTCCTAAGGCATCACACCAGTGAGAAGTAGCAGTTTAAGGGGGTAATTCAGTTGACGGTGGGAAATTTTGCTATTCAGTTACTGGAGAGAAAATGACACACCAAGTCTGATTTTCCCTAAAATTGTTAATGTTAAGAAAAATCACCTAAACTTGCTATGGCACCTCGGCGGCACCCTCCCCCCCAGGACTAGTTAATTAATTATAAGTTTTCAATTAGTTTAATTAGTCAGTAATTACTCTCCGTCTGAATTGGTGTCTTCACCTCCAGCGTTGGGATCCGTACTCCTGCAGCGGCAGTATGTGAGTTTTGTATTAGTGTGTGGACCCCCCCTCCCCGAGGCAGCAGCTGGGAGAACTACATCTACCAGCAGCTACTTCCCCTCCTAGCAACCCCCAAGCCTCTCAGCAACCCCTATTCCTCCTAGCAGCCTCCCCCTCAGTGTAAAGATGGAGGCCGTGGAGACCGCCAGATGGGTAAGTAATAAGTATATTATTTTTTTTTCAGAACTGAAAATCCTACAACCATTTTTTTTTAATTGGATACCGCAGATATCGGAAGCACACATACCCTTGGTTTTCCAAAATTGGGCGCCAGGTCCGCAAGGTTTTTTACCTCGCTAAACCTCACACCCAGTTGTATTTCCCCCTAAGTGTTAAAAGGTGTTACATTAATAAGAAGTAGCAGTTTAGTTGTAAAAATTTTACATAAGTAAGAAGTAGTAATTAGGGTGTTAAAAAGTGTTACATTAGTGAAAAGCAGTTTAGTCACTAAAAAGTGTTAGGAGTAAATTTATTAAGCAACCGTGTTCATTCAAGTTCGCAAACACGTAATTCCCATCTCGGTAATTTACTAAACTCAAAACATGGCAGTGTTCGCTCAAATAGAACTTAAAAACACGGTATAACAGACATGTCGAATACATTCACCATCGGCCAAACTCGGAAGACACCACTACAACAGGGAAATATACAAAGATTAGTTTATGCAAACACAACCGTGATTCGGCTCAAAGTGCACTTTTCAAATACTGTAGATGTCTTCTTGAGCACCGTGTTTACAGACGTCTGCAAGGATCAGTGAGATCCGTACAGTGCATCTCTGTGTAAAAGTTCATTAAAGGGTTAAAATAAGCATAACCAGCACCCGGCTGTTTGAGCTGGTATTGTTTCTAAAAAAAACAGGGGGGAAATTGTGTGAGGTCCCCCTTTATTTAAAAGACCAGCACCAGGCTCTTGGACTAGTCCTGTTTCCAAAAATATGCAGGGGAAAAGTATGTAGGGGTCCCCCATATTTTTAAAACCAGCACAGGGCTGCACTAGCCAACTAGTCAGCTGTGGCCAGGGTTCCCTGTGGGAGTGGGGATCCCCAATAAAGGGGTTCCACCCTGCAGGGTTGAAGCACGTGGCTATTCCCGGCATTCCTGGCCTGTGGATGCCGAGTTGATAGTCCATAAATTCAGTGTAAAAATTAGTGATGTGCACCGGACATTTTTCGGGTTTTGTGTTTTGGTTTTGGATTCTGTTCCGCGGCCGTGTTTTGGATTCGGACGCGTTTTGGCAAAACCTCCCTGAAATTTTTTTGTCGGATTCGGGTGTGTTTTGGATTCGGGTGTTTTTTTTACAAAAACCCCTCAAAAACAGCTTAAATCATAGAATTTGGGGGTCATTTTGATCCCATAGTATTATTAACCTCAATAACCATAATTTCCACTCATTTTCAGTCTATTCTGAACACCTCACACCTCACAATATTATTTTTAGTCCTAAAATTTGCACCGAGGTCGCTGGATGACTAAGCTAAGCGACCCAAGTGGCCGACACAAACACCTGGCCCATCTAGGCGTGGCACTGCAGTGTCAGACAGGATGGCACTTCAAAAAAATAGTCCCCAAACAGCACATGATGCATAGAAAAGAAGAGGCGCAATGAGGTAGCTGTGTGACTAAGCTAAGCGACCCAAGTGGCCGACACAAACACCTGGCCCATCTAGGAGTGGCACTGCAGTGTCAGACAGGATGGCACTTCAAAAAAATAGTCCCCAAACAGCACATGATGCAAAGAAAAAAAGAGGTGCACCAAGGTCGCTGGATGGCTAAGCTAAGCGACACAAGTGGACGACACAAACACCTGGCCCATCTAGGAGTGGCAATGCAGTGTCAGGCAGGATGGCACTTTAAAAAAATAGTCCCCAAACAGCACATGATGCAAAGAAAACAAGAGGCGCACCAAGGTCGAACCACAGGTATAGAATGTAGATGGATAGTATACTTGACGACACAGAGGTAGGTACAGCAGTGGCCTCCTGTACCGTACTGCTATATATACTGGTGGTCACTGTGTCAGCAAACTGCAAAACTAAAATGCACCACAGGTATAGAATGTAGATGGATAGTATACTTGATGACACAGAGGTAGGTACAGCAGTGGCCTTCCGTACCGTACTGCTATATATACTGGTGGTCACTGTCAGCAAACTACAAAACTAAAATACACCACAGGTATAGAATCTAGATGGATAGTATACTTGACGACACAGAGGTAGGTACAGCAGTGGCCTTCCGTACCGTACTGCTATATATACTGGTGGTCACTGTGTCAGCAAACTGCAAAACTAAAATGCACCACAGGTATAGAATGTAGATGGATAGTATACTTGATGACACAGAGGTAGGTAGAGCAGTGGCCTACTGTACCGTAATGCTATATATTATATACTGGTGGTCACTGGTCAGCAAAACTCTGCACTGTACTCCTCCTATATATATATTATACTGGTGTTCCCCAGTCCCCACAATAAAGCAGCACACTGAGCACAGATATGGAGTGTTTTTCAGGCAGACAACGTATACTGGTGGTCACTGGTCAGCAAAACTCTGCACTGTACTCCTGCTATATAATACAGCTGCTCCCCAGTCCCCACAATTAAGCAGTGTGAGCACAGATATATGCAGCACACTGAGCACAGATATGGAGTGTTTTTCAGGCAGACAACGTATACTGGTGGTCACTGGTCAGCAAAACTCTGCACTGTACTCCTGCTATATAATACAGCTGCTCCCCAGTCCCCACAATTAAGCAGTGTGAGCACAGATATATGCAGCACACTGAGCACAGATAAGGAGCGTTTTTTTCAGGCAGAGAACGGATAAAACTGGTGGTCACTGATCAGCAAAACTCTGCACTGTACTCCTCCTATATTAATATAAAGCTGCTCCCCAGTCCCCACAATGATATAAGCAAGCACAAATATTTGCATCAACTCAACAATGAATAAACGGAGAGGACGCCAGCCACGTCCTCTCCCTAACATTTCCAATGCACGAGTGAAAATGGCGGCGACGCGCGGCTGCTTATAAAGAATCCGAATCTCGCGAGAATCCGACAGCGGGATGATGACGTTCGGGCGCGCTCGGGTTAACCGAGCCATACGGGAGAATCCGAGTATGCCTCGGACCCGTGTAAAAAGGGTGAAGTTCGGGGGGGTTCGGTTTCCGAGAAACCGAACCCGCTCATCACTAGTAAAAATAGAATTAATATGACTTCCGCTTCCGGTCTCATGCAGGACGCAGCTTAGCTCCGCTGCTCCGTTCTACACCCGACGATGTAACCTTTACAAGGCGGTCAAACGCCTCCAACACCTCTCTCCCTGCTGCACAAGAGTACAGAGAACCCAGATGGAGAAGTTTCTGGCTTCTCCGCCCGCTGCCAAGCCGCTGCAGCCCTGCCAGGAGAAGCGCCGCGCTGATCCCATCATGGCGCCGGACACTGACACTGCGCCCAGCGTCCCTGCACATAAGAAAGCTGCTGCCGCAGCAACAGAGGATCCTGATTCACCTCAGGTACGGCGCTCCCCTGACTCCCCTGTTACATACAGGGACATAGTAGAAGCAATTCAAAACACTATGACACCATTACTGACACAGGCAGTGTCAGAAATTACACAGCAGCTACAGCATCTACAGGGAAGGGTCTCTGATGCAGAAAACCATATAGGCACAATTTCTCATGATTTATCTGAAGCTCAGTGCCATATTTTACGGCTCCAAAAAGAAAATCACCAGCTTTGGAATAAAGTTGATGATATTGAGAACAGATCAAGAAGATGCAATATCAGAATAGTTGGAGTCCCAGAATCAATAAAAGGTTCTGATATATCATCCTTTATAACCACCACCCTCCCAAAGCTCCTGAAGATAGAAGCAGAATGCAAAGACCTAGTGATCGAAAGGGCCCATAGAGTAGGCCCCCCTCCTAAACCCCATGACAAAAGACCTCGAGTTATTATTTTCAAATGCCTAAACTATTTACACAAGCTTGCTATCTGGAAAGCTTCCAGACAGATTCCAGACCTGACATGGGAGGGCAAACGTCTACGTCTCTTTCAAGACTTTTCGGTCGAGCTCTCCAGGGCGAGAAAAGCCTTTTCACCAATCTGCTCAACCCTCGTCTCAGAAAAAAGATTTGCACTTATGTACCCGGCACGCCTACGCATCTTCTTTGACGATAAACATTATGATTTTAACTCCCCAGATGATGCACAAGCCTTTCTGAGAGAAGAGAATCATCTGACGCCTGAAGATATCTCTGACCCACCTCCTTTACAAAAATAGACATTGCTCTATTCCCCACGTTCAGTTATGTCTTGTTTTCTTGTTATGTTTTAAGCAAGTTTATAAATCTAAACTTCTCTACATTGTTAGATATATCCTCACTAGGCAGACTAGCATCTTTGCAATATGACCACCAGATCCTCTGAACTTATGGGTCACACACATGCCTCCCCCCCCCCTCAACCCCCTCCTTCCCTTACCCCCCTCCCCCCCCCCCACTCTCCCATTCACCCCCCCCCCCCTTACCCTCATTTATCTTACACTAAATACCTACTACTACTACTACTGACTTCACAGAATACACTGCAACACTCGCTCCTCCCCTTGATCTTTATTCTTTCATCTATTGCTGATATACAAATATTTTCATACTTCTATATACAATTGACATCTATGTTAAGCTCAAAGAGGTCTCCTTAATTATTACTTCGGGTGCTAGAACACCTGACATGCTCCGATACGTCTCACTCTAGTTACACAAGCACTTTACAAAGTGCTGTATGGTCCTTTTATGTTTTCACATGCTGCGGAAGCAATATGCCACAAGGCATACGGAATCATCACATGTCAAGAGGTCCACACCCATGGAAAATTTATTTTCTTTTGTTGTTTCGTTGTCTTGTCTCCCCTCCCCTTCTTGTCTTCCCTCCTTATGTTTCCCCATCACATCCAGGCTTACCAGCAAGATTATTAAAGTATATACTGTGCTGCTGAAGTTCTCTATCATCGACTTTACATGACTTCTCTAAAGATTGGCTCGATCAATGTGGGAGGCTTCAACTCTCCAGCAAAGCGACGTAAGGTATTGGTTTATCTAAATAGACAGAAATTAGATATAGTTTTTATCCAAGAATCTCACCTCACAGCACAGGAAACAGCCAAATTACAGATGCTCAATTGGCGACTCCTAGCTTCCGCACCCTTTAATTCTAAATCTAGGGGAGTTGTTGTACTGATTTCTAAAACTATCCCATGTGAAACTCTATCCACTGAGGTGGACCCAGAGGGCAGGTTTGTTATAGTCTCGGTTAAAATATACTCCACCACCTACACCTTATGCTCCTTATACGCTCCTAACTCCAAACCCAAACCTTTCCTTTCCTCATTAATCCAGAAGCTATTACCTTACGCCTCCTCTAATATAATTTTAGGAGGTGATTTTAATTTAATATCTCATCCTTATCTAGATAAATCCCAATATAAGGTATCACCCCAGCCCTTACCTAAATTAGGTATACCCTCCTTCCTATCTATGCTTCAACTGGTTGACGTGTGGAGAGCCCTCAATCCTACTGAACGTGAATACACCTGTTTATCTTCCGCACACAATACCCTTTCCCGTATAGACTATATCACTCTGTCTGAAACTCTCTTTACCCAAGTCACAGACTCGGGTATTGAACCAATAATAGTATCAGACCATGCCTTGGTATGGCTAACATTAAAAACCCAAAATGAAATCTCCACACACAGAACCTTGAGGTTCAGAGCACAACTGAACAATTCACCTAAATTTACTGCATACTTAAATAAAGCTTGGGAAGATTATCATGAGCACAACAAACACCTTCTTGCTTCAGACCCGTCCCTTTATTGGATGTCTGCGAAAGCAGTCCTTAGAGGTTCCATCATGTCCTACGAATCCCAGGTAAAGAAGCGAAATTCAGACTCATATATATTTCTCCAACAATCACTCTCTAATGCCTATTCTACATATAGCCTAAACCCCTCTACCTCCAACAAATCCTTATACTTGACAGCTAAAGTTAAGTTTGATGAATTACTACAATCATTGTCAGATAAGTATCAATTCTCTTCTAATTTTCGTTATCATAGATTCGGAAATAAGACCAGCAAATTTTTAACTAATATACTAAACGGGACCAGGCCCCCAATGAGAGTACATCCATTACTCCTTCCAGATGGAACACACACTTCCTCGAATAAACAGATAACTCAAATAATGAGAGAATTTTTCGCTGATATATATGCTTCCAACCAGCCCTCCTTCTCCTCTAATCCTCCTGACAAGTCTCCTAATACATATACCCGTATCTCCCCCTCTACCTCGGATATTTCTCAATCCATGTGGCAGGAACTATCATACCCCCAAGTCCCCCAAGATCTAATCCCATCATTAATTCGGCCAATTACAGTCGAAGAGGTTAGAAAGACTATCAAATCCTTAAAACCAGCTAAAACGCCTGGCCCGGATGGATTCTGCGGGGAATTCTATAAATTATTCATTGATCGTCTGTCCCCAATATTAACTTCATTTTACAATATTATTTTATCTAATGGCTCACTTCCTTTATATTTCAATTCAGCAATAATTAAATTGCTACTAAAGCCAGGAAAATACCCCGCTCTCCCAGGATCATATAGACCCATCTCATTATTAAATTGTGATTACAAACTTCTCACAAAAATTCTAGCAACTAGGTTAAATCCACTCCTTCCCGCAGTGATCCATCCGGATCAGACAGGATTTATTAAAGGAAGACATTCAGTCACGAACATTCGCAAAGTACTGGCTACAGTCCAGACTGATAGGGAGGGAACAGATGGGTCCGATGGAAAAATCATCCTTTCCGATGCCGAGAAGGCTTTTGATCTAGTACAGTGGTCCCATCTGTTCCTTACACTAGAACGCTTTGGATTCCCTCCCACCTTCATAACTTTTCTTAAGACAATTTACACTTTACCATCTTCCCAAATAGCCTGTAATGGATTCCTCTCCCCCCCTTTCCCAATACAGAAAGGAACAAGGCAGGGATGTCCCCTATCACCCCTTCTATTTGCCCTGGCAATTGAACCCCTTGCAATTGCACTCTGCTCAGCTACACAATTTTCGGGTATACGTATTTCTTCCTCAGAATTAAAAATCTCATTATTTGCCGATGACATGATCCTCTTTATCTCCAATCCGATAAAATCCTTACAAGTAATTCTAGATATCATTGCCTCGTTCAGTCCCATCTCAGGATATAAAATAAATATTTCCAAGTCAGTAATCCTACCCATTCATCCTTTAAGTTCCACACTTAGATCTCATTCTGCCCTGCCCCAATTTCAGATTCAACCCTCACAGGTCACATACCTAGGAATCCAAATTACTAATAACCCCTCGACACTTTACTCAGCTAACTTTACCCCTCTTCTCTCAAAAATCTTCACACAACTAGAGTCATGGTCTAAACTTCCGTTATCATTATTTGGTAGAGCAGCAGTTCTAAAAAGCGTTATCTTTCCAAAAATTTACTATGTCTTACAAATGCTACCATGCCTACTTACAAAACAGGATATCCACAATCTGGAAAAGGCTTTCTCTTCCTTCCTATGGAATGGTAAGAGATCGAGATTAGCCTTAAAAAAACTCTATAAACCAAAAACCTCAGGTGGCCTGAATCTCCCAAATTTTTATCTATATGCTCTCACCACCCATTTCCGCTATATTGCTGATTGGCTCATGGAAACATCCATCCATACAGACAAAACTCTAGAGCAGCATATCTTCCACCCATTCTCTCCCGGGGCGCTTCTCCATACGCCAACCAGTCTCATACCTAAGCACATTTTACATCATACTTTATTTCGAGATACCTACAATAGCTGGATTAAAATAAATAAAACCCTTAAATCCTCTTATACCAGATCCTCATTCATACTGCTCTGGGGTAACCCTAGATTCGCACCATCCATCTCAAACAGTAGGTTCGACCAATGGTCTGAGAAAGGCCTCAACCTAGCAACAAAATTATTCGACCCAGGAGGATTCATACTACCCTTTTCCTCCCTCAAAGAAACATATAATCTCCCTAACTCCCATTTTTATTTATATCTACAAGCTCGACACTTTGCCCTATCCTTAAAACCAAACAACACAAGGCACACTGCGACCCACCCTCTGGACACATTTCTCAACTCACTCTACAAGAAAGCATTTAAATCCAAGTCACTTTATCACATTCTTACTACCCCCCAGAAAAATAATTATCTTGGTACACTAACTCGTACCTGGAGTGCTGATATTCCCTCAATTTCAGGAAAGGATCTCTTTAACACTCAAACCCCAAAGATAATGAGCATTCTTCAGTCAGTATATTTACAAGAAGTTCACTTCAAATCAATACATAGAATATATATAGCTCCTGCCCAAAGAAGGCATATTTCAAATTTAGAATCTGGCATATGCCCTAAATGCTCTATGTCTGTTAGGGTCTCCTGCTCTGTGCTGCCACGTCGTCATGGCAACCGGGAGACAAGTGCTAGCGGAGTAACCTGAGCGTAGCTGATACTCCGGTTCGGGTCTTTTGCTGTGCAGTGGTTACAGGCTCTGTGCACGGCAGGGGATCCGGTGCTGGTTTTTGTGCTCACAGTCTGTGAGGTCTGAGTGGGGCGTGGACAGCACCTGCTATGTAAACCCTCTTCTCAGGTTAGGCAGATGCTGCTGAATCTTTGTTGGTTAGTCAGTTCCTGAAAGCTAGCTGGTACTGTGTAAACTTTGTATTTGTGTGTTGCTTACTGCAAATAGGCCTTGGGATTTGGTATTACACTCTGCCAATCCAGACCTAGCAGTAAGACTGGAGTCAGTCGTTTAACCTGCTGGGGTTCTTTTGCTACTCTGTGAACCTAGCAGGTTTGCGGCTGTATTCTCAGACTTGCCTGCCAAAATACTTTCTCACTGTGCAAGGTGTTCAGGTGTCAGTTTAGTGGCAGTAAGATGAACCAGTGCACTGCAAGTGAGGACTAGGATTGTGGAGACTCTCCTTGTGTCTATTATTCCATCTCTGACCAAGGAGTTTACTGCCACACCCGTTGGTAATCCTTTAGGGTTTTGCTGTTGCCCTTAGCAACAGCATTTCGGGTTCTCTACGTATTAAATCACAACATCTCGCTTCTTTCCATCTAAGCATTCCTAATACTAGGGAGACACCCAGTTTCTTAGCCTTTGGGCTTCTCTGTTCACTTTGTGTTTATTTTGTTACCCTATCACCTTCTATGTATGTAATGTCATATTCCCCAGTCTGTCTGTGAGTTCATTTGTTTTGCATCCCTCTGCGTTCAGACACCAGTACATTCCTGCTGGCACTGGTGTGCATAACATATTCAGCAGCCTAATACTCCTGTTGAAATTTTATGGGAATATGGAGCATACCCCTCAAAATAATTTGCAACAGGTGGTCGATCAGGTGCAGGTCCTGACTCGACAATATAATGATTTGTCCATTAAAATGCACACCTCGCAGGCCGCTGGCGGAGCTCCCGCAGCAGCAGTGCCTTCAGGGGTTAAGGAGCCGAAAGTAAATCTCCCGGATCGTTTTTCTGGAGATCGCTCGCAGTTCTTTTGTTTCAAGGAGAGCTGCAAGCTATATTTCCAGCTTAGGCCTCAGTCTTCTGGGTCGGAGATTCAGCGGGTGGGCATAGTGATTTCCTTGCTACAAGGAGACCCACAGGTCTGGGCATATGGGTTGCAGCCTGACTGTCCGTCGCTTAAAAGTGTTGATGCTTTTTTTACGGCACTGGGCATGTTGTATGATGACCCTGACAAGACGGCCTCAGCCGAGGCTCAGATTTCGATCCTTAAGCAAGGGCGAAGGCCAGTTGAGGTTTATTGTACGGAGTTTCGGAGGTTGGCCCATGATACCCAGTGGAATGACCCAGCCCTGAGACACCAGTACCGAAGAGGTCTTTCTAACCAGTTAAAAGACCAACTGGTACAATATCCCTTGCCTGATAGCTTGGATCAGCTCATGCAGTTATCCATTCGGGTGGATAGACGGCTGAGAGAGCGCAGGCTTGAAAGGGAGACCGAGGTTTCCTTCTTTCCCAAGGGAACCTCAGCCTCTGAGGAATTTTCCGAGGAGCCTATGCAGACTGGGGCTACCCACCTCTCCTCGCATGAGAAGACGCGGAGGAGACAGCAGGGGTTATGTTTGTACTGTGGGAATAAAGGTCATGTGGTAGTATCATGCCCAGAAAAGCCAGAAAACTTCAGGGCCTGAGGGTGATGGGAAATATCCTGTCAGGTCAGAAGTCAGAATTTCCCAAGAAGACTTTTATCATTCCGGTGACCTTGAAGATCCTCGGTCAAACTGTCAAGACTGAGGCCTTTGTGGACAGTGGGGCCGACGGGGTTTTTATGGACCGCCAATTCGCCCTGAAACACTCTGTTCCCTTAGTACCCTTGGCATCGGAGATTGAGATTTGTGGGTTAAACGGGGAACCATTATCCCAGGGTAAAATTACCTCTTGCACTAGCCAGATTTCTTTGTTTATTGGAGCCACACACTCTGAAAAATTGTCCTTTTATGTGACTGTCTGTACTTTTGCCCCATTGGTGTTGGGGTTACCCTGGTTAAGGGCCCACAATCCTCAATTTGACTGGGTCTCTGGGGAGATTCTTAGTTGGGGTACTGATTGTTTCAGGAATTGCTTGAGCCTTCCAGTCAGGCTTTCGCAGCTAAGTTTGCCAGGATTGCCAGGATGTTATGCAGATTTTGCGGACGTGTTCTCCAAAAGAATTGCAGAGGTACTACCTCCCCATCACCCCTATGACTGTGCCATTGATTTGTTGCCGAATGCTAAGCTTCCCAAGAGCAGGTTGTACTCCCTGTCACGTCCTGAGACTCAGGCTATGGCAGAGTACATTCAGGAGAACTTGGCTAAGGGATTTATCAGACCTTCACAGTCTCCAGTTGGGTCGGGGTTCTTCTTCGTGGGTAAAAAGGACGGTTCGTTGCGACCCTGCATCGACTTCAGGGAATTGAACCGTATCACGATTAAAAACTCATACCCACTGCCTCTCATTTCGGTCTTGTTTGACCAGCTTCGTACTGCCACCATTTTTTCTAAGATTGACCTACGCGGTGCGTACAATCTAATCCGAATAAGAGAGGGGGATGAATGGAAGACTGCCTTTAATACCCACTCAGGGCATTATGAATATTTGGTGATGCCTTTTGGGCTCTGTAATGCCCCGGCAGTCTTCCAGGACTTCATGAACGATGTGCTCAGGGAATATTTGGATAGATTCTTAGTTGTATACTTAGATGACATCCTAATCTTCTCCCATTCCCTGGAGGAACATCGGAAGCATGTACGCTTAGTCCTCCAGAAACTCAGAGACCACCGGCTTGGGGCGAAGCTGGAGAAGTGCGAATTTGAAGTTCAGTAAATCGCATTTCTAGGATATATTATCTCCCCAGAAGGTTTCCAAATGGAGGGTTCCAAGGTACAGGCAGTCCTGGATTGGGTGCAGCCCACTAGTTTGAAGGCGCTTCAGCGTTTTCTGGGCTTTGCGAATTTTTATAGACGATTTATCGCTGGATTTTCGTCTATAGTGGCGCCCTTGGTGGCACTCACTAAGAAAGGGGCGGATGTTGCTCACTGGTCTTGTGAGGCCAAAGCGGCTTTTGCCCGTCTCAAAAGGGCATTTGTCTCGGCCAAGGTGCTGCGACACCCAGATCCAGAGCGTCCTTTTGTGGTGGAGGTGGATGCCTCTGAGATGGGTATTGGGGCAGTGCTCTCTCAGATGGGGGTGTCTGATAATCGCCTTCATCCCTGTGCTTACTTTTCCCGTAAATTTTCGCCTGCCGAGATGAATTATGACGTGGGTAACCGGGAATTGTTGGCTATTAAGGATGCACTCGAGGAGTGGAGACATTGGCTTGAGGGGGCTAAGTTTGTGGTCTCAATTCTCACCGACCATAAGAATTTGGCATATTTAGAGTCAGCGAAGCACCTCAATGCCAGGCAGGCACGATGGGCTTTGTTTTTTGCTCGCTTTAATTTTTTGATAACATATCGCCCTGGGTCAAAAAACATCAAGGCTGATGCGCTCTCGCGGAGTTTTGCTCCAATCCAGGAGACCACCGAGGAGCCATTGCCCATTGTGTCCCCATCTGTTATGCACACCAGTGCCTGCAGGAAAGTACTGGTGTCAGAACTGTTATGCACTCCAGTGTCTGCAGGAATGTACTGGTGTTTGAACTGTTATGCAAAACAAATGGACTCACAGACAAACTGGGGAATATGACATAACGTACACAGAAGGTGATAGGGTAACAAAATACACACAAAGTGAACAGAGAAGCCCAGAGGCTAAGGAACTGGGTATCTCCCTTGTATTAGAACTGCTCAGATGTAAAAAGCAAGATGTTGTGTTTTAATACGTAGAGAACCCGAAATGCTGTTGCTAAGGGCAACAGCAAAACCCTAAAGGGTTACCAACGGGTGTGGCAGTAAACTCCTTGGTCAGAGATGGAATAATAGACACAAGGAGAGTCCCCACAATCCTGATTCTCACTTGCAGTGCACAGGTTTTAGCTTACTGCCACTAAACTGACCCCTGACACCTAGCACAGTGAGACAGGATTAGACAGGCAAGTCTTAGAATACAGCCGCAAACTTGCTAAGTTCACAGAGTAGTAACAGAACCCCAGCAAGCTAAACGACTGACTCCAGTCTTACTGCTAGGTCTGGATTGGCAGAGTGTAATACCAAATCCCCAGGCCTATTTACAGTAAGCAACAAACAAATACAAAGCTACACAGTACTGGCTAACTTTCATGAACTGACTAACCAACAAAGATTCAGCAGCATCTGCTTACCCTGAAAAGAGGCCTTATAAAGCAGGTGCTGTCCACGCCCCACTCAGACCTCACAGACTGTGAGCACAAAAACCAGCACCGGATCCCCTGCCGTGCACAGAGCCTATAACCACTGCACAGCAAAAGACCCGAACCGGAGTATCAGCTGCGCTCAGGTTACTCCACTAGCACTTGTCTCCCGGTTGCCATGACGACGTGGCAGCACAGGGCAGGAGACCCTAACACCATCATGTATTAAAGTGGGCATTACCCAGGACCTCTTGTCATTAGTCCTTAGAGCACAGGAGCAGGCTCCTCCAGACCTTCCGGTAGGTCTTTTGTTTGTGCCTCCTAGGTTAAGACAGCGAGTGTTCCTGGAATTCCATGCCAAGAAGTCGGCAGGTCACCAGAGTATTGCCAGAACTCGGGAGTTGCTATCTAGGGCGGTGTGGTGGCCCTCGGTGGCTAGGGATGTGGATCAGTGGGTTCGGGCATGTGACATCTGTGCCCGAAATAAGACTCCTAGAGGGGTTCCTGTTGGCCCATTACATCCACTCTCTATTCCATCTAAGCCATGGACCCACATTTCAATGGATTTTGTGGTGGACTTGCCCAAATCCTCGGGGATGACAGCCATCTGGGTTGTCGTTGACAGGTTTTCGAAGATGGCGCACTTCGTTCCATTGGTTGGGCTGCCATCGGCCAGACGCCTGTCTGAATTATTTATGCTGCATGTTGTGCGCCTCCACGGGTTGCCACTTGATGTGGTCTCTGACCGCGGATCCCAGTTTGTGGCCAAATTCTGGAGGGCATTTTGTTCCGATCTCTAGATTTCTGTCAGCTTATCGTCAGGCTACCATCCGCAGTCTAATGAGCAGACTGAAAGGGTGAACCAGTCCTTGGAGCAGTTCCTCAGGTGTTATGTCTCCAAGTGTCAGACTGACTGGGTTGCTCATCTGTCCATGGCGGAGTTTGCCTATAACAACGCGGCTCACTCTGCTACAGGGATCTCTCCCTTCCTTTGTGTGTATGGGCATCATCCTAAGGCCAATTCTTTTGACCCCCAGGACTCCACGCCTGGTGGTTCCTCTGTGGTTTCGGTCCTTAGAGGTATTTGGAGGAAAGTGAAGAAAGCCCTTGTGTCTGTGTCATTAGTGACCAAAAGGGTTTTTGATAAGCGGAAAAGACCCTGCAGCTTCAAATTAGGAGACTTCGTCTGGTTGTCTACCAAGAATTTGAAGTTGAGACAGCCATCTCATAAGTTAGGCCCCCGGTTCATCGGTCCTTATAAGATCACTAGGGTTATCAATCCGGTGGCATTTCAGTTAGATCTACCCCGTTCTTTGAGTATCAATAAAACATTTCATTGTTCCCTTTTAAAACGGGCGATTTGTAATCCTTCTTCCAGTGGAAGACCTTCCCCTCTTCTGATACGTGGCCAGAGGGAGTTTGTTGTTGAAAGCATTCTTGACTCCAAGATGGTTCGGGGTCGGCTGTCATTTTTGGTGCACTGGAAGGGGTATAACCCGGAGGAGCGGTCGTGGGTGCGCAGTTGTGATCTTCATGCCCCCAGACTGTTACGCTCTTTCTTCTCGCAGTTCCCCGATAAACCCGGTGGTAGGGGTTCTTTGACCCCTCTTCAGAGGGGGGGTACTGTTAGGGTCTCCTGCTCTGTGCTGCCACGTCGTCATGGCAACCGGGAGACAAGTGCTAGCGGAGTAACCTGAGCGTAGCTGATACTCCGGTTCGGGTCTTTTGCTGTGCAGTGGTTACAGGCTCTGTGCACGGCAGGGGATCCGGTGCTGGTTTTTGTGCTCACAGTCTGTGAGGTCTGAGTGGGGCGTGGACAGCACCTGCTATATAAACCCTCTTCTCAGGTTAGGCAGATGCTGCTGAATCTTTGTTGGTTAGTCAGTTCCTGAAAGCTAGCTAGTACTGTGTAAACGTTGTATTTGTTTGTTGCTTACTGCAAATAGGCCTTGGGATTTGGTATTACACTCTGCCAATCCAGACCTAGCAGTAAGACTGGAGTCAGTCGTTTAACCTGCTGGGGTTCTTTTGCTACTCTGTGAACCTAGCAGGTTTGCGGCTGTATTCTCAGACTTGCCTGCCAAAATCCTTTCTCACTGTGCAAGGTGTTCAGGTGTCAGTTTAGTGGCAGTAAGCTGAACCAGTGCACTGCAAGTGAGGACTAGGATTGTGGAGACTCTCCTTGTGTCTATTATTCCATCTCTGACCAAGGAGTTTACTGCCACACCCGTTGGTAATCCTTTAGGGTTTTGCTGTTGCCCTTAGCAACAGCATTTTGGGTTCTCTACGTATTAAATCACAACATCTCGCTTCTTTCCATCTGAGCATTCCTAATACTAGGGAGACACCCAGTTTCTTAAAGCTAGCTAGTACTGTGTAAACTTTGTATTTGTTTGTTGCTTACTGCAAATAGGCCTTGGGATTTGGTATTACACTCTGCCAATCCAGACCTAGCAGTAAGACTGGAGTCAGTCGTTTAACCTGCTGGGGTTCTTTTGCTACTCTGTGAACCTAGCAGGTTTGCGGCTGTATTCTCAGACTTGCCTGCCAAAATACTTTCTCACTGTGCAAGGTGTTCAGGTGTCAGTTTAGTGGCAGTAAGATGAACCAGTGCACTGCAAGTGAGGACTAGGATTGTGGAGACTCTCCTTGTGTCTATTATTCCATCTCTGACCAAGGAGTTTACTGCCACACCCGTTGGTAATCCTTTAGGGTTTTGCTGTTGCCCTTAGCAACAGCATTTCGGGTTCTCTACGTATTAAATCACAACATCTCGCTTCTTTCCATCTGAGCATTCCTAATACTAGGGAGACACCCAGTTTCTTAGCCTTTGGGCTTCTCTGTTCACTTTGTGTTTATTTTGTTACCCTATCACCTTCTATGTATGTAATGTCATATTCCCCAGTCTGTCTGTGAGTTCATTTGTTTTGCATCCCTCTCCGTTCAGACACCAGTACATTCCTGCTGGCACTGGTGTGCATAACAATGTCGAATGCTAAATACTTTCACTCCTTCTGGGCCTGTGCAAAGATATTGAAATTCTGGCGAAAAGTTATAGCTTTCCTTAACTCTACTATTCAAGTGAAACTAGATCTGAACCCCCTAGCTTGCTTATGTCTGAATTTTGAGAGTTGGAACCTTCCCACATCAGATCGCAATCTCGCCCCTTTCCTTATTATCACTTTAACTATGGCAAAGAAACTCATCCTTATACACTGGATTGAGAAATCCTCTCCATCCATCCAGGAACTGAAGCACAAACTTTTACAAACTGTTACAACTGATCTATTTCGACAAGAGAGCTCTTTTTCTCAATCCCAATGGTCAAGTCAAGAAATTTACTCAAAAATGGGGAAGATACATCGCCTCTCTGGATGATGAGACTAAAAAAGATATTTGGTATAATCTGACTATTACTCCCGACAACCCACAACTATAATCTCAACCACTCTTTTGATTGTTGTGCACTTATATGCTTGCTAATGTATCTTGGGTCTCTTTGCCTCTTCCTACTCCCCTTCCACTCCTCCCCCTTCAATGTCTTCGTCTTTTCTCTTATTTTTTGGAATATCTTTTTCTTTGTTTTGATTTTGATATTCTAATGCTAGCAAATATTCAGGTAACTCCATTATACTGTATCCCAAACGGCTATGACTACTATGGCTCTGTACAAGTACCTATATGTTTGCTTACATTGTTTACTTCATCTATAACACTATGAATGTTCACGTTGCAACGTCGTTATACATCAGTCCACATGGACTATCCTGTTTATAGCTTTCTCTTGTAATGTTATATATTGCATATAAATGTTAAAACAAATAAAAATCTTTAAACCAAAAATAGAATTAATATTGTGTTACTGGTGGAACTACAGGTCCCAGCAAGTCTCCCCCGCATGCTGGTACTTGGAGAATCACAAGTACCAGCATGCAGGGCATTAAAGGGCCCGCTGGTACCTGTAATCTCACCAGTAAAACAAATATTACAGTATAGACAATAAGTGCTGGAATCGCACGATAACTTCAGGACTAATACGATAGCCCCCAGCGATCCTATTAGCAGCCGTAAAGTGCTAATAGGATACCGCCTATACTTTGAACACCATTGCCCTGTTTGGCCTCAATGAGAATTTATACTTGTCTTGCTTGTTTGTGATAACTTCTTTTTAATGGTTTATATACATTAAGAATGGTTCAATACTTGTGGCTGGGTGGCCCCTTATGCTTGACATTATGGGAGCATTTGTTTGGTGACTTCCAGAGATCTTGTGCGGTTTACATCATATTTCATTTTCATGTTTGCAATATTAACAGTCAATAGCCCATTTTGAGTGGGACTATTTATTTTCTACTGTATTATCAGCACTTGTGTTATTTTATTAATTTACTGTACCTGTTAGGAATATGGCAAGTTCTAAACAGTCTAATATTGGCTAGCAGCCTGATATGTCAACATGTGTGATATTATACAGTTGTGGCAGTCTTTGCACTAACATTAAGGGGTCTATTCATGAAGCAGTGAAAAGTGTGGAGAAGTGAGCCAGTGGAGAAGTCGCCCATGGCAACCAATCAGCATTGAAGTAACATTTATAATTTGCATACTATACAGTTGTACGGAGCAGCTGATTGGTTGCCATGGGCAACTTCTCCACCGACTCACTTCTCCACTCTTTTCACTGCTTCATGAATAGACCCCTAAATAGGGGTCTATTTACTAAAGTTTGGACGGAGATAAAGTGGCTGGAGATAAAGTACCAACCAGTCACTTCCTAACTGTCATTTTTCAAACCCAGCCTGTAACATGGCAGTTAGGAGTCAATTGGCTGGGACTTTATCTCCGTCAACTTTATCTCCATCCAAGGCTTAGTAAATAGACCCCTTAGTTTTATGCAGAATCATTTGGTTTGGCAACTTGTTTATTTTATTCATGGATTTTCTCTTGTTTTTTTGTTTCTGTTTTACATTTATTTCTTTGTCTTTTGTTTTTTAAAAAGCAAGGTCACATGACACAAAACAAAAAATGATTGACAAACAAAGCGGACCCCTCATGAGGAACACACACACAGTACTATTTTTCTGAAACAAATAGGTTCAAGAACTACGGGTATGGGAGTGGAGCTACTAAAAAAAGTGATAGACACACACTGCACTGCACCCATTTTTTAAATACTCCCCCTCCGGAGTCCCACGCCGGCATCAGCAGTGCTCTGGAATCACCATAAAAACTTGTGTAGCGGCCATTTCACAGTGTTCTGTGTGTGCGCATTAGAGAAATCAGTGGGAAAATGGCCGCCGTGCCATTTTCCCTGTGATCTGCGCATGCACAGTAGAGTCTGAGTCCTCTAGGGCTAGAAGAGGGGGCCCGAATGGAGGAGGCAGCACACGGGCCTCCACCTCTCTTAAAGTGCCCCTGCTTAGACCCCTTTGTTTTTGGTTGAGACAGCCAGGAATGGTCACTTACACTGCTCAGGGGCAGTGGGTGCTATTTACTTGGGCTCAAGTCTGTTAGAGTAGCACAACTGGGCCCCATGCCAGCAGCTGAGGGGGGTGCATTGTCCCCTTTTGCAGCATTTTACATTTAATCTTTTTCGGAGAGGGCATGGCACATCCCCTCAGTACCCACATCCTTTCGAGATATAACAACGGCATTGAAACTGCTGCATCAATCACGGATAAGAGACCATTCCTGACTGACTTTCCAGTGGGCAAGCTCTCCAGGAATTAACAATTTTCACATGGAGTGCTCATTGTGAGCTATGTATTTTGTCTATCAGGATTTGTTTTTATTCCTAGTATGTATTATATCAGAACAAGAAAATAAGTTTGAACTACTGTATTAGACATCAGGGGAGTTGACATGAGACAAGGAAATACAAGAAAAAATAAAAAAGAGGCGTCTGGAGTAAAAAAATCTAGAGGGACATGAGGACAAAGCTACAATTAGATGTTGCCTAAGTGTTATAAGGAGTTAAAGTCAAGACTTTGGAGCTGGAGGGTGCATCAGTTGATTGGTCCAGTCAGTAATCCCCACCTCCTTGCAGAGACCTGGGCGCATGCAATAATAGAAAGCAATGGCAGTGAGTGGCCGTTAAGTACCTGATCAGTGAGGGCCAGCGATACTCATTGGTAAAAAGAGTTGCACACAGATGTGCTCCATACACACCCCACAAGACATTTGGCCATAACCACAGAAAGACAATATCAGTAACCCCCCCCCCCCCCTCCCGCCGCGCGCATGCTCCAACAAAAAAAACATTGCCATTAAAATGCAACGATAAGAGTGAGATATTGCAGGCGCTATTCCAGTACATTAGTGAAGCTGAGAGATAGTGCCAGAGGTAAAATACATTGCTGTTATAACACATATAGGGCAGTGAGATGTTGCAGCCACTAATCCTGTACTGTGGTGACATATATTTTGGAAGCTCAGAGATACTATCAGTAAAAGTTTGGTTCAAATGGAATGCTAAATAACCTGAGAGTTAGAGATGTGAGCATGATTCTGAGCTGTGCGCAGGTCTGAAGGCGGCCATGTCTTGTGTTTTCTGTTTAGAAAACTATGCATGTATCGGTCACTCTGTGAGCAACTAAGTACTTGCGATCCTGAGTGGTGTGTAAAACCGGCCTATGTGATAGCATGTGAAGGGAAGGGCCTAAGAAACAAATGAGCATTCACACACTGTAATCGTACAGTAGGGGGTGTTTACAAAGTTGTGTGCTATTCTAATGCCCCATACACACGGGGCGATATTTGCCTATTTTCTAAGCAATCTGTCTAGATTGCACGGATCGCTCTGTGTGTACACTCCATAGCGACGGTGATGCGCGGTCCCACGCCTCTCCATCGCCCGCTCAGATCTTTAGCACATGCAGGCAAGATCTAGTTAGATCACTTAATATGTGCAAAATGAACACTGGTCAGCACAGATCGCTCATCACACATTGCTGTGTGTATAGCAACGTGTGCTGAGCGACCTATGCTAACCTAGATCGCTAAGCACAAGTCGCCCCGTGTGTATGGGGCATACCTGGAAGTTGCAATCTTTTGTGGAAATGTCTAGCAGCAGGCAAGCATGTTATACCTCATCAATGATGTGTGTAGGTGCAGGAGGTTAGTGGTGATGGACAGCACATGAGATCAACCTGTCTGTTAGCTGTATTGCTTAATAGCATCCCAGCTGGAACCACTGCCATAATCAAGTACATGTAGTTGCTTTTAACACGATTACTTTTAACATCTTCCTAAGCTTTTTGCAGGTACTGTTGTTGCCTATATTTTTGCATAGGGCTAACTCAAATGGGATACATCAATTTGTCGGCTGTAGGGATCCTGGCGGCCAGGATACCGACACCGGAATCCAGACAGCCGACAATGCTGCCAAAACAAGACTATACTCACTTGTGGCGAGCGCAGAGAGCCCGCAAGGGGACTCTTTGCTCTCACCCAGATGCTGGCATTCTGGCGGGTGGAATGCCGCTGTCGGGATATGGACAGCCGGCATCCCGCCCGCCAGTAAATCATACTGAATCCAATCAAACATAGTGCTCTACCGACCTCCTAATAAATGTTTCTGTATACTGCAATGTATTTTCTCTATCGTCCTAAGTGGATGCTGGGGTTCCTGAAAGGACCATGGGGAATAGCGGCTCCGCAGGAGACAGGGCACAAAAGTAAAGCTTTTACAGGTCAGGTGGTGTGTACTGGCTCCTCCCCCTATGACCCTCCTCCAGACTCCAGTTAGAATTAGTTAGATTTTTGTGCCCGGCCGAGAAGGGTGCAATTCTAGGTGGCTCTCATAAAGAGCTGCTTAGAGAGTTTAGCTTAGGTTTTTTATTTTACAGTGATTCCTGCTGGCAACAGGATCACTGCAACGAGGGACAGAGGGGAGAAGAAGTGAACTCACCTGCGTGCAGGATGGATTGGCTTCTTGGCTACTGGACATGAAGCTCCAGAGGGACGATCACAGGTACAGCCTGGATGGTCACCGGAGCCACGCCGCCGGCCCCCTCACAGATGCTGAAGCAAGAAGAGGTCCAGAATCGGCGGCTGAAGACTCCTGCAGTCTTCTTAAGGTAGCGCACAGCACTGCAGCTGTGCGCCATTTTCCTCTCAGCACACTTCACACGGCAGTCACTGAGGGTGCAGGGCGCTGGGGGGGGAGCGCCCTGGGAGGCAAATGAAAACCTTTAAAAAGGCTAAAAATACCTCACATATAGCCCCAGAGGCTATATGGAGATATTTACCCCTGCCTAAATGTACTAAATAGCGGGAGACGAGCCCGCCGGAAAAGGGGCGGGGCCTATCTCCTCAGCACACGGCGCCATTTTCTGTCACAGCTCCGCTGGTCAGGAAGGCTCCCAGGTCTCTCCCCTGCACTGCACTACAGAAACAGGGTATAACAGAGAGGGGGGGCAAAATAAATGGCTATATATATATTAATATAAAAGCAGCTATAAGGGAGCACTTAATCATAAGGCTATCCCTGTCATATATAGCGCTTTTTGGTGTGTGCTGGCAGACTCTCCCTCTGTCTCCCCAAAGGGCTAGTGGGTCCTGTCTTCGTATAGAGCATTCCCTGTGTGTCTGCTGTGTGTCGGTACGTGTGTGTCGACATGTATGAGGACGTTATTGGTGTGGAGGCGGAGCAATTGCCAAATATGAGGATGTCACCTCCTAGGGGGTCGACACCAGAATGGATGCCTTTACTTGTGGAATTACGGGATAGCGTCAACTCGCTTAAGCAGTCGTTTGCCGACATGAGGCGGCCGGACACTCAATTAGTGCCTGTCCAGGCGCCTCAAACACCGTCAGGGGCTGTAAAACGCCCCTTGCCTCAGTCGGTCGACACAGACCCAGACACAGGCACTGATTCCGGTGGTGAAGGTGACGAATCAACCGTATTTTCCAGTAGGGCCACACGTTATATGATTTTGGCAATAAAGGAGATGTTACATTTAGCTGATACTACAGGTACCACTAAACAGGGTATTATGTGGGGTGTGAAAAAAACTACCAGTAGTTTTTACCGAATCAGAAGAATTAAATGACGTGTGTGATGAAGCGTGGGGTGCCCCGATAAAAAACTGCTAATTTCAAAGAAGTTATTGGCTTTATACCCTTTCCCGCCAGAGGTTAGGGAGCGCTGGGAAACACCTCCTAGGGTGGACAAAGCGCTAGCACGCTTATCAAAACAAGTGGCGTTACCCTCTCCTGAGACGGCCGCACTTAAAGATCCATCAGATAGGAGGATGGAAAATATCCAAAAAGGTATATACACACATGCAGGTGTTATACTACGACCAGCTATTGCGACTGCCTGGATGTGCAGTGCTGGGGTAGTTTGGTCAGAGTCCCTGATCGAAAATATTGATACCCTGGACAGGGACAATATTTTACTGTCGTTAGAACAAATAAAGGATGCATTTCTTTATATGCGTGATGCACAGAGAGATATCTGCACACTGGCATCATGGGTAAGTGCTATGTCCATTTCGGCCAGAAGAGCTTTATGGACACGACAGTGGACAGGCGATGCGTAGAGGAGTTATTTGGGGTCGGTCTATCGGATTTGGTGGCCACGGCTACGGCCGGGAAATCCACCTTTCTACCTCAAGTCACTCTCCAACAGAAAAAGGCACCGACCTTTCAACCGCAGCCCTTTCGTTCCTTTAAAAATAAGAGAGCAAAGGGCTATTCATATCTGCCACGAGGCAGAGGACGAGGGAAGAGACAGCAACAGGCAGCTCCTTCCCAGGAACAGAAGCCCTCCCCGGCTTCTACAAAAGCCTCAGCATGACGCTGGGGCTTCGCAAGTGGACTCGGGGGCGGTAGGCGGTCGTCTCAAAAATTACAGCGCGCAGTGGGCTCACTCGCAGGTAAATCCCTGGATCCTGCAGATAATATCTCAGGGGTACAGGTTGAAATTAGAGACAGAGCCACCTCGCCGTTTCCTGAAGTCTGCTTTACCAACGTCCCCCTCAGAAAGGGAGACGGTTTTGGAAGCCATTCACAAGCTGTATTCTCAGCAGGTGATAGTCAAGGTACCTCTTCTACAACAAGGGAAGGGGTATTATTCCACTCTTTTTGTGGTACCGAAGCCGGATGGCTCGGTAAGGCCTATTCTAAATCTGAAGTCCTTGAACCTGTACATAGAGAAGTTCAAGTTCAAGATGGAGTCACTCAGAGCAGTGATAGCGAACCTGGAAGAAGGGGACTTTATGGTATCCTTGGACATCAAGGATGCGTATCTCCACGTTCCAATTACCCCTCACACCAGGGGTACCTCAGGTTCGTTGTACAAAACTGTCACTATCAGTTTCAGACGCTGCCGTTTGGTTTGTCCACGGCACCTCGGGTCTTTACAAAGGTAATGGCCGAGATAATATTTCTTCTTCGAAGAAAAGGCGTATTAATTATCCCATACTTGGACGATCTCCTAATAAGGGCAAGGTCCAGAGAACAGCTAGAGATGGGTTTAGCACTATCTCAAGAGGTGCTAAAGCAGCACGGATGGATTCTGAATATTCCAAAATCCCAATTAATGCCGACAACTCGTCTGCTGTTCCTGGGGATGATTCTGGACACAGTTCAGAAAAAGGTTTTTCTTCCCGAAGAAAAAGCCAAGGAGTTATCTGACCTGGTCAGGAACCTCCTAAAACCAGGAAAGGTGTCTGTACATCAATGCACAAGAGTCCTGGGAAAAAATGGTAGCTTCTTACGAAGCAATCCCTTTCGGCAGATTCCATGCAAAGGGAGCTGCTGGACAAATGGTCAGGGTCGCATCTTCAGATGCACCTGCGGATAACCCTGTCGCCGAGGACAAGGGTATCCCTTCTGTGGTGGTTGCAGGAGGCTCATCTATTGGAGGGCCGCAGATTCGGCATGCAGGATTGGATCCTGGTGACCACGGATGCCAGCCTGAGAGGCTGGGGAGCAGTCACACAGGGAAAAAAATTTCCAGGGAGTGTGGTCGAGCCTGAAAAAGTCTCTTCACATAAGCATTCTGGAACTAAGAGCAATCTACAATGCTCTAAGCCAGGCGGAACCTCTGCTTCAAGGAAGACCGGTGTTGATCCAGTCGGACAACATCACGGCAGTCGCCCATGTAAACAGACAGGGCGGCACAAGAAGCAGGAGGGCAATGGCAGAAGCTGCCAGGATCCTTCGCTGGGCGGAGAATCACGTGATAGAACTGTCAGCAGTATTCATCCCGGGCGTGGACAACTGGGAAGCAGACTTCCTCAGCAGACACGACCTTCACCCGGGAGAGTGGGGACTTCATCCAGAAGTTTTCCACATGCTATTAAACCGTTGGGTAAAACCAATGGTGGACATGATGGCGTCTCGCCTCAACAAAACACTGGACAGGTATTGCGCCAGGTCAAGAGATCCGCAGGCAATAGCTGTGGACGCGCTGGTAACACCTTGGGTGTACCAGTCGGTATATGTGTTTCCTCCTCTGCCTCTCATACCAAAGGTATTGAGGATTATACGGCAAAGAGGAGTAAGACTAGTGGCTCCGGATTGGCCAAGAAGGACTTGGTACCCGGAACTTCAAGAGATGGTCACGGACGATCCGTGGCCTCTACTTCTGAGAAGGGACCTGCTTCAGCAGGGTCCTTGTCTTTTTCAAGACTTACCGCGGCTGCGTTTGACGGCATGGCGTTTGAATGCCAGATCCTAAAAGGAAAAGGCATTCCAGAAGAAGTCATTCCTACCTTGATAAAGGCAAGGTAGGAAGTCACCGCGAAGCTTTATCGCCGTATTGGGCGAAAATATGTTGCGTGGTGCGAGCAGCGGAGTGCTCCGATGGAGGAATTTCAACTGGGTCGTTTTCCTACATTTCCTGCAATCAGGATTGTCTTTGGGTCTCAAATTGGGATCTATTAAGGTTCAAATTTCGGCCCTATCAATATTCTTCCAAAAAGAATTGGCCTCGGTCCCTGAGGTCCAGATTTTTATCAAAGGAGTACTGCATATACAGCCTCCTGTGGTGCCTAAGGTGGCACCGTGGGATCTAAATGTAGTTTTAGATTTCCTCAAATCCAATTGGTTTGAACCACTAAAGAATGTGGATTTGAAATATCTCACATGGAAAGTGACTATGTTACTGGCCCTGGCTTCGGCCGGGAGAGTATCTGAACTGGCGGCTTTGTTTTATAAAAGCACTTATTTAATTTTCCATTCGACATAGGGCAGAGCTGCGGACGCGTCCGCATTTTCTCCCTAAGGTGGTATCAGAGTTTCACCTGAACCAGCCTATTGTAGTGCCTGCGGCTACAGACGACTTGAAGGACTCCAAGTTGTTGGACGTTGTCAGAGCCTTAAAAATATACATTTAAAGGACGGCTGGAGTCAGAAAATCTGACTCGCTGTTTATACTGTATGCACCCAACAAGTTGGGTGCACCTGCTTCTAAGCAGTCGATTGCTCGTTGGATTTGTAACAAAATTCAACTTGTACATTCTGTGGCAGGCCTGCCACAGCCTAAATCTGTTAAGGCCCATTCCGCAAGGAAGGTGGGCTCATCTTGGGCGGCTGCCCGAGGGGTCTCGGCATTACAACTCTGCCGAGCAGCTACGTGGTCAGGGGAGAACACGTTTGTAAATTTTTGCAAATTTGATACCCTGGCAAAGGAGGACCTGGAGTTCTCTCATTCGGTGCTGCAGAGTCATCCGCACTCTCCCGCCCGTTTGGGAGCTTTGGTATAATCCCCATGGTCCTTTCAGGAACCCCAGCATCCACTTAGGACGATAGAGAAAATAAGAATTTACTTACCGATAATTCTATTTCTCGGAGTCCGTAGTGGATGCTGGGCGCCCATCCCAAGTGCGGATTATCTGCAATACTTGTACATAGTTATTGTTAACTAATTCGGGTTATTGTTTAGGAAGCCATCTTTCAGAGGCTCCTCTGTTATCATACTGTTAACTGGGTTTAGATCACAAGTTGTACGGTGTGATTGGTGTGGCTGGTATGAGTCTTACCCGGGATTCAAAATCCTCCCTTATTGTGTACGCTCGTCCGGGCACAGTACCTAACTGGAGTCTGGAGGAGGGTCATAGGGGGAGGAGCCAGTACACACCACCTGACCTGTAAAAGCTTTACTTTTGTGCCCTGTCTCCTGCGGAGCCGCTATTCCCCATGGTCCTTTCAGGAACCCCAGCATCCACTACGGACTCCGAGAAATAGAATTATCGGTAAGTAAATTCTTATTATTTTATTTCATCTACAATTTCATTTTTCCTCTTGTCCCCTCAGATCATAAATCGTGGTCCAGTGGGCTGCAATATTTTTGAGTTGTCTTTTTTGTCAGCAGTTGCTGTATTTTATTATTTTTCATAATCCACATTTGTCAGATAGACCTTTTACAGCTGTTGCTATGTCCTTTTTGCATATGCCCAGTTTTGTGTTTCTGTATGTGCCATCCTTACCTCATACATACTGCTGTTAGGCTAAGAAAAGTAATTGTATGCTGCAATGTTTTAAAGGGCCTTTGTCAGGTCACTCGATTTATTATTTTCCATATGTTTTTCCTCAACTACACTCTTTTTCTGTCTTCTTTCTGACAATGAAAAACTGCTCCATCCGTGGACATGGTTATTATTGTAAATCAGGTGAAAGTTAGTTTTTCCACATGTGTGCAGTGTGACCGTGTTATGTTTCTCATGATTTGCAGCAGGGCATGTCTTAATCATGACACAATACTTTTCACATTGTAATCAGAAACACAGCTGTGGGTGAGGGTAAGAGTAGGCAGGACATGTGCCCAGTCTGCCAGAGAGTATGGAGGTGCCAGCGGGGGGAGCCAATGCATAATTGTGGTGATAATAACACGAGTCCCCTAATTGACCCATCAGCTGGTCAGGAGTAAAACCAAATGAAGGCCATCTCAGAACATTTGGAAGTACTGCCTGTGTACACATGCGAAAAGAAAGAAGATACAAGCTGGATTTAAAGTTCATGAACTGTATCATGCTTCTATATTGCCATGATAGTAAAGGCTACAGACTCTGGAATCAAAGTACAGGTTGAGTCTCCCTTATCCAAAATGCCTGGGACCAGAGGTATTTTGGATATGGGATTTTTCCGTATTTTGGAATAATTGCATACCATAATGATATATCATGGCGATGGGACCTAAATCTAAGCACAGAATGCATTTATGTTACATATACACCTTATACACACAGCCTGAAGGTAATTTTAGCCAATATTTTTTATAAGTTTGTGCATTAAACAAAGTGTGTCTACATTCACACAATTCATTTATGTTTCATATACACCTTATACACACAGCCTGAAGGTCATTTAATACAATATTTTTAATAACTTTGTGTATTAAACAAAGTTTGTGTACATTAAGCCATCAAAAAACAAAGGTTTCACTATCTCACTCTCACTCAAAAAAGTCTGTATTTCAGAATATTCCGTATTTCAGAATATTTGGATATGGGATACTCAACCTGTACCAGAAAGTCAAGTCAAGGGATGTCATATTTAAAGAAACAGCAAAAATTAAAGAAAAGTTGGAATCTGAAACTCAGAGCCGGTATTTGTTACTGTATATGCCAGCAGCTGGAGACATATCTGAAGCAGGATTACTAGCATAGACATCAACTACAGAAAATAATTTCTACAAGATCAAATATTGTAAAACCACCAAAGATATATGATGAGGGATTCACAAATGGGGTTGGATATGGGTGACCAGCGGTTGGGATACCGATGGTCACCATACCAACGCTGGGATCCCGGAGTTTAGGTTGCTGGCAGGGGGAGGCGAGCACAAAGAAGCATGCCGACAGTTGTGATTTCACCCGGTAATGATTCGGTATAGTATTATATATAGTATATTCTCCCGACCGCCGGTCACATAACCGCATCCCCACAAATGATGGAGTATATGTAATAGGATCCGAGTTTGACAGAGGTGCGGAATGCTGGCCAATCTCAGACTTTTTTTAAAAGCAGCAATCATTTACAAGGCTAAACCATGCCTTCGAGATCGGCCAGCATCCCGCACCTCCGACAAAGGGCCTAATTCTGACCTGATCGCTAGGGTGCATTTTTTGCATCCCTGCGATCAGGTAGCTGCTGCCTACAGGGGGAGGGGGAAATTGTTGTGCAGAGGTACAATCGCATGTGCAGGAGAACTGCACAAACAGAAATTTGTGCAGTCTCTGCACAGCCTAGGACTTACTCTTCCAGTGCGATGATCAGGGCCGGAGCTGACGTCAGAAACACTCCCTCCAAACGCCTGGTCTCTCCTGCGTTTCTCCGGACACTCCTTAAAAATGTTCAGTTGCCACCCACAAATTCCCTCTTCCTGTCAGTCACCTTGCGATCACCCGTGCGATCGCTTTTCTCGCACCATCCCGTCGCTGCCTGGTGATCCCTGTCGCTGCGGACCGACATACCTGTGCATTGCGATGCATACGCATGCACACTTCATAACTGATCACAGGCTGTACGAAAACGCAGCTTAGTGATCAGGTCTGAATTAGGCCCAATGTCGGACCTCATTACATATGCCTAATTGTGTTCAGTGAATCTGAAGACATCCAGAAACCAAAGTAAAGAGCTGACTGGTGTGAGTGAAAGGAAAAGAGACTTTGCACAAATCAAGTGTCACAAGAGTTGAAGACTTATTCAGCATGGAACATTGCTGCGCCAGCATTTGAATGCTGATGCAGGGGCAAACGCAGGATTTAGCGAGGGGGGTTTCCGTGGCTGGGTGTGTATGTATGTGTAATATATTTTATATATATATATATATATATATATATATACACACACACACACATACATATATATGGAGACAGAACAGCACTCATAGAGACTGGTAAACCATAGAAAATCAGCACAGCACGCTGTAGCTGTTTGTCGACGTTTCAGAGTCTACAGTAACTCTGAAACGTTGTCAAACAGCTACAGCGTCCTGTGCTGATTTTCTATGATTTACCAGTCTCTATGAGTGCCGTCCAGCCTCTGATTTTGCGGTATTAGTCAGGAGTGCCATTCATCATATATATATATTAGTCCCGGACAATCTGCACTCCATCCATACATAAATAAATACCCAGGTGTCGGCTAGAATACAGTTCAGATATGCGGGTGGCACTCTCAGGATGTAATTTATAGCAAAATAAATCCAGTAGACGGCTGTGCTTACTCCAGCGTTTCAGTTAATTTTCAAACCGTTTTCATACAAAAAAGCAACCATACATGTTCTTACCTCTATAGGATAACACCCAGTGATCTCTGACGTCATCGGGAGGGGACGGCGTTTGCAGGGACAGCGGCATAGAGATCACTGAATGTTATCCTATAGAGGTAAGAACATGTATGGTTGTTTTTTGTATCTTTGAAAACAGTTTGAAAATAGTAAGCACCGCCGTCTACTGGATCTATTTTGCTGCAGATTGAGTCCCGATATCACCACTTGAATATCTGAACTGTATATGTGTATATATGTATATGTATATATATATATATATATTAGACATGAGCGGGTTCTCTAATATATATATATATATATACACACACACACATATAACACACATATATACATACATACACAAACAAACATATAATCAAACACACATACATACATACATACATACATACACAAGCACAAACAAACGCACATACATAGTGTACATACCATACAAATACACACAGAAACAAAGTAAAACTTACATATACAGTAAAACTTACATATACTGTACACAGTGGGCTGGGAGCAGAGGGGCGGACGTGTGAGGACGGAGGGAGCCGCCGGCCCCCGGGACATTCATGACTGTAAGCAGAGAGTTGCATACTTAGCTCTCTGTAGTTGCTGCAGCTCCGCACCCGCGATCGCGGTCGCGGCTTCTTTTTTTTTTTTTTTTTTGCTGAGATGGAGACACAGCTGTCTCCGTCTCAAAAAGATAACTCGGCTCATCAGGGGGGGGTTTCCAGGTACTCGGAAACCCCCTTACGTGCGCCACTGCGATGCTCTGTGAAGTGTGCGCACACGCAGAAGCCGCACTACACGTGCACACACTGTGAGATGCAACGGCATCTTACATCTGCGAACCCCTCTGCCTGATTGCCAGGCAGAGGCGTTCGCGGGGCGGGAGGGGGCGTCATGGCAGCGTTTAAGGGGCTTTTCAGCAGCGTTAGGGGGTGCGGTCCGGACAATGCAGGCGAGTCCAGACTGTTAGCGGTTTGGGCCGCGGTGGCTGTGTGACATCATACGCAGCCGCTGCAACCCGAAACATGGCATGTAGCCATCTGCCTTAGCAGCTAAGCAATGCTTTGGCATGTTTGCGGGGGTGCTGGATCCGGCATGCAATGCGGACTTGCCCTGTGCTGGGTGTCCCCCCGCATGCCAGTTTAATGGATCGTAGATGTGCGATTTTTCGCACATCTACGATCCATGCTGAATCGGGCCCATAGTCATCACAGTCAGGGAGAGGAGTGGTCTAGAACCATTTCAAATGTTGATGTTTTCTTGCTTGTCTAACCTCAATTTTAACATGTTGCTACAAGAAAAATGTAAATGTTTATGTAACATGAAAAAGCTTGTAGCGAGGGGAAAGGGTGTTGAAGCCGGAGAGTGTTACTGCGCATACTCCATATTTCCTTGTTTACTGAGGCTTGAATCCATAACCAAGATGACCGCAAGTAATTAACACCCAAGTAAGTTTCAGTTATCATATCACCCAGTGCTACCTTGCCTCTGCTGTGGATACATTGAACTAAGACGTACTGTATGGATACCACTCCTAAAATTCCTCCAATCAGATGTCCTCATCCCAGTGACATTTTACATGTGGAAAAAACGGAAATTCTCCAATAGCATAATGCTGTTTATTTTAAACACCACAATACGTACAGATAAATAAAAGCAATAGGGGTTAGTTGGTCTCTCACCATAAAGATTAGTCTATAATGCAAGTAGACAATAAGAGCAAGATCTCATAAGCAAAATCCAGGCGTCGCCAGAACATGCAGCCCATCAAAATATTGGTACTCAGCGCCCCCTTTGGTAAATCCTTTAGGAGCGATATCATCTAATGTTTTCCCTTGACTCCCAGACGACTGATATAGTGCATACTCACTAAACAATATCACTAACAATATTGTTCAGTGACGTCACGCTGCGGCCGCCCGAACATGCAGTTTTGGACGATATAGTCCAAATTGAACTGCATGCACAGACGACAGCTATATAATTAACGACTCACAGAAGCGCACATCGTTAACAATATAGTGCATACACACTGGGCCTAATTCAGACCTGATCACTCGCTAGGGTTTTTTGCAGTCCTGCGTTCGCATAGTCGCCGCCCATAAGGGAGTGTATTTTTGCTTTGCAAGTGTGCAAACACATGTGTAGCAGAGCTGTACAAACAGATTTTGTGCAGTCTCTGAGTAGCCCAGCACTTACTCAGCCGCTGCGAACACTTCAACCTTTCCGGGACTGGAATTGACGTCAGGAACCCTCACGGCAAATTCTTGGACACGTCTGCATTTTTCCAAACACTCCCAAAAAACGGTCAGTTGACACTAGAGATGAGCGGGTTCGGTTCTCAGAGAACCGAACCATACCGGACTTCACCATTTGAACCCGGATCCGAGTCAGGCAGGGGTTTTCCCGCCTGACTCGGAAACCAGAACGAAGCAAAATGTCATCATCCCGCTGTTGGATTCTCGCTGGACTTAGATTCCATATAAGGAGCTGCCGTCCCGGCCATTTTCACTCCGGCATTGGAGACTGTGGAGAGAGGACGTGTCTCCGTTCTCCCAGTGTCCGTGTCTTGTGCTGTATTTGTCCAGTCACAGTGGATGTGTCCTCTTGCTGCCATATGTCCATTGCTGCTGTGTTGTGCTGCATCATTTCAGTGGTGGTGTATTGTGCTGCATCAGTCCAGTGGTAGTGTCATGTGCATCAGCCATCAGTCATTCCAGTGACCAGGCAGTCACAGTGGTATACTCTGCTGCCATATGTCCACTGCTGCCGTATAATAATAATAACAACCAGAGCCGGCCTTAGCTATAGGCTATAGGGCATTCAAGCATGTCTAGGGGCATCCAAGCATGTCCCTGCAGTATCTCATGCTGAGAGAGACAGTCCGCAAACTAACTGTTACTTTCCAAATGTATTCAATCAGTACTTGTATACACTGCTGTTTACATTTGTCAAAAAAAATGCACACTGTGCCTTAAACTTCCTCTGATATGCTTGAATGCCCCTGACGTGTGAGACCTCAGACAGACAGCAGAAGCCCAGTAAATGCAATTCCTGGACCTGTGACATTTTTACTGACTATATAAGGTTATTACTGGATGGCTCCTTATGATAACACATGTGTATTTTGGAAGACTGCTTCACAGAAACCTGACATCACCTATACTGCTTGTGCACATGGGGGAGGGGGACCCTGCCATCCTGTGTGTGTCCCTTATCCCTGTGCAAACCTCAGGTGTCTGCAGGGACATAACATGGGCAGTGTTCTCCCCACACTTTATTTCCTAGTCAGTCCATACCGTAAAATTCCCCTGCCAGCTAGCACTGTAACGTGGCCAGTAAGTTGCGTTGTGCTATTTCTATATGAAACATCAGTGCAGCGTGACTTTCAGACACATCAGACTGGAGGGCAGAGCATTTAGCTCCCACAGTATAAAGTAAAGTGCATGCAGTTAACGGGAGTAAGAGACACCAGCAAACACACTGAATAGTGAAAAGAATGGACAGTTTCTACATGTTTGATACTGATCTTTTTGTATAACCAGCAAGTGTGGCAGTATCTGTGGCAGTATATGTGTATTATGGGCATTACTAATGTGGGGCATATGTGTAAGGTTCCTTTACTGTGTGGAATTATATGTATTATGGTCATTACTGTGTGGCATTGTGCAGAGTTGAACTGGCCCACAGGGTAACCCCCCGGTGGGCCCCACTACCTGAGCGTTGCAGGTACAGATGCAGAACTAGCGGCGGAGCTAGGGGGCACCAGACAAAATTTTGCCTAGGGCATCAAATTGGCTAGGGCCGGCTCTGATAACAACAACAAATCCCTTACAGTGTTGCTGTGTTGTCCTGCATCAGACTAGTGGTAGTGTCCTGTGCATCAGCCATCAGTCATTCCAGTAACCAGGCAGTCACAGTGGTATACTCTGCTGCCATATGTCAACTGCTGCCGTATAATAATAATAACAACAACAAGTCCCTTACAGTGTTTCTGTGTTGTCCTGCATCAGACCAGTGGTAGTGTCCTGTGCATCAGCCATCAGTCATTCCAGTGACCAGGCAGTCACAGTGGTATACTCTGCAGCCATATGTCCACTGCTGCCGTATAATAATAAATTATAATAACAACACCAAGTCCCTTACAGTTGCAAAGTTCCAGGAGTGAAGAGATTAAATTCCCTTCATCTCTGGAGAGTAACCTGCACCAAGATGTAGAGAAAGTGGTAATAAAGGAGTTGGGGTACCTTATCTTATGTTTATAGTGCATCTACATGCAAATAACAGGTAGTACACATTAATATATGTGATAAAGGTTTTCAAAAGGTGCTACCAACTGGTTTAAATAGAGATATATTATCAATTCCCCATAGTGAGGGGACAAGAGGAAGAAACCAGTTCTGACTAGGGTGCACACAACCCAACTCACATTTAAATGTACAATCAATTAAGATTTAATTTTAAACTCCCCTGTGTTGATGTTGTCCAATAGGGGCTTTGGTGTCCACCTATGACTAATAATGTAGATAAATAAAAAAAATTTTTTATGTCATACTGGGACTAAAATTGTGCTTTATTATTTGACGAGCAAAGTATTAAAATCTGAAAGATGTGAAAGAAAAGAAAAAAAACACATAAAGTGAATAAAGATTAAAAACAAATAGCGAATGTGTCAATTCTTTTGTATATAGGGGGTCATTCCGAGTTGATTGCTAGCTGCATTCGTTCGCTGTGCAGCGATGTGAGGGAAAAATGGCACTTCTGTGCATGCGTATGCAGCGCAATGCGCACGTGCGACGTACTATTACAACAAACGATGTAGTTTCACACAAGGTCTAGCAATGCTTTTCAGTCGCACTGGATGCCGCAGAGTGATTGACAGGAAGAGGGCGTTTCTGGGTGTCAACTGACCGTTTTCAGGGAGTGTTCGAAAAACGCAGGCGTGCCAGGAAAAACGCAGGCGTGGCTGGGCGAACGCAGGGCGTGTTTGTGATGTCAAAACAGAAACTGAACAGTCTGAAGTGATCACAAGCGCTGAGTAGGCTACTCAGAAACTGCACAAAAAAACGTAGCCGCTCTGCGATCCTTTCGTTCGCACTTCTGCTAAGCTAAAATACACTCCCAGTGGGAGGCGGCATAGCGTTTGCACGGCTGCTAAAAACTGCTAGAGAGCGAACAACTCGGAATGACCCCCATAGTGTATATCAAGTTATTCATATACACATGAACTTCAAAATTGTGACTGTATAAGGTGCTGTAACAGCACTGATTCAGTAATTCTGATCTGTGACTGTCCCATCAATCAGGCAAGTTGTAAAATAATAACACTAATTTCTACAATGAGGCAATGTTGCAATACACTGTTGGTTGGTAATGATACAAAATAGTAATATATGTATCGAGATGTTGCATTGCTGATTCCACTGCAACTGTTACTGAGCTCAGAGTGAGTGCTGTGCATTTGCTGGTACTGTAACATGGCTCAGTGCTCAATTATAATAGCAAATGAACACAGCATAAAGCAAGTCTACTTTTGCTGAAATGCTGCAGTATAGGTATGTTGTCACTATTTAGTGGCCGAAGATGGATGCATATACAGAGATTATATCTCTGTGGTAATTGACCTGTTACTGAGATGATATTAATTCACTACTATAGACTAATTAGTCAAAAAATCTAATAGTATGACATTAGAATGAGATATAATTTAAATCTCAAGCGATCTGTTTACATTGCAGTAGCTCTTAAATAATGATCAGAGTGCAGCAACCATATCAATGCATTCACACCTTGCACACAAACAATATATATAAGTATATAGGGGGTAATTCAGAGTTGATCGTAGCAGCAAATTTGTTAACAGTTGGGCAAAACCATGTGTACTGCAGGGGAGGGGGCAGATATAACATTTGGAGAGAGAGTTAGATTTGGTGGGTTATTTTATTTCTGTGCAGCGTAAATACAAATACTGGCTGCTTTATTGCTACACTGCAATTTAGATTTCAGTTTGAACACACTCCACCCAAATCTAACTCTCTCTGCACATGTTATATCTGCCTCCCCTGCAGTGCACATGGGCCCTCATTCCGAGTTGTTCGCTCGCTAGCTGCTTTTAGCAGCATTGCACACGCTAGGCCGCCGCCCTCTGGGAGTGTATCTTAGCTTAGCAGAATAGCGAACGAAAGATTAGCAAAATTGCTACTAAATATTTTCTTGCAGTTTCTGAGTAGCTCCAGACCTACTCCTAGATTGCGATCAGCTTGGTCCGTTTAGTTCCTGGCTTGACGTCACAAACACGCCTTGCGTTCGGCTAGCCACTCCCCAGTTTCTCCAGACACTCCCGCGTTTTTCCCTGACACGCCTGCATTTTTTAGCACACTCCCGGAAAACACTCAGTTACCACCCTGAAACGCCCCTTTCCTGTCAATCACTCACCGATCAGCAGTGCGACTGAAAAGCGCAGCAGGGTCCACAGCAAATCTACTAAGTTTTGTGTAAAATAACTTAGCGCATGCGCGCTGCGTACCATGCGCATGCGCATTTAGCAACAAATCGCAGCATAGCGAAAATCGGCAACGAGCGAACAACTCGGAATGACCACCATGGTTTTGCCCAACTGCTAACAAATTTGCTGCTGCGATCAACTCTGAATTAGGCCTACAGTTCAATGGTGTATTGCAGATTAGCAGGGACAAACTAGGAATCAATGTATTGTGGACCGTATAACCATGTAAGTATTCTCTATTCATAAATATTATTGTAGCTCTAGCTAGACAGTGTTGGTCCTATCTAATCATGCCAATAAAGTTGTCATCTATACATACTGTGATCGTACAGTGGTGATGTGAGTTTATACAGTTATAGATGTATGGTGAGATTATTCCTGTTCTTTTAGTACATTAGGAATATTAATAACATACCATATATTGTTCCAGGTTAACCCTTCTTCGGGTCACAGGACCAAACATGCTTTATTGTATCTCTAACAATGGCTGATAATTAATATAGAATGACCATACAGTTTTGAATGTCCAGGCGTAGGAGATACTGACATATAATACACTGTGTCACATTATATATTTATTTGGCGGGTGGTTATCAGTACGCAGTAACTGCAAATAACTTATATAGCTCACTACATATATATTATTAGCTAATTATAAATATAACATGACCGCAAGCTTTAACTGTCAGCACGTGGGAGGCGCTGACATATGATATACACCGTCATGTTCAGCGTTAATTCAGCGAGTAGTAATATGTGTGCGGTAACCACATTCAATATACAATCAATTGTACATATATTCAAGGATCTCCACATGTGCTGTTAAATATATACAGTGTGCTGACGGTAATAAGCTAATGTATCCACAGTCTCCTATCAGTAATAGAACCACTATTATGCACTTTTATTGACTCATAGTTCGTGCATACTGTATATGAGCCGTGACGGCTATTCGTACTGACTCACAGACACACAGGTGCCGTGAATATTATATAGATATCTCACTGTTTAACAGATCACAAAAATTTGATTCCTATGACTTCATGAATGATCACGAGTTCATGATAGTTTATGCTAAATAATAGTAATAATAAGGAGGACGCATTGCTGGACTACCAACGCGCATTTCGCCCTTAAAATAGGCTTAGGCTTCTTCAGGGCACTATAATGAATGGCGCCCACCGGATATGCTGGTTATATAGGAGAGGATAGAGCCATAGCATGACGTGGAGAGACTAATTAACCAATGTCTTTCAAAGGAGTAAATTCAAACCATGTAACCGTTACCTCATAAACCCGATATGTACCGCTGTATTGAGTTTGAATATACTCATTAGGCTGGATCGTATCTCTTACTGATTTGAAAGGCATAATGTGTAGAGATTGATTGACCAATGTCCTTCAAACGGGGTAAATTCAAACTGTGCATCCGTTACTTCATAGACCCGACCTGTGCCGCTGTGTTGAATTCGTATATATTCATACTTCTGGATCGTATCCCTTACTGATTTAAAACAGCTTTACAGGCAATTCCTAGTTAAATAAAATTCCACAAAGCCATATGAGGGTCTTGGATTCCCATACAGTTGTTCATTAAATAAAAAGTCATTGTTACCATTATGTAATATTATCCAAAATATAATAAATGAAACATAAAATCGGATGTCAGATCTTTTATTAAAAATATATGAATTAGGGTAAACCTTGTCCATGTGTGTGATATGCATGATGGTATGTGTGTAACTAGATTGAATAGAGTGTGTAAATATTATTATTATAATGTATTTATTTATTTATACAATTTCTAAATAATGATGGTATGATAGGCATACTTATAAATGAGATTTTGGTAATCTTAATAGTCCTATAATAGGTAGATGCATGTTGTATCCCAAAACTACTACGATTAATAATAATAATCCAAGTGAAAATAAAATATTAATCATAGCAGAATGTATTATATAGAGTTATCACAAATCAAAATACCTGTGATCCACTCATAGTGAAAAAGTGTGTATGTGTTTTCTTTATTTTCTTTCACATCTTTCAGATTTTAATACTTCGCTCAAATAATAAAGAACAATTTTAGTCCCAGTATGACATAAATTATTTTTTTCTTTATCTACATTATTAGTCATAGGTGGACATCAAAGCCCCTATTGGACAAGATCAACACAGGGGAGTTTAGAATTAAATCTTAATCGGTTGTACATTTAAATGTGAGTTGGGTTGTGTGCACCCTAGTCAGAACTGGTTTCTTCCTCTTGTCCCCTCACTATGGGGATTTGATAATAAGTCCCTTACAGTGTTGCTGTGTTGTCCTGCATCAGACCAGTGGTAGTGTCCTGTGCATCAGCCATCAGTCATTCCAGTGACCAGGCAGTCACAGTGGTATACTCTGCAGCCATATGCCCAGGGCTGCTGTATAATAAAAACAAGTCCCTTACAGTGTTACTGACTGTGTTGTCCTGCATCAGACCAGTGGTAGTGTCATGTGCATCAGCCATCAGTCATTCCAGTGACCAGGCAGTCACAGTGGTATACTCTGCAGCCATAGATCCACTGCTGCCGTATAATAATAATAATAATAACAACAACAAGTCCCTTACAGTGTTGTTGTGTTGTCCTGCATCAGATCAGTGGTAGTGTCCTGTGCATCAGCCATCAGTCATTCCAGTGACCAGGCAGTCACAGTGGTATACTCTGCAGCCATATGCCCAGGGCTGCTGTATAATAAAAACAAGTCCCTTACAGTGTTACTGACTGTGTTGTCCTGCATCAGACCAGTGGTAGTGTCATGTGCATCAGCCATCAGTCATTCCAGTGACCAGGCAGTCACAGTGGTATCCTCTTGCTGCCATATGTCCAGTGCTCCTGTGCCGCATATTGTGTTATATAACTCCAGAAAAATAATGGAGAACAAAAATTTGGAGGATAAAATAGGGAAAGATCAAGAACCACTTCCTCCTAGTGCTGAAGCCGCTGCCACTAGCCATGACATAGACGATGAAATGCCATGAACGTCGTCTGCCAAGGCCGATGCCCAATGTGATAGTAGAGGGCATGTAAAATCCAAAAAGCCAAAGTTCAGTAAAAAGACCCAAAAAAAGAAATTTAGATGGTCTGAGGAGAAACGTAAACTTGCCAATATGCCATTTATGACACGGAGTGGCAAGGAACGGCTAAGGCCCTGGCCTATGTTCATGACTAGTAGTTCAGCTTCAGATGACGATGGAAGCCCTCAACCTCCATTTTGCCATTTAATTCCAGTGATTTTGCAGTATAATTCCAGTGATTTGGACGTATAATTCCAGTGATTTAGCCATTTAATTCCAGTGATTTGGACGTATAATTCCAGTGATTTTGCCATTTAATTCCAGTGATTTGGATGTATAATTCCAGTGATTTTGCCATTTAATTCCAGTGATTTGGACGTATAATTCCAGTGATTTTGCAGTATAATTCCAGTAATTTTGCCATTTAATTCCAGTGATTTGGACGTATTATTCCAGTGATTTTGCCATTTAATTCCAGTGATTTGGACGTATAATTCCAGTAATTTTGTCATTTAATTCCATTGATTTGGATGTATAATTCCAGTGATTTTGCCATTTAATTCCAGTGATTTGGATGTATAATTCCAGTGATTTTGCCATTTAATTCCAGTGATTTGGATGTATAATTCCAGTGATTTTGCAGTATAATTCCAGTAATTTTGCCATTTAATTCCAGTGATTTGAACGTATAATTCCAGTGATTTTGCCATTTAATTCCAGTGATTTGGACGTATAATTGCAGTGATTTTGCAGTATAATTCCAGAGATTTAGACGTATAATTCCAGTGATTTGAAAGTATAATTCTAGTGATTTTGCAGTATCATTCCAGAGATTTTGCAGTATAATTCCAGTGATTTGGACGTATAATTCCAGTGATTTGGACGTAAAATTCCAGTGATTTTGCCATTTAATTCCAGTGATTTGGACGTATAATTCCAGTGATTTGGATGTATTATTCCATACAGCTACCTCATTGCACCACTTCGACATCTTTGCATGAGGTGCTGTTTGGGGCCTAGTTTTTGAAAAGTGTCATCCTGTCTGACACTGCCGTATGAGTCCAGGGGTACTGCTGTATTAGTCTTGGGGTACTGCTGTATAAGTCCACCAATTGCAGAATTTTTGAAAAATGACAGGGGCGTGCAGGAGATGCTGTCAGTGGACCGAACAATTGCGGCTCACTTTCGACATTCAGCCACTGCGTGACACTACTAGATGGGCCAGGTGGTTGTGTCATTTAGCTTAGCCACACAGCAACTTCGGTGCACATCTTTGCATCATGTGCTGTTTGGGGCCTTTTTTTGGATATCTGCCCTCCTGTCTGCCACTGCAGTGCCACTCCTAGTTGGGCCAATTGTTTGTGTCACTTGGCTTATTCATACAGCTACCTCATTGCACCTCTTCTACATCTTTGCATGAGGTGCTGTTTGGGGCCTAGTTTTTGAAAAGTGCCATCCTGTCTGACAGTGCAGTGCCACTCCTAGATGGGCCAGGTGTTTGTGCCGCACACTTGTTTCGCTTGGCTTAGTCATACAGCAGCCTCGGTGCACTTCTTTTTCTTCTATGCATCATGTGCTGTTTGGGGCCTTTTTTTAATATCTGCCCTCTTGAATGACACTGCAGTGCCACTCCTAGATGGGCCAGGTGTTTCTGCCGCACACTTGTGTTGTTTAGCTTAGTCATACAGCCACCTCGGTGCAACCTTTTGGCCTAAAAACAATATTGTGAGGTGTGAGGTGTTCTGAATAGACTGGAAATGAGTGTAAATGAATGTTATTGAGGTTAATAATACCGTAGGATCAAAATTACCCCCAAATTCTGTGATTTTAGCCATTTTTATGTTATTTTCAAAATTCATCCAGATCCAAAACCAAAACTCGAAAGGGTGGTTTTAGCAAAACCAAGCCAAAACCAAAACACGAAAGTGGAAGAACCAAAACACAAAACACGAAAAAGTGCCAGCCACACATCTCTAGTTGACACCCACAAACGCATTCTACCTGTCAATATCCTTGTGAACGCCGTGCGCACAAACCCATCGCTGAGTGGCGATCCGCTTTGTACCTGTGCGACGCACCTGCGCATTGCGGTGCATACGCATGCGCAGTTTAGACCTGATCGCCCGCTGTACGAAAACGCAGCCTAGTGATCAGGTCTGAATTAGCCCCATTGGGCGAGATTACAAACAATATCGCTCAGAAGAGTGAAAATGAGTGATATTTTTTTAAAAATCGCCCAGTGTGTATGCACTTTTAGGGTAATCTTCCTCTTATGTTCAACTGCAATATGATATTTACCTAAATACTTGCAAGGTTGGAATAAGAGATGAAGGGTTCGGTTCTCAGAGAACCAAACCCCCCCGAACCTAGGGGATCTGGGGCGATCCAAGCCACAGCTCGGATCTCCCTGCCTGCCCCAGATACCCAATCGAGGCAAAACCTCAGGATCACGCTGTCGGATCCTGAGGTTTTGCCTCAGGCATCAGTCCCATTGTATTCAATGAGCTGACCTCTGATTGGCTGAGAGAGCCATCTGTCACGGCTCTGAGCCAATCAGCATGTCACAACTAATTATAGTGGGGCAAGATGGATGCCCCCAACGCATGCACTGCGGGCTGCATTGCCGACACCGCTGCCCGCACTCCAGCACTGCCGACACCTCCGCCCGCACCCCCGCACTGCTGACACTGCCAGCACCCCTGCACTGCTGACACTGCTGGCACTCCTGCACTGTGTCAGGCTCCAGAGCCTTACCTCCGGTGGGTGCTCCCACGGGTTACCATCCCGCTGGTTGGCGCGGCTGCGGCGGCAGGGAGCTGCTGGTGGCGGGTCCTTATGGACGGATGTGCAGCTGCCAAGGGCCGGGGGCCGAGGGTCTGGAGAGCCGGGCGCTGCGGCGGGGATCGCTGCGGTAAGGTCTTCTAGTGGTGACACAGTATATTTTGTCAGAGACAGAAGCTGGCTAAAGCTGTGTGCTAACAGCTAAGTATGTCTCCTGTGCTGGGGGCAGCCATGTTGGAGACCAGAGTATTACCAATGAAATTCCCAATCTGTGTCCAGCCAATCCTGCGTGTTCTCGCCTTACAAAAGGGGGCTGGCTCAGAGGGAGAGTGCCAGTGCTTCATGTTACCTCCTTTTGAAAGGTTCTCCAGCTCTGTGCTCCCAGGTTACTTCTGGTTCCCTGGTCCTGGTTGCTCTCACCCATCGGTTACCTAAACGCTGCTGCAGTCCTGCTGTCTAAGTCCGTTGCCACTCGTGGAAGCGCTCACGGGGTCCCAGGTCGTAGAGGAGCTCCAGGTGCTAACTGTGGTTCCCGCAGACGTCTTCATTTCTTCAAAGTCCAAGTTCTTCAGCCTCGTCTTTCAATCACAAACCACAGTCCTCATTTCTTCAAAGTCCAAGTTCTTCAGCCTCATCTTTCAATTACAAACCACAGTCTTCATTTCTTCAAAGTCCAAGTTCTTCAGCCTCGTCTTTTAATCATAAAACACAGTCTTCAGTTCTTCTTTACCGGAGTTCTTCAGGTTCACTCTTCAAGTCATTTAACTATAGACTCTAATTCTTCCAGTTTCTTCAATTGCTCCAATATTCGTGTACAGCCTGATTATTCATTAAAACTACAGTTATCTTCCTACGAAGTCCTCCTTTTCTTTACGCCCTCTGGCCAACGTTAACACTTAGTTTGGCTTCCACCCCATGAGGAGGAATTACATTCAGACACCTCGTTTACTCTCCTCACAGATAGCTGTCCCTTCAGTCAAAACTCGGTTGTCGGAACCCCAACTTACGCCGAGCGTGACACACTGAGGACACCTCTGACACTCCCGCATTGCCGGCACCCCTGCACTGCCGACACTGCTGGCACCACCACACTGAGGACACCGCTGGCACCCCTACACTGCCGACACTGCCGGCACCACTGCATTGAGGACACCGCTGACACACCTGCACTGCCAACACTGTCGGCACCACCGCACCGAGGACACCACTGGCAACCCTGCACTGCCAACGCTACCAGCGCCACCACATCGAGGACGCCGCTGGCATCCTTGCACTGCCGACACTGCTTGCACCACCGCACTGATGACACCGCTGGCATCCCTGCACTGCCGGCACCACCGCACTGAGGACACCGCTGACACCCCTGCACTGCTGACACTGCCAGCACCACCACACTGAGGATATCGCTTGCACCCCTGCACTGCCGACATTGCCAGCACCACCACACTGAGAACATTGCTGGCACACTGCACAGCCGACACTACTGCACTGAGGACACCTCTGACACCTCTGAACTACCATCACTACTGCTCTAAGGACATCGCTGGAAACCCCTGCACTGCCAACACAACTGCACTGAGGACACCGCTAACACCTCTACATTGCCGACACTACCGATCAAAGGACACCGCTGGCACCCCTGCACTGCCGACACCACCGCACTAAGGACACCGCTAGCATCCCTGCACTGCAGACACTGCCGGTACCACTGCACTGAGGACACTGCTGACACCCCTGCACTGCCGAAACTGCCGGCACTACCGCACTGAGGACATTGCTGGCACCCTGCACTGCCAACACTACCGCACTGAGGACACTGCTGACACCTCTACACTGCCGACACTACCACTCTGTGGACACCGCTGGAAACCCCTGCACTGCCAACACTACCACACTGAGGACACTGCTAACACCTTTGCACTGCCAACACTACCGCTCTAAGGACACCGCTGGCACCCCTGCACTGCCGACACTGCTGGTACCACCACACTGAAGACACCGCTGACAACCCCGCACTGAGGACCCTCTCTCACAGTAAGTGCACTATTGGTGTATCTAACCTGCGATGTATCCGACCTGCTGTATCTGACCCACACTGTATTCAACCCATATTGCATTTGACCTGCACTGAAACCCGCGCTGTATCCGTTCCACACTGTTTCCGACCCGCATTGTATTTGACCCGCACTGTATCCAACCGACACTGTATTTGACCCACACTGTATCCAACCCACACTGTATCCGACCTGCGCTGTATCCAACCCACACTGTATTTGACCCGCACTCTGTAACCTGCACTTTATCTGGCGCACGCTGTATCTGACCAACAATATATACAACTCACAGTGTATGCGACCCGTACTGTATCTGGCCTGCACTGTATCTCGCACTATATCCGACACGCACCGTATCCAACCTGCACTGTAGCCTACACTGTATCCAACCCACACTGTATCCAGCCCGCACTCTGACCTGCACTGTATCCGACCCAAACTGTATCTCGCACTGTATCCGACCTTTACTGTATCTCGCACTGTATCCGACCTTGCACTGTTGACAACGTGCACTATATCCAACCCTCACTCCAACCTGCACTGTATCTGACCTTGCACTGTGGGGCTAATTCAGACCTGTTCGCTCGCTAGGTTTTTTTTGCAGTCCTGTGTTCGCATAGTCGCCGCCCATAGGGGAGTGTATTTTCGCTTTGCAAGTGTGCAAACGCATGTGTAGCAGAGCTGTACAAACAGATTTTGTGCAGTCTCTGAGTAGCCCAGGACTTACTCAGCCGCTGCGAACACTTCAGCATGTCCAGGACCGGAATTGACATCAGGAACCCTCCCTGCAAATGCTTGAACATGCCTGCGTTTTTCCAACCACTCCCAGAAACGGTCAGTTGACACCCACAAATGCCTTCTATCTGTCAATCTCCTTGCGAACACCCGTGCGAATGGATCCTGTGCACAAACCCATCACTGAGTGGCAATCTGCTTTGTACCCGTGCAACGTGCCTGCGCATTGCGGAGCATACACATGCGCAGTTTAGACCTGATCGCCCGCTGTACGAAAACGCAGCCTAGCGATCAGGTCTGAATTAGGCCCTGTAGCCGACGCGTACTATATCCAACCCGCACTCCAACCTGCACTGTATCCAACCCACACTGTATCCAACCCACACTGTTTCCGACCCGTAATGTAACCTGCACTGTATCTGACCCACATTGTATCCAACTCACTGTATGCGATCTGCACTATGGGGGTCATTCCGACCCGTTCGCACTCAGCGGTTTTTCACTGCGGTGCGGATGGGTCAGAAATGTGTATGCGTGGTGAACACATTGCGCACATGCGTCATTGCCCGGCGACTAGTTGTCGCCGGGCCGCGTCGCCGCCAGCAAGAAAAGTGATCACAGCAGCTAACGCAAGAAGACGGACAGGCGGGAGGCGTTCCGGGGCGGATACTCACCGTTTTCCAGGCGTGGTGAGTCCAACGCAGGTGGATCCAGGTGTTTGGAGGGCGGATGTCTGATGTCACAGCCGGGACCTTCATCGCTGGATCCGTCGCACTGGGTAAGTAGCTGCAGGGCTGGTCTTGTTTTGCAGGAATCTTTTTTAGCATAGCAGGGCTGCACAAGCGATCGCAGCCCTGCTATGCTAAAATACACTCCCCCATAGGCGGCGTCAGGTTGATCGCACGAGCAGCAAAAAGTTGCTACGTGCGATTAACTCGGAATGACCCCCTATATACAACCTGCAATGAATTCCACCTACACTGTATCTGACCCACACTGTATCCTGCATTGTATCCGACCCGCTTTGTATCCAACCTGCACTGTAACCTGCACTGTGTCTGACCCACACGGTATCCAACCAGCACTGTAACCTGGTCAATATTTAATATTTCCCAAAGCATTCCGCACTGTACTAAGCAGGTACGGAATACTGTTTTTTGTGATTGGGGAGATTTTGGTGGAGCTGCTCGACAAAAAGGCTGATTGATCAGGACTGTACATGGGCACAGAGTGCGAGTCATCAGTGACCCAGGGCCCCCAGGAGGGAGGTACAAACTGAGCACTGAGAATAGGTATGTGCTGGTGGCATGTGCACATGTGTAGGGGGCATCAGTGTCTGCTGTTGCCTATTTACACATGGTTTTCGGTTTTTTCTTTGCTGTTATGTAACTACTTTAGAGCAATGATATTGTACATACAATTTCTGTGTTGGATTGTTTTCTATTGATAGTACTTGTGAGTTGGTTTGATTGGTTATTTCTAATACAGTACTAATTTGTAAATGACTGCTGTGTGTTTGTGCTGCTGCTCTGTTGCTCAGTTTAGCCAGCCAGGCTTTGGCCTATGTTGGTGAACAATATTGTGAGCAGTGAGGTGGTCAAAATTGACTGGAAATGAGTGTAAATGAATGTTATTGAGTTTAATAATACTGTAGGAACAAAAAAAAACTAATTCTGTGATTTTAGCTGTTTTTATGTTGTTGTCTTTTCAAATAAATACATAACCAAAACCAAAAAGGGTGGTTTTGGCAAAATCATCCAGATCCAAAACACGAAAGGAGATCCAGATCCAAAACCAACACACAAAACCCGAAAAGTGTCCGGTGCACATCTCTAGTTGGAATGCTCATGACTTTGCCAATATATATCATATTTCTAACTATTGTTTAGGGAGTATAGACAAACACATTCTGGATGTTTATCTTCCCTTATATTTTTTGCCTTTTCCCATGCATTTGTTTACTGTGCTGTGTAATGACAGCAAGCTATAGTAATCAACACCTGTCCAATTTGGTGACACACGGGAGATCTATCAAAGCCGAGCGAGAGAACGAGAGAGAGAAAGTAAGTTAAGAGAGATTAAGGGGGTCATTCCGATCTGATCGTAGCTGTGCTAAATTTAGCACAGCTACAATCACTTATACTGACATGCGGAGGGACGCCCTGCACAGGGCTAGTCCACCCCGCATGTCAGGCCAACCCTCTCCCCCACCCCCCGCACAAGTACAAAAGCATCGCACAGCGGCGATGCTTTTGTACTTGAAGAGTATCTCCCGCCCAGCGCAGCTCCTGCGGCTGGCCAGGAGTTACTCGTCGCTGCCCAGGTCGCAGCGGCTGCATGTGACGTCACGCAGCTGCGGCCCGCCCCAAAATGGTGGTCAAACGCCGCCGTGACGCCCCCTCCCGCCCAGCGACCGCCTCTACCTTTCAAACAGTGGTATTTGTTGTGGTTCACTGCGCACTGAGACCTATTGTACGGACAAGCTGCTGCACTTTCAGGTGACCAATCAGAAAAAGTGTTTTGCAATAGTAGGATAGTGCTGCGCTCAGTCCTAACTAGTGTCAGATTAGTGTGTTGGATCAATTGTTGTTATGTGGACCCCTCCACACATGTATACAGTAGATAAGCGTTTCTTGTGGTCATATATGAAATAAATATGTGATACGTTTATCCAACTAATAATTAACAAGCTGTGAGTGTATAGGTATTAACATAATATTTATTCAATGATTAACTTTGGTTGTACCAGACGGTACAGCAGCATAAAGTCTTTCTTGGTAACTTGTAACTCAATAAAGGTTGCGGCGTCCCGCACCTCTGTTGATTTGTGTCCTTTTTATAGTGCACTTAAAAGTTAATGTATCTTAATTGAACAAACACTGATTGTGTTTATAGTGATAGATAATGTCCTTTCTCTTTCTTCACGGTGTATAGAGCATTCAGCTGTTTAGCATGTGATTAGATAAGGAGGGCTCTGGACTGGTCCTTGTCCCCGACCCCAGAAACCCACGGTGCGTCCTGGTGCAGACGCCCTCGGGAACCCGTGAGCCGGAAAAAGGGCCTTCCTCTGACTGTCTGCTCCTCCAGTAGGTATGGCTGCCTGCAGGCAGTCAGAGGAAGGCCCTTTAGAGGCTGAAACGCGTTGGAGCTACGATAATCTACACACTGGAATTCCCCCTACCTAACACAAGGACCAGAGTCAGCGTCCGATTCACAGACAAGTCCCGATCACATGATCGGGGAAACCCGGAAGCAGAGGAGATCACCTAGCAACAGAGGACGAGTGACGGAGAAGTCGGTGGCAGAGTGCGGCGGACAGCGGGAGAAGGTAAGAGGTGAGACTCCGTACGCGGTGGGGGGATACCCGATAGTTTAGCTCTGCAGAGCACTATCAGGGAATTCCCCGCAACCCAAGACAGGACCGACACTCCGGCTCACGGGTTCCCGAGGGCGTCTGCACCAGGACGCACCGCGGGTTTCTGGGGTCGGGGACAAGGACCAGTCCTGAGCCCTCCTTACCTAATCACATGCTAAACAGCTGAATGCTCTATACACCGTGAAGAAAGAGAAAGGACATTATCTATCACTATAAACACAATCAGTGTTTGTTCAATAAAGATACATTAACTTTTAAGTGCACTATAAAAAGGACACAAATCAACAGAGGTGCGGGACGCCGCAACCTTTATTGAGTTACAAGTTACCAAGAAAGACTTTATGCTGCTGTACCGTCTGGTACAACCAAAGTTAATCATTCAATAAATATTATGTTAATACCTATACACTCACAGCTTGTTAATTATTAGTTGGATAAACGTATCACATATTTATTTCATATATGACCACAAGAAACGCTTATCCACTGTATACATGTGTGGAGGGGTCCACATAACAACAATTGATCCAACACACTAATCTGACACTAGTTAGGACTGAGCGCAGCACTATCCTACTATTGCAAAATACTCAAACAGGCAGAGGCAATGGCTAGGCAATGACAGCCATCAGCTGTCTCATATGCCCCGGTGCACTGCGATGCCGGTGCATGCGCACTTCTGACCTGATCGCTGCGATGAACGTCAGTGAGCGATCAGGTCAGAATGACCCCCTAAGTACTATCCAATCAGCTTCTGTCATTTTTCAAACAAATTCTGTAACATGGCAGTCAGAAGTGGATTGGTTGGTACTTTTCTCTCTCTACTTTCTCCACTGCTTGATACATACCCCCTAAAGTCATTGCTTTCCCACTAGGACTGTCACATTGTGAGTGGAAGCAATGTGCATATTATAAACCAGCAGGTGGTTTTAAATATAATGTACATGTGTTGTGCTGGCATCTGTTATGGATATCAGAATGTATACCATTTGTTTATAGCAAGAGTGGCTCCTTATCTGTGTGGCTAGGGACTCTGGTCTCCTCACTGCACTCCAGGTGATGGCTGACATCACCGGGATCTGAGGCTTAAGTCTGGCGGCAGGAAGAGGCGGTATTTAAGTCTGGCACTGCTAGCAAACAGGTTAGCTTCTAGTGGTAGGGGCCTGCAGCCCCTAGAAGCAAGATAGGGCTGCCGTTATAGCAGGGGAATGTCTTCCCATGGGAAGTGCTCTCTCTGCAGTCCAGACTGGCAGTCCCAAGGGGATAAAACATCTCCCCCTGGGACTGTCTGGCTGGCTGTGAAAAGCACGGAGTGGAATTGGGAGTCACTGCCACTGCTAAGTAGTCCCTGTGTGTGGCAGATTTTACTGGGGGAGCTGCAGTCCTGCAACCCTTAGGTAAAATCCACAACTACTCTATAGTAATTGACAGCAGCTCCTGTGAGGAACAAAGTTTAAGGGACTCACTGGCTTTGATTAGAGCTCAGTATAACTTTCTTATTTATGCCGAAATGTAAAAAAGAAGCTAGTAAAATCAATGGATTTTAAGTTTTGGGTATTAAACTTGATCAGAAGCCCTGGGTTTTGGACCCGAACACTTGGCAAATAAACTAAAGCCCTTGGTGTAGACCGCCCACATGTGACGGGCTCTTGAGGAGCCAAGCAAGGCGACAGCCAGGGTTGGCTGGTTTAAACCACCTTGGTTTAAACCATGTTTTAAACCAAATGTTGTTGTTTTTTTTAATAAAAACCACTCTGTTTTTTTTTATTATGCTGTGACTACTGGAACGGTGCAGTGACTTATTAAAAAAAGGCAATTATACTAGAAAAAAAAAGTGTTTTTATTCAAAATGTTTAATGCTAGTGACATGCCCAGTGCTTATGTTTAACTGTGTGTGTGTGTGTGTGTGTGTGTGTGTGTGTGTGTGTGTTTCTCTGAAAAGTGCTTTTTCATTTTCCATTTTGTATTACTATTCAGATTTCTTTAATTATAATAATTTAGACTAATGCTTAACATTAACTTTTTATTCTTTTCAATTTCATCTCTCTTTGCATGTGTACTGTGTATGTATTAATATGTTTAGTCTATCTACATATATTCAGATGTACTAGGAATAATAAGCTGTAAAAAATTGGTTTTATTGAAATATGTAAAATAAATCAAATCCAAGCCTAATAATACTATAGAAAGCATTAAAATATGGTTGATCAAGGTTTCTAATACATTATTCACTTTTCTTTCCCATTAAAACGTTAATGCAAAAAAAAAAAAATTAGGTTTAAAAAAAAAAGGTTTAAACAAAAAAAGCAGATTTTTTTTTTAAACCTGTTTTTTTTCCAACAATAGCAACAGCTCACACGAAGTTTGTATTGATATGTATTTTTCAAAACGCAGTCCCAAAGTCAGAGCAGACATATACGGTTTAAAGTGAAAAGCTAATCAAGGTTGGGAGGGTAGAACAAGCTCAAGGTTATATAGCTGGCCCAGGCCAGTGAACAAGAAGATAATATGAAAATAAAAAGTTCATGTATAAAAGATTGATACCAAAAGACAGTACATTCAAAGACAGATGCACAACCCTAGGAAGATGCACAAAAGCACCCTCAAGTGATGAGGTCTGAGATGGTGGCATAGTTAGAAATCAATTAGCAGTTTGTCACAGCATCTGCATTACCAGTGTGCTGTCCACTTCTGCTGGCAACCAAGGGAGAGGAATGCACCTTTACAACTGATCCTATCGCTTGACCTGAGAATGGCACAACAGCCTGATCCTTCATTTGACCACGGTGTGTGGTCAAATTGGACATGGTCAGCCCTTCATCTTTCTATTGAGATGCAAGATTACTTTGAGTTTTGCTAATGTGTTCAGCAGATGATCCCACACAAGCTAATAACAGTTCTACTGTATTTAAACATTTTACACCACAGAAGCCCGAAACAGAGCCTACTGACCTCAATGGGATTATTATCTGCTTTAATTGTCATTGATATTGGGCCAGTCAATCAATATCAGCTGCAATATCTCAATTTGTGTGGTCAGCTAAATACTGCATCACCTAATGGGGGTCATTCCGAGTTGTTCGCTCGTTGACGATTTACGCTATGCTGCGATTAGTTGCTAATTGCGCATGCGCAAGGCACGCAGGGCGCATGCGCTTAGTTATTTAACTAAAAACTTAGCAGTTTTGCTGTGGATCCTGCAGCGCTTTTCAGTCGCACTGCTGATCGGTGAATGATTGACAGGAAAGGGGAATTTCTGGGTGGTAACTGAGCGTTTTCCGGGAGTGTGCTAAAAAACGCAGGCCTGTCAGGGAAAAACGCGGGAGTGTCTGGAGAAACGGGGGAGTGGCTGGCCGAATGCAGGGCATGTATGTGACGTCAAACCAGGAACTAAACAGTCTGCAGTGATCGCAATCTAGGAGTAGGTCTGGAGCTACTCAGAAACTGCAGGGAATTATTTAGTAGCAATTCTGCCAATCTTTCGTTCGCTATTCTGCTAAGCTAAGATACACTCCCAGAGGGCGACGGCCTAGCGTGTGCAATGCTGCTAAAAGCAGCTAGCGAGCGAACAACTCGGAATGAGGGCCAATGTTCCCAATACTGAAAGAGGCTTATTAGAATAGATCGATCACTTCAACATTTCTGAGGAAATTATTGAGCCAAAAATCATTTTCCCCTTTGGGATGTAAGCTCAGTATCATATAAAAGTAATTTTGCTATATGCAGTGTAAAAATTGCTATTTAAATTCATTCATAAAAACACAAAGGATTGCAGTTCAAGACTGTATTATAGGACAATTTCCAGAAAACTAAAAATTGGCTATCAAGTAACAAAGTTTTAGAAAATCAAGAGGAATGGTTACTATGGTATTTTGGAATAAAGTCTAAGCTTCTAAAATGTCTCAGTACTGAAATACACATTAAGAGAAAATCACATACAAAATACCCTTAGTCTATTTCTATGAATTAAATCAAAATTAAGTTTAACCCTCACCTGAAAATTGTTCTGAACCAGGGTTGGCAACAGAAATCCTGGAGCCCGATACACTAATATCACTGGGGACGTCCTCTGTCAAACACCCTTGACACCATCTCATCGACCCCTCTTCATCTCCGATCCCTCCCCTGCATGTGTCAACATAACACATATCACTAATTACAGTAACTGTCACAGTTAAACTGGTGGTGAGGATGCTAGGTAGGGTTTCTACCTTATCCCTTTAATTCTGGACACATATTAACTACACAGGTTCTGTTGCTGGCTGACTTCAAGACTCCATTTCACCTGGTTTTATTCAGCCACAGAACCTGTGTAATTAATATGTGTCCAGAATTAAAGGGATGAGGTGGCAACCCTAATGCTAGGACCCAGGAGGGACTCACCACAGCTAGGGTGTCTTGTGTCTGTAGGGAGTAGGGAACACTGCAGAGTTGTACAGCGGAGCGGTGCAGGCGGCTGCTGCTGTCTGTAAATAGTCTCTGTCACAGTGTGCCCGGCGGGAGGTGGTTTTCCTGCTGGGCTCGGGGCTGTTCCTTGGTCACAATGGTAGGAACATATGGGGAAGGGCTGGTACAGCATCATGCATTATGACGTTGCAACATAGACAACAGAGCAGGACCACCTGGACTGGACCAAGTGACTGGGTAGTTGGGGTGGGGTTAGGTTGATGCAGTCGGTTACTTATTGTTTTTTACTTATTTTGTGGGTGGACAGTTGAAAAAGTATTAATAGGTGTTAAGGCTCCATTTCTTGTTCCCCTAATCTTTGGCTGGGAGGGGCCCTCTGAACCTCAGGGCCCTGTACAGGTGTCCACCTGTCGCTGGGCCTGTTCTGATAACAAATTCAGTGGAACCCAAATTATCTGTCTCTGATCATGAGAAACAAGTGTCCATCTAACCTTAAAAAAATGTGTTTTAATCTCTAGTTCAGCGTTTGGTTGCAATAAGAATAATGTAGTAAAATAAAAAGAAGGTGATGTATGGCGGCCTTTACTTTCAGTGCCGGAAAAATTAATTAGAGGTTCTGGTCCATGTTGACATGCTAGCATCATGTAGTTGGACTGAGATCTGGTGACTGTGGAAGCCATTGAAGTATCACTGTATTCATTGTCATGTTTGTGAACAACTTTGAGATGATCCATATGGTGAGATTACATGTTTTTCTGCTGGAAGTAACCTTTAAAACCACCTGTGAGCCTTAAACCGTATACTGTAGCCAGGCCAAAGGTTAGTACTATGAAATATGATCTGAAATGGATGGAATAAAATGGGTAGAATTTAGCCATATGTGGGATGCACAAGGTCAGCAATAATACTTAGCTAAGCTGTGGTAATTAAACAAGGCCAAGTGATATTAAATGGCCTAACATGTGCCAAGAAAACATTCCCCAAAGCATTACATAACCACTACCAGCCTTACCCAGTGTCACAAGTCAGGATGGATTTATGTTGTTTTCACTAATTCTGCATGTTACTGCAGAAATTGGGATTAGTCAGACCAGGTGATGTTTTTCTAATCTTCTAATGTCCACATTTGGTGGGCTCATGCTTACGGTAGCCCCTATTTCCCGTTCTTGGCTGACAGGAGTAGAACCCGTGGGCTATCTGCTGCTGAAGCCCATCCAATTCAAGGTTCGATGTGCTCTGCGTTTGGAGACACTCTTCTGTATACCACAGTTGTTATGTATTGATTTTTGAATTGCTGTTGCCTTACTTCCAGACTAAACCAGCATGGGCATTCTGCTTTGAGACAAGAATTCAGTCTCAGAATGATGCTGTATGTGTTATTTGCATTCATTTTTTTATTGACTTGACCAGAGGCTACTTGGTCATTAACTTTACCTTGCACAACAATCTCTGTTTAATAAATGTTATATTGCCACCAACAATTCGCAACACAATAATCCAGGTTGCATTTATACAAGCAAAACTATTCCAGCAGGCTGCCAGCAAACAATCTACCAGGCACCTTACTATTCACTATGGGTACCTGGAAGGGATCTTCAACATTGCCATGAATTACCCACAGGTTGTCATCTCCAAGGTAACCTCACTCGGCAGATGCTGTCTGTACACAGGTATAAGACAAAATGGAGAGTAAAGAGGAGGTACAGTATAACTTTGACCCTGAATGCAACATAAGCTGAGGTCACGAGAATAAGGTTCTTTTATGCCTATAGGGGAACAAATAAGATTTCTATTCTACGCCCTAGATAGGAGCAAACATAAAGAACACAGAAGAGGTGACTGTGGATGAGTTTGAGGGGATCCGGTCTGAAGATCGACACTGTCTAGGTCGACAATGTTTAGGTCGACCACTAAAGGTCGACAGTCACTAGGTCGACAGGGTTGGAAGGTCGACAGGGTTTCTAGGTCGACATGTGCTAGGTCGACAGGTCAAAAGGTCGACATGAGTTTTTAACTTTTTTATTTTTTTGAACTTTTTCATACTTAACGATCCATGTGGACTATGATTGGAACGATAATCTGTGCCGAGCGAAGCGGTAGCGGAGCGAGGCACCTTGCCCGAAGCATGCGAGGGGACACGGTGCACTAATTAGGGATCCCGGTCACTTTACGAAGAAAACAACACCAAAAAAAAACCTCATGTCGACGTATGCAGCAGTGTCCACCTCTGGATCAGTACTTATATTTCTATAAGACATATCTGATACAGTAGCTTGTGCTGTGTCATACATTGCAGCAAATGAGCATAGCTGCATTGTATTATAAACATATTGTATTTAACAATTACTTTTATACTGTATATTTTCATCCTCTTTTTTATTTTTTAAAAACTTTAGTATAAGTGTAGTTTATTGTTATTACTATTGTTAGCTCATGTGACAGGATATACACAGGTGTGAAGTAGTTCCCGTGCAAGCTGCAAAAGAGGAATAAAAGACATATAAGAAAACTAAACTTATTGGGAGGATGTGTTCTGCATAGTTAGTTCTCCAAAAGTCTTATTTCTGTTACAGCCTATTAACAGTTTGTATAATTAAAATGCACAGAAAACTATATCACAATTATTGCAAACATTTTGCAAGTACAAGGCACAATGGTAATGACATGGTCTGAACAGTAAATTCTAATATATTCTGCTCCTCCGTTTCCTTGCTCCACCCAGTCCCACTTCCTGCTCCGCTCCACCAGTCCTTGACACTGTCCCATATCCATAGTATTGGGTGATGCTGGAGGCCAGTGCGTGCACCCTCTACCACTGTGCATTCATGTTGGAGACAGGACTGACCTTAGAGATATAATAAATAGATTATATGAGTGTGATAGAATGAGAGTGATAAATAGGGGAAAAGAAAGAACATGTAGGTAGAGGCTACTTACCCAGGTGTACTACATCAGTCTCCATAGAAGATAAAGCAGTGCCAGCACTGGCATATAGAAACCACCTGTGAGCCTTCATCCATATACTGTAGCTAGGCCAAAGGTTAGTACTATGAAATATGATCTGAAATGTATAAGCCACAGATGGATAAGCTGCTCTGTAAGCTCTGTAACATAGTGGCTGTCAGTTGTATCTAGGGAAGTGTAGGTCTATTCTAATTTATGGAGTCTTGTATGGAAAGTGGGAATGACAGAGCATGATACTTTAAACCCCTCAATATGCCCCCATTTATTTCTTCTTTTTTAAATCTGTTTATGGCATTTTTTTCAAATGTACAGTATACAGAATAAGGTTTAAAAACAATATAAATTGTACAAGGGCCACCCGCAAAGCACAGTCAACGAGAATAATACTGTTAAGAGGCAAAAAAAAAATAACAACAGTCCAACAAATTGTGCAAGAAAACTAGTTGCAGACGTAGGTAAATGAATAGCAGAGGTGGGAATTTGGTATTGGGTGGACGTAGCTGAGATCCAAATGCTGACCATAGCACAGAGTAGAAGTAATACCAGAGAGAGGCCAACACGGAATAGGAGGAACAGCAGGTGGTGGGTGGGGGAGGGGGTTAAGGTGAAGTGGGGGTGGGAGCTCAGGGGGTGACAGGTCAGTGTGCATTTCTAGGGTCTGTATATCAAAGGCAGATTGTGACAGAACTAGATTGTAGTTAATGGAGGTTCAGCCTCAAAGTGAGCAGTCCATGGGATCCATATTTTAATGAAGCTGTTTGTAATACTGAAGTAATCCTTTACATTCTATAACTGGACCAGACAGATTGCATTTATCATCGCAAACAATAGTGGGACAGGGGTTGATTTCCATTTGGAGGCAGTGTGGCATGGGCAGAGTATGTGTAATGGGCCGGGATAATAGAGAATTTATAGGAGAGGTCAGCATTTGAATACAAGTGATAGATATGATTAGTTCATGGATCTTTTGTGGTTATTCAGCTTCAGTAGCAGTTCTTCTCCAATTGCAGGACTGCTACTGCTACAAATCACATACTGAGAGCCGCCCAGCACAGGGCAAGGCCGCCCAACATGTGAAGCGCAGCCTATCGCAGAAATTAAGAAAACATTGGGAATACTGGGTGCCCCCCTGCATACACAACCAGGCTGCCTATGCAGACAAGACCACCGAATGTTTAACACTTTTATACCCCCCATTTCTTTGTAGATTGGTAATGACAGACTGAATGAAAATGGTGCACTGTACCCAGGATTGTTGTTATGAAAGCAAATAGAATAGAGCAAAACATTCTGATAGAATGAAGTAGTGTTTACAAATACTGTATGGTTTTGTCTTGTTCATATAAGATTAAATTGGGAAATAAATCTAGTAGTTTGGAGCTAGTTCTGTTTTGTAACAATCTTCAAATGTATCAAATAAAATAATAATAATAATAATAATTATAAAAACAACAACAATAAAATTAAAAATGATTAACATTGCTTATATTGATAGGAAGTATATATATATATTTACTCTGTGACTTCCACATGCGGCTAAGGTTTTCCCAGGATCCATTCTGTGAGACCTATTGAGGAGGCCACATCATTTATACCTTTTTGAGATTGTCAAACCAGCCATTTAATTCTGGAATTTTCTACTGTATGAAGGTCAATATTGGAATTAGAAGTAGTTCCGGTTCTTAAAGGTGGATACCATTTTTTAGGTAGTTTATTAAAATGCCGATATACGGTTGTCAGCACTCCTAAGAGGCTAGAATCAATAATTCCTATAGGTGGTCTGACAAAGATTTTACGCCAAAACTATCTTTAAGGCAGTCCATAAAACATCAGCACTTAATTGGCTATGCTTCCATTAGGAGTCCGAATATAAGAGCTCCACTTATTGAGTCCTGACATATTTCGAATAATCCTTTTTTGAGGATAGGATTATTTACACAAATCCATCGAGAGCAAATTAGTCCTCTTTCTATACTCGTTGCCCCTGATGAAGTCGATAAGACGAAACGCGTTGGGTTTGTCAGTCAAAGGATCACAATCTAGTTTGTGAAGATACTCCCTGTCGAGCTCGCACCTTGCAAAAGGTGAGGGGTATCTAGGATCCATCTCGCAAACTTGTTGGCTGTGTATTCTTTTGGTTGTATTTTATTCATATAATTTTATATTGTGAACTGTGTAAAAACTTATATGTTCAATTACATGGTATTAAAATAACTTTTTACTAATTGGCCGATTGGCCTCTTGTTTGGGTGACTATTTTTGGTGAGGGGTGTTGGTTACAGGTACCCAGTTTTAAACATCCTCCAGTCTACATTCTGACGAAATTATCGCCTGAAGAAGTGTGTAAATACATTCCATCTTAGCGCACTTGGGAATTTGTATTTTATTCTGTATGTTTTGAGGTCTCCCAACAAAGATCTCTCCCGAAGTGCTGCTCCTAGGTTGGCGCGAGATAAAGATACTATTGTGTTTTATATATATATATATATATATATATATATATATAACTTTCTTAGTGTATTAAGGGGCAATGTTAAATGAAAAGTGCTGCTGAGCTGCCACTCAAAAATATACATGATTGATAGTGCTGTCAAATCATATGCTATTAACATTACAATAATGTAGCAGTACAGCCACTGTTTGCTTACCATTACCGCCTGTTCACCTTTCTCTTTTTTTCTGTTTCCTATGTCCTTTGTCTCACAGTATAAAACGAGTTACATACAATATATACATTGCAACATTATTACATTTCTTCTTTTATCTTTTTTTACAACTGACAAATGGAAAGTAAATCTGGGTCTCCTGCACTGAAATTACATCAAACAAATATTAACAAAATTGTTTGTTAGTTTTTGCAGGCAACCCGTCTCCATTTGACATGAATCATACCCTTTGGGGAACAGTCATACTCCTTTTCCAGCAACAGGCTTGCAGTGTTTCATTCCAAGCATGAACCGTGCCAAAAATAATGCTACATTAAAATTTGTCCACTTTATACCAAAGCAGTATAAATGTGATAAACTGCAAACATCATCTGTAAGTGTTTTTTAATCAGATAAAGTTATTAATTAGCAATTTTTCACCTATATTAGTTTCACCATTCAGAACTGTGATTAGGTTTGTTAGCAAAACCATGTTGCACTGCAGGTGGGGCAGATATAATGGGATTTGGACAGCAAACACTGGAGTCCCTGGGAACCCTGCAGAGGATCATCATAGCTTGCTAGACACCGGAGACCTCCTGTCAGAGGACCCGACGGACCCCCCGCAGCACCTAGAGTGACACTGTATCTGCCTGGGCTTTCTTCATTTGGAATGGACAGGAGCCAGCACAGCAGCACGCAAGACATAGGGGGATTGCAGTTGTGCTTGTAGAAGTGCATGCTGGGCATGTGCCAACACCCGTTGGCATGCTTTACCTGTGACTACAAGAAGGAATACCTGCATCCTGCCTTGGGAACGTTTGGTTGAAGCTTTGGAGCCATGTGCAGGGGGAACCCAGGAACTCTGCACTTCTAAACATACCCGTGGCTCCATAACACCAACCTGGGTAGGACTTTGCCTTTTATTTTTTTAAAGAGTGCCATCTCTTTTATTTTGTTAATTGTATAATAAATTGTCTATTTTAGCATTTCTTTCCAACATTTCATTGGTATCTTTGGACATTTTTGTGTTCATTGGGATAGTGCCGATCATGTGACACTACCACTCCTACTCCATTGTTCAATATCAGGTTCCAGTAGTTGAACTTTTGTGTCTCATAAGGCTCAGCTCATATCCCCCAAAGCGCCCGATTGGTTCCTCAAATCCTGTGTTGTAGAGGTTATTCAGGTTTGTTAGTAGAACAAAAAAGCACACTAATGGGCAAAACTATGTTGCACTGCAGGTGGGGCAGATGTAACGGAATTTGGTATGATATACCAATGAATGGGATGTCGGCGGTCAGAATACCGACATCGGCATCCTATCCATCAGAATCCCGACAGCCCCAAGAAAGTACCCTGCCCCTCCGTGGCCCCCTTCCTTTACCCTAACTCTCCTTTGTGGGTGCCTAACCCTAACCATCCCCAGTGGTGTCTAACCTTGCCTTCCCTGGTGCCTTAACCTAACCCTTCCCGCTTGGTGCCTAACACTAATCTCCCCTTGTAAGTGCCTAACCCTAACTCACACTCCCGGTACCTAACCATCCCCCTCCTGTGCCTGAACCCTAACCCCCGTTCTAATGCCTAAACCTAACCTCTCACCCCTTGTGGCAGGATGTGAGCACATCCCGCTAAAAGAACGTTCAGAATTCCAGGCATCGTCTTTTTGACGCAGGGATCACTAGCACCGCGGGTACTTTGATGGCGGTATTATGCCTTGGTCGGGATTCCAGCGTCGGTATTTTGACCGCCGGGACCCCGTCTGGTGGCATTTTAACTATATCCCGATGCAACGTGCAGAGAGAGAGAGAGAGATTTGGGTGGGTTATATTGTTTCTGTGCAGGGTAAATACTGGCTGCTTTATTGTTACACTGCAATCTAGATTTCAGTTTGAACATACACCACCCAAATCTAACTCTCTCTGCACATGTTACATCTGCCCCACCTGCAGTGCAACATGGTTTTGCCCATTGGGGGTACATTTGCTAAGGTGGGAGTTTTTTTTAGAACTGGTGACGTTGCCCATAGCAACCAATCAAATTCTTTCTATTATCTTCTAGATGCAGCTAAATAAACGTTAAGTAGAATCTGATTGGATGTTATGAGCAACATCACCAATTCTAAAAAAAACTCCCACTTTACTAGATGTACCCCTAATGGGAAAAACCATGTTGTAATGCACGTGGGGCAGATGTAATGTGCAGAGAGATTTAGATTTAGGTGGGTTATATTTTTCTGTGCAGGGTAAATACTGGCTGCTTAATTGCTACACTGCAATTTAGATATCAGTTTGAACACATCCCATCCAAAACTAACTCTCTCTGCACATGTTATATCTGCCCCACCTGCAGTGCAACGTGGTTTTGCCCAAAAGGTGGGAGTTTTTTTTAGAACTGGTGATGTTGCCCATAGCAACCAATCAGATTCTATGTATTATCTTCTGGAAGCAGCTAAATAAATGTTAAGTAGAATCTGATTGGTTGCTATGAGCAACATCACCAGTTCTAAAAAAAACTCCCACCTTAGTAAGTTTACCCTTAAGGGGTAAATATATACAGTGTGCACACTGTCAAACGAAAATAACTAGTTAAAAAATAAGCATATGCTACAGTCAGTAGCGGATCTTGCCACGGGCAAGCAGGACTTTTGCCCGGGGCGCCGCCTTCCGGAGGGCGCCGCACCATGGCAAGATCCGCCACTGCTGTGCCCTCCGCTGCCCGCTGTGTCCCCGGCTGTGCGCGGCTGTGTCCTCTGTGAAGGGAACTAGACGCTACGCGTCTAGTTTCCCTTCGTGGAGAGGACCTTTGCTGAGCAGTGCGCGATGACGTTATCGCGCACCGCACAGCAAAGGTCCTCTCCACGAAGGGAACTAGACACTACGCGTCTAGTTTCCCTTCGTGGAGAGGACCTTTTGCTGTGCGGTGCGTGATGACGTCATCGCGCACCGCTCAGCATTTAAGCGGCACTACTACTGTACAGGGGGCGTAAATGACCACGCCCCCTGTATTAAGCCACACCCCCATTTCCTGCCCGGGGCGCAGAGAGGGCTCGAACCGGCCCTGGATACAGTATACAAGTTAGTAGGCTAGTCAGTGTAAACAGAAGCGCGTATATATTAGTATCAATCACAAGTGTTAAGGCAGCTAAAAGTCACTGATGATAAATGGCAGTAATTACAGCATACTGTACATTTCAGACTCAGTAAATAGGTCAGTGTAAGACAGTCTTGACATTGTTTCACTAAAGCAGCTGTTTAGAACAACAGAAACGGATTTCTTTTGGTATCAATAACCCTTATGTTGGTCGACAGTCAATAAGTCAATACCAAATGGTCAACATAGTGAAAATAGTTAGGTTAGTGAGAGAAGCTGCTGGAAAGCAGCAGTGGTAAAATAGTAGAGGTAACGTGGTGAGAAATAAAGTAGTGAGAGATACAGTAGTGAGAAGTGAAGATGGGAAATGAGTTACATTGAAACAACACACAATAGGGATGAAAGGAAATACAAAATTAAGTGTTAACCTGTGTTGCTCCTGAGGTCGACCAACCACAGCAGTCCAGGGGGACCCACGCTCAAAACATCCACCCCCTATCTGACAATCTAATATACATTTGTGCAGGACACACCTTGCTCTGCATGCAGTCTGAAAAATGTCATGAACCTAATTAAAACCTGTTATGATTCCAGCACTCCTGGCCAGAGGAGATCTTATGACAATGACCGGAGCACTGGAATGGAATGCTGGGAACGGGAGCAGGAAAGAATAATAGCCCCTGGCGCCCTAACTCTGTTGTCTCACCCGTGCTATCGGAAATCCCTTGCGAGACTATGGTTTCTTGAGCCCTTGGCAGCCGCGTTTGAAGGGCGGATTATGTCTGCCCAACTCCGATGCCCCCCGGTCTTAATGAGAGACAAAGGGAAATCCGAGGCAGGATGATAACAAGAGGACCTCTAGCTAACAACAGGCCAGGGGCTACGAGCTAACTAAAAAACCTAAAGTATGTGCGGAAAAACCGCCAGGGAAAAGGACAACCAAAATCCACTTGTCCAATACTCCTACCCGGCACCACCGGATACCAGAGTGGACCTGTGGAAGCGGAACCCTCCGCAAAATGCTCCAAACACAAATAATAAAGGGTAAAGCGGCCGAGCCGCTACACACGGCAGAGCCGCGACTCACGAACACCACTGGATGTTAAACGGTGATCGGTCAGGACTCCAGGGACGAGATGATAACTCCCGAGTACAGGACTTCAGAGGACTGGAACGACCGGATACAGCAAGACTGGAAACAGACTCTCAGCAAACAAAGACAGCATGCAGGAAGCTATTACCGGCGTCTGTGAGAAGCCCTGAGAGTGTATTTAAACAGGAGTCCTCCAATCAGCTGCTGACAGAGCTGATTAGAATGAATGCCATGCAGCTGCCTTGCTGCACGGCCAGAGATCAGGTGCACCTATTAATTAAACAGGACCCAGCAACGGGGAACGCGGTCTGCCAGTGGCTTCCCCATTGCTAGGGTCCGTGCAGCTCAGCGCGCTCGGCGTCTAGCATTGCTAGGGAGCCGGCGGCTGTACGCGCACGGCGTCCCTAGTTGCTAGGCGCCGGGCCGCGCAGACGAACGGACCCCGGCGCCTAACTGTACCCCCCCCTTGAGGAGGGGTCAAGGAACCCCTAAAGCCAGGTTTCCGAGAAAATTCCCGAAAAAATGCCCTCTTGAGCCTCGGGGCATGAAGATCCTTATCCAAGACCCAAGACCTTTCCTCCGGACCATAGCCTCTCCAGTGCACCAGAAAATAAAGCCGGCCCCGGGACAATTTGGAATCGAGAACCTTCTCCACCAAGAACTCCTGTTGCCCCTGTACATCCACCGGAGATCTACCCTGAGAGATCCTCCTTGGAAATCTACTGGAAGAAACGTATAGTTTCAACAGGGAGCAATGAAACGTATTTCCAATCCTAAGAGATCTTGGTAAACGTAACCGGAAGGCAACTGGGTTGACTCTTTTAATAATAAGAAATGGCCCAATAAATTTGGGTCCCAATCTAGCCGAGGATTGTCGAAGCCTGATGTTACGAGTCGACAACCATACCCTATCTCCCACCTTAAAAGTGCAAGGACGTCGGAGCCTGTCAGAAATTTTTTTCTCTCGAAAGGCCGCTTTTCTGAGAGCAAGGTGCACTTTTTTCCAAATGGCTCTGAGATGGGAGGTTAAGGTTAGCGGGGAGACTGAGGAATGATGAAAAAAAGAATTAGCTCTGGGGTGAAAACCAAAAACTGAAAAGAATGGAGACACTTTAGTGGAGGAATGACAGGAATTATTGTAAGCAAACTCCGCCAACGGAAGAAACTCGGACCAATCATTCTGGAGTTTGGCTGAATACAAACGCAAATACTGTTTCAATGATTGGTTAACTCGCTCGGTTTGCCCGTTGGATTGTGGGTGGTAACCGGATGTTAACGACAATTTCATCTTTAATGAAGCACAAAAACACTTCCAGAATTGTGCGATGAATTGTGGACCCCGATCAGAAACAATATCAGTAGGCAACCCATGAAGTCTGAAAACATGGCGGAGAAACAAAACTGCCAACCCTTGGGCAGATGGCAGTCGGGGAAGAGCAATGAAATGAGCCATCTTGCTAAAACGGTCCACTACCACCCATATGACTCGGAATCCGGCTGAAAGGGGAAGGTCTACCACAAAATCCATGGAAATATGAGACCATGGCCTGAGAGGGACATTTAAGGGCATAAGTTGCCCGATAGGCAAGGAACGGGGAACCTTATGCTGTGCACAAACCTGACATGAAAAAACAAACTCCTTAACGTCTTTAGAAAGACCAGGCCACCATACTGAGCGGGAGACTAACTCCAAAGTCTTAGAGATTCCCGGATGCCCGGAAACTTTGTTATCATGGAATTCAGTCAAAACAGTAGCTCTCAAAAACTCAGGGACGTAAAGACGACCAGCAGGAGTATTTCCAGGAGCTTGGTGTTGAAGCTGTTTTAACTGGGTAAATAAATCTTGTGTGAGGCCTGCCCAAATGACCGAAGATGGAAGTATGGGAGTAACAGGACTGTTATTGTGAACCGGAAGAAAACTGCGTGACAGGGCATCAGCCTTGGTATTCCTGGAACCAGGCCTGAAAGTGATTATGAAATTGAAACGAGTAAAAAATAAAGCCCAACGTGCCTGCCGGGCATTAAGCCGCTTAGCTGATTCGATGTATTGCAGGTTTTTATGGTCAGTCAATACTGAAATGGTATGTTTTGCTCCCTCCAGCCAATGCCTCCACTCCTCGAAAGCCCACTTTATCGCCAGTAACTCCCGATTACCAACGTCATAGTTGGATTCAGTGGAGGAGAATTTCCTGGACATAAAGGCACAAGGATGTAACTCCAGAGACTCCGGATCCTTTCGAGAAAGGATAGCCCCCACTCCAACCTCCGAGGCATCAACCTCCACAACAAAGGGCAATTCCGGATTGGGATGTCTGAGGACTGGAGCCGAGACAAAGGCTTGTTTCAAGGCCCGAAAGGACAACTCTGCTTCACGCGACCAGTTGGTAGGATCCGCTCCTTTCTTTGTCAGAGCTACAATGGGAGCAACCAGGTCAGAAAAAGAATGAATGAACCTCCTATAATAATTCGCAAACCCTAAAAAGCACTGAATTGCTTTTAAATTGGTGGGTTGCGCCCAACTAAGGATGGCCTGGAGCTTCTTTGGTTCCATGGAAAGTCCCTGAGGGGAAATAATGTACCCTAAAAAAGATACCTCCGTGACATGAAACTCACACTTCTCCAGCTTGGCATATAAATGATTCTCACGTAACTTCTGAAGAACCAGACGCACCTGGGTAACATGTTGTTCCATTGATTCAGAATAAATCAGGATGTCGTCTAAGTAAACGACCACGAATTTCCCTAGGAAGTCACGGAGCACATCATTAATGAGGTCTTGAAAAACTGCTGGAGCATTGGACAAGCCGAACGGCATCACCAGGTACTCGTAGTGACCTGACTGAGTACTGAAGGCCGTCTTCCACTCATCTCCAGATTTGATTCGGATGAGGTTGTACGCTCCTCTAAGGTCAATTTTAGAAAAAATCACAGCCGAACGTAGCTGATCAAAGAGTACAGATATCAGCGGCAAAGGATAAGTATTTTTAACTGAGATCTTATTCAGGGCTCTAAAGTCAATGCAAGGTCTAAGCGAGCCATCCTTTTTCTCCACAAAGAAGAAACCTGCACTTAAAGGAGATTTTGATGGTCTAATAAATCCTTTCCCTGGGCTCTCCTTAACATAATCATTCATGGCCGCAGTTTCTGGCCCAGATAAAGCATATAATCTTCCCTTTGGTAATGCGGCACCAGGAATAAGCTCAATAGCACAATCATACGGCCGATGAGGAGGCAGAATGTCCGCATTGCCTTTGGAGAACACATCAGCAAACTCCTGGTATTCCACAGGAATGAGTTCAGGAATGGCAGCTGCTACTCTGACTGGAAACGTAATACATTCCCTATCACAAAAGGTACCCCATTGTGAAATCTCCCCCGACCGCCAATCAATGGTGGGATTATGAAAGGCCAGCCAAGGGTGACCCAGAACTACTGGAACTGCTGGGCAATGAGTAAGGAAGAACTCGATTTTTTCAGAATGTAGAGCTCCTACTGTAAGTAATACAGGGGGTGTACGGAGAGAAATAACCCCATTGGACAGTGGACTCCCATCTAAGCCATGCATGGTGACACACCTACCCAAAGGTAACTGAGGAATGCCTAAGGCCGTAGCCCAAGTTAAATCCATAAAGTTTCCTGCAGCTCCACTGTCAACAAAAGCCGACACCGAAGAACTGAGGCTGCCAAAGGAAACTTTAACTGGGACTAAAAGGGAGTTATTCGAGGAGATAAGCTGCAGACCTAGGTGAACCCCCTCACAATTCACCTGGTCAAAGCGTTTCCCGACTTGTTCGGACAATTACGAGAAAAATGTCCCTTACCCCCACAGTACAGGCAAAGACCAGAATTTTGCCTTCTGGCTCTTTCTTCAGGAGACAGCCGGGAGAGACCCATCTGCATGGGCTCCTCTACGTCCTCAGGAATGGAATATACACACGGACTTGACCTTACAGGTGCTCCTTTTTCAGCCCTCCGCTCTCTGAGACGACGATCTATCTTAATAGAAAGCTCCATGAGCTTATCGAGAGTCTCAGGAGCGGGGTACTGAAGAAGACTGTCTTTTATAGACTCTGATAAGCCGAGGCGAAACTGACTGTGCAGGGCTGGGTCATTCCAGCCACAGTCGTTCGACCAACGGCGAAACTCCGTACAATAAACCTCCGCAGGATTTCTACCCTGTCTGAGAGCGCGCAACTGACTTTCAGCGGACGCCTCTCTATCAGGGTCATCATACAAGAGCCCTAAAGACCCAAAAAAAGCGTCCACTGACAACAATGCCGGATCCTCTGCTTTTAAACCAAATGCCCAGGTCTGAGGATCCCCCTGGAGCAAAGAAATAATAATCCCGACCCGCTGAGATTCAGTACCCGAGGAAATCGGTCTTAAACGAAAATAAAGTTTACAGGATTCTTTAAAATTAAAAAACTCTTTCCTATCACCAGAAAAACGGTCAGGCAAATGCATCTTTGGTTCAGGAACTACCTTCGGGGAAGCTCGCAAAAGATCTTCCTGCGACTTCACCCGAAGAGAAAGATCCTGAACCATCTGAGTAAGTTCTTGAATCTGGCTGACTAAGAGCTGACCAGGATTTGGCCCTAAACCTGTAGGATTCATGAGGCCGATAAACTCTCACAAAACTGAATAAGAAAAAATTAAACCCTGTTTAATTTTAAGTTTTGGTATGGCCGGTAATAATGTTATGATTCCAGCACTCCTGGCCAGAGGAGATCTTATGACAATGACCGGAGCACTGGAATGGAATGCTGGGAACGGGAGCAGGAAAGAATAATAGCCCCTGGCGCCCTAACTCTGTTGTCTCACCCGTGCTATCGGAAATCCCTTGCGAGACTATGGTTTCTTGAGCCCTTGGCAGCCGCGTTTGAAGGGCGGATTATGTCTGCCCAACTCCGATGCCCCCCGGTCTTAATGAGAGGCTAAGGGAAATCCGAGGCAGGATGATAACAAGAGGACCTCTAGCTAACAACAGGCCAGGGGCTACGAGCTAACTAAAAAACCTAAAGTATGTGCGGAAAAACCGCCAGGGAAAAGGACAACCAAAATCCACTTGTCCAATACTCCTACCCGGCACCGCCGGATACCAGAGTGGACCTGTGGAAGCGGAACCCTCCGCAAAATGCTCCAAACACAAATAATAAAGGGTAAAGCGGCCGAGCCGCTACACACGGCAGAGCCGCGACTCACGAACACCACTGGATGTTAAACGGTGATCGGTCAGGACTCCAGGGACGAGATGATAACTCCCGAGTACAGGACTTCAGAGGACTGGAACGACCGGATACAGCAAGACTGGAAACAGACTCTCAGCAAACAAAGACAGCATGCAGGAAGCTATTACCGGCGTCTGTGAGAAGCCCTGAGAGTGTATTTAAACAGGAGTCCTCCAATCAGCTGCTGACAGAGCTGATTAGAATGAATGCCATGCAGCTGCCTTGCTGCACGGCCAGAGATCAGGTGCACCTATTAATTAAACAGGACCCAGCAATGGGGAACGCGGTCCGCCAGTGGCGTCCCCGTTGCTAGGGTCCGTGCGGCTCAGCGCGCTCGGCGTCTAGCGTTGCTAGGGAGCCGGCGGCTGTACGCGCACGGCGTCCCTAGTTGCTAGGCGCCGGGCCGCGCAGACGAGCGGACCCCGGCGCCTAACAAAACCAATATATAGGACAGGTGGGCGCGGGTGCTACCACCAGGCAGAAGGGATCTCCGGCCTTCCATTGTGTATGTAAATACAGAGCATTAGGTATACAGGGGAGGTATCCTGAAGGGCACCCGGTAATGAGAGGTGCAACCATTTAGAGACCTTTCAGCACTGTGCATACAAAGACAAGGTTGTAGGTGCACAATTAAAACACTACCGATTGATTGATTGATTGATTGATTGATTAATCAGAATTATAGCAATAAAATGCTGCATTTTGAGTGAGGTTCTTCGCATAGTTATGGACATAAATAACGGCTTGCCCACCAATGTCCAGGTGACATTTTATTGCTATGATTATTATTAATCAATTGGTAGTGTTTGAATTGTGCACCTGCAACCTTGTCTTTGTATTCAGCTAAAATTTGACACAAAAAAAAATGAAAAGCTCATGTCGACCTTTTCATGTGTTGCCCGTTTCTGTGTCAAACTTCACATGGTGTCGTCCTTTTTCACATGTCGGCTTTGTGCATGTTGACCATTTGGTATCGTCCTAGCCACTGTCAACCTTTTGACTGTCGACCTATTAGACCATAACCCTGTAGGTTATGTCCCTTTCAGACATCAGACTTGGTAAATTTGGTCTAGCAAGCCGTCAATTTCCATGGTCTCAGTCCGACCCTGGTAAGGAGCAGGGTCGGGGACCTGGGACTTAGTCCTGGGTCATTTCCTTTCAGACATACAGAAATCCCGGTTTGATGTGTGTTCACATGCAAAAACACAGGATTTTAAAATAAGTCTGAAAGGGGTATTATTGTTCTTATTGGTTTTACTATCTTTTTAGTAAATGAATTATATGAAACAAGGTTCACAAATGTTTTAATGATATTTAGCAGAAGTGCTTATCTTGTAGATAACATTTATATAGTGATACAAGATTTTCCCTTCTCTTCTCCTTCTTTGTGACACCTACAGTAGTATTTCCCCTTTAGAATGGAGGAGTTTGCAAACAAGAGCCTCTCTCCTTTTTCTCTCTAATGTAGTTTATGGGTTGTAGCTATGTATACTGTATGTTTGCATTTATGTTCATTTGTGACCCTTTTAGATTGTCCACCTTGTACCTATGTAATTTTGCATGTTTTATCCATATGTACAGGGTGTGGAACTAGAGATGTGCAGTTCTGTAGAAATCCAAACCCATCTGAATTTTGCAGATCCAAACCGAACCAAGTCCCAGTTCTCCTGTACCTCATAATCGACTCCAAGAGTAACTGTATGGTCAAACAGAATGGCTGTGGGAACTAAGACACTGGTGCCATGTTTTCTGCATACATGATCGCAGTTGTAGGCTGAGGCCCGTTACCTCCCCTAAATGCTACCTGACAGTCACTTTTAGAAAAAATCCTCACTGCAGGAGGCATCATTAAGATACTTTGGCGCATACACATTCGGCCAATAATTACTCAACTGTGATCAACTCTAAATAAGACCCTTAGTGTAGACATACGTGAGATGTGGATACATACCCCCCTCCCTCCCCCCCCTTAGTATTAACTCTCCACATATCTCTTTTGGGGCTGGATGTACTAAGCCTTGTATCCACATCCAGCCACTTACCGTATACAAACTTACCACGTATGTACTTAGAAATGTGGTCATTATCACAAAGGACAGCTCTCCCGATAAGAGCTGTCCTTTGCCATCACTAGACTCCGGGTTTAGGTCCCTGGAGCCCTTCTGCACATGCGCAGAGTGACGCAGCGGCTGTGGGGTTGCTGGAAGGGATCTGATTAGATCCCTCTCAGGGCAGAATGTGGAATGAAGTCCATAAGCTTCAGATGACGTTACCCACTGGCTCCTTCGGAATGCAGGAAAAATTCTGAAAATCCAGTTTTCTGTTTTAGTACATCCCTCCCTTGGTCTTTTAACACAATATTTTGCACAGACCATCCTTAATATTCAGATTGATAGTCTGGAGAAAATGTTGTGACTCTTAAGTTGAGTCTTAGTATGGTTAGGCTGGAGAACAATAACGTTCTTTAAAATTACACACACACAAAAAAAAAAGGATTACAGCAAGGGGAAAAAAGCATTGATTATCCAAGTTTGGAATAGCATGGATGAGATACAGTACGCAGAGGTGAAATCATTCTAAATTGCCCAATCTGATTCTAATTACATTATCCATGCATGCCTGGTTAATTAAAAATTATTTGTATTACATTAACATACTCCCAAGTTCTTTTTAGGCATAACATATACAAGCTGTACACCTAAATGTGTGTCTATTCCATTAGATTTATAATTACACATAGTCACTGAGGGACGATGCAAGTATGTTATCACAAATGCTGTGAACTTAATAGACTTTCCAGACTCTAGACTTATAAGCATCTCTTGCCTTTAGTTCTTTGCTGAAAAAGCAGTGTGGTTTGGCTCTGTACTGAATTCTCTGTAGTGGAAATGTGCAGTGACCTGTAAATGATCCCACAGTCCACTTGTCATAAAAAAACACTTACATGCCATCAAAACAATATTACACACTATATATGGTAGCGTGGCTGATGAAATGTTTGTGTTTATAATATATTACTTTGAAATGAAGTGAGTATATGAATGAGTATACAAATGTGACGTGTCTTCCAGGCACACGTGTGATCCAAGAGACATACTGTACTATTGATAGTGGAAACCTCTTTAATCAGACTGAAATGAAGGAATATTCACTATGTCCAGAACACTTAGAACAAGGGTTCCAGTCACTCAAAGTAACAATTGATAAATACAGTGGCGTAACTAGAAATTTTTCTCCCCCAAGCCAAAAAATTCTTCGGCGCACCCCTCCCCAAATATCCCCCATAATTGATACAAAGAACAAGTGTAAATTTGGTGCGTCAAACGGAGAGCTGCAAAAACCTCTATGCCCACCTGTAGGGCCAAAATATGGTTTAGAGGAAAATGTGTGGTTTCTGCGCTATCTCCAGTTGAGATAGGGAAAGAACCTTCTGTAGGAAAGTTTAAGATGAGTGTACAGTTTAAAGTTCCAAAAATGCCCAAAAATTATTGCTTTCCTTATTCTTTCTGGTGAGTCATTGGGTCTCCAAATCTTTCTTCCAATTTTTGGTTCAGAGGGATGTTAATTCTTCATCTCCAATGTATAAAAGAAAAGATAGGAGAAACCACAATAGTGTAACTCAATTTTAATAAGAACAAATGCAATAAAACATATGGCTGGCAGCGTACCTTAAAATAAGGTGTATATATCACACCAAGTCTCGTTTGTAAAATGTCTGTGGTGAATTCCTGGTATGGGAATCCCTTCAGGATCAAAGCTGGGTCGCTGTCCAGGCAGATGCTGTTCACCAACGCGTTTCGGCTCTCCTGAGCCTTTTTCAAGGTGTTTGGGCTAGTAGTATTCTGGGTATATATATACCCCTTACTGCGATATCATTGGTGGATCCTTTCCAGGTTTCCTGTTTCTATTGGTGAATTGGTCTCTAGAGACATGACAAAGCTGTTTTGATCCAGATACATTAAGGAAAATTCACTTCCTGGAAAGGATCCACCAATGATATCGCAGTAAGGGGTATATATATACCCAGAATACTACTAGCCCAAACACCTTGAAAAAGGCTCAGGAGAGCCGAAACGCGTTGGTGAACAGCATCTGCCTGGACAGCGACCCAGCTTTGATCCTGAAGGGATTCCCATACCAGGAATTCACCACAGACATTTTACAAACGAGACTTGGTGTGATATATACACCTTATTTTAAGGTACGCTGCCAGCCATATGTTTTATTGCATTTGTTCTTATTAAAATTGAGTTACACTATTGTGGTTTCTCCTATCTTTTCTTTTATACATTGGAGATGAAGAATTAACATCCCTCTGAACCAAAAATTGGAAGAAAGATTTGGAGACCCAATGACTCACCAGAAAGAATAAGGAAAGCAATAATTTTTGGGCATTTTTGGAACTTTAAACTGTACACTCATCTTAAACTTTCCTACAGAAGGTTCTTTCCCTATCTCAACTGGAGATAGCGCAGAAACCACACATTTTCTCTATCCCCCATAATTGGCACTAGTAAAGGGACAAACATGCGCGCGCCGTCAAAAAGGGGGCGTGGCTTCATTGAAATGGGCGTGGCATCGCATAAAGGGGCATGACATTGCAAGAAAAGACTACCTTATACCCTAGTTTTGCAACCGGCACGCCCAGACGTTAGCCACCACAGGAAAGAAAAATAATCCTGATTCATGCCCCTTACATTATTTGTAATTTTTCCTACTTATAGTAATGCCCAGTATACATTATGCCACATACTGCAATGGCCCTTAGACATTATGCTACACACAATAATGCACATGACACAATATGCACACACCGTAATGCCCCCGACACATTATGCCACACACCGTAATGCCTATGACACATTATGACAGGAATCGCAATGCCCGTTATACATTATGTTACACACTGCAATGCCCCTGATACATTATAGCACATACAATGTCTGTGACACATTATGACACACACCACAATGATCCTGAGACATTATACCACATACCACAATGCCCGTGATATAGTATACAACACACCGTAATGCCTGACACATTATGACACACACCGCAATGTCCGTGATACATTATGCCACACACCGTAATGCCCATTACACATTAAGTTCTACAGTAAGGCTTCTAATTACTTTTAAATTACCTGCTCGTTGCCAGGGGTTTCATGCTCTTGGTTCCATGCACGGTGCCAGGGTTTTTCATGCTCAAGGTGTCATGCTCGTTGCCAGGGGTTTCATGCACTGGGTGTCATGCTCGTTGCTAGGGGGTAGTGCTTGATGCTAGGGCCGTGCTCCCAGTGTCACATATGCCCCCAGTGCCAGGTATTCCTCCACAGTGCCAGGTACACACATGCCCCCAGTGCCAAATATAGCCCCCCCATGTGCCAGGTACACATATACCCCCCCCCAGTGCCACATATGCCCCCAGTGCCAGATAGTCCCCCACAGTGCCAGGTACTCACATGCCCCCAGTGCCAAATATAGCCCCCCCCCGTGTGCCAGGTACACATATACCCCCCCAGTGCCACATATGCCCCCAGTGGCAGATATTCCCCCACAGTGCCAGGTACTCACGTGCCCCCAGTGCCAAATATACCCCCCCAGTGCCACATATGCCCCCAGTGCCAGATATTCCCCCACAGTGCCAGGTACTCATGTGCCCCCAGTGCTAAATATACCCCCCCAGTGCCACATATGCCCCCAGTGCCAGATATTCCCCAACAGTGCCAGGTACTCACGTGCCCCAAGTGCCACATATGCCCCCAGTGCCAGATATTCCCCCACAGTGCCAGGTACTCACGTGCCCCAGTGCTAAATATAACCCCCCAGTGCCACATATGCCCCCTCAGTGCCTGCCACATATGCTCCCCCAGTGCCGCGCTCCCCCGCTCTCCCCCGCTCCTTTGTGTTGGAGGGCCTCTCCTGTGTCCCTCCTGGGTCTCCTGCGGGTCTGTTAAAGGAAGTGCCGGTTCATGAGCCAATCAGAGCTCATGAACGGCACTTCCTTTATTAGACCCGCCGGAGACCCAGGAGGGACATGGGAGAGGCGCGCGCTGTGCCCTCCGTGTCCCTCCTTATAGCAGCGGAGGGAAGGAGACCGCAGATTGACATGCGGACGCTCGTCCGCATGTCAATCTGCGCTAAATCAGTGGCGCCCCCGGCAGCCCCTGAGGGCTGCGGGGGCAGTAGTTATGCCACTGCATAAATATATGTAATATACTGTACTATTCTTGTTTTCACTGCAGTCCCTGGTTTCTGGTCTTTTTGTTATCTATTTTTCCTTGGTTTTACATTTGAAAAGGTAATTTGTCTTAATTCAACTACAGTGTATAACTTTTTGTACCATATATTTTAGAGATGAGCAGGTCCGGTTCTCCAAGACCTGACCAACCCGAATTTCCCATTCTGAGCCGGGATCCGAGTCCGGCTCAGGACTTCCCGCATTACTTGGATCCTAAAGCGAGGCCAAACGTCACCTTCCCATTGTCAGATTCTCGCGGGTTTTGGATTCTATAAAGGTCCCCAGTGATCAGCGCAATCTTCACTCCAACTGTGGAGAATGTACTGGATGGATGGACGTGTCCGTCTCAGTGCTGTGTTGTCTGGCGTGGGGAGGGTGCTCTGTCTGCTGTATCAGTCCAGGGGTGCTCTGTCTGCTGTATCTGAAAGGGATGCTCTGTCTGCTGTATCTGAAAGGGGTGCTAAGTCTGCTTTATTAGTACAGGCGGGGTGCCCTGTCTGCTGTATCAGTCCAGGGGTGCCCTGTCTGCTCTATCAGTCCAGGGGTGCTAAGTCAGCTGTATCAGTCCAGGCAGGGGTTCAATGTCTGCTGTACCTGAAAGGGGTGCTCTATCTGCTGTATTTGAAAGGGGTGCTCTGTCTGCTGTATCAGTCCAGGAGTGCTCTGTCTGCTGTATCAGTCCAGGAGTGCTCTGTCTGCTGTATCAGTCCAGACAGGGGTTCAATGTCTGCTGTATCTGAAAGGGGTACTCTATCTGCTATATTTGAAAGGGGTTCTCTGTCTGCTGTATCTGAAAAAGGGGTGCTAAGTCTGCTGTATTAGTCCAGGCGGGGTGCTCTGTCTGCTGTATCAGTCCAGGAGTGCTCTGTCTGCTGTATCAGTCCAGGAGTGCTCTGTCTGCTGTATCAGTCCAGACAGGGGTTCAATGTCTGCTGTATCTGAAAGAGGTACTCTATCTGCTATATTTGAAAGGGGTTCTCTGTCTGCTGTATCTGAAAAAGGGGTGCTAAGTCTGCTGTGTTAGTACAGGCGGGGTGCTCTGTCTGCTGTATCAGTCCAGGTGTGCTCTGTCTGCGGTATCTGAAAGGGGTGCTAAGTCTGCTGTATTAGTCCAGGCGGGGTGCTCTGTCTGCTGTATCAGTCCAGGGGTGCCCTGTCTGTTGTATCAGTCCAGGGGTGCTAAGTCTGCTGTATCAGTCCAGGGGTGCTCTGCCTACTGTATCTGAAAAAGGGCTGCTCTGTGTGTTGTATCTTCAAGGGGTGCTCTGCTGTATCAGTCCAGGCAGGGGTGCTCTGTCTGCTGCATCTGAAAGGGGTGCTCTGTCTGCTGTATCTGGAAGGGGTGCTCTGTCTGCTGTACCTGAAAAAGGGGTGCTCTGTCTGCTGTATCAGTCCAGGGGTGCTTTGTCTGCTGTATCTGAAAGGGGTGGTAAGTCTACTGTATTAGTCCAGGTGAGGTGCTCTGTCTGCTGTATCAGTCCAGGGGTGCCCTGTCTGTCGTATCACTCCAGGGGTGCCCTGTCTGCTGTATCAGTCATGGGGTGCTAATCCTGCTGTATCAGTCCAGGCAGAGGTGCTCTGTCTGCTGTATCTGAAAGGGGTGCTCTGTCTGCTGTATCTGAAAAAGGGATGCTCTGTCTGCTGTATCTGAAAAAGGGGTGCTCTGCTGTATCAGTGCAGGCAGGGGTGCTCTGTCTGCTGTATCTGAAAGGGGTGCTCTGTCTGATGTATCTGAAAGGGGTGCTCTGTCTGCTATATCTGAAAAAGGGGTGCTCTGTCTGCTGTAGCTGAAAAAGGGGTGCTCTGTCTGCTGTCTTTGAAAGGGGAGATCTGTCCGTCCATCCAGGGGCTCTGCCCCAGTGTAAAGTAAAAAAAATAAAAGCTAAAAACAAAAAGCTTAAAATTATAATTATTTTTTTTGTTTGTGCTGTACCCCAGTACACTATACAATTTTTTATTTGTTTTTATAAGTACTGTGACACTGCTGGTCAGACCGCAGTATATTATTTCCTACTCATACACATATTGTGCGACGCTGTTGGTGAAGCTAAATTGCAGTGTGTAATAAATAATATATATTTCTGACTCATTTGTGCAACACTGTAATCGCCGGTGTGTGATATAAAAAATAAATATACATATTTCTGACTCATTTGTGCGACACTGTCGGTGAAGCTAATCTGCAGTATGTAATAAATAATATATATTTCTGACTCATTTGTGCGACACTGTAACCGCAGTGTGTGATATAAAAAAATCATATATATATTTTGATTTAAATTAATATTTTGTGCTGTGTCATCGCAGCATACATCCAGGGACTGCAGCTGCTCCGTCCATCTAGGGGTGTTCTGCCAGTCCACCCAAAATAAAATACATCTTTTTTTTTTTATATTTTGTGCTGTTTCCTCCCAGTATACATCCAGGTGTGCTCTGTCCATTTCTGGGTGCTGTGTCTGTAGCTCATATTCTTATATTATAACTTATTGTCCTATTTTCATAATTCTTCTTATCACAACATTGTGATTCATTCAAATTAATATTATTAATAATAATTATAGATTAACAAAATTGAAATTAAATTAACTGAACTCTCCACACTTGAATAGCAAACCTTCTCCATGTTGAATATATCTTTGAGGAACAGAAGAACTTAATCCTAATTTGAAAATAATTTTGAGCGGATGATTAGCGGACCTTCTCCATGTTGAATCTATCTTTGATGGACAGAAGAACTTACTCCTAATTTCAAAATCAGTTTGAAGGGATGATTAGCAAACCTTTATGTCGACGAAATCTTTCAGGAACAGAAGAACTTAATCCTAATTTGAAAATAATTTTAACAAATAATTCAGCATTTAAAAATATATTGCTAACTGCCACGTGTTTGCTGCCCACTTTTGTCACTTAGCTTAGTCATCACGGTGTCCAACTAGAGAGTAAATTATGAAGAATGAAAAAAGGTAAGGAGAGAATACAGAAAACAAAAGGAAAATGAAAACAATTGTAATAGCACATATATAGGGTCTTTGGGGGATATTCAGAGATGGACACAAATCGCTGCATATGCAGCAAGATCTGCGTCTATCGCCTTACATGCTGGGGGCCGCCCTGCACAGGGCAAGGCCACCAGGCATGTATGTGGCACCACTTCACGATGCGTCTGCAATTTAATTGCGGATGCATCAAATTAAGGTTGACCCCTGGCAGCACAGGCTGGCTGCACTGTCAGGTGGCCCGCTGTCATTTTTTTAAATTGGAGCAGCAACATGTGACATCATGCAGCCACCCCGAAAACGCTCCCAGCATGCTCCCATTTGGCTTGCAAAATGTTGCATTGCCGCTCCCTGAAAGCCCGCCGCTGTCAATCATCTTGTGGCTGCATCGTTCAAGAAGGGTCAGTGCATGTGCACAGACCAGATGGACGCGGCCACTGTGTCCAGACACGTGGCAGCGTCCATCTCTGAATCTGACCCTATATGCCACTACAGACATTAATAGAGCCAGATTGCATTAGTATTATAAACATTTGAACAGTAACAGCAACAGGATACTGTATCTGTACACTTTAAGAGCTATCCCACGGCATATCAATGTTGCAGAAAAAAAAGAAAAAACTAATTATGTCATGAGAAATATATATTCTTTCTGATGGGGCATGTGGCACATGTAATTCCAATTTCCTCCACCCCGCCTATCTTACATTTTTTTCCTATGAGAAACACTAGAGCTATTCTAAATTTCCAAGTTCATGACATTTAGACTTTGTCTGTTATCTTTAGATCTAGGAAATTACTCTTGACATCACCATCCTGTTTCTGGCGACTGTACTGATACCATGTGACTTCTATTATCAGCTCAGACAAAGCACTTGATGCCACCCTGGTGACAATAATCAGCATAGTATGTTGATGTTGGCAGAGATGCTCATTATCTGCTGCAGAGGGAGAAACATCAGAAGGAAGGTAAAGCATATTTAAATCACAAATGAAAAATGATGTTTCCTTTTGCCAAAATGATTTATAGTCTAGTTCTTTTTCATTTTATGGAATAAAAAATGAATTATTTATTAAATGTTTCTTAGTGATTTTGTGATTCCTGGACACCCAGTTTTGAAGAGTGTGTGCAAATATGAGTGTACGAGAAGCCAGTAAAACACATGCACTTCTGATGTATTTGTCATGAATTTAGGAATGCTTAGTTCAATTGAATGTTGCTCTATGTAAGACACATATAAACATGTGCTTTCTAAGGTGTTTTCATGCATTTGTCATAATAATTTTTCAAAACTAACATTCTGCAATTTTTAAATAGTCCCAACAAAAGTGGTACTGCCTAATTTACATATAATAGACATTAAATGCCAGTTGCTTCAACCTAGAGCATGTACCGCCATACCTTAGGGGTTTAGGCATTATTTTATAAACAAATAATAGTGAACTTTGTAGCTGAAGAAATAACATGATGACTGGAGAGTGGCAGATTGTGGCAAGCAAATAGCTCCCCACTGCAGCTTCTCTGGGATGTCCTTAAGAAATACTATAGGGAAATAGGCAAGAAACTTACATCTAGGGTAATATTCTCTGAAATATTACCAGTGTCACGTGCTAGCCCAGGGAGACAGAAGGAGATTAGGGAGGTAAATGTGTGGCTTAGAGACTGGTGTAGAAAGGAGGGGTTTGTGTTCTTGGAATACTGGGCTTACTTCTCAGTCAGGCGCCATCTTTTTTGTCACGATGGATTGCACCTGAATGAGGAGGAAGCTGCGGTGCTGGGGGGCAGGATGGTTAGAAGGTTGGAGGAGCTTTTAAACTAGGAGCCTGGGGGGGGGGGGGTTTAGCTAGAAGCTACGGGTCAAACAGTGAGAACAGTAGGGATGGGGGTAGTTAACAAAATGGGGGTGGTGAAGGGGGGAGAGAAAGAACAGCTGGCAAGGGTATTTGCAGGGTCAGTGACACAGGAATTACTGACAGGTATTGCCCATGGTATTCCCAAATTATTAATTTATGACGATTATGGTTCAAAAGTACAGTATATAGAAAATGATGTCCATAGCATAAAGTGTAATACCTACATCAGGGGGGAGGGTTTAGAAAGACCTAATAGGTGAAATAGAGGACAGTAGTAAGAAAGGCTGTATTAAGTACGGTGGGGGTGGTAAGGGAGGGAAGAGAATAGCAGCTGGTAAGAGTAATTCTAGAAAGGCACTTATAAATAAGGGTAAGATACCTTTAAAATAAATGGGCAAAGGAAATTTTAAGCTAAAATGTATGCTTGCGAACGCAAGAAGCCTATCTGGTAAAATGGGGGAATTGGAATGGCTTGTATCAAAATATCAGTTTGATATTATAGGTATTACAGAATCATGGTGGGACGACTCTCACGACCGGGTTGCAAATTTGGAAGGATTTTCACTCTTCAGGAGGGACAGGGCTACCAAAAGGGGAGGAGGAGTATGTCTCTATGTAAAACCATATCTAAAACCAAACTTAATAGATGTTATTTACGTAGGGACTGGAGATAACGTGGAATCGCTATGGTTTGAGATCACAAGTGGGGGCATTGAACCAAAAAAACTAGTCATTGGCACGTGCTACAAACAACCGGATATTAGCATACATGAGGAGGAACAACTCTTGCAGCAAATTGAAAAAGCTGCGGGAATGAGGGACATCCTAGTGATATGGGATTTCAATTATCCTGATATAAATTGGAGTAACGATTCATGTGTAAAAGCTAGTAGAAGCAGGTTCCTAAACACACTAAAGCATCAATACTTGTCTCAATTAGTCGAGGACACAACCAGAGGTAATAATATTCTGGACCTAGTTATTACCAATGTGGACATTATATCAAACATTACAGTTGGGGAGACCTTGGGAAACGGTGATCACTATATGATCACATTCAACATCAGTTTCAAGAAACATAGCTATAAGGGATCAACTAAAACATTAAACTTTAGAAAAGCTAACTTCAATATGCTGAGACGGGCACTAAATGACATTGACTGGGAAGTTTTGTTTCATGGTAAGGATACATCAGACATGTGGGATGCTTTAAAATGGTTGCTTGATAGCGATATTCACAAATTCATTCCAATGGGCAGTAAACGCAGGAGTACTAAACACAAACCAATGTGGCTTAATAAGGAGGTCAAAAAAGAAGTGGCTAAAAAGAGGCACGCTTTCAAAGCATTTAAATCTATTGAAGGGGAGGAGTCATTCCAGTATTACAAGAAGTGCAAAAAAGGATGCAAAAACGTAATAAGAGCAGCTAAAAATTGTAAACAAAAAGCAATTCGCTATAGAGAGTAAAGCCAATCCTAAGGAGTTTTATAAATACAAAAATAGTAAAAGATTAAATAAGGAGAACGTAGGCCCAATAAAAGATGAACTGGGAGCCTTGATAAACGATGACAAAATAAAAGCGGATATACTGAACAACTTTTTGTCATCAGTATTCAGCAGGGAGGATCAGACGGTGACAGTAGTGCATAACGACAGTGAAGGTAATGATTCTTGGCTAGATGCTTGTTTAAGTGAGGAAGTAGTCCTGGAGAGACTAAGCAACATAAAGATTAATAAATCACCAGGCCCAGATGGTTTACACCCTATGGCACAGCTTGCAAGACCCTTATACTTGATTTTCTATAGTTCAAATAGATAAGGTATGGTACCGAGGGATTGGCATATAGCTGAGGTAGTGGCATTATTTAAAAAGGGATCTAAAAATCATCCTGAGAACTATAGACCAGTTAGTTTAACCTCTATAGTGGGTAAAATATTGGAAGAAATTTTGAGGGACAGCATAGAGGATTATCTTCGGAATACTAAGTTTATTAGCAAGAGTCAGCATGGGTTTGTGAGGGACAGATCATGTCAAACTAACTTAATTAGCTTCTACGAGGAAGTGAGCGATAATCTGGAAAAGGGAAAAGCAATGGATGTGGTCTTTTTAGATTTTGCAAAAGGGTTCGATATAGTGCCTCACAGGAGACTGATCATCAAATTAAGGGATCTTGGCCTAGGAAATACTATCTGTACCTAGATAGGTAATTGGCTGTATAACAGGGTACGACGAGTAGTGGTCAATGGGATGTTCTCCAGCTGGGCACCAGTAGTCAGCGGAATACCAAAATTGTCAATACTTGGCCCGCTACTGTTCAATGTATTTATTAATGATCTAGGAATAGGCCTGGGAAGCACAGTATCAATCTTTGCAGATGATAATAAACTGTGTAAGGTAATTAATTCAAAAATAGATGTGGAGTCTCTACACAATGACTTATTTAAACTTGAAACCTGGGCGTCTAAATGGGGAATGAGGTTCAATATTGAAAAATGTAAAGTTATGCATTTTGGGATTAAAAACAAACTTGCATCCTACACACTTAATGAGGAAAATATAGGGGTAACAGTGGTGGAAAAAGATTTGGGGGTACACAATCACATAGATAATAGGCTTAATAACAGTACACAATGTCAAAATGCAACAGAGAAGGCAAGTAAAGTCCTTGCGTGCATAAAACGGGGTATTGAGACAAAGGGGTATATTTACTAAAAATCGTATTTTCCCGTTTGAGGTCAAAGTTCAATCACGAATGACATCGAAAGTGTAAATATGCAACTTTTTGAATTTAGTACGACTAATTTACTAAGCTGCCGTATTCTGCATTTATGTTTTACCGATGTCGATGTCATTCGTTTTTTTAGGCAGTGTTTTATGTGAGTGACTTGTAAAACACTGCCGACTTTAATACAATGAATCTCGGCCGGATCTGAGAGATCCGTGCTGGGCTTCATTGTGCACCTTTATTAAAAAAAAAAACAGTGTTAAAATAAAATAAAAAATTGCGTGGGGTCCCCCCTCCTAAGCAAAACGAGCCTCGGGCTCTTTGAGCCGGTCCTGGTTGCAAAAATATGGGGGAAAAAATGATAGAGGTTCCCCCATATTTAAACAACCAGCACCGGGCTCTGCGCCTGGTCCTGGTTCCAAAAATACGGGGGACAAAAAGCGTAGGGGTCCCCCGTATTTCTGAAACCAGCACCGGGCTCCACTAGCCAGATTCATAATGCCACAGCCGGGGGACACTTTTATATAGCTCCCGGCAGCCCTGGCATTACATAACCAACTAGTCACCCCTGGCCGGGGTACCCTGGAGGAATGGGGACCCCTTCAATCAAGGGGTCCCCCCCCTCCAGCCACCCAAGGACCAGGGGTGAAGCCCGAGGCTGTCCCCCCCATCCAAGGGCTGCGGATGGGAGGCTGATAGCCGTTGTGAAAAAAATGAATATTGTTTTTAGTAGCAGTACTACAAGTCCCAGCAAGCCTCCCCCGCAAGCTGGTACTTGGAGAACCACAAGGACCAGCATGCGGAGGAAAACCGGGCCCGCTGGTACCTGTAGTACTACTACTAAAAAAATACCCCAATAAAAACATAAGACACACACCTTGAAAGTATAACTTTAATGCATACATACACACCTCCATATACACATACTTACCTTATGTTCACACGAGGGTCGGTCCTCTTCTCCATGTAGAATCCATGGTGTACCTGTGGAAAAAATTATACTCACAAAATCCAGTGTAGAAGCCTCTTCTTCTTTAAATCCATTTGTAATCCAGGTACTTGTCAAAATGAAAAAACGGACACCCGACCTCGCACTGAAAGGGGCCCCATATTTTCACATGGGACCCCTTTCCCCGAATGCCAGAAACCCCCTCTGACTTATGTCTAAGAGGGTTCCTTCAGCCAATCAGGGAGCGCCACGTTGTGGCACCCTCCTGAATGTACTGTATGACAGGCGGCACACGGCAGTGTTACAATGTAGCGCCTATGCGCTCCATTGTAACCAATGGTGGGAACTTTGTGGTCAGCGGTGAGGTTACTTTCGGTCAACCGCTGACCACAAAGTTCCCACCATTGGTTACAATGGAGCGCAGAGCCCAGTGCTGGTTGTTTAAATATGGGGGAACCTCTATCATTTTCCCCCCCATATTTTTGCAACCAGGACCGGCTCAAAGAGCCCGAGGCTGGTTTTGCTTAGGAGGGGGGACCCCACGCAATTTTTTTTTAAAAAATAAACACTTTCCCATCCCCTTCCCACTGATAAACATGCACGGATCTCATGGATCCCTGCATGCCTATCCAAACACGGGATAAAAAAGCAGGTCTGTTTTTTTTTAGCACTTTTTAACGAATTGTATTTCAGCACGGCAGTGTTTGGCTATTGTCGGCAGTGTTTGTGATTTGCACTTTTTAGTAAATTACCGATTTCTACCAAATTGCAGGCGTATTTGACCGATGGTGTATTGATTCGTGATTTTTTCCTAGGACTTCCAAAATATTACGAATGCCCTCATCACTGCCGAGATTTTTGCTTAGTAAATTACCGAAATGACACTTTGAAGAAAAAACGGCATTTCGGTCAAAATCGGGACCTTAGTAAATATACCCCAAAGGATGAGGATGTAATCCTGCCACTGTAAAAAGCATTGGTACGTCCGCATCTGGAATATTGTGTTCAATTTTGGGCACCATATCATAAAAAAGATATCGGGGAACTCGAAAGAGTTCAAAGGCGAGCTACTAAACTAATTAAAGGGTTAGAGACACTGGAAAAGAGGCGACTAAGAGGAGACATTATTAATATCTTCAAATATGTAAAGGGTCATTACAAGGAGTTAGCAGTGGATTTGTTTATTATTAGAACTTTGTATAGGACACGGGGACACTCACTGAGGCTAGAGGAGAGAAAATTTTGTAGAAAATGTAGGAAAGGGTTCTTCTCTGTAAGGGCAATAGGGATTTTTAACTTCCTACCAGAGATGGCAATAATGGTAGACTCTGTAAATGCATTTAAAAAACGGATTGGACAGTTTTCTAGCTGAAAAAAGTATCCAAGGCTATAGCATTTAATATATTGACATTTATTATCTGGGAGTGGTACAAAATATAGTTGTCAATTGGTACGAAACCATTACTTCAGCTGGTGCATTATAACGTGCACAGCTTAATACAGAACACAGGTTGAACCTGATGGGCATTTTGCCTCTTTTCAACCTCAATGACTATGTTACTATGTTACTATGTTCTCCCAACTTACCAATAGGCAGCCTTGGCAACTAATACATTACTCTCCTTAAGACCACCAGGTGTTGGGAATTAGGTCCATATGTGCAATCAAGCCTCAGGCCTGTGGGGCATATTAGGTAGACAGAGGGCATGTACCACAAGTGTAAGGGACTCTGGGCATTAGGCCAAGGTCACTTTATATGCCCTAAGGTAGGCAGGCAAGAGACCGAGCCCCTGGTGAGTAGCTAGGCATTAGACCCAGTCCACTCTTTAGTAAGAGGTAATGGGGTCCCTATTGTGTGGTATAATGCGAATAAGAGGTTATACTGTGTGGTGAAGTGTGTATAAAGGGTACTACTGTATGGCATAATGTGAATAAGGAGCTCTACTGTGGCGTAATGTAAATAACTGGCTCTACTGTGGTGTAAATGTAAATAAGGGGCTCTGCTGTGTGGAATAGCATGTACAAAAGGTACCACTGTGTGGCGTAATGTATATAAGGGGTGCCAGTAAATGGTGTAATGTCTATAAGGGGAACTAGTGTGTGGTGTTATGTGTATAAGGGGCATTACTGTGTGGCGTAATGTGAATAACATGGACTACTGTATAACAATATACTGGGAGTACACTTTGGGTATGGAAAGCTGTGGGGAAGGGGCGGAGGATGTATATACTATATAGTGCAATGCTTAGGCTGTCTGAGTATGGAAATCTATGCATATTTTTCTATATACAGCATAGTCAGATATTTTGGCCAAAAAAGATTTGTTTTTATCCAAAATATTTGACTACAATTTTTTTGTGGATTAGGGATAAGGTGGGGAGGGGGGTCTGCCTACTTTGTCAGTCCCAGGCTCCACATTTCTGATGGCAGCCATGCAAGGGGTCACAAATAGATTTAATTAACATCAGTACTTTGTAGGTCCACCATGTGCAGTAATTTACTGCAGACACCCTTCTTGGCAAACTGTCCACAAGTTCCTAGACAACAGCAGGCTGTATGCTTTGCCATTCCGCCTAACCAACTGTGACACTGAAGAAGATCGAGTTGACCTGTTCTCCAAATCATCCCAGAGGTTCTCAGTATGGTTAAGATCCGGACTCTGAGCTGGCCAGTCCTTTTAGGTTACTAAATTTTCTGTATTCCAGTCCAGCGCTACCCTGGAAACATGACCAGTGGCATTGTCGTCCTGATAAAAACATTCATTGTATCTGTATAATATCCACAATGTAGGGAGGTAAAGAGAACATCTCTATACTTCTTAGATTTAATGTGACCATGCATTACAACTAGTGAACCCATGCCAAACCAGCTGAAACAACCCCACAGCATAAAGCCACCACCTCCATGCTGTACTGTACACTGTGGTACAGACGTCCTCCTGGCAATCACTAAACCCAAACATGTCATTCTGATCTGAAAAGTGTAAATCGTGATTCGTCACTCCTTAACACTAGCTGCCATTGTTCCACAGTTTCTGTGCTCTTTACACCATTGTAAGCATTGGACTGCATTCTTCTTTGTGATTAGAGGTTTATGAGCAACTGCTCACCCATAATATCCAAGTGCATGGCTCTCCCTATGAAGTGTTCTTGTTGAACCCGGCACATTAGTGTCCATTTGGAACTCGTGTGCAATGGTATGCATGGGGCGACCCCTGTCCTTTGCAGCTCCCTGGTCAGTACTCTCTGGTCCCTGGGTTGCAGGTTCAGGAGTCTTCAAGGGCGAGGTATATTCCTGCAATGACCTTTCTTCCACGCATGACTGACAAAAGACACAGTGGATTTAGGAACCTTCCTAACATCCACAATGATTCTCACATCAAGCAGCTAACGATGATCCCCTTTTCAAACTTGGGAGGTAGTTCAGATCTGATCGCTGCTGTGCCTCTTCACACAGCGGGCAATAAGGTCCTAACTGCGCTTGCGTATGCACCGCAATGCACACGTGCGTCAGACAACAACAATGGGCATCGCCCTTCAGCGACGGGATGGTGCGAAAAATCAGATCGCACGGGCGTTCGCAAGATGATTGACAGAAAGAGGTCATTTGTGGGTGGCAACTGAGCGTTTACAGGGAGTGTCCGGAAAAATGCAGGCCTTCCCAAGCATTTTCAGGGAGGGTGTATGACGTCAGCTCCGGTCAGTGGTGCCAAGAGAGGGGGGAGAGGGTACAAATTACCTGGGTCCAGGTCTGATAGAGGGGCCCAGTGGGCGCCCAGGTCCACGCCTCCTGTGATTAGGCCATGCCCTCTGAAAAGTACCTGGGCCCAGCCAGGCTCTCTACTGCCCTGGCTGTGAGGGAGGCATGCCATGCTCCTGTGAGTGGGTGCTTCTGATATGCTAGAGATGCCCCCAAAGAGGAGTGGCCATGCGCTTAGCATGCTGTGGTCACACCCCCTCCAGTGGGGCAAGGGGCCCAGAAATGTGTTGTACTGGGGCCCAGGATTTCTCTTGGCAGCTCTGGCTCCAGTCCCGATCAGCCTGTTCTCATCACACTGGAGGAGTAAGTCCCGGGTTGTGCATAGACTGCACATGCTGGATTTTCATAGCTCGGTGTACACATGCAATTACACACTTGCATGGCGAATTTACACTCCCCCTGGAAGCGGCAACTATCTGATCGCAGGACAGCAAAATTAGAAGCCCAGTGATCAGATCTGAATTACCCCCTTGGTTAGCTCCTTCCGGCAAGCCATTTTGTCAGCAAATAAACTAATCAGTGCCCCGCTACCCATTTTATACCTTCACGAACACGTCTGCTGCAGGAGCATGCCATTTTGCTTGCACGGGGGTGTCCAATCACTTGTGTAGTAACCTTAGCTCTAAAATAAGTTTGAGATTTCTAGGGGAAAGAAATCATTACCAGGAGAGTTTAGAAGAGCTTTTGCATTTTTCCTCACTGGTGCTGGTCCACATGCACAATATTGACCAGGCCAGAAAATTTTGTCTTACTGTGTGTTGAATTATGTTGGCTAGGATCTCTGAATAAGCCCTATTGGCTTCACATAATGCACAAGGACAATACCTTTATATGTAATTTCTTACCACTTCAATAAGTACATACTAAAGTATTTCTTTCTGAAACAAAATACTATTTCTTTGCACTTATGCTGTAAGTCATGCGTGGATTTCTCTGAATGTAAACCAGTTCTATTCAGAAATAATTACCTAGAACAACAGACTTACAATGGCCTTTTGATTGTTTTTATAGACTTGTGCTAGTCTTTCAACACTGTATGAGTCACCTGCAAATCAGCCCTGCTTATAGGGCTTAAATCAGCATTCGTATGCTGATGCCCTGTGAAGTGTGCGCAGGTGCAGAAGCCGCACTGAGCTTGAGGACACTGTGAGACACTACGGCATCTCACATCTACGAATGTCTCTGTCTGATTGACAGGCAGAGGCGTTCGCAGGGGCGGGAGAAGGCGTGGGGGGTGCGGTCCGGACAACGCAGGCATGTCTGGACCATTTGTGGGGCAGGCTGCAGTGGCTGCATGACATCACATGCAGCTGCTGTGACCCGAAACATGATGGGTAGCCGACTGCCTTCGCAGCTAGGCTGCATAGGCAGAGGGCTACCCTAAACATGCAAAAGCATCGCCGTCATGTGATGCTTTGGCATGTTTGCGGGGGGGGGGGGGGGGTGGCAGGGTGTCCCCCCACATGTCAGTGTAATGGGTCGTAGATGTGTGATTTTTCGCACATCTATGAGCCATGCTGAATTAAGCCCTTAGTTCTTATGTATGTCACATGTATGTCAGAAATATACCCAACAATATTACTTTAGCCTTAGTGGTCAAAAAGCAAAGCCTCACCTTAACATTTGCTGGATCAAGGGTACTAGGGTAGGTACCCTAAAGAACTCTGAGAGGGGTGAATGGCCCCTCACCACATGCCCTACATTGGTGGTAGTTCCATCCAGGACAGGCATTATCTATTTTAAGAATTGGCACTTTAGAGGACATAGCCACATCACTTTGTGAATACAAGCCCTTTTTGTGGCAGCATGATTCAGCTGAAGAACACGTGGCCCCACTCAATCACCATGGTTCCACCACTTTCTGTACATGCCATTCCATGTGCAATACCTGTGCAGTACAATGTCAGTCTATAGAGCATTCAAACAAGGTCATGTACAGGCTCTGTCCTATTCAATGGCAACTCTATAATAGGTGCAGGGTGTGACACCCATATACAGTTATAATTACTTTTCTGCCAGCTCCGAGAAGCAGAAACCAGATGGAAAATGGAACAGCAGCCATTTCCACAGTGATTTGTGCATGCATAGGGAAGTGTAGCAGTATACTCTGGCACAAAGTCAGAGTCTATTGCACTGCCCAAGGGCGTATCTAGAGAGGAGGGGACCCGTGTGTAGTCTCCGTGTGTGGGCCCCCTCCTCTCCCGTCCCGTAGCATGGCGGCCATTTTTTGGGAGACCTGCGCAAGTGCTGTAGACTCCGGCACTGTACCAGAGTCTCTAGTGCCCACTCAGAGCGCTAACAGCGCTGCCGGCTACGGAACTCAGGAGAGGAGGGGGCCCACACACGGACACCGATGTACGCCAGAAAGGTAAGTATAGGAGAAATGGGTGCAGTGTGTGCGGTGTGGTCCCCCACTAGACCCAGGGGCCCGTGTGCACCGCACACACTGCACCCATTAAGATATGCCACTGCCAGAGAGGCTGAGGCAGTGCATAGACCCCCTTCTCTCTTCTGCCTCTGGTTCTGTTGCACTGCTACACATCACATTGAAGCGGTGCTGTTCAAATGTGTTTTTCTAAAAGATGGTGAGCCTCTGATAAATTGGTGTGTGTGTGTGTGTGTGTGTGTGTGTGTGTGTATAACCTATAATATGTGAATAGATACGTGAGCTTCAAGACAACATAGTTTCCACTGTGTAACTGGTTTTTGAGACTTTGCATTTTCTTTAATTTTCTCTTCAAATGTCAGTGAATCTGAAGAAAACACAAAGGAGGTTTAGAAATCTTAGAGCTATAATTTGATCTGCAAATAACTCATCATGAAAAGTATCACAACCTACAATTAATCTGCATATGTAAAAATAAAATTCTGCCGACTCATGGAATCTGGCATTTTTCTATATTTTATCTACACTCAGTATGTTGAAAGCGTTCTTCATCTCTCTCCTTCATACTGTAAGCAGGATCCTCATAAAGTGTGCAGCTTATGTGTGTGTGGTTGCCACACTATGAACCAGACCCATGACACTAAAGGACTTGAGGTCTCATTTGTAAAAACTAGAGATGAGCGGGTTCGGTTCCTCGGAATCCGAACCCGCCCGAACTTCAGCTTTTTTTACACGGATCCGAGCGACTCGGATCTTCCCGCCTTGCTCGGTTAACCCGAGCGCGCCCGAACGTCATCATGACGCTGTCGGATTCTCGCGAGGCTCGGATTCTATCGCGAGACTCGGATTCTATATAAGGAGCCGCGCGTCGCCGCCATTTTACACGTGCATTGAGATTCATAGGGAGAGGACGTGGCTGGCGTCCTCTCCGTTTAGAGAAGAAATAGATAGGAGAGTGAGAGTGAGACAGTGACACTTCATTTACTGGAGCTTAGGAGGAGTACTCAGACAGAGAGTGCAGAATTTTGATGATAGTATTAGTTAGTTATACTAGTGACAGAGTGAGACAGTGACACTTCATTTACTGGAGCTTAGGAGGAGTACTCAGACAGAGAGTGCAGAATTTTGCTGATAGTATTAGTTAGTTATACTAGTGACTGACCAGTGACCACCAGTGCAGTTTTATATTATTTAATATAATCCGTTCTCTGCCTGAAAAAACGATACACAGTGACTCAGTCACATACCATATCTGTGCTCAGCCCAGTGTGCTGCTGCATCATCTATGTATAATATCTGACTGTGCTCACACAGCTTAATTGTGGGGGAGACTGGGGAGCAGTTAGGTTATAGCAGGAGCCAGGAGTACATATTAAAATTAAACAGTGCACACTTTTTTTCTGCAGGAGTGCCACTGCCAGTGTGACTGACCAGTGACCTGACCACCAGTATATAGTATACTATATTGTATTGTGAATGTCTGCCTGTAAAAGTTAAACACACGTCGTGTGACTTGTGTGGTGTTTTTTTATTCTATAAAATAAAAAACTCATTCTGCTGACAGACAGTGTCCAGCAGGTCCGTCATTATATAATATATACCTGTCCGGCTGCAGTAGTGATATATATATATATTTTTTATATCATTATTTATCATCCAGTCGCAGCAGACACAGTACGGTAGTTCACGGCTGTAGCTACCTCTGTGTCGGCACTCGGCAGTCCATCCATAATTGTATACCACCTACCCGTGGTTTTTTTTTCTTTCTTCTTTATACATACTACATCTCATTATCATCCAGTCTATATTAGCAGCAGACACAGTACAGTACGGTAGTCCACGGCTGTAGCTACCTCTGTGTCGGCACTCGGCAGTCCGTCCATAATTGTATACCACCTACCCGTGTTTTTTTTCTTCTTCTTTATACATACTACATCTCATTATCAACCAGTCTATATTAGCAGCAGACACAGTACGGTAGTCCACGGCTGTAGCTACCTCTGTGTCGGCACTCGGCAGTCCATCCATAATTGTATACCACCTACCCGTGGTTTTTTTTTCTTTCTTCTTTATACATACTACATCTCATTATCATCCAGTCTATATTAGCAGCAGACACAGTACAGTACGGTAGTCCACGGCTGTAGCTACCTCTGTGTCGGCACTCGGCAGTCCATCCATAATTGTATACCACCTACCCGTGGTTTTTTTTTCTTTCTTCTTTATACATACTACATCTCATTATCATCCAGTCTATATTAGCAGCAGACACAGTACAGTACGGTAGTCCACGGCTGTAGCTACCTCTGTGTCGGCACTCGGCAGTCCATCCATAATTGTATACCACCTACCCGTGGTTTTTTTTTCTTTCTTCTTTATACATACTACATCTCATTATCATCCAGTCTATATTAGCAGCAGACACAGTACAGTACGGTAGTCCACGGCTGTAGCTACCTCTGTGTCGGCACTCGGCAGTCCGTCCATAATTGTATACCACCTACCCGTGGTTTTTTTTTTCTTTCTTCTTTATACATACTACATCTCATTATCATCCCGTCTATATTAGCAGCAGACACAGTACAGTACGGTAGTCCACGGCTGTAGCTACCTCTGTGTCGGCACTCGGCAGTCCATCCATAATTGTATACCACCTACCCGTGGTTTTTTTTTCTTTCTTCTTTATACATACATACTACATCTCATTATCATCCAGTCTATATTAGCAGCAGACACAGTACAGTACAATAGTCCACGGCTGTAGCTACCTCTGTGTCGGCACTCGGCAGTCCATCCATAATTGTATACTAGTATCCATCCATCTCCATTGTTTACCTGAGGTGCCTTTTAGTTGTGCCTATTAAAATATGGAGAACAAAAATGTTGAGGTTCCAAAATTAGGGAAAGATCAAGATCCACTTCCACCTTGTGCTGAAGCTGCTGCCACTAGTCATGGCCGAGACGATGAAATGCCAGCAACGTCGGTTGCCAAGGCCGATGCCCAATGTCATAGTACAGAGCATGTCAAATCCAAAACACCAAATATCAGTAAAAAAAGGACTCCAAAACCTAAAATAAAATTGTCGGAGGAGAAGCGTAAACTTGCCAATATGCCATTTACCACACGGAGTGGCAAGGAATGGCTGAGGCCCTGGCCTATGTTCATGGCTAGTGGTTCAGCTTCACATGAGGATGGAAGCACTCAGCCTCTCGCTAGAAAACTGAAAAGACTCAAGCTGGCAAAAGCACCGCAAAGAACTGTGCGTTCTTCGAAATCCCAAATCCACAAGGAGAGTCCAATTGTGTCGGTTGCGATGCCTGACCTTCCCAACACTGGACGTGAAGAGCATGCGCCTTCCACCATTTGCACGCCCCCTGCAAGTGCTGGAAGGAGCACCCGCAGTCCAGTTCCTGATAGTCAGATTGAAGATGTCAGTGTTGAAGTACACCAGGATGAGGAGGATATGGGTGTTGCTGGCGCTGGGGAGGAAATTGACCAGGAGGATTCTGATGGTGAGGTGGTTTGTTTAAGTCAGGCACCCGGGGAGACACCTGTTGTCCGTGGGAGGAATATGGCCGTTGACATGCCTGGTGAAAATACCAAAAAAATCAGCTCTTCGGTGTGGAAGTATTTCACCAGAAATGCGGACAACATTTGTCAAGCCGTGTGTTCCCTTTGTCAAGCTGTAATAAGTAGGGGTAAGGACGTTAACCACCTCGGAACATCCTCCCTTATACGTCACCTGCAGCGCATTCATAATAAGTCAGTGACAAGTTCAAAAACTTTGGGCGACAGCGGAAGCAGTCCACTGACCAGTAAATCCCTTCCTCTTGTAACCAAGCTCACGCAAACCACCCCACCAACTCCCTCAGTGTCAATTTCCTCCTTCCCCAGGAATGCCAATAGTCCTGCAGGCCATGTCACTGGCAATTCTGACGAGTCCTCTCCTGCCTGGGATTCCTCCGATGCATCCTTGCGTGTAACGCCTACTGCTGCTGGCGCTGCTGTTGTTGCTGCTGGGAGTCGATGGTTATCCCAGAGGGGAAGTCGTAAGCCCACTTGTACTACTTCCAGTAAGCAATTGACTGTCCAACAGTCCTTTGCGAGGAAGATGAAATATCACAGCAGTCATCCTGCTGCAAAGCGGATAACTGAGGCCTTGACAACTATGTTGGTGTTAGACGTGCGTCCGGTATCCGCCGTTAGTTCACAGGGAACTAGACAATTTATTGAGGCAGTGTGCCCCCGTTACCAAATACCATCTAGGTTCCACTTCTGTAGGCAGGCGATACCGAGAATGTACACGGACGTCAGAAAAAGACTCACCAGTGTCCTAAAAAATGCAGTTGTACCCAATGTCCACTTAACCACGGACAACTGAGGAAGATCATTGCAGAATGGCTTACCCCAATTGGACTCTCCTGTGGATTTGTGGCATCGGACAACGCCAGCAATATTGTGTGTGCATTAAATATGGGCAAATTCCAGCACGTCCCATGTTTTGCACATACCTTGAATTTGGTGGTGCAGAATTTTTAAAAAAACGACAGGGGCGTGCAAGAGATGCTGTCGGTGGCCAGAAGAATTGCGGGACACTTTCGGCATACAGGCACCACGTACAGAAGACTGGAGCACCACCAAAAACTACTGAACCTGCCCTGCCATCATCTGAAGCAAGAAGTGGTAACGAGGTGGAATTCAACCCTCTATATGCTTCAGAGGTTGGAGGAGCAGCAAAAGGCCATTCAAGCCTATACAATTGAGCACGATATAGGAGGTGGAATGCACCTGTCTCAAGTGCAGTGGAGAATGATTTCAACGTTGTGCAAGGTTCTGATGCCCTTTGAACTTGCCACACGTGAAGTCAGTTCAGACACTGCCAGCCTGAGTCAGGTCATTCCCCTCATCAGGCTTTTGCAGAAGAAGCTGGAGGCATTGAAGAAGGAGCTAAAAGGGAGCGATTCCGCTAGGCATGTGGGACTTGTGGATGCAGCCCTTAATTCGCTTAACAAGGATTCACGGGTGGTCAATCTGTTGAAATCAGAGCACTACATTTTGGCCACCGTGCTCGATCCTAGATTTAAAACCAACCTTGGATCTCTCTTTCCGGCAGACACAAGTCTGCTGGGGTGCAAAGACCTGCTGGTGACAAAATTGTCAAGTCAAGCGGAACGCGACCTGTCAACATCTCCTCCTTCACATTCTCCCGCAACTGGGGGTGCGAGGAAAAGGCTCAGAATTCCGAGCCCACCCGCTGGCGGTGATGCAGGGCAGTCTGGAGCGACTGCTGATGCTGACATCTGGTCCGGACTGAAGGACCTGACAACGATTACGGACATGTCGTCTACTGTCACTGCATATGATTCTCTCAACATTGAAAGAATGGTGGAGGATTATATGAGTGACCGCATCCAAGTAGGCACGTCACACAGTCCGTACTTATACTGGCAGGAAAAAGAGGCAATTTGGACGCCCTTGCACAAACTGGCTTTATTCTACCTAAGTTGCCCTCCCACAAGTGTGTACTCCGAAAGAGTGTTTAGTGCCGCCGCTCACCTTGTCAGCAATCGGCGTACGAGGTTACATCCAGAAAATGTGGAGAAGATGATGTTCATTAAAATGAATTATAATCAATTCCTCCGCGGAAACATTGACCAGCAGCAATTGCCTCCACAAAGTACACAGGGAGCTGAGATGGTGGATTCCAGTGGGGACGAATTGATAATCTGTGAGGAGGGGGATGTACACGGTGATATATCGGAGGATGATGATGAGGTGGACATCTTGCCTCTGTAGAGCCAGTTTGTGCAAGGAGAGATTAATTACTTCTTTTTTGGGGGGGGGTCCAAACCAACCCGTCATATCAGTCACAGTCGTGTGGCAGACCCTGTCACTGAAATGATGGGTTGGTTAAAGTGTGCATGTCCTGTTTATACAACATAAGGGTGGGTGGGAGGGCCCAAGGACAATTCCATCTTGCACCTCTTTTTTCTTTTATTTTTCTTTGCGTCATGTGCTGTTTGGGGAGGGTTTTTTGGAAGGGCCATCCTGCGTGACACTGCAGTGCCACTCCTAGATGGGCCCGGTGTTTGTGTCGGCCACTAGGGTCGCTTATCTTACTCACACAGTCAGCTACCTCAATGCGCCTCTTTTTTTCTTTGCGTCATGTGCTGTTTGGGGAGGGTTTTTTGGAAGGGCCATCCTGCGTGACACTGCAGTGCCACTCCTAGATGGGCCCGGTGTTTGTGTCGGCCACTAGGGTCGCTTATCTTACTCACACAGTCAGCTACCTCATTGCGCCTCTTTTTTTCTTTGCGTCATGTGCTGTTTGGGGAGGGTTTTTTGGAAGGGCCATCCTGCGTGACACTGCAGTGCCACTCCTAGATGGGCCCGGTGTTTGTGTCGGCCACTAGGGTCGCTTATCTTACTCACACAGTCAGCTACCTCATTGCGCCTCTTTTTTTCTTTGCGTCATGTGCTGTTTGGGGAGGGTTTTTTGGAAGGGCCATCCTGCGTGACACTGCAGTGCCACTCCTAGATGGGCCCGGTGTTTGTGTCGGCCACTAGGGTCGCTTATCTTACTCACACAGTCAGCTACCTCATTGCGCCTCTTTTTTTCTTTGCGTCATGTGCTGTTTGGGGAGGGTTTTTTGGAAGGGACATCCTGCGTGACACTGCAGTGCCACTCCTAGATGGGCCCGGTGTTTGTGTCGGCCACTAGGGTCGCTTATCTTACTCACACAGCTACCTCATTGCGCCTCTTTTTTTCTTTGCGTCATGTGCTGTTTGGGGAGGGTTTTTTGGAAGGGACATCCTGCGTGACACTGCAGTGCCACTCCTAGATGGGCCCGGTGTTTGTGTCGGCCACTAGGGTCGCTTATCTTACTCACACAGCGACCTCGGTGCAAATTTTAGGACTAAAAATAATATTGTGAGGTGTGAGGTATTCAGAATAGACTGAAAATGAGTGGAAATTATGGTTTTTGAGGTTAATAATACTTTGGGATCAAAATGACCCCCAAATTCTATGATTTAAGCTGTTTTTTAGGGTTTTTTGAAAAAAACACCCGAATCCAAAACACACCCGAATCCGACAAAAAAATTCGGTGAGGTTTTGCCAAAACGCGGTCGAACCCAAAACACGGCCGCGGAACCGAACCCAAAACCAAAACACAAAACCCGAAAAATTTCCGGCGCTCATCTCTAGTAAAAACAACAATTTGTTCCCGCTGGACCATGTTCTTATAGGAATATATGAACTGGAAAGAAGAATTCTGTTGTATGGCTGTTACACAGGATAAGAAATGTGAGTCATTTACAAAGCAGCAGCACAGAGCAACTAGGCCACAAAATCACACTTGTAGAACATGCGCTTAGTGAAAACAAACAAAATGAATGTATGGTCATGGGCTGACCTGGGTAGATGTGGATGCTTCTTTCCTTCCCACTGCCCATAAGGCTGTGCAGGAAAACATGTTTAGTCCAGAGAAAAGAAATGTATTATTGTGGGACAAGTTGTATAAATGATTAGCAAGATATTCACCTTGAGCATGTTTGAAAACTGCAGTGCTTTTCATCCAAGTAAATCTATATCAAACTTACACCATTGCTGGCTGAATTTAGCCTTTCAGTCAATTTCTGTACTCCATGTATTGTAGGCAAGGGTGTAGCTACCATAGGTGCAGGCAGTGCAGCTGCTAAGGGGCCCAGAGCTGAGAGGGGTCCACCTTCCCTGTTAAAGTTACGTGTGTTATATACATTTTTCACCATTGGGTGGTACATAAGGGCCCTTACAAATGTGCATGTAATCTTTGAGTGGGAGCAGTATGATTTACCGGTGCATGGGATCCCAGCGCTCAAAATACAGACGACAGGATCCTGATGTGGAAGAAGCCGACAAGGGTGAGTAAGGGGTGTTCTCCCCTCTCCCCAACCCCCTAACCCTACCCCCCCCCCCCTTTCCCCGGAGCCTAATCCTAACCTCGCACCGTAGCTGCCTAAACCTAACCCCCCCCTCCCCAATGCCTAAACCTAACCATCCCCCCCCCCACAAACTTTCCCACCGAAGGGGGTGCCTAATCCTAACTCCTCCACTCCCCACAGCCCAACCCCCCGGGATGCAGCATAACCCTCCCTCCCCCGCAGACTAAACCTAACCTCCCCCCTCCAGCAGCTTACCTGCCTTGCGGTGCAGTCTCTCCTCGTTCGGGATCCCGTCTGTTGGTATTCCAGCAGCCGGGATCCTGTCTGCTTCCCCTTTGGGCCTATAACATATCTAGGTATGCCCCTGGACCTGCTCATTGTAATGCAGTATAAAATAAACTTTAAGGCATTATAATGTTACATAATATGAAGTGGGGCACTGTAATGTGGCTCAATATGAAGTGGGGGCATTATAGTTTGGCATAATAGGAATTGGGGGCACTGTCATAATGTGAATTTGTAATACTGTTGTTGCATATTGTGTACTGGCAGCATTACAATGTGACATAATATGAACTAGGGCATTACTATGGTTCATAAAATAAGCTAGGGCACTACTATGGGGCATTACATTAACTAAGGCTCTACTATGGTTCAGAAAAGGAACTAGAGCACTATTATGGGGCAAAAAAAAAATAACTGCTGCAGAAAGGTGTCTCTCTAGAACCATTGGGACAGGGGCCCCTTCAAAATGTTGCTGTGGGGCCTACAAAATTCTGGATATGCTCCTGATTGTAGGTGTAGAAGTAATACTAATGCATAAAACGATCCCCTAAACTTAGAAGTTTCCCATCTAAATTGGGACAATTGGAAGGTACAGTATGACTAAATGAAGGTCAAGTAACATAATATATTGATCTAAAGAACATAGAATCTAAATTAATGAGATGGGTAGGTCAAATATAATTCTAGGGAGGGGCGAGTGCTTATGTTTTATGGTGATTAAGATGGCAGTCCTATAAAATATTGTGCATATACTGTAGGTGCATTATACTGTTCTCCCCCAGTGTGTCTGCATAGTGCATTTACCTTGCATGCTATGTTACTGTGCTAAAACTATAAGAATTAATGTAAATCAAAATGTTTCTTGGCCGATTTTGTGCTGCACTTCTGCCTAATGAGGCTACAGAAAATCTGATTTGACTTGAAATACCAATGCACTTAGCATGTAATGGTTTCTGCACAAACTGAAGTCCTAGGGAAGATGCTGTGTCCCTTTAATAGTAGGTCAGATGCAGGGGCGGTGTGCAGACTCCATGTGAGCCCCTTCCTCTCAGCAGCGCAGTAGACTCACTGGTAGGTTGCAGGCATCAGCGTTTCTAGAGAGGAGGGGACCCATGTGTAGACTTCGGGTGTGGGCCCCCTCCTCTCCTGTAGCCGTCACCGCCGCTGCTAGCGCTGTCAGCGCTGAGACTCTGGCACAGTGCCAGAGTCTACAGCGCATGCGCAGGACTCTGACAAAATGGCTGCAGTGCCATTTTTCCAGAGTCCTGCGCATGCGCTGTAGACTCTGGCACTGTGACGGCTACGGGAGAGGAGGGGGCCCACACACAGTCGCCGATGGACGCCGGAAAGGTAAGTATAGAAGAAATGGGTGCAGTGTGTACAGTGTGGGCCCCCTCTGGACCCAGGGGCCCGTGTGCACCACACATACTGCACCCATAATAGATACGCCAGTGGTTGCAGGTCTCATTAAACATGGTGCCTGCCATGTACTCAGAGACCAATCTCTGCTGCGCATGTGCAAATCACTGCAGAAAACGCCAGCACAACATTTTCCATGTGATTTCTGCTGTGGTGGCGCTGACGTGGGACCCTGCAGAGGTAAGTAATTTAGGGGCCGATTTAACAAGTGACATTCTTGTTATCACTCATTATGAATGTTAAATGGGGCTCCAACCGATGAGTTCCTGTCATTTTTCAAACACGTGACAGGTAGGAGCTGATTGGCTGGAGCAGCATTTAACGGGATCAGTACGTAATCATGAATGATAACAAAAATATCACTTGTTGTTAGATTTTCCCCTAACTATGGGTGTAGGGTGTTCGGGGTGGGTCCTCCTGGACCCAGGGGCCCGTGTGCACCGCACACACTGTACCCAATATAGATATGCATGTGATCACATGCCCTATGGCAAGAATATTTAATGCAATTGCTCATGGGTATTTACGGGGTCTATTTACTAAACCTAAAGGGCCGTGAGATGTGTGCTGAGCAAACCGCTCAGCACACATCTCTCCCACCGCTCAGCACAGCGTGATGTGTGCTCAGCATGCGGGGGGAGACGGGGGGGGGCACTCATTTCACCCAGCGGGGGAAATGAGCGATCTGCTAGATTGAGCCTGCATGCAGGCCAATCTAGCAACAGTGATAGCGATGCGCGGGGCTGCACATCGCTATCGCTGTGGGGGTACACACGGAGAGATCACTGCTTAAAATCTAAGCAATCTAGTCAGTCTAAGCAATCTAGTCAATCTAGTCGCTCCCTTTAGATGGAGATAAAGTTGACAGAGATAAAGTACCAGCCTGCCATGTTACAGGCTGTGTTTGAAAAATGACAGTTAGGAGCTTTCTTGGGGCTTTCTAGTAGGGGCAAATGTTGGTCACACAATCAGAGTGCCCGGTGAGGCAGCATGCTCTACCTGCCTCCCAGCCTACAGCCCAACAGTAAATAGCTGTCAGCATGCTCACTGGTGGCTCAATGGAGTTATCCACCAATCAGAGTGCTGACAGCCCTTCACTGTATGGAAGCATGTGGAGAGATGATGGGTGACTGCAGGAAGAAGCATGTTATGATTTTTATTAAATTGATTTCTGTGAATGGGTGTGTAGAAGGGGCAAATGCAGGATTTCTGGAGGGGGAAGGGGTCCAAATGTTTGCTTTCAGAGTGATTGTCGCCAGTCCATGAAGGTTTCATAATTAGAATTGAAACACTACAGCACTTCAGACATATGCAGGCCCAAAGATCACAGTAAGTCACTTACCAGAATTTCTCTCTGGAGCGATGACTGAGCACTCAGATCCACAGACACACACACAGGAGACTTGCTGGGAAAATCTGCTGCCACTGGGCATGTGCAGCAGCTCCATTCCAGCCTTTACACCTTACACATAGGCCCCACATTAGTAATTAGTGATGTGCACCGGAAATTTTTCGGGTTTTGGGTTTTGGTTTTGGGTTCGGATCCGCGGCCGTGTTTTGGGTTCGGACGCGTTTTGGCAAAACCTCACCGATTTTTTTTTGTCGGATTCGGGTGTGTTTTGGATTCGGGTGTTTTTTTCAAAAAACCCTAAAAAACAGCTTAAATCATTGAATTTGGGGGTCATTTTGATCCCATAGTATTATTAACCTCAATAACCATAATTTACACTCATTTCCAGTCTATTCTGAACACCTCACACCTGACAATATTATTTTTAGTCCTAAAATTTGCACCGAGGTCGCTGGATGGCTAAGCTAAGCGACACAAGTGGCCGACACAAACACCTGGCCCATCTAGGAGTGGCACTGCAGTGTCAGGCAGGATGGCCCTTCCAAAAAATACTCCCCAAACAGCACATGACGCAAAGAAAAAAAGAGGCGCAATGAGGTAGCTGTGTGAGTAAGCTAAGCGACCCTAGTGGCCGACACAAACACCTGGCCCATCTAGGAGTGGCACTGCAGTGTCAGGCAAGATGGCCCTTCCAAAAAATACTCCCCAAACAGCACATGACGCAAAGAAAAAAAGAGGCGCAATGAGGTAGCTGTGTGAGTAAGCTAAGCGACCCTAGTGGCCGACACAAACACCTGGCCCATCTTGAAGTGGCACTGCAGTGTCGGGCAGGATGGCCCTTCCAAAAAATACTCCCCAAACAGCACATGACGCAAAGAAAAAAAGAGGCGCAATGAGGTAGCTGTGTGAGTAAGCTAAGCGACCCTAGTGGCCGACACAAACACCTGGCCCATCTAGGAGTGGCACTGCAGTGTCACGCAGGATGGCCCTTCCAAAAAATACTCCAAAAACAGCACATGACGCAAAGAAAAATGAAAGAAAAAAGAGGTGCAAGATGGAATTGTCCTTGGGCCCTCCCACCCACCCTTATGTAGTATAAACAGGACATGCACACTTTAACCAACCCATCATTTCAGCGACAGGGTCTGCCACACGACTGTGACTGAAATGACTGGTTGGTTTGGGCCCTCACCAAAAAAAGAAGCAATCAATCTCTCCTTGCACAAACTGGCTCTACAGAGGCAAGATGTCCACCTCATCATCATCGTCCGATTCATCACCCCTTTCACTGTGTACATCCCCCTCCTCACAGATTATTAATTCGTCCCCACTGGAATCCACCATCTCAGATCCCCGTGTACTTTCTGGAGGCAATTGCTGCTGGTGAATGTCTTCATGGAGGAATTGATTATAATTCATTTTAATGAACATCATCTTCTCCACATTTTCTGGAAGTAACCTCGTACGCCGATTGCTGACAAGGTGAGCGGCGGCACTAAACACTCTTTCGGAGTACACACTGGAGGGAGGGCAACTTAGGTAGAATAAAGCCAGTTTCTGCAAGGGCCTCCAAATTGCCTCTTTTTCCTGCCAGTATACGTACGGACTGTCTGACGTGCCTACTTGGATGCGGTCACTCATATAATCCTCCACCATTCTTTCAATGGTGAGAGAATCATATGCAGTGACAGTAGACGACATGTCAGTAATCGTTGGCAGGTCCTTCAGTCCGGACCAGATGTCAGCATCAGCAGTCGCTCCAGACTGCCCTGCATCACCGCCAGCGGGTGGGCTCGGAATTCGTAGCCTTTTCCTCGCACCCCCAGTTGCGGGAGAATGTGAAGGAGGAGATGTTGACGGGTCGCGTTCCGCTTGACTTGACAATTTTCTCACCAGCAGTTCTTTGAACCTCTGCATACTTGTGTCTGCCGGAAAGAGAGATCCAACGTAGATTTTAAATCTAGGATCGAGCACGGTGGCCAAAATGTAGTGCTCTGATTTCAACATATTGACCACACGTGAATCCTGGTTAAGCGAATGAAGGGCTCCATCCACAAGTCCCACATGCCTAGCGGAATCGCTCTTTTTTAGCTCCTCCTTCAATGCCTCCAGCTTCTTCTGCAAAAGCCTGATGAGGGGAATGACCTGACTCAGGCTGGCAGTGTCTGAACTGACTTCACGTGTGGCAAGTTCAAAGGGTTGCAGAACCTTGCACAACGTTGAAATCATTCTCCACTGCGCTTGAGACAGGTGCATTCCACCTCCTTTGCCTATATCGTGGCCAGATGTATAGGCTTGAATGGCCTTTTGCTGCTCCTCCATCCTCTGAAGCAAATAGAGGGTTGAATTCCACCTCGTTACCACCTCTTGCTTCAGATGATGGCAGGGCAGGTTCAGGTGTTTTTGGTGGTGCTCCAGTCTTCAGTACGCGGTGCCTGTACGCCGAAAGTGGCCCGCAATTCTTCTGGCCACCGACAGCATCTCTTGCACGCCCCTGTCGTTTTTTAAATAATTCTGCACCACCAAATTCAAGGTATGTGCAAAACATGGGACGTGCTGGAATTTGCCCAGATGTAATGCACGCACAATATTGCTGGTGTTGTCCGATGTCACAAATCCCCAGGAGAGTCCAATTGGGGTAAGCCATTCTGCGATGATCTTCCTCAGTTGCCGTAAGAGGTTTTCAGCTGTGTGCGTATTCTGGAAAGCGGTGATACAAAGCGTAGCCTGCCTAGGAACGAGTTGGCGTTTGCGAGATGCTGCTACTGGTGCCGCCGCTGCTGTTCTTGCAGCGGGAGGCAATACATCTACCCAGTGGGCTGTCACAGTCATGTAGTCCTGAGTCTGCCCTGCTCCACTTGTCCACATGTCCGTGGTTAAGTGGACATTGGGTACAACTGCATTTTTTAGGACACTGGTGAGTCTTTTTCTGACGTCCGTGTACATTCTCTGTATCGCCTGCCTAGAGAAGTGGAACCTAGATGGTATTTGGTAACGGGGGCACACTACCTCAAGAAATTGTCTAGTTCCCTGTGAACTAACGGCGGATACCGGACGCACGTCTAACACCACCATAGTTGTCAAGGCCTCAGTTATTCGCTTTGCAACAGGATGACTGCTGTGATATTTCATCTTCCTCGCAAAGGACTGTTGGACAGTCAATTGCTTACTGGAAGTAGTACAAGTGGTCTTCCGACTTCCCCTCTGGGATGACGATCGACTCCCAGCAGCAACAACAGCAGCACCAGCAGGAGTAGGCATTACACTCAAGGATGCATCGGAGGAATCCCAGGCAGGAGAGGACTCGTCAGACTTGCCAGTGACATGGCCTGCAGGACTATTGGCTTTCCTGGGTAAGGAGGAAATTGACACTGAGGGAGTTGGTGGTGTGGTTTGCGCGAGCTTGGTTACAAGAGGAAGGGATTTACTGGTCAGTGGACTGCTTCCGCTGTCGCCCAAAGTTTTTGAACTTGTCACTGACTTATTATGAATGCGCTGCAGGTGACGTATAAGGGAGGATGTTCCGAGGTGGTTAACGTCCTTACCCCTACTTATTACAGCTTGACAAAGGCAACACACGGCTTGACACCTGTTGTCCGCATTTGTGTTGAAATAATTCCACACTGAAGAGCTGATTTTTTTGGTATTTTCACCAGGCATGTCAATGGCCATATTCCTCCCACGGACAACAGGCGTCTCCCCGGGTGCCTGACTTAAACAAACCACCTCACCATCAGAATCCTCCTTGTCAATTTCCTCCCCAGCGCCAGCAACACCCATATCCTCATCCTGGTGTACTTCAACACTGACATCTTCAATTTGACTATCAGGAACTGGACTGCGGGTGCTCCTTCCAGCACTTGCAGGGGGCGTGCAAATGGTGGAAGGCGCAAGCTCTTCCCGTCCAGTGTTGGGAAGGTCAGGCATCGCAACCGACACAATTGGACTCTCCTTGGGGATTTGTGATTTCGAAGAACGCACAGTTCTTTGCTGTGCTTTTGCCAGCTTAAGTCTTTTCTTTTTTCTAGCGAGAGGATGAGTGCTTCCATCCTCATGTGAAGCTGAACTACTAGCCATGAACATAGGCCAGGGCCTCAGCCGTTCCTTGCCACTCCGTGTCGTAAATGGCATATTGGCAAGTTTACGCTTCTCCTCAGACGCTTTTAATTTTGATTTTTGGGTCATTTTTTTACTGATCTTTTGTGTTTTGGATTTTACATGCTCTGTACTATGACATTGGGCATCGGCCTTGGCAGACGACGTTGATGGCATTTTATCGTCTCGGCCATGACTAGTGGCAGCAGCTTCAGCACCAGGTGGAAGTGGATCTTGATCTTTCCCTATTTTTTTAACCTCCACATTTTTGTTCTCCATATTTTGCACACAACTAAAAGCCACCACAGGTATACAATGTAGATGGGTGGATAGTATAGTATTATATTACTTATGGACGACGAGTGATGACACAGAGGTAGGTACAGCCGTGGCCTACCGTACTGCTGCTTATATATATAATATACTGTATAACGGACCTGGTGGACACTGTCAGCAGACTGCTAAACTAGTATGAAGAAAAAAACAACAACACAGGTATACAATGTAGATGGATGGATAGTATAGTATTATATTACTTATGGACGACGAGTGCACTGACGACACAGAGGTAGGTACAGCCGTGGCCTACCGTACTGCTGCTTATATATATAATATACTGTATAACGGACCTGGTGGACACTGTCAGCAGACTGCTAAACTAGTATGAAGAAAAAAAAAACACCACAGGTATACAATGTAGATGGGTGGATAGTATAGTATTATATTACTTATTGACGATGAGTGACGACGCAGAGGTAGGTACAGCCGTGGCCTACCGTACTGCTGCTTATATATATATAATATACTGTATAACGGACCTGGTGGACACTGTCAGCAGACTGCTAAACTAGTATGAAGAAAAAAACAACAACACAGGTATACAATGTAGATGGATGGATAGTATAGTATTATATTACTAATGGACGACGAGTGCACTGACGACACAGAGGTAGGTACAGCCGTGGCCTACCGTACTGCTGCTTATATATATAATATACTGTATAACGGACCTGGTGGACACTGTCAGCAGACTGCTAAACTAGTATGAAGAAAAAAAAAACACCACAGGTATACAATGTAGATGGATGGATAGTATAGTATTATATTGCTTATGGACGACGAATGACGACACAGAGGTAGGTACAGCCGTGGCCTACCGTACTGCTGCTTATATATATATAATATACTGTAAACGGACCTGGTGGACACTGTCAGCAGACTGCTAAACTAGTATGAAGAAAAAAACAACAACACAGGTATACAATGTAGATGGATGGATAGTATAGTATTATATTACTTATGGACGACGAGTGACTGATGACACAGAGGTAGGTACAGCCGTGGCCTACCGTACTGCTGCTTATATATATAATATACTGTATAACGGACCTGGTGGACACTGTCAGCAGACTGCTAAACTAGGATGAAGAAAAAAAAACACCACAGGTATACAATGTAGATGGATGGATAGTATAGTATTATATTACTTATGGACGACGAGTGACGACACAGAGGTAGGTACAACCGTGGCCTACCGTACTGCTGCTTATATATATAATATACTGTATAACGGACCTGGTGGACACTGTCTGCAGACTGCTAAACTAGTATGAAGAAAAAAAACAACAACACAGGTATACAATGTAGATGGATGGATAGTATAGTATTATATTACTTATGGACGACGAGTGCACTGACGACACAGAGGTAGGTACAGCCGTGGCCTACCGTACTGCTGCTTATATATATAATATATTGTATAACGGACCTGGTGGACACTGTCAGCAGACTGCTAAACTAGTATGAAGAAGAAAAAAAAACACCACAGGTATACAATGTAGATGGATGGATAGTATAGTATTATATTACTTATGGACGACGAGTACACTGACGACACAGAGGTAGGTACAGCCGTGGCCTACCGTACTGCTGCTTATATATATAATATACTGTATAACGGACCTGGTGGACACTGTCAGCAGACTGCTAAACTAGTATGAAGAAAAAAAAAACAGGAGTGTTTTTCAGGCAGACAAACGTATACTGGACTGGTGGTCACTGTCAGCAAAACTGTGCACTGTACTCCTGCTATAACTGCTCCCCAGTCCCCACAATTAGGCAGTGTGAGCAGAGCAGTGCACTCAGCACAGATATATCATGCAGCAGTGCAGCACACTGAGTGAGCACAGATATGGTGGTCGGAGCGTTTTTTTCAGGCAGAGAAACAAAGGATTAAACTCACTGGTGGTATAATCAAAACCCTGCACTGTACTCCCTAACAGCTGCTCCCCGTCCCCAATCCTCCCCACAATTATAACTAACTAAGTCACTCTGTGTTCTACTATAACGGAGAGGATGCCAGCCACGTCCTCTCCCTATCAATCTCAATGCACGTGTGAAAATGGTGGCGACGCGCGGCTCCTTATATAGAATCCGAGTCTCGCGAGAATCCGACAGCGGGATGATGACGTTCGGGCACGCTCGGGTTAACCGAGCAAGGCGGGAGGATCCGAGTCGCTCGGACCCGTGTAAAAAAAAGGTGAAGTTCGGGCGGGTCGGATTCCGAGGATCCGAACCCGCTCATCATTGTTAGTAATGCTAGTAGCTTTTTATAAAATTACTTTTGCTTGCTGGCAGTCAGTGTGTCCGCCCCTGCAGCTCCCTGAATCCGTGACGGCGCTTTGTGAGGTGTCAGGCTGGGTGATGCTGTGGCTGTAGGAAGACAGTGTCTCCACAAAGGCCCATGGGAGGAGGAACCACTGCCGGTAATATGCAGCAGCCCTCCTCCTGCAGCCATCTTTGCCCTCACTGACTGTTCCCAGGCCATCAGCTCCCGCTGTCGTGAGCTGCATTTGCCGTAGCCAGTCCAAAGCAGGATTTCAGCCCAGGAGCAGATTTAAAAGAATGATGGGGGGGTTGGGGACCATGATAGGGGGAAGGGGGAGTGGTCAGCTTGTGCATCATGGCATGCAACTTGTGGTAGTCGCGTGGTGGAAGCGCGCTTTTTGGACAAAAATACATTTGCCCAGATACTGTGACTTGCTGGTTGCACACAGATAGTTAGCCCAACTTGCTGGTTGGACACAGATGGCAGCAATGTCCAGATACTGCCATACTTGCTTATTACACAAAAACACCAGTAACAAGCTGTAGCATGTAACATGTAGCAACTGTATGTAACATGTAGCAACTGTTCACTCTCTCCACTGTTCAGTGTGTTTGCTGGTGTCTGTTACCCCCAGCAACTGCATGCCCTTTACTTTATACTGTGGGAGGTATATGATCTCCCCTGCAGTCTGACGCATCCGAAAGTCGCACTGCACTGATGTTTCATATAGAAATAGCGCAACACGACTTACTGACCACGTTAGAGTACTGGGTGGCAGGGGAATTTTTACGTTGTGGACTGACTGAAAAATATAGTGTGGGGAGAACATTGCCCATGTTACGTCCCTGCAGACACCTGGGGTTTGCACAGGTATAAGGGACACACACAGGATGACAGGGTCCCCTTGCCCCATGTGCACACTTTAAGCACAATCAGTATAAGTGATGTGTCAGTATTTTTTTGGAGAGTCTGCCAAAATACACGTTTACAGACTGTCCCTCACTTCCTGCAGACATGCTTGAATGAGCATAGGAAGAACAATTAAGATTTTTATTTTCCCTTATATTATATAATGTAGTTAAAAGATCTTCTATGCAGTCCCAGTGTAAGTTCTGGCTTCTGTATTAAACAGCGATAGCGCCACAAGAGATTTTAAATGGTGAGCGGGTATTTACTGGGCAAGGTTGCACTTGGTTGTCTATAATCAGTGATTCTCAACCACGGTCCTCAAGTACCCCCAACAGTTCGTGTTTTCCAGGTCTCCTCACAGGATTGCAAGTGAAATTATTTGCTCCACCTGTGGGTCTTTTAAAATGTGTCAGTGAGTAATGAATACACCTGTGCACCAGCAAGGTGACCTGGAAAATATGAGCTGTTGGGGGGTACTTGAGGACCGAGGTTGAGAACCACTGCTCTATATGAAGCTGAAATGACCGTTATGGGGCAGATCCACTTTCCGGTGGGAAATAAAAATAACAAAAAAACAGCGGTGCTGGTTTTTGCTATTCAATTACAGGACTGAAAATGAAATCACGTATTATTCACGCACCTCCAGAGCAATGGTGTTGAGATTACCTAAAGGATAAAAAAAGGGGCAGAGTAGATGGGCCAAGTGGTTCTTATCTGCCGTTAAATTTTATGTTTCTATGTAAGTCTGATTTTTCCTAACATCTTTATTTTTAGGAAAAATCAGCAGGACTTGCTACAGTACCCCAGCGGCAACCCCTCCTCCCCCTGGAGGACTAATAAAGCTTAATTCGTGTGTAATTACTCACCTTCCAAATCAGTGTCTTCTGCCTCCAATGTCGGGAGCCAGGTTCTCTACAGCAGCGGTGAGTATGTAGTGTAGTGTGAGTGTTTGTAAGTGTTTGTGAGTGTATGTAAGTGTGTGCGTGCATGCATGAGTGTGTTTCAAATGTGTGTGTGTGTGTGTGTGACACCCCCCTCCCCCCATTTACTGTTATCCTCCTGGAGGCAGCCCTTCAATCTCCCAGCAGCCCCCGGGACTCCCAGCAGCCCCCTCCTTAAAGGAAAGTTGGAGGAGAGACCACTGGGAGCCACAAAGACCATTGGAGAGTAAAGTATGTTTATGTTTTTTACTTCTTCATGCACCGCTGGGTTTTCAGGGCATGAATTGGATACTGTGGGTATCGGGAGAGCACATACCCGCGGTAATCCGAGGTTTAACTTTGCTAACGCTATATAAATAAAGGTATTATTAATTATTATTATTAACCTTGCTCCCAATTGAAATCCCCCTATGCTTGAGAAAACTCTGACTGAAATCCATGAGGTTATTATTAGGCATGTTCATAAATGCTTTTGACTATGAACACAATCCGCTTTTGTCCTCTCCTGACTGCATCTGTGTCTATAATCTTCCAACAATACAACCCTATGAATTCAATTCAATAAGCACCGCAAGGAGAAGTACCGTTACATCATGTTGCCCATTCTTGTCCGTATCTTACCCCAAAATGGATTTTTGTACTCTGCTGTATGGAGTTGCAGAAAAAAATCAGGGAGTCCGGGGATATCTTAAGTGCTGCATATGTGCGCACTTCCACACATGGCCAAACCGACTCACTGTTAATTAAATTAATTGGTGATATTTAAATATTTCCCCCCTGACCTTGACAGCATGACAAATTAATATCCTTATGATCAAAATAACTTTTCAGAAGATCTTCAAATTTAATATAGTGCGTCACAAGGTTTTGTGCTGAGAATTATGAAACACAACATTAATGAACTTACAAGATAAATATGTAATTACTTCGCAAATACACACGTTTTTGCCTGATTCTGTTTGTTATTGAAATTTGTTCTGTTATTTGATAAGGTTTTATATTACTTTTATGTAAAATTACTTTTGTATTCAATAAAACTACAGTTAGTGAATACTAAACAGAAATTCTAATTGCAATGACAACATGATATAAAATGAGTAACTCAAATAGCAACACAAATAAAAAAAAACAGTCCTTATGTTGACTATTTGGGAAATAATCTTTAGTTTGAAGTGAAAGGTTGCCAAATAAAGAACATAAAAAGGATCTTCTTCAATCAGCATAGTATAATTAAAGCAGTTACGTATAATAAATTGGGAAGGTAATGCCAGTATATTTAATAAGCAAAGTGTTGTATGCTATAATGCATGGAGTGAATAAGAAATGGAAAACTGTTTTTCCAGCCATATAAGTACATATTTCTAAATTATACAAAAAAAATTACATAGCTAGCTCTTTATTCCATTAGTACAAAGGCAGCTTTAGTACAAAATCTGCTACTGGCAGATGAATGACTAATGTAGCCCATAGACTTGCGCGATATGGCATACAATCCTTCGATTTCGACCGCATCTGTGAGATAAATTGAAGGATTGTATGCACATTTTAGGTACCTTGCAATTAGTGATGTGCACCGGACATTTTTCGGGTTTTGTGTTTTGGTTTTGGATTTGGTTTCGGGTGTGTTTTGGATTCGGGTGTTTTTTTTACAAAAACAGCTTAAATCATAGAATTTGGGGGTCATTTTGATCCCATAGTATTATTAACCTCAATAACCATAATTTCCACTCATTTCCAGTCTATTCTGAACACCTCACACCTCACAATATTATTTTTAATCCTAAAATTTGCACCGAGGTCGCTGGATGACTAAGCTAAGCGACCCAAGTGGCCGACACAAACACCTGGCCCATCTAGGAGTGACACTGCAGTGTCAGACAGGATGGCAGATTAAAAAAATAGTCCCCAAACAGCACCTGATGCAAAGAAAAAAAAGAGGCGCAATGAGGTAGCTGTGTGACTAAGCTAAGTGACCCAATTGGCCGACACAAACACCTGGCCCATCTAGGAGTGGCACTGCAGTGTCAGACAGGATGGCACTTCAAAAAAATAGTCCCCAAACAGCACATGATGCAAATAAAAAAAGAGGTTCAATGAGGTAGCTGTGTGACTAAGCTAAGCGACCCAAGTGGCCGACACAAACACCTGGCCCATCTAGGAGTGGCACTGCAGTGTCAGACAGGATGGCACTTCAAAAAATAGTCCCCAAACAGCACATGATGCAAAGAAAAAAAGAGGTGCACCAAGGTCACAGGATGGCTAAGCTAAGCGACCCAGGTGGCCGACACAAACACCTGGCCCATCTAGGAGTGGCACTGCAGTGTCAGACAGGATGGCAGATTAAAAAAATAGTCCCCAAACAGCACATGATGCAAAGAAAAAAAGAGGTGCACCAAGGTCGCTGGATGGCTAAGCTAAGCGACCCAAGTGGCCGTCACAAACACCTGGCCCATCTAGGAGTGGCACTGCAGTGTCAGACAGGATGGCAGATTAAAAAATTAGTCCCCAAACAGCACATGATGCAAAGAAAAAAAGAGGCACAATGAGGTAGCTGTGTGACTAAGCTAAGCGACCCAAGTGGCCGAGACAAGCACCTGGCCCATCTAGGAGTGGCACTGCAGTGTCAGACAGGATGGCACTTCAAAAAATAGTCCCCAAACAGCACATAATGCAAAGAAAAATGAAAGAAAAAAGAGGTGCAAGATGGAATATTCCTTGGGCCCTCCCACCCACCCTTATGTTGTATAAACAGGACATGCACACTTTAACAAACCCATCATTTCAGCGACAGGGTCTGCCACACGACTGTGACTGAAATGACTGGTTGGTTTAGGCCCCCACCAAAAAAAGAAGCAATCAATCTCTCCTTGCACAAACTGGCTCTACAGAGGCAAGATGTCCACCTCCTCCTCATCGTCCGATTCCTCACCGCTTTCACTGTGTACATCCCCCTCCTCACAGATTATTAATTCGTCCCCACTGGAATCCACCATCTCAGGTCCCTGTGTACTGTCTGGAGGCAATTGCTGGTGAATGTCTCCACGGAGGAATTGATTATAATTCATTTTGATGAACATCATCTTCTCCACATTTTCTGGAAGTAACCTCGTACGCCGATTGCTGACAAGGTGAGCGGCTGCACTAAACACTCTTTCGGAGTACACACTGGAGGGGGGGGCAACTTAGGTAAAATAAAGCCAGTTTCTGCAATGGCCTCCAAATTGCCTCTTTTTCCTGCCAGTATACGTACGGACTGTCTGACGTGCCTACTTGGATGCGGTCACTCATATAATCCTCCACCATTCTTTCAATGGTGACAGAATCATATGCAGTGACAGTAGATGACATGTCAGTAATCGTTGGCAGGTTCTTCAGTCCAGACCAGATGTCAGCACTCGCTCCAGACTGCCCTGCATCACCGCCAGCTGGTGGGCTCGGAATTCTTAGCCTTTTCCTTGCAGCCCCAGTTGCGGGAGAATGTGAAGGAGGAGCTGTTGACGGGTCACGTTCCGCTTGACTTGACATTTTTCTCACCAGCAGGTCTTTGAACCTCTGCAGACTTGTGTGTGCCGGAAAGAGAGATACAACGTAGGTTTTAAATCTAGGATCGAGCACGGTGGCCAAAATGTAGTGCTCTGATTTCAACAGATTGACCACCCGTGAATCCTGGTTAAGCGAATTAAGGGCTCCATCCACAAGTCCCACATGCCTAGCGGAATCGCTCTGTTTTAGCTCCTCCTTCAATCTCTCCAGCTTCTTCTGCAAAAGCCTGATGAGGGGAATGACCTGACTCAGGCTGGCAGTGTCTGAACTGACTTCACGTGTGGCAAGTTCAAAGGGTTGCAGAACCTTGCACAACGTTGAAATCATTCTCCACTGCGCTTGAGTCAGGTGCATTCCCCCTCCTTTACCTATATCGTAGGTAGCTGTATAGGCTTGAATGGCCTTTTGCTGCTCCTCCATCCTCTGAAGCATATAGAGAGTTGAATTCCACCTCGTTACCACCTCTTGCTTCAGATGATGGCAGGGCAGGTTCAGGAGTGTTTGCTGGTGCTCCAGTCTTCGACACACGGTGGCTGAATGCCGAAAGTGACCAGCAATTCTTCGGGCCACCGACAGCATCTCTTGCACGCCCCTGTCGTTTTTTGAATAATTCTGCACCACCAAATTCAATGTATGTGCAAAACATGGGACGTACTGGAATTTGCCCACATGTAAAGCACGCACAATATTGGTGGCGTTGTCCGATGTCACAAATCCCCAGGAGAGTCCAATTGGGGTAAGCCATTCTGCGTTGATGTTCCTCAGTTTCCGTAAGAGGTTGTCAGCTGTGTGCCTCTTCTGGAAAGCGGTGATACAAAGCGTAGCCTGCCTAGGAACGAGTTGGCGTTTGCGAGATGCTGCTACTGGTGCCGCCGCTGCTGTTCTTGCTGCGGGAGGCAATACATCTACCCAGTGGGCTGTCACAGTCATATAGTCCTGAGTCTGCCCTGCTCCACTTGTCCACATGTCCGTGGTTAAGTGGACATTGGGTACAACTGCATTTTTTAGGACACTGGTGAGTCTTTTTTCTGACGTCTGTGTACATTTTCGGTATCGCCTGCCTAGAGAAATGGAACCTAGATGGTATTTGGTACCGGGGACACAGTACCTCAATCAATTCTCTAGTTCCCTGTGAATTAAAGGTGGATACCGGAAACACCTTTTTTTTCTCCACCCTGGCTGCCAAGGCCTGAGTTATCCGCTTTGCAGCAGGATGACTGCTGTGATATTTCATCTTCCTCGCAAAGGACTGTTGGACAGTCATTTGCTTACTGGAAGTAGTACAAGTGGTCTTCCGACTTCCCCTCTGGGATGACGATTGACTCCCAGCAGCAACAACAGCAGCGCCAGCAGCAGTAGGCGTTACACTCAAGGATGCATCGGGGGAATCCCAGGCAGGAGAGGACTCATCAGACTTGACAGTGACATGGCCTGCAGGACTATTGGCGTTCCTGTCTAAGGAGGAAATTGACACTGAGGGAGTTGGTGGTGTGGTTTGCAGGAGCTTGGTTACAAGAGGAAGGGATTTAGTTGGCAGTGGACTGCTTCCGCTGTCACCCAAAGTTTTTGAACTTGTCAATGACTTCTGATGAATGCGCTCCAGGTGACGTATAAGGGAGGATGTTCCTATGTGGTTAACGTCCTTACCCCTACTTATTACAGCTTGACAAAGGCAACACACGGCTTGACACCAGTTGTCCGCATTTCTGTTGATATAATGCCACACCGAAGAGGTGATTTTTTTTGTAATTTGACCAGGCATGTCAATGGCCATATTCGTCCCATGGACAACAGGTGTCTCCCCGGATGCCTGACTTAAACAAACCACCTCACCATCAGAATCCTCCTTCCCATGGACAACAGGTGTCTCCCCGGATGCCTGACTTAAACAAACCACCTCACCATCAGAATCCTCCTTGTCAATTTCCTCCCCAGCGCCAGCAACACCCATATCCTCATCCTGGTGTATTTCAACAGTGACATCTTCAATTTGACTATCAGGAACTGGACTGCGGGTGCTCCTACCAGCACTTGCAGGGGGCGTGCAAATGGTGCAAGGCGCCACCTGTTCCCGTCCAGTGTTGGGAAGGTCAGGCATCGCAACCAACACAATTGTACTCTCCTTGGGGATTTGTGATTTAGAAGAACGCACAGTTCTTTGCTGTGCTTTTGCCAGCTTAAGTCTTTTCATTTTTCTAGTGGGAGGATGAGTGCTTCCATCCTCATGTGAAGCTGACCCACTAGTCATGAGGAACATAGGAGAGGGCCTCAGCCGTTCCTTGCCACTCCGTGTCGTAAATGGCATATTGGCAAGTTTACGCTTCTCCTCAGATGCTTTTAATTTAGATTTTTGGGTCATTTTACTGAACTTTTGTTTTTTGGATTTTACATGCTCTCTACTATGACATTGGGCATCGGCCTTGGCAGACGACGTTCATGGCATTTCATCGTCTCGGCCATGACTAGTGGCAGCAGCTTCAGCACGAGGTGGAAGTGGATCTTGATCTTTCCCTATTTTACCCTCCACATTTTTGTTCTCCATTTTTTAATGTGTGGAATTATATGCCAGTAATATATCAATAGCAGTGGCCTACTGTACCGTACTGCTATATATTATATACTGGTGGTCAGCAAAATTATGCACTGTCCTACTACTGTATATATATACTGCGCACAAACACTTAAATGCACCACAGGTATGGGTGGATAGTATACTTGACGACACAGAGGTAGATAGAGCAGTGGCCTACTGTACCGTACTGCTATATATTATATACTGGTGGTCAGCAAAATTATGCACTGTCCTACTACTGTATATATATATATATATACTGCGCACAAAAACTTAAATGCACCACAGGTATGGATGGATAGTATACTTGACGACATAGAGGTAGGTAGAGCAGTGTCCTACTGTACCATACTGCTATATATTATATACTGGTGGTCAGCAAAATTATGCACTGTCCTACTACTGTATATATATATATATATATATATATATACTGCGCACAAAAACTTAAATGCACCACAGGTATGGATGGATAGTATACTTGACGACACAGAGGTAGGTAGAGCAGTGGCCTACTGTACCGTACTGCTATATATTATATACTGGTGGTCAGCAAAATTATGCACTGTCCTACTACTGTATATATATACTGCGCACAAACACTTAAATGCACCACAGGTATGGATGGATAGTATACTTGACGACACAGAGGTAGGTAGAGCAGTGGCCTACTGTACCGTACTGCTATATATTATATACTGGTGGTCAGCAAAATTATGCACTGTCCTACTACTGTATATATATACTGCGCACAAAAACTTAAATGCACCACAGGTATGGATTGATAGTATACTTGACGACACAGAGGTAGGTAGAGCAGTGGCCTACTGTACCATACTGCTATATATTATATACTGGTGGTCAGCAAAATTATGCACTGTCCTACTACTGTATATATATACTGCGCACAAAAACTTAAATGCACCACAGGTATGGACGGATAGTATTCTTGACGACACAGAGGTAGGTAGAGCAGTGGCCTACTGTACCGTACTGCTATATATTATATACTGGTGGTCAGCAAAATTATGCACTGTCCTACTACTGCATATATATACTGCGCACAAAAACTTAAATGCACCACAGGTATTGATGGATAGTATACTTGACGACACAGAGGTAGGTAGAGCAGTGGCCTACTGTACCGTACTGCTATATATTATATACTGGTGGTCAGCAAAATTATGCACTGTCCTACTACTGTATATATATACTGCGCACAAAAACTTAAATGCACCACAGGTATGGATGGATAGTATACTTGACGACACAGAGGTAGGTAGAGCAGTGGCCTACTGTACCGTACTGATATAATTCTGGTGGTCACTGGTCAGCAAAATTCTGCACTGTCCTCCTACTATATACTACAATGCAGCACAGATATGGAGCGTTTTTCAGGCAGAGAACGTATAATACTGGTGGTCACTGGTCAGCAAAACTCTGCACTGTCCTCCTACTATATAATACTGGTGGTCCCCAGTCCCCACAATAAAGCACACTGAGCACAGATATTTGCAGCACACTGAGCACAGATATGGAGTGTTTTTCAGGCAGAGAACGTAGATATTTGCAGCACACTGAGCACAGATATTTGCAGCACACAGAGCACAGATATTTGCAGCACACTGAGCACAGATATTTGCAGCACACTGAACATAGAAACTGAGAGAACGCCAGCCACATCCTCTCACTATCATCTCCAATGCACGAGTGAAAAATGGCGGCAACGCGCGGCTCCTTATATAGAATACGAATCTCGCGAGAATCCGACAGCGGGATGATGACGTTCGGGCGCGCTCGGGTTAACCGAGCAAGGCGGGAGGATCCGAGTCTGCTCGGAACCGTGCAAAAATGGGTGAAGTTCGGGGGGGTTCGGATCCCAAGGAACCGAACCCGCTCATCACTACTTGCAATGCGATGCGTGGGCACGCCGGTCGAATGTCGCGTCACAAGATATTAAGTGTTGCTCTTAATATTTATCACATTGCAGTGCGATCACATGTGGTTTTATGGTGCCCAGATACTTGTGCGATGCCCCGCGATGCGACATCGCGGGGCATCGCAGCAGTAGTTCAGGTGAGATTAAATTTCACCTGAACTGCCAAAGTGATTACCATGCGATCTATCGCATGATCGCATGGTAATCACTTTGGCAGTTCAGGTGAAATTTAATCTCACCTGAACTGCTGCTGCGATGCCCCGCGATGTCGCATCGCGGGGCATCGCACAAGTATCTGGGCACCATAAAACAGACTACGTATTACCAAGGGTGCATATATAAGAGTATATAATCATTAACTTTTTTTTATATAAGACAAGCCAATACCTAGAAAATTTGTCAGAAAATAAAGCATTATTAATCTATAAATACACTAAAATCACTATTCATGGAAAGTAAGACCACTCTCTATACTTGTTAACATTACCAAATTCCAATGGCCAATTTAGTTAACGTCCCAATTCACTGATTCCTCACCCCCAGTCTTATCAGGTCATGCCCATTTTAGATGGCATTGCAGACCTTTTCTGTAATGAGATTGTTGGCAGCTATGCACTTCCAGAATATACTGTATATACAGTACATTTCTGTAGGTCCGCAAAGCTCCACCTATATGTAACATCACTTAGTATGACATCACATATGGGTGGAGGGGTGTGGCAGAATATTTTTTTTTGGGGGGAGGGGCCCTGTCTATTTTGTCATTCCCGGGCCCCACAATTTTTGATGGTAGCCCTGACCACACCTACAACTCAGCAGGACATTTAAAATATATGTCATGTATAATCGGGTGTGGTTCATAGGGTCGACAGTGTCTAGGTCGACCACTATTGGTCAACAGTAACTAAGTCGACACCCAACATAGGTCGACACAAGCATTAGGTTGACATAAGCAGGGTCGACATAACAAAAGGTCGACATGAGGGTTTTTAAAAAAAAAATTGAGTCGTTTTCCTCATAAAGTGACCGGGAACCCAAATTAGTGCACCGTGTCCCCTTGCATGGCTCGCTTCGCTCTAATGCTGCTTTCACATCGCAAAACCTGCTTTTGAAATGGTATTTGAAACGGTTCTTAAAACGGGTCTGAGCAGTTAAACCCCTTTCACATCTCATGTTGTAACCAGTAAATTACCATTTCATTACCGTTTTGGTACCTTTCACACTGAACCCATTTCACCCATAGAAAACAGTGGTTGTCATTATAAATGGACTTTTCTGGCCCACACATTATTAATAATTATTAATTAATTCATTATTAATAATTTGGATAGTCGTACGATGGAACCCAGCAGCTTGAAGCATTTTTGCTATGTTTTTATATATGAGGGTATCCTTGACTGTCCCAGTAATTTGGCAGCAGATTTCCTCATCCCCTCTGATCCTAAAGCAGCTCCCTCACCTCTTCATCACTCCAATTAGACATTTTATAATGGCTTTGCAGTCTAAACGTTTATAAAGCCACTCTCACATGTGTCTCCTGTGTTTTCCAAGCTGTTTCCTGGTTGTGGCTGCTGACATCACACATGGAGACAGCCTATGACCTGCTGGGGCTTGCAAATACCGTTTCAGACCCTTTCACACTGCACAGTGAAATGGGACTGAAACGGGTAGGACCCTTCTTTTTTACCGTTTCAAAATACAGGTATTTTGAAAACGGTAAATTGAAGGGGACCCTTTCACATCGCAGCTTGACCCGTTTAGGAATCCAGTTAAAACGGCAAAATACCGGGTACAAGCTGCGGTGTGAAAGGGGTATAAGTTACCATTCCCACTTGTAGACCACTTGGATCGTAAAGTATGAAAAAGTTCAACAATAAAAAAAAAGTGAAAAATTCATGTCGACCTTTTGTCATGTCGACCTAGAACATATCGACCTAGAAACCCTGTCGACCTAATGCATGTCGACCAATAGTGGTCGACCTAAGGACTGTTGACCTAAGTGTGGTCAACCTAGAGACCGGATACCATTTAATCATCTGGTTGTAGCATCTCTCAATCCCAAACATCAATGTGTGGAGATGAAGCTCTTGTAAAGCTTTTGCAGGAACTGAGTTCCCTAAATGATGATAGCTATTTAGTAAGAAAACTGTAACTGAGCAATTCGAGGGCGTGACTCAGCAGATTGGACTGTGATTGGGTGAGTTGGGGATTTGACAGATTATTTTTAATCCCTGGTAGGGAGGGAAATATGAACAAGCAATCCATTGTTGCTGTTTGTCCAATCAGAAACTGCTCTGCATGAAATCACAGTGGTTCCATCTGACAATAGTTCCACTGTTTTTATGGATGATATTGCCTGTCTTCTACTCTATATTTTGTAATCACTAAAATCCTATACTTAAACAGTGCTTGCATCAAACAGTTACAATTGACCACAAATGAAAATCAAAGAAAAAGGGTTGTGGGGGGGGGGGGGGGGGGGAGGGGGGGGATATAAAAAATTAAAACAATACATGTTTCCATTACGTTTGTATGGGGTAAAACATGGTATAAAACACAATTTACCTAGTTTTATTGCGGAGAGGAGCTTGGAGTTGCTACTGGTCGTGTACAGCTGCTCCCCCGGTCATCTGTGTATAATGTACAGAGAGCTCTGCCAATTACTGCTTTCTGTCTGAGGTCACAGACTGCAACTAGAGTGAGACAGAGACAAAGCTGTCTCAATCTCAGAAACAAAAAATATTTCAAGGGGGGATTTCTGGGAGTTCCGCTGCGATGTGCATTCCAGCAAGGCAGGAATTGGAAATAGGGGTTGTGGGCCCTATAACATATTTTTAAGGGGCCCTTGACTCAATGCTTTTAGAGAGACAGCTCACTGAATGGTTGATTTTATGAGCCATAGTAGTGCCCTAATGCATTTTATGCCCCATAGTAGTTCCCTAGTGCATTGTATGACCCTTTGTAGTGCCCTAGTGCATTTTATGCCCCATAGTAGAGGCCTAGTTCATATTATGCCCCATAGTAGTGCTCTAGTGCATTTTATGTGCCATAGTAGGACCCTAGTGCATTTTATGCCCCATAGTAGTGCCCTAGTGCATTGTATGACACATCGTAGTGGCCTAGTTCTTATTATGCACCATAGTAGTGCCCTAGTTAATTGTATGCCCCATAGTAGTGCCCTAGTTCATCTTATGCCCTGTAGTGATGCCTTATTTCACATTATGCCACACATTGCCCCAATTCACATTATTTATTTAGTAACAGTTTCTTATATAGCACAAAATATTCCATTGCACTTTACATTATGCCACACAGTGCCTCCAGTAAATATTATGCCACACTGTAGTGCCCCAGTTCGTATTGGAATTCAACTTGGTAGACAACTGAGTGCAAGTGAATCAGACCCATAACAATGGCAACCCCTGTACCCACTATAGCTATGCCCATGGTTGGAAGAAAAAACTGTTCAGACATGTTCACTGACACTGTCTTTTTTTACTACATAATTAATCATTACAATAATTGGTTGTCATAAATAGGCTCCCATATTTAACAGTTTTCTTATTGAAGGAATGAGAAATTTTAAACTATTTGGGAAAAGTGTTTTAGGAAGGGAAGATAAACTAACCAACCTTAAAATTAATAGGAGAAAAATATTCATTAATGTGGTCATTTATTGTCTACGGTAATGGGTCCTCAGTACAGTACATGTGTATCTAAGGTGGCTGTATTGTGTATTCCAAGGTGGCTTAGCTGTGTGCTGTCTCCTTATGTATTTCTGTTCCTGGCATATTTATAATGTACTTATATGTTATGCATAGTTTGATATATCAGATTTAAAAGGCTATTGATCTTATTAATGGTATTCGGTCTTTAGGTTGACAGCATGTAGGTCAACACTCATTAGGTTGACCACTAATGGTCGACAGGCATTAGTTCGACATTGTCACTAGGTCGGCACATGAAAAGGTCGACATGAGTTTAAAAAAAATCATACTTTACGATCCACATGGACTACGATTGGGAATAGTAACCTGTGCCAAGTGCAGCGGTAGTGGAGCGAGGCACCTTGCCCGAAGCATGGCAAACGAACTGAGCCATATGAGGGGACATGGTGCACTAACTGGGGTTCCCGCTCACTTTACGAAGATAACGACACCAAAAAAATATAAAAAACTCATGTTGACCTTTTTCCATGTAGTCCTAATGTCCATGTCAACATATTTCAGATGTCGACCTAGTCACTGTCGACCAATAGTGGTCAACCTAATGACTGTCGACTCTATGATCCACACCCCTTATTAATGCCTTGACTATTCATGTGATGTTGCAGTGGAGACTATAGAATCATTCAAACCTTGTTCTATTTCTATTACTAGTCCATACTGTATGTAATGATTATAGTCTTGACTGTACAATTGTACATTCTACAGAATCATTTCAGATCCAAATTACCTATATTTATGATTGCTGATTATTGGAAATAATAACAGGGTGTTATATTTATTTGAATCAAGCATTAAACCAATGATTAATAATGTACTTAATTACATAAAAAAATAAAATGATTGACAAGCTTTACTTAAGAATATTAATTATATTGAAAACAGTGAAAAATATATATTTGTAGTCTAATAAATAATTTTTAAATATAATCAATGAAAGTATATTACTTGGATAATTTAAAGCATGGCCTATAATTTCAAATGATGTAAAGAAATATTTGTATTCAATTAACATTGATATATACAACAATAAATGAAATAAGCATACATTTCAATATATTTATAGCTGTTCTTGCAGTACTGTTAGTTGCAGCACCTCTATAGTCATATCTCATACATGGCAACTCAATCCATGTCATTTTACTGATTGTTTAGAAACTGAAAAGTTTTAATGATATTTAAAATGATTAATTATTGTATCTGTACTGTGCTTGGATATGCTTCCAGTACATGGTGTTTTGTGTTTGGGGACACTCTGTCTCCATTATGCAATAAGCTATCACTGTCTTCTGAAACCTATTACAATTGACTCAGTAGGCTTTATTGTCTTCTGTTTCCTATGCTACTTGCTCTTCCATATACAATATGGCAACAATGTTCTCAGGTACAAGCAGACCTGGATTAATAATGAATCTAAAGCAGCTATTGCCCCAGGCCCCTACAGTGCACCAGTCCCCTATAGTGCACCAAGATGCCACTAATAAGCCTTTACTTGTTTGTGGTCTGTTCAAGTTCTCTGGAAAAGGGTCACAAAACAGATGGTTGTGATAGGCTAGATAGCTAAATGTAGGCAATTGGTGCTACTGTATCTGTCAGTATTTATGCTCCCTGCATTTATAGATGCTCAGCTGAATGCCAAATTGTATGGGACCATCCTGGTATCCCTTGCCTGCAAGTACTAGAATACAAGATGAAATAGCAGTGCTCCTGTAGATCATCTTGTTTCTAATAATTATACCCTTATGATGATATTATAACAAATATTTCCTTTGTCCTCCTCCTCCTCCTCTCCCCAGCTTTTTGTGTTTAGTGCAGCAATCAGAAGCGGTTTCTCATCCACAGCTCAGCCGTCATTCGTGTATAGATTAAAATGAAGATTAAGGGGCAAATGTATGGATGTCTGCTTTAACGCTACACTAACAGACATTCTGCTTTGCTGCTTGCATTTTCAAAACAGTAACGTTAGTGCCAGAATGTATCAGTTCACTAATCCCTGGAGCACTGGTGCAAAAACACATCACTCTGGGAACTCATGTCCTCCTGTATCGCAGATGCCTTACTGCTGCTGCCATTGTAAGGTACCAGCTTCTCTATATGGCGAAATATGTTAGGAGAAGTTTTGTATGTACTTTATCTCTCTCCCTTAGGGGTCTATTTACTTAGCCTTTGGGAGAAATAGAGTGGAGAGAGATAAAGCACTAGTCAATCAGCTCGTAACTGCCATGTTACGGGCTTTGTTTGAATAATGACAGGAGCTGGTTGGTTGGTACTTGTTTCTCACTCTAATTTATCTCTCTCCAAGGCTACCAAGCCTTGACCTCATAGTTCTTGAGCTCTGTGGCAATAAACAGCACAGCAAAAAATAGTCTTTGGGACAAAAATGCAAATTCAAGACTTTTAGAAATGTCATCTAGTGCCACAAAAGATAAAAAGCAGAAAATACTTCTTATGATCATTTGGTGACATAGAATGTTAATAAAAGGAAAACACCCAGAAGCAACACATGCACTTGACCAACCCTTTTATTTGTGAGTGACAGATGTCTGAAGTTCACACTTTCACACCCTAGATACTGTAATATTCTTACTTGTCTTGGATGACTCAAGCCCAAGCCTGTCACAAATTCCTTACTCTTTCTAGTCTCAAGATACACATATTATGATGACCCAGCTAGCTATTTATAATATGCTGGGGTGTGGGCATGGGTGTAATTATAAAATAATCAAGTATTAGCATCTGTCATATCCTAGTTACAAAAGCAACATAGAAATAAAACAAAACTACATTCTATCTAGATTTTAGACAAAGTTTAAAGATTGGTCATGAAATAAATCCCTTCAGATTAGTAAAACATTTTAGTACTGTATGCTACTATATTATATTATCATTTCCACAATAATGACATTTATTTACATCGAATGACCTAAAATGATCACATCAAGATTTTTATAAGAAAAAAAAAACAAAGTAAGTCTCATTACGGTGTAGAATATGTTTTAAGCTTTTCTGAAAATACATACCTGTAATTTAAAAGAACACCAAATAGATAGGATGCAATCAAAATGTCGATAATCACATTTAGAGACACCACAACATTAATGGTTGGGGGGAGGGCAAGATATAGTTTAATTTTGACCCCTCTGAATTGATGATTGTCGCCCCTTAGGGGCACCTGGAATTACCCACCACAGCCAGGGCCGTCGTTTTTGTATGGGCTCAATAGGCAATTGGAATATAAAGGCCCTAGGCTGATAGCTGATGGTCCCCTTTTTCCAGGTGTACAAGATTTTTTTTAAATCATCCCTGGGGAACTGGAGATATCTGACTTGAAAGCAGTAATCCCCATCCAAGCCTGTTAATTGCTCTTCCCACTCAGATATCTCGGGTTCTGTTTTTTCAAGGGTATATTTCAAAAGCTAGGACTCTATCCTTTTGGTTGACACTGGCAGCTTGTCTCTACTATGCTCAGAGCCAGATATATCAGCCTTCCAGCAGCTGGTCCCTGCTCCAGCTCTGCATGTCTAGTATGCAATTTTATATTTTTGTCGGTGGATTGCTCTGACTCCTGAACTCTGATCCCCAAGTCCCCAGAACCTCCTGACAGATGGGGCTCTTTTAATCAAATTTAAAGCTAAGAAATCTATTTCTAGGAACTGGCGATATCTGCAGTCAAGCAGCTGCCCTCCCACCGGAAAATATCATGTACCGAGGCCCCTTCAGTCAGCCCAATGCCTCTTCTACAGTTTAGTGTTCTCCCTACCTCCCCATCTCCGACCATCTGTGCGGTAAAGGAGTAATTAGCAGAAATTGCTGCTCCAGGTCCTACATGCTGAGCGGAAGATAAAACACCCCCTACTGTCCATAGGACATCAAGCTGCCGCTGATAGCACCCCCACCCCTACCGCTGGAGGATTAGTAGGGGCCCCAGTGCATTGCTTTGCCCAGGGGTCCACACTGCTGTTAAGATGGCCCTGACACACCACCTACCTGATGACAGAGATATGCATCCATGCAGCCGCCATCAACTTACACACAAGCGGGTCACCCAATCACAGGAACGTACACTACCATGCAATTCTATGGATTAAGGGTGCATATGCGGTGAAGACGTTACAGGGTACATTTTCAGCTGAACACAGTTGGATATGGGGGAGGCCAGGGGGTGCCATGAGGGAAGGGGGTGGGAGGACAAAGGGGAGGACAAAGGTGGGGGGGTGAGAGGTGAGGAACATATGAATTGGGAGGTGTGACAGGGCACATGGTTGGTCCCAGAGGAGGGGCCAGCCCACAGTAACTATCTACACACTGGGGCTGGAGCTGGGTGCAGGGAGGACAGAGAGCTCTGGAGGCAGGTGGAGAAGGGCTGTGGAGATTGAGGAGTTAGAGCAGTCCAGAAAAGGATTTTATCTACTGTATGTCCTGACACTGCCCGTATTTATTTTGATGGCAGCCACACTTATATTATTGGGGCCCCCTATCCCTCCAAGGTAGGTCAGCCATTGGCTTATATCCTGTTTCTCTCAATCCACACCATCTTTCCAGCTTCACTTCTCACCAGTATCACTCCAGCCTCGTCCGTGGCTCTCCAGCACCATTCTTCCCATCCCCGTGTCTCTCAACTTCCCCCTGTGTCTCTCAGCCCCCCATCCCCCGGTATATCTCAGCCCCTCTTTGTGTCTCTCAGCCTCTCCCTGTATTTCTCAGCCTCACCCTGTATTTCTCATCCCCCCTCCCCTTTCCTTTGTGTCTCTCAATCTCCTCTTCCTCTTTTAATAAGGCTAAAAGTGCAATCAAAAATATTCTTTTACCCTTATAATAACTTCTTTTCATTAGCTATAAAGTCAATGGGGCATAATAGTAACATAGTAACATAGTAACATAGTTTGTGAGGTTGAAAAAAGACCAGTAGTCCATCGAGTTCAAACCGCAATTATATTCCCTATTCTATTCTGGTTAAAGGCTATATCCTTGTATATCTTCTCCCGTTAGAAATGTATCTAACCCATTTTTAAACGCATTGACTGAGTCCGCCATTACAACCTTCTCTGGCAGTGAATTCCATATTCACATTGCCCTTACAGTGAAGAATCCCTTCCTGTGCTGAGTATGAAATTTCCTCTTCTCAAGCCTTAGCTGGTGTCTGCGCGTTTTGTGTAGAGGTCTCTTCATAAACAACTCACCTGATAGCTTTGCATATTGCCCATTTATATATTTGTAAATATTAATCATATCTCCTCTTATTCATCTCATTTCTAGCGTACACATATCCAACCTAGAAAGCCTCTCCTCATAGTCCAGTGTCTCCAACCCCTTAATCAATTTGGTCGCTCGCCTCTGAACCTTTTCAAGTTCTAATATGTCTCTTTTATATTGTGGTGCCCAGAACAGTACACAATACTCAAGATGCGGCCGTACCAATGATTTATACAGTAGCAGGATTACGCTCTCATCCCTTGTCTCAATTCCCCTTTTAATGCATGCTAACACCTTATTTGCCTTTGTTGCTGCACTTTGACATTGTGTACTGCTGCTAAATCTACTATCAAGGAACACCCCCAAATCCTTCTCTAATACCATTTCCCTATATTTTCCCCATTTAATTGGTAGGTTGCATGTTTTTTCTTAGTCCCAAAGTGCATAACTTTACATTTTTCCACATTAAACCTCATACTCCATTTCATTGCCCAAACTTCAAATTTAATTAAATCGTTCCGAAGAGACTCCACATCCACATCTGAATTGATTACCATACTTATTTTAGTATCGTCTGCAAAAATTGACACTGTGCTTTCTAGTCCTTCTCCTAGATCATTTATGAATATGTTAAACAATATGAGTGGCCCCAGCACAGAACCATGTGGTATTCCCTACAGTAATGTTATTTAGTGCTGATAACATTGAAGATCTTCTAATTATATGAGGCTTTGTTAAATTGTGTGTTTGTTTAATATCATTATTTTCCCTGAAATGTGCTGCAAGTACTTTATTTTTACAAATATCAGTGTGTTGTCATACAGCACTGTACTAGTATCTATGACTGATTGAACTTGGTTAAATTCCCCTTGAGGTGTGTTGCTAGCATCGGTGATCAAAGCAGCTTAATTACTGTAGCTTCAATAATTTATGTATAGGAATAACAGAGCCCTCTCTTACATCAGATTGTTCTTATCTTTGCTTAGATCAGCAACATTGTTTCAGAATTATAGCAATTAAGCATAGTCTGCTCTTAATTGAGACTCATACAACTTGAAATGATTGAGCTACATTTAAGCAACTTTGTATTCATACTGTATGTATCAGCATCCCCTCACACAGAACACTGACAGCACCTATAGCTGATTCGGCAGAGTTACTTTCAGTTTCAGTTATACAGAGACTGCTGTATCTGCTCTATGGATGACTACAGAGGGGCACAGGCAAGGGCAACACATAAACTGGACCCATGACATTCCTGATGGTCCAGGGTCCATTACAACTTACAAGTGGCCTCTTTGACCCCCTGTCCCAGCAACTATGATCACATTGTCGACAGTTATGATGTTGACATTGTTGATATGTTGACATGGAATATATTGACACATCAGTGCCCTGAAGTCATCATCACCTGACCGCTGGACCCAGAGGACATCTAAAGTGACCTGCTAGCCAGGAAAATCAGTGCAGTACTGCCACCAAAACACACTGTTATCAACTTTTTAAGCATGTTGAGTTTAGCTTCCAGCTCAGTTGCACCCTGAGATTCCATCCATGAAAATCGGTAATCCAAAGGCCACCTGGAACCCTCTCTGGTGCTCCCAGCTGGTGCTGCAGCCCTCCTCGTCTGCAATGCAGCTGCGGGTGGGTTCCCCACACAAATGCATGTATGTGAGGCTATGGGGGCTGTGTGTGTGTGTGTGTGTGTGTGTGTGTGTGTGTGTGTGTGTGTGTGAAGCTATAAGGTCAGCGTGTGTGTGAGGTTATGGGGGCAGTGACTGTGTGAGGAGGGGTACCAAAGAAGGTTTCCACCCTGGTCTCCATTTGGTCTAGAACTGGCCTCTGTGTTCAAACTGTGGATAAAGGACAGAATTGGCACATGTATGTGTAGCATTCACTTTAAGATCTACTGATGATTAATAAGCATCAATCCCTAAAGATTCTGTCGTATTTATGCTAGTTACCTATGCATATTGTACTCCTGTGACCTACAGATAAAAAGTTATACACACATACACACTAGGGTTAATTGCTGTAAGGAGCAGCCCTGAGTCTGCTTTTCAAAAAATGAAGGATACTGTATATCCTTGTTGAAAATGCAGATGACGGCTGTTGAATTCTATGAATTTCTAAGATGCTACCTCCACACTTTCACCTGAGGGGCCTGAAAATTGGGTACTGGTGTGTGGTTTGGGGGTTGGGGGCAGCAGGCTGAAGTTTTGCCTAAACAATACAAAAAATTATTCCTAAGGCGCTGCAAAAATGGAGCAGCAGTGGACAGTATAGATAGGTCACCAACCTACAAAGACAATATGTAACAGAAAAATACAGTCTCACTTTCTGCGCTCCAAAATGTCCCCTTGTTTTAAACGGTCCTCACAGCGATGTCATATTGTACATGAAAAAGAGACAAAAAAATACAATAGTGTAATCCTGTATGAGCATAAAAGTTCTTTCCACTGTGTTTAAGGGAGAACTAGGTGATGAAGATGGTCCCACAAGAGAAATAAAACGTCCACCTTCTTATAGGGTCACCCAAAGTGATGCCGTGAAGATACGGTAATAGATCCTTACGTGTATGCTTACTTGAAAATGGAAGATAGAAAGCACATAAAGGTTTCTTTTCCGTGCAGATTATCTCCTCTGTGACACCGTATGCTGAATATGAATATCACTCATATGGTGGGTATGCAATTAAAAAAAGGGGGAAGCCAATTAGGGCCAAAAGAACCCTTCTTTTATTAAAATAGATAAATAAAACATAAATGGACAACCAGCCGTACCAAATAAAGAGCAGAGATGGAAGTCAACTGACATAAAGTGATCCGGATATCATAAAATGTCATATGCCCCCTTCAATGGATGTACTGGTTTAGGACATCAATATAGCACTGTATCAATGCGTTTCAACGCTCTGCGGCGTCTTTGTCAAGATTTAACAGTGTGTTTCACTATAATAATATACAGAAAATCCAATAAAACACTTTCCCCTGTTTACAGAGAATAATCATAAAAACAAATGTAATCATAAACACATACCACCGATATGCAGCCTCTCCTGTGTGGTCAGCTGAATGAAAAACTCCCAGTCTGACTTCTCCTAAATAGCAGATCCTTAATTGGTTTAATCCTAATTAACCAATGAGCTGACCACCAGCGTGATAGACATTCATAGTAGCCAATAGTTTACAATTCACAATGGACCTGAATTTACAGATTTAACGCCAAAAGAGTTAACAGATCCCCTTCATGGTACTGCCCCGCATCTCATTTCCATTACAACACACCCGGGCCGCAATACCGCAAGAATTAGCTATATCATGGTATTGCGGCCCGGGTGTGTTGTCATGGAAATGAGATGCGGGGTAGTACCATGAAGGGGATCTGTGAACTCTTTTGGCGCCAAATCTGTAAATTCAGGTCCATCTTCATCACCTAGTTCTCCCTTAAACACAGTGGAAAGAACTTTTATGCTCATACAGGATTACACTATTGTATTTTTTTGTCTCTTTTTCATGTACAATATGACATCGCTGTGAAGACCGTTTAAAACAAGGGGACATTTTGGAGCGCAGAAAGTGAGACTGTATTTTTCTGTTACATGAAGTTTTGCCTAGGCTGACGAGAAAGCTTGCAGCGGCCCTGGGAGAAACCAGAGCCGGGTTAAGAGGGGGGCTCTGGTGGTAAGTAACCCCAGGCCCCCTACCTGCAAGGGCCCCCCATGCCGCGACCCTCGCAGGTAGGGGCGCCCTATATACTAGATATAGCTATGCTGCAATTACACATTCAACTTTAGGCACCCATACCTGAAGATACATAAGTGACAAATCGTGTGAAATAGGTTAAAATTATTTTATAAATGCTTAGTTAAAATTACCTGGTTTTCAGAAGTATGTAGGTACTTTTTTCAAATGTGCTGCTATTAAAGATTGTGTCTTGTGCACACTATAAACAGTATAAGACATCATTTCTTTTAGACCCTTGGTCCACTGTACAGCTCTTATATCACTTTGACACCAAGGACCGGGTCTGACCCGGAATTTGAAACATTGTCACAAGCCAGGTCAGACTTACTACTTTCCCACTGCACCACGGTGCCATTTACACTGCACACAGGTGCAGTCTCTTTTGGCCGGTGCTTGGAGATGACATAATCTTGCCAGGAAATCCAGCAGATTGGGATCTCCAGGGTGCGTCCTTGGTCCCTTTAGGTCACAACCCCTCACTGAAGTTCCCAACGTCATGATGAGGGCAGCCCAGCACTCTGGCAGTTGCTGGCCTGCCCCTACCCTCCGGAGCGCACTGCTTGCTGACTCCATAGCAGGGCAGACAGTATACGCCATGTCTCCTGACCACCCATGGGACACTTCTGATAACCCAGGTGACGGGTAGGATGACCTGGGTTATTAGTTTACACTGCCCCTTAACTCGGGTCCTATCCGTGTCCAACCTTGCAATTATGTGTATTGGATTTCCGGTAACTGGAGGGTTATTTTTGGGACCCTTCTCCACTGAGCAAAATCCTGTTTGATGCGCGTCTATATGCAAAACCCCAGGTTTTTCAAAGCAGTGGAAAAGGAGTATTATAGAATCCTGTAGCCTACGGTTAATTACAGGACATTTGTTGTCTCTATATCAGCTTGGTTAATTACATAGCAACTGTATATTCTTGATCTCTCTGAAACAGGGCAGGGTTTCAAATACCTGCTACCTTTGCTTCTGTCAACATTAAAATGTTACTCATTCCTTCCATGGTAATCATTTACTATGTTGTACTGTACAATGACATACTTTTTAACTATGTAATCACTGTATACACACAGTGTGAGTTCTGGTTCAAGCAAACCAAAAATTTATCAGACAGAAAATTATTTTATTTTTACATTTTATTATTTACTAATAAATATAGGTACATAAAGGTTGACAAAAATGGCATAGGGACCAGTAATACAGAATATAAGGGAGGGAGAGAAAAATGGGAAGCTTCATGGCTGCATAAAAGCGCTCCTTTTCCTGGATTACACTTAAACTTTTCACTTTGGATATCTGATTGGATCCCCACTTCTACATTCCGCCAGATGTCCTTTCATTGTTATATGCCTTGCTTCGGCAATTCCTAATTCAGAACATTATTATATATTTTGCTTAAAAATGTAATAAGTGTAATTTGCAAAAAAAAAAAAAAAAAATCAATTTACTTAATTATATGCACAAAATTTGCTGATGATATTGCCATGTGTAAAGCTGTATTGCTGTAGATCTGTCTTGCTGAAAATTTGGTTCTGAATCACTTCCTGGTTAGCTGAATGCCCTGATCGGCAGTTACTACAGTTACTGCTTGTCCTTACCTCTGCTTCGGACATGGACTACTCTATGGAGGCTGCCTGACTGGGTTTGGTTAGTGGGATTGACAGCATGTCGATCGCAGAATGCAGGCACTGGCATGCCAACAATGTTACCATACTACTTAGGGCATCTTAACCTGATTGGCATTATAACTGTAAAAGTGCTGGTTGAGCAGCCTCCTTACAGTTATAATGCTGATTTAGGTCACATGCTTAAAGTAGCAAGTAAACCCTATCAACCTGCTGGCACCTGTATTCCTGGATTTACAGTGTCAATTTAGTGACTGTCAATCACATGGCTGCACCCACTCTGTGGAATGACCTCCCACGCACAATAAGACTCTCCTCTAGTCTCCAACCGTCAGCGTTCCCTGAAAATTCACCTCTTCAGGCAAGCTTATAAAATTCCAGAAACCTCCCACATAACCTTCATAAACTTTCCTATCCATGTACATCCCCACCATACAGTCCTCACATATTTTCTCTTTCTTCACTTTCCCATCCTCCTGACCCATGGCTAAAATTGCTGTGTGACCATATCATGCAGCCCACCAAGAACCTTTGCGATCTGGTGGCCAACTATGCAATAGATAGCACCTATCCTTGTGTATCTATGCCTATTTCCCTATAGATTGTAAGCTTGTGAGCAGGGCCTTCCACCTCTACCTACCTCACTTTTGTTTTCTCACTGTTGTTTCCATTTGTAAAGCACAATGGAATATTTTGCGTTATATAAGAAACTGTTAAATAAATAATAATATATCCCGATTGACTATGGCACAGGCTCAGGACCATTTCTTGTTTCTGTGCTGTGTGAGTACCTGCATTGTATATTGTCAGCATGGTTTGATTGGTGACTCCTATATACAGTATCCAGTGCTGATGTTTGTCTTGAAATAAGCCTCTATGGCTATATGCTAAAGACCTGAGGGATAGATTAAGTACCAATTGTAACGGACGCAGCCCAGCTGGCTCTTGAGGAGTACTTTTTGCCAGCCTGTTTCTAGATTCAGTGCGTTAGGGTAAAGAGACAAGACAGAACTTGGTTATCACTTATACTGCATGCTGCCTGGATTCCCAATAGAAATGGACATCACATATTATTGTGAAACATCATCCCTCTGTTATATGTGTTTGTGTTTATCAGGGAATATTATCTCTAGCCTGATGTTTTGTACAGAATGCATATGAAGATGTATATATATATATATATATATATATATATAATTGTATTGTGTTGTGTTATTATATTGTACAGTTATATTTTATATGTTATATTTGGACTATTCGGTTTATTTGGTTATACTGTGTTCAATGTGCGTAGTTGTTTATAGGAATAGTTATCTGCCAGAGGATTTCACAGACAAATAGCAGCTGGAATACCTTGTCTGCTATAAAGGGGATCAATCTGGTGGTGAATGGACACTATCTGATACTTGGAGGAGGGATAACCTAATTAGCATCCATTGTTCTTTTAGTAGGCATGTATAGACATGTTACAGGACAACAGCAGGTGTTACCCTGCGATGAACCTGGCCTTTTCCCAGCCATATCCACCCCTTACTCTGCAGCTCCAATAAGCAGAGAGCACGACGTCTTGGACAGCCCTGGAAGGCAGGTCAACACCTAGAGGAATTGGTGGGATTTTTAAAAAGAGAGAGTGAAGTTCTTGACCTGAGAGGAATAAGGTGTATGGCTTCTGAAAGCTACTGGTAGGATAGCACTTCCAGTGTGCTGAGGCCTAGAAGTATTGTTGTTATCCTCTCGTTTCAAAAAGGCTACTGGACGTGCACTGAGGACGAGGCTGCCAGTGTGCTGAGTGAGGATCGTGTCTGTATGCATTGTGGACACTGGATGACAAGCTTTTCCTGGGAGTGCAGACTTGTTGGCTCTGCTATACAGATACTCCCTCACACATCTGTAATCCTATACTATTGTGGGAACCTAGTAGGTAAGATACCATCCTGGCATGTAATAGTTACTGTTTTGTGTACTGTGTGTGTATTTTTACAATAAAAGGCATTTGCCACTTTACTAAACTGTTTACCTGAGTGATCTGAGAATCCGTATCTTCACAATTGGTGGCAAGCAGTGGGATCACTCAGTCCCAGTTTACCCTGGGTAAGGCTGCGAGAGGTGTCAGCGGAGGGCACCTAAGAGACTTGTAAACAGTTTGGCACACAGTAGCCAGGTATCTTGCTGAAAAGTTGTTAGTACGTTTGGAAAGTCAGCAGCATGGAGGCAGAAACAGAAATGTACATAAACCTCAACAAGAGATTCCTGCATATGGTCTGTCGAGCACGAGGTATTAAGGTGACCGCAACAGATGGAAAGGAATCCCTAATTGCGAAATTGCTGAAATGGGATCAAGAACACCCTTGTGATGAGGAGGAGGACTCTGAGGAGTCAGATGAGATGGAACAAGTGACGGAGTGGTTGAGACCTACAGCCGGGACATTCGATGCCAGTAACCGCAGGGAGAGCGGTGGATCGGAGGTGGGATCCCGAGGGTTAGTACAACCCCGTCTGAAAGCCCGTGGAGAGGGGAAGGTTGGAGAAAAGTTTGAAAAGACACCGGAGGTATTACAGGCCCGTCTAGAAGCACTGGGAGATGGCGCGACACCCGAGGATCGGATGCGGGTAATAAAGGAGGTGCTGGAATTACCAGACAATAGTCCTACAGTGTGGACTCTTGCACCAGCAGCCACCATTCTACAGACTGCCTTGTCCCATCAGGATGAGCCCCAGGGCAGGTGCCAGCAACGCAACATGGCTTCTAAAGTTTCATACAGAGGAGATTCGCAGAGCCAGCGACTGGGTCAGAGGATGGATAGCTCGAGCAGTCGGCTGATGGAATCCACACTGAGATGGCGTGAACAGACCAGGGAGCAGGTCGTGCTGGACTACCCCAGGAGACAGTGGTGTCTGGGTCATACAGAGCAGGTAAGTGCAGTGAATGCTACCCTGCACTACCCTATACCAGGAAATTCAGAGGAAATTATGAGTTTTGTATTTGCTGGGCTTTTAGCTGTCCCATGTGCTATACTGGGGGAGTGTACTGAAAATGAGAAGGAAGTGGGGTCTGTCATTCAGATACCCCAGGAGGAGATGCACTATGCCTTCCCATTTTCAGAGGTGGAAAATGAAGAAATGGTGGATGAATGCCAGTTCCAAGAAGATGTTGGTGTCAAGGGTACCAAGGAGCTGATAAGGGCCGAGGACTCACCGCTGCAGGTGAGGTCTAGTCTGTCAGTGGCACCTGAACCAGCTGTCCAGTTTGCTATGCTAGGGGAGGCCCAGAAATTATCAATTGAGGGCGTAGAAGACATTTCAGACCCAAGGGAGGGGGTAGAGGCTTTTGAGGGGGAGCACGTGGAGAAGAATTACAGATACTCACTGCTCCCCTGCAGCCAAATTCATCCCAGTGGTTAAGTGCAGAAGAAGGGCCCCAGCCACTGACTATCCCTGCCAGGTTTCCTGATGCAAGGCTGGTGATGCAGATTGTGCTACCCTGTGATACCTCAGAAGTAGAGGGAGTAACGTCACTCAAAATGGGGGAGGGGGAGGCAAACCACTGTCCAGATGCACCAGAGGTGATGGAGGTGGAGTTCCCAGGGAATATAGTGTTGGGGAGGGAGAGTGAGGACCCCAGAGACCAGATTTTGTTGATGCAGCTCACTCTCCTCTCTGATGCACCAAAGATAAAGGGAGTGTTGTCACCCAAAAAGGGTGGTGGTGAGGGACGCACCTCTGATGATGGGGGTTACCCACCACCAATCAGGCTGTTTAAACACAGTGCCTGGGATACTGGAGGGGGTCTTAAAAACTGTGAACTGCTGAGCCCAGACCCTCTACCGCCAGATGGAAACGTAAGCCCACACTTGTTTGACCCAGGCGGTCCAGATGTGATGTCTGCCCATCCCAAATGGGTTAATCTTGTCACTGAATCGCAGCGGCTGGAAAAAGTAGGGGAGGTCTGTAACGGACGCTGCCCAGCTGGCTCTTGAGGAGTACTTTTTGCCAGCCTGTTTCTAGATTCAGTGCGTTAGGGTAAAGAGACAAGACAGAACTTGGTTATCACTTATACTGCATGCTGCCTGGATTCCCAATAGAAATGGACATCACATATTATTGTGAAACATCATCCCTCTGTTATATGTGTTTGTGTTTATCAGGGAATATTATCTCTAGCCTGATGTTTTGTACAGAATGCATATGAAGATGTATATATATATATATATATATATATATAATTGTATTGTGTTGTGTTATTATATTGTACAGTTATATTTTATATGTTATATTTGGACTATGCGGTTTATTTGGTTATACTGTGTTCAATGTGCGTAGTTGTTTATAGGAATAGTTATCTGCCAGAGGATTTCACAGACAAATAGCAGCTGGAATACCTTGTCTGCTATAAAGGGGATCAATCTGGTGGTGAATGGACACTATCTGATACTTGGAGGAGGGATAACCTAATTAGCATCCATTGTTCTTTTAGTAGGCATGTATAGACATGTTACAGGACAACAGCAGGTGTTACCCTGCGATGAACCTGGCCTTTTCCCAGCCATATCCACCCCTTACTCTGCAGCTCCAATAAGCAGAGAGCACCACGTCTTGGACAGCCCTGGAAGGCAGGTCTACACCTAGAGGAATTGGTGGGATTTTTAAAAAGAGAGAGTGAAGTTCTTGACCTGAGAGGAATAAGGTGTATGGCTTCTGAAAGCTACTGGTAGGATAGCACTTCCAGTGTGCTGAGGCCTAGAAGTATTGTTGTTATCCTCTCGTTTCAAAAAGGCTACTGGACGTGCACTGAGGACGAGGCTGCCAGTGTGCTGAGTGAGGATCGTGTCTGTATGCATTGTGGACACTGGATGACAAGCTTTTCCTGGGAGTGCAGACTTGTTGGCTCTGCTATACAGATACTCCCTCACACATCTGTAATCCTATACTATTGTGGGAACCTAGTAGGTAAGATACCATCCTGGCATGTAATAGTTACTGTTTTGTGTACTGTGTGTGTATTTTTACAATAAAAGGCATTTGCCACTTTACTAAACTGTTTACCTGAGTGATCTGAGAATCCGTATCTTCACACCAATGAGCACATTATACTCTAAAAATAGACTGCTAAATACAAAAGGGTCTATTCATGAAGCAGTGAAAAGTGTGGAGAAGTGAGCCAGTGGAGAAGTTGCTCATGGCAACCAATCAGCATTGAGGTAACATTTATAATTTGCATACTATGAAATTGTACGGAGCAGCTGATTGGTTGTCATGGACAACTTCTCCACTGGCTCACTTCCCCACACTTTTCACTGCTTCATGAATAGACCCCAAAAGCACAAGTAGCCTGGATCTAGAGCAGGGGTGGGCATTAAGTGGTGAGGCAGCACATGTTGGTACGTATAGTCCCACAGCAGCTGGAGGGCCAATTATTGCCCACCCCTGATCTAAATGTTCATTCCAAGAACTTAAAGTATGGCATCAGTTGTAGCTTTGGTGGACTGTATGTGCCCTAACTGCAGCTGAGTCAAACACATCCTGTAATATGGCAGTTAGGAAGCTGATTGGCTCGTACTTTATCACTCTTTATTACCCTCCACTTTATTACCTTTTAAGGTTTAATACATTTGGGCCTTAATGTACTGTATGTAATACTGTTGTCTGTAGTAGACTCTGCCACATACCAAACAAACATGTTTTCTTTATGGATATATATATATATGTATATATGTAATTATTAATAGCATTAGATTAATGTTAAAAATGTTTAATATTTCTTTAAACCATGCATACTTCTTTATTAGGACTACAAACAATAAGTACTGTCTCAAACTAAAGCCTTATGTTATCAAAAGCAAACTGTTATTTCACAGCCAGCCCACGTCTGATAAGCTTCGCTACTATTTGACCTTCCTTAGTGTTCTAACAATGAAGCACATTATTAAGACCGGAAAAAATATATTCATTAGCAAAACTAGTTTTGATGGCCATATGCACAGAAATTGCCATTCTCTCTGACTTTTATGTAGCTGGTATCACTGGGCAGATATGTTGTGTGTGGTTTTTGCAGGACCATGGTTTATGCTCTGTCCCAACAACCTGTGTTAGAAATTGTGCATAGTGCATGGTTATTTTTTTGCACAAAAAAGGGGTACATTTACTAAAGCTTCTAGAACAGAGAATTAATGATGTAGCCCATTGTAACCAATCAATCAGATGCTGTCTATCATTTTCTAAAAAGCATTCGAGAAATGATAGACAGCATCTGATTGGTTGCTATCAGCAACATCTCCAGTTTCAGAAGCTTTAGTAAATTTACCCTAGTAAGTTTAATTACGTTATTTACCTGGTACCGGGATATTCTGAATTTTACTTGTCCACAGATGTGATTTGCGTATCATGTCACTTCTTGTTATTCACTTTACCTCCCAGATACACTTACTGCATAGGCCCCACTTTTGAACTTAAAATCATGCTGTATCAGATTGATCTTGACACATCTAGCTATTGTAGAACCATATAATCATATAGGGGTCTATATACGAAGCCTTGGATGGAGATAAAGTCGGTGGAGATAAGGTACCAGCCAATCGGCTCCTAACTGTCATTTTTCAAACACAGCCTGTGGCATAGCAGTTAGGAGCTGATTGGCTGGTACTTTATCTCCGTCGACTTTATCTCCATACAAGGCTTAGTAAATAGACCCCATAGTGTGTTATATTATAAACATCAAAGGTTTATGGCCCTTACTTTTTTAAACAATTTTTTTCTTTATTGAAGCATGTATAGATTACATATCAGAAGCAATTTTGACATTTATGACAATGGTATTAAGTGACATATTATTTCTCAAAAACAAACCTGATATGCATTTCCTTGTTTTTTTGTGTTCCACAATTTCAGTTTCATTTAAATATATCATTGTGGGCTATTATGTAATTTTCATTGACACATATCTGTGTATTTAGAGGTCCGGCCATCATAATGCCCCAAAATTATCTTTCTGGCAAAGGCATAACTAGGGCAGTTTCCGCCCAGAAACACCTGCTTCCTGTCAATCACTCTACGATCACTTCAACGATGGAAATTCTTCGTTCGGACGTGAGTAAATCTACTAAGTTTTGAGCTAAAATACTTAGCGCATGCGCACTGCGTACCATGCGCATGCGCATTTTCGCCTTAATCGCTCCGTTGCGAAAATCGACGAGTGAACAACTCAGAATGACCCCCATATACACAGATATATATATACACACACACATAAATACACAAATATACACATAGCTATATACACACACATGGTATCCGTTTGGATGGTCGACCATGTTATGGTCGACAGTCATTAGGTCGACCACTATTGGTCGACATTGACATGGTCGACATGGGCGCATGTTCAACACATGAAATGGTTGACACGTGAAAGGTTGACACATGAAAAGGTCAACATGAGTTTTTAAAAAAAAAATCTTTTGTGGAACTTTTCCATACTTTACGATCCACGGGAATGGTAATCTGTGCCGAGCGCAGCGGTAGCGGAGCGAGGCCATGCAAGGGGACACGGTGCACTAATTGGGGTTCCCCGTCACTTTACGCAGAAAACGACACAAAAAAGTAAAAAAAAACCGTCGACATTTTCATGTGTTGACCTTTCACGAGTTGACCAGTTTCATGTGTCGACCATTTGTTCATGTCGACCATGCCAATGTCGACTGACAGTCGTCGACCATTCATACTGGAACCCACACACATATACACACACAAATATACACAGACATACATAAACATACACGTACACTGATATATACACACTCATATAGGCACACATACACATAAACACACAAATATACACACAGATATACACAGACATATACACACATATATTGTATACAAAGATATATACACATAAACACACACATATATGTATACAAATAAACACACATATGCACACAGACATACTGTATACACACATTTACAAACACATTTACACACACAAACACACAGTATACACAGACATAAACACATACACACACATATACACACAGTATACACACATTAATTCTTACCAAGTGGGCAGCAGCAGAGCAGCAGCTCCTCGTTCTAGCCTGGAGGGGCGGAGCTTCTATGTGATTGACAGGTTGGGGAACTAAAGGACTGAGGAAAGGGAAGGGGTGGCCACCACACTGCCTGCATGTTCCAGATCACTGAATGCAGATACCTGACAGCCAGGAAGCTTCTTCTGACAAGCCTCCAAACCTCCCCACTTCCCTAACAACACACCACAACACACCACACTGCACTGGACTCTCTGCACTGCAATCAGTAACATGGAACATGCAGGCAGTGTGGTGGCCACCCCTTCCCTCTCTTCTAGTCATCTCCTCCTACCCCGAGATCCCGCCTCTCACCTGTGTTACAGGGAGCCAGCGCCTTCTGTCCCCAGCGGTGCCTGGAGCTCAAGCTCCACTTGCACCACCCTCCCTACGCCCCTGCATGGCAGGCCCAGCAGAGGGGGTTGCCGTTGGCCAGGGCATCGTACCCACCCTGCGGCCGCCCATTACAACTGCACTGCTGAGCAAGGCCTTCGGTGCCTGGAGGCATTACTGCAGCAGCAGCTTCCAGCCTCCCACTTTGCTAAGGCTGCTGTCAGGAGCGTGAGCATGATGCCATTGTCACGCTCCCTGAGCTACAGCTTGTTGCCAGGACTCAGTGTCCCCGCCAGCTCCCGGCTGATGATGAAAGATGAGGGGAATGTAGGGGCGGGGGGGAGGGGGACACACACACACAGAGAGGCATAGAATAAGGGGAGGGGAGACACATAAAGGCAAACAATGAATGGAGGTACACAGAGAGGCAACGACTGAAGTGGAGTGGCACAGAGAGGCAGAGAATGAAGTGGGAGGGGGAAGACAAACGGTGAGGCATAGAATAAGAGTAGGGGGCACAGAGGCAAAGATTGAATGGGGGACACAGAAAAGCAAAAAGTGAAGAGGAGAAAGGACACAGAGAGACATAGAGTGAATGGGGAGAAGATGCAATGGGGGGTGATGATGTTCTGAGAGATGACGCAGGTGGAGGTGACGGTGTGCTGAGATGCAATGCAGGGGGAGGTGATGGTGTGCTGAGAGAGGATGCAGGGGGAGGTGATGGTGTGCTGAGAGACGACGCAGGGAGAGGTGATGGTGTACTGAGAGATGATGCAGGGGGAGATGATGGTGTGCTGAGAGGCAACGCAGGGGGAGATGATGGTGTGCTGAGAGAAGATGCAGGGGGAGTTAATGGTGTGCTGAGGAACGACGAGGAGGTGGAGATGACGGTGTGCTGAGAGAGATGATTCAGTGGGGAGATGATGGTGTGCTGAGAGATGCACAGGGGAGATGATGGTGTGGGTGAGAGACGCAGGGGGAGATGGTGTGGGGAGAGACGCAGGGGGAAATGGTGTGACTGAGAGATTGTGGGGGGAGATGGTGTGACTGAGAGACTCAAGGGGCAGGGAGTGACACGGGGAGCACGAGTCTGGTTGAACCGCTATTGTACTGTATGATTATGACCTTATTAATATTCCTACAAAAATAGGCATCTCCAGATTTTAGTCAGCCAAGAACAGGGACCGAATGTTAATGCTCTAGGATGAACTTTCACCAGCTTGGGTGTGTGGAACTGACTGCCTTTTCACACTATTGTGGCCACCTGGAGTCCTGGTTGCTTAGCAACCACCTGGCCCATCGGGCAGTGTGGCCGATGAGACATGGCATCCTGATCGCTTCACAACTACCGGGGCCCAAGATGGAGAGGTTAAGGAACCCCTAAATCTAGGTTTATCTGGAAATTCCTTGAAGAAGGCTTTTTTTAAAATTGTCTGCATGTAGATGCCTTCTGGGTACCCACGTCCTCTCTTCAGACCCATGAGATTTCGAATTCACTAAAGGTGTGTACACACGGTGAGATTTATCCTTGCGATTTTGACTATATAATCAAAATTACAAGGAACGTTAGTGCAAATTGCACTGTGTTAGGCAGCTTGCGATACTGATGCGATACTAATGCACACTACCGCGGGGTCGGTATTGCAACGAAAGATAGACTGTGCAGACAAGTCAGTCTTGACTATATAGTGTACTATCTAGTACAAAGTATTGTCAAAATTGGCACTTATTCAAAATCGTACATAGTCAAAATCGAAGGCACAGATCGTCAAAATCGGTGCTTCTGGGCTCTGGGGGAGTTCAAGGGGAATTGCATAGTCAATAGCTCACCGTGTGTATGCACCTTAAGAAATAAACTTGACATATTTAGAATTCAGGATTTTCTTCAAAACATCCTGCTGGTGACCTCGAATAATAACTAGAGATGTTCTACTATGACAAAAAAGGCTTGAATTTCCTTGAAGAGACCACAAGCTTTAACAGCAAGCAATGAAAAGTGTTAGCAATTCTCAAAGATGTAGAAAAAATTAAACTAAAGGCCACAGAGTTCACCTGCTTAACAATCTGGAAAGGCCCAATACACCTACATTAGGACCAAACTTCCTTGATGGCTGACAAAGTTTGATGTTGCGAGTGGACAGCCATACTCTGTCATCTACTTTAAACATACAAGGCCTACAATGTTTGTCTGCATAAAAAAAATTGCAGGAGGCTTTGTTGAGTACGATATGTACTTTCCTCCAAATTGACTGGAGACAAAAGACCACGTTACGAGTCGTAGGCACCTTACTGGGTAACAATGAAGAAAATAATTTGTTCTAGAATTATATCTGAACACACAGACAAATGGAGATTCTTTAGTGAAGGAGTGACAGGTATTATTACAAGCAAATTCCACAAGTGGCAAGTACTCCACCAAGTTGTTGTGAAACTTAGAGATATAACAGCGAAGATATTGTTCCAAAGATTGGTTTACACATTTGGTATGTCCATTAGATTGCAGATGATATCCAGATGCTAATATCCAATGATGTGGGGAGGGGGCCTGGACTGCACACCCTAGCTTCATATAATGGGATTTGCTGCCTTGCTGGGACTTAGTACTACAATATAGGAACAAGAGTGCAGGTGCACCATACAACCATTAAAATTATAATAACCATCATATCCGAGGTTCTTGGCATACATTGGCCAATATATGAGCCTGCCCATTTTTGTCAAGGTGACCATATCAGACAGGTCCCTAACATTATAGGGGTTTGCCTCTGGGACCCAGGGCACCTCGAAACCACCCCAGCCAAACCACCCCAGGGACTCAAAGCCATATTATCATCTTATATCTTATTTGGCAAAATGACACAAGGTACTGTACTGTGACAATTGCTGTTATAGCTGCAGAGCATAACAGGAGGCTAGACGGCCCATTACCTTTACCTGTGTGCTCTTTAGAAGGTCAGCTCATCATGTAAATTGCAGTTTGTTTTGTCACATTTCAAAACGATGATCTGCCATCAGGGGCGGTTATAGGGGTGAGGGCTCCCTTAGGCACAACAGTAACGCCCCACCCTGCCTAATTTTATTATTACCATTGATTGGTTATAAGCCCTCATTTGTTAATAGCCAATCTAATAGAATAATAAAATAAAAAAATGCCACTATGACTTTTTTTATATTTTTAATTATGTATACATATTTACTAAGCAGGACAGCTTACATGGCAGTATGTGCATGTCCTGCCCATTTACACTCCATTCAAAGTGGCATATGGTACAGTACAGTGAAAATATTTTGCAGATACTGATACATTTTGGTCTACAGTGCCTACACATGTATCCAAGTGCCGCCCCTAGGCATATGTCTCACGTGCCTAATAGGAAATTCACCACTGTCTGCCAGTGTGTACAAAGGAAAGATTAATTAGCCCCAGCTCTTAACAACGGATATATCTTTAGATGGCAGTGGTGGTTGGTCAGTGTGTATGAACAACCACCATCTGCAGGTACATCTGCACATCTGTTGATCTGCAGATATATCTTTAGGTGTGTACCCAGCTTTAAGCTGGCATATATATTGGCCGATCAATTGATCAGCTAATATATATCAATTGATCAGCTAATAATATATTGATAATTGGTTGAGGGGTATGTACAAACGATAAGTCTGTGAACGATGTTGTTCACAGACATACTGCGTCGGCTCTGCTGTACAATGACCAGTATATCTGCAGATATATTGGTGCAACTTTCTATATGAATGGCCGACCCGCCGATGTGCGACACATCGGCTGTAACCTGGATGGGTAGGCATATTCAAATTATCTTCCTGGTTTCCGTGAGGGAGCAGCAGTTTCTGACGTACTTTAGTGTAGGACACGATCCTCAGCCTACACAGACAGGATTTGGCCATGAGAATTCACCAGAGATTTGGCAGAGGTAAGTAGTTTACTGCCAGGGGGAGCATGGACACTGTCGGTGGGGGGGTCAGGTAGGAGGGGCACAATCTGACTAGGGGGGTGGGTGCGGGTGCTGACAGCAGGAGCCTCAGCAGCAGGATCTGTGACCTGGGGAAGGGGGGGGCACAGTCTGAGCTGGGGGGGGTCAATGACAGATACATGACCTGCTTGTGTGTGTGTGAGTGCCCCTGCCAGCGGGATTACAAAAGATTACAAAAGGTACTGTGATATACAGTATCTTTGGGTGTGTACCCAGCCTTAGTCTCCTTCATTTCTGGGTGTTTTCTCTCTAATGGGAAATATTTTATACTCTATGGCAGTGGTTCTCAAACTGTGTGCTGTGTGCCTCAGGACACTTGGAGGGGTGCCCTGTGTTGGTGGTCCAGGACCAATACAAATTATTTATGGACAATGTAATAGGCAAAACCAGTGCTGGTGGCTGCTAGTCATAAAATATGGGGACAAACAGAAGCAAATCTTGTCCCATCACCTCACAAATAACCCTAAGGGTGACATATAAACACAATTAATTTAATTTAATATTTCTTTCTAAATTTCTCAATAAGAAACTTTTGGCCTAGGGGTGCCATGGAAAAATTCTGATACCCTAAGGTGCCGTGATTCAAAAAAGTTTGGTAACCACTGCTCTATGGGCCCATGTTTCATCTAGGAGAGGCTTTCCATGTCAGTGGAGTCACTCACCTGAAGTGTCTCTTCTCATTGTCAGCTTTTTGAGGAAGTCTCTTATTGAGACCACACACCCACCACGATATAACTGGTATAGAATTTGTACTGCATAAAAACTGACACGTCACACATTCTTCCTAACATTTGTTCCCCATATAAGATAGACATATTTAGTTACTCATTCAAACAATCCAAATCGTAGACCAAAGACTGACAAACAGAACATGGGGACCACCACAAAATGATTCTGTTGCAAACGTTAAGTAAAAGAACATCTAATTAACAAATTATGGCTAGCCATATTTGAAATAGATCTGTAATACTAATGGAAAAGACAAATATTATTATTGATGTAAGTTAGTGTATAGCAGAGTTTGGCCACAACAAGTGGAAAGACATGCATCTGTATCTTCTTCTGTCTGAAATCCGTTATGCAAACATAGATTGGATTACACTTTCCGTGGAAAAAGTAAGTTCAGAAGGTCAGCATGTGTGTATGAATTTATAACATCTTTCTAGTTTTATTAAAAGTGACATTAGCATACTTTATTTAACCCGACTTTATGGATGATAGGTTGTGCGAGGATACAGCACTCATATAGTTGTCCATTGTTCCTAATTCTCAAGGAAGGATCCAAGTATTACAGCTTGGTCATTTTTGTGCCTAGAAATGTTTCTATTTTCAGAATTGACCAATCAAATATTTCTTTTATTTTGCATGTTAGATGCAATGTTCAAAAATATTCATATTTTATAAATTTATATCTATTAAAGAAATGTATTTAACAAGAAACCCTTGTTAATCAGTTAACATGACATGATAGAAATCCCAGGGGATAATTTACTAAAGGTCGATTTGTAAACATCCCAAAATCGACCAACATTGACGTTCTGTTTGTGTATCCAAATCTCTTATTTACTATCAGTTGGATTTAAGTGTCATGTATAAACTCACGTCACGTGTTGATTGATTTTAGTGTTCTAAAGGTCATCAGTTTTCACTTAAAACCGACATAAATTGGGCACCGCGTTCCTATTGGGCAAAAATTATTTTTGCATCACAGAGTTTAAAAAAATGGTCCAAATAGACAATTAGCACATCAGAGGGAGAAACCGGAGCAGCAACCATGGTCTGAATCCCCTTTCTATACATAAAATGCAAAGGAACATACAATTAACATATATCATTTTCAAATGTAATTATATCAGATATAATATACTTCTCTCACCCAGCAGCCATCCCTCAGGCATTTGGTCCACCTCAAACTTAACATAGAGGGATGAAGTACTGAGGATGTAGGCATCAATGGCATCACAACGGAGGTGCGGAGGCTGCGGCTGGCACCCTGGTGTCACCTGCCAAGGGGTGTCACCAAAGTGCCAAATCCTCTTCAGTGACAGGAGCAGGGTGCCGCACTATGACATTACATGCAGCACCCTGCACCTGTCACTGTGTAGGAGCAGGCAGTGCACTCGCATCCCATCAGAAAAACCTCCACAAGAGTAGGATTAGACTCCATGTAGATAACCATTGGAATTCAATTATTACATCATTTTCTTAATTTACAGTAGTCATTATAAGGTTCACGTAGTATTGCTTTTTGAAACATACAGTGTTTGAATAGAAGATAGGGATTACGCTTAGGCGTTCGAAGAACAGAAATATGGAATATAAAGGCTGATAAGTATCAAAAAGAAACGATCCACTAATGTCATTTGCAACAAAGAAACAGAAAGGAAAAAAATCCAATTAACCAATTACAACAACTTGCAATGATTGACAGACTTAGAAACCAATGAGATACCCAACACAGACAACGAATGAAAGCTGTTCCCACCAAGAATAATGCTTTTAAACTCCATTCAGTCAGGACAAGTGTAATCACAGACTCCCAGAGGAAGGCCGAACAGGCTGAAACGCATTGGAGGGACATAAAGATATACACAAAAAAGGACAAGTTGTACTAAGTAACGCAGGAACAACTTCAAAGCCCCAGCACCAGGTCTTGCAGCAACGTGTGTAACGAAGATCTCTGAATTCTGTTATCATGTGGAATTTATATCTGGTTACGGTTATGATTCAGGGTGCTGGGGGAAACAAATGGCTTTTTTTCTTGCTTAGAAATACCCCTCCCTTTCGAGCACCTGAATGATATCACTAAGCTAATTGAGCATCTACCAATATATGTGTTTCTTGCAGCAACGTGACCAGAGTCGGAGAGGAAGAAGGTCGGACGGGCAGCGGATGGAGACTGCAGGTGAGTATCTGCTAGGGGAGAGGCGTGTCTGGTAACGGGTTCTCTGGAGCCCGCATCAGTGCATTCCCTCTCCAGACAAACGGCCAGCACAGCGGACGAAGGAGGCACCCGGGAAGTCCCATGCCAGGACAAACCGAGGTAGCCTACACACCCCCTGAGGCTGAACCAGTCCGGAGCCCCTGTGGAATCCCGACGTCTGCCCACACCCGGACCTCTCATCCACATGGCCGCCATGGTAAGTGCATGGACTTCATTTGTTAAAAGGACACCACAGAGTTACGGTATGCCATTCTCTTTTTCATTAACTGGCACCTATTATTATCTAAGGAGTGAAAGAATATCACCTATTTTAGACTTTTTATAAAACAACAGGATTTACAAGGACGTGTTCATGAATGTACAGAAAGTACATCTTTCATATATACACCACTTGTATCAGACTGACAGTATTAACAGCGGAGGTCTCAGGGAATATCCTCCTCTAGTTGAACTATCATTGATTTGTGCATGCACACTTGTTATTAATTCATCCTGGTATTGAAATATATGGAACTATCTTGCCATAGTAATAAAAAGTATTTAGTTACATACGGGTATCCTTCCTAATTACACACAAGGATAGTACATTTACCTTGTTCATTCACATAAAAGCATACAACACCTAGGGGTTGAGCGCAGTTAGGTCTAAATACCTAGTAATTTGTATATGTACAAGGAGGATTGGATGCCTCTTTAACTAGCAGCACACCCCGAACAAACGTTTATTATCACCACAGTGCGCAGATCACCCATCTTTATACCTATCCTTAGTTTATGCCACTGTGGCTCTTGGCTGTGGAAGCAGCGTGTGCAGGCCTGATATGGCACGTGACCGTGCAGTGTTTGGCTCAAGCTGAGACTTGATGAGGTCATACAGCATCATTATGTTGGAACAGTTGAGGCAGAATATCTATCTGTATGACCTTGCCAGTAGACAATGCATTGACTTTTAACCGCGTACCAAAATAAGCTGCTGTTTCTACAGGATTCTGCAGAACAAGCCGCTCTGCCTCCCCTCTCACTCCCTATAAGTACACTGCCGGACTCTGAACCCAGCTTGGCAGCAGTGTTTACAAATAAAAAAATGAAGAAAAATATTTTTTTATAGGGTGGAGTGGGATTGCCTGTGGGGCCCCATCAAGCCACTGGGCCCCATAGCAGCTGCATCCTCTGCACCCTATATAGTTATGCCACTGCCCTATGGCATATACACTAGCAGTGAAGTATTCCAATGGCGGATGGAGAATCTCTGTAGGGGATACCCTTGTGAGATTTTTGTGAAAGACATCCTTGTTTGGGGTCCTACCATCAAAGAACACACCATGCATCTCTGTAAGGTCCTCTGTGAAAACAGCATGCAATTAAACCCTGTCAAGTGTAGTTTCAAAGTAACTGAGGTTGTCCTACACATTCCTACCCTGAAAGGTAAGTTGAGTCTGTAGTACTCTTTGGGTATGACCAACTATCTTTCACAATTTCTGCCACACTCTTCTAGTGTTTGCATAATGTTAGTTGGACTGCTATGCTGCTACTCTTTCCTCAAGGCCATGCTCACTTCCAGCCCGATGCTCTAACTTTTTGAGTTGCATTCCTGCTGTGATCCCTGCCGATGCCTCCCAGCATGTTGGTATTCTGAGCAGTGTTGGTATTCCAGCATCAGTATTCCTTCTGCCGGAATCCTGAGCGGCAAGGATCCTGACCAGATCGCATTTATGGGGCTTCATAATTTGAGAATTACTCAAAGAGATAGAATTCCCTCTCTTGCTCAATGACTTCTTCCAGGCGAATCTGCGCCATTGAACACGTTGGGCAATTTGACTCTATTCAACCTAAAAATACTATGTTACTATGTTACTATTATTCTCACCACTATATTCAAACCTAGACCACAGGTTGAGAACAACATGCAAGATGCTCTGCAGAACTCTAGATTGCAGCTTAAAATCACTCATGATAAAACATCTCATTGCGTTGTCTTCTGGGCAGACTATCCGCATTCAGACCGCTATCAGGTTTGACTAAGTCGCGACTGTGCATGGATCTTTCAACAGGCCCAAAAGTTATGTGGTGCAATCTGATGGTGTTTTGTATGAGCAAAATAGGTTCTGCCTCCTAGGGGTGTGTGAGCCAGCACCCCCACCTCACTAGACACCATCTGAGGGTGTCAGAACAATTAGCATCATGGACAATTAGACCCCTGAAGAAGAACCTATTGGGATGTAGAAGTCCCATGCCCTTGTCCAACAGTTTCTTTGTCATCAGGTCTGGGAGAATCTCCTGGTTTAATCAAACATTATAGGAATATGTTAATCTTTTGTTGCACACTTTCCCCACATCCAACACCTGTCACACTCTCTTACACCCAACACCCCTTTTAATTATGATATATATTGAAAAGGAGAGATATGGATGTAAGTTGTATGCTGACTGCATCATTGGTATACAGGAGGTATTTCTCATACAGGAAGTGTTATGCAGGAAATTCCTCTGCAGACATTGGTCAGCAAGACTGCAGGTAATAAAGAGACATTTCTATAGCTCTGCAGAGTCCTGTGGTGATTTGCACACAGATCACTACAGTTCTGTTTTTATTTTAGAAAAAACTGTTAGAAACTTAATATGAGAATCTTTAAGGCAAATAATACTTTAATGATAATTTACAATTCCGGTTGCACTTAGATAGTGTTCTATGAGACTGCAATGCATTCAGATTAGCCTCAAGTGTTTAAAAATGCATGAGACTAAGAATGTTCAGAGTAGCCAGAATAACAGCTGAGGAAGCCTGTGTGTGGGCAGAGGGCCACATAGCGAGGACGGCTGCTCTAAGCCTCAACCTTTTTGACTGACACTTCCTAGATACACGCTTTATTGATGATTGACATGTATGTAGTGTCTGTGATTACTTTACACACACACACACACACACACACACACACGCACACACACGCACACACACACACACACACGCACCAAGAAGACAGTCTCTTATGTATTCACAAGGAATGTCTGACTTTGTTACACAATATATATTTTTACATATTATCAGTATACTATTTGCTAATTTCCAGCAATAGCACATGGTATCCATCCTGTTTCTGAATATAACTTTCATCATCTTCACTTGTTTTGAAAATATGAACAAACTGCTGAGATGTTTCAAACATGTCAACACCTTATGTTGCTACAGAAAATATTGTCCTATTAATCTGTCATATTTGCATGGTGATATATGCCTTAGTAGGCACACATGTTTGTACATAAAAGTAACAGTTTTGCATAGATCCATTGAAGGAAGCTTATTGATCAGGGAAGGCATCAGAGTTACCTCCTTAAATTTTGCACCTGCACAATGAAAAAACAAACTAGAATGGCAGATATATGGCTTTTAAATTATTAAAGAGGGTGATTGTGAAAATCTATGCTTGGGACCAGAGCTGCTAACAGACTGAACTGTATGCCTACACGCAGTACAATGAATAGATAGAAATTTCAATGGTAATCTTAAATTACCCCATGGATTGCTTTTCGGTCAACATTGTCAGCTATTTATTTGAACCGCATATTATGTTCCTGCACATGAATAAAACAGACAATATTTACTAACAAAGTATGGAGACCATCAGGTTCAGTATTTGCTTTCAATGTCTTTTCAATCAAGTCATGTCTGTGGAAGTAATTAAGAGCACAGAGCAAAATGTCCCTTTAATTTAAACAGGTGAGCTTAGCTTAAAGGTATGCATACCTCCCAACATGACCCTCTCCAGGAGGGACAACGCTCTGCTTCTTGACTTTTCTCTTAATATATGATTGCTGGCACCTGTTTTAAACAGGTTAATGCAGTGGTTTCCAAACTTTTTTGAATCACGGCGCCCTAGAATATCAGAATTTTTTCATGGCACCCCTATGCCAAAAATTTCTTATTGAGAAGTAGATTGCGTTTATATGTCATCCTTAGGGTCAGTTGTGTGATGAGGGACAAGATTTGCTTCTGTTTGGCCACATATTTTATGACTGCCAGCCACTAGCACTGGTTTTGCCTATTATATTGACCATGAATAATTTGAATTGGTCCTGGACCACCAACCCAGGGCACCCCTCCAAGTGTACCGAGGCACCCCAGGGAGCCACGGCACACAGTTTGATAACCTCTGAGTTAATGGATAAGAAAGGCGTTTCAGCACAGGTGGTAGCAATCATACAGTAAGATGGAAGTCCAGGAGCAAAGCATTCTGTCCTTCCTGGAGAGGGTCATGTTGGGAGGTATGCGTATGTATGTCAAAGTGCACTGGTATCACAAAGTAAAGTGGTGGCATATGGTTTCACTAGGCGACAGAAGGAGATGCGCTTTACTTGCTATCAGGGCCATCATTAACCGGGTATAGGTGGTACAGCTGGTATGCATACCCTCCAACATGACCCATTCCATTAGGTACAAAATGCTCTGTTCCTGGACTTCCTTGCCAGTGGCAGTCACAAAGGTGGGGCTGCAGCACAGTCCAAAATTCAGCTATGGGAGCCACACCAACTGCCACCCCAAACACTGCCAGACATCACCGGCCAGGACTCAATGGCAGTTGGTGTGGCTCCCCTATTTAAATTTTGGACTGTGGTGCAGCCCAGCCTCTGTTATTGCCACTGTCAAAGAAGTACAGGAACAGAACATTTTGTACTTAATGGAATGGGTCATGTTGGAAGGTATGCTGTATGGGACCCGGGCCGACAGAAGAGGCACTGCTGTGGCTCCATTGTTCCTGATCACAAACTGCTTCTGTGAATAAGAAGTAGTTCCTATCAGGGATAACCAGAGCCGGCCTTAACCAATACGATGCCCTAGGCAAGTTTTTGGCATGTGCCCCTTAGGATCGCCGCTAGTTCCACCTCTGACCCTGCACCCCTTTTCAGCACCATTACCCCTCAAATTAGGCCACACAGTAGTGCAACTTTATTCACATTTTATCATGCGATAATGTCCCTTATTCACGTTACATCACACAGTAGTACCACTTTAGCTTATATACGTTACGCCTCACAGTAGTGCCCCTTATATATACTTTACATCACACTAAGTTGCTCCTTATTCACATTACACGACACCATATTGCCCTTTATTCACATTAGACCACACAGTAGTGCCCTTTCTATATGTTACGCCACACAATAGAGCACATAATGCCACACATTAGTAATGCCTTTATATACATACCACCACACAGTAATGCCCCTTACACAAATAATACACATTATTAATGTCCTTTTAAACATTATTCCAACCTTTATTAATGCCCTTATACACATAATGTCCCTTACACACATGCCGCATATTATTAATGCCCACATACACATGACACACATAAAGCCCATTACACATATGCCGAACACTATTGATAAAAAAAAACACCCGCACACAACCCTCACATGGCCACTAATACTGTGACCTCTGCTTGGATACAAATGTGTCCAAATGTGGATACGTGCCTCTGCTTGGATACAAATGTGTCCTCATACATCTTGCCTCAATACGCGATGCGACAGAAGATGCCTTTTTTGCTGAAAAGTCAGGCACCTTTTTTGCCAAAAATGCATCTTATTTGCATTGCTATATAGCTAGGATGCACAAGCAGCTTCTGCTGATAAAAATTATAAACGGCATGCCTATATTCTGTTTGCGACTGTGGCTGTATCTGCATACGAAATGCTACGTTACAGTGATTTCCAGGAATACACTGTAACGTAGCCAGGGTTGCATAAAAATCGGATTAAAAAAAACACAAAACGGATATATTTGATTTAAATCGGGTTTTATTGATTTAAATTCGATTTTGGGGATTTAAATATGATTTTTTTTATTAAATTTTTTTGAGTAAACTGTTTAATTTTAGATGTTTACACCTTGTTTTAGTAATACATGAACAATTTTTGAAGTGAAAACAGTAACAAAATAAACAGTAATAGAATAAATACATACTAAACTGATGCATCAAGAAGTACAATTAGGCTCTGAATTTCACTCAATCAGTTGTTTGAGTCTGACTCAAACATGTACATGTCTTTGTCCACGTCCTCACATTTGTCCTCAACAAAAAAGTCTCTGTAGCATGCAACCAGCTTAGCTGCTTTATCATTTCCGAATATGTTGCGTGTTTTGGATTGTATAAAACCGTATGGATGTTGAATTTTTTAAAAAAATTCCTGCACTTGATGAAACTGTGGTGAACATCTGTTTTAGAAGATTTACTACAGAAGTGTCTAACTGAAGTTGAGCTGCGTAGGACATCCACCAGGCTAGAGGAGATACGTGCCGTAAAGTGTCCACTTCAAACACATATGGTGCAAATGGTTTCATGGATACACAAAGTTGATGATGACAGGCAAAATTTGAAGGTTATTGACATGAGCAAACTCTGTAGCAGTCTCAATTTCAGCAGGACTAAGCTTTTTTCCCCTGCACCTAGGATCAAGTAATTAGCCAGCAAGAGGGCATCTGTGAGTGCAATCATAGCTCTTGTCTTTGCCATCTTTATTAATTACAATGATGTGGTGACCAATCTCTTCAAGATCATCTAACAGCTTCTTCCACACTTGTACGACCTCACTGATTGCACAGTTGCGCTTTGTGCATGATCCAGAGCTACAGCTACAGGTTTCAATCGAGCCAAATAATCTTCAGCACTCCACTTAATACTAGTGATGAGCGGGTTCGGTTTCCGAGAAACCGAACCCCCCCGAACGTTACCCTTTTTACACGGGTCCGAGCCATACTCGGATTCTCCCGTATGGCTCGGTTAACCCGAGCGCGCCCGAACGTCATCATCCCGCTGTCGGATTCTCGCGAGATTCGGATTCTATATAAGCAGCCGCGCATCGCCGCCATTTTCAATCGTGCATTGGAGATGATAGGGAGAGGACGTGGCTGGCGTCCTCTCCGTTTATTGTAGAAGACAGTTGATTCTTGTTTGTTTTTTATTGCTTAATTGTGGGGAGGATTGGGGAGCAGCTGTTAGGAGTACAGTGCAGAGTTTTGCTGATAAGTGACCACCAGTTTTTATCCGTTCTCTGCCTGAAAAAAACGCTCCATACCATATCTTTGCTCAGTGTGCTGCATGATATATCTGTGCTGAGTGCTCACACTGCTTAATTGTGGGGACTGGGGAGCAGCTATAGCAGGAGTACAGTGCAGAGTTTTGCTGACAGTGACCACCAGTATACGTTGTCTGCCTGAAAAACACTCCATATCTGTGCTCACAGTGTGCTGCTTTATTGTGGGGACTGGGGACCACCAGTATAATTAATATTATATAGGAGGAGTACAGTGCAGAGTGCACTGCTGTACCTACCTCTGTGTCATCACTCGTCATCCATTAAGTATACTATCCATCTACATTGTATACCTGTGGTGCATTTTAGTTTAGCAGTTTGCTGACAGTGTCCACCAGTATACTATATATAGCAGTACGGTAGGCCACTGCTGTACCTACCTCTGTGTCGTCACTCGTCATCCATTAAGTATACTATCCATCTACATTCTATACCTGTGGTGCATTTTAGACTAGTTTAGCAGTTTGCTGACAGTGTCCACCAGTATACTATATATAGCAGTACGGTAGGCCACTGCTGTACCTACCTCTGTGTCGTCACTCGTCATCCATTAAGTATACTATCCATCTACATTCTATACCTGTGGTGCATTTTAGACTAGTTTAGCAGTTTGCTGACAGTGTCCACCAGTATACTATATATAGCAGTACGGTAGGCCACTGCTGTACCTACCTCTGTGTCGTCACTCGTCATCCATTAAGTATACTATCCATCTACATTCTATACCTGTGGTGCATTTTAGACTAGTTTAGCAGTTTGCTGACATTGTCCACCAGTATACTATATATAGCAGTACGGTAGGCCACTGCTGTACCTACCTCTGTGTCGTCACTCGTCATCCATTAAGTATACTATCCATCTACATTGTATACCTGTGGTGCATTTTAGTTGTGCGCAGTATATATAGTAGTAGGCCATTGCTATTGATACTGGCATATAATTCCACACATTAAAATATGGAGAACAAAAATGTGGAGGTTAAAAAAATAGGGAAAGATCAAGATCCACTTCCACCTCGTGCTAAAGCTGCTGCCACTAGTCATGGCCGAGATGATGAAATGCCATCAACGTCGTCTGCCAAGGCCGATGCCCAATGTCATAGTAGAGAGCATGTAAAATCCAAAACACAAAATTTCAGTAAAATGACCCAAAAATCAAAATTAAAAGCGTCTGAGGAGAAGCGTAAACTTGCCAATATGCCATTTACCACACGGAGTGGCAAGGAACGGCTGAGGCCCTGGCCTATGTTCATGGCTAGTGGATCAGCTTCAAATGAGGATGGAAGCACTCATCCTCTCGCTAGAAAAAAGAAAAGACTTAAGCTGGCAAAAGCACAGCAAAGAACTGTGCGTTCTTCTAAATCACAAATCCCCAAGGAGAGTCCAATTGTGTCGGTTGCGATGCCTGACCTTCCCAACACTGGACGGGAAGAGCTTGCGCCTTCCACCATTTGCACGCCCCTGCAAGTGCTGGAAGGAGCACCCGCAGTCCAGTTCCTGATAGTCAAATTGAAGATGTCAGTGTTGAAGTACACCAGGATGAGGATATGGGTGTTGCTGGCGCTGGGGAGGAAATTGACAAGGAGGATTCTGATGGTGAGGTGGTTTGTTTAAGTCAGGCACCCGGGGAAACAGCTGTTGTCCGTGGGAGGAATATGGCCATTGACATGCCTGGTCAAAATACCAAAAAAATCAGCTCTTCGGTGTGGAATTATTTCAGCACAAATGCGGACAACAGGTGTCAAGCCGTGTGTTGCCTTTGTCACGCTGTAATAAGTAGGGGTAAGGACGCTAACCACCTCGGAACATCCTCCCTTATACGTCACCTGCAGCGCATTCATCATAAGTCAGTGACAAGTTCAAAAACTTTGGGTGACAGCGGAAGCAGTCCACTGACCACTAAATCCCTTCCTCTTGTAACCAAGCTCCTGCAAACCACACCACCAACTCCCTCAGTGTCAATTTCCTCCTTACCCAGGAAAGCCAATAGTCCTGCAGGCCATGTCACTGGCAAGTCTGACGAGTCCTCTCCTGCCTGGGATTCCTCCGATGCATCCTTGAGTGTAACGCCTACTGCTGCTGGCGCTGCTGTTGTTGCTGCTGGGAGTCGATCGTCATCCCAGAGGGGAAGTCGGAAGACCACTTGTACTTCTTCCAGTAAGCAAATGCCTGTCCAACAGTCCTTTGCGAGGAAGATGAAATATCACAGCAGTCATCCTGCTGCAAAGCGGATAACTGAGGCCTTGGCAGCCTGGGCGGTGAGAAACGTGGTTCCGGTATCCATCGTTAATTCAGAGCCAACTATAGACTTGATTGAGGTACTGTGTCCCCGGTACCAAATACCATCTAGGTTCCATTTCTCTAGGCAGGCGATACCGAAAATGTATACAGACCTCAGAAAAAGACTCACCAGTGTCCTAAAAAATGCAGTTGTACCCAATGTCCACTTAACCACGGACATGTGGACAAGTGGAGCAGGGCAGACTCAGGACTATATGACTGTGACAGCCCACTGGGTAGATGTATTGCCTCCCGCTGCAAGAACAGCAGCGGAGGCACCAGTAGCAGCATCTCGCAAACGCCAACTCGTTCCTAGGCAGGCTACGCTTTGTATCACCGCTTTCCAGAATAGGCACACAGCTGAAAACCTCTTACGGCAACTGAGGAAGATCATCGCAGAATGGCTTACCCCAATTGGACTCTCCTGGGGATTTGTGACAACGGACAACGCCAGCAATATTGTGCGTGCATTACATCTGGGCAAATTCCATCACGTCCCATGTTTTGCACATACCTTGAATTTGGTGGTGCAGAATTATTTGAAAAACGACAGGGGCGTGCAAGAGATGCTGTCGGTGGCCCGAAGAATTGCGGGCCACTTTCGGCATTCATGCACCGCGTACAGAAGACTGGAGCACCACCAAACATTCCTGAACCTGCCCTGCCATCATCTGAAGCAAGAGGTGGTAACGAGGTGGAATTCAACCCTCTATATGCTTCAGAGGATGGAGGAGCAGCAAAAGGCCATTCAAGCCTGTACATCTGGCCACGATATAGGCAAAGGAGGTGGAATGCACCTGACTCAAGCGCAGTGGAGAATGATTTCAACGTTGTGCAAGGTTCTGCAACCCTTTGAACTTGCCACACGTGAAGTCAGTTCAGACACTGCCAGCCTGAGTCAGGTCATTCCCCTCATCAGGCTTTTGCAGAAGAAGCTGGAGACATTGAAGGAGGAGCTAAAACAGAGCGATTCCGCTAGGCATGTGGGACTTGTGGATGGAGCCCTTAATTCGCTTAACCAGGATTCACGGGTGGTCAATCTGTTGAAATCAGAGCATTACATTTTGGCCACCGTGCTCGATCCTAGATTTAAAACCTACGTTGTATCTCTCTTTCTGGCAGACACAAGTCTGCAGAGGTTCAAAGACCTGCTGGTGAGAAAATTGTCAAGTCAAGCGGAACGTGACCCGTCACCATCTCCTCCTTCACATTCTCCCGCAACTGGGGATGCGAGGAAAAGGCTAAGAATTCCGAGCCCACCCGCTGGCGGTGATGCAGGGCAGTCTGGAGCGAGTGCTGACATCTGGTCCGGACTGAAGGACCTGCCAACGATTACTGACATGTCGTCTACTATCACTGCATATGATTCTCTCACCATTGAAAGATTGGTGGAGGATTATATGAGTGACCGCATCCAAGTAGGCACGTCAGACAGTCCGTACGCAAACTGGTAGGAAAAAGAGGCAATTTGGAGGCCCTTGCACAAACTGGCTTTATTCTACCTAAGTTGCCCTCCCTCCAGTGTGTACTCCGAAAGAGTGTTTAGTGCAGCCGCTCACCTTGTCAGCAATCGGCGTACGAGGTTACTTCCAGAAAATGTGGAGAAGATGATGTTCATTAAAATGAATTATAATCAATTCCTCCGTGGAGACATTCACCAGCAGCAATTGCCTCCAGAAAGTACACGGGGACCTGAGATGGTGGATTCCAGTGGGGACAAATTAATAATCTGTGAGGAGGGGGATGTACACAGTGAAAGGGGTGAGGAATCGGAGGATGATGATGAGGTGGACATCTTGCCTCTGTAGAGCCAGTTTGTGCAAGGAGAGATTGATTGCTTCTTTGTTGGTGGTGGCCCAAACCAACCAGTCATTTCAGTCACAGTTGTGTGACAGACCCTGTCACTGAAATGATGGGTTCGTTAAAGTGTGCATGTCCTGTTTATACAACATAAGGGTGGGTGGGAGGGCCCAAGGACAATTCCATCTTGCACCTCTTTTTTCTTTCATTTTTCTTTGCATCATGTGCTGTTTGGGGACAATTGTTTTGAAGGGCCATCCTGCCTGACACTGCAGTGCCACTCCTACATGGGCCAGGTGTTTGTGTCGGCCACTTGTGTCGCTTAGCTTAGTCACACAGCGACCTTGGTGCGCCTCTTGTTTTCTTTGCATCATGTGCTGTTTGGGGACAATTTTTTTTGAAGGGCCATCCTGCCTGACACTGCAGTGCCACTCCTAGATGGGCCAGGTGTTTGTTTCGGCCACTTGGGTCGCTTAGCTTAGTCACACAGCTACCTCATTGCGCCTCTTTTTTTCTTTGCATCATGTGCTGTTTGGGGAGTTTTTTTTGAAGGGCCATCCTGCCTGACACTGCAGTGCCACTCCTAGATGGGCCAGGTGTTTGTGTCGGCCACTTGGGTCGCTTAGCTTAGTCACACAGCTACCTCATTGCGCCTCTTTTTTTCTTTGCATCATGTGCTGTTTGGGGACTATTTTTTTGAAGTGCCATCCTGTCTGACACTGCAGTGCCACTCCTAGATGGGCCAGGTGTTTGTGTCGGCCACTTGTGTCGCTTAGCTTAGCCATCCAGTGACCTTGTTGCAAATTTTAGGACTAAAAATAATATTGTGAGGTGTGAGATGTTCAAAATAGACTGAAAATGAGTGGAAATTATGGTTATTGAGGTTAATAATACTATGGGATCAAAATGACCCCCAAATTCTATGATTTAAGCTGTTTTTTAGGGTTTTTTTTAAAAAAACACCCGAATCCAAAACACACCCGAATCCGACAAAAAATTTTCGGTGAGGTTTTGCCAAAACGCGTCCGAATCCAAAACACGGCCGCGGAACCAAACCCAAAACCAAAACACAAAACCCGAAAAATTTCCGGTGCACATCACTACTTAATACCAAAGTTATTAATTTTGTTAATAATGTCTTGTGGATTATCATCTCTGTTTTAATCACATACTCTGACAAGAATGGGCCAGTTTTACAGAAAGGACTCCAAACAGTCTGCCATAGTATTCCAGCGTATGTCATTTGGTAGTATATACTTGGTAGAATCTCCTATATACAATCCATTATTCTCCCCAACAGAGCTAAAAAAAAAAAAGACTGCCCCCACCTACATGTCTATCTCTTTATAAGCAAAAGTTGTCATTTTTTTACATTTTGATTTAAATCATGATTTAATCATTTGATTTAAATAGTTGATTTAATCATTTGATTTAAATTGTTTGATTTAAATCATGAATGTAGCATTTCATATGCAGATACAGTCACACACAGAATATAGACATGCCACATATCATCTTAATCAGCAGAAGATGCTTATGCCCCTAGGCATTTGCCTAGTTTGCCTATGCCTAGGGCTGGCTCTGGGGATAACCAAAGCCTGCAGCAGGGACAGATTTTGATGTAAGTACCTGCTCTGGGGACTCCCTGACTAGCCCTGGCAGTTCTCAGGGTCATATGCCGGGTTGCACTCGGGAAGGACCTGTTTCCAATTCCTGGGTGCAACCCGGCATTAGCGATCTGAAAGCGGTATTAAAGGGGAATTACTGGCACAAAATGCTGCATGGCCATTTCTATTCCACAAAAGTGCTTGCATGCTTTTTGTCAGCTCTAACTGGGTGGCGTTTTCGCACCCTCTATGCATCACTAGGCTCATTTTTCTTAATGAAAAAAAAACAAAAAACTTAAAAAAGTTATTCATATAAGATAGGTTCGGAATGTCTACTTGTGATTTGTTTAATCATAAATGAGGATACACCAAGCAGTATTTAGGAAGGAGAATGGAATTATTTTGTTTAATGAAATGGGAAATTCTAAATTGATAGGAGCTTGGACTATAATGTCACATATACACTTCTGCATAGTGCAAGCTCTTTTCCAGCTGACCGCACACCTAGGTACATTGCCGTGCACTTTGAGGTACCCTGGGTGGGCTAACGAGGCACACTTGTGCAAATACGTGTTTCTGTATATTTTTCATAAAAAAGACTGAAGCTTGCATCCGTATGAAAATTTACTTGCATATTATTGTTATGATTACCTATGATTAGAGATGCAGAACAGGTGTAGGATGATTACATTAAGATTAATGCATCACCAATTATTTTAACAAACTGGCTCTTTAGTTTCATCATACAACAGAATGCCTGTACGCACCATGGGGCTTATACAGAGTTCAGAGCAAATCCAAACAGGGAGCAATCATTCAGCTCTGCAGCTGGTGCAGATTTCAAATGCTGCAGAGAGATTTGGAGCAGGGATTGGGTGTAAGCCATACTTGTCTACCTGACCCTCTCCATGAGGGAGAAAATGCTCTGTTCCTGGACTTTCCTGGTAATGTATGATTGCCATCACCTGTGGTGAAGCACCTTTCTTATCAATTAACTAGCTCACCACAGGTGATGGCAATCATACATTACCAGGAAAGTCCAGGAACAGAGCATTTTCTCCCTCACGGAGAGGGTCAGGTAGGCGACTATGGTGTGTGCTAACTTAATTCTACATTGCAAATATTGATTTGCTACGTGACGAAGAAGTCAGTATTTTCCCTGCATGCAACAATAAATAAATAGATAGATAAATAAATAAATAAATAATTGTATTTGTAGCCATTGCAGTGCACCAGTGTTATTCAGGAGCATTTATATAAAAGGGAATAAGAAAGGTAACATTTCAATGGATTTACCGCAGGAAGACCTTGCACAAATGCACAGACTGTTCAATAATCTTGAACATCTGTGTATTGCTGCAACTAAGCATTGGTGGGACCAAATATCATTACAAAAATATCTGGACGAGGGCCTTGTCCCTAGGGGCCTTAGAATCTTGAAAGAATCTACATTTAAAGAGGACAAAGTCTTTTCGGATGAATGGAACAATATATTAGATGGTTGTTCCAAAGAGCTGATGAAAATTTTAGTGAGATATAGAGAACGGAAAGTCAATGAACTACAGTTAGAAATAGAGAAGGTACACACATCACTCAAAATTTATGAAAAATTAGAAGAATATCACATAAGAGACGGGAAGGTTAACAAGAAACTTTTAATTGGATTTTAATATTTCGCTCTATTATTAATAAAGGACATTTCTTAGTCCCATGAATAACAATAATCTTCAGTACTAATTTAGGTAATGGGCATTTGAGCCTTTACTTGATACTACAGTGTGGATATACATTTTTGAGAATAAATACATTGAAATCTGTTAAGTTGGGTTGAGTGCACCTTAAATTGTACCTGGTTTCTCCTTCCTTTCCCCTCTCTATGGGGATTTGATTCAAGAAACTAGAAGAATTTGAACAATCTTTAATAGAAAGAAAGGAACACAAAATGGAGAGGGACGTTATGGACTATCAAAGAGAAATTACGAGAACCTATAATAGAAGATCTAGGTTTAATGAAAAAGAGAACTATAATCACAAATTTAGACAACAGTATGATAAACCTAAATCCCAGATGCATCCCTACTATATGAAACAAAAGGGGAGGGGGAGGGAAGTACGTACTAACTCAATTGAGAATGGAAAAAAAGAGAGGATTGATATAGTGCACAAAAACAGATATCAAGTATTGGATACTAGGAGAGAAAGAGGGGCCATACCTAAATATGGGAATAGACAGTCTCCCAAATATTCAGAAACGGATGATGATTATCAAATCACACTCGGAGAACCGTTTTTTTTTTAGGTGTAAACAGGTTTCAACCACAGATAAGATGGCAGGGGTCACAGGGACTAAGAAAAAGAAGTCGAAATTTGGTGTCAGAGGATGTAGAGGGGGCAGAGGGAAACGAAATAAAAACACCTCGCAGGAGACCCTAAGAAAAACAAAATCTCTGGAAAAGGAATATTTAATCTTTCTAACAAAGTCTTAAGTCAGGATGAAGTAAGCATCCTAGAAAAAAGATTGAAATATGCCCCAGTAGCAAGACCTAACCTTTTCCAGTTATCTGTGGATCTGAACCGTTATGTGCGGATGTTGACCAGAAAACGCTATTTTGCATTAAAACAGTTAAAAGCTTTGAATAGTCAGGAGACCCCTATATTTTTGGATAATGACGATGATAACGTTCTAACTATTTTAGAATCACTCCAGATATAGGGAGGGAATAACCAGGATAAGGAAATGCCTATATTTGATATCAAACGGAACCCTTTTAAAAAACAATCAGATTTCTATCCTTTGAATTATAAAGGTCCGTACATAGAAAGTTTTTATAAATTGACCCTTGCGAGCTTCAGGGACATCTGCAGTAAAGCGGAGGGCCCACTTTATGGTGACAATTTGACCCCTGGGGAACCTAAAGCGCTGGGTTTATTACAGAAGAACCAAGAAATTATAATTAAACCTGCGGATAACGGTGGTGGGGTGGTAATTCTAAATATAAAAGATTATGTTACTGAGTGTCATAGACAATTAGAGAACGAGCAATTTCAGCAGAAATTGGATACCAACCCCACCACCCTTTTCCAAAGGCAATACGAGATCTGCTTGATTCCGCTCTCATGGACGGGACTATTTCCTGAGAAACATATAATTTTTTAATTTGTACACACCCTATCACTGCCACGTTTTATTATTTACCGAAAATCCACAAATCACTCACTAATCCACCTGGTCGACCTATTATTTCGGGGGTGGGGTCTTTAACTAATAATTTGTCATTTTTTGTAGATCATCATTTACCGGGGCACGTGGAGAGTCTAAGGTCATATATAAAGGATACGCAACATTTTCTGAACTCAATTAACAAAATACAATGGAAAAAACATTACTATCTACTCACCTGTGATGTTGAATCTCTGTATTCAAATATCCCGCATGACAAAGGGGTGTCAGCGATTGAGCATTATTTGAGACAAAGTGACATGTCAGACTCTCTTTGGGCCTTTTTGTTGGATTCTATCACATTTATTTTGACACACAATTATTTTGTTTTTGATTCGCACTTTTATTTACAGACACGGGGTGCGGCCATGGGCGCCAGGTTCGCGCCGAGTTTCGCGAATCTATATATGGGCGTCTTTGAGGATGCCCATATGTGGGGACGCGGGCTCGGCGCGGACCTGGTATACTATGGTCGCTACATAGATGATTTATTTATTATTTGGGGTGGGGATTTACAATCACTTGTTAATTTTACCACTGCATTGAATATTAATGAATTTGGATTAAGGTTTACACACAAATATAGTAGCACTTCTATTAATTTTTTGGATATAGACCTGTCCATTGAGGGAGATAAATTGGTTACCAAAACTTTTATTAAACCCGTGGATCAGAACCGTTATTTAGACTATGAAAGCGCACATAAGCGCGTTTGGAAGGAAAATATCCCCAGGCGTCAATTTGTCAGGTTGCAAAGGAATTGTACGGAATTGTCCACTTTCCATGTACAAGCAAAAACATTGATGGATTCATTTTTAGAGCAGGGCTATCCATGTGACCTGTTAGAAAAAGCCATGACTGATGTGGTTAAGTTGGATAGAGAAATATTATTGAAGCCTAGAACTACTGAGGTAAAAAATAAAGAGGATAGTCATAATAAGAAAAAAAGTGGGCTTTTTTCGACTAAATACAACTGTTGTGCGCAACAAATTGGTCATATTATTAAAAAGAACACGTCCATGCTACTCTTGGATGAGCTATTAAAAGCAGACATAGATCCTAGAGGTACGGTAATCTTTAGAAGGGCCGAGAATCTGAAATCAAAATTGGTTGTTAGCCATTTTGAGGGTAAAAATGCATTTAAGACTGATAAGACATGGTTGCCACAAAAACCTATTGGTTTTCATAGATGTGGAAAAATAGATTGTTTATCGTGTAGTTATCTTCCTCGTAAAAGTATAGAGTTTCAGTCATTTGTTACAAAAGAAAAGTTTCAAATAAAAGAATACATTAACTGTCTGTCCACATACGTTATTTATTTATTAACATGTGTATGTGGCAGACAATATGTAGGTCGCACTACACGAACACTGCATGTACGTTTCATGGAGCATAGGCGTAATATAAGGAAAAATGCTCAACACCCAGTATCGAACCATATAACTCGGTGTTGTAAAGGAAATTTTGAAGGTATTACTATGATGGCTATAGAACAAATCAAGCAGACCAAACGGGGGGGGGGGGGGGGGGGGAAATAGATATGGGTTATTATGTAGGCGTGAAGCGTACTGGATCTTTCAGCTAGACACGATGTTGCCAAACGGATTAAATGACACCGTGGAATTAAATGGGGTTTAGGAGTGAGTGGGACCATGGGATGGTGTGATCATATAGTATTTCGAATTGTCGCTTTTGTGTGCCACCGTGAAACGGGGCCAGGATTGCGGGGTGTGTGCTTAACTGTACTTATTGAATATTCATTATAGGCTTATTCAGATATGAATTTGTTAGATGTAGGTTAGAGATTAAGAGATTTAGATCTACTTAATCAAATAAGAGAAGAGAAATAGGGGGAACTAAATTATCTATGTATACTAATTGATGGGTAATGAATATTAAAGGGATTGAATATATGTGTCTGTATTTTAAAAAAAATATACATATATATATTCTCCCCTCTTTAGGAGGTAGGACCAACACCAAGATGGAAATTTCGGGATGCAAGAAGGAAAAAAGTTTTATATCTGTGTGTGTGACAATAATAGGGGTAATTTTATGCTTAGGCACACGCAAAATCATGAGTCTAAAATATGTTTTTAAGGTTTTATGGTTAATTATGTGCACGCATAGAAGTTATTATTATATAGGTGACTCCGTAAATTGAAAATTATAAATACTGAAATTCCTTAATAATATTATAAGAAGAATCTGGAGCGTGAGTCACTTCTGACATTGATAATGAGGCTTGGTTTAAACAGGCGCCAAAGGTACTGACTTTCCGCCTGAAATGTGAAATGAGGATGAGGCTTGGAGCGCGGCGCACGATGCGTGTGCGGGGAAGATAGGAGAACGGAAATACGAACCCGGCATATAAGCTGGGCAACCATGGAGAGGCTCCATACACACTGAGGAAGCCGCCGACGACATATCGAGGCGGTGAAACGCGTATGTGGATAAGTGAGTTTATAGCCGGCCGGCTAAGTTATTCATCAAGTGACTGTCAGACACAATCTGCATGTTGTCTCTTTAACCAACTAATTAACTCGGTACCCGGACATCCGGACCCCAGTGCTAAGGGGGAATAGGGAGTGCGCTCCCAGACCTGAGTATTATTGCATTTCATTCAGAGACAGCCTTGATACCCTAGTGCTAAAGGGAAGGACATTTACAAGCTTGCCATAACCGCACTAATAATACCGCTTTGCTGACCTACGGCTCATGGGACAGTTGATAATTAATGACTGAGGGGTATTACAAGAAAAACTTCATTATTCCTTTGCTGCTACAGAAAGAAATAATACGGACATCAGACTAAATACTATACACTGCAGGGACGCCTGCAAGGTTATAGGAGTCACCTATGGGAAGTTTTTACAGTCAGTGAAACGACTATATGTGCACTGAGTTCTTAATGTATGTTTTTAAGAGATTTCTGCATAACAATTAGGCGCTATAGAGGCATTGAAGGTTCATATTTATGATCTGTGCAGTATATGAAATCTGGCCGGTGATTGTATGAACATATACATATATATATTTCTTTTATTGTGGGAGTGAATAAAATCTTTAATTGAATGTTAAGCGCAGTTCCAGTTTCTGTTTTTTTCTTGTTGTATTAAAGTGGTGGCAGAGGAACCAAGCCCCAGGAACGTGCGGCTAACATTCGATTTAAACACTAGCGCCCAATTCTGTGTTTTTATTCAGGAGCAGATGCTCCATTTTTGCTCCTTTGTTTGCTATGCTCCTAACTCTGCATAAAACCCTGTACAGGTTGAGTCTCCCATATGCAGAATGTATGGGACCAGGAGTATTCCGTCTATAGGATTTTCCTGGTATTCAGAATACCTGAATACCAAGGGGTCCAGCAATGTAGGCAGGGATGCAGGGGTGTCCAGCATCCTCAGCAGGGGACCAAAAGTGTCCACAGTGGGGTTGCGGAGGGTCCACAGCGTCCTCTGGGGGAGGGGGGTGGTCCGCAGCAGGGGGGGGGGGGGGGAAGTCCAGCATTCTCAGTGGGATCCGGCAGTGTCTGCAGTAGGGGTGCAGAGGGGAGGAGGGGGTGGGGGGGAGGGGTATTGCGCTGTCGATCCCCAGTGACAAAATGGTTGCAACTGTATTTGTAACTTTGCACTTTACAGAGTGAATAGAACTAGGATGACAGTGAGCAGTTTGTTCTGCTGTGTGGTGTTGGTGGAGTAGGACCAAGGCAGTAGAGAGCAGTGCCGGGCCCAGGTAATGTAGGGGTGTGGCTTAATCATACAGGTTTGGTCACCCCCCCTACAGAAGAAGTGAAAAAAGATTGATTCATTAACACGCAACACAGAGCCACTTCTCCAGTCTTTTCACTGCTTCATGAATAGACCCCTAAGTACCTGCCGCCCCCCTCTCAGTGCCACAGGGTGGGACTTAGGGGTCTATTTACTAAGCCTTGGACGGACATAAAGTGGTTGGAGATAAAGTACCAGCCAATCAACTATTAACTGTCATTTCTCTGATAGTGGATGCTGGGTACTCCGTAAGGACCATGGGGGAATAGACGGGCTCCGCAGGAGACTGGGCACTCTAAAAGAAAGATTAGGTACTATCTGGTGTGCACTGGCTCCTCCCTCTATGCCTCTCCTCCAGACCTCAGTTAGAATCTGTGCCCGGCTCGAGCTGGTTGCACACTAGGGGCTCTCCTGAGCTCCTAGTAAAGAAAGTATTTATTAGGTTTTTTATTTTCAGTGAGATCTGCTGGCAACAGACTCACTGCTACGAGGGACCTAGGGGAGAGAAGTGAACCTACCTGCTTGCAGCTAGCTTGGGCTTCTAGGCTACTGGACACCATTAGCTCCAGAGGTATCGAACACAGGCCCAGCCTCGGTCGTCCGGTCCCGGAGCCGCGCCGCCGTCCCCCTTGCAGAGCCAGAAGACGGAAGATTCCGAGGATAAAATCGGCGGCTGAAGACTCCGGTCTTCATTAAGGTAGCGCACAGCACTGCAGCTGTGCGCCATTGCTCCCCATGCACACCACATACTCCGGTCACTGATGGGTGCAGGGCGCTGGGGGGGGGCGCCCTGGGCTGCAATTAGAGTACCTTAACATGGCAAAAAAACACATAATATAGTCTAATAAACTATATATGTGTAAAAATCCCCTGCCATAATATTAATAAAAGAGCGGGATAAGCCCGCTGAGAAGGGGGCGGGGCTATCTCCCTCAGCACACTGGCGCTATTTTCTCTTCACAGTTCCGCTGGAAGACAGCTCCCCAGGCTCTCCCCTGCAGTTTCCAGGCTCAAAGGGTTAAAAAGAGAGGGGGGGGCACTAAATTTAGGCGAAAACTATACATGTTAAGCAGCTATAGGGAAAAATCACTTTCTGTAATAGTGTAAATCCCTAATTATATAGCGCTGTGGTGTGTGCTGGCATACTCTCTCTCTCTGTCTCCACAAAGGACTTTGTGGGGTCCTGTCCTCAGTCAGAGCATTCCCTGTGTGTGTGCGGTGTGTCGGTACGGCTGTGTCGACATGTTTGATGAGGAGGCTTATGTGGAGGCGGAGCAGGTGCCGATAAATGTGATGTCACCCCCTGCGGGGTCGACACCAGAGTGGATGGATATGTGGACGGTATTAACCGACAGTGTCAACTCCTTACATAAAGGATGGATGACGTAACAGCCGTGGGACAGCCGGCTTCTCAGTCCGTGCCTGCCCAGGCGTCTCAAAGACCATCAGGGGCTCACAAACGCCCGCTACCTCAGATGGCAGATACAGATGTCGACACGGAGTCTGACTCCAGTGTCGACGAGGGTGAGACATATACACAATCCACAAGGGGCATCCGTTGCATGATTACGGCAATGAAAAATATGTTACACATTTCTGACATTAACCCAGGTACCACTAAAAAGGGTATTATGTTTGGGGAGAAAAAGCAGCCAGTGTTTTTTCCCCCATCAGATGAGTTGAATGAAGTGTGTGAAGAAGCGTGGGGTTCCCCCGATAAGAAACTGGTAATTTCTAAAAAGTTACTGATGGCGTACCCTTTCCCGCCAGAGGATAGGTCACGTTGGGAGATATCTCCTAGGGTGGATAAGGCGCTCACACGCTTGTCAAAAAAGGTGGCACTGCCGTCTCAGGATACGGCCGCCTTGAAGGAGCCTGTTGATAGAAAGCAGGAGGCTATCCTGAAGTCTGTATATACACACTCAGGTACTATACTGAGACCTGCAATTGCTTCAGCATGGATGTGTAGTGCTGCTGCAGCGTGGTCTGATACCCTGTCAGATAATATTGATACCCTCAACAGGGATACTATTTTGCTAACCATAGAGCATATTAAAGACGTCGTCTTATATATGAGGGATGCACAGAGGGATATTTGCCGGCTGGCATCTAGAATTAATGCAATGTCCATTTCTGCCAGGAGGGTATTATGGACCCGGCAGTGGACAGGTGATGCTGATTCTAAAAGGCACATGGAGGTTTTGCCTTATAAGGGTGAGGATTTGTTTGGGGATGGTCTCTCGGACCTCGTATCCACAGCATCAGCTGGGAAATCGACATTTTTACCTCAGGCTCCCTCACAACCTAAGAAAGCACCGTACTATCAGGTACAGTCCTTTCGGCCTCAGAAAAGCAAGCGGATCAAAGGTGCTTCCTTTCTGCCCAGAGGCAGGGGGAGAGGGAAAAAAGCTGCACCAGACAGCCAGTTCCCAGGAACAAAAATCCTCCCCTGCTTCTACTAAGTCCACCGCATGACGCTGGGGCTCCACAGACGGAGCCAGGTGCGGTGGGGGCGCGTCTCCGGAACTTCAGCGACCAGTGGGTTCGCTCACAGGTGGATCTCTGGGTTCTACAAGTGGTATCTCAGGGATACAAGCTGGAATTCGAGGCGTCTCCCCCTCGCCGTTACCTCAAATCAGCCTTGCCAGCTACCCCCCAGGACAGGGAGGTAGTACTGGCGGCAATTCACAAGCTGTACCTCCAGCAGGTGATAATCAAAGTTCCCCTCCTTCAACAGGGACGGGGTTACTATTCCACAATGTTTGTGGTACCGAAACCAGACGGTTCGGTGAGACCCATTCTAAAATTGAAATCCTTGAACACTTATATAAGGAAGTTCAAGTTCAAAATGGAATCGCTCAGGGCGGTTATTGCAATCCTGGAAGAAGGGGATTACATGGTATCACTGGACATCATGGATGCTTACCTATATGTCCCCATTTACCCACCTCACCAGGAGTACCTCAAGGTTGTGGTACAGAACTGCCATTACCAATTCCAGACGTTGCCGTTCGGTCTGTCCACGGCACCGAGGGTGTGTTCCAAGGTAATGGCCAAAATGATGATACTCCTTCGATAGAAGGGAGTTATAATTATCCCGTACTTGGACGATCTCCTTATAAAGGCGAGGTCCAAGGAGCAGTCATTGATCGGAGTAGCACTATCTCAGGAAGTGCTACAACAGCACGGCTGGATTCTGAATATCCCAAAGTCGCAGCTGGTTCATACGACGCATCTGCTGATATTGGGCATGTTTCTGGACACAGAACAGTAGAAGGTGTTTCTCCCAGGGGAGAAGGCCAAGGAGTTGTCATCTCTGGTCAGAGACCTCCTGCAACCAAAACAGGTGTCGGTGCATCATTGCACGCGAATCCTGGAAAAGATGGTAGCTTCTTTCGAAGCAATTCCCTTCGGCAGGTTCCATGCAAGGGATTTTCAGTGGGACCTGTTAGACAAGTGAGGATCGCATCTTCAGATGCATCGGCTGATCACCCTGTCCCCGAGGGCCAGGGTGTCCCTGCTGTGGTGGCTGCAGAGTGCTCATTTTCTCGAGGGCCGCAGATTCGGCATTCAGGACTGGGTCCTGGTGACCACGGATGCAAGCCTCCGAGGTTGGGGAGCAGTCACTCAGGGAAGAAACTTCCAAGGACAATGGTCGAGTCAGGAGACTTCCCTACACATAAATATTCTGGACCTAAGGGCCATTTACAATGCCGTAAGGCAAGCAGAACCCCTGCTTCAAAACCAGCCGGTGCTGACTCAGTCACACAACATCACGGCTGTCGCCCATGTAAACCGACAAGGCGACACAAGAAGCAGGATGGCGTTGGCAGAAGCCACAAGGATTCTCCGATGGGCGGAGTATCACGTGCTAACACTGTCAGCAGTGTTCATTCCGGGTGTGGAAAACTAGGAAGCAGACTTCCTCAGCAGGCACGACCTCCACCCGGGAGAGTGGGGACTTCATCCGGAAGTCTTCACGCAGATTGTGAACCGTTGGGAACGGCCACGGGTGGACATGATGGCGTCCCGCCTCAACAAAAAGCTAAAAAAGTATTGCGCCATGTCAAGAGACCCTCAGGCGATAGCTGTGGACGCACTAGTGACACCGTGGGTGTACCAGTCGGTTTATGTGTTCCCTCCTCTTCCTCTCATACCCAAGGTACTGAGGATAGTAAGTAATAGAGGAGTAAGAACTATACTAGTAGTTCCGGATTGGCCAAGAAGAACTTGGTACTCAGAACTACAATTAATGAGGACCCATGGCCTCTGTCTCTCAGACAGGACCTGTTACTGCAGGGGCCCTGTCTGTTCCAAGACTTACCGCGGCTGCGTTTGAAGGCTTGGCGGTTGAACGCAGGATCCTAACGGAAAAGGGCGTTCCAGATGAAGTGATTCCTACGCTGTTAAAGGCTAGGAGAGACGCTGCCTGAAGTTCAGACGTTGTTAAGGGAGTGCTGTATATTCAGCCCCTTTTTGTGCCTCCAGTGGCACCTTGGGATTTCAACGTAGTGTTGGATTTCCTAAAATCACATTGTTTTGAGCCACTTCAGAACGTGGAGTTGAAGTATCTCACGTGGAAAGTGGTCATATATATATATATTTGGCCTTGGCTTCGGCTAGGCGTGTGTCAGAATTGGCGGCTTTGTCGTGTGAAAGCCCTTATCTGATCTTCCATAGGGACAGGGCAGAATTGAGGATTCGTCCCCAATTTCTCCCTAAGGTGGTATCAGCATTTCATTGAACCAACCTATTGTGGTGCCTGCGGCTACTCGGGACTTGGAGGCCTCCAAGTTGCTGGATGTAGTCCGGGCCCTGAAAATCTATGTTTCCAGGACGGCTAGAGTCAGAAATACTGACTCGATGTTTATCCTGCATGCACCCGACAAGCTGGGTGCTCCTGCTTCTAAGCAGACTATTGCTCGCTGGATCTGTAGCACGATTCACCTTGCACATTCTGCGGCTGGACTGAAGCATCCTAAATCAGTAAAAGCCCATTCCACGAGGCAGGGGGCTCTTCTTGGGCGGCTGCCCAAGGGGTCTCGGCATTACAACTTTGCCGAGCTGCTACCTGGTCGGGGTCAAACACGTTTGCAAAATTCTACAAGTTTGATACCCTGGCTGAGGAGGACCTTGAGTTTGCTCATTCAGTGCTGCAGAGTCATAGTAACATAGTAACATAGTATCTGAGGTTTAAAAAAGACAATTGTCCATCGAGTTCAACCTATTTGTGGTGTCCTATGCATGATGATTTGACTAAAATTTCTGACTGATGCTGCTGTCATCCATTGCATTTTATCCCTATTTATAGTAACTATAATGCATGACTATGCACCATACCCCTGGATATCCTTATCCAATAGGAATTTATCTAACCCATTCTTAAAGGTGTTGACAGATTCCGCCATTACAACTCCCTCGGGCAGGGAATTCCAAACACGTATTGTCCTTACCGTGAAAAAGCCTTTACGCCGTATTGTGCGGAATCTCCTCTCCTCTAACCTGAGCGAGTGTCCACGAGTCCTCTGTGTTGATCTAACCAAAAACAGGTCCCGCGCAAGCCCTGTGTATTGTCCCCTTATATATTTGTAGATGTTGATCATATCCCCTCTTAGTCTCCGCTTTTCCAATGTAAACATGCCTAGTCTTTCAAGCCTTTCCTTGAATTCCATCGTCTCCATGCCCTTAATTAGTTTGGTCGCCCTCCTCTGTACCTTTTCAAGCTCCAGGATATCCTTTTTGTAGTCATCCGCACTCTCCCGCCCGTTTGGGAGCTTTGGTATAATCCCCATGGTCCTTACGGAGTACCCAGCACCCACTAGGACGTCAGAGAAAATAAGAATTTACTCACCGGTAATTCTATTTCTCGTAGTCCGTAGTGGATGCTGGGAGCCCGTCCCAAGTGCGGATTGTCTGCAATACTTGTATATAGTTATTGCTTAACTAAAGGGTTATTGTTATGAGCCATCTGTTCAGTGAGGCTCATTTGTTGTTCATACTGTTAACTGGGTATAGTTATCACAAGTTGTACGGTGTGATTGGTGTGGCTGGTATGAGTCTTACCCGGGATTCCAAATCCTTTCCTTGTAGTGTCAGCTCTTCCGGGCACAGTTTCCCTAACTGAGGTCTGGAGGAGGGGCATAGAGGGAGGAGCCAGTGCACACCAGATAGTACCTAATCTTTCTTTTAGAGTGCCCAGTCTCCTGCGGAGCCCGTCTATTCCCCCATGGTCCTTACGGAGTACCCAGCATCCACTACGGACTACGAGAAATAGAATTACCGGTGAGTAAATTCTTATTTTTTCAAACCCATGCCTGTGACATGGCAGATAGGAGCTGATTGGCTGGGACATTGGGGGCAAGTCAGACCTGATCGCTAGGCTGCGTTTTCGTACAACAGGTGATCAGGGCACATGCATATACACTGTAATGCGCAGGCGCGTCACATGGGTACAAAGCGGATCGCCGCTCAGCGATGGGTTTGTGCGAAGGATCCATTTGCACGGGCGTTCGCAAGGAGATTGACAGGAAGAAGGCTTTTGTGGGTGTCAACTGACCATTTTCTGGGAGTGGTTGGAAAAACGCAGGCATGTCCAAGCGTTTACAGGGAGGGTTCCTGATGTCAATTTCGGTCCTGGACAGGCTGATGTGATCGTAGCGGCTGAGTAAGTCCTGGACTGCGCAGAGACTGCACAAAATCTGTTTGTACAGCTCTGCTACACATGTGTTCGCACCCTTGCACAGCTAAAATACATTCCCCTGTGGGCGGCGACTATCTGACCGCAGCAGTGCAAAAATCACTTGCTGGCGAACAAGCCTAAATTACCCACATTATCATGTCGATTTTATCTCCATCCAAGGCTTAGTAAATAGACCCCTTAGACACTTAAAGCCAAATTCAATAAGGAAGCAGAAGTAACAGTTTTGAAATTTGCCTAATTAGGTAAATTTTGAATTATCACTTTGAAATGTGTTCTCATATTTTTTATTTTTTTATTATAGGGTCAATTCATGAAGCAGTGAAAAGAGTGGAGAAGTAAGCCTGTGGAAAAGTTGCCCATGGCAACCAATCAGCTGCTCCGTAAGATTGTATATTATGCAAATTATAAATGTTACTTCAATGCTGATTGGTTGCCATGGGCAGGGGCGGATTGGGAACAAAAAGCGGCCCTGCAAAAATTTGTACTAGTGGCCCCACATGGGCAGCACAAGAGGTGTAAGGTCTAGCCATGGGCCATGGCAGCAGCACCCTCCCCCCAAGACTTTCCAGATAGTGGGCATGTCCAGCATCAAGGGGGAAGTTAAAAAGAAATAAAATTACATATTATGAGCACATTATATGATACACCTTCAGAATTTAGGAAACTATATCATTCTTTAGAAAGTTATATTTTCTTGCTTATTACACCAACCGCATCCCAATCACTATTCACTCAATCTTATATGTCAGCCAAGCAGGCAGACAGAGCATACACTAGATCATCTGCAATCACAGGCTAAGTGGCAAAGTCATTTTCATATATGCAAATTATTTTGCATCTTATTCATTATGTCTATAAAAAGGACCACATGCCCTCAAACAAAACAGGCCCCGCTGGTGCGTCGGCCCACCGGGAATCTTCCCTGTGAACCCTATGGCCAATCCGCCTTTGGCCATGGGCAACTTCTCCACTGGATCACTTCTACACACTTTTCACTGCTTCATGAATAGACCCCTGTGTGTCATGAGTTATTAGAGCCATGAGGGGAATTAAACCCATGACCTCAGCGCTGTGAGGCAGTAATGCGAACCATTACACCAGGGATGGGGAACCTTCGGCCCTCCAGCTGTTGTTGAACTACACATACTACCATGCCCTGCTACAGTTTTGCTATTTGGCCGTGCTAAAACGGTTGCAAGGCATGCTGGGATGTGTAGTTCAATAACAGCTAGAGGGCCGAAGGTTCCCCATCCCTGCATTACACCATCCATACTGCACCTGAAAAGCTGTGTGTAGACCTTGTATCGAGCACCTAAACTCTGCACCACTAAGCACTCTACCGCACAAATTGCACCAGAGTGTCACAAGACACATAAATACAATTTATGTAGCACTATTGAGGAAACACATCACAATGTACTTTTATCAGTTTGTCAAATGGGAAAGATCCTGACCTTTGCTGCACAGATCCAGCCTTGGTTCACTGAAGTCATCAATCATGTATGATGTGTTTACTCCAGATGTTTAGAATTATGATTAGACAGCTGAAGAAAAAAAAAACATTAAAGGCCATTTAGTTATTGACAGTTTTCCTGCCTAGTGTTTGCTAAAGGAAAATTCCACCCATAAAAATATGTCAGTTCTGATTAACTTTAAAATGTCTGTATTTTCTGCAATCTTGCTATGTAGATTGATCCACTGATCTAATATCAGAAAAATAAGACCGAAAAGATCTTGATTTTTTTCATGGATGAACTGCTATAGAGGTGCATTATTTTGATCCATGCTAGTTACTGTATATATGCGTTAAAACTAGTATTGTTTTCTATAATCTGAATACCATCTTCACAAATGGAGAGATATTAAAGAAATGTAACAAAATGCTTCCTGCTCCAATGAGGTATCTCATTAATTCCAAATAAAATAAATAAATGGAAGGTTATGAAATTATGCTCTGTTACTCTAATATTAATATTTTCTATGTTTATCCTGGATGGCACTACAGACACATAGGGGGGTATCCATTTACCTGCAGTCAATGACAGGGGGGGGGTATCCTATTAGCCCTGATGCAGCGCGCTCCTCCACCCGATGCCGGCCCTTATCGCAGTTCAATAGCTTGGGGTGACTCAGGCACCCGAATCCCCGATCCCATGTTTTTTTGCGTGATCAGAGGTCGGTTTCTGGCCAATGAGAATGGCCTGTAATAGGATACAACGATAATGACCATCGGTCATTAATAGCAATATCCAAACGTCTTCACCAACCGAAAACGGATCAGGGCTAATAGGATACCCCCCTTAGTTGCACCTTAAGTTAATAATAATGAAAATAATAATACTACCCAGCAGCATGACTGGTGTAGTGTGAGCAGAGCCGAAACTAGACATTTTGGTGCCCTGTGCCAGAAAGAGAATCGGTGCCCCCCCTCCCCCATCGCCAATATGTAAAATAGGACTACTGTGCGCCAAATAAATATGAGGATGTGGCTTCATGGGGAAGGGATACATCCAGAGAATAGTACCACATCACATTACACTGCACAGTAGTGTCCATTATTCAAATCACACCACACAGTAATGCCACTTACACACATTACACAACAGAGAGCCCCTTACACACATTATTCCAGGTAGAGCCCCTTACACATATTATGCCAGGTAGAGTCTCTTACACACATTAGGCCATGGTAGAGCCCCTTATACATGTTACACCAGGTAGAGATATGTTATGCCAGGTAGATCCCCTTATACATGTTACGCCAGTTAGATACACGTTATACCAGGTACAGACTTGTTATGCCAGGTAGATCCCCTTATAGATGTTATGCCAGGTAGAGCCCCTTATACATGTTATGCCAGGTAGATCTCCTTATACACATTACACCAGGTAGATCTCCTTATACACATTACACCAGGTAGATACCCTTACACAAGTTACGCCTGGTAGATCCCCTTACACACATTATGCCAGGTAGATCCCCTTATACACATTATGCCATGTAAATGCCCATATACACATTATGCCAGGTAGATCCTCTTACACACGTTATGCCAGGTAGAGCCCCTTACACACATTACGCCAGGTAGAGCACTTTAAACACATTACACCAGGTGGACTCCCTTATACTGTACACCTTAAGTCTGTTAGAGCATCTTACATCCCCCCACCCTTAGGATGTAGTGTAGTGTACTGTACTATAGTTTAGTGTACTGTAGTGTAGTATAGTGTAATATAATGTAGTGTTTAGGCACTTACATGATTTCTCCATTCTAGCTGCACTACTGCCGAGTCCTGACCCAGAACTCACTCCCTCTGTACACTGCACTGCAGGCCAAGAGAGGAGGCAGGCCGTGGGAGCGCAGCACATGGGGGATTTACTCACTGGCCAGTGCTGCCACTGACTATATGCAGTGACCAGTGGCAGAGGCTCCCGCTGGTCGGAGCTTGAGGCTGCAGGCGCCAGAAAGAGGGGAGCGGGAGGAGCGGCTGCCAGCGGGGGAATATGCAGCCACTCGGGGTGTATGTGTATGTAGAAGGTGCACCCACAGGGCAAATGTGCTGTGGGCAAACCACCTTCTGTATACACCTAGTTACAGCCCTGAGTGTGAGGGTATCAGTCATCTGTAGTACATTATTTCACATAGACAGCTAATTTCCTGATCATATACAATACTACCATTACTGAGAATGCTTTTTATGCTGGCCTGAACATTAATCCTGAATTATTAATACACTAAGATGTAATGTCTATACTTTAGATGATTTCCATTTTGTATCAGAAATAAAGCATACAGATTCTGAATACATATATTAACACAGAAGGGTTCTGCTGTTGCTGTTCACCAAAGCAGTTCTGCCAAGTGTCAGAGATGTGTTCTGCGCTAGGCCTTGGACTCTTCTCTGCTTACTTCCTGCTCTCTGTGCCATGCGTCTCTGACTTACTAAGAGGAAACTGAAGATTAGTCAATGTATTCTAGCCAATTGAACAAGTATTGGATGATACAAGTAAGTTATTTAAGGTGAAGTCTTTTCTTAACCCAAAATCTTATACACAGTTAAATACTTTGGCTGTGCAGTATTGATTTTATTATGATTCAGGGAAACAATTGCATTTACAGGTAGATGTATTGGAAAATGTACACAGCATGGAGTTACTTCAAGAAACAAAGTAGTTATCTAAGAAAGGAAATTGTAGACATAATAACTTATTTCACATGTCAGTCTTACTATTTTCTAAAGATAATATATAATAATTATAACAAAGCATATAATAATAATCATAAATAATCATCTCTAAACATGGGAAAACACAAAAACAAAAATCGGATCTACTCTGTTGTTGTAACAATTCACTGTAATTATATCTGCTCTTTAAGCACCCAAGATGTTCGGGTGTTCTGTTACGTTATCATTGTACTTATTTCATGATCCATCCAATAAAATGTGTTTAAAAAAAAAAAAAAAAAATTATTATTATTATTATTTAGCATAATTTACAGATTTTCTTTGCTTAATGTTTGATAAATAAATAGACTATAATCTGCAGAGCAAACAGAAGAATGGAAGCATATGGATTTGTAGCTGTAGTTGTCTTTGCCTATTACTTTTGTTTATGCTATAGGAAATATAGATAGGGTAGACTGGAGAGCACGACTAGTAGCAGTATCTCTAAGGGGTTGTAAATAAGGTATTGCACACATTTCCGCAAGTAACTTGTTGTATATCGTGGGCCAGTGGTTCCCGAAAGTTTTTGAGTCATGGTGCCCTAGGCCAAGAGTTTCGTATTGAAAATTTCATAAAAAGGTATTAAATGAAGTAAATTGTGTTTATATGTCTTCCTTAAGTTCAGTTATGTGGTGAGAGACAGGATTCACTTGTGTTTGTTAACTTATTTTACGATTGGAAGCAGTGCTTAAAGTGGTTCTAGAGAGGTGGTGAAACTCCCCCCCCCCTCCCCCCGGTACCCATGTAGTAAAGGAATTGCATGCACCGTAGGCATGTGGTCTCAAAAAGAAAGGGGCGTGGTCATGCAATAGTATTCCCAATAAAAATTCTGCCAAACAGTAGCACAATCTTATTCACATTACACCACATAGTAGTGTCCCTTATTCATGTTATAACGCACATTAGTGCCCCTTATACACAAAGCCCACAGTAGTAGCACCCCTAATACACATAATGCCCACAGTAGTAGCACCCCTAATACACATAATGCCCACAGCAGTAGTGCCCCTTATACAATGCCCACAGTAGTAGTGTCCCTTATGCAATGTCCACTGTAGTGGTAGTGCCCACAGTGGTAGTGCCCCTTATGTAGAGCCCATAGTAGTAGTAGTGCCCTTTATGCAATGCCCCCAGTAGTAGTGCCCCTTATGTCCCCAGGAGTGATGCCCCTTATGAAGTGCCCCCTATACAATGCCCTCTTTAGTAGTGCCCCAGTAGTAATGCCCTTAGTGATAATGCCCCTGTGTAGTATTGTCCCCAGTAGTAATGCCGCCTGTAGTAATGCCCCCAGTCATTTAGTCTCCTGCAGTTTAGCCCCAGTGGTAATGCCCCCATTGGTAATGCCCCCTGTAGTTATGCCCCCAGTGGTAATGCCCCCCCCTGTAGTTTAGCCCCCAATGGTAATGCCACTGTAGTTATATCCCCTGTAGTCATAGCCCCTGTAGTTATGCCCCCAGTAGTTTAGCCCCACCCCCTGTAGTTTAGCCCCCCAGTGGTAATGCCCCCAGTAATTTAGCCCCACCCCCTGTAGTTTAGCCCCCAGTGGTTATGCCCCTAGTAGTTTAGCCCCCCGTAGTTTAGCCCACATGCAGTTTGCCCGCAGTCGTTAGCCCCTATGTAGTTTGCTCCCAGTAGTTAGCCCCTATGTAGTTCGCCCCAGTAGTAAGCCCCTATATAGTTTGCTCCAAGTAGTTAACCCCTATGTAGTTTGCCCCCAGTAGTTAGCCCCTATGTAGTTTGCCCCAGTAGTAAGCCCCTATATAGTTTGCTCCAAGTAGTTAACCCCTATGTAGTTTGCCCCCAGTAGTTAGCCCCTACGTAGTTTGTTCCCAGTAGTTAGCCCCTATGTAGTTTGCCCCCAGTAATTAGCCCCTGTGTAGTTTGCCCCCAATAGATAGCCCCTATGTAGTTTGCGCCCAGTCTTTAGTAGAGATGAGCGGGTTCGGTTTTACTCGGTTTTACTCGGTTCTCAAAACGGCATCTAATTGGCTCACGGATGTCACGTGTTTTGGATAGCCAATAAGATTCGGTTTTGAGAACCGAGTAAAACCGAGTAAAACCGAATCCGCTCATCTCTAGTCTTTAGCCCTTATGTAGTTTGCCCCTATGTAGTTAGCCCCTATGTAGTTTGTTCCCAGTAGTTAGCCCCTATGTAGTTTGCCCCCAGTAGTTAGCCCCTATGTAGTTTGCCCCCAGTAGTTAGCCCATATGTAGTTTGCCCCCAGTAGTTAGCCCATATGTAGTTTACCCGCAGTAGCTAGCCCCTATGTAGTTTGCACGCAGTAGTTAGCCCCTATGTAGTTTCCCCCCAGTAGTTAGTCCCTATGTAGTTTGCCCCCAGTAGTTAGCCCCTATGTAGTTTGCCCCTATGTAGTTTGCTCTGGGTAGTTTGCCCCCAGTAGTAGCCCCTATGTAGTTTGCCCCTATGTAGTTTGGTCTGGGTAGTTTGCCCCCAGTAGTTAGCCCCTGCGTTCCGTCTCCAAATGGAACTGTTGGAACACAGTTCCACCCCGTTCCGGCTCACTTTAACCTCTGATTGGAAGCCACCAGCTCTGGTATTACCTATTACATTGACTGTAAATTATTTGAATTGGTCCTGGGCTACCAACCCAGGGCACCACTGCAAGTACCTCTAGGCACCCCAGGGTTGCCACAGCACACAGTTTGAGAACCACTGTCGTAGGCTAATATATAAGCTAGCCTGACCATACGTTTACTGACCCAACTTTATTCTGCCTACATTTGTCTTCCAGTGTCCCTGATCTTGGCGTTTTGCCATTTACAAAATTGTACTGCCTGTTTTGCTACATATTATTATTATTATTATTATTAGTATGATAATGATGATAATCTTTTAGGTATCTACAGGGATAGATAGATAGATAGATAGATAGATAGATAGATAGATAGATAGATAGATAGATAAATTCCCCCGAAACATTGAATAAATCACAGCTTTGTTTCACTGAGGAAATGGTCCAGGAGTGCCACATTTGTTTTGGATGCATATGGAAGTGGTTTGCCACCCCTAAAGAAGAGCACCCTGGCAAGTATTAATTTTCTTTTGCTACCACTGTGATTGCCGAATGTCTGCTATGAATATACAAATATATATATATATATATATATATATATATATATATATATTCAGACACCTTTCCTTCTGTCAACGTTTCAATGTATTAGACACATTTTCGTCAGGACAATATATATACATAAAACACATACCTTTTTATACACCAAACACCACCATGTGTACTGCGGACGTGGGGACGGGACCAAACACCCGCCCACGAGTCGCTTAATGCTGACATCATACGCAGATGACGCTTCAGACGTGATACTCCCATTACCATGACAACTAAAAAACAAAGCACAGGGCACTTCAGAATACCGGAGTTACCTCAGTCATATATCAAATCTTATTAAATAGATGTGTATATAAAATTACAACCTGTAATATATAAAGTGGACAAACTATTAGTAGATACGCAATAATATCTAGTAATTAATACTTAGGGCTTAGAACCGCTGTCTTAAAGCCGCATAAGAAATATTATCATTCAGACCTCTAGGTTTAATTACGTCAAGCCGATGGATCCACTCGGCCTCGCGTCTTAATAATCTTAAACCTCTATTCCCTCCTCGGATATCCTCAGGTACAGTATCAATCATCCTATACCGTAGAGTGTTGAGTTGATGTTTATGCTCAACAAAATGTCTGGCGACCGGCTGGTCGCTCTTGCCAGATAAAAGGGCTGCTCTGATAGCTGCCCTATGTTGGCCCATCCGGACCTTGAATTTACAGATCGTCTTGCCTATATAACATAGGCCACAAGGGCATATGATCTGGTAGACTACATATGGCGAATTACAATTAAAGTAGTGTCTGATTTTATATGCCTTGCCCGAATGTGGGTGGAAAAATGTATCACCTGTCAACATAAATTGACAGGTGACACAAGTACATCGAAAACATCCTACTCTAGTGTTATCCAAAAAGGTGGATGATGATGAACCTCTTGAAAAATTAGTGTTAGTTTTAACAAGGATGTCCTTAAGATTACGCCCTCTTTTGTAGCAGGGCATAAGGCTATGTTGGCCAATATTAAGTGCTTCATCGCTTTGGACTAAAGGCCAAAGTTTTTTGGTTGTCTTATTAACCATAGAAGAAAAAGTATGGTATTTATTGACCCAGGGGAATCTGTTAGCCATATTATCATTGTTAGTTTTTGAGCTGGCTAACAATTGATTCCTATCTAAGGACATTACCACTTTCTTTGTCTCCTGTAGTCTATCCTGTTTATAACCTCTTTCCCTAAATTTATTAATCAAGGTGTCAATTTCTCTCTCTGCTGTAGCTCTGTCGCTATTGATACGATAAATACGTATCATCTGTGAATATGGCAGGCCATTAATGAGGGGGCGAGGGTGACAGCTCTGGGCTTGCAGCAATGTATTCCTATCTGTAGCCTTAATGAACAGATTGGTATTTAATGTACCATCAGAGATTGTCACTTGCACATCTAGAAAATTAATAGACTGTTGGCTTGACACGTGGGTAAATTTAATTGGTTATATTCAGACAAAATGTTATTCAGATATTCTATGTCACCCTGCCACACGATAAACTCGTCATCGATAAATCTAGTATAAAGTAATATTCTAGAAGATAATGCTGTGTCAGAAAAAAATAAAGCATGTTCAATGGAAAACATAAAAAATATTGGCATATGCCGGGGCCATGGAACTGCCCATGGCACACCCTTTTACCTGTAAATAAAAATCGTTGTTATAAAGAAAGAAATTATTATACAATAATAATTCAAAAAGTGATGTAATCACTTCAATGACGTTACTATCAAAGGTACTTTTCCTAGTCAAAAAAGATCTAATAGCTGCTAGACCCATATCATGAGGGATTGAGGTATATAGGTTAATCACATCGATACACACTAACCAGCTGTTAGGGGGAATAGATGGTAACTCCGCTAGTTTGCTCAAAAAAGAAGTGGTGTCAAGCAGAAAAGTAGGTTCCTGCTTAATTAATGGTTGTAGGAGGGAGACCAAGAAAATGGCAACCGGTTGGAAAAGGGAGCCTCGGGCAGAGACTATAGGCCTACCTGGGGGAGGAGAGAGGCCCTTGTGTATTTTCGGTATCGTGTAAAATACCGGGGCAAGTGGGAATGGTGGATACAATAGCTCTTTTACCTCCTCCTTTATAAAACCCAAATCAACAGCATGCTGCAAAATGACATATAACTTTTCGCGACACTGCTTAGTAGGATCCCCAGATAACCTTTGATATACTTGTGTATCTGATAACTGCCTCATAATTTCTAAATGATAATCTGAGGCATCTTGAAGAACAATCGCTCATCCCTTATCTGCTGACCTTATTACTAAGGATTTATTGCGAGAAAGGGATTTCAAAGCTTGACGTTCCTTAATAGTTAAATTGGGGTGACTGCTAGGAGCAGATGCCATGCATTGGTGAACTTCAGAGTCCAAAGTGCATATAAAGGTTTTAATAGATGCGTTATTAGACATTGGGTCAAACATGGAGGGTGGTTGGAATTGCTTCAACTGCTGAGGAATAACGGGCGGGGTAGTTCCAATTTGATCTTTAAAAAATTCACTCAGCCTGAGCTTCCTAGAGAGTTCATATTTCTCTATGTTCCACTCTTATTGATTAAAATTTGAGGTGGGGACAAAAGAGAGGCCTTTACCAAGAAGACTATATTCCCCATCTGACAACTCAAAAGAGGATAAGTTGAAAATCAGTTCCTTTTGTAAAGGGGAGGTCGCCCCACTCTTCCTCTTCCTTTCGGTTTGGCGCCCCCGTCTCGTGTATCTGCGTTTGCGGTGGAAGGGCTCTTCCTGGGTCTTAAACCGCCGCGGGTGCCTAAAGGGTCCAAATTCCTCTGTGGTTGTTCCGTGTCACTGGTTGAGCTACCCATCTCTTGGGATGAATCAGTGTCAAACCTCGAGGTGTGGGATTTCGGATGTTGGCGTCTGTTACGATGAAAAAAAGGACGTTTATTGTCCTGCGCAGGGTTGCCGCTTAACCAGCGGTATACTGCATGTCTCTCATAATCGTTCTCTACCTTGGTTAATTTGTCTTTCTTAAAGGCCAAAAGTTCTTTTTTATATATGGCAATCTGCTGTAGAAGTCGCTCCATCCAACTCACGGAGGTGTCTGTCGTTAGTGTCGGTAAATGAACAGACTCAAATGAAGCAATTATGTCTTTAATTAAATTGAGTTCCTTGGTGGATTGCTCGATCACTAGGATCATAAGATCAAAAGAGCAATGATTTAATATAGCCACCCATCGCTTACAGAATGCAGGCATATAAAATCAGACACTACTTTAATTGTAATTCGACATATGTAGTCTACCAGATCATATGCCCTTGTGGCCTATGTTATATAGGCAAGACGATCTGTAAATTCAAGGTCCGGATGGGCCAACATAGGGCAGCTATCAGAGCAGCCCTTTTATCTGGCAAGAGCGACCAGCCGGTCGCCAGACATTTTGTGGAGCATAAACATCAACTCAACACTCTACGGTATAGGATGATTGATACTGTACCTGAGGATATCCGAGGAGGGAATAGAGGTTTAAGATTATTAAGACGCGAGGCCGAGTGGATCCATCGGCTTGACGTAATTAAACCTAGAGGTCTGAATGATAATATTTCTTATGCGGCTTTAAGACAGCGGTTCTAAGCCCTAAGTATTAATTACTAGATATTATTGCGTATCTACTAATAGTTTGACCACTTTATATATTATAGGTTGTAATTTTATATACACATCTATTTAATAAGATTTGATATATGACTGAGGTCACTCCGGTATTCTGAAGTGCCCTGTGCTTTGTTTTTTAGTTGTCATGGTAATGGGAGTATCACGTCTGAAGCGTCATCTGCGTATGACGTCAGCATTAAGCGACTCGTGGGCGGGTGTTTGGTCCCGTCCCCACGTCCGCAGTACACATGGTGGTGTTTGGTGTATAAAAAGGTATGTGTTTTATGTATATATATTGTCCTGACGAAAATGTGTCTAATACATTAAACGTTGACAGAAGGAAAGGTGTCCGTGTTCTTTTATTTATTGTGAAGCCGAGTGCCGCGCCGCTGAGTTCCTGTTCTTTTCCTCTTGCGAGGGCACCGGCGATGTTGTATGCCAGTAACCATGGAGTGCCGGACCTCCGAGTAGATATATATATATTCACCTATAATGTGCACTAATAAACAAAATTAAATGGACATAATGAGGTGTGTAATACTGTAAACGTTTTTTTTATTTTATTTTTTTATTTATGTTTATGACTGAGGCTGCTTTTCCCCAAAGATGATCTTTTGCCAGAAAAAAATAAATAATTTTTACAAAATGCTGATCCTGGGAAGCGGCAAAATGAATTGGAGTCTAATTGCCCCTTTTCTTTGAATTTGAACCGTTAGTATACATTTTTTAAGGTGATATGAGTGAAAATAATTCCTCCTATTGAATCTGCAATGAGATCACTGTAAAAATCAAAATTAGTCAGTTTATTTTTCCTTGATACACAGTTTTATTCTAAAAACATATTTAAATCGAGTCCATTGTGGATAGATGTTGTTTACACTTGCTGTCACCCTTAGAGAGGGCGCACTCTTTAACAGCTAGTTCAGCCCACTTGGATTCGTAATTTTCTCTTACGTCCTAGAGGATGCTGGGGACTCCAAAAGGACCATGGGGTATAGACGGATCCGCAGGAGCTTGGGCACACTATAAAGACTTAAACTGGGTGTGAACTGGCTCCTCCCTTTATGCCCCTCCTCCAGACCTCAGTTAGACTTTGTGCCCAGGAGAGAATGGACACACACTAGGGGAGCTCTACTGAGTTTCTCTAAAAGACTTTATGTTAGGTTTTTTTATTTTCAGGTAGACCTGCTGGCTACAGGCTCCCTGCAGCGTGGGAGTGAGGGGAGAGAAGCAGGACCTACTTCTTCTTAGTTTAAGGGCTCTGCTTTTCAGGCTACTGGACACCATTAACTCCAGAGGGTTCCATCACTTGGTGCGCCTAGCTGCTTGTTCCCAGAGCCGCGCCGTCAATCCCCTCACAGAAGCCAGAAGAAAGAAGCCGGGTGAGTATGTGAAGAACAGAAGACTTCAGTGACGGCAGAAGACTTCAGTAACAGAGGTACAGCGGTCGCGCTGCGCTCCATGCTCCCACACACCAACGGCACTCACAGGGTGCAGGGAGCTGGGGGTGGGGGAGCGCCCTGGGCAGCAGGTTACTGATTTCTTGATAAGGCTGGCATTAAAAGCATTTTCGGTGCCTGGGCACCGTGTCTCATACCCCCGCCAGCATGTTACAGCGTGCTGCGTGCCATTGATCCCCCGCCGCTGGCTTACACGGGTGCAGGGCGCTGGGGGGGGGGGGGGGGGGGAGCGCCCTGGGCAGCAAGTTACAGTTGTTTTTTTTAAAGGGCTGAAATGTACTTCATTGGCGCTGCCGGAGCTCCGTGTCCCACACCCCCGCCAGCATGTTATAGCGCACTGCGCGCCATTTCTCCCGCGCCGCCGACTTTCATGGGTGCAGGGCGCCGGGGCAGCATATATATATATAAAGTTATGATGGTATTATACAGTAAATAGACACTGTATAAGAAACCCCCGCTGAAATTATTTTCTGAAGGGCTTCAGTGCGCCGGGAAGGGGCGGAGCTTAGCCCCCACAACTGATTCAGCGCCATTTTATTCCATGTCCCCGCCAAGGATATGTGTACAACACAAACGAGGGGGGGGGCACAGTGTTTAATGCTGTATGGAGTAGAATATAGCACTGTTTTCCATAAAGAGCATATAATCATTGTTGTGGTGCAGGTATATCTGAGTTTTCCTGTCAGTTTACCCACTATAGTTTTAGTCGACATATGTCGACATGTGTGAGGGCTCTGTCGCAAAAAGCTGTGGGGAGCACTGTCGGCATCGCCGACGCCTGTTGGTACTTGATTCAGAAGATGCAGTGTCAGCAGGTCGGTAGTTGTATACTTGTAAATAGTAAACAGGAGATGGGTGACACAGTCGTATGTGGGTGCCCTGACGGCATCAACTGGAATTATTGGGTAAAAAATTAACATAACGGCCTTATACCTGTATATGTATTTATAGGTATAAGTGGGGGGAGTGTTATTGAATTTATAGATGTATACTTCCCTCAGGTCCCTCGGGGTTCCGAGAATGTTATTTTTTCCTGCCTACTATTCCCTGCAGTCGACGACTACTACATTTTCTGTCGACCTTGACTTTCCTGGTAGATCCACTATTGCGGCATGTCAGTACATGGTCATACACATTCAGAACACATTACTGTCCCTAGGGACCTGGCGGGTCTGGACAATCCACTTATGTATATGTTATATATATAGTTACGATATGTGTTTTACATTATGTGTATTCATGAATGCTGAAGTAATAGTATTTCTTCTCATGTGCTGGTCGCTCTGTATATTAAGCTCCTGATCGGCAGTGACGAGTTGGTCTTTGATCCTCTCTAGGGGTCCGAATGTTTATTCTCTTCCCGACGCGGAGAGCATACTGTGGCAGTCAACTCCTGGTCGATGCGGAGCCCGGTCGCAAGGGATCTTACACAGGAAGCTAAGTGATATTTTATTTTTATACTTTGGTCTTTTTTGCATTGCATGCATATGGGGGAGTGTTATATTCGGATAGGTATCCGATAGATGTACCCTACAGAGAAGGGGTAAGGCTGTTTATGTTAATTCTACTTTATGACATTGCAGCAGGCTGCCGCATGGCGGCAGGAGGTGTGGCCGGGGAGATGCTGAGGATGTCTCCGAGAGATACGGTATACAGCTGTTTGGGGATGCCTCAGTTCAGTCATTCTCGGCAGATGCCACTGGTAAGTCTGACTTTGTGAGTTAGACTCCTTCACAGCAGTTGGTGACGCATTCTTTTGTAGGATGCAGTCGTTTTAACCGCTTCGATACAGTTCTTTTTATGTTTCCTTGTCTATGCAGACAGTGGACGGTGTGAAAAGGTAAGTGTTCTGCAGCCTTGTTAGGTTTGCAGAAGCGGATGTAGGTTTATGTTCTACCACGTCCACCTCTGGTCACTGAGTCTATAGGGCGGAACCCCGCACCGGTGAGGACTCAGTCACTACTTTCAGTTAGTCCGGGAATAGACTAGGACCGGTGAGTTTTTTATAGAATCCAAAGGGGGAACATTCTGGAGTTACAGATGTTTCACCTCCCTGATTTGCTAATGGATATTGCCGTTTCCCCTCTAAAAGGGGAGGTGGTACACGACGCCATACCAGAGGTGCGCCTGGTTCAGGGCCTTGTCCTCCTGTCTCAAAAAAGAAAAAGAAAAAAAGGGTTTACATGCATGTGCTGCGCATTCAGATTACCTGGAGGGATAGCCAGGATTGTATTTGCCATTTCACTGGAGTGATGGTAGTATGATGGTTTTCTTTCTATAGTAAGAACCATTGTTAGTCTGTACTGAGATGTTCGTCTGATTGAGGCGAGGTTGGGACCAAGTGGTGCAAATCGTTGTTTCTCTCTGACTGTTCCTCAACACAGGGAAGGGCTGTTGTTCCCAACGACGCAGATGTCGGAGGTGGTATCAGGGTAGATACTGAACGGTTGAGGTTCTGTGTTTTCCTGTGGAAAGAGGTCTGAGGATCCTGAGTTGGATCAGATTTGCAGTGCCACTCCACCAATATGTTCCGTTGATGAAGAAGTTGGGTGTGGCCTAAGAGGCCTTTTCGGTGAGCAGATCGAATGCCAGAGTGGTTTTCACGGGACCTGTTGGGAATGTTGTCCGGGTCTCACCGACACATGCACCGGATTATAATGCTAATGGCCAGGATATCATTTCTGTGGTGTCTGCTCAGTTCTCACCTCCTAGAGGGATGAAGGTTCGGGATCCATGAGTAGATCCTGGTGTCCTATGTATGCAGATCTCCGAGGCTGGGGAGCAGTTCTTGCCTAGGAAGTTTTTCCAGAAGAAAAGGTCAAGCTGCAAAGCTTGTCTACAATAAGCTTTCTTGAATTAAGAGCTGTTTTCAACAAACATATTCTTCGTGATCTGCCGTGTTAATTCTGTCGGACGTCTTGACAGCAAAGCGGCAATGGCAGAAGCTGAAATAGTTTTCCGCTGGGTGAAAAGACTGGTAAACGTTATATTAGCAGTCTTCGCTCCGGACGTACTCGACGGAGAAATGGATTTCCTCTGCAGACGCGCTCTCCATCCGGGAAAAATACCGTCGTCATCAAGAGGTTTCACAGAAGTGACAAGTCTTTGAGGAGTGCCTCAATTGGGCATGTTGGCGTCTCGCCTTAACGAGAGACCTCAGGAATATGGTTCCAGGTCAAGGGACACTCAAGTTATAGCAGTGGACGCCCTCGTGACACCTTGGGTGTTTTCAGTTGGTCTATGTGTCCCCTCCGCTTTCACTCTGCTGAAGGTGATAAACGTAAGAGGAACAGAGGTTCCGGCGATCCTCATTGTTCCGGTCTAGCCAAGGAGGGCTTGGTATCCAGTTCTTCAAGATGTATTCATAGAAGGTCCCTGGCCACTTCCTCTACGGGAGGAACTGATACAACAAGATTGGGGCGTGTATCAGGACTTACCGCGGCTGCGTTTGACGGTGTGGCGGTTGAACGCCATATCCTAGTCTGAATGGGTATTCCCAGTGAGGTCATTTCCACACTCTTTCAGGCTAGAAAAGAGTTATCGGTGAAGCCTTACCACCGTATTTGGCGTAAATATGTGTCTTGGTGTGAATCTAAGAAGGTTCCTACGGACGACTTTCAGCTGAGTCGGTCTTCTCCATTCTTTGCAAGCAGGTGTGGATGCAGGCCTAAAGTTAGGCTCCGTTTCAGGGCAGTTTTGGCCTTATAAACTTTCTTAAAAATAAATAAATAATTGGCCACCTTGCCGGAAGTTCAGACTTTAGTGAAAGGAGTACTGCACATCCAACCTCCTTTTGTGCCCCATTGGCACAGTGGGCTCTTGACGTGGTGTTGCGTTTCTTGTGTCTCACTGATTGGAACCTTTATTAAAGGTTGTGTTCAAATTTCTCTCTTGGAGAGTGGTCAGGCTTTTGCCTTTTTGGCGTCCGCAAGGCGGTTGTCGGAAGTAGCGGCTTTGTCTCACAAGAGTCCCTGTTTAATCTTCCAAGTGGATAGAATTGAGAACTCGGATAGTAGTTCTGCCGAAAAGGGTTTTCGGTGTTTATCAAAAACCTACCTATTTTGATGCCCGTGGTTACTTCAGCATTGGCTGATTCAAAGTCGTTCGATGTAGTCAGGGCTTTGAAGATTTATGTCGCCAATTGGGCTCAGTTTGGGGTAACAGATGCTCTGTTTGTCCGGTATGCTCCCAGCGTGCTTGGGGCACCTGCCTCTCTGCAGTCTGTTATACGCTGGATCTGTGATACAATTCGGCGTGCTAGTTCTACGGCTGGATTGCCGTGACCGAAGTTGGGGGAGACCCATTCTACTAGGTAGATGGGCTCTTCATGGGCGTATGCCCGAGGTGTCTCGACGGGTTAACTTTGCCGAGCGGCTACTTGGTCGGGTTTCAAACACCTTTGCTAAGCTCTATAAGTTTGATACCCTGGCTGATGGGGACCTCATGTTTGCTCAATCGGTGCTGCAGAGTCGTCCGCACTCTCCCGCCCATTCTGGAGCTTTGGTATAGACCCCATGGTCCTTTTGGAGTCCCCAGCATCCTCTAGGACGTAAGAGAAAATAGGATTTTAGTACCTACCGGTAAATCCTTTTCTCCTAGTCCGTAGAGGATGCTGGGCGCCCGTCCCAGTGCGTACTGTGTCTGCAGTTATTGATTTTGGTTGCACTTTGTGGTGTTTCTTCTCTGTCAGGCTATCGCTGACGTTGTTCATGCCATGGCATGTGGTTTCTTATTATTGGTTGGGTTGACACACAGGTCATGTTACATATTCTCTCAGCATATGGCTGTATATTTTTCATACCGTGGGCTGGTATTCTGTTGAAGGCCATGTCTTGCGGTATGTTCGTGGTGTGAGCTGGTATAACACTCACTGTGTTTAAATTATAAATTCTTTCCTCGAAATGTCCGTCTCTCCAGGGCACAGTTTTCTAACTGAGGTCTGGAGGAGGGGCATAGAGGGAGGAGCCAGTTTACCGGTAGGTACTAAAATCCTATTATTACATTAATTCATGTATGTGAAATTCCCATTGACACTTCTATGGCAATTTTTAATGGCAATGTTTTTTTAACAGCACTTAGTGCCTACTAACTAGTTGCTCCTATTGAGAGGTGAGGGCCTATCTGGACTGTTAAGTCATTGCTTAGCAGAATGCGTATTGGGGGTCATTCCGAGTTGTTCGCTCGTTATTTTTTTCTCGCAACGGAGCGATTAGTCGCTACTGCGCATGCGCAATGTCCGCAGTGCGACTGCGCCAAGTAAATTTGCTATGCAGTTAGGAATTTTACTCACGGCATTACAAGGTTTTTTCTTCGTTCTGGTGATCGTAATGTGATTGACAGGAAGTGTGTGTTTCTGGGCGGAAACAGGCCGTTTTATGGGTGTGTGCGAAAAAACGCTACCGTTTCTGGGAAAAACGCGGGAGTGGCTGGAGAAACGGAGGAGTGTCTGGCCGAACGCTGGGTGTGTTTGTGACGTCAAACCAGGAACGAAACTGACTGAACTGATCGCAGATGCCGAGTAAGACTGGAGCTACTCAGAAACTGCTAAGAAGTGTCTATTCGCAATTCTGCTAATCTTTCGTTCGCAATTTTGATAAGCTAAGATTCACTCCCAGTAGGCGGCGGCTTAGCGTGTGCAAAGCTGCTAAAAGCAGCTTGCGAGCGAACAACTCGGAATGACCCCCATTAAGCATATAATGAAGAACAGTTTCCCTGCACCAGTACCCAGCTCACAGGTCAGAGGATGAGTATCTATCTATCTATCTATCTATCTATCTATCTATCTATCTATCTATCTATCTATCTATCTATCTATCTATCTATCCAGTATATATATATATATATATATATAATGATTTCTGGTTTTGTGACAAAATTAAACAGGATTGGGTAGTTAACCTTTATTAGATCTAACCCTTGGTCTTCTCTGCCTGAGCAAGAATCTGGACCTTGGGGGTAATTCCAAGTTGATCGCAGCAGGATTTTTTTTAGCAATTGGGCAAAACCATGTGCACTGCAGGGGAGGCAGATATAACATGTGCAGAAAGAGTTAGATTTGGGTGGGTTATTTTGTTTCTGTGCAGGGTAAATAATGGCTGCTTTATTTTTACACTGCAAATTAGATTGCAGATTGAACATACCCCACCCAAATCTAACTCTCTCTGCACATGTTATATCTGCCCCCCCCTGCAGTGCACATGGTTTTGCCCAATTGCTAACAAAAATCCTGCTGCGATCAACTTGGAATTACCCCCCTTATCTCTACAAATGTGGCCATTTGCTCCATGTCTCATCTTCTCAAGTGCACCTAGATTTATACCAAAGTGAATGGGTCTCACAGCTACCCATACAGAGATGCAGTTGCCTTGTCCTCTATAACCATTTTAGAGATATTTGTATATTGTTTGGGAACGTGGGCCTGGCTTGGCACTGGCATTTGCCAATTATGTAAGTCTGAATTAATTTATTGTATACTTCACCCACACTTTTAACACTAATATAATTCATTTTTTGGATGTAGCTTTCTCAATCATAGACAATAAAATAATATCCCCCAACTCTGTGAAACAAGTACGAAGATAATTATTTATATTATACAAGTGGCCATTATGGAATGTTAATTAAAAATATTCCCAAAAATCTGAATCAACACCTGTGATGCGATTTCATCCATAGTGAGCGTTTTTACTTACAAGTAGAATATATACTGGCCAGAACTATTAATCAATCATACTAGACAGTATGTGTATCATTTACACAAAGAGTAGGATCTAAGAACATACTGTACCATTTAAAGTTGGAAACAAATCTAAAAAGGAGAGAATAGAACAAGGAGATACAAGTATTCAGTTTATTTAAAAATTCAATAGCAAATACTTAGAAATCTGGAAGATTATTAACAGTAACTTCTCTATAGTAAAATAAGATAATATATCATCCACTTGCACTGGGCCTAACCCTACGGTGGTGTTGCCTCCACACCACCACTATCACCGTTTTTACCGCTTGGGACATTTGTAAATCAGCACCACAGGACGGACTGCTGAGCTGATATATCACTCTGTACAATACTAAAAATGACAGTGTTATATTGGAATAACATTTGTTTTAAAAAATCAATTTATTGTATGTTTCTTTGTGATTTGTGTATTAAATGTTTAATATAAATGAGCAGTCTCTGGCAATGCATGACAAGGTAACAACAATATATTTTATATTATACAGTGTCTAATACACCAGCGCAGTAATCCGTTTTCTTTTTGCCATTTTTTTAAAGCCTAAACTCATGTACAGACAAATACTGCAGTCCCCATAGAAATCTAATAAGGCAATTTTTGACAGTGGCAAATGGGGAGCAGCAGAGCAGCCAGGTCACGGCCGTGCATTCACTGATCAGTGTTAGGCTGCTGGTGAGTAGGAGAAAACCTCAACTAAGTAGTGGTGCTTTCTCTAAAGCTGGGCACACACTTGTCCAATCCCCGGGAGATCCGATTCCCGACTGATGGGTTTGCTCGACATTGGACAAGTGTGTATCGTGTACCCTCTGCCGAACGACCTGCACATCTGATCCTTGTCACCTGTCGGGTCTCCTAGTTTTTAAACCTACATAAAAACTAGGAGACTCGTCCACCGTCCAGACAACCGACATTGTAGTGTGTATGCTGCAGAGACTGAAGCAGGTGACCGATCTCTGGTCCCGGCAGCCCAGCACACTATCAGTGTGGCAGCAGTGCAGGATCTGAAGGGATCCCAGCACTGTCTGCCACTGCTGTGGGACGCAGTGCTGGTGGCAGGTATTGATGTAAGGTGATGCGGCAGCAGGAATGGTGGCGATGGTGGAAGGCGGCGTGGGCATGGTGGCGGACCGATGGGTAATGTGTAAAAGAGGGCTCTGTCTGGTGTAATGTGTAAAAGGGGGATTTACCTGGCATAATGTGTAAAAGGGGGCTTTGCTTGGTGTAATGTGTAAAAGGGGGCTCTACCTGGCGTAATGTGTAAAAGAGGCCTCTACGTGGACTAATGTGTAAAAGGGGCTCTACATAGGCAAATGCAGAGGGACAGGGATTTCTGGTTCCCCGGAAACCCCCCTCCTCTTGGTAAGTGGCTCAAATTATGACAATAGCAATGGTATATAGTATGATTACTAGAGCTGCCACCACATTATGCAGTTTAAGGGACAGAGCTTAGCTGCTGCTCATGCCCAGTGGTAGCAGCTTCTTCTACTGAGTTTGATGTGTGTTTGGATCTGAGTCCTCAGTCAGTGCACTGGACCAGAGAGTAGCTGCCAGTAAGAAGAGACAGGAGCCTTACCATGAGATTGGAGAATGTGTGCTTAGAAAGTGCAGTCCTGTCTCCTACAGATTCTATTATGTTTGTGTATTTATTTATTATGGGGTGATTAACCTTTACCTGAACAATTATTTATATTATTTAGATGTTTTATATTTGTATTATAGACCATCTATAGTGTTAAGACTCCTGCACTTGCTCCAATGTTCCGCAGACTGAGGGATTGTGGACTGCATTTGCCAGTGTTCTACCTGGTGTAATGTGTATAAGTGGCACTACTGTGTCATTTAAAGGGATAACAAACACTACTGTGGTGTCTAATGTGAATTGGTACCATTCTGTGGCCATGCACTTCCCCATAAAGCCACGCCCCTATGTTCAGTGCTCACTGTCCCTATTTTAATAATGTGGGTGAGGAAGGGGAGGGTCACCAATTCTCTCTCTAGCACAGGGTACCAAAATGTCTAGATGTGGCTCTGGTATTGGGTGGTTTTAATCACTGTGCATCCATCTGACTGGAGTGCATATTGTTGCAGCTGACACTGCATAATGTTATTAAACACTTTAGTAATTTTTGTAAGAACATCTTGGTATATTTACAGATTACTAAAGATGACTATGTGTGTCATTACAGTTTACCTCCTCTTCATATGAAACCTGGATTGTTCCAAGTGCTCTAAAGCCAACGGCTGATTTCCTGTGAAATAAGTACACTAGAGACATTATCAAGTCTGAATTTGTGCTATGAAAGTACAATTAATAAAGCTTTGTGGGAGCACTCATATCAGATTCCCACTATTAGTCAAATACATACGACTCTAGCAATGGGAAGAATTTGTGCCAAAACGGACCTAGCACAAGCATATTAACAGCTGTCTGTAGACGATGTTACTGAAGCACAAACAATCATTAAGTTAAAAGTCGGTGGATAATTTATGGTCCTCCAGGTGTTTTGAGATTTTTTTTTAGAATTTTTTGATTGGAGCAGGCTCTAATCAGACATTAACTCAATGGTTCAGCAATGTGCTGCAGAGATTTTATGGTGTGGGACCAAAGCTTATTAAAGAAAACCGGACTGTAGAATGTCCAGTGCACAGTTAAAGTATAGAATCTATAATATTTTTTTAATACATGAGCCATAGACTCATGAAACATTCTGAAAGCAGTGGCATATCTATAACAGTGACATGCGGTTAGGTAAATGGCTAAGGTGGCACTGGCTAGTCACTGATCTATCATCAGTAAAGTGTGTGTGGTGCACAAGGGCCCCTGGCTGGCCCTGAGTCCAGAGGGGCCCACCCAGCACACCCAGGCTGCACTCATTTTTTCAATACTTATCTCTCTGGAGCCCTGCTTAAGCAGTAGTGACAGTGTTTCTGAACACTAGGTGGTGCACATGTCTCCAGGAAAATGGCATGGTGGCCATTTTCCGCATGTGCAATAGAGAAAATCAATGTGAAAATGGCTGCAGCGCCATTTTCCCAGACATCTATGCACCACCTAGTGCTAAGAGTCACTGTCACTGTCTGCTAGAGAGGTGGGGGCCCAAACGGAGACAGTACATGGGCTTCCTCCTCTCATAATGTGGTCCTGACTGAAAGAGGATGTTTTGGATTGCTTCATTTTTCCGCGGTCTGTTTTCTACTTTAATTTTAAATATTTAATTTTTATTTGTTACTGATTAATCAGAAAACCAAATGTTAATGAGATGTGACTTTCTGCTATTTTAAGGTGAGTGTGAAATCATTACTTCACATTAACTTTCTAACACCATTAAATCCAAGGTTTGTTTTGTTTTGTTTTATTACAGAATTTGCACCAGGATTTTGGAGGAGAAGTTAGATGCCTCATATCATTATAAATATGTGATTCCTCACCTTTTAACGGGTGAGTCTAATCACATCGAACTGCATACCATCATGGATTCCTCACCAGTACTCAGTGGCGTAACTAGAAATTTTTCTCCCCCAAGCCAAAAAATTCTTCGGCGCGCCCCCCCCCCCCTTCATGCTCCATAATTGGGAGCAAGAAAGGGATAAATATGCGTGCGCCTTTGACGCGCGCAGCAAAAAGGGGCGTGGTTTCGTTTGAATGGGCGTGGTTTCACATAAAGGGGCGTGTCATTGCAGGAAAAGATTACCTTATACCCCAGTTTTGCAACCTGCACGCCCATACGTTGGCCACCACAGGAAAGAAAAATAATCCTGATTCATGCCCCTTACATTATTTGTCATTTTTCCTCCTTATAGTAATGCCCAGTATACATTATGCCACATACTGCAATGGCCCTTAGACATTATGCCGCACACAATAATGCACATGACACAATATGCACACACTGTAATGCCCCCGACACATTATGCCACACACCGTAATGCCTGTGACACATTATGCCACACACCGTAATGCCTGTGACACATTATGACAGGAATCGCAATGCCCGTTATACATTATGCTACACACTGCAATGCCCCTGATACATTATAGCACATACAATGTCTGTGACACATTATGACACACACCGCAATGTCCGTGATACATTATGCCACACACTGCAATGCCCAATACATTATAGCACATACAATGCCTGTGACACATTATGCCACACACTGCAATGACCTTGAGACATTATACCACAATGCCCGTGATATAGTATACCATACACCGTAATGCCTGTGACACATACCGCAATGCCCTGCCCGTTATACCCTATGCCACACACCGCAATGCCCGTTATGTATTATGCCACACTGCAATGACCCTGAGACATTATACCACATACCACAATGCCCGTGATATAGTATACCACACACCGTAATGCCTGACACATTATGACACACACCGCAATGTCTGTGAAACATTATGCCACACACTGCAATGACCCTGAGACATTATACCACATATCACAATGCCTGCGATATAGTATACCATACACCGTAATGCCTGTGACACATTATGACACACACCGCAATGTCCGTGATACATTATGCCACACACCGTAATGCCCATTACACATTAAGTCCTACAGTAAGGCTTCTAATTACTTTTCAATTACCTGCTCGTTGTCAGGGGTTTCATGCACTGGGTGTCATGCTCGTTGCCAGGGGTTTCATGCTCTTGGTTCCATGCACGGTGCCAGGGGTTTTCATGCTCAGGGTGTCATGCTCATTGCCAGGGGTTTCATGCACTGGGTGTCATGCTCGTTGCCAGGTGTTTCATGCACTGGGTGTCATGCTCGTTGCCAGGGGTTTCATGCTCAGGGTGTCATGCTCGTTGCCAGGGGTTTCATGCACTGGGTGTCATGCTCGTTGCCAGGTGTTTCATGCACTGGGTGTCATGCTCGTTGCCAGGTGTTTCATGCTCTGGGTGTCATGCTAGTTGCTAGGAGGTAGTCACTGTTGCTAGGGCTGTGCTCCCAGTGCCACATATGTCCCCAGTGCCAGATATTCCCCCACGGTGCCAGGTACTCACATGCACCAGTGCCAAATATAGCCCCTCCCCCACGTGCCAGGTACACATATACCCCCCAGTGCCACATATGCCCCCAGTGCCGGATATTCCCCCCCAGTGCCACATATGCCCCCAGTGCCAGATATTCCCTCCCAGTGCCAGATATGCCCCAGTGCCACATATGCCCCTAGTGCCAGATATTCCCCCCCAGTGCCATATATGCCCCCAGTGCCAGATATTCCCCCCCAGTGCCAGATATCCCCCCCGTGCCATATATGCCCCCAGTGCCAGATTTTCCATCCCGTGCCATATATGCCCCCACTGCCATATATGCCCCCAGTGCCAGATATCCCCCCCAGTGCCATATATGCCCCCAGTGCCAGATATTCCCCCAGTGCCATATATGCCCCCAGTGCCAGATATTCCCCCCCAGTGCCAGATATGCCCCCAGTGCCACATATGCCCCTAGTGCCAGATATTCCCCCCAGTGCCACATATGCCCCCAGTGCCAGATATTCCCCCCCAGTGCCAGATATGCCCCCAGTGCCACATATGCCCCTAGTGCCAGATATTCCCCCCAGTGCCATATATGCCCCCAGTGCCAGATATCCCCCCCCAGTGCCATATATGCCCACAGTGCCAGACATTCCCCCCGTGCCATATATGCCCCCAGTGCCATATATGCCCCCAGTGCCAGATATTCCATCCCGTGCCATATATGCCCCCAGTGCCATATATGCCCCCAGTGCCAGATATCCCCCCCCAGTGCCATATATGCCCACAGTGCCAGATATTCCCCCCCAGTGCTATATATGCCCCCAGTGCCAGATATTCCCCCTGTGCCATATATGCCCCCAGTGCCAGATATTCCCCCACCAGTGCCATATATGCCCCCAGTGCCAGATATTTCCCCAGTGCCAGATATTTCTTCCCCCACCTCCCGCCGCCGCTTTTTGGAGGGACACGGAGGGCACAGCTCGCCTCTCCTGTGTCCCTCCTGCATCATCTCCGGCGGCCGCGGGTCTAATAGGGGGAAGTGCCGGTTCGTGAGCCAATTAGAGCTCACGGACGGCACTTCCCCCTATTAGACCCGCGGCCGCCGGAGATGATGCAGGAGGGACACAGGGAGGCGCGCTGTGCCCTCCGTGTCCCTCCAACAAGCGGCGGAGGGAAGGAGACCGCAGACAATCAGTGGCGCCCCCGCAGCCCCTCGCCCCCAAGCCACCGCGAGGGCTGCGGGGGCAGTAGTTACACCACTGCCAGTACTGCTCTATGGGGGTAATTCCAAGTTGATCGCAGCAGGAAATTTTTTAGCAGTTGGGCAAAACCGTGTGCACTGCAGGGGAGGCAGATATAACATGTGCAGAGAGAGTTAGATTTGGGTGGGGTGTGTTCAAACTGAAATCTAAATTGCAGTGTAAAAATAAAGCAGCCAGTATTTACCCTGCACAGAAACAAAATAAGCCATCCAAATCTAACTCTCTCTGCAAATGTTATATCTGCCCCCCTGCAGTGCACATGGTTTTGCCCAATTGATAAAAAATATCCTGCTGCGATCAACTTGGAATTACCCCCTATGTATGTGTATTCTTATTTTAACTGTAAGTATTATAGACTGAAGAAAACACAGATGCAATTTTCTTTGCAAAGTGACCAAAATTTTTTTGTAAATTGTGTCAATGGTGGTCATTCCGAGTTGATCACTAGCTGCATTTGTTCGCAGCAAAAACGGCAGTTCTGCACATGCGTATGCGGCGCAATGTGCACGTGCGACGTACCAGCACAACGAATGATGCAGTTTTGCACAGGGTCTAGCGATGCATTTCAGTCGCACTGGTTGCCGCAGAGTGATTGACATGAGGTGGGCGTTTCTGGGTGGCAACTGACCGTTTTCAGGGAGTGTTCGGAAAAACACAGGCGTGCCAGGGAAAAGCAGGCGTGGCTGGGCGAATGCTGGGCGGGTGTGTGACGTCAAATCCGGGACTGAATAGTCTGAAGTGATCGCAAGCGCTGAGTAGGTATTGAGCTACTCTGAAACTGCACAAACATTTTTTTCAGGTGCTCTGCGATAAAAACATTTGCACTCCCAGTGGGCGGCGGCATAGCATTTGCACGGCTGCTAAAAACTGCTAGCGAGCGATCAACTCAGAAATGACCCCCAATATACCTAAAATGCGCTAACACAGTATCACATATATCAATTAAAATACAATAAGATCAATATTGTTATATTCAGTATCCTGCTTCCCCAGGAGTGATCTGATCCTTTGTCAGCACAGCGCAGGACCAGATAAGACTTTTGAATAGACAGATTCTCTAGGGTGCGTCAACAGTTCTATATAGATAAATGTTTAATAACAGTTTATTTTTTCTTGCAATGTCGATCCCGCGGGACCACGCATCGGCATCGCAATTTGTGTACGTATGGTGAGATATGCACTAACTTTCCTTACTATTTTGACTATATAGTCAAAATCGTAAGGAACGTTAAGTGCATATCGCACCATGTGTATTTACCTTTACAAAGATCCTATATAGTCTAAATCGTAAGGAAAGTTAAGTGCATATCGCACCATGTGTACGCACCTTTACAAAGATCCTCAGCTCCTCGCAGAAGCTTCCCAAATGGCTCTATCACTAACTAAGAGCATAGTTGTCTACCATGGTGCCCCCTCCTCCGGGAGGTGGCAGCGTGGTAGGCTCATGGGGCATGGCCGACGGCAAGGTGGGCTGTCTGGGGGTATGGCCGACGGCAAGGTGGGCTGTTCGGGGGTATGGCGTCATGATCGCGTCATCATGGCCCCGCCCCGCTATACTGTGCCGAGAAAACAGGCACTGTATAGAGCTGCGATGATGCGATTGTATCATCGGATCCCCTCGGACCGCCTACTTGTTCTCTCCTGTGGGCAGCCGAGGGGGATGAGGGGGGCTGCCAGGAATAGCGAGAGACTTGCCCACCTTTCCGCCACCCGATTTTCGGGCGGCCCCGCCATTCTGGGTGGGTAGGCAAGTATGGCTAACAGAGACCTTCTCCCTAGTCACCAGCCAGCTTTTCCAGTATCAGTCTCCAAGACAAATGCCCCAGGCAGGCTTTATACTGTACCTTAGACTACTCCTTCCTCTCAGACTGACAGGCAGGAGACACTCCCACCCTGCCTTCTTAAGTTCCTGACACATGCTTTGGTTAATCAGTCGCATGGTTTCATCTGGTTTAGCATTTGTGTTTTATTCCTGGATTCCTTCAAGTTAACAAATAGAATCCATCCACCAGATGCAAAGGTAAAAGCTGTTCAGGAAGCTTCTGTACTTAAGAATAAGCAGGTGCTGCAGGCATTCCTGGAATTGTGTACATTCTTTCCTAAAAGACAAAGCCACTTTTAAAAAAAAACACCTGCCTCTTCAATCCAGGCACCAGTTTGCAGCAGAGAGCTTGTGCATGCCTGTAAAGCTGCACTATTTCTAGGTGTCTCTGGTTTCTGAAATTTAACATCAACTCTGAATATACAGTATGTTGGCAGCAAGTAATCATCCTACTGTACACGGTGTTGGACTGGGCAGTGGTGAAACTAGCAAGAGGTGGGCCCGTATGATCCCCCCTCACCCACACCCACACATACACTACATAAAGGCAGTTAGTACAGAGTTTCTTAAACACGGTCCTCAAGGCACCCCAACAGTTCAGGTTTTAGGTATATCCATGGCACAGATGGTTAAATCAAATTGACTGAAGTGCTAATTATGCCCCCTGTGGCCAAGCATGGATAAATGTAAAACTTGGACTGTTGGGGTGCCTTGAGGACCCCTCCACAGCAGCTCCCCAGCAGCATGTTCCCTACATGCCCCCTGTGTGCCCCAAATGCCCTAAGCATCTGTCCATAGACCCCAGCTGTGTATTGCTTACATTCAGTGGTGCCAAGGTGGGGTAGGTACAAATTACCCGGGCTGCTAGGCCCGGGTGACCTACCCCTTCCCAGTATGGCGCCATCTTCCTGGTGAGCTCTTCGTGAGGATGGTGCTGCACATAGAAAGCAAAGACACTGTGCCAGAGTCTTTGCTCTCTAGTGGCCATTGTCATCTTCCCAAATACTGTATACTGGCTGGGAAGGAGGGACTGTTCAAGTAAGGTAGGAAGGGGATGACCTCCCCGGCAACCTCCTATGTTAAAATTGCGCCCCGCTGTGGACTGCGTGGAGCTGCTTCACGGCCACAATTATTTTATAATATAAATATTTTAATAGTAATGGGCAATGTCATACCCCCTTTTTTAAGCCATGCCCCCTTTACCAGGGCCCGGCGTGGCTCTCTACGCCCCTGCCGACATGCCCCATATGTGCCCCAAATGCCCTGAAGGTCTGTTACATGGCCCTCCAGCAATGGGTGCCCCCTGTGTGCCCCAAATACCCTAAGCTTCTCTGTCACATAGCCCCCAGCCCCATACATTGCACTACATCACTACACTACATCACAGCACTACATCATGGCACTACATACCAAAATACCCATACCCATATATGCTGCACTACATAACTAAACTACATCCCCAATACACTGCACTACATCACTAAACTATACCCCTACACACTGTACTCCATCACTACACTACATCCCCTATTTGCTACACTACATCACTACACTACATCACAGAAGTACAGTACGAAATGAAGTATCAGTACTCAATATATGAATAACCACATGCAAGGACAGGGCTCTAGTAGAAGTTTATTCCTGCGATATGTTACAAATAAAATGATTACAAATGCAGTCACTTACAGGTTCAGATCCCAGCCGCAGGGGCGCTTTAAGAGAGGAGGAGGCCTGTGCGCAGCCTCCTTCATTCAGGCTACCTCCTCTCTACCAGTAGCGCTAAGAGAGTCTGAGCTCTAGAGGGCTCAGACTCTACTGCGCATGTGCAGCTCTCTGGGAAATTGGCAAAGCAGCCATTTTCCCAGTGATTTCTCTACTGCGCATGCGCAGAACTCTGTGAAAATGCTGCGCAAACTTCAGGCTTTATTCCCTATCCCAAGATGGCTGACGAGATCTCTACTCATCATGTGCAGAGGCTGATATGATGGGAGATACAAGTCTCCTAATTAGCTCCTATGATACACCTGATTAATACCTGCATATGAAGCTGCTCCACTATCCATGTACTACTACCTGCTTGCAGCATACATTCATTACTTGGTGATCTGCATGAAACCCCACTCCGCTCAAGCTATGCTATTATCAGCATACATGCAACAGTGCGTACAGCTGAACCTGCCATATATCAATCAACCAACATGATTCATCTGTTGATGTGTGCCTATATAACTGCAATATCAACACCTGCACACACACAATTTCCAACAATATACACATACAGTATTACATAGAAAACATCTCAAATTTTGAACAGACTTTATTTATACAATCGACTTCCTTACACATATATACGTATGTCCAAAATACAATTTGCTATTTTTATGTGTTTACTTTGAAACAGATTTTGCAATATTATATTTCTATTTGACACTTACAGGAGGCTTATTATCTTATTACAGTTTTTATAGAGAGATAATGCCATATTTAATTAAATTTGTTCTGAGTATGCCTATGGAGAGAGTCTGGTGATTCTAAAGTTCTAGGCTGTCCCCAAAATTCCTACCCTGGAGCCACCTCTCTGTCCATGCTGGTATTCGTTGACAAATAGTGATGAGTATGACATGCTTCCCAACATTATGAGAAAGAACGAACAAACAACCTGACTGCTGGGACCAAGAAACTATGACATGAGATGACATAAATATGACAGAGAGCATGCAACGCTGTGGACAATGTGATATAATAGGTGTATTTATGGGATCTGGTGAGGATCCCGGCTGTTAAAATACTGACACCGGAATCCTGACACTGATCGGCATGCCTGCATCCCGATTGAGATCACAATGTATTTATAGCCTATTCAGAATGTTAAATAAACCTACAACTCTCATATACATTTACTAGCTGAATACCTGTGCTTCACTAAGGAATCTCAGGTATAATCACAAAGAGATGAAAAGCGCTGGTATTTAAGCAAATTTAACACTGCTTTTAAAATAGGCTCATTATGGTAGGATGTTGTTGATAAGTGGTAGCATCAAAGTGCAATTCTATTAAACCTCCCGAAAACACATCAAAACAATAAACGGATTTTATTGTACGGGAATCTGTGGTCTCTGTGTCTTATTTTCTGGACAACGGGATATCCCTTTAAATTCACTGATTAGTTTATCACAGAAGATCAGCAATTAGACTTACAACAGAACATGGCCCACCCACCGCTGCCAATCTTTGTCAGTCCGCACCTCCGGACGGGCCTTTCCTGGATTGATGCTGTCAAAAAGGCTGGCGCTGAGGAGAATTATCCACCTCCTTCTCTGCCCCGTCCCGCCTCTGATTCTGCTCAGTGCTGTCAAAGTCGGAAAAATATCATGCTACACGTTGCCATATATTCACCCCATGCGCTTGCCCGCTGCACGGGCACATTCTCTCCCGTGTGTGCGCATATTCGCAGGTGCGTGACGGCGCCTCCTCGGCCAATGCGCTCGAGCGCGTGGTATGTGCATTTACGGTAGAGTTTGTGTGCGTCTAGCGGGCGACTCAATCGTTACATAGTAAACCCAAATAGTATGTTTTATAGGTAATGTTCCCCTTAATAATAACTGTAAGTTTGTTTATTGTAACTGGTCGCTGGACAGAGGAATTCCTCTTTGCATGATACGAAGGGTCAGACAGGGTTTGAGCAGTGGTGTTTGGTACCTAACTAAAGAACATTTTATTAGAAACAATCCGGTGCTGGTTAGGTAAAGATTAATCGCTCCTGCTTATAGTTATGTCTATTAGTAGTTTCTGGACATTTACTATATTTGCGGTTCATTATCCATGCGGCGGGAATCCTGAGATTCCCTCCCACCTGAACAGTTCGATATAGTCACAGCCCACCTGTTCAAACTAACCTATGACCTTTTGTTATGGTGCGGGGAGACATTCCTGTGTCCAATGAACAATGAGATTATAGGTCCCTTTGTAGTGTACTGTACGCAGTGTATATAAGGACAGCCAGCCTGGCCAGCTCAGTCTCTCTCTCCACAACGGTTTTCATCATTGACTAACTAGGGAGCTGGTACCAGGACTGCGCAGCGATCATTCTCCAGTGTGTAAGTTATTCTCTGTAACCAACTTGTTCTCTGTTTGTATTTGCCATATTCTCTCTCTCTCTGTTATTGTATAGGATTAAGACGCTATTGTATATTTATGTGTAGTTATTCTGCTTAGATATTGATGTTAGCCTGTAGTGTATGAACTGTTAACTGTTTTCCCTTTTTACATAACTAGATATTTTTAGTAAAGGTGTTGGAACCTTAGCAAGGTATTGTGTGTTTATTACATTACTGAGGGTATTTGGAGCATCTCAATCGCTCAAACAGCTTTCACATTAACGAGGTCAAGCAGCGTTATATCGCTACAGTATTTCAGTAGTAAGATTTACAGTACAAACTCAATCTTTTAGTGTGTTGCATACAAGGTTTACTGAGTGTCATCCCGTGAGCGTCTGCACCGCTCGTGTTCCCCTCGTGGTCACGAGCGTCCGCTACGCTGGTAGCGTAGCATTACGGTAGTCGGCCGCCTATAGCGTGCTCGACACCAAGCGTTAAGCTGTGAGAGAGCGTGCCGCATGTGCGTCTCGACCACGGCTAAGCGTCTGCTACACTAAGTGCGTACCCTTACGGTACCCCATACGCCAATTGCGTACTGAGTCTCTTACCCACATATAGTGAATGTTATAAGATAAATATTTAGCTTTATCAATTGGCGGCTCGTCTGTCCTCCACATATCCGCACTAGCGAACACAGACTTTATCTGTCAGCAAGGGCGGGAAGGCAGTATCCCTTCGTATCCGTATTGGTGGTGAGGGATACAGTAGTGCTGACTAGATAAGCGTCTGCATCGCTACGCTGTAGGAGTGCTGGTGGAATCCGGAACCGGAAGGTAAGAACAAAACGCTATTGTCTTTTAAAACTGTTTATCTCTGTTTTTGCATACGTAACACACGCACACACCTGCATTTCTTTTTATTTGTGTATTTTCACATCTCACCTTCCTGCTTGCCATTTATCATTGATAACGTGCTGAGAAAGATTTGTTGCTATTGGTAGTTAAAAGTAATATTAATACGTTAAGGAGTAAATTGTAAAACACGCACACGGCTTTACCTAAAGATACAAGGAAAGATCTGTGTGGTGCTCGGTAGATGATTACAGTTAAAGATCATCTACATTGATATAAACGTGTTAGTTGTATTTCTGTGGATATATCTGGCTTGTGTACACGTGTCTCTAACAAAGGGCGGGACTAGCGTACGCGTCGCAAGGGCCAACGCACGGAGCGTATATTACGCAACGGAGCGTCTGGGTACGCCCACATAATACAAATCACACGATAGTATTGTTTTAGTAGGCGATACGGAGGCAACGCGATAATAGCGCAAATCAATCTCAGTGTCCAAAATTTTAAGCTAATAGATCCTTCTCTAGTTGCAACTCCTCTGGATTAGCCTGCGATACTGAATGAAAGGGATTTCTGCGCAGAAACGAAAGTAAAGAGTATATGAGGTGAAAGTGTGTGTATACATATATATAAGTTTCTAATTTTTGGGTGGAACCACAGGAAATCATCGAGTTCTCGTGAGGTACATACGTGTAAGTGACGGCATGGTGGCTTGGGAGGCATCCCTTGTTAAACATATTAAAAGAAGAGCATTAGAGTATAGCAGACCAGGAGGTCTTCTGTAGCACAGACCAGGAGGTCCAGGTACAGCAGACTAGGAAGTCCGCTATAGATAAAGAGTAAAGAAGCACAACACCAGGAAGGGTTGGTGTGGTACCCATATAGGCCATTAAGCTCTGGCTGAAGGAATTCGCAGCCACAATTTTCGATTCCACTGGTCGTTCCGCACATAAGATTAGTTGCTTATGTGCAGAACGATTGTACCGCATGTAATTGTGTGCATTAGTTAGTAACTTGACCCAGTACCATTTGCGTACGCTAAAGTGGTCATAAACGCTATTTGTACATTCTAACGTGATTTGTGTAATTTTTTTATTTTAAGGGAGATTCGCTGGTCACTCGGGAATTCTCTAACAACCAATAGTTACTGGGAAGGGTTAAGTGCTCTTCGGATCACACCCACATGTTCCAGTAAATAGAGGTTCAGGTCGCAGGGACCCTAGGTTGAGTACGCCAGCGCTAAGGCAGTGTGTGGGCGTATTGGTCGACGTGGGCGAGTGAGTGGAGGTACTCGGTAAACTTCCGCCGCCGGCCTACCCCCGGACATCTTGGTTTTTGTAAGGGTTCGCTGAAGACCCTGATTTGAAGGTCAGAGGTAGTGAAAGCAACACCTGCAAAGATGGGGGCCAGTTGTTCAGGTAGGGGGCGATCAACCTCGGTTCAGGTTGACTTAGTAAACCGACCAATCGGGTCGGCAAGGTATATCATGTGTGAGAAATACGGTTCACACACAGAGGTTTTGTGCGATGAATGGGAAAGAATGACTGTGCATGACGGGGAAAAGTTCCCACGGGTAGGCAGTTTTAGTCCCGAGGTGTTACAAAATCTAAGGAGAAGGATATGTCTCATTAAATCTGCAAAGAGACGGATCAAACATTATGATTATTTACAGTTATGGCAACAGGAAGGTGAAATACAAAGAGGATTGGCTCAAGCGGCTGGATCTAACCCTATCAGGAAACTGATAGCCACCGCTCCACCACCACCATACATAACGGGAGAGAAGGTGGTTACAGAGAATGACACACTGGTGTATGATAAACATGCACTTAGTAACTGTATAAATGTTAAGAATAATGTAACTAAGATTGTTGATGCTAATACTAACCCGTGCAAGCTGTACCCCGTTTTAAACTTTCCCCAGGATTGTGACCAAGAGGATGAGCCCACAACAATATCGGCACTCTCTCTAGCAGCCACCATAGCAGAAACAACAGTGGGCACAGCCCAACCAGTAAGAGCAGTATCAAAGGCCCCTAGTGGAGGGACAGGTGAGGTCGTATCAACTGGTAAGTACGGCACTGTACAATATGCTGAAACCATTACACCACATGTTGTAGAATCTACTCAGAATGATGTTATTGAACTTAATCCCGTTAGGGTAATTGCAGTACCAAATGGGAAAACTGACACTTCAGGAGTCACTCCTGTCAGACACATCGCCATGCACTGCCCCTTTTCCCGAACGGAATTAAGATCAATGGTGTCTGAATTCCCTGATCCTAGGAAAGATCTAGTTGCAAGCCAGAAGTACATTAGAGAGCTAGGAAATACTGTGGAGCCCAATAACAAAGACTGGCGGATATTGCTGAGGGCATGTTTACCCTCCAATGTCGACTCAGCGAGGTTTATAGCTGACTGTAAATTAGACGAAAAGGTACCCCTTACGGATGTGTACAACCAAGATAATGTAAAGAGAATAAATTTACAGTTAGGAGAGTATTTCCCAGCTGTTGCCAAATGGAACAAAATTTTCTCCAACAAACAAAAAGAGGGAGAAACAGCTGCTGATTATTTTCATCGGGCACTACAGGAAATGGCTAAGTATACAGGGATAGAAGACATTAAGACAAATGTGAATCATAGAGAAGTAGCAGTATCTGTGTTAATGGATGGTTTAAAGGAAGTATTGAGGACGAGGGTACAGACCACCCAACCATGTTGGCGAGGTTTGTCGGTGGCTACTTTGAGAGAGGCCGCTATTGATCATGATCGAAACATCACCAGACACAGGGAGTCGCAGAGTGATAAGTTAATGGCCGTAAGTATACAGGCCCTGACCACAAGGCCACCTCAGTATAAGTCTCCGACCCCTGTAGGTAAGTCAAATGTGGTAACTTGTTATTACTGTCATAAAGAGGGACATTTTGCACGAGACTGTAGATCGAAAAATGCACAAAAATCATATCAACCCCCTAGACAACGACATGACACACGAAATTGGGATCAAGGACCGCAGAGACGGAGTTATGAGCCACACGCAGGGGAAACAAAAAGGTATCCCCCAAGAAGAGACTGGCAAGTCTCTGATAGTTCCCATTTACCCCCTTCACAGGTAATAGCTGCCAGCGCAATGCAGGGAGGCCACCACATACAATAGGGGTGGGGCCACACCTGTAGTCTGCAGCCAGTGAAATTAATTGCGATCCTTGGAAGTGAACCAGAGGTCACAATTGATGTAGCTGGTAAATCTCTAAATTTCCTTGTAGATACGGGGGCGGCCAAGTCAGTGATAAATTCGACCGTGGGCATGAGAACCACTGGTAAAACAATTCCAGCCATGGGAGTAACAGGAGTAGTACAGCACTACCCTTTAAGCAAACCTACAGAGATTACGATAGGGCCTTTGCATACCAAGCATTCTTTTCTGCTGGCTGCATCGGCTCCGACTAATCTCCTAGGGAGAGATTTACTGTGCAAAATGGGATGTGTCATATATTGTACTCCTGAAGGTGTGTTCTTGGACATACCCGAAAACCACGCTCAGGAAGTGCAGGATATGCTAGACTCCCCAACAAGATTAATGTCACACACTGTTGTTGTAAATAGGTGTCCGTCCAAGGTAGAGGAAATGATTTCCCAGATACCGGAATCACTTTGGACCAAGGATGGACAAGACACTGGATTAATGGCAAACGTAGCCCCAGTAGTTGTACAAGTAAAAGATGGTAGGATAACTCCAAAAATCCCACAATACCCTCTGAAGCCAGAGGTGGAGTTAGGAGTTTTTCCTGTAATAGAGCGCTTGCTACAACAGGGCATTCTGGTAAGGACGTCCAGCACTGCCAATAGTCCCATCTTCCCTGTTAAAAAGAGTGGGGGGAGGGGTTACAGATTAGTGCAGGATCTAAGAGGGATCAACAAAATAGTTGAGAGTCAATTCCCCGTAGTGCCAAATCCAGCTGTCATCCTTATGCAAATCCCTCCCACTGCCAAATTTTTCACTGTGATTGACCTCTGCTCCTTCTTCTTCTCGGTACCTCTGCACCCTGACAGTCAATACTTATTCGCATTTACATAAAGAGGAGTTCAGTACACCTGGACTCGATTACCACAAGGTTTCATTGACAGTCCAAGTATTTTCTCTCAGGCCTTCCATGATTGTTTACAGTCTTTCCAACCGGAGAGTGGATCAGTATTAATACAGTACGTGGATGATTTACTGCGGTGTTCTGATTCACTAGAAGCGTCCCTGAGAGATACGAAACAACTCCTGTTTCATCTTTCAGACACAGGACACAAGGTTTCCAAAGATAAGTTGCAATTATGACAGACCAGGGTGAAGTATTTGGGACACTGCCTGACACAAGGACTGAGACACCTTACCGCTGATAGAATTCAAGCAATTCGTGACATGACCCTGCCACAAACCCAGCAACAGATTAGAACATTTTTAGGAATGTGTGGGTATTGCCGTAACTGGATCCCAGGTTTTTCCATACTAGCCTTGCCTTTGCAGGAGATGGTCTCCTCAAACAAACCTGACCGGATTTCGCACACAGACGAGTCTGAGATGGCATTTGAGAGACTTAAACAGTGCCTAACGCAGGCACCAGCATTAGGTATGCCAGATTATGGAAAACCCTTTGAACTGTACGGAACAGAGAGTGCTGGGTGCGCGGCAGCTGTCTTAACCCAGAAGCATGGTGATGCCAGCAGGCCGGTAGCCTACTATAGCGCTCAGCTAGACACGGTAGCGCGATCCCTCCCCACATGCTTGCGAAGTGTTGCAGCAATAGCATTGCTAGTAAGTAAAAGTGAAGATGTAGTGCTAGGACACAATCTCACAATTCATACACCACATGCAGTGTCAGCTTTACTGAATTCTGCCCAAACCAGACATGTCTCATCAGCGCGGTTTACAAGATGGGAATTGGCATTGATGGCCCCGGTATACATTACTATAAAGAGATGCAGTGCACTAAATCCTGCAACATATCTCCCAGGTGTGCCTGGACAGCCACAAAGGGTGGAGGATGAGAGTGATGGTGAAGGAGGATTTAGTAAGGACAGCGACACACATGATTGTATGGAATATTTGACCCAAAATTTCACGGCAAGGCCTGACATCAGTGACAACCCACTGGAAGATGTAGATTTTACTTTCTACACTGACGGTAGTTGTCACAGACAGACGGACTCGGGAGACTTGTGTACTGGATACGCAGTCGTAGATGACCAAGGTACCATAGAAGCGGAACCCCTAGGCCCACCACACTCAGCACAAGTTGCTGAACTGGTTGCCCTAACCAGAGCATGCGAATTGGCTAAAGGCAAGTCAGCCAATATCTACACAGATTCTAGGTACGCCTTCGGAGTAGTCCATGATTTCGGGGCCCTATGGCGCCTCAGAAATTTCATGACGGCAGCCGGCACACCAGTAGTGCATGCAGCCCACATCAAAAGACTTCTAACAGCGATACAGGAACCCGACAGAGTGGCTGTTATCAAGTGTAAAGCTCACACGTATAGCCAAGACCCGGTATCACTTGGTAACAGCCGAGCAGACGAAGCGGCTAAATCAGCAGCCGGTAACCCCATACAAACAGACAGTACACAACTGATGGTATTTGATACTGTAAACACACAGAAATTATATGAAATGCAAAATTTGTGTTCACCACAAGAAAAGGCAGTTTGGAGGTCAAAAGGATATGGCCAGGAGTCCTCAGGACTCTGGACAGATGGACAGGGTAAGCCAGTGGCACCCAGAGCATACCTTCCAAGTCTAGCGGAAGCGGCACATGGGCTGACTCATCTAGGCAAAGAAGGAATGTGTAAGTTGGTAAGAGCTTATTGGTGCGCCCCAGGATTTTCTTCCCATGCGGGTAAAAGAGCGATGACATGTCTCACCTGCTTGAGGAAGAATATCGGAAAGGCAATACCGACAGAGCCATCCCATATCCCTCCGACAGATGGCCCTTTTCAGGTAATACAAATTGATTTCATACAATTGCCACCTTGTAGAAATTTAAAGTATGTATTGGTTTGTATTGACGTGTTCTCAAATTGGGTTGAAGCATTTCCCGCAGCCACAAATACCGCTGTGTTTACTGCAAGGAAAATTGTGCAGGAATTTGTGTGCAGGTATGGTATCCCTAGAATCATTGAGAGTGATAGGGGTACCCATTTTACAGGTGAAGTCTTTCAAACAATGTGTAAGTTGATGGGAATTAATAGTAAGCTGCACACTCCGTACCGCCCCCAGGCGAGTGCGAAGGTGGAAAGAGTAAACAGCACTATTAAAAACAAATTAAGCAAGGTAATGGCTGAAACAGGATTGTTGTGGCCCGAAGCTTTGCCAATCGTATTATACAGCATCAGAACCACTCCCAGGTCCCCTCTTAATCTGTCTCCTTTTGAAATTCTGTTTGGTCAAAAACCCCATGTTATGATTAACCCCCAGGATGATTTGAAGTGTAACAATGAAGTAACCGTAAAGTACTTGGTTAAAATGAGTAAGCAATTGAAGAATCAGAATGATAATCTAAAGTTAGTGATTCCTGATTTGCCAGACAGTAATTGTCATGACATTGAACCTGGGGATTATGTAATGATACAGAATTTTCTACGCTCAGGTTGCCTTATTGACAGATGGGAAGGACCATATCAAGTCTTATTGACCAGCACACAGCATTGAAGGTTGCCGAGAGAGAGACTTGGGTCCATTCGTCTCATTGTAAAAAGGTCACTGACTCAGAGAGGTCCCGTGATAAAGAACAGACGGTAGAGGTTGTATCACTAGAGTGTCTGTTCCGGGAAGGTTGAGACGACACCTGAGCGCTGAGAATAATAAGACCGGAGGCGTTTGTCGAGCCAGATTTCTTTTTCCCTTTTGTTATTTTCTCCAGTTCCCATCACCCTCCTATTCTCCTTCCCCCTTCTTATTTTTCTCCTTTTCCTCCTATAAGATGGACTTGCCCCAAGAGACTGTGATCCAGATTTTCCTGTTGACCATGATGTTGACCAGAGCAGTCTGTTTCGGCGAGAGTACCATGGAGGTCGAGAAAGGATCTGGAATGGGTTCTGATGACCAGGATGGAGGCGTAGTTTTCCAAGAGCAACATAATCACCGAGTAAAGGCGAGTATCAGAAAACGATCTGGTAGCATTGACAATAGAAGGAATTGTGAAGGATTGTTAGCTGAAGAGAACTGCATCTGTAGGCATTGTGACAATATAGTTGAGGATGGGTGCATCAAGAAATGTCAGTCCAGTTTTAATGTCCACATGGACCGGCATCCATTGAGTGACTATCACTCCTTAGTGGGTAAAGTGTTAAATCAGACAGACTGTTGGGTATGCTCTCAAGTACCTCAAGGTCATAGCAAATCAGGACTAGTACCATTCCCTTTAACTGTAGGAGAGGTATTTGAGTTAAGTGGTGGGAGGCCGGTAGACAAGAGGTTTAATATCTCTAGTCCTCCTAGTTTGAAGCTCCACCAGTATCATGTGGATAAGTCCTTAGTATGCTTTAACATTTCCAATCCCCGAAAGCCGGGAAATTGGGAAGTGTCATGGAGTAATCAAACCATGACATTTTCATATAGAGCCGATAGAATGCCCATAGACACAGAGCTTATACGCCAGATCGCCAACAGTGGAAAATATTTCCGGTATAGGTATACTCTAGAAAGTAGGACCATGCGAGTTGGAGAAGTATCACCAGGATACTGTGCACATATCGTACAAACAGATACGTGTACTAAACAGATGGTTGGCCTGATATTTAGATGCGTTCGGGCTTTAACGAAGTGTAAAGGTAGTACCAGAGTGATGAGTCTGAGGAGCGAGGACACTGTAATAACAACAACTAATTTGATTTATGACCCAACGATAGAGACAATGTTGTGATGAAAATGTGATTCCACGGTCCGTTTCTTTCACCCGTTTCTCCTTTGTTTTCCTCCAAGGTACAAAGACATCTGCTTGGAAGAAGAATTTGACAACCTCTTTTATACAGACCATTGATGAACTATGCTACAAGCCCCCAATATCCCTAGTGACTTTAACTTTTACGATAGCTCAATACTTTAGAGACTGTAACTTTATGGACAATGGAAAAGCTTTTGCTCGCTATTTATAGCAAAAGCACCGAGAGACATCAGACAACATGTACATCAAGACAAGACATCAGACAAGACCTCAATCGGCGACTGTTTATTTAAACTCACATAGTTTACAACTGCATTTATAACGATTGTTTCTTATCTTCATCTCTACAACCTCCAGGTAATGACACATACAGTCGACAGGGAATATAGACACATATATCAGCACTCATATGTCCCCCCTTCATGTATCATCAACTAAATGTGCTCCCCCATTTGTTGCAACCAAAAGCCGAAAAGAGCTCGGTAGAGTTTGACAGCCCATCCACAGACCCTTGATAAGGGATAAGAAGGATTCAATATATACTTCACAATACCTCGAAGCTTGATTTAAAACACGTACGGCACGATGATACATGACCCCTCAAACATGGATTCATACACACATGCTTCTACTATCTCACTAGGTCATACCTTTTCCCCACCTTCTCCTCTCCTCCCTTTACCCAATCATAAAAAGGTATTTACATGATGACATATATTTTTCTTTTTTTTTGAACTGTTTTAGGAAGTGGCAGTTATTGATGACTGCCAAAGGGTGGACTGTCAAAGTCGGAAAAATATCATGCTACACGTTGCCATATATTCACCCCATGCGCTTGCCCGCTGCACGGACACATTCTCTCCCGTGCGTGCGCATATTCGCAGGTGCGTGACGGCGCCTCCTCGGCCAATGCGCTCGAGCGCGTGGTATGTGCATTTACGGTAGAGTTTGTGTGCGTCTAGCGGGCGACTCAATCGTTACATAGTAAACCCAAATAGTATGTTTTATAGGTAATGTTCCCCTTAATAATAACTGTAAGTTTGTGTATTGTAACTGGTCGCTGGACAGAGGAATTCCTGTTTGCATGATACGAAGGGTCAGACAGGGTTTGAGCAGTGGTGTTTGGTACCTAACTAAAGAACATTTTATTAGAAACAATCCGGTGCTGGTTAGGTAAAGATTAATCGCTCCTGCCTATAGTTATGTCTATAAGTAGTTTCTGGACATTTACTATATTTGCGGTTCATTATCCATGCGGCGGGAATCCTGAGATTCCCTCCCACCTGAGCAGTTCGATATAGTCACAGCCCACCTGTTCAAGCCAACCTATGACCTTTTGTTATGGTGCGGGGAGACATTCCTGTGTCCAATGAACAATGAGATTATAGGTCCCTTTGTAGTGTACTGTACGCAGTGTATATAAGGACAGCCAGCCTGGCCAGCTCAGTCTCTCTCTCCACAACGGTTTTCATCATTGACTAACTAGGGAGCTGGTACCAGGACTGCGCAGCGATCATTCTCCAGTGTGTAAGTTATTCTCTGTAACCAACTTGTTCTCTGTTTGTATTTGCCATATTCTCTCTCTCTCTGTTATTGTATAGGATTAAGACGCTATAGTATATTTATGTGTAGTTATTCTGCTTAGATATTGATGTTAGCCTGTAAACTGTTTTCCCTTTTTTACATAACTAGATATTGTTAGTAAAGGTGTTGGAACCTTAGCAAGGTATTGTGTGTTTATTACATTACTGAGGGTATTTGGAGCGTCTCAATTGCTCAAACAGCTTTCACATTAACGAGGTCAAGCAGCGTTATATCGCTACAGTATTTCAGTAGTAAGATTTACAGTACAAACTCAATCTTTCAGTGTGTTGCATACAAGGTTTACTGAGTGTCATCCCGTGAGCGTCTGCACCGCTCGTGTTCCCCTCGTGGTCACGAGCGTCCGCTACGCTGGTAGCGTAGCATTACGGTAGTCGGCCGCCTATAGCGTGCTCGACACCAAGCGTTAAGCTGTGAGCGAGCGTGCCGCATGTGCGTCTCGACCATGGCTAAGCGTCTGCTACACTAAGTGCGTACCCTTACGGTACCCCATATACGCCAATTGCGTACTGAGTCTTACCCACATATAGTGAATGTTATAAGATAAATATTTAGCTTTATCAGTGCTCAGTGCTGTAAATGCTGGGATGACAGTCCAAGCTCTGCCCACTGTATGTTAAATATGTAAGGTTCGCAGGGATAGGCTGACTCTATTCCAAAGGGCCCTAGGCTCCTTGCTTAGCTTCTCGCTCTCATTAGGGCTTCTCCTTTGAGGTAAAAAGGTATATATTTTAGCACAACACTTAAGATCACTGGGACAGCTGTCAGCACCCTTTACACAGCAGATAAGTAGTTGCGGACTATCAAGCTTTCCTTTAATGCATTTAAGAGTCAAAATATCTATGTCTCCTTTCCTCCTATTACTCTCTGAGAGGTTCAGCAATGTTCAGTTTAAGCGACAGGTTAGCCTCTGATAATTGAGACACTATCCTCTCCTGGCTGGAAATAGGTTGGTTAAGTACTTATGTCTGATATATATATATATATATATATATCTATATCAAACAAATACACTCCCTTTGCGCTAATTTGTGAAACCTGTCACCCTGAATAAATACGTACGTAAACTATTTGGAAAAGGCAGCCTGATTCAACTAAGTCCCCTGTTAGAAGGGACTGGAAATAAGGAATATACAACAATAGAAGAATTGGCGCCAGGGGGTCGCATCAACTCCCACTATTCCAACCCCTAATTGGTTAATACTTTAAAAAAAAATAATAACATGTTCCATCATAAAACATTTATTAAAAACATATTCAAATTAATACAGAGGAGATATATTATTCCACACTTTAAGATGTATGACAAAACACTCTATTGCTGATCACTACTACCATTCTGGCCCATAGCAATTAAATACTCTAATGAGTCCAGCTGTTTCATTGATTGACATAATGAAACAGCGCCGGCATACCGTACGACACACCTTTCAATGGTTGGATATATTCACTTTCACATCTCTTTTGATTTTGTGACGGTATGTAATTAAAAGTTTATTCTTTGATAATTCATTCCAGCACTTTTAGAGTCTGGGTTTAAAGATCAGCACTTTCATTATGTCAATCAATGAAACAGCTGGACTCATTAGAGTATTTAATTACTATGGGCCAGAATGGTAGTAGTGATCAGCAACAGAGTGTTTTGTCTTAAAAACCTCCAATAAATGTAATACCTAAAAAGGGAGGTTGCTCTTTAAATACGGTTTCATTATAAAATGCATCAATTATCCCAAGTCAAAACTGATATCATTGACTAATTAAATATCTGATAATGACCATTCACTAGTTTGCCCTAAATATGAATTTATTAGGTTTCCTTTCTAAGTGACCCTTCAGTACCTTGGTTTCCAAATTTTTGTACAAGTTATCTCACCACTAGGTATGTGAGGGGACATTATGATATATTTTTATTACATATATAATATGAACACTCAGTATATATGATGATGTCAATATTTTTCCAATTAGGCCACACTGATTGTTCATCAGAAAGCCTCGGTGTTATATTGAAGTTTCCATCATGCATGTATGAACAAGTTTTGTCGCATTATACTGTTTGTATAAACTACTGTACTTCTCAGCTGCTTGAGGTAGGACCCAAGATTCAATTGTAATTTTTTTCCTTTTCATTCTGTCTGCTCTGATATATCCTTGTTCTATTATAATGATATGTTCCTCATATATTTTGATTGAATGTATTATGCATTTTTATTAAGGAACAATTATTTTTAGTTCTGATAAGATTTTTTACAATTGTAGAGATACCCCTGATGAAGTCTTTTGTATAAGACAAAACGCATTGGGTTGTCTGTGTTGTGAAGCTATCTCCGAACCAACAATAAGGAGAAGGAGGAGATTGTTGTGATCCTTCAACATTTGTATTCAGCGCTGAGAGTCATACATCTTAAAGTGTGGAATAATATATCTCCTCTGTATTAATTTGAATATGTTTTTAATAAATGTTTTATGATGGAACATGTTATTTTTTTTTTAAGTATTAACCAATTAGGGGTTGGAATAGTGGGAGTTGATGCGACCCCCTGGCGCCAATTCTTCTATTGTTGTATATATATATATATATATATATATATATATACAGGGTGAGTATCCCATATCCAAAATGCTTGGGACCAGAGGTATTTTGGATATCGGATTTTTTCGTATTTTGGAATAATTGCATACTATAATGAGATATCATGGTATTGGGACCTAAGTCTAAGCACAGAATACATTTATGTTACATATACACCTTATACACACAGCCTGAAGATAATTTTAGCCAATATTTTTTATAACTTTGTGCATTAAACAAAGTGTGTCTACATTCACACAATTCATTTACGTTTCCTATACACCTTATACACACAGCCTGAAGGTCATTTAATACAATATTTTTAATAACTTTGTGTATTAAACAAAGTTTGTATACATTGAGCCATCAAAAAACAAAGGTTTCACTATCTCACTCTCACTCAAAAAAGTCCGTATTTCGGAATATTTGGATATGGGATACTCAACCTGTATATATATATATATATATATATATATATATATTTATAGGCAAATACCACTGACTCATCCTAAAATCTCCTGAACCATAAGGTTGGATTTCCTTGCCAGTGGCGGTTGCAAAGCAGTCTATTATTCAAATAGGCGAGCCACACCCAGCGATGTTTGACAGTGTTTAGGGGTGGCAGTTGATGTGGCTCCCCTATTTGAATAATGGATTGCTCTGCCACTGTAAGGAATACCAGGAACAGAACATTGTGTCCTCCCCACTCCGCGACTTGTTATTGCCGACACCATGCATTCTTTATAGCCCCGGCTAAGTGGGCTGTCTTAACTCTCCTCTGTGAGGGGGGAAGTCCCAATAATCATCTCACCCCTTTTAGCCCCCTTTGTAGGTGGAATTTTGAAAAAACCCTACATCTACGTCACGAAAGCAAGCCACTGTCCAAATTTCAAGTTCCTAGTCCTTATGGTTCAGGAGATTTTTTGATGAGTCAGTGCATTTGCCTTTTATATATATATATATATATATATATGTAGCAACAAACATACTGCGGCACTCGGAGTTACTTGCACCTTGACAAAGGGGAGGCTGAGCCCCGAAACGTTGGAGCTGTTCATGATGCTGATGTGAAATACAGTTATTCACTTCTAAAGACTCCGAGTGCCGCAGTATGTTTGTTGCTACCTACCAGTATTGAGGCTGAGGGCACCGGAGCTCGATCTTCCCTAGAAGGGAGTGCCGGTCTAACAATTATCATATATATATATATATATATATATATATATATACACAGTTTATATATATATATATATATATATATATATATACAGTTTAGATATTTCAGGGCAAAGGATTTCATAGTGGAATTGCTTCAGAATAGTTTGTGTTGGACACTCATTTATAAAGATACTGTATCACATTTTTGATGTACAATTCTGGCATTGATTTTTTTAAATAAATAGCATAGTTGGTACTATTTTGGGAAATACTGATCTGATTTAAAATGGACGATCGATAAATATTAATATTATAATTAACAATTTTGTATGCATGGTAATAAATTATAATAAATAATAGTTTAAGCTCACTGTTCCTTCAATATCCATGTTACTTTTTAAGAGAAACAGCGTGTTCTGTTATGCACAGTGCTTTACTATTCATTTACATCTGTTTAGTTGCAAGTCTAAAATTGTCTTTTTTGCAGTATAAAAAAAACTTGTCTGGTAACCACCAAGGACCAAACATGGCTAAAAATCAAAGCATTTTCTAAACAACAACGAAAAAAATCAAACTTTGCCTGCAGCATCACTTCATTTGACCTACAAAGTTATTCTTCAGTTGTTTTATTTTATTGCTAGCTTGGGAACCTACCATCATATTGCTTGCAGAATAATTTTAGAAATGTTTGATCTTTTAACAGTGTCATTTATTGTTAGGCTGAAATGGAAAGTCTGGAAATAATAGAACAGCACAAATGAAAAAAAAAAATGTTTGCTATTCTTTCACATTACAGTACCTGTGTATTTTTGTAAAATATGCTTGTTTACAAATTTTCCAAAGTGTTTCAAACATTGTACTTATACAAGATCAATTTTCAAAGAAAAGTAGAACAGCCATCACTCTTTTTGACCTGCAAACAAAGTCATGATTAAATTAATTTCTGTTTAATGTCTGTTAACAGAGTGTTCTTAGTACCTTAAGTGCTTTAAAGTGGGCAAACAGTTCATACAAAAGTAGTACTTTACAATGATTACACTTCTAAGGCTAATTCAGAAAAACATTTTTCATTTGTTTACATCATTTATGTGGCTGAAAGCAATGACTTCCTCTGATGAAAATGCAAATCTAATGAAATGCGTAAGGCTTTCAATTAGCTGTGATCTGCAATGTTTTTATGCTGATATACTGTAGAATTACTAATGAATTGTTTCTTTACCAGCTGGCTGGATGTCTATGTGAAGACTCTTGGCTTTTATATTAATTCCATGCTATGCTGAAAGATGCAGTGGAGATAACTACATCAACATCTTGCCCAGAAAGTGAATTATCGATTTAAAACTAAAACTGACTTTTGAATTGGACTAAGAAATATTCCATCAGCACATACAGTATTATCTGTTTTTAAATCAGATGTTTTATTTTCTTAAACTCTGCCCTAAACATAAACATAACCTCTCAATCCACAATTTCACTAACTATTGATGGCACAACTATCTCCTCTAGCCCTCAAGTACACTGTCTTGTAAGTTATCCTAGATTCCGCCCTCTCCTTCAAACCAGACATTCAGTACCTCTTGAAGTCCTACTGTTTCTATCTCAAAAATATTTCCCAGATCAGACCCTTTCGCATCCAGGATGCTACGAATACCCTCATTCACTCACTGGTCATCTCCAGATTAGAATACTGTAATCTCCTCGTATCTGGCCTCCTTGACAAAACGCCTCTCTCCACTTCACTCTGTCCTCAATGCTGCTGCCTGGATCAACTTTCCCTCTCTTACAAGCCCTACACTGGCTCCCTGCCCCTTCTGAATCCAATCCAAGCTTCTCCTACTCACTTACAAAGCCCTCAACCATTCCTCTCCCATTTACATTTCTGACCTTATATTCTTTTATGCTCCCACCCGCCCTCTTTGCTCCACAAATTCATGCCACCTCACTTGCCAACCGATTCCTTCCTTCCATTACTGCCTCCAAGTTTTTGGCTGTGGTGCTCCCTACCTCTGGAATTCTCTACACCACCCTATCAGACTCTCCAACTCTCTACAAAACTTTAAACAGGTTCTCAAGACCCACTTCTTCATCAAACCCAGCCATCTCTCAGCCTAACCCTCTGCTACATGGCTTACTTCTACCACATCTGTGTCACCCCTGTCTGTCTTCTCCTCTCCTTCAGAATGTAAGCTCTCACAAGCAGGGCCCTCTCCCCTCATGTGCTATTCCCAATGTCCTACATTGTCTTGTACTGTAAGTCATTGTTTTCTTGTTTTGCTCATTTGCTTATGTACTTTGGGGGTAATTCAGACCTGATTGCTGGCTAGCAATTTTTGCAGCCCTGCGATTAGCCACCGCCTATAGGGGGAGTGTATTTTCGCTGTGCAAGTGTGTGATCACATGTGTAGCAGAGCTTTGATTTTGTGCAGTCACTGCGCAGCCCAGGACTTAGCCGCTGCGATCACATCAGGTTGATTAGGGCCGGATTTGACGTCAGACACCCTCCCTTCAAACGCTTGGACACGTCAGTGTTTTTCCTGACACTCCCTGAAAATGCTCAGTTGCCACCGGCAAATGCCCTCTTTCTGTCAATCTTCTTGCGTACGCCCCTACGAATGGATCCTTCTCACAAACCCGTCGCTGACCGGTGTTCTCCGTGGCTGCGGTCCGCCGTATTGCGGTGCATACACATGCGCAGTACAGACCTAATTGCCTGCTGTGCAAAAATGCACAGTAGAGATCAGATCTGAATTATCCCCTTTGTTAGGCGCTGCAGAACCCTTGTGGCCAGAGGTGGATTTAGACCTCATGGGGCCCTAAGCAAGATACTAATTTTGGGTCCCCTTTCCTCAAATAATCCTCAGTGTGCACCCCCACCAATTGTACCAGACAGGTCCCTGCTCATAATGCTACTCCCCAGTCAGTGTATGCTCCCCAATCTGCCCGCAGCCGATTATAGCCGGCGGATGGTAGTTGTACTAGTGTGTTGATTATTATTTATTACCAGTTATTTATATTGCACACACATATTCCCCAGCACTTTTCAAAGAACATTTGGCCATTCTCATCAGTCCCTTCCTCAGTGGAGCTTACAATCTATATTCCCTAATACATTTACACATTCACACTAGGGTTAATTTTGTTGGGTGCCAATTAACCTATCAGTATATTTTTGGATTGTGGGAGGAAACCGGAGTACCAGGAGGAATGCAAGTACGGGAAGAATATACAAACTCCACACAGTTAGGCCTGGGATGGTGGGAATTGCACCCATGACCTCAGTGCTGTGAGGCAGTAATGCTAACCATTACACCATCCTTGCTGCCCTTAAAATCACACATATCAGCCTGCTGGGAGTATTCAGTCAGTCCAGCACTCGGACATTTTCGGAAATCAGAAATCCCAACTCCATGATCTGTCAGCGAGTCCCCTGTGACCCGCCGGGCCCTTGTGGCTGCTTTGGTGGCGAATTCACTCATTTAATTGTCAGACCTCTTATAATGGAGTTACACTAAAGGCACTGATATATACTCAATGCAGTCACTGACTGGGGGATGCAGTAATGGATATTATAAGGGATGTGGGACCTGCTAATAGGGGATGGGCGATGTATTACAATCAGTGTGTATGTGTTGGGCACTGATATTATATGATTACACCCAATTACATTAGTGCTGACTGCATTATGTATGATATGAGTGGCACCCCCCCCCCCCTTACTGAGTGTAGAAGTCGAGTAGGTGTCCCATCCCTTATAATACCTATTATTATCTATTAAAACACCCCTCAGTCAGTGTGACTATATTGATTATATGGCAGTGCCCCACTGATTGTAGCAGGTATCTCCCATACATGGTAATACTTAAAATAGAGTACGATAGCATATTGATATATCACCAGTCGGTGTGTGCCTCCTCTATAGCAATGATTGTAGCAGGCGGGTGTTAGACACTGTACTTAAAATAACACTGCCTCATCCCCCACTCCCGCCTGATTGGAATGTGAAGTAGGTGGATGTTATATAAAATTAAAAAATCCTACGATAAAGTACACTGGAAGACCTCATGTTATTTTTCTTTGCACATTCTGGCTCCTCTCTCTAAGCATCTGATGGAAACACAGGCATGCGGTGGAGCCGTTGACAACAGTTGTGTAATCACTGACAGCCTATTGGGAGTATTCAGCCAGCCCAGCTTTTAGACAATTTCGGTGAAGCTCGTGGTTTGCCAGAAATGCCCTTTATATAGCCTTGTCGGTGGGCCCCCTTGGACCAGCAGGGCGCTCTAGGACCAGCAGGGCCCTAAGCAGCCACTTTGTTTAACTTGTGGTAAATCCTCCTCTGCTTGTGGCACCATATAAATAAACGGGATAATAATAATAATAATAATAATAATAATAATAATAATAATAATAACATGCCATCAGGAGAGAGGATGTGTTCTGTGCCAGATGAACTAGCTTTAAGTGGCTTTATCAGATCTGCAAGATTTGGTATGAGAAAGGGATCATTTGTGTTCCAGATTAAGTAAAAACACGTTTCTAATTTTCAAGTGTGGTTATCATGTGATGTTATACTGCAGACTGAAATCAAAGTGTCATAAAATTATTTATGAAGTGACAGCTTATGTATTTATGTTTGAATGTATTCTGGTTGCTTTTTATTGCTATTAATACATTTTTTTCGGGGAATTCAAATGTTTGAAAAGTTGGTTGGGTGTCTGTTTTTTCCTGTCTGATAGGAAAAAACAGACACCCAACTGACTTTTCAAACAATTGAATCTCCCCCATAGTGTTTATTTAATATTCAAATGTAACATTTCTTGCACCTCTTATTAATCTAGTAGTATTTATTTCATGTATGTGGGGAAGCAGTATACCCCCTATTTGGGAAACAGCAAAGATTGCATTTTGATTATAGATGTCAACTCATGTGTTGAACAATTACTTATTTCTGCATTAAATTTTATTTTTTCTGCTATGTAATTATTCTGCTCTGAAATGATCTTATGATCCTAAAGCCTGCTTACAAGTGCAGTTCGGACAGGCATTTATTACAGTATATGCTGCTTATGCAAACTGGGTTGCAACATTTTTATTGTTCTGATGGAAGCAGCTAGGATTGTGCCTCTGCTAGCCTAGCACAGACTAGGTACTACTGCTTCTTACTAATGTAACACTTTTAACACTTAATCCTCTCACTAGTGTGATGCCTTGGGGTGGTTGGCTTGTGCTGGCCAGGGGGGTCCCATGCCCTGGACTTGAACCATAGTGTTAGGGACCCACCAGATGAGGTCACCTGGTCGTGGCTGCTGGCCCCATAGTTTTGGCCAAAATTATGCAAAGCACCTCAGATTTACGCTATGCTATATTCCAATTTTTTTTACAATTATTCTGATTAGCAATGTTTAGTATTTAGAGTGTGCACCTGCATTTTTACTTTTTTATGTGTAGAACTACAAGTCTCAGCATGGCAGCACTGCACCTTTCATTTTATTTGGAACTAGGGTGCACAGTTCAAGGCTTCCCTATCCATATACTTGAATACAACTGCATGCATTTAATTTTCTGGGATGTGATTATTTAAATGAAGTTCAAGTGGTGGGGAAGATGCTTTTATGACAGCATTTTTCAACTAACAGGCTGCAAGTTGCACTAAAATATTTTTGCACATCCTATGAAGTGGTGGAAGCCACAAATTGGTCTATACCTTCAAATGGATGCTTTTTTGGGGCCATACCCCAGATTTGATCTTATTGTCTCTCCTTTCAGCACCTCCCCTCCCATACCCAGAAGGGAAGGTCTCTTCAGCATAGACCTTCTTCCATTCGGTCACATGTCTGTCCAAAGGGGTCCCCTCTATTCAAATGTGTTTGCTTTGAATTTATGGATGTTATGTTGGGAGAAAATGTTCTCTTATCTCTGGACTCCGTGAAGTCTGTATAGTGTAAGAGTAAATGCCTTCTGATCAGACTGATCACTAGGCAATAACTTCTTTGTGGGTACCTAATTTGAAAGGGGGGACTCTCCTCTGTCAGTTCATGATAAACTTATCTTCCTAGCTATGATTTGGGGGAGACATAGAAACTAAAAGTTTCACTAAGCTTTATTCTTTTTTTTCCAACAAAGGAACCAATGGCACTTTCAGGTCCCCTCTTCCGTCTTCCGGTACAAGTCCCCATTTGGTTTCCAGGAAAATGGGAAAGTAATCCTTTTGTATTTTCTATTTTAGTGGGCACAGTCTCAAGCACCCACCCTCATTTTTTAAATTGGAACATAAGGAACATGACAAAACTGATCCCAGAGAAAGCCCATGCTCTGATGCCCCTTCCCACACACATGCGCGCACGCACGCACGCACACACACACACACACACACACATACATATATATATATTTTACACACACATTTATAGAGTACACAAATCCTTTTTATACCACATTCATGCACTCAACCCGAGAGCATGCCACCATTCAGTCACAATACCCCTCATTAAATAACACATTTCAATATGCTGCCACACCCAGGACTCAAACCTACATACCGAGCCACTTAATCCATCATAAAAGCTATGAGATTTATAACTATATGAAGCTACCTGAACCCTGTATAAAAAAATAACCAGCACTATAATCGAGCAGATCCATGCAGTGTGCAGCCACACATCCAATCCCTTGCAGCCAAACACTACATAGATCTGCCCATCCGCAACGATGATCACCCCTTCACAAAGTACAAGGTAGGCTTCAAATAGTTAAAACTGTCCCACTTGGAATTCTCTAGCTTTCTATGCAAGGGCAGATAGTTCAATGAATAGAGTGTCCGCTGGCAACGGGTTCGAATCCCGGGCACATGAGCATCCCAAAATGTAATAAAAGACAGTGGGACTGAACACCAAAGAGCTATCAAGTCAAGTCCATGAATGCTGTATATGTATTAGTGACAAAAGCTGTGGGGGTAGGAGACAGGGGTGGTCAGGAAATGCTGGGCTTCAAAAAGGAGAGAAGCTACAATTGAAAGTAATTAGATAATTCATAATTGACAAGTGCTGCCAACAGCGCCCCCTACCCTGCAGTGCTATGTGCTGAGCACACTCCGCACACACCTAGTAACGGACCTGCTTTGTGTGTAAATCTGGCTCTGGTTCTAGCCAGTGACTGCTGAGCCTTTTACCTCACTGCACGTCCCTTAAGCAGACTCACTGGGGGAAATTCAAATGTTTGAAAAGTCGGTTGGGTTCTGTTTTTTACTATTAGATAGGGGAAAAAACACACCCAACTGACTTTTCAAACAATTGAATATCCCCCATTGTCCGTGGTGAAGGATTTAAAGAATCTGCTACCTCAAATAAAGGGAACATACCATTTTCCGATTGGGCTAATATTACAGTATGAGTGCAAGGCGTCGGGAGTCAGTAACACTGTTTTATTAAAGATAGAAAGTCTAGGAGAATGGCAATAAGGAGGATTTAAGGTAAGGTGATTGGCTAAAATTGAGAAGGAGAAAGGAAACAAAATGTGACATGGTGACTCACTGTTAAACTATAGAATCATGAGACAGAACAGGAGCGTGCACCATCTGAGATAATTTTATATTTACTTTAGTTAAGGGCTAAATAGGATTATTTACTGTATACAAAATAAATGGACTTTAAAGTCTATTTACAAGTCAGTAATACAATAATCTTGACACGTTAATAACCAGAGGCAGAACTCTGGGAGGCAACGGAGTCATCTGCCGCTGGGCTCCTGCTCTGAAGGGGGGCACCTCTCCTCTCATTCTGTGACACCATTTAATTAAGTTAATTGGGAGCTGCCGCTATCTCTTCAGTGGCCGACTCCTTCACTGGTCCCTGCACCTTACATGTCACACCCTTTTTATTATACTGTAGATACACATTTTACAAATGTCATATCCAGGATTAGAAACCACGACCTAGTACACTGGAAGCAGACAACTTACTGATGAAGCTGTTTGCTCCTGTATAGGAAATATGAGAATTCTAACTATATGAAGATACTTCTCTGACAATTACACGTTACCTCATATTGTTAGAATTCTCATGCTTACTGTACAGGAGCAAATAGCTCCATCAGTAAAGTGTCTGCCATCAGTGTAACAGGTCATAACTTCTAATCCTGGGTATGACTGCTAAGAAATGTGTGATCTAAAATAAAAGACAATGAAATGTATGTATACAGTATTTACAGTACACTCCATACACACACACTTTATATATATATATATATATATATATATATATAGAAACAAAAAGTTCAGCACTCACCAAAATGAGCTCACTTATCCTCACAACATCAATGAATAAATGAATAAATGATGGGGGTTTAGTTAGTGAATTGGCCAATGCACGGAAGCCTGCATACCGCTCGCCAAGGTACCCCACCTTCATGCAGGTCCTACACTATCACAAAATCATAAAAATTAAAACCTGGCAACTGTATCACATAACTGTATCACATAATATAACTGCAAATATGCCCACTTGGTGTAAGGTGTACCTGCCATGAACTGCATGGCTTTTAAAAGGTACACTACTCACTTGACACTGGCTGATAAATTACTAAAGGGCAGCTGACACAGGTTTAAGATAATTGGGGTGCATGAACAAAGTTTGTGGCCACAGTTAATGAGTTAACCAAGGATAAGTGAGCTCATTTTGGTGAGTGCTGAACTTTTTGTTTCTATATTTTTGAGTAGGTGGCCATGGGCTACATGCATCCCACCCTATTAGTGGCGAGTGCGGATACTGCACCCCGCTTCTGGGGTGGCGAGTGCTGTGGTTTTCTATTTGCTGGTATATTTCAGGCCACAAACTTTGTTCATGCACCCCAATTATCTTAAACCTTTGTCAGCTGCCCTTTAGTAATTTATCAGCCAGCATCAGATGACTAGTGTACCTTTTAAAAGCCATGCAGTTCATGGCAGGTACACCTTACACCAAGTGGGCATATTTGCAGTTATATTATGTGATACAGTTGCCAGGTTTTAATTTTTATGATTTTGTGATAGTGTAGGACCTGCATGAAGGTGGGGTACCTTGGCGAGCGGTATGCAGGCTTCCGTGCATTGGCCAATTCACTAATTAAACCCCCATCATTTATTCATTTATTCATTGATGTTGTGAGGATAAGTGAGTTCATTTTGGTGAGTGCTGAACTTTTTGTTTCTATATTTTTGAGTAGGTGGCCATGGGCTACATGCACCCCACCCTATTAGTGGCGAGTGCGGATACTGCACCCCGCTTCTGGGGTGGCGAGTGCTGTGGTTTTCTATTTGCTGGTATATTTCAGGGTTAATCCTTGGTTAACTCATTAACTGTGGCCACAAACTTTGTTCATGCACCCCAATTATCTTAAACCTTTGTCAGCTGCCCTTTAGTAATTTATCAGCCAGTGTCAGGTGACTAGTGTACCTTTTAAAAGCCATGCAGTTCATGGCAGGTACACCTTACACCAAGTGGGCATATTTGCAGTTATATTATGTGATACAGTTGCCAGGTTTTAATTTTTATGATTTTGTGATAGTGTAGGACCTGCATGAAGGTGGGGTACCTTGGCGAGCGGTATGCAGGCTTCCGTGCATTGGCCAATTCACTAACTAAACCCCCATCATTTATTCATTTATTCATTGATGTTGTGAGGATAAGTGAGCTCATTTTGGTGAGTGCTGAACTTTTTGTTTCTATATTTTGGAGTAGGTGGCCATGGGCTACATGCACCCCACCCTATTAGTGGCGAGTGTGGTTACTGCACCCCGCTTCTGGGGTGGCGAGTGCTGTGGTTTTCTATTTGCTGGTATATATATATATATATATATATATATATATATGGCGAGTGTTGTGGTTGAATATTTGTTTTTATATATATATATATATATATATATATATTACATACACATACATATATTTATCTAAAAACATAGGATGGGGGGCACCAATATTTATCTTGCCTCCGGGCAACTGGGACAAACTTACGCCACTGTTAATAACAATATAAATGGGATTGGAGTAATGTTTGTAATACAGTGGTTGACATTCTGTTATCAGTTAACTGTGTAACAGTTGGGACACTAGTTGGAAGAGTTGAGAAAATCACCCTACTGGGGTGTAAATTACCCTAAGTTCTCTCTATGATACATTTTCTTTAAGCAATGCTGCAGTCTACAGTGTCAACCTCCAGATTCACTTTAGGTAATAACATGTAATCATACAAGGCAATTCTTCTTCCAGTAAATACAGTACCATTTCCACCTCTTACTTATTGACGTGTGTGTGAAGTGATAGTTCCTTTTTAAAAGCATAGAACTGTTTTGCAAAACTACTTACATAGTTATAGTGCTTTTACCTTAAAAGGGAGCAGTACTTCTCATTCATTATCAGGAAAAAAAGAATTATGCTCACAGTCACACAGAATAATATAACCGTGCACTTGCTAACAGATTCTAACACAAACCAATAGAAACACAATGGGCGGTATCCTATTAGCCGCGGTAAAACATAGAGTGTGAGAAACGTTAGTTTTTAATAGTTTTTCCCGACGTTTCACAGATTATTATTATTTTTTTACAGGCTATTTTATTAGATCTCCCGTAAAAAATGCCTTTTCTTGCGAAAACACACAGGTTCAGTGAAACCTGTGTATTGTCGTGTCAAACAGTCTTGTTTTCGCTTGAAAACTTGTCTGTTTCCGGGTATTTGATTTTGCCTAGAATACAAATGGTACAATATTGAATGATGCTACAAATGATGATCTGCAGAGATGTAAACTGATTGGGTCACATCTATATATTGTGAAGAATCTGAGGACATTGGAGAGCGCAAAGTGAGATGTAAACATTTGGTTTTGCCTGCGCAAGGCAGGTGAAACAAAATCCCATGAAAGCCGCGGCTCATGCCAGCTTATCAGGGCTGATAGGAAAGCCCCCAGTGAAACCTTAATTTACTGCAGCTAATAGCACACTGCCCACTATCTGAATAGATAAAAAAAAGTGCACTATCTATTATAAGTTAAATTGTAAACTGTCTTACAATCCAACACTAAAGGTTCGTACACACTTGCCAATAAAATGAACGACGTCTCCCATTTTCTCTTCATGAGCGACGTGTTCACTTTCTCTGTAAGTGTGAATGTCAGCGACGACGGGCGATGCGCGGAACCACGGGTTGTTGTTAATGACCCTCAGTGTCAGCAGTGCATGCATGCTCAATCTGGACTATCGTCCAAAAGCTGCGTGCACGGCCCGCCCGCTGCATGACGTCACTGAGTGATATGAACGGTTATGTCGCTCAGTGTGGACGGGCGGCCGCCAACTGCTCATCTCGGGAGGGGAAACACTACACGACGTCACTCATAGAGCAACATCATCTAGTGTGTATGCAGTTTAAGAATATGTACAGAAAATAAGAGATTGGATATGAGAAAATAAACATTTATTCAAATAACAAAAGACATCCAACAATTTGAATGAATGAATGAATGAATGAATGAATGAATGAATGAATGAATGAATGAATGAATGAATGAATGGTTAATGCTCTTCATTCTAAGACTATACCAATAAAGTGTGAAATAAGTATACTCTAAAGATTGAAATAGTTCCTCCTTACTTAGGAGTATATAGGACACACAGGGCATACAGTGTAGCTTCCTCTCTTAAGCAAGGTGAGATATGACAATAGTAATAACCATTGACGTGGTAATAACAAACACATGCATTGTATCTTGATACAATAGACTAGATTCAAATTGGATATAATAAGGAGAGAGGAATTGAAAATCAATTTATCCATAGTATAACAGAGCCCACACTAGGTGAATACATAATAAGTACAATTTGAGAAGAAAATTTGAGAAGAAAACGAGTAACATTGAATTCAGATGATGGCTGGTTTAAGCAATCATAATGTAATTATGAAGCATGGAAAAAGTGTAACCTGTAAAAAATGAAGGGTTCACAGCAATGTTAATTTTGATTTTCAATTTAGGAGGACATGTACTAAGCAGTGATAAAAGTGGAGAAATGAGCCAGTGGAGAAGATGCCTGTGGCAACCAATCAGCTGCTCTGTATACTTTTATAGTATGCAAATTATAAATGTTACGTCAATGCTGATTGGTTGCCATATGCAACTTCTCCACTGGCTCACTTCCCCACTTTTATCACTGCTTAGTACATCTCCTCCTTAGTTTTAGTCGCTTGCTTAAAATTGTAGTTTGTTTAAAGTCACACTTTAGGGCCTAATTCTGACTTGATTGTAGATGTGCGAGAAAACGCACATCTACGATCAATTTCTTTGACATGCGGGGGGACGCCCAGCACAGGGCATGTCCGCCCACATACCGGATCCAGCCCCTCCCCCCTCGCAGCCATGCGAGAGCATCGCACCGCGGTGATGCTTTTGCATGTTTAGAGTAGCAGATGGCTACCCACCATGTTAAGGGTCACAGCGGCTGCACACACATGCAGCCACCACAGCCCGCCCCGCAAATGTCCCAGACACACCTGCATTGTCCGGCCCACACCCCTAAAATGGAGCATCGATGCCCACAAAACGCGGCATCGACGCCTCATTTCCGCCCCCCTCCAGGTCTTAAACTGTGTTATGAAGAGAGCGCAGTGTAGGACTATGCACATGCGCATACTGCTTATGTGGATGCGCAGATGCGCAGAAATCGCTTCATAGAGATTTTTGCACATCAGCATCAGGGTCTAAAGGGCCCTTTAGTCTTTTTCTTTTGCTTCGTTTTAATCAAGATTTAGTCAGTGGATCTCAGTTTTCATTTTAGTCTAAAGTTAGTCAATGCAAACATTATAATGATACTGTAATGGATTTTTGTTTCGCTCCCGTCCTGAGCCGCCGGGTTGCTGTCTCCAGCATCCCGGCCGTTGCTAGGCAACCGGGACGCTGAAGAACTTCCGCCGGGCTGCTTCCTGTATTTGCCTAGCGCCGGGGACGCCGGGCAGGAGGCAACATGTACGTGCAGCGCTCAGCTGCACAGGGTGGTTTATTAAGCAAGAGATGTGTACATGCAGCGCTCAGCTGCACAGGAATATTAATTAAAGGAGGCTGGCTACATAGGGTTTTTTAATCGGTTGGAGCTCCTTTATATTCCTACCCTGCCAGTCACTTTTTTCTGGTCATAGGTTTTGATTGCAGCGTGAGCCCTTGTCTAACGCTTTAGTCGCAGCTTTTGCTATTATCTTCGTGTCCAGCCTCTGGTCAGCCCGTTACCAGTCCTGCTTGTGTATGCCTTGATTTGCACCTGTACTTGTCTTTTTGTTCCTTACCATCTAACCTCTCACATTAATGTTTTATTTGTTGCATACCTTATGTACTCTCCTAGCCCGTAGGCTATTCAGATTTTGGGGGAGTTCTGTATATTGTGGTTATTGTTTGTCCTTCTCCTCTACCGTAATTCAATCTCTTTGTTCATTCTCCTACACACCAGCCATAACTCCCCTTTCTTCTTTTATTTTCTGTTTCTTCACAGTTTTGTTGTTTCTCTTGTCCATTACCTCTCTGTCTACATCTTTAGTTTAGTCTAGGTTCTTTCTCTCTACCGGTCACTCAGGGTTGTGCTCGTACTACATCCAGTGGCGTAAGTCCTGGTGGCACCCCAGTACCGGTAGGCATGCTCTGCCTTATGGTAAAAGCAACTGTTATAGGCAAGAAGACCCACTGGTGAGTTCTACGAGTCTCAGCCCTGGGTGTGCAAGGGTCTCTGTCCAGAAGATCCTCAGCAAGCCATCCATTTTGGAAAGAAAGCCTCTACGGTTGTAACAATTTTGCTGAAGAACATTTCTCTAATATTCCCTTGAGAAGTTTGCATACCTTTACTATATGTTTAGTAATCTGGGCTCAGTAGGCTGAGAATTTTGTTACAAACAGTCTGACTTAACATATTTCTTTTAGAACAGGTCATATTTACCTAATTGTTATATAAAAAAATGAAAACCCTAGTTTCAGTGTTAATTTTGACAAGCAGTTTAAATTTAGTTTCAGTTTTTGTTTGCTTCTGTGGAATCCAAACCGCTCTGAACTTTAGGTATCTGGGGCGATCCGAACAGCAGCTCGGATCTCCCTGCCTGCCCCGGACCCTATCCGAGGCAAAGCCGCGAAATCCTGCTGTCAGATCTCGTGGTATTGCCTCGAGCTGCAGTTTTCAAACTCCCATTAAAAACAATGGGGTGAGCGCTGATTGGCTGAGAGAGCTGCCGGCACTACCAACCAACACCAGCAACCACTACACTGAGGACATCACTGACACCCCTGCACTGCTGACACTGCCCACAACACCGCACTGAGGACACCACTGACACCCCTGCACTGCCGACACTGCTGGCACCACTGCACTAAAGACACCACTGGCATACCTGCACTGCCGACACTGCTGGCACCACCACACTGAAGACACTGCTGACACTCCTGCACTGCCGACACTACCACACTGAGGACACCGCTGATACACCTGCACTGCTGACACTACCACACTGAGGACACCACTGACATATCATGAGGAAGGGGTAACTGGCCCCAAAACGTTGATATGTCACAATAATGCTAGCAGTGTGCTAGCACTGATCAGAGACATGATAGGGGTCCAGGAAAGAATAGCGGTAAGGGAATGGCTGCAAAGTCACTCCTCCACAGGGTGTAATAACGTCACTACAGGGGCAGAACATTATGATTTTTGGGTCTTTGGATATGCAACACAGTTTAAAATGCTCTGTATTCAAAAATTCTATTTTGCTCTTGTATTGTTCATACTTTTACAACCATGGTCAGATTGAGAACGTAAATTGGTCCTGCAAAAATATTCTGAAAATGGCCTCATAAGAGTGGGATCAAATAAATAGAGCATCTTGGAGATTGCTACACAATACTCAGTGCTTTACAGTGCCCCCATACAATACACAGAGAATTCTAGTGATCCCATACAATAAAGAGGGCATACTAGCAACAGCTATAAAATACAAATTGCATCCTAGTGATCACTGTATAATACAGAGGGTGTCCTGCTGTACATCATTCAGGACAGAGAGTATTGCACTGACCATTGTTTCAATATAGAAAACATTGTTGTGACCACAATACAATACAGAGAGCATTCTATTGACCTTCATACAATACAATGAGCATCCCAGCAACTGATATACAGTTGTTAAAGTATATTGAAATTTGCAAATATTATCAAATACCATAAATGCACTAGGCTAGCTTGTGCAGTAAGGGTGAGGATGTTAAGTCAACTGCCAGGGACTTAATCCAATAAATTGCTGGAATGATAAATAGCTTGTGGCGTTGAGGGGACCTTGAAGAAGAAAGTTATTCCACACAGTGTAGCTGTTCTAGGTAACTCATAACCTGCTAGTTGAAAAACTTATATAGCAAAGTAATATCCAACATACTGTATCCCATTTTCTTAGTCAAAGTACAGTTTAGTGTTATACAGTGCTGCATCAAAACTGCAGACAGAGCATTAGTTATCACAAGATATGCAAGTACAATTTTGCTTTAAAATGGAGCAGTAGCTATCCAAAACATATTCTCAGTGTACCGCTGAAACTTTTGTCTAAAATATATTCCCTGGGTTTACAACAGATTATAATAGCTCAACATAATTGTTGCGGGACATTTTAATAATATTTATTGTGGCATCATTAATTGTCTACCCTTTACCACATTTCTAGAAATAACTGCAGCTGAAAACGCTGCTATTGCAAACTAACCACTATAGTTTGGCATGTATGCTAATATACAGGTGAAACAAAGAAACAGCTGTCATCAAGGGTATATGTGATGCACATATAGTCACTGTTGTGTTGTCTGGAGGGAATAATCAAAAGATACGTTAAATAAGGAGAGTACTGTACTAAATACTTTAAAACTGAATGCTGATACATTGCTCTACACATGCTGCTGGTGGATGGAAGAGGAGGGTGGGATGGATCAGCCTAGAACTAGACCCTATGGTTGGGTCAGCTACCAGTAAGTAGACTAATGTAGAATCTTTAAACCCCACCACCAACCCCCGCTTCCACACAGACACACACAAAAAAATACATAAAAACCCAAATAGACCTCGTTTTTTTCCAATGTTTATATGCTGCAGCACCATTTTCAAATGACGTCCATGTATCTGTCAATAAGCATATGTTTGTGGGAGCTGGTGTTAATATATTTTATACAATTGGCATCCAATAAACAATTGCGCTCCAATATATGTTGAAAAAATATTAGTAGCGGGATACTTGTCAGATGGTAATTCTCTGCATGATCTTATACCTGTATTCAATATATTCAATGCGTAGCTGCAAACATAAAATGGAAACAAAAAAAAAAACACACAATAGTATAATATTGCATGAACAGTCTGTTTTATAAAAGCACCATCCAGTGCTCCAAAAAAGGGAATGATGTGCCACGCAGATGTTAAGTGCAGTCACCAGACGTGTTCCCCGTAATATTACTGGAAATTCATCACGTGTATAAAGATGATAAATAGATGCTTACACGTTGCTTACATATAAGCCGGTTGTGTATGCGCACATAAAGGTTTCTTTTCCCCGTCACTTAGAATTTCAAGTTGGATGACAACTAATATAATCGGTATCCGGACTCTGAGTCAACAACACTTAGGTCGACACCTATTATGTCTACACCCATTGGTCGACAGTGACTAGGTCAACACTAGAAATTGGTCGACACAACCATTAGGTCGACATGGTTTTTTTTTTTTTTTAACAAAACTATTTTTATTAACTTTTGCATACTTTCCGATCCACGTGGACTACAATTAGGAACGGTAACCTGTGCCGAGCGCAGCGAGGCACCTTGCCCGAAACATGGCGAGCGAAGCGAGCCATGCGAGGGGACACGGTACACTAATTCGGGTTCCCAGTCACTTTACAAAGAAAACGGCACCAATAAAACATGAAAAAATTATGTCGACCCCAATTAGTGCACCGTGTCCCCTCGCCATGCTCCAGGCTGGTAACCGTCCCCAATTGTAGTCCACGTGGATCGTAAAGTACGAAAAAGTAAAAAAAAAAAAAGTGAAAAACTCATGTAGACCTTTTTCCAGGTTGACCTTGTTCATGTCGACCTAATAGCCGCATCGACCTGTTTCCTGTGTTAACCTACTCACTGTCGACCAATAGGAGTCAGCCTAGACACTGTCGACCGAGAGTCCGGATACCCTACAGTGCTTGCTGCAATTAATCTGGTACATTATCATGCATATACTAGCAGTATTTACTATATATATTTATTTATCAAGGGGCCCAGAACATGGTTAGCCAAGCCTCTATGGGGACTGGCCACACCCATAAGAATGGACCCCTAAAAATACATCCCTCAGTGGGCCCTTCATGCCCCAGTCCGACACTGCGCACACATATATGTTAATAAATCTAGGAAGTTACAAGGGAAACATGGGCTTATCATCTTATAAGCATTGCTTTACTCCACCACTATTGTTCATATACAATTGTGTATAAATAATATCAAATACTCAAGTTATCTATGTGTATAAACAGAAACAGACAAATATATAGTAAGCTATTGGGGAGGATAAGTAAGAATCATATAAGATATGCTGTGACTCTCCTTAATAGCAAAGGTGTATATTCAAAACAAAGTCGATTAGTGGGTAAAGGAAAATGCTATCACTTGTTTGCCAAAAGAGATAAAATAATAAATATATAAAAATGGCTAGAAGTGTTATACAGTGCTCTGATATTTATGATCAAGACAACATGCACATTTGTTTTTCATTCCAGTTTATTCTACACATTTGGACAACACTAGATTTACTATGCTGGTGATATATGGAGAGAAATAAAACTTCTCCCACTCTTGAGGTGGGTTAGTAACTGAGCATCAAAATTTCCATTTTAACAAGTACCATATTCTGCTTTAAAAGACTCATAATGTACGAAGCAGGAGATGTAGACGTCTTGATATCATATGTCTTACAGACATTTGCATTTAGCTAAAAATCATAAAACATACAGCAGGATAAAATAAGTCTTGCTGATTTACAAGATTATTATCCTTACAATTTCATGCAACTATCTAGAATAGATTAAATTAGATTTTCTGTTTAAGAATATTACAATTATCAGCTGTATGCTTAGTAACACATTTAATTATTTTTCAGTGGAATATTTTTTTTCTGCATCTCCAAAGCCAAGGTTAAAATATACACTATTGACAGTGGAAATCATTTAACTGAGATAAATGGTTATAATTTGTTATAAATTAACGTGTTAGGAGTATTAAATGTGCATATCAATTAGTTGCACGTGTTTCCAGAACTTAATTTCCCACCAACATTCAGCCTCAATCTCTACTATATAAATGCAAACGCTTGGTAATAATTATTTACAGGCTTCTGTACTCCAACCTGTAAATGATTATATAGAAAGGCAGACACACACAATGCTTAAACAGACTGCAACTAACACACTTTTAAATTCAAATGATTTATTTGATTTATTCTCCTTTTTATTTATTTAACCCCTTGTTATACTCATCACATTAAATCTACCCACCTAGGTAACAACTGTTTCTTGATGTGTTGGGCTACAGAATTCTGTCAGTACTCCTGTGGGGCATATACATCAATGCTTGGAGAGTGCTAAAGTGGAGAGAGATATAAAGTACCAATCAATAAGCTCCTGTCACTTTACATGCTGTGTTTGAAAAATAACAGTAAGGAGCTGATTATTTGCTACTTTTTCTCTTTACTTTATCTCTCTCCAACCTTTCCCTTTGTGATCATCTCCCATTTTCTCTCATTGTTAGACATATACATTACAGCAACTGGGAATGGGAAAAGGAAAATTAATAACTGTCCATGTATAAAAATATCTAAAAAAGAAAAAGAAAAAGAATAAGAAAATGGTCTAAATCCATTGCTATGTATTTTACAGATGATAAGTTAAAAAAACAATAATAGATTTTAATTTCAAGCCTATTATATTATGATACCCAGGGCAGTTACTCCACCACTGCTGTAATATTTACCTGTCAGCCATAACATTAAAAATGCCTGCCTAATATTGTGTAGGTCCTCCTTCTGCCGCCAAAACAGCTCTGATACGTCAAGGCATGGACTCCAAAAGACCTCTTGAGGTGTCGCTAATCGGTATCTGGCACCAAGACATTAGCAGCAGATCCTTTAAGTCCTGTAAGTTGCAAGATGGGGCCTCCATGGCTCTGCCTTGTTTTTCCAGTACATCCCACAGATGCTCCATTGGATTGAGATATGTGGAATTTAGAGGCCAGGTCAACACCTTGAACACTTTTCCATGTTCTTCAACCCTTTCCTGAATATTTTTTGGAGTGTGGCAAGATACATTATCCTGCTGAAAGAGGCCACTGTCATCAGGGAATACCATTGCCAGGAAGGTAGCGTACTTGGTCTGCAGAAATGTTGAAGTAGATGGTACATGTCAAAGTAACATCCACATGAATGCCAGGATCCAATGTTTGGGGGGAAAAAGGGGGGGGGCTTTTCTCCCCCAGGTATACCCCTGCACACTAAATAGTACTTGCAACAATACTTGAAACTACGTTGTAATAGAAATTCAGAGATGTGTTGCATGTATTTGCAAATACATGGTAAGTTGCCAGGCCCCTTTACGGCTTCTCTGATTACTGGAAGTCCCTACACTGCATGATAACAGTACCCACTTAGGTACTGCAAACACAGTGGAAGCTGTTCAATAAATCTGGCAGCACTTTTGTTTTCTGTTTGCTGTGACCCCTCCATTTCATGCACCTGATAAGTGCTGCCAGATTGATTGAGCAGCTTCCACTGTGTTTGCAGTTGTGAAAGGCATTGTATGTGATCAGCATTTGGTAGGCATGCTGGTTCCTATAGTCATACTTGGAGATCCCAGAGGTGGCCCCTAGGAAAGCTAGCCCTCATTTTGTGTGTAATTCTGTATGTGCCTTTATCATGATGTTATGTTCCTGATGCTCAGAACTAGAGAGATGTTGCGTAGTGAGTCCAGAGCACCAGGATGTGACGCTGAAATAAGGGGTGGTACGGGAATAGCCCCTAGCACCCTACCTCCATTGTTTTACCCGTGTGGTCAGTTCACGCCTGAGTGGCTATGGTTTCTTGGGCCCACGGCAGCCGCGTTTGAAGGGCGGATTAGGTCTGCCCAACTCCGATGCCCCCAGGTCTTAGAGTGAGACAAAGCGTGAACCGAGACAGGATAATAACAAGGGGACCTCTAACTAAAGCAAACAGAAAGCTAGGGGCTACTAACTACCCTAAAACTAAATATATGTGCGGCACGCCGCCAAAGGAAAAGAACAACAAAAGATACCACTGTCCACTCCCCCACACGGCACCGCCGAGTTCCGGGGAGGACAGTGAAAAGCGTAAACCTCCGCAAAAACCACCAATACAAAATTAACACAAGGACTAAGCGGCCTAAGCCGCAACACGCGGCAGAAGCCGCTACTCACGAAACCGGGAGAGAACCCCAACAAGCGAGAACCCCCAGATGACTGCAACAGGTTCACTTGGACAGGAAGGATTCCCAGGACCGGCTTCAGAACTCCAGAACTCAGGAGCACAGGGAGCAGGATCGACCAGATACAGCTGACCAGGAACAGACGTTGCAAGGCAGGAACAGCATACAGGAAGCTATCACCGGCAGACCGAGCGGCGCCGCGGACCGCGGCACCTAACAGTACCCCCCCACCTTGAGGAGGGGTTAAAGAACCCCTAAAGCCGGGTTTCTGAGGAAATTCCTGAAAGAATAATCTCTTAAATTTAGGGGCATGTAAATTGTTATCCAGGACCCAAGACCTTTCTTCCGGGCCATAGCCTTTCCAGTGAACCAAAAAATAAAGCTGGCCCCAAGAAACTTTGGAATCTAAAACCTTCTCCACCAAGAACTCTTGTTGCCCCTGAACATCCACCGGAGGTCTACCCTGGGAAGTCTTCCGAGGGAATCTCCTGGAAGAAAAATACTGCTTCAGAAGGGAACAGTGAAAAGTATTGCCAATTTTGAGTGATTTAGGCAAGCGTAGCCGAAAAGCAACTGGGTTGACCTTCTTAACGATAAGGAACGGTCCAATAAATTTGGGTCCCAATCTAGCCGAGGGTTGTCAGAGCTTGATGTTGTGGGTTGACAACCACACCTTATCTCCCACCTTAAAAGTGCATGGGCGTCGGAACCTATCAGAAATTTTTTTTTCTCGGAAGGCAGCCTTCTTAAGGGCAAGGTGCACCTTTTTCCAAATCATTCTGAGATGGGAAGTTAAGGTCAACGAGGAGACTGGAAAATGTGGGTAAAAAGAATTGGCTCTAGGATGAAAGCCCATGACCGAAAAGAATGGGGACTCCTTGGTGGAAGAATGACAAGAGTTATTATAGGCAAACTCGGCCAAAGGAAGAAATTCAGACCAATCATTCTGAAGTTTGGCCGAATATAGCCGTAAATACTGTTTTAACGACTGATTAACACGTTCAGTTTGTCCGTTAGACTGTGGATGGTACCCAGATGTTAAAGAGAGTTTCATATTTAATGAGGCACAAAAACGTTTCCAGAAACGGGCGATGAATTGCGGTCCCCGATCAGAGACAATATCCCTGGGTAAACCATGGAGCCTGAACACATGGCGGAGAAACAAAACTGCCAACCCTTGAGCAGAGGGTAATCGGGGGAGAGCAATGAAGTGGGCCATCTTACTAAAACGGTCTACTACCACCCAAATGACTCGAAATCCAGCTGAAAGAGGAAGGTCCACCACGAAATCCATGGATATCTATGACCATGGCCTGAGAGGAACGGCGAGAAGCATGAGTTGCCCGACCGGCAACGATCGAGATACCTTGTACTGAGCACAAACCTGACAGGAACGGACAAATTCCCTTACATCTTTAGAAAGATTAGGCCACCACACTGAGCGAGAGATTAACTCCAAGGTCTTAGTGATACCCGGATGACCAGAAACCTTATTATCATGAAACTCAGCTAGAACAGTGCCTCTCAGAAATTCAGGGACGAAGAGGCGATCTGCAGGAGTGACTTTGGGAGCCTGCTGCTGAAGCTGGACTAGCTGTGTAAATAAATCCTGTGTGAGGCCAGCCCGGATGACAGACGATGGGACTATGGGGGTAGTAGCCGGGTGGTTATTGTGAACCGGAAGGAAACAACGTGACAGGGCATCGGCTTTTGTATTCTTGGAACCGGGCCTGAAGGTGATAATAAACCTGAAACGAGTAAAAAAACAGCGCCCAACGTGCCTGTCGAGCATTAAGCCGTTTAGCTGACTCAATATACTGCAGGTTCTTGTGGTCAGTAAACACCGTAATGGTATGCCTTGCTCCTTCCAGCCAGTGCCTCCACTCCTCGAAAGCCCATTTAACTGCCAACAATTCTCGATTACCAACATCATAGTTGGATTCTGCGGAGGAGAATTTTCTGGACATGAAGGCACATGGGTGTAATTCCTGAGACTCCGGGTCTTCCTGAGAAAGGATAGCCCCCACTCCAACCTCTGAGGCATCTACCTCGACAATAAAGGGGAGATCCAGGTTAGGGTGTCTGAGTACTGGAGCTGAGACAAAGGCCTGCTTTAAGGCCAGGAAGGCAGACTTGGCTTCAGGCGACCAATTGGAAGGGTCCGCTCCTTTTTTAGTCAATGCCACAATAGGAGCAACCAAACCTGAGAAGGTATGAATAAAACGCCTATAGTAATTTGCAAACCCTAAAAAGCGCTGAATTGCTTTTAAGTTCGTGGGTTGTGCCCAATTTAGGATGGCCTGGAGTTTTTTTGGTTCCATGAAAAACCCCTTAGGAGAAATAATATACCCCAGGAAGGACACTTCTGTGATGTGGAAATCACATTTCTCCAGTTTGGCGTATAAATGATTTTCCCGTAACTTCTGAAGGACCAGTCACACATGGGTAATATGTTGTTCAAAAGACTCAGAGTAAATCAAAATGTCGTCTAAATAAATGACTACGAACTTTCCTAGAAAGTCGCGAAGGACGTCGTTAATGAGATCTTGAAATACAGCAGGAGCATTAGACAGCCCAAACGGCATCACCAGGTATTCATAATGTCCCGACTGTGTGCTGAAAGCCGTCTTCCACTCATCCCCAGATTTTATTCGGATGAGATTGTAAGCCCCTCTAAGATCGATCTTGGAAAAGATAACGGCAGTCCGGAGCTGATCAAATAGTACTGAAATCAGTGGCAAGGGGTAGGTGTTTTTAACAGAAATTTTATTCAGAGCCCAATAATCAATACATGGTCTGAACGACCCATCTTTTTTCTCAACAAAAAAGAACCCTGCACTCAATGGAGATTTCGAGGGCCTAATGAAGCCTTTTTTTAGGCTCTCCTGTACATAATCATTCATTGCCGTAGTTTCCGGCCCAGACAGGTCATATAGTCTCCCTTTAGGCAAAGAGGAACCGGGAACTAAGTCAATAGCGCAGTCATAGGATGGATGAGGAGGCAGAATATCCGCATTACCCTTGGAGAAAACATCGGCAAAGTCCTGATATTCCAAAGGAATAAGTTCTAGGGTGACTGCCGCAACCCGGACTGGACGGGGAATACATTCCTTAATACAAAAGAGACCCCATCGGGAAATCTCCCCAGACCGCCAATCTATGGTGGGATTATGAAAGGCAAGCCAGGGGTGACCCAAAACTACGGGGACAGCCGGACAATGGGTAAGGTAAAATTCGATTTTCTCCGAATGTAGGGCCCCCACTGTCAGTTGTACTGGAGGTGTGCGGTGAGTGATTACCCCATTAGAAAGCGGACCACCATCCAAGCCGTGCATGGTGATACGTTTATCCAAAGGTATCTGTGGAACGCCCAAAGCCTGAGCCCAACCAAGATCCATGAAATTTCCCGCAGCTCCACTGTCGACGAAGGCCGACACCAACGAACTGAGACTACCAAAGGAAATTTTTACAGGAACTAATAAGGAATCAGTAGAGGAGATCAATTGCAGACCCAAGTGAACCCCCTCACAATTCACTTGGTCAGAGCGTTTCCCTGCTTATTCGGGCAATTAACGTGCGATATGTCCCTTGCCACCACAATACAAGCAAAGACCAGAATTTAGCCTTCTGGTTCTTTCCTCTGGGGACAGCCGGGAGAGACCCATTTGCATGGGCTCCTCGACGTCCTCAGGGAAAGTATACACACATGGACTAGGCCTGAAACTAGCTCCTCTTTCAGCCCTCCGCTCCCGGAGACGACGATCAATTTTAATAGCAAGCTCCATGAGTTTGTCTAAAGTCTCTGGAGCGGGGTACTGAAGGAGACTGTCTTTAATAACTTCAGACAAACCGAGGCGAAACTGACTGCGCAGGGCCGGGTCATTCCAGCCACAGTCGTTCGACCAACGGTGAAACTCGGTACAATACGCCTCTGCTGGTTTTTTTCCTTGCTTAAGTGCACGCAGGTGGCTCTCAGCCGACGCTTCTCTATCAGGGTCATCGTACAGAAGGCCTAGAGACTTAAAAAAGACATCTACAGAAAGCAAGGCAACATCATCGGCTTTTAGCCCAAAAGCCCAGGTTTGCGGATCGCCTTGTAGCAAAGACATCACAATCCCGACCCGTTGAGACTCAGTACCAGAGGATCGGGGCCTTAAACGAAAATAAAGCTTACAAGCTTCCTTGAAATTAAAAAAATCCTTTCGGTTACCTGAAAAACGGTCAGGAAGGTGCATCTTTGGTTCTGGAATCATACTCGGGGAGGCTCGCAAAAGATCTTCCTGCGATCTCACCCGAAGAGTAAGATCCTGAACCATCTGAGTTAGTTCCTGAATCTGGTTGGCCAAAAGCTGGCTGGGATTCGGTCCTAATACTGCCGGATTCATGAGGCCGAATTTCAAGGCCTACCAAAATCAAATAACTCTTTATATTATTCTTTTTTTGTTGTTTTTGGGCCGGTGATAATGTTACGTTCCTGATGCTCAGAACTAGAGAGATGTTGCATAGTGAGTCCAGAGCACCAGGACGTGACGCTGAAATAAGGGGTGGTACGGGAATAGCCCCTAGCACCCTACCTCCATTGTTTTACCCGCCTGAGTGACTATAGTCACACGCCTGAGTGACTATGGTTTCTTGGGCCCACGGCAGCCGCGTTTGAAGGGCGGATTAGGTCTGCCCAACTCCGATGCCCCCAGGTCTTAGAGTGAGACAAGGCGTGAACCGAGACAGGATAATAACAAGGGGACCTCTAACTAAAGCAAACAGAAAGCTAGGGGCTACTAACTACCCTAAAACTAAATATATGTGCGGCACGCCGCCAAAGGAAAAGAACAACAAAAGATACCACTGTCCACTCCCCCACACGGCACCGCCGAGTTCCGGGGAGGACAGTGAAAAGCGTAAACCTCCGCAAAAACCACCAATACAAAATTAACACAAGGACTAAGCGGCCTAAGCCGCAACACGCGGCAGAAGCCGCTACTCACGAAACCGGGAAAGAACCCCAACAAGCGAGAACCCCCAGATGACTGCAACAGGTTCACTTGGACAGGAAGGATTCCCAGGACCGGCTTCAGAACTCCAGAACTCAGGAGCACAGGGAGCAGGATCGACCAGATACAGCTGACCAGGAACAGACGTTGCAAGGCAGGAACAGCATACAAGAAGCTATCACCGGCGAGACTGCAGTGTGCTGGCTCCCATAAAAAGACCCTGCTGGCCAATGACAGGAGGGCCAGCAAGACCAGCCCCCAGACCCTAATTACTAGTTGCCGTGCAGCTGCCCTGCTGCACGAGCAACTAATCAATCCTATCTGGCTACGGGGAACGCGGTCCGCCAATGGCGTCCCCGTTGCTATGGACCCAGCGGCTGAGGACGCCCGGCGTCCTAGCGTTGCCAGGGACCCGGCGGCTACAGTACGCACGGCGTCCTGGCGTTGCTAGGCGCCGGGCGGGCAGGGAAGCAGGTGCGGCGGCCGTGAGCGTCGCTCGGAAGCAGACCGAGCGGTGCCGCGGACCGCGGCACCTAACACATGAGGCCTTTCAATAGACAATTACATGGCCCTAATTGGGTACTGTTATCATGCAGTGTAGGGACTGCCAGTAATCAGAGAAGCCATGAAGGGGCCTGGCAGCTTACCGTGTATTTGCAAATGCAGCCAACAAATATCTCTTCATTTCTATTACCATATAGTTTTCAAGTATTGTTGCAAGCACTATTTAGTGGGCAGGAGGATACCTGAGGGGGAGGGGGGAAGACGTCCACTTTTATCTGTTTGCTGTGGCCCCTCGCTTTCATGCACCTGATAAATGCTGCCAGATTGATTGAGCAGCTTCCACTGTGTTTGCAGGATCCAAGGTATCTCAGCAGAACATTGCCCAGACCTTTACACTGCCTCCGCTGACTTGCTTCCTTCCTAAAGTGCATCCTGGTGCCATCTCTTCCCCTAGAAAATGATGCACACGTACCCAGCTGTCCACATGATGTAAATGAAAACATTATTCATTAGCCAAGCCACTTTCTTCCAGTGCTTCATGGCCCAATTCTGATGCTCACATGCTTTCAGCGGTGGATAGTGGTCAGCATGGACACCTTGACCAGTTTGTGGCTACACAACCCCACACACAGCAAGCTGCAATGCACTGTGTATTCTGACATCTTTCAATCATAACCAGCATTAACCTTTTCAGAAATATGTGCTGCAGTAGCTCTCTTGTTGGATCAGACCAGACAGGCTAGCCTTCACATCCCATGCCATAGGCGTTCATGACCCTGTCGCAGGTTCACTAGTTGTCCTTCGTTGGACCACTTTTGGTACATACAAACAACTACATACTGGGAACATCCCACCAAAACTGCTGTTTTGAAGAAATTTTGACCCAGCCATCTCAATTTGTCCTTTGTCTAAGTTGCTCAGATCCATATGCTGGCCTATTTTTTCTGCTTCCAGTACATCAACTGCAAGAACTGACTGTTCTCTTGTTGTTTAATATATCCCACCCTTTGTAATGAGATAATCACTGTTATTCACTTAACCTGTCAGTGGTTTTAATGTTATGGCTGATGGGTGTGTGTTATAATAAATGAAAATGTTGAATATGTCTAATAACAATGAGCAAATTTCTGGAAATGAAAGCATTGAGTAAAGAAAGACATCTGTGTGTAACGAGATAAGAAAGGTGGTTTTAAAGCCGATTGTGAGACAGCATCTCTCTGTGATACAGAAATTGTGTATCCCCTGCAAAGGAACGCCCTGCGTGAGAAGCTAATTGGAATCATTCCCTATGAGACTTCAGTTCAACATTCATGAGCTTATTTTTATTATAAAACATGGAACTGATTTTGTACCAGGGAATATGCAGTTTTGCACTACATACTTAAATATTTATCTCATGATTGCTTTTCAGATAAAGTCTTTGAAGAGGATGATTGAAGAAGCGATTATTGTACATCTAAATTCTGACTGTCATTACGTCTGTGTGTATGGTGCAGTCTGTGCATGTGGTCAGTAAACATTTATTGCATGATGACAAAAAAATCCTCTAACACTAATTTTTAAGTTAAAGAATTTGTAGTCCTTTCCACATATTATTTATGTCAGATCACAACTTGGTGGATAAACCAATGCTCCTAGATAATTTTTAGGCAGAATCCTCTACACAGATCTTTCAGGTTAAATTGTGATATAACATGCTGACTAAGGGGGTCATTCCGAGTTAATCGCTCGCTGGCTAGTTTTAGCAGCCATGCAAACGCTATGCCGCCGCCCACTGGGGAGTGTATTTTAGCTTAGCAGAAGTGCGAACGCATGTGCAACCGAGCTCTGCAAAAACAGTTTGTGCAGTTTCTGAGTAGCTCTGAACCTACTCAGCGCTTGCGATCACTTCAGCCTATTCGTGTCCAGATTTGATGTCATACACCCGCCCAGCGAACGCCCAGCCACGCCTGCATTTTTTCAGACACGCCTGCATTTTTTCAGACACGCCTGCGTTTTTGTAAACACTCCCTGAAAACGGTCAGTTGACACCCAGAAACGCCCCCTTCCTGTCAATCTTCTTGCAGCCGTCAGTGCGACTGAAAACTTCGCTAGAACCTGTGCACAACCACAACGGGCTTTGTACCCGTACTTTGCGCGTGTGCATTGCGGAGCATATGCATGCGCAGAAATGCTGATTTTTAGCCTGATTGCTGCGCTGCGAACAACGGCAACTAGGGATTAACTCAGAATGACCCCCTAAAGCAGCTACGCTTGTACCTCTTATTAGCGTAGAGGCATAGACAGGAAATGCAAGGTACAGCTCTGGAGACGTTACAAGCTGGGAGTAGGCAATGATAAAATTATACCAAACAAGGCCAATAGTGATGACTGATAAGCAGTAACCCTAATACTGTGTGTTCAATAACAGTTGGGCATATATACAGAAAATATGTATACAACAATTATAATAATACAATCTCATATTTAACTTCTTAATATATATAATCTTCATTAAGTCTTTATTTTCCTTCTGGATTATAATTGCCTAAACAGAAAGGAGGAGTGGGGTGGAGCAGGGATTTATGCACAAAAGAGGGTTACGTTGATTGGATGTGAGCCAGAAATTAAGTACAGTATGTAGTTGGATGGTTGTGGCCACTCTCTTTGCCATGAAATTCTTTTAAAGGCCCATACACACTAGACGAACCCTCGCCGACGCCGATATTGGCAGCGACAGGGACCCGGCGGGGTGCCGGCACTGGCAAGTGCATACACACTTGACGATGCCAGCAGCAAAGGGAGCGACGGCAAGGGGGGGGAGGTGGGGGAGAACGACGACCATGTTTCATCTACAGCATGGCTGTCGCTGACTAGGACCTCCCTCTTCTGTACATGTTCATATGAAGGTGATGTTAACAATGCGCGGGAGCGCGCATCATTAACAACATTGAGTGTACACACTGGATGAGATTGCAAAAGATCTTGCTCAGATTGGTCCTTCTGTGCGATATCTTTTACTTTCTCGTCTAGTGTGTATGGGCCTTAAGGAATCTCCTGGTTGATCACTTTGCAATAGATCAGATGGTGTTTGTACCAGGCGGTGGCTTAATCCTTTAATGGCCAATTTGGTAAGATATATGGTGGGACAAATTGCATATATCTATTGGAAGCACATACACATGTTCAGTGTCACCAGCCAGCAAAATTTACCACAGAGCCTAATAACAACCTGAATGTTCCAAAATAGGCAAATATATTCTGATGGAGCTACAGTGGATGTAAGGTCCCAAACACACACACACACACACACACACACACAAACACACACATATATATATATATATATACACACATACACCACAGATGTACACACACACACACACACACACACACACACACACACGCATAACGCATATACACAATAAATAAATAAATACATACATACTGTACACACACCACATATATACACACACTCACTACACATACACCACATACACACACACATCAGGGTCGGATTGACTGTAGGACTCTTAGGGAAGATTCATAGTGGGCCAATGTGCATGGGGCCTGTTTTGTTTGTTGACATGTGAAGGGTGGTGCTGCTACCATATCTACATGGGATCCCTGTGGTGCTGCCCATGTGAGGCCTCTTCTATAAATTTTTCCAGGGTCACTTTCAGTTCCCAATCTGTCCCTGCCCAGCTTTGAAAAAAAGTGCAATGGAATATGCTAGCGCTACATAAATGTTACTAAATAAATTAAAATATTGATGTTACAGCCCAGAATTATAAAATCTATTGGTGTCACTGGGCCTTTCAAATTTGAAATTTGAAACAAATTGCAATACCAAAAGCTATACTATACATTTAGTTTTTTCCTCTGAGGACCAATTTGTGTTATTGCTTTCTATGGGGGCCAATATGTGTGTTTATCCTGTGGGTGCCAGTGTGTTTTCATTTTTTCTTGTGCAATGTTTTTTAATTGTGCTTATGTCTGAGTTGCACTGTGTATGCATGCACCGCAATGGTGTTCGTACACAGTTGCAGTACAGAGTCAAACACACTCACCAAGAAGTATATTAGAAATGTGTTGGGCATTTGTGTGTGGTTACAGGGGTCAACAAATCGGATGCAGATGTAACAGGGATGCGGTCAAAATGCCGGCTGTTAGGATGCTGGCAGTTGAAATACCGATGCCGGAATCCTGGCATCCTTTAGAATCCCAACGCCAGAACGCCGAATGGGCCAGGAGACCAAAGCCGGAATCCTGACAACCGGCATCATGATTGTAAGTATAGCCGGTGGGTTAGGTTTGGAGGCAGGGGAGTTAGGGTAAGGTTTAGGCGCCAGATTGGGTGTTAGGGTTAGGCTGCGCAGGGCTGCGTGGGTAGGTTAGGGTTCGGCAGCAGGATGGAAGGGTTAGGGTTATGCACCACTGGGGGGAGGGGTTAGGGTCAGGCTTGCGGGGAGGAAGGGTTAGGTTTAGGCAGTGGGGATGGGGACTTAAGTTTTGGCACTTCCGGGGGGTGGTTAGGGTCAGGCACTAAGGGGGGTGGTTAGGTTTAGAGTTAGGCTGCGGGAACAGTGGGTTAGGGGGTAGGGGAGAGGGCTTAACACCCCAGACTCACCCCTGCCGGTCTTTCCATCATTGAGATACCAGCATCAGTATTATGACTGAAAGTGGTTGCATATAAAGATGTTCAATTGCTCACATTAAAAGCCATACTCAGACGGATAATCTGCACCTAGAATAGGGCTGGTGAAAGTTTCCAGGATGCAACCGATGGTGGCATCTAAAGACACAGAAAGCATGGTTGCAGCATCTGTAGACACTAAAAGTGGGCGCCTCAGTACTTACACATTTGGATGCATGGATGTACACCAGGGAAGGGCATTGTAGCGTCATTAGCATAAAGTCACACAAGCAACTGCAGCAAAAGATGCACGGAAGGCCCCAACTACATCCAACAAAGTCAGACCCTATGAGGAGGAATCCCTCCACCTCAACAGCCCCCGCTCCTATTAGGGCTGCTTCCATAAATTTCCCAGGCTGGTTTTCCATCCCAATCCACCCCTGCCACACATATATATTATTAAACAGACTACATATACACACACTACATATATATATATATACACACACACACACACACACACACACACACACACACACACACACACACCCACCACATATACTGTACATACAACAAACATAACAAGGGATCCAGTCAGGTCTTGGCTTAGACTATGAGAGGGGGTTAGGTGTAGGCTGTGGAAAGAGAGTGTTAGAGGGCATGGGGGGGGAAGGTAAGTATATTTACCTTTTCCTGTCGGGATTCTACTCATCGAGATGCCACGGTCTGTATTCCTTATATCGGCATCCGGACCGCAGGGATATTATACCCAAGCCATTTTTGGGGTTTGTGTTTTGGATCTGGATCCCCTCTCATGTTTTGGATCTGTATTGGTTTTGCCAAAACCGCCCTTGCAGGTTTTTGGTTTTGGATCTGTGTTTTTTTTTTTTTAAATAATAAAAACAGCTGATATAACAGAATTTGGGGGTGTTTTTGTTCCATAAAGTATTATTAACCTCAATAACATTTATTTCCACTCATTTCCAGTCTATTTTTGCACCTCACAGCAAACACCGACGTAGCTGGATGACTATGCTAATTGACAGCTGTGGGTGGCGCATACATGTGGCACATCTATGAGTGGCACTTCAGTGGAAGACAGGATATCGGTTTTATAAACTATGACAAAAATGCTCCAAAGAGCACATAATGCAAAGAAAAGAGGTGCAAGATGGAATTGTCCATCCACCCACCCTTATCTTTTATATATTAAATAGGGCATGCAGTTTCACAAACCAATCATTTCAGCGACAGGGACTGTCAGTTGTGGCTGAAATGATTGGTTTGTTTGGACCCCCACAAAACAAGCTGGCAATGGGCAGTGCACAAACTGGCTTTAGTACTTTAGATAAGCAAGATGTCATCATCAGCATCCGATTCCTCACCCCCATTTGTGTGAACATCCTCTTCTTCACAGATTATTAATTTTTCCCCGATGGAATCAACCATCACAGGTCCCTCTGTACTTTTTGGAGGTAATTGCTAGTAAAGGTCTTCCTCATGAAATTTGCAATTTATTTTGATGAACATAATTTTTTCATCAGATTTGTGTCCCTTGGAAACAAAGATACAACATAGGCTTTAAACCTAGGATCAAGTACGGTCGCCAAAATATAGTGATCTGATTTCAAGAGATTGACGGCCCTTGAATCCTGGCAAAGCTAATAAAGGGCTTCATCTACAAATCCGACATACTTAGCGGAATCATTCTATTTAAGCTCCTCTTTCACTTTTCCAGCTGCTTTTGCAAAAGCCTGATGTGGGGAATGACCTGACTCAAGCTGGCAGTGTCTGAACTAACTTCATATGTGGCAACTTCAAAGGGTTTGAGAACCTTGCACAACACAGAAATCATTCTCCACTTCGCTTGACTCAGGTACATTGCCACTCCTTTCTCTATGTCATAGGTGGATGTGTAGGCTTGAATGGCCTGTTGCTGCTCCTCCATCATCTGAAGCATATAAAGGGTAGAATTCCATCTCCTTACTACCTCTTGTTTCAGGTGATGGCAGGGCAAGTTCAAGAGTGTTTGCTGGCACTCCAGTCTTTGACATGCAGTTGCTGAATGTCAAAAATGGGCAAAATATTTTGGGACACCGACAGCATCTCCTGCATGCCCCTGTAATTTAAAAAAAATATTCTGCACCACCAAATGAATTATGTGAGCAAAACATGCGACGTGTTGGAAATTGCCCAGATGTAATGCTCTCACAATATTGGTGGCATTTTTAGATATCACAAATCCCAAGGAGAGTCCAAGTGGGGTAAGCCATTGTGCAAGGATGTCCCTGAATTCTTCTAAGAGGTTCTCAGCAGTTTGCCTCTAACTGAAACCGATGATACACAGCGTATCCTGCCTGGGAATGAGTTGGCATTTGTGAGATGCTGCTGCTGCTGCTGTTGGTGCTGTGGAAAGAAATACATCTACCCAGTAGGCTGTCAGAGTCATGTAGTTGTTAGTTTGCCCTGTTCCACTTGTCCATATGTCCGTGGTTAAGTGGACAGTGGGTACAACAGCATTTCTGAGGACACTAATGACACTTTTTTTTTAATGTCCTTTTACAGTCTGGGAATTGCTTGTCTAGTGAATTGTAATCTAGATGGGATTTGGTACCGGAGACACAGTACATCAATCAACTGTCTAAATCCCACTGCACCAATGGCAGATACTGGATGCATGTCTAACACCAGCATAGTTGTTATGGCCTCAGTAATCTGCTTTGCACTTGATGACTGCTGTCATACTTCATCTTAAAACTGCAAGTGGCCTTCCTGGTCCCCTTCTGTGATAAAGATTGACTCCCAGCAGCAATAGCAGCAGCAGTAGGTGTAGTACTCAAGGATCCTCCGGAGGAATACCAGGTAGGAGAGGAGTCAGTCATGCCTATGAAATTGCATACAGGACTTCCTCCGATCCTGATTGAGGAGGAAATTGACAAGGAGGGTGTTGGTGGTGTGGATTGCAGGTGCTTGGATCCAACAGAGAGAAGGGAGCTAGGTGTCGCTGGACTGGTCACATTCTTAGCCAAAGTTTCTGGATTTCACAACGACTTTTGATGAATACATTGCAAGTGATGTATAAGGGAGGATGTTCCTAGGTGGTTAACGTCCTTACCCCTACTTACTATGGCTTTACAAAGGCTACAGATGACTTGACACTTGTTGTCCGGATTTGGGTAAAAATAATTAGAAATAGTAGAGGTGATTTTTTTCGTCTTTTGCCCAGACAATGGGCTTTTTCATACCAAGGGCAACAACTGTCTCCACTGTTGCCTTATTTAAACAAACCACATCCCCATCAAAATCCTCATAATCAACATTCCCATTAGCGCCAGCAACACCAATATCCTCCTCATCCCAGGGTACTTCTACAGTGACATCCTCAATCTCAATGTCAGCACATTGACTGGCGCTGCTACCAACACTTGCAGAGGGTATGCAAATGGTGGAAGATGCCTCCTCTTCTCGTAGAGTATTGGAAAGGTCAGGCTTATACATCGCAACTGCAGACACACTTGGACTCTCCTTGGGGATTGTTGAAATTTCTGAATGCACAGTTGGTTCCTGTGCATTAACATGTTTTATTTTGTTAACTCTTTTACAGGGAGGAGGGCTTACATCTTCATTATGAGATGCAGAACCACCAGTCATAAACATAGGCCAAGGCCTGAGACTTTTCTTGCCACTTCGTGTAGTGAATGGCATATTGGCAATTTTACATTTCAGCTAACTTTACTTTTTTTTATCACTGTAAAATATTGCTTCTGTGATTGTACATGCCCGCTAAGCCATTGGGCATCGGCCTTAGCAGATGACGTTGATGGACTTGGCAGCAACTTCAGCACTAGTAGTAGGAAGAGGCTCCTGATCTTTCAATTGTTTGTCCTCCATTTCTATCAACACAAAGTGAGGTACAGCAACAGAGTCGTACAAATGAGTAAGAAATATATATATAATTACACACTGCAGTTTACTTCACCCACAGCATCGCACAAATGAGTCAGAAATATGTAGAAGTATTTTTATATCACACTTCGGCAGTTACAGTGTCACACAAATGAGTCAGAAATATATCTAATAATTACAAACTACAGTTGACTTCACTGACAGCATTACGCAAATGAGTCCGAAATATATAATGATTACACACTGCAGTTGACTTCAGCGACAACGTCGCACAATACGTTTATGAGTAGAAAAAAATATACTGTGGTATGACCGGCAATGTCACAGTGCTTATGAAATAAAATAAAAATTGTATAGTACACTGGGTACAGCACAAACAAACAAAAAAAAAATATATATATATATATATATATATATATATATATATTTTATAATTATAATTTTAGGCTTATTGTTTTTAGCTTTTATTATTTTAATTTTACACTGGGGCAGGAAAAATTAACTTTACGACTTTTTTGGATTTTTTTTTTTACCTGAGGAGGGGACATGTGTAGTCCCGAAATGTAAAGTAAATTTTTCTATTTTCTAAAACCTGGAGTACTGCACAGTGTTTTCATACCCCTTTTCAAAATTAAGGGGCTTGCCAACACCCTGGTACTATGGTATTTTTGCAAGGGCACCCAGGATGCTGTTTACTTGCTGTGAGTGCCGATTCAATAGCAATGCATATATTGCACGTTTGTGATTGCACAAATCCTTGAATGCCGCTGTTTCTTACTGGGATATATATATATATATATATATATATATATATACACACACACACACCAATCCCTTGTCCTCATAAAGAAGCTATTACAGAGATAACTTACCGGGCTTCATCCAGCAGCAGAGCTTGTGACTGACAGGCTCCGGAGGACCCCAGTGCAGGAGAGAACTGAAGGAGTAGTAATGGGTAGACACCACACTGCCTCTGCAGCTCTACACAGAGAAAGCTGTGCGGGGACCGGGCTCCAGTGATCAGCTATGTGTGTCCAATGGACACACAAGCTGATCACAGTGTAAAAAAAAGAACAAAAAAGTTAAAAAAAACAACAACCCATACTTACCAGTCCTAGGAGCCGGTGTCCGCTGCTCCGGTGAGCATTGCCGGGCGCCGGGTCCCCCATATGCTGCGCTGTGACCTCAGTGCTATAAAGTGATGCTGCAAATCAGCAGCCCACTTTACAGGACCGCGGATCACAGCGCAGAAGAAGGACTCGGTGCCCGGCAGCGCTCACCGGAGCAGCGGACACCGGCTCCTGGGACTGGTAAGTATGATTCCGGGGTGGGGGGGCTCTATCCGGCTCAGGGGTAGTCGCGATGGGGGGAACCCAAAGGTGGTAGCGATGGGCAGCGGCGCATGCGCAGCAGGCCATTGGGGTATTTTCTATGAAAAATACCCCGATGATGCTGCAAAGAGGCACCGCAGGGACTACAAGCTCTGTCCCTGCATGCGATAATTGATACATCCGTGCGATGTACTCAATTATCGCAGTGCAAGTTTGGTCAAGTTTATCACCTGTCATCCGCATCATCAGATGCGGATGGTGATAAATGGACTTTTTGCAGCGCTGCGATCAGGTTAAATCTCTGCAAAACTGCGTATGCACCACATTGCGCAGGCGTATCGTACGGGTACAAAGACGATCTGTGCTGGGCGATGGATTTAATGAAGAATCCATTTGCACAGCCGATTGCAAGGTGATTGACAGAAAGAGGGCGTTTGTGGGTGTCAGCGGACCGTTTTCAGGGAGTGTTTGTAAAAACGTAGGCGTGTCCAAGCGTTTGCAGGGCGGGTGTCTGACGTCAATTTCCGGGACCAAAAAAACTGAAGTGATCGCAGCAGCTGAGTAAGTCCAGAGCTACTCAGAAACTGCAAAAAACTTTTTTGTGCCGCCAGCTGCAAAAGCGTTCGCACACTCACAAAGCTAAAATACACGCCCCATAGGCAGCGACTTTCTGATCGCAGCGCTGCAAAAAGTTGCTAGCGCGCGATCAACTCAAAATGACCCCCTAAGTGTCCTACTATGCCACCATTTTCCAAATGACCACTTGAAGTACTCTTCCACTATAATCAAGTTCCCACTTATTGTAATAGATACAAATATACTGTACAAAGAACTTTATTTCCCTACTTATGTTTATTAGGACATTTATATGAACATATTAAAAAGGACTGTCATCATTTTAAAATTAAGGACATCAAAAGTGAACCAGAAACCTTTCTCACACATACAGATGTTATAATTCGAGGGGCGGGATGCAATAAAGTCAGAGTTCGGAAGACGCGCGGGTGCGGGCCAAATTTGAACTTTTTTTTAAAGGGGCAATCATTTACAAGGCTAAACCATGCCTTGTAAAGGATTGCCTCTTTTAAAAAGTTCCGAATTGGTCCGGCATCACGCATGGCCGCTGAACTTGGACTTCGTTACATCCTGGCCAATATCTAGTTAAGGTGAGATGTGTGTGAGTGAAGGATTATTATATAACACTATGGACTACCACAGAAGTCAATTTCAGATTATTTGAACAATCTGCTTAAGCAGAAGAAAAATAAAAATCATTGTAACACAACATGATGGGAAGCCAAGCAGGACACTACGTACAGTAAATAGAAAGCAACTCCAACTCTATCTCCAGAGTAATGTTCCACTAATGATGATTCTTTATTGGTTATTGGGAGAGCTCACACAAAGCGCTGTGGGCCTGATTCAGAGATGGATGTTAATACTACTGAAAGTTCATTTTTCTCAGCTTGCACTGCTGATATCAGGAAATGAAGTTGCTGCCCAGAAAATTAAGAGAGATGTCCACCGGAGCTATCACATCACATTCGCAAATGCGTACTCATTCGCAGCTTATATGCAAGAACAGTGAACATCGGGCTTAAGGGCAGCCCTATGGATATGCAGACTGTTTTTTTGGGCAGAGTATTAAGCCTGGAAAAGTGATAAAGTAGTGATAAGTGAAAGGTGATAACGCACCAGCCAATCAGCTCCTGTCATTTTTCAAACCCATAATTGGCTTGAGTGTTACCACCTTCCACTTATCACTTAATTCACTTTCATCCAAAACCTATTTTATTAGCTATTTTATTTTTAACACTCGTACCTTGAGGCTAGAGCAAGGGAGGTCCATTAAACTTTTCTATAAATTTCAGATATCCTTGAATATTAGTGTATGTTGTGTTATCACATTTGTAAGCAAAATGCATGCTGCAGAAACAAAACTCATTCTTGAATAGTAGTTTTTGATAAAAAAAAAAGTGTCCTATAGAAAATAAGATTTACATTTTTTTGTAGTAGTTAAATCTATTTAAAAAATAATAAGTTGGACACCTCTCATATTTAAAAAAATGTGTTGGCATCCCAATTTTATATGTTTATTTGTTTATGCATAGGTGTAATGGTATTGTCAGTCCTTTCTCTATGAATCTTTGCTGTCTCTACTAATTTTATATTGTTCTTATAAATTTCCCCTGTTTGTAATTATACTCCTCTGTGTAGGAGCATAGAGGGTCATTCCGACCTGATCCCACGCTGACATTTTTTGCAGCGCAGCGATCGGGTCACTACTGCGTATGCATATGCACTGCAATGCACAGGCGCGTCGTACGGGTACAAAGCGGATCGTTAATGAAGAATCCTTTCGCACAGCCGATCACAAGGAGATTGACAGGAAGAAGGCGTTTATGGGTATCAACTGACCTTTTTCTGGGAGTGGAGATCCGAACCCAGGTGTGTCCAGGCATCTAGAGGGTGGATGTCTGACGTCAATTCCAGGACCTTCATTGCTGGATCAATCGCGCAGTGTAAGTAACTGCAGGGCTAGTCTTGTTTTACACTAAAGTTTTTTTTAGCATAGCAGGGCTGCACAAGCGATTGCAGCCCTGCTATGCTAAAATACACTCCACCATAGGCAGCGTCTAGTTGATCGCACGAGCAGCAAAAAGTTGCTACGTGTGATCAACTCGGAATGACCCCCCCCCCCCATATGCACTGCAGGGGGGGCAGATATAACATGTGCAGAGAGATTTAGATTTGGGTGGGGTGTGTTTAAACTGAAATCTAGATTGCAGTGTAAAAATAAAGCAGCCAGTATTAACCCTGCACAGAAACAAAATAACCCACCCAAATCTAACTCTCTCTGCACCTGTTATATCTGCCACACCTGCAGTGTACATGGGCCCTCATTCCGAGTTGTTCGCTTGCTAGCTGCTTTTAGCAGCATTGCAAACGCTAAGCCGCCGTCCTCGGGGAGTGTATCTTAGCTTAGCAGAATAGCGAAAGAAAGATTAGCAAAACTGCTACTAAATAATTTCCTGCAGTTTCTGAGTAGCTCCAGACCTACTCCTAGATTGCGATCACCTCAGTCCGTTTAGTTCCTGGTTTGACGTCACAAACACGCCCTGCGTTCGGCCACCCATTCCCCCGTTTCTCCAGCCACTCCTGCGTTTTTACCTGGCATGCCTGCGTTTTTTAGCACACTCCCCAAAAACGCCCAGTTTCCTCCCAGAAACACCCACTTCCTGTCAATCACTCACCGATCAGCAGAGCGACTGAAAAGCGCCGCACGAACACCAGTAAATCTACTAAGTTTTGTGTTAAATAACTTAGCGCATGCGCGCTGCGTACCATGCGCATTTTCCACCTAATCGCTGCATTGCGAAAAACGGCAACGAGCGAACAACTCGGAATGACCACCATGGTTTTGCCCAACTGCTAACAAATTTGCTACTGCGATCAACTCTGAATTACCCCCATGGTACATTGTTTGGCAAATTGTGCCACCATATACCCCGTACCATGCTTGGTACCTTTAATAAAATTTATTAAAAATGTACATTAAAAACTAGATTTAATACAATTCAAAAAAAATTTTATATGACTTATTTTCTTGGATTGTAAATAAAAGATTTGTGAAATTTTCTGAAAACTGAACTACTTGGCCAACACTGCTAATCAGCTCATTAACCAGACCAGAAGATGACTTTTCCTCACTTCAAATATGCAGATTCCAATTTAATACAGAAAATTGTGCAAACTATACAATATGGTTTGTTCAAAATTGTCTTACAGTAGTCATAGCATGGTGGCTGACAAATGTTCCCAATGTTTGGCTAATATTGATTTTGAATTTTATTTTTATCCCTCAGAGCTGGCACATGCTGAGGATGAATGCAAAGTGTTTCTAGATGAAATAGTTGCTGTAGATGTAGTAAGCATCTACAAGTGATATGTATTGTTTGGTGATGGAGGAGCTAGATGTGACAATTGAGATGGAGCATGGAAGGGCCACATTTGTTATTTCTCTATAATTTCTCCTATGCGTCTCAGCAAAACATTAATACAATTGGTTTACATAACTAATCTAGGATGCCTGCATCATGTAAAACACATTTCTCGTAATTGCCAGATCAATAGTCACTGTGTAGGTTCATTATTCAGTGTCCAAGCAATACAGCATTCTTTGTAACAGCTGAGTCTTAATAGGAATCGTGTCAAAGGGTTTTTTGTTGAATACTTCCAAAACAAGTTTTTATGCTAAAGGACTAAACAGATATTCCTGTTTTAATTCATAAGGAAGCTGTTCCTTTTATCTGGTATTCCCTCTTTCACAGTTTTAAACTGAATTACATTGACATCAATAGGTCTGCCCAAGTGTGACTACTCTTTAGGTGCCTTCAGGACCCAATTCAGCTTCGGCCGCAAATGTGCAAAAATTGCACATGCGCAAGGTCTTAAATCGCGTTCTCTACAGAATGCAGTTTAAGACCTGGAGGGGCCTCAATGCTCCATTTTAGGGGTGCGGTCCGGAAAACTGAGGCATGTCTGGACAATTGGAGGGGCAAGCCAAAAGATGTATAGCATTGCGCTCGCATGTTAGCGGGGGGCAGGACCCGGCATGCAGGGTGGCATTGCCCTATGCTGGGCGTCCCCCGCATGTTAAAGAAAAGAGTTGTAGTTTTGCGATTTTTTTTAGGCTCTTAATCCTGGGAAGCCTGGTAGGTGATTTGCTGAATCTGCATCAGTTGCACACCTAAAGTGTGCTAAAATCATCAGGCACATGGGGGGTAATTCCAAGTTGATCGCAGCAGGAAATTTTTTAGCAGTTGGGCAAAACCATGTGCACTGTAGGGGAGGCAGATATAACATGTACAGAGAGAGTTAGATTTGGGTGTGGTGAGTTCAATCTGCAATCTAAATTGCAGTGTAAAAATAAAGCAGCCAGTATTTACCCTGCACAGAAACAAAATAACCCACCCAAATCTAACTCTCTCTGCAAATGTTACATCTGCCTCCCCTGCAGTGCACATGGTTTTGCCCAATTGCTAAAAAATTTCCTGCTGCGATCAACTTGGAATTACCCCCATGATCACATCACATACTCAGTGACTAGCTGCATAGGGTGACACTGGCCATCAATGGGAAATAAAATGGTGGTGCACTTCTGATTATGTCGCTTTGATTATTTATTTCAGTTATTTATGACTTTGTATTATTTCACTTAACTATCTCATTTTCATTTAAGTATTTGTTTCTACAGATTTTTATCTATTTTTTCTTTTTTTTATATTATCAGCCATCATTTGCAAATCTTTTTTCAATTTTATATTCTCTCTCTCTCTCTTTCACTCTCTCTCTCTCTCTCTCTCTATATATATATATATATATATATATAAAACCCACTGGTCCAAAGTTATTGCTTTGTAGTTGCATTGTCTTGAAATGGTTATGAGCTGCTACCATGGCTTATCTCTTCTGCATGTTCCAGCCATTGATAAGCGACTGGGACATCGCATCCTGACTGTCGCTAGTAATCACAGAACCACCAGCAGGGTGGCAGAAACCAAGGGTTAGGTGAAAGGAAGTATGGAGTAGATGACAGTATAGGTAAGGGAAACCAAACCACTTGAGGATAGAGGGCCTAGCCTGTGACAGCTTACATTCTACACAGGAAGAAACACACACACACACACACACACACACACACACACACACACACACACACAAAAGAATGTGGCACATTCACATTTTTTAACAACTTTTCACAAAATTGTTGAATTTCTCTGGCCTAACAATTTAAATATATCTAATAATAGTTATGCTTTAATATTAGAGATGAGCGGGTTCGGTTCTCAGAGAATCAAACCCACCCAAACATTAAGCTCCAAACCAGGATCTGTGTTCAGCTCGGGACTTCTTGCCTTACTCGGATCCCAAAGCAAGGCTGAACATCATCTTTCTGCTGTCGGATTCTTGCTGGTTTTGGATTCTATATAAGTCTCTGGGCATCGGCGCCATCTTCACTCTGGCTGTGGAGAGTGTATTGGATGGACGTGTCCATCTCACTACTGTGTTGTCTGGTGTAGGGTGGGTGCTTTGTCTGCTGTATCTGAAAGTGTTGCTTTGTCTGCTGTATCTGAAAGGCATGCTCTGTCTGCTGTATCAGTCCAGGAGTGCTGTGTCTGCTGTATCTGAAATGGGTGGTAAGTCTGCTGTATCAGTCCAGGCGGGGTGCTCTGTCTGCTGTATCAGTCCAGAGGTGCCCTGGATGCCCTATCAGTCCAGGGGTTCTTGTCTGCCGAATCAGTCCAGGGGTGCTAAGTCTGCTGTATCAGTCCAGGGGTGCTCTGACTGCTCTATCTGAAAAAGTAGTGCTCAGTCTGCTGTATCTAAAAGGGGTGATCTGTTCATCCATCCAGGAGCTCCGCTCTAGTGTAAAATTAAAATAATAAAAGTTAAAAACAAAAATCCTAAAATGATAATTATAAAAAATATTTTTTTTGTTTGTGCTGTACCCCAGTGTACTATACAATTTTTATTTAATTTTAATAATTAGTGTGACACTGCCGGTCAGACAACAGTAAATTATTTCATACTCATACACGTATTGTGCAACGCTGTTGGTGAAGGTCAACCGCAGTGTTCAACTACCATTTCTGACTCATACACGTATGTGCAATGCTGTTGGTGAAGCTAAACGGCAGTGTGTAATTATATATATTTCTGACTTACTTGTGCAACACTGTCAGTGAAGCTAAACCACAGTGTGTAAAAAATAATAATACATATTTCTGACTCATTTGTGTGACAATGTAACCGCAGTGTGTGATATAAAAATATATATATTTCTGACTCATTTGTGTGACACTGTAACCGCAGTGTGTGATATAAAAATAATAATACATATTTCTAACTAATTTGTGCAACACTGTCGGTGAAGCTAAACCGCAGTGTGTAATAATATATATTTCTGACTCATTTATGCGCCACTAACTGCCAGTGTGTGATTTAAAAAATAATAATACATATTTCTGACTCATTTGTGTGACACTGTCTGTGAAGCTAAACCGCAGTGTATAATAATATATATTTCTTACTCATTTGTGCGACGCTATAACCGCAGTGTCTGATATAAAAATGAATATATATATAGATATTTCTGACTCATGTGTGCAAAACAGTCAGTGAAGCTAAACTGCAGTGTGTAATAATATAGATTTCTGACTGATTTGTGTGACCCTGTAACCTCTGTGTGTGATATAAAAAATAATACATATTTCTGACTCATTTTTGCGACACTAACTGCAGTGTGAAGTATAAAAAATAATATATATATATTTTGATTTAAATTAATGTTTTATGCTGTGTTATCCCAGTATACATCGAAGACTGTCCATCTAGGGGTGTTCTGTCAGTCCACCCAAAATAAAATACATCTTTTATTTTATATTTTGTGCTAAATCCTCCCAGTTAACATCCAGGCATGCTGCATCCATTTCAGGGTGCTGCGTCCGTAGCTCATATTCTTATGTTATAACTTAATGTCCTAGTTACGTAATTATTCTCATCACAACATTGTGATTCATTTAAATTATTATTAGTAATAATTATAAAAGAACTAAATTTAAATTAAATGAATATAACTAAACTGTCCACACTTCAATAGCAGACCTTCTGCATTTCAAAGATTTCCTTCAGCAACAAAATAACTTGTTTCAAAAGAAATTAAAATCATGATCAGCATCTAAAATATTTGTTATTTTTCTTTGCCTAATTCATCTTTTTGTGAACTGAAATCTTGAGCCTTGCCTTATGTGTTGTTGTTTTTTTAAATACATTCTTTTTTTTTATTTTGCTGTGTCATCCCAGTATACATACAGGGACTGCAGCTGCTCCGTCCATCTAGGGATGTTCTGTCAGTCCACCCAAAATAAAAGACAACTTTCTAAAAAATATTTTGTGCTGTGTCCTCCCAGTATACATCCAGGTGTGTTCAGTCCATTTCAGGGTGCTGTGTCCGTAGCTCATATTCTTATGTTATAAGTTATTGTCCTTTTTTCATAATTCCTCTTATCACAACATTGTAACTCATTCAAATTAATATTATTAATAATACTTGTAAATTAACTAAATTTAAATTAAATTAATATAACTAAACTCTCCACACCACTTGAATAGCGAACCTTCTGCATGCCGAATATATCTTTGAGGAACAAAAGAACTTAATCATAATTTTAAAATAATATTAACAGATGATTAAAGCATTTAAAAATATATTGTTAACTGCCACGTGTTTGCTGCCCACTGCTGTTGCTTAGCTTAGTCATCCAGCTACCTTGGTGCAACCTCTTGGCCTAAACTGGATAAAAACAATATTGCAGGAACAAAAACATCCCCAAATTATGTCATTCTAGCTGGGGTTTTTTTTAAAATCCAGATCCAAGGGCGGTTTTGGCAAAACCAATACAGATCCAAAAGGAGATCCAGATCCAAAACCAAAACACAAAATCAAAAAAATGGCCCGGCGCACACCCCTATTTAATATTCTTTCGGGTGATTGAAGGAGACAATCTATTTTGAAGAAAGCATATTTTGTCAGTCCATGAGTGCCCCTTATAGGAATACTTTATTTTTTGTGTGTTTGTGATCAGGGCCAGCCCAGGCTTAATTTTTTGGCAAGCAAATTTAGATTTTGGTGTGAAAGTAATGGATTACAGTAGAGGCGCCCAGATGACAAAGTGACACAAATTAGTGTATACTGCGCAGTGAAGAAGGTATTTTCAGAGATCAGTGGTTTACACTCCTCATAGCATAAGTGAGTGTCAGCTACTTAATCAGTGATGTACTGTGTGTGTGTTGGAAATCACAAAACAGTGTGGTTCAAATATATTTTAAGACAAAATGTGTCTTAAAATTACGCATACAAGAACATATCCGCAACATAAAAAATAAAGTTGAAAATCATGCGGTATCAAAATATTTTCTTCAAAAACACAACTCCAACCTAGAAGATCTCATGTTCAAAGCAATTGAACTAGTGAAACCTGGGGAAAGAGGGGGTGACCTACTGAATTAACTCTCCAAAAGAGAGATGTTTTGGAGCTATAAACTTCCAACCATGTCACCCCTAGGGTTTAATGAAACTTTTTAAATTGAACCTTTCTTGTGATTCTGCAAAAAAAATTCTTTACCATTATCTGATATGTTATGCTTAAATTGTCTTCTCTACTAATATTTAATCATTTTTTATTCTCATTATGTATTTACAAGAGAAACATCATCTTTCCTCTAATCTGCACTACTGCCCCTGATTAAAAATAACTGGATGTCTCACCTTACCTTAATTCACACCATTTGTGGTGTCTAATACTTTCTTCATTTCAGTCTAGCAATAACCTTATAAAAGCTATTATTTTAAGTGGGGGCCACCATGAGAATATATGTAGCCTCCATTAACTTTTTAATGACATCAAGAATTATGCCTAACATGATGATTTTTATTGCTAGTTTTATGGTTAATTGGCTGATTTCCTCCTCATTAGTGTATACACCATCTTGGACCTTTAAAAAATGGCCACCTGTACTGCAAATGAAATTACCTTCAGTAAAGTGGCATGAAGACACACTCAGAGGACTTTCAAAGATGGCCGACTTGCATTCCACAAGTCCGGGAAGGAACATTAAATCACTGCTGTGATGTGTTTATTGGATGAGTGCATTATTTATTCCAGTTTTCTGCTCACCCATGTTTATTTAATCACACCTGTAGTCACCCATCAGCAGCCGGTATTACTGCTGCATGTACTATTTTTTAACACTACAATTTTAGTAAACAGACTGAGTCATATAAAAACTTTTTAGAAACAGTCCCACAGTCAGGGATAATAAAAGGTTTAAAAAGTAGACATTTAATCAAGCAGTGACATACAAATGGTAGAAAAAAACACATACAAGAATATAAAAACATATGAGCATATAAATCCATTAAGAGGGGTTCAGGTACAGCAATCCCAATGTGTTTCGGCTTTCAGTAATCAGACTACATCAAGAGGATACAGGTAGTATGCTGGGGGAGCTATATTTATACCTACATGATCAATTAAAAATGGATGCCACACACTGCTTAGCATTGTGAAATCACATCCTGTGTGCAATAGGTAATTTTCCTCTAGAGTACTTTTATAACATAAGAAGACTAAAACAATACATTTTTACAATGTTAAAAGCGAGCCCAGTTGAAGACAAAACAAAAAACTTTGAATAAAACTATTTTAGAGTTTTATAAACACTTAGGATGATGGTGGACACACATTGGAACGCGCCGCCATCTTCTCAGCATGTGTAAGTCACATAGTGTGCACCACTGTCTAATCCGGCAAAAAATGCACCCTAGCGATCAGGTCTGAATTACTCCCATTGTCAGCAACATTTTCCATATCCAAGTCAAATAGGGTCTATAGGAATCAGTGCCTTATATGTAGTGGAAGCTTTAAACTCCAAACATCCGAGCCAAATAGCAGAGTATATCCCATGTCTGTCAGGAGTAGAATAATAGATTTTGTCCATCACCATATAGAAATTCATATGTTGACACCAATCCCAAAATGGTAGGAGGCAAGGTCGATCGCCAATGTACAGGCAAAACTACTCTAGCAGCATTGTTCCTGTGTCTGAGTAGAGACATTTCAAATTTAGAGATAGGCATGTCTGAATTGGATAATAGCCAAAAGTCAGGACCCAGGGGCATGGGAAAACCCAGTATCTCTGCCGACAGCTTTCGAATGTTAACACAGTAATTGATGATTAAGAGCCACTCCTACCCAATATGCTTTAATGACCCTGTTTTTTGCCACACCTACAGCAGAGAGGGGATACACCAGGACAATATTTATGTATGATAATGGGGCAACAATAACACCTTGAAAACAGTTATATTGAGTCTCAACTACTTCCATACTATTCAAGGAAGCATTAGTTGTCTGGTAGATCTTGCCCCAATTCACCTGAATCCCTTTTTTGGGTAAACTCTTTTTCGCATTGTTCTTGAAATGATGGGGTAGAGGGCAGGAGAACCGTTAACAAAATTTGATATACGTTAGATATAATATGTGTGGGAGTTTGTGGTTGAGTACATAATTGTTCGAACATGGTTAAATCCCTGTCACACACATTGGGTCTACCCAGGGATAAAACAAAGTGATACATCTGTACATAAAACCAATCTACATTTGTTAAGCCTGAGTCCTCTGATAACCTCTCAAAAGATTTATAACAGCCCTCAGATGTCAAATTACATAATCTAGTAACATCCGCTGATTTCCAAGAAGCTGTAGCCATACATGACATACCTGGCAAAAATCAGGGGTTATGAACAATGAGGTCAAGGGGGAAATCAAGGAGGTAAAGCCCCATTTTAGCTTAAACTTTCTCCACAGTGCTAACGTAGGGCCCACGGTTGGATGGTCTGAAAAGAATTTGGTGTTTAAATCTTGGCTTCCTTCCACCCCACACAAAGTCCCCTAAGACGTTATGGCGGGAGGAAAGGAATCATGGTGGAAGAGCTATAGGAATCGTCTGAAATAGATAAAGCAGTCTAGGGAGAATTTTCATCTTTATCACATTAATACAACCCAACCACAAAAGCTTCTACAGGGTTCTTATTGAGCATGGGAGTAAAGTTTTCTGTAAACACATTTTCAAGCTTGTTCGGAATTTGTATACCTAGGTACTGCAGGTGTGACAAATTCCATTTGAACGGGAAAGACTGAGCAAGGGACGAGACTATCTCATTCAAGGCAGTGATGTTCAGGGCAACATATTTAGGATAATTAATTTTAAAGTTGGACAGGTTATTGAGACTTGGTAGAAAAATCACTGGGTTGGTAATGACAGCTAGGAGGGCATCTGCAAAGAAAGCTAATTTGAATTCCTGTGGTCTGACTCTCAATCCCAAGAAATCTAAATTATCCTTATCGCTTTCGCTAAAGCTTCCATGCAAAGCACGAAAATCAGCGACGAAAGGGGACAACCTTGTTGTGTTCCATTTGTAATAGGAATCACTTTATATATATTTCCATTAACTCTGACCTGTGCTGACGGAGTTCCATACAAAGCAAGTATTTTATGAAGGAAAACATCACCTGGGCACCAGTCTATGTAAAATGCCCTCCATAAAATCCCTGTCAATTCTGTCAAACGCTTTCTCTGCGTCGGATGATAAAAGGACCATGGGAATTCCATTAGAGATCACTTGAGAGACCAGATCTATGACTTTTATTGTGTTGTTCCTGGCCTCGCGGCCCAGAACAAAACCAACTTGAGTGAATGAGGATTGGGAGCAACGGTTTAAGATGACTAGCCACCAATTTAGCATTTAACTTTACATCTATGTTAATCAGGAAGCAGCTTCAGGGAGAGAGTTCCAACATTGGAACCAACGACGCGCATCCCAGAGATCGCTGTACAGGAGGACGCAGTGCGAGTGGGAATCCAGCCCACGAGCCAATCCAGGCAGTGGAGGAGGAGACAACCGCAGGAGACCAGCAGGAGGTGAGCACCAAGCTGTTTTGCTACCTCCGCTGCTATCCGCCAGCCCGAGGAATCAGGAGAGGACAGTGAGGATCTGAGGGCTGGACAGCGGCGTAGGAAGAGACCCAGTGCCGCATTAGGAGGAGGAGATAGCAGGTAAAGGTATACACATAGACAGCACTGCATATAAGCCGGAAGGAAGTGGGAGATAGCGCCCTTGCAGGCCTGGCACCGGACGTACATTTGTACTTTGCTTAATGGGCTGGCCAGCCCCTTTTTGTGACTAATATGTGTGCACCTCCCAATAATTTCATATATATTATATTAGGAGATATTGGGGAAGGATGATGTGATGCAGTGGTTTGTGTGGACTATACTTCTCCCTTTTGAATATTCTACAGGGAATGGGGAGATGGACAGCAGACAGTGAGCATGGGACAGAGGGTTACGATGACAATGGCTGGGTTTGATGAAGAAGTTGGTCTTGAGAGCTTGTTTGACGTTTAGTAGAGAGGTAGAGAGTCTGATGGGGAGAAGGAGAGAGTTAGAGCAGCATGGGCAAAATCTTGGAGGTGAGAAAAAGAATAAGTAATCAGTTGCCAGGAGAGGTGGCATTCACTTTGGAGTGAAGATGGTACTGTGAAAGGTACTGATAGTATGGTTTGAAGGAGAGGGAGGAAAAAGGAAAACTCCAAGAGAGCACACTTGGGGCGCTTGAGGCAGCGGTGGTACCGTCAATAGATGAAATTGTGGAAAGTGAGGTTATTTGGGAGGGGTGGGAAGATGATCAGCTCAGCCTTAGACATGATTAGTTTATGAAACACTGGATCATCCAGGAAGAGGTTGTAGAGAGAAACTACATAGTAGCAGCATATACTTATGAACAACCATGGCAACCAGAGAAAGCTGCTGTCCCTGGGCTGCAGTGCTGACCACACAGTGGATGGGGAGGATGGCAATTAGCATATTAAATATACATATTATGCTGTATGTGATATATGTGATGGCTGTGTGCATCACCCAAGAAGTTGTGTTTGTTTTAAATTGGCTAGTAAGATTTAGAAATAAAGTATACATAGTAATAGTTTATATACATTAAATGCTACTCTTGGGCATTGTTGATTGACAGCTGGCCTAAATTTATGATAGCACCCTATAGGTACACAAGATTTCACCTTAAGTTACTTGAATTTTGTATCTGAACTACAGTAAATACAGTATAATTAGCTGCTATTAACTTATAATATAGAAATATATTAATATTGCAATGTTCATTAAGCACTTGGAGAACATCAGGTAGACTGTAGCATATGTAAATTAGAGATGAGCGGGTACGGTTCATCGAGATCCGAAACCCCCGAACTTCACGTGGTTTACACGGGTCCGAGGCAGCCTCGGTTCTTCCCACCTTATTCGCAAAACCCAAATGGGGGATAACGTCATCCCGCTGTCGGATTCTCGCGAGATTCGGATTCCATATAAAGAGCCACGCGTCGCTGCCATTTTCACTGGTGCATTGTAGATTGAGCGGAGAGGACGTGGCTACATTCTCTGCCTGAATAGCCCAATATCAGCTAAATATCAGCTCAATATCTGTGCTCAGTATCAATGCTGCATTGTGGTGACCAGTATATAGTAGTACAGTACAGTAGTCCATTGCTGTATATTGCTGCTCCATGTCAGTTCTATTATCCTGAACAGTGCTCAATATCTGTGCTCATTATTATCATTGCTGCATTTTGGTGACCAGTATATAGTAGTACAGTACAGTAGTCCAGTGCTGTTCTCATCCAGTCCAGTCAGTTCTATTATCCTGAACAGTGCTCAATATATGTGCTCATATTATCATTGCTGCATTGTGGTGACTACTGACCAGTATATAGTAGTACAGTACACTAGTCCATTGTTGTTCTCGCTGCCCAGTGTCAGTTCTATTATCCTGAACAGTGCTCAATATCTGTGCTCATTATTATCATTGCTGAATTGTGGTGACCACTGACCAGTATAGTAACATAGTAACATAGTATCTGAGGTTGAAAAAAGACAATTGTCCATCGAGTTCAACCTATTTGTGGTGTCCTATGCATGATGATTTGACTAAAATTTCTGACTGATGCTGCTGTCAGCCATTGCATTTTATCCCTATTTATAGTAACTATAATGCATGACTATGCACCATACCCCTGGATATCCTTTTCCAATAGGAATTTATCTAACCCATTCTTAAAGGTGTTGACAGATTCCGCCATTACAACTCCCTCGGGCAGGGAATTCCAAACACGTATTGTCCTTACCGTGAAAAAGCCTTTACGCTGTATTGTGCGGAATCTCCTCTCCTCTAACCTGAGCGAGTGTCCACGAGTCCTCTGTATTGATCTAACCAAAAACAGGTCCCGCGCAAGCTCTGTGTATTGTCCCCTTATATATTTGTAGATGTTGATCATATCCCCTCTTAGTCTCCGCTTTTCCAATGTAAACAAGCCTAGTCTTTCAAGCCTTTCCTTGTATTCCATCGTCTCCATGCCCTTAATTAGTTTGGTCGCCCTCCTCTGTACCTTTTCAAGCTCCAGGATATCCTTTTTGTAGTACGGTGCCCAGAACTGTACACAGTATTCGAGGTGTGGCCTCACTAGTGATTTATATAACGGGAGTATAATACTCTCGTCCCTAGCATCAATACCCCGTTTTATGCATGCTAATATCTTATTAGCCTTCTTTGCTGCAGTCCTACTTTGGATACTACTTCTTAGCTTGCTATCTATGAGGACACCTAAGTCCTTTTCCAGTACAGAATCCCCTAATTTTACCCCATTTAGTAGGTAGGTGTAATTTTTGTTCTTGTTACCACAGTGCATTACCTTACACTTGTCTGTGTTGAAGCGCATTCTCCATTTGGCTGCCCATGCTTCTAATTTAACTAAGTCGTTCTGAAGAGACTCGGCATCCTCCTCTGTATTTATAGCCTTACACAATTTGGTATCATCTGCAAAAATTGACACCATGCTCTCTAGACCTTCTGTTAGGTCGTTAATGAAAATATTGAACAATAGCGGTCCTAATACTGAGCCTTGCGGCACACCACTTAGCACTTCAGTCCAAGTTGAAAAAGATCCATTAACCACAACGCGCTGCTTCCTATTATCTAACCAGTTTTTTACCCAAGTGCATATTGTGCTTCCTAGCCCTGATTCTTGTAGCTTGTATATAAGTCTCATGTGTGGTACAGTATCGAACGCTTTGGCAAAGTCTAAAAAGATTACATCCACGTCTTTACCCTGATCTAGGTTTGCGCTTACTGTTTCATAAAAGCCAAGTAAGTTGGTTTGACAGGATCTGTCCTTCATAAACCCATGTTGATTCCTTTTAATGACCTTATTGGTTTCAAGGAACTTCTGAATACTATCTCTTAGAATACCTTCCAATACTTTCCCCACTATAGATGTAAGACTAACTGGTCTATAATTACCTGGTTCAGCTTTACTTCCCTTTTTGAATATAGGCACTACTTCCGCTATACGCCAGTCTTTGGGAACCATACCTGATATAACTGAATCCTCAAAGATCAAAGATAGTGGTTTTGCCAGTTCAGAGTGAAGCTCCATTAGAACCCTTGGATGAATACCATCGGGCCCTGGTGATTTATTAATCTTTAAATGTTTTAATCGGTTACAGACTACTTCCTCGCTTAAATAAGTACCTATCAGTGTGATATTGTCATTATTGAGATTGTGTGTCAGTCCCTGAATTGGGTCCTCTCTAGTGAATACTGTTGAAAAAAACTCATTTAGTGTGTCCGCTATGTCATTATCATTTTTGCTTAAGACTCCCAACTTGTCTTTCAAAGGGCCTATACTCTCCTTTTTTAATCTCTTGCTAATAATGTATTTAAAGAATTTTTTGGGATTCGCTTTGCTTTCCTTTGCTACTAGTTTTTCAGTTTCTACTTTAGCCGCACTTATTTCCTTTTTGCAATTTTTGTTACATTCCTTATATTGCTGAAATGACTCTGCATCCCCGTCAGATTTGTATTTTTTAAATGCTCGCCTTTTCTTGCCCATAAATTCCTTAATCTTTTTGTTAAGCCACATCGGTTTATGATTTTTATTCCCTTTTTTGCTACTCATAGGAATATATTTGAGTGTATTTTTAGCTAGCAGGAATTTTAGTACCTCCCATTTCTCCGTAGTATTTTTTCCTAAAAACAAACCTTCCCATTCAATATCCCTGAAAAATACCCTCATCATTTCAAAGTTGGCTTTGCTAAAGTTTAAAGTCCTAGTTGAGCCAGTATAGGGCTGTTTGTAGAAACTGATATTGAATGTGACCATATTGTTGTCGCTGTTTCCTATGGGTTCCCCTACTATAATACCCGATACCAAATCCTGATTGTTTGTTAATACCAGGTCTAAGATTGCATTGTACCTAGTTGGTTCCTCAATTAGTTGGACTAGGTAGTTATCATTTAGTGTGTTTAAAAACATACTGCCCCTAGCAGTATCACATGAATCGTTTTTCCAGTTTATCTCTGGATAGTTAAAATCTCCCATCACTACTATGTCTCCTACTCCTGCTGCTTTTACAATTTGCTTTAGTAACAATTCATCATCAGATGCGTTGATACCAGGCGGCCTATAGCATACACCCAATACTAACTTTTTTGTTCCTTTTTCCCCGCATGCAATTTCTACCCATAATGTCTCAACAGTGTCTACAGTCCCCTCCTGACGATCTTCCCATATATTAGGTTTTAAAAACGGCTTTACGTACAGACACACCCCTCCACTCTTTTTATTTAGTCTGTCTCTCCTAAACAGTGTATAGCCCTCTAGATTGACTGTCCAATCATGAGATTCATCCCACCAAGTTTCAGTAATGCCTATAATATCATACTGTTTGCTTGCTGCAGGTATTTCTAGTTCACCCTTTTTACCAGTAATGCTTCTGGCGTTTACATACATACAACTAAGATAAGTATTTTCCCTTGCGTTAGGGACATCTTTCACCTTATGTGGCAAGGATGACCTGTAATCGTTATTGGTTAGTGCTTTGGTAAAATCCCTTTTAGTACCCATGTTAGTAACCTTACCGCCTGCTCTTACCCTCCCCCCAACTTCTCCCCCATTTCGTTTACTACTGCCGTCCCCACTATTCTCACTGCATGACCCGTAGTTTCTAGCTAAACCCTCCCCCCAGGCTCCTAGTTTAAAATCTCCTCCAACCTTCTAACCATCCTTCCCCCCAGCACCGCTGCCCCCTCCTCAGTCAGGTGCAATCCGTCACGACAAAAGAGATGGCGCCTGACTGAGAAGTCCGCCCAGTGTTCCAGGAACACAAACCCCTCTTTCCTACACCAATCCCTAAGCCACACATTTACCTCCCTAATCTCCCTCTGCCTCCCTGGACTAGCGCGTGGCACTGGTAATAATTCCGAGAATATTACCTTAGATGTCCTTGCCTTCAGTTTCTTTCCTAAGTCCCTATAGTCTTTCTTAAGGACATCCCACCTTCCGCTAACTTTGTCATTGGTGCCAACGTGCACCAAGACCGCCGGGTCTTTGCCAGCCCCTCCCAACAATCTATCTACCCGGTCCGCGATGTGCCGTACCCGAGCACCCGGGAGACAACAGACTGTACGGCGATCACGGTCCCGGTAGCAGATTGCCCTATCTGCCTTCCTGATGATAGAATCCCCTACCACCACCATTTGACTAGGTACCTCTCTATCTTTTATCCCAACCGCGCCAGAGGGACCGCACCTCTGGATGCTAGAGGGAGCAGTCTCCTCCGGCACCGTCATTTCTTCACTATCATCCTCCGATTCCTCGTCCAATCGGGCAAATTTGTTCGGGTTTGATAGTTCGGAGATGTCGTGCCTCCCCCTCTTTTTCTTCCTTCTAACTGTGACCCAACTGGCTACCTGATCATCATCCTCTTCTACCAGTGACCCCTCCCGCAACTCCTCCACCGTTCTGTCTAAACTACGCTCGAGATTGTGAATCTCCCTCAGTCGCGTAACGGTTTGCTCTAGATCAGTTACCTGGGCTTCCAGGGCAACCGTTCGCACACACCTCGTGCAGATGTATTCACACTGGGCCGGTAGCTCCAGGTGTGCATACATCTTGCACGACATGCACTGAGTGAGGTCCTCAATCACAGCCCCTCCCATATTGTTTGCAAGGTCTAACTCCCTGTTACACTCAAAGAAAGAGCAGCAAAAATAAAAAATAGAAGACAAGCAATATCACTTATACAATAATTAAGTTGGCTTATACTTATCTATCTTAGTGCGGTTCTTGGTCCTTCACTTTTATGCAGCCGTAGTACTCTCTCCTGTGGCACCTATACTCCACTTAGCAGTTGCAGTTGTTCCAGCTCACTGCTCCTCCTTTTCACTCAGCTTCCAGCTCCTGCTTAGAAAAAAAAAAAAAAAATGCCCCTCACACCCGCACAATCACAGCCCCTCTGCTACTCCAAGTAAGAGACCCTCTCACTCACTCACAAGGTCAGCCTCACCAGAAGTTTACTGGCACTGCAAATGTGTGTTCCTGATTGTGTATTATAAAACTCACCTTTTTCTGTATTCTAACTTACCTTTTTACTGTTTCCAACTCTCACTTAGAAATCCCAGCAGCACTTGGAAGAGACCAGCCCCACAGAGCAGGCTCAAAGAGTCTAGTCACTGCTTATATAGGCTCACCCAGCTGATTCAATCAGCCCCTCCCCCTCCTGATTACTCCTGATTACTCACACCTGAGTTAACCCCTCTGGCTATCACCTCACACTTTATTTGCTTTTTTTATTTTTTCCCTCCAAAAGGAAAAAAAAAAAAACAACAACAAAAAAACCCAGTACAGATATATTAAAACAAAAAGAAACAGTATAGATACAAACAATCAATCAGAATCAGATTACTTTCTCTCACAAAATTACTATCTTTATATGGATAGACAGAGATTAATAAGAGTTCACCTTTTTACTGTTTCCAACTCTCACTTAGAAATCCCAGCAGCACTTGGAAGAGACCAGCCCCACAGAGAGTATATATAGTAGTACAGTGCAGTAGTCCAGTGCTGTTCTCGCTGCCCAGTGTTCATTCTATTATCCTGAACAGTGCTCAATATCTGTGCTCATTATCATTGCTGCATTGTGGTGACCACTGACCAGTATATAGTAGTACAGTACAGTAGTCCATTGCTGTTCTCGCTGCTCAGTGTCAGTTCTATTATCCTGAACAGTGCTCAATATCTGTGCTCATATTATCATTGCTACATTGTGGTGACCACTGACCAGTATATAGTAGTACAGTAGTCCAGTGCTGTTCTCGCTGCCCAGTGTCAGTTCTATTATCCTGAACAGTGCTCAATATCTGTGCTCATTATTATCATTGCTGCATTGTGGTGACCACTGACCAGTATATAGTAGTACAGTGCAGTAGTCCAGTGCTGTTCTCGCTGCCCAGTGTCCGTTCTATTATCCTGAACAGTGCTCAATATCTGTGCTCATTATTATCATTGCTGCATTGTGGTGACCACTGACCAGTATATAGTAGTACAGTACAGTAGTCCATTGCTGTTCTCGCTGCTCAGTGTCAGTTCTATTATCCTGAACAGTGCTCAATATCTGTGCTCATTATTATCATTGCTGCATTGTGGTTACCACTGACCAGTATATAGTAGTACAGTACACGAGTCCAGTGCTGTTCTCGCTGCCCAGTGTCAGTTCTATTATCCTGAACTTTGCTCAATATCTGTGCTCATTATTATCATTGCTGCATTGTGGTGACCACTGACCAGTATATAGTAGCACAGTACACTAGTCCAGTGCTGTTCTCACTGCCCAGTGTCAGTTCTGTTATCCTGAACAGTGCTCAATATCTGTGCTCCTATTATCATTGCTACATTGTGGTGACCACTGACCAGTATATAGTAGTACAGTAGTCCAGTGCTGTTCTCGCTGCCCAGTGTCAGTTCTATTATCCTGAACAGTGCTCAATATCTGTGCTCATTATTATCATTGCTGTATTGTGGTGACCACTGACCAGTATATAGTAGTACAGTGCAGTAGTCCAGTGCTGTTCTCGCTGCCCAGTGTCCATTCTATTATCCTGAACAGTGCTCAGTATCTGTGCTCATTATTATCATTGCTGCATTGTGGTTACCACTGACCAGTATATAGTAGTACAGTACACTAGTCCAGTGCTGTTCTCGCTGCCCAGTGTCAGTTCTGTTATCCTGAACAGTGCTCAATATCTGTGCTCATATTATCATTGCTACATTGTGGTGACCACTGACCAGTATATAGTAGTACAGTAGTCCAGTGCTGTTCTCGCTGCCCAGTGTCAGTTCTATTATCCTGAACAGTGCTCAATATCTGTGCTCATTATTATCATTGCTGCATTGTGGTGACCACTGACCAGTATATAGTAGTACAGTGCAGTAGTCCAGTGCTGTTCTCGCTGCCCAGTGTCCGTTCTATTATCCTGAACAGTGCTCAATATCTGTGCTCATTATTATCATTGCTGCATTGTGGTTACCACTGACCAGTATATAGTAGTACAGTACACGAGTCCAGTGCTGTTCTCGCTGCCCAGTGTCAGTTCTATTATCCTGAACAGTGCTCAATATCTGTGCTCATTATTATCATTGCTGCATTGTGGTGACCACTAACCAGTATATAGTAGTACAGTACAGTAGTCCATTGCTGTTCTCGCTGCTCGGTGTCAGTTCTATTATCCTGAACTTTGCTCAATATCTGTGCTCATTATTATCATTGCTGCATTGTGGTGACCACTGACCAGTATATAGTAGTACAGTACACTAGTCCAGTGCTGTTCTCACTGCCCAGTGTCAGTTCTGTTATCCTGAACAGTGCTCAATATCTGTGCTCATATTATCATTGCTACATTGTGGTGACCACTGACCAGTATATAGTAGTACAGTAGTCCAGTGCTGTTCTCGCTGCCCAGTGTCAGTTCTATTATCCTGAACAGTGCTCAATATCTGTGCTCATTATTATCATTGCTGTATTGTGGTGACCACTGACCAGTATATAGTAGTACAGTGCAGTAGTCCAGTGCTGTTCTCGCTGCCCAGTGTCCATTCTATTATCCTGAACAGTGCTCAATATCTGTGCTCATTATTATCATTGCTGCATTGTGGTGACCACTGACCAGTATATAGTAGTACAGTACAGTAGTCCATTGCTGTTCTCGCTGCTCAGTGTCAGTTCTATTATCCTGAACAGTGCTCAATATCTGCGCTCATTATTATCATTGCTGCATTGTGGTTACCACTGACCAGTATATAGTAGTACAGTACACTAGTCCAGTGCTGTTCTCGCTGCCCAGTGTCAGTTCTATTATCCTGAACAGTGCCCAATATCTGTGCTCATTATTATCATTGCTACATTGTGGTGACCACTGACCAGTATATAGTAGTACAGTACAGTAGTCCATTGCTGTTCTCGCTGCTCGGTGTCAGTTCTATAATCCTGAACTTTGCTCAATATCTGTGCTCATTATTATCATTGCTGCATTGTGGTGACCACTGACCAGTATATAGTAGTACAGTACACTAGTCCAGTGCTGTTCTCGCTGCCCAGTGTCAGTTCTGTTATCCTGAACAGTGCTCAATATCTGTGCTCACATTATCATTGCTACATTGTGGTGACCACTGACCAGTATACAGTAGTACAGTAGTCCAGTGCTGTTCTCGCTGCCCAGTGTCAGTTCTATTATCCTGAACAGTGCTCAATATCTGTGCTCATTATTATCATTGCTGCATTGTGGTGACCAGTATATGGTAGTACAGTACAGTAGCCCATTGCTGTATCTTGCTGCTCCGTGTCACTTCTAGTATCCTGAACAGTGCTCAGTATCACTGGTCAGTGTCATGTCAGAACAAAATGTTTTGGAGGTTGTGGAGGTGTCTTCCTCAGAGGAGTCTGTACCAGGTACTCAGGATTGCCTTGAGTGGTTTAATCCCATTAGGATGGAGACATAATGGCTGGATAGCCTAGGAAATAATATTCCTCAGAGTTCATTAGGGCATACTCTATTAAGTTGCTGGAAAAAAGCTACGAAGAATGCTCTAGATATGGATCAGTCCATTTCATCTAGGACCCCCTCAGCTCCTGATTCACAGGTCTTGCAGGCCAATGCAGACATCGATGCCGACACAGGGATCGACACAGAAGTTAGAGGGGGGCACTATGATATATTGGAATTCAGCAATTTATCAATGCCATTAGGGATGTGTTAGAAATACCTATACAAATAGAGGAAAATTCTTGTATGCTAACTGCAAAATCATTAGTGACATTCCCAGTTTCGGAAGAGTTGAATACCCTATTTGAAAGATCCTGGTCAAACCCAGAAGAGGGTTTTCACATCCCCAATAAAGTACTTAAGACATATCCCTTTCCTGAGGAGGATAGAAGGAGATGGGAGATTCCTCCCATAATGGACATTTCGGTGTCCAGGCCATCAGGGGTAATTACATTACCTGTATCGGCCTCGTTAACGGAGCCGACTGACCACAAGATAGAGACAACTCTAAAATCCATTTACATGGCTACTGGAGCTGCCCTTAGGCCCACTATTGCATGCACTTGGGTAGCTAGGGCTATGTTAAAATGGTCAGAAAATTTAATAGAAGACCTTGATACAATCCATAGGGATGATGTTGTCTTGATTCTAGGTCACATAAAGGATTCGGCTAAATTCATGGTGAAAGCCATGAGGGACATTGGGCTGATGAATTCTAGAGCATCCTCCATGGCAGTAGCGGCTCACAGAGGTCTCTGAATCCGCCAATGGAACGCAGATGCCGAATCCAAGAAGTACCTCCCCTTCGCAGGTGAGATACTCTGAATACAAATCCTTCCGCAGCACCACCTGTGAGAAGACGTAACTCTACTTCTCTGATGCAGTCCCCTTGGTCTGCCAGATCGAGAAAATTCGGGAGGGCCTACTTCTGCATGAGGCTAGGCCATAGAAAGAGCAGTAAGTCTGCACCCTCTACAGATGCACGGGTTCAGAGGTTGGATTCTACTCCCTTAGTGTCCTCAGCGTGACGTGGAAGGACTCCCATGTGGGTGTCCACTTGGGGCTGGGGGAGGGATCTCATCTACATCACTACAGGGGAGCCTTAGTGATTATTATTATATCCCAGGTAATAAATATTATTACCCAGGGTTAGAAACTGGATTCAGGAGTTTCCCCCTGGCTGTTTGTTTAATCAGCCCTGCCAATTGTTACCACAGTGGGTTTGTCCCGGTCATATAAAAAAAAAAACACTTTTTTTTTTAAGGTGCCATCATGTCTGACACTTCTGTATATGTCCAGTGGTACTGCCATTTGATATAATTCCCGACATTACTGTCATTTAATTCCAGTGATTTTGTCATTTTCTTCCAGTGATTTGGACCAATAATACCATCGATTAGAACGAATAATTCCTGTGATACTGGCTTTTAATTCCAGTGATTTTGTCATTTTCTTCCAGTGATTTGGACCAATAAATAATACCATTGATTAGAACGAATAATTCCTGTGATACTGGCTTTTAATTCCAGTGATTTTGTCATTTTCTTCCAGTGATTTGGACCAATAAATAATACCATTGATTAGAACAAATAATTCCTGTGATATTGAGGTGTTCGTGTCGCTTAGCTTAGCCATCCAGCGACCTTGGTGCAGCTCTTTTTTTCTTTGCATCATGTGCTGTTTGGGAACTATTTTTTAAGTGCCATCCTGTCTGACACTGCAGTGCCACTCCTAGATGGGCCAGGAGTTTGTGCCGCCCACAATATTGTGAGGTGTGAGGTGTTCAGAATAGACTGGAAATGAGTGGAAATTATGGTTATTGAGGTTAATAATACTATAGGATCAAAATGACCCCCAAATTCTATGATTTAAGCTGTTTTTGAGGGTTTTAAAAAAAAAAACACCCAAATCCAAAATGCATCCGAATCCGACAAAAAATCTTAAGGGAGGTTTTGCCAAAACGCGTCCGAATACAAAACACGACCGCGGAACCGAATCCAAAACAAAAACACGAAACCCAAAAAATGTCCGGTTCACATCTCTAATGTAAATTCACATATTTCTTTCCACTAAAAAAATAAATAATATTTTCTGACATCATGTCATATAATCTGAAACAAAAGTTTATAAATTCTTCTATTTTATTCCAATAAATATAACATTTATGAGGTGCTGAGTTACATTAGTTGCCCCAACGTATTGGTAAAATATATGTAAAGCTGCGACTTGTGTTATTATCTAATGTCCCATGCACCTAACAGCACAAAACTGGCTTACACACGTAAGAATAGAATTTATAAAAAATATATCTATTTTTTAAAATAATCAAAAAGAAATTTGGTCCTAAAGCTATGCATGCACACGTCAGTTGTGTGGATTGTTTACTTTTTAAACATTTGTCAGATGAGTTCTATTACCAACTACACCATTGAGAATATAGGTCCTAATTTAGTAAGGATAGCAAATTCTGTTAATCAGCAGAATTTGCTATCCTTTTGCATGCATGCTGGGGGCCGCCCAGCATGCTGTCCGGCGTCTTCCCCCTGCAACAAGCAGAAATTGCGATCGCCTCGCAATTTCTGCTTGTCAGCAGAAATTAAGGTTGACTGCTGCCGGCGCAGCTTAGCTGCGGCCGCAGGAGTCCCGGCACCATCTTACCTGTCGCGGCGGCTGCGTGTGACGTCCCTGCCCCCAACATGCCCCCATTCGCGCCACACTGCCCACCGTTTGGGATGCCCCGCCCCCTGCAATGCTCCGTTTCCTCCCTGAAAACGGAGCATTGCCGTCCCCCTCCCACCCCGTGTCTGCCTCTCCCTGATTGACAGGCAGAGGCGAACGCATTTTCTGTGGCCCCCCCGCAGAAAGTGCGGATGCACACGCAGTACGGCCCGCTGCACATGCGCCCACGGCACCACCGAAAAAATCCAATTGGATCACGTTTTGCAATCCTGAATTAGCCCCATAATGAATAAGAGAACCACAGTTTTGTTTTTCTAACTGTTGATACTAAGATGATTTATAAAAACTGTTGTGATATTCTGTGCTTTAAATGCTGTTTAAAACAACATATTTGTTGTCTTAAAAATCTTTCACTAAACCTTTTCCACGTGAATGTGTCAAACATAATAGTGAAGGCGTTATTAACACTACATGTTTCTCCTACTCATGTCACCTCACCACAGGCTCATTTTTTTTGGAACTTATCACTCAGAGCTGTGATAGTTAAGGTGGGTACACACTAAGTGATGTGGTTGGTGAGTGACATCGCCTAGTGTTTCCCCTCCCGGGCTGGGCCACCTGACGGCGGGCATACACACTTTTTAATATCCCTAATGATATTGCACAGTGACGCCATGCCGCAGCCAGCCTGAGCATGCACCTTTGGATGAGTCCAAATTGAGCTGCATGCACAGCCATTAACGACCTGCGGGGTCACGCATTGCTCGGCGGCATACACACTAGGCGATATAGTAAACTCTATCGCTCAGGAGGGGAAATATTAGCAATATAGTTCACTATATCGCTAAGTGTATACCCACCTTTGCAGTGGAACACAGTTATTCCGTAAATCTGCAGTGGGTCTGATACATTTAGATGCTGTATATTACTGTGAAAGAAAAATAAAATTAGCAACAGTTATTTGCAACGCATCTTGTTGCCAGTTTGGAATACAAGTTCAGAATGGGTAGAAGTCCTCATTTATATGTAACAGAAGTATATAATTCACATTTGTGAATAGTACTGAAATTGCTAATTGTCAGACAGGATTTCACTGACTTGGAAAATTTGAAGAGATTTAAAACTGTAACTGTAATTGTTAATAACTGATTGCCTATATATAGCATGCTTACCTACAGTACTGTACATTTTGCTACTCTCCTCTGGAAGAGGAGTCTGGGTTATTCAGTAAGCATGTACTGTGTAAATATGCAGGCCCAGTCAAATTGGCCTAAGACTACAGGGAATACATACGTGTGACCAGCGCTAGGGATGCCGGTGGTCAGAAGACTGAAAAAGGCATCCTGATGGCGAGAATCCTGACAGGGGTTTGACAAGTATATTTACCCTCTTAACCCTACCCCTCCCTTCCTCCACTCTAATCCTAACCAGCCTAACCCTAACTCTTCCCCTAGAGGCTAAACCAAATCCTAACTCTCCCTGATGGTGCCTAAATCTAACCCCCCTCCCTCCCTGCAGCCTAACATTACACCCCCTCCCCCTAGTGGCTAAACCAAATCCTAACTCTCCCTGCTGGTGCCTAAATCTACCCCCCTCCCTCCCTGCAGCCTAACATTACACCCCCTCTCCCCAGGTGGCTAAACTGAAACCCCCTTCCACAGCTTAAGTCGAAAGGGGCATACACACGTATCGATGTGTGCTTACAGTCTGACTAGATTGCTTAGAAAAGAAGCACACATCGCTCCGACTGTATGCCCCATAGTGACAGTATTCAGGCACAATCTAGTCAGATCGCTCACTTCCCCGCTTGGTGAAGTGAGCGTGTCCCCTCCCCCCACCCTTTGCTCAGGACACATTGTGCTGTGTGTTGACCGGGGGGAGAGATGTGTGCTGAGCGTTCTGTGCTAGATCGCTGAGCACACATCAGTACGTGTGTACCCCCCTTAACAGTTCCTTGCATACTTAGGATCAGGATGCCGGCTGTCGGAATTCCAGCATCAGCATTTCGACTGTGTGTTGGAATTGGGATCTGGCGCTGGTATTCTGTCCGTATGTCGGGATTCCAGTGCCAGGATTTTAACTGCCGGCATCCAACAGCTGGCATCCTTAACGCATCCTGACTACAGTAGGACAGTGATAATATATAAAAATTCTGTGTAGGGGCAGCTGTCCATCAGTTTGGCAACTTCGCCTAGAAGTAGGCCTTCATGGCTTTTGGAGAGTCCAAATAAAGACTGCAAAACTTTTGTTTCATCAGGAACAATTGTACATTTTGTGTGACTTCATTAACTGGGAGAAAATGTGAAGAAATATGTTTCTGCATCTATACTTGAAAAAATACAGCTACTCAAACTATGGCAAACATGACCACATTGCCAAAACTAATGTGCAAATATTTACATTTGTGTTTGATTACATGCTGTTAGTACACGACGGCTCATGAGCAGCGAGTCACTGCCATCCACTTTCCTAAATCAACCGCGTGTTGCTAAGCAACTGGGATGCTGTTTTATGCACAATTGCATTGCTGATTCCCCTGTACATTATTTTGTGAGTTAGTGTAACACTCAGGTAAGTAGCGTGAAAGAAACACCTTGATGGTAAGTACTTCTTAACTCAGTTCAGTCAATTAAATTTGATAGAACAATGGTGGTCATTCCGAGTTGTTCGCTCGTTGACGTTTTTCGCAATGCAGCGATTAGGTGGGAAATGCGCATGCGCATGGTACGCAGCGCGCATGCGCTTAGTAATTTAGCACAAAACTTTGGAGATTTACACAAGCTCGAGCGACGTTTTTTCAAAGCTCGAGTGATTGTAGTGTGATTGACAGGAAGTGGGTGTTTCTGGGCGGCAACTTGGCGTTTTGAGGGAGTGTGCTAAAAAACGCAGGCGTGCCAGTAAAAAACGCAGGAGTGGCTGGAGAAACGGGGGAGTGGCTGGCCGAACGCAGGGCGTGTTTGTGACGTCAAACCAGGAACTAATCAGACCGAAGTGATCGCAATCTAGGAGTAGGTCTGGAGCTACTCAGAAATTGCAGGGAATTATTTAGTAGCAGTTCTGCTAATCTTTCGTTCGCTACTCTGCTAAGCTAAGATACACTCCCAGAGGGCGGCGGCCTAGCGTTTGCAATGCTGCTAAAAGCAGCTAGCGAGCGAACAACTCGGAATTAGGGCCAATATACTGTAAAGAAAGTTTTATTGCACTGGAACTTGTCAGTGTAGTCTTTAATAGTTGTAAAAGCTTTGAAATGGTTAACACAAGCATTGGATACTTAGAATGGATACAATATACTGTACATGTAACTCTTGTACGCCAGTATTTCACTTACTACATCATCCATTTGATTTCAGAACCACGCACTTTGTACACAATACAGCAAAAACACCACAGAATTTACTATCAACAGTTAACATTCTTATCAAATTAATAAAGGCAATTAAAATAATCGCATAGAAATTGCATGACTAATGGGGCCCCGTACATTAGTTAAAGTTTGTAAAACGATTCTTGTTGGAGTACTCTTTCAAAGGAGGTAGATTTCCTTTCCTTGAAAATTAATGGTTTTACTGCTTGCAGCAAGACAAAATTGTTGTTTTATTTATATTTTGTTTTTTTACTGTTCAGTGTCTATTGCTAAACTCCAAATATGGGCTTAATGTTATGAAGTCTGTGTTAGCCGGAGAAGCGGTTCTTTTTTTAAAGCAGCAATCATTTATAAGGCATGGTTTTGCATTGTACATGATTGCCACTTTTAAAAAAAACTCCAAATTTGGCTGGGAACTCACACCTCCGATCAACTTGGACTTTATTACATCCGGCCCCATGTATCTATCTTTGTCTGGCAAATTCACTAATTTTCTGTTCAACAATAACAAACATGAGCTGCAGGTCTCTGATTAGCTGAATACTGTAGTTATATGCTCCCTGTAATGCTGAAGCTGTATACTCTTTCTGCGCTGCTGTGGGTTAGAGGTGCTTAAAGAGAACTGCTAAATTGCAGCTGTAGTCACCGAGCTGGGCTGGGCCTGTATGCCTATGTAAAGCTGTTTAGCAAATACTCTGGGGTGTCTATAGTTTGATCTTGCCAATGAGGAATGATAACTGGGGCTCTCACTGCTTGTAATAAGTGGCTGTGAGCTGTAGGGAGTCATTTTTTGTGGTACCTGCCCCTCATCGTGTCCTGACGCTGTCGCACTTCCTTCCCTCCGATCATCGAGAATACCTCCAATTTGGGAGGTTACTCTGCAGCGCCCTCTTCTCCAAGTTGCTGCTCTGTGTCTGTCATGATCCTGACTGTAGTTCTCATGTTTGGTGACTTACCTCTGCCATCTGTCCTGGATCCTGCATCTTTTCTGCTCACTGGGATAAACAGCTTGCCAGTACCATCAGTTTCCTGAGTGCTGAGTTCTCTGCCTGGAAGGTGAGAGTTAACGAGCTCCACTTGTGCTTAACCTTCTGTGTGAATACTGAATTCAGCAAGTCTCTCTATGCTGTGCCTACACAGCAATCATTGTTGTCATTATACTATATGCCTCTCTGACTCCAGTGATCACTAGACACATTCTCCACTGTGCTCATCTCTCTGGTGTTTGTGCCTAAAAGCCAGCATCCTCAGCTAATTTTAGGAGTTTAGGCTTCAGTGTTTTCAGGAGTTAGGCTTCACTCCACATCAGAGCCTAACCTGGAGTACTGAAATGACAGGGTCTGATCACCTGACCTGGAGCTATCCAATCCTGTGCCAGCCTGAGACTCTCTGAATCACCTGACTCTGTTCACCAATCACCAAGGACCAGGAAGTATAAGTAAAGAGACATGCTACAGAAGCGGCCAGTTCCTTGTGTCACACAGCTCACTATGAGCTTAGTAGCTGAGCTCCCTAAAAGGTAACACTGTTACCTTAGTTCCTGTAAAACTCTGCTCTTTTGCTACCCAGTCTCGATTACAGTTAAGTTACCAGTTATATCCAGTATTCTTCAGTCTCGTCTTAAAGACACAGCCGCAGTATTCTTCAGTCTCATCTTAAAGACACATCGGCAGTATTCTTCAGTCTCATCTTAAAGACAGAGCCACAGTATTTTTTAGTCTCATCTTAAAGACACAGTCGCAGTATTCTTCAGTCTCGTCTTAAAGACACATCCGCAGTATTCTTCAGTCTCGCCTTAAAGACACATCCGCAGTATTCTTCAGTCTCACCTTAAAGACACAGCCACAGTATTCTTCAGCCGCATCTTAAAGTCACAGCTACTGTCTTCAGTTCTTCTTCAGCCTTGTCTAAAAGTCACAGCTAGTCTTCAGTTCTTCTTCAGCCTCATCTTATAGCCACAGTCATTGTTCTACATACAGTTGCATTTCCAGTTATACCCGGTACCAGCCCGGTTTACAGTTGCGTTCCAGTTATACCAGTACTCAGCCCAGTTCACAGTGTGGTTCTCAGTCTCACTGGTGGTAACCAGCCCGGTTCTCAGTCTCACTGGTAGTCCAGTTCAATATCTTCAGCTCTCCTCCCAGTTCTGTGCCACTCTGGAGAACCTATTTCATAGTAACCTTGAGTACACAAACACCTACTCCTGTGACAGTATACTGTACCTAGTTCATTCTCACCAATGCATTCACCATCCAGCTATCAACACCAAGTCCCTGGTGATCCAGTGGTCAGGATACGGCTCCCTCTGCTGAGGCCCAGGTTCGACTCCCGGTCAGGGATTGCTCCTTGAGCTCTTCATCTCACAGATTCCCACAGACCAGCCAATATACACACAGTCCTCCAGTTACCCTCACAGACATCACATACACGCTGGGTTCACAAAAACCACAGTCATGACAGTGTTCTCCTAAGATGGCCGCTGCCCAACTGCCAACTGTCCCGGCAAATGGCTCAATGACAGCACAAGCCATCTCTCTCTCCCTGGGATCCATACACCTCTTGCTGACTGGTCAGTGTCCCCAGGCCAGACGCAGCACTCAGGGCACAATTAACCCTTTCCCCGCTGCACATTTAATAGTGTACAGCCAGAGATGCAATTTGTTGCAGCTATATATGTGTGTGTGTGTGTGTGTGTGTGTGTGTGTGTGTTTCAATGGGTCACCTCCCCTTCCATGTATCACTTTATATGACTACCAAGTATCAAAAGATACATCACCACCCTCACACCTTATTGCAGAACATAGTGGAGCATGGGGCAGCGGTTACTGATCTCATCAGTCCCTCCTGCTGTAGCAGACTCCTGCATATGCATAGATAAGCATATTTTTGGTTGGGATGGGGGGTCTCTATTCTCTTCCTCACATTTTTGGGGCTACATCACTATGGAGGAGGGCAGGGGGACAAGAAGGAGGAGATCCCTTCTGCACATGTGCTACTGCCAGTAAGTGGTTAAAGGAAAAATCACCCTGGATTTCTTGATCTCCTATTTGGTGTACAGGTATATTCATTACTGGCTGACACATTTTAATAGATCGACAGGTGGCGCTAAGTATTTGAATTCTGATACTGAGGAGATCTATAAAACTTGCACTGTTATGGCTACCTGAAGATCAAGTTTGGGAAATTTAATTTTTTTGGTAAGCAAAAATAGATTTTGGTGTCTCTTGATTGAATAAACTTTTTAAATCGACAGCATGTGCTGAAGTCGCATGTTCAACAAAAAAGGGATGTGGTCTTACAAAGAAAGGACGTGGATACAAAATAGCACCCGCAAGGGTACAGGGAGATAGTGGGGGACAGGGAGATGGGCAACTGGGGAGGCTGGGGTGACAGAGAGATAGTAGATTACTGGGGAGGCAATGTAGCTAGCAGCCAGCTGAAGTATTGGCAGTGGAAGGAGTCCCGGTGGGATAGGGTTCTCACTGGTGGCAGTGCAGCAGATGTGCATGCATCAGGCTGTCCAAGAGCACAACTCGGGAAGGGACAGCAGACAAAGCAGTGACCCTGATGTTAATGTGGGCGACAGGCATCTCAGGGTTGTTGGCGGGCCCTGTGAGTCAACAGTGAAACTGTGTCCCTAGGATGCAGCATTAGCAGGTGATCATGGACTTGAAGGGTTCAAGGACTTCCTGGAACTCGGTGGCAGGGGGGATTGGGAGAGCCACACAAGTGTAAGATGATCCCCATGTGCCGCAGGCTTCCCGGAGCCAGGCACTATGCAGCAGCATACCCGGCATAATGGTCAGGCCAGCACTGTCTATAGTATATGCTATACTGGAGAAACGCTTAAAAAAAATAATTTTCTGTATCTAACATATTTATCTCATATAAATAACATAAGTGGTCAGGAAAAATTAAACACCCCAGTAGGAGACAGCCGAGTTTTCTGAAAACACATTTTCCCACCTCATATTCAGACACCTGTTTCTTCTTGCTGGCAGCTGCTCTCTGGCTTGGTGCACTAATTATGCGGTCAGATCCATACACGCAGCAGACTAAGCTGATGTCACTGGGCAAGTGCAGCAGAACCGTTCCTACCCTTATACTCAATGTTGTGACCACAGCTTTAGTAATACCATACTTATATACATATACTGACTACTCATTATGAATTTGGCCTTCATTATTTTGACTATGGCTGTATGCTGCCAGTCTTGAAGTTTTAGGATATCTACCTGTTTTCAGCACCAGAATTTGGGATTGTACTGTAGTTTCTTAATTATTCTGTGGCTGTTCCAGAACCATTAGTTATACAACTAGGCAATATATTATACTATCAGAATACACGTGCTTCGCTACGGGATTTCAAGTATAATCACAAAGACTATATTGTACAGAAATCTGTAGTCTCTGTGTCTTATTTTCTGAACAACGAGATATACTAAAGTTAACTGGTTAGTTTATCACAAAAGATCAGCAATTAGACTTACAACAGGATATGCTCTGACTGCCGCTGCCAATCTTTGTCAGGCTGCACCTCCGGACGGGCATTACCTGGATTAATGCTGTCAAAAGGCAGGCAATGAGGAGAATAATCCTCCTCCTTCTCTGCCCCGTCCCGCCTCTGATGCTGCCCTGCTCAGTTTTCTAAATGCTGGGACGACAGACCAAGCTTCACCCACTGTATGTTAAATATATAAGGTTTGCAGTGATAGGCTGAGTCTATTTCAAAGGGCCCTAGGACTCCTTGCTTAGCTTCTCGCCCTCCTTAGGGCTCCTCCTTTGAGGTAAAAAGGTAAAGATTTTCACACAACATTTAAGGTCACCTGGAGAGCTATCGGTACCCTTTACACAGCAGTTAAGCAGTTGCTGACTATCAAGCTTTCCCATAATGCATTTAAGAGTAAAACTATCTATCTCTCCTTTACTCCTATTGCTCTCTGAAAGGTTCAGCAATGTTTAGTTCAAGTGGCAGGTTAACCTCTGAGATTTTGTGACTCTTCTCTGTGAGGGGGGAATTCCCAATAATCATCTCACCCCTTTTAACCCATTTGTGGGTGGAATTTTGAAAAATCCCTTCTTAGTGGGTACCTACGTCACAAAAGCAAGCTACTGTCCAAATGTCAAGTTCCTAGTCCTTTTGTGATGAGTCAGTGGTATTTGTCTTATGTGTATATATATATATAGTCCACACGGACCGGCACTCCCACCTTCTTCTGTATACAGGCTCCGGTGCCCTCCAAGGGCAATCCACAAATAGCAAAAAAGAGGCGGCACTCGGAGACTTTAAGGTGCAGATAAATTGTATTCCACAAAAAGAAGACTAACGTTTCGGGGTCACAATACCCCTTTGTCAAAGTGAACAAAGTGTATATAAAAACAGTGACGTACCTTAAATACATGAGAATCCCGCTCAGTGTTCAGACGCCGTCCCGGCCGCGCTGGCTGCTGCTTCACTTCCGGTCTCCCTTAGATGACGTCATCGGTATCGCGTCTGGTTACCTTGGTAACCGTAGACGCCAGGCGGCCGGGCTGCGGCGCTGTATAAGTGAGAAAGAGTGTTGTTAAGTACAGTACCCTGCTACCATAATAGAAACAGAAATAAATTGGTAAAGCCACTACTGAGACATCAGGCAGAGATGTAATGATATGATTATTGTCTTTTAGAACGCATACTAAGTGTTAATAAAGATCTTTTATGCTAAAACTTTTGCTGATTCTTTTCAGAGCTCATCGTCCCCCGCCTCTAGAGTTGGGGACTGATGTTACACTTTGCTTGCAAGTATCATACATGTTGCCCCTCCCTTAATGCTCTTATGCGTGGTAATGTGTTACTACTGATGATTTCCATTTCTACTCTAAATTATACTATTTTATTGTTTGGTTTTTCATGTCTGTGTTTCCTCTGGGTTACTCAGACAGTGTTTCGCTCCCTTTCTTTTTTTCCCTCCTCTCCCTCCCCCTCACCCTCTCCCCTCCCTCTCTATCTCTCCCCCCATCCCTCTCTCTATTTGGAAAACTGTTTTTGGTTTATGATAGGTTGTATAGACCTAGTTTAGGGTTCAACAAATGATGAAAAATGGACATACGACACTTTATTGTTTGACAATGTTTTTGATACTATTCATATGGTATAGGTTATATTTTTCCACTGTTAGTTGGGTTTCCCTACTCGCTGGGATATGGGAAACTGTGCAACTAGTTTCATCGCTGCGGACCGAGTCCAACAGGACAGATATTGGTTAACGCTGAGGTTTTTATGACTGCCACTTCTTCTAGAACTAAAACATGTTTAAAAATTCCTTACATGAAATGTTGAGGGTGTAAATACACGAATCAAATGTAGGAAAATACTGCAACATCTGAGACGCCTGAAACCAGATATAGCACTGTTGCAGGAGACTCATTGGAAGTCAGGGGACCCTAATGTACTTAGGGACAATTGGATTAATGAGTATAAATCAGCTTCCTTCACCTCAAAGAAACGGGGGTTGGTAATCATATTTAACAAATCTCTCAGGTATTCTATTATTTTAGATACCCTGGAAGATGGAGATGGTAGATATTTATTTATAAAGCTGCAGCTAGAAGGGGAGTTATATACCCTAGCAACGCTATATGCTCTGAACACGGAGTACAATGCCTTTTTTACTGCTATATATGTTCGCCTGCAGGATTGGGCTGAGGGCAGTCTGATTTTGGGGGGAGATTTTAATTCTACGTTAAATCCTATTTTAGAGAGATCCAGGGCTCCTCGTGGGAGAGGGCATAACGCTCCGACAGCGCTACAGCTCCTAATATCTTCCATAAATGTATTTGATCCGTGGTGATATCAACACCCAGACAGCCGAGAATACACTTTCTATTCACACCCACATAACACTTCCACAAGAATTGATTATTGGTTACTTTCTTCGGCATTATACTCTAGAGTATGTGATTCAAAAGTGGAAAACATAGCTATCTCCGACCATGCACCCACATGGTTTACCCTTTCCCTAGTCTCCCCCAAACTGACTTCTTATAACTGGAGATTTCTTGCTGATCTGTTCATGACTCCCAATTTAAAATCTAATTTAAAAACGAATTTTCTGAATTATGTTGATGATGATATTCAACATATGGATGATATAAACCTCTTTTGGTCAGCTTCCAAGCCAGTGCTAAGAGGTCATATTATAGTGTACATCGCGAACAAGCGCATAACACTCACTCGTTCAGGACTTAGGTTTAAAACTCACCGATTCTTATACAACCTTATTGTCTTCACCGACGGATCATAATTGCACCATATACCTCGAAATGAAACAACTTTTTGATACTCTCTGCATGGAAAGAGCTCAGTATGCATTAAACTATCAGAAACAAATATTTTAGATGGGGCAACAAGGCTGGAGCTTTTGGCAAATATAGTTTGCGGTCAGCGCCCTTGTCTAACATTCTTACCCAACCGTTGTCTGACTTAGTAGATATTGCTAATGCTTTATTAGATTACTATAAAGAGCTGTATAGAGCTTCCCCGGATGACCCCACTGGAGGCATGGCATTCCTCCACTCGGCCGGTTCTCCTACGTTGTCAGAAGAGGAGCGAGACTCCCTCACAGAACCGATTACTGAAATAGAATTAATTACGTTAATAAAGCGCCTTGCCAATGACAAGTCTGCATGTCCGGATGGACTAAGCGCTGAATATTCTAAGCTATTATTACCGCATGTAACGCCACATTTGTTGGCTCTATTTAACTCTATATTATCTGGTAACGATGCCCCTCCTATCTTTAATCAAGCCCATATAGTAGTCTTGCCGAAGCCAGGTAAAGATCCTACCTTAGTTCAATCTTACCTGTCAGCATTCTACCAGCATCTCCAGCTTCCAGTGTGTCATCTGCTGGTCAGTTCCTACTCATACCATCTATACAGCGGATGGCTGTTGGTTCTCTGGACTATTCAATTTCCAGGTCTTCCAAGACTTTACTGAGTTACACTACTCCCAACAGCATCCTACTATACCTTTACTTAAGGAACTGTGTTTTCTTTTACAAAGTTGTCTTGGTTACGCCTTCGGGCATCTGTGCTAAAGGTTCATGTACACCTAAGCCCCCACAACTGAGGCTTCCCCTGGTCAGCACCAGCCCTCAGTTGTGACATTACCGCCCAATTTCTTTATTTAATCAGGATTTTAAACTTCTATCTGCTCTTATGGCAAACAGATTACAACCTATTTTGTCCAGGTTACTTCTTCCGTCCCAAACTGGCTTTGTGAAAAGGAGAACATCGGTACATAATATAAGACAATTGATAGCTGCTTTGACCAAATCAAGCCAATTGCCATGTGGTACATCCCTACTGGTAAGCTGCGATGCTGATAAGGTATTCGACCGCGTGTCTTGGTCCCATCTGCTGCGAGTACTCCACTGGCAACAATTTGGTATGGGCTGTGTCAGGTTATTCCGCATCTTATACACCCTGCCCTCCGCATTCCTCACTGTAAATGGAATGACCGATGCTTTCTCTTTACACAGCGGCACCAGACAAGGATGCCCCCTGTCGCTGCTCCTTTTCAATCTCGCCTTAGACCCACTTATTCGGCATTGCTATCTAAATACCGTCTGGCAAGGGATTGAAATAGGATCTTATAGCCTCAAGGTCTCCGCATATGCTGACGACTTACTGTTCTATTTCTCGAACCCACATATAGCTTTCCCTGGTCTGTTACAACTGCTGGCGACCTTTGAATCTATCTCGGGATTCTTAATCAATAAAGCAAAAACGGAAGCATTGGCTTTACACTTAAAATCATCTCAGGATTGGAATATCCAGTTTCCCTTCCGCTGGGCAAACCAAAAAATTACATACCTAGAGCTCCAAATTCCCGTTAATCAATCTCATCTATATATGAACAATTTCCCACAAATTATTGCCAGTACTTTAGCTGATTTTCAAACTTGGAAGCACTTACCTGTTTCTTACTTGGGACGGTGCCAACTCATTAAAATGATCACCTTCCCGAGATTATTATACCCTATGCAGATGCTGCCTTTATTGTTGTCAGAAGCGGATTTGTCAGTCTTGGCCAAGGCCTTCAGTGGGTTTATCTGGGCTAATAAAAAACCCAGGATCTCTCTATTTAAATTGAGTCAGTCACCGAAATTGGGGGGTGTTAATCTACCCTGTCTCAGGTGCTACATGTTGGCTGCGAAATACCTTTACACCTTTCACTGGATACATGCGACGGAAACCTTTGCCAACACTGGCTTGGAACAGGCCTTTTGTCCCGGAACATCACTTGTTAGTCTGTTACATATACGCCCCTCTACTTTTCCAATTAAAGAGAATTTACTGATAACGTCCACATGCACGGCATGGAGACTCACACGCTCTAGGATGGGCATCTCCAGTCATAACACAGTTTTTATCCCACTAACCCATAACGCAGGATTCCGAGGGACTGCTATCCATTCCACATTAATTGCTTTGTCACGCCAAAATGCCTGATTAATATATCAGCTTTTAGACCAACGTACTCTCCAAATTTGCCCCTATGCAAATCTTCGTGAAATGTTCCCACGAATAAATATTCCATTATTTATATATTTTCAAATACGCAGCTATATTGTCAGCTCATTGGCTGATTTGACAGATGTAGACAAAGCGAATGATTTAGATAAATTATTGAGACTGACCCCGGGAGGGAATCACTCAACATCATTCCTATATACACATACAGGTTGAGTATCCCTTATCCAAAATGCTTGGGACCAGAGGTAATTTGGATATTGGATTTTTCCGTATTTTGGAATAATTGCATACCATAATGAGATGGACCTAAATCTAAGCACAGAATGCACTTATGTTTCATATACACCTTATACACACAGTCTGAAGGTCATTTTAGCCAATATTTTTTATAACTTTGTGCATTAAATAAAGTGTGTCTACATTCACACAATTCATTTATGTTTCATATACACCTTATACACACAGCCTGAAGGTCTTATAATACAATATTTTTAATAATTTTGTGTATTAAACAAAGTTTCTATACATTGAGCCATCAAAAAACAAAGGTTTCACTATCTCACTCTCACTCAAAAAAGTCTGTATTTCGGAATATTCCGTATTTCGGAATATTTGGATATGGGATACTCAACCTGTATTAGAAGGACTATTGATTGGGAAACCACCCAATTGGGACTAACTAAGTGGTCCTCTGTTTTCCCTTCCATTACGATCCCAACTACCCTTATTGCTTTTAATCATTTGAATAAATGCCATATTTCAGCTTCCTATGCTGAAATTAATGATCAAATATTGTGCTGCTCCTATATAACCCCAGAATTAAGATTTCAAATGGGCATATCATCAGACTCTAAATGTTTTAAATGTGGCATGGTAGACGCTGATATATATATAATTGTTTATGGAACTGCCCGGAGGTTTTTAAATTCTGGAGCATAAGTCAATCCCTCATTAAAAAAAATTAGACATAAGTATTACTATATCTCCTGAGTGGGTTTTTTGGGCTATTCATTCACCACTCCATACCCCCAGACTACTGCCAGGACAACATGCCTTATTAGCTAAAATAGCTGCTGCTGGAAAGAAAACCATTCTCTCACAATGGATATCCACGAAAACTCTTTCTTTGTCTTTGTTGCTGCCTCGTTTATCATATCTATTCCATATGGAGTGGTTGGAGATGGCGATGAACAAAGAAAAGAGAGTAGAGAGATTTTTCGAGATTTGGCTCCCATATGTTCAAATGTTACCTGATTCTGTAATGGATTCTCTTATAGGCCCTACACACTAAGCGATATTACTGAAAGATATGAACAATTTTGTTCATTAATGAACGAGATACCGTTCATATCTTTCAGTGTGGAGGCAGCAACGATGAATGATGCGTGGCCACGCGCTTGTTCATCGTTGGTGCCCCGTCGCTTGTGCATGCAGGCCAATATGGACAATCTCGTCCATATTTACATGCACTGCTATGGAGCCAGGTGACGGGGGGAGTGAAGAAACTTCACTCCCCCATCACTGCCCCCCCCCCCCCCCGCTGCCGAGTCACCCATCTGCCGTATCGGCGGTCGGGCAGCTCGGCGGCAGATCGTCATGTCTGTAGGGCCCTTTAGACAGGCTGTAACACTTGCCTCCTGGTATAATCTTGAAATGCTTACCTTAGGTCACCTGCCCTTTTAAATTTTAGGACTGTAGTTCCCTATACGCATTTACAACACCTCCCTTGACCTCATATTTGAGATTACATGTGACCTCCATCGGTAGATCAATCTATGTATCTGTGACCCTTTATTCCAACATTTTGTTTGTATTGTTCTCACATTGTCTGACACATTTATAATGTCTCACTATCGGTTATTTTTATGTATCTGTAATGTGCAGTTGTCCAACAAACTATTTTGAAAAAAAGTTAAAAAAAAATATTTCCTACTTGAAAACAGTCGGAAATTATTCAGGAGATGAGCTAAGGGTTAAGAGGTAGACATCTGATAGCCATGCTAAATTGTTTTGGAGAGGTTCTATAACTCATCTCCATATGGGTTGGCTATGTGTGACCGGCAGTCAGGAGACCGTCGGTCACAATACCAATGGCGTTACATGGCCGGCGGGGGGGCGAGCGCAACAAAGCCCCTTGTGGGCTCGGTGGCTAGCTGCGCTCACCACAGGTTCTATTCCCACTCTGTGGGTGTTGTGGACACCCAGGAGTGGGAATAGTCCCTGTTGGTCAGCATGCTGACTGGCGGGATTTTCAGATGCCAGGATCCCAGCATCTGTATTGTGACTGGCAGTTTCCTTCCCGCCGGTCACATAACCGCTTCCCCTTCATATAATGTCTGGTAATGGTATATGTAATTGTCCAGTAAAGTAAATGACCTATAGAGGTGAGCTTGCAAACCATGTTAAAAAAATAAGTGTTTCAAAGTACGGCAAGGGGCAATCATGCCTTGTAAGAGATTGTCCCTTTAAAAAGTCAGAGTTCAGCCGGCATCCCACACGGCCGCCGAACTCGGGCGTCATTATATCTGGCCCAAAATGTCTGTCAGACCAACATAGACTCTATCTAACAGCCTGACACCCATCAGATATCCAGTGTTGCCGAGAGAGGGGGGGAGAGAGTACAAATTACCCGGGCCCAGGTCTGATAGAGAGGCCCAGTGAGGGCCCAGAGGGGGGCCCGGGCCCCCTCTCCTTATCTGGCAGCAGCAGCTGCAGCTCTTCTCCTCAGCCCAGCACACACTGCTGTGTGCTGTTCTGCAGTGTGGCCATGGAGGTGCTTAAAATACCATTTATTTCAGTATTTTTTTCTAAGGGTGCATGACCATGCCTCAAGTGATTAGGCCACGCCCCCTGAAAAGTACCTGGGCCCAGCCGGGCTCTCGACTGCCCTGCAGATATCAGGGGCTCACATAAACTTTCCTATCCAATTACATAACCAGTGTACAGTCCTCACATATTTTCTCTTTGTTCACTTTCCCATCCTCCTGACCCAAGGCCAACATTGCTGTGTGACCATATCATACTGCCCACTAAGAGCCTTTGCAATCTGGTCGACCATTATGCAATAAGTACCTATCTTTGTGTACCAATGCCTATTTCCCTATATATTGTAAGCTTACGAATAGGGCCTTCCTACCCCTGATAAAAAAAAACCTCCAGTTTTGTTTTATCAATGTTGTTTTCAATTGTAAGCGCAACTGAATTTGCTGCACTATGTAAGAAACTGTTAATAAATATATACTGGTCATACACTGTGCAATTTCGCACGGTGTATGGACTACAATATCTGCATTCCTCCATGGAAAGGAAACATTTCCCAGACATTTCATCTTTGAAGGAATAGGGGAAATGTCGGTTGTTCCGCTGTGGCAATGCATACAGTGCCCAATGCGGCCGGCTTGCAGCTTGAACAAATTTCACCGACTGGACATGCGGAATGATTCAACATGTATGACCAATCAATATTTTCAGGTCAGTCATGCACATACACAGTCCAATTATCTGGGCAATCTGACGATAACAGGCAGATCATTCATATAATTGTGTAATGTATGCCCAGCATTTGGCTCCAATCAACAATTTTGCTTTATATGCAGCTCAGCGGCGGTTTAAGAGAGAAGATGGCCCGTGTGCATTCTCCATGCAGGTCCCCTACTTTCTGGCAGCACTGTAGACAAAGGCTTCAATACCAGAGTCTACTGTGCATACACAGGTCTCCGGAACATGGCACCCGCGCTTGTTCCTGGGGACAGCTCTATTGTGCATACACAAATCACCAGGTAAAATGGCTGCCATGCCATTTTTCCTGTGATTCCTGTCTGCAGTGCCAGTCACCACATGACTGGGACGGGTTGGTATAATTATATGGGTGCAGATATGGCAATGATACAGATGTAATAGTGTTATTATGTTTGAAGTAAATGGGATAGTACAGATTGCATTCCATCCTGATGCTGCAAAAGTTTTCTATACAGCATACAGATGTGCCCCTCTCAGTGTGCCAGGTCCCAGAAGACTCGCATCGAATGTATTTCTCAAAACGTGCAACTTATTTCCACAGTGTCACGAGGGCAGGGGGAGGTTGGGGGAACACTCTATCTTGCGGGTTCAGCATTCCCCACGAGGCCATGCCCCGAAGCCACACCCCCTAATTTTGGGCAATTGTTCCTACCTGGATACCACAGAAGTCGGGAGGTATGCATTTGTACATCTATATGCGACCGAGTCTGAATCTGTGTACAAAGTGCTGCAATATAAAGTCCACAGCTTTTCCTCATGTCAAGTTCTGATCATCTGAGATTTTGTACGTGTTTAAAACTAATTCTTGTTAGGAATCCTGACCGATTTGAACTCCAGGGATCCGAGTCCAGACTCAGAAACCCACATGAAGGCCAAACGTCATCCTTCCGGCATAAGATTCTTCCTGGACTTGGATTCTATATAAGGCGCCGCTGCAGAAACTCAGCACCATGTCACACTAACGCACGTTGCACTGTACTTTGCTGTACTGGTTGTGTGGTGTCCAGTGGCTGTGCTCTATAAAGTAACTGTGTTTAGGGGGCACACTGCATGCTGCTGTATGCTATGCTGTACTGGCTGTGCTGTGTCAAGAATCACAAGTGGCTGTGCTCTGTATAGTGACTGAGTATAGGGGCACACTGCATGCTGCTGTATGCTGCGCTGTACTCTGCTGTGTTGGCTGTGCTATGTCCAGACTCACAAGTGGTTTTGCCATGTATAGTGACTGTGTATAGGGGCACGTTGCTGTATTGACTGCGCTATACTTTGCTGTAAAATGAACGTTATGGTAAGAACTTACCGTTGATAACGTGATTTCTCTTATGTCCACAGGTATCCACAGGATAACATTGGGGATATTGTCGAGCGACAGCGAAAATGGCACCAACACGGTCACGAGCTTTCTGGCCTCCCAGGATGCATTGGGGCCTCCACTATATAGTCCCGCCCAGAGCCGGCTCCAGGCCTACTAGCACCCTGGGCGAGAAAATGTAAAAGCGCCCCCCCCCCCCACCCCTATGCGGTAACGCCGAAGGCGCGCTCGCTCCAGAAAAAGTGGGTGTGGCCTCTGGAAAGTGGGCGTGGCCTTGTCACTTCATATTATCAGACTATAAATATATTTTCACACCCCCTCTACGCACACAATTAGCAGCCTTACACATAAAAGCCACAATAGTGTTCCTTACGCACAATGTCTCCAGTATAGTGTCAGATAAACATAATGTGCAGTGCCAGCTAGATATGATATGCCCCCAAGCAGTGCCAGCTACACATGACATGCCCCGCAGCAGTGCCAGCTACACATGACATGCCTCGCAGCCGTGCCAGCTACACATGACATGCCCCGCTGCCGTGCCAGCAGAGCCGGCCATAGGCATAGGCAAACTAGGCAATTGCCTAGGGCATTTGATATGCCTAGGGGCATCAGCAGCTTCTGCTGATTAAAATGATATGCGGCATGCCTATATTCTGTGTGTAGCATTTCATATACAGATACAGACACAGTCTCACACAGTATATTGGCATGCCACATATCACTTTATTCATCAGAAGCTGCTTGTGCATCCTAGTCACATAGCAATGCAAATAAGATGCATTTTCATTAAAATAATGTGCCCAACGTTAGCATTGAGGAAAGATTTATGAGGACACATCTGTATCCAAGCAGAAGCAGAGGTCACAGTGTTAGTGGCAGTGTGAGTGCTGTGTGCATGTGAGTGGGTTGGTTGTGCAGTAGTGTTCAGAATATGTGTAAGGAGCATTATGTGTGTCATGTAAAAATGCATTAATAATGTGCAACATATGTGTAAGGGGTACTGTGTCATTATGTGTAGAAGGGCATTAATAATGTGCAACATATGTGTAAGGGGTACTGTGTCATTATGTGTAGAAGGGCATTAATAATGTGCGGCATATGTGTAACAGGGTACTACTGTATGTGTGTCATTATGTGTATAGGGGACTAATAATGTGCAGCAAATGTGTAGGGGGCACTATGTGTGTCATTCTGTGTATAAGGGCATTAATAATGTGCTGCATATGTGTAAGGGACATTATGTGTAAAAGGGCATTAATAAAGGTTGTCATAATGTGTAAGGCGCATTATGTTTATAAGGACATTAATAATGTGTCTCATATGTGTAAGGGGCATTACTGTGTGGCATTATGTGTATAAGGTGCTCTACTATGTGGCATTGCGTATAGAAAGGGCACTACTGTGTCGTCTAATGTGAATAAGGAGCAATAGGGTGTGGTGTAATGTGAATGTGAATAAGGAGCAATTCAGTGTGATGTAATGTGAATAAGGGGCTCTAATGTAACGTTTATAAGGTAAAGTGATACTACTGTGGGATGTAATATGAATTATGGACACTATCGCATGATCAAATGTGAGTAAAGTTGCAGTACTGTGTGGCGTAATTGGAATTGGGGTTACTGTTGTGTGGCCATGCCCCTTGCCAGTAAAAACACACCCCTTTTTGGGCTGTGTGCCAAATGTGCGAACTGTTCCTGTTTAAAATATAGGGGGTACAAACACCAAAATAAGGACTGCTATGGATGAGGGGTGATGGTGACGGGAAAGGGGTGCAAGGTAAGAGGCGGAACCAGCGATGGTGCTAGGGGGCACCAGCCAAAATCTTGCCTAGGGCATCATATTGGTTAGGGCCGGCTCTGCGTGCCAGCTACACATGACATGCCCCCCAGCAGTGCCAGCTACACACAATATACCCCCCAGCAGTGCCAGCTACACATGATAGTGTTCACTTTTTAGGGCAGGGTGCTGATCACAGGGAGGGCACATTTTGAAGTTTGGAGGGCAAAATTATGTACATACTGTAATGCTTGGTGCTCCCCTACCTACATACTAAAGAATGAACAGTGCGCGCCGGAGGCGCGCAGCAAAAATTTAGGGGCATTGCTTCGTGGGGAAGGTGCGTGGCCACATAATAGTGACAATTCACATTACACCACACAGTAGTGCAGCTAATACACATTGCGCCAGACAGAGCACTGAGACACTTTGCGCCAGGCAGAGCACTGAGACACATTGCCTAGCGGGAACACTACATGATATGCTCCCCAGCCGTGCCAGCTACACGTGACATGCTCCCTAGCAGTGCCAGCACACGTGACATGCCCCCCAGCAGTGCCAGCAACAACGTGACATGCCCCCCAGCAGTGCCAGCAACACGTGACATGCCCCCCAGCAGTGCCAGCAACACGTGACATGCCCCCCAGCAATGCCAGATACATAAATGGCCACACAGTGCCAGATATGTCCCCACAGTGCCAGATATATAAATGCCCCCCAGCAGTGCCAGATACATAAATGCCTCCACAGTGCCACATACATAAATGCCCCCACAGTGCCAGATACATAAATACCCCACAGTGCAGATATGACCCCACAGTGCCAGATACAAAAATGCCCCCACAGTGCCAGATATACCCCCACAGTGCCAGATAAATAAATGCCCCCACAGTGCAGATATGTCCTCACAGTGCCAGATACATAAATGCCCCCACAGTGCCAGATACAAAAATGCCCCCACAGTGCCAGATACAAAAATGCCCCCACAGTGCCAGATACAAAAATGCCCCCACAGTGCCAGATAAATAAATGCCCCCACAGTGCCAGATAAATAAATGCTGCCAGATAAATAAATGCCCCCACAGTGCCAGATAAATAAATGCCCCCACAGTGCCAGATAAATAAATGCCCCCACAGTGCCAGATAAATAAGTGCCCCCACAGTGCAGATATACCCCCACAGTGCAAGATACATAAATGCCCCCCACAGTGCAGCTGACCCGACAGTGCCAGATATGCCCCCACAGTGACAGATCGTAAATGCCCCCACAGTGCAGATGACCCCACAGTGCCAGATATGCCCCCACAGTGACAGATCCATAAATGCCCCCACAGTGCAGATGACCCCACAGTGCCAGATATGCCCCCACAGTGACAGATCCATAAATGCCCCCACAGTGCAGCTGACCCCACAGTGCCAGATATGCCCCCACAGTGCAGATATGCCCCCACAGTGCCAGATACATAAATGCCCCCACAGTGCAAGATACATAAATGCCCCCCACAGTGCAGCTGACCCCACAGTGCCAGATATGCCCCCACAGTGACAGATCCATAAATGCCCCCACAGTGCAGATGACCCCACAGTGCCAGATATGCCCCCACAGTGACAGATCCATAAATGCCCCCACAGTGCAGATGACCCCACAGTGCCAGATATGCCCCCACAGTGCAGATATGCCCCCACAGTGCCAGATACATAAATGCCCCCACAGTGCCAGATACAAAAATGCCCCCACAGTGCCAGATACAAAAATGCCCCCACAGTGCCAGATACAAAAATGCCCCCACAGTGCCAGATAAATAAATGCCCCCACAGTGCCAGATAAATAAATGCTGCCAGATAAATAAATGCCCCCACAGTGCCAGATAAATAAATGCCCCCACAGTGCCAGATAAATAAATGCCCCCACAGTGCCAGATAAATAAATGCTGCCAGATAAATAAATGCCCCCACAGTGCCAGATAAATAAATGCCCCCACAGTGCCAGATAAATAAATGCCCCCACAGTGCCAGATAAATAAGTGCCCCCACAGTGCAGATATACCCCCACAGTGCAAGATACATAAATGCCCCCCACAGTGCAGCTGACCCGACAGTGCCAGATATGCCCCCACAGTGACAGATCGTAAATGCCCCCACAGTGCAGATGACCCCACAGTGCCAGATATGCCCCCACAGTGACAGATCCATAAATGCCCCCACAGTGCAGATGACCCCACAGTGCCAGATATGCCCCCACAGTGACAGATCCATAAATGCCCCCACAGTGCAGCTGACCCCACAGTGCCAGATATGCCCCCACAGTGCAGATATGCCCCCACAGTGCCAGATACATAAATGCCCCCACAGTGCAAGATACATAAATGCCCCCCACAGTGCAGCTGACCCCACAGTGCCAGATATGCCCCCACAGTGACAGATCCATAAATGCCCCCACAGTGCAGATGACCCCACAGTGCCAGATATGCCCCCACACTGACAGATCCATAAATGCCCCCACAGTGCAGATGACCCCACAGTGCCAGATATGCCCCCACAGTGCAGATATGCCCCCACAGTGCCAGATACATAAATGCCCCCACAGTGCCAGATACAAAAATGCCCCCACAGTGCCAGATACAAAAATGCCCCCACAGTGCCAGATACAAAAATGCCCCCACAGTGCCAGATAAATAAATGCCCCCACAGTGCCAGATAAATAAATGCTGCCAGATAAATAAATGCCCCCACAGTGCCAGATAAATAAATGCCCCCACAGTGCCAGATAAATAAATGCCCCCACAGTGCCAGATAAATAAATGCCCCCACAGTGCCAGATAAATAAGTGCCCCCACAGTGCCAGATAAATAAGTGCCCCCACAGTGCAGATATACCCCCACAGTGCAAGATACATAAATGCCCCCCACAGTGCAGCTGACCCGACAGTGCCAGATATGCCCCCACAGTGACAGATCGTAAATGCCCCCACAGTGCAGATGACCCCACAGTGCCAGATATGCCCCCACAGTGCCAGATACATAAATGCCCCCACAGTGCAAGATGCATAAATGCCCCCCACAGTGCAGCTGACCCCACAGTGCCAGATATGCCCCCACAGTGACAGATCCATAAATGCCCCCACAGTGCAGATGACCCCACAGTGCCAGATATGCCCCCACAGTGACAGATCCATAAATGCCCCCACAGTGCAGATGACCCCACAGTGCCAGATATGCCCCCACAGTGACAGATCCATAAATGCCCCCACAGTGCAGATGACCCCACAGTGCCAGATATGCCCCCACAGTGACAGATCCATAAATGCCCCCACAGTGCAGATGACCCCACAGTGCCAGATATGCCCCCACAGTGCAGATATGCCCCCACAGTGCCAGATACATAAATGCCCCCACAGTGCAAGATACATAAATGCCCCCCACAGTGCAGCTGACCCCACAGTGCCAGATATGCCCCCACAGTGACAGATCCATAAATGCCCCCCAAAGTGCAGATGACCCCACAGTGCCAGATATGCCCCCACAGTGACAGATCCATAAATGCCCCCCACAGTGCAGATGACCCCACAGTGCCAGATATGCCCCCCCCAGTGACAGATCCATAAATGCCCCCACAGTGCCAGATATGCCCCCACAGTGCCAGATACATAAATGCCCCCACAGTGCAAGATACATAAATGCCCCCCACAGTGCAGCTGACCCCACAGTGCGAGATATGCCCCCACAGTGACAGATCCATAAATGCCCCCACAGTGCAGATGACCCCACAGTGCCAGATATGCCCCCAGTGACAGATCCATAAATGCCCCCACAGTGCAGATGGCCCCACAGTGCAGATATGACCCCACAGTGAGAGATCCATTAATGCCCCCCACAATACCTGCGGCGCGGGAGGGAGTGCTGCTGTCAGAGGGCGCGGGCCGGGACCGGAGGACTCTTCCAACGGTGGTGTGATCGATGCGCGCTGCGCGGGAGGGAGAGTGTGGCTGTCTGCAGGCTTGGGACTGGATGACTCTAACGGTGGTGTGCTCTATGCGCGCTGCGCGGCGCCGGCGTCTGACGTCAGACGCCGGCGCCGCACAGCGCACATATCGCGCACCACAGTTAAAGGCCGGGGAGAGCTGCACAGCAGGGTGGGCTCCAGGTACGAATATGGCGGCGCCAGCGCGCGGCGCCCATTAAGGGTGGCGCCCTGCGCGGCCGCTCTATTCGAACATGCCTGGAGCCGGCCCTGGTCCCGCCCACTGACTCAGTCAGATCAGTTCTTTCCACAGCGATTTTAGGCAGGAACATTAAGTAGAGACCTGTACAGGCGATAAGAACACACATGCACACCCTTCCATACAAGAAGGAAGAGGTTTTAGTGATTGTCTAGTTTCTCAAATCAGATGCGTCAGGGTGGGATCCCTGTGGATATCTGTGAACATAAGAGAAATCACGTTATCAACGGTAAGTTCTTACCATAACGTTCATTTCTCTTGCTGGGTCCACAGGATTATCCACAGGATAACATTGGGATTCCCAAAGCCATTTTAGTGGTGGGGACGCTCCTGATTGCACAGGAGGACCTTTCGCCCGAAGTCTGCATCATGAGAGGCAAAAGTATTCAAGGCATAATGTCTGATGAATGTGTTTATGGAAGACCATGTGGCTGCCCTACATATCTGTTCTGCTGATGCACCCTGTTGTGCTGCCCAAGAAGGACCTACCTTACGTGTAGTGTGTGCAGAGACATTAGCCGGAATAGGGAGATCTGCATGAGAATAAGCTTCAGATATTACCATTCGGAGCCATCTCGCCAGCGTCTGTTTACTAGCAGGCCATCCTCTTCTATGGAATCCGTAGAGGATGAAGAGGGAATCTGTTTTCCTGATGGCACTAGTACGATCTATGTAGATTTTTAAAGCCCGGACCACGTCCAGCGACGCTTCTCCCGCAGATAGTCCCGATACCTGAAAAGCGGGGACTACAATCTCTTCATTCAGGTGAAACTTTGATACCACATTTGGAAGATAACTAGATCTCGTTCTGAGAACTGCTTTGTCTGGAAAAAAACCTAGGAAAGGAGACTTACATGATAATGCTCCTAAATCTGACACTCTTCTGGCTGACGCCATTGCCAGTAAAAAAATAACTTTAACCGTTAACCACTTAAGATCTGCTCTCTCAAGTGGTTCAAACAGAGGACCCTGGAGAAATTTAAGAACTAAATTCAAATCCCAGGGAGCTGCAGGAGGAACAAATGGAGGTTGAATGTGTACTACTCCTTGGAAAAACGTACGTACATCCTGTAGGTCAGCAATCTTCTGCTGAAACCATACAGTCAACGCTGAGACTTGCATCCTCAAGGAAGCAACCTTCAACCCTTGGAACCAAACCATAGGAAGGGAGCTGCATGTATGGGTTCATAGTGTAACCTAACCCTAGAGGTGGTGCTACCAGAGCTAACCTGTCCGCTATTGAAGGCAGAGTCTTTGCGAACATATTCCATGGTGGCTCTACTGGAGGTTGAACTAAATCCTGTTTTTTACTTCGCTGAAAAGCAAAACAGTTTGCACACAAACCCTCATAAGTGACCAATTGATTCATATCAATTACCCCTGACTTACAAGATAAGCATGTTAGGGTTATAGGAGTGCTTGGTAAATTCTCCTCATCACTTTTGCCGCTCATAGACATGGTATTAACCTGTTATCGACTACACACTTTGTGACTGAAAAACACCCTATATGTCAGTATATAGAGGTGAGATCAATCTGACCACAGTGCACCTGATTTGAGGGTCAGAACAGGACTGACATTACACAGAAAGTCAGCACACATACTAGCAGTCAGTCACATGTTAAAGCATTAGACATTGTCATATGAGAATACAACCTCCATAATAACTTATACATAAGTAGGAAAATTGTACTTCTGTTTTAACTGGTTCTAATTTCAACATAACATGCAGAAAACACAGTAATATACAGGTCTCATATGCAATAGGTACTAAAAATTAACAATGCATACTAAAAAGTAGAAGGAATTTTTAGTACTGTATACCCTGCCTCCAGAGAGCGGGATACAGGGAGACTCACCAAACTTCCATATCCAAGCAAATACGCTCGTAAGACGCTGAGTGGATTCAGACGCTACTGGTGTACACTGCCGCTCTTGGTAACTGATAACGGACACGGACGCTGACCATTGGACACGGACGCTGAGCGACTTCCACGTGTATGCAGACGCTAAAGGCCTGCGACTCGGTCTGGGCGGGTTTATATCCAGTGTACACAACCGCAGCGTCTAAGCTGCGACCGAGTACCCTCGTGGTAGCGTCTGAGCCGGAAGTGAGGTCATTCAGTTCATGAAACGAGAGACACGCGGGAACTGGCCATGAACTCGGAGGAGGGACGGCCAGGAGAGCGTCTGAAACCCCCTGTTGACTTAAACTCCCAGGATCGCGGCCTCACCTAGTCCTGGCACCTATGATCCCCAGAGCGTAGCGCTGTCACACCGGGATGTTCGGCGCATCAACACACTGTTTGTAGTCTCCCCCAAATCAGTGTAGCTGTGTCATGACCCCTCTAGTAAGAGGAAGTCCATAGACTCACCGTCTCCCCATGCTCCGGCCACAGCCTGGTAACGTCTGCTGGACCTGCTAGAACATCCGACACAGACGCCCGTCGAGACAGCACTGATACCCGAAGGTAAGCGTTGTTGCAACCCGGTGGGGAGTTGTTGGAGCGACTCTGTTCTAATATGCGTTTAAGACGCTGTTAAGAGAAGTCGCTCTAAAAAACATTATAGTAAGTCTATAAAAATAAAGTAATGAAAACTTAAGGCTGCTTTCACAGCAGCCCTGTGACCATGCGGCTTCCTGACGCACCAAGCAAAAAACTGATCTGACTGAGTCAGTGGGCAGGACTATATAGTGGATGCCCCAATGCATCCTGGGAGGCCAGAAAGCTCGTGACCGTGTTGGTGCCATTTTCGCTGTCGCTCGACAATATCCCCAATGTTATCCTGTGGATAATCCTGTGGACCCAGCCAGAGAATTGTACTGTACTTTGTTCACGTGCATCTATAAGCCCTGTGACTCCACACAGTCCAAAAACAGAAGAAAAAAAATATAGATCTATTGTTTGTATTGTTTGGTGCGCTTTAACCTAGTGCACTTTGTTTAAAGTCCTGTGACTCCACACAGTTTGAACCAAGCTGCAAGTTTGAAAAAGAAAAAAAAATAGATTTATTGTTTTGCCACTGTACCCCAGTAGGCTGTAGCAATGTTTCATAGATGTGCTATAAACTGACATGTGTTTGTGCCACTGCTTTGTCGCTTATTAACCAGCCAGGTCGCTGCAGCCTTTTGCATTATTGTTGAAAACAATACTGTGAGCTGTAAGGTGGTAAAAATTGACTGGAAATGACAGGAAATTAATGTTAATGAGGTTAATAATATTCTAGGAACAAAAAAAGAAGAAATTACGTGATTGTAGCTTTTTTTGGTCCATTAAAAAAAAAAAGCAACTGCAAATCCAAATCTGGATGACGAATCCGAGCTAAATCCAAATCTAGCAAAAATTAAATTAGAAAGAAACTAATTTAAAGTAATAGATGGTATGCTACACTTCTCGGAGTGACTCACTCATGCCGCGTGTCTCAAGACATATTGCGGTGTATTACAGATAAGTGTATCTATAGTTTCTACATATGAACAGCAACAGTATCATCAAGTCAGACTATGGGGTATATCCAATTACAGTCAAAACTGCTGTCTTATCGAAAAGATGGCAGTTTTCGACTGTTTAAGGTCGGAATGGGTTCCGACCTATTCAATCCCCCCTCAGTTTTCCGACACATTGGGAAAATCGACTTGTCGGAAAGCATGTGGATTAGCAAAATAGCTGCCGATCCACATGCTTCTGTCGGAAACGGGACCTTGCTTCTGTCAGAAACCGGAATATTGATATTACGATATCGCAAGTTATAGTTTTCATGTGATACTTGGTTGGTTAATTACAGTCAGAAGAATCTTATTATAGGATGTCCAATTTAAATGTACATTTAAACAGGGTAACTTTGATCCCACGACACTCATACATTTTATTAGTCTCTTTTCATGTACTAGTCTGTCCATACAGTAGAGGAAGAATCGTTAGAATGGCAATGAACTCTGGAAGTCTGGAGCAGTTTGTCAATCTGAATGTACTTTTAATTATGCCAAGTCAGTGCGGAAGTGACCATTCCAAAGATAATGAGTTTAGCAGCTATTCAGTAACAATGGACATCCTCTCTGCCACTCAAAAAGGGAATGTCACCCAGTAAGGGTTGATCAAAGCACACGTGTATTCAGAATCACACATTGGTACCTACACCAAATTAAAGGCACATCATATTTGATATGGTTTATAATTTAAAACTATATGTCCGGAATAGCAGATCGTTTGGAAAATATGAAACATAGTGGAGATGGATTTGCAGGTGTGGTGCGAGTTGCAAATCTCTAAGAAGTATAATTTCAAAAGTATGAAGTATTTATAGTCACTTTGTAGCAAAAATAGCAGAGTTAAATGTTATATGGGAGGATCTCAGCCGTAATTAATTAACCAACCAGCTGGCAGGGGCTTAGGTGAAAGGTATAATCACCTCTTGATCAAGGTTCAAATTAAGGGATTAATGATGCATTGAAGCTTATCCTGCTTTCCTACCGTTTCTTCCAGGCAGATTTTCTGTGTGTTTATCTGTAAATTTTTGTCCTTTTTATTCAAATTTACTTACATGTATGTACTTTTGTAACCATTTTCTGTTCTACATAAGCATTGTACCCTTTTTGTAAATAAACAATTACTTTGTTAGTCTTCATATATGCTCTCAGAACCCAATCCTTTAAAGAGATTGTTAAACCACTAGGCTATGTTATAAACTGTTATTAATTGCCAAAGTAGGTGGCTTTCTAGTAGACCATGTGGATGTCTAGGTTGGCAAGCCTACGCGTAATTGTTACCTAAAAGGTATTGGGGGACCTGTGACCCCTATTTCACAGGTTGTGGCTGTAAAGTGTATTGAATTACGGTGCTCTGACCATCGCCCAGAGTACAGAGTCATCTAACAGTCAGGGACAGTAGTGAAATCAGTGACAAGAGGTTGTTAAAATTATCTGTGGCATGCTTCCTAAACACATGTGTAAAATCACACAGGTGTTTAGGAAGCATACCACAGATAATGGGGGAGATTCAAATGTTTGAAAAGTCAGTTGGGAGTCTGTTTTTTCCTATCTAATAGACAGCAAAAAACAGACACGCAACTGACTTTTCAAACATAAGAATCTCCCCCAGTGTGTTTATAGATGCTATATAGCTTGCTAATAATTGTCATCCGTGTTTGACCATAACTAGGCATGTGAGAGTAGTGACATTGCCAACGGACTGCATTTGGTTTGCAGAGTACCTGGAATGAAAGGGACACACACCCTGCAGCTCGTAGACCTGCCTGGCAGTGTTCTTCTTCTGTGTGCTCTGCTCCTTTAGCGTGATGTAATGATGTCAAGAGTTCCAAGATGGAGCCGCCACGGGTGGTACACAGCCCTGCACTGGCACTCCTTCCCTTGCCAAAACTATGACCTTTGACCTTTAAGAGTTATATATCTGTTCATGTTGTGGGTTTTATTGCAAACAGATAACACTGTGAATATGGTATAGATACTAGTACTGACAAGGCCGTCTTTTCGTATGGGCTCAGTGGGCACTTGCCCAAGGGCCCCAGGAGTATAAGGGTCCTAGGCTGATAGCTGAGGGTCCCCTCTTTCCAGGTGTACCAGATTTTTTAAAATCGGGCCAGGGGAACCAGAGATATATGACTTCAAAGCAGTGGTCCCCATCCAAGCCTGTTAATTGCTCTTCCCAGCCCAATATCTCGGATTCTGTTTGGCTTTTAGTTTTTGTGAAGGTATACTCCAAAAGCTGGGACGCTCCCCTTTTGGTGAATACTGGCAGCTTGTCTCTACTATACCCAGAACCAGAGATATCAGCCTTCCGGCAGCTGGTCCCTGCTCCAGCTCCACACACCTGGTATACAGTTTTATATTTTCGTTGGTGGATTGCTCTGGCTCCTGAGCTCTGATCCCCAAGTCCTCAATACCTCCTAAAAGATGAGACTCTTTCGTGTTTTTATCCCATTCAAAGCTAAGAAATCTATCTCCAGGAACTGGAGATATCTGCAGTCAAGCAAGCTGCCCTCCCACCGGAAAATGGTGAATATTAAACCCACTCCACTATCCACCCCTCCCCTGCATATTAAAAAACCCCTACCACCCTGGAAGTCATGTACCAGGGCCCCCTTCATTCAGCCCAATGCCCCTTATACAGTTTAGTGTTCCCTCCACTGCATCTGTGCAGTAAGGAGTAATTAGCAGAAATTACTGCTCCAGGTCCTACATGCTGAGCTGAAGATAGAACATCCACTACCGCCCGCGGGACATCAAAGCTGCCGCTGATTGCACCCCCAACCGCTACCGCTGGCGTTAGGTAGGGGCCCCAGTGCATTGTTGTGCCCAGGGGCCCACACTGCTGTTAAGACGGCCCTGAGTACTGACCGAGTTTTGCATAATTTGAGACTTATTGAATACTACAGATTGTACAGAAAAGATGCACACCTTATCCTCAAACAATTAGTAAAATATTTTCTATAACTAAAAAATGTTTTATTTTACAATTCAAGCCCTTTTTCTTAACAGTGTGGCTACTTAAGTTAATTTTTATGAAACAGCGGCACAAGGCTACAAGCAAGCTTCTGACTATCCAGTTGTTATAATAAGAATAATTTTATGTATATAGCGCTTTTTATCCAATAGGACTCAAGGCACTTAACATATATAGTAGAATTATCATAATACATAAACAATGTACATAGTACATAAACAATGAAGTACAGAAAATACAGAGAGCATGCAGATACTAAAGAGACAATCAAGGAAATGCTTGAGTATGCAGGAAAGTCTTGCATTTGTTTTTGAAGGAATCTAGAATGGGGGCCTCTCAAACTGTGCGGGAGCCACATGGCTAGAATTTCGACTCCCAGATAAATTACAGGAGATTCTAGGTACTGCTAAAAGTCCTTCATCTACAGATTGCAGTAATTGAGCAGGGCAGTATGGAATCAGAAGCTGCTTCAGGTACCTTGGGCCCTGGTCACCTGGTAATGTAGGACTTTGAAAGTCAGTAAACTAATCCTGAAGATTATCCACCATCTTACAGGCAGCCAGTGGAGGGAGTACAGAATGGGTGTTATGTGGCTGGAACGGGGCTGGATTGTTGACAGCCTGGCAGCTGTGTTTTGCACCAGCTGTAAGCGGTGCAATTCTTTTGCTGGGAGACCAAGGTAGAGAGCATTACAGTAGTCTAATCGAGAGGATACAAATGCATGTATGACTTTATAATAGTTTACTGGGGTAGTTGACTTTATAATAGTTTACTGGGGCATTCAAAAAAATTGCACAGATTGCTTTTGCGTTTATTGTTCTAGATTCTATACTGATTAACACGTTTTAAAAAAATGTTTGTGAAGTCTTGTGGGCGCTCCTACTAGCAATATGCTGTAAAAAGAAAATGGTTTCCATGGGAACAGTCCAAATAGCTAGAAGTTTGTTTCCATTTAATTTCCTTCCTCTTCTTTTGGTGCATATTGATAATTTAACACCAATACAAAAGTAACTTTATTGAAAAGCTTCTGAACAATACATGTACATCAGATTCTAAAGGACAAATATATAATTATATAGTTAGTATTCTAAATCTGTATGCTTGTGATTATTATTATTATTTTTCTATATCATACTTTTTTTATGCATTTGTGGCTTCTACATTGCCTCAGGCATTAATTTGCACATGAAGATGATTCTATGCATACATCTTGGCTGCAAGCTAACTATTGGCACTTTGCCTGTGCAATTCTCCCCAAAATGGATTTTGTCTTTTTAGTTTGAAATATATATATATATATTTTTTTTTTTTGGTCTTTGCAGTAATCTGAACCAAAGTATATCCTGTACTCAAAGCATTGTTACATAGGTGTGATATTTGGCTCATCTCACTGTGTCCTTCATTTTCCTACTGTCAGCTCCAGTGCCAAGATACTATTTGATATAATTGCTCTCTGTAGTAAGAATGGCATCATCAGTTGGCATTGGTTATATTTCAATGCACGCAATTTATTAACTGGTGGGTCAAGTCACAATTTTTTCATGCTTTAAGAAACACACAATGCTGATATATATATAATACTGCCAGATACATAATATAAGCTCTGATATATTCTGCCAGGATGCAGTTAATGTACCGGCTGTGGGGATTAAGAGTGCAGTGAACCCACGAGAGGACTCGCTGCCTCGCTGAAGGGATGCCGCTGTTGGTATAGGAACAGCCGGCACCCCGTCTGCCGGTAAATCATATGTATTGTATTCCATTCTGCCATAGCTACTTGTGGCTATAATAGGAGGCATTAATGTTCGGCATAGTCATCTGAATTGGGGATATCAAGTTGAGGCATAATCAATCTGAACTGGGGGCAGTAATGTGTGGCAAATCATATAAACTGGGTGCAAGTAATGTTAATCATGTGGTTTCACAACAGCTGTCATATAGTGATGTGATAGGTGACTTTGCTGTAAGAAAGTCAAGGTGATCAAGAGTTGTTTTTTTTATCAAAGCTCGGAGATAAAATCATGAAAGATAAAGTACCAGCCAATCAGCAACAGTTTGTCATTTCAAAATAGCCTGTAAAATTTAAGGCAGAAGCTGATTGGCTGGTACTTTATCTCTCACAATTTTAAATTCTCTTTGAGCTTTGAAAAATGTCCCCTTATGGCTGTAGAACAAGGTTGAATTTAATCAGTAGTAAGTATTGTTTTCAAGATCACACTAGTTTTGATGATTTCAGTTTGGTTTCAATGTTGCACAATACCAATATTTATATTAATTACTTGTTGTTCATATTATATATGTGTAGTTCTTTGATATTTATAGTCTACACTCCTGTGTATTGTGCACTGGTTTCTTTAAAAGTAAAAAATCTCAAAGTCATAACACTATGTAGTTGATTCTGTGTGAGTGGATGAACACAATGCTTGGTGCTGTGATTTATAGGGCACTAGTTAAATTCTTGCTTATGGCACCAAATTGGCCAGGATGGTTCTGCTGAAGTACAGTGCACTTTGGGAAACCAGATATGAAATGTTTCTCTACTTACTTCTGTAATACCCTGTCACTGCAACCTTTTGTTGATGGATGTGTGGTAATTGGATAAGGTGGATAATTCCTCACATTCGGGGCCAGCTTAAGCCTTGGGGGTGCCTGGGGCACTTAAGACAGGGGGGCCACCAGTGGAAGGTGGGGGGTGTATATTAGATTGTGAATACCTCCCAAATGTCCCATTTCAGGAGAGACTAAATGCTCTCTAACTGGACTTCACTCTTAATATATGATTGATGTCACTTGTGTTGAACTATTTAATTGATAAGAAAGGTGTTTCAACACAGGTGTTTGCAATCATAAATTAAGAAGGAAGTCCAGGTAGAGAGCATTTTGTCCCTCCTGGAATGGGTGGCAGGTATAGATTGTGTATATTGAATTTAAACCAATGGTGTTTATTAGTTTTAAAACTAATCGTTTAATAATGCCTGGGTACTGTTTATACAGTAGCTCCACCGAATTAAAAGACAACTATTTATAACGTTTTCTTGTAGTGGAACAATGACAAGTTAAACAACCTTAAAATACACATAGAAAAATAAAATTATTTATCTTATAACATGCAAGAATAGCATCAGCCTCTGTACTACTTACACACTGGGACAGGACTCAGGAGGACTATGTGTGTGTGCGTGTGTGTGTGTGTATGTGTGTGTGTCTATCTCTATACCCAAATGGTTTAGTTACATAGAAGTTTACACAGGACTCAGACACCCAGGCAGGGAGGAGGAGAAGCTGGGATACCTGTGTCACTTACAGCTCTCTCCACCCTCCTATCTCTCCTCTGGTCAGAAAGCTCCGTCGGTAGCTGATAATACATGATATTCCTGTATCTCTGCCTGCACTGCATACTGTCCTGCTTGCATTCTGTCTCTCACATTAAGAGGTAAAGCTAGTGATATCAGTGTGCTTTGGCCAGGGGGCCCCTGACACTGGGGGTCCGTGGTAAAGTATGTCCTGTATCCCCCATTTATCTGGCTATGCTCACATTTTCAATCATACTTCCATATAAATCAGGACTTGGCTCTTCAGGATAAGACCGTAGAGAGCCATTTCAGGCCCAGGCAATGCAGGCCAGGGTAGGGTTGTGGCCTAATCACAGAGGCTAAGGCACCTTCCCTACCAAAAAGTGTGCAAAAAATATATTTGTTGTGCCACGGGTGCCCCTCAGCCAGGGGAAGAGCTAGGGAGAGCACAATCAATACGATTGCTCTCCACCCACTGCCAGGAAGAGAGAAGCAGTTGACCCAAGTCCCTGCTGGGCCCCTACAACAAGCCAGAGTAAGGGTAATTAGTACCCACCCACACCCACCTGTGCACCTGCCACTGGAGAGTGAACACCAGGTGGATACTCTTGCCCACCACTAAATTAAACTTAAGACAGAAGTTTGCTACAAAACCAATCCAACACATTTACTTTTGATAGGGGCAGACTGTAATATTTACTTTGTGTACTGTGCATATGGAACAACACAAAGTACATATAATGACATGATTCAAGAACATAGAGTAAATAATAATCAAACAACAGTAGTGAATTCAGCGCATTCACAGAATTAGCTATCAAGGCATCTTGCATATAATGGGGCTCGCATACTCGCACGCATGGGGGGGTTTCCGAGTACCTGGAAACTCACCCTGCCCGCCAATAAATCAGCTCAGCTTACCTTTTTTATTTTTTTATTTTTACAATGAGGAGGTACAGGCACCTGCTGTACAACAGAACAGTTAAGCAAGCAGAGCAGGTTCCTCTCCTAATAACTCAGACACCCTGCATCGGCCGCTTCTCTAGCTCCCCTCCTTCTCCTGCATCACTGCCTCTCCTCCGCTGCCTTCTCCTTCCGTGTGTCTGCCTTTCTCCCGCATCTCTGCCTCTTCCCTGCCGCCTCCCGCATCTCTGCCTCTCCACTCCTTCCGCGTCCCTGATATCACCCCACGGCTGACCTTCATTTTGCCAGGCTGCAGGAAACCTGCCAGAGCCATTGCACATCCCACAGTATCTGGCTGCAAGGACAACAGGACCTCCTCCCTACCTCCAGGTAATCACTCTCAGGCACCTCTCCTAATTGTGTTGCTGCTATCTCTCTCTCTCTCTCTACCCCCCTGTCCCATGCCTCTCTCCCTCTTTCTCTCCCCACATGTCCCCTTCTCTCTCTTTCTCTCTATCCATTCCCCCTCTCTCCCCATACACCCCTTTGTCTCTCTGTCTCCCAATGCCCCCCTCTCTCTCTCCCCTCATGCCTCTATCTCCATTGCCCACTCTCCATCATACTTGTCTACTCTCCTGAAAGTTGCGGTAGGCTCCCGATTTTGGGGGCAGCCCCCCGGAAGAGCAGGCAGATCTCCCGCATCCTGCCCTCACCCTAGTGATGCGGGCAGGATGAACAGATACTCACTGGTATTTGCAGGTCTGTGTGGTGGGGAAGGTGCTAAAATGACGTTAATCACGTCATTATAGCCCCACCCCTTCGTGCAGACCCGGAGAATTGCTGCATTTTCCCAATGTGGGGGCGGTCTGGATGATGTCACAACTCGGTCCCGCCCCCCGAACTTCCCTCCAGTGTCTCCTCTCAAGGCTTCTCCCAGAGAGGAGATATTAAAAGTAGGTAACTATGCCCTCCATTCCTCTCCCTCTCTGTACCTCTCTATGGGGTGAATTAAATCCAAAGCGAATTGAATAGCACCGAGCATTAGCTCCCAAGGCTATTCAATTCAGTGTGATGTGACAGGTGATGTCGGGATTATTTCTCGCAGAAATTGACAAAAGTGCAGGCGCAATGCTGATTTCTGCCCTTAGCGCAGTGGAAACAGCATCAAGCTGGGCACTTAAATCGGACAATGATGGTTCTCCCAACAAAACACCCTGTTAAGTCCTGTAGAACAGGCATTCTCCAACTTAACATAGCACTGAATTGAATAGCCTCAGGAGCTAATTCTCGGTGCCTTTCAATTGAATTGAATTGACCTGCATGTCTCCCTTGGCTCTGTATGTTGGGGTTTTATCTGGAAACACCCCCCCCCCCCCTCCTCTCTGTAGGCTGGCAGGCCCCATCACAGCTTCCTTAGGCTTCAGTCTGTCCCTCCTAGCACCAGTGCTACCTAGTGGCGGGCACAGCATTTTCTTTGATTTAGTGAAACTCAGGTGACCACTGATATCACTTTGGCTTGGTTTTCAAATTGGTCTGCTTATTTAATATTGTATTCGGCACCAGAGTATTAGTTCCAATCCCTGACTCCAGCATATTAATATATTTTGCCATTCTTTTCCTTATACCAGACCCTTTGGCCCTGTCCTACCAATTTTGATAGATGTGCCCCTGATCTTTGGCTTGTCTGACTTTGCTCCCTATCTTCAATTCAGTAGTATGCTTTCAATTTAGAAGATACTGTAGCAGCCACCTTAGGAAGCAGACAGAGGTCTGTGACCCATGGGTTCTTAAGAAAAGGGTTGGGTTGGGAATACCGCACAGGGTTAACTGAGTTATAAAAAATAATAATAAATAAAATATTGTCTCCGAGAAAAGCCGACAATTTAGACAGTAGTCTAAAATTTATCACCTTCTACCATGAGTTTAATATCTATGGGTAGACAAATGGTGATTGTCAGCGGTGCTCCCAAAGGTCCAAACGTATTTGAAATAGAAAGAGAAAGCTAGAAAAAAGTGACCTTGGTTGGGAGCACTCACTCCCGAAGAGTAACTTGAAATTCTAGATGTATATATGAGTAATAATGTAACAATGAAGTATTTAAAACTTAACTTTTAATATGTCTATATAAGAAATGGGGGACACAATTTAGAATTGCAAAAAAACTTGCATGAATAATAAATGTATGGCTCTAACTTTTATGAGCCACACTTAAAGAATGAGTCTGCGAACATATTGATGGATTACTACTATGGTAATTCAGTGTCTGGCAAGCATAAGCCATCTTCCCGTGGAGTCAGCACAAGCCCCAATTAAGTGCCATCAGTAACCTACAACACCTGGTATTCCTAAATGGTCTCCCACTAAAGTACTGACCAGGCCCAACGCTGTATTGCCTCCAAGATCAGACGGGGTTGGGCATATCCAGTGTGGTATGGTAGTAGGTTGCGTATGGAAAAGAGTAGCAGGTGCGGCTGTTATGTAACAGAATGGGAAATGTTTGTTATTGTGCCAGTTTTATAAAATACATTTGTCTAACCCGTTGGGGATATTTAGTTGACCCTCATTGCACCGATTGGCAGCCCAAACACATGGGTATGCGGAGGTTAAATCATATGGTCAACAGGGGTTAGTGACAACAGGCCTCTGTTTTACCTGTGCATGGCATAAAGCCGAACAAGGAAAGTAGCCTATTATGATTTAAGGCATATATAACAAACAAACATTATTACTCATATATACATCTAGAATTTCAAGTTACTCTTCGGGAGTGAGTGCTCCCAACCAAGGTCACTTTTTTCTAGCTTTCTCTTTCTATTTCAAACTCATGGGTTCTTGGCAGCCAAGTTTATATCGCCTTGCGGTGATCCATAATATAGTCAGGGAGGTTAGTAAGACACCACACTTCCACCATGCTAGCCCTTACCCTAACTGGTAACAGAATCCTCCTTTCTACTGAGAGTTTGACAGGATTTAGTTTTGCCTTTTGTCAAAATTGAAGATTAGAAAGTATAAATCAGATTACAACAGCAATGCAGTATAACTGTAACAGAGGGTATGATTGTAGAGATCGTGTTAGATTATTGCCAGCATATCTCTCATTTATCTTTATACTCATCTCATGTAAATAGTACAATCAGCAATCACTGCATACTGATATGTTTATTTGACAAGCTGATATAATAAGTAGTTTTCTGTCTGCAGCAAGAATCTCATACAGCTGTTACACCATTCCTTACAATAAGAGTCTTATTAATATCCAGATTGCATCGGCCTTAAAGCAACGCATCAATCTGCAAATAATCCTTTTATTAGTAATGGAAACTGTAAACAGGAAAAAACCTGATTTATATTGTTTTTCCCTATAACAACAAAGAATTCGGCAGCTATTAAGTAAATGAAATTCAAGCATACTTGCACCAGAGCATGAGTATTTTGTTGCTGGAGAGGTTTAGGACATGTCCACCCCCAACAGCTCAGCTAGATACGGTAGGTAGAAGATCTCCTAAGGACATTTACCCCGGGCAGACATCTACTGACAGAGTAGCGTTTGCTGGAATGTGATTCTCAGAAGCTGCAGCAATATAGAAAGGTTACTTACTGATGTTTCCCAGTATTTATTCAAAATTATTTATGTCACACCTCTATACTACCCAGTCAGCGTTTTTACACATTCACATATATACACTCTAGCGCTAATGACATCAGAAGCCACATAATTGACCAGTACATACCAACCCCACTGACCCACGATAGCGATGTTTGTCCCTATTTGCAGTGTGGCACGGTTTGGAAGATGTTCCAGTGCCTCCACTGTGCAGTGAAAATTATTAGCATTTTCCTAGTAAAACTGGTGATCAGGGAAAGAGACACAATAGCTATGATTTACAGTCGGATATGGTTGGGAGGTAAGCAGTATGCCCTTGGTGTATGGGGGATCAAACCATATGATATGCGAATTTAATTTTTAACTTGCAAAATATTAATATATAAAAAAAAATTAATAATCATTATTGCGCTGTTTTAGGTTTTATTTTTTTATATGCTGGTAGCCTTGAACATGATCACAAGGAGTAGAATTTACCAACTTAAGGTGTGATGATATGAATTACTTCAATTTATTATAAAGTAAGAGTACCCAATCCTAGACAGACAATCCTACTGTCTACTTCAGTATATTTGGGAGAAGAAGGACTTCACCTGTGGATATTTCACTTTTTATATTTGGACAATTATAGGGTTTTGTAGGTCACATTTATTGGACATATTAAACTATGGGGGATGGGGGTCAATTGCCCGCTGTAATTTCCAGTGTGCTAATTCATCTCCTGGGGCTAATTAGCCCCAAAGTCAGCCTGATGATGGAACTTATAAGGAACTTTTTTTCTGGTACCTGCTGAAGTCCCCCCCCAAAAAAAATCATTCATAAGTGTCCTGTTTTAACAATCGCTGGAGCAAAAAATACATTGGTAAGTGAAGTTGTCACAGATCCTACGTGTATGCACCTTGCAGCCCTAGCTGGTACTGGACATTTTAGACTACCAGTCTAGGATTTAGGTAAAGTGAAGTGCTGGTCCCAATTATGGGTCAGACCCCAATATTTTAATCTTTCTATTTTTAATTTACAAACTCCAAATCCAATGTGGCTATTTTGCAGCAGGATCAGCATTTGTAAACCAATGGTGGGTTAAGTTTATAGTGACAAAGTGTGATGGGGCATGGATTCAGAAGTTACATCATCTTAGCTCTTGAATTCTGTGTTCTACAGCCTTCGGTAGTGGGGGATTGGACATGATGTGATTTGCCAGGAATTATACCAGCAGGCCTCAAACTGCTTCACTAGGGAAGTGGGCAGTATCCAAGAGACCAATCCACTCCCCTGTAGCGCAGGAGAATTAGCCAGAATTCAGGAGTCTCCCGTATTATGTCAGGCTCCGGAGCCTTACCTCCGGCGGGTGCTCCCATGGGTTAACGTCCCACTGGTTAGCACGCCTGCGGCGGCAGGGAACTGCTAGCGGTGGGTCCTCCTGGACGGATGTGCGGCTGCCAAGGGCCGGGGGCCGAGGGTCTGGAGAGCCAGGTGCTGCGGCGGGGATCGCTGCGGTAAGGTCCTCTAGTGGTGACACAGTATAGTGTGTCAGAGACAAAAGCTGGCTAAAGCTGTGTGCTAACAGCTAAGTATGTCTCCTGTGCAGGGGGCAGCCATGTTGGAGACCAGAGTATTACCAATGAAGTTCTCAATCTGTGTCCAGCCAATCCTGCGTCTTCTCCCCTTACAAAAGGGGGCTGGCTCAGAGGGAGAGTGCCAGTGCTTCAAGTTAGCTCCTTGTGAAAGGTTCTCCAGCTCTGTGCTCCCAGGTTACTTCTGGTTCCCTGGTCCTGGTTGCTCTCATCCATCGGTTACTTAAATGCTTCTGCAGTTCTGCACTCTAAGTCCGTTGCCACTTGTGGAAGCGCTCACGGGGTCCCAGGTCGTAGAGGAGCTTCAGGTGCTAACGGCGGTTCCTGCAGACGTCTTCATTTCTTCAAAGTCCAAGTTCTTCAGCCTCGTCTTTCAATCACAAACCACAGTCTTCATTTCTTCAAAGTCCAAGTTCTTCAGCCTCGTCTTTCAATCACAAACCACAGTCTTCATTTCTTCAAAGTCCTAGTTCTTCAGCTTCACTCTTCAAGTCATTTAACCATAGACTCTAATTCTCCAGTTTCTTCTATTCTCCAATATTCGTGTACAGCCTGATTATTCATTAAAACTACAGTTATCTTTCTACGAAGTCCTCCTTTTCTTTACGCCCTCCGGCCAATGTTAACACTTAGTTTGGTTTCCACCCCATGAGGAGAAATTACATTCAGCCACCTCGTTTACTCTCCTCACAGGTAGCTGTCCCTTCAGCCAAACTCGGTTGTCGGAAACCCAACTTACGCCGAGCGTGACATACAATACAGGAGAGTAGGTAAGTATACACAGGCTTTACCTAAGCCTCTTTTGGATGGGTAACACTGAGAATGAAGACTTTCTTATACAGATAAAAGAACAAATTTACAGTCAAATTGAACTCATTCTCATCAGTAATCTGACTGCCTTATTTCTGCGAAACACCCATTAATCTATCATAATGAAGTTGGGTTTATTTTCCCACAGATGGTAAATAATGTATGTGTTGGTAAACAATAACCGTCTCTAGACAATCCCTTAAATCAATTATACTGGAACAATATAAGTGCATGTATACTAGTTTTGTGATGCTGCTGTATTTGTTATAAATTGTTTCAGTTACTCGCTTTGGGGAATACATAAAAATACATTGATACTTTAAAATGCACATATGAAACTGATATTGTATTACGTACTCACTGCGTTATATTATATTATGTTACTAAATACATTCATTTTAATGTCATTCCTAAATAAATGTGCAAAGCAAGTAATAATAAAATTAGTGGGCGAGACAGTCTTCCGCATGCAGACCCACGCATATTTATCCTTGCCGCTAGCTGTTGCTATCGCCTTGGCTATGTGTGGACAAATGAGTACGCGCCCGCTTCCATTAGGAATGCATTGGTGTGTACACACTAGCAACTAGTTGCGAACAGGTGCAAATAATCCATGTGCGAATGCATCACGGCAAGGATGAGGGTGAACACAGCTGTAGACGAGCAGCTTCTCACATAAGCTTGCAAGGAGGCTGCTGTGGCCATGGCCGCAGATGATGTCTGTATACACATATCAAAGTCCAATTTAGAAGAAGAACCAATAAATGTATTCAATTTAACAAAAGACTATACTAAATGCTTATGGAACAGATACCAGTGGCTCCAGCCATGCTGTGACATTGTACAGAGACTGAGAATAAGGACACTGAATTCATCATTTCAATTTACCAACGGACACTGTGAATGTGATTGACATGTATTTTGTATTTGTTTTAGCATTGAATTCAGTTATGTGTGATGTGTACCATTCATTGAAACCTCCTGTTGGGATCCAGTCATGTGACCGGCATTCGAATCCCGGCGGTCGCCATGCCGACGCCGGGATCCCGCCCACTTACCAGCCCGACAGCTGTTGGAGAGCAGAGCATTCTGGATAGAAATTTCTGCTGATATATTAGCTGTGCTGCCTTTTAAATGGCATACTCTATATTTAAGAAACAAAATCTACCTTTTACATTGACTAAACTGGATGGACAGGCAATTATTTTTATTTTAATACATGTAACTGGGAGGACAGAATCTAAAGTTTTAGACTTTGATACACAGCTACTGTAAATAAAATAGCAACTTCATGCAAATAAAGCTTTCTCTGCTCCCCACCCTCAGCACAACATTTTATGGGTACAAATATTGCACCCCATGCTAAATGTAATGCACACGCCAAATGTGTGTTGCTTACAACAGTTGTGATAGCATGTAACCACATTATTAGTTATGATAGCATGTAACCACAGAGTTTGTTTCTTCTCATTGCCAGAGAAAGCGCTCACAATATGTTAAGGGGGGTACACACGGAGAGATCCGTGTTTAAATTCTAAGCAGTCTGACTAAATCGTTTAGAAGTTAAGCAAGGATCTCTCCATGTGTATGCCCCACAGCGATAGAGATGCGCATCCCCACACATCGCTATTGCCGGCGCTAGATTAGCCTGCATGCGGGAACAATCTAGTGTCATCGCTCATTTCACCGCTGGGTGTAATGAGCATCCCCTCCCCCCTCGCTCAACACACATCTCTGGGGAAATCTCTCCATGTATACAGGGCTTTACTGTGGGGCAGAAGCACAGTGCATATCTTACACTAATTCATACCACATATGCTCTGAAAATGCAAAAAAATGATATACAGATGTAGCCACCTTTATCTTGAGTGGCCGCGGCGGTTGTCCCGTTCGACCATACGCAGCGTACTGTGGCGTAGCGAGGCGCGCCTAGCCACAGAGAGGCTATCTAATCGCACGGAGACAGACATTTGACGTTTGGCGTTACCTTTACGTGTAATACCTGCGATCAGCCACCAGATGTCGCTTTTTACAATCACCACTGCGCATGCGTGTGGTCTCCCGTAAAATACAATACTGACATACATAATAAGGACTACTTTACTAAGGCGTCTCATTACGCTGCATACAGCAAATACTGTACTCATTACGCTGCATTATTTAATACAGTACTGTATATACAGTACGACACCGACGCAAATACAGTAGTACAGCATACAGTATATGATCCATCTACAATACTTTATGAATACTGTATGTGAGCGTCCAAGTCCCGCAGACAAAACACAGTACTGTAAAACCAGTAGTGTACACTGTCGCAAATGGATGTGTGTTACAAGTTCACTATTGCCTCTCAAGATTAGGAATTTTCTACAGTATGTTATCGTCCTAATCCCGTAGCCATTACAGCATAATCAAAACCAACGGATTTATACATTTGTCTGCGGCGAAGTGGTGAAGTGTTTCGCTTCCTATACTCAGAGTCCAGGGTTCGATTCCTTAAGTACGAATGCATGTTACTGTAGTTTTTTTCAGACACTTTATTATTTTTTTTATTCACATACTGTAAACCAGGGCATACAGTAGCTGCATGAGCGGTTCTATGCGATCGAGTCCGGTGTACCATAATGTGCAGGTTCTATGCAGGTTAAGGTACTATGCTCCGTACACAGTACACATACAATTCTGTAGCTGGGCAGACTGAATAGAAATGGCTACCACCTATGACTCCTTGCCCCACAGAGGCCCTAGGCTACGGAGCAAGTAATAGTCCAGATTGTACAGACTATGGGGCAATGCTGAAGGAGCGTCACAATCCCCTAGCTAAAATACACAGTATGCATATTATGGTACACCGGACTCGATGACATACTGTAGCACACTGGCAAAATGGCCGCCGCCCCTGAACCCTTGTGCAGGTTATGGGGCAATGCTGAAGGAGCGTCACAATCCCCTAGCCAAAATACACAGGGGAGGGATAAGCTACTGTAGGATTGCATACAGTATTACGGTACACCGGACTCAATCGCATAGCACACTGTCAAAACGACCACTACCCCTGAACCCCCACCTCGTGGCAGGCAGCAGTTGGGTATGGAATGAGAAATGGCATAAGCTGTGCAGGCTACGGGGCGATGCTGAAGGAGCGTCACAATCCCCTAGCCAAAATACACAGAGATACTGTAAGCGAGGTCTATGCACATTACAGTACTGTACGTTACACCGGGCTCGGTCGCATAGCAAACTGACAAAACACAAGTTTTACAGTACATACAGTAAAGCAGGCCAAAGCTGCAGGAGAGTTTCTACTGTAAAGGTTCTATGCACCGTACGGTAATGTACACATACCTGTACAATTCTATAGCAGGGCAGACTCAATTGAAATGGCTACCGCCTGTGACTCCTACAGTAGCTCCTAGGAGGCACTCAGCTATGGAGCAAATAACAGCACAGATTTTGCAGGCTACGGGGCAATGCTGAAGGAGCGTCACAATCCCCTAGCTACAATACACAGGGGTGATAGAGATAATCGAGTGGCTGGAGGGGGGTCCCCTTGATTTAAGGGGCCCCCACTCCTCCAGGGTACTCCGGCCAGGTGTGACTAGTTGGGTATTTAATTCCATGGCCGCAGGGACCGGTATAAAAGTCTCCCCCGGCTGTGCATTATCTGTCCAGCTAGTGGAGCCCAGTGCTGATTCAAAAAATATGGGGAACCCCTACGCTTTTTTTGTCCCCCTTATTTTTTGCACCAGGACCAGGCGCAGAGCCCGGTGCTGGTTCTAAAAAGATGGGGGATCCCGTGTCCATTTTTTCCGTATTCCTTCCGGAATTCGACTGCAATTGCATATACAGTACTGTACCCCTTAATGTCACTGCTTACAGTATACAGTATTTAGACATGAGCTTGTGTACAGTATCTGTCATGAGGTGCTTTTTTCACTGACACTATAACTTTTTTCTATTGTGATATACTGTACAGAGGCGGCAAACTAGCCAAACGGGAATAATCAGCTTCTGCAGAATAAAATGAGATGCTACAGTACATGCCTATATTCTGTGAGTGACTGCGGCTCTATGAAATTAAATCAGAAAATTTAAATATGAAATGCATTACTAATGTGTGGCATTACTGTACTGTATGTGTATAAGGTGTACTACAATATTTTCTGGTGTAACATAAGGAAAGGGCACTACTGCATGGTCTAATGCAGTGGTTCTCAAACTTGGTCCTCAGGACCCCACACAGTGCATGTTTTGCAGGTAAACCAGCAAGTGCACAGATGTATTCATTACTAACTGACACATTTTAGAAGGTCCATACAGTAGGTGGAGCTAATTTTTTCACTTGTGATTCTGTGAGACCTGCAAAACCTGCACTGTGTGGGGTCCTGAGGACTGAGTTTGAGAACCTGTGGTCTAATGTAAATAAAGATGAATGTGGTGGGGTGTAATGTGAATAAGGGGCATTACTGTTAGGAGTAATGTGGTACTATGATATGATGTCATGAGAATAAGAGACACCACTGCATGATATAATGTGAATAAAGTTGCAGTACTGTGTTGTGTCATTTCATCTTCGGGTATTATTGTGTTACCATGCCCCTTCCCAGCAAGAACATACTGTACACTGTTTTGGGCTGGCACTAAATGTGCACATTGTTCTTATTTAGATTATAGGGGGTAGGAGCGCCAAAATGGGTGATGGTGCTGGGAAAGGGGTGCAGGGTTAGAGGCGGAACTACGTAGCATCTGTGCAAGAGGGCATCAGCCAAAATCTAGCCTAGGGCATCATGTTGGTCAGGTTTGGCTCTGATAATACTGTACTCTTACTGTACTTTGCATTCAATACAGATACTGTTTGCACACAGGTTTTACATGAATCATTGGCAATGCTGCAGGAGTGTCTCATTAGGCAATCTAAAATATACCACGACTATGGGTGGGGATACAGTAGGGAAGTTCTGTCACCATAAGCTGTCTGCTGTGTATAGCATATTTCCATCTGAGATGCATTTGTGTGTTTGTAATAAGAAAAAAACATTTTACTGTACATTTAGTGGATACAGTATTTCTCCCCCATAATGACGTATCATACTGTACAGGTACCCTCATGTACTGTACCGTACCATACTGTAAAATTGAATATTTATTGGAAAAACATCAATATTAATGTAAAAATAAAGTATTACAACATCCGATTCCATGTACTGCACTGATCAAAATGTACAGTACTCTTATTCAGGACTTATAAAACTGAAAATAACTGTTCATACAGTACACATCAATAACATTACTACTGTATAATATTCTACATTAGTTTATGCAATAATCAGACAAAGGCAATTTTATCATTTTTTTTAATAATGCACCAATTTAAAATTTTAAACAGAAAATACAGAACTACATATTTGTGGCTTGACCATTTCTTTCAACTACAACAGGTAATACTTTATACAGGTGATTTATATAATTATTACAATGTTCAGGTGTGAGTACTTCTAGCCAAAATTTCTTTATCCCATCCACCAGTTGCTGTTTTGTTGTTGGCTTTGCAACACTCCTAACGTACCTCTTCAATTGAGCCCACACTAATTCGATTGGGTTCATGTCTGGTGATCTATATAAAAATAAAAAAAAAGCGTATAGAAAAAATTAATTACATTACAGTAAATAGAGAAAATTAAACATACAATATTGTACTGTTTATTAAACAAAAAATTTTTTTACAGTACTAGAGTGCTATCCAAAATTTTACTTGTACACTGTTGAAAGAATACTCACTCTGGTGGTGTGCGTTCCCAATTCATACCTTTCTCTTCCATAAATTTGGCTGAGGCGGAGTGTTTAGGATCATTGTCTTGGAATATCCTATGGTGAGTTGGGTAATATTTATTCACAAATGGCACCATACATTTCTCTACTATTGTCTCTTGGAAATATTTCTTATCCATGATTCCTACAGAAATCAAAAAATGTTGTTCATTAATAAGCAACTCCTTTTATTGTGCAGTTACACGTACTCTACAGTACAACATGTATTTTTACAGAACACAGGCACAGAATAAAGTATAGTACTGTACCTTCGAAAAATAATAGGGGACCAGCTCCTAATCGTGATATGCCTCCCCATACATGGATTTTCAATGGATGCTTTGGGCGTGGTTTTAAAGAGATATGGTTACGTTTCCTGAATGACATTCTGGAGAACCGCTCAAGGGCAACAGACGATTCATCTGTGAAAATGACATCATCAAATGTTTCACCACTCTCAATCCATCGCCGTGCCTGTTCCACTCTCTTTTCTTTATTCACATCTCTTATCATTGGAGATATCCTGTGAAGAGCCAAAAATAATGAAATCAGATACAGTTATGAAATTACAGATTTACAGATTACTGTATATACAGTAGACTGTATGTGCAGTATACTGTATTATATACCTACTGTATACATTAAACTGTACATACAGTACATTAAGTTACATACAGAGTAATATATATATATACATACTGTACATACACACAAACACACACACACACACACAGTATACAGTATGTAATCATCACAATAAGCCGGCAATGCTTCATTGCTGTCTCTGAGTGCCTATACAGTAGGTATCTCTTTTGGGATAGAATATATACAGTATATACACACACACATACTGTATATAGTATAAAGTACACACTCTGTATAATGATTTATGGCATTATTATATCACGTATCAAGGGATTATTAACAGTGCATTTACTGTATGGTTTATACTGCTTTCAGTATTTTACCTTGTTGCGCCAAAGGTCCATCCCATTTTCCGTCGCATCCTTCTGATGCTGGTGGCCGATATGTCCAGGTCATACTTGGAATGGAGAATTCGTTTTATTTGCAGAGCAGTACGCTCATCATCCTCACGAGTTAGTTCCTCCACAATTTGTTGCACTCTCCTACAGTACAATACAGTATGAAAAATATGAATTCATGAACAGCACAATCACAGTTACAATTGATGAAGTTTTTATTTTATTTCAAAAAAATTGTTTATGGTATAAAGCAAGTCATTTAAACATTACAGTAGTGTACAGTACGTACCATGTGCATTTTGTAGGAAATACAAATCTGGGCGTTGTTCTCTCGAATGCATGATAGCGCACCGTTTCTAAAGTGACTATAATGCCACTTTCCTTGAGCCATGCATGGATCTCTTTGATGGTTTTATTTTCTTTTTTCATGTTGGCGATTATCTTGCTCATCGTTTTGTTGATAGTTACTGGCATGCCGTAGTGTACTCGGACGCTCATGTACTGTAATTGCATTTCAAAGGCACAGTATTTTCCATCGTCTCCCCCCTACCCCCATCGCCCTTCCCCCCTGGGGGCCTGCACAGGGAGGAAATTCAGGTCCTGTGCAATGCACAAACGCTGAAGATCTACAGTACTGTTTTGCTTAGTTGGTAGCGTCAGAATACACTCATTTCATTCACGCTGTTTGGGTGCATTTAGCGTAAAGAATCGCTCCTGCAGATGTACTTTGATTTATGTGAAACCTGTGTGCATCCTTCCATTGACTGTCTTACAATGTAAATAAAATAATACAGTGCATTATTACAGAAAAAAAAAAAAAAAAGAAAGAAAGCACATCATGTCTCGAACCCTGGACCCCCAGTGAGGGAGGTGGGAGCCTTCACCCCTAGCCCACGATGCCTCATGAGAGATTTCTAATTTCATGTGTGAAAGTACTGCAAACAGCGCCCGGCCCTCGCCCCATTGCTGTTGGTTTATGCCTTAGAGGACTCGGACGCTCGCATTTGTAAAGCACGGTGTTTTCCTCCGCCTCCTGCTAGCCTGTTGCCCTTCCCCCATGGGAGCCTGCACAGATCATGCAGTAGACAGGGAGGGAATGCAGGTCATGTGCAATACACAAACGCCCACTGTAGTACTATTTTGCTCACTTACAGTACCGTACTGTAGGTTGCATTTAGCGTAAAGAATCGCTCCTGCAGATGTACTTTGATTTATGTGAAACCTGTGTGCATCCTTCCATTGGATGTACTGTATTGGAGAGAAAAAAAAAATGTTAAAGTGAATGTCACGGGAACACATTAAAAATAAGGTTGGCACTTCCTTCCCATTGGTGTTGGTTTACAGTATGCCGTAGTGTACTCGGACGCTCATGTAATTGCATTTCAAAGGCACAGTATTTTCCATCGTCTCCCCCCTACCCCCATCGCCCTTCCCCCCTGGTGGCCTGCACAGGGAGGAAATTCAGGTCCTGTGCAATGCACAAACGCTGAAGATCTACAGTACTGTTTTGCTTAGTTGGTAGCGCCAGAATACACTCATTTCATTCACGCTGTTTGGGTGCATTTAGCGTAAAGAATCGCTCCTGCAGATGTACTTTGATTTATGTGAAACCTGTGTGCATCCTTCCATTGGATGTACTGTATTGGAGAGAAAAAAAAAATGTTAAAGTGAATGTCACGGGAACACATTAAAAATAAGGTTGGCACTTCCTTCCCATTGGTGTTGGTTTACAGTATGCCGTAGTGTACTCGGACGCTCATGTACTGTAATTGCATTTCAAAGGCACAGTATTTTCCATCGTCTCCCCCCTACCCCCATCGCCCTTCCCCCCTGGGGGCCTGCACAGGGAGGAAATTCAGGTCCTGTGCAATGCACAAACGCTGAAGATCTACAGTACTGTTTTGCTTAGTTGGTAGCGTCAGAATACACTCATTTCATTCACGCTGTTTGGGTGCATTTAGCGTAAAGAATCGCTCCTGCAGATGTACTTTGATTTATGTGAAACCTGTGTGCATCCTTCCATTGACTGTCTTACAATGTAAATAAAATAATACAGTGCATTATTACAGAAAAAAAAAAAAAAAAGAAAGAAAGCACATCATGTCTCGAACCCTGGACCCCCAGTGAGGGAGGTGGGAGCCTTCACCCCTAGCCCACGATGCCTCATGAGAGATTTCTAATTTCATGTGTGAAAGTACTGCAAACAGCGCCCGGCCCTCGCCCCATTGCTGTTGGTTTATGCCTTAGAGGACTCGGACGCTCGCATTTGTAAAGCACGGTGTTTTCCTCCGCCTCCTGCTAGCCTGTTGCCCTTCCCCCATGGGAGCCTGCACAGATCATGCAGTAGACAGGGAGGGAATGCAGGTCATGTGCAATACACAAACGCCCACTGTAGTACTATTTTGCTCACTTACAGTACCGTACTGTAGGTTGCATTTAGCGTAAAGAATCGCTCCTGCAGATGTACTTTGATTTATGTGAAACCTGTGTGCATCCTTCCATTGGATGTACTGTATTGGAGAGAAAAAAAAAAATGTTAAAGTGAATGTCACGGGAACACATTAAAAATAAGGTTGGCACTTCCTTCCCATTGGTGTTGGTTTACAGTATGCCGTAGTGTACTCGGACGCTCATGTAATTGCATTTCAAAGGCACAGTATTTTCCATCGTCTCCCCCCTACCCCCATCGCCCTTCCCCCCTGGGGGCCTGCACAGGGAGGAAATTCAGGTCCTGTGCAATGCACAAACGCTGAAGATCTACAGTACTGTTTTGCTTAGTTGGTAGCGCCAGAATACACTCATTTCATTCACGCTGTTTGGGTGCATTTAGCGTAAAGAATCGCTCCTGCAGATGTACTTTGATTTATGTGAAACCTGTGTGCATCCTTCCATTGACTGTCTTACAATGTAAATAAAATAATACAGTGCATTATTACAGAAAAAAAAAAAAAAAAAAGAAAGAAAGCACATCATGTCTCGAACCCTGGACCCCCAGTGAGGGAGGTGGGAGCCTTCACCCCTAGCCCACGACGCCTCATGAGAGATTTCTAATTTCATGTGTGAAAGTACTGCAAACAGCGCCCGGCCCTCGCCCCATTGCTGTTGGTTTATGCCTTAGAGGACTCGGACGCTCGCATTTGTAAAGCACGGTGTTTTCCTCCGCCTCCTGCTAGCCTGTTGCCCTTCCCCCATGGGAGCCTGCACAGATCATGCAGTAGACAGGGAGGGAATGCAGGTCATGTGCAATACACAAACGCCCACTGTAGTACTATTTTGCTCACTTACAGTACCGTACTGTAGGTTGCATTTAACGTAAAGAATCGCTCCTGCAGATGTACTTTGATTTATGTGAAACCTGTGTGCATCCTTCCATTGACTGTCTTACAATGTAAATAAAATAATACAGTGCATTATTACAGAAAAAAAAAAAAAGAAAGCACATCATGTCTCGAACCCTGGACCCCCAGTGAGGGAGGTGGGAGCCTTCACCCCTAGCCCACGACGCCTCATGAGAGATTTCCAATTTCATGTGTGAAAGTACTGCAAACAGCGCCCGGCCCCCGCCCCATTGCTGTTGGTTTATGCCTTAGAGGACTCGGACGCTCGCATTTGTAAAGCACGGTGTTTTCCTCCGCCTTCTGCTAGTCCTCCATTCCCATTATGCATTAGCGAACTCAGACGCTCATATATTTTAAAAGCACGGTGTTTATACATTGTACTGTACATTCTTCCTTTTACACAATTACTGTAGTTGCGTCTCCATACACATACAGTACTGTACTCCATACTTTTTCCACCGCCTCCCGTTACGCCTACAGTATTGCCAGAGCTGTAGATCAATCCGCCGCTATACTGTACGATCGAAAGTACTGGATTAGTGGAGCATTAGCCACACAGTGGTGGAGATGTGTAATGCATGATGAGTATCTAGATCGCCTCAACGCGCCTGCCTGTGATTAAACTCAGCTATCGCCTTAGCGTGGCTAAACGCCCGTCTCGGCGGAGAAACAGTCAAGATAAAGTTGGCTACATCTGTACCAAAATATATCTAAACAGGCGCTACTTTGAGCTGGTTTTCCTAGCAGCTGTTAAAGGAGATAGTCACTCTCCACATAATAGTCACATGCAAAAGAAAGAAAAAACAGCGCTTCTAGTACTTAATTATACATGAGATGTTGATAACAACCGTGGTAATCTGAATTAGAAAATGATACTTGTAAAATGATAATATAGCTGGCTAACAAGCCTACACATAAGGTCATATACAATTAAAAATAAGACAGTGCATATGCAAAATGAATAGGCATCATAGATAAAGTGGTGCCGTGCAGCTTTGGGATTGTGTCCTCCTGTTTAGGTCATATAATGGGGGCTTTTTGCAGAGTCCTATGAATCAAAGACCAAATGTAGACACAAGTGGTGGTCTTGGACCAATGCCAGTGGTCCCAAGAATTTTTAATAGTTACCGGTTGAGGTATTTATGAAGGGATGATAGCTTTAGCGTTGATCCTTTTCATGTTTCACCAAAATGGCAGTGGATGTCAGCGCATTTATTGGAGTCCCTCTAACCTTCAGTGCTTGGACCGTATGAAACTGAAATACTCTGACGAATGACCAATAAACCGAAAGTCCACAAAGTCCCTTAGACCAAGGAGGAACAGGACTGATGCATTTTGCTGTACCTAGACAGCTTTTTCAAAGGTGACACAAAGTTGCATATAACCCCTTTATATAGGGTGAGTAATTAGATTACCAGTTGCACATGATTCCTATTAGCATAAATAATCATACATTACAAATAATCATTAAACCCTACAATGGGTAAATAGAGGAGGCAAACCTATGGTGATAATATATTATGATTCATTAAACGAGCATTTAAACCCTTAAAAAACTTGATTTAGTTTTATTGTTGTTGGTCATGTGACCTACACAAGTTGTAACTTTTTGTGAGTGGATAAACTTATTATAAGACAGGATAGGTCTATTGTAATCACATGTACTGATTTTAGATATTTAATTGGTTAGAATATTTAACTCTACCCAGTGGTCGAAGTGGAAATTTTGAAGTGGGGGTATGCAAAATCAAGGACGCAATTATGCGCGCCGAATGCTCGCACGCTCCAGAAAAGGGGGCGTGGTCGCCCAAAAGGGGGCATGTCCAGTGTAGTAGAACCCCTTATACTATCTAGTACTGGTGCCCCTTTCACCTTATAGCACACGGGACGGTACAAGCTGAAATTCACATTATAGCACACGGTACGAGCCGAAATTCACATTATAGTACACGGTACAAGCCAAAATTCCTATTATAGCACACTGCATGAGCCGAAATATACCGTTATGGTAAGAACTTACTGTTGATAACGGAATTTCTATGTCCACAGGTATCCACAGGATAACATTGGGATATGCCGGAGCGACAGCGGAAATGGCACCAAATAGTCACAAGCTTTCTGGCCTCCCAGGATGCATCGGGCTCCTCCATATAATCCCGCCCACCGACTCAGTCAAATCAGTTGTTTTCACAGCAATTAGGCAGGAGTATCATGTAGAACCCTATTCATGCTATAAGAACACACATGCACACCCTTCCATACAAGAGGAAAGAGGTTTAGTGATTGTAAAGATCCTCAAATCAGGTGCGTCAGGGTGGGATCCCTGTGGATACCTGTGGACATAGGAGAAATTCCGTTATCAATGGTATGTTCTTACCATAACGGTATATTTCTCCGGCTGGGTCCACAGGTTATCCACAGGATAACATTGGGATTCCCAAAGCCATTATTAGTGGTGGGGACGCTCCTGATTAACCAGGAGAACCTTTCACCCGAATTCGGCGTCATGAGAGGCAAAAGTCTCCAAGGCATAATGTCTAATGAATGTGTTAATGGAAGACCATGTGGCTGCCTTACAAATCTGTTCTGCTGAAGCCCCATGTTGTGCTGCCCATGAAGGACCTACCCTACGTGTAGGAGTGTGCAGAGACATTAGCCAGAACAGGGAGATCAGCACGAGAATATGCTTCTGAAATCGTCATTCGAAGCCATCTTGCTAGCATCTGTTTAGTAGCAGGCCATCCTCTTTTGTGAAATCTGTAGAGAATGAAGAGAGAATCTGTCTTTCTGATGGCACTAGTACGATCTATGTAAATTCTTAATGCATGGACTACGTCCAGCGACGCTTCTCACTCAAAAAGCCCCGATACCTGAAAAGCCGGGACTACAATTTCTTTGTTTAGGTGAAACTTTGAGACCACCTACGGAAGATAACCAGATTTAGTTCTGAGAACTGCTTTATCTGGATAAAAGATCAGAAAAGACTTACACGACAGCGCTCCTAAATCTGACACTCTTCTAGCTGACGCCATCGCCAGTAGAAAGAGAACTTTAGCCGTCAACCATTTAAGATATGCTCTCTTAAGCGGTTCAAACGGAGCCCCCTGAAGGATTTTAAGAACCAGATTTAAATCCCAGGGTACTGCAAGATGAACAAACAGTGATTGCATGTGCAACATTACTTGAAAAAAGGTACGCACATCCTGTAGGTTAGCAATTTTCTTCTGAAACCATACAGTTAATGCTGATACTTGAACGCTCAAGGAAGCCACCTTTAAACCCTTATCAATTCCTGCTTGGAGGAAATCCAAAATCCTGGATACTTTAAAAGATCTTGGATCCATACCCCCTTCGTTACACCAATGAATATAGGCCTGCCATATTCGATGATAAATATGAGCTGAAGAAGGCTTTCTTGCTCTAAGCATGGTTTGAATTACCTGTTGTGAGAATCCTTTTGATCTTAGGATAGAGGTTTCACAAGCCACACCGACAAAGGCAGCCGTTCCAGATGGCTGTGATAACAAGGCCCCTGCATTAGTAGATCTGGACGTTGAGGAAGCAGAACTGGAGCTTTCACGGACATCCTTAGTAGATCTATGAACCAATGCCTTCTGGGCCAGGCTGGAGCTATTAGAATTATGGCTCCCTTTGCTTGCTTGCTTTATTTTCCTCACCACCCTGGGTAACAGGGAGATTGGAGGAAACAGATATGCCAGATGAAATTCCCAATGTGATTTACTTCTTCCATCAGTCTTTTGATGTGAGTTCCTCCCTGATGGTTGATGTACGCTACTACTGTTGCATTATCTGAACGGATCTGGACTGGTCTTCCCTGCAGAATGTCCTTTTCCTGAACCAGAGCCATATATATGGTTCTTATTTCCAATAGATTTATTGGTAGGCAACTTTCCCTTGTGGTCCATTTTCCTTGGAACCAAACATTTTCGAACACTGCTCCCCAGCCTTGAAGACTGGCATCCATTGTCAGTACTTGCCAATCTGCTATCCAAAAGGGTCTCCCCTTGTCTAGATGGTCCGTCTGTAGCCACCAGGCTAGTGACCTTTTCACGTTTACTGGAAGCTTTATCATCTGTCTTTTTATTGTCTGATGTTTTCCATTCCATCAGGTTAGAATGAGGTGCTGTAGGGGTCTGGAGTGGAATTGTGCATATTCCACCATGTCAAACGTTGACACCATCAGACCCATCACTCGCATTGCTGCATGGACTGATACTGTCTGACTGTGCAACAATTCCTGAATCATTACTTGCACTTTGGATATCTTCTTCCCCGATAAGATGATCCTTTGTAGACTTGAATCCAATATGGCCCCCAAGTGAACCATCCATTGGGATGGACTCAGAGATGACTTTTCCCAATTTATGAGCCATCTGTGTCTTTGTAAACAAGCTATTGCCTGTTGGAGATGGTCCAAGATTAACTCCTGGGATTGGGCCAGGATTAAAAGATTGTCGGGGTATGGAAAAATTCTTATCCCCTACCTACGGAGATAAGTTGCCATAACCACCATAATTTTGGTAAATACCCTGGGGGCTGTCACTAGCCCAAAGGGCAAAGCCTGGAACTGAAAATGTTGCTGGAGGATGGCAAACCTAAGGTAACACTGATGGGACCGTGCTACGGGCACATGCAGGTAAGCATCCTGTACATCCAGAGATACCATGTAATCTCCTGGTTCCATGGCCAAGATTATGGAGCGTAACGTCTCCATCTGAAACTTTGGAACCCAAATGTATTAATTTAACCTCTTGAGATTGAGAATTGGTCGGAATGATCCAGTTGGCTTCTGAATCAAAAACAGGTTTGAGAAAAAAAACCATCCCCTTTGTGTCAGGGTCACCGGGATAATTACCCCAGACTGAAGCAATTTCTGAACTGCTTCTTGCAGAGCTCTGGCCTTTCACTCTATACGAGACGGGCTGGTGCAAAAAAACCTTTGAGGAGGCTGTTTCTTGAAAGGGAAACCATATCCAAGAGATACCACCTTCTGCACCCAAGCATCTGTCGTCGACTGGTGCCATATGTGTGCAAAGTGAAGGAGTCGGCCCCCAACCCTGGAATCCTCCAGGCGGAGGTCCAAACCCTCAAACTGATGGCTTCTGGTCTGGTTTGGAAGCTGGCCGTCTATTGGCCCATTGATTCCTACCCCTAGCTGATTTATTATACTGGGGTTGGTTAGCATCAACCTTTCCCTTTGATTTACCCTGACATCGAAATGGCCGAAATCTTGACACCCTCGGTTTAGGGTTATAACTAGCCGGAAACTTGACCTTTTTGGATTCAGCTTCTGATTCCAGAATATCTGTCAATTGCTTTCCGAACAGAATATTACCAGCAAAAGGCAACGCTTCAAGAGCTTTCTTGGATTCTGCATCCGCTTTCCAAGTACGTTGCCAAATTGCTCTACGAGCGGCTACCGTTAAGGCTGATGCTTTAGAAGCAATCGTACTCATATCAATTGCTGCTTCTTCCAAATATTGCGCAGCTTGTTTTATATAGCCTAGATGAGACCCCTGCCCCCTGGCTGGTGCGGAAAGGCCATTCTCTAGTTCCTCCCCCCATTCTACCATTGCTTTTGCCATCCAGGCTGAAAGCCATAGCTTTCCTTACAACAGCCCCTGAGAGAGAAAAAATATTTTTCAAGAAACCATCTACTCTTCTATCTGTGACATCATTCAGTGAGTTAGACAGCAATGGTAAAACCAATTTATGCACAAGTCATACAACATGCACATCTACTTTAGGAGGAATTTCTCTTTTTGAACAGTCGCCAGCTGGAAAAGTATAGTAAGAATCCCACTTTTTCGGTATCTTATACTTCCTATTGGGAGTAGCCCAAGGTCCTTCCATAATTTCCGTCAGATCTTCTGACTCTGGAAACTCAGTCCTAACCATTTTTGGACGTTTAAACACAGGTGCTTTAGATTTTGAGACTGCTTTGGCTGGCTCCCCCAGACACAGAATAGCCTTCATGGCATCAATAAGCTCAGCTATATCCTCTGTGCTGAAACCATCCGACTGATCATCATATGGGGTATTTGAATACACTGTATCCTCATCTGTTGTATCATCTTGTGTAGTCTGTAACATGGATGTATCTATCCTGGTATTAATAGCCTGGCTACTTGTAGAAGCTGTTGGCATCAAACCATAAGAGGGGAGCTGCATGTATGGGTTAATAGTGTAACCTATTCCCGGGGGTGGAACTGCAGGTGTTAATCTGTCCGCTATTGTAGACAAGGTCTGTGCGAACACACCCCATGGTGGCTCTACTGGTTGCTGAACGAGAGCCTGCTGTTTAGTTTGCTTATACGCAAAACAGTTTGCACATAACCCCTCATAGGTAAGGTACTTAGCTATTCCATCCAAAATCCCTATTTTACAAGATAAGCATGTTAAGGGTGTAAGAGCCCCTGATAAAGTATCCTCATCACTTTTGCCGCTCACAGACATGGTAAATAATCCGTTTTTACAAATACTACACTCTCTGTGAATGAAAATCACTTATATATATATATAAGTGATATCAATCTTACCACAATCCGTGCACCTGAATTGAGGTTCAGAAACAATACTTGAAAAACATATAAAAGTCAACAATCACACTAGCAGTCAGTCACATGTTAATTATTAGACATTGTCATATGAGAATATAATCAACTACAAAATACTTCTCCAGTATGTAGGAGTACAACTACTGCACTTCTGTTTTTAAACAGCTATTACCACAAGTATTTCAGACATGTTATGCAGAAAACAACAGTACTGTACAGATCCCATATGCATTGTGTACCAAAATTAACTATTCATACTAACAAGTAGATAGAATCTTAGTACTGTATAACCCTTACTCAGTTAGAGTGGGATACAGGGAGACTCACCCCACTTCCAGAATCGATCAATACGCTTGAAAGACGCTGAGTGGATTTAGATGCTACTAGTGTACACTGCCGCTCTGGTAACTGATAGGAGACACAGACGCTCAATAACGGACTCAGACGCTCAGTGAACGATGAGTGTATGCAGACGCTCCTGTCTGCGACCCGGTCCCAGTGGCAACTGTAGTGTACACAACTGCAGCGGCCTAAGCTGCGACCGAGTACCCTCGTGGTAGCGTCTGAGATGGAAGTGAGATCATCAGTTCATGGACAGGAGACGCACAGAAACTGGTCATGAACTGGGGGGAGGTGCGACCAGGAGAGCGTCTAACTCCCCTTGCTGACAAACTCCAGGGATCGCGGCCTCAACCTAGTCCTAGCACCTATGATCCCTGAAGCATAGCTCTGGAGCACTTAAGAGTGGCGGCACGTCAGCCACTGTTTGTAGTCTCCTCCAATACAGTGCGGCTGTGTCCGAGTTCCCCTAGTAAGTGGAACCGATGCCATCTCTTCATGCTCCGGCCACAGCCTGGTAACGTCTGCTGGACCTGCTAGAACATCCGACACAGATGCCCGTCGAGACAGCACTAATACCCGAGGGTAAGCGTTGTTGCGACATGGTGGAGAGTTGTTGGAGTGACTCTTTCCAGCATGCGTTTAAGACGCTGTTAAGAAAGATCACTCAAAACATAGTAAGACTATAAAAATAAAATAATAAAAGCTTAGGGCTGCCTTAACAGCAGCCCTGTGACCATGGTCCGGCTCCTGCTGCACCAAACAAAAAAACTGATTTGACTGAGTCGGTGGGCGGGATTATATGGAGGAGCCCGATGCATCCTGGGAGGCCAGAAAGCTCATGACTATTTGGTGCCATTTCCGCTGTCGCTCCGGCATATCCCAATGTTATCCTGTGGATAATCTGTGGACCCAGCCGGAGAAATTCACATTGTAGCACACTGAATGAGCTGAAATTCACATTGTAGCATACTGAATGAGCCGAAATTCACATTGTAGCACACTGAATGAGCCGAAATTCACATTGTAGCACACTGAATGAGCGAGCTGAAATTCACATTGTAGCACACTGAATGAGCCGAAATTCACATTGTAGCACACTGAATGAGCCGAAATTCACATTGTAGCACAATGAATGAGCCGAAATTCACATTGTAGCACAATGAATCAGCCGAAATTCACATTGTAGCACACTGAATGAGCCGAAATTCACATTGTAGCACGGTGAATGAGCCGAAATTCACATTGTAGCACAATGAATGAGCCTAAATTCACATTGTAGCACACTGAAAAAGCGAACCGAAATTCACATTGTAGCACACTGAATGAGCCGAAATTCACATTGTAGCACACTGAATGAGCCGAAATTCACATTGTAGCACACTGAATGAGCCGAAATTCAGATTGTAGCACACTGAATGAGCCGAAATTCACATTGTAGCACACTGAATGAGCCGAAATTCACATTGTAGCACACTGAATGAGCCGAAATTCACATTGTAGCACACTGAATGAGCGAGCTGAAATTCACATTGTAGTACACTGAATGAGCCGAAATTCACATTGTAGCACACTGAATGAGACGAAATTCACATTGTAGCACACTGAATGAGCCGAAATTCACATTGTAGCACACTGAATGAGACGAAATTCACATTGTAGCACACTGAATGAGCGAGCTGAAATTCACATTGTAGTACACTGAATGAGCTGAAATTCACATTGTAGCACACTGAATGAGCGAGCTGAAATTCACATTGTAGTACACTGAATGAGCCGAAATTCACATTGTAGCACACTGAATGAGCCGAAATTCACGTTGTAGCACAATGAATGATCCGAAATTCACATTGTAGCACACTGAATGAGCCGAAATTCACAATGTAGCACACTGAATGAGTGAGCCGAAATTCACATTGTAGTACACTGAATAAGCCGAAATTCACATTGTAGCACACTGAATGAGCCGAAATTCACATTGTAGCACAATGAATGAGCCGAAATTCACATTGTAGCACAATGAATCAGCCGAAATTCACATTGTAGCACACTAAATGAGCCGAAATTCACATTGCAGCACACTGAATGAGCCAAAATTCACATTGTAGCACACTGAATGAGCCAAAATTCACATTGTAGAACTGTGAATGAGCCGAAATTCACATTATGGCACAATGAATGAGACGAAATTCACATTGTAGCACACTGAATGAGCCGAAATTCACATTGTAGCACACTGAATGAGCGAGCTGAAATTCACATTGTAGCACACTGAATGAGCCGAAATTCACATTGTAGCACACTGAATGAGCCGAAATTCACATTGTAGCACAATGAATGAGCCGAAATTCACATTGTAGCACAATGAATCAGCCGAAATTCACATTGTAGCACACTGAATGAGCCGAAATTCACATTGTAGCACGGTGAATGAGCCGAAATTCACATTGTAGCACACTGAATGAGCCGAAATTCACATTGTAGCACACTGAAAAAGCGAACCGAAATTCACATTGTAGCACACTGAATGAGCCGAAATTCACATTGTAGCACACTGAATGAGCTGAAATTCACATTGTAGCACACTGAATGAGCCGAAATTCAGATTGTAGCACACTGAATGAGCCGAAATTCACATTGTAGCACACTGAATGAGCCGAAATTCACATTGTAGCACACTGAATGAGCCAAAATTCACATTGTAGCACACTGAATGAGCGAGCTGAAATTCACATTGTAGTACACTGAATGAGCCGAAATTCACATTGTAGCACACTGAATGAGACGAAATTCACATTGTAGCACACTGAATGAGCCGAAATTCACATTGTAGCACACTGAATGAGACGAAATTCACATTGTAGCACACTGAATGAGCGAGCTGAAATTCACATTGTAGTACACTGAATGAGCTGAAATTCACATTGTAGCACACTGAATGAGCGAGCTGAAATTCACATTGTAGTACACTGAATGAGCCGAAATTCACATTGTAGCACACTGAATGAGCCGAAATTCACGTTGTAGCACAATGAATGATCTGAAATTCACATTGTAGCACACTGAATGAGCCGAAATTCACAATGTAGCACACTGAATGAGTGAGCCGAAATTCACATTGTAGTACACTGAATAAGCCGAAATTCACATTGTAGCACACTGAATGAGCCGAAATTCACATTGTAGCACAATGAATGAGCCGAAATTCACATTGTAGCACAATGAATCAGCCGAAATTCACATTGTAGCACACTGAATGAGCCGAAATTCACATTGCAGCACACTGAATGAGCCAAAATTCACATTGTAGCACACTGAATGAGCCAAAATTCACATTGTAGAACTGTGAATGAGCCGAAATTCACATTATGGCACAATGAATGAGACGAAATTCACATTGTAGCACACTGAATGAGCCGAAATTCACATTGTAGCACACTGAAAGAGCCGAAATTCACATTGTAGCACAATGAATGAGCCGAAATTCACATTGTAGCACAATGAATGAGCCGAAATTCACATTGTAGCACACTGAATGAGCCGAAATTCACATTGTAGCACGGTGAATGAGCCGAAATTCACATTGTAGCACACTGAATGAGCCGAAATTCACATTGTAGCACACTGAATAAGCGAACCGAAATTCACATTGTAGCACACTGAAAGAGCCGAAATTCACATTGTAGCACAATGAATGAGCCGAAATTCACATTGTAGCACAATGAATGAGCCGAAATTCACATTGTAGCACACTGAATGAGCCGAAATTCACATTGTAGCACGGTGAATGAGCCGAAATTCACATTGTAGCACACTGAATGAGCCGAAATTCACATTGTAGCACACTGAATAAGCAAACCGAAATTCACATTGTAGCACACTGAATGAGACGAAATTCACATTGTAGCACACTGAATGAGCTGAAATTCACATTGTAGCACAATGAATGAGCCGAAATTCAGATTGTAGCACACTGAATGAGCCGAAATTCACATTGTAGCACACTGAATGAACCGAAATTGAGATTGTAGCACACTGAATGAGCCGAAATTCACATTGTAGCACACTGAATGAGCGAGCTGAAATTCACATTGTAGTACACTGAATGAGCCGAAATTCACATTGTAGCACACTGAATGAGACGAAATTCACATTGTAGCACACTGAATGAGCCGAAATTCACATTGTAGCACACTGAATGAGACGAAATTCACATTGTAGCACACTGAATGAGCGAGCTGAAATTCACATTGTAGTACACTGAATGAGCCGAAATTCACATTGTAGCACACTGAATGAGCGAGCTGAAATTCACATTGTAGTACACTGAATGAGCCGAAATTCACATTGTAGCACACTGAATGAGCCGAAATTCACGTTGTAGCACAATGAATGAGCCGAAATTCACATTGTAGCACACTGAATGAGCCGAAATTCACATTGTAGCACACTGAATGAGTGAGCCGAAATTCACATTGTAGTACACTGAATGAGCCGAAATTCACATTGTAGCACACTGAATGAGCCGAAATTCACATTGTAGCACAATGAATGAGCCGAAATTCACATTGTAGCACAATGAATCAGCCGAAATTCACATTGTAGCACACTGAATGAGCCAAAATTCACATTGTAGCACACTGAATAAGCCAAAATTCACATTGTAGCACACGGAATGAGCCAAAATTCACATTGTAGAACTGTGAATGAGCCGAAATTCACATTATGGCACAATGAATGAGCCGAAATTCACATTGTAGCACAATGAATGAGCCGAAATTCACATTGTAGCACAATGAATGAGCCGAAATTCACATTGTAGCACACTGAATGAGCCGAAATTCACTTTGTAGCAAACTGAATGAGCCAAAATTCACATTGTAGCACACTGAGTGAGCCAAAATTCACATTGTAGAACTGTGAATGAGCAGAAATTCACATTATGGCACAATGAATGAGACGAAATTCACATTGTAGCACACTGAATGAGCCGAAATTCACATTGTAGCACACTGAAAGAGCCGAAATTCACATTGTAGCACACTGAAAGAGCCAAAATTCACATTGTAGCACACTGAATGAGCCAAAATTCACATTGTAGAACTGTGAATGAGCCGAAATTCACATTATGGCACAATGAATGAGACGAAATTCACATTGTAGCACACTGAATGAGCCAAAATTCACATTGTAGAACTCTGAATGAGCCGAAATTCACATTGTAGCACACTGAATGAGCCGAAATTCACATTGTAGCACGGTGAATGAGACGAAATTCACATTGTAGCACACTGAATGAGCCGAAATTCACATTGTAGCACAATGAATGAGCCGAAATTCACATTGTAGCACACTGAATGAGCCGAAATTCACATTGTAGCACACTGAATGAGCCGAAATTCACATTGTAGCACGGTGAATGAGCCGAAATTCACATTGTAGCACACTGAATGAGCCGAAATTCACATTGTAGCACGCTGAATGAGCCGAAATTCACATTGTAGCACGCTGAATGGCACGCTAAATGAGCCGAAATTCACATTGTAGCACAATGAATGAGCCGAAATTCACATTGTAGCACAATGAATGAGCCGAAATTCACATTGTAGCACACTGAATGAGCGAAATTCACATTGTAGCACGATGAATGAGCCGAAATTCACATTGTAGCACACTGAATGAGCCAAAATTCACATTGTAGCACGGTGAATGAGACGAAATTCACATTGTAGCACACTGAATGAGACGAAATTCACATTGTACCACACTGAATGAGCCGAAATTCACATTGTAGCACAATGAATGAGCCGAAATTCACATTGTAGCACACTGAATGAGCCGAAATTCACATTATAGCACACTGAGGGGTACATTTACTAAGCAGTGATAAGAGCGGAGAAGTGAGCCAGTGGAGAAATTTCCCCATCAACCAATCAGCATCTCTGTATTATTTTATAGTATGCAAATTATAGATGTTACTTCAGTGCTGATTGGTGGCCATGGGCAACTTCTCCACTGGCTCACTTCTCCGCTCTTATCACTGCTTAGTAAATGTCCCCCTGAATGAGACGAAATTGTGACAGCAGGGACAGGGAGAGAGTGACGACAGTGACAGCAGGGAGAGAGTGACGACAGTGACAACAGGGAGAGAGAGAGTGATGAGAGTGATGACAGTGACAGCAGGGAGAGAGAGTGACAGTAGGGACAGGGACAGTAACGACAGGGAGAGAGGGTGACAGCAGGGGAACATTACCTGACTGTGGTCGGCGGAGGCACCCATGGGCAGCGGCGGTGATAAGTAGGCCTTTGGTGTGGTGAGGTCCCTCTGACCGCCATTTGTTGCGGTGAGTGGCTAGCGATGGTGAGCGGTGGGCGGCTGGTGGCTGGCGGTGGTGAGCGGCTGACTATTGCTTTATTGATCATTGGTGGCCAGTGGTGCCAGTAATACAAACATTGCTGGCCTGTGTCAGCAATGTATGTATGACTGCTTTATTGATCATTGGTGGGCATTGGTGACAGGAATATATACACTGCTGGTCTGTGCCAGCAATGTATATATTACTGCCTTATAGTCATCGTTGGTGGGCAGTGGTGACAGGAATATATACATTGCTGGCCTGTGCCAACAATGTATACATTACTGGCTAAAAATTAAAAAAAAGCATAAGCATTGGTGGCCAGTGGTACGGTATATACATTACTGGCACAGGCCAGGAATGTATATAACTGAGGGCACCAGCTATATGCAGCAACTTACTGATAGCACTGCGTCTGGAGGGAGCTGCGTGTGAAGGAGGGAGCCTGGAGCACTGAGCGGCAGCTGATGGAGGTCGGAGGCGGAGCACTGAGCGGGAGAGGAGGGAGCAGAGCAGACGGACCGCGGCAGATAGCAGGTGGGGCTCAGGGAGAGTGCAGAGTGGCTAGCGGCTGTGAGCTAGTACAGCGCTCTACACAGCCGCCGGCCACCGAGCAGGGACGGGAGCACCATGTGCAGCAGGGTGGCCACTTCCCTCGCCTCCTGCTGCACTTTCATTTCCGAGTCAGTGGAAGAAGTGGCGGTATACCATACCGCCCCACTTCGACCACGGATTCTACCCATATACAGGCAGTCACATGACCGGACCACCCATAATATCTACAATGATCTGAGTCCGGTCATGTGATCGGACTATCAGATCTCTGTCACAACTGAGGGCCTGAGCTGACGGGAGGCAGCCTCAGTTGTAGGGGCTGAGATGTACCGGAACCTGGGAGGTTGTATCAGACCCCTGGACATGTAAGTAACATGAATAATAACTGCCCGAAGGCGTGACCACGACAACTTGGATAAAAGTCAATGATGTTTATTATGACAACTCCGCAACACAGCAGCAGTAAAAGAAAACGTAAAAGTCAGCAAAGAATAAATACAGTTCCTGGGTACTACAGGATGGCAGGAGCCACAGGGCACTGGTAGTGTGAGATAGTTCTTATGATCTTCTAGATGGAAAGTCCTTACCAGGCCCGACTGTAGCAATGGAGATAACCCAGGATTGTGCCAGCTGGTGTTCCAGGAAAAGCTGGGTTGCTGAAGATAAAACAGCTGCTGTGGATACTGGCTGGAACCAGACTGTTGTTAGCACGGAGTGGATACTGGCTGGAACCAGTTAAATAATAAATGAACTTGGGAGCGATGAAATATGAACTGAAATGTAGAACTTGAGAGCGGAGAAATAATAATACCGGTGGAGAGTGGTAAAGTGTAGAAAGGACACCGGCCCTTTAAGGGAAGCTGTACTCTGCTGGAAGCTGAGCTGGAAGCAGGTAATGTTGTAGCTGGAAACAGATGAATCCACAATGGATTGGAGAGTCAGGCTACACCGCAGGTGGAATGCTGGTGCGGGTCTCTATGGTGGAAGTCTTGAGACAGGAGCTGGAACCTGGAAGACAATCACAGGAGAGAGACAAACAGGAACTAGGTTTGACAACCAAAGCACTGACGCCTTCCTTGCTCAGGCACAGTGTATTTATACCTGCAGCAAGGAAGGGATTGGCTAGGCAATTATGCAGATTATCAATACTGAGAACAGATTGGTGGAAATGATCAGCTGACAGAATCCAAGATGGCTGCGCCCATGCAGACACTTGGAGGGAAGTTTGGTTTGTAATCCATGTGGTAATGAAAACAGTAATGGCGGCGCCGGCCACCGGAGACAGGAGGCGCCAGGCTGACAGATGCACATCCAACCACGCGGACACAGCGGAGGCCGCGGCCGACGTAATCGCCACTCAGACACTCTGCATGCAGAAGTTCAGGGACGGCGGCGGAGGCCGCGGGAGACGCCATGCCAGGTGTAATATGGCGTTTACTGTGACAGCGTCCCAGAGTGACAGGAGAGGATACAGGAATGTACACATCAGGATAACAGATGGGATCCGGTCCTGGAGCGCTGAGCCAGCCTTAGGAGGCATCTGATGGGTAAGAAATGGCGTCCAGATACCCAGATCGTGACAGCACCCCCCCCCTTTAGGAGTGGCCCCAGGACACTTCTTTGGCTTTTGAGGAAACTTGGAATGGAATCTCCGGACCAAGGCAGGAGCATGGACATCAGAAGCATTGGTCCATGAACGTTCCTCAGGACCATAACCCTTCCAGTCAATAAGATATTGTAGTTGACCGTAACGGTGACGTGAGTCCAGGATCTTGGCCACTTCATACTCAACGCCTCGTTGAGTTTGGACTTTCGGAGTTGGAGGAAGTGAGGAATGAAACCGATTCAAGATCAGCGGTTTCAACAGGGAAACATGGAATGTCCTGGGTATTTTTAAGAAGGGAGGCAACTGGAGTCTGTAAGCAACAGGATTGATGACTTGTTCAATCTTGAAAGGACCGATATAGCGAGGTGCAAACTTCATACTGGGAACTCTTAACCTCAAATTCTTCGTGGATAACCATACCCGATCACCCACCTTGAGAGCAGGAACTGCTCGACGCTTCTTATCCGCAAACTTCTTGTACCTGAACGATGCCTTGAGCAGAGCTGATCGTACGCTCTTCCAGATATTGACAAACTGATGCAAGGTGATATCCACTGCAGGAACAGAAGTTGCTGGAAGCGGTTGGAACTCAGGGACTTTAGGGTGGAATCCAAAGTTAGTGAAGAATGGTGTTGAAGCAGATGAAGAATGATACTGGTTGTTATGACAGAACTCGGCCCAGGGAAGTAATTGAACACAGTCATCTTGAGAGGAGGACACATAGATGCGGAGGAAGGCCTCCAAGTCCTGATTCACCCTCTCGGTTTGACCATTGGTCTGAGGATGGTAAGCCGTGGAAAACTTTAGCTTGACTTGGAGGACTTGACATAAACTTCGCCAGAATTTGGCTGTGAATTGAACTCCTCGATCTGAGATAATTTCTTCAGGAAGACCGTGGAGTCGGAAGATCTCTTGTATGAATACTTGAGCCAACTTGGAAGCTGACGGAATACCGGTGAGAGGAATGAAGTGTGCCATCTTGGTGAACCGGTCAACTACCACCCAGATGGTATTGAACTTGTTGCACATGGGTAAGTCTGTAATGAAATCCATCGACAAGTGGGTCCATGGTCGACGGGGAACGGATAGTGGAACCAGTTGCCCCGCAGGCGACTGGCGGGATACTTTATGTTGGGCACACTTTGGGCAAGATGCAATAAACTCCAAGACGTCCTTTTTCAGAGTTGGCCACCAATAGGACCTAGAGATAAACTCCAGGGTTTTTTGGATACCTGTATGTCCGGCAAAACGGGAAGCATGGGCCCAATGCATGAGCTTCTTCCTTAGCATCGGCTTCACAAAACTTTTCCCTGATGGGGGCGTAGAGTCCATCCCTACCGTGGAGAATGCCAACGGATTTATAATAGGATGCTTGTCTGAAGACTCTGACTCATTTTCTTGCTCCCATGAGCGGGAAAGGGCATCGGCCTTGCGATTCTGAGAGCCCGGACAGAACTGGAGTTTAAAGTCGAACCTGGAAAAGAAAAGTGCCCATCTGGCCTGACGAGGGTTGAGACATTGTGCGCCCTTCAGGTATAAAAGGTTCTTGTGGTCTGTAAGTATGGTGATTGAATGAGAAGCTCCCTCCAACAGATACCTCCACTCTTCTAGAGCGAGCTTGATGGCTAGCAACTCCTGGTCGCCAATGGCATAGTTGCGCTCAGCTGGGGAGAACTTCCGGGAGAAGAAACTGCAAGGGTGTAAATGGCCATCTTTAGCCCTCTGAGATAACACCGCTCCTACTCCAACGGAGGAGGCATCCACCTCTAAGATGAAAGGAGAGTCGATGTCAGGCTGTTTCAGAACAGGCGCAGAGATGAACCTTTGTTTTAAAAGATGAAATGCTTGCATGGCTTCTTCAGACCACTTGGACGGGTTAGCACCCTTCTTAGTGAAAGCAGTAATAGGCGCCACAATGGTGGAAAAGTCTCGTATAAACTTTCGGTAATAGTTGGCGAACCCTAAGAACCTCTGGACCCCTTTGAGGGTTAAGGGTACCGGCCAATTTTGGATTGCTTGTAGTTTCTCAGGATCCATCTCTAGTCCGGAACCGGACACAATGTACCCTAGAAACGGAATGGACTTGACTTCAAAGACGCATTTTTCTAATTTGCAATAGAGATGATTGACACGGAGACGGGACAGAACCTCTTTAACCCAAAAGCGATGTTCCTCTAAATCGTTGGCAAAAATGAGGATATCGTCTAGATAGACCACGACATGACGGTATAGAATGTCTCTGAAGATCTCATTGACAAAATGCTGGAAGACAGCTGGAGCATTGCTCAATCCGAAGGGCATGACGAGGTACTCATAATGTCCGTCACGGGTGTTAAAGGCGGTCTTCCACTCGTCACCCTCACGGATCCGGATGAGATTGTATGCACCTCGCAAGTCCAGCTTTGTAAAGATGGTAGCTCCGCTAACTCTGTCAAAGAGCTCAGTAATCAGGGGTAAAGGGTAACGGTTCTTGATGGTAATGTCGTTCAAACCTCTGTAGTCGATGCACGGCCGCAGACCACCATCTTTCTTTTTTACAAAAAAGAAGCCTGCGCCGGCTGGAGAAGAAGAAGGTCGAATGAACCCCATTGCTAGGTTCTCTTTAATATATTCCTCCATAGAATGCGTCTCAGGCAGAGACAACGGATAAGTTCGGCCTCGAGGTGGAACCTTCCCTGGAACGAGATCAATCGGACAGTCCCATTCTCTATGAGGAGGAAGGATATCAGCAGAAGCTTTACTGAACACATCCGTGAAATCTTGATATGGAGGAGGTGGAACATCAGACGACCTGGGGGAGGAAGAACAGACAGGCAATACTTTAAACAAACATGTCTCAGCACAGGAGGAACCCCATGCCAGGATTTGCGTAGTCGTCCAATCAATTGTAGGATTGTGAAGACGGAGCCATGGAAGGCCCAGGACCACAGGATGTGTGGCTCTTGGAATCACTAAAAAAGAAATAAGTTCGGAATGAAGAACTCCCACTCTCAGACGAACTGGTAGAGTCCTTAGAGCAATAACTGTATCAAAAATTTTACTGCCATCCACGGCAGTTAAGGAGATGGACGAAGGAAGTCTCTCGGTGGGTAGGGACCACCGTTTAACATAGGCTTCGGTAATAAAGTTCCCAGCTGCTCCGGAATCAAGAAGGGCAATGACGTTCCGATAACGTTGAGCAATTTGGAGCGACACTGGGAGATTACAATCATGAGGAGATGGAGAGGAGATCATTATTCCTAGCCGGCCCTCTCCTGGGCGAGCTAGGGTTTGGAGTTTTCCCGGACGTTCGGGACAGGCATTGATGGTGTGAGACGGAGCTGCACAGTAAAGGCAAAGAGACTCAGAGAGACGTCTTCGGCGCTCAGCAGGAGTTAAACGGGAACGGCCAAGTTGCATGGGCTCATCTTTAGATGGTGACAGTTGACGAGGAGGAGGAGCAGAAGATTTTGGAGCAGATGATCTTCCACGCTCAGTTGCTCTCTCTCTGAAACGTAAATCAACTTTCGTGCAGAGTGAGATTAGCTCATCTAACTTAGAAGGTAAGTCTCTGGTAGCTAACTCATCTTTAATACGCTCAGATAAGCCATGCCAGAATGCAGCATACAGGGCCTCGTCGTTCCATGCCAGTTCGGATGCCAGGATCTGGAACTGTATCAGATATTGTCCTACAGTACGTGACCCCTGGCGTAAACGGAGAATCTCGGATGAAGCTGAGGTTACCCGGCCTGGCTCGTCGAAGATGCGCCTGAATGTTGACACGAAGGCAGTGTAGGAAAATAGCAGGGTGTCGGACCCCTCCCATAACGGTGATGCCCAACCAAGGGCTGAGCCACTGAGAAGAGAAATAATGTAGGCAATTTTTGTACGGTCACTGGGAAAATTGCCAGGTTGTAGCTCAAACTGAATCTCACACTGGTTGAGAAATCCCCTGCAGAATCTTGGAGATCCGTCAAATTTTGCTGGCGTTGGAAGATGAAGACGTGGAGCAGAAATGGGTAAGGTGGGTGGGGTTATAGCTGGAGTCACTGTGGTTGACGCACCAGACGCGCCTGATCCACGGAGAGTTGTCTGAATCCCATCCAGCCGAGTAGAGAGATCCTGGAGACAGCGGATGATGTGGCCCTGTGCAGCCTCCTGATGTTCTAGTCGGGCTGCCAGTTCTTGCATCGGCCTGGCCGCTTGATCCTGGTCTCCGGCTGGATTCATTAGGTCAGTGCTTACTGTCACAACTGAGGGCCTGAGCTGACGGGAGGCAGCCTCAGTTGTAGGGGCTGAGATGTACCGGAACCTGGGAGGTTGTATCAGACCCCTGGACATGTAAGTAACATGAATAATAACTGCCCGAAGGCGTGACCACGACAACTTGGATAAAAGTCAATGATGTTTATTATGACAACTCCGCAACACAGCAGCAGTAAAAGAAAACGTAAAAGTCAGCAAAGAATAAATACAGTTCCTGGGTACTACAGGATGGCAGGAGCCACAGGGCACTGGTAGTGTGAGATAGTTCTTATGATCTTCTAGATGGAAAGTCCTTACCAGGCCCGACTGTAGCAATGGAGATAACCCAGGATTGTGCCAGCTGGTGTTCCAGGAAAAGCTGGGTTGCTGAAGATAAAACAGCTGCTGTGGATACTGGCTGGAACCAGACTGTTGTTAGCACGGAGTGGATACTGGCTGGAACCAGTTAAATAATAAATGAACTTGGGAGCGATGAAATATGAACTGAAATGTAGAACTTGAGAGCGGAGAAATAATAATACCGGTGGAGAGTGGTAAAGTGTAGAAAGGACACCGGCCCTTTAAGGGAAGCTGTACTCTGCTGGAAGCTGAGCTGGAAGCAGGTAATGTTGTAGCTGGAAACAGATGAATCCACAATGGATTGGAGAGTCAGGCTACACCGCAGGTGGAATGCTGGTGCGGGTCTCTATGGTGGAAGTCTTGAGACAGGAGCTGGAACCTGGAAGACAATCACAGGAGAGAGACAAACAGGAACTAGGTTTGACAACCAAAGCACTGACGCCTTCCTTGCTCAGGCACAGTGTATTTATACCTGCAGCAAGGAAGGGATTGGCTAGGCAATTATGCAGATTATCAATACTGAGAACAGATTGGTGGAAATGATCAGCTGACAGAATCCAAGATGGCTGCGCCCATGCAGACACTTGGAGGGAAGTTTGGTTTGTAATCCATGTGGTAATGAAAACAGTAATGGCGGCGCCGGCCACCGGAGACAGGAGGCGCCAGGCTGACAGATGCACATCCAACCACGCGGACACAGCGGAGGCCGCGGCTGACGTAATCACCACTCAGACACTCTGCATGCAGAAGTTCAGGGACGGCGGCGGAGGCCGCGGGAGACGCCATGCCAGGTGTAATATGGCGTTTACTGTGACAGCGTCCCAGAGTGACAGGAGAGGATACAGGAATGTACACATCAGGATAACAGATGGGATCCGGTCCTGGAGCGCTGAGCCAGCCTTAGGAGGCATCTGATGGGTAAGAAATGGCGTCCAGATACCCGGATCGTGACAATCTCATGACTAAAATCAACCAGCCACGTCACTGAGCGTGTGTGACCACAAGAGCCCAAAGCTCAACGTCGTTACCTAGCAACCAGAACTCGAGACCAAGCGTCTTCCTGTTTCTGGTTGAGTGACTGAATAAATTACAATCATTCACACGTGACCATGGTAGACAAATAGGTAAATGTATCATGTAGTTCTTATACAAGAGGGCTGGTTCGATTTTCAGAGGCACACATCACCGGAAGTTTTACCGTTGCTAAGCAACCTTCTATGATAGCTCCAGGTTCCTTAGCAACGGTAAAACTTCCGGTGGTTTTAGAACTTGACTAATTTTCATGTTTTGGTTTTGCAAAACCACCCTCATGTGTTTTGGTTTTGGATCTGTATTTTTTTTTTTTAGAAAAAGCAAAAACAGCTAAAATTATGTCATTTGGGCCTGTTTTTATTAGTGTTATTAACCTCAACAACATAAATTTCCAGTAATTTCCAGTCAATTGACCACCTCAAAGCTCACAATATTGTTCACTAATATTGGACACAGTCTGGCTGGCTAAACTAAGCAACAGAGCAGTGACACAAACACACGGTTATATCTATTTAAAAATGTTTTGCAAATTAGTAATGTTTTAGAGCATTAACCAATAAAAATATCTATGCAAAACAGATTGTCCCCAGTGCCCCCCCAAAATACAGAAAAGCAAAGTAGTGCACATTGGATTTGTTTTTGGGCCCTCCCACCTTTATGTTGTATATTAAAATGGACAGGCACAGTTTAACAAACCAAGCACATAAGTGACGGGAGATGACAATTTTGTGGCTGAAGTACTTGGTTTGTTTTGGCCCTGACAAAAAAAAATGGGATTAGCTTTGATCATTAATGAGGTTGAGGATGAAGGTGGTCATGGTGGATATTGCATGTGCGTGTCCAAACTGCTGGTAGCTGATACTGGACTGCCTGTTATATTTTTTTTACAAATAATTATAATTTTGTAAAATAAATTTCATGAACTCGCTGCAAATGGTATAACATAGAGAATCTGCCTAGATGGTTAACTTCCTTACCTCTACCAATTTCGGCATCACAAATGGACCAGATGCTTTCACAAATGTTAGGATTTGAGTGTTTTTATAATGGGTGTAGGGTGTGCAGTGCACTTGGGACCCTGTGTCCAGGGAGGCCCACACCGCACACCCTGCACCCATATATTAAACTTACCCATCCAGAGTCCCATGGTGGTGGCCCTGCACTACAGAACAATTCACTTGTAAAATGGCTGTGTGGCCATTTCTGAGTGATTTGCGCATGCACACTGGAGATGTACCTGGGATGTACCTGGGAACAAGACACCATGTTCCCGGCGACCTGGGCAAGTGCAGTAGATTCTGGCATAATCACACAGTCTATTCACTGCCCCTCTCCTCTAAAACACCCCTGATTTGGATGAAAATAATTCCACACCAAAGAGGTGGCTTTTTGGTCTTATGGCTAGGCATGACAATGGCTTTCTTTTTATCACTGGCAATAGATTTTTTTTATTTTTATTACCAGTTATTTATATAGCGCACACAAGTTCTGCAGCGCTTTACAGAGAATATTTTGGCCATTCACATCAGTTCCTGCCCCAGTGGAGCTTACAATCTATATTCCCTACCACATATAAACCACACATTTACTCTAGGGTTCAATTTATGTTGGGATCCAATTAACCTACCAGTATATTTTTGGATTGTGGGAGTAAACCCATGCAAGTACGGGGAGAATATACAAACTCCATACAGTAAGGGCCATGGTGGGAATCAAAGCCATGACCTCAGTGCTGTGAGGCAGTAATGCTAACCATTACGCCATCTGTACTGCCCTAATAGATGCTGCCACTGGTAGCTGACTTACGCAAACAATATCCTCATTAGCATCAGATAGTACACAATATCTCCCTCATCCTATTGCACTTTCACACTAACATCCTCAATTTCTATTATGTTATCATCACCATCTTTACTTGTACTGCTCATCCTCACACTTGCAGAGGGTGCAGAAATAGTGAAAGGATGCTTGTTCATGAATACAGCATCAGAAATGTCAGACTCACACATAGCACTCATGGACGCCCTTAGACTCTCCTCAAGGATTGGTGACATTTCTGAAAACACAGTTTGTTCTTTAGCCTTGTTATTTTTTTTTGCCCTGATATGCCTGTTTTACATTTGACAGTGCTGCATCCCCATATGAGGTTACAGAAGATGCCTTACTTACAGATGTTCTAGTACCACAACTCGCAAATAAAGGCCAATGCCTGAACCTTTCCTTGTTACTGTGTGTGGTGTATGGCATGTTGCCAATTTTATGTTTTCAGCAGTAAATTTTCCCTTTATTAGAGGTGATTTTATTTTTCTTTAACATTGTGAAATATTGTTTTGATTTCAGGTGCCCTGACTTAAAGCCTCCATGTCCTTTAGCACTGGCTTTAGTACTAATTGAAATACTAGTATCATAATGACTGGCAGTAGCCACAGCACTAGTACTTGTTGCTGTTCCTGCTCTTCTATTTTGCTGAAAATGCTTCTTAGATGCAACTAGGAAGCACCAGGAGACTGTGCTGATTAATTTTATATACAACACTTGTATATCTGTGTGTGACTGAGCCTGTATATGAAGCCCAACAGAACTCAGTATGGAAAAAAGCCACAACCACTGTATCATAGCATTTTGTATACAGATTCAGAGACTTAGATATACAGGTGTTGCATATCAAATTAATCAGCACAGTCTCCTGGTGTATCCTAGTTACCTGATGCATCCTATCTAAGATGCATTTTCAGCAAAAAAGATGTCCTATGCTAGTCAAGTCTCATAGGACCTAGTGTGCAAGAGGAGCTATTTGGTGCAACTGAGGACACATCTGTACGTCAGTAATGAAATATGAAGTGATATTAAGTCTACAGTAACTTCAGTACATCATGGCCATAAGTTCGAAAATAGTCAGTTGGACCAGGTTAAACTCCTGTAAATAGCTGAAGATGTCTATTGAATATATATTTAATGTTTTTTATATGCACAAACTCTCAAATTTCAATAACTACCCGGTAGTATAAAAAATCCTTCTGATAGAGGTAATGCACATTAGAAGTATCTACACAGTTGCTCTAGACAATAGAAATCTCAATCTTTCATACTGTTGAGTAGGATGAATAGGGTACATGTATGCCTGCCTGAATAGTCTCTAGCATGTAACAGGTCTCATTGAATTGTCTATCCTATATTTTGTTAAGCAATATTTCTCACAAGACCTCTGACTATATTATAGGCTGGATGAGATGTATGGCTCACTAACTTGTCTCTCTTGTATTGCAACAATTAATAGGTCTACTCTCACTGAATTGTCTCACTTATATTGCGACAAGCATTATACCTCAATGAAATGTCTCTCTTAGGGATCGGTTAGGATCCCAGCAGTCGGGATACCATCTGTGAAAATACAGATGCTGGAATTCCGACATGTAACTGAATGCTGATGTCAAAACCCTGACAGGGATCACAATTCCGGAGCCAGCATCCTGATGTGGGATCCAGATCACTATGCTGCTGAGCCACCGGAGATTTAAACCACAGGGGGGTAGATTAGGATAAGGTTGAAGGGGGAGGGTTAGCTGTAGGCTGCGGCCCAGGGAGGTTAAAGTTAGGCTGTGGGGAGGGAGGATTAGGGTTAGGCACCGCCAGGGAGAGTTAGGGTTAGGCTGCGGGGGACAGAGTTTAAGGTTTAGGCTGCAGGGAGGAAGGGGGGGTGGGGGTTAGGGATAGACACCACCAGGGAGGGTTAGGCTTCTTTAGGGTTAGGTTGCAAACAAGGAGGGTGAGGGTTAGGGGGCCATAGGGAGAAGGTAGTATACTTACCTTCAGGTCAGGATTTTGTTCGTAGGGATGCCGCAGTCGATATTCTGACCACCAGCATCCCATCAACCAGGATATCCATCCCAACCCCTCTTTTATATCGAGGCAAGCAACATATCTCATTGACATCAGTGTGTGCCGAACTCCCCCTGTAATTACAAGTTATAGACAAATCTGTTTCAGCTATAGCCAATCTTCTGCATCTAGACCCTCAGACACAAGAAAGCTATCAGTGCAAAGTCTGAGGCATCGCTCACTCTCCATCTGTAATACAGGTTGAGTATCCCATTTCCAAATATTCCGAAACACAGACTTTTTTGAGTGAGAGTGAGATATTGAAACCTTTGTTTTCTGATGGCTCAATGTACACGAACTCTGTTTAATACAAAAAGTTAGTAATAATATTGTATAAAATGACCTTCAGGCTGTGTGCATAAGGTGTATATGAAACATAAATGCATTATGTGCTTAGACTTGGGTCCCATCGCCATGATATCTCATTATGGTATGCAATTATTCCAAAATATGGAAAAATCCGATATCCAAAATACCTCTGGTCCCAAGCATTTTGGATAAGGGATACTCAACCTGTATAGCAGTACTGCACTTGCTGCCAACTCTCCTCTTATATGGGGATCCATTTAATTTGCTCAACATGAGACATTACTGAAGGGAAGAAAATCATCTACCATTGATTACAGCTGTTGGAGCAAGCGTTGACTTAAGAGACTGATCTATGTTAAACCATATGGTGGTATTTTATTATAGATAATTTGTTTGTTTTATGAAGTGAGCACTATCAGTGTTAGTGCCCAAAAAAGTATTTTGTTACCCACCTTCTTTGCTCGCAGTACACAGACAATTTGTGAAGTCTAGGTAGTATTATAGGTACAGGTAGAATTGCTAAACAGGGTTATCACCTTTCTTTCTAAGTTACTGAAAAATTAATTTTGGTCTAAGGCATAGTTTAGTTGCATATACAATATTTTGTAATAAGTGAATAATTACAAGGCTATATTTCCTTTTTAATATACAGTACTGTATTGTATGATGAAGTTAATTTGGAATTTTGTACAACAACTAATAAAGAAGGTAGAAATAAGTAGAAAGAAATTAACTAGATAAATATACAGTGTGACAACACCATTCACAGCAATTAACAACATTTGTGTAAGCATCACCTCAAATTACTGCACAAAACAGAAGGAGGTGTTAATAACCTAACACACACTTTGAGATTAAATACAATAAAAAATCAGATATATCTAAGCAACTAAAGTCATGAGACCTCTCAAGGACTTTAAAATGTAGAGGAACTGTAATTTTAAATTGAAAGGTGAGAAATCTGTTACTGTCCTGGCCTTCTACATACAAGTATTATGGACAGATATTTGAGGAAAGCACAACATTATAAAATAGGCAAAATAAAATAAAATACCTCCATCTCGTCTTTATGGTAGTCATCTGATCATGACATTGGGGTCTGATGTATAGCAGCACACAACTTACACCTCTGTAAATAAATTATATTTTTATTTTGTAGGCGGGGTCACAGGTATGTAAAGATGCGTGTAACTTTGCATAGTAAGGCACAATGACACCAGACAATGGCAAAGCACCACTGTAATAAACAATTACTTATACACTGCCTCTGCCACATGGAGCAATTCCTCATTTATGAGGTGTTTTAAATTGAGTGTCAACTGGAAACAGATTATGCCCCTGTACCCCAGGAATTAGGGGAGCAATACTTTAGTGAATGAGGGTTGTGTGTGGGGTGTTTTTAATGGGTGAGTATTTTTTCCAACAGTTTTCCATGGTGCACCACAAGTTCCAGCTTGTCATAGATTCTGGGGCATGCTATCATTTGTAATTCTAGAAGTGCACTGACAACCATAGATATCCTAGCACTTGCAGTACAGACGCCAGCATACACAACCAGTTTAAGGTTGTAAGGAATAATGGGAGCAGCATGTAATATCGATAAATGAAGTTTATTATCCCCCTCCCTATAGTGTACTGTACATACATTGTTCACACCATTCTTGTTTTGTTTTTGATTTTTTAATCCCCTGGTTTTGTTTATACCAGCCTAGGTATATGCTTGTTTTGCATATTATTTATATTTAGAGGGGGTTTTTTTTTCTATCTTGGGGATATTTTAGATTCAAGCTGATAATTAATCACATTATATAACAGTCACAATGTATATGATTCTTGACAAGTCATATGCTTCCACCATTACATAGTATGCAAAAATGTCCGTACTGTAATTGGCCTACTGTATACCAGCCTTCATAGTACCAATCCAATTCCACATTTCTAAGTGTAGGATGATGCAACAGAAATAGGCTCATAAGCCTGTATACAGACTTACATGTACTCTCTTTTACTGCCCATGTAATAGCTATACAGACTTACATGTACTCTCTTTTACTGCCCATGTAATATCTATACAGACTTACATGTACTCTCTTTTACTGCCCATGTAATATCTATACAGACTTACATGTACTCTCTTTTACTGCCCATGTAATAGCTATACAGACTTACATGTACTCTCTTTTACTGCCCATGTAATAGCTATACAGACTTACATGTACTCTCTTTTACTGCCCATGTAATATCTATACAGACTTACATGTACTCTCTTTTACTGCCCATGTAATATCTATACAGACTTACATGTAGTCTCTTTTACTGCCCATATAATATCTATACAGACTTACATGTACTCTCTTTTACTGCCCATGTAATAGGCTATACAGACTTACATGTACTCTCTTTTACTGCCCATGTAATATCTATACAGACTTACATGTACTTTCTTTTACTGCCCATGTAATATCTATACAGACTTACATGTACTCTCTTTTACTGCCCATGTAATATCTATACAGACTTACATGTACTCTCTTTTACTGGCCAAGTAATATCTATACAAACTTACATGTAGTCTCTTTTACTGCCCATATAATATCTATACAGACTTACATGTACTCTCTTTTACTGCCCATGTAATAGGCTATACAGACTTACATGTACTCTCTTGTACTGTCCATGTAATATCTATACAGACTTACATGTATTCTCTTTTACTGTCCATGTAATATCTATACAGACTTACATGTAGTCTCTTTTACTGCCCATTTAATATCTATACAGACGAACATGTACTCTTCTTTTACTGCACATGTAATATCTATACAGACTTACATGTACTCTCTTTTACTGCCCATGTAATATCTATACAGACTTATAGACTTACATGTATTCTCTTTTACTGCTCATGTAATATCTATTCAGATTTACATGTACTCTCTTTTACTGCCAATGTAATATCTATACAGACTTACATGTATTCTCTTTTACTGCCCATGTAATATCTATACAGACTTACATGTATTCTCTTTTACTATCCATGTAATATCTATACAAACTTACATGTACTCTCTTTTACTGCCCATGTAATATCTATACAGATTTACATGTACTCTCTTTTACTGCCCGTGTAATATCTATACAGACGAACATGTACTCTTCTTTTACTGTACATGTAATATTTATACAGACGAACATATACTCTCTTTTACTGTCCATGTAATGTCTACAGACGTACATGTACTCGCTTTTACTGCCCATGTAATATCTATACAGACTTACATGTACTCTATTTTACGGCCTATGTAATATCTATACAGACTTACATGTACTCTCTTTTACTGCCAATGTAGTTATCTATACAAAGTTACAAACAACATTGCGTAGCCACCTCTCTATTGGCAGGATGCAGCAATAATTGCATTTTGTTTGCAATGCATCAAGCCCCTTATCGCATGCATAGCAGCATTTATTAACACCATGTGCATGAAGATTTAAGCAAAGGACAGTTCTCCTGAAAATAGCTATTCTTTGCGGTGTGGGACTTCCATGCTTCTAACCTGGAAGTCTTTCTGCCCATGCGTTGGATGGTGTGCATGCTGGAGGAGAAACTGGGAGAGATTCGATTGCCACCTCTCTATGGGCAGGATGCAGCAATAATTGCATTTTGATTGCAATGCATCAAGCCACTGATCACATGCATAGCAGCATTTATTAACACCATGTGCATGAAGATTTAAGCAAAGGACAGTTCTCCTGAAAATAGCTATTCTTTTCGGTGTGGGACTTCCATGCTTCTAACCTGGAAGTCTTTCTGCCCATGCGTTGGATGGTGTGCATGCTGGAGGAGAAACTGGGAGAGATTCGATTGGACCCCTCCCAGTGCATGTTGCAAAAAGAAGCCTATAGGCCATCTACAGATGGCATTGCATACAGAGTCCAAGCACCAGAATGTATTGCATTACAGTGCTTGGTGCATAAGAGAAATGTGGCCAAACCTCCAAAAACTTAATTTTCAGAGATTTGACCGCATAACAGCCTTTGATGCATTCCGCCCTATGTCATTGTACAGCTAAATGATGGGTCAACATTGATGGTAAAGAAAAACTATTTGTGGACCCCAGACAGCAGATCATAGCTTAACCCATTGCAATCTGACTCCCCTACTCAGAGTAAATGCCCTAAAAGGGTTGAAAGCAAAATATCTTGCTTGTAGATGTAATTGTATTTATTTAAGGCATAGGCTATGATCTTCCCAATTTAGAAGACTATACCTACAGGAGAAATCGTTTATAATGTCAGAAGTGCCATGGTTCAGTTGGTAAACAACAAATGCTTATGGTTTATTACTATATTGTTATTCTTCAATTGATTAATAATATTCATATTTTTCCTTCCCTATCAGTAGGTAATTTGTTAAAGGAGGTGGGAACTGGAGAAAATCTGTAGTAGAAAATAATATCCACAGTACAAGAACTCCAACCAAGTGTATTGATCACTACATTAACAGGGTATAGGACAGGCATGTCAAACTCAAAATCCCAACTGGGCCGAATAATCAAGGTTTAAGTCTTGTGTGGGCCGCAAGAACAAGAAACAGTCTTATGTGCAATTTTCAAAAGGTTTTTTAAGAAAAACCAATAATAAAGTATAATCAAGGAGATGTCATGTATCATGAAGAAAACATTGACTTTAATGCAGTGGTGCAAGTAGGAAAAATATCTTAGTGGTAGTGTGTGTGCACGCCAAAAAAGTGGGTGTGTGATACATACTGTATATGGGGGCCAGATACAAATAAGCCCTCAGTAGTGCAGTGTCAGATACACATATGCCGCCAATAGTGCCAGATACACATATGCCCCCACAGTGCCAGATAACACACATCCCCCCCACAGTGCCAGATACACATATACCTCCACAGTGAAAGATACACATATGCAGGAGAAGCACCAATATACATTTATACTTCATTTAATTTACTTTTATTTGGCTGACTGTGGCTGGTGGCATCTTCGTTGCTCCAGGACCACAGGTTCCTTCTTCATATGGCTCTTCTGCATTCTGCTGAACTCTCTCTTCTTACATGCAGAATGGAGAGGGGGAGGCTCTATACTGTCTGCCTGGAGCAGCTTGGGGCCAGGCGTGGGTTGCAGGGCCTGTCAGCTGTGTCCGGAGGGTGGAGACGGAGAGAGTGCCCTTCAGGCACCGAAGACTGAAGTCGCCACTGTGTACTCCCCGGCACCACCACCGCATAAGCAGTGACATGATGATGTCTCATACATGTCAGCAGTGCGCCAGCTGCAGGGTTCCGCTGCAGTATAATAGCGGCGTCCGTCCCGTGCTGTCCCTGGATCTCCCTTGGTCCCACGCTCCTTTCTTTGCACTGCCTCCTGTACTGTGTGGAGTCCACACAGTGCAGGAGGCAGCGCAAAGAAAGGAGGGTAGGACAAGGGAGATCTTGGTACAGCACAGGCCGGATGCCGCTATTCTATAACACACTGTAGTAGTACCATGCAACTGGTGGCTGCTTACATGTATGGGACCTGCATACAAAGGCTGGGGGCCAGCTCCACACGCAACCCGCGGGCCGCAAAAGTAGACAATAGGGGCCAAATGTGGCCCGCGAGTTTGACATGTCTGGTATAGGATGTTTTATGATATACAGTATCATGATTCCAGATGAAAAGTTCTCAGTTTATCCTCACCCCACATTACATATTACATCTTCTACAAAGCAATCTCTCACTTCTTAATGCAATCAGAAAGGCTAAATGTAATGGTATGTTAACCTGGGATACGGTTAGGATTCCCGCGGTCAAGATCCCAGCAGTCAAAATACTGATGCCGGAAATCCGACACTGCTCGAAATGCCGCCACCGGCATCCTGACTAGGATCACAATACCGGCGCTGAAATACTGACCTCCAGGATCCTTTATGTCTGTTTGTTGATCCACCGGAAAAGGTAAGCTGCGGGGGGAGGGGGGGAGGTTAGGTTTAGGCTGTGGGTGGAGGGTTAGGCTGCAGGGATGAGGGGCTAGGTTTAGGCTGCTGGGAGGGGGAGTTAGGTTTAGGCACTCCCAAGGAGGCCGCAGGGTTTAGATTTAGGCTGCAGGAAGGATGGGTTAGGTTTGGGCACCACCAGGGAGGGTTAGGGTTAGGCTGCGGGGGAGGGTTAGGTTTAGGCTGCTAGAAGGGAGGGGTCTAACCATTGGGATGGCGTGGTCGGTATTCTGACCTCTAGCATCCCAAACGCTGGCATATCAGCCCCAACCTGTTAACCTAACTAGTGACCTTACATTAGACAGGTTTAATACTATTTCAGTAAAACTATCTTACCTACAAGACAGCATACGGACAGCATGATATGATTGTTTGGAGACTGAAAAACTCTAGCAACAAAGAATACACTTTTCACTTACATATGGGCAGATGTACTAAGCCTTAGAGAGTGATAAAGTGGAGAGACATAAACTATCTTCCAGTCAGCTCCTTATTGATATTTTTAAAACACAGCCTGTAACATGGTTGTTAGGAGCTGATTGGTTGGTACTTTATCTCTTTCCACTTTATCACTCTCCAAGACTTAGTACATTTCCCCCATAGACACAAATCTTGTGGCACAAATTGACAATAGAATTATTTGCAATCATGCTGTAATATTTCTTGAGTTATTCAGACAGACCTCCGAAACTATCAGAAAGTTCCTTTGGTGTTTCACCTCTATTGTCTCCCAAATTGAGAAATTGCTAAAAGATTAGCACGTCGATGGCAACAGAGAACATTGGGATAACTCTGTCTTATTTTGGGATGTGACAAAGGATGTAATGAAGGGACATGTGATATGGTACTTAACTAAAAGAAATAGGAAACATAAAAGTGTTTATAAACTACAGGGCCAAAGGTTCCCAACCCCTGCACTAAACAGTATCTCCTTAATGCTATAAAACTACAAATCAAAACCTATTTTCAGTTGAAAAAATGTTATGAACCAGATCACTCTTGGATGACCCACCAATACAACTGTAGATGAGTAGGAGTATATAAGTTTGATATCTCTTAATCTATTTTCTCTTTATGGGGCAGATGTACTAAGCCTTGGAAAGTGAAAAAGTGGTAAAGTGGAGAGAGATAAGTACCAGTCATTCAGCTCCTAACTGCCATGTTACAAACTAAAAGGTCTATTTACTAAGCCTTGGAGAGAGGTAAAATAAACGTAGATAAAGTGCCAGCCAACCAACTCCTATCTGCCATGTCACAGGCTGTGTTTGAAAAATGACATGTAGGAGCTGGTTGGTTGGTACTTTAAGGGGTCTATTCATGAAGCAGTGAAAAGAGTAGAGAAGTTGCCCATGACAACCAATCAGTTGCTTTGTATAATTGTATAGTATGCAAATTCTAAATGTTTCTTCAATGCTGATTGGTTGCCATAGGCAACTTCTCTACTCTTTTCACTGCTTCATGAATAGACCCCTATCTCTGTCCACTTTCTCTCTTTCCAAGGCTTAGTAAATAGACCCCTAAGGGATATACAAGAGTTGTCTGACACTACCAAATTAACATGTAATTTGTATACACTACACAATATGGTCCTAATCATTAACAACATTGCCGAAACCTGAGCTGCATGTACAGAGACGACAGAGAACCTCGCTAGCAACCCAAGGGAGTGAGCATCGTTAATGATATAGTGCATAGACACTGGATGCTATAACAAATCTGTCATAACGAATGGTCATTATTGGAAAAATAATTTAAAATGTTTTCTAGTGTGTACTCAGCTTTATAGTTACAAGTCACCAGTCAGGGACACACTTATGCAAATTACAACCGTACAGATTCAGTTTCTGACTTTAGGAATATGCATATACTTAGTTTGAATACTGAAAGACAGAACATAGATGCATATAATGCAAAGAAGAAAGTAGATGTTGACCAAATGACAAATGATATATTTTAAAACATAGACCTTTCAAAACAGTGCTGTAAGAACTCTGGATTTATGTCATGTTATATGAAGAAGAAAAATATATTACATGACATACTGTATACTGTACTGTTCCACTAAATACTTTTCCTTTTCTCATACACAGGTGTTGGGCATATGGAGGGAGTTTGACAAATTGAGCAGACTCTGAACAGAAGAGAGTGTTTCTCATAGCCATCCTGAGACAATAAGGGGCCATGAGAAACACTTTACAATGAATGATTGAAAGTCTTGAGGCACTTGCCGTTGTATAGTAATTTGTGTAGCTATATTATTTATTTATTACCAGTTATTTATATAGCGCACACATATTCCGCAGCACTTTACAGAGAATATTTGCCCATTCACATCAGTCCCTGCCCCAGTGGAGCTTACAATCTATATTCCTATCACATGTACACGCACACACATTCACACTAGGGTTAATATTTGTTGGGATTCAATTAACCTACCAGTATATTTTTGGATTGTGGGAAGAAACCGGAGAACCCGGAGGAAAGCCACGCAAGTACCGGGAGAATATACAAACTCCACACAGTTAGGGCCATGGTGCTTTGAGGCAGTAATACTAACCATTACACCATCCGTACTGCCCAAAGCTATACACCGTTTACTTTGCTTATTAGTGTGCCTATTGTTATTTATGTTACTTACTATTTAATTAGCTGATGCTCTCTCTATTTTACATAAAATGTTATTGTATTATTTCATTCATACATATGCACTGTATATAATTTCCAAAAGATATTGAAATAACACTGCAGTATAGTGTCTGTCTGATACTCAGCATATAACACTCTAGTGCACTGAAATATTGTGTAAAATGTATTATATGCATAGCTCCATATTCCTTGTTGGTGTGTGTGTGTGTGTGTGTGTGTGTGTGTGTGTGTGTGTACAGGTTGAGTGTATACATATATATGTAGGGGTCAGAACCTTAAAGACCTATTTATGTGTCTAGAATTATACCCAAAGAAAACTACCACAGAAGCCGGGGTGTCACAGATGTGCCGTATGTACAACCTGCAGAAGTATCATGACAGGCGACACTTTCCACCATCCCTATACAGGATGTAAATTGAAGATTTAACATCAGGTGACTTGCACCACCGACTCTGTGGTTTATATCTTAAGTTGCCCATGCTCGTCATTCTATGTTGGCAAGACCATTCGCCCATTTCAAGAACGTATGGCCAACCATAGGTCCTTAATTTTGGCAGCACTTGAGAGTGGCACATCGGATAAACCAGTGGCCAAACATTTCTATATAGCAAGACATGCCTTGGTAACTTTGAGATGTATGATCATAGATCACGTTCCACCCCTATTTCGGGGAGTTGACAGTACAAACATACTTGTGCACAGGGAGCCATGTAGATTAATAAGCTTGATATATTTGGCCAAAAGGCCTTAATGATTCCATTCATTATGGGATATTTCTGGACACCTAATGATTTGCTGTATTTAAATAAATGGATATTTATTTTTATTTATTTTTTTGTTTCTTTTTTTAATGCGATTGAGCTTTCTGAATGGCCTGAGCTGATGTATAGATATATATGCATATAGTGTCTAGCTACTGGTTTGTCAGTTTTCTTCATCTGAAGGGCAGCCCTGATGGTGGTCCTGTGATTAGCCATTCAGTCTCTAAGCATCTCGAAGTTAACCCTACATAGTAGAGCCCACATGGGCATGTGAGCAAACATATCACATGGTCTATCTTACAATGTAGGTGATATCTGTTATTGAGACATGTGGGCTCTGGTTTATGATTGAGATATATGTAAGCTGTATCCCTATATCTTTTGGTACGGCCTGTTCTGTTGTGACTTTTGGTCTATACCTACTTATGTTGTCCCCATAGTGCTCCTTTCTCTTGTATTCCTCTATTTTTGGTCACTATGCACGTATCTGGGGTCCACTGTACTCAGAGGCGTAGCTAGGGTTTTGGAGCCCAGGGCAAGTGGGAAAATGGCGCCCCCCCCCCCAAAAAAAAAGAAGAAGCATGTGCCAAAAAAATGGGCGTGGCCACGCACCAGAAGGGGTGTGGCCACTGAAAATGGCCCACAGTGCCAGTTACATTGCCCCACAGTACCAGATACAATGCCCCACAGTGCCAGATACATGCCCCACAGTGCCAGATACACTGCCCAACAGTGCCAGATACTCTGCCCCACAGTGCCAGTTACATTGCCAGATACATTGCCCCACAGTGCCAGTTACATTGCCAGATACATTGCCCCACAGTGCCAGTTACATTGCCCCACAGTGCCAGTTACATTGCCCCACAGTGCCAGATACATTGCCCCACAGTGCCAGATACATTGCCCCACAGTGCCAGATACATGCCCCACTGTGCCAGATACATTGCCCGACAGTGCCAGATACATGCTCCACTGTGCCAGATACATTGCCCCACAGTGCCAGTTACATTGCCCCACTGTGCCAGATACATTGCCCCACAGTGCCAGACACATTGCCCCACTGTGCCAGATACATGCCCCACTGTGCCCCATTTAGTGCCAGATACATGCCCCACTGTGCCAGATACATGCCCCACTGTGCCAGATACATGCCCCACTGTGCCAGATACATGCCCCACTGTGCGGCCCCCCGGTCACTCACCGCCTGTTGTGTCTGTGAGGGGAGGAGAGCGCAGCGCCTCTCCTTCCCCTCACTGCTCCCGGTCTCCGGCGGCTGTGTGGCGCCGGTTCGCCAGCCAATCAGAGCTCGCGGACCGGCAGCCAATCAGGAGCCGGTCCGCAAGCTCTGATTGGCTAACGCCGGAGACCGGACACACGCAGCGCTGCTAGTGCTCTGGCGGCAGTGAGGGGAGGGAGAGACTCTGCGCTCTCCTCCCCTCACATTTCGGCATGATGGGGGCGAGTGGGTCATGATGCCCTGGCCTCCGGCGGCGCCTCCCTCTCCTGGGCCTGCCAAGGCGCCCAGGGCACGTGCCCCACTCGCCCTACCCTTGTTACGCCTCTGACTGTACTTATTATCTAGCAAGTGGCTGTTATTGGAGCTCACCCATGGGGTGCACACGTTTTGTCTAGATGTGGGCCCGTGAGGCATTGTTCATATTTTCCTCTTTTGTGTTTTTGTTTTATTTTATTTTCTGTACAGTTCCTACATTTATATGGATGCATTTATTTTGCTGGTCTTGATAAAGATTCCACACTGGAATTGAAACGTCGACCGTTTGGAGCCATTATATTGAACATTAAAAGACATTGAACATTCATGGATTTGCGTTTCATTGGAGAGTGCCCCCCCCCCCCCCTGAATCAGGGATCTGTTCTATATATGTGGACCCACATCACGGCATGGTGTGCCGGGCTGAGGCTAGCACCAACTGTGGACAGTCACAGCCTGGCACGCCATGCAGCAAGCCGTGTTGCAGCATGTTGCATCGCAGCAAAGATGAGCATGGCTACATCTGTATATATATTTATATACACACACACACACATATATATATATTTAGGTAAATGGAGCTAGTCCTGATATGTTCACAAAAATAATAAATAATATACAGTGGTACAACTGTATGGAGTAACATAATATATCCCAATAAAAAATGTATTTTAAAAATTCTCCACTGATGGTGGAAGGTTGCTTATCCTTAAGTGGTATGGTTGAGAATTGCATGATCAAGAAATGAGGAATAGCGCCTTCTACTGGATAGTCATTCTTATTGTAAACATTAACTTACATAGCAGAAAAGAATAGGTAATTCCGCTTATCTGTATGGCTTTAGGACTTCCTTCAGAGGGAAGAGATACATCTTAGGATAAATTATGACTGGAATCCTGGCATCCAACCAAGGATGTCTCTGGCTGATGTAATAGATTCTAAGAGCAAAGCCAGATGGAACCACAACAGTGTAATAGGTGAAATAATAGGGAATAGGGGTGAGGTGAAAAAAAAACAAAAAACATTTCATTGAAGAAATTTATTTATAGTGCATATGTGCAAGAATGGTAAACCATAATTAAGGTTCAAGGTGCAATAAGATTCAGCAGCCCCATTGGTCTTCCTGAACTACTTGTGTTGTTGTGGCCAGGAAAATAAGCACATTTGGGACTGTGGCAACTTCCTAAATTTCAAATAGACTTAATTCAATAAAATAATTCACAAAATGCTTTTTTAATAGCAAACTTATTTTCTAATCTTCTTTCTTGATTTCACATAGTCCAAGTAGCTCTCCCTCAAAACTCACAATAAAAAAGAACCACTCTCACACACTAATGATGATGTCTGATACATGATTAAAGTCAGGACTTGCCGGAATTCCCTTTCACTGACCAGCCAATAACAAACCTTTCGTAATAGCCAGCCAATCACAAGTCAGTCCCTGCATGAGTGCCTAAAGAGCAACTGTTATTATTACATTTTAATCAGAGAATTCAGTAAGTTTACCATATAATGTACAATGAAGGTACTGCACAACCGCATAACTCTAACAATGCTCTCCTACTCTTCCAACCTCCCAGAATACTGTACATCAATGCTGCATCTCTACATTGCTACATCTCAGGGTATCCGGTCTGTAGGTCGACAACACTTAGGTCAACACTCATTAGGTTGACCACTATTGGTCAACAAGCATTAGGTCAACTTGGTCACTAGGCTGACCAGGTCACTAGGTCAACATGAGGTTTTTTTAAAAAAAATTAATTTTTGAACTTTTTCATACTTTACGATCCATGCAGACTACGATTGGGAATAGTGACCTGTGCCGAGCGCAATGGCAGCGGAGCGAGGCACCTTGCCCAAAGGGAGGGGACACTAATTGGGGTTCCCAGTCACTTTACGAAGAAAAATAAAAAAACTCATGTTGACCTTATCCATGTCGACCTAATGGCCATGTCGATCTATTTCATGTGTTTACCTAATCACTGTTGACTAATAGTGGTTGACCTAGTTACTGTCGACCCAACGATCCACATCCCAGCCTCCCAACTGCAGCAGCACCATCATGCATTCCCTTATGACACACCTATTCAGAGAGACCTATTCCATGTGTTAACTTGTAGATTTCATGAGCAGAAGAATCTCTTCAGTAATTTCATGTACATTTTACTATCTGTAAAATACTCAAATCACAATATGTCTATGACATTTCAAGTAATTGGTAGATGGTGTTGTTCAACCAAGACAGAAAGATGGCATTTACTGTATTGCCACTTCAGCAAACTGGACAGTGCTTATAAACACTGATTTTCTAATTATCAAAGTCCCAGGACTTTTCAGTCATTGCCATAAGCCAGATGCTCACACTCTTTCCTATGAAGTGACTTATCTGCCAATGCACCCGTCTCATAATTACTTTCACATGACACTTATGTGCTAAATGATACCCCTTTTACACTCGCAGAAAAATCCCGGGATATTGCACGTGAACGCGCATCATCCCGGGATTCTTCTCAGTGTAAATGGGTACAGGGACAATTTCCCGGGACGAGCATCCCGGGATTTCATCCCAGGTCAAAAGCAGGGTTGAACCCGGGACCGTCCCGGGAAGCTGGGTAGTGTGAAAGGGCCCGTCCCGGGATTCACTACCCGGGACTGTTAAAAGGCCTCCGATTGGAGCTTTCATGGGCTCAGAAAAGATGATGTCATCATTCAGAGCCCTGGGGAGCGTCCTTGATGCGTGTGAGGAAGGCAGCATGGCGACCTGGACAGACCAGGAGGTGAGAGAGTTGCTGAGCATTAGGGGAGAGGAGGAAATTATGAGGCAGATCACAGGCACAGTCAAAGATGCAGTAATTTATAAAAACATCTCCAAGATGCTGCAAGCCAGGGGAATCATCCGCACCCAGCAGCAAGTGTTAAACAAAATGAAAACTCTTAAAAAGCATTTCCTTAAGGTGCATGACAACAACAGGAAAAAGAGCGGTGTTGGCCGTATCGACTGGCAGTACTATGACATGTGCGCCAATATCTTTGGAAACACAGCTATATGCAGTCCGGTGAGTCTGTCTTCCAGTTCACAGTACACTGCTACAGAAGGCACTCCAGAAGAGACACAGACAAGCAGTGACGTCTGTCCATCATCACCGTTGTTAATTGACGACACACCTGAGGACAGCGACACATCATCCCAGCCGTCCATAAACACATCCAGAAACGACGACAGCATAACTGCAACCATTGAAGACGTCGTGGATGCTCAGACCAGTGACAGTGGGACTGTACAAAGTGCCGTCACCCCAACTTTACAGAAAAACAGTAAGTACATGTTTAGAAATTAACACTCATAGCACAAATCCACAATTGTTAATCATCCGGTTATGTGCGTAGTATGAGTGGCCAGTGTGGCGGCAGCGTGGCGAGCGCTAATGAGCCCCTTGCAGGATCACTGCGCTCAACACGCTGCTGGCACACTTTGCATTTTCTGCCCCCACGCAGGGGGGCTTTGCATTTTTTAAAAAAGTTCAATGTTGCAGAGTAGCTAGTGTATAGGTGGATTAATGCCACAAACACATGTTTGCTAACGCTGCTATTTTTATATACGCTCATTTTGTATTTCTTCTCTTCACAGTTTACACCGTACCGCCTAGAAGGAAGAAATTGAACAGAGCGGAGCAAGTGGCTAAAGCCATGTCAAATGTCCTTGTCGACCAACTCCGAGAGATGGACGCTACAATGTTCGCACAGGAGGATGCAAGGCTCGACAGGTTTCTAGAGGCAGAACGCCAAATGCATGATGCATTCCTTTCCCAAGTCATGACAATGCAGGAACGCATGAGTAGAGAGCAGTATGACCGCCACAGGGAATTGCACCAAATGAACATGGCGTTCTATGAGCGTATGACCAATACCTCAAGAGCACCAAACCAACACCACAACTCACAATACCCCCCTGAGCAGGGTTTTTCATCATTTAATCCTGGTCCATACTATGCCCCAAATACTGCACCATCTAGTGCGCCAAGCCCAGAGTTTACTGTATTGCGCAATTTGCCGTGAAACACAGTGAATTGCTTTTTTTGGTTGTTATTTGTTGTTAAATAACCACAGTGTGGTCATTGTTTATGCACAACTGTTTGTGCCTTCTTTCATTTTTTTTCTATATTCTGTTTTGTATAGTGTCTACATTAAAGCACTTTTTATTTATTTTTTACACAGTGATAATATACTGCAGGGACACTGTGGTTTATGGTGTTGTATCTACAAACCTACCAGTGTTTTTTTTTTTTTATGCCAATTAAAACTTGTTTGCAAATCTAGGCATAACATTCCCATTTGTGCGTAAAGTAGACCATGTTTACAGTGTTTTCTACATTGTTTATGCATATATACACAGTTGCTGGCAATGTGTTTTTTTTTGGAAAAACATAAATAATGAACCCAAAGATCAAAGGTGGAATACAAAATAAAAACATTTTCATTCACCAAACATGTTGTGCTGATTCTTAAACACTATTGTACCAGTGCTGCAAGGTTGGACGTAATAGTGTGGCGTATTTGTTCTGCAGCGGAGTTTGAGGCAGTCCCAAACAAAGCACCTTCCACATGTGGGTTTATAACCTCAGGGTCCTGCACAGTCCACTCAGGAAGGAATAGCTCATTTTGCAGTTCACAGATGTTGTGCAGTATACAGCACGCAGCTACTACATTAGGCATATTCATAAGGTCCACATCATTGCGCTTCATCAAACAACGCCATCTTCCTTTTAACCTGCCAAAGGCGTTCTCAACCACCATCCTTGCTGAACTCAGGGTGTGAGTATAGGTTTGTTGCTCTGGGGTTAACTGGACCTGTTGGGTGTAGCCTTTCATAATCCAGGGGCGTAAAGGGTATGCAGCATCCCCGATGATGTGGACAGGGATCTCCACCCCATTCACAATCTTTGCACACTCTTTGGGGTACAGCCAGCCTCCCTGCTTCTCCTCTACGATGTTGTACAGGTCAGAATTGGCAAGAACTCGGGAGTCATGAGATCGGCCTGGCCAGCCAATAAACACATCTAGGAAACTAAAGAACAGTAAAATTGAAAACAATTAGAATGTAAAACTCACACATGCAACTCATCCCACCACCCCAAAAATAAACACTTACCAATATTTGTGGTCCACAACAGCCTGTAATATGATGGAGTGCCAGCCCTTCCTATTAAAATAGTCAGCATGGTTGTCACGTGGGGCAATAATGGGGATGTGTGTCCCATCAATCGCTCCTCCACACTGCGGATAGCCTCGCTTCACAAATCCAATGATGGTATCCTGTAAGCGCTGTCCTTGTGGTAGAGATATGAAGCGCTTGTATAAGGTAGATACAATTGCTTTAGTCACCTGGTGGACTATGACACAGCAGGTGGAGATTGCAACACCGAACAAGCATGAGACTGAGCGGTACTCTCCTGGGGTAGCATACCACCACAATGCAATAGCTAATCTCCTGCGTGCCTCGATGGGTCTCCTAAGCCTGGTGGTCTGCATGTCAAGTGCTGGGGTAAGTAATTCCAGGATGTAGTTAAAGGTTGCACGAGACACACGGAAGTTAGCCATCCACTCCTCATCCTGGTAAGCTTCCACGGTCCTCATAAAGGCTTCTCCGTGCCGGCGATCTCTGGACCAAAATGAGCGGTTAGGGCCCATACTCACGCTCAGTATGATACTCATCCTGGATGATATGAAGGCTCTCCTCCTGCGCAAATATTGGCGGCGACTAGCAGCCCTATCCAGCATAAATTGCGCCCTCCTCCTCCTCATAAAATATATGTGCAGTATACTGCACAGTGTGATAAGCTGCATCATGCTGTCAGTGGCTGTATGAAACATCTGCAAAGCAGAAAGAATCATGAGCTCAGGCATACACACTGGTACTCTGTCGGCCATGACTGCAGCAATGGTGTGAGCAGGCACCACCCCTCCCTTTGTTGACTAGTGTGACCTCATCAATGTGAGCCAGAAAAGGCCATTTCTAATGACATACATGTGCATTTGCAGGGATATCCCGGGATCAGTGTAAATGGGGCTGTCCCGGGTCGATCCCAGGTCTTAGTGCAGTGTGAAAGGGGTCAGTCCCGGGAAGGCATCCCGGGACGCATCCCGGGAAGCATCCCGGGAGTGACCCGGGAGTGCGAGTGTAAAAGTGGTATGACTGTTGGAAAGAAGACTGCAATATTGAATAAATACAGGAATAAAATGTATATTTAATAACCATGTAACTTCAGCTTTTATTTTCCTCCTACCTATCACCCTATCACATATAAATTATCATCACAAATCTAGTCTGGAACTGTGACAGGAAAACATTTCCTTTGCTGTGTAATTGTTACAGCATTCTTGTTAAACCTAAATAATTATAAAGAAAATCTTAATTATTTGTTTGCTCAAAGGTGTGTGAGATCCTCAATAAGTGATTATACTGTAATTTTGTGTTTTTACTGTTCATGTCATTAGACACAGTAAGAAATGAACTATTTTACAGGCTAATTTTAAGTATAACTTATTAATGTAAACGGTGAAAATAATATAAACGCACACGACTATGAAAAATCTTTTTTAGCTCAATGACAGTTTACAAAAAATGAATACAGTCAGCTACTTTTATATGAACCATAAATGTAGAAGTTTCCATTACAGAATGAATTGTGTCTGTGCAAAATATTTTCCTACTTTTGCAAGATTTTCATGACCAATATAATTTTTCAGTCTGTTTGTTTCGTCTTGTTAAGACGTGATGTGGAACATTTGTCTTTTAACTTGACAAAAGGATTCACTTGGCTTTATAGGTTGATCAAGATTGGTTCTCTCTCCCTATACATTTTGGAACAGCTGTGATACATCTGTTATACTTTAGATTTCAGGGAAGTCTTTGTAGACAAGTGATACATTTACAAATGTAGCATTGGCTACAGAGTATGTTTCAGTTTCTGAAAGAGCTCTAGGGTGTAATCATTCTGGATTCACAATGTTATTTATCTATATAATGTATATCTCAGAGGTGTTTCTAACATCTGTCTCCTTAGATATATACTAAAGGGATGAATTTCTCTTAGCATTTTCCATCTTGTTAGGGGTGGCGTTTGAAACGCCATATTCAAATTTACACTATGGGGGTAATTCCAAGTTGATCGCAGCAGGATTTTTGATAGCAATTGGGCAAAACCATGTGCACTGCAGGGGAGGCAGATATAACATGTGCAGAGAGAGTTAGATTTGGGTGGGTTATATTGTTTCTGTGCAGGGTAAATACTGGCTGCTTTATTTTTACACTGCAATTTAGATTGCAGATTGAACACACCCCACCCAAATCTAACTCTCTCTGCAAATGTTATATCTGCCTCCCATGCAGTGCACATGGTTTTGCCCAATTGCTAACAAAAATCCTGCTGCGATCAACTTGGAATTAACCCCAATGTTCATGAAAACTATAAAACTAAGTGTTGGACTGGGTCATGAAGGGCCCTCCGGTAATGCAGTGGTAAGGGTCCATTAAGGGATGTGGCCAGCACCATAGCTTTATACTCTATATAAATATATATTATTATTATTATTATTATTATTATTATTATTATTACTAGGTGATTCATCGCGCCCTACGGGCGCTCTTCACACTGTCGTAAGGGGCTACGCCCCCTTAACCCTTGCACACCTTTGTAGCATGCAATATTTTTATTATATGGAGTATTACCTCCAATCATAATTGTGTGAGTGGTTAAATATTGCACGGACAAAGAGCATGCGATCGTTAAAGGGTGAGAAGCCCCTTGCAACGGTGTGAACAGTGCACGCAGTGCCTGATGAATCACCTAGTAGGTGCTTTGGTTGGGGGAGTGGCGGGTGCGGGGAAGACGCGGATGCTATCCGGGGGTGCCGCGGGAGGGGGAGGGGCGGAGGGGAGGGGCGGTTGCGGTGGTGCCGCAGGTGGGGTCCGGAGCCACTGCGGGTGGGGGAGGAGCAGTTGCGGGGGTGCCCCAGGTGGGGGAGGAGTGAATGTGGTGGTGCGGCGGGAGGGGCGGTTGCGGGGTTGCTGCAGGTGGGGGAGGGGGTCCGGAGCTACCGCGGGTGGTGGAGGGGGGGGTGTGGTGGTGCTGCGGATGGGGCCCGGAGGTACTGTGAGTGAGGGAGGGGTGGGTAATGCTTATCCTGCTTCTCCTCCTGTCAGCAGCTAAGCTACTGTCCTCCCTTTGGCAGTGGCTCTCCCGGAGACTCGCACAGGAGCCAGTCACTATTGTTAGCACAGGTGTCCCAACGCGCAGTATTACAGGGAAGAAGATGCACTCAATAAACTACAGCTCCCAGCAGCCCTAAGGGCGGAATGCTTCGGCGCTAAGGGCTGCTGGGAGCTGTAGTTTAGGGGACGTTAAGTGTATAAGCATCACTGGTACAGGGGGCATTTCGTGTCTAAGCGGCACTGGTACAGGGGGCGTTACGTGTCTAAGCGGCACAGATACAGGGGCATTACATGTCTAAGCGGCACTGGTACAGAGGGCGTTACGTGTGTAAGCAGCACTGGCACAGGGGGCGTTACATGTGTAAGCGTCACTGCTACGGGGGCGTTACATGTGTAAGCATCACTGCTACAGGGGGCGTTACGTGTGTAAGCGTCACTGGTACAGAGGGGTGTTACGTGTGTAAGCGTCACTGGTACAGGGGGCGTTACGTGTGAAAGCATCACTAGTACAGGGGGCATTACGTGCGTAAGCATCACTGGTACAGGGGGCGTTACTTGTGTAAGCGTCACTGCTACAGGGGGTGTCACTTGTGTAAGTGTCACTGGTTCAGGGGGGCGTTACATGTGTAAGCGGCACTGGTACAGGGGGCATTATGTGTGTAAGCATCACTGGTACAGGGTGGCGTTACGTGTGTAAGCATCACTGGTACAGGGGCCGTTACGTGTGTAAGCGTCACTGCTACAGGGGGCGTTACGTGTGTAAGCGTCACTGCTACAGGAAGCCTTACGTGTGTATGCGGCACCGCTACAGGGGGCGTTACGTGTGTAAGCGTCACTGCTACAGGGGGCGTTACGTGTGTAAGCGTCACTGGTTCAGGGGGGCGTTACATGTGTAAGTGGCACTGGTACAGGGGGCGTTACGTGTGTAAGCATCACTGGTACAGGGGGGCGTTACGTGTGTAAGCATCACTGGTACAGGGGCCGTTACGTGTCTAAGCGGCACAGATACAGGGGCGTTACGTGTCTAAGCGTCACTGGTACAGAGGGCGTTACGTGTCTAAGCGGCACTGGTACAGAGGGCGTTACGTGTGTAAGCGTCACTGCTACAGGGGGCATTACGTGTGTAAGCATCATTGCTAAAAGGGGCGTTACGTGTGTAAGCGTCACTGCTACAGGGGGCGTTACGTGTGTAAGCGTCACTGCTACAGGAAGCGTTACGTGTGTAAGCGTCACTGCTACAGGGGGCGTTACGTGTGTAAGCGTCACTGCTACAGGGGGGGCGTTACATGTGTAAGCGTCACTGGTACAGGGGGCGTTACGTGTGTAAGCAACACTTGTACAGGGGGCATTACGTGTGTAAGCGTCACTGCTACAGGGGGCGTTACATGTGTAAGCATCACTGGTACAGGGGGGCGTTACATGTTTAAGCGTCACTGGTACAGGGGGTGTTACGTGTGTAAACGGCACTGGTACAGGGGGCGTTACGTGTGTAAGCATCACTGGTACAGGAGGCGTTACGTGTGTAAGCATCACTGGTACAGGGGGTGTTACTTGTGTAAGCATCACTGGTACAGGGGGCGTTACGTGTGTAAGCGTCACTGCTACAGGGGGTGTTACTTGTGTAAGCGTCACTGGTTCAGGGGGGCGTTACATGTGTAAGCGGCACTGGTACAGGGGGCGTTACGTGTGTAAGCATCACTGGTACAGGGGGGCATTACGTGTGTAAGCATCACTGGTACAGGGGCCGTTACGTGTCTAAGCGGCACAGATACAGGGGCGTTACGTGTCTAAGCGTCACTGGTACAGAGGGCGTTACGTGTCTAAGCGGCACTCTACAGGGGGCGTTACATGTGTAAGCGTCACTGCTACAGGGGGCGTTACGTGTGTAAGCGTCACTGCTACAGGGGGCGTTACGTGTGTAAGCGTCACTGCTACAGGGAGCATTACATGTGTAAGCGTCACTGCTACAGGGGGCGTTACGTGTGTAAGAGTCACTTGTACAGGGGGGGACGTTACATGTGTAAGCGTCACTGGTACAGGGGGCGTTACGTGTGTAAGCATCACTGGTACAGGGGGCGTTACGTGTGTAAGCGTCACTGCTACAGGGGGCGTTACATGTGTAAGCGTCACTGGTACGGGGGACTTTACATGTGTAAGCGTCACTGGTACAGGGGCTGTTACATGTGTAAACGGCACTGGTACAGGGGGCGTTACGTGTGTAAGCGCCACTGGTACAGGGGGGCATTACATGTGTAAGCGTCACTGGTACAGGGGGTGTTACGTGTGTAAGCATTACTAGTACAGAAGGCGTTACGTGTGTATGCATCACTGCTACAGGGGGCGTTACTTGTGCAAGCGTCACTGGTACAGGGGGTGTTACTTGTGTAAGCGTCACTGGTTCAGGGGGTCGTTACATGTGTAAGCGGCACTGGTACAGGGGGCGTTACGTGTGTAAGCATCACTGGTACAGGGGGGCATTACGTGCGTAAGCATCACTGGTACAGGGGGCGTTACTTGTGTAAGCATCACTGCTACAGGGGGTGTCACTTGTGTAAGTGTCACTGGTTCAGGGGGGTGTTACATGTGTAAGCGGCACTGGTACAAGGGGCATTATGTGTGTAAGCATCACTGGTAAAGGGTGGCGTTACGTGTGTAAGCATCACTGGTACAGGGGCCGTTACGTGTCTAAGCGGCACAGATACAGGGGCGTTACGTGTCTAAGCGTCACTGGTACAGAGGGCGTTACGTGTGTAAGCGGCACTGATACAGAGGGCGTTACGTGTGTAAGCGTCACTGCTACAGGGGGCGTTACGTGTGTAAGCGTCACTGCTACAGGGGGTGTTACGTGTGTAAGCGTCACTGCTACAGGGGGCGTTACGTGTGTAAGCGTCACTGCTACAGGAAGCGTTACGTGTGTAAGCGTCACTGCTACAGGGGGGCGTTACGTGTGTAAGCTTCACTGCTACGGGGGGGGGGCGTTAGATGTGTAAGCATAACTGGTACAGGGGGCATTACGTGTGTAAGCAACACTGGTACAGGGGGCGTTACGTGTGTAAGCGTCACTGCTACAGGGGGCGTTACATGTGTAAGCATCACTGGTACGGGGGGCGTTACATGTGTAAGCGTCACTGGTACAGGGGGTGTTACGTGTGTAAACGGCACTGGTACAGGAGGCGTTACGTGTGTAAGCATCACTGGTACAGGGGGCGTTACGTGTGTAAGCGTCACTGCTACAGGGGGTGTTACTTGTGTAAGCGTCACTGGTTCAGGGGGGCGTTACATGTGTAAGCGGCACTGGTACAGGGGGCGTTACGTGTGTAAGCATCACTGGTACAGGGGGGCGTTACGTGTGTAAGCATCACTGGTACAGGGGCCGTTACGTGTCTAAGCGGCACAGATATAGGGGCGTTACGTGTCTAAGCGTCACTGGTACAGAGGGCGTTACGTGTGTAAGCGTCACTGCTACAGGGGGCGTTACGTGTGTAAGCGTGACTGCTACAGGGGGCGTTACGTGTGTAAGCGTCACTGCTACAGGGAGCATTACATGTGTAAGCGTCACTGCTACAGGGGGCGTTACGTGTGTAAGCGTCACTGGTACAGGGGGGGGCGTTACATGTGTAAGCGTCACTGGTACAGGGGGCGTTACGTGTGTAAGCATCACTGGTACAGGGGGCGTTACGTGTGTAAGCGTCACTGCTACAGGGGGCGTTACATGTGTAAGCGTCACTGGTACGGGGGACGTTACATGTGTAAGCGTCACTGGTACAGGGGCTGTTACGTGTGTAAACGGCAATGGTACAGGGGGCGTTACGTGTGTAAGCGCCACTGGTACAGGGGGGTATTACATGTGTAAGCGTCACTGGTACAGGGGGCGTTACATGTGTAAGCACTACTGGTACAGGCGGCATTACGTGTGTATGCATCACTGCTACAGGGGGTGTTACTTGTGCAAGCGTCACTGCTACAGGGGGTGTTACTTGTGTAAGCGTCACTGGTTCAGGGGGTCGTTACATGTGTAAGCGGCACTGGTACAGGGGGCGTTACGTGTGTAAGCATCACTGGTACAGGGGGGCATTACTTGTGTAAGCATCACTGGTACAGGGGCCGTTACGTGTCTAAGCGGCACAGATACAGGGGCGTTACGTGTCTAAGCGTCACTGGTACAGAGGGCGTTACGTGTCTAAGCGGCACTGGTACAGAGAGCGTTACGTGTGTAAACGTAACTGCTACAGGGGGCGTTACATGTGTAAGCGTCACTGGTACAGGGGGTGTTACGTGTGTAAGCGTCACTGCTACAGGGGGGCGTTACGTGTGTAAGCATCACTGGTACAGGGGGAGCGTTACATATGTAAGCGTCACTGGTACAGGGGACGTTACGTGTGTAAGCATCACTGGTACAGGGGGCGTTACGTGTGTAAGCGTCACTGGTACAGGGGGCATTACATGTGTAAGCGTCTCTGGTACAGGGGACGTTACATGTGTAAGTGTCTCTACTACAGGGGGTATTATGTGCGCTGTGCCTTTGTAAAGTATGCAAGGTTGCCAAGTTATAGGTTGCGGGGGGGTGCCGAACACCCTAGCACGGCCCTGACTGCACACCCACTGCACTGCACAGCACTGTCAACTTTTACATTGATTCAGCGTCCAGACATTACCCTCCGCGATATCACCCACTCTATCCATTACATTAGCCATCTCGGGGTTCCAGGCCAGCAGCCCAGGTGCTGTGTTGCAGTCAGGGCCTCTGGGGATCTGGGCGTGGCTGTGGTGGGGAGGCACTTCTGTGAAATCACGCGCAGAGAGGCTCCGGGGCTCAGGGAGTGTGCGGCGCAGGGAGGGCTATGAAAGCCTTCCGCTGCGCCGCTTTCATACACATGTATGCCGGTGGCCGCAGCAGCTTTTGTTTCACCTGCGCTGCGGCTAGGGAGTTGATGGTGGAGGGGGCAGGCAGACTGGCAGCAGGACATAGGATGCTGCAGTAAAAGGATTTCCTCCCCTATCTACAGTGCAGAGACTTGTTGCAGATGCAGTGGCATAACCTCCAGCTGCACCTTCCTGGCAGGTACACTACCTTTTTTTATGGTCTGTACCGATTATTGACTCTCCAAGCTTCCATTTAAAGCATGGGAAAATGGGCGTGGCCACGCCCCCTTTTCGAATTTTAATCAATTTTTATGTGTAAAGTGTTGGAGGGTATGTTGCTACAGATGCAGTGGATCTATTGTGGGGTGTGGACCTGGAGCTGCAGCTCCATCAGTCCCATTGCTAATCCTGCTCTGGGAACACACAGCAGCCAATGGCAGAGCCTCCCATTGGATGTAACCTGTATGGGAGGGCGTTTCTCGCCCAATCAGCTGTGGACTGGGTGTGATAGACCTGCCACTAACCCAATGAGAGATACGTTATACACACAGGCACAAAGTCACAGAGCTGGGCTATTATATGGGAGATTATAATTATTATTATTATTATTATTATTATTTATAATAAAAATCTTTCTCCAATAGGACTCAACAGATAAAATTAACATAATACAGTACAAAAACAATGAAGTACAGAAAAGTTTTCCATAAAATACAGAAAGCATGGAGATAGAAACTAAAGGGACATTATGGAAATGCTTGACTAAACAGGAAAGTCTTGAGTCTGTTTTTGAAGGATTGTGCAGGGCAGCGAGTTCCATAGAGTTGAAACCGCATGGCTACAAGCTCGACCCCCAGAAGAATTACGAGAGATTCTATTCTAGGAACTGCTAAAAGGCCTTCAATTGCACATCGCGGTAATTGAGTGGGGCAGTATGGAATCAGAAGCTGCTTCAGGTACAGAGGCGTATCTAGGGTAGTGTGAGTGGGGCATGTGCCCTGGGCGCCTTGGCAGGCCCAGGAGAGGGGGGCGCCGCCGGCGGCCAGGGCATCATGCCCCACTCGCCCCCGTCAACCCGAAATGTGAGGGGAGGAGAGCGCAGAGTCTCTCCCTCCCCTCACCGCCGCTGAAAGCCCTAGCAGCGCTGCTGTGTCCGGTCTCCGGCGTAAGCCAATCAGAGCTTGCGGACCGGCTCCTGATTGGCTGCCGGTCCACGAGCTCTGATTGGCTAGTGAATCGGCGCCAGACAGCCGCCGGAGACCTGGAGCGGTGAGGGGAAGGAGAGGCGCTGCGCTACGCTCTCCTCCCCTCACAAATCATCAACAAGCGGTGAGTAACCGGGAGGGGGGGCGGCGGCACAGTGGGGCATGTATCTGGCACTAAATGGGGCATGTAACTGTCACTAAATGGGGCATATAACTGGCAATGAGTGGGGCATGTAACTGGCACTGAGTGGGGCAAGTATCTGGCACTGAGTGGGGCATGTAACTGGCACTGAGTGGGGCATGTAACTGGCACTGAGTGGGGCATGTATCTGGCACTGAGTGGGGCATGTATCTGGCACTGTGGGGCATGTAACTGGCACTGTGGGGCAATGTAACTGGCACTGTGGGGCAATGTAACTGGCACTGTGAGGCATGTATCTGGCACTGTGGGGCAATGTAACTGGCACTGTGGGGCATGTAACTGGCACTGTGGGGCAATGTAACTGGCACTGTGGGGCAATGTAACTGGCACTGTGGGGCATGTATCTGGCACTGTGGGGCATGTATCTGGCACTGTGGGGCATGTATCTGGCACTGTGGGGCAATGTAACTGGCACTGTGGGGCATGTATCTGGGACTGTGTGGCAATGTAACTGGCACTGTGGGGCAATGTATCTGGCACTGTGGGGCAATGTATCTGGCACTGTGGGGCAATGTATCCGGCACTGTGGGGCAACGTAACTGGCACTGTGGGACATTTTCAGTGGCCACACCCCTTCTGCCCATTTTTTCAACGCGCGCACATACTTCTTTTTGTGTATTTTTTTTTGGGGGGGCACCATTTTCCATCTTTTCCTGGGCTCCGAAAACCCTAGCTACGCCTCTGTTCAGGTACCTTGGGTCCTGGTCATGTAGGGCGTTGAAAGTCAGTAAGCCAATCTTGAAGATGATTTGTCATCTTATAGGCAAACAGTGGAGGGAGTAGAGAATGGGTGTTATGTGTCTGGAAGGAGGCTGGTTGGTTAACAGCCTGGCAGCTGCGTTTTGTTCCAGCTTTAAGCAGTGCAATTCTTTTGCTGGGAGACCAAGGTAGAGGGCATTGCAGTAGTCTAATTGAGATGATACTAATGCATGTATGACTTTCGGCAGCTCTTCAGAGGGAATTGTTTGTTTCTGGCTATGTTCCTCAGATGAAAGAATGAGGATTTGATTTTGGCTGTTATCTATTGCTTAAGGGTCAACCCACCATCCAGGACAATGCCAAGATTCAACACATGATCAATGTTTTTTAATTCTGTACCCCTAAGTGTCATTGCAGTTGGTTGGCTATGCTGCAGTCAGGTCCTTTGAGGTTGAGTTCCTATCATAAGGTCCTCTATTTTATCAGGATTCGGTCTCAGCCAACTGGCACTCGTCTAATCCTGGAGCTCAGCTAGTTAGCCATTTAGGGTTGTTATTGGGTTCTCAGTGCCTGGAGCAAAGGATAGGTACAGTCATCTGCATAGCAGTGGTAGACCAGGCCATGGCACCTGATTATTTCAGCCAGTGGTAGCATGTATACTACAAAAAAGCATGGGGGATAGTATAGAGCCTTATGGGACACCACATGGCAGTTGCACTGATGACTATGAGTATACTCTAGACAAAACTTTGTGACCTGCCGGTGAGAAATTATTTGAACCAGCTTAGGACTGTGCCATCTAGTATACAGAAATTGTTCAGGTGCTCATTCAGAAGCTCATGGTCCACGTTATCAAATGCTGCATATAGATCCAGAAGGATTAAAATGTAACAGTCACCTATGTCTCTTGCCTTCAGAAGATCATTTAACATACACACAAGTGCTGTTTCAATGTTATGTCTTCTCCTGAATCCTGATTGGAACGGAATATAAATATCATTGGTTGTCAGCAGGGCCGGATTAAGGCTTCAGGGGGCCCGGGGTACTTTAGACAAGGGGGGCCCCAGAGGACTAAATATAGTGTATATAGGAAGGGGATGTACCTTACACGTGTGTGCGCGTGTATATATATATATATATATATATAGGATAGATAAAAGTATAAGAAGACAGCTGTTAGAGGCAGTAACAACATATAGCACATATTATTCAACAGAAAATTAGCGTATGTATACACTGTAGAAAAACAATATGATATCACACTGTAGTGTTCAGCTAGACTCAGAGGATTGGACGTTGTGGCTAGTCTGCGAGGCACAGGGTCACCGCAAACCTGTCACACAGTAGGTGGTGATAGTATTATGTGGGGTCATGATCTGCTTGCGTCTAGGGATAGGCAAGCTGATGGTTACAACAGTGCAGGATTGTATAATCTGCCTGTCACAAAATTAAGTATATCAACTAATCCTAAACCCTATAGTACTACAAGAAGAAAACTGTTAACATACACACACAGTATACCTACATCCACACAGCATACATCCACACACATACAGTACATACATACACCATACCTACATAAACACACATAGCATGCATACAGTACATACACACACACTACACACCTACAAACACAAACACACACACACACACACACACCTACATAAACACACATAGCATGCATACAGTACATACACACACACACAATCAGCATGCATACACACACACACACTACACACACACACACACACACACACCATACCTACATAAACACACACAGCATGCATACAGTACATACACACACAATCAGCATGCACACACACACACACACACACACACCATACCTACATAAACACACATAGCATACATACAGTACAAACACACACACACACACAATCAGCATGCATACACACCTACAAAGACACACACACCCACACTACATACCTACAAATAAACATCATATCTACAGAAACACACACACACAGCACTAACCAATTTAAGAGAAGAGAAGGAGATTTTGACGGAGTTAGTTTAAGCACAGGAGCTGCTGCTGCTGCTGCACATGCTCAGCAGCTCCTTCCACTGTGACTCATGTGTCCACTGCCCAGTACAGAGAGCTCTGCTGATCAGAGATCTCTGTGAGGAGAGTTCTCGGCAGCTCGTTAGTGCCCGTGGGTGGTCCCGCCGAGTGCAGAGACGGAGATAAGACTGTCTCCGTCTCAGAAACAGTTTGAACTTCATTAAAAAAAAAAACCATGCAAAACTGCCAGTGCTTCACGGCAGGCACGGGGGGCCCTTCAATTTGGGGGGCCCAGGGTAATGTGTCCCCTGGGCTCCCCCCTTAATCCGGCTCTGGTTGTCAGACGTGTTTCCAGTTGATTTGCAACCACTTTCTCAATAACCTTTCCTAGAAAAGGAAGATTTGGCACTGGTCTGTAGTTGGTCATGCAGTTGGGATCTAAAATAGGTTTTTAAGAAGAGGTCTAACAATTGCTTTCTTTAGGGGTTCAGGAAAAATGCCTGTCTGCAAAGAGCATTGAACTATTTTTGCAAAGACAGCACCAATTACATCCATACACCCTATTAGAAGCTTGGCTGAGGCATGGTACAGATCACAGGTATTGTAAATACTGATAGAGGATGCATGATAATGTACCATATGTAACCCACTCTTCATATAACCAGGCTAATGAGTTACAAATTTAACAAATGAGCTACCTTTAAAACGAAGTGCCTCCACCCAAGTATTTATATATCATGGGGTCAATTTGGGAAAACCCACTGATGAATATTGTTTATCTTAATGCCAAGATACTATGTATATTATATTTAATATATATTGTTACATATATAACCACTTGCAATCTCTCTTGTATTTTTTGATTAATAGATTTATTAATGTCCTTTGGCTAAGACTCCCCTGTTTCACCGTACCCACATGAAACCCTCAGTAAGTGAAAGATAGATACAACTGTATACATATATGAAAGCTTTCAACACAATGTGGGTACATTTGGGTAGCACTGAGGAAATAAGGCAATAGAATTATATTACACAACAGCGACCTACATTTATATATCCAGGGGTCACCTCAGTAACTCAGTGCTATCCAATGTGGTTAAACCAGTTTAAAGTATATATCTATGTACAACTATGCATGAATTTACTGCTATGTCTAGTTTACAACAGGTACCTTTTTTCCCTTACACGTTTACAACATTAACACGACACATCTTCAGGTAATACAGATCACATCCCTTGTAGGAGAAATCATCCTAAATTTCTTTCAGTCCTGGAGACATACTGTAAATGGTTACATTCCTTACCACATGTCAAGCTCATTTTTACTTGGTCAGTTACTTATGTTTGGACTGATAATTATAATGCAGAATGTACTTGGTTCTCAGATATGAAGTTAGTAGATCATATATATGCATATATATTATTTGTATATTTAATGAGCTCTCCACTCTCTTTCCTGACTGAATAGGTTCCTCGTTAGATGGACTATCGTCGTATGGCCCATGATGTAGTTTAACGTAGTCCCAAGGATTTGTCTTTGGAAATAAGACGTATCTAGTAAAGTTGCTGTGCTGTTATATTGGAGAAAGTAATTTAGCTCTATATACTGTAGGTTCTTTGCTTCACTTCAGGTGATAACTAGATCAGCTGTTTCCCCTTCTTTTTCATATTACTGTAAGGTGCAGCTCGGTCTATGCCTAAGTTTGCAGAGCCTTCTGTCCTGTGTTACAGGTGGCTAGAAGCCCTTTTACTCAGTCAGTGGAGGGCTATATTACATGCAGGTTTTGCAGCAGAGTAATGTATAAACCTGTCACAATGTGCTGGGTCAGTCACAAGTTATAAGCCTACTGAATTCTGTTGGTAAAGACAGGTAACCGCTGGCCACCCCGTTACTATCTGGCCCCTGAAGTGTGAGATGTACAGTGAGTTCGTACAGACCTCTCCTTTATGCAGCACTGGTCATCTCCATTAATTAGCTGTTTAGCTCCCACAACTTACTGTACAGCCTCCTCTAGAAGGGAAATGCAGGCACATGAACGCTGATGCCTCTCCACACCCTTGTCCTCTGAGCACTGTTCTGGCTGTCACTGATACTTGTCAGTGCTGCCGCCTATACTGCTGCTCCTTCTCCCGCTGCCTCAAGCTGCAAAGGACCTGTGTTTTTACATACAGGACCGGTCTCATCTCCTGAGAGTATCTAACACATGCAGCCCCTTGCACTTGAAGAGGTAGACAAGCCCTATGTATGTGGAAATTGGATTAAAGCAGATGCATGACAGAAACTTTGGCTACACCCTTTCAGATGCATTGGTATTGTGTTACACATATCCTCAGAATGGGTGCAAAGCATGCTTCTTTTAACTTAATGATGCAGCACACAATCCTGCGTCATTCTATAGCAGGCCTGGCCATGTCCGGAATGGTCATCTGACACTTCTGGCAAACGCCAGAAGGACCGATGGGCTGGCACGGCCACATAGAGACAAGGGCTGGTCGTGCAGTGCAGCCTCCTGGTACTTTCCTTGGATGCCCGGTACATGGAGACAGGGGCTGGCCGAGTAGGACAGCCTCCCGGCGATCTACTTGGCCGCCAGGCATGCAAAGACATGGGGCATGCCCCTAAACCACAGCGATGACCCCCTTGTCACGCAACTACAATGCCAGGGCATTATATAGCCCCAGTCCATCCGTAGGCCTGGCCAACCGGTGACCTTCCTACTGTTGTGAAGCTATAAGTCCCAGCATACCCTCCCACCACTCAGCTGGTAAAGTATGCTGGGACTTGTACAGGGCCGGTGCAAGGTTTCTCGACAGCCTAGGCAAAAATTCAGCCTGCTGTTGTCGTCCCCCACCTGCCAAAAGCACACACCAGTACCCACTTTTCAGCCCCTCAGATGCAAGTATGGAGGTGGCATCTCAGACGTTCATAGAAGTTCAACAGCCTCCACCTGCATTAAGTTTAACAAGGATGTATCTTTCAGAGTTATCCTTCATTTTGTGATAAGCAGTCTCGGAGGCGGCCCTGAACTTCTAGTTTCACAACAGCTGGAGAGCCACAGGTTGGCCAGTGTTTACAAACTAGGGGTATATATTAAAATTCACTTAGAATAATTTTTTTCCAGTGCTGGAGTACAAATATTTGATCCATTAGCATTACTTGGTACTCTCTTGGCAGGTTCCTTATTTCTCCAGGCGACAGTATAATTTAACCCCACACCTACCACATGGTTTCACTCTAGTGGCACCAATCAGACCTTTTTTCAGTCCCTGTTTTATATATACTGTAAGCTTGTGACCAGGGCCTTCCTACCTCTGACTGTTTGTTATTACCCAGTTTTGTCTTATTATTGTGTCCGGTTGTAAAGCGCAACGGAATATGCTGCGCTATATAAGAAATTGTTAATAAATAAATAAATATACCCAACTCTGAGTGCACACATTTTTTTTTATTATTTTTTTTTTTTTATACCTAAGGTATATCATTACCAGTGGCTGTGAGAACAAATTAGAAATTATTCATGTGTGACAATTCCTGTTGCTATGTACTCATGATTGCACACTGTGAATAACTACATGTTATGTGTAAATTACATCTTGAACATAAATTACCTGCATTAAAGATCTGTTAATTTTGCATTTAACTTTTATTAAAAGTCAAGTACTGTATTCTTTTCATAAATAGCTTGCGTAATCCATAAACATAACATCAGTCCCTCTGTGGTCATTAGTCATACAGGTACTGCAAGTATTGGCAGAGGAGAAGGAGGTACTGGGAATATTGCAAATCATTGTGACCTGGAGCCTCTGATAAGCATCCAGACAACTATACCGCAGTGGAGTAAATTGTTGTTACATTTCTGTGCCACCGTTCCTTTGAGGTAGTAGTAGTTGCGGCAGCAGGGATGCAACAGCCTGCTTTTAGTCAGATAATGAGGCAGACGAATCCTGCTGGGAAATTCAGTTGTGAGTGAATTGCTGTTGCCGTGAGGTATAAACCTGCAACGGCACCGCATCTCGCACCCCTCGCCTTCCAGGCCAAATCACAAATATGCACAAAACTGTTCGCAACCCTATGGGGGTGAGAGAAGTTTTGTGCGAGATTGGGCTGCGTAAAGTGCGGCTATTGCCATGCTGATTTGTCCCAGAAAAGACATCCGCCCAGGTGCAAACATAGGATTTCTGGCAGGGGGATTCCAAATGTTTGATATTAGAGCGGTTATCGCTAGACCATGAAGGATGCATAATTAGCACGTAACAAGCTATATTCTGTCCCGAATAAAGTGCAGTTTATGTAATACAGTGCTTCAGACATATGAAGACCCAGTGATCACTTTAAGCCACTTAAAAGATTCTCTCTCTGCTGTGATGATTGAGGACTCAGATCAACATACACTACACACACACAGCCTACATGGTAGGAAAACCTGCTGCCACTGGGCTTGTGTAGAAGCCCCATTCCACCAGGCAAATGGAAATGCCCCCCCAACCCCCATTTGCTTATGCCATCAGTAATTGAATTCCCCCTTAAATATGAATCAAGTAACAAATTAATTTTGTATTGGATGACTTACCAAAGTAGTCTTATGGTATCGCATGACTGAATGGGAAAAAGACCTTTTTTACAATATTACAATTGTCGACGTTATGCGCGCCATGCTATCTATTCTCCGCTATCTATTGACCCTCCAGGGGGGTCGTGGACCCACAAGAGGTAGAAAAGGTGTCAGTATGCTGGGATTCCGGCGCCGGTATACTGTTCACCGGGATCCCAACAACCGGCAACCTAAATACCACCCAACAGGGTCAGCATGAACATACCTGGCATGGATATAGAACAGCAGGATGTGGTTGGAAAGAATCCAGGCCAGGTATTAGGTGTGGTCAAGGCTAAGAAACAACAATGTGATTGCAGACACCTGTCAGGTTGTTTTAAAAAGGTATCAGACACAAGAGACAGGGTTCCTGATGCTGGACAAGCTGTTCAGGTGATGGGCCAGGAAATCAGTGGTATATATATAATGGGGCGCAGTGTGTACAGTAAACATGGGGTCCAGGGGTCCGACACCGCACACCCTGCACTCATTTTTGAAATACTCATCTCCCCGGGAGGCCAATCTGACTTGGGGCCGAATGCTGCATGTGGCTCCGCCCAGTCACGTGTGTAGTCCCACCCACAGCTGCACGTCACTCACAACTCGGCCATGAGGTCTGCAGGACAGTGGGTGCTGAATAAGGGATGCAGTTTAACAGCTCAACTCAGTCGCATGTGTGGCCCTGCTCATATGTGTCACGCAATTTGTCCAGAAAGCCTACCTGACTGACATGGGGCTGCCGCTGACTGTTGCATGTGGCTTCTCATCCCAGTTGCACATGTGGCTCCGCCCACTCACACTGTCAGCAGCATACATGCAGTGCGGAGTAGCTCTGAGCTTGCTCTCGCGAGTTCAGAAGCTCAGAGCTCCTCCGCGCTGCTCGTATGCTGCTGACAGCCACCGCTAAGTTTATAATGAGCATAGATGTGTGCCTAATGGCAGCCACCCCCTCACGCCACTTTGCCCGGCCAGCCACAGCACAATGTACATTTAGTGCCATGCATCCTGCTAGGAGACTGCCTAGCTGCTCCACGATGCCGGACGCTGCACTTCCCACAGACCCACCTTCCTCCCGTCTCACTGCCATAGCGCTGTGATGTCTCTCCTGCTGCGTGGAGAAGATGAGTCGCCCGGCCCCTGAGAAGAGAAACCGACACAGAGGTCCCACTGCTGCAGATGCCATGCGGGGCGGAGGGGTTACCGGTGCCTCATGGACCCCGAGTTGGAGGACATCTGAGTGAGGCTGGCTACGCTGGATGGAGGCTGATGAGGAGGACAACAAGAGTTCCAGTGAGGAGGACTTTCTGCTGCTTGGGTGCCCAGCCGCGCTAACCGTGTACAGGAACATCACCAACATCTACAAGATGGTACTGATCCCCAGCTCCAAGCACATTGCCGAGGTCAGGAAGCAGGTGAGTGCCCCAGGGCTCTGCAGACAGGGGGAACTATAAGAGGGATCCCTGAAAGAGAGACTAAAAGGAGGGATCACTAATGGGACAATGGGCACCAAAAGCAGGGAAGACTAGAAGGACAATGGGGACTAAAAGGAGGGAACACTAAAGGGACATTGGTGGGCTCAGTCTCCCCCACAGCTCAGGGATGAGGCCAGTACCAGCTGCAATTGACACCACAGGATGCTGAAGTGTAGTTTTGTGATCCAAATGACTATGGGCTGCTTCAGGTTATTCTATTTTATTCTATTTAAATCCCAGATTTATTAAGCCTTGGAGAGTGATAAATAGCACCGTGATAAAGTACCAACCAATCAGTATGGATTGACTGCTAAATAAGCGCCTCAGCAGAGGATGTGTATGAATTAAAAATAATTTCTGAACTACTGCGCTAGCCACACAACTATATGTGTTATAGTGTATAGGGATGAACAAGAGAAAAAGAAATGGCTGCGCTGGATTTCAGAAATAAATATTAATAACAATAGAGAGAGCCAACGTAACAGTAAAAAATCTGTCGTAATTTATTTAAAAAACTGTGGGATAATACAAATAGAGCAAATAGGTAAACATAAAAGGTAATAGCTCAGTTAATTGACTCACAGTAACAGCACAATTAGGACTTGTATGTTGAAACAGCTATGACAAAAAAATGCTGAAGTCCGTAATCCGTGACAGAGATGAATAATGTTCGTAATGTACGATATGAAAAAGAAATTGCAGTTATGAAGCTCCAGTATTAGAACACGTTTGTATGGCCAGTGGATCAATCAGTGATAAATACCTCTCACGTGGGCTAGTCCATTTACCGGGCATCCCCGGTCAGGTATCCTGCGTTGCCCACTGCCGCTCTGCAGCGGAATAGAGACAGATTGCTGCAAAGGATCGGCTGACCTATACGGCGTGTGTGACAGCGGCTATTTGGAAGCTGGAATCAGTCAGGAAGATTGCCGTCAGAGAGTCCTGACCTCCGTGCCGCATGTGAGACACCTGAGCAGGGTGTATGAAGAAACGAGTCCCAGAGAATCCTGAACTCCGTGCCGTATGTGAGACACCTGAGCAAGGTGTATGGAGAGGCGGGTCCTAACGCGTTTCGTCACGCTCCACGTGACTTTTTCAAAGGTGATTTCCTGCCTCCAAGTTCCCCAGTATTTAACTGTGATGGGTCCATAATAAGCAGCTGTCTGCAATCAATCTCAGGTTGCAGAGCAAAAAAAATCATTAAAACTATGTGGCTCTCTCTTGAAAACACGATAACAATTAAATATACCATAAGCAGCCTTGACTTGCTTAAAATAAAGAATAGTAAAAAGAAATACATAAAGGAATGAAGAATAAAAAACAATTAATGGTAAAAGTGAAAAAAATATAAATAAAAATAAAAAATGGAACATAATATGTAAATTTAAATTTTTAATTAAATAGTAAGGTCTCAGAGGAGAACGGTACAGCTGTAATTCACTTGTGTCTCCCATGTGTAAATATCGGGATTTTGACCCGTTATATAGAGAACACCAAACGGTGCCAAGGGGAGTGTTAACAGACTCAAATTCCTAACTTTGAATAAATATAAATCTCCATATGGACATAACTAACGAATATTATAGATTTAAAACAAACCCCTTGGTAGAGAACAGATTTCAGATTAAATAAAAGGCATATATCTTTTTACTAGATAGTGTACAGAGTGACATCAAAAACCTCGTATTCAAATGGCTACTGTCACCTGACGGGCTCGATCCAAGATTGAGCTAGATGTCATTCCTTAGTACAGAGTATGATCGTCACTTAGCCGTGTGCGCCACTGGGTGCACACGGAATGCAAAGAGGATGTATCGTCTCTATTACCGGAGCCCGAATTAGATCACCTGCATCAATTTGACGTATAGAAGCTATTCATCTTGACAGACCTGTGCAGATGAGAACGAAGTCCTACTACGATACACATATAAAAGAATATCTCATCCAAATATTGTGTCGGTCCCTAAGATGTATCCGTTGTATATAATGTGTCATACCATTAAGGAATGTAGTGTAAATAGATGATATTAAAAATTACCACTGTTATCCGTATTGTCTCTAATGAACTAAACAATATCCGTAAACTATGTAATAATCTTTACATATGTAGTGGAAATGTAGTGTAAATAAATGATATTAAAAAATACCACTGTTATCCATATTATCTCTAATAAACCAAACAATATCCGTGAACTGTGTAATAATCTTTACATATAGAACAATAGATCTACCAATAGAACAATTCCCCAATGGTTACTCTATGGTCCAAAACAATTAAGATGGCTAGTGTAAATATGAGTGAGAATACATGTACAGGTAAAACAGACCAGAAACATAAATTTAACAAAATTCACACCTGAACACACACGATGTTCAGGGTGTGTGTTGGGGGTGAACCACCGAATATTACATTCTCCCTTACCATGATATAAATTAAAAAGGAGAGAAAGAATGGTATCATAATGGACATCACAAAGGAAAAAAATGGCTAATGAAGTGAAAACCATAACCTTAAGGGAAACCACTCATAAAGGTTATGTCTACATTAAGTTGAAACGAGCTTCTGTGTGGTCCATCTCGACCTTTAGATTTTGAGATGAAATCTACCAAAAAAGATAGTAATATTCAGACTAGTGGTATAATAGCTATGTTACAACGCAGTATATGGGTTCTAGTAATAATGACACTCAGCTGTAATGTTATTTAGAAAAGAGTATATTCCTGGTCCTCAATCATTTAAACTATTGAGTCCACGTGTCTATGATTGAAAACGGTGTTGGCCAATGAAATGTGATATACTTGGCAGGGGATAGATGGCGAAATATTAAATGGCATAATGAGGCAATAGTGATAGAGAAGAGAGCATGTTGATATGGATCAATTGCTGTATCTATATTAGATGAGATCGAACTCAATAGATTCATTCAGTCCTTCTGGGGTGAGTGTTCTCAATTTGTGAATCCAATAGTTCTCTCTGAGACATAGTTTTCTGTATCTGTCTCCGCCCCTGATTGTGGGTTTAATATGTTCAATGCCTATCAGTTGGATGCCTTCTGGGTTTTTCTGATGCTTATCTAAAAAATGTCGGGAGACACTATGGAACACAAAACCTTTCTGAATATTACGTCTGTGTTCACACTGAGGACTACAATTTGAACAAAGTTCGCAGCTACAATAAGAATTTTCAATCATTAAATAGAGGGAGATCCAGAAGTACATCCAATAAGAGACCCTTTAGAAATAGGAGTAATCATAATAACAGGATGCCCAACAGAGACCAGAAGTCCCAGTCGGGTAGATATTATAATATCTCCACTACATCTGAACATGACTATAGACAGACTCTTTCTAACAAAACCAGTCTAATTGATTCATCTGTGAGGCCTATAACCTCCATACATACACATTCTCCGTCCAAAACTGGACAATCAGTAAACAATTCTAGTCATTCTTTAGAGAAAGATCAGAGTCTCTTAAAATACAGACTCCCGTATCACACACACAGTCGTTACGACGTTCTCAGAATAGATTCCCCCAAAAGAGTAAGGGAAGAAAATCCAGAGGATGCACTGCAGAGGAGGCGTCAGGCTACAAAGAAAAAAAGCGAGATCTGAGACTGTAAACCAAACAAACATCTTTAACCTGTCCTCCTCACAGATTAGCAAATCAGAGACCCAATTATTAGCCAAGGGTCTCAAGTATGCCCCCTCCAAACCACCTGCTTTTTTTAATTTGTTTGTGGAACTAAATTCGTATGTACGCACATTAACACGCAAGAGATATTTCGCCACAAAAAACCTTAATAAACACAAACAGGAAGGTTCACCGATCATATTAGACGATCAGGATAGAACCAGCCTAAACATGCTAGAATCCTTACTTCTTGAGAACAGTCCATCTGTATCAACGATACAGATATACAATCATGAACGTACCAATGATCGTTCCCTCAAATTCAGGAATAAATCCCAATCTTTTCCCCAACATCACAGGAGTCCTCCCATTGACATTTTTTATAGAAAAACACTGGATGACTTTAATAACTTGTGCCAGCGAGAGCTGAAGAAATTCAAATACAGACACAATCTCTCGGTTCAGGAAAGATCAGCCCTACAGAAACTTACCAATGACCCCTCCATTGTTATCAAGTCTGCAGACAAGGGGGGGGGGGGGCATTGTCATACAGAACACTGAGGATTATCTAACTGAAGTTTACCGTCAGTTGAATGACGGGACCACCTATGTGAAATTATCCAATAATCCCACACAGGACTATCACAGATCACTAACCAATTTAGTCAAGGGGGCCCTAGACAAGGGTACCATCACTAAGGAACTTAGATATTTAATTCCTGCTCATCCTATCATCCCCACTTACTATCACTTACCCAAAATTCACAAGTCACTCACTGCACCTCCCGGACGTCCTATAATTTCTGGTGTGGGGTCCCTCACTTCTAATTTATCACATTTTGTTGATCATTTTTTACAGCCACTAGCCACCTCCTTACGTTCACACATTAAAGATACCACTTTCTTTCTGAATGCCATGACTAAGATTAACTGGAAAAGCACTTATTTCTTTATGACCTGTGACGTACAGGCACTATACTCAAATATTCCACATCACAAAGGTATATCTGTGATTGCTGACTTTCTTTCGGAAACTCATTCGATCGATCTTGAATTACAGAGATTTATATTGGATGCAATAGCCTTCATACTTTCACATAATTATTTTATTTTCAACAAAACGTATTATTTACAGCAACTTGGGACGGCCATGGGGACGAGGTTCGCGCCGAGCTTCGCCAACCTATACATGGGTGCCTTTGAGCAATGCCATGTCTGGGGGCGGAGCTTCGGCGCGGACCTCGTCTACTATGGCCGTTACATAGATGATTTGTTTTTCATTTTTGATGGTGATGTTTCCATGTCTTCTCACTTCATTGATTTATTAAATGACAATGAATTCAATTTGCGATTCACTGGCACTGCGCACCAATCGTCCATTTCTTTTCTTGACATTTCCCTTAATATAATAGATGGTAGAATTTCCACCAAAACATTTCGTAAGGCAGTTGATACTCTCAATTTCATACATTACAACAGTGCACATTATAAACCATGGCTTAACAATATCCCTTTTGGACAATTGAGACGTATGAAACGCAACTGCAGTGAGGGTGTAGACTATCAACTACAAGCGGAGGAACTCTCCTCTTCATTTCTGAACCGGGGCTATCCAGTGGGGATTATTAAAACTGCACGTGAAAGAGTAGATGCCCTGGATAGAAAAGACCTTCTGATTTCTAGACATCATCCCCCGGAGTTGGAACCAGATCAACCCCATTTTTTGTCACAATTTAACTACTCCTCATCAAAAATCAGGAATATCATACACAATAATTATCCCATTCTCCTCACAGACCAGGTTCTTAGATCCGAATTGAAAGACACTCCATCAGTCATTTTTAAGAAATCTCACAATCTACAACAATCCCTTGCCCCAAGTCTATTTATAGACAAAAGAAATTTGAGGGATAATAGAACTCCCTCCATTAATATCCAATGGCTGCCCAAGGTAATAGGTTGCTTTAAATGTGGCGCAAGCCAATGTCTTACATGCTCCTATATTCAGAACAGCTCTATGAATTTTTTCTCCTCGGATTTGTGCCAATTTGAGATTCGTACACATATCAATTGTAATAGCTCTTTTGTAATATATATACTCATTTGTAAATGTAACTTAATATATGTTGGCAGGACAACACGGAAACTTAAGATCAGATTCCTTGAACACAGACGTAATATTCAGAAAGGTTTTGTGTTCCATAGTGTCTCCCGACATTTTTTAGATAAGCATCAGAAAAACCCAGAAGGCATCCAACTGATAGGCATTGAACATATTAAACCCACAATCAGGGGCGGAGACAGATACAGAAAACTATATCTCAGAGAGAACTATTGGATTCACAAATTGAGAACACTCACCCCAGAAGGAATGAATGAATCTATTGAGTTCGATCTCATCTAATATAGATACAGCAATTGATCCATATCAACATGCTCTCTTTTCTATCACTATTGCCTCATTATGCCATTTAATATTTCGCCATCTATCCCCTGCCAAGTATATCACATTTCATTGGCCAACACCGTTTTCAATCATAGACACGTGGACTCAATAGTTTAAATGATTGAGGACCAGGAATATACTCTTTTCTAAATAACATTACAGCTGAGTGTCATTATTACTAGAACCCATATACTGTGTTGTAACATAGCTATTATACCACTAGTCTGAATATTACTATCTTTTTTGGTAGATTTCATCTCAAAATCTAAAGGTCGAGATGGACCACACAGAAGCTCGTTTCAACTTAATGTAGACGTTACCTTTATGAGTGGTTTCCCTTAAGGTTATGGTTTTCACTTCATTAGCCATTTTTTCCTTTGTGATGTCCATTATGATACCATTCTTTCTCTCCTTTTTAATTTATATCATGGTAAGGGAGAATGTAATATTCGGTGGTTCACCCCCAACACACACCCTGAACATCGTGTGTGTTCAGTGGTGAATTTTGTTAAATTTATGTTTCTGGTCTGTTTTACCTGTACATGTATTCTCACTCATATTTACACTAGCCATCTTAATTGTTTTGGACCATAGAGTAACCATTGGGGAATTGTTCTATTGGTAGATCTATTGTTCTATATGTAAAGATTATTACACAGTTCACGGATATTGTTTAGTTTATTAGAGATAATACGGATAACAGTGGTATTTTTTAATATCATTTATTTACACTACATTTACACTACATATGTAAAGATTATTACATAGTTTACGGATATTGTTTAGTTCATTAGAGACAATACGGATAACAGTGGTAATTTTTAATATCATCTATTTACACTACATTCCTTAATGGTATGACACATTATATACAACGGATACATCTTAGGGACCGACACAATATTTGGATGAGATATTCTTTTATATGTGTATTGTAGTAGGACTTCGTTCTCATCTGCACAGGTCTGTCAAGATGAATAGCTTCTATACGTCAAATTGATGCAGGTGATCTAATTCGGGCTCCGGTAATAGAGACGATACATCCTCTTTGCATTCCGTGTGCACCCAGTGGCGCACACGGCTAAGTGACGATCATACTCTGTACTAAGGAATGACATCTAGCTCAATCTTGGATCGAGCCCGTCAGGTGACAGTAGCCATTTGAATACAAGGTTTTTGATGTCACTCTGTACACTATCTAGTAAAAAGATATATGCCTTTTATTTAATCTGAAATCTGTTCTCTACCAAGGGGTTTGTTTTAAATCTATAATATTCGTTAGTTATGTCCATATGGAGATTTATATTTATTCAAAGTTAGGAATTTGAGTCTGTTAACACTCCCCTTGGCACCGTTTGGTGTTCTCTATATAACGGGTCAAAATCCCGATATTTACACATGGGAGACACAAGTGAATTACAGCTGTACCGTTCTCCTCTGAGACCTTACTATTTAATTAAAAATTTTAATTTACATATTATGTTCCATTTTTTATTTTTATTTATATTTTTTTCACTTTTACCATTAATTGTTTTTTATTCTTCATTCCTTTATGTATTTCTTTTTACTATTCTTTATTTTAAGCAAGTCAAGGCTGCTTATGGTATATTTAATTGTTATCGTGTTTTCAAGAGAGAGCCACGTAGTTTTAATGATTTTTTTTGCTCTGCTACCTGAGATTGATTGCAGACAGCTGCTTATTATGGACCCATCACAGTTAAATACTGGGGAACTTGGAGGCAGGAAATCACCTTTGAAAAAGTCACGTGGAGCGTGACGAAACGCGTTAGGACCCGCCTCTCCATACACCCTGCTCAGGTGTCTCACATGCGGCACAGAGGTCAGGACTCTCTGACGGCAATCTTCCTGACTGATTCCAGCTTCCAAATAGCCGCTGTCACACACGCCGTATAGGTCAGCCGATCCTTTGCAGCAATCTGTCTCTATTCCGCTGCAGAGCGGCAGTGGGCAACGCAGGATACCTGACCGGGGACGCCCGGTAAATGGACCAGCCCACGTGAGAGGTATTTATCACTGATTGATCCACTGGCCATACAAACGTGTTCTAATACTGGAGCTTCATAACTGCAATTTCTTTTTCATATCGTACATTACGAACATTATTCATCTCTGTCACGGATTACGGACTTCAGCATTTTTTTGTCATAGCTGTTTCAACATACAAGTCCTAATTGTGCTGTTACTGTGAGTCAATTAACTGAGCTATTACCTTTTATGTTTACCTATTTGCTCTATTTGTATTATCCCACAGTTTTTTAAATAAATTACGACAGATTTTTTACTGTTACGTTGGCTCTCTCTATTGTTATTAATATTTATTTCTGAAATCCAGTGCAGCCATTTCTTTTTATCTTGGCCAACCAATCAGTTCCTGTCATTTTTCAAACACAGCCTGTAACATGGCAGCTAGGAGCTGATTGGCTGGTACTTTATTATTGTGCAATTTATCACTCTTCAAGACTTGATAAATCTGGGCCATAGTGATGTAGTAATCCCACCTACTTTTGTGTTGGCTCCGCCTATGGTTGATTTGGTGCCGTCCACGTGAGCCACTTCCAGAAATTTTTCCAGGGCCACTTTTAGTCCCCAATCCATCCTGCCGCAGAGACCAGAACCGGAGGTAACACTCCGGATGCTGACATGAAAGAGTTGATTAGTTTGCCAAGATAGATAGCGAAAAGCAGAGGACCTAAGACTGAGCCTTGCGGTACTCCAACTGAAAGAGGTAGCGAAGAGGAGGTGGAATCAGAAAAACGAACAGTGAAGGAGCGATTAGATAAGTAGGATGATAACCAAGAAAGGGCTGTGTCCTGAAGACCTAGGGATTGTAGTGTTTGTATGAGAAGAGAGTGGTCAACAATGTCAAAAGCAGCAGAGAGATCAAGGAGAATAAGTAGTGAGCAATGGCCTTTAGATTTCAGTTTGAACACACTCCACCCAAATCTAACTCTCTCTGCACATGTTGTAATCTAACCCTCCCCCACTGCAGTCTAACCCTAGTCCTCCCCTGGGGTGCCTAAATCTAAACCCCCCAACCCCCCCCCCCCCTGCAGTGCACAAGGTTACATGGTTTTTCCCATTTGCTAACAAATTTGCTGCTGCGATCAGATCTGAATTAGGCCCCAAGTACCACCCAGCTCCTAATTGTCATTTTTCATTTGTGAAATGCAAGGTGGTCAAAATTGCCTGATAATGGGTGGAAATTAATGTTAATGAGGTTAATAATACTCTAGGAACAAAACAGGCCCAAATTATGTGATTTTAGCTTTTTTGTCAATTTTTGGCAAAAAATACAAATCCAAAATTAGTCATGGGCAAAATCCTAAACTGAATCTAAAACCAAAACTGTACTGCGTATTAGAATGAAAAGCAGCAAAATGGTCCAGCGCACATCTCTCCTTTTTAGTGAAACAAGAACACACTAAATTATTCCAGTATGTATTACAAACTGTGACTACAAATGGCATTGTAACAACTCCGCTAATTAAAAAGCATCTCAATACGGGCTAAATATAAAGCAGTTTCAGTAATTGCATCCTTCTTAATTTCCATTGAGCGTCCAACCTATTATCATGTCTGCAATTTGTGCTACTGGCTCCTGAGTGTCTTCTACACTGGATAGTACTGTATGCCAAAGCCTGGGATTCATACTGCAGCATTATGTTATGCAGCAAATGATTAATACATAGTTCATTCATCTCATTGGCATAGAGCTGTGCACACTTGAATACCACTTGAATATCAGGCTGTAGTGACCATAGAAGAAATAAGAAAAACATAACATTCCTAAATATAACACTTCCAAAAGGTGCACATAAAGTTGTATTGGTCTTTGGAGACCCATAACTAAAGTGTAACTACAAATAATATATATAGCAGCTCTCAAGAGCAAAGTGTGCAGAGCAAATACAAATCATATAATTTCATGAAAACTCTGTCCCCATCCTGAGATAAATCAGCATATACTGTAAATATTAATCTCAGAATGTGCACAGTGCATATAATTATAGTTTCAAACCGCCTCAAATGCATTCTACCTGCCTCACACTAGAGTTAACAACATGAAACAAAATGTGCTGTGATCAAAGTAATATCCATTTAGTTGCTGTTTCCGTGTCTGTATGTTCTTTATGTAACCACATAGTATACATATATTGATGGTTAAATGCTGACCCAGGAGTGAACATATTAGCTGAATATGCTTCCATGGCAATACAAGCACGATACTGAGCTTCTGTAGCTTGCGTGGTGAGGGCTCATAGCACACTGGATGCCGTTTTTCTGGCAGGGACAGGGTCTTAGGGAATGGCAGGTGACAGGTCCACTACCAGTATAGTAGTATTAGCCAGGCTCATCCAGTGTATCTGAGTGAATTACAACAGCTTGCTCACTTCTAACCGGCAATTTGGCCATTATAGCTGGTCACTGCATTTAGAGCACCATACATGAGCTATAGGGTGTCATTCAGACCCGATCGTACGCTAGCTTTTTTTGCAGCGGTGCGATCGGGTCTGAACTGCGCATGCCTATGCTCCACAATGCGCAGGCGCATTGGCTGCTGGCTCCGGGGAACCCCCGGACAATTACAGATTTAACGAAGAAAGTGATCACACCGGCGATCGCAAGAAGATTGACAGGAAGAGGCCATTTGTGGGTGTCAACTGACCGTTTCTAGGAAGTGTCCGGAAAAACGCAGGCATGCCCAGCCGTTTGGAGGGAGGATTCCTGATGTCAGCTCCTGGATGGATCATCGCAGCGGCTGAGTAAGTCCCAAGCGTTCGCACCCCTGCATATTCAACTACCCCCTCCCCCTGTAGGCGACAACTACCTGATCGCAGCACTGCAAAAAAATGCCTGCGTGCGATCAGGTCTGAATCACCCCCATAGTCCAGATTAGCGGACCCATACTCTGTCTCATTGCTTCTGGACTGTTAGCAAATTTCAGTGGCTAATCTGAGAAACTTACCCATAACAGATCTTTACATACCAACATCCCAAAACAACACACCTACTGTATCATTAATTGTATAGTTATTTACTCATAGTTACTATAATAAAGATATGTATCTAACTGCTTTGTGCACTTACATTTATGTTTCTAAGTTTTAACCTAAATATACCATAACTCAGTGGTTCCCAAACTTTTTTGAGTCACAGTGCCCTAGAGCATCAGAATTGTTTTTACACCACCCTTAGGCCAAAAGTTTCTTATTAAGAAATTTAGAAAGAAATATTAAATGAAATCAATTGTGTTTATATGTCATCCTTAGATTCAATTGTGTGGTGAGGGGCAAGATTTGCTTCTGCTGGCCCACATATTTTATAATTGACAGCCACCAGCACTGGTTTTGCCTCAAGGCACCCCTGCAACGCCTTGAGGCACCCCAGATGCCGGATAAAGGACCTTATTCAGCATCAGTTGCAGTTTTGCTCATTTGCAACTGCTTACGATTGCATCACTGAATTAGGGATGCTCCCTACCTATGCAGCCTGGGTGAGGTCATGCGGCCGCCCCGAAAACGCCCACCCCACCCCACATTTTTGCAGCACCAGCCACGCAAGGCCGCATCGCCACCCACCCTGTGAACACTTCTGCCTGTCAATCAAGCAGAGGCATTTGCATTTGTGAGATGCGATAGCATCTCACTGTGTGCACACGTGCAGTAAGGCTCCTGCATGCGCGCACTGTGCACAAAATTGTCAGTATGCGAACGCATCACTGATGCGATCCATACTGAATAAGACCCACAGTGCAGTTTGGATACAGTGTAGGCTGGATACATTTGGAGTTGCATACAGTGCGGTCAGATACAGTGCAGGTTACAGTGCAGTTTGGATACAGTGCAGGCAAACATGCCAGCTGTAGCCAAGTAATAGCTCACTTACTGTGACAGACTGACAGTAGGCGGGAGAGTTCCCCCCACTGGTAAATGCCCCAAGTAGTGTCTGTGAGGATGATGATGGTCCGGGCGCTGCAGTCAGTGTACACAGCACTCTTCCAGTGCCATGTATGTGCTGCGGACTGTGGCTGCAGCAGCCACTGGGAGGACTTGGAACCAGCAATTTCAAAGTCCCATTGAAATCAATGGGTTGACCGCTGATTGGTTGACAATGGCTCTATCAGGCAATCAGTGAAGTAAATCAGACTTTGAAATTGGCATCTGAATCTAAAACCCGCAAGATCTGACAGCTAGAAGATGACGTTTTGCCTCGTTGCAGGATCCGAACATTGCGGCGAGTCCCGGGCCAGATCCACTCAAATCTGGTAAGTTCGGGTAGGCTCGCTTCTCTAAGAACTGAGCCCACTCATCTCTAATTCACACTGGGGTGAGCTATAGACCACCAGACCAGGGGGAGGAAATGGATAGGAACCTGTTGAAGGACATTACTAAAATCACTTTTGGTGTCACCTCTTGGAGGGTGACACATGGGTGCAGCCTGCAGCCCCCTAGTGACACCACTGCTTAAAGGCAGGTAAGCAATGTAACAAAGCAATGAGAAAGTCAAGTCAGATACTTAGTTGCATTGGGAGGGGAATCAGCAGCAAAAAGAAAGAATAATGCCACTGTATAGGTCATTGCTACGGCTTCATCTAGATAACTATTTTCAGTTCTGGGGGCCATATCTCCACAAGGATATAAATAAATTAGAGACTGTACACAGAAGGGCAACTAAAGTAGTGTATGGCCTACAGTACATCACAAAACGTAAGGCCCATACACACTAGAAGACTTTAAATATGTGGAAGATAACCGATTTCCATTGAATTCCCAGACAAACGATATTAAGTGTACACACTGAGCGATTTTACAAATGATCTGAATGATGAAAGATCTGTTCTGCTGGGATTTAGGGGATTGAGCTGCATTAACAGACAACTGATGACCCGCTTCAAACGAGCACAGGTGCGCACATCGTTTATCGTTACACATTAGACGATTTGAACAATAGATCATTCAAAAGCATCGTTATCGCTGGAAAAAATCTACTAGTGTGTATGGGCCTATACCCGGAAAGACTAAAAGATCTTAAGATGTATAGTTTGGAGCAGAGAAGAAAAAGGGGGGACATGATAGAAACTATCAAATATATCAAGAGTTTTAACAAGCTACAGAAGGAAAGCATTCTTCAAAGAAAAAGAAGTATAAGAACATGAAGACATGCACTGAAACTGAAAGGAGGTTAGCACATCTACGATCAACTTCCCTGACATGCAGGGGGACGCCCAGCACAGGGCTAGTCCACCCCGCATGTCAGGGCCGACCCCACCACACAAGTACAAAAGCATCGCACAGCGGCGATGCTTTTGTACTGGAAGAGTAGCTCCTAGCCAGCGCAGCTCCTGCATGTTGGCAGGGAGCTGCGCGTCGCAGCCCGGGTCGCAGCCAGGGTCGTAGCGGCTGCATGTGACATCACGCAGCTGCCACGGCCCGCTCCCCCAACGGTCAGGGCACGCCTGCGTTGCACAGACCGCACCCCCTAAACAGTGGATAGAAGCCGCAGGCCCGCCCAGCGACCGCCTCTGCCTGTCAATCAGGCAGAGGCGATTGCAGGGCTAAATGTTCTCTGATTTGCTGTGGTGCGCTCCCTGGGTCAGATAACTACAGTTATAATATAATCCAATGGCAAAGTAATATGTTCATCCACACTTTATCAACAGGAAAAGAAGGACGTGAAAGAGTTCGGGTATCTTCTCTCTAAAAACTTCACCAATTCACCATCATAGGTATCCCCAAAAAATAAAGAGGTTTGCATATAGTGAAGTACAGTTTTATTCTTATTAGTGTACACATTAGCATAAAGTATTCAGTATAAGTGAAAATTAATTTATGGGGTGTAACTTCCCATATTATACGTAACGTAACCACAATAGGTATGAATAGCAGCAACAGATGAGATGGTTCAGTGCAAATCGGAAGTAATTCATGGGGTATAGCTTCCCATAATCTGAGTGGCGTAACCATAATGGATATAAATAGCAGCAAGCAATGAAACAAATAAATAAATATTTGTTTCATTGCTTGTTGCTATTTATATCCATTGTGGTTACGCCACTCAGATTATGGGAAGCTATTCCCCGTGAATTAATTCCGATTGGCACTGAACCATCTCATCTTTTGCTACTATTCATACCTATTGTGGTTACGTTACGTATAATATGGGAAGTTACACCCCATAAATTAATTTTCACTTATACTGAATACTTTATGCTAATGTGTACACTAATAAGAATAAAACTGTACTTCACTATATGCAAACCTCTTTATTTTTTGGGGATACCTATGATGGTGAATTGGTGAAGTTTTTAGAGAGAAGATACCCGAACTCTTTCACGTCCTTCTTTTCCTGTTGATAAAGTGTGGATGAACATATTACTTTGCCATTGGATTATATTATAACTGTCGTTATCTGACCCAGGGAGCGCACCACAGCAAATCCGAGAACATTTTAAAAACTTTAAGGGACTGAGGTGACTGTCCTGTCTGTTGGGTTGCTGCACCGTTGAAGTGAAGCGCCATCTTTGCAAGTTTTCCTTTCTGTATTGTTATTGAGTCACAAGTATAAGATTGGCTGCATCATGCTGGGTTATAGGGGTCAAAGAAACCTACTTCTAGATTCAGTATTTACTTTAGATACGATTGTTGAACACCCCAATAATATAGATAAAGAGGAGATAGATATGAAAGAAGTAGAGAGTAATATGAGGAAGCTAGAATATGTCCTACTTAAAGAAAGCAGGGTATGGTGGGAAACAACAACTCTAGAACGTTATGTCACAGAAAAATTGATCCCAAGGGGTTTAAAGGTAGAGAAAAAACCAGCCTCAGATCAAGAAAGCAAAGAATTCTATGAAAAATGGGAGACCATTTTAGAAGAATGCTCATTGGCACTAATTAACCTGATAATCCAAGAAAGAAAGAAAAACTTAGCACATTTGGAATGTCAGATAGAAGAATTTACGGAGATACTAACACCTTATAGAGAATTAGATGAGTACATAAGGATGGAAGGAGATATGGAAAGGAGGATAGTTAGGAAAGAGAAAGAAATTATATTACGTAAAAAGAGAAAGTTTATCAGGGATAAATCGGGGGAAAAAATTTGGAGGTAATAACAGAAGAGAGCGTAACAACTCAAACAATGTAGAATTCACTAGAGAATCTAAAGATAGAACATCTTGCTACTGTGAAAATAGTCCGACTCCAGAGAGGTGTGTCACATCTAGACCAATAAGAAGAGAAACACACCATAATTTTAGTAGAAGGAGATATTCCCCCAACCCTAGAGAAAGAGGTCAAAGAAGAGAAGAACAAATCAGACATCAACCAAATAGACGCCAGAGGAGAGAATATTCGAATCGCAGTAAATTTTATGTGAAGGATGAATGGAGAGGAAGTCAGGAAGAAAGATCAACCCCCTATTTAAGGACGGAGAACCGATACAAGGCATTTGATAATGATAATTTTTTAGGATTGAACAGGAGGAGGCAAAGAAGGTATTAGTCTTTACAAGAAAAAAGAAGAAAAGGGGAAGAAGAGGAAAAGGCCTGACGAAGGAGAAGAAAGAGATTACAGAAAATCCGGAGAAAATCATGATTTTCAACCTTAGCAAACACTAATTATCCAAAGAAGAAAAAAGTGTTTTGGAAAAAGGGCTCAAGTTTGCACCCGATAATAAACTTAATAAGTTCGAAACATATTTAGATATCCAAAAATTTGTGAGGAAGATATCTTTAAAGAAATATTTCCTCACTCAAAAAGGAGAGACTACAGCGGCAAGAAATCCTTTCAGGAAAAGATCCACTTTTAACCGAGGATGTTTTATTGAGAGTTTTAATAAGGCAGTCACCGCTGACCTAGAAGAAGCCAATTTTAAATCTAAACAAAAAACTAATATAACCAAATCTCAAAGAAATGCCATAAACAGTTTAAATGAAAATACGCAAATCATCATTAAACCCGCAGATAAGGGGGGCGGTATAGTGGTGATGGATGTGGACAAATACGACAATGAAGTTAAGAAACAACTAGATGACAAAGAGACCTATACCCCATTAGGAGGCAACCCAAGTGAAAGGATAGAGAAGAATCTTTACAGCCTACTATCCAAATACAAGGAAAGAAATGTTCTATCTGAAAAAGAAGAACAGTATATAAAAGTTAAGGACCCCAGTCTCCCCGTTTTATTTATATTACCTAAGATACACAAAGATTTAGAAAATCCTCCGGGGAGACCGTTTGTTGCAGGAACCAACTCGGTCACTTCTAATTTATCTCATTTTATCGTCTATCATCTTCAGCCCGAAGTTTTAAAAATAAAATCATATATTAAAGATACGACAGATATTTTAAATAAATTAAATGAAGTGACTTGGAATGATAACCTGATTTTATGTACCGCTGATGTAAGTAGCCTGTACACTGTCATTAAGCATGAGAAGGGAATACAGGCAGTACAATACCATTTAGAAAAGAATGAGACCCATAAGGATCTAACCCCTTTCTTATTAGAGGGTATTGAATTTATCTTGAATAATAACTTTTTTTGGTACAGCGGGAAATTTTATCAGCAAGTTAGAGGTACCGCTATGGGGACTCGGTTTGCGCCCTCATATGCAAACCTTTTTATGAGTCTATGGGAAGATGTGAACATTTGGGAGAATAACCACTTCTCGCCTAATATTAAATTTTGGTATAGGTACATAGACTATATCATTTTTATATGGGAAGGAGAAGATGACAAATTGGAAGATTTCTGCAATGTATTAATATGAATGATTTTAATATAAATGTAGTTTTTAATACTAGTAAAACTGAGATAAATTTTCTAGATTTGACCATTTATATAAAGGAGGAACAAATTAACACAAAATCATTTTTTAAACAAACCGATAGTAATTCTTACATACCTATAGAGAGTAATCATCACCCGGTTTGGATCAGAAATATTCCGAAAGGACAATTCCAAAGAATGAGAAGGAACTGCACCGAGGTAGAAGTTTTTAAAGAACAGGTCAATTTATTAAAAGAGAAATTCCTGGCCAAGGGCTACTCGAAAGAGTCGATGAATATGTGTATTGAAAAAGTGAGATATGGAGAGAGAAAATACCCTTAGACCAAAAGTGAAGATGACCAACCCCTCAGAAAATATAACATTACCCTTCATCACATCATTCAACAGTCAATACAAGGGTATGGAAAAAATTGTGAAGAGGCATTGGCATCTCCTTTCCCGTGACCCGATCTTGAAGACAGTTATTCCGTCAGAACCAAGATTCATATACCGGAAAGCACCAAATATCAAACAAAGACTCACTAAAAGTGCCATTCCCCCAAAGAAATCTAATAGAGTTAAAACGATGGGCTTTCATAGATGCGGTATGTGTAAAATGTGCCAAACGCATACCATGCAAGCATCTAAGATCGAAAATTATATATCTACAGCTATGGGGGAAAAATACGAGATGAAAGATTTTATTACCTGCCACACAAAAAACTGTATTTATTTAATAGAGTGCAGGTGTGGTCTAAAATACATCGGTCGCACAGCCCGACCATTAAAAACTAGATAATCCGAACACGTTTGCAATATAGAAAAGGGACTTACCTCGCACTCTGTTTAAAATCATTTTAAAGAAACACATAAAAGCAAATGTGAGGGCTTAGCCAGAGTGATAGGAATCAAAATAGTTCAGAAACACTGGAGAAAAAATAATGGTGATGAATTACTGGCACAAACTGAGATGAAACTGATATATGAGATGGGAACTCTAAGACCTAAAGGGTTAAATCTCGACTTCGAGCTTAAGTGGTTCCTCTGAGAATATGGCCATAATATGTCTTTTAAAGCTGCAAGTTATATGTATAATTGCGTTTTATCATTTATCTTTTATTGTACATATCTTGTTATTCAGTGTTTTTAATCCAGTATTATGGAAAGCGATATGGCATCCGGAAATCGGGCTGTGAAGCGCACTGTGCGCTCCACATACCAGAAGTCATGGACTTTTAGGAGACGCACACCATATACTTCAGGTCTGAAGATAGGCGATGAAGCGCATACTAGTGGTTGCGCTTCACACGTCGGCAGATAAGTGGGTTTAGGGAGCACACATTGAAATAGATGCTCAACATCCGGACACGCGACACGGACACTTGATCACGACACACAGGAACCGGAAGTGAGATGCGTTCCACGTTGTGGAACGCACGCGACTCTGACAGTTAGTTTTAACTTTTTAAAATTATAAATCAGCCGCAGACCATCACAAATTGATAGAAGCAGCCTATAGCAGTATAGTAAGGTGCACAGAAGGCATTTAAACAATAATAGAAGGGTTATAATGGGTAATGGAACGCCGTCCAATCAAAGCACATTGAATGGTATAAAAATACCTAACACTACAGATACACCACACACCTTGAGGAAGGCTTACATATAGAGCTGAAACGCGTTGGTGATTGATTGGAGGGACCTTCCATGACCAGAGGGGAACAAAACCAGCTGAGAATCTGCATGCTTTGACTGTTGCTGTAAATCCCGGGAAGTAACCTCCCATGCGATCTTGGGTGGGCTAGTTGACACCCCACAAAATCTGGTCCGCAGGTCCGCCTAATCAGTGGTGGATTTTAATATACATTATATTTATTGTATTTATTTGTTTCATTGCTTGCTGCTATTTATATCCATTGTGGTTACGCCACTCAGATTATGGGTAGCTATACCCCATGAATTAATTCCGATTTGCACTGAACCATCTCATCTGTTGCTGCTATTTATACCTATTGTGGTTACGTTACGTATAATATGGGAAGTTACACCCCATAAATTAATTTTCACTTATACTGAATACTTTATGCTAATTTGTACACTAATAAGAATAAAACTGTACTTCACTATATGCAAACCTCTTTATTTTTTGGGGATACCTATGATGGTGAATTGGTGAAGTTTTTAGAGAGAAGATACCCGAACTCTTTCACGTCCTTCTTTTCCTGTTGACAAAGTGTGGATGAACATATTACTTTGCCATTGGATTATATTATAACTGTCGTTATCTGACCCAGGGAGCGCACCACAGCAAATCCGAGAACATTTTAAAAACTTTAAGGGACTGAGGTGACTGTCCTCTCTGTTGGGTTGCTGCACCGTTGAAGTGAAGCGCCATCTGTGGCCGGAGAGACCAACCAGCCACACGTGTAATGGCGGCTGCGGCACTGAAGGTGTTAATCCTCGTGCCCGGCGCCATATTAAGGGACAATGGGCGCTTGGCGCCACTTTAAAACTGTGCACTGGTGCTAAGCACCATCTTTAAATGTAGTGAGAGTGCTAGGCACCGGGTATTTAAAAATATATTTAGTACTGTGTTTTCACCAATGTTATATTTAAGGCAATAGGCACAGTTGTAAGACTGCACATTTACATTGCAGCAAATGCCAGCACTTAGAAGGAATGTGTAAGTTGTGTTGGTTTTAAAATGCATTTACGTTTGTGGACAAATGGCTTGGAAGCTTCTCACCTAGGAATTGATATGCTGATGACCCTGGCACCTGGAAAGGGGTGTATGGACAAGCCATTTGTTTGAGATTGAGATGTGTCCCTGTGTAACTTTATAGACACATGCAGGTGAAAGGATTTGTTGCTGTCTTCTCTGAATATTGTGTGAACTGGGTTTGCATGGAGATGTTAGAGAGACAGGAACATGTGTTGATCAGATTGTTTTACAAATGCAAACTAGTGGGTTTCATTCAACAACAGTTTGATCTAACATTTCTTAGGCTGCATTATGTGTGATGCAGATTGTGTTTCATTCACAATATAAGAACGTTGTCTATGTGTGAGAGGGTGAATGCAATTGAAAAACAAGTTACATTTACATTTGTGAAAGAGACAGGAAGATGATAATCAGATTGTGTTTGGGAAAGCCACTGGTCTGGTTATATATGAAGAGGAGCAGGAATGTGCTTTATCTAAGTCTTAACTTTTGAAATGTAAACTTGTATTTCTTTATATTTTCTGCGATAACCTGATTGGTTGGAGAAGACAGGGAGGGCTTACCCCCCTGTGGTACTGTGTGTAGAACTGAGATAAAAAGGAGACCTGCGTGCCTCCAGGTATTGTAACATCTTCTTCTGCTGAAACATCTTGATTGTATGCTGTTGCCCCTAGCAATAGGGAGGAGCCTTTTTAAAGGTTATTTGAGCAATAAACACCTTTGCCTCAAGAAGACTGCTTCATCTTGTGACCAACAGGGTTAGGCCAAACCTAGCCCCGTTCTCCGGCTGTCCAGGGAAGCACCTGACGTCTCCAAGCTCCGCCTTCCGCCAGCTACCGGTAGAGGCCTAGCAAGTGGCTAGTGGGGATTCGTCGACACCACACAGGTGTGGTAAAGAAGTGCGTCGGCACATACAGAGCAGAACCGTGGTTCCAAACGCCACGGCAGGTTAGGAGTTTGGTGGTGGCAGCGAGAACCCGCCCACAGCGCAGTGGGTGGAGTCAGTAACAGGCGGTTACTGACGGTAAGCGGGAATCCCCTATGTGGTCAGGCCTCGTGCGGCTTGACCTTCCATTCTGTGCGCAGTCAACGGGACGCGGAAGCTGCGAGTGCTTCCGTACGGTATCGTCATGTCACAGAAATTGGTGGCATAGTGGTGGGATTATCCCAGGCGGCTTTTCATCACCTGATTGGAGAAGCCGAGTTACTCAGGAGAGGAGTAACTGCAGCGCAGGAGAACGCACAAGATGGCGGAATTCAGCGGAATGTCCAAGGAGGATCTGGAGATCGTATGCCAGGGGAAGGGTGTGGAAATCCCTTTCAACGCGTCCAGGAGCGTCATGCAGGCGGCGCTCAGAAGCGTGGAGGAGTCTCATCGGGCGGAGGTGGAAAGCACTGACGGCGTCAGCAACGCAGAGGACGGCCCAGCAGTGGACCTTCATGAGGAACCGGTGAGAACCACAAGCCCCTCCCTCTCTCACAACAGCCATGTCTCCCAACAATCTCTAGCAGGGCCAGGATCCCAACGTCCCAGGGGGGGCGGCCCGGATACCCTAGCAGATCGGCTAGCGGAATTGGGGGAAAGGGCAACAGAGCAAGAACGCTTGATCATCATCCAGATGTGGCGTGATGAGCGGGCACCACAGGCCGTGGTACCCCGGGAGCCGTTGTCAGCTGTTGTACACAGATCGGGACGTATTCAGTTTGCCAAGTTTGCAGACAGTGATGGGGACATTGATGGACATTTGCAAGTTTTTGAAAGGACTTGTAAACTACACGATCTACCCAAGTCAGAGTGGGTGAGACACCTTGTGCCCACTCTGCATGGAGAGGCCTTGGAGGCCTATCGAGGAGTGGCCACGGAGGACTGTGGGAACTACGACGAAGTCGAGAAGGCCCTCCTCCAGCGATTCTTCATCACTCCCGAGTCTTACAGAAAGAAATTCAGAGACTTGCCTAAGAATCCTAGCAGCACCCATGAGCAGTTCGCCACCCAGCTGCGGCAGTACGTGGTGAAGTGGGTGAAGGATTCGGAAGCCACTACATGGGACGCACTGATTGACCTGATCTGCAGGGAGCAGTTCTACCGCAGGTGCGCCCAAGAAGTGAAGGAGTGGGTGCTAGATCGGGAGCCACCCAGCTTAAAGATGGCTGCCCAATTAGCAGACAAGTATGTGGCAATTCGGCCACAGGGGCAGAAGCGCCCAGCCAGCAGCCAGCTCCAAAAGACTGTACCACCAAGGGGACCCCCCTCTTCAACTCATCACCCCCAAAGACAAGCATCTTCCAACCCGGGTGCTCTTGGCCAGCAACCGCACCGCAGCGTCCCTGCAACTGATCAGAGATCATCGGTGCCACGACTGGAGAAGAAGTGCTACGGCTGTGGGAAAATCGGACATCTGAGGATGAACTGTCCTGCATCCCAAGCACCCCAGACTCGTGCCTCAAATCCGAGTGCTGGAGCCCGGCTCGCTTGTTTGACGAGAGGAGATGAGCCTACAGAGACTGTTCCCCCTCCAGTCAGTCCGATGGAGTGTGGCGAGAGACAGGTGCACTATGCGGAGAGAGTCACCTGCATGGCCAAACAGCCCCTACACAACATGTGGAGGCACCTGCAGCCAGTCCACGTGGGACCCCTGCAGGGAGAGGGCCTAAGAGACTCTGGGGCCTCAATCACTGTGGTGAGCCCCCACCTTATAGATCCTGCTGCAGTATTGCAGGGTCGCACTGCCACGGTCACCCTGGCAGAAGGAACAGAAAAAGCGGTTCCAATGGCAAGAGTCTACCTGGACTGGGGAGCTGGACCAGAGTTGCGAGAAGTTGCCGTCATGGATGGTCTCCCAACTGATGTGGTCCTAGGAAATTATCTGGGTGGTGGGATTGTCACTATGTTTGTTGGCGCCATTCCCCGGAGTCAAGTTCCGAACCCACCGTTGACATCAGCTACTCCAGCACAGCCCAGCCCAGAGGAAAAGACTACAGCTGCTAGACAACTGCCAGCACAGCCAACCACAGCATCAACCAGCCCAGAGGAAAAGATCACAGCGGCTAGATCAGTACATCGACCCCGCATGCCTTTTGCCTCTGGTATGCCTACGTCCCCTAGCAACGCAGAGGATGTCGGTTCCAGCTCGTGTGATCCTGTGGGGGTGCCCAATGATGCTCCTGACCCAAGTGGTTTGCAAACTCCGGCGGTGAGTATGAGAAACCCCACTGACTTTTCCATGACTGACCCCTACCAGACTGACCCTAGTAGTCCCCACCTAGATCCCCCTGTAGAGTGTCCCAATTTAGGAGAGATTGAGGGCCACAGGCAGGAGTTTAGGGAGGCTCAACTCTCTGACCCATCCCCGAAAGGCATGAGGCGCCACTCTGGCAGCGGCCTTGACAGGGTTGGGGCGGGGAGGTTGACCTGGCGGGAAGGGTTAAGGTACAGGGTAGCCAGGAAAGTGGGAGGGGATAGACCAGATAGGGAATGTGTCCAACTGGTCCCCTCAGGGAACGTTCCTGCGCACCCGGTGTCGGTTGCCAGCGAAACCCCTTTGGACAGTAACCCGGAGACAGACCATACCCTGAAGTGCCTGACACAGAGCTTACCCTGGTCTGGAATGTCGGATGACGCCCAGACCAACTGTAAGGCTGGTGCCATGCGTTGGCAGCCGGGGCACTCCAGCGTTTGTGTTGTCTCTGGGCCTCTGCCCATAGGAGAACCCTTGCAGCAAGTTGCTGTGGACATAGCAGGTCCCCTGCCTGTGCGCAGTAGATCGGGGAAGACACACAGCCTCCCTGTAGTGGATGCCACACAGGATCCAGAGGCTGGTGGTCTGGCCGCCATCACTGTGGCACAGGTAGCGGACGAGGAGGAAGGAGTAGGCCTAGGTGACAGGGTAGGTTTCCCGAGTCATAGGTCGACAGAAGAGGATTGGAGGGCAGGTCTGACAGTTAGGGCAGACAGTTGCCAGATAGGTATGACGGAGGTGCAGTGCCTGGGGCACCATGTGGGAGGAGACAGGGTTAGGCCCAAACCAGAGGGGGTGGAGGCAACCAGAGGCTGTCCCCGACCCCCATCACCCAGACCGGTACTGACCTTAGAACCTGTAAGGCCCTACGGACATGTTGTCATTGACTTTAGTCCTGTAGTGAACCCCTTGACAGAGATGGCTAGGAAGGGCATTCCCAAGTCAGTGGACTTTGCACCCGCTTGCGAGTTGGCATTCCAGTCATTGAAGGAGGCTCGGGTACCCGCTCCAGTGCTGATGGCGCACATTCTTGACCAGGACTGTGTGTTACGAACTATTGCGCCACTGCACGGACTGGGAGCTGTACCGAGCCAGAAAGAGCCATATGGGCAGGAGCACCCTGTGGCCTGGTTGAGCAGTATACTGCTATGGTGGGAGGTGGGGTATGCCACAGTTGGGACACCGTGGGTGGCACTTGTTTGTAACCAGCCCCCCGCCGTGGTGACTTACCACCCACCTGTTAGGTGGCGGCAACCTACCTTGGGGAAATTGGACAGACTTTTGTGGTGGAGCCCTGAACTTGGACTTCAGGTGGACTATTTGAACATTGTGCACACACGAAGAGAGGCCCACTACACTATGGATGAACTGTCTAGGCCAGAGCCTACACATCCCAGGTAGCGTCCCCTTTACCCCAACGGACTGCGGGACCAGGACCCAAATCGTTGGGACATGGGTCCCTGGTTGACCCGCTTGAATGGGGGGGGAGGAATGTGGCCGGAGAGACCAACCAGCCACACGTGTAATGGCGGCTGCGGCACTGAAGGTGTTAATCCTCGTGCCCGGCGCCATATTAAGGGACAATGGGCGCTTGGCGCCACTTTAAAACTGTGCACTGGTGCTAAGCACCATCTTTAAATGTAGTGTGGGTGCTAGGCACCGGGTATTTAAAAATATATTTAGTACTGTGTTTTCACCAATGTTATATTTAAGGCAATAGGCACAGTTGTAAGACTGCACATTTACATTGCAGCAAATGCCAGCACTTAGAAGGAATGTGTAAGTTGTGTTGGTTTTAAAATGCATTTACGTTTGTGGACAAATGGCTTGGAAGCTTCTCACCTAGGAATTGATATGCTGATGACCCTGGCACCTGGAAAGGGGTGTATGGACAAGCCATTTGTTTGAGATTGAGATGTGTCCCTGTGTAACTTTATAGACACATGCAGGTGAAAGGATTTGTTGCTGTCTTCTCTGAATATTGTGTGAACTGGGTTTGCATGGAGATGTTAGAGAGACAGGAACATGTGTTGATCAGATTGTTTTACAAATGCAAACTAGTGGGTTTCATTCAACAACAGTTTGATCTAACATTTCTTAGGCTGCATTATGTGTGATGCAGATTGTGTTTCATTCACAATATAAGAACGTTGTCTATGTGTGAGAGGGTGAATGCAATTGAAAAACAAGTTACATTTACATTTGTGAAAGAGACAGGAAGATGATAATCAGATTGTGTTTGGGAAAGCCACTGGTCTGGTTATATATGAAGAGGAGCAGGAATGTGCTTTATCTAAGTCTTAACTTTTGAAATGTAAACTTGTATTTCTTTATATTTTCTGCGATAACCTGATTGGTTGGAGAAGACAGGGAGGGCTTACCCCCCTGTGGTACTGTGTGTAGAACTGAGATAAAAAGGAGACCTGCGTGCCTCCAGGTATTGTAACATCTTCTTCTGCTGAAACATCTTGATTGTATGCTGTTGCCCCTAGCAATAGGGAGGAGCCTTTTTAAAGGTTATTTGAGCAATAAACACCTTTGCCTCAAGAAGACTGCTTCATCTTGTGACCAACAGGGTTAGGCCAAACCTAGCCCCGTTCTCCGGCTGTCCAGGGAAGCACCTGACGTCTCCAAGCTCCGCCTTCCGCCAGCTACCGGTAGAGGCCTAGCAAGTGGCTAGTGGGGATTCGTCGACACCACACAGGTGTGGTAAAGCAGTGCGTCGGCACATACAGAGCAGAACCGTGGTTCCAAACGCCACGGCAGGTTAGGAGTTTGGTGGTGGCAGCGAGAACCCGCCCACAGCGCAGTGGGTGGAGTCAGTAACAGGCGGTTACTGACGGTAAGCGGGAATCCCCTATGTGGTCAGGCCTCGTGCGGCTTGACCTTCCATTCTGTGCGCAGTCAACGGGACGCGGAAGCTGCGAGTGCTTCCGTACGGTATCGTCCTGTCACACCATCTTTGCAATTTTTCCTTTCTGGATTGCAGGGCTAAGACAGCCGTAGGCTGTCTGCCATGCGCCGGCGCATGCGCAGTTCAGGCCTGATCGCTGCTGTGCGAAAACGCACAGCACCAATCAGGTCTGAATTAGCCCCTTAGACAGTAGAGCAATTTAAACATGCTTGGAATAGGCATAAGGTTATCCTTACAAAGAACTAAGGATCAAATACTGTAGGGTTGAGGTTACCAATAGGTATAAAAAAGGAGTAAAAAAATAATTTTTTATCTGTCATCAAATTCAATGTTTCTATGTATTTTGTTTACTTTTCACAGGGCTTCACTTTTCAATTTAACCAATATTAGTTAGCCTAAGGCTTCCCAAACAATATATCAGATCACACGTGGTTCTAATGGTGGTCATACATATGAAAAACTTCCACTTCAACCTATCCCCGTTTGTAAGCTTGTATTTCAATATACAGTATTAATAATATACTCGTACAGTATGTAAAGCTGGATAAACAACTGTCAAGTTTCTCTGCTGTGTGATGTGGATGGGTTAGGACTGGAGATGAGCGGGTTCGGTTCGTCGAGATCCGAACCCCCCCGAACTTCACATGGTTTACACGGGTCCAAGGTAGCCTCGGTTCTTCCTGCCTAACACGCAAAACCCGAACGAGGGAAAACATCATCATCCCGCTGTCGGATTCTCGCGAGATTCAAATTCCATATAAAGAGCCGCGCGTCGCCGCCATTTTCACTCATGCATTGTCGATTGAGCGAAGAGGACGTGGCTACGTTCTCTGCCTGAAAAGCTCAATATCTGTGCTCAGTGTGCTGACCACCAGTATACAGTAGTACAGTACAGTAGGCCATTGCTGTATCTTGCAGCTCTGTGTCAGACTCAGTTCTATTCTCCTGATCAGTGCTCAATATCTGTGCTGCATTGTGGTGAACAGTATATAGTAGTACAGTGCTGCATTGTGGTGACCACCAGTATATAGTAGTACAGTACAGTAGTCCATTGCTGTATCTTGCAGCTCCGTGTCAGACTCCATTCTATTCTCCTGATCAGTGCTCAATATCTGTGCTGCATTGTGGTGACCAGTATATAGTAGTACAGTGCTGCATTGTGGCGACCACCAGTATATAGTACAGTACAGTAGTCCATTGCTGTATCTTGCAGCTCTGTGTCAGACTCAGTTCTAGTATCTTGATCAGTGCTCAATATCTGTGCTGCATTGTGGTGACCAGTATATAGTAGTACAGTGCTGCATTGTGGTGACCACCAGTATATAGAAGTACAGTACAGCAGTCCATTGCTGTATCTTGCAGCTCCATGTCAGACTCAGTTCTATTCTCCTGATCAGTGCTCAATATCTGTGCTGCATTGTGGTGACCAGTATATAGTAGTACAGTGCTGCATTGTGGTGACCCCTAGTATATAGTAGTACAGAACAGTAGTCCACTGCTGTATCTAGCAGCTCTGTGTCAGACTCCGTTCTATTCTCCTGATCAGTGCTCAATATCTATGCTGCATTGTGGTGACCAGTATAAAGTAGTACAGTGCTGCATTGTGGTGACCACCAGTATATAGTGGTACAGTACAGTAGTCCATTGCTGTATCTTGCAGCTGCATTGTGCTGCATTGTGGTGATGCCTGACCTTCCCAACACTGGACGGGAAGAGGTGGCTCCTTCCACCATTTGCACGCCCCCTGCAAGTGCTGCAAGGAGCACCCACAGTCCAGTTCCTAATATTCCAATTGAAGATGTCACTGTTGAAGTACACCAGGATGAGGATATGGGTGTTGCTGGCGCTGAGGGGGAAATTGACCAGGAGGATTCTGATGGAGAGGTGGTTTGTTTAAGTCAGGCACACGGGGAGACACCTTTTCCGCATTGCATGAGGAGCTCGCCATTCAAGATCTTGGAGCACCAATTCCTCTAGCGGACACTGTCACTTTACGGGACACTGCTTACCTCTCACCGAATATATACACCGGATACAGAATAACTTGGGGGAACTATCTGGAACGGACTCTTCCACTAAAATATACTCACAGCTCTGATCATTTGGGTAACCCTTTTTTCAATACTATCATCCATATTGTATGGTTTTATCTATTTTGTTTATGTTGCATGCATTTTATGATCTAATTATCACAAAAAGCACAGTGATATTATATATCTTTTAATAAATTGTATTAATTATATACAGAGGACTATATTGTCAGTTCATCAAAATAGCGCAGCCTTTTTTCTTCTCTATTGTATATCCATTTGTGGGGGTGACTCCCCGTATCTAGGCAGCAGCTTGGTGAAACACCTTGTCCCCTGAGCGCCCGAATACCCTTGGGTAACCACTCTTCACATTTACACATAGTCTTCATTTGGGCTGCTGAGGTATGAGTTGTTTCACCAAATTTGATGAACGAATCAACAGAAGACAAACCTACTTCTCTAGATGGGATACAGGTAATGAAGATAGAGGTGAGAAGTCTGAACCTGATCATAGATTGACGGAAGAATTTTTCAAATTAGAGAATTTGTTAAAATCCGAAATGAAACAATGGTTAGACGGTGTAAATCTACAAAAATACATTGATAAAAAAATGATTCCGAGAGGTCTCAGACTCTTCAAACCCTCTATCTTTCAAGAGAACAAAACCTTTCAAGAACAATGGGAGAATATAATAGATAAATGCTCTTTCTCCCTTATGGAGCTAGTAATTTCATATCGAATAGAAAAAGCCAAAGAATTAGAGGCAGAAATTGAGGGAATTAAAAAGAGACTAGACTCGTTTACAAATACATTGGAGTTTAAGGAGAGAGACAGAATAACTACTGAAAAAGTAGACAAATTTGAACAGACACTTTTAGATATGAAATGTAAAAAATTTAAGCGTGATTTTGAAGACTACAGGAGAGGGACTGTAAGAACATATCGTATAAAAAACAAAGAAGATTCTAGAGAAACAAGAGGGAGGCCCCATGATAGAAATAGAGGTCGTTTACTTACCAATACTCAATCAAATCCTCAGAGTCGTAGAAACACTTCCTATAGAACAACACAGTTCTCCCCCCAGAAGAACTACACCACCACTAGGAATGGAGGGAGGTCTACCACTAGATATGATCAACGCACTAGCCCACCCCCACCTAGAAAAACCAAGGAAGATGGGGACAACTCACGGTTTCATTTAAACCAATGTCCATCACCAAGATCTAGGGTACAGGAAAGAAATATAGTCACCAGCCCCCAGGAAAATCTGAATAGGGGAGCAAGACCCAAAGAGAGAGATATAAGAAATCACAAACAAGAGAGCACTTCAGAGGTTTTTTTAGACAAACGTATAAACAAATCTCACCAAGAGTCATTCCACAATCTAAACGACCATCAGGTGACATCAAAAAGAGGAAGAAGAAGTACAGATTCAGAGGGAGAAGAGGGGGCAAGAAGGAAAAACTTAAGAAACTAAGCAGGAATAGAACCAGATTAGGGAAGAACAACACGGCCATCTTCAATTTATCTTCCAAAGTCCTGACAGATGCAGAGATCACAATTTTAAATAAGGGTCTTAAATTCTCACCCTCCGCATCTCCCAACATCTTCACATTATTTGTTGAACTTAATAGATACATTAGAACACTCTGTCGCAAGAGATTTTTTGCTAAACAGAGTATTAAACGTAATGATGAAGAAGCAATCCCAATAGTACTCGACCAGAGTGACCAATTGGCTCTCAATATATTGGAGGAACTGAACAAAGATAATTCATCTAATACACAGACTGAGAAAATATATGATGTCTCTAGAAAAAAGTTCAAACAAAAATCTGAATTTTTCCCTATTAAATCCAAGGGTGCCAGCATAGAGACATTTTACAAGGTAACCCTAGAGGACCTTAAAAAAATGTGTTTGAACATTGACAGTACCTCACAGAACAAAAAATCTAATCTTTCTAAATATGAAAAAAGAGCCATAAAGAACTTAACAAAGGATAACTCCATTATCATCAAGGAGGCGGATAAGGGAGGCGGATTGGTGATACAAGATAAAAATGAGTATATATCTGAGGCTATGAGGCAATTAGGAAATTCCAAATTCTATACCAAATTATCAGGCGATCCCACACAAAAATTCCTGGGGGAACTTGCGATTCTACTAGGGGAAGGGATAGACACAGGCGTTATTTCCAAGGAGGAATATTTATTCCTATATTCACAACATCCCGTCACACCTGTATATTATCACTTACCTAAAATACACAAATCCCTCACTTCACCTCCTGGACGCCCAATAATTTCTGGTATTCACTCCCTCACATCTAATTTATCATTTTATGGAGACTCTCACTTACAACCACGGGTGTCCACACTCAGGTCCCATATTAAGGATACTACTCACTTTTTGTCTCTCATCAATGATTTAGAATGGAGAGACACCTATATATTCCTTACTTTAGATGTACAAAGTTTGTACTCCAACATACCCCACAAAAAGGGTATACAAACCATATCAAATCGACTTGATCTGGATGGAGACCTGAGTGTGGTACACAGAAAATTTCTCATAAATTCCATCACTTATATTTTACGACACAATTATTTTTTATTTCTTGACGATTATTATTTACAAATCAATGGGACTGCCATGGGGACCAGGTTCGCGCCCAGTTATGCCAACCTATATATGGGGGAGTTGGAGGACCATCTTATTTGGGGGGGGGACTGGGGCGCGAGCCTGGTCCTCTATGGCAGATACATTGATGATTTATTTATTGTTTGGGATGGGGATTCACTTTCTGCACAAAAATTCGTTGATAGTCTTAACTCTAACACATATGATTTAACCTTCACTCACCAATATCACCCCCACTGTATCAACTTCTTAGATATAACCTTACAGGTTAAAAACAACAAAATATATACTTTGAATTATACCAAAGAAGTTGATACTAGTGCATATTTACATTATTCTAGTGCACACTACCCCCCCTGGAAGAAAAGCATCCCCCGGGGACAACTTATACGCCTAAGACGGAATTGTTCCGATATAGAGTCCTTTGAGTTACAAGCACAAGTGATGCTTGAGTCCTTCAAACAGAGGGGCTATCCAGAATCCCTCCTGAAGAAGGCGTTCGAAGATACTAAAAAGATGGAACGAAAAACACTACTATCTAAAAAGATAAAAGAAAATAAGGAAGAGTCAGATATTTCTAACAACAAACAGATAGCCTTTATCTCTACGTACAACAATCACTGTCCCCAAATTAAACAAATTATAAAGAAGAACTACAACATACTCAAACAGGATTATTTGCTAGCTCCAATACTGCCCCCTGTTCCCACTTTTATCTTTAGAAAAAATAAATCCCTCAAAAACACACTTGCACCAAGCTTTTTGAAACCAGAACCGAAAGAGCAAAACCAAACCAACTCTTGGCTCAAAATGGAAACCAAAGGGTTTTTCAAATGTGGAGCCAATAGATGCATTACGTGCAATTATGTAGATAAAACCAAAACAATTAAAACAGAAAATAATGACGAACCATATGAAATTAAACATCTCATTAATTGCAATTCCACGTATGTTATATACATCTTAACATGCGAGTGTGGTCTCAAATATGTGGGACGAACAACTAGGAAACTGAAAGTTAGGTTTCTTGAACACCGTAGAAACATCATCAGGAAGTTGGAGTCTCACAGTGTCTCCCAACATTTCCATATGGTCCACAATGGAAATCCCAAAAATCTTAAATTAACTGGCGTGGAACACATCCCCTTGACTAACAGAGGAGGGGATAGGTACAAAAGATTGTGCCAACAAGAAGCCTATTGGATGTTCCGGATGGGAACAATTTATCCGAGTGGTCTAAACGAAGCCATAGAACTTAATACTATAATTTAATGTAATACATACATATCCAGGCCTATCATATCAAGGGCCAAATATACAGATATGATAACTTAATTCGATCTATATACGAGTTAATAGAATATAATAATAACAATATTAAAAATATAGATAATAATAACAAAAATAAAAATATATAAATAAATTATAAATTATACTAGAGTATATATTTATGATGTAATGCCTCTTTCTCTAGATCATATATTGTGAGCCAATTGATAACTAACAAAATGACTGAGATAATGGAGTCTCATGAACTATTATAGACATACTAAAACTGAATAGAAAGTGTAATAATGAATAAATTGACCGAGATAATGGAGTCTCTTTTGAATTATTATAGATATATCAAAACTAAATATAAAGTGCCATAATTTACTATTTCATGATTCCTCTTTATGAAATGCACTTCTTATCCATATATTTATTTATGCTTATGGATTATATATGTCCGTTTTAATTTATTATTATCAATAATCTTTGGTATCCTCAATCTCCTTTTTGTTTCTAAAACTACATTTATTTATTTTCTTCTTTAAATCATTATTCCCTCCTTACTTCAAATATCTATACTTCTTTCTGATTGTTTATATCTAATTCTACAAAAATAAGATACTATGAATAATGCACAAAATATATGAATATTTCAAGTGGAAATCAGATATTTTATTTAGAGAGATATAGAGGGCAAGGGCGCAATATTGTAATTAATATACCCAGTGGTTGGCGGAAATGCCGGTACTACATTGCACATAACAAATCATTGGTTGGCGGAAGTCTCACGTCTCTCGCTTCCGTCCAACTAGCTATACAAACACCACTGATCGAGAGCATCGTCAGCGGTCACATGGTCTGATCACATGACTATGCGTCCGTGACGAACATCGTCAGCGGTCACATGGTCTGATCACATGACCATGCGTCCGTGACGATGCTCCCGTAATACACTCCCTGCCCTCACCAGCACTAACTAGAGCTCCGATCACGTGACACAAGACAGTCACATGATCGGATACACAAGGTCTCCTCCTTCTCCCTCCCTATTATGATCACTTTAAATACGTAGAAATCACGTGATCGACCGTCCCAGGGGACGGACAACGTGCTCTCCCCCAATAATAACTTCATGATTTAGTTTCCATAGTAATAATATATGTAAACAAATTAAATGATTGGTTAGTTATTATATACACATTTCCTGTTCCCTCCCCCTAACTACAGAACAAACAAAACTGATTTTATTCAGAAAGGGGAATACCAATAAAAATACAAATATAACTCTACAGTTTACATTCTATAAGAAGTAGGTTTGTCTTCTATTTATATTAAGACACTTTGTTTGATTTTTCCTTTAATTATCATGCAACACTGTGACCAGGTGATAATTAGCCACCATATTGGAAGGGGTATATAAACCCCATATACCCAAACAACTGACACCTTTGAAAAAGCTGCTAGCTGAACGCAGCGAAACGCGTTAGGTTAACAAGGGACCCAGAGCTGACGACTATCTACAGGAAGACCGAACCATCCCCCTTCCTAATTCCGGATTGTGACACAAAGTCGGAGGACACAAATAGCAGATTGGACCGATTGCTTCAATTTTCCGCATTGCATGAGGAGCTCGCCATTCAAGATCTTGGAGCACCAATTCCTCTAGCGGACACTGTCACTTTACGGGACACTGCTTACCTCTCACCGAATATATACACCGGATACAGAATAACTTGGGGGAACTATCTGGAACGGACTCTTCCACTAAAATATACTCACAGCTCTGATCATTTGGGTAACCCTTTTTTCAATACTATCATCCATATTGTATGGTTTTATCTATTTTGTTTATGTTGCATGCATTTTATGATCTAATTATCACAAAAAGCACAGTGATATTATATATCTTTTAATAAATTGTATTAATTATATACAGAGGACTATATTGTCAGTTCATCAAAATAGCGCAGCCTTTTTTCTTCTCTATTGTATATACACGGGGAGACACCTGTTGTCCATGGGATGAATAAGGCCATTGACATGCCTGGTCAAAATACCCAAAAAATCACCTCTTTGGTGTGGAATTATTTCAACAGAAATGCGGACAACTGGTGTCAAGCCGTGTGTTGCCTTTGTCAAGCTGTAATAAGTAGGGGTAAGGGCGTTAACCACCTAGGAACATCCTCCCTTATACGTCACCTGGAGCGCATTCATCAGAAGTCATTGACAAGTTCAAAAACTTTGGGTGACAGCGGAAGCAGTCCACTGACAACCAAATCCCTTCTTCCTCTTGTAACCAAGCTCCTGCAAACCACACCACCAACTCCCTCAGTTTAAATTTCCTTCTTAGAGAGGAACGACAATAGTCCTGCAGGCCATGTCACTGGCAAGTCTGACGAGTCCTCTCCTGACTGGGATTCCTCCGATGGATCCTTGAGTGTAACGCCTACTGCTGCTGGCGCTGCAGTTGTTGCTGCTGGGAGTCGATCATCATCCCAGAGGGGAAGTCGGAAGACCACTTGTACTACTTCCAGTAAGCAATTGACTGTCCAACAGTCCTTTGCGAGGTAGATGAAATATCACAGCAGTCATCCTGTTGCAAAGCGGATAACTCAGGCCTTGACAGCTCTGTTGGTGTTAGACGTGCGTCCGGTATCCGCCGTTAGTTCACAGGGACTTAGAGAATTTCTTAAGGTAGTGTGTCCCCGGTACCAAATACCATCTAGGTTCCACTTCTCTAGGCAGGCGATACCGAGAATGTACACAGACGCCAGAAAAAGAGTCACCAGTGTCCTAAAAAACGCAGTTGTACCCAATGTGCACTTAACCACGGACATGTGGACAAGTGGAGCAGGGCAGACGAAGTACTATATGACTGTGATAGCCCACTGGGTATATGTATTGCCTCCCGCAGCAACAACAGCAGCAGCGGCAACAGTAGCAGCATCTCGCAAACGCCAACTCGTTCCTAGGCAGGCTACGCTTTGCAGTGCCAGATTAAGGTCCACATGGGCCTGGAGCTGAAATTTATGAAGGGCCTATTTTGTGCTTGGCAGAGTGTGTGACAAGCGCTGTGGCGATATAACTAGTGATGTGGGGGTGTGACCAGTGTGGCGTGGGTGTGATCTACATAAGGCTATCAATGACTAACATAGCTAGTGCTTGCCTTCAACCACTTAATAATGCAGCTATAAAATGAAGATGTTTGTGACTACCATATAATACAGAGAGTCAGTGACCATCATAAGATACAAAGAGCATCGCAGTGACCACCATATAATGCAAAGCCCATCACAGTGATTGCCATGTGACAGAGATCATTGTAGTGAATGTCATATAATACAGAGATCATCACAGTCACTGCCACATAAAGAAAAGAGTAACAGTGACCAAATGATAATACAGAGAGCATCACAGTGACTGCCACAGAAAGAAGCGAGAGTTACAGTGACCAAATTATAATACAGAGAGCATTGCATTGACTGCCATACAATACACCTATCATTACAGTAACTTCCATTGCAGTGAATGCCTTATGATATATAGAACTCCTACAACCACCATAACATGCAGAGGACATCACAGCCAGGGGGTGACACAGGTCAGTTTGGGGTAAGACTGAGGCACATGCAGTCTAGGAGATTGCTAGACTGGGTGCTACTATGGGTGTGAGCAGGTCTCTGGATGAAGGGACCCTCTGTTGGGTTGAGGGCCTCTGGAAAGGTCAGCATGTAGGGATGATGGTATCTGGATGCATGCATGGACAGGGTGTAATGGTGACAGTCCCTGGATGCAGGGACAGGGTGTAGGGGTGAGGATGCTTGGATGCAAGAACAGGTTGTAGAGGTAAGGGTATCCAGATGCAAAATATAAATACATTTGGCTGTAACACATGCGTCTCATTTGTACATTGAGGTGACTGTATCAACATACAAAGCAGGTAAAAATGGGAGCAACAATTGTGCAAACAAAGCAGATGTGGAAAGATCAGAAAAGATGGGGGCGCTACAGATCAAATGAGGAAAGGGGAGCAGAGATGTGTTGACACTTAGTAGAGTTCCCCTTTTTTAAACAGCGTCCCCTTTTTACACATTACGGCAGCAGAGTCGTCCTTTTTACACATTACGGCAGCAGAGTCCCCTTCGTACACATTATGGCAAACAGCGTCCCCTTTTTACACATTACAGCAGCAGAGTCACCCTTTTTACACATTACAGCAGCAGAGTCACCCTTTTTACACATTACGGCAGCAGAGTCCCCCTTTTTACACATTACGGCAGCAGAGTCCCCTTTTTACACATTACGGCAGGAGAGTCGCCCCTTTTTACACATTACGGCAGGAGAGTCGCCCTTTTTACACATAACGGCAGGAGAGTCGCCCTTTTTACACATTACGGCAGCAGAGTCGCCCTTTTTACACATTACGGCAGCAGAGTCGCCCTTTTTACACATTACGGCAGCAGAGTCCCCTTTTTACACATTACGGTAGCAGAGTCGCCCCTTTTACACATTACTGCTGCTGAGTCCCCTTTTTACACATTATGGCAGGAGAGTCGCCCTTTTTACACATAACGGCAGGAGAGTCACTCTTTTTACACATTACGGCAGGAGAGTCACTCTTTTTACACATTACGGCAGCAGAGTGACCCATTTTACACATTACGGCAGCAGAGTCGCCCTTTTTACACATTACGGCAGCAGAGTGACCCTTTTTACACATTACGGCAGGAGAGTCGCTCTTTTTACACATTACGGCAGCAGAGTGACCCTTTTTACACATTACGGCAGCAGAGTGACCCTTTTTACACATTACGGCAGCAGAGTCGCCTTACTGACACACACCACATACTGACATGACACTAACTGACTGACAGTATTTACTGACACACACCACATACTGACATGACACTAACTGACTGACAGTATTTACTGACACACACAACAGATCACTACTAACACAGATCACTTACTGGCAGACAGCCCTTACTGGCACACAGAGACAGATACACTTAGTGACACAAAGAACTTACAGAAATAGGGGGAAAGGGAAGACTTCTGGGCCGGTGTGCTCTGCACCTCACCACGTGTAGCATGACCGCGCTCTGCTGTGAAATTCACGACATCCAGCTCTCCTCAGAAATAGAAGCCGATTTCTCCAGTGAAGGTCCTTCCCCTTTTTCATCAGTAATTACTGATATTCACGGGAAGCAGAGGAAATAGTGAGCAGCAATTGCAGACAGGCCAGCGGAGCTTCGGTTGGTATAAGGTTGAAGCTTCGGACTGGCCTGGGAAAGGAGCTTCGGCGAGTTGGGGGTGGAGCTTCAGCGGGTCGGGGGCGGAGCTTCAGCGGGTCAGGGACGGAGCTTTAGCGGCCGGAGGCGGAGCTTCAGTGGGCAGGGGGCGGAGCTTCAGCGGGTCGGGAGCGGAGCTTCATGGACGAAGCTTAAAACTAGTCGGGGTGGCTGGCTGGGCTTCAGCTGCTGTGTGGACGTAGCTTTACACTGGTAAGGCGGCGGAGCTTTGGCATGTCCGGAGGCTGAGAGTGGGTGGGTCCTGGGCAGCAGAGTGTCAGACCGACAATAGGGTGTTCGGCAGGTCGGCTGGAGCTACCTTTGGCAGCCAGGAGATGAGGGAGCCAAGCTGCTGGTGCTGACAGGAATTATTTTTCCTGTCAACACTGGCTGTACTGCATTGGATCCTGTGGGCCTATTTTCAATGAGAGGCCTGGAGCTGCAGCTCCATCCGCCCCATTGTTAATCCGGCCCTGACGCTTTGTATCACTGCTTTCCATAAGAGGCACACAGCTGACAACCTCTTACGGAAACTGAGGAACATCGCAGATTGGCTTACCACAATTGGACTCTCCTGGGGATTTGTGACATCGGACAACGCCACCAATATTCTGCGTGCATTACATGTGGGCAAATTCCAGCACGTCCCATGTTTTGCACATACAATGAATTTGGTGGTGCAGAATTTTTGAAAAAGCGACAGGGGCGTTCAAGAGATGCTGTCGGTGGCCTGAAGAATTGCGAGCTACTTTCGGCATTCAGCCACTGCGTGCCGAAGACTGGAGCACCAGCAAACACTCCTGAACATTCCCCGCCATCAGTTGAAGCAAGAGGTGGAAACGAGGTGGAATTCAACCCTCTATATGCTTCAGAGGATGGAGGAGCAGCAAAAGGCCATTCAAGCCTATACATCTGCCTATGATATAGGCGAAGGAGGGGGAATGCACCTGACTCAAATGCAGTGGAGAATGATTTCAACGTTGTGCAAGGTTCTGCAACCCTTTGAACTTGCCACACGTGAAGTCAGTTCAGACACTGTCAGCCTGAGTCAGGTCATTCCCCTCATCAGGCTTTTGCAGAAGCAGCTGGAGAGATTGAAGGAGGAGCTAAAATGGAGCAATTCCGCTAGGCATGTGGGACTTGTGGATAGAGCCCTTCATTCGCTTAACCAGGATTCACGGGTGGTCAATCTGTTGAAGTCAGAGCACTACATTTTGGCCACCGTGCTCGATCCTAGGTTTAAAGCCTACGTTGTATCTCTCTTTCCGGCAGACACAAGTCTGCAGATGTTCAAAGACCTGCTGGTGAGACACTTGTCAAGTCAAGCGGAACATGACCCGCCAACAGCTCCTCCTTCATTTTCGACCGCCACTGGAGCTGCCAGGAAAAGGATTAAATTTCCAAAACCACCCGCTGGCGGTGATGCAGGGCAGTCAGGAGCGAAAACTGACATCTGGTCCGGACTGAAGGACCTGCCAACGATTACTGACATGTCGTCTACTGTCACTGCATATGATTCTGTCACCATTGAAAGAATGGTGGAGGACTATATGAGTGACAGCATCACTGTAGGCATGTCAGACAGTCCGTACGTATACTGGCAGGAAAAAGAGGCAATTTGGAGGCCCTTGCACAAACTGGCTTTATTTTACCTAAGTTGCCCCTCCCCCCTCCAGTGTGTACTCCGAAAGAGTGTTTAGTGCAGCCGCTCACCTTGTCAGCGATCGGCGTACGAGGTTACTTCCACATAATGTGGAGAAGATGATGTTCATCAAAATGAATTATAATCAGTTCCTCCGTGGAAACAATTACCAGCAATTGCCTCCAGAAAGTACACAGGGACCAGTGATGATGGATTCCAGTGGGGACTAATTAATACTCTGTGAGGAGGGGGATGTACACAGTGAAAGGGGTGAGGAATCGGAGGATGTGGACATCTTGCCTCTGTAGAGCCAGTTTGTGCAAGGAGAGATTGATTGCTTCTTTTTTAGTGGGGGCCCAAACCAACCAGTCATTTCAGCCACAGTCGTGTGGCAGACCCTGTCACTGAAATGATGGGTTTGTTAAAGTGTGCATGTCCTGTTTATACAACATAAGGGTGGGTGGGAGGGCCATCTTGCACCTCTTTTTTTTATTTTTTATGTATCTTTGCATCATGCGATGTTTGGGGCCAATTTTTTTAAGTGCCATCCTTTCTGACACTGCAGTGCCACTCCTAGATGGGCCAGGTGTTTTTGCCGGCCACTTGGGTCGCTTAGCTTAGTCATCCAGTGACATTGGTGCAAATTTTATGACTAAAATTAATATTGTGAGGTGTGAGGTGTTCAGAATAGACTGGAAATGAGTGGAAATTACGGTTATTGAGGTTAATAATACTATGGGATCAAAATTACACCCAAATTCTACGATTTAAGATGTTTTTGAAAAAAAAAACAGAATCCAAAACACACCCGAATCTGACAAAAAAATTTAAGGGAGGTTTTGCCAAAACGCGTCCGAATCCAAAACACGGCCGCGGAACCGAATCCAAAACCAAAACACAAAACCCGAAAAATGTCCGGTGCACATCACTAGTTAGGACTGGGAACACTTGTGGATAAATTATGACAGTAGAACATGCCACATTTTGTGCACAAATGCAGAATGAGCAAATATTATGCAGAATAGTATTGGAAATTTAACACATCTGATAATGACTACATGGCGTTTGAAACCATTTTTGGGGGGTGAGGGAAGGAAAGGAAAGGGTATAACAGACATGTCTGAGAAAGATTTATCAAAGTTTAGAGAGAGATAAATTGAAAAACTAACCACTCATTTCACACACAGCCTGTAGCATGGCAGTTAGGGGTTGGTTGGTTGGTTGGTTGGTTGGTTGGTTGGTTGGTTGGTTGGTTGGTACTTTATCACAACGCAATTTATCACTCTCCAAGGCCTGATAAATCTGGGAATGTGTTTGAATAATGACTATGAACTGAGTGGTTGGCACTTTGGGGAACATACATCAAAGCTTGGAGAGAGATAAAGTATCAACCAATCAGCTACTGTCATTTATCAAACAAAGTCTGTAAACGGACAGAAGCTGATTGGTTGGTACTTTATCTCTCTCCACCTTATCTCGCTTTAATCTTTTATACATATGTCCCTTTATCTCTCTCCACTTTACCTATCCAAGCTTTGATAAATCCCCCTCTTTATCTCTAGTGTGAAGACACACAATACAGAAATAAGAGTGATGATTGATGTGTCAGTGGCCGTATTATGGGAAAAACCTCATCTGCCTAAATTGAAATGCCACATTGGCAACAAATTCAGGGCGCTGGTAGCTGACTTGAACAACTAAATCATAAAATGTTTCTCCATGTGGCTAGTGTTCAATCTCAAGTGACTCACTGGATAAAACTTGTATTTGTTCTTAGTTTAGGTGTTTATGATTTCCAGTCTGACTATACTGTAGAACTTTTGTGTACACTTTCCACAGATCCTAACTTTTCAATTTAATAACTGTTTTTGTTTTTGTTTTGTATGAAATTCTTTATGCTTTCATCATGCAGTACATAAAATAATTATTATTGCTTCTCATCTAAAGCTTCACAGTAATCTCTTACAGACTATAGCAAGCACTGTTATTTTACAAGACTATTGTAATTGCTTATCTAAAAGAACATTTTTTTAATAATCCTGTTTATTGAGATTACAGTATGGCTTTAGCTGCACTTTTCTGCATTGTACCTTACTTTAATGCTAGATGTTGAAAGTACTCAAGTTATGGAAATTTCCATGATAGCAAGTGGAAAATATTAATTTTCTATAGGGTCTATTTACTAAGCCCTCGAGAGAGATAAAGTGGATGGAGATAAAGTACCAGCAAATCAGCTCCTAACTGCCACGTCACAGGCTGGGTTTGAAAAATGACAGTTAGGAGCTGATTTGCTGATATTCTGGGGTCTATTTAATGCATGTCGGATCCTTTCCAACTTAAAGGATCCAACAATGCAGTATTCAATGTGCGGCCAAATACGACAGATTTTGGCCGTTCTTGACAATGTCAATCTAACTTTTTTAAAGTTGGATTGACATTGTCGAAAATGAGACTAAAAGCTGTCGGATTTGGAGGCAAATCCGACAAAACACGTGGATCCGCGACTAATCTGCTGATCCATGTGTTTTCCGACAAGTCGGAATTGCCATCCTGTCGGAAAAAAGGCAGCCCCATTGAATAGGTCGAATCAGGATTCGACCTAAAAAAGTCGGAAACTGACGTCTTTCCGACAAGATGGCAATTCCAGACTATAATTGAATACACCCCTTTATCTCTGTCCACTTCATCTCCATGCAAGGCTTAGTAAATAGACCCCTAAAAAGTCAGTTATTGCTGCAGGTAATGGGATGAGGAGAGGGAAATAATGAGTTAAATGGAGACATGGGGCTCATGGATCATCAACGGCTACAGAAGGAGAAATACAGTAAGGATACTTTCACTCGGGGAAATTGCATCTGTTTAATCCCTGACAATGCATCAGAGCAGGTGTCAGCTGCTATGGCCACTTAAATTACTCCATGTGTAAGTGTAGTGTGGCTTAAGGCACATACTGGTAAGATACTTGGCTTCTGTCAATCAATGAAGAGTTTAAGATCTGCTGGGTGCAAGGACAGAAATAATTTTAAATTAATATTAATATGTAAATAACGGTAATGTAGACAAGTGTTGACCTGCAGACTAAGGGCCTTATGTAATAGCCTGCACATTGTAAGCACAGGCATAATTCTGATGAGTATGCCTGTATTTTTAAAGTGGTAATAATTTAAAAGGCAAAATAAGTTGATTTTGGCTTCTAAATTTTTGTGCTTTCAAAAAATACAGGTAGACTCTTCGGATGAATAAACATCAGTATATATGTAAAACTGTGAAATAATATTATTACAAAGTCTACCCTTTGAAGTAGCTTTCATTTCTTTTGCTTATTTGGTCCATTGCAGCTGTGTAGTATGAATTTGACTAATAAATATCTAGAATATTACAAACATGTAAATCCTATAGCATGCCTACAGGAAAAGTACACATTCAAAAGCAATTAAATCTAACTTATGTTCATTTCCAAATGTATCTTTAGACTTGAAAGTACAGTCTTGGTTAGTCCTGACCCATAAACACAATGTAATCACTCAGTATGAGCTTTAAAACTGCTGGTGGCACTGACATAAAAATAAAAATTAATTAGTTTACTTCTGCTTTTCAGACAGTACCAGCCTGTAAAATTATGCAAGCGGAAAATCGCAGCTTAACGATCATTACTGTGCATTAATTAGTTAATTCAGTATGTGATGCCAAAGAGACCAATTAATGGTTGTGGGGGAGTTTTTGACACTGTTCTGCAAAATACTGCACCCCTGTAGAGATATTGGCTAACCATCACACTCCGTAAATAAAAATCAGCATCCTTCTTTCAAACGCATTTGATCAACATGTCATTAGTGGGAGCAAAATGGAACAGCAGTCCTTTCATTACAAAAAATGTAAGTCTATTGAAAATGGTCCCAACGTAAAGACAAGTCATTAAGCTATCTAATTCTTTGTAAAGTAGTGTTGAAGAATTGGTTTCGTAAACCGTTAGCTCCGTGAAATGACTGTACGGGCATGTATAATACTTAAGATCATCATAAGCTCGCCATCTGGCAAGTGTTCACAGCAGTTTTCTAACCATAGTCATCTGCTGGTCTTCAAAGGCAAAAATCAATGTTCCTCTGCTTGCATTGTACAAATGACTGCACATTTTACACGGAGGCCTTTTACAGAGGACATAAGATTGGTGCAATAATTATGCACTACATACTCAGCCTTGGCTGGGCCAGTGAAAATAATCTGAATTGTGATGATGCTTTGTTTTTTGTTTTTTCCCTTCAAATCTCTCTTTAGCTAATTTATTTAATAAACAAGTTTGACTCCTAATCAGGGCCCTATCTGTGTGTATCTGCTCATGTTTGCATTGGTTTTCTTTGGGTACTCCAATTTGCTTCCACTGTCCAAAACATTACTGGTAGGGGAATTGGCTTCTGTATGCAACAATGAGCAGGGACTGATGTGAATGCCAAGTATTCTCTCTAAAGTACTCCATAAATGGGGGCAATTTATAAATATAACACTAACATTAAACTGAAATTATCATCAAACAGGCCTTTAAAATATGTTTATGATACTTCTGTACCTCAACATATGAAATATCCACAGGAACAATTCAACAAACAATAATTTGATACTGTGGGGGAGATTTATCAAAGCTTGGAGATGGATAAAGTGGAGAGATATAAAGTGTAGACAGATAAAGAATCAACCAAACAAAAAGCATTTAACTGTCATTTTACAGGCTGTTTGAAAATTACAGCTAAGCGCTGATTGCATGGCACTTTATCTCTCTCCAAGCTTTGATAAATACCCACAAGAGTTGTAAAAGGCCCAGGATAATGTCCATTGGTAAATTGCTGATCCAAATACTATTGATATTCAGGACTACGCTCTCAGCCTCTTCTGGAGATGGCAGGCATTTTAGATGCTGAACCACTAGATTTGGGCTCTATTACAAAGGCATCCCATAATTCTCCAACCAGAGTATGGACACACTAACAGAGCAGTAGCTACCCGAAGCACCAACTTACCATTTTATTATAAGGGCACGGTCGTACACTTATATTATGGCTGAATCAAACCAACGAAATTCTCCCATAGGGAACTTGTGAGATGGGGGCATGGTGTTTGAGGGGCTATACCTCAAACGTGATTAGATGTACTGAGCTGAAATTTGGCATGGATGCGTAGAACTGTTGCCTAGTGCTGCATGCCAAATTTAAGGGCAAAAATTAGTAATTGGAAGTAATCTAAAGTTTAAACTGCCAGTTTTTTTCCACAACTTCCTGTTTGACTTTTTTGTCAGTTTTTCCAATGTAGTCTATGGAGGGATTCTTTGGGAAGGCATAACTCTGGGTAGAGGACGAATTAAGACTTGGGGTTTGTTTTATTGGTTAGCTCTTGATTCCAGTGTAGTGCCTTTTGGGGTTCAGGTAATTGAGAGAGTTACAGTTTTTTAACAATTGGCCAAAATATGCCCCATTTTAAAGATAGGGAATGTCAATTTGTTGCGCCTGCGCAGTGGTTGCCTGCAGGGGGTGTACTAGAGTGGCTTCACTTGAGAGCCACAATATGGCTGACTTCTCGCTGGTTCCAGTCTTTATTCTGTAAGTAGGAAAATTATCACGCAGGTACAGCAGAGAAGAATTAACAGAGGCGGACATTCTAGTGGCAGCAGCAGAAGAGACGTAGAGCAGCCAGCCAGTCTCCCGGTGCCCTGATCTCTACACACCGCCAACACTGCATTACAGATGGGTACTATAGCTAAGAGGTGTGTGCCAAGTGCAGTGCACCCAGCCATACTGTGTGCTGCGCCCTGGTGTCTCTGAGAGGGGTGAGGTCACCGCACTTATATATATATATATATATATATATATTATATACTAAAGTGGCAGTGTATGGATTTAGGAGAGCGGCAGTGTATGGATGTATTGATGTACGGATGTATGAGAGCGGCAGTGTACAGATGAATGAGAGCGACAGCGTATGGATGTATGAAAGACAGAATTAGAATGAGATAGAGATGTGTGTGTGTGGCAGAAATAAAACAAGATAGTACAGTATGTGTAGAAAAGAGAGCAAGAATGAGAGAGAAAAAGGAGAGATGTGAAGGAATATGAGAGACCAGAGAGTGTATGAGAAAAAGAAAGAGAAATGTAAATATGTGAGAGATGAGATATAAACGTTATGGTAAGAACTTACCGTTGATAACGTTATTTCTCTTATGTCCACAGGTATCCACAGGATAACATTGGGATATTGTCGAGCGACAGCGAAAATGGCACCAACACGGTCACGAGCTTTCTGGCCTCCCAGGATGCATTGGGGCCTCCACTATATAGTCCCGCCCACTGACTCAGTCAGATCAGTTCTTTCCACAGCGATTATAGGCAGGAACATTAGGTAGAGACCTGTACAGGCGATAAGAACACACATGCACACCCTTCCATACAAGAAGGAAGAGGTTTTTAGTGTTTGTCTAGATCCTCAAATCAGATGCGTCCGGGTGGGATCCCTGTGGATACCTGTGGACATAAGAGAAATCACGTTATCAACGATAAGTTCTTACCATAACGTTTATTTCTCTGGCTGGGTCCACAGGATTATCCACAGGATAACATTGGGATTCCCAAAGCCATTTTAGTGGTGGGGACGCTCCTGATTGCACAGGAGGACCTTTCGCCCGAAGTCTGCGTCATGAGAGGCAAAAGTATCCAAGGCATAATGTCTGATGAATGTGTTTATGGAAGACCATGTGGCTGCCTTACATATCTGTTCTGCTGATGCACCCTGTTGTGCTGCCCAAGAAGGACCTACCTTACGTGTAGAGTGTGCAGAGACATTAGCCGGAATAGGGAGATCTGCATGAGAATAAGCTTCAGATATTACCACTCGGAGCCATCTCGCCAGCGTCTGTTTACTAGCAGGCAAACCTCTCCTATGGAATCCGTAGAGGATGAAGAGGGAATCTGTTTTCCTGATGGCACTAGTACGATCTATATAGATTTTTAAAGACCGGACCACGTCCAGTGACGCTTCTCCCGCAGATAGTCCCGATACCTGAAAAGCTGGGACTACAATCTCTTCATTCAGGTGAAACTTTGACACCACCTTTGGAAGATAACTAGATCTCGTTCTGAGAACTACTCTGTCTGGAAAAAAACGTAGGAAAGGAGACTTACATGATAATGTTCCTAAATCTGACACTCTTCTGGCTGACGCCATTGCCAGTAAAAAAAGAACTTTAACCGTTAACCATTTAAGATATGCTCTCTCAAGTGGTTCAAACAAAGGACCCTGGAGAAATTTAAGAACTAAATTCAAATCCCAGGGAGCTGCAGGAGGAACAAATGGAGGTTGAATATGTACTACTCCTTGGAAAAAAATACGTACATCCTGTAGGTCAGCAATCTTCTGCTGAAACCATACAGTCAACGCTGAGACTTGCACCCTCAAGGAAGCAACCTTCAACCCCTTATCCAATCCTGCCTGCAGAAAATCCAAAATTCTAGCTACTTTAAAAGCTCTTGGATTGTAATTTTTTCCAGAACACCAATGAATATAGGCTTGCCATATTCTATGATATACACGGGCCGAAGAAGGCTTTCTTGCTCTAAGCATGGTTTGGATTACTTGCTTTGAAAATCCTTTAGCCTCTAAGATAGAGGTTTCAACAGCCACGCCGTCAAAGACAGGCGATCCAGATGACTGTGACAACAAGGACCCTGCATTAACAGATCTGGACGTTGAGGGAGCAGTATCGGTGCTTCCACGGACATTCTCCACAGATCTGTGTACCAATGCCTTCTTGGCCAAGCTGGAGCTATTAAAATGATTGCTCCTTTTGCCTGTTTTATCTTTCTCACTACTCTGGGTAACAGAGATATTGGAGGGAACAGATATGCCAGCTGAAACCTCCATTCTACTGACAGTGCGTCTACCAGGACTGCTCCTGGGTCCCTTGTTCTTGATCCGTACCTCGGAACTTTGTTGTTTAGACGAGACGCCATAAGGTCTATCTCCGGTAGACCCCATCTGTTCACCAGTGTCTGAAACACTTCTGGGTGTAGTGCCCATTCGGTTTCCTGAATGGTGTGCAGACTGAGAAAATCCGCTTCCCAATTTAGTACACCCGGGACAAATACTGCTGACAATGCTGGGAGATGGAGTTCTGCCCACTTTAGAATGGGAGTTACTTCCTCCATCAGACTCTTGCTGTGAGTCCCTCCTTGATGATTTAGGTATGCTACTGCCGTCGCATTGTCTGAGCGGATCTGGACTGGTCTTCCTTGTAGATTGTCCTTTGCCTGAACTAGGGCCAAGTAAATGGCTCTTATTTCTAACAGATTTATCGGCAGGCGACTTTCCCTTGCGGTCCATTTTCCCTGGAACCATAGGCTTCCGAGTACCGCCCCCCAACCTTGCAGGCTGGCATCTGTCGTCAGGACTTGCCACTCTTTTATCCAAAAGGGTCTCCCCTTGTTTAAATGGTCTGTCTGTAGCCACCATGCTAGAGACCTTTTTACATTTACTGGAATCTTTATCATCTGCTTCTTTATTGTTTGATGATTTCCGTTCCATTTTGTCAAAATTAGATGCTGCAATGGTCTGGAGTGGAATTGCGCATATTCCACCATGTCGAACGTTGATACCATCAGACCCAACAGTCGCATTGCTGCATGGACTGACATTGTCTGGGCTTGCAACGCTTCCTGAGCCATGACCTGCACCTTGACTATTTTCTTCTCTGGTAAGAGAACTCTCTGTAGGTCTGAATCCAATATGGCTCCCAAATGAACCATCCGCTGTGATGGATTCAGGGACGACTTCTCCCAATTTATGAGCCACCCGTGTCTCTGTAAACAAACTATCGTCTGTTGGAGATGGCTCAACAGTAAATCTTGCGACTGTGCTAAGATTAATAGGTCGTCTAGGTATGGGAATATCCTTATCCCTTGTTTGCGCAGACAAGCTGCCATAACCACCATGATCTTGGTAAACACCCTGGGTGCTGTAGCTAGCCCGAAGGGCAGAGCTTGGAACTGGAAGTGTTCCATGAGGATGGCAAACCTGAGGTAACACTGATGTGATAGTGCTATAGGCACATGTAGGTAAGCATCCCGCACATCCAGAGATACCATATAGTCTCCCGGTTCCATAGCCAACATTATGGAGCGTAACGTCTCCATGTGGAACTTCGGGATCCATATGTAATTGTTCAACATCTTCAGATTTAGAATTGGTCGATATGACCCATTTGGTTTCTGGATTAGAAACAGATTGGAGTAATACCCCTGTCCCTTTTGTGATGGAGGTACTGGGACAATCACACCTGACTGCAGTAATTTTTGGACTGCTTCTTGCAGGGCATTGGCCTTCGACTCTATACGAGACGGGCTGGTGCAAAAAAATCTTTGAGGAGGCTGCCTCCTGAATGGGAACCCATACCCGAGATACTACCTTCTGCACCCAGGCATCTGTTGTTGACTGTTGCCATGTGTGTGCAAATTGCAGGAGTCGGCCCCCAACCCTGGAATCCTCCAGGCGGAGGCCCGTCTCTTCAGGCTGAGGGCTTTTGTTCAGGTTTGGAAGCTGGCTTTTTGCTAGCCCACTGCTTCTTACCCCTGGATTTAAACTGGGGTTGCTTAGGCTCCTCTTTACCTTTCGCTTTGCTTTGCCAGCGAAATGAGCGAAATTTTAAACCCTTGGACTTAGGGTTGTAGGTAGCCGGAAATCTGACCTTCTTCGATTCAGCCTCTGACTCTAGGATATCCGATAAAGGTTTTCCAAATAATACATTACCCATGAAAGGCAATGCTTCCAATTCCTTCTTGGACTCCGCATCTGCCTTCCAGGTCCGTAGCCAGACTGCTCTGCGAGCGACTACTGCCAGGGCTGAAGCTTTAGAAGCAACAGTGCCTACATCAATGGCTGCTTCTTCTAAATACTGGGCAGATTGTCTTAAACGGCAAAGACGATCCTCTTGCTCCCTAGTAGGAGAGGGGATGTCATTCTCTAGTTCCTCTATCCATTCGCCCATTGCCTTTGCTACCCAGGCCGAAGCCATAGCAGGTCTTACCACTGCACCCACAAGAGAAAAAATATTTTTCAATAGGCTCTCTACCCTCCTGTCTGTGACATCATTCAAAGAGGTAGATGACAGTGGCAAAGCAGATTTGTGCACGAGTCGCAGAACATGTGCATCTACTTTTGGAGGAACTTCTCTCTTCGAACAATCTCCAGCAGGAAATGGATAATAAGAATCCCATCTCCTAGGAATCTTATACTTTTTACCGGGCGCTGCCCAAGACTCATCCATCATTTCCGTCAACTCCTCTGACGCTGGAAATTCAGCTTTCACTGACTTTGTTCGTTTGAATACAGGTGCTTTTGCTTTTAACGCTGTCTTGGCTGGTTCTTCCAGAGAAAGCACAGCCTTTACTGCATTAATGAGTTCAGCTACATCATCTGAACTAAAGCTCTGCGACTGATCATCATACGGAGTTGAATCTATTGTTTCCGCATCATCATCCGATGTATCCTCTTGTGTAGTCTGCCATACAGACGTATCTGTCTTAGTCTTACCTACCCCTTGGTTGCTTGTAGAGGCTACTGGAACCAAACCATAGGAAGGGAGCTGCATGTATGGGTTCATAGTGTAACCTAACCCCTGAGGTGGTGCTACTGGAGCTAACCTGTCCGCTATTGAAGACAGAGTCTTTGCGAACATATTCCATGGTGGCTCTACTGGAGGTTGAACTAACTCCTGTTTTTTACTTCGCTGAAAAGCGAAACAGTTTGCACACAAACCCTCATAAGTGACCAATTGAATCATATCAATTACCCCTGACTTACAAGATAAGCATGTTAGGGCTGTAGGAGTGCTTGACAAATTCTCCTCATCACTTTTGCCGCTCACAGACATTTTTTCTGATATTGACTACACAATTTTGTGACTGAACCACACCCTATAATCAGTATATAGAGGTGAAATCAATCTGACCACAGTGCACCTGATTTGAGGGTCAGAACAGGACTGACATTACACAGAAAAGTCAGCCCACATACTAGCAGTCAGTCACATGTTAAAGCATTAGACATTGTCATATGAGAATACAACCTCCATAATAACTTATACATAAGTAGGAAATTTGTACTTCTGTTTAACTGGTTCTTTTTCAACATAACATGCAGAAAACACAGTAATATACAGGTCTCATATGCAATAGGTACTAAAAATTAACAGTGCACACTAAGAAGTAGAAGGAATTTTTAGTACTGTATACCCTGCCTCCAGGGAGCGGGATACAGGGAGACTCACCACACTTCCATATCCAAGCAAAGACGCTCAAAAGACGCTGAGTGGATTCAGACGCTACTGGTGTACACTGCCGCTCTTGGTAACTGATAACGGACACGGACCCTCACCAACGGACACGGACGCTGAGCGACTCCACGTGCATGCAGACACTAAAGGCCTGCGACTCGGTCTGGGCGGGTTTATATCCAGTGTACACAACCGCAGCGTCTAAGCTGCGACCGAGTACCCTCGTGGTAGCGTCTGAGCCGGAAGTGAGGTCATTCAGTTCATGAAACGAGAGACCCGCGGGAACTGGCCATGAACTCGGAGGAGGGACGGCCAGGAGAGCGTCTGAAACCCCCTGTTGACTTAAACTCCCAGGATCGCGGCCTCACCTAGTCCTGGCGCCTATGATCCCCGGAGCGTAGCGCTGTCACACTCGAGATGTTCGGCGCATCAACACGCTGTTTGTAGTCTCCACCAAATCAGCGTAGCTGTGTCCTGGCCCCTCTAGTAAGAGGAAGTCCATATACTCACTGTCTCCCCATGCTCCGGCCACAGCCTGGTAACGTCTGCTGGACCTGCTAGAACATCCGACACAGACGCCCGTCGAGACAGCACTGTACCGCGAAGGTAAGCGTTGTTGCGACCCGGTGGGGAGTTGTTGGAGCAACTCTTTCTAATACACGTTTAAGACGCTGTTAAGAGAAGTCGCTCAAACCAAAACAGTAAGTCTATAAAAATAAAGTAATGAAAACTTGAGGCTGCTTTCACAGCAGCCCTGTGACCATGCGGCTTCCTGCCGCACCAAGCAAAAAACTGATCTGACTGAGTCAGTGGGCGGGACTATATAGTGGAGACCCCAATGCATCCTGGGAGGCCAGAAAGCTCGTGACCGTGTTGGTGCCATTTTCGCTGTCGCTCGACAATATCCCAATGTTATCCTGTGGATAATCCTGTGGACCCAGCCAGAGAAAAATAAATTCCTACTCCTCTATGGTGGAGTGGAAGCGCAGTGAGTGACATACATGGTCCTGGTGACCCCCATTCCTAACTCCGCCCCCGCCAGTCAGTGCCCGGTAACTGCAGAGTTAGGATAATGGCGTTAAAATGATAGGCAACACTAAGCATGCTCTTGTGCAGCACTAGCCATCAGAGGCGTAATGAGGGTGGGACGAGCAGGGAATGTGCCCTGGGTGCTGTGAAAGATCTGGCAGAGGGGGCGCCGCCACAGTTCAGGGCAGTGTACTACCCGGGGAAGGTGGTGAGTCATTTTGTCTGCCCTGGGTGTTTGTTTACTTAGTTTCTGCACTCTGCAGCACTCCATCATCATATCCCAGTTCCTGGGACGGGGTACAAGGTAAGGACACGGAGACACCGCCGAGTCTATAGGTGGACATAATTTCACAAGGGGGTGGTAGGAAATGCCGTTCAGCCATTAGCAACAAAATGGGGCAGGGATTCGGGAAGCACCCAAGTCAGCGTCATTGGGTGGGATGTCGGAATGCTGTTATAGGATTCCTAATACAAAGCCTTGGTTGGAGATAAAGTGCCAGCCAATGAGCTCCTAACTGTCATTTTTCAAATACAGTCTGTAACATGGCAGTTAGGAACTGATTGGCTGGTACTTTCTCTCTCTCCACTGTATCACTCTCCAAGACTTAGTACATCTCCCCCATAGTGCCTTCCTAGAGGAATCTGCACAAATAATCCTCTACAAATGTTTTCATTTATTTTTAGGGTCTGAGGAGTTTTTGACTTAATTAGAATCTATTGGGAATTTACAGTAGATTTTAATTTTGCATTTTAATAAAAGTATTTTTAGTTTACAGTTTGTGTGGTTTGAGGTTCCCTGAGTGCTCCGACAGCTCCTGGCCTTTCGATTCTCTTTGTTATTTTTTGGGGGCTTGGCATCTCCCCTGTGCCTACAGCAGCAGGCGTAAGTATATTAGATGAACCTGATTGTCTGTCTATTAGGGCGTCTGTTTTTTTTATTCTTTTTTACTAATGTCCATTGATGCCTGGTTGTGCCTTTAGTGCGTCCAAGCTCTCCAGTGTTAGTTACTGACTAAAGTAAGAAGGTTGAGACATGGCCTGACACATTACCATGTAAGCTGTAGTATGAATGTGAGATGTCCAGTGAATGATTGGGATCTATGGCCCTGCCAGAAAAAGATCCAGCTGGAAACCAATAATTTGCATGGGTATTTTCCTTGGATCATTTAAATTAGCCTCACATGCTGATGGTCAAACAGTTTCATTCTTTGTAAACAGGCCTGAAATTATTAGGTAACGCGTCTGATTGAAAATGCTGAACAATCTTGTCAGCCAATAATGATATTGGCCTATAGATATATTCAACAACCAACTAAATCACAATTTACATCTTGTGTACTGAGTCTTAAGGTGCGTGCATACATACGGTGAGATATAGGTGGTCATTTTGAGTTGTTCGCTCGTTGCCGATTTTCGCTATGCTGCGATTTGTTGCTAAATGCGCATGTGCAAGACACGCAGGGCGCATACGCTTAGTTATTTAACTAAAAACTTAGTAGATTTGCTGTGGATCCTGCGGCGCTTTTTAGTACACTGCTGATCGGTGAATGATTGACAGGACAGGGGCGTTTCTGGGTGGTAATTGAGCATTTTCCGGGAGTGTGCTAAAAAACGCTGGCGTGTCAGGGAAAAATGCGGGAGTGTCTGGAGAAACTGGGGAGTGGCTGGCCGAACGCAGGGCGTGTTTGTGACGTCAAACCAGGAACTAAACGGACTGAGCTGATCGCAATCTAGGAGTAGGTCTGGAGCTACTCAGAAATTGCTTGAAAATATTTATTAGCAGTTCTGCTAATCTTTCGTTCGCTATTCTGCTAAGCTAAGATACACTGCCAGAGGGCGGCGGCCTAGCATTTGCAATGCTGCTAAAAGCAGCTAGCGAGCGAACAACAACTCGGAATGAGGGCCATTGTCTATGCCTGATTTTGACTTTGCGATTTCCCTTGAACTCCCCCAGAGCCCAGAAGGACTGATATTGTCTATACACACGGTGCGATTTTGGCTATAGCATACTTTGAACTAGATAGTCAAGATTGACTTGCCTGCACAGTCTATTTTTTCTTGCGATACTGATCCCGTGGGGCTGCACATCGGTATTACAAGCTGTGTACACACGGAGTGATTTGCACTAACTTTCCTTACGATTTTGACTATATAGTCAAAATCGTACGGTTACATCACACCGTGTGTATGCACCTTAAGAATGAAAGTATGTGAACTGTCACTGGTTAAAGCTTTTCTTTATTATACAGTTGCATCTAAAGCAGTGACGAGGAATTATTTACTTTAACACTGAATACAGTGAGTAGATTGCAAAATAAATAGGGGCAACAACATTAAAACTGTGTTATTACTTATTGAATTATAATTTAATTGTGAATCTTTTTTGTAGAAAAGTCATTAAACTGAAACAATGGATTTTGCTTAGCAGACACAAAACAGTTCTGTAAGACAGACTGAAGGTATTTTCCTAATTAAAGACATATCTCCAAACTATTTTTACCCTGTGAAAAAATAAAACCCTGGTCAGTGTGACAATAATCAGGAAGGTGAATGATCTCAGCGGACTACACTCTCCATACTTTCTGCCTGAGCAGTTCAATTTACTCCCTTCACTTTATCACTTTTAAACTTTTGTATGACCTCTCTTGTACAGCAGCAGTCTAATTGCAATGCTGAGCAGCATTTCTCTGCTGAGCCACTAGCGGAATATACTGTACTTTTTATATTCTAAAGTATTGGTTCAGAGTTTTTTACACTGAGAAATGTGTCTCCTTATTGTGATCTATTTCCCAATAGTTTTGATGTTAATAAAGTTCTATAAAATATTAGTTTTATTAGCAGGAACAGACAAGGAAGGGCTGACACACCATCATGCGTAATGACATTGCAACGTGGGAAACAGAGCAGGACCAACTGGACCGGACCAAGTGACTAGGTAAGCGGGGTTGGGGGAGGTTGGTGTAGCCGATTACTTTGTGGGAGGGTGGCGTAGACAGTTGATAAAGTATTAATAGGCGTTGTGGCTCCATTTTTTGTGCCCCTGATCTTTGTGGGCCCCTCTGAACCTCAGGGCCCAGTATGGGTGTCCCATTTGTTCCTCCCCTGTCACCGGGCCTGGGGTTTATAGGAGAGGGGATGCAGAAGTAGTATGTTTGGAGAAGAAAATGAGCCAGGCAGCAGCATGGAGGACAAATTGGAGTGGAGAGAGGTGGATGTCAGGGAGGTTACAGTAGTCCAGTCTGGAGATGACCAGTGAATGGATGAGGGTCTTAGTAGCATCTATGGTGAGAAAGGTCTGATCCTGAAATATTTTTGAGACGGAAATTACATGATTGCGACAGGTACTGAATGTGTGGTTTGAATAAGTGGGAGGAGTCAATACAATGCATTTGGTGGCTAGAGAAAAGGGTTGTGCTGTCAATAGATAATGAAATTGTGGAAAGTGAGGATATGTGGGAGGGTGGAAAGATCATTAGCTCAGTCTTAGATATGTTTAGTTTATGTATCCATATGCAATTTTAGATGTGAAGTAAGTTGCAGAGTCAAGAGCAGACAGTTTGGAGGTGAAGAGACGCAGAGGGTTTAAAGACTGGAAGGAGATAAGGTTTTTGAAACAGTACTGTTTAGTGAGGGAAATGGCAGCACTCTAGGATGAGAGCATAAAATAAGAATTTACTTACCGATAATTCTATTTCTCGTAGTCCGTAGTGGATGCTGGGGACTCCGTAAGGACCATGGGGAATAGCGGCTCCGCAGGAGACTGGGCACATCTAAAGAAAGCTTTAGGACTATCTGGTGTGCACTGGCTCCTCCCCCTATGACCCTCCTCCAAGCCTCAGTTAGGATACTGTACCCGGACGAGCGTACACAATAAGGAAGGATCTTGAATCCCGGGTAAGACTCATACCAGCCACACCAATCACACCGTACAACTTGTGATCTGAACCCAGTTAACAGCATGATAACAGAGGAGCCTCTAGAAAAGATGGCTCACTACAGCAATAACCCGATTTTTTGGTAACAATAACTATGTACCAGTATTGCAGACAATCCGCACTTGGGATGGGCGCCCAGCATCCACTACGGACTACGAGAAATAGAATTATCGGTAAGTAAATTCTTATTTTCTCTAACGTCCTAAGTGGATGCTGGGGACTCCGTAAGGACCATGGGGATTATACCAAAGCTCCCAAACGGGCGGGAGAGTGCGGATGACTCTGCAGCACCAAATGAGAGAACTCCAGGTCCTCCTCAGCCAGGGTATCAATTTTGTAGAATTTTACAAACGTATTTGCTCCTGACCAAGTAGCTGCTCGGCAAAGTTGTAAAGCCGAGACCCCTCGGGCAGCCGCCCAAGATGAGCCCACCTTCCTTGTGGAGTGGGCATTTACAGATTTTTGGCTGTGGCAGGCCTGCCACAGAATGTGCAAGCTGAATTGTACTACAAATCCAACGAGCAATAGTCTGCTTAGAAGCAGGAGCACCCAGCTTGTTGGGTGCATACAGGATAAACAGCGAGTCAGTTTTCCTGACTCCAGCCGTCCTGGAAACATATATTTTCAGGGCCCTGACAACGTCTAGCAACTTGGAGTCCTCCAAGTCCCTAGTAGCCGCAGGCACCACAATAGGTTGGTTCAGGTGAAACGCTGAAACCACCTTAGGGAGAAACTGAGGACGAGTCCTCAATTCCGCCCTGTTCGAATGGAAAATCAGATGAGGGCTTTTACAGGATAAAGCCGCCAATTCTGACACGCGCCTGGCCCAGGCCAGGGCCAACAGCATGACCACTTTCCATGTGAGATATTTTAACTCCACAGATTTAAGTGGTTCAAACCAATGTGACTTTTGGAACCCAAAAACTACATTGAGATCCCAAAGTGCCACTGGAGGCACAAAAGGAGGCTGTATATGCAGTACCCCTTTTACAAACGTCTGAACTTCAGGGACTGAAGCTAGTTCTTTTTGGAAGAAAATTGACAGGGCCGAAATTTGAACCTTAATGGACCCCAATTTCAGGCCCATAGACACTCCTGTTTGCAGGAAATGTAGGAATCGACCTAGTTGAATTTCCTCCGTCGGGCCTTACTGGCCTCGCACCACGCAACATATTTTCGCCAAATACGGTGATAATGTTTTGCGGTTACATCCTTCCTGGCTTTGATCAGGATAGGGATGACTTCATCCGGAATGCCTTTTTTCCTTCAGGATCCGGCGTTCAACCGCCATGCCGTCAAACGCAGCCGCGGTAAGTCTTGGAACAGACAGGGTCCTTGCTGGAGCAGGTCCCTTCTTAGAGGTAGAGGCCACGGATCCTCCGTGAGCATCTCTTGAAGTTCCGGTTACCAAGTCCTTCTTGGCCAAGCCGGAGCCACGAATATAGTGCTTACTCCTCTCCATCTTATCAATCTCAGTACCTTGGGTATGAGAGGCAGAGGAGGGAACACATACACTGACTGGTACACCCACGGTGTTACCAGAGCGTCTACAGCTATTGCCTGAGGGTCCCTTGACCTGGCGCAATACCTGTCGAGTTTTTCCCAACGGTTTATAATCATGTGGAAGACTTCTGGGTGAAGTCCCCACTCTCCCGGGTGGAGGTCGTGCTGAGGAAGTCTGCTTCCCAGTTGTCCACTCCCGGAATGAATACTGCTGACAGTGTTATCACATGATTTTCCGCCCAGCGAAGAATCCTTGCAGCTTCTGCCATTGCCCTTCTGCTTCTTGTGCCACCCTGTCTGTTTACGTGGGTGACTGCCGTGATGTTGTCCGACTGGATCAACACCGGCTGACCTTGAAGCAGAGGTCTTGCTAAGCTTAGAGCATTGTAAATGGCCCTTAGCTTCAGGATATTTATGTGAAGTGATGTCTCCAGGCTTGACCATAAGCCCTGGATATTCCTTCCCTGTGTGACTGCTCCCCAGCCTCGTAGGCTGGCATCCGTGGTCACCAGGACCCAGTCCTGAATGCCGAATCTGCGGCCCTCTAGAAGATGAGCACTCTGCAACCACCACAGGAGGTACACCCTTGTCCTTGGTGACAGGGTTATCCGCTGATGCATCTGAAGATGCGACCCGGACCATTTGTCCAGCAGGTCCCACTGGAAAGTTCTTGCGTGGAATCTGCCGAATAGGATTGCTTCGTAGGAAGCCACCATTTTACCCAGAACCCTTGTGCATTGATGCACTGAGACTTGGCTCGGTTTTAGGAGGTTCCTGACTAGCTCGGATAACTCCCTGGCTTTCTCCTCCGGGAGAAACACCTTTTTCTGGACTGTGTCCAGGATCATCCCTAGGAACAGAAGACAAGTCGTCGGAACCAGCTGCGATTTTTGAATATTGAGAATCCAATCGTGCTGCCGCAACACTACCTGAGATAGTGCTACACCGACCTCCAACTGTTCCCTGGATCTTACCCTTATCAGGGAATCGTCCAAGTAAGGGATAACTAAAATTCCCTTCCTTCGAAGGAATATCATCATTTCGGCCATTACCTTGGTAAAGACCCGGGGTGCCGTGGACCATCCATACGGCAGCGTCTGAACTGATAGTGACAGTTCTGTACCATAAACCTGAGGTACCCTTGATGAGAAGGGTAAATTTTGACATGAAGGTAAGCATCCTTGATGTCCCGAGACATCATGTAGTCCCCTTCTTCCAGGTTCGCAATCACTGCTCTGAGTGACTCAATCTTGAATTTGAACCTCTGTATGTAAGTGTTCAAAGATTTTAGATTTAGAATCGGTCTCACCGAGCCGTCCGGCTTCGGTACCACAACAGTGTGGAATAATACCCCGTTCCCTGTTGCAGGAGGGGTACCTTGATTATCACCTGCTGGGAATACAGCTTGTGAATGGCTTTCAAAACTGTCTCCCTGTCAGAAGGAGACATCGGTAAAGCCGACTTTAGGAAACGGCGAGGGGGAGACGTCTCGAATTCTAATTTGTACCCCTGAGATATCACCTGAAGGATCCAGGGGTCTACTTGCGAGTGAGCCCACTGCACGCTGAAATTCATTGAGACGGGCCCCCCACCGTGCCTGATTCTGCTTGTAAAGCCCCAGCGTCATACTGAGGGCTTGGCAGAGGCGGGAGAGGGTTTCTGTTCCTGGGAACTGGCTGATTTCTGCAGCCTTTTTCCTCTCCCTCTGTCACGGGGCAGAAATGAGGAACCTTTTGCCCGCTTGTCCACGAAAAGACTGCGCCTGATAAAACGGCGTCTTCTCATGTTGAGAGGCGACCTGGGGTACAAACGTGGATTTCCCAGCTGTTGCCGTGGCCAACAGGTCTGAAAGACCGACCCCAAATAACTCCTCCCTTTAATAAGGCAATACTTCCAAATGCCGTTTGGAATACGCATCACCTGACCACTGACGTGTCCATAACCTTCTACTGGTAGAAATGGACAACGCACTTAGACTTGATGCCAGTCGGCAAATATTCCGCTGTGCATCACGCATATATAGAAATGCATCTTTTAAATGCTCTATAGGCAAAAATATACTGTCCCTATCTAGGGTATCAATATTTTTAGTCAGGGAATCCGACCACGCCAACCCAGCACTGCACATCCAGGCTGAGGCGATTGCTGGTCGCAGTATAACACCAGTATGTGTGTAAATACATTTTAGGATACCCTCCTGCTTTCTATCAGCAGGATCCTTAAGGGCGGCCATCTCAGGAGAGGGTATAGCCCTTACAAGCGTGTGAGCGCTTTATCCACCCTAGGGGGTGTTTCCCAACGCACCCTAACCTCTGGCGGGAAAGGATATAATGCCAATAACATTTTAGAAATTATCAGTTGTTATCGGGGGAAAACCACGCATCATCACACACCTCATTTAATTTCTCAGATTCAGGAAAACTACAGGTAGTTTTTCCTCACCGAACATAATACCCCTTTTTGGTGGTACTCGTATTATCAGAAATGTGTAAAACATTTTTCATTGCCTCAATCATGTAACGTGTGGCCCTACTGGAAGTCACATTTGTCTCTTCACCGTCGACACTGGAGTCAGTATCCGTGTCGGCGTCTATATCTGCCATCTGAGGTAACGGGCGCTTTAGAGCCCCTGACGGCCTATGAGACGTCTGGACAGGCCCAAGCTGAGTAGCCGGCTGTCTCATGTCAACCACTGTCTTTTATACAGAGCTGACACTGTCACGTAATTCCTTCCAACAGTTCATCCACTCAGGTGTCGACCCCCTAGGGGGTGACATCACTATTACAGGCAATCTGCTCCGTCTCCACATCATTTTTCTCCTCATACATGTCGACACAAACGTACCGACATACAGCACACACACAGGGAATGCTCTGATAGAGGACAGGACCCCACCAGCCCTTTGGGGAGACAGAGGGAGAGTTTGCCAGCACACACCAGAGCGCTATATATATACAGGGATAACCGTATATAAGTGTTTTTCCCCTTATAGCTGCTGTATCTTTAATACTGCGCGTAATTAGTGCCCCCCCTCTCTTTTTAACCCTTTCTGTAGTGTAGTGACTGCAGGGGAGAGACAGGGAGCTTCCCTCCAACGGAGCTGTGAGGGAAAATGGCGCCAGTGTGCTGAGGAGATAGGCTCCGCCCCCTTATCGGCGGCCTTATCTCCCGTTTTTCTATGTATTCTGGCAGGGGTTAAATGCATCCATATAGCCCAGGAGCTATATGTGATGCATTTTTTGCCATCCAAGGTGTTTTTTATTGCGTCTCAGGTCGCCCCCCCCCCCCCAGCGCCCTGCACCCTCAGTGACCGGAGTGTGAAGTGTGCTGAGAGCAATGGCGCACAGCTGCAGTGCTGTGCGCTACCTTGTTGAAGACAGGACGTCTTCTGCCGCCGATTTTCCGGACCTCTTCTGCCTTCTGGCTCTGTAAGGGGGCCGGCGGCGCGGCTCTGGGACCCATCCAGGCTGGGCCTGTTATCGTCCCTCTGGAGCTAATGTCCAGTAGCCTAAGAAGCCCAATCCACTCTGCACGCAGGTGAGTTCGCTTCTTCTCCCCTTAGTCCCTCGATGCAGTGAGCCTGTTGCCAGCAGGTCTCACTGAAAATAAAAAACCTAAACTAAAACTTTCACTAAGAAGCTCAGGAGAGCCCCTAGTGTGCACCCTTCTCGTTCGGGCACAAAGATCTAACTGAGGCTTGGAGGAGGGTCATAGGGGGAGGGGCCAGTGCACACCAGATAGTCCTAAAGCTTTCTTTAGATGTGCCCAGTCTCCTGCGGAGCCGCTATTCCCCATGGTCCTTACGGAGTCCCCAGCATCCACTTAGGACGTTAGAGAAATTTGGAATAGAGCGTGATTTCCTCCACTGTCGCCTGGAAGTGCATGAAACCTTTTGCAGGTATCTGTTGACTTTTGAATGCCAGGGTTGTGGTGCAGACATGCAAGAGTCAAGCAGAAGTAAGAGAGGCATTGTATAGGGAAGTGGCTTGTTCAGGGGAGGAGAGAGAAAGAATAGGGGACAGAAGTGATTTGAGTAGGGAGGATAAGGATGTGGTATCGATAGTCTCAATGTTCCACTTAGTGATGAAGCCTTAGGAGGTGGAGAAGGAGAGAGGGATAGGTTAAAAGAGAGAAAGTGATGTCTAATAGGGGGAATGGGGTATTGGTATATTTAAAAATATCACACCAGTGGGTGAAGACCAGATCAAAAGACTGACAACTCACATGGGAGGGTGAGGAGGTCCATTGGGAAAGACCAAAATATGATGTGAGGGTAAGGAGTTAATAGGCATAGGATTCAGTAGGGTCATCAACTAAGATATTGAAGTCACCTAAGATAATGTAGAGAAGATCTGTAAAGAAAAAGTGAGGGAGCCAGGAAGCAACTTGTCAAGGAATGTGGAGAGAGGGTCCGGTGGCAGTAAATAACAGCTACTCTAAGGTGAACAGGTTGGTAGAGGCATATGGCATGAACCTCAAATGTAGAGAATGCAAGGGATACTTTTGCTGGTATGTATTGGTGGAACTAATCAGAGGACCCCAGGATGGGGATGTGAGAGAATGTGAGGCCTCCAGAGTAGAGAGCAGCAGGAGAAGTAGTGTCAGTGGGGGGTGATCCAGGTTTTAGTAATGGCTAGGAGATTTTGGGAGATGAAGATGTGGGGACCAGTCTATTACAGACAGATCTGGCATTCCAGAGGTTACAGGAGAGAGGAACATTGTTTGTGGAGCGATATGAATGAGATTATCAGGGTTGCTGTAGCATTGGAGTGGGATTCATTCGGAGGGGCAGAGATAAGAGTTTAGAGATGGTTGGGTTTCCTGAGCTAGGAAGGGAAACTGCAGGTGGTGAAAAGAGAGGGCATATAGTGTAATCTGTATGGAGGGGAGATGATAGGGAGAGAGCAAGGCTTAGTGGTGGGGTCGTAGGACCATGGTGGGTAAGAAGTGAATGATAGCAGAGTAACGGGAGAGGAGGGGGAAGATAGCAGATGGGTTGAGGGCAGGAGGAGGAATGAGGAGGAGGAATGAGGCTGTAAGAGATAGTGCAACAATAAAGGTGTTGGTAGATGTGTATGCATTGTAGCTGTAGGCCTATATATTTTACAGAAACACCTATAATTCATATTTGTATAGATGTTTGATTAGATTATCACTTATAACCAGTAAATGCTGATATAATAATTTCAGTATTCATCGTGGTATATTATACCTTATGATATAAAAGCTTAGTTATGTTACTTATATGCCATATTTAATATAAATAACAGATTATGACATGATAATAGCAGATGACTCAATATATGAGTCCACGTAGCATGAATAAGACAATAGATGACCCATTATTTGGACCTTACTTAATAAAGAAGTACAGATCGTGAAGTGGAAAGTGGGGGTAACAAAGCTCTGGGAACAAATGGTAACTAGCTCTGATTGGTACAGTCCTATATTCTGAATTCCTAATTATATGTGTATACCCAGATAACGTTATAAAAAAAATATTATAAAATATAATAAGATACTAAGCATAACAAAAAGGAAACAAAAAGTATACATTTATCTTATTACGCTTATTTATAAAAACTCCAATTAAATGTTTCACTGGATAACACTTTTTACATTTTTATTATTTTTGGGAATTTACATTTTCTACAAAGTTTTATCTTTCTTTTATGTTTAGTCTAAATATTAACAAATGTATGTGTAATAATTATGGTGCAGGGATTTTCGCCTTTAGCGGTGCTACCCACTGATATCTTATAAATCAAACATATTATTAAATAAGTGGTAATATTATTACAAATGTAACAGTTTCTGAAAGTACTGTAGCCTGAAACTTCAACTACTGTAAATTTAATTGGCATATGAATAAATTTCAAAAGAGTAATATATAATACAACTAATACAGTAGGTATTCTTTTTTAATCATGGAAGTGCAAACACACTAGAAGAGATTATGGTATTTGCCCTTTAGGGTTGCTTATAGGGTATTTGTAGTTTACAGTGTGCACACACTTAATCCTTTGGAATGGTTTGCATTTAAATATAAACTTATGTTATTATGCGGTTGGAAAATGAAAGCATCTGTCCTACTTTATTTCTAGATCAAACGCCAGCTAAGTGTCTGCAAGTGACAGCTTTGTAGCACAACTGTTGAGCACTTGTGTCCCCAGGAAGTTTTATGTGCAAATAGAGAGTTGCACATGTACAATCACATTCATTCATTTTACCAATTTAATATTTTATGACTTTTCCGTGCTGTTTTAGAAGTAGTTTGGGAATTCCGCTTTCACCTGGATAAAAGGAAAAGAATAAAACCATTACACATTTAAGTTCAAAGTATTATCGGATGCAAGGAAGCATTCTAGAAAATTAAATTTTCCTTCCAATTAATCTTCAAATAAAATGTTGCAAGTAATCAAATTCAGTGTTATATGTTATATGTCTTACTTCTCTGATATACAAAACAATGAGGGACAGCCTTAAAGTCCTGAAAACACTATTCAAGGCAGTCTTTTTTTTTTATTAAACACTCCCAGTTATGACAAATTATGAACTATTAAAATACACTATGCACTGCAAAATAATACATTCAGATTAAATAAGCCTAAATTTAGATATTGGTCATGGAGGTAAAATATATTTTCAGTTTAACTGTACATTCTGCTCAGGGCCGTAACTAGGTGTGTGCAAGCAGTGCACGGACTGTGGGCGCAGAACCGTGGGTAACATTCCATACTGAAGTAGTTTTGTGTGGTGGCGGTATGCAGCTGCAGCGCTCAATTGGCCACCTATGTGCAGACTGCTGCAGTGCTGGCTGCTGTACACATCATAGCTGCTCTGCCCTCCCCCTCCTCTACTGCATTGTGTGGAGGGACAAGGGCTGTAACTAGTGGTGTCCTAGTGGTGCCTGGCACACAGTGCATATGTGCCACCTCACTAGCCAGGTTACATCTAACACAGGCAGCCGGGCAGCGCTGCAGCATTGCTGTCCACCCCTCCCAAGTCCCAACGTACCCTTCTGTTGCCGGATGTGTGTAAAAGGACTGGCTGATGGTATGCCGGAGCTGCAAATGTAAGTAACACACACACACTCCCCCCCACCCCACCCCCTGGCGCAATTTGTAAAAGGGGCTTTATCTGGCAATGTAAAAGGGGGCTCTACCTGACACAATGTGTAAAAGGAGCTCTATCTGGCATTGTAAACAGGGACTCTACCTGGTGCAATGTGTAAAAAGGGGGCTCTACCTGCGCAATATGTAAAAGGGGGCTCCACCTGTGCAATGTTTAAAAGAGGGCTCTATCTGGCATTGTAAAATGGGACTCTACCTGGAGCAATGTATAAAAGAGGGCTCTGTCTGTGGAATGTGTAAAAGGGGCTCTATCTGGCTTTGAAAAAGAGGACTCAACGTGGCTTAATGTGTAAAAGAGGACTCTACCTGGTGTAATTTGCAAAAGGGTCTCTACCTGGAATAATGTGTGACAGGGGCTCTACCTGGAGTATTGTTTAAAAAGGGGGCTCTACCTGGTGGTGCAATGTGTAAAAGGGGCTCTACCTGGCACAATGTGTAAAAGGGGCTCTACTTGGCATTTTAAAAGGGGCCTCTACCTGGTGCAATGTGTAAAAGGGGGCTCTACAGACACAATGTGAAAAAGGTGCTCTATGGGGCCTCTACCTGGTGCAATGTGCAAAAGGGGCTGTATCTGGCATAATGTATATAAGGGGCTCAACCTGGTGTAATGTGTATAAGTGGCACTACTGTGTGGTGTAATTTGAATAATGGAGACTACTGTGCTGCGTAACATGAATTGTGATTATTTTGTGACCATGACCCTACTCCATGAAGCCACGCACCTATATTTTTGCTGCACACCCTCAGCACACACTGTCCCTATTTTGAATATGGGGGGGCACCAATTCACTTTCTAGCACAGGTCTACTTATGGCTCTGGGACGGACTTCCTGGTTACAGAAGCTGGCTGCTGCTGCTGCTCATCACCATGCACATGTAATATAAATTACAGCATAGCTGCTACAGGGAGGGGTGCTCTCACACACTCTCTTCCTCAATACAAACTAATCACTGACACTACAACCTGTGCTAACACACACACATACTGCTCACTGACACTACATTTTGCTTACACACACTGCTCACTGACACTACAACCTGCTCACACACCCACTGCTCACTGACACTACATTTTGCTCTTACACACACACTGCTCACTGACACTACACCCTGCACTTACACACATACACACCATACTTGCCTACCCTCCCGCAATGGCTGGGAGGCTCCCGAAAATCGCATGGTGCTCCTGGCCCCCCGAGAAAGGTGGGAAAGTCTCCAGCATCTGCTGCCAGCCCCTTCCCCCATAAATGAGCACAAGTGGGCAGTCCAAGGGGGACCTGATGACATGATCCACGCTGAATTGCACCACAGTAGCCCCACCCCGTAATAAAATGCTGTCTTTCTTGGCAATTTATAGAGGAGCCACAATGACATGTTCGTGCTGCCATGCTCCCGAAAAAGCCCACTTTCCCACCAGCCACACTACACCCTGCTCTTACACACACACACACACACACCCACTGGGCTCTACCTGCCATAATGTGTATCAGGGGCTCTACCTGGCATAGGGCCTAATTCTGAGTTGATCGCAGCAGCAATTTTGTTAGCAGTTGGGCAAAACCATGTGTACTGCAGGAGGGGCAGATATAACATGTGAAGAGAGAGTTAGATTTGGGTGGGGTGTGTTCAAACTGAAATCTAAATTGCAGTGTAAAAATAAAGCAGCCAGTATTTACCCTGCACAGAAAGAAAATAACCCACCCAAATCTAACTCTCTCTGCAAATGTTATATCTGCCCTCCCTGCAGTGCACATGGTTTTGCCCAATTGCTAACAAACTTGCTGCTGCGATCAACTCAGAATTACCCCCATAATGTTGGCTCTACCTGGCATAATGTGTTTCAGGGGCTCTACCTGGCATAATGTGGGCTCTACCTGGCATAATGTTTATCAAGGGCTCTACTGTGGTGTAATGTTTGTAAGGGGGCTCTACCATGGCATAATCTGTATAAGGGGCTCTACCTTAGTGTAACAGGTTTAAGGGGTACTACTCTGTGGTATAATGTGAACAACGGACACTACTGTGCGATGTAATGTGAATTGGTACTTTTTTGTGCTCAAGCCCTTTCCCCATAAAGCCACGCCCCTATATTTTTGACATGCGCCTTCGACGTGCACTGTCCCTCTTTTAAATATGGTGGGAGAGGGAGGCACCAATTATTTTCTTGGAACAGGGCACCAAAATGTCTAGTTACGACAATGATTCTGCTGGATCTGATAGTACAGTACATGAAAAAAAAAAAAAAAGGATTACATTCCCTTTCCATAATAGATGCCACCAAACTGATAACATGCCTAGGGATACAAATCACCTTTAAAGCTAATATAACAGAGAAGAAATACACACTGTGACTTATAATTAGAGATGTGCACCGGAAATTTTTCGGGTTTTGTGTTTTGGTTTTGGATTCGGTTCCGCGGCCGTGTTTTGGATTCGGACGCGTTTTGCCAAAACCTCCCTGAAATTTTTTTGTCGGATTCGGGTGTGTTTTGGATTCGGGTGTTTTTTTACAGAAAACCCTCAAAAACAGCTTAAATCATAGAATTTGGGGGTCATTTTGATCCCATAGTATTATTAACCTCAATAACCATAATTTACACTCATTTTCAGTCTATTCTGAACACCTCACAATATTATTTTTAGTCCTAAAATTTGCACCGAGGTCGCTGGATGGCTAAGCTAAGCGACACAAGTGGCTGACACAAACACCTGGCCCATCTAGGAGTGGCACTGCAGTGTCAGACAGGATGGCACTTCAAAAAAATACTCCCCAAACACCACATGATGCAAAGAAAAAAAGGGGCGCACCAAGGTCGCTGTGTGACTAAGCTAAGCAACACAAGTGGCCGACAAAAACACCTGGCCCATCTAGGAGTGGCACTGCAGTGTCAGACAGGATGGCACTTCAAAAAAATTGTCCCCAAACAGCACATGATGCAAAGAGAAAAAGAGGCGCACCAAGGTCGCTGTGTGGCTAAGCACTGCAGCAGTCTGCACAGGTGGCAATTGAGCGCTGCAGCTGCATACCGCCACCACACAAAACTACTTCAGTATGGAATGTTACCCACGGTTCTGCGCCCACAGTCCGTGCACTGCTTGCACACACCTAGTTACGGCCCTGAGCAGAATGTACAGTTAAACTGAAAATATATTTTACCTCCATGACCAATATCTAAATTTAGGCTTATTTAATCTGAATGTATTATTTTGCAGTGCATAGTGTATTTTAATAGTTCATAATTTGTCATAACTGGGAGTGTTTAATATATAAGGGAGGATGTTCCTAGGTGGTTAACGTCCTTACCCCTACTTATTACAGCTTGACAAAGGCAACACACGGCTTGACACCTGTTGTCCGCATTTGTGTTGAAATAATTCCACACCGAAGAGGTGATTTTTTTTGTATTTTGACCAGGCATGTCAATGGCCATATTCGTCCCACGGACAACAGGTGTCTCCCCGGGTGCCAGACTTAAACCACCTCACCATCAGAATCCTCCTTGTCAATTTCCTCCCCAGCGCCAGCAACACCCATATTCTCATCCTGGTGTACTTCAACAGTGACATCTTCAATTTGACTATCAGGAACTGGACTGCGGGTGCTCCTTCCAGCACTTGCAGGGGGCGTGCAAATGGTGGAAGGCGCAAGCTCTTCCCGTCCAGTGTTGGGAAGGTCAGGCATCGCAACCGACGCAATTGGACTCTCCATGGGGATTTGTGATTTAGAAGAACGCACAGTTCTTTGCTGTGCTTTTGCCAGCTTAAGTCTTTTCATTTTTCTAGCGAGAGGATGAGTGCTTCCATCCTCATGTGAATCTGAACCACTAGCCATGAACATAGGCCAGGGCCTCAGCCGTTCCTTGCCACTCCGTGTCGTAAATGGCATATTGGCAAGTTTACGCTTCTCATCAGACGCTTTCAATTTAGATTTTTCAATCATTTTACTGAACTTTTGTTTTTTTGGATTTTACATGCTCTCTACTATGACATTGGGCATCGGCCTTGGCAGACGACGTTGATGGCATTTCATCGTCTCGGCCATGACTAGTGGCAGCAGCTTCAGCACGAGGTGGAAGTGGATCTTGATCTTTCCCTATTTTAACCTCCACATTTTTGTTCTCCATTTTTTAATGTGTGGAATTATATGCCAGTATCAATAGCAATGGCCTACTACTATATATACTGCGCACAACTGAAATGCACCACAGGTATGGATGGATAGTATACTTGACGACACAGAGGTAGGTAGAGCAGTGGCCTTCCATACCGTACTGCTATATATACTGGTGGTCACTGTCAGCAAACTGCAAAACTAAAATGCACCACAGGTATAGAATCTAGATGGATAGTATACTTGACGACACAGAGGTAGGTAGAGCAGTGGCCTTCCGTACCGTACTGCTATATATACTTGTGGTCACCGTCAGCAAACTGCAAAAACTAAAATGCACCACAGGTATAGAATCTAGATGGATAGTATAATTGACGACTCAGAGGTAGTTAGAGCAGTGGCCTTCCGTACCGTACTGCTATATATACTGGTGGTCACTGTCAGCAAACTGCAAAACTAAAATGCACCACAGGTATAGAATCTAGATGGATAGTATACTTGGACACACAGAGGTAGGTAGAGCAGTGGCCTTCCGTACCGTACTGCTATATATACTGGTGGTCACTGTCAGCAAAACTCTGCACTGTACTCCTCCTATATAATACTGCTGGTCCCCAGTCCCCACAATAAAGCAGTGTGAGCACAGATATATGCAGCACACTGAGCACAGATATGGAGCGTTTTTCAGGCAGAGAACGGATAAAACTGGTGGTCACTGATCAGCAAAACTCTGCACTGTACTCCTCCTATATAATACAGCTGCTCCCCAGTCCCCACAATTAAGCAATAAGCACAAATATTTGCAGCAACATTAATAAACGGAGAGGACGCCAGCCACGTCCTCTCCCTAACATTTCCTATGCACGAGTGAAAATGGCGGCGACGCGCGACTCCTTATATAGAATACGAATCTCGTGAGAATCCGACAGCGGGATGATGACGTTCGGGCGCGCTCGGGTTAACCGAGCCATACGGGAGAATCCGAGTATGCCTCGGACCCGTGTAAAATGGGTGAAGTTCGGGGGGGTTCGGTTTCCAAGGAACCGAACCCACTCATCACTACTTATAATGCTTAATGAGTGACATGTACATTCCAGCAAATAAATATTTTAACGGATAAAAATTATAGTAGTAATATGTTGTACACCTGAGTAAATGAATGAATAGCACTGTTGTAATAAGTATTTATTCAAATGTAGCTCAGAGAATAACATTACCGTTTGGGAAAATTAATCTGTCTAACTCAGGAAACTCACATCATTAGTTCATCAGTATTAGACTGGGTGGATCAAAATGGTTTCAGAAAAGGAAGGTTAAATGTCACAGTCACAAAACAGAAAGGAAGAGGTACAGTGTTTCCCCCACACAGCCGGCTCTCTTCATGTACAAAAGTTTCATTTTCATTATTTTATTGGCAACAAACCCATAACACTAAATGAGATATCAACATGCTGCAAGCTGTCTCAGCTATTCATTACTCTGTATGTGGGGGTCGTGGGTGGACATACAAATTTCATCTTGTGCCTTAATGCACACTGTATAAATTATATCCCTTAGGCATATAATAGCTGATTTTTAAGTTTTGAAACAAAGCCTGGAAACAGGAAATCACAACCCAAACCCCAGATAGCCAAATCAGTAGGTGACGTTCAATGTAATGCTAAGCTGTCAAGAGAAGATATAGACAAATGATTCTAACATTAGCTACAAAAATCCACTACGCATGAGAATTGAACGTCAATCTGCTGTAGCACTTTGTGTAGTTTTGTAGCGTTTACTATGAATTCTATGTATCACTTTGTGTAGTTTTGTAGCTTTTACTATGAATTCTATGTATCACTTTGTATAGTTTTGTAGCGTTTACTATAAATTCTATGAAAATAATAATACATTTTTAGATTAGTGGTTCTGAGCTAAATGTTCTATTACTTTAATTAAATGTTCTGATGGGTAATAAGAACAAAGCTATTCATAGGTTGTTGGGTTTTATATTTGCTCATGTCATGACTTGAATGTCATCCTTTGTTAGATTTCAATATATTTATGTTCCCATTTAGCTAATAATGGAAGAGCTAAAGCATTAGTCCCCAGCAACAATAACTGCAATGACAGCCTAAATTACAAAACATATTTATGAAAGTGTAGCCACAGGCACACACTAAGATAAATTATATGTACATACATTTTGGGAAACGTTTCTAGACTATTTAACAAAATGTTTGAAATCGGATTTGTCCAAAATATTTTTTATGCATACTTCAATAGCTTCTATGCATTTATTATTTTCTCTCTGGTTTTTCTCTGCAAGCAAAGGTCATTAAATACAGTAGATAACAAAGAAAACTAGTAAAATAATACCTAGAGTATCTGACACAGTCAATAATAATATTTCATGAATGTAATCTACTAAAATAGTAATAAGAGAGTGCTTACTCCATGGAACTGTGGGGAAAGTTATCAAGGCTTGGAGATAGATAAAGTTGGAGATAAAGAACCAACCACTCAGCTTTTGTCATTTTTCAAACACTGCCTGTAACATGTCAGTTAGGAGATGAGTGGTTGTTATTTAGGGTAGATGTATGAAGCATCGATATGGGGGGGGGGGAGTGCTATCAGTGAAAGTTATTGTGCACTTATACCGCTTCTATGCCATGTATGACTGTGGTGGTGTGTCTTACATGACAAGGGGGGCTATGCGCCCCTGTCTGTATTGGCACTGCTATCTACAAGATATCGTGCCGATATGCGAGGTAATGTATGAATGATCAGTGGCATTGACTGTTCCAACAGCTGCAGCTGGGACAGTCCTGTCCCTGGCTGTGGTGGCACCGACTCCTGGCTGCACGGGCTATCTCGCAATAGTAGCAAAATCTCACGCATGCCCAGTACAGCCAGCCTAATGGAGGGGCGGCACTGCCGGCACATCAGCACTAGACTGATGATCTGTGGGCGCTAGCAGGGATCACCAGAGGGGGGAGTTTTTACTCCACCACGCCGGCAAAAGAGATGTTCATACATCTTGTCACAACTGCTACCTGATTCGCCTCAGAAAAGAGATGAAGCAGGAAGACTTATAACAGCACAATATGTTCCACATAATACATCTCCCCTTTATCTATGTCCATTTTATCTCTCTTCAAGCTTTGATAAATCTCCCGCCGTGTGCAGTATCAATCACCTACAAGCAAACCAGACAACAGATTCAAAGATGTAATTCAAAAATCCATATAGTTTATCGTATACACAGGTATGATAAGTTAATACAATCATCTTAATATTTTTAATAAAATCAAAATATATCATGATAAACTTTTGACATCAAATAGCTGACGGAGATCATCCACCAAAGCTGGCATTTACTACCCCCTGACACAATGGAATGTTGTCTCAAAAAGCTCACAGGATTGCAATTACGTAGGCGATCAAAGAAAGTCAAGGCTCTGAAATTACAATTTATGGTACATATCAAAACCTTCCTGTCTTTAGAAATTTGCCCATGCAGCAATGCTTCTTGTTGCACACATGGCAACAGAGTTTGTTAGAAGTGAACTTTTTTACATCCCTGGGCAAAAAACTGTATCAAGCCTAGATGTTTTACACTTGTATTACAAGCAAGGCGATGTGCCTTATAAGAGGTCTATTTATAAAGTACCAGCCAATCGGCACCTAACTGCTATGTAACAAGCTGGGTTTGAAAAATGACAGGAGCTGATTGGCTGGTACTTTATCTCCACCCACGGTTTAGTAAATAGACCCCTAAATCTGTCATGTTGGCTACCCTTCGTAGGCAAAAGTTACAATGAATTTAAACAATCTGACACATATCTTTGGAACGGATACTGTAGAAACGCAACACTAAGTGCTACACTCTGGTACTACTAGTTCATAGACATGCTGATTGATGTTACTGAATAAAAGTGGCTCTTGTCAATTTTTTAACTATACACTTACTTTACCAGTACCAAAATGACATTATTATTATTAGGGGCAGCACAGACGGTGTAATGGTTAGCATTACTGCCTCACTGCACTGAGGTCATGGGTTTGTATATTCTCCCTGTACTTGCGTGGGTTTCCTCCAGGCACTCCCGTTTCCTCCCACAATCCAAAAATTTATTGGTAGGTTAATTGGTTCCCTACAAATTAACCTTAGCATGAATGTGGGTATGTGTGTGTGCACATCTGGTATGGAATATAGAATGTAAGCTCCACTGGGGCAGGGACTGATGAGAATGGCTAAATACTCTCTGTGTAAAGCGCTGCGGAATATGTGAGCACTATATAAATAACTGGTAATAAATAAATAAATATTAGGACACTATGGGCCTAATTCAGATCTGTTCGCTCGCTAGCTATTTTTTGCAGCGCTGTGAACAGATAGACACCGCCTAAAGGGGAGTGTATTTTAGCTTTGCAAGTGTGCGAACGCGTGTGCAGCCGCCCTGTACAAAAACAGCTTGTGCAGTTTCTGAGTAGCTCTGACCTTTACTCAGCCGCTGCGATCACTTCAACCTATTCGAGCCTGGAATTGACGTCAGACACCCGCCCTGCAAACGCTTTGTCACGCCTGCGTTTTTCCAACCACTCCCAGAAAACGGTCAGTTGACACCCACAAACGCCCTGTTCCTGTCAATCTCCCTGCGAGCGGCTGTGCGAATGGTTTGCTAGAACCAGTGCACAACAACGATCCGCTTTGTAACCGTACGGCGCGCCTGCACATTGCGGTGCATATGCATGCGCAGTAGTAACCTGTTCGCTGCGCAGCGAAAAACGCTAGCGAGCAGATCTGAATTAGGCCATATATTCATACATAGTTATTACTTTGTTTCAGGTATAAAGGTGCTGCTGCAAATAGATTGGTGTTTATTTTGCTGTGTTTCCCAGTGTTTATAATGCCCATCTCACCTAAAACTAAAATGGAGTATGCCACTATTGCAAATGCTTTCATTAATTGGTAGGAAATATAAACGTCTTCGGAAAATGTGCTAAATACGTTTGGAACAATATATGGTAGTGTGTGGCTAGACATAAAATTAATACACAAATAAGAGTTCTAGAATTCTAAAGTATGACCAATCACAAAAAATGGAAACGGAAAAAGAAATAGTACTTTATATGCATGCATATCAAATGAGAGGTATTGAAAAGACTACACTGGCTGTACCTTGTTGAACTCTCACTGCTGTATTAAATGTCACACCTCTCTGTACACACTAAGAAACGTATTAAATAAATAGAATATATTGACAGCTGTGAATAGATCAGTGTATAAAGCGACAAGTAAATTATGCAGCAGTTTCTGTGGCTCAGTCTTTCTGCTTGCAGTTTAGATAGATTCAGAGGTAATAAAGCCAGCTCCAGTATGTGCTTAGTGATTTATGATTTTGCACTCATGACAAGTGCTGTATATGCTTTAACGCTTATACAGTAACTCACATAAAATTATCTTATATGTTTGCCTTCATTCAAACATTCTCTAATGAATGAGTGGAACAAAAATATTTTTGGATGCTTGTTTTTAAAAAAAATAAATGTTTTTTTCACCAACACAGTGGGGGGATATTCAATTGTTTGAAAAGTCGGTTGGGTGTCTGTTTTTTCCTGTCTATTATATAGGAAAAAACAAACCCAACTGACGTTTCATATAATTGAATACCCCCCAGTGAGTTGCAGTTTGTGAATGCTCCATTGGCATTTATTGGTGCTTTCTTCATTGTATGCATATATATTATGTTTTTGTGAGCATATTTTAGCTATTATTACTTCTTAATGCTTACATGAGAGTTGGGAGTTGCTTCTGCTGTATTAGAAGAGAGGTTTTGTAGTTTAATCGGTGGATAATAGCAAATGTGCTTGTTGCACATAAAACAAATCATTAACAGCATAGGTGCAAGTGGGACATCACGTAAGTGTCTGTGATGTGTCTGTCTGGCATATGTTACTGTTGTTTTTGCTGACCTAAACCCATCTCAAGTTCTGCATGTGGGCTGATATATGATACAATTTGCTGCAACTTTTTCAGTTGTAAATTGTGCTAATTTTAAGGTCAGCTCTGCATGATCACAATGAAAACTGAAGGGAAGGATGTTCAGGAGATTCTTGACATTATTATTACTTATATTTCACCAGTGCCGTTTCTAACGGCAGGCGAGCCGTGCAATCGCACGAGGCACCCGCAGCAGCACTTTTCAAGGTCCCTCACTGCCCTCCCTCCTCCCTGTCATTAGTACTCTGCTCGTGGGGGCAGAGTTTCATGGAATGACGCATTTGCATCATTCCATCATTTTGCGAAACACCGACTATGACAGAGAGGCAGGGGAGCAACTGGCGGGCTGTGGGGGGCTGTAAGTCTGTACCCCTGAGCCCTGACAACAGGCATTACACACCCCTGGCCTGGCATTACACACCCCTGTCAATTATCATTACCTCTGAGCCATGACAACAAGCATTACACACCCCTGGCCTGGGCTTAAACACCCCTGGCAACTAGCAATACCCCTGAGCCCTGACAAAGCGCATTACCCCTGGCAACGAGCATTACGCACCCCTGGCAACTAGCATTACACACCACTGGCAACGAGCATTAGCCCTGGCAACTAGCATTACACCCCCCAGGAACAAGCATTACCCCTGGCAACAAGCATTACACACCCCTGAGAATGAGCATTACCCCTGGCAACGAGAATGACACCCATCCCAGAGCATGAAACCCCTGGCAACAAGCATTACCCCTGGCAATGAGCATGACACATGTCCCAGAGCATGAAACCCGGGGCAACGAGCATGGATCCCAGAGCATGAAACACCTGGCAACGAGCATGACACCCAGCGCGTGAAACTCTCGGCAACGAGCAGGTCATTTAAAAGTAATTTGAAGCTTTATTGTAGGGCAGAATGTATCACGGCATTGTGGTGTGTGGCATAGTAAGGTGCAATGGGTATTACTCTGTAGGGCTTAATATGGTGGAATTTTTTTTATATTTTTCTTTGCTGTGGTGGCCGAGGTCTGTTGGTGCAGGGTCAAAAACTTGGGTGTAAGGTAGCCTTTTCCTGCGAGGCCACACCCATTTTAAGCTAGACCACGCCCATTTTAGTGAGGCCACATCCCCTTTTTGAATGTTAATGGGGAAGCTCATTTTTTAATTGTTGATTGGGGGGGGGGGGGGCATTTTTTGATCTCGCAATGGGAGCCAAATTGTCTAGAAACAACCCTGTATTTCATCTTAGGTTGCAGCCATTCTTGATCACTGGCACTCCATGGAAAGCAGGGAAAAGAGATTCAGCAGTTATTCTAGTAGTATAAAAACAAAGACAGTACATTAGCTTAGCTGGGAGGCGTGGAGGAGTATTTCCTCTCCAATATATATGAAAATAGTTAGAAATACAGTCTCAACTGGCTATTTTTAGGGTTTTTTCTTTTTGCTCCATGAAATTAAAAATAAAGCTGATGTAGCCCATATCAAATACAGACAAAGGGGTGTATATATAATTGTAATATTTATTGCAAATTGCTGTGATAATATGTGGATGTACCCTAAATGCAATGTATATATATGATTGTGCCTGATATTAATCCATAGTCTGCAGGGATATTGCACGTGGGGACAGTTGGAGAGAAATTTCTAGAGACTGTCCCTCATGACTGGAGAGCTGGAGCGTGCGGGCAAGGATAGTGACAGTTGAGAAGGGGGGAAAAAACTGCTGGGCTGACGCTGAGGAGGTGTGATGCAGACAGGAGCCCCAGAGAGATACGCGACGGAGAACGGGAAAATACCGGACTATATTCAGGGAGAACTGTATCTCGGCTGGCCGCAGGGAGGAAAAAGGAGAGCAGACTTACCCATATGGCTGTCTAGATCCCGGATCGCCGCAACAAGTCAGAGGGAGAGCAGCCGTGCACACGCCATACAGTCGAAGTAGAGAGGAGGTAGGCGGGCCGGAGCAATAGGGCGAGGCACCATCAGATCTGACCCGTCAGGAAGGGATAGGATCAGCCCAACTATTGCCGCCCAGCAGGAGGAGTTGGGGGAGGATCAGCCGATGTCATCGTCATCCCCTCCTACAGTATATAAACGTGAGTGATATGCCTAGTGCTACGAAGACAGCCCTGAACTCAGTGTATATCTAGTTATTAAAGTAGATAGCATCTACACTTCAAGAGGTATACAGGCTGTAAGTAATCAGTATACATGAACTGCACCAGTGGGACCGACTAGTGGATCTTAGTAAATAAAGCACTCAGAGACTGTTGGATTGCATATAGCACTGACATTTATTATAACGCACCTGGATGCAATATAAACTGAACCTGCTGGTGCGTCAACCATAGATTGTCAGTATCATTAACCTTTCTACTCCATATACCTCATTGACCTTAAACTACACCTCCGTACAAGCAAGCCGTAAAGTTGTGTTTAGAGGCTAATCAGCAGTATATCCAGATAAGGAGAGACAGTAATAGTGATTTGATACAGATAGTTAGTATCATCCTTCTCTGGAGCACAGGTAATAATATTGAGTCAGTGTATCACACTAGTAGTCACCTAAAATAAGGAAGAACTACAGTAATACTGGGCTGACTACTTCCTATCAACACCCCGTGGTAGTGGGAAGGAGGTAGAGGTTCAGCGGATGATAAAGGTTGATACACCCATGATGAATTGCCTTCAGAACATTACAGGTTGATGGCATATACTGATTGAAGACGATCCACAGTGCATACGGATGAGTTCAACTGTGGTTTATTGGATTAATACTGCACACTTGATCTAGATGAAATATTGATCTGGATCCAATTCACACGCGGTTACTTGAAAATCTTACATTTGGGCCCCAACTGTGCACCAACGCAGTACTCAGGTCGACCAGTATTGGGGATAATTTTAATGGACTGCCAGAAAGACAATCTGGTAGGGGGAGTACATAGGTTGATAGTATTATTTGATGCATCACCTTCATTTTTACCGGTTTAATATTTTTTGTAATGCATGCAAATAGTAGTTGTATTATACCGTAACTATTGATACTTACAAGACAAATTGTGATGATAATACTTGTTGTTACATATTCATTGATGGATTAGTAAAACAAAACATGAGATACATAAGTTAGTTGAGTGTTAATTAATATCATTACATGTATTAATACTTACCAATACTATACCAGCGGACGGGAGTACTGCTGATCTTGTCACAGGAAGCTCTGAAACCACAAAAGAAGAACAAGCAGTGAAGGTATGATAGTTATTACAATCGGAGTAAGTGTTAACAATAGCTAGTGTTCACAGGCTTTCTCAAGCAAGCCTAAATTAAACTCAAGCTTGGGTGGAGGCACTTATATATTGAAACGCTGAATAATATCATAATCCAAATTACCAACTTGAATAGGGTTACACTGACATAGATTTCTATACCTTGCAGCATCTTCTAAAGAAGAGCGAGTCACTAGAGGAGAAAGGAAAAATACATCATCTACATCTTTGATGAAAATTGATAATCGATTATTCTTTCTGTAAAACACCTCTACTGAGCACATTGGGCCCACTGGTGGTATGTGTACAGAGACGGATCATCAGCCCTCTGAGCAACCTCAATAGCAAGTAAGCCACTGAGCCATTTATAACTGCATATGAAGATACACTTGTAGGCTCAGACATGTCCGAGAAACAGTAGCAGCATTTGGGCGACACCATTAAAGGTGCAGTGTGTGTGAATCCCAGCAGCCTGCGTACAAAGACGCAGCATCAGTCACAGCTGCCATTTATTGATATTCTGACTAGCCCTATGAGCGTGCAGAATGGCCACAGGAAGTGCCAAAATCATTGCAGCTGAGTATGTGATTGCAGTTGCAGCCTTAAACATGCCCACAAAATGGACGCCCCATGTGCCTGTATTTTTGCTGCCACTGCCCGTTACCTCTCCCAAATTTTCCCTGCTTGTCAAACACTTTGTCTCTCTGTGACCACCATCGCCAGACCGTTGCGGTACATGCAACTGAGATGCCTGTGCAGACCACCAATACTGCATAAACATCAGGTGTGCGTACCTCCCTGACTCAGGCCCTTATACTCTAGTAGTGTAACTCTGTCCTTACATCATACAAGTGTCCCTACAACATACTGTACTGCAATAATGGCACCATTTTGGATGCCATGTATCCAGATTAACAGAAATAAATAAAAAATAAATTTGTTGTAGCCAATGAAAGGCTTAAAACCAAAATATTTATTTTCCTAGTACCTCACAATGCACCTAAATAAGTATTGTAACAAAGAATGAACACCTGTTTACTTGCATTTTGGATTACCGCAAATATATCTACTATATACTACTATATATATTGCTATTATATATATTGTAGGTATAAAGTTGTATTCACAGTTTAGAGACACTAAATTAATTAAATTTTGAATTCTTTTACCTTCTAAAATCACAGTGTGCAGTATACTGTGGATTGAATCAGGGCTGCATTTATGTCCACATGAGCTTAGGGTGGAAAATGATCAAGGAGGTATAGATACTAAAAGTTGATTTTGGGTCTAACATCCCCATGGATTAGGAATTAAACTCTGTGTTAAAGTATTGAAGGTTCTATTTAAATGTAAAGTTCTATTTCGGTCGATTTTGACTTTAGCAAAACCTGTCACACAAAATCGACTCATAACCAAAATTTTGTAATATACCTCCAAGAGCCTTTAGTGACAAGCAAAGGAGCTGTAACAAGTGTAGTGTGGACAAAGCCATGTGGGTGGCTACCACACTATAAGCTCCAATGTCTCCCTAGATATGTAAAAGCAGAAAAATGTCAACATTTTGTTGGGAAATACTAATACAATTTTAACAACATGATTTATTACCAACCGTGTGGCAAGCGGGGCTCGTCATAATGACGATGGGCCTATTTTCATATGCAGGCCTGGAGCTGTAGTCCCATCCACCCTATTGTTAAACTGGCCATGCATTAAATAAAAATGTTAAGCTGACATAACTGGGTTAAAAGCAATGACATTAAAATGAACCATGACTCAGCCACAAATTCTGGCTTGTAAAGCAGTGCCTCCAAGAACATCTGCCGGATACCTATAGCAAATAATTATTGATCTCACTGTGAAGTATTTAGTTTTGTAATCCCAAATGCTGTAGCCACTTATAATGCTAAAACATGCTCTCATAATTCCCAAGACTAGATACTTTTACATTTATGTCTTTCCTAAACGTATATCTTGGATTCACTAGCAAATTATAAAACAACCTGAACTCAACAGCTTTGTATTTGAGCATGAAAAAAAGTCTAAATTGAACATTTAAAAATTTTTCTGATTTAAAGAAAATGTTACTAAAAGGGAAAAGCAAAATTAGCCAGGGCTATACCAGTCAGGATGAGGGTGAGTGCATTTGTGACACACGTAGGGCTTAATTCAGACCTGATCGTAGCAGAAAATTTGTTAGCTAATGGGCAAAACCATGTCCACTGCATGATTTAGGGGGGGGGGGGGGGATATAACATGTGCAGAGAGAGTTAGATTTGGATGGGTTATTTTGTTTCTGTGCAGGGTAAATACTCGCTGCTTTATTTTTACACTGCAATTTGGATTTCAGTTTGAACACACCCCACCCAAATCCAACTTTCTCTGCACGTTTTATCTGCCACACCCGCAGTGCACATTGGTGGTGAGTCCAAGTTGATCACTAGCTGCATTCGTTCACTGTGCGGCGATGAGGCAAAAAAACGGCACTTCTCCGCATGCATATGCGGTGCATTGCGCACGCGCGATGTACTATTACAACGATTGATGTAGTTTCACAGGGTCTAGCAAAGCTTTTCAGTCGCACTGCTGGCCGCAGAGTGATTGACATGAAGTGGGCGTTAACTGGGTGTCAAGTGACCGTTTTCAGGGAGTGTTCGGAAAAACGCAGGCGTGCCAGGAAAAACGCAGGCGTAGCTGGGCGAACGCAGGGAGTTTTTGTGATGTCAAAACAGGAACTGAACAGCCTGAAGTGATCGCAAGCACTGAGTAGGTTTAGAGCTACTCAGAAACTGCACAAAAAAAACTTTGTAGCTGCTATGTGATCCCTTAGTTCGCACTTCTGCTAAGCTAAAATACACTCCCAGTGGGCGGCGGCATAGCGTTTGCACGGCTGCTAAAAACTGCTAGCGAGCGAACAACTCGGAATGACCACCATGGTTTGCCCAACTGCTAACAAATTTGCTGCTACGAACAGGTCTGAATTACGCCCATAGAGGGTTGTTGGTATGCAGAGAGAGCAGTTATGCTACATAGTACTGTGATTATTCCACAATATGTATGGAAAGTTTATGAACATGTATAAAATGGTCAAACTTTAAATTGTGTTAACGTATAATCAGGTAAAGTAAACAAAGTAGAGCAAGGTAACTGGCCAGTCCAACAAAATGTTGCTTTTTCTTTGTGTTTCATTAGTAAATCATCAGATCCGCACAATGGTAATAGCATCACTGTACCTGTAAATGTACATATAACCCTCACTAGTCTGGGTCCTGTGATGTTTATACCCTTTCTACACTGCTAGTGCCACTATGGAGACCCTTCCCCTGTTAGCTTCCCAACAATGAGGGTCATTCAGATCTGATGGCTGCTGTGCATTTTCACGCAGCAGGCGATCATATCTGAACTGCGCATGCGTCTGAGCCGCAATGAGCAGGCACGTCGGATGGCTACAACGGGCATCGGCGGTCAGCGATGGGATGGTGCGAAGGATCCATTCACACGGGTGATAGACTGGAAGAGGCCATTTGTGGTTGGCAACTGACCGTTTTCAGGGAGTGTCCGGAAAAACATAGGCGGGTTCCAGCGTTTTCAGGAAGGGTGTCTGACGTCAGCTCCGGACCCCGATCAGCAGGATTCAATCGCACTGGAAGAGTAGTGGGCTGCGCAGAGACTGCACAAACTGATTTTGAGCATCTCTGCTACACATAGGAACGCACACTTGCACAGCGAAAATACACTCCCCCTGTAGGCGGCGACTATCTGATCGCAGGGCAGCAAAAAACGCAGCCCAGAGATCAGATCTGAATTAGGCCCAATGTTGGGTTTGTGGCACCATAGAGGGGGCTAGGTGAACGCATGAAACTGTGTACTTCCAGCCTCCTGGAACTGAAACAGAGAAGCTACTGTAGCTGCATAGATATACTCTGCATAGAACGAGTCTGAGAAGCAGTAAGAAACAGGTTACATCCTTTGGGCCTATTTTGCATGTATCACAAAAAAAAAAAATCAGATGTTATCTTTAATCATGTAATTAGACCAATCTGTTATATTCCCAGGCAAAATCATTTCAAAATAAAATCAAAACATTTATGTAGATTCAAATTTTGAAGAAAAAAAACCTTGTTTTGCTAATGTAGGAACAGTTTGATCATTAATTGCAGTTCACAGAAGTTAATCTTACAATTTAGATGAAAAGCGTTTTGAGCGAGTATTACAATTCCGACATTTGCAGTTTTTTGCCACCTGACCTCCTGTTGCATTTGTAAATGCTATTGATCTATTTCTTCTTAAGGTCTCTAAAGTATCCCAATTAAAAGCTTTCTCACAGCCTCTCAGTAGTACCATCATTGGCTGGATTCATGCTTGGTGGAATGTAGAACTTTTGCCCCAAAACACCCAAAACAATCTTAAGCAGATCTCAAACAACCGTAGTGTACAAAGCAAAAGGGGTGTAGTATGGTATGCCTGTGGCCGGGCTCCCAGCGACCAGCATACCGACACCGGAATCCCGACCGCTGACATACCGTCAGCTGGGCGAGCGCAAATGAGCCCCTTGTGGGCTTGCTGCGCTCGCCACGCTATCTATTCTTCCTCCAGGGGGGTCGTGGACCCCCAAAAGGAAGAAAAGGTGTCGGTATGCCAGGTATGGGGATTCCGGCGCCGGTATACTGTGCGCCGGGATCCCAACAGCCGGCAAACTGAAGACCACCCAGCAAAAGCTATACAGAGTTTTGGTTAAAGAATTAATATATAACCACTTTTTAGAGGACAAATACAGGGGCAGCAAAGGAATTAAGGTAGGTCTGGTGTTCAGTTAATTCACCTCTACTTTATCTTTGCAGCTTCTAGCCACTGTTGCCATTATACTAAGCAAAAGCAAGACAGTATACAATAGTGTAATCCTGTACATAGTGAACAGGGTCAAGTGGGGGTTAGCCACAAAAAAGTGTGCGCCACTGTTTCATGCTGAATAGGCATAGGGGGTACAGCCAACCCCCCCCCCCCCTCTCTAGTGAGTAGCCACAAAACCCCACCCCTGGGTCCTAACCCTAACAATGGTCTTGATCAGGGCCAGCTCGAGGCATGTTCCTTAAGAGCAGCCGTCAGCCCTCTGCCTTTTCAAATCAGGCGCTGGTTTGTGAGACAATCAGAGCTCGTGGACCGGCAGTGGTGGCTCCTGATTGGCTCCCGGACCACAAGCTTTCATTGGCTCATGAACTGGCGCCTGATTTGACATACCCCCGACCTCCGGAGACCGGACTGAGGGGCAGGAGAGGCGCACCTTGTTCTCTCTTCCCCTCAGACACAGCAGCAGCAGAAAGCAACAATGGAAACCAGCAGTGGGAGCAGCCCAGCATGGCAGCAGAGCCCGGCGGGTGGTGGCGGAAGTGAGCAGCACTTCTGGGGGCATATTTGTATCTGGCACTGTTCGGGCATATGTGTATTGGCACTACTGGGGGCATACTGTACAGGTGAAACTCAGAAAATTAGAATATCGTGCAAAAGTTTATTTATTTCAGTAATTCAACTTAAAAGGTGAAACTAATAGATTATATAGACTCATTACATGCAAAGTGAGCTATTTCAAGCCTTTATTTGTTATAATTTTGATGATTGTGGCCTACAATTTAAGAAAACCCCAAATCCAAAATCTCAGAAAATTAGAATATTGTGAAAAGGTTCAATATTGTAGGCTCAAAGTGTCGCATCCTAATCAGCTAATTGATCCAAACCACCTGCAAAGGGTTCCTGAGCCTTTAAATGAGGGGTGGGGAACCTGCGGCCCTCCAGCTGTTGCTGAACTACACATCCCAGCATGCCCTGCAACAGTTTTAGCATGGCCAAATAGCAAAACTGTAGCAGGGCATGCTGGTATGTGTAGTTCAACAACAGCTGGGGGCCAAAGGTTCCCCACCCCTGCTTTAAATGGTCTCAGAGTCTGGTTCAGTACAATTCACAATCATGGGGAAAACTGCTGACCTGACAGTTGTGCATAAAACCTTCACTGACACCCTTCACAAGGAGGGAAAGCCTCAAAAGGAAATTACAAAAGAAGTTGGATGTTCTCAAAGTGTTGTATCAAAGAACATTAATAGAAAGTTAAGTGGAAGGGAAAAGTGTGGAAGAAAAAGGTGCACAAGCCGCAGCCTGGAGAGGATTGTCAGGAAAAAGCCATTCAAAATTGTGGGGGAGCTTCACAAGGAGTGGACGGAGGCTGGAGTTAGTGCATCAAGAGCCACCACACACAGACGGCTTCAAATGTCGTATTCCTCTTGTCAAGCCACTCCTGAACAACAAACAAATTCTGAAGCGTCTTACCTGGTCTAAAGAAAAAAAGAACTTGTCTGTTGCTCAGTGGTCCAAAGTCCTCTTTTCTGATGAGAGCAAATTTTGCATCTCATTTGGAAACCAAGGTCCCAGAGTATGGAGGAAGAATGGAGAGGTACACAATCCAAGATGCTTGAAGTCCAGTGTGAGGTTCCCGCAGTCTGTGTTGATTTGGGGAGCCATGTCATCTGCTGGTGTTGGTCCACTGTGCTTTATTAAGTCCAGAGTCAACGCAGCCATCTACCAGGACATTTTAGAGCACCTTCAGCAGACAAGCTTTATGGAGATGCTGCCTTCATTTTCCAGCAGGACTTGGCACCTGCCCACACTGACAAAAGTACCAAAACCTGGTTCAATGACTGTGGGATTACTGTGCTGGATTGGCCAGCAAACTGAACCCCATAGAGAATCTATAGGGCATTGCCAAAAGAAAGATGAGAGACATGAGACCGAACAATGCAGAAGAGCTGAAGGCCGCTATTGAAGCATCCTGGTCTTCCATAACACCTCAGCAGTGCCACAGGCTGATAAAATCCATGCTACGCCACATTGAGGCAGTAATTCATGCAAAATGGGCCCAAACCAAGTACTGAGTACATATACATGATTATACTTTTCAGAGGGTCGACATTTCTGTATTTAAAATCCTTTTTTTACTGAGTTTATGTAATATTCTAAATTTCTGAGATTTTGGATTTGGGGTTTCCTTCAGCTGTAAGCCACAATCATCAAAATCATAACAAACAAAGGCTTGAAATATCTCACTTTGCATGTAATGAGTCTATATAAAATATTAGTTTTTCCTTTTAAGTTGAATTACTGAAATAAATGAACTTTTGCACCTGTATGTGTATCTGGCATTGCTGGTGGCATACTGTATGTGTATTTGGTACTACTGGGGGTGTATGTGTATCTGGCACTGCACTACTGGGGGTTATTATGTGTATCTGGCACTCTACTGGAACGTTATGTATATGTTACACTATACTGGAGACATTATATTTAAGGAGCACTACTGTGGGCTTTATATGTAAGGCAGCTAATTGTGTGTGTAGAGGGGTGTGTGAAAATATACGGTTATACGGCAATAAATAAATATATATATATATATATATATATATAGTTTGATATAATATATAAAGTTGCGAGGCCACACCCACTTGGGAGCACGGGCATGCATTGAGTGGTGGGGGGGGTCCTTAAAGATTTCACACTCAGAGTGCTTGTAGGCCTGGAGCTGGCCCTGCCTTCATACTTTCGGGATGTTGCCGTTCAGTGTTCTGGCATCAGTCACATGACCGCCAAAAATCTCGATTGCTGGAATGCTACAGTAACCGCATCCTGAGCACACAATGAAGCTGCATCTAAGTCTAACTTGTATGTCACTCTGTGACTAGTCAGTAATTCTTCTTTACTTTTGACATACGGCATGAGACACATGGCGGGTGCAGAACAGGACCAAATGTATGATTATCATAATTTTTTTTATTTATAAGGCACCATAGATTGTGCAGACTGGGCAGTTAACATTATAAATCACACCAATGCAGATAAACATAACATGTTTATTCAAGGTAAATAAAAGCTGCAATATAAGTAACGGAAATAAATATTAAACAAAAATACTTACAGTGAGGTAGATAAAGGAGCAACAGCCACAAGATAAAGGGTAGAGAGGAGACTGCTCATGAGAGATAACATCCTGGACTGAGTGGGCATTATCATCACCATGCAGGAGCTGTGGCTATCATTTTAGACAGTGTGAAACTGTCCTCCCACCCCTTCAATTATACAGCCATGGCCGCGTGCACTACTCTTACATGCCTGCAGATGTCTCATCACAAGCAGAGCAGTGTGAAGCAGGACATACCTTGCAGTCGGGGAAAAGATCTCACTAGGAGGGACAATAACTCAAGATACAGTATATGCAGAATAAAGAAGAAAAGAGCTGTGCACTCTCCAGGTTTTGTAGAAAAGGTCTAATTGTTAATTAGGACATCTCAATAACAAATAAGAAATCTGACATTTCACTCCTATCCTGAGACGTTTGTCAAGGCACCAGTCCTCAGGCACCTGAAAGCTACACAGCATATCTGGGCTCCTTGTAGCGCTGCCTCAGCTTGCAATTAGATGAACACCCTATTACTATACTTGTACTGCATTTGCACATTCCTTACATCTCCCATTGTGTCAGATCTGAATTTGGTATGTATTACTGAATGAGTAGGTACCATTTGTTTGTATCTGCATTTTATGCTAAGCAAGGGGTGAATATAGTCTGCAGGGAATACATACCTTTTACTGGCGGGATCCCGACCACCAGTATGTTGGCAGCGGGACAAGTGCTATAAAGCCCCTTGCGGGCTCGTTGCGCTCACCGCGCTGCGTGGATGGTGGCTCCCTGCGCTCGCCACAGGTAATATTCTCTCTCTATGTGTGTCGTGGACACCCACAGAGGGAGTAAAGGCTGTGGTGGCGGTATTCCAGTGGCGACCTTTCACAGCCTGTCAGTATACCAGCGTCGGCATTGTGACCATGGGTATCCAGACAGGCGGTCTTGTGATTGCCTTCCATCAGCATGGGTCTGTTTGTTTTCCGGTGGGAAATGGAGCTACATTTAAAGTGTTATATCTATGTATATTGGGGGTCATTCGGACCCGATCGCACGCTGCGCTTCTTCGGAGCCGTGCGATTGGGTCGGAACAACACATCCGCGGCGGCCGCATTGCGCAGGCACCTAGTTGCCCGACGACGGCCGTTGCCGGGCAGCGATGCTGCTAACGAACAAAGCGGTCGCAGCGGCAACCGCAAGAAGATTGACAGGAGGAAGGCGGAACCGGGCATCAACTCACTGTTTTCTGGGCGTGGAGATCCAAATGCAGGTGCGTTGAGGCGTTTGGAGGGCGGATGTCCGTCATCAATTCCGGGACCTGCAACGCTGGATTGATCGCACAGGGTAAGTAAGTCTTACCCTAGTCTTGTTCTACAAAAAACTTTTTTAGCATAGCTGGGCTGCACAAGCGATTGCAGCCTTGCTATGCAAAAATACACTCCCCCATAGGCGGCGTCTAGTTGACTGCATGGGCAGCAAAAAGTTGCAGCATGTGATCAACTCTGAATGAACCCCATTGTCCATTTTAAATGGTAGTAGTTACTTTTAATAATTGTATAAAAAAATACATAAAATCTTAAAATGTTTTCCATAGACACACACACTGTAAATTGAATAAGTCACTGCTGTAGAAAAGCCAACAAGAAAATGTAAATTCAGTTAAATGTGATTTAACATCACATGTTACAGCATAGTCTACGGGTGATATACAGTGTGCACACAAAACATACATACAGTAGCCCCACGTCATGTATTTTCCTGCACATTCCCACAGGGGATGAGGCAAATTCACGAAGTACGGGGGGAAGGGACGGGCGCCATTCTCTGGCCATTCTTCAAAAACCATCATAATGGCACAACATATGAATAGACCCCCTTCATGTAATTGAATTGCCCTCTAAAGCCCCATACACACGGGAACAGATGTGTGCTGAGCGATCTGTCACAGACCACTCAGCACACATCTCTCCCCCACACAGCGCGATGTATGCTGAGCGAGGGGGATGGATGGACAGTCATTTCACTCAGCGTTGAAATGAGCGACCTGCTAGATTGTGCCTGCATGCAGGCCAATCTAGTACTAGCGATAGCGACGCGCGGGGCCTTGCATCGCTATCGCTGTGGTGCATACACACGGAGAGATCCGTGCTTATTGCTTAAAATTTCATGTGTACCCCCCTTTAGTGTCCTAGGGGGGATATTTAATAAACATAATTATCTCACAAAATCAGGAAAATGTGATTTTTTTTAAAAAAGATTAAATTTTTATGTATAGCAAGCCAATAACAGAAGCCAATAATGATACAAAATTGTGTACAGTAAGTAGTGAATACGACTGAGAATAGACAAGAAATAAGAAAACATATCAGATACCTATCATTTCTGGTAAGATGGGGGGAGGGGGGAGAGAGAGAGAGGAGGGTAAGGGAGGAAAGATGGGGTCCATTAGTAAAGGAAAGAAAAAAAGAAGGGGAGGGTCTGCTGGTGCTCCTGCTCATGGCGGTGCTCTAATGTTACGAGCGCTAGTCCCGTGATAAGATATCCAAGGAGACCAAATGTTTAGACATTTATGCAGACTTTCGTGTAGGTAGCTAGTGACATGCTCAAGGTTATAGATGTGCCAAATTGAGGCGTGTAAGACAGAGGAAGAGGGGGAGTCGAGCTTCTTCCAATTAGCCGCAATAGCACAATTAGCAGCATTTAAAATGTGTCTAATAAGAGCTGAGGTATTTTTGTCACAGTGGTAGGGCATGGGAGGAATGGAGAAAGAAAGGCAAGCTGGGAGTGTGATGCCAGTAAGAGAAAATATTAGGCAAAGTACCTAGAAACGTTTTATCTTAGGGCAGCTCCACCATATATGTGCCAGGGTGCTCTCCTCTCCATCCGATGATAGAGTATAGGCAGGAAGATACCAAGTACCACCAGTATAGGCGCTTGAAAGTGTTTTCTCGAATTCTGAAGCAAATTGAGGAAGTAGCAGCGGATTGCCGAACTGTATCTTATTCCTCTGGTTCGAGTATCTCTCTCTTGCAAGCCGACTCATGGGATTCTTTGGGAGGTTGATTATGGGCAGTCAGTAGGCTACAGAAAGTGGCGATGAGCTCTTTATAATCAGATAGACGGAGACAAAATGTCTCAAGTGAAGTGTAAATTGGGTACGGACGGCGGCTCAAGAGTGAAGTATAGAAGTGGCGAATTTGAAGATATTGGTGAAAACAACTAGCAGAAAGGCCAAATCTATCTTGGAGAGTGGAAAACTCTGGGAAAGTGTGCAGAGGAGCAATATAATTAAGAAATGTTATATTATGAGCAGACCAATAGCAAAAAGGCTTTGGGTGTAAGCCATGTAAAAACTCCCGATTATTCCATAGAGGAGGTAGAAAGAGGCAGTTGTGGACTAATGAGAAGACTCTACTGCAGTAATCCCAAATCGACAGGGAAAAATGAAGGTAAACGGGAGACTAGCGGTGGCGGGGGGGGGGGGGCGGTTCTGAGGTAACATCCAGTAGAGTGTGTAGGGGGAGAGGAAAGTGAAAAGATGAGCCTCAAGGTCAACCCAGCCTCTGGTGTGGGGATCAGCATGAGCAAGAACCGCTTGGGTGAGGTGAGCCGATATATAATATTTGTGAAAGTTCGGAAGGACTAAACCACCGTTTTTCGGGCGGAGGTAAAGCACTCAAATTTTTACTCTACATCTTTTACCTGACTATGTGAACTTGGAGGAAAATGTGATATTTATGTTTTCTGGAGAGAGATAAATCTCTCTTCTTTAGTGGCATTTGCAGCGCAGTCCAAAATTCAAATAGGGGAGCCACACCAACTGCAGACAGCGATGTTTGGGGTGGCAGTTGTTGTGGCTCCCCTATATAAATGTTAGACTGAGCTGCAGCCCCACCTCTGTAGCCACCCCTGGTCCTAATGGTGACATGCTGTCACCCCCTTGGTCCCAATGCTATGGCTAAGAGGAATGCACAGGTGTAAGCTGGGAAACAACAGGATCACTGCCAACATGTGGGTGTCTAAATCATATGAGACTTAACCATTCACCTCTTAACATAAGTGTTAACAGTTGCAGAAACATGCCCCCTAACATCCCCACTTTTTGGGCACTGTCCTGTTGTCACCCCCAGGGTCCCAACCTGCAGCAGTGTCCCATGGTGGGGAAGGGGGAGTTGGTGGCCCCCTCTCACTACCTGCTCTAATTAGCAGAGCCAGCAGTGACAAGATGGCGTGTGCATGCATGAAGCCTCTTTACAGTAGGGAGAGGGACTGGACTGACAGCATGTGACCAGCAGCTCCCAGAGCCCCAGTGGAATAAAAATTGTGTCTGGGAGGGAATGGGGGGGGGGGGGGGGGGGGGGAGAGGATGGTGGCATGGCTCGCTAACATAGCATTTGCTATGAGGTAACGCCCCTTACAGCAGGGTCATGCCCCCTTTTTGGACACATGCCACAAAACTAACATTTGGCAAAGGTTAAAAGGTATGCAGAAGACATTATGGCCTTTTACTGTGGTCAGCAGCTCATTGCACATATGAACTACAACATCATCTTCTGACAGCAGTTTATAACAAACCTGATAATCTCATTTATTTTAAAAAGATCATTTGAAAGCACCATGGCCCATTTAGGACAACCCATGTAGTAATATCAAACCTACTGCAATATACGGGAAGCAAGATTGCAACATGCAGTTACAGTATAAAGGGGTGTAGTATAGTATGCCGGCGGCCGGGCTCCCGGCGGCCAGCATATCTGCGCCAGGATGCCGACTGCCGGCATACCGACAGTCGGGTGAGCGCAAATGAACCCCTTGCGAGCTCGCTGTGCTCGCCACGCTGCGGGCACAGTGGGCTATTTATTCTCCCTCCAGGGGGGTCATGGGAGAATAGTTGTCGGTATGCCGGGTGTTGGGATCCCAACAGCCGGCATACTGAATACCACCCGTATAAAGCTGCCATCTAAAAATAACTGTAGGGAGATTGTATAATTAGGATGAGATGGCAGAAATCAATTATCATCAAGCTGCAGCGTATACAGTATGTGTAATCAGAGTATGAGATGCGCATTTGCTGTCAGGTGTTTTGAGGATACAATCTGCTGATATTCTCTTTAATTCAGATCGCCCTTTCCCAGCGCATCTATTTACAGGAGCAGATTGTAACTTGCACTAACTACACTGAGGAAACACTTTTCGATGTTTTGTCTTTTAACACGGCGTATACCTTTGTATAGTTGGCAGGGCCGCCAACAGAAATCTTGGGACCCCACAATATATATATACACAGAAGGGTCCATGGTTGTCTTGACTAGTTTACTGCAGTAGGCACAACATGGTTTATTAACATAAACCCTTCATTTATTGTTCTCAGCTGCAATACAATACAGAGAACAATACAGCAGGGGATTAAGTCATTACAGCAGGAGATTAAGTACGACTGCCCAGTCTCAGTTAATCCTATTAAAGGTCAAGATAAATGTGGACCCATCTGTGTGTATATATATATATATATATATATATATTAAAGATGAGCGGGTTCGGTTCTCCGAGATCCGAACCCCCCCAACTTCACCTATTTTACACGGGTCCGAGGCAGCCTCGGATCTTCCCGCCTTGCTCGGTTAACCCGAACGTGCCCGAACGTCATCATCCCGCTGTCGGATTCTCGCGAGATTCGTATTCTAAATAAAGAGCCGCGCATCGCCGCCATTTTCACTCGTGCATTGGAGGTTGAACGGAGAGGATGTGGCTGTGTTCTTTCCCTGAAAAGCTCCGTAATCTGTGCTCAGTGTGCTGCAAATATCTGTGCTCAGTGTGCTGAAAATATCTGTGCTCAGTGTGCTGAAAATATCTACGTTCTCTGCCTGAAAACGCTCTATATCTGTGCTCAGTGTGCTGCAAATATCTGTGCTCAGTGTGCTGCATTGTGGGGACTTGGGACCACCAGTATATAATTATAGTAGTACAGTACAGTAGGCCATTGCTGTATCTTGCAGCTCTGTGTCAAGTATACTATCTCTGTGCTGCATTATTTTGAGCAGTATATAGTAGGACAGTGCAGCATTTTGGTGACCAGCAGTATACATATAGTACAGTACAGTAGGACACTGCTGTATCATGCAGCTCTGAGTCAAGTATACTACCTCTGTGCTGCATTATTGTGAGCAGTATATACAGTAGGACAGTGCAGCATTTTGGTGACCAGCAGTATACATATATAGTACAGTACAGTAGGCCATTGCTGTATCTTGCAGCTCTGTGTCAAGTATACTATCTCTGTGCTGCATTATTGTGAACAGTATATAGTAGGACAGTGCAGCATTTTGGTGACCAGCAGTATACATATATAGTACAGTACAGTAGGCCATTGCTGTATCTTGCAGCTCTGTGTCAAGTATACTATCTCTGTGCTGCATTATTGTGAGCAGTATATAGTAGGACAGTGCAGAATTTTGGTGACCAGCAGTATACATATATAGTACAGTACAGTAGGCCATTGCTGTATCTTGCAGCTCTGTGTCAAGTATACTATCTCTGTGCTGCATTATTGTGAGCAGTATATAGTAGGACAGTGCAGCATTTTTGTGACCAGCAGTATACATATAGTACAGTACAGTAGGCCATTGCTATTGATATATTACCGGCATATAATTCCACACATTAAAAAATGGAGAACAAAAATGTGGACGGGAAAATAGGAAAAGATCAAGATCCACTTCCACCTCGTGCTGAAGCTGCTGCCACTAGTCATGGCCGAGACGATGAAATGCCACATCGTCTGCCAAGGCTGATGCCCAATGTCATAGTAGAGAGCATGTAAAATCCAAAAAACTAAAGTTCAGTAAAAAAATCTAAATTAAAAGCGTCTGAGGAGAAGCGTAAACTTAATCTAGAAAGGCTGTTTGAAGGACTGCCGCGCCCCTGAGAGCCGCAGTGGTGATATCTACAGGGAGTCACTCAACTCCCTAACACATGGAAAATACACAAAATTGAGAGATCACGTCTGCGCTCGTTGATGTATGTGAATGATAGAAAGTGAAGTTAAACGTACACAGTTACTAAACAATAGTTTTTAAAGTGGGTAAAATAATTTTGTCACGTGATGCCGTTAAAACGTGTGGACCTTTTTGTGTGGTTTAAATAGATCACTGTCCTTGGTCGCGTCCACAACGAGAAGTATTTCACTTTAGAGAAGTCTCAATTAGTCGTTCTCCGCGTTTTCTCCTGTATAAGTGTCCGAGGTATCGGGATAGTTCTTATCCTCAATAATTGGAGACAAAGAGACAGAAAAAAAGGTCGCTGATAGTGTAGTAGATGTATCAAAGGATGGAGGTATCTTAATATGAAATCTTTAACGAAATGGTGGCTGATGATTGCGTACCAGTACTCACGTAAAAGGACGTGATGTACCCTCGCGTAAAGGTATCTTTGGTGTTCTTATGGTTTTATCCTCCTTCTCCAGACAGGATCCCTTATGGTTCTTGTCCTCGGGAGTGGAAAAAGAACAGTTGATAGTGTAGTGAGTTGGGGTGTATAAATACTGGAAGGCAATATACTCTTCTAAATTCCAATTTCACAGTGGGGGAGTGCGTACCGTACTCACATCCATAATGGGGTGTGAAAAACACATAAAGGTATCTTTAGCTTGGTATGTTGTCGTACACGGTCACACTCACACACGTTAGGTGGATAAAAGGGTGGGCGTACCCAACTCACACTGCTCAATGTGAAGACTTGTGTATAATGGTATCTTTGAGTGGTCCTGCAGGATCTAAATAGTCCTTATTCTAGGATCCGTTCCCCTCGTATGATACATGAAGAGAAACGGAGCAAAGTGTCATAGGATGACACATACACGATTTATTTGCACAAATGGTTTAAAACAATATATGTAAGAATATGTAAAAAATATAAATAAAAAAACAGCCAATGGACTTCAGGTAGGAGAGGGGGGTATGCACGGGTGGAGAGATGTTGATATCCGGATTGTTCTCACCTTAGTAAATACCGTCCCAAATCGGTCCCTGGTGGTCCTAGGCCCTCACACCAACGCGTTTCGACTGAAGTCTTCTTCTTCTTCAGTCGAAACGCATTGGTGTGAGGGCCTAGGACCACCAGGGACCGATTTGGGACGGTATTTACTAAGGTGAGAACAATCCGGATATCAACATCTCTCCACCCGTGCATACCCCCCTCTCCTACCTGAAGTCCATTGGCTGTTTTTTTATTTATATTTTTTACATATTCTTACATATATTGTTTTAAACCATTTGTGCAAATAAATCGTGTATGTGTCATCCTATGACACTTTGCTCCGTTTCTCTTCATGTATCATACGAGGGGAACGGATCCTAGAATAAGGACTATTTAGATCCTGCAGGACCACTCAAAGATACCATTATACACAAGTCTTCACATTGAGCAGTGTGAGTTGGGTACGCCCACCCTTTTATCCACCTAACGTGTGTGAGTGTGACCGTGTACGACAACATACCAAGCTAAAGATACCTTTATGTGTTTTTCACACCCCATTATGGATGTGAGTACGGTACGCACTCCCCCACTGTGAAATTGGAATTTAGAAGAGTATATTGCCTTCCAGTATTTATACACCCCAACTCACTACACTATCAACTGTTCTTTTTCCACTCCCGAGGACAAGAACCTGTTAGGGTCTCCTGCCCTGTGCTGCCACGTCGTCATGGCAACCAGGAGACAAGTGCTAGTGGAGTAACCTGAGCGCAGCTGATACTCCGGTTCGGGTCTTTTGCTGTGCAGTGGTTATAGGCTCTGTGCACGGCAGGGGATCCGGTGCTGGTTTTTGTGCTCACAGTCTGTGAGGTCTGAGTGGGGCGTGGACAGCACCTGCTTTATAAGGCCTCTTTTCAGAGTAAGCAGATGCTGCTGAATCTTTGTTGGTTAGTCAGTTCATGAAAGTTAGCCAGTACTGTGTAGCTTTGTATTTGTTTGTTGCTTACTGCAAATAGGCCTGGGGATTTGGTATTACACTCTGCCAATCCAGACCTAGCAGTAAGACTGGAGTCAGTCGTTTAGCTTGCTGGGGTTCTGTTACTACTCTGTGAACTTAGCAAGTTTGCGGCTGTATTCTAAGACTTGCCTGTCTAATCCTGTCTCACTGTGCTAGGTGTCAGGGGTCAGTTTAGTGGCAGTAAGCTAAAACCTGTGCACTGCAAGTGAGAAATAGGATTGTGGAGACTCTCCTTGTGTCTATCATTCCATCTCTGACCAAGGAGTTTACTGCCACACCCGTTGGTAACCCTTTAGGGTTTTGCTGTTGCCCTTAGCAACAGCATTTTGGGTTCTCTACGTATTAAAACACAACATCTTGCTTTTTCTATCTGAGCAGTTCTAATACAAGGGAGATACCCAGTTCCTTTGCCTCTGGGCTTCTCTGTTCACTTTGTGTGTATTTTGTTACCCTATCACCTTCTGTGTACGTTATGTCATATTCCCCAGTTTGTCTGTGAGTCCATTTGTTTTGCATAACAGTTCAAACACCAGTACATTCCTGCAGACACTGGAGTGCATAACAGTTCTGACACCAGTACTTTCCTGCAGGCACTGGTGTGCATAACATATTCAGCAGCCCAATACTCCTGTTGAAATTTTGTGGGAATATGGAGCATACCCCTCAAAATACGTTGCAACAGGTGGTCGATCAGGTGCAGGTCCTGACTCGACAATTTAATGATTTGTCCATTAAAATGCACACCTCCCAGGCTGCTGGCGGAGCTCCCGCAGCAGCAGCACCTGCAGGGGTTAAGGAGCCGAAAGTAAATCTCCCGGATCGTTTTTCTGGAGATCGCTCGCAGTTCTTTTGTTTCAAGGAGAGCTGCAAGCTATACTTCCGGCTTAGGCCTCAGTCTTCTGGGTCGGAGATTCAGCGGGTGGGCATAGTGATTTCCTTGCTACAAGGAGACCCACAGGTCTGGGCATATGGGTTGCAGCCTGACTGTCCGTCGCTTAAAAGTGTTGATGCTTTTTTTACGGCACTGGGCATGTTGTATGATGACCCTGACAAGACGGCCTCAGCCGAGGCTCAGATTTCGATCCTTAAGCAAGGGCGAAGGCCAGTTGAGGTTTACTGTACGGAGTTTCGGAGGTTGGCCCATGATACCCAGTGGAATGACCCAGCCCTGAGACACCAGTACCGAAGAGGTCTTTCTAACCAGATAAAGGACCAACTGGTACAATATCCCTTGCCTGATAGCTTGGATCAGCTCATGCAGTTATCCATCCGGGTGGATAGACGGCTGAGAGAGCGTAGGCTTGAAAGGGAGACTGAGATTTCCTTCCTTCCCAAGGGAACCTCAGACTCTGAGGAATTTTCTGAGGAGCCTATGCAGATTGGGGCTACCCGCCTCTCCTCGCGTGAGAAGACGCGGAGGAGACAGCAGGGGTTGTGTTTGTACTGTGGGAATAAAGGTCATGTGGTAGTATCATGCCCAGAAAAGCCGGAAAACTTCAGGGCCTGAGGGTGATGGGAAATATCCTGTCAGGCCAGAAGTCAGAATTTCCCAAGAAGACTTTTATCATTCCGGTGACCTTGAAGATCCTCGGTCAAACTGTCAAGACTGAGGCCTTTGTGGACAGTGGGGCCGACGGGGTTTTTATGGACCGCCAATTCGCCCTGAAACACTCTGTTCCCTTAGTACCCTTGGCATCGGAAATTAAGATTTGTGGGTTAAACGGGGAACCATTATCCCAAGGTAAAATTACCTCTTGCACTAGCCAGATTTCTTTGTTTATTGGAGCCACACACTCTGAAAAATTGTCCTTTTATGTGACTGTCTGTACTTTTGCCCCATTGGTGTTGGGGTTACCCTGGTTAAGGGCCCACAATCCTCAATTTGACTGGGTCTCTGGGGAGATTCTTAGTTGGGGTACTGATTGTTTCAGGAGTTGCTTGAGCCTTCCAGTCAGGCTCTCGCAGCTAAGTTTGCCAGGATTGCCAGGGTGTTATGCAGATTTTGCGGACGTGTTCTCCAAAAAAGTTGCAGAGGTACTACCTCCCCATCGCCCCTATGACTGTACCATTGATTTGTTGCCAAATGCTAAGCTTCCCAAGAGCAGGTTGTACTCCCTGTCACGTCCTGAGACTCAGGCTATGGCAGAGTACATTCAGGAGAACTTGGCTAAGGGATTTATCAGACCTTCACAGTCTCCAGTTGGGTCGGGGTTCTTCTTCGTGGGTAAAAAGGACGGTTCGTTGCGACCCTGCATCGACTTCAGGGAATTGAACCGTATCACGATTAAAAACTCATACCCACTGCCTCTCATTTCGGTCTTGTTTGACCAGCTTCGTACTGCCACCATTTTTTCTAAGATTGACCTACGCGGTGCGTACAATCTAATCCGAATAAGAGAGGGGGATGAATGGAAGACTGCCTTTAATACCCACTCAGGGCATTATGAATATTTGGTGATGCCTTTTGGGCTCTGTAATGCCCCGGCAGTCTTCCAGGATTTCATGAATGATGTGCTCAGGGAATATTTGGATAGATTCTTAGTTGTATACTTAGATGACATCCTAATCTTCTCCCATTCCCTGGAGGAACATCGGAAGCATGTACGCTTAGTCCTCCAGAAACTCAGAGACCACCGGCTTGGGACGAAGCTGGAGAAGTGCGAATTTGAAGTTCAGCAAATCGCATTTCTAGGATATATTATCTCCCCAGAAGGTTTCCAAATGGAGGGTTCCAAGGTACAGGCAGTCCTGGATTGGGTGCAGCCCACTAGTTTGAAGGCGCTTCAGCGTTTCCTGGGCTTTGCGAATTTTTATAGACGATTTATCGCTGGATTTTCGTCTATAGTGGCGCCCTTGGTGGCACTCACTAAGAAAGGGGCGGATGTTGCTCACTGGTCTTGTGAGGCTAAAGCGGCTTTTGCCCGTCTCAAAAGGGCATTTGTTTCGGCCAAGGTGCTGCGACACCCAGATCCAGAGCGTCCTTTTGTGGTGGAGGTGGATGCCTCTGAGATGGGTATTGGGGCAGTGCTTTCTCAGATGGGAGTGTCTGATAATCGCCTTCATCCCTGTGCTTACTTTTCCCGTAAATTTTCGCCTGCCGAGATGAATTATGACGTGGGTAACCGGGAATTGTTGGCTATTAAGGATGCACTTGAGGAGTGGAGACACTGGCTTGAGGGGGCTAAGTTTGTGGTCTCAATTCTCACTGACCATAAGAATCTGGCATATTTAGAGTCAGCGAAGCGTCTCAATGCCAGGCAGGCACGATGGGCTTTGTTTTTTGCTCGCTTTAATTTTTTGATAACATATCGCCCTGGGTCAAAAAACATCAAGGCTGATGCGCTCTCGCGGAGTTTTGCTCCAATCCAGGAGACCACCGAGGAGCCGTTGCCCATTGTTTCCCCATCATGTATTAAAGTGGGCATTACCCAGGACCTCTTATCATTAGTCCTTAGAGCACAGGAGCAGGCTCCTCCAGACCTTCCGGTAGGTCTTTTGTTTGTGCCTCCTAGGTTAAGACAGCGAGTGTTCCTGGAATTCCATGCCAAGAAGTCGGCAGGTCACCCGGGTATTGCCAGAACTCGGGAGTTGCTATCTAGGGCGGTGTGGTGGCCCTCGGTGGCTAAGGATGTGGATCAGTGGGTTCGGGCATGTGACATCTGTGCCCGAAATAAGACTCCTAGAGGGGTTCCTGTTGGCCCATTACATCCACTCTCTATTCCATCTAAGCCATGGACCCACATTTCAATGGATTTTGTGGTGGACTTGCCCAAATCCTCGGGGATGACAGCCATCTGGGTTGTCGTTGACAGGTTTTCGAAGATGGCGCACTTCGTTCCACTGGTTGGGCTGCCATCAGCCAGACGCCTGTCTGAATTATTTATGCTGCATGTTGTGCGTCTTCACGGGTTGCCACTTGATGTGGTCTCTGACCGCGGATCCCAGTTTGTGGCCAAATTCTGGAGGGCATTTTGTTCCGATCTCCAGATTTCTGTCAGCTTGTCATCAGGCTACCATCCGCAGTCTAATGGGCAGACTGAAAGGGTGAACCAGTCCTTGGAGCAGTTCCTCAGGTGTTATGTCTCCAAGTGTCAGACTGACTGGGTTGCTCATCTGTCCATGGCGGAGTTTGCCTATAACAACGCGGCTCACTCTGCTACAGGGATCTCTCCCTTCCTTTGTGTGTATGGGCATCATCCTAAGGCCAATTCTTTTGACCCCCTGGACTCCACGCCTGGTGGTTCCTCTGTGGTTTCGGTCCTTAGAGGTATTTGGCGGAAAGTGAAGAAAGCCCTTGTGTCTGTGTCATTAGTGACCAAAAGGGTTTTTGATAAGCGGAAAAGACCCTGCAGCTTCAAATTAGGAGACTTCGTCTGGTTGTCTACCAAGAATTTGAAGTTGAGACAGCCATCTCATAAGTTAGGCCCCCGGTTCATCGGTCCTTATAAGATCACCAGGGTTATCAATCCGGTGGCATTTCAGTTAGATCTGCCCCGTTCTTTGGGTATCAATAAAACATTTCATTGTTCCCTTTTAAAACGGGCGATTAGTAATCCTTCTTCCAGTGGAAGACCTTCCCCTCTTCTGATACGTGGCCAGAGGGAGTTTGTTGTTGAAAGGATTCTTGACTCCAAGGTGGTTCGGGGTCGGCTGTCATTTTTGGTGCACTGGAAGGGATATGGCCCGGAGGAGCGGTCGTGGGTGCGCAGTTGTGATCTTCATGCCCCCAGACTGATACGCTCTTTCTTCTCGCAGTTCCCCGATAAACCCGGTGGTAGGGGTTCTTTGAACCCTCGTCAGAGGGGGGGTACTGTTAGGGTCTCCTGCCCTGTGCTGCCACGTCGTCATGGCAACCAGGAGACAAGTGCTAGTGGAGTAACCTGAGCGCAGCTGATACTCCGGTTCGGGTCTTTTGCTGTGCAGTGGTTATAGGCTCTGTGCACGGCAGGGGATCCGGTGCTGGTTTTTGTGCTCACAGTCTGTGAGGTCTGAGTGGGGCGTGGACAGCACCTGCTTTATAAGGCCTCTTTTCAGAGTAAGCAGATGCTGCTGAATCTTTGTTGGTTAGTCAGTTCATGAAAGTTAGCCAGTACTGTGTAGCTTTGTATTTGTTTGTTGCTTACTGCAAATAGGCCTGGGGATTTGGTATTACACTCTGCCAATCCAGACCTAGCAGTAAGACTGGAGTCAGTCGTTTAGCTTGCTGGGGTTCTGTTACTACTCTGTGAACTTAGCAAGTTTGCGGCTGTATTCTAAGACTTGCCTGTCTAATCCTGTCTCACTGTGCTAGGTGTCAGGGGTCAGTTTAGTGGCAGTAAGCTAAAACCTGTGCACTGCAAGTGAGAAATAGGATTGTGGAGACTCTCCTTGTGTCTATCATTCCATCTCTGACCAAGGAGTTTACTGCCACACCCGTTGGTAACCCTTTAGGGTTTTGCTGTTGCCCTTAGCAACAGCATTTTGGGTTCTCTACGTATTAAAACACAACATCTTGCTTTTTCTATCTGAGCAGTTCTAATACAAGGGAGATACCCAGTTCCTTTGCCTCTGGGCTTCTCTGTTCACTTTGTGTGTATTTTGTTACCCTATCACCTTCTGTGTACGTTATGTCATATTCCCCAGTTTGTCTGTGAGTCCATTTGTTTTGCATAACAGTTCAAACACCAGTACATTCCTGCAGACACTGGAGTGCATAACAGTTCTGACACCAGTACTTTCCTGCAGGCACTGGTGTGCATAACAGAACCATAAGGGATCCTGTCTGGAGAAGGAGGATAAAACCATAAGAACACCAAAGATACCTTTACGCGAGGGTACATCACGTCCTTTTACGTGAGTACTGGTACGCAATCATCAGCCACCATTTCGTTAAAGATTTCATATTAAGATACCTCCATCCTTTGATACATCTACTACACTATCAGCGACCTTTTTTTCTGTCTCTTTGTCTCCAATTATTGAGGATAAGAACTATCCCGATACCTCGGACACTTATACAGGAGAAAACGCGGAGAACGACTAATTGAGACTTCTCTAAAGTGAAATACTTCTCGTTGTGGACGCGACCAAGGACAGTGATCTATTTAAACCACACAAAAAGGTCCACACGTTTTAACGGCATCACGTGACAAAATTATTTTACCCACTTTAAAAACTATTGTTTAGTAACTGAGAAGCGTAAACTTGCCAATATGCCATTTACGACACGGAGTGGCAAGGAACGGCTGAGGCCCTAGCCTATGTTCATGGCTAGTGGTTCAGCTTCACATGAGGATGGAAGAACTCATCCTCCCACTAGAAAACTGAAAAGAGTTAAGATGGCAAAAGCACAGCAAAGAACTGTGCGTTCTTCTAAATCACAAATCCCCAAGGAGAGTCCAATTGTGTCGGTTGCGATGCATGACCTTCCCAACACTGGACGGGAAGAGGTAGCGCCTTCCACCATTTGCACGCCCCCTGCATTGTGCTGGAAGGAGCACCCACAGTCCAGTTCCTGATAGTCAAATTGAAGATGTCACTGTTAAAGTACACCAGGATGAGGATATGGGTGTTGCTGGCGCTAAGGAGGAAATTGACAAGGAGGATTCTGATGGTGAGGTGGTTTGTTTAAGTCAGGAACCCGGGGAGACACCTGTTGTCCGTGGGATGCATATGGCCATTGACATGCCTGGTCAAATTACAAATAAAATCACCTCTTCGGTGTGGAATTATTTTAACAGAAATGCGGACAACAGGTGTCAAGCCATGTGTTGCCTTTGTCAAGCTGTACAAAGTAGGGGTAAGGACGTTAACCACCTCGGAACATCCTCCCTTATACGTCACCTGGCGCGCATTCATCAGAAGTCATTGACAAGTTCAAAAACTGTGGGTGACAGCAGAAGCAGTCCACTGACAACTAAATCCCTTCTTCTTGTACCCAAGCTCCTGCAAACCACACCACCAACTCGCTCGGTGTCAATTTCCTCCTTAGACAGGAATGCCAATAGTCCTGCAGGCCATGTCACTGGCAAGTCTGACGAGTCCTCTCCTAACTGGGATTCCTCCGATGGATCCTTGAGTGTAACGCCTACTGCTGCTGGCGCTGCTGTTGTTGCTGCTGGGAGTCAATTGTCATCCCAGAGGGGAAGTCGGAAGACCACTTGTACTACTTCCAGTAAGCAATTGACTGTCCAACAGTCCTTTTCAAGGAAGATGAAATATCACAGCAGTCATCCTGCTGCAAAGCGGATAACTCAGGTCTTGGCAGCTGTGTTGGTGTTAAACGTGTGTCCGGTATCCACCGTTAATTCACAGGGAATTAGAGAATTGCTTGAGGTATTGTGTCCCCGGTACCAAATACCATCTAGGTTCCACCTCTCTAGGCAGGCGATACCGAGAATGTACACAGACATCAGAAAAAGAGTCACCAGTGTCCTAAAAAATGCAGTTGTACCCAATGTCCACTTAACCACGGACATATGGACAAGTGGAGCAGGGCAGACTCAGGACTATATGACTGTGACAGCTCACTGGGTAGATGTATTGCCTCCCGCAGCAAGAACAGCAGTGGCGGCACCAGTAGCAGCATCTCGCAAACGCCAACTCGTTCCTAGGCAGGCTACGCTTTGTATCACCGCTTTCCATAAGAGGCACACAGCTGACAACCTCTTACGGAAACTGAGGAACATCATCGCAGAATGGCTTACCCCAATTGGACTCTCCTGGGGATTTGTGACATCGGACAACGCCACCAATATTGTGCGTGCATTACATCTGGGCAAATTCCAGCACGTCCTATGTTTTGCACATACATTGAATTTGGTGGTGCAGAATTTTTTTTTAAATGACAGGGGCGTGCAAGAGATGCTGTTGGTGTCCCGAAGAATTGCGGGCCACTTTCGGCATTCAGCCACCGCGTGCCGAAGACTGGAGCACCAGCAAACACTCCTGAACCTGCCCCGCCATCATCTGAAGCAAGAGGTGGTAACGAGGTGCAATTCAACCCTCTATATGCTTCAGAGGATGGAGGAGCAGCAAAAGGCCATTCAAGCCTATACATCTGCCTACGATATAGGCAAAGGAGGGGGAATGCACCTGACTCAAGCGCAGTGGAGAATGATTTCAACGTTGTGCAAGGTTCTGCAACCCTTTGAACTTGCCACACGTGAAGTCAGTTCAGACACTGCCAGCCTGAGTCAGGTCATTCCCCTCATCAGGCTTTTGCAGAAGCAGCTGGAGAGATTGAAGGAGGAGCTAAAACGGAGCGATTCTGCTAGGCATGTGGGACTTGTGGATGGAGCCCTTAATTCGCTTACCCAGGATTCACGGGTGGTCAATCTGTTGAAATCAGAGCACTACATTTTGGCCACCGTACTCGATCCTAGGTTTAAAGCCTATGTTGTATCTCTCTTTCCGGCAGACACAAGTCTGCACATGTTCAAAGACACTTGTGTCTGGTGAGACATTTGTCAAGTCAAGCGGAATGTGACCCGTCAACAGCTCCTCCTTCACATTCTCCCGCAACTGGGACTGCGAGGAAAAGGATAAGAATTCCAAGCCCACCCGCTGGTGGTGAAGCAGGGCAGTCTGGAGCGAGTGCTGACATCTGGTCCGGACTGAAGGACCTGCCAATGATTACTGACATGTTGTCTACTGTCACTGCATATGATTCTGTCAACATTGAAAGAATGGTGGAGGATTATATGAGTGACCGCATCCAAGTAGGCCAGTCAGACAGTCCGTACGTATACTGGCAGGAAAAAGAGGCAATTTGGAGGCCCTTGCACAAACTGGCTTTATTTTACCTAAGTTGCCCCCCCCCCCCCCCTCCAGTGTGTACTCCGAAAGAGTGTTTAGTGCAGCCGGTCACCTTGTCAGCAATTGGCGTACGAGCTTACTTCCAGAAAATGTGGAGAGGATGATGTTCATCAAAATGAATTATAATCAATTCCTCCGTGGAGACATTCACCAGCAATTGCCTCCAGAAAGTACACAGGGACCTGAGATGGTGGATTCCAGTGGGGACGAATTAATACTCTGTGAGGAGGGGGATGTACACAGTGAAAGGGGTGATGAATCGGACGATGATGAGGAGGTGGACATCTTGTCTCTGTAGAGCCAGTTTGTGCAAGGAGAGATTGATTGCTTCTTTTTTAGTGGGGGCCCAAACCAACCAGTCATTTCAGCCACAGTCGTGTGGCAGACCCTGTGGCTGAAATGATGGGTTTGTTAAAGTGTGCATTTCCTGTTTATACAACATAAGGGTGGGTGGGAGGGCCCAAGGACAATTCCATCTTGCACCTCTTTTTTTTATTTATTTATCTCTACATCATGTGATGTTTGGGGCAAAAAAATTTAAGTGCCATCCTGACTGACACTGCAGTGCCACTCCTAGATGGGCCAGGTGTTTGTGCCGTCCACTTGGGTCGCTTAGCTTAGCCATTCAGCGACCTCGGTGCAAATTTTAGGACTAAAAATAATATTGTGAGGTGTGAGGTGTTCAGAATAGACTGGAAATGAGTGGAAATTATGGGTATTGAGGTTAATACTACTATGGGATCAAAATTACCCCCAAATTCTGTGATTTAAGATGTTTTTGAGGGGGTTTTGAAAAAAACACCCGAATCCAAAACACACCCGAATCCGACAAAAAATTTTCAGGGAGGTTTTGCCAAAACGCTTCCGAATCCAAAACAAGGCCGCGGAACCGAATCCAAAACCCGAAAAATTTACGGTGCACATCTCTAATATGTATAAATATATTAGAGATGTGCACTTGAAATTTTTCGGGTTTTGTGTTTTGGTTTTGGGTTCGGTTCCGCGGCCGTGTTTTGGGTTCGACCGCGTTTTGGCAAAACCTCACCGAATTTTTTTTGTCGGATTCGGGTGTGTTTTGGATTCGGGTGTTTTTTTCAAAAAACACTAAAAAACAGCTTAAATCATAGAATTTGGGGGTCATTTTGATCCCAAAGTATTATTAACCTCAAAACCCATAATTTCCACTCATTTTCAGTCTATTCTGAATACCTCACACCTCACAATATTATTTTTAGTCCTAAAATTTGCACCGAGGTCGCTGGATGACTAAGCTAAGCGACCCTAGTGGCCGACACAAACACTGGGCCCATCTAGGAGTGGCACTGCAGTGTCACGCAGGATGGCCCTTCCAAAAAACACTCCCCAAACAGCACATGACGCAAAGAAAAAAAGAGGCGCAATGAGGTAGCTGTGTGAGTAAGATAAGCGACCCTAGTGGCCGACACAAACACCGGGCCCATCTAGGAGTGGCACTGCAGTGTCACGCAGGATGGCCCTTCCAAAAAACACTCACCAAACAGCACATGACGCAAAGAAAAAAAGAGGCGCAATGAGGTAGCTGTGTGAGTAAGCTAAGCGACCCTAGTGGCCGACACAAACACCTGGCCCATCTAGGAGTGGCACTGCAGTGTCACGCAGGATGGCCCTTCCAAAAAACACTCCCCAAACAGCACATGACGCAAAGAAAAAAAGAGGCGCAATGAGGTAGCTGTGTGAGTAAGATAAGCGACCCTAGTGGCCGACACAAACACCGGGCACATCTAGGAGTGGCACTGCAGTGTCACGCAGGATGGCCCTTCCAAAAAACACTCCCCAAACAGCACATGACGCAAAGAAAAAAAGAGGCGCAATGAGGTAGCTGTGTGAGTAAGATAAGCGACCCTAGTGGCCGACACAAACACCGGGCCCATCTAGGAGTGGCACTGCAGTGTCACGCAGGATGGCCCTTCCAAAAAACACTCCCCAAACAGCACATGACGCAAAGAAAAAAAGAGGCGCAATGAGGTAGCTGTGTGAGTAAGATAAGCGACCCTAGTGGCCGACACAAACACCTGGCCCATCTAGGAGTGGCACTGCAGTGTCACGCAGGATGGCCCTTCCAAAAAACACTCCCCAAACAGCACATGACGCAAAGAAAAATTAAAGAAAAAAGAGGTGCAAGATGGAATTGTCCTTGGGCCCTCCCACCCACCCTTATGTTGTATAAACAGGACATGCACACTTTAACCAACCCATCATTTCAGTGACAGGGTCTGCCACACGACTGTGACTGAAATGACGGGTTGGTTTGGACCCCCACCAAAAAAGAAGCAATTAATCTCTCCTTGCACAAACTGGCTCTACAGAGGCAAGATGTCCACCTCATCATCATCCTCCGATATATCACCGTGTACATCCCCCTCCTCACAGATTATCAATTCGTCCCCACTGGAATCCACCATCTCAGCTCCCTGTGTACTTTGTGGAGGCAATTGCTGCTGGTCAATGTCTCCACGGAGGAATTGATTATAATTCATTTTAATGAACATCATCTTCTCCACATTTTCTGGAAGTAACCTCGTACGCCGATTGCTGACAAGGTGAGCGGCGGCACTAAACACTCTTTCGGAGTACACACTTGTGGGAGGGCAACTTAGGTAGAATAAAGCCAGTTTGTGCAAGGGCCTCCAAATTGCCTCTTTTTCCTGCCAGTATAAGTACGGACTGTGTGACGTGCCTACTTGGATGCGGTCACTCATATAATCCTCCACCATTCTTTCAATGGGGAGAGAATCATATGCAGTGACAGTAGACGACATGTCCGTAATCGTTGACAGGTCCTTCAGTCCGGACCAGATGTCAGCATCAGCAGTCGCTCCAGACTGCCCTGCATCACCGCCAGTGGGTGGGCTCGGAATTCTGAGCCTTTTCCTCGCACCCCCAGTTGCGGGAGAATGTGAAGGAGGAGATGTTGACAGGTCGCGTTCCGCTTGACTTGACAATTTTCTCACCAGCAGGTCTTTGAACCCCAGCAGACTTGTGTCTGCCGGAAAGAGGGATCCAAGGTAGGTTTTAAATCTAGGATCGAGCACGGTGGCCAAAATGTAGTGCTCTGATTTCAACAGATTGACCACCCGTGAATCCTTGTTAAGCGAATTAAGGGCTCCATCCACAAGTCCCACATGCCTAGCGGAATCGCTCCGTGTTAGCTCCTCCTTCAATGTCTCCAGCTTCTTCTGCAAAAGCCTGATGAGGGGAATGACCTGACTCAGGCTGGCAGTGTCTGAACTGACTTCACGTGTGGCAAGTTCAAAGGGCAGCAGAACCTTGCACAACGTTGAAATCATTCTCCACTGCGCTTGAGACAGGTGCATTCCACCTCCTATATCGTGCTGAATTGTATAGGCTTGAATGGCCTTTTGCTGCTCCTCCAACCTCTGAAGCATATATAGGGTTGAATTCCACCTCGTTACCACTTCTTGCTTCAGATGATGGCAGGGCAGGTTCAGGCGTTTTTGGTGTTGCTCCAGTCTTCTGTACGTGGTGCCTGTACGCCGAAAGTGTCCCGCAATTCTTCTGGCCACCGACAGCATCTCTTGCACGCCCCTGTCGTTTTTTAAAAAATTCTGCACCACCAAATTCAAGGTATGTGCAAAACATGGGACGTGCTGGAATTTGCCCAGATTTAATGCGCACACAATATTGCTGGCGTTGTCCGATGCCACAAATCCACAGGAGAGTCCAATTGGGGTAAGCCATTCCGCGATGATCTTCCTCAGTTGCCGTAAGAGGCTTTCAGCTGTGTGCGTATTCTGGAAACCGGTGATACAAAGCGTAGCCTGCCTAGGAAAGAGTTGGCGTTTGCGAGATGCTGCTACTGGTGCCGCCGCTGCTGTTCTTGCGGCGGGAGTCCATACATCTACCCAGTGGGCTGTCACAGTCATATAGTCCTGACCCTGCCCTGCTCCACTTGTCCACATGTCCGTGGTTAAGTGGACATTGGGTACAGCTGCATTTTTTAGGACACTGGTGACTCTTTTTCTGAGGTCTGTGTACATTTTCGGTATCGCCTGCCTAGAGAAATGGAACCTAGATGGTATTTGGTACCGGGGACACAGTACCTCCAACAAGTCTCTAGTTGGCTCTGCAGTAATGATGGATACCGGAACCACGTTTCTCACCACCCAGGATGCCAAGGCCTCAGTTATCCGCTTTGCAGCAGGATGACTGCTGTGATATTTCATCTTCCTCGCAAAGGACTATTGGACAGTCAATTGCTTGGTGGAAGTAGTAAAAGTGGTCTTACGATTTCCCCTCTGGGATGACCATCGACTCCCAGCAGCAACAACAGCAGCGCCAGCAGCAGTAGGCGTTACACGCAAGGATGCATCGGAGGAATCCCAGGCAGGAGAGGACTCGTCAGAATTGCCAGTGACATGGCCTGCAGGACTATTGGCATTCCTGGGGAAGGAGGAAATTGACACTGAGGGAGTTGGTGGGGTGGTTTGCGTGAGCTTGGTTACAAGAGGAAGGGATTTACTGGTCAGTGGACTGCTTCCGCTGTCGCCCAAAGTTTTTGAACTTGTCACTGACTTATTATGAATGCGCTGCAGGTGACGTATAAGGGAGGATGTTCCGAGGTGGTTAACGTCCTTACCCCTACTTATTACAGCTTGACAAAGGCAACACACGGCTTGACAAATGTTGTCCGCATTTCTGTTGAAATACTTCCACACCGAAGAGCTGATTTTTTTGGTATTTTCACCAGGCATGTCAACGGCCATATTCCTCCCACGGACAACAGGTGTCTCCCCGGGTGCCTGACTTAAACAAACCACCTCACCATCAGAATCCTCCTTGTCAATTTCCTCCCCAGCGCCAGCAACACCCATATCCTCCTCATCCTGGTGTACTTCAACACTGACATCTTCAATCGGACTATCAGGAACTGGACTGCGGGTGCTCCTTCCAGCACTTGCAGGGGGCGTGCAAATGGTGGAAGGCGCATGCTCTTCACGTCCAGTGTTGGGAAGGTCAGGCATCGCAACCGACACAATTGGACTCTCCTTGTGGATTTGGGATTTCGAAGAACGCACAGTTCTTTGCGGTGCTTTTGCCAGCTTGAGTCTTTTCATTTTTCTAGCGAGAGGCTGAGTGCTTCCATCCTCATGTGAAGCTGAACCACTAGCCATGAACATAGGCCAGGGCCTCAGCCGTTCCTTGCCACTCCGTGTGGTAAATGGCATATTGGCAAGTTTACGCTTCTCATCCGACAATTTTATTTTAGATTTTGGAGTCCTTTTTTTACTGATATTTGGTGTTTTGGATTTTACATGCTCTGTACTATGACATTGGGCATCGGCCTTGGCAGACGACGTTGCTGGCATTTCATCGTCTCGGCCATGACTAGTGGCAGCAGCTTCAGCACGAGGTGGAAGTGGATCTTGATCTTTCCCTAATTTTGGAACCTCAACATTTTTGTTCTCCATATTTTAATAGGCACAACTAAAAGGCACCTCAGGTAAACAATGGAGATGGATGGATACTAGTATACTTATGGATGGACGAGCGACTGCCGACACAGAGGTAGCCACAGCCGTGGACTACCGTACTGTCTCTGCTGCTAATATAGACTGGATGATAATGAGATGAAATCAATATATATATATATATATATAATATCACACTAGTACTGCAGCCGGACAGGTAGATATATTTATTATGTAATGACTGATGACGGACCTGCTGGACACTGTCAGCTCAGCAGCACCGCAGACTGCTACAGTAAGCTACTATAGTAGTATGTATAAAGAAGAAAGAAAAAAAAAAACACGGGTAGGTGGTATACAATTATGGATGGACCAGCGACTGCCGACACAGAGGTAGCTACAGCCGTGGACTACCGTACTGTGTCTGCTGCTAATATAGACTGGATGATAATGAGATGAAATCAATATATATATATATAATATCACACTAGTACTGCAGCCGGACAGGTAGATATATTTATTATGTAATGACTGATGATGGACCTGCTGGACACTGTCAGCTCAGCAGCACCGCAGACTGCTACAGTAAGCTACTATAGTAGTATGTATAAAGAAGAAGAAAGAAAAAAAAAACACACGGGTAGGTGGTATACAATTATGGATGGACCAGCGACTGCCGACACAGAGGTAGCTACAGCCATGGACTACCGTACTGTGTCTGCTGCTAATATAGACTGGATGATAATGAGATGAAATCAATATATATATATATAATATCACACTAGTACTGCAGCCAGACAGGTAGATATATTTATTATGTAATGACTGATGACGGACCTGCTGGACACTGTCAGCTCAGCAGCACCGCAGACTGCTACAGTAAGCTACTATAGTAGTATGTATAAAGAAGAAAGAAAAAAAAAACCACGGGTAGGTGGTATACAATTATGGATGGACGAGCGACTGCCGACACAGAGGTAGCTACAGCCGTGGACTACCGTACTGTGTCTGCTGCTAATATAGACTGGATGATAATGAGATTAAATCAATATATATATATATAATATCACTAGTACTGCAGCCGGACAGGTATATATATTTATTATGTAATGACTGATGACGGACCTGCTGGACACTGTCAGCTCAGCAGCACCGCAGACTGCTACAGTAAGCTACTATAGTAGTATGTATAAAGAAGAAGAAAGAAAAAACAACGGGTAGGTGGTATACAATATTATATATATATTATATATATATATTATATATATTAAACTGGTGGTGATTATTAAACTGGTGGTCAGGTCACTGGTCACACTATCAGCAACTTGCAAGTAGTACTCCTAAGCAGACAATCACAATATATATTATACTGGTGGTCAGTGTGGTCACAATGGCAGTGTGGCACTCTGGCAGCAAAAGTGTGCACTGTACGTTATATGTACTCCTGAGTCCTGCTCTCAGACTCTAACTGCTCCCCACTGTCAGTGTCTCCCCCACAAGTCAGATATACATTATACAGTCACACTATCTATCTATCACTTCAGCAAGTAGTAGTACTCCTCCTAAAGTACTCCTCCTAATGCTCCCCAAAATTACTACTGTGTCTCTCTCTACTCTAGTCTCACTCTCTTCTCTATAAACGGAGAGGACGCCAGCCACGTCCTCTCCCTATGAATCTCAATGCACGTGTGAAAATGGCGGCGACGCGCGGCTCCTTATATAGAATCCGAGTCTCGCGATAGAATCCGAGCCTCGCGAGAATCCGACAGCGGGATGATGACGTTCGGGCGCGCTCGGGTTAACCGAGCAAGGCAGGAAGATCCGAGTCGCTCGGCCCCGTGTAAAGAAAAATGAAGTTCGGGCGGGTTCGGATTCCGAGGAACCGAACCCGCTCATCTCTAATATATATATAGACTTTACTGAGACTTGATGGCTGGCATCCCCGTCGGACTTCCAGTGGCATCATCAGGTCACGTCCCCCAGCAGCTTCTGTCAGGAAAAACAACAACAGGTTCAGTCCTGAACATATAAACTATGTCTATAACATATCTGGAAACCCCCAACTTCCTGCAAATAAATAAATATTATATACATGCCAAAATCATCTACACCTGAAGATGGACACCGTCCTCTGACTGATACACTACTGCTGCATAACAATCCAGCAGAGTGTAGTGCAGCAGTAGTGCCTGCCGCTCACGCTTGTGGGTGGAACGCCAGGCACAGGGCTAGTCCACTCCGCATGTCTGGCTCTGGTTCTCCCCTGCACGGGTGTGAAAACATCGAACGGCGGCAATGCTTTTGCACCTGCTAAATAGCTCCCTGCTTGCGCAGCTGTGCTGGCAGACGGTTACCCGCCGCATCCCAGGCTGTGTGATGACACACAGCCGCTGCGGCCCACCCCACAATGGTCCGGACACGCCTGCGTTGTCTATACAGTGCCCCAACAACATCGTTTTAACGCCATTGGCACACCCCCTCCCACCCTGAGACCACCTCTGCCTGTCAATCAGGCAGAAGCGATCGCAGCCCTGAGATGCTTTCGCATATCACTATGCTTCCCGGGGTGCGCACGCGACTCCCCAATGGGCTTCAGACTTTGATTGCTGCCGCTGTCTGATCCAGTCTGAATTAGCCCCATTGACAGGAGTGAAAAACACCTGAACAAGTCACCATGACAGTAATGAAATGTCCCTCCAGTTGCACACTCCTCACAATGACTTCAAGTTACTCCACAGCGGGGTGCAGGCAGAACTGCGTACCTCCATCAGCAGCGGGTCCCACTGTCCAGAGGCGTAACTAGGGTTTTCGGAGCCCAGGGCAAGATGAAGATTGCCGCGCCCCCCCCCCCAAAAAAAAAAAACCACACAAAAAAATAGTATGTGTGCGTGTGCAAAATGGGTGTGGCCATGCACCAGAAGGGGTGTGGCAACTGAAAATGGGGCGTGCCAACATGACTATCACCTACCCCCTGTGTCGCCTCTCAGCACACTATTACCTACCCCTTGTGTCGTCTCTTAGCAGACCTTCATTCAAATTTTGCACAGTACGCATGCAGAGTCCCCTTTTTACACAGTGCCAGATACACAATTGCCCCACAGTGCCAGATACATATTGCCCCACAGTGTCAGAACCACAGTGATAGATACAGTGCCCCACAGTGCCAGATACAATTTGCCCCACAGTGTCAGATCCACAGTGACAGATACAGTGCCCTACAGTGCAAGATACACAATTGCCCCACAGTGTCAGATACAGTGCCAGATACATATTGCCCCACAGTGTCAGATCCAGTGTGACAGATACAGTGCCCCACAGTGCCAGATACATATTGCCCCACAGTGCCAGATACACAGTGCCCCACAGTGCCAGATACATATTGCCCCACAGTGCCAGACAGAGTGCCCCACAGTGCCAGATACACAATGCCCCACAGTGCCAGATACAGTGGCCCACAGTGCCAGATACATATTGCCCCACAGTGCCAGATACATATTGCCCTACAGTGCCCCACAGTGTCAGATCCACAGTGCCAGATACACAGTGCCCCCCTCACCTCCCCTCCTGCTGGCTGCTGCTTACTTCAGTCAGGAATCAGATCCCCTGTCACTTCTGCCGCTGGCCTCTGCTATGTGAGGGTAGGAGAATGAAGCGCAGCACCTCTCCTGCCTCTCAACACTCCATGAAGTCCGGTCTCCGGCGGCGGCTATCTTAAATGTGGCACCGGTTCATTACCCAATCAGAGCTCGCGGACCGGCAGCCAAGCAGGAGACGGTCCGCAAGCTCTGATTGGCTAAAGCCACCGGAGACCAGACAGAGTCACACTGAGAGTAGTGAGCACATTGAGGGGCAGGAGAGATGCTGCAGGATGGGGGCAGAGCAATAGCGGGGGTGGGTGGGCATGATGCCCTGGTCGCCAGTGGTGCCCCCTTCTGCTGGGCCTGCCAAGGTGCCCAGGGCATGTGCCCCACTCGCCCTGCCTTAGTTACGCCTCTGCCACTGTCATCAGTGTCAGCAGCAGAGCAGACAAGAACCTCCCCTTCTAGTGTTCGCGCCGGGGCCGGCCACAAAAGCTTGACATCGAGCCTCGGCAACAGCAGCATCACATGGGAGGAGGTAAGCGGAGGGGGAGAAAGCAAAAGGGGAGGAGCTGGACCAGCTGGACCGCCTCGTGCCGTTACAACCTGCAGCCAGCCACAGCACACTGAAATGAGTCAATTTGATTTATTATCAGTACTGCTGACAATCCCACTTGCGTGCCGCTTCATCGCACCGCACCTCCACCGCATATATCCACTGGATTCAGCGGTGTCCGGCAGCTGTGCTTCTGCCCTGCCCGCTGCATGGAGCCCACAGCATTCTAAGGTGCTGCCTACCCATTTTTTGAGCCCCTGATCCTCGGGGCCCCGTATGGGTGTCCCCTTTGACCTCACCCTGTTGCCGGGCCTGATAGTTGGGGGTGATGCTGATTTGGATGTGAAATGGATGTAAAATGTCAATGTGTGCATAGGCAGCATTCTTTCCAGGTTTACTTAAGCAAGTTATCATCAACATTGTGTACTTGTACAAGCCCTGTACACACCTCCATCCATCCCACTTTGCACTGTCCCTCAGTTCCACCCATGGCCTGCAGTATCCCATGGGTGAGGTTGGGGGTAGGGGGATGGGGGAAGACTTGCTCACCGCTGCTCTGATAGTGCAGGGCACACATCCAGAGTGACCACAATACAGGTTCACCATAAGGCCATGCACACTAAAGGTGCATACACAAGGTGCGATGTAACCTTCCGATTTTGACTATATAGTCAAAATCGTAAGGAAAGTTAGTGCAAATCGCGCCGTGCGCACACAGCTTGTGGTACCGATGCGTGCTCCCGTGGGGTCGGTATCGCAAGAAAAGATACAGTAGACTGTGCAGGCAAGTCAATCTTGACTATATTGTGTACAATCTAGTACATAGTATAGTCAAAATTGTCACTTAGTTAAAATCGTATATAGACAAAATCTCATCAAAAGATAGTCCGTATCGGTGGTTCACGGCTCCGGGAAGTTCAGAGAAAATCGCAAAGTCAAAATTGGAGATAGTCAATATCTCACCGTGTGTATGCACCTTAAGCTCTATAATAAGTGTATAAGATGACACTCAATAGGCGTATTTGCACTTGTTACATCGTGAATTTGCAGGTGTATTACTGTTTTGAATTTTGCCTGCTGTCTGTAAAAGTAAAACTACATTTCCCAAAAAACATTTCAGCAGGTTGAATACTGCACATGCAGTAAGGCTTTGTTGACCGACCTTTGGCAACAGAAGAGTTTGAGCAAACTACACCTTCCAGGTACAAAAAAGGATGCAAGCTACTGAAAGCCTAGGTAAGATTGATACACTAGAAATTAGAGATGAGCAGATTCGGTTCTCAGAGAACCGAACCCTACCGGACTTCACACTCAAGCTCGGGTTATCCTGCCTGACTCGGAAACCAGAACGAGGTAAAACGTCATCATCCCGCTGTCGGATTCTCACAGGATTTGGATTCCATATAAAGAGCTGCGCGTCCCCGCCATTTTCACTCAAGCACTGGAGAGTGTAGAGAGAGGACGTGTCTCCGTTCTCTCAATGTCCGTGTCTTGTGCTGCATTTGTCCAGTCACACTGGTTGTGTCCTCTTGCTGCTATATGTCCAGTGCTGCTGTATAAATCCAGTCCAGTGGTGCTGTGTTGTGCTGCATCAGTTCAGTGGTGGTGTATTGTGATGCATCAAGTCCAGTGGTAGTGTCCTGTGCATCAGCCGTCAGTCATTCCGGTGACCAGTCACAGTGGTATACTCTGCTGCCATATGTCCAGTGCTGCTGTATAATGATAACAAGTCCCTTACAGTGTTGCTGTGTTGTCCTGCATCAGACCAGTGGTAGTGTCCTGTGCATCAGCCGTCAGCCATTCCGGTGACCAGTCACAGTGGTATACTCTGCTGCCATATGTCCAGTGCTGCTGTATAATGATAACAAGTCCCTTACAGTGTTGCTGTGTTGTCCTGCATCAGACCAGTGGTAGTGTCCTGTGCATCAGCCATCAGTCATCCCAGTGACCAGGCAGTCACAGTGGTATACTCTGCTGCCATATGTCCAGTGCTGCTGTATAATAATAACAAGTCCCTTACAGTGTTGCTGTGTTGTCCTGCATCAGACCAGTGGTAGTGTCCTGTGCATCAGCCATCAGTCATTCCAATGACCAGGCAGTCACAGTGGTATACTCTGCTGCCATATGTCCAGTGCTCCTGTGTCGCATATTGGGGGTAATTCCAAGTTGATTGCAGCAGGATTTTTGTTAGCAATTGGGCAAAACCATGTGCACTGCAGGGGAGGCAGATATAACATGTGCAGAGAGAGTTAGATTTGGGTGGGGTGTGTTCAATCTGCAATCTAATTTGCAGTGTAAAAATAAAGCAGACAGTATTTACCCTGCACAGAAATAAAATAACCCACCCAAATCTAACTCTTTCTGCACATGTTATATCTGCCTCCCCTGCAGTGCACATGGTTTTGCCCAATTGCTATCAAAAATCCTGCTGCGATCAACTTGGAATTACCCCCATTGTGTTATACAACTCCAGAAAAATAATGGAGAACAAAAATTTGGAGGATAAAATAGGGAAAGATCAAGAACCACTTCCTCCTAGTGCTGAAGCTGCTGCCACTAGCCATGACATAGACGATGAAATGCCATCAAGGTCGTCTGCCAAGGCCGAAGCCCAATGTGATAGAAGAGGGCATGTAAAATCCAAAAAGCCAAGGTTCAGTAAAAAGACCCCAAAAAAAGAAATTTAAATGGTCTGAGGAGAAACGTAAACTTGCCAATATGCCATTTAAGACACGGAGTGACAAGGAACGGCTAAGGCACTGGCCTATGTTCATGACTAGTGGTTCAGCTTCACATGACGATGGAAGCCCTCATCATCCCGCTAGAAACATTTAAAAATATTTAAGCTGGAAAAAGCACAGAAGAGAACTGTGCGATCTGAGATGGTATCATAAATCCGCAAGGAGAGTCCAAGTGTGTCGGCGGTTGCGATGCCTGACCTTCCCAACACTGGATGGGAAGAGGTGGCTCCTTCCACCATTTGCACGCCCCCTGCAAGTGCTGGAAGTAGCATCCACAGTCCAGTTTCTGATATTCAAATTGAAGATGTTACTGTTGAAGTACACCAGGATGAGGATATGGGTGTTGCTGGCGCTGAGGAGGAAGTGGACGATGAGGATTCTGATGGTCATGTGGTTTGTTTAAATGAGGCACCGGGGGGAGACACCTGTTGTCCGTGGTATGAAGAAGCCCATTGTGATGACTGGGCAAAATACCAAAAAAGCCACCTCTTTGGTGTGGAATTATTTCTCCACAAATCCGGACAACAAGTGTCAAGCCGTGTGTTGCCTCTGTCAATCTATAATAAGCAGGGGTATGGATGTTAACCACCTAGGAACATCCTCCCTTATACATCACCTGCAGCGCATTCATCAGAAGTCAGTGTCAAGTTGTGAAACTTTGGGTAAGAGCTTAAGCAGTCCAATTACAACTAAATCCCTTCTTCTTGTACCTTAGCTCCTGCAAGCCACACCACCAACTCCCTCAATGTCAGCTTCCTCCTCAGCCATGAACATCAGCAGTCCTGCACACCATGTCCCTGGCAAGACTGACGAGTCCTCTCCTAACCGGGATTCCTCCGGAGGATCCTTGAGTGGTACCGCCTGCTGTTGCTGCCACTGCTGTTGTTGCTGCTAGGAGTTGATCGTCATCCCAGAGGGGAAGTCAGAAGACCACTTGTACTACTTCAACTAAGCAATTGACTGTCCAACAGTCCTTTGTGAGGAAGATGAAATATGACAGCAGTCATTCTGTTGCAAAGCGGATAACTGAGGCCTTGACACTTATGTTGGTGTTAGACGTGTGTCCGGTATCCACCATTAGTGCAGTGGGATTTAGACAATTGATGGAGTTATTGTGTCCCCGGTACCAAATACCATCTAGGTTCCACTTCACTAGGCAGGCGATACAGAGAATGTACAGATGTGTCAGAAAAAGTGTCACCAGTGCCCTAAACAATGCGGTTGTATCCAGTGTCCACTTAACCACGAACATGTGGAACAGGGCAGACTAAGGACTATATGACTGTGACAACCCAACAGCAGCAGTAGCGGCACCAGTAGCAGCATCTCACAAATCCAAACTCGTTTCTAGGCAGGCTACGCTGTGATTCACCACTTTCTGTAAGAGGCACACCGCTGACAACCTCTTACGAAACTGAGGGACATCATCGCGCATTGGCTTACCCCACGTAGACTCTCCTGGGGATTTGTGATATCGGACAATGCCACCAATATTGTGCGTGCATTACAACTGGGCAAATTCCAGCACGTCCCATGTTTTGCACATACAATTTATTTGGTGGTGCAGAATTTTTTGAAAAATGACAGGGGTGTACAGGAGATGCTGTCGGTGGCCCGAAAATTGCGGGCCACTTTCGACATTCTGCCACTGCATGCCGAAGACTGGAGCACCAGCAAACACTCCTGAACCTGCCCTGCCATCAACTGAAGCAAGAGGTGGTAACGAGGTGGAATTCAACACTCTATATCAGAGGTTCTCAAACTCGGTCCTCGGGGGCACACACAGTGCATGTTTTGCAGGTCTCCTCACAGAATCGCAAGTGAAATAATTAGCTCCACCTGTGGACCTTTTAAAATGTGTCAGTGAGTAATTAATACACCTGTGCACCTGCTGGGTTACCTGCAAAACATGCACTGTGTGTGCCCCCGAGGACCAAGTTTGAGAACCTCTGCTCTATATGCTTCAGAGGATGGAGGAGCAGCAAAAGGCCATTCAAGCCTAACACACACCTACGATATAGGCAAAGGAGGGGGAATGCACCTGACTCAAGCGCAGTGGAGATTGATTTTTGTCTTGTGCAAGGTTCTCCAACCCTTCGAACTTGCCACACGTGAAGTCAGTTCAGACACTGCCAGCTTGGGTAAGGTCATTCCCCTCATCAGGCTTTTGCAGAAGCAGCTAGAGAAATTGGAAGAGCTAAGATGGAGTGATTACGCAAAGTATGTGGGATTTGTGGATGGAGTCCTTCATTTGCTTTGCCAGGATTCAAGGGTGGTCAATCTGTTGAAATCAGAGCACTACATTTTGGCCACCGTGCTCGATCCTAGGTTTAAAGCCTACATTGTATCTCTCTTTCCAGCAGACACAAGTGTGCAGAGGTGCCAAGACCTGCTGGTGAGTAATTTGTCAACTCAAGCGGAATGTGACCCATCAACAGCTCCTCCTTCAATTTCTCCCACCACTGGGGCTGCAAGGAAAAGGATAAGATTTCCTAGCCCACCCGCTGGCAGTGATGCAGGGCAGTCAGGAGCGAAAGCTGACATCTGGTCCAGACTGAAGGACCTGCCAACGATTACTGACATGTCTACTATCACTGCATATGAGTCTGTCACCATTGAAAGAATGGTGGAGGATTAAATGAGTGACAGCATCCAAGTAGGCATGTCAGGCAGTCCGTATGTATACTGGCAGGAAAAAGAGGCAATTTGGATGCCCTTGCACAAACTGGCTCTATTTTACCTAAGTTGCCCCCCTTCCAGTGTGTACTCTGAAAGAGTGTTTAGTGCAGCCGGTAACCTTGTCAGCAATCGGCATAGGAGGTTACTTTCACAAAATGTGGAGAAGATGATGTTCATCAAAATGAATTATAAATTCCTCCAGGAAGACCTTGACCAGCAATTGTCTCCGGAAAGTACACAGGGACCTGTAATGGTGGATTCCAGTGGGGACAAATTAATACTCTGTGAGGAGGGGGATGTACACAGTGAAAGGGGTGAGGAATCGGAGGATGAGGTTGACATCTTGCCTTTGTAGAGCCATTTTGTGCAAGGAGAGACTAATTGCTTCTTTTTTGGTGGGGGCACAAACATACCAGTCATTTCAGCCACAGTCGTGTGGCAGGCCCTGTCACTGAAATGACTGGTTTGTTAAAGTGTGCATGTACTGTTTATACAACATAAGGGTGGGTGGGAGGGCCCAAGGACAATTCCATCTTGCACCTCTTTTTCTTCTTTGCATCATGTGCGTTTGGGGACTATTTTTTTAAAGTGCCATCCTGTCTGACACTTCTGTTTATGTCCAGTGGTACTGCCATTTAATTCCAGTGATTTTGCCGTATAATTCCAGTGATTTTTCCGTATAATTCCAGCGAGTTTGCTATTTAATTCCAGTGATTTGGACGTATAATTCCAGTGATTTGGACTTATAATTCCAGTGATTTGGAAGTATAATTCCAGTGGGAATTGTTTGTATTGCTTGGCTTAGTCATACAGCTACCTCATTGCACCTCTTCGACATCTTTGCATGAGGTGCTGTTTGGGCCCTAGTTTTTGAAAAGTACCATCCTGTCTGACACTGCCGTATGAGTCCAGGGGTACTGATGTATTAGTCCTGGGGTACTGCCGTATAAGTCCACCAATTGCAGAATTTTTTTAAAATGACAGGGGCATGCAGGAGATGCTGTCAGTGGAACGAACAATTGCGGCCCACTTTCGACATTCAGCCAATGCGTGACACTACTAGATGGGCAGGTGGTTGTGTCGCTTAGCTTAGTCATACAGCAACCTTGGTGCACATCTTTTTCTTCTTTGCATCATGTGCCGTTTGGGGCCTTTTTTTGGATATCTGCCCTCCTGTCTGCCACTGCAGTGCCACTCCTAGATGGGCCAATTGTTTGTGTCGCTTGGCTTAGTCATACAGCTACCTCATTGCACCTCTTCTACATCTTTGCATTAGGTGCTGTTTGGGGCCTAGTTTTGAAAAGTGCCATCCTGTCTGACACTGCAGTGCCACTCCTAGATGGGCCAGGTGTTTGTGCCGCACACTTGTGTCATTTAGCTTAGTCATACAGCCACCTCCGTGCAACCTTTTGGCCTAAAAACAATATTGTGAGGTGTGAGGTATTCAGAATAGACTGGAAATGAGTAGAAATTAATGTTATTGAGGTTCATCATCCAGATCCAAAACACGAAAGGGTGGTTTTGGCAAAACCAAGCCAAAATCAAAACACGAAAGTGGAATTAGAACCAAAACCAAAATACAAAGCACGAAAAGTGCCAGCCGCACAGCTCTACTAGAAATGTATAGGAAGTTCCAGAAGGGGATCTAGTCACATCCAGGTAAAAGGGGGAAGTCCCAAAAAAGGACCTAAAAGCACACTAATTTGCACATAAAAGGGAGCAATTTGCTGCTGTGTAGTGATGACCATCGATGGTGGGTGGTTTTCCTCCATCAGCCGTAAACCTTTATATAGGTGAGGGGGACGTCATCTTCAGGGATCGGTCATCAATGTATACCATTGCCATTGGACCATCTATGGTAGTTAACCAATAATGGTCAATGGTCACCCCTAGTGATGGCTGAAGAACTAGGGCTGCAGCGAATCACTCATTGGAGTCACTAAGGATTTGACCACAGGGAATCGCTTAGAGTCAATGCTGCATGTCATCGTTAGTGAAATCCGCCGGCGGTCCTACAGCAGCTTGAAAGCGCATATCACGGGTACACACTAGACGATATACCCAATATGTCACTCTGATCATCTGGAGCAGGCATATCATGGGTCTCTGATCATCTGGAGCAGACCATGGGTCTCCAAACTGTGGCCCTCCAGCTGCTGTGGAACTATACATTCCAGCATGTCCTGCCACAGTTTTGCTAGTAAGGCAGGTTGAAGACCCATGCTCTAGACCAGTGTTTTTCAACCACTGTGCCGTGGCACACTAGTGTGCCCTGAGCAGTCTCCAGGTGTGCCGCCATAGAAGCAGAGCCAGGCCCGTCAGTATTTTGCCGCTACCGAGGCTTGGAACGATCAATACTGATGGGTTTAGTGGTTGCAGAGCCAGTTCTAATTTTGGGCCCGGACAGTGTTGGGTTCTTCTGGCTTTCTCAGATGTGGCTCAGGCGTTACTTATGGCAGAGGTTCCCAAAGCGGTCCTCAAGGCACCCCAACAGTCCAGGTTTTAGCTATATCCATGGCTCAGCACAGATAGTTATATCAAATTGACTAAGGTGCTAATTAAGTCGCATGTGGCCAAGCATGGATACATTTAAAACCTGGACCATTGGGGTGCCTTGAGGACCGCGTTTGGGAAACTCTGACTTATGGAGAAGCTGTGACATGACATCCTAGGACACACAACTGCACCATGCATCACCATTATATTTCAGTGTGCCTTGGCAATATTCAGATCTTGTTCAGTGTGCCGCGAGTTGTAAAAGGTTGAAAATCTCTGCTCTAGACTATGTATCCAATATGTCACTCCAATCCGTGTGATCGGGCGACATACCATCTAACGTGTGCCCAGCTTAACTCTACATTCAGTGCAGGAGGTCTGTGTGTTGCATTCAAAGAATAGTTAATTGGAGAAGTCATTTACTGTGCAGCTATACTATCCTTTGCAAAGCTACTTAACCAAGCCATTTATGCTTCAAGTTGACCATTTACCACATTACATGTAAAGTACTCTGCTTCTCTGTTTTGTGAAGTCCTTCCTTACCCAGTGGATTTCAATTTATGCCCCCGGCGTTCTCTGAATTAATTACACTATGTGTATGTGTATGAATAATATTATACTGCAGTGCAATACCACATACAGTGTCACAATATGTGTATGAATATTACACTGTGGTACCACCTATTGTGTCCCAATACTTGTGTGAATAATACACTGTGGTACCACATATAGTGTCACAATACTTGGATGAAATTGTGGTGCCATCTACAGTGTCACAATATGTGTATGAAATGAATATTACTCTATGGTACTACCCACAGTGTCACAATATGTGTATGAATATTACACTATGGTACCACCTACAGTGTCACAATATGTGTATGAATATTACACTGCTGTACCACTTACAGTGTCACAATACTTGTGTGAATATTACACTGTGGTACGACCTACAGCGTCACAATACGTGTATGAATACTACACTGCAGTGCTACCTAGTGTCACAATACTTGGATGAAATTGGGGTACAACCTGCAGCATCACATTAGTTGTATAAATATATCACACTGCAGTCTGACCTGCAGCGTCACAAAACTTGTATGAATATTACACTGTAGTCTGACCAGTAGTGTCAAAGTACTTGTCAGTAGCAGTTCTTGCCACGGGCAAGCAGGCTTTTTGCCTGGGCCACTGCCATGGCATGAGCTGCTACTGATCCTCGCACCCCTCTCCCCAGCTGCAGCAGCGTCGCGGGCTGTGTGGGCGCCCACTGCAGCCGGCTCCACTGACAGACACTAGAGGTCATAATTGACCTCTAGTGTCAGTGCAGCGCTGCTATGGGAGAGACATCATGACGTCTCTCCCAGAGATAGGAGCCCGTGGCCGGAGACGGAGGGCAGCGCAGCGGCGGTCCGGAAGCAGGAGCGGGGCTGGTAAGTATTGTGTAGTTGTTTTTTTTATTGTGTGTTTGTAAGCAGCGCTACTGGTGCAAAGCTACAGGGGGCACCATCCATATGCTGCACCCATATAGTGCCTTCTCACACATGTAGACAAACACAGTGGTACCTATTACTAGATAGTTTCAAGTATTATTACAGGTATTAGTTAGTGTGCTGGGGGGATAGCAGGGGGGAAAAGCGCCCCTCTTTCTATTTGCTATTTGTTGTGACCCCTCCCTTTTCAAACACCTGCTAAGTATCTCCAGAGTGATTGAGCAGCTACCATTGTGTTTGTCTGCATGTGTGAGAAGGCATTGCATGGGAGCAGCATTTGGAAGGCATGCTGGTCCTTGTAGTGCTAATGTCTCACTTGCTCAGTACCATTCATTCTGTCAGCCTCCATAGAGCTTCTGGGTTCCACAGCACTGCCACACACTCTCTGAAGGCTCACATTCTCCACCAAATCCTTCTATGGAATCCAAGGGTGTCACACATGGTCAGACAGAGGCTGATTTGGTGGTTTGACCAATGGTGGCCTAGAAGGATGCACAAATCGATATTCACGCATTCGTGGATGATAAAAGCGGGCGTTTCAATAGCCTCATTTGCAAAAACAAGGAGATGGGGAACAGCCAACAGATGCTGCTACGTACATTTTTGAAAGCAACTCAGAACCAGGCCCTATATTATTAGAAAATGTTCAATGAACATATACAGAAAAAGGAGAAATATGTAAACATTATTCAGCTATCCCAAATTGTCTCAAGACAAGCTATGAACTTACATTGTGTTTCTCTTTGGGTACATATTGCTGTGTTGTGTGTCAAACAAATGCCTCCCATATTGTATTTCCAGTGTATCTAAAACCACAAAAGTAATCTTGTTGACTGGATGCATATTCTAGAATGTTAATGTTTATTTGTGTTCTCTCACCAGGGCCGCCATCAGGGTGGTGCTGGGGGCACAGCTGTCCCGGGCCCAGCCTCTCTGACAGAGAAAGGAGGGCCCGGGATGCTCATGCAGCCACCTGGCCGCCCGTCGACGTCCCCGCCATTTCGCGGTCATCCCCGCTGTTTTGTATTGAAACCTTCCCTCCCAAAATGGCCGCCGCCACAGAGGAGACAGTTATTCAAGATCTTAGAGGAGCCATCTAATATCTTGAATAACTGTCTTCTCTGTGGCGGCGGCCATTTTGGGAAGGACATTTTCAATACAGCTGCAGGAGGACAGAGGAGACCAGCAAAACAGCGGGGATGGAGGCGGGCAGGCAGAGGCATCAGCATCCCAGGCCCTACGGACAGCGCACATGTATGTATGCATGTGTGTGTTTATAACACACACACACGTACGTTAACTGGTGCTATTCTACAGTGGGGGGCCCTGCCTATTTTGTCAGTCCCGGGTCCCACAACTTCTGATGGCAGCCCTGTCTCTCACTGTACGTTTGATAAGCAACATGTTGTTGTAATGACCAGGGCCAAACACAAGAGGGTACATCACAGGACACCTCTTGGAGGGCCCATGATGCTCTGAGGGCATGTGCTTTTATTGCCATGATAAAGCTATGTACCTGTACACAAGCAGACTATGGAAAGACATTATTCTGCAGAGTTGCCTACTTTGCTGGAATTTCCAGCAGACTCCCAGCATATTGTGAATCCTCTCAGACTCCAGGGAAGTAGTCTGTGACCACTATGTGCCCCCATAATTGCCAATATGTGCTACAAATACATGGCAACTGCTCTCTGACAAACAGATGTATCCATAACTACGTCTAGTGTTTCTTGAGGATAATCTTGTTCTCCCCCTGTCTGTCACCTCTGATGGGGTGGCAGGGAGCTCTACTCTATTTTTGAGCAGATATACATTATATGTAATATCTAAATGCTACTGCTTTATTCCAAAAAAGGAAAATTGCTGCTGTGTTTATTTACTACAGCACATAGAGTCCAAAGTACACAAATCCCATGCTATCAGTTCATCTTCAAGCTTATTTGTTCCACTTAAATGATGGAAAGAAGACAGCAACATTTTTACAAAAGTTAATGCAGCTGTTTTCTCATTACTTTCAGCGTGACTTAACCACTTACCAGCGGCTGCTTACCAGTGCGCCTACTGTTTTTGGGAGAAAAAAAAATCCTGGCAACATTCTCCTGAGATAACTTACACTGCTAGTCACAGCCCGAGCCGGCCCTAACTAATATGATGCCCTAGGCAAGATTTTGGCTGGTGCCCCCTAGCACTGCCACTAGTTCTGCCTCTGACACTGCACCTCTTTCCCAGGACCATCACCCCTCTCCCATAGCAGACCTAATTTTGGTGCTCCTGCCCCCTATATTTTAAATAGGAACAGTGCGCACATTCAACGTACAGCTCTAAAAGGGGCATGTTCATGCTGGGAAGAGGTATGGCCACAAAATAGAACCCCCCCTTTCAAATTATGCCACACAGTAGTGCAACTTTATTCACATTTTATCATGCGATAGTGTCCCTTATTCATGTAACATCACACAGTATTACCACTTTACCTTATATACGTTACTCCTTACAGTAGTACCCCTTATTCACATTACATTAACTGAATTGCTCCTTATTCACATTATATCATACCATATTGCTCTTTATTCACATTCACATTAGACGACACAGTAGTGCCCTTTCTATACACCACACAATAGATCACCTTATAAACATAATGTGTGTCACACATTAGTAATGAATGTATACACATACCACACAGTAATGCACCTTACACATATGACACACATTATTAATGTCCTTATAAACATAATACATCTTACACTTTATGCAACCTTTATTAATGCCCTTATACACATAATGTCCCTTACACATATGCCGCACATTGCTAATGCACTTATACACATAATAACACACATAATGTCCCTTTCACATATGCCGCACACTATTAATGCACTTATGCACATAATTACACATATAGTGCCCCTTACACATATGCCGCACATTATTAATGCATTTATACACGACACACATTATGCCCATTACACATATGCCGAACACAACTGCACAACCAACCCACCAGCACACAGCAATCACACGGCTGCTAACACTGTGACCTCTTCGTCTGCTTAGATACAGATGTGTCCTCATACATCATGCCTCAATGCTCCATGCAGCAGGAGATGTCTGGCGTGAGTCAGCTGGCAACTCTGCTAACGTCGGGCACCTTTTTTTGATGAAAATGCATCTTATTTGCATTATTATGTGGCTAGGATGCACAATCAGTGCTGATCAGAATGATATGCGGCATGCCTATATTCTGTGTGCGACTGTGGCTGTATCTGCATACGAAATGATTTCCAGGAATACACTGTAACGTAGCATTTCATATGCAGATACAGCCGCAGTCACACACAGAATATAGGCATGCCATATATAATTTTAATCGGCAGAAGCTGCTGGTGCCCCTAGGCATACCAAATGCCCTAAGCATTTGCCTATGCCTAGGGCCGGCTCTGGTCACAGCTGTCCCTGACTATTCCTGTGCAGCATCAGAGTGCCAGGTGAATGCTGTCGGATCTCTCTCATTTTGGGCCTGATTCTGAGTCATATGCAATGCCAATGTTCACACACTGTAGCAATTTTGTTTTCCAACTGCGCATGTGCAAAAATTTCTAAAAAGTACAAAGCCCCATGACTTACACAGATGCACAAAGGTGCTGCTGCGATCAAGGAAGACAGTAACAGAAATGTGGCAGAAAGGAAGGGATCTACCTCCTTGCTCCAATTCTTCCTTGTTGAACATCTGTTAATAGGTACTTTTCTCCATTCTACTTATCTTCAATGGCGTCACAACGTGGGTGTGGGGGTGCGGCTCGCACCCGGGTGTTACCCTCTGAGGGGTGACACCAAAGTGCCGGCTCCTGCTCAGTGGCAGGAGCTGGATGCTGCAACCCAGCTCCTGCCACAGTGCAGAAGCCAGCACTGCAGATTCAGCAGTCTCCGGGTGAAGCCCGCATCCCCCGGACCCACAATGTGCCGAAAACGGGGTTGGGACTCAAAGCCACGCCCCTTCCGTGAAGCCACGCCCCCTTTTCACCCGCGACCGCACCGGGTGTTTTAAAAGTAAGTGACGCCTCTGCTTATCTTTTATCTTCTACTGTATTTCTCACGGCACTTCCTTCCCCTTGTAATGTTTCCTGACCAACATTTGGTACTCTCCATGGTCCTTTATCTTTTCTGGTAGTCCTGTTCCCACCTAGACCCTTACCCCCTGCCCCCATTATATCCTATTTCCCATTCAACTTACATGTTCTGTTAGCTATAATATTTGTTCTCCCCCCCCCCCCCAAATAAAATTGCTCATTTGTTGTGCTTATTGATCTTCTCATAATTGATTATGTAAGCGCTTTAAATATAGAATAAATAATAAAAAAGAAATGTTGCAGAAAAGGGATGGGGGGTCCTGGGCGATGACTCGGAGGTGGCTGGAAATGAACACAAAAATAGTCTATTCAGTGGGTGTATTATAAGAGTGCGGCAGATGTGTCAATGCAAGCGGTTGCATTCACAGACACAGGTGTACGAGGCCATGGTCACTTGGAGAAACTGCACCATGGTGCAAGTTTTGATGGTGGCGTATAAGGACACATCAGTCGGCATTTATAACATACATGTATTCTGGATGGAGTGGGGGTTTGAAACGGGCCAGAATTCTAGTGTGGAAGCATGACAAGAGGGCGCGGTCATGGCTTATCTTTCCATATGTGGTATGACTGAGCTATGCGCCAGGAGGTGAAGCTGCTCAGCCAGCCCCTGGCTCTTTGCCATATGGCAAAGCAGTGCTGCTCGGCCCGGCTACTATGCCGGACCGTATAAAAGAAAATATTACTAAGTGCTTGATTTAGTTATTATTTACACCTGTTTTCCCTGTCGCTGTTACACAAAGGATACTCAGCCCTTAGAAACAAGTACAACTGCAGAAAGATATGTGGCAATCAGCGCATAGGAACAGGTAGTTTTTATCAAAATTATATTTATTAAGAACAATAGATACTACACACACCGGCCGGTCTTATATATATATATATATATATGTATATATATAAAATTATAAAAATATACATATAGAAATATTGCCACAGTTAGTTCAATTTAAACCACACTTTCATTAAAAAAAAAAAAAACACTCACTGTTACTGTGACAGGTGCTGGTTTTGCAACCTCCTGCTCAATCTTAATTAGCAGCCAAATATATACCCAGTCACAGTACCAGAAAGACTAATTGGTTAAACAGCATATGTAACAAACTGATATTCTGTATAAACACTTAAGTTATTTTATAGCAATCCGGGCGTATTTGTAACAGCCTGAGATAGTAATTATATTTTCCAATTTTGGACAATTATGGTATTGCAGCAAAAGTAACTTCTGTAGTTTGTGTTACTATGCTGTAACAGTCCCAAATGATTTTTATTCACAGGTGCATCTGTATCAGCCTATTATATTAGTCTTGCAGGCTATGTCTTTCTATATGACTGGCCAGACTAATAATTGCGCATAAAAAGTTATCCCCGCCCTCAAATCCTCCTTCAATGTGACTCCCAACTGCTTGTGCAATTCCTTAAAGTACAGTCATCTCTGGGGTCCATCCACAACAGAATAATATATCCTTTTAAATGGAGGTCTTATACTGGCTGGTGCAATTTCGTAGCATACAGTCTCACACTTAACGCGTTTCCCCGACTACTGTTGGCGTCAGTGGCTTCCTCAGAAGTAGCATTTGCCAAAAGTGCCAGATAGCCAGTCCAGCCTTGCATGGACACTAAAAGTGGGTATCTCAGGCCTAGCACATTCAGCCACATGGATGTACACAGGGGAAGGAGTTTGTACTGACATTTGCATAAAGGCGCAAATGGGTAATCTCCAATAGACTGTGCTGAGAACACCAGAGGCCCTTTACATATGCTATCAAATCACTGCAATTGCATAACATGGACTTCCTTCAGTTCTATTAGGTCCAGTTTAGTGCTGCAAAAGGGGAGGCCCATGAAACATCCCAGGGTCTCTCCAAGTTAAACCTGATAATCTTTTGTCATATAAGGATGAAGATGATCCAGCTAGAGGCGTCATGAGGTGGGTGTGGGGGGTGCAGCCTACACCCGGGTGTCACTCTTCACTGGAGTAACACCAAAAAGAGCTGCGCACTCACACCTGCTGCATACAATTCCCTTCCTGACATGTCCGCGGCAGCGTACACATCCCTTCCTCCCCACTGTCACATAGTACGGCCCCGGCGCGGTGGAATCTACCAGGTGGGGGGCTGTGATTTTAAGTCAGCTGGGGGTGCAGTCGTAACTGTGCCGCAGCAAGACGGAGTCTTGCAGGCGGGGGTGTGTGATTTTGAGTCGGTGAGGGTGCGATCGTAACTGCAGAGCACTATTTGCCATCCGGCACCAAGCGCTACAGTTATGATTGCACCCCTGCCAAATCAAAATCACATACCCCCGCCTGGAAGACTCTGACGCATGGCAGCACAGTTACGATAGCACCCCCCCCCAGCTGACTCAAAAGCACCCCCCCGTCTGGAAGACTCCATCGCGATCGGTTCTGTACATAAGTGCGTCGTCATCATACACATTGCATTAGATAGAGCACATTATAAACATTGCACCAGGTAGAGCACGTTATACATATTGCACCAGGTACAGCACATTATACACATTGCGCCATGGGGGTGACACCATGAGTTACCATACCGGGTGACACCATCCCTAGTGGCACCTCTGGATCCAGCCAAGATTTGGTAAAACAAAATGGAAACCAGGGTATACCATGCACTTGTCCAAGTTTTCCCTTCAGACACAGAAATATAAATTTAAAAGGAATTCCCAACATTTTCAGATACAAACCATGAATATTCGGCAAGAGCGGACATTTCACTGCACTGTTAGAAAAAAAAGAAAGTACCTACAGCTCTTATACTGAACAGCTGCTTGTTCGGACAGTGAAGCATAACCACTTACACAGTTATTTCATGTGAAGTATATTATTCAGCTCAGCCTCTATTACATAGCTATGCCTTATAGTGACTTTAGTTACTTTTTTATCAATTTGTTATCTCAATGTGTATAGCATATCCCCCTTTAACTGACAAGGCTTTGTTATAAAATAGAGACACTTTACTGTCTATACTATCAATCTAAAAGTGATATATTTACTTTACTATCTCTAGATGACACCCACTGTTATAAGAACCCACATTTGCACAATTTGAAATGTTTTTTTTCTTTTCTTTTTTTTATTGTAATAATTGTATAATTTTTTTTTTATTTCTCTTTAACCTTACTTCAGTTTATACGATAGTGATTTCTTATATAACTATAATTTCATGCTATCATTAATTGTTTATTGACACTGCTGAGCACTATTGCGTTGTAACCTGTCAGATATTAGCACATAAAGCTATATTTCACATAAGCATATTAGTATTTCCACTGGAGCTAAATTCTAATAAGCTTTAATGATTAAGAAAAAGGGTTCTGTTGGAATATGTAATGAAAATGCATTTTACCATCCTTTATTGTTAGTAATGTAATTTGATTATTTTATTTCATCATATCTATTCTGTATTGTGCTGGTGTATACACAATGGGAAATCTGACAACGTAGACAAACATATACTGAGCAGAATATGTTGTTTTCCATATTATAGGTAACTCCACAGCTTTTATGTAAAGAAGGTGGACACTGACCTCTACTGGCAATCTGTCTCTGACAGAAACACTTTCAAATAAGCTTATTTAGATTTATTAGACAAATTATTTGTTTCAGAAAAGACAGATAGTCTTAATTGCACTTTGTGTTGTAGCACATGCTAAAGGGAGCTTAATTACAATTATACAAAAGTAAACATTTCATAAAATAGAGAGCCCATGAGTGTGCTACATTTTGCTGTACTCCGCTCTACCCATACCGCTAGACACGCTCCTGTCCCTCTTAGACACAAGTCTACACCTTCGTTATCATATATAGAATGACAATGCCTATGTCAGCAAGCTGGAAGTGTGTTTACTTTAGCAAGTTTATTGTATTATCTATTGTTACTTTGGTCTCCCATTTCCAACATGGATGTCTTTGAGACCATCGGCGCCTGCAGTCTTCAGCTCATTTTCTGAAACTGAACCTGTTTAACCTGCTCTGACCTTTGGCCTATATAGGACTATATTTGTGTCTTGTCCCTTGACTTTTGGTCATTCTTGAGTCAGCACTTGTCTAGCCCTGTCAACTTTTAAGGCTGTAACCTGTGGGTTTCCTAAGAAAATATCTGTCAGACCGCCAGCAAAAACCTGGGTTATTGCACATGCATTGTAGGGGAGCAAATAACAATTGACCATTTGCTCCCAAACACTGGAAAACAGACAAAATGGACATTCAGAAAAATTGGATAAATCCATTTGATTTAACTAATTTATCCGAACGAACATGTTTGCCTATTTTCAGCCTTATGGAAGCAAATGGTTGATTGTCATTTGCTCCCCGTACATTACCAGATTTACGTTCCAACCATAAAGATTGGACAGATAATCTTATAGCATGTATCCAGTTTTAGGCTACCGGAGAAGAGGGTTAGGGTTAGGCTACAAGAGGAGTGAGTTTGGGTTAAGCTACAGGAGGGGAGGGTTAGTGCTAGGCTACAAGACAAGAGGGTTAGGGTTAAGCAGGAGAGGAGGGTTAGGGTTAAGCTACAGGAGAAGAGGGTTAGACAGGAGGGAAGGGATAAGGTTTAGCTATAGGAAGGGAGGGTTAGTGTTCGGCTACAGGAGGGGAGGGTTAAGAGGGTTAGGGGTTAGACTACAGGACGGGAAGGCTAGGGTTAGGTGACAGGAGGGAAGGGTTAGGGTTTGGCTGTGGGAGGGGAGATTAGGGTTAGGTATACTCACCTCCAGAGCTGCTGGAGGATCAGCAGGAAGGCCTCCTCAGCTGTTCAACTCACCATGAGGACACCGCTGGAGTCACCGGACCTGCCGAACCAGATAAATCACCACAAGACCAGCAGGAACATTTTTTTTTTCCATAATAATTTTTATTAAAGGTTTTATTCCGTTAAACACGGAAGGGGGAGAAGGATACAGAAAAAAAAGTAGAACATAGGGAAGGGTAGGGAAGGGTAAACCAAGTCCAAGTACCAAACAAAAACAAAACACAGACTTGAATAGAAAACATACAAATATAATATGATGCAATCACGATAGGAGCATATCTGGAGGGCAGGATAGAACCCCAAACATACGTCACAATACATAGAATCACACATATTCCCCCAATTATAAAATTAATTCGAATCAAATAACAGATTAGCCCCGTCAATTGAGGTCGAATACTCAAGCCAACGGAACCACTTAAAAAGCAGGGAATTAGATCTAGAATCGAAGTATGGTAGTCCCATGGTTTCCATCTGAAAACAGTGATGTAGTTTCCAAATGATTTTAAGAAGTGAGGGTGGGGAAGGTTTCTTCCAATCTTGAGCTATTGCAGATCTGGCAGCAATGAAAATTTGACCTAAAATATAACGATCCCCATGTGCTATATCTTTTGGGTAAATGTGTAATAGAGCCAATGTGGGCGATTCCCAAATAGGTGTATGGAGAACAGTGGAGGCCAATATAAATACCTCTCTCCACAGCTGGCGTATTTTCGGGCATGACCAAAGTATATGAAAGGTGTCAGCTACCTCTGAGCAATTCCTCCAACATAAATTGGAAACCGTAGGCCAGATTATATGTAATTTGAGAGGGGTAAAACAGAGGCCTTGCAGTAATTTAAAATGCATTTCTATGTGATTGTTACATTTAGACATCTTATGGGATGAAAGAAAAATCGACTCCCACTGCTGTTTTGAGAGGGGGCATCCTAAGTCTACCTCCCATTTAAGTTGAATGCTAGATTTTCCCCCCCGGTCAACTAGAGTACCAAAATTTAATTGAGCTCTTGCAATTACCTAAAGCTAATTTCGCCAATATATTGGGGGAAGGCAAGAGTATTGGACCTGAAGATCGGAGGGAGCAGGACATCCAATGTACTATACGATTATATGAAAACAATTCTCCAGCGGGAAGATGATATTGTCGCTGTAAGATACCAAACGGAGTAATCCCTGTACCATCTATTAACACTGAGATGGTATCAATACCACAAGAAATCCATTTAGTAAGAGTTAGGTCAGGAATTAATCTCAAGAGAGCAATTAAGGAAAGCTTTTTGGAAGGGAGAGAAACAGATTTAGAGGAAACCACTAGGGAGTCCCACGCGATGAGGGAGTCAGCAATAGCACGTGAGGGGATGCGTGAGAGAGGTCTCTGTTGGGTCGGAACCCACAGTAGGTCAAGTAAGGGAATGTGGGCTTACAGATGTCTCTCCAAATCCACTCACTGTTTCCTGCCCGAAGGTAGAGACCAGTCACTTAATTGGGCCACAATAGAAGCATATTGATATTTTCTTAAGTCAGGCATGTTCAGCCCTCCAAACTGCCTCGTTCTAGTTAAGTGTCTATATGCAATTCGTTTGTTTTTTTCCAGACATAATTCAAAATTAACGAGTGATTTCGATTTATAATTTTCAGGGGAACAATATAGGGGATTGCTTGGAAGAGATAAATTAGCCATGGCAAGATCGACATTTTAAAAGCGGCGATTCTGCCCAACCAAGATATCTCCAAACTGATCCAAGATTTACATAAAAAGTCTATCTGGCTATCATCGGAGTGTAATTAATTTCCGTAACCATAGATAGGGAATTAGGAATATTAATACCAAGATAGTCAAGAAAGTCCTTCTTCCAGTTATATTTAAATCGGAGTTGAAGAGCGGAAAGCTTCTTGGAATCTAAATTAAATGGCAAAGCCTCAGTTTTGGATGTGTTCAGTTTGTAGAATGACGCTGTGCTGAAGTGGTCTATAATCTCATGGCGGACCGGTAGGACAATTACAGGTTTCCTTACGAATAGGAGGACGTCATCAGGAAATAGACTGATCTTATGGAGAGTTGGTCCCACGCTTATACCTGGGAAAGCGGAGGCTTGGTGAATCGCCAGTGCAAGTGGTTCTATCGCTAAAATATACATAAGGGAAGACAAAGGGCACCCCTGTCTGGTCCCGTTAGAAATACTAAAGGGTGAGGAAGTAAAACTGCGCTGAAATAGAGGACAGGATGGGGCCCCGTAAGCCAAATTGGGATAGAGTCTCATAGACTGCATTGGGGCTTTCTCTATCAAATGCTTTCTCAGCGTCTAGGGAAAGGAAGATTACCTCTTCCCCCCTATGAGAGATATATTCGGCAAGGTCAAAGACTCTCCTCGTATTATCTGATGCCTGACGTCCTCCCACAAAACCTACTGGGTCCGGATGGATCAAGCTAGGGATAAGGGGAGATAGTCTATTTGCAATAAGTTTGGAAAAAAAAATTTTGATTCGTGTTGAGCAGAGCGATCGGTCTGTAATTCTGACAGAGAGATGGATCTTTTCCAGGTTTTGGGATAGTAATAATACGAGTTTGTAGCAGTTCCTCCGGGAGAGAACCATACTCAGTAGCATGGTTATATAAAGCAGAGAGCTACGGAATGAGATCCGAGGCATATTGTATGTAGAAGGAGTTAGTAAATCCGTCCGGACCAGGGGCCTTCGCTAATGGTAGGGATTTAATGACTAACGCTATTTCCTCCGAAGACCAGGGCACACAAAGGGAGTCCACCTCACTTAAGGACAACCGGGGAAAGTGCAAGTCTTCTAGAATGGATGCGATCAGGGCAGGGGTAGGTTGAGTACTCTCGGAATCTAAGGCTAAATATAAGAGGTTGGTGTAAAATTTAGCAAAGGCATTCGCTATATCTGACGGATTCATCAACTTTCGCCCATCTGGAGTTCGAATACATTTGATCCTGTTTCTAGTTTGACGTACCCATAATTTGTGAGCTAAAAATTTACCGGATTTATTACCTAAGGAATAGTATTTCTGTTGAAGTTTAGCGCAGGCATGTTGCATGCAACCTAAAAACACTTTTTGAAGCTGGTTCCTAATTGAAACTATTTCACGTTTCAAACGGCGTGAGGGTTGGGATCTATTGAGAGATTCAGCCTGAAGAAGTTGTGTTTCCAAAGCTTCTTGTTGAGACAAGTATTGTCTCTTCAATCTAGCCCCCGCTTGGATAATGACACCCCGCAGAACCGCCTTTAAGGCGCACTAATGCACAGAAATAGATGTATCCAAAGGGGAGTTATTTGCTAAGTACATAGACAGGGCATCTGCGATAGAAGAAGATGCCTCCGGGGACTTCAAGATAAACTCTGGTAATCTCCAGGGCCTAGGAACGAACTGAAAGGAAGTGTTTTTCCATGACCATGTCACCGCCGCATGGTCCGACCAAGTAACCGGGGAGATGGTCGACCTAGCCGAATGTTGTAAGGACCACTTATCTACAACAATCAATTCAATGCGGGAGTATGAGTTGTGGACATGGGAGAAAAAGGTGTAGTCACTAACTGTAGGGGATTGTACGCGCCAAGCATCATATAGATCAAACTCCACTAGTAAATGGCCTAGCCTAGATTGAGGACGAGGCCCTCGTAGAGGGCCATGGGGGGGGGAAGAGGATTTATCTAACTTTTCATCGGGTACCAGGTTGAAATCACCCATAACAACTAGTCTACCCTTTTGAACCTTATGGACGGTGGTAAACAACTTACGTAAAAAAGCGATTTGATTAGTATTTGGGGCGTACAGGGAGACAAGTGTAACTTCAACACCTTCCAGCTTCCCCACTAGAATCAAATACCTTCCCTCCCTATCTGAGTAGAGATCAAAATGGACAGTGTTGAGAAATAAAATAGCTACCCCATTTTTCTTAAAGGGGCCATTTGCGAAATAACCTACCGGGAAGCGAACACTATGGAGAGCAAGAGGGGCAGAGGTCTGGAAGTGCATTTCCTTAAGGCTAACAACTCTAGCCTTCTCCTTATGGAAGGTTTCTAAGGCTTGGCGTCTCTTACAAGGGGAATTTAAGCCGTGTATATTCAAAGAATAAAACTTAACCATTAGGAATGATAAAGAGAACAAGTTCAATATTTGCACAGTCAGAAATGGAATTGGACTTTGCAGGGGGGGGATCAGAATAGAGGGGGAAGGGGAAAGGAAAGAGTAAGAGCAGAAGAGATGAAATCAGAGAAGAGAAAAACTGAAAAAACCCTGAATTCGGGCCACAATGTTTGCCACAGAATAAAACATGGTGGCAAAGCAAAAACCATCGGGGGAGTGGGCTCTAAAGGGTCTCACTCATGTCATAAACCACAGTTTCATGGAAAAATAGAACTATAAAAAGCAACAAACACAGCACACTAGCCAGCTTGGTCAACTGAGCCATGAGCTAGTGGGTAATACGTCATACAATATAATAGTTGTACCCAGAGTCACAAATCGACCCATATAGAAGTATTAACCAACAGGAAAATGTATACATGAAAACAGCCCCGGGCTTAGTATCCATAATTATACAAACTACTATGGGAACTAAAAAAGCCACTGGGAACTCAAAACACAGAACTGCGAAATTCGAGCATAAACAGTGGAACTACTATACATTTAATAGAAGGTCTCTATACAGATCATCTGGACCACTGAATGTACTCGGATCATCAATCAAAAGAAAATGAATTACATATTGATGTTAGGTTTTAGGTGTCCGACACTGGGGTTGGTGAAGGAGCTTTAGAGTGTGAGACACGAATGTCCCAGTCGTCTAGCAGCTTTATTCCGGCTTCAAATGTGGAGATTATATAGGACGAAGAGTCATATCTGATGATCAACTTGACCGGGAATCCCCATCTATATTGGATGTTGTTATTCCTGTGAGCGGTCGTAATCAGGCAGAATGCCCGTCTCTTGTCCAGAGTAAACTGAGACAGATCAGGGTATATTTGCAAGCCTCCCATAGTGTCAGAGTCCTCTGCTTGCCTAGCGGCCCTGAAGATATCTTCCTTAATATGAAAAAAGTGGACCCTCAGCAAAGTGTCCCTAGGGAAACTGGACGTAAATCCACCACGTGGTTTGGGTAGGCGGTGGACACGATCAATAAGCAAATCTTGCTGTGACGCTGATAGGAGAAGCTTCTGGAACAATTTGGTAACATAGTCTCTCAGTTCTGCCGAAGCTACAGAGTTAGGCACACCCCTAATCTTGAGATTGTTTCTCCTCGATCTGTCCTCCAAGTCGGCCATCTTTTCACGTAGCGAGGACACATCGTTTTGTAACTCAGAATGCGAGGTGAGGAGATCATTGTGAGACATCACTAGCTCCTGCATTTTATCCCCAAGATGTTCAGTGCGGCCTGCAATGCTCACTAGGTCAGTTCTGAGTGTTTGAATTGAGGAGTCAACACCAGACAAGATATCCGAGCGAAAAGGCAGAGAACATTTTGAGCATCGTCTGGGTGGTAAGGGGAGCCTGGGGGTCAAAATCTAAACCCAGATCTCCCGATGCATGGAAAGCAGGAGATTTAGACAGGTGTGAAGGTGTCAAGGAACCCGTTGAGGTCATAGTAGATGATTTTTGACTCGAGGCAGAGGTTTTAGGAAATTGTATAGGCGCAGGTCGTCTGGGGGTTTTGGCCCTCATTCCGAGTTGTTCGCTCGCTAGCTGCTTTTAGCAGCTTTGCACACGCTAAGCCGCCGCCTACTGGGAGTGAATCTTAGCATAGTAGATTTGTGAACGAAAGATTAGCAGATTTGCGAATAGACAGTTCTTAGCAGTTTCTGAGTAGCTCGAGACTTACTCTGCCACTGCGATCAGTTCAGTCAGTTTCGTTCCTGGTTTGACGTCACAAACACACCCAGCGTTCACCCAGACACTCCCCCGTTTCTTCAGACACTCAGCCGTTTCTTCAGACACTCCCCCATTTTTCCCAGAAACGGCAGCGTTTTTTCGCACACACCCATAAAACGGCCAGTTTCCGCCCAGAAACACCCACTTCCTGTCAATCACACTACGATCACCAGAACGAAGAAAAAACCTTGTAATGCCGTGAGTAAAATACCTAACTTAATAGCAAATTTACTTGGCGCAGTCGCACTGCGGACATTGCGCATGCGCATTAGCAACTAATCGCTCCATTGCGGAAAAAAAATAATGAGCGATCAACTCGGAATGACCACCTTTACCCCCTCTTCTCTTCGGCATGTTGAGAGACTATGTCAGTGCAGAACAGAAAGGGAGTTTGCAGCCGGCAGGCGTTGTACACTGGCTAGTAAGCTGTGGTTACTACATAAGCAGGAGGGTCATCGACCCATGAGGTATTAAAGCCCTGTTTCAGAGCATGAGACCCATGGAGAAAGGATCATTAGTAATAGTAAATGGCAGCCATTGCGTGTGGAGGCTTTTCACAGGGCATTCAGCCGTAGAACCTTGCCATGCACAGAAAGCGTCACAAAAACAGATGTAAGTAGGTAAGTAGCTGGAAGATATTTAAAAAAAAAAAACCTGAAGAAGTTGTGCCCAATCTCCGGTGCTCCCGGTATGATGTGGGAGGTCCGCAGATGGTAAGGCTGGGGATCAGGACAACAAGCAAGGACCGGGGATAGACCCACAAATAGCAGGGCATCTGGCTTATCAGAGAGGTGCTGTCGCAGCTTGCAGCCCCCAGGTCTCACGTGTTTGCCTTCCTAGAATCAGCAGGGCAGTCAGGAGCCTGTAGAAGGCAGGAGAAGGCAGGCCAGAGATGGGGCCCCCAGCTGTGTAGCAATAATCCCTGCACTGTGGTCCGTCGCCCAAATAAGGAACAGGCCCAACTATCCTACCTCCTCTCCTATGGGCACATTGGCAGCGTCTCCAGCAACTCGTGAGCGGTAGCGGGCGAGACGTCTGGGGGTCAGAGGGCAGAGGGTCCCCGTACCTGAGCTCAGACGGAGGTGGCAGGCAGCAGGATTGATGGAGCCCCGTCAGTAGGAGAGAGACGGGAGCCCAAGATGGCGGGCGGCAGCTCCCATCTCTCACTGTGCGGGCGGACAGCGGTACCCTCGGGTGGCTCCGTGCAGCACAGCAGGCGGGCTCCGGGTGGAGAGCGAGCAGCGGTGGAGGGCAGATCCAGGCATCCCGTGACCAGTCAGGGACACCATCGATGGGGCCGGGGTTCCGGGATGGGTTGCCAAATCGAGGCCCCGGCATGAAAGGGGGGGGGGGAGGCCGCAACCTGCAGAGAGACAGGAGGTCTCTCCCGGCTCTGCAAGCTCAATGCCCGGCAGGATAACAGGTAAGGCAAGGGAAAGGAGACTAGATGGGGTGAAATTGGCAGCAGTAGGGGAGGTGATAAAGGATTAAATAGCTGAAATCAGATGGAGATCCAGCTTTGCACAGAATGTCCTGATGGCTGCCCAGCCACTCTCCCCAGCAGGAACATTGTGTCGACAGTCTATCCATGTAGTCATTTCATCAGTGTCAACATGACAAATGTCAACTTGGTAAATATCGATATACCAAATAGGTCAACATTATAAAATGTAGACATCATGAATGTCTCCAAACTATACCAAACCCAGCAACAGGTTTCCCGCAGGACCACAGCAACAGCAATCTTTCCCCTGTTTTATGACGGTATGGGATATTTTATAAGGTGTTTGCACATGGTATGCTTAAACCAACAAAAATAAAAGGACATTTTCCTCAGATATTGGTTGTATTACATTGGATCTCTGTCGGATTTCTGATACATTCATGTGCGGATTCTACTGGGAAATAGTAAACGGACAAACATTTTAGACTAATGCACATAAACTGATAGGCATTTACTGCAAGTTTCTATTGACAGTCGAAAACAATGATTAGAAAATACACATATTTTAGATAGTAAATCACAGTCGATGCCCATTGGTTTACAATTGACTACAAAACCTATGCATAGTAAATTTACCCCATTAACTCCACATATTATGGAGTTGTTCTAGTTGGGCAGTACGGCTGGTGTAATGGTTAGCATTACTGCCTCACAGCACTGAGGTCATGGGTTCGATTCCCACCATGACACTAACTGTGTGGAGTTTGTATATTCTCCCCGTACTTGCGTGGGTTTCCTCCGGGTACTCCGTTTACTCCCACAATCCAAAAATATACTGGTAGGTTAATTGGCTTCCAACAAAAATTAAACCTAGCATGAATGTGTCTGTGTGTACATGTGATAGGGAATATAGATTGTAAGCTCGACTGGGGCAGGGACTGATGTGAATGGACAAATATTCTCTGCAAAGCGCTGCGGAATATGTGTGCGCTATATAAAACAACTGATAATAATAAATAGGCAATAGACATTGTCAAGTTCAATGACACAAAGAGCACGGGCAAGTGACAGCCAAGCAGCGAAGGAAGGATTTGGTTGTTCCATAACGTTGTGTGGTATATTTTCCTGGCATGGTTTGGATCAGGTAATTCTGTTAGAAACTAAGGTAAATTATAATCCGCTACTTTACTACTGTACTCAGTTATCATCATGTAGTACATTTTTCCATTTGGAAGTGGTAACTTACAGAAAGACAAAGGCCTCCTAACAGAGCATTGGGAGATGTACTAAGCCTTAAAAAGCGATAAAGTGGATGGAGATAAAGTACCAGCCAATCAGCTCCTAAGTGCCATGTTACAAGCTGGGTTTGAAAAATGACAGTTAAGAGCTGGTTGGTTGGTTGGTATCGTGCAATTTATCACTTTTCAAGGATAAGTACATCTGGCCCATGTGTGGTTTGACACTAGTGGTATTCATACTTAGGAGCAGATGTAGAAGATAAAGTGGAGAGATATATAGGGGCCTTGGAAAAAGATAAAGTGGAGAGATATACAAAGTACCAGCCAATCAGCTCCTGTCATTTTTCAAACACAGCCTGTAACATGGCAAAAGCTGATTGGCTCCAGCCTTGATACATCCCTCCTATGCAAGATAAATGGTAGAAGCTGATTGATTGCTATGGGCAACTTTTCCAAATCATTTCTCTTGAAGGTTTGATACATCTCCCCTAAAGAGAGAGAGAGAGAGAGAGAGAGCAACCAACAGCGGTTGTCAGGTAAATGAGGTCGTAGCAAGCTGCAGAGCTGCATGAGGGGAATGGGCAAAAGCGGAAGGGGGGTATGTGAAGCAATTGCAGGAACTGTAAGTATAGTGGTATAGCCATAAAACAGAGGACCAGCAAAGGAGGATGGCACATGTGGACTAGACTGAGTACCCATTGAAAAACTAATGGGGACAGGGGGCATGGTGAGGAAACAGGTGGAGGGCAGCTAGAGGAACATGGCATAACAGCACGAGAATGGTAAAAACGGGGAAGAAATTAAGGAAGAGACAGAAATGAAGGAAGAGACAGAAGAGGGAACAGCATGAGGGATACAGAGCAGGGGAAGCAAAGCAAGGAAGATGACAGAAGACAGGAGAGAAGCACACACATTGGAAACTATGGCACAATAGCATAATGTACATATCCAAGGAGTCTATTCATGTAGCAATATAAAGTCCTTATCAGTGATAACATGGCTTTTCACTGCTTCTCCCTATGTGTCAGGTTCGCTTCCCCATACAGTAGTATATGGAGAGCAATTCACCGAAGCACGGAAAGCTGAGCTTTCCGTTTCACTTCTCAAAAAAAAATTGGCATCTCCTGTCCGGAGAAGAGCAGAGACTGTTGTCTTCCTACCTTCTCTCTGATCTCCCCACCCTCTTCTATGTTATTGGCCAATCATAGACACTGGGGGGGAAAGGGGGGAATATATATATATAAAAAAATGCACTTAACAGACATACAAAAACACCATGGTATATCTCACAGAATAAATTCAAGAAATGCAGATTTAAATAAAATGAAACAGCCTATTCGCTGAATGAATAGAACTTAAAGTGCACTAGGTGTCCAGTGGTATTGGATATATTACCGCTTGGTGAGCCGTCCATAGGGAAACAGCGGTGGCACTCAGTTTTTATACAGTCTGCCAGAACCGCTGGCATGTCACCTGAGTGAATGAATTTAGCAAGATATAAATGTGTTATTTCACCGCTGAGACCATAAGTGGCTTAGATGCCTCCAAATTAATCCTTGGTGTGCTGTAATCAGCGCTGCAGCTGGAAGTAGTTGCCGGGCAATGGAAGACGTGACGAGTGGTGAGAGCGCTAGTAGGTCCGAGTGCTTCCGTCTCAAGCTGATGACCACTGGAGGCTGAAATGAACCGAGCTCTGTAGGGCAGTGTTGACTGGCTATAATTGTTATTACCTGTGGGTCCGGCACCAGTATATCACGCGACAATGAAGTGTATGTTCAGCGTCCACCGGGAATAGTGTAGTACACCTGTAACCTTCATGCCTATCGCTGCACAGCAGGGCAGCTTTTCCAAAAGGCAGGGCAGGAATCCTCTTTCCCAGGTTGCTACTGATATACATTATTGTATCAGCACTATTCAGTACAGTGCCTAAGACTACTTTTTGTTTTGTACAGGATTGCTGGAGCCCTGGATTCCAGACTGCTTCACTGGAAAGGTGGGATGCAATCAATTTGCCGGCTGTTGGGTTCCCAGCGGTCAGGATACCGACGCAGGAATCCTGAAAGCCAACAATGGCAAAAGCTGGAATCCCGGTGCGTAGGGGCTATTCCCACTCGTGGGTGTCCACGACACCCATAGAGTGGGAATAGAACCTGTGGAGAGTACAGCGAGCCATTGAGCCCATAGTGCAAAGTAACAATTCTATTTTCACTTTCCTCATGAATAGACAGCTAGGACTAATAACAAAAACTATGAAAATGAAGTGCCTTCCTCTGAGGTAAAGCATATTAATATCAGGTTAAATATATTACTATGAAGTAAAACATATAAAGCTGTGTACACATTAGATAATATTTTGAGAGATTTACATAATTCTAAAGAATTGTAAAGACAAAACGTTCAAATCATCCAGTGTGTACGCACTATGTCGCTGACGAGGTGCGCTTCCGCATGCAGGGCCGATGGGGAATGTCGCTAGTGATGGCCATGCTGCAAATTCAGCATGGCTGCCACCATCGCTGCCGGCATCCACACTTGACAATGCCAGCTCCCGTGGCTGTCGATGACACTTGGGCACACATATCGTTTAATGTGTACCCAGCTTTACATTTGAGGTACATTTTATCACTCATAAGTAAAACTATGGGGTCTATTTACCAAGCATTGGTTGGAGATAAAGTGCCAGCCAATGAGTTCCTGTCATTTTTCAAACACAGCCTGTAACATGGCAGTTAGGAAGCTGATTGGCTGGTACTTTATCTCCATCCAAGGCTTAGTAAATAGACCCCTAAATTACTGTTATTAAAATGTATTACTAAGGTAAATTACAGCCAGCATGCAATATAATAAATACATATCAAGTGCATGTAGAAACATCTAAAAGGAAAGAGGAAACAACCTCCTCAACACAATCTCTGATCCCGAATCCTTGTATTCCTATAGAATGAACCTTCTTCAGTTCATGCCACTCAAACATTAGCAGATATTACCCCTAAAATAACCAACCCATTAAATATCTCTCATCCATATAACTAAGACCTTATATGCCATCATGCTATAGTCATGCTATAGTCAGCTTTTTGTTAATTTAATCTCACTCCACAAATTGAAATCTTATACACTGCTCTGCAAGACTACCTACCTAATATTTGCTGATCCTTCCTGGGAGATCCAGGAAGGGAGGTCCAGGGTGGCTGCATGGTTAGTCGTAGGGATGGACCCATCCCGCCCTAGCAAAATGTAATCATATGCAGCATCATGCCACAAGGGGAAAGTCTATAATGATTCTATTGTCTACAAAAGCTAACATCGGCTCTGTAAACCTATGCACTTTGGTGGTAAACGAGACATAAAATGTCACCCAAGAGGACTCGTACTGTGCCCTAGCCATTTATCATCATAAAGGAGGCTCCGACTGATTCTCTGCCAGTCACATCTCACAGTGCAACAGTTGACACTGGTGTAGTGTTAGCATTTTGTGTATTCTGTTTTATTGAGATTTCTAAACGAACAACAGCCGTACATATATAGATGAAAACATACGTCAACATTTGGAGGTTATCTTGAGGCTCCCACACATGTGGATAGACACTAGATGCAATGTCTTCTAATGTCACCTTTATTACTCTGTGTGGGTGACCCTTTGTGTGTCTATTCTGTGTGCCTGCAGGGAAAAATTAATTGGGCAAGAGGCTGCTGGAGGAGAAATTAATTACATTAGGGGCATTTATTGATTTGCTGATCAATTTGACTGACTGTGTCACCTACTGTAATACCACTTCTGTTAACTTTCAGGAAGTTCATCAGTTCCCTGCTAATTACAGTACCTGGCTGAGCGAAAGTGAAGAATAGGATTTTAATTACCTACCGGTAAATCCTTTTCTCGTAGTCCGTAGAGGCTTACATGGAGTTCCATTTAGTACCATGGGGTATAGACAGGTACACTAGGAGCCATTGGCACTTTAAGAATTTGATAGTGTGGGCTGACTACTCTTTCTATGCCCCTCCTACCAGATTCAGTCTAGGAAACTATGCCCGAGGAGACGGACATACTTTGAGAGAAGGATAGACAAAGATAGTGGTGAGATTCCGAACCAGCACACAAAAAACAGAGGAAAGCTATGCTAACCCAACTTTAAACAGGAACAGCAACAGCTGAACCAACAATACTTAACCAAGTAACAGTACAGGAATAACGAAGCACCGGGAGGGCACCCAGTATCTTCTACGGACTACGAGAAAAAGATTTACTGATAGGTAATTAAAATCCTAATTTCTATAACGTCCTAGAGGATACTGGGGTTACATTTAGTACCATGGGGATGTACCAAAGCTCCCAAACCGGGTGGGAGAGTGCTGAGGCTCCTGCAGAGCTGTAAAGCCGAGACACGCCGGGCAGCCGCCCAGGAAGAACCCACTAACCTAGTAGAGTGGACCTGTACAGATTTGGAATAAGCATGCTGGATAGTGAAACTGATCCAGCGTGCAATTGTCTGCTTTGAAGCAGGATACCCAATTTTATTGGGATCATATAGGACGAACAACGAGTGGGATTTCCTGTGGCGAGCTGTCCTCTTTACATATACAGTAAAAGCCCTCACAACAGACATAGACTTTGAAGTAGTGGGAGTGTCGGTGATAACCGGAACCACAATAGGTTGGTTGATGTGAAATGCAGATACCACTTTCGGAAGAAATTGCTGACGAGTTCTGAGTACAGCTCTGTCCTCATGGAAAATTAAATAGGGGCTCTTGTGAGAAAAAGCCCCCAGCTCCGACACATGTGTTGCTGAAGCCGAGGCCAACAGTGTGACAGTCTTCCACGTAACATATTTTACGTACACCTCCTGTAATGGTTCAAACCAATCCGATTGGAGGAACTGCAGCACCAAATTAAGATCCCAAGGTGCCGTGGGAGGCACAAAGGAAGGTTGGTGCGCAGAACACCTTTCAAAAACATCTGGACCTCAGGGAGAGAAGCCAATTGTTTTTGAAAGAACATGGACAAGGTCGAAATCTGGACTTCTATGGAGCCCAGACGTAGGCCCACATCCACAACTGCCTGCAGAAAAAGCAGGAAACGTCCCAGGTGTAATTCCACCGCAGAATAAGTTCTGCTCTCACACCAAGAGACATATTTCTTCCAAATACGGTGGTAATGTTTAGACCTTACCCCCTTCCTGACTTGGATCGTAGTCGGGATAACCTTAGTAGGGATCCCTCTTCTGGCTAGAATCAGCCGTTCAACTTCCATGCCATCAAACGTAGCCGCGGTAAGTCCTGATAGATGACCGGGCCCTGTTGCAGAAGATCCTCGCGAAGAGGTAGAGACCACAGATCTTCGAGGAGCATCTCCAGAAGGTCCGCGTACCAGGCACTTCGTAGCCAGTCCAGAGCAATGAGTATTGCTTGAACCTTTTCTCTATCGTCCTAGTGGATGCTGGGGTTCCTGAAAGGACCATGGGGAATAGCGGCTCCGCAGGAGACAGGGCACAAAAAGTAAAGCTTTACGATCAGGTGGTGTGTACTGGCTCCTCCCCCTATGACCCTCCTCCAAGCCTCAGTTAGATTTTTGTGCCCGGCCGAGAAGGGTGCAATCTAGGTGGCTCTCCTAAAGAGCTGCTTAGAAAAGTTTAGCTTAGGTTTTTTATTTTACAGTGAGTCCTGCTGGCAACAGGATCACTGCAACGAGGGACTTAGGGGAGAAGAAGTGAACTCACCTGCGTGCAGGATGGATTGGCTTCTTGGCTACTGGACATTAGCTCCAGAGGGACGATCACAGGTACAGCCTGGATGGTCACCGGAGCCTCGCCGCCGGCCCCCTTGCAGATGCTGAAACGAGAAGAGGTCCAGAATCGGCGGCAGAAGACTCCTCAGTCTTCTTAAGGTAGCGCACAGCACTGCAGCTGTGCGCCATTTTCCTCTCAGCACACTTCACACGGCAGTCACTGAGGGTGCAGGGCGCTGGGAGGGGGGCGCCCTGGGAGGCAAATGAAAACCTTTTTTGGCTAAAAATACCTCACATATAGCCTCCGGGGGCTATATGGAGATATTTAACCCCTGCCAGAATCCACTAAAGAGCGGGAGACGAGCCCGCCGAAAAAGGGGCGGGGCCTATCTCCTCAGCACACAGCGCCATTTTCCTCACACAGCTCCGCTGGTCAGGAAGGCTCCCAGGCTCTCCCCTGCACTGCACTACAGAAACAGGGTAAAACAAGAGAGGGGGGGCAAAATTGGGGCAAAACTATATTATTAAAGCAGCTATACAGGGAGCACTTATTATAAGGCTATCCCTGTCATATATAGCGCTTTTGGTGTGTGCTGGCAAACTCTCCCTCTGTCTCCCCAAAGGGCTAGTGGGGTCCTGTCTTCGTTAAGAGCATTCCCTGTGTGTCTGCTGTGTGTCGGTACGTGTGTGTCGACATGTATGAGGACGATATTGGTGTGGAGGCGGAGCAATTGCCAAATATGGGGATGTCACCTCCTAGGGGGTCGACACCAGAATGGATGCCTTTATTTATGGAGTTACGGGATAGTGTCAACACGCTAAAGCAGTCGTTTGACGACATGAGACGGCCGGACAATCAATTAGTGCCTGTCCAGGCGCCTCAAACACCGTCAGGGGCTGTAAAACGCCCTTTGCCTCAGTCGGTCGACACAGACCCAGACACAGGCACTGATTCCAGTGGCGACGGTGACGAATCAACCGTATTTTCTAGTAGGGCCACACGTTATATGATTTTGGCAATGAAGGAGGCGTTACATATTGCTGATACTACAGGTACCACAAAACAGGGTATCATGTGGGGTGTAAAAAAACTACCTATAGTTTTTCCTGAATCATATGAATTAAATGAGGTGTGTGATGAAGCGTGGGTTGCCCCCGATAAAAAAATGCTAATTTCAAAGAAGTTATTGGCTTTATACCCTTTCCCGCCAGAGGTTAGGGCGCGCTGGGAAACACCTCCTAGGGTGGACAAGGCGCTCACACGCTTATCAAAACAAGTGGCGTTACCCTCTCCTGAGACGGCCGCACTTAAAGATCCAGCAGATAGGAGGATGGAAAATATCCAAAAAAGTATATACACACATACAGGTGTTATACTACGACCAGCTATAGCGACAGCCTGGATGTGCAGTGCTGGGGTAGCTTGGTCAGAGTCCCTGATTGAAAATATTGATACCCTGGATAGGGACAATGTTTTACTGTCTTTAGAGCAAATAAAGGATGCATTTCTTTATATGCGTGATGCACAGAGGGATATCTGCACACTGGCATCACGGGTAAGTGCTATGTCCATTTCGGCCAGAAGAAGTTTATGGACGCGACAGTGGTCAGGCGATGCGGACTCAAAACGGCATATGGAAGTTTTGCCGTATAAAGGGGAGGAGTTATTTGGTGTCGGTCTATCAGATTTGGTGGCCACGGCTACAGCCGGGAAATCCACCTTTTTACCTCAAGTCACTCCCCAACAGAAAAAGACACCGACTTTTCAACCGCAGCCCTTTCGTTCCTTTAAAAACAAGAGAGCAAAGGGATATTCATATCTGCCACGAGGCAGAGGAAGGGGGAAGAGACAGCAACAGGCAGCTCCTTCCCAGGAACAGAAGCCCTCCCCCGCTTCTACAAAAGCCTCAGCATGACGCTGGGGCTTCTCAAGCGGACTCGGGGGCGGTGGGGGGTCGTCTCAAGAATTTCAGCGCGCAGTGGGCTCACTCGCAGGTAGATCCCTGGATCCTGCAGATAATATCTCAGGGGTACAGGTTGGAACTAGAGACGGATCCACCTCGCCGTTTCCTGAAGTCTGCTTTACCAACGTCCCCCTCCGACAGGGTGACGGTCTTGGAAGCCATTCACAAGCTGTACTCTCAGCAGGTGATAGTCAAGGTACCTCTTTTACAACAAGGAAAGGGGTATTATTCCACTCTATTTGTGGTACCGAAGCCGGATGGCTCGGTAAGACCTATTCTAAATCTGAAATCGTTGAACCTGTACATAAAGAAGTTCAAGTTCAAGATGGAGTCACTCAGAGCAGTGATAGCGAACCTGGAAGAAGGGGACTTTATGGTATCCTTGGACATCAAGGATGCGTATCTCCACGTTCCAATTTACCCCTCACACCAGGGGTACCTCAGGTTCGTCGTACAGAACTGTCACTATCAGTTTCAGACGCTGCCGTTCGGATTGTCCACGGCACCTCGGGTCTTTACCAAGGTAATGGCCGAGATGATGATTCTTCTTCGAAGAAAAGGCGTATTAATTATCCCATACTTGGACGATCTCCTAATAAGGGCAAGGTCCAGAGAACAGCTAGAGATGGGATTAGCACTGTCTCAAGAAGTGCTAAAACAGCACGGGTGGATTCTGAATATTCCAAAATCCCAGTTAATTCCGACAACACGTCTGCTGTTCCTAGGGATGATTCTGGACACGGTTCAGAAAAAGGTTTTTCTCCCGGAGGAAAAAGCCAAGGAGTTATCCGAGCTTGTCAGGAACCTCCTAAAACCAGGAAAGGTGTCTGTACATCAATGCACAAGAGTCCTGGGAAAAATGGTGGCTTCTTACGAAGCAATTCCATTCGGCAGATTCCACGCAAGAATTTTCCAGAGGGATCTGTTGGACAAATGGTCAGGGTCGCATCTTCAGATGCACCAGCGGATAACCCTGTCTCCAAGGACAAGGGTATCTCTTCTGTGGTGGTTGCAGAGTGCTCATCTATTGGAGGGCCGCAGATTCGGCATACAGGATTGGATCCTGGTGACCACGGACGCCAGCCTGAGAGGCTGGGGAGCAGTCACACAAGGAAGAAACTTCCAGGGCGTGTGGTCGAGCCTGGAAACGTCTCTTCACATAAACATTCTGGAACTAAGAGCAATCTACAATGCTCTAAGCCAGGCAGAACCTCTGCTTCAAGGAAAACCGGTGTTGATCCAGTCGGACAACATCACGGCAGTCGCCCATGTGAACAGACAGGGCGGCACAAGAAGCAGGAGTGCAATGGCAGAAGCTGCAAGGATTCTTCGCTGGGCAGAGAATCATGTGATAGCACTGTCAGCAGTGTTCATCCCGGGAGTGGACAACTGGGAAGCAGACTTCCTCAGCAGACACGACCTTCACCCGGGAGAGTGGGGACTTCATCCAGAAGTTTTCCACATGCTGGTAACCCGTTGGGAAAGACCAATGGTGGACATGATGGCGTCTCGCCTCAACAAAAAACTGGACAGGTATTGCGCCAGGTCAAGAGATCCGCAGGCAATAGCTGTGGACGCGCTGGTAACGCCTTGGGTGTACCAGTCGGTGTATGTGTTTCCTCCTCTGCCTCTCATACCAAAAGTATTGAGAATTATACGGCAAAGAGGCGTAAGAACGATACTAGTGGTTCCGGATTGGCCAAGAAGGACTTGGTACCCGGAACTTCAAGAGATGATCACGGAAGATCCGTGGCCTCTACCTCTGAGAAGGGACTTGCTTCAGCAGGGTCCCTGTCTGTTTCAAGACTTACCGCGGCTGCGTTTGACGGCATGGCGGTTGAACGCAGGATCCTAAAGGAAAAAGGCATGCCGGAAGAAGTCATTCCTACTTTGATTAAAGCAAGGAAGGAAGTAACCGCGCAACATTATCACCGCATTTGGCGAAAATATGTTGCGTGGTGCGAGGATCGGAGTGCTCCGACGGAGGAATTTCAACTGGGTCGATTCCTACATTTCCTGCAATCAGGATTGTCTATGGGTCTCAAATTGGGATCTATTAAGGTTCAAATTTCGGCCCTGTCGATTTTCTTCCAAAAAGAATTGGCTTCAGTTCCTGAAGTCCAGACTTTTGTTAAGGGAGTGCTGCATATACAGCCCCCTGTGGTGCCTCCAGTGGCACCGTGGGATCTCAATGTTGTTTTGGACTTTCTCAAATCTCATTGGTTTGAACCACTAAAAACTGTGGATTTGAAATATCTCACATGGAAAGTGACCATGCTACTAGCCCTGGCTTCGGCCAGGAGAGTGTCAGAACTGGCAGCTTTATCTTACAAAAGCCCATATCTGATTTTCCATTCGGACAGGGCAGAACTGCGGACTCGTCCGCATTTTCTCCCTAAGGTGGTGTCAGCATTTCATCTGAACCAACCTATTGTAGTGCCTGCGGCTACAAGCGACTTGGAGGACTCCAAGTTGTTGGACGTTGTCAGAGCTTTAAAAATATACATTTCAAGGACAGCTGGAGTCAGGAAATCTGACTCGCTGTTTATACTATATGCTCCCAACAAGTTGGGCGCTCCTGCGTCTAAGCAGACTATTGCTCGCTGGATTTGTAGTACGATTCAGCTTGCACATTCTGTGGCAGGCCTGCCACAGCCAAAATCGGTAAAAGCCCACTCCACAAGGAAGGTGGGTTCTTCTTGGGCGGCTGCCCGAGGGGTCTCGGCATTACAACTCTGCCGAGCGGCTACGTGGTCGGGGGAGAACACGTTTGTAAAATTCTACAAATTTGATACCCTGGCTAAGGAGGACCTGGAGTTCTCTCATTCGGTGCTGCAGAGTCATCCGCACTCTCCCGCCCGTTTGGGAGCTTTGGTATAATCCCCATGGTCCTTTCAGGAACCCCAGCATCCACTAGGACGATAGAGAAAATAAGAATTTACTTACCGATAATTCTATTTCTCGGAGTCCGTAGTGGATGCTGGGCGCCCATCCCAAGTGCGGATTATCTGCATTACTTGTACATAGTTACAAAAATCGGGTTATTATTGTTGTGAGCCATCTTTTCAGAGGCTCCGCTGTTATCATACTGTTAACTGGGTTTAGATCACAGGTTGTACGGTGTGATTGGTGTGGCTGGTATGAGTCTTACCCGGGATTCATAAATCCTTCCTTATTGTGTACGCTCGTCCGGGCACAGTACCTAACTGAGGCTTGGAGGAGGGTCATAGGGGGAGGAGCCAGTACACACCACCTGATCGTAAAGCTTTACTTTTTGTGCCCTGTCTCCTGCGGAGCCGCTATTCCCCATGGTCCTTTCAGGAACCCCAGCATCCACTACGGACTCCGAGAAATAGAATTATCGGTAAGTAAATTCTTATTTTTCCTTTTTATTCTTTTGAGAATTCTTGGGATCAGAGGAAGTGGAGGAAACATGTACAACATCTGATAGACCTATGGAGTCGTCAGAGCGTCTACTGCCACTGCCTGTGGGTCTGTCGACCTGTAACAATACCGCCTAAGCTTCTTGTTGAGACGAGAGGCCATCATGTCAATTTGTGGATATCCCCACCGACGTGTCAAGAACATTTCCGGGTGAAGGCCCCACTCCCCTGGGTGCAGGTTGTGTCTGCTGAGGAAGTCTGCTTCACAGTTGTCTACTCCCGGGAATGAAGACCGCTGACAACACCACAGCGTTTTTTTCTGCCCAGAGGAGAATTCTTGACACCTCTGACATTGCTGCTCTGCTTTTTGTTCCACCCTGTCGGTTTATGTACGTCACTGCCGTCACATTGTCCGACTGGACTTGAATGGGTTGATTCTGAAGAAGATAAGAGGCCTGCAGAAGGACGTTGTATATGGCCCTGAGATCCAGAATGTTGATTGGAAGGATGACTTCCTGACTTGACCATCTTCCTTGAAACTGCACCCCCTGGGTGACTGCTCCCCATCCTCTGAGGCTTGCGTCCGTGGTTAACAGGATCCAGTCCTGAATTCCGAACCTCCAACACTCGACGAGGTGAGAGGTCTGTAGCCACCACAGAAGGGAGATCCTGGCTTTTGGCAACAGACGAATCCCCTGGTGCATGTGAAGATGCGATCTGGACCATTTGTCCAACAGATCGAGCTGGAAAGGTCTTGCGTGAAACCGTCCATATTGAAGTGCCTCATAAGAGGCCACCATTTTCCCCAGAAGGCGAATGCATAGATACATCGATATCTGTGTTGGCTTCAGGACATACCGAACCATTGATTGGATTACCAATGCCTTTTCCAACAGAAGGAACACTTTTTGCAACACCGTGTGCAGTATCATTCCCAGGAATGGGAGCCTTTGCGTTGGCTCTAGGTGAGATTTCGGAAGGTTCAGAATCCACCTGTGTTCCTGGAGAAGTTTGGTTGAGAGGCCAATGCTGTCCAGCAACCTCTCCCTGGACAGCGCCTTTATCAGAAGGTCGTCCAGGTATGGAATTATGTTCCCTCCCTGCTTGCGGCGTATAAACATCATCTCTGCCATCACCTTGGTGAACACCCTCGGTGCCGTGGAGAGACCAAATGGCAGGGCCAGGAACTGGTAGTGAAAGTCCTGCAGTGCAAACCGTGGATAAACCCGATGAGTCAGCCAGATCGGAATGTGAAGGTACGCGTCCTTGATATCCAGAGACACTAGGAATTACCCTTCCTCCAGACCGTAGATCACCGCTCTCAGAGATTCCATCTTGAACTTGAACACTCTTAAGAACGGGTTCAAAGACTTGAGGTTCAGAATTGGTCGTACCGAACCGTCCGGTTTCGGCACTACAAACAAGTTGGAATAGTACCCCTCGTTGTGTAGATGAGGTGGAACTGGAACAATGACTTGAGTCTGTACCAGTTTTTGGATGGCTTGCTGCAAAGTTACTTGCCTCTTGTGGAGCTGGTAAGCCTGATTTGAAGAATCTGTGAAGTGGGAGCTCTTGGAACTCCAGTCTGTAGCCCCGGGAAATCAGATCTATTACCCAGGGATCCCGGCACGTACTTGACCAGATTTGACTGAAGAATTTTATTCCGGCTCCCACCTGACAGTCCTCCAGGCCTCTCGGTCCACTATCATGCTGAAGGCTTTTGAGGAAGCAGAGCATGAGCTCTGTTCCTGAGCACCTGCAGATGCTGGTTTGCGTGATTTACCTTTTGCGCCTCTGGAGGCTGTAGAAGCATCTCTGGATTTTCCCTTAAACTTGACTGTCCGAAAGGACTGTAAATTTGAAGCTGAATAAGTGGGAGCTGCGGAAGGAAGATACGTAGACTTGCATCAGCAGTCCACTGGCGTAGCCACAAGCCCCTACGTGCTGACACAGCAATAGCGGTGGTGCGTGCATTAAGCAAACCAATCTCCTTTATGGCTTCCACCATAAAGTTCGCAGAGTCCTGTATATGCTGCAGGAGTAAAACATGCCCCCTAGACAAGGAATCTAACCCCTCAATTAGGTTACCTGACCATTTAGCAATGGCTTTTCTGATTCATGCACATGCAATAGTGGGTTTCTGGGCCACCCCAGCAGCTGTGTACAATGATTTGAGTGTAGTCTCAATTTTACGATCAGCCGTATCTTTTAGGGAGGCTGCACCAGGGACAGGCATTACAATTTTTCTTGGCAGCCTAGAGACTGATGCGTCCACTATCGGTGGATTTTTCCATGTTTTCCTATCCTCGAGTCCAGAAGAACAGGAAAAGATGAGAGCAACCTTTTAGGGATTTTAAATTTCTTATCAGGATTAACCCATGGCTCTTCAAACAGGGTATTCAATTCCTTTGACGCAGGAAAAGTGACTGAGGACTTCTTTTTTACATTAAAATAAGATTCCTCACACTCCTCTGACGCCTTATCAGGAATTTGCAGAACATCTCTGATAGCCTCTATAAAAGCCTCCATTCCCTGTGACAAAGTGGCACACCCCCACCCCCAACCTCCAAATCCACCTCACCCTTCTCAATGTCTGACCCGTCAGAGTCAGACTGCAGGATATGGGCCAGAGATCGTTTTTGCGGACAAATAGGAGGGGATTGAGACGCTGGTTTGGGGACTGAGTCTCTATTCATAAACTCATCCACAGTCTGTCTTAAGTATTGTGTCTCTTTCTCAATGCGGGATAGCTTTGCAGAAATATTTGAGATCATTCCCTTAATAGAATTAACCTCCAGTTCAGCCTCGCTATTTTGGGAAAGTGCACTGCCCTAAAAACCCAGTAGTGAGCCCCCTGTTGAAGAGGAACACTCCGCTGTACAAGAAACACACTCTTTGCCTGACATAATGTAATTGTGACAGCACACACACACACACAGGAAAAGGTTAAGCACAATTAACCCACAAAGAGCCCCTCAGGGGGAGACAGAGTAATATGGAGCCAGACCCCACCGCACCCTTATCGCTAATGCAAAGCTTAGCCAGGTTGCAGACTAAGTACCCTGATAGGGGACTTAGTACACTAATAATCGCTCCCCCCCTGCTATGACCCCCTGGTACCGCTGAGGTAATCTGGAGTCACACTGGAGGAGCTGCGCATCCCTGTCAGTCAGCGTCTGTGTCCACTGCAGAGGGAAAACGGCGCTGGTGAGCTGCTGGATCCTCTCATAGTGAAGCCCCACCCCTTCAATGGGGCGCGGTCTTCCCGCTTTTTTTATACTGGCTGAGGTAATCTGTTGCTTAACATAGAGAGAACCATTTTAAGGCTGTTTTTGCCAGTGTGGGTACTGTGTACAGTGTACTGGGACGCAGCTGTGTACTGTGTCTGGAGACGCATTCCGCCCCGGTTAGAAGCCGTGCGTCTCCGTACCCTCATGCCACCATAATGGCAGACTACCCGCTAGTTGGGACGCCGGCTTAGTACTCACCACTCTTCTTTCTTCTGGCTATTAGGGGTGTCGGCGTGCTGCGGGAATGTACGCTCGCCATGGTGGGGCTTGCGAATAGTTCCCTCAGGAGCTCAGTGTCCTGTAAACAGGGAACGGGACCATTAATCCTTCAAGAGGTTGGGCCGTTCTCCCCCTCCCTAAGTCCCACGAAGCAGACAGGCTGGTGCCAACCAGCCCTGCTTGAAAATAACAAACATATAAAATAAATGCAGAAAACTCTTCAGGAGCTTCCATAAGCGTGACTGGCTCCTCCGGGCACATTTTATAAACTGAGTCTGGTAGGAGGGGCATAGAGGGAGTAGCCAGCCCACACTATCAAATTCTTAAAGTGCCCATGGCTCCTAGTGGACCCGTCTATACTCCATGGTACTAAATGGAACCCCAGTATCCTCTAGGACGTAAGAGAAAATGGGTTTGGAGTGTGCCTTAGAACTAGATACACCCCTCTCCTGACTTGACTCCCATTCACAAAGGCAAATTTACGGCAAAGCAACACAAGTGGTTGCTTAGGTCTCGGCAGGTCCAGGAAGGACTGTCTAGAGTAGAGCTGGCTAAACCAGTCCTCGAGATCTACCAACAGTTCAAATTTTCCAGACCACCTAGCTGGTGCACAGGTGTAGTCATTACTAATTAAGATGTGCTGCAGTCATTCCTAACTGACAATTCTGCAGATCTCCAGGAGGCCTGGAAAACATGAACTGTTGGTAAATCTCGAGGACCAGTTTGGCAAGCCCTGGTCTAAAGCATCCTTTGGACACTCTGGGCTTTACCGCAACTGCGATACTGGCTGCAGGGTGCCCTTTCCAGACACCCTGCTAGTCAGAAGCAAGAGCCGTGGATTAGTGACAGTGCTGCCCCCAGAGCTCTGCACTCTGTGCGACGGCACTGACTATATGGGGAGAGTTACTTCAGCCTCCGCTGGAATTTCCTACATGTCTTTCCACCACGTCCGACTCTCACATACTCTAAAAGTGCAACAATAAATTTTATTTTTGCACTATTGCATTTGGATATTTGCTAAATAGATACTTTTCAGTGCCCTAAATCCCCACAGTCTAATTCAACATCACAGAGCAGCATACAGCATTGCCCTTTTTCTCAGGAGTCAGTTTTTTAGTTTGTTTTTAGTTTTGTTAATGAAATACTTTGAAACAATGCAGATTTTAGTTTTACAGGCATCTCACAAAAACCCAACATTAGCAATGGGCCAATAAATAAACCATGAGAGGATTCCTGTGCATAGCGTGGTCATCCTTAATACGCTGTACTGAAAACATCAGGTTTGTACATTAGTCCCATTGTATACATTCTAACATTTGATTTGTTTATAGCACCAAGAACATTGAAAGAAGCTCCAATACGGTATGTAAAAAATTCCCAACAAACTTGTATTTGATAAATAAATCTGCTACTAAAAGTACTTCTCTTTGCACTGTGTCAAGTGGTATATAAGAAATGTCATGTCTATCCTTTACATTCCAATGCACTCTTTACATATCAGCTCTTATCTCCATACATTTACTCTCAGCCCATACACTTATTTCACATCAATCTTGTCTATTCCCTCTTTGCTAATGCTGATACATACGCAACGCATCCTGCATAAGTAACCCTTTGGCCGAGAATCTCCTACTTATTCATTTTCTGCACGTTCCCATAATCAGCCTTTTCAGAATCTTAGAAACCACTTTACAAAACTAGCTTTTCAGTAAGCTTTAGAAGTATTTCAAGTGGGTTGCCTCCACCATACTAATGTACTCACCCATCTTAGTGCATCTGTACTGTATGTCATTTCTCATTGACACAGACAGTAATTGTACAAGACACATGCTTCTATCCTTTAGATGGCTCGATTTACATGAATTCCATTACAACTTTGCTTATCTGTTTGTCTGAAGGGAGAGGGAAGAGGGAGAAGATGTGTTATATGTTGCTTCATGCTCCATCCTGGAAGCCAGTATTTCATAAAGGTAATCACAAATTCTATACAAAAACTATTGTTAGGAAAAAGGTCTCTATAATACCTGGTATTGTAATCCAACTTTCAGTAAATATTTTACAGACATGCTGGAAACCTCAAATTTGTGAACATGTACAATAGAGTACATGTTGTCTAAGTAAAGGGGTGGGGTTATGCTTACCACCCATCCAGGATTGCCTCAGACAGTCCAGAAACCAGGACATCAGTCCAGAGCTCCAAAGGTTAGCAATTCCAGATGGGCATTGTCCAAAATTCACATCAACCAGCCCTATTTGCTCTATCCAGCCTACTTGCTGCCTCCTCACCATCTTCCTTCCTACTCTGGCCTCCTTCTTTGCATCCTGCCTCCAACTCCACGTGCAATTGCATGTAGAGTTGGTGTTGTGTCCAAAGATGGGACGCATGATATGGCCAGGTGATGTATATGGTATCTGCTGCCGTGCCATGTGTCATAAGAAGGGATTCAGTGTCAGTGTTGACATTGGATAAATAACATGCATGCAGGGAAAGGTATGCACTGAAAACTTGTAAAAGTGCAAACATGTATTATGAATGCTACTCAGATAAAGGGGTAGGCCAGCAACTAATAGCATAATAACAGGTACCCGTGCTGCCATATAATGGGCATGAGTGAGCTCTAGCACTGTCTAATATATGTAGAAATATGAGTGTTCTCTGACATCTATGTGCCCTGATGGCAATGCCATATAAAGAGACATGAGTGGGCTCTAACATTTGTTGGGGCATAAGGAGACTCTGTTGACACACAAAGAGGAATGCGAAAGCTCTGTCTGGTATATTTACTTAATTATTAACAGTTTCTTATACAGCGCTACAAATTCCGTTGCGCATTACAATTGGAAACAACAGTCAGAGGTAGGAAGGCCTTGCTCACAAGCTTACATCAATAAGAAAATAGGCATTGATACACAAGCATAGGTGCTATCTTTTGCATAGTGGTCAGCCAGATGTCAAAGGTTCTTGGTGGGCTGTGTGATATGGTCACACAGCAATGTTGGCCAGGGGTCAGGTGGATGTGAAAGTAAAGAAAGAGAAACTACTGTATGTGAAGATGTGTGTGGACTGTACAGTGGAGATGTAATTGGATAGGAAAGTTTATACAGGTTATGTGGGTGGTTTTGGAGTTTGATAAGCTTTCCTCAACAGGTTCGATTTTAGGGAACGCTTGAAGACTAGAGGAGAATCTTATTGTGTGTGGGAGGGCATTCCACGGAGTGGGTGCAGCTAGAGGCGGATTTAGACTTCATAGGGCCCTAAGCAAGACACAGATTTGGGCCCCCCCTTCCTCAAACAATCCTCAGTGTGCTCCCCCCACCAAATGTAGTAGACAGGCCCCCACTGTCTACATTATGCCACCCCCCCAGTCAGTCTATGCTCCCCAATCTGCCCCCTCCCGATTATAGCAGGCGAATGGTAGTTGTACTAGTGTATTTATTATTTTTTACCAGTTATTTATGTAGCGCACACATATTCCGCAGCGCTTTACTTAGAACATTTGGCTATTTACATCAGTCCCTGCCCCAGTGGAGCTTAAAATCTATATTCTCTACCAAATTTACTCGCACTCACATTAATGCTAGGGTTAAGTTTCTTGGGAGCCAATTAAACTAGTAGTTTATTTTTGGGTTGTGGGAGGAAACCGTAGTACCCGGAAGAAACCCATGCAAGTATGGGGAGAACATACAAACTCCAAACAGTTAGGGCCATGGTGGGAATTGAACCCATGACCTCAGTGCTGTGAGGCAGTAATGCTAACTAGAGATGAGCGAGTTCTGTTCCCTGAGAACGGAACCCCCCCTGAACTTCACTACCCAAGCCCAGATCCAAGTCAGGCTTGGGTTTTCCCGCCTGACTCGGAAACCAGAACGAGGCAAAACCTCATCATCCCGCTGTCGGATTCTCGCGGGGTTTGAATTTCATATAAAGTAGCCACGCGTCCCCACCATTTTCACTCCGGCATTGAAGAGTGTATCGAGAGGACGTGTCTCTGTCCTCCGTGTTCTGCATCAGTACAGTGGTAGTGTCAGTCCAGTCACAGTGGTGGCGTGCTCTGCCGCCATATGTCCAGTGCTGCTGTATAAGTCCAGTCCAGTGGTGCTGTGTTGTGCTGCATCAGTTCAGTGGTGGTGTATTGTGCTGCATCAGTCCAGTCACAGTGGTGGTGTCCTCTGCTGCCATATGTCCAGTGCTGCTGTATAAGTCTAGTCCATTGCAGTGGTGCTGTGTTGTCCTGCATCAGTACAGTGGTAGTGTCTTGTGCTGCATCAGTCCAGTCACAGTGGTGGTGTCCTCTGCTGCCATATGTCCGGTGCTGCTATATAAGTCCAGTCCATTGCAATGGTGCTGTGTTGTCCTAGATTAGTCCAGTGGTGGTGTCCCTGTGCTGCTGTATATGTCCAGTGGTACTGCCGTATATGTCCAGCGGTACTGCCGTATAAATCCAGTGATACTGCCATATATATCCAGTGATACTGCTGTATATATCCAGTGGTACTGCCATATAATTCCAGGGGTACTGCCGTATATGTCCAGTGGTACTGCCATATAATTCCAGTGATACTGCTGCATATGTCCAGTGGTACTGGCGTATAAATCCAGTGATACTGCCGTATAAATCCAGTCCAGTGGTACTGCCATACAAGTCCAGTGATACTGCCATATAAATCCAGTCCTGTGCTACTGCTGTATAACTTCAGTGATACTGTACGTATAATTCCAGTGATACTGCCATATAATTCCAGGGGTACTGGCGTATAACTCCAGTGATACTGCCGTATAAATCCAGTCCAGTGGTACTGCCGTATAATTCCAGTGGTACTGGCGTATAAATCCAGTGGTACTGACATATAAATCCAATCCAGTGGTACTGCTGAATAATTCCAGTGATACTGCTGTATAGTTCAAGTGATACGGACGTATAATTCCAGTGGTACTGCCATATAATTCCAGTGATACTGCCATATAAACCCAGTCCAGTGGTACTGCCATATAAGTTCAGTCCAGTGCTACTGCTGTATAAGTCCAGTGATACTGCCGTATAATTCCAGTGGTACTGGCGTATAAATCCAGTAATACTGCCGTATAAATCCAGTCCAGTACTACTGCTGTATAAGTCCAGTGACACTGTCGTATAATTCCAGTGGTACTGCCGTATAAGTCCAGTCCAGTGGTGCTGCCATATAAGTCCAGTGGTGCTGTCATGTGCTGTATATTATTTACTCCAAATAAAGGGGTTATTAATATTTAATCTAAATAATTTTCACAGGATTTGCCCTGTGTGGTGTAGAGGTATGCTCTCCTGTACCGCATATTGTTATATAACTCCAGAAAAATAATGGAGAACAAAAATTTGGAGGATAAAATAGGGAAAGATCAAGAACCACTTCCTCCTAGTTTTGAAGCTGCTGCCACTAGTCATGACATAGATGATGAAATGCCATCAACGTCATCTGCCAAGGCCGATGCCCAATGTGATACTAGAGGGCATGTAAAATCCAAAAAGCCAAAGTTCAGTAAAAAGACCCAAAAAAAAAGAAATTTAAATGTTCTGAGGAGAAACGTAAACTTGCCAATATGCCATTTATGGCACGGAGTGGCAAGGAACGGCTGAGGCCCTGGCCTATGTTCATGACTAGTGGTTCAGCTTTACATGATGATGGAAGCCCTCATCCTGCTAGAAAAATGTTAAGAGTTAAGCTGGCAAAAGCACAAAAAAGAACTGTGCGTTTTAAGATGGTATCACAAATCCCCAAGGAGAGTCCAAGTGTGTCGGCGGTTGCGATGCCTGACCTTCCCAACACTGAATGGGAAGAGGTGGCTCCTTCCACCATTTGCACGCCCCCTGCAAGTGCTGGAAGTAGCACCCACAGTCCAATTTCTGATAATCAAATTGAAGATGTCACTGTTGAAGTACAACAGGATGAGGATATGGGTGTTGCTGGTGCTGAGGAGGAAGTTGACGATGAGGATTCTGATGGTGATGTGGTTTGTTTAAATCAGGCACCAGGGAAGACACCTGTTGTCCATGGGATGAATAAGCCCATTGTGATGTCTGGGAAAAATACCAAAAAAGCCATCTCTTCAGTGTGGAATTATTTCTCCACACGGACAACAGGTATCAAGCCATGTGTTGCCTCTGTCAATATGTAATAAGTAGGGGTAAGGACGTTAACCACCTAGTAACATCCTCCATTATACGTCACCTGCTGCGCATTCATCAGAAGTTAGTGTCAAGTTGTGAAACTTTGGGTAAGAGTGTAAGCAGTCCACTGACACCTAAATCCCTTCTTCCTCTTGTACCCAAGCTCCTGCAAGCCATACCAACTCCCTCAACGTCAACTTCCTCCTCAGTCAGGAACATCAGTAGTCGTGCAGGCCATGTCACTGGCAAGACTGAGGAGTCCTCTCCTAACCGGGATTCCTCCGGAGGATCCTTGAGTGGTACGCCTTCTGCTGCTGTTGTTGCTGCTGGGAGTCGATCGTCATCCCAGAGGGGAGGTCGGAAGACCACTTATACTACTTCAACTAAGCAATTGACTGTCCAACAGTCCTTTGTGAGGAAGATGAAATATGAAAGCAGTCATCCCGTTGCAAAGCGGATAACTGAGTCCTTAACAGCTATGTTGGTATTATACGTGCGTCCGGAATCCACCATTAGTTCAGTGAGACATTGAGAAATGATGGAGATAGTGTGTCCCCGGTACCAAATCCCATCTAGGTTCCACTTCACTAGGCAGGCGATACCAAGAATGTACAGAGACGTCAGAAAAAGTGTCCTCATTGTCCTAAAAATGCAGTTGTACCCACTGTCCACTTAACCACGGACATGTGGACAAGTGGAACAGGGCAGACTAAGGACTATATGACTGTGACAGCCCACTGGGTAGATGTATTGCCTCCCGCAGCAACAACAGCAGCTGCAGCAGTAGCAGCATCTCATAGAATTTGTCGGCAGATAAGAACCACTTGGCCCATCTAGTCTGCCCCTTTTTTTTTATATTATTTTTATCTCTAACCTTATTTGATCCTTATTTCTTTGTAAGGATATCCTTATGTCTATCCCATGCATGTTTAAATTGCTCTACTGTCTTAGCCTCTACCACCTCTGATGGGAGGCTATTCCACTTGTCCACTACCCTTTCTGTGAAATAATTTTTCCGCAAATTTCCCCTGAACCTCTTCCCCTCCAGTCTCAGTGCATGTCCTCGTGTCCTATTGCTTCTCTTCATTTGGAGAATGTTTCCCTCCTGGACTTTGTTAAAACCCTTGATATATTTGAAAGTTTCTATCATGTCCCCCCTTTCCCTTCTCTGCTCCAAACTATACATATTGAGATTTCTTAGTCTTTCTGGGTATGTTTTGTGATGTAGGCCATGCACCATTTTAGTTGCCCTCCTTTGTACAGTTTCTAATGTATTAATATCCTTTTGAAGATATGGCCTCCAGAACTGAATACAGTATTCTAGATGAGGCCGTACCAATGACCTATACAGTGGCATTATTACTTCTTTCTTTCTGCTGCTGATTCCTCTCCCAATGCAGCCAAGCATCTGACTAGCCTTCCTCATTGCCTTGTTACATTGCTTACCTGCCTTTAAGTCATCTGAAAAAGTGACTCCTAGATCCCTTTCCTCCTCAGTAGTTTCCAGTATAGTGCCATTAATACTGTATTTAGCTTTAGGATTATTGAGACCCAAGTGCATGATTTTGCATTTTTTGGCATTAAACTGTAATTGCCAGACTCTTGACCATTCCTCTAGTCTACCTAGATCCTCAATCATTTGTTTTACCCCACCTGGTGTGTCTACCCTGTTGCATACCTTTGTGTCATATGCAAAAAGGCATACTTTCCCTTTAATGCCATTTGCAATGTCACCAATAAAGATATTAAAAAGCACTGGTCCAAGTACAGATCCCTGGGGTACTCCACTGGTAACATTTCCCTCCTGTGAATGCACTCCATTTACCACAACTCTCTGTTTTCTATCCTTCAACCAAGATCTTATCCATTCAATAATCCTAATATCCAATCCCAAACTTTCAAGTTTATTTAGCAGTCTGCGATGTGGAACTGTGTCAAAAGCCTTACTAAAGTCTAGATAAGCTATATCCATGGCTCCACCTTTATCCATCACTTTAGTCACACAATCAAAAAAGTCAATAAGATTTGTTTGACATGATCTCCCCCCAGTGAATCCATGCTGTTTGGGATCCAGTAAATTGCCGGATTTGAGATAATCTACAACTCTTTCTTTTAAGAGTGTTTCCATCAATTTCCCTACTACTGATGTAAGACTCACTGGTCTGTAGTTGTTTGCCTCTTCCTTGCTTCCACTTTTGTGCAGTGGGACTACGTTTGCTCTTTTCCAGTCCCCTGGAATTACTCCTGTAGCTAATGACTGGTTGAATAATTCTGTCAATGGTGCTACCAGCACCTCTTTAAGTTCTTTTAGTATCCTTGGATGTATCCCATCTGGCCCCATAGATTTGTCCACTTTCAGCTTTGAGAGTTCTGTTAGGACCTTCTCCTCTGTAAATGTACTTGTTTCATTTTCCTGAATATCCCTGCAACTTAACTGTGGCCCCTTCCCCTCTCTTTCAGTAGTAAATACTGAGCAAAAGTAATCATTAAGATGATCTGCTATTAAATTGTCTCCTTCAACAAGACTCCCAGTGTCCGTCTTTAGTTTTATAATTTCGCCTTTTGTTTTTCTCCTTTCGCTTATATACCTAAAAAAAGTTTTGCCTCCTTTACCCACTGACTGGGCCATTTTCTCCTCAGCTTGTGCCTTTGCACATCTGATTACCTTCTTTGTCTCCTTCTGTCTAACAAGATATATCTTTTTGTCTTCATTATTTTGTGTCTGCTTATATCTCCTAAAAGCCATCTTTTTTGCTCTCACAATATTTGCTACTTCTTTTGCAAACCACACTGGCTTCCTTTTCCTTGTGTTTTTCCTAACAGTTTTGATACAAAGGTCTGTTGCCTTCAATATTGCACATTTTAATGTTTCCCACCTCTCCTGCACTGTTTCCAAATTCCTCCACTCTGCCAAAGAATCGCTTACACATTTTCCCATCCCTACAAAATCAGCCTTCCTAAAATCCAACACCTTTGTTTTTGTATGGGACGAGTCAGTCTCTGTCTTAATGCTGAACCATACTGCTTGATGATCACTGGATCCCAGGTTTTCACCCACTTTTACGTCCGATAATCTGTCTCCATTTGTAAGTATTAATTCTAATATTGCGTCTTTCCGAGTGGGCTCCCTCACCAATTGGTGGAGGGATGCTCCCTGAAGGGAATTTAAAATGTTCCTACTTCTAGTGGAACTAGCGACAGACACCTCCCAGTTTACATCAGGAAGATTAAAGTCTCCCATGATTATTACCTCTCCTTTTAATGCCATTTTAGTTATGTCCTGCAATAGGTTCTTGTCAAGTTCCTCTTCCTGACCTGGTGGCCTGTATATCACGCCAATACGAATAATCAACTTTTCCCCTGTTTCTATGGTCACCCAAAGGGCCTCAGTTTTTTCTTTAATACTTTGTATTAATGTAGTATTTATGGCATTTTTTACATACATTGCTACCCCTCCTCCGATTTTTCCAATTCTGTCCTTCCTAAATAAAGTATATCCCGGTATAGCTATGTCCCAGTCATGATTTTCATTGTACCATGACTCTGTCACAAATCCAAACTCTTTCTAGGCAGGCTACGCTATGTATCACCACTTTCCGTAAGAGGCACACCACTGACAACCTCTTACGGAAACTGAGGGACATCATCGCGCATTGGCTTACCACACTTAGATTCTCCTGAGGATTTGTTATATCGGACAACACCACCAATATTGTGCGTGCATTACATCTGGGCAAATTCCAGCACGTCCCATGTTTTGCACATACAATTAATTTGGTGGTGCAGAATTTTTTGAAAAATGACAGGGGCGTGCAGGAGATGCTGTCATTGGCCTGACAAAACTGCAGTGGAACGAGGTTGAATTCAACACACTATATGCTTCAGAGGATGGAGGAGCAGCAAAAGGCCATTCAAGCCTATACATCCACCTACGATATAGGCAAAGGAGGGGGAATGCACCTGACTCAAGCGCAGTGGAGAATGATTTCCGTCTTGTGCAAGGTTCTCCAACCCTTTAAACTTGCCACAGCTTGAGTCAGGTAATTCCCCTCATCAGGCTTTTGCAGAAGCAGCTGGAGAAATTGAAGGAGCTAAGATGGAGCGATTCCGCTAAGTATGTGGGACTTGTGGATGGAGCCCTTCATTTCGCTTTGCCAGGATTCGACGGTGGTCAATCTGTTGAAATCAGAGCACTACATTTTGGCCACCGTGCTCGATCCTAGGTTTAAAGCCTGCGTTGTATCTCTCTTTCCTGCAGACACAAGTCTGCAGAGGTTCAAAGACCTGCTGGTGGGAAAATTGTCAACTCAAGCGGTACGTGACCCGTCAACAGCTCCTCCTTCATTTTCTCCCACGACTGGGGCTGCAAGGAAAAGGATAAGATTTCCTAGCCCACCCGCTGGCGGTGATGCAGGGCAGTCAGGAGCAAGTGCTGACATCTGGTCCGGACTGAAGGACCTGCCAACGATTACTGACATGTCTACTGTCACTGCATATGATTCTGTTACCATTGAAAGAATGGTGGAGGATTATATGAGTGACAGCATCCAAGTAGGCATGTCAGACAATCCGTATGTATACTGGCAGGAAAAAGAGGCAATTTGGATGCCCTTGCATAAACTGGCTTTATTTTACCTAAGTTGCCCCCCCCCCCCCTCAAGTGTGTATTCCGAAAGAGTGTTTAGTGCAGCCGGTAACCTTGTCAGCGATCGGCGTAGGAGGTTACTTCCACAAAATGTGGAGAAGGTGATGTTCATCAAAATGAATTATAAATTCCTCCGGGAAGACCTTGACCAGCAATTGCCTCCAGAAAGTACACAGGGACCTGTAATGGTGGATTCCAGTGGGAACAAATTAATACTCTGTGAGGAGGAGGAGGATGTACACACTGAAAGGGGGTGAGGAATCGGAGGATGAGGATGAGAGCTTGCCTCTGTAGAACCAGTTTGTGCAAGGAGAGATTGGTTGCTTCTTTTTTGGTGGGGGCCCAAACAAACCAGTCATTTCAGCCACAGTCGTGTGGCAGACCCTGTCTCTGAAATGATTGGTTTGTTAAAGTGTGCATGTCCTGTTTATACAACATAAGGGTGGGTGGTAGGGCCCAAGGGCAATTACATTTTGCACCTCTTTTTCTTTTTTGCATCATGTGTGTTTGGGGACTAGTTTTGTAAAGTGCCATCCTGTCTGACACTGCCGTACAACTCCAGGGGTACTGCCGTATAAGTCCAGTCCAGTGGTGCTGTCTAGTGCTGTATATAATTTACTCCAAATAAAAGGGTTATATACATTACTTATATTATTATCCAAATAATTTTTTACAGGGTTTGCCCGGTGTGGTGTAGGGGTACGCTCACCTGTGCTGCATATTATTATAATAGCTCCAAATAAAAGGGTTATTATTATCCAAATTAATTTTACAGGCTTTGCCGTGTTTGTGTGTGGCTTGGGGGTACGCTCTCCTGTGCCACCAGTATTGTGTGTGTATTACATCTGGAAAAATTCCAGCACGACCCATGTTGTTTTTGCCGCCTACCTCATTGCACCTCTTTTTCTTCTTTGCATGATGTGCTGTTTGGGGCCTAGTTTTAGTGCCAACCTGTCTGCCATTGCAGTGCCACTCCTAGATGGGCCAGGTGTTTGTGCCGCACACTTGTGTCGCTTAGCTTAGCCATCCAGCTACCTCATTGCACCTCTTTTTCTTCTTTGTATCATGTGTTGTTCGGGGCCTATTTTTTAAATCTGCCATCCTGTCTGCCAATGCAGTGCCACTCCTAGATGGGACACTTGTGTCGCTTAGCTTAGTCATCCAGCTACATCGGTGCAACCTTTTGGCCTAAAAACAATATTGTGAGGTGTTCAGAACAGACTGGAAATGAGTGGAAATTTATGTTATTGAGGTTAATAATACTTTACTGTAGGTTCAAAATTACCCCAAAATTTCTTGATTTTAGCTGTTTTTATGTTTTTTTCAAAAACCATCAAAATCCAAAACCAAAACACGAAAGGGTGGTTTTGGCAAAACCAATCCAGATCCAAAACATGAGCATGGAACCAGAACCAAAACATGAAAAGTGCCCGCCGCACATCTCTAAATTGCTAACCATTACACAGTCCGTGCTGCCCTTAAAATCACACTGTAGGCAGTGCACACAGGCAGGTGCAGGCAACTGGTACCTGGCAGCTATCTAGTTACTGACAGCCAGCGGGGAGTATTCAGACATCCCAGCACTCGGACATTTTTGGTAGAAATCAGAAATGCCGTCTCGACTCCATGATCTATCGGCGACCTTGCAGCTGCTTTGGTTGCCTAGTGGTAAATCCGCTACTGCATGGTGGCAAGTACGCTAACTTAACTGTCAGACCTCGTATAATGGAGTCACACTTAAGACACTGATATATATACGTTATGGCAACAACTTACCGTTGATAACGGTATTTCTCCTATGTCCACAGGATAACATTGGGATATGCTTGAGCGTCAGCGGATTGGCACCAAATCGAACATGAGCTTTGTGGCCTCCCAGGATGCACCGGGCTCGTCCATATAATCCCATCCACCGACTCAGTCAAATCAGTTGTTTCCACAGCAATTAGGCAGGAGCATTATGCTGATCCCTATCCAGGCGAGAAGAACACACATGCACACCCTTCCATGCAAGAGGGAAGAGGTTAGTGAGTATAAAGAGTCTCAAATCAGGTGCGTCAGGGTGGGATCCCTGTGGAGACCTGTGGACATAGAAGAAATACTGTTATCAACGGTAAGTTGTTACCATAACGTATATTTCTCCAGCTGGGTCCACAGGTTATCCACAGGATAACATTGGGATTTCCCAAAGCAAATTTTTAGTGGTGGGGACGCTGATTGGACAGGAGAACCTTTTGTCCGAATTCAGCGTCATGAGAGGCAAAGGTATCCCAAGGCCGAATGTTTAATGAATGTGTTAATGGGAGACCATGTGGCTGCCTTACATATATGTTCTGCTGAAGCACCATGTTGTGCTGCCCATGAAGGACCTACCTTACGTGTAGAGTGAGCAGAGACATTAGCCGAAACAGGGAGATCAGCTGGAGAGTATGCTTCTGAAATCGTCATTCGAAGCCATCTTGTCAGCGTCTGTTTAGTAGCAAGCCATCCTCTCTTGTGAAATCCGTAGAGAATGAAGAGAGAATCTGTCTTTCTGATGGCTCTGGTACGATCTACGTAGATTCTTAATGCACGGACTACGTCCAGCGACGCTTCTCCCGTAGACAGTCCCGATACCTGAAAAGCCGGGACCACAATTTCTTCATTAAGGTGAAACTTCGATACCACCTTTAGAAGATAACCAGACTTAGGCCCTCATTCCGAGTCGTTCGCTCGGTATTTTTCATCGCATCGCAATGAAAATCCGCTTAGTACACATGCGCAATATTCGCACTGCGACTGCGCCAAGTAATTTAACAATGAAGATAGTATTTTTACTCACGGCTTTTTCATCGCTCCGGCGATCGTAATGTGATTGACAGGAAATGGGTGTTACTGGGCGGAAACACAGCGTTTTATGGGCGTGTGGTTGAAAACGCTACCGTTTCCGGAAAAAACGCAGGAGTGGCTGGAGAAACGGGGGAGTGTCTGAGCGAACGCTGGGTGTGTTTGTGACGTCAAACCAGGAACGACAAGCACTGAACTGATCGCACAGGCAGAGTAAGGTTGAAGTTACTCAGAAACTGCAAAGTAGTTTGTAATCGCAATATTGCGATTACATCGGTCGCAATTTTAAGAAGCTAAGATACACTCCCAGTAGGCGTAGGCTTAGCGTGTGTAACTCTGCTAAATTCGCCTTGCGACCGATCAACTCGGAATGAGGGCCTTAGTTCTGAGATCTGCTTTATCTGGATAAAAACTCAGAAAAGGAGACTTACATGATAGTGCTCCTAAATTTGATACCCTTCTAGCTGATGCCATAGTCAGTAGGAAGAGTACTTTAGCTGTTAACCATTTAAGATCCACTTTTTTTAGTGGTTCAAACGGAGCCCCCTGAAGTGATTTGAGAACCAGACTTAAATCCCAAGGTACTGCAGGAGGAAGAAAAGGTGGTTGAATGCGCAGCATTCCCTGGAAAAAAGTATGCACATCCTGTAAAGTAGCAATTTTCTTTTGAAACCATACAGTTAATGCTGAAACTTGAACTCTCAAGGAAGCCACCTTCAAACCCTTATCCATTCCTGCCTGAAGGAAATCTAAGATTCTGGATACTCTGAAAGATTTTGGATCCATACTTCTTTCACTACACCAATGAATATAGGCTTGACATATTCGGTGATAAATGCGAGCAGAAGAGGGTTACCTTGCTCTAAGCATTGTGTGAATTACCGGTTGTGAAAAACCTCTTGATCTTAGGACAGAGTTTCAACAGCCACGCCGTCAAAGATAGCCGATCCAGATGCTTGTGACAACTAGGACCCTGCATTAGCAGATCTGGACGTTGAGGGAGCAGAATTAGCGCATCCATTGACATCCTTTGCAGATCTATGTACCAATGCCTTCTTGGCCATGCCGGAGCTATTAGAGTCACGGCATCCTTTGCTTGCTTTACTTTCCTCACCACCCTGGGTAGCAGGGAGATTGGAGGAAACAGATATGCCAGATGAAATTCTCATTTCACTGACACTACATCCACAAGGATCGCTCCGGGGTCTTTTGTTCTTGACCCGTATGCCGGAACTTTGTGGTTCAGACGGTATGCCATGAGGTCTATCTCTGGCAACCCCCACTTGTCTACTAAAGTCTGAAACTCTTCCGGGTATAGAGACCATTCAGTTTCCTGAATAGTGTGCCGACTGAGAAAGTCCACTTCCCAGTTTAGGACTCCGGGAACGAACACTGCGGACAATGCTGGAAGATGGAGTTCTGCCCACTTTAATATGTGACCTACCTCCTCCATTGCTCTTTGGCTGCGAGTTCCTCCCTGATGGTTGAGGTACGCTACTGCCGTTGCATTGTCCGAGCGGCTCTTGACTGGTTTCCTTGCAGAATGTCCTTTGCCTGAATCAGTGCCATGTATATGGCTCGTAGTTCCAACAAATTTAATGGCAGGCAACTTTCCTCTTTGGTCCATTGTCCCTGGAACCATAATTTTCTGGACACTGCTCCCCAGCCCCGAAGACTGGCATCTGTTGTCAGGATCTCCCAATCTGATATCCAAAAGGGTCTCCCCTTGTCTAGATGGGATGTCTGTAGCCACCAGGCTAACGACTTTTTTACCTCTCCTGGAAGTACCATGATTTGTTTCCTTATTGTCTGATGTACTCCATTCCATCTGGTCAGAATCAGATGTTGCAAAGGTCTTGAGTGGAATTGTGCATATTCCACCATGTTGAACGTCGACACCATTAACCCCATCACTCGCATTGCCGTGTGAACTGATATTGTTTGACTGTGCAACAATTCCTGAGTCATTAACTGCAGCTTGGATATTTTTCCCACAGGTAGAATTATTCTCTGCAGACCTGAATCCAATACAGCCCCTAAGTGAATCATCCATTGTGACGGATTTAGAGACGACTTCGCCCAATTTATGAGCCATCCATGTTTCTGTAGACAAGTTATTGTCTGTTGGAGATGGCTCAAAAGCAATTCCTGGGATTGTGCCAGGATTAAAAGATCGTCGAGGTATGGAAAAATTCTTAACCCCTGCCTGCGGAGATAGGCTGCCATAACCACCATGATCTGGGTGAATACTCTGGGAGCTGTGGCCAACCTGTTACGTTCACTGTAGTTGGTACTACTGGAACTGGGCGTATGAGCCCCAAGTACAGGAACATAAAGCTGCAATAGATACGGAGCTCGGCAGCACCCCCAAGGATCCCTAACTCCGTTGTCTCACCCTCGTTGTCAGCCAACGCCTGCGTGACTATGGTTTCTTGGGCCCACGGCAGCCGCGTTTGAAGGGCGGATTATGTCTGCCCAACTCCGATGCCCCCAGGTCTTAGTTGGAGACAAGGGGAACCTCTAACTAGAGAAGGAAGTACCCAGTTAGGGGTGCTACAGAACTTAAATAAAGTATGTGCGGCACAGCCGCCAGGATAAACAACAACAACAAAAAATTATGTCCACACGCCGACACAATACTGTTGTGTACCGGCAGTGACAGCATACGCAGAACCCTCTGCAGATAAATCCAAATTAAAATAACAAGTAGCTACGGCGTAAGCCGACGGACGCTGGACAGGAACGCTTCAAGGCAGAACACTGAATCAGACACTGGCCTCCTGGACAGGAATGCTTCAAGGCAGGAAGCAGCTAGACAGAAGCTATCACCAGCGTCTGTGTAATGCACTGAGACAGAATATAACAAGGATTTCTTCCAATCACAGCAGGGACCCTAATTAATTATGTTGTGCAGCTGCTCTGCTGCATGACTCCAAACTGACAGGTGCAATTAACAGACAGGTGAGGCTAAACACATGGAAACAGGCTGTAATTACACAGACTCACCACCGGCGGCCAACAAGAGTCTTTCTAAACCAGAGCAAAGGAAATCCTGGCCTGCAAGAGAACTATAACATAAAATACATGAACAGGAATTAACCACTGCTTGTGGTTCATAACACAACCCAAAGGGTAAGGCTTGGAACTGAAAATGTTGCTGGAGGATAACAAACCTGAGGTAACACTGGTGGGACAATGCTATTGGCACATGTAGGTAAGCATCTTGTTTATCCAGAGATACCATGTAATCCCCTGGTTCCATAGCCAAAATTATAGAACGTAATGTTTCCATATGGAACCTTGGTACCCAAATGCATTTGTTCAACATTTTGAGATTGAGGATGGGTTGAAATGACCCATTTGATTTCTGGACCAAGAATAGGTTGGAGTAAAACCCCTTCCCCCATTGTTCCGCAGGTACTGGGACGATTACTCCTGACTGAAGCTATTTGTGAACTGCTTCTTGCTGTGCCATGGCCCTCATCGCTACATGATGATGAGCCACCCATTTGGCTTGCAGGAATTGGACCGTCAGTTGCAGATGATGGAGGAGAACCTCTGGTGAGTTCACCAGGATCAACAAGTCGTCCAGATACGGCAGGATCCTGATACCCTGATGGCGGAGAAAGGCCATCATGACCGCCATGACCTCGGTAAAGATTCGCGGAGCCGTGGTCAGTCCAAAAGGCAAGGCCTGGATTTGATAAAGTAGGTTGCCAATAGCAAATCGCAGATATTGCTGATGCGACATGGCAATAGGTATATGTAGGCAAGCATCCTGTAAGTCCAGGGATACCATATAGTCCTTGGGTTCCAAGGCCAGAACAATAAAGCGAAGAGTTTCCTATACGGAATTTGGATACCTTCACAAATCTGTTCAAAGACTTGAGGTTGAGAATGGGCCGGGAGGATCCATTTGGTTTCGGAACTAGGAACAGCGTTAAATAGTACCCCCTTCCTCTCTGAGCCAGAGGCACCGGCACTATCACTCCTGTGTCCAGGAGGGATTGTACCACCAAATGGAGAGTTCTTGCTTACAACGGATCCGAAGGAATATTTGTCGTGCAAAACTGGCGAGGGGGACATTTCTTGAAAGAGATTGTGTATCTGTGAGTGACTCACCCAGGCGTCCAAAGTGGTCTGTAATCATACCTGGGCGAACCGCAGAAGTCGGCCTCCCACCCTGGGGTACCCCAGGGGAAAGGCCCGCCCCATTATACAGCAGGCTTGTCTGGTTTGGTAGCAGGCTGACAAGCAGCCCAGGACCGTTTAGGTTTGGGCTTAGAGGTTTTGTAAGTGCGAGCCAGTTTTGTGTACGCCTGACCCTTTGCTTTACTTGGAGGTCGAAAGGAACGAAAGGTGTTACTCTTAGCCTTCGGAGCCGAAGGATTAGTACTCGGCAGACATGCCGTTTTAGTGGAAGCTAATTCAGCAACAGTCTTGTTCAGATTTTCCCCAAAAAAGAGGTTTCCCTTAAAAGGGATCACCTCCAAGGTCTTTTTAGAGTCCAGATCCACAGACCAGGACCGCAACCACAGAATCTGGCGAGCCAGAATGGACGTAGTAGACGCTTTGGCCGCCAGCACACCGGCATCAGAGGCCGCCTCCTGAATGTAATGAGGGGCTGTGGTAATATATGAAAGACACTTCTTGACCCAGGCTTTAATAGCTTTTGCAGCCCAAGGAGCCGCTATAGTAGGTCTATGTACAGCACAAACAAGAGTGTAAATAGACTTCAAGCAACCCTCCACACGCTTATCCGTCGGTTCCTTCAGAGAGGTGACGGTAGTGACAGGCAGAGTAGAAAACACCACCAGACGTGCCACATGTGAGTCCACCGGCGGCGGTGTTTTCCAATTTCTTCTTAACTCTGCAGCGATGGGATAACGAGCTCACAACTTTTTAGAGCGGGAGAATTTCTTTCCTGGAGACTCCCAGGATTCCTGACGTATGTCAACTAAATGGTCAGAATGCGGCAAAACTAATTTAGTAACCTTCTGACGTTTGAACTTATCAGGTTTCTTAGACGTATCTGGAGGTTCAGGTTCATCATCAATCTGAAGCATCAGTTTGATAGCCTCCAAGAGGTCAGGAACATCCACCTGTGTTGTAGATTCCCCATCAGAAGCATCTGCATCAGTTTCTGATGGGTCAGTATATACGCCATCTTCATCGGAAGAAGTATCCGAAACATGCGTGGATTGTGAGGAAGAAATGGCCTGCTTAGATGACCCTTTGGTCCTAGGACGGCGAGGGTCAGGCTTTTGTTTGACCAAAGTCTGATATAACTGCTGTAACTGAGTCGACAGAGTATCCACCCATGGTGGATTTACAACAGGGACAATATGTGACTGTAAAGGTACAGGAGGTCCCACAGGGGGCACAAGTCTTGTTACTAGCATACTTAGTAAATTATAAAAAGCAGCCCAAGGTGGGTCTTGGTGTTCCACCGGTGCTGCAGGCTGACCGAGGAGTACAGAACTCCCAATACCTGGACCCTCAGCTGGAATATTTTCCTCAGATAAATCTGCGGCGTCAGTACTGCATGATGTAGGACCAGCCACTGATCTCCCGCCCTGTGACGCAGACATCATTGGCGAATGTAGCCCTAGGGCATAACAGTACAATATAGCCAGACACAGCACCTGACAAAAAAACCCAGTGGAGTGTGATTGCAATGCAGATCACAAACAGAGGGTTTAAGAGGTATAAGGTGACTGAAATACACATAGAAAAATACCAAACAGTATATCCTGTGAAAAAGTATATATATATATATATATATATATATATATATATATACTAGGTGATTCATCGCGCCCTACGGGCGCTCTTCACACCGTCGGAAGGGGCTACGCCCCCGTAACCCCTGACGTAGTTGTGTGAGTGTGTAAATAGTGCACAACAAAAGTGCGTTTGATGGTGAAGGGGGCGTAGGCCCTTTAGTGGGTGTGAACAGTGGCTGCAGGACATGATGTACAGAATGTAGCGGGTGCAGGGGTGACCGCGTATGGGGGAGGGTGTCTGTGGGTGGAGGAGGGGCGGATGCCGGGAGTGTGTGCGGATAGGAGAGGGGGGCGGGAGGTGGTGTGGGTGGGGGAGGAGCAGGGGACTTGGGGTGGTGGATGGGGTCCGGATGCGATGTGGGTGGGGTAGCGTTGGAGGGGGTGGGGGAGGGGTCAGTGCAAGGCTCTCGTGGATGTGGGAGGGGTTCTGGAAGCGTTGTGGGTGGGTAAGGGGTAGGTGTGCTTGCAGGTGGTGTTGGGGGTCCGGTGGTGGCGGGTGAGGGGCTGGGGTTCATTGGGTGGGGGAGGTGTAGGTGTAGGGGGTGCAGTGGATGGTTGAGGGGGTCCGTAGGTGGTGTAGGGGCAGCTGTGGGTTTGCGGTGGGTGGGATGGAGGTAGGTATCTCCTATATATTAGGACAGATCTGTGACTTTGTGACTCATTGCTAAAGCTGGGTGAAGTCACAATGCTGGGCGGAGTCAAGTTACAGATCCGGCCAAATATATAGGAGAAGCATAGAAGAAAATAGGAGAACACACTGGCCAAATATATAGGAGAGAATAGGAAAACACACTGGCCAAATATATAGGAGACAATAGGAGAACACACTGGCCAAATATATAGGAGAGAATAGGAGTACAAACTGGCCAAATATATAGGAGAGTATAGGAGAACACATAACAGTACATTGTAATAACAGTACATACATAGTGAGCGCAGGAAAGGCAGCAGCATGGTAACGCGACATACAAGCACCGCCTCCAGGCGCCAGCCATTGGACACATGCTGAAGGGTGCGCTGTGATTGGCCACCCGTGGGTGTGATGGGATGTAGCTACTGCTGCTGCCCCCGTGGTACAGAGCATCCCCAACTCCCTACATATAGCGGGGACGCGGGGTGAGGGCGGGTACAAAGCGGGGCTCACTGCCAGGGGACGGAGCGCACAAGCATCTTACTGCACTCTCCGGCGCCTGGCACTGTAGTGTCCGCCAGCGTCTCCCTGTGTGAGCGGGGACCCAGGTGCTAGTTGCATTGGCGGCCAATTACAACGCACTCCTCAGCCATGTGTCCAATAGCTGGTGGCTGGGGGCGGTGCTTGTATGGAGCTTTAACATGTGTCCAATAGCTGGTGGCTGGCGGCGGTGCTTGTACGGAGCTTTAACATGTGTCCAATAGCTGATGGCTGGGGGTGGTGCTTATATGGAGCTTTAACCTGCTGCTGCTGTCTCTCCTGCGCTCACTATGTATGTACTGTTATCACCATGTACTGTTAAATGTTCTCCTATTTTCTCCTATATATTTGGCCAGTGTGTAATTCTCTCCTATATATTTGGGCAGATCTGTGACTTGACTCCGCCCAGCATTGTGACACCGCCCAGTGTTAGCAAATGAATCACAAAGTCACATATCTGGGCAAATATATAGGAGATATATAGGACTCTGACGCACTTAGCCCCCCTCAGGGTACAAAATATAGGGATAGCAATTTGTGTGAGATACACGTGATAGGAACCACACAGCAGCTATAGGCACACACAGTCACATTTACAACGCAGAAATTATTACAATCAACAATAAAACTGCACTGGACTAGCAATACTATGTAAAGCTATGTATGTATACAGATATACCAATGCACAGTAAATACTGGATGTATATCACAGAATACTTGTACTAAATATTCCTGTAGTTATGCACTTGTTCATAACTAACTCTGTCTAAACAACATGTAGAATACTTAAGTGTCCTGTAAATGCACAGCGCTAATGAGGCAGGCGGCTTTACAGAAGAGACAGTGCCCAGAAGTCCCAGAATTAGCGCAACTCTGTGTAATGGCGCCCAAACGCTGACAGGGAGTGAGGGAGGGAGAGAGAGATGCAGCTCAAGGGCGGGAACATTACAGGTCAGCGCCTTATCCCCTCTGCTGGACTTCACCACCGGGTACTATGGAGCTTGTACTAAACAGATTTTAGTAAACCCGACTTGTGCTCTTTGCCCTGGTGGATATAGTGGGGTCCCTGCACGGCCACAGTGTCCACGCCAGTGGCGTGGTCCGTCCATGGAGACCGCGACCGGATCACAATTTCGGCGGCTCCTGTCTGGGGGACCCTCTTACCTCTTCCCTATGGTGAGGCCACGCGATCCAGCGGCAGAATGTGTGCCTGATGAGACCGGAGCACCTCCACTGTAAATACCCGGCAACCAGGGCGCGCGAGTATACAGTGCCACTGGGGGAGGTGAGGGAGGCGCAGCACGATATGTCAGCATGACATATAGCATCAAGTGCCTATGCTGCGGCCCTTGAAGTCTTCTTTCTTCTCAGAAAAGCTCTTTTCAGGGCTGCCTAATGCAGCCCTCCCTGTTAGCTGCCTGCACTGCAGGCACCAACTTACAAACTGAGCTCCAGTGCCTGGAGGCGGCGATATAGAGGAGGCGGTGAAGTGCATCCTTGGAACAGTCAAAGCTTTAGCCTGTTGGTGCCTCGGATCAAGATCCAACTCTACACCCCAATGTTATCCCCTGTGGAATACCAGTGTACCCTGCAGTAGAAATTAATCTATTCATAAAATGTTTATGACATAAATAAAAGTAACTTAGAATCCAGAGGGAACTCCAGTAAGCAATATAGGGCCTAATTCAGACCTGATCGCAGCAGCAAATCTGTTAGCCAATGAGCAAAACCATGTGCACTGCAGGTGTGGTAGATACAACATTTGCAGAGAGTTAGGTTTGGGTGGGTTATATTATTTCTGGCTGCTTTATTTTGACACTGCAATTCAGATTCCAGTTTGAACACACCCCAACCAAACCTAACTCTCTGCACGTTATATCTGCCCCCCCCCCCCCCCCCCCCTGCAGTGCACATGATTTTGCCCATTAGCTAACAAATTTGCTGCTTCGATCAGGTCTGAATTAGGCCCATAGTGTCACTGCTAGGGGATTGGTGCAATATATCCAGCAGGCTCCAGTGATTTTTATGTCCCGGTCAGAGAGGGTAACACTGTGACACTCACGCTATGCCCGACCTCCCAGAAGTGTTTGGAGCTTGATGTGTGGTTTGGTCCCTTTTTCCTAGGGAGATGCGGTTTGTATGTTTACCCTGCTGGGATGAAGATCGCCGGACTGCCGCTCTCAGTTATAATTCCCACAGTTACGTGCTTTCTGTGGACCGCCAGCCCGATGTGTGCGCTGGTCTTTGCCACCAGGAAGAGGAGAACATGAGTTCTGCTGGTTCCCAGAACCTCTTTAATTAGCGGGTGGTATTTCCAATTAATAAGGTTCAGTATGAGGCGTCCCTGTAGCCTTTATGCGTTTCTCTGCTGTTTATATATAGTAGTTTCCTAAGAAGGCATGGGAACGGAGAGATAGGACAGTAGTTTAAGAGTGTGTTTGGGTCAGAATTTAGTTTTTTCGGAATAATCACTGCATGCTTGAACAGTGAAGGAAACATACCAGGGGAGAGAGAGATTACAAATTTCAGTTAAGATTGGGATGAGCACAGGAGATCGAGCTTTACTTTTTTGTGAGGGTATATGATCAAGGGGAGAGGATAGGTCAGAATATATCAAAGAGGCACATAGACAGTTAAATGATGTCAAATTCTATGAGAAATTAACCTCAGATCCGTCTAATTAATTTTCCATGGAACTAAAAACTTTATTATCAGATGCTATGTCAGATGGGGTCATATCCAAGGACGAGTTTCGGTTTTTGTTCTCTTCTTTTCCTACTATTCCCATCTATTATCACTTACCCAAAATTCACAAGTCCCTCACCTCACCCCAGGGATGCCCTATTTTTTCAGGTGTTAACTCTCTCACCTCAAATCTTTCAGCCTACATAGATGGCTTCCTTCAACCCCGTGTCTCCCTGTTGAGGTCCCATATACGGGACACCACCCATTTTCTACAACTTATTCAACAAGTGGTATGGAAACCATCTTATTCATTCCTCACATTGGATGTTCAGAGTTTATACTCCAACATCCCGCATTTATTGGGTGTACAAGTTATTCAAGAATCCCTTAAGAATGATGGGGACCTCTCAGAGAGGCACAGGAAATTTCTTCTAGACTCTATTCTATTTATTCTTCAACACAACTTCTTTTTATTCTTAGACACGTTTTACCTCCAAGTCATGGGGATGGCCATGGGGACCAGATTTGCACTGAGCTATGCCAACCTCTATATAGGACAGGTCGAAGACCACCATATTTGGGGTGACGGGCTTGGTGACTATCTGGTCTTCTATGGCAGTTACATAGACAATCTATTTATTATTTGGGATGGGGATCTATCCACTGCCACAAATTTAGTTAATTCTCTCAACACAAAACCCTTATAATTTAGTTTTTTCACATACTTTTCATTCTTCCCGAATCAACTTCTTGGATGTGACCCTCGAGATAATAGATAACCAAATTCAATCATATAGTTATGTAAAAGAAATATGCAGCAATGCCTACTTACACTTCAAAAGTGCACATTACCTGCCTTAGAAATCAAATATACCAAAGGGTCAATCAATGCGCCTAAAGAGAAATTGTTCCATGGTAGATAATTTCAATAGTCAGGCAGGGAGCATGCTTTCGGCATTTGAAACCAGGGGTTATTCTAAACACCTATTAGATAATGCCTTGAACAGGTTATAATTATGGAAAGAGACTAAATGTTAAAATCAAAAATAAAAGTTATTGAAAATCCTAATAATAAAAAAGAATTTGCATTTATATCTGAATTTAATAATCATTTGAAAGAAATTAAACAAATTGTTAGGAGTAATTAACATTTTGAAGTCTGTTCCGGTCCTTAAAGATCTGATTCCATCAGATCCAAATTTTATCTTTAAGAAAAATAGGTCCCAAAAAACGATACTTGCTCCCAGCTTTGTCAAACCAATTGAGAAACTAGAGAACAAAATAGAGAAAAATTGGTGGTTGAATAAACAATTGGATTTTTTCAAATGCGGAAAAAGTCGATGTACAACATGTCAACATGTTATTAATAGAACAATAAGTCTGCCTCAGTCCATTTCAGATAAAGAACAAAAAATCTATTCCTTTATCAACTGTGACACCAGTTGGGTAGTATATCTTTTGATCTGTGGTTGTAACTTGAAATATATAGGGAGAACCACCAGATCCCTCAAGATTTGCCTCATGGAACATCGGAGAAATATTATAAAGAAAGCACAGAATCATAGTGTGCCCAGACATTTCTCCGTACACCATGAAGGCGACCCAAGCTCTTTGAAATTAATTGGCCTGGAACACATCCCATCAACATATCGTGGTGGTGATTGTTTTAATAGACTCTGTAGGCAAGAAATATTCTGGACCTTTCAGCTTAATACCCTTCATCCCCAGGGTCTTAATGAAGTGTTGGAGCTTAATTCAGTCCTGTAGGGTTCATCCTTTACACTTAGTTCACAGAAACGTCCCATGTAGCTATTAGGTTCTTAGAACATGTGGTTCTGAATCTTGATTTTTTTTTTTTTAAATGTGTTATTTATATAAATGTCAGGTTTTTCTCTCTCTTTTTGTAGTATTATGAATCAAAAAAGTAAATAGTTCTAAACACTGATTTGATCAAGGTATCTGTGAATGTATAGAGATGAAAAATTGTATATGTATTAATTTATATACTTACCTATTTCTATATATCAACGTGTTGTATTAACATCTACGAAGCCTTTTGGTTCTGTGAATATATCACATAGGGGACCTTTGTGTCTTCTGAAGCCTTTTTCCCCAAACATATTGTACCCCAATTGAGAAAATTAGGAAATTTTGAAATACCAACAATAATAGAACACTTATGTGGTTAAAGAAAATTGTGAACTATATTAATATGTATATCATTTTATCTATTGTATATTTTTTTATAATATATTGTTTATATAAATCTTCTTAATAACTCTTTATAGATTCCCAATAACTGCATATACTATACAGCCAGTAGACTGGGTAACGTGTGTATATTATGGTTAAGGGCAAAATTGCCCTTACTATTAATGGTGTTAATTCTTATCTTTTTTTTTGACAGATCAAGATTCTTATTTGGTATCAAATGATGGTAGTTAAACTCCGCTCACGTGACCGGCCACATGTTCGGCCCCAACCGTGTCATCATCACCAACGGTTGGTTAATATCCGATCATGTGGTCGAGTGACTGACTGACCCTGGCTGCGACGTCATCACCACTAGACTAGTGGTGGTTTGGGGGTGCATCCGGACACATGACCAGACACATGACCGGGAGCAATCACATGACCGCCCAGTTCTACCTAGTACTGCTCCTTTGGTGCCGAAGGCTAAAAGTACTCCATTTCGCTCCTTTCGTCCTTCAGGGAAAGCAAAGGGTCAGGCGTACCCGAAACAGGTTCGCACCTCCAAACCCAATAAGCCCAAACCCAAAATGGCCTGGGCTGCACGTCAGTCTGCTTCCAAAACTGACAAGCCTGCTGCATGAAGGGGCGGGCCTCCCTCTGGGGGATCCCGGGGTGGGAAGCCGACTTCTAATGTATACCCAGGAATGTAACAAAGAAAAGGGAAGCGATCAAAGGCGATGAGAAATCAACAATAGAAGTCAAAACTTGTGTGAGTAATGAAAAGGAAGTCTACAATACGGTTGGATCTTCAAAAAAGAGTCCTTAGGTCATCCGGTATGATCCAAATGTCCGCAGTGCATATATGAAAAAAGAAAAAACAAAGAGAAATCCAATGTGTAGTAATTTCTTAAATTCTGTTTCGTGACATCCAGAAATAGAGCCCTGATGTGTGGTTAACTTGATAGAAGGAGGGATAGAGTTTCACCACCGATCACAGGATTTAATGGAGCGTACCAAAACTCACATAACAAAGGTTGTTACAATACACATAAAGGTATCTTTTCTAGTGTTAATCGTGAATATTCATACAGGCACAGCGTACCCCACACACGTGTTAGTAGAGTTATTTCTGCATATAAAGGTATCTTTACATATGGATCCACTGGAGTTTTGATGAAAAAACTTTTTCTTTATTTTTCAATAAAAAAAGATAACAAGCAAGTAGACCCTATAAACTACTGTTAGGTACCTGCTAAGGCTTTGTGGAGAAGATGAGAAAACTCCAATACTAGTTTCCCCACTAGGGTCTAGTGCAGGCATTCCCAACCCCGGTCCTCAAGGCACACCAACAGTGCAGGGTTTAGTGATATCCAGGCTGCAGCACAGATGGTTAATCAAAATAACTGAGCTACTAATTAAGTCACCTGTGCTGAAGCCTGGATATCACTAAAACCTGCACTGTTAGTGTGCCTTGAGGACCGTGGTTGGGAATGCCTGGTCTAGTGCTAGGTCTCATGGTGTCGGCTTTCGACATGGTAGAGTACACTCAATTCCATTCCCGCCCACTGTAGAAGCTGATTCTTGCCAAGTGGGATGGCCTGCCTCACCGGATCAGGTCTCAAATGATCTCCTTGTCTCCGGAGGTCCGTCTGTCATGGAGCTGGTGGCTTCAGGACCAACGATTGAGCAGGGGTCGTCCCTTCTGGATCTCCAACTGGGTCCTTCTGACGACGGACGCCAGTCTGAGAGGTTGGGGCGCGGTGTTGGAGCAACACTCTCTTCAGGGTCGGTGGACCAAGGAGAAGTCTCTTCTCCCAATAAAAATTCTGGAACTGCGGGCGGTGTTCAATGCCCTGAACTTGGCACAGCATTTAATACAGAACAGACCTGTTCAAGTACAGTTGGACAACGCCACTAGGGTGGCGTACATCAATCATCAAGGCGGCACTCGAAGCAGCATGGCAATGAGGGAAGTTTCCAGGATTCTTCAGTGGGCGGAACGCCATCTGCCAGCCATATCGGCAGTATTCATTCCGGGGTACCTCAACTGGGAAGCGGACTCTCTCAGTCATCAGTCATCAGGACGTACACGCCGGAGACTGGAGCCTCTATCCAGAAGTGTTTCAACTCCTCGTGGACAGGTGGGGCCTTACAGATGTGGACCTGATGGTGTCTTGACACAATCACAAGGTTCCAGTCTTCGGAGCAAAGACAAGGGATCCTCAAGCAGCGTTCATGGACGCACTGGCAATTCCATGGAACTTTCAGCTGCCATACTTGTTCCCTCTGGTGTCACTCCTGCCCAGACGGCATTGGTTTTCAGACCTTCAGGGTCTCTCGATAGTGTGCCCCCTTCTACTTCCGCAGCGCCCAGATCTCCTCGTTTAGGGCCCCTGTGTATATCAGGATTTAGCCCAGTTGGCTTTGACGGCGTGGCTCTTGAAGCTTCCATCTTGAGGGCTAAAGGTTTTTCTGAGGCGGTCATTCAAACTATGTTGAGGGCCCGGAAACCGGCATCTGCTCGGATTTACCATAGGGTCTGGAATTCTTACTTTGCTTGGTGCGCATCTAACAATCATGACGCTAACAAGTTTAGTACGGCCAAACTTTTGCAACTTTACCTGATGTTCATACATTTACTCAGGGTATGTTGCGGATTCAATCTCCTTACATCCCGCTGGTGGCTCCTTGGGACTTGGTGGTTCTGGAAGTGTTGCAAGGGTCTCCGTTTGAGCCTCTTGAATCGGCAGACCTTAAGTGGCTTTCTCTTAAGGTGTTGTTTCTGCTGGCTATTGCCTCTGCCAGACGGGTGTCGGATTTGGATGCTTTGTCCTGTAAGTCACCATATCTGATTTTTCACCATGACCTGGCGGTTCTTAGAACATGTCCCGGGTATCTACCTAAGGTGGTGTCTTCTTTCCACCTTAATCAGAAGATTGTGGTTCCGGCCTTTGCCTCTCCTTAATTGTCTTCCAAAGAGCGGACTTTGGATGTGATAGGGCTCTCCGTATCTATGTGATGAGAACTGCCTCCATTAGGAAGTCGGATACTCTCTTTGTTCTGTTTGGTTTTCACAAACTTGGCTGGCCTGCTCACAAGCAGACCCTAGCCAGATGGATTAGAATGGTGATTGCACATGCTTATGTACAGGCTGGCCTTCCAGCTCCTGCTACCATAAAGGCCCATTCTACTCGGTCGGTTGGACCTTCTTGGGCGGCCCGCCGTGGTGCGACCCTTGAACAATTGTGCAAAGCAGCTACGTGGTCCTCAGTGAACACGTTCATAAGGTTCTATGCCTTAGATACTTCCGCCTCCCAGGCTGCTGCCTTTGGACGCCGGGTTCTTGTGCCCGCTACAGTGCGTCCCCTCCCATAAGGAACTGCTTTAGGACATCCCCAATGTAATTCCCTATGGAGCCCAGTGTACCCCGCAGCAGAAAATGAGATTTATGGTAAGAACTTACCGTTGTTAAATCTCTTTATGCGAGGTACACTGGGCTCCACAGGGTGCCCACCCTGACGCATTTAGCTTCTTTGGGTTGGTATGGCATTAGTCGCTGACACTTTCTCCTGTCGTGAGAATGTGGTGTATGTCGTCTCTTTTGCCTGCTACTGCATTGGACTGGTTAACAAAAACTGAGCTCCTGTGCACGGAGGTGGGGTTACAGAGGAGGCGGCGCTATGCATTCTTTAAGAAGGTCAAAGCTTTGAGCATGTTGGTGCCTTGGATCAAGATCCTACTCTACACCCCAATGTCATTCCCTGTGGAGCCCAGTGAACCTCGCAGAAAGAGATTTAACAACTGTAAGTTCTTACCATAAAACTCATTGTTATTATTATTATTATTATTATAATATACCCACACAGCCAGATATACACAATCATATATACACACACAACCAGATATACACACAGAGCCATTGCCCCCATCCCAGCACTCTCCCCGCCATCAGTCCTCTTCTCACCAGTTGCTCACCACACCACAGCCACCGCTGCCACTCCTGGACAGGGGAGGGGATGGAAGGCTGGCAGGTTCGTTTGTTCTGCATGCAGAAGCTGGAGTGTTAGGAGGCAGACACTGCCAGTAAACTCTGCCTCCCCTTTCTGTGGTTGTTTCAGCATGTGGGAGTCGGGCAGCCTGGGTGTCAGGGTAGGCACCCTGCCGGCAAACCACATCTCACCTTGCTTAGCTTATTTTAGCATACCAGAACTGGGCAGTCAGCGTGTCAGGGTGCGGGCACACTGCCACCAAATTCCGCCTCCCCTTTCTCAATGCTCTCATGAACTGCAAGTGTCTGGACTCTGGAGTACACAGTGATGGAAGTGTACCAGAGACAATGGAGGAGGTGCTCCCTTCACTGCTGGACGGCGGCAACTGACTTCATTGTCTCAGCTGCTGCAGTACACAATACAGCTGCAATATAAGGAAGCAAAGGAGTTATCGGCATGCTGCTAGGGGCAGGCGGCCATTGAAAGAGATAAATGGTTAACAAGCAAGAAGATATATATAGGTATAGATAGTCGTTGAGTAGGAGAGATGTAATAGAAGTGAGAGAGAAGAGGGCCCTGCTCTAAGGAGCTTAAAATCTAGGGGGGAAAGGTGCAAGCAAGCGGAAGGTGGCCTGATGGCAGGATGTAAGTAAGGCAGAGATGTACAAGGCATGAGGAAAAGGGTTGGTAGTGAAGCCCGGTGGGGGAAGGACCACCCCTCACACTCCATCCAACAAGCCTTTCCTGTATGCTGTCTTGAAATATGTACAACAGACTATGGGTTTGTTTATATGCATGTAGTTACCGTACAGGGGCAGCAGATGGCGCTGTATACTTACAGAGGTGTATTGTTTGTCTGCTGTATATGCATGTACTTGTTTGTTCTTCCTCCTCATGTGTGTGTTCTAGAAAAGTCTCTGAGAAAGGAGGTGAGCTGAGCAGCTCATGTTACTGACATGTTTAAGTTAAGAAGCTGTTACTGAAACCTGTTGTTATATTGATCCTGGTACTCAGTACTATATAAAGAAGATATACATCTCAAGTCTCGTTCTGTCTGAATACAAGGTAACTCCTGAGCTGATCCTTTATCTATAAGACCTCCTGCTGCACACCTATGGTATCAATCCATCGCACTATGCCAACAGGTTATGGGCCCAGACTGGAGTCTATACAAGATAAAGTTTTCAGGAGTGCATCCTAAGCAGCATCCAGATCACGAGTTGCACTGCAAGTCCCAGCAGGCGCAGACAGCAGACTGTAACGTACACAAGAAACAACCCAGGAGAACCTTGGAAAGAAAACTGTGAGTAAAACAAGTTTAATACCACAGAAGAATAGAGAGATCTATACAAGGAAGGGTTATGGCAAATTACACAGATCTCAGACTAGCTGCTAGCAAGCTTTCTAATGAGAACTATCAGACATGGAAGTTTAAAGTAGAAATGCTATTAACCAGAGATGATTTATGGGATGTTATAAATGCAGACAGACCTGCAGGAGAGGATCAGCAGTGGATTAAGAAGGACAGACAGGCAAGAGCCACTATAAGTTTACTGGTGGAAGATGAACAGCTTATACACATAAGACAAGAGAGTACAGCTAAAGACATGTGGACTGCATTACAGAGAGTGCACGAAGGATCAAGTTTGAACAGCAAACTATTCCTATTAAGAAAATTATACCAAATGAGATTTAATAAAGGCAAGACAATGCAAGAACACATCAGTGCACTACTAGAGATAACCATACAGCTCAGGTCAATGGGAGAAGAAATCAAAAGCAACCACATAGTAGCTATCCTCCTGTGCAGTTTACCAGATACATACAGTGCACTAATAAATGCACTAGAAATGAGACCTGAAGCAGAAATCACACTAGATTTTGTGAAGAACAGGCTCATAGAGGAGTATCAACGCAGAAAGGAGCTTACAGAGTGCAATACTGAAAGTGACACAGAGAAAGCACTTAAAATGGTGGACACTAAGCCACACACCAGGGAAACAAGAGCATGTTTCAGATGCAAGAAAGTGGGTCACCTGAAAAAAGATTGCACCATATGGAAGACAGAGCAGCACAAACCACCAGAAAGATTACACAAACAAAGAGCCAAAGCCACACTTACAGATACAGGAGCACACAATTGGAATGGAACATTTAAAGCGACAGTAACCCAATTGTCAGAAAAGTGGTATGTAGACTCAGGAGCGACTAGTCATATGACAAATAACAAGGACTTCTTTACTGAACTTGATTTGAACCATAAAGAAACAATCTACCTAGCAGATGGAACAAATATCATTGCAGAAGGGAAAGGGAATGGTCAATTCCTATGCTCCAAGGGTAATGGCAGCTATGCAGAAATACCCGTAACAGATGTGCTATATGTTCCCAAGCTTGAAGGAGCACTGCTATCAGTAAAGAATCTAGTAGAAAAAGGACTTACTGTAAAGTTTCAGAATAATAAGTGTTTTATCCAAAATGGAAGAGAAACGCTAGCTACAGACAGAATAAAAGAACATTTATACTGTCTGGATATCGCAGCACAGCAGGCAAAGCTGAGTACACAGAAACACGCTGACTGTATTCACAAGTGGCATAGAAGATTAGGACACAGACACCCAGATTGCATAAAGGAAATGCAGAGGAGAGACCTAGCCAGGGATCTCAAAGTGTCAGACTGTTCGGAAATGATGAAGTGCCAATGCTGCATAAAAGCAAAAGCAACAAGGACGACAATTCCTAAGAAAAGTGAAAACAGAGCTTCCAGACCACTAGACCTGGTACATAGTGATGTATGTGGACCTATGAAAACGCGAACCGTAGGAGACAAAAGGTATATGCTGACATTCATTGACGACTACTCAAGGTTCACAGTCACTTATCTAATAAAAAGTAAAGATGAAGTCTTAGAAAAGCTGCAAGACTATGTGACCATGACCAGAAACAGGTTCAAGAGGAATATGCTAACTCTTTGCAGCGACAATGGAGGCGAGTTCACAGGACAGAAAATAGAACGGTACTTAAGAGGACTCGGTATTGAGCATCAGAAGACAGTACCATATACACCAGAGCAAAACGGTGTATCTGAGAGGAAAAACAGATCACTAACAGAAATGATAAGGTGCATGCTTACAGATTCAGGACTACCTGATAAATATTGGGGTGAAGCAGCAGCAACAGCCACCTATCTTCAAAACAGACTACTTTCCAAAGCAGTAAGGAAGACACCATATGAGCTGTGGCACGGTAAGAAACCCAGCTTAAAGCACATTAGAGTTTTTGGATGCAGAGCCTTCGTCTACATTCCCGCTGAAAAACGAAGCAAGTTGTAGAACCGAGCAGAAGAGGGAGTTCTAGTCGGCTACAGCGAACATTCAAAAGGCTACAGAATCTTAAATCCAAGAACTGGAAAAATAGTTATAAGCAACAGTGTGACATTCATAGAAGAAACACGAGATGATGTCATAATTCCAGTAGACTCTACTGAAGAAGAAAGCACTGAATCCAAAGAAACAGATGAAGTAGAGATCACTCAAGAAGTTGAAGTACAACACAAGACAAATACCAGCGACACTCGTGAGAGTACATCCGAGGGGGTGAGACGCTCTTCAAGAGAAAATAAGGGAAAAGCACCTGCACATTTATCTTACAAAGCAAAAGCTATTAACATACAAGAACCTGCATCATGGGAAGAAATTGCTAATTTTTCTGAAAGAGAAGCACAGAAATGGTTAGGAGCCGCAAAAGAAGAAATGGAATCAATGGAAGACAATCAGACATGGACATTGACCAGACTACCAGTAGACAAAAAGGCCATAGGATGTAAATGGACTTTTAAGGTCAAATATGATTCTGAAGGAAAAATAGAAAGATACAAGGCAAGACTGGTTGCTAAAGGATATTCACAGAAATTTGGAGAAGATTATGATGAAACGTTTGCTCCAGTTGTGAAGCACACTACCATTAGAACCTTACTCCTAACAGCAGCCATAAAGGGTATGCAAGTGAAACATTTCGATGTAAAGACAGCTTTCCTACATGGTGAACTAAAGGAAGATATATACATGGAACAACCACCAGGCTTCGTGAATTCTCAGAACCCAGATCATGTATGTAAACTTAACAAGAGTATATATGGTCTTAAACAAGCAGCAAGAGCATGGAATACAAAGATAAATGGAGTTCTGACAGAAAAGGGATTCATCAGAAGCAAAGCAGACCCATGTCTCTATACAAAGTTGATAGAGGAAAGATGGTTCTATGTATTGATTTACGTGGACGATTTGCTAGTTTGTTTTGAACAAGAAGGGGACGAAATTGAATTGCTACAAGAACTAAACCGTCAGTTTGAAACAAAAGACCTCGGCCACATAACGCATTACTTGGGAATGCAAATCTCAAGAGAAGATGATGGAACATTCACACTAAGTCAGAAATACAAAATTCAGGAAACCATTGAGGAATTTGGTATACAAGATGCAAAGACAGCAAGCACTCCTATGGAGACAAGTTATGAAAAGGAACCAAATGATCAGAGCAACCTGTTACAGGATAACCATCTATACAGAAAAGCCATAGGAAAATTGCTATACATTGCAACCGTCACCAGACCAGATATCTCCACAGCAGTCGGGATTTTAAGCAGAAAAGCCTCTAAACCAACCAAGATGGATTGGAATGCAGTTAAGAGGGTAATTCGTTACTTAAAGGGAACGATTAACAAGAAGCTTAAGCTCTCAGCAAACACAAGTCACAAGTTAACAGGATATGTTGACGCAGATTGGGCTGGAGACACAAGTGACAGAAAATCTACAAGTGGATATCTATTCTCTATCGGAGAAGGATTAATCAGCTGGACAAGCAAGAAGCAGTCTACCGTAGCACTATCCTCTACAGAAGCTGAATATATCGCAGCAGCTCACGCCAGTCAAGAAGTGGTATGGTTAATGCAACTACTATCAGACCTAGGAATGCCTCAAGAAGAACCTATCAAGATATGAGGATAATCAAGGATGCCTTGCATTAGCGCAAACAGAAAGAGTGAACCCAAGAACCAAGCACATTGATGTCAAGCATCACTTCCTGAGGGATCTACAGGAACAAGGTCTTATAGAGTTGAACTATTGCCCAACAGAAGATATGACAGCTGATATCATGACTAAGCTTCTTACCAGAGAGAGACATTGGAGACTTACGTCAAAGATGGGTCTAACTGAAGAAACCCAGTCTGTTGAGAAGGGGTGTTGAAATATGTACAACAGACTATGGGTTTGTTTATATCCATGTAGTTACCGTACAGGGGCAGCAGATGGCGCTGTATACTTACAGAGGTGTATTGTTTGTCTGCTGTATATGCATGTACTTGTTTGTTCTTCCTCCTCATGTGTGTGTTCTAGAAAAGTCTCTGAGAAAGGAGGTGAGCTGAGCAGCTCATGTTACTGACATGTTTAAGTTAAGAAGCTGTTACTGAAACCTGTTGTTATATTGATCCTGGTACTCAGTACTATATAAAGAAGATATACATCTCAAGTCTCGTTCTGTCTGAATACAAGGTAACTCCTGAGGTGATCCTTTATCTATAAGACCTCCTGCTGCACACCTATGGTATCAATCCATCGCACTATGCCAACATGCTGGTACTTGGAAAACCACGAGTACCAACATGAGCGGCATTAAGGGCTCGCAGGTAAACACAGAACACCAAAACCGTAGATAGTAAAACTTTAATTGACTCATACATATATACTCACCTTGTCCCTGTTGCTGGTCTCCAGTAGAATCCACTAATGGATAACAAGAATTAGAGAAAATATATACACACTCATACATATAGTGCGGCAATGTCTGGCTGGTTCGGATGATTCCTTTTTGATTTTTTTTAACTCCAGGATGCTACTGGAGAAGAGGATGCCAGTCGGTCCTCTTCTCCAGTAGCAGCAAGGGGTTAAAAAAAACCAAATCACCTGAACTAACCAGACACAGTTGCAGTATGGGGGTTATTCAGCATGTGCAGCCAGATCTGCGTTCATCTCTGCACATGTTGGGGGCTGCCCAGCACAGAGCAGGGCTGGACAGAATGTGTAAGGCCAACTTCCGATGCTTCTGCAATATAATTGTCAGCACAGTAGAAGAACCTAGTAACAACCCTGGACATTAATGGAAACATTGGTCTTCTTATACACTGGATAATGTATGGAATACAGATTTAATATTTAACACTATAGATGGTCTAGGGCAGTGATTTTCAACCTTTTTTTTACTCGCGGCACACCGAACAATATTTTAATATTTCCAAGGCACACCATCAGTTCACCCACAGGAAAAAAAACACACACATTGGCCTACAGTAAAAAAAAAAAAATCCACACATACATTGGCCTACCCAGAAAATACAATCACATTGCTCCCCACATAAATCATGTTGCTCCCTACATAAATCCTATTGCTTCCCACATTAATTATTCATATTGTTCCCCCCATAAATCCTATTGATCCCCACAGGAGAAATAACATAACAAATGTTAGCCTCTACTGGTCAGCTGTCCTCCTCCCTGTCCCCCAGTGGCAGGGGTTATTCATAGTGGAGTGCTGCAAATACTGAGCAGCGGGCGGTCGGGCAGGTGTGGCAGTGGGTGGGCAAGGAAAGCTGTGAATGCTGGCGGGAACTAGAAGTTGTGTATGCAGGCGGGTGGGCTGGCTGAGTGATGAGACGCGGTAGCCATGACCTATGATATCACACCACTGCGTCACCAAGGCATAGGTCATGGCCGGAGCATGACTGATCCTCTAAGAGCCCGGGCCAACAGTTCATTCTGAAGGTGCAGGAAGCTGCTCTGGCTCCGCGGCACACCTTGCAACTGGTCGCAGCACACTAGTGTGCCGCGGCACGCTGGTTGAAAAAGACTGGTCTAGGGTATAGGCTGTATCAATTACATTTACATGATATAAATAAGATAAGTGGTCAGTCCAGAGCACTGATTGAGGACTCAGATCCACACACACAGCAAACTTGGTAGAAGAAGCTGGGCTTGTGCAGCAGCTCTGTTCTGTCCCATAAACTGCATGATGTGGCGGCAGCTCTAGTAATAGTGTTATATACAGTACCATTGCTATTGTTGTCATAATTTGAGCCACTTGCCAAGAGGAGGGAGGTTTTTGGGCAACTGGAACCCCCTGTATTTGTACCACACGAATCTTTAGAAAAATGTTTTTATACATTCTAGAACTGCTCTCAAGAAAACTGGAGAACAATCTGAGTTACAGTATATCCTGAGCACAATAAAAACAGATATAGCCAACATAAGCAGTTAATAGCATCATGTGAAATATTCTGAAACTATATTGCAAATTCTGGATAGTATTTGGAGTTGTATACATGACCAAGGAAATGTAAACATAAATTCAGATTTTTTGGCATATAGAAAACACATTTTTAACCAGATCTGCTACTATATTCAATGTATAAGAAACATATGTACTGAGTTGATTACAATTTCAATAATATACTGTAGGTGTAAATAAATTAAACTGTAATACTCTTTAAACCTGGGCAAGTACAGTAGTCGTATATTTCTCAACCCCAGTACAACATTATACGTTATGCAAAGTAATCAAAGCAAATTTAGATTTCATTTAAAGCTAATGCAATAGTGTAACAATTGCCTTCAAAGTTAAATGTACAGTAATAAAGTTCAAATAATATGGCACTGTGCACTAATTTCGTACTATTCTTCAAAGTATTCTCTGAAGCTTGATTTCTGGGACTATTCCAATAATATATGAAGCAAAGTAAAACATATTTAACTAATGAAACCACCACTAAGTAAAATGAGATACATAGATCAAATGAATTACTCATTATAATATTATCTAATAATATAATTGCCTTACAGTAATCTCAGCTCAGGAGCGCAGCTGGAGGTTGAGGCACTGTAAAACCTTTAAAAAGAAAAGAAATTAGCCCCAGCACTGTATAGAATCCTCAGCCAATTTAAAAAATAATAATAAAAGTCCTACAACATTAATGCAGCATGCTCCAGGTGCACGTAAATCATATCCAGTTAAAAACAGCACTCAGAGCGATGAAATCATGAAAAGCAGCATGTATTGAACAACATCAACAGTTTTGGAGCATCCACTCCTTCCTCAGGATAATACAAGCATCAGGAAAAAACATTCATAATGAACTTACCACTCACCTGGTCCACTCCCTCACACAGTGTCCTTGCCCCGGGACTGCGCATGATGGTATACTTCCGCCAGAACTGTAACCAGGGAAGCATGCATTTCACCTGGCAGGCCACATGAATTCCACGGTACCATCGCATCACCACAAAGGCAGGACTTGAAGGGGGGAGAAGGGGACGACGAAACTTGGTTGAGTACAATGTATAAACACATAATTCAATAACTTTTAAAACAGCACCAATACATAAAGAATTCCATAATCAATCACACATAACATATAAGTTCTATATATTAGAAACACCATTTAAAAGTAGATTCTTAAAACGCCCCCTTGAGCCCAAATGTAGAGTACCAGCTGTAGAGAACATATGCCCTCATAATTACACTCTTAAATCCAGGGCAACTACAAAAGGACTTATTATGAGTTCCAATGTATCTTATCATTCAGCCCATTCGATAAAATACTATTACGTCTCATGATCCATTGCGCTTCTTTCAGATTATTGCGGTCTTATTATTGTTCCTTCCAACCAATATAATTCTTTTAATTGACTTAAGATTTACATCAGTTTACGCGGAATCTAAGACTGAGAGAACATTTTCAACATACTGAGCAGAATATCACTATCTCCTTATCTGATAACTTCTTGAAATCCTTTTCAAAATCTAAATATGATCCAATTTCTACAAGCGCTTCAATAGAAACGTTCAGCACATTATTGGATGATTTTGTGATTACATTCAATTCTACTCCTTCTAAAAATTAGATTTAAGGTGCAGGATATCGAGGATTACCAGAAGCAGATATATTGACACAATTGTCTGATAGGGCAATGTATAGGAAACTTGATAGAGTCCCTACTGCAGAATATCAGAAGGAACGGTTTTGTGTACTGCAACTAGCCAAAGATCAATACAAAAAATATTCCTTAACCACTTAACTGACAATTTATTTTACCAAAAACCGCTCTGAAATTGTCGGGTTTTTTTTAATGAGTGAATTAGGTGAAGAACATGAATTTAACCCTATCCCAAATGATTTTAGTTTAAAAAAAAAAAAAAAAATTTACATTTTTTTTCAAACATCTAAACATCGAACACTATGAAAGGAGATCTGCTGGTTTGCGGTCTACCTGGTGCCATATAAGGAATAGTCCAGACCTTTTCCTTCACCCCCTGACCAACTGGGACAGTACCTAGACGAGTGCAGCATTACCCACGAAAGACTCATGAATTTTACCTATATGGTTACATGTCTGGTTTTTTTTATATTGTGAGTGTTTAGTATAAACCTTGTTTCTTGTGTATTGCAATATTGCACTATGTTTCCTCTCTTTTTGAGATCCACCTCAGTATCAGCGAATGATCCAAAATATATTTAGAGGAGGTGGAACTTCATTCCAAGAGCAAAGGACACTTTTTGAACACTCACTTTATTAAGGACGGATAATTCATCATGTATGCCTTTGCGCTATTTTAAGGAATATTTTTTGTAGTTATCTTATTTATTTTGGGATTTGTGAAGGGTCTCTTTTTTCTTAAAAGCTCCATCACATAGGTTTGCACAATCAAAAATTGGATTTTAATACCTACCGGTAAATCCTTTTCTCTTAGTCCGTAGAGGATGCTGGGGACTCCAAAAGGACCATGGGGTATAGACGGGATCCGCAGGAGACATGGGCACACTATAAGACTTTGAATGGGTGTGAACTGGCTCCTCCCTCTATGCCCCTCCTCCAGACTTCAGTTAGAAAACTGTGCCCAGGGAGACGGACATTTCGAGGAAAGAATTTATTGTTTAAACACGGTGAGTGTCATACCAGCTCACACCTCGAACATGCCGCAGAACGTGGCATTCAATAGAACACCAGCTGACGGCATGGAAAAAAACATACAGCAATATGCTGACCGAAAATGTAACACAACCTGTGTGTAACACGACCAGTAATCACATACCGCATGCCATGGCATGAATAACAGCAGCAACAGACTTGACTGAAAAGAAACACCACATGAGTGTAACGACAACCAAGATCTGCAGATACAGTACGCACTGGGACGGGCGCCCAGAATCCTCTACGGACTAAGAGAAAAAGATTTACTGGTAGGTATTAAAATACTATTTTCTCATACGTCCTAGAGGATGCTGGGGACTTCAAAAGGACCATGGAGTTTATACCAAAGCTCCAGACCAGGCGGGAGAGTGCGGACAACTCTGCAGCACCAAATTGAGCAAACAAAATGTCCCCATCAGCCAGGGTATCAAACTCGTAGAACTTAGCAAAAGTGTTTGAACCCGACCAAGTAGCTGCTCAGCAAAGTTGAACCGCCGAGATTCCTCGGGCATCTGCCCCAAGAAGAGCCCACCTTCCTGGTAGAATGGGTCTGCACCGACTTCGGTACCGGCAATCTAGCCGTAAAATGAGCATGCTGAATCGTATCACAGATCCAGCGCACAACAGTCTGCTTAGAAGCAGGAACCCCAATTTTGTTGGGAGCATACAGGATAAACAGAGCCTCTGTTTCCCCAATCTGAGCCGTTCTGGCGACATAAATATTCAAAACTCTGACTATATCCAGATTCGAATCAGCCAAGGCTTAAGTAGCCCCAGGTGCCACAATAGGCTGGATCCTGTGAAATGCAGAAACCACTTTTGGCAGAAATTGTTGCAGAGTTCTCAATTCCGCTCTATCCACATGGAAGATCAAATAGGGGCTCTTGTGAGACAAAGCCGCCCATTCCGACACCCCGCCCTGTGGACGCCAAGGCCAATAGCATGACCACTTTCCAAGTGAGAAATTTTTACCCAACCTTTCGTAAAGGTTCCAACCAGTGTGACATAAGAAACTGCAACACCACGTTAAGGTCCCATGGTGCCACTGGGGCACAAATAGAGTTTGGATGTGCAGCACTCCTTTCACGAAAGTCCGAACTTCTGGAAAGGTGGCCAATCGCTTTAGGCCTGCATCCACACCTGCTTGCAAAAAATGGAGAAAACCGACCCAGCTGAAATTCCTCCGCAGGAGCCTTCTAGGATCCACACCAAGACACATACTTCCTCCAAATACGGTGGTAAAGCTTCGCCATTACTTCTTCCCTAGCCTGAAGCAATGTGGGAAAGACTTCACCGGCAATACCCTTTCGGGTTAGGATATGGAGTTCAACCGCCAAGCCATCAAACGCAGCCCTGGTAAGTATTGATCACCTTCAGAAAGAGTGAAAGTGGAGGGAACACATAGACCGACTGAAAAACCCAAGGCGTCATGAGGGCGTCCACTGCTATAGCTTGAGTGTCCCTTGACCTGGAACAATATCCCTTAAGTTTCTTGCTGAGGCGAAACGCCAACCTGTCTAATCGAGGAATTCCCCAAAGACTTGTCACTTCTGTGAAAACATCTTGATGAAGACCCCACTCTCCTGGATGGAGATCGTGTCTGCTGAGGAAGTCTACTTCTCCGTTGTCTTCACCAGAAACGACGACCTCTAATAGAGCGTTTACATGCCTTTCCGCTCATCAGAAACTTTTTCGGCTTCTACCATTTCCGCTTTGCTCCTCGTTCCGCCCTAGCGGCTTACTTACGCCACTGCTGTTTAGTCGTCCGACAGAATTAAGACGGGCAGTACACAAAGAAGGTGTTCCGTTGTAAATAGCTCTTAATTCAAGAAAGCTTATTGCAGACAAGCTTCCCGGCTTGACCTTTCCCCCTGGAAATTCCTCCCCTGGAAAGACTGCTTCCCAGCCTCGGAGACTTGTATCCATGGACACCAGGGGGGAAATTTACTAAGATGGGAGATCTATTTAAGATGGGATGTTGCCCATAGCAACCAATCAGATTCCAGGTATTATCTTCTAGAAGGTGCTAGGTAAATGAGAAGTAGAATCTGATTGGTTGCTATGGGCAACATCCCATCTTAAATAGAACTCCCATCTTAGTAAATTTACCCCCAGGATCTAATCCTGGATCCCGAACCTTCGTCTCTCTAGGAGATGAGAACTGTGAAGCCACCACAGGAGATATATCCTGGTCCTGAAAAATAGGATTATTTTCCGGTGCATGTGCAGGTAAGACCCGGACCACATGTCCAACTGGTCCCGCAAAAACAACTCTGGCATTTGACCTGCTCACTGAGTGGCCTCGTAGGCCGCAACCATCTTCTGCATCAACGGAATGTATCGACGGGTTTACACTGTTGGAAATCTGATCCGACTCTGGATCATCAGATCTTTTTCCACAGGAAAAAACAAACTCTTAACAGATCAGTATCTACTCTTACTCCCAACTCCGACCTCTGCGTCGTTGGAATCAACAGCGATTCTTTGTGTGGAAGAACTGTCAGAGAGAAACAACGAATTGTACCACTTGTTTCTTGACCTCGCCGTAGACAGGAGAGCGTCCCAGTACAGAATAATAATGGCTCTTACTATAGAAGGAAATCCATCATACTGCCATCACTCTGGTGAAATGGCAATGACAATCCTGAATAGCAAAACCAGGCAAGCTTAATGCGGATGACACCGCATGTAAACCCTCTTTCTTCTTTTACAGGTTGGAGATCCCTGCCCTGAGAGATTCCATCTTGTAGTTCAATTTCTTGAGTAGAAATCTTTTTTTGGTATTGTTCTGACCGAGCTGTCCGGGCTCAGCAGCACGAAAAAGCTTGAAGAACAGCTTCTTCTTTTTTTGTGTGACAGGGACAGCAGGACAATGGGGGTAATTCCGAGTTGTTCGCTCGTTGCCGATTTTCGCAACGGAGCGATTAAGGCAAAAATGCGCATGCGCATGGTACGCAGTGCGCATGCGCTAAGTATTTTAGCACAAAACGTAGTAGATTTACTCATGTCTGAACGAAGAATTTTCATCGTTGAAGTGATCGGAGTGTGATTTACAGGAAGTGGGTGTTTCTGGGCGGAAACTGAAAGTTTTCTGGGAGTGTGCGGAAAAACGCAGGCGTGCCAGGATAAAACATGGGAGTGTCTGGAGAAATCGGGGAGTGGCTGGCCGAACGCAGGGCGTGTTTGTGACGTCAAACCAGGAACGAAATGGGCTGAGCTGATCGCAGTGTAGGAGTAAGTCTCGAGCTACTCAGAAACTGCGAAGAAATTTCTATTCGCAATTCTGCTAATCTTTCGTTCGCAATTCTGCTATGCTAAGATACACTCCCAGAGGGCGGAGGCCTAGCATGTGCAATGCTGCTAAAATCTGCTAGCGAGCGAACAACTCGGAATGAGGGCCAATGTCCTGATCCTGACCCATCTCTTGTATGGCGTCACATACTACCTCTCCAGAGGAGAATCAGTAAGATCTAATTGAAAACTCAGTGAGGGGAATCATCTGGAAACTCCAGTATGTCCCCCTTTGGACTCTATTCTTAGCTCACTGTGTCAAGTCATTCCAGGACTGACTGAAGAGTATTAGACGAGTTCCCACCGGTGTGGGCTCCAGCAAGATAGACCCAGCGACCTGCGGTGGATGTGGTAGAAACAGAGGACGATATCAAGTTCTGCGAATTTGAAAAGGCTGCAGACCTCTTAACTTTCACCTCCCTCTACCTACAAAGAAGGGGAATAAAGACGGTATCCAACCGGTCAAAATGACTGCATCCCACAAAAAAAGCGTCACCAACCGTTGTGATGGAACATAGCACAAGAAAAGTAGACTTACCAGTGGTATCTACCGAGATCAACTTAACCAAGTCATCCCCAAACCAGATTATCCCTTCATAGGGAAGATACTCCAGTATTTCTCGGAGTCAGTGCATACCTCTTGTAGTCGCACAGCAGCAAGCTGCAATGTTCTAGATAAGACCCAAGGAATATCCCCTTTCTCCCCAGGGTAATTATATCGGATAACAAGGTAACCGACCATTTCTAAATACAAGCACTCCCCCATGCGTATGTAATGCAAATATCATCAAAGCATATAATTAAATATTTCTCCCCAGGGCCCCGTGCAGACCAGGGGTTGACATTCACTTTATTCTATCCACGGCGGGAGAAGAATAAACACTCGGACTCATTGTGAGGATTCGAGACCATCTTGTTACGGCTGACCTAGAGCTTCATCAACAGAGCACCAGCACATGAGAAGGAATAACTTTACTCAGCATTCATAATAAATTGAAATATAAATGTACACATTTAAATACACATATATCTATATATACATCTCATATATATATATATGAACATCAGGGTCCCTAGTGACATTGTGTTCTGAATGTGTATGAACATGTACAGAATGCCAATGTTGTGGATCTAATCAGGAAACATTATGGCCGACATAGAACATAGTATTCGTGTTGACAACAGGGAGTAGGAACTGGGCAAAACAACATTTTTGTGACCCCGAGGGGTCTGAGGGAAACATATACCTAATTTCACTAGGACTTCCCACAAATACTACCACGTCTGTGCTCAAGCTACAGCTCACTGCAAACAGACCATTCATATATACACATAGAGGTATAGGTTTTTTAAATTATTTTACACCCAGTCCTAATAGTTGGTGCCGACAGGGTCACCCACCTGCGTCTGTGTTCCCCAAACAGTGTTTACTTTGGAAAAGCTTACAACTGCTGACATGCTTAATCTCATGAATCAAGTACCATCCGGAGTCGGCAATGCCAACAGAGGGATTCCCATATATGTTTGTGGTACAGCACTCACACATGTCGACACACGTGTACCAAACACCCACCAACATTGCTAAAATGGGCAGATTTCTGACAGGGAAAACACAGAAACTCTAACCAACTCCTTGTACACACGCTCATTATATATACATATCTATAGTGCTTCATGGTTAAACCTATATTGCACTAAATAACTGTGCCCCCCCCCCCTCATTTCACACTGTTAGGTGTATAACAGTGTTTTGGCGGGTCCAGCATCTCTGTGAGGAGACAATGGCGCTGTATAGAGTTGTGAGGGCTTAGCCACGCCCCCTTCTCGGTGCGCTTCAGCCCCGCTATCTTTTTTAATTTTTATACTGGTGGGGGTCCGTATACAGTGCCTATGCACTGTATACATCTTTGCCAAGCTTATTTTATGAGGTATATTGCTGCCCAGGGCACCCCCCCTGCGCCCTGCACCCTAGTAGTGCCGCTTGTGTGTGGGAGCAATGGCGCGCAGCGCGACTGCTGCGCGTTACCTCCGAGACTCTGAAGTCTTCTGCCGTCACTGAAGTCTTCTGTTCTTCTAATACTCACCCAGCTTCTTTCTTCTGGCTTTGTGAGAGGGTGACGGCGCGGCTCCGGGAACGAGCAGCTAGGCGAACCAGGTGATCAGACCCTCTGGAGCTAATGGTGTCCAGTAGCCTAAGAAGCAGAGCCTTTAACTCACAGAAGTAGGTCTGCTTCTCTCCCCTCACTCCCACGATGCAGGGAGCCTGTAGGCAGCAGGTCTCCCTGAAAATAATAAACCTAACAAAGTCTTTTCAGAGAAACTCAGGAGAGCTACCCTAGTGTGTGTCCAGTCTCTCTGGGCACAGAGTCTAACTGAAGTCTGGAGGAGGGGCATAGAGGGAGGAGCCAGTTCACACCCATTCAAAGTCTTATAGTGTGCCCATGTCTCATGCGGATCCCGTCTATACCCCATGGTCCTTTTGGAGTCCCCAGCATCCTCTAGGACGTATGAGAAATTTATATTGTTTTTTAATACTAGCCAAAGATCGCAACATATCCCAGAGAAGATTCATCAGATGTTTTGTAAGGTACATCCTAAAGTACCTGTGTTACAGATGTAGCCATGCTCATCTTACTGCATCATGGCATGCTGCGACTATTCGCAGCCGGCATTAGCTTCAATAATTCCTTTAGGAATTAATAAGCGAACGCTGGCTGCGAATTGTTGCAGCCTAGCATGCCATGCAGCAAGTCATGTTGCAGCATGCCATATCGAAGTAAGATAAGCATGGCTACATCTGTATATACACTCCCAAAATGACATAACAATAGTTCTAAGCCACCGGGTAGACCAGTTGAGTCGGCAAGAGACTCACTATTCCAAATGGTAGCACAATTATTGGATTTTGTGCTTCAACCATTGCTACTATGTTTTGAAAGATACAACAACTTTCTTGAAGAAGTTGATGACATTGCAGAGACTTCTTCCTAATGCCTTATTTTGAGGTCTTGATGTGTGTTGTCTTTACACCTCCATTCCACACTTTGACGGTTTGCTTGCTATGAAAATATTTCTAGAGGCATTTTAAGCATTTGCACTGACACTACTATATTGCCTCTAGATTAGGCGACCTTGGATGTGTTGGAGAATGATCAGCACCTGGAACTTCTTTGCACACTTGATAGGCTTGTCCTAAACTACTGAACTAGAAGTTTCATACGTTGTACTATTCTGATTGACCTTCATTTTCCTATGTACATTTTGTTGCCCATTTTTCCCACAGTCCAACAGAATGTCAAACTATACTCATCTGCCACACCACTTTTATGGCTGCCTGTCAACAAGTGGTTCATTTGAAATCTCAGTATCCACCTATTATTGTAGCAGTGGTCAATGTTTATGGTTTACAGTATATCTACCATGTGGAAAATGACTGCTGAAATCACATCTCAGCAATGTCGTTTACTAATACCTGGTTACCTTGTGCAACTCATAATAACATCCAAATGTCTTTCTCCAAAATCACTTCCCATTAGATTGTCCATTTTGCTCCAGTGATTCTCCTCACTCATTTCTCCCCTAACAAAATACATAAAATTAAATACCAGCAGCTTTTTATCTGTTATCACAAGTATATTGTTTTCTTTTGTTTGTATAATTGCAAATAACCTTGGAAATGAATAAAATTGTGATGTACATGAGAGACTGGCTAGTAAACATGCTCAAGGTGACATGCAATGTTATATCAATGCATTGGCGTATCTATAATGGGTGCAGTGTGTGCTGAGCACATGGGCCCAAGGATCCAGGGGGGGCCCACCCTGCACCCATTTGTTAAATACGTACCTCCCTGGAGTCCCCCATCGGAGCCATCCCTTCTCGGCAGTGCAATAGAGTCTGAACACTAGGGAGAACAAATTCTATTGCGCCTGCTGAAAACTCCGGAAAGATGGCACGGCGGACATTTTTCCGGAGTTTCACGCATGCGCATTAGGAGAATCTTCAGGAAAATGTTCCCAGAGATTTGCACATGTGCAATAGAATCTGTGCTCAGACTCTATTGCCGCTGCTGAGAAGGATGGCACCACCGGGGGACTCCGGAGAAGTAAGTATTAAAACCTGTGCATCGATCAGAGAGGATGGGACCGCTGATGCAGAAGGCTGCACACTAGCCTCCTCCTCTCTTAAAACGCCCCTGTATCAATGTAATAAATTGAAAAACAATGAATCCAGGCTCTCAGTCAGGTAAGTATCAGAATATAATCACATATTCATATCGTATGGTATTTTGTGCAAATGAAGCATAATAAAGAACTGGAAGAATTACATATCAACAATCCTCAGGACAAGTAGTACAGTACCAACACTCCATATAATATATTACAAAATGCCAGCAATACTACAGTAGTATAGGAGCTGGAATTTCCCTCTGAAGAAGCATTATTGCAGTACTACAGTGAGGAAACACAGGGTACATGAGATTTCTGACAAACATAAAAACTGATTTTCAGTGTATACACATCACTACTGATAATTTGCTATTTACAATGAATAACAACATAGAACATTTCCTGATGATATTTATGCAGTGCTAAGCGGTCACCACTTAGACCTTTAACAATACTGCACATCCGGCAGATTATTTGATACGATACATGCTGGCACCGACGGACTGGGGCTCAAAAACGGGCCGGCCATTTGTGAGGGCGCGCCGCCACGATGTACAGGGGTGTGCCACGAGTCATGGGGGCATGGACTCATGGCATGCCCCCATTACCATGACGACGCTTGCTGGGGGTGGGGGCGCGCCGCGAGTCCGGGGGCGTGGACTTGTGGCACGCCCCCATTTCCATTGAGACCAGTGGGGTCGGCTGAACCAGGGAGCCGGAGGCTGCGCTGCGCGCTGCCTTCCCGGCTCTCTGAGGGACCGGATCGGCCCACCTGCCCATCGGCCCTTCTGGCATGTGCCAGAAGTGCCAGATGACCAGTCCAGCACTGCATGCTGGATTATCTGACACTACATATGCTGGATAAAACTGATTATTCTGAAGTAACATGCCTTTACATTGTACAGATGGAGCCATGCTAATCGTGGCTCCGTCTGCGACTCAGTGTGCCCGGCGAGGCACACTTCTGGGAACGAATGGGACGCGTGTGTGTTATAGACGCGCACGTGCACCATTCAAAGAAAATGGGAGTGTCTCTTTTTATGCTTGCTGGTGTGGCCAGGCGCCTTGTCTCTAAGAATTTACAAGTTTATTAAATTTTTTATACAAAAATTATCACATTTTATTGTGGCGATAATAAAGGACTTTTCACCTGAATGTATAAAAGTGAATTCAAGTTCTAAAAGTGTATTTTCCTGCGGTAAGTTGAAAAGTTTAAAAACATCAACAACAAAAAATCTTTAGGAAAGGTGATTAAAATGTAATAAATATAAATATATTTTAAACTATTTCAAAGCTATTATATTGTAAACTAAATTATGTACATGGTACAGAAATATTTCACAGCATCAACTGGGGACAATAATAAATTAATTGTGTGAAAATGGATATGACTCATGGGTCAAACTTACATTTTAAGCAGTTATTTGGGGAGAATATTTCATTAATTTTACTGGTGTAAATGGATATGGCAAATAATACATTAAAGATATAGGTGGTCATTCCGAGTTGATCGCTAGCTGCTTTCGTTCGCAGCGCACGGATTAGGCAAAAAAATGGCACTTATGCGCATGCGTATGGGGCGCAATGCGCAAGCGCGACGTACTTTCACAACAGCCGATGCAGTTTCACACAAGGTCTAGCGACGCTTTTCAGTCGCACTGCTGGCCGCAGAGTGATTGACAGGAAGTGGGTGTTTCTTGGAGGTAACTGACCGTTTTCGGGGAGTGTGTGGAAAAATGCATGCGTGTCAGATACAAACGCAGGCGTGCCTGGGGTAACGCAGGCGTGGCTGGCCGAACGCAGGGCGTGTTTGTGACGTCAAAACAGGAACTAAATAGTCTGTAGTGGTCGCAAGCTAGCAGTAGGTCTGGAGCTACTCTGAAGCTGCACTAAATTATTTTGTAGCTACTATGCGATCCTTTCGTTCGCACTTCTGCTAAGCTAAGATACACTCCCAGAGGGCGGCGGCTTAGCGTTTGCACGGCTGCTAAAAGCAGCTAGCGAGCAAACAACTCGGAATGAGGGCCATAAAGTGACCACGTTATAATGGGCTGTGAGGTAACTAGTGCGTGAGAAGTAGGCAACCTGTGGCCCTCCAGCTGCTGTGGAGCTACACATTCCAGAATGCTTTGCCACACTAGATATACACTCACCTCTGGAAGACAGCAGGATGTCCCACCTGTACTTGGAAGACACCCAGGAGCCACCACATGAGATGGGACAGAGGGGCAACTAAGAGATTGGTAAAGGGATGAGAAAATCATTTTTATGAAAATCTACCTAACTCACCATCAAAAGATGGCAAAGACTAAAGCAATCAAATTTGAAAATGAAAATCCTTTTTTTTGCTTGATACATTCCAAATATATCACTTTTTGAAGAAAGGAACTTGCAATGTATGGTGTTCATTAACAGTTTGGAAATTTACATGGCAGATATCTCATGTGTTAAGAGTTTCATACATAACATGAAAAATAAATGAACATGATGACAGAGAAACACAGAATTTGACAGCAGATAAGAACCACTTGGCCCATCTAGTCTGCCCTGAACAAATGCACACGTTTTCACTTATCCACAACGGTTAATTTTATTTGTCTTGTGCCAATTAACCTACCATTGAGGGATGAAACCAGAGTACCTGGATGAAACCCACGCAAATGAGATACAAAAACCACACAGAGCTGTGGTGGGAAACGAACCTGGAGTTTAGTGCTGTGATGCAGTAATGCTAACCACTACACCATCTGTACTGCCCCAAACCATGTGCAAAGCGCAATTTGTGCTACATTTTCACAGCTTTTATATATATATATATATATATATATATATATATATAGTGTACCCCATTATGCAGATTGTTGCCACTTGAGATCCTGAGAATACGGAAGTGAAATTCTTCTTTTCCAGCCTATAATTTAGTTTTGCACACAGGACCATATAAATGTGTGGTCATTATCTGATACACATACCTCAAATAGATCCTGAATATATCATGAATACTCAGCTAGCGTATCACTCTGAGGGGGCCAATTATCAATGAGTGATAAAATTCATTGCATATAATAAATGGTGCCCCAGCCAATCAGCTCCCAACTATCATTTTTCAAACACGACAGTTAGGAGCTGAATACATGACAGGAGCTGACTGGCTGGAGCACCATTTGTCATACGCAACGAGTTTTATCATCCACAATACGTTTTATCCCTCATTTATAAATAAGCCCCTGAGTTTGTATTTTATATCAAGGCAGCAGAACCCCCTGTGTATGCCTACATGCTCTTAAACATTGAGCTGCTGCCATGATAGACTGGTTAGATATTTGCACTAGCGCGCAGGTCTACCCAGGGGCGCCACTATGCATTTTGACACTAAGGGGTCTATTTATTAAGCCTTGGATGGAGAAAAAGTCAACAGAGAGAAAGTACCAGCCAATCAACTCCTAACTGTCATTTTTCTAACACAGCCTGTGACATGTCAGTTAGGAGCGGATTGGCTGGTACTTTATCTCCATTGACTTTATCTCAAAGGCAGGGCTGACCAAACCGGTGCTTCGAGATCTACCAACAGTTCATGTTTTCCAGGCCTCCTAGAGATCTGTAGAATTGGCAGTTAGGAATGAATGCAGCACATCTTAATTAGTAATTACTACACCTGTGCACCAGCTAGGTGGTCTGGAAAATGTGAACTGTTGGTAGATCTCGAGGACTGGTTTGGCCAGCTCTGATCTAAGGCTTAGTAAATAGACCCCTCAATGCGGTGGACATCCCCATGCAACCAAAAAGTAAACGTGACCTCCTGAGAAGGGGGCTTGGCCTCATTGGAAGGGGGCGTGGCATCACAGACTACACACACACACACACATTTTCATCAGTCCAGGTGTCCTAGAGATGCTGTGCTGCACCTGGAGACTTTCTGTCTGCAGTGTCGGCTCCTACACTGTGTTACACGTAATGTTACAGTGCAGCACCCAGCTCCTGTCATTGAGGTTGAGTGAGCATTTTGGTGTCACCTCTCAGTGGGAGCAGTGCTGCACCCCCATAGTGACGTCACTGGATCTACCTAATAAAGTGCCAACTGAGTGAATATAGTTGTAAAAAGAAAAATTATATTGAATAAATTAGGGTACATTTTAGATTACAATATTTTTATTTTACACTGGATTTTTAAGAGCTAAAACAATGATTTAAGATATGGTAACAGATGAAGCCACTGAAAATTCAGATATTTCATGGAAAGAAGAATGCCTAAATAGGCAGCTGTTGCGATTCACAGCATTGTTCTAATGGTAGAAAAGTTATTTAATTTGTAATTATTTTTTTTACAGTTAAAACAAAGGTCATGGCATGAGTTATCCAACTGGCACAACCGGAACACGAGACGGACGCTGCCGAGCAGATGGAAACATTCACAACTGCTAATTCTTCTCTGAATAAATAGATGATTTAGGATGTTTAAATTTAAGATGCTTTTAATGTTTCAACTGCATGTGGAATCATGTGTCAGTTGCCCTTTGTCTATCAGATCAAAGATTTTCTCATGCTGTATCCTGTTCCAATGACGGACAGTTCCCCTTTTTGGATCTTGGGACCGCTGTATGCTGCAGCTGTTGCTGTGTTTTGCAAACATGTTCTTGTATCCCATAGCCACTATTTATTTTGCTATATATGCGCATAAAACTTTTTCCTTTATATGTCCTTACATTGCCAATTTATAACAAGTCCATATATTTAAAGCTACGTTTTTCTCCTGTGGGCATATGGCATTACACAGCAGTAGAGCCAATACAAATATCTTGCATAAGAATGTATCCGGCTTTGAAAATTTATAAATTTACATCATATTATATTGTAGAAATATTGCTGTCAACTGCTTGTTTTCCTAAACTCATTTTAGCTACAGTATCATCCTATGATGGATGTGTGTGGAGCTGGCTGAGTGGTACCGCATTGCATTATGCCGCTAATGGGAGTTGTTATCCAGGACTGAAACGATCAAAGTGGGGTTATTACCTTACTCACATGGTGCATAAGTCCAATAATGCCCTTTGGTGGGGTTAACTATGAGCTGGGAAGGGCTATGTGCATTTCTTATCAGTAAATTATCCAGCAATATCTCTACAGTAGGAAGACTGCAAAAGATGCATGTATAGTTATATTTGGACAGATGTATTAATCCTGGAGAAAGGATAAAGAAGTGATAAGTGGAAGGTGATAATGCACCAGCCAATCATTACGGGTTTGAAAAATGACAGTCAGGAGCCGATTGGCTGGTGCGCTATCACCTTCCACTTATCACTTCTTTATCACTTCTCCAGGCTTAATACATCTGCCCCACTATATCAAATACAATGTAGCAGATTTACAATGTAGACTTATGCTTTCACTTCAGTTCATGAGCAGCATATCTTCCAAATCTAAGTACAATTAAAATACAGTATATAAGTAACTAAATATATAAGTATTTAAAATATAAGTATCTAAGTAAAAACTACATATAGTGGCTACTTAATGCCGTGTTTCCATTATAAACAGGATGCAATCAACTTTTCACAATTATAATTCTATTAAAGCAATCCTCGTGGTTTGGAAGAACATTTCTGTGAAAACAAATTTCTCATTGCCAAAAAGTATGTTTCAGTGAAAGTCAAACTACTAACTCATCTTACCTTTCATTAATTTCTTGTAACCCGCTGGCTTATTAACTCTACATAAATTCAGATGCCATGTTACAGTAATGCACTGTTGAACTAGCTGACCTTTGTAAACGATTGTTAATAATAAATGTAATTTCATCTTCTTATAACACCTTCAACATTCTGTTTATGTTCCTCGACAATTCATAAGTCAAACACTATAGCAAATATGTAGTAAAGAAATGGATTCCAAATTGGAAAACCTTATGTTGTTTATATATTTCCAGAAACTGCAATCTATAAAAGCCACAATATAGTGTATCTTCCTATATAATATTACACAAATACCCGTTAGCAAAATGATTGTATTACACTTGGACATGCTTTATATTGGTCACAAGAATAAGAACAGTCTTGCTAGACTTACCAGCTGGAATACAGCTACTGCTCTCCCTCATGTCACAGCTGGTCTGTGTTTCAAACATCCTGATCCTTCTTTACCACACCAACCTTCCAACATAGGAATGGGCCCTGAAGCGTTACTGCCATACTGCTATGGTTCGCACTCATTTGCTGGGCCTCACCCAAACTTTACTTACAGTGTATAATGTAATAGTTTTATATTCAGGAAGCTGTGTACAAATAACATGGGGATCAATATGAACTGATGGGATCCCGGCGGACGAAATACGGACGCCGGAATCCCAACATCGAGCGCAGCATGTCCCATTGCGGTCTTGCTGCGCTCGCCACGCTTTGGGCATGGTCGTCACAAAGTTCTATTCTCCCTCGGGTGGTGGCGCGGACCACCACCCGAGTGAGATTTCTGCCCGACCGTCGGCATTTCAACGCCTGTCGGGATTTCGGCATTGAGATTTTAGACCGCCAGGATCCCGACAGTTGGAAATATAACTGCATAACATACCATGTTGTTATTTTATACTAGTCAGCATATAGTAAAGGGATATTGGTATAGGGTTCCCAGAATCTAATATATCTGATGGGGACATACAAAAGTGTCCACAGTCATCTTAACTATGAATGGGTCGCATATGCATATGAGCCGCGATTTGGACTAGTCGCACCAACGTGTCACCCACTCATGGGAGCGTACGCACCATGCAACCCTATGGGCGTGTATGGGATTACCGTGGATATTGAATAAGATAAGTGAGGTCTTATCTGTATATACATTGGTCAAGCCTCTGGGAAGCCATGCCCACTACTGGTGGTGGAAGCAAAGAAAGGTATGCACGTCCTAACATAAAAATAGACATTTTAAATAAAAATGACAAAGTAATATGGGGCCAGGCACACATTCGCCCTCATTCTGATCCGGACGTATCCATGGCCACTTTTTCATCCAGCCGTGGCAGCCTTCTTACTAGTGTATGCAAATGAGAGCATCCCCCCATACAGTATATACATATTATCCACGCATCTGCCTGTGGAAGGCCATTCTGTCCACTGTTTTTATGATGCAGTCATCTTTAATATATGAACCTGTATCCACCACTTGTTGGGTATAAATTTTTTTAAACAGGATCCCCATCAGACTGCAAACACACATACACAAACAAACAACTCTCTCATAACATTCTCATGAGAGGGAACAGTTCTGGCAATCACGTGGTCGCCGCCTTGAAACGCCCATTTCACTGATAGTGTGGTCTATCACTAGACTGATTGATCCATCTGCACTTTTAATCCCATCCAAGTGCATATGCATGGTGAAAATCATGTGCAGCTGGTGTTTGCTTTCTACAATAAATGCGCATTTTGCAGATATCCATGAGATCCATCCGTATTTGGGTTTGTGTCTGACTGTACACTGATTTATTTGTATAATACTTTTTAATTAATGTTAGCCTTTTCCTATGTTTCTTCTGTACTGAAGAGAATGGTTCTAGTTATGATTCATTCATTTCTGTTGTGTAAGGAACAAGAAACGTGGCACAGCAGGAGCAACAACTTTAAAAGAGAATTTGAGGTACAGAAATATCGACCATAAGAGCACAAAGAATTTCATAGAAACACTGCTGCATTGCCATTCAAAGCATTTATATTCCAGTAACGGCTTCATTCCCAGAATATACTCAATGCAAGAAAGGACAGGACGCTGCTCTATAGTGACTGGTGTCATGCGAATAGATATCATGCTATGTCTATGTTCCACAAAATGTTTGGCTACTGGCTGGCTACTGGCTACTGGTAATAGGGAACAGCCAGTAGCCAAACATTTCGTGGAACATAGACATAGCATGGCTACGTTTAAACACCGTATCATAGATCATGTCCCTGAGTCCCCCCGTGGGGGCAACAGGGGCAAAAAATTGCTTCAGCTTGAGTCTATGTGGATACATAGACTCAACACACTCAAACCGGGCGGGCTCAATGACAGTTTAGGTCTCATTAATTTTTTGTAAAAATGGTGCGTCCTTTGAGACACAAACGGGTAGCTTGTGCCCCCCCGGGGATTGTTCGAAGAGGGGGACAATAAGGGTGACAGTTCAGGCTATTAAGTAATTACATATTTGTTTACATTTAATACAGATAATATATATATATTGATCTTGGCTTGTTGTGGTCTGCCCTTTTAATACTTATTGTTTTTTTAACCTATTTTCCACATGAATGATTGTTTACAGGAACTTGTATGTTGCACTTTCAAAGTACTTTCATGATTGTCATCAGCACTATGCACTTTTACATTTTTCACCATGATGACAAGCTTATATTATTACTGTTGTGTGCACTCTACTGTATATCTGTAATGTAATTTATGTTACAGTCTTGCTTATAGACACTGTTGTTTATACATGTTACGTCTGGGTTGTTGTAGCGTCTCCATGGCCACACAGGAGGTAGCCGCAACGTAACTTCCGGTTCCGCTGGTGCGATTGTTGACGCCGGACGGGATGCCCGAGTGGCGTGGCCAGAGGAGAACGAGCATGGGGAATCTTGCAAGGGGGGTAAGTTTATTGCTATATAAGTATGTTTTTCTCACTTGTGCAGTTATCCTGACGAAGGGGAGGTGGTCCCCGAAACGTTAATAGCACTAATACACGTTTGATGCATTTTTCAAGTCTTTGAGTGCCGCCTCGTTTGTTCCTGTTCGTGTACTGGGGTGACCCCCCGGGGGAAGGCACCTGAGCAAGCTGGTCCTATGGGACTTCTGGAGTGCCGGAGTTAAATGGTTGTTTTATATATATATATATATATATATATATATATATACCGTATATACTCGAGTATAAGCCGACTTTTTCAGCACTTTTTTTTGTGCTGAAAAAGCCACCTCGGCTTATACTCGAGTCAGTGACAGGCAGAGGCAGAGCAGTGTGAAGGAGGGACACGAAGCGCACAGCGCGCGGCTCTCCTGTGTCCCTCCTGCATCTCCGGCGGCAGCAGCGGCGGTTCTATTACAGAAAGTACCCGTTCGTGACCTCTGATCACGAACCAGCACTTCCTTTAATAGACCTGCCGCGGCCGCCGAAGATGCAGGAGGGACACAGGAGAGGCGCGTGCTGTGCGCTTCGTGTCCCTCCAGAAGACAGCGCGGGATCGACGGAGGGGTAAGTAACAACACTGTGGGGCATACCTGGCACTTGGGGAGGGAGCATATCTGGCAGCATGAGGGGGTATATGTGGCAGCATGAGGGGACGTATCTGGCAGCATGAGGGGACATATCTGGCAGCATGAGGGGGCATATGTGGCATCATGAGGGGACATATCTGGCAGCATGAGGGGACATATCTGGCAGCATGAGGGGACATATCTGGCAGCATGAGGGGACATATCTGGCAGCATGAGGGGGCATATCTGGCAGCATGAGGGGGCATATCTGGCAGCATGAGGGGGCATATCTGGCAGCATGAGGGGACATATCTGGCAGCATGAGGGGGCATATCTGGCAGCATGAGGGGGCATATCTGGCAGCATGAGGGGGCATATCTGGCAGCATGAGGGGGCATATGTGGCATCATGAGCGGACATATCTGGCAGCATGAGGGGACGTATCTGGCAGCATGAGGGGACATATCTGGCAGCATGAGGGGGCATATCTGGCAGCATGAGGGGGCATATGTGGCAGCATGAGGGGACATATCTGGCAGCATGAGGGGGCATATGTGGCAGCATGAGGGGGCATATGTGGCAGCATGAGGGGCATATGTGGCAGCATGAGGGTCATATGTGGCAGCATGAGGGTCATATGTGGCAGCATGAGGGACATATGTGGCAGCATGAGGGCATATCTGGCACATCAGGCACTGTGGGGCATATCTGGCACTGTGGGCATATCTGGCAGTGTGGGGGCATATCTGGCAGTGTGGGGGCATATCTGGCAGTGTGGGGGCATATCTGGCACTGTGGGGGCATATCTGGCACTGTGGGCATATCTGGCAGTGTGGGGGCATATATCATATCTGGCACTGTGGGGGCATATCTGGCACTGTGGGGGCATATCTGGCAGTATGAGGGCATATCTGGCAGTATGAGGGCATATCTGGCACTGAGGGCTGTGTACGGCTAGAGCTGCATTTCCCACCCTAGGCTTATACTCGAGTCAATAAGTTTTCCCAGGTTTTTGTGGTAGAATTAGGTGCCTCGGCTTATATTCGGGTCGACTTATACTCGAGTATATACGGTATATTAGTGATGAGCGGGTTCGGATCCTCGGAATCCGAACCCGCCCGAACTTCACCTTTTTTTCCACGGGTCCGAGCAACTCGGATCCTCCCGCCTTGCTCGGTTAACCCGAGTGCGCCCGAAAGTCATCATCCCGCGGTCAGATTCTCGCGAGATTCTTATTCTATATAAGGAGCCGCGCGTCGCCGCCATTTTTCACTCGTGCATTGGAGATGATCGTGAGAGGACGTGGCTGGCGTCCTCTCAGTTTCTATGTTCAGTGAGCTGCAAATATCTGTGCTCAGTGTGCTGCAAATATCTGTGCTCAGTGTGCTGCAAGTGCAAATATCTACGTTCTCTGCCTGAAAAACGCTCCATATCTATGCTCAGTGTGCTGCAAATATCTGTGCTCAGTGTGCTAATTGCTTTTTTGTGGGGACTGGGGACCAGCAGTATTGTATAGTAGGAGGCCAGTGCAGAGTTTTGCTGACCAGTGACAACCAGTATTATACGTTCTCTGCCTGAAAAACGCTCCATATCTGTGCTCAGTGTGCTGCATATATCTGTGCTCAGTGTGCTAATTGCTTTATTGTGGGGACTGGTGACCAGCAGCATTATATAGTAGGAGGACAGTGCAGAGTTTTGCTGACCAGTGACCACCAGTATTATATGTTCTCTGCCTGAAAAACGCTCCATATCTGTGCTGCATTGTAGTATATAGTAGGAGGACAGTGCAGAATTTTGCTGACCACCAGTATAACTATATATATATAGCAGTACGGTACAGAAGTCCACTCCTCTACCTCTGTGTCGTCAAGTATACTATCCATCCATACCTGTGGTGCATTTCAGTTTTGCACAGTTTGCTGACCACCAGTACATATAATATATAGCAGTACGGTACAGTAGGCCACTGCTCTACCTACCTCTGTGTCGTCAAGTATACTATCCATCCATACCTGTGGTGCATTTCAGTTTTGCACAGTTTGCTGATCACCAGTATATATAATATATAGCAGTACGGTACAGTAGGCCACTGCTCTACATACCTCTGTGTCGTCAAGTATACTATCCATCCATACCTGTGGTGCATTTCAGTTTTGCACAGTTTGCTGACCACCAGTATATATAATATATAGCAGTACGGTACAGTAGGCCACTGCTCTACCTAACTCTGTGTCGTCAAGTATACTATCCATCCATACCTGTGGTGCATTTCAGTTTTGCACAGTTTGCTGACCACCAGTATATATAATATATAGCAGTACGGTACAGTAGGCCACTACTCTACCTACCTCTGTGTCGTCAAGTATACTATCCATCCATACCTGTGGTGCATTTCAGTTTTGCACAGTTTGCTGACCACCAGTATATATAATATATAGCAGTACGGTACAGTAGGCCACTGCTCTACCTACCTCTGTGTCGTCAAGTATACTATCCATCCATACCTGTGGTGCATTTCAGTTTTGTAGAGTTTGCTGACCACTAGTATATATAATATATAGCAGTACTTCCAGAAAATGTGGAGAAGATGATGTTCATCAAAATGAATTATAATCAATTCCTCCGTGGAAACATTCACCAGCAATTGCCTCCTGAAAGTACACAGGGACCTGAGATGGTGGATTCCAGTGGGGACGAATTAATAATCTGTGAGGAGGGGGATGTACACAGTGAAAGGGGTGAGGAATCGGAGGAAGAGGAGGAGGTGGACATCTTGCCTCTGTAGAGCCAGTTTGTGCAAGGAGAGATTGAGTGCTTCTTTTTTTGGTGGGGGCCCAAACCAACCAGTCATTTCAGTCACAGTCGTGTGGCAGACCCTGTTGCTAAAATGATGGGTTTGTTATAGTGTGCATGTCCTGTTTATGCAACATAAGGGTGGGTGGGAGGGCCCAAGGACAATTCCATCTTGCACCTCTTTTTTATTTCATTTTTCTTTGCATCATGTGCTGTTTGGGGACTATTTTTGGAAGTGCCATCCTGTCTGACACTGCAGTGCCACTCCTAGATGGGCCAGGTGTTTGTGTCGGCCACTTGGGTCGCTTAGCTTAGTCACACAGCTACCTCGGTGCAAATTTTAGGACTAAAAATAATATTGTGAGGTGTGAGGTGCTCAGAATAGACTGAAAATGAGTGGAAATTATGGTTATTGAGGTTAATAATACTATGGGATAAAAATGACCCCAAAATTCTATGATTTAAGCTGTTTTTGAGGTTTTTTTGTAAAAAAACACCCGAATCCAAAACACACCCGAATCCGACAAAAAATTTCCAGGGAGGTTTTGCCAAAACGCGTCCGAATCCAAAACACGGCCGCGGAACCGAATCCAAAACCAAAACCCGAAAAATTTCCGATGCACATCACTAATATATATATATATATATACACACATATACATACATACATACATACATACATACACACACAGGCGCCGATTCCGTGGGTGCTCCCAGGCCCGAGCACCCGCAGAAAGTTATGAGAACCCATGGAACCAGCCGCTGCCCCTGTAAAGTTTGGGAGGGCGGGAGCGGGCATCAGTAGGTATTCCCGCTAGTCCCCGCAGTGGACTGAGACGCGGTGGGGGCTGCGGAAGCGCTTCTGTCCAAAACAGTGTAAAAAAATCCATATAAAATGGCCACAGCCAAGAAGGAGACTGATGCTGGAAGTCACATTTGACCTCAAGCGCCTGTCTCCTCGGCGGCGGGCATTTTAAGAGGTTTTTTTTTTTACAGTGCTATGGACGGAATCGCTTCCGACAACGCGTATGAGACCCCTGCAAGCATGGAACCCAGAGCAAGAGATCCCTGACAACGTGCATGAAACCCTTGGCAACGAGCAAGAGAACCATGAGAACAGGTAGGTAATTTAAAAGTCATTAGAAGCATTACTGTGTGGCATAATTTGTAAGGGGCATTTTTGCATGTGGGGCATAAAATGGTGTCAGGTCCATAACTGTATGTGGCATAACACATAATGGGTGTTACGGTGTATAGCATAACGTGTAATAGACATTACGGTGTGTGGCATAATGCGTAATAGGCATTCCAGTGTGTTGCATAATGTGTAATGGGCATTAGTCACTGCCGTGGCCGCCCGTTCATTCCCGCTGCCGCCGTGCACCCACCAACAAAACCATAAATCGGCACCTCTGTGTATATATATATATATATATATATATATATATATATACACACACACACAAACACACACATACACATTTGTGTAGCCGGCTCTCCCACTCCTGTAAACTCATGCCGCGGTGCCCATTAATAGTAATTCAGTCAATCCAATATACGGCACTCAGCGGTCTTGTTAGTGAATAAATCAAAACATCAGCAAAGCTTCAGCAACATTACGGCTTTATTAGCCGTTTTCAAGCAATAATCATTCCAACACGACTTTTCAAATGTGCAGAACTTAAATTCCCTTACCTGTCTCACATACGCCGCGGACTCCCTCCCTCCTCTGGCAGCGTTAATCCGACTTCTGGGTGCAACGTCCTTCTCCGGCCGCTTCCGCCCGTTGGGCATTCCCATAGCAACCCGTGGTTGCTAACACAAGCACCGGTCGTCATGTTCAGCCCTCAGTCTGAGTGCATCCACATCTGGACATCACACCGGTGTCTATATATAACGCTCCATTGCCGGCCTGGATTGGAAGTTCTCCGGCGTCTGGAAACACAAACAATAAACCATGATAGAAGTGAACATAAAGACGATACAATTAAAAACAATATCAAACATTAAAAGTATTATTAATCGGATAACAGTATAATCTTGAAGTTCATTTTGAAAGGACCTTGGAATACATCATTCAATACCAAAATGCTAAATAATCTCTCATGTATCTATGAGTACCAGTAATCATATGATTATAGGAACACACTCAGGTTCACACGCCAAACTCTCTCACACACACACACACTAGCCATGACTTCACCACAACATGCCGTCTCTGTTAGGTTGCGCCACATCCAGGCAGCCCTGCCCCTTCCAGCAGACCAAACACCAATCAGAGGCATCTAGGTGCAACCTGGGAGTGAATTCCCAGGTTGCACCATTCAGACCCAAGCCGGGTTGTCTACCCAGGACTTAAGTCCCGGGAAAAACCCAGGTCAATTGCAGGTTTATCGAGGTTGGGGCCATTCAGACATGCCAAAATCCCGGGTTGATGCGCATTCATGTGTAAAATCCCAGGATTTTGGAGGATGTCTGAAAGGGGTATAAGTTGTACCTCTTGTGTTATGGGCCCTACACACTTGTGAAGTGTCTCCGATTTGGACAGTGTTAATTTTCAACAATTAACGACCATACAAATTGGCTTGCCATGCTAAACGAGGGAAAATCCACAATTAACGACCGCGGGGACGTGCATCGTTCATCTTTGGTGCATACACACTGAGCGATATGAATGACTTATCGTTCATTACTGAACGAGATCGTTCATATTGCTCATACACATCGGCAAGTGTGTAGGGCCCATAACTCCTTTCAAAGAAAATATAAAGAGTGAAAGACATTTAAAGTGACAAAGCAAAATAAAACTGACAGGGGGTGTGGTCACTGTAAGGTGCTGGATCTGCCAGGTGAAGGCTATGTCAGTGTGAAACAATATGACCATCTGATTACAGTAATGCATGAAAGACTCATATTATGATGCACAAATAAGTTAGCTGAAGATAGATATGTACATAAGCAAGTTGATGAAAAGCTGCAGTGATCTGTCTTCTTTAAAAGTTTCTGTTGAACAAATGGAGGAGAGAAATAAATTGATGATTATGGCTCTTAAAGAGACAGACCTCCAATTAGCAGTTATGTATTAAGGACTAGAGGAGTCTGAATCATTAAAGTATCACCAAATATGAAAATGATGTGCTGCTTGCAAAGAACGGAGTATTAGAACACAACATTATGGAATTACATCAGGAGTGTATGGCAGGTATAAGTGGGGAGGGGAGGGGGGCCTGGGCTGCACACCCTATTACTTAAGATATATGTATGGCAGGTATAGCAGGAGGTGGAAGAATTAAAAGAATGTGTAAAGGGACATCACAGTGAGACAGAGCACATACAAGTAGAAAATAGGATTTTAATACCTACCGGTAAATCCTTTTCTCTTAGTCCGTAGAGGATGCTGGGGTCACATCAAGAACCATGGGGTATAGACGGGATGCGCAGGAGACATGGGCACTTTAAGACTTTCAAAGGGTGTGAACTGGCTCCTCCCTCTATGCCCGTCCTCCAGACTCCAGTTATAGGAACTGTGCCCACGGAGACAGAAATTTGAGGAAAAGGATTTATTGTTAAACTAAAGTGAGATACATACCAGCTCACACCTCTAGCACACCGTACAACAAGGTATTCAACATAACGCAAGTCAACGGCATGAACAACGTCAGCAACAGGCTGACTAAAAACGTAACACAACATGTGTTGAAACGTAACAAAAAACTGCAGATACAGTACGCACTGGGACGGGCGCCCAGCATCCTCTACGGACTAAGAGAAAAGGATTTACCGGTAGGTATTAAAATCCTATTTTCTCATACGTCCTAGAGGATGCTGGGGTCACATCAAGAACCATGGGGTTATACCAAAGCTCTAGAACGGGGGTGGAGGGGGAGAGTGCGAATGACACTGCAGCACCGATTGACCAAACATGAGGTCCTCATCAGCCAGGGTATCAAACTTGTAGAACTTCGCAAAGGTGTTTGAACCCGACCAAGTAGCCGCTCGGCAAAGTTGTAATGCCGAGACCCCCCCGGGCAGCCGCCCAGGACGAGCCCACCTTTCTGGTAGAATGGGCCTTCACCGATTTCAGTAACGGCAATCCAGCTGTAGAATGAGCATGATGAATCGTATGACAGATCCAGCGCGCAATAGTCTGCTTGGAAGCAGGAGCCCCAATCTTGTTGTGAGCATACAGGACAAACAGAGCCTCCGTTTTCCTATACTGAGCCGTTCTGGCGACATAAATTTTCAAAGCTCTGAGTACATTGAGAAACTTCGATTCCAGCAAGGCGTCAGTAGCCACTGGCACCACAATAGGTTGGTTCAAGTGGAACGACGAAACCACTTTTGGCAGAAATTGCTGACGAGTCCTCAACTCTGCTCTATCTTCATGGAAGATCAAATAAGTGCTCTTCTGAGACAAGGCCGCTAATTCAGACACCCGCCTTGCGGATGCCAAGGCCAACAGCATGACCACTTTCCAACTGAGGAATTTCAACTGTACCTTCTGTAAAGGTTCAAACCAAAGAGATTGAAGGAATTGCAACACCACGTTAAGATCCCACGGTGCCACTGGGGGCACAAAGGGAGGTTGGATGTGCAACACACCTTTCACAAAAATCTAAACTTTTGGAAGGGATGGCAATTGTTTTTGGAAGAAAACCGGTAAATATGAAATTTGTACTTTAATTGAGCCCAACTTTAGGCCCGCATCCACACCAGCTTGTGGAAAATGGAGAAAACGTCTTAACTGAAATTCTTCCATAGTAGCCTTCCTGGATTCACACCAAGACACGTATTTTCTCCAAATACGGTGGTAATGTTTAGACATTACTCCTTTCCTGGCCTGAATAAGAGTGGGGATGACTTCCTTGGGAATACCCTTTCGGGCTAGGATCTGGCGTTCAACCACCAAGCCATCAAACGAAGTCGCGGTAAGTCTTGGAACAGGCATGGCCCCTGCTGTAACAGATCCTCCGTCAGAGGAAGAGGCCAGGGATCTCCTATAAGTAATTCCTGAAGATCTGGATACCAAGCCCTCCTTGGCCAGTCTGGAACAATGAGGATCGCTTGAACCTTTGTTCTTCTTATGATCTTTATTACTTTTGGAACGAGTGGAAGCGGAGGAAACACATACACTGACTGAAACACCCACGGTGTCACTAGGGCGTCCACTGCTATTGCTTGAGGGTCTCTCGACCTGGAACAATATCTTTGAAGTTTCTTGTTGAGGCGAGACGCCATCATGTCTATTTGAGGAATCCCCAAAGACTTGTCACTTCTGCAAAGACCTATTGATGAAGACCCCACTCTCCTGGATGGAGATCGTGTCTGCTGAGGAAGTCTGCTTCCCAGTTGTCCACTCCTGGAATGAAGATCACTAACAGAGCGCTTGTATGCCTTTCCGCCCAGCGGAGAACCTTTGTGGCCTCTGCCATTGCCGCTCTGCTCTTTGTTCCGCCCTGGCGGTTTATGTACGCTACTGCTGTTATGTTGTCCGACTGAATCAAGACGGCCCGATTGCAAAGAAGATGTTCCGCTTGCAAAAGGTCATTGTAAAAGGCCCTTAACTCCAGAACGTTTTTGTGTAGACAAATTTCCTGGCTTGACCATCTTCCCTGGAAGCTTTCCCCCTGTGTGACTGCCCCCCAGCCTCGGAGACTCGCATCCGAGGTCACTAAGATCCAGTCCTGGATCCCGAACCTGCATCCCTCTAGGAGGTGAAAGCTGTGCAGCCACCACAGGAGTGAGATTCTGGTCTTGGAAGACAGGATTATCCTTCGGTGCATGTGCAGATGGGACCCGGACCACTTGTCCAACAGGTCCCACTGAAACACTCTGGCATGGAATCTGCCAAACTGAATGAAGCGTAGGCCACCACCATCTTCCTCAGCAACCGAGTGCATTGATGGATCAATACTTTTACTGGCTTCAGAATTTGTTTGACCAGGTTCTGAATTTCCAGAGCCTTTTCCACTGGAAGAAAAACTCTCTGTAATTCTGTGTCCAGAATCATTCCCAAAAACGACAGCCGTCTCATCGGAACCAACTGTGATTTTGGCAAGTTTAGGATCCAACCATGTTGCTGCAGAATTGTCAGGGAGAGCGTAATGTTCAGCAGTAATTGGTCCCTGGATCTCGCCTTTATCAGGAGATCGTCCAAGTACGGGATAATTGTGACTCCTTGCTTGCGCAGGAGAACCATCATTTCGGCCATTACTTTGGTGAAAATCCTCGGAGCCGTGGACAGACCAAACGGCAACGTCTGAAATTGGTAATGACAATCCTGAACTGCAAACCTCAGGTAAGCCTGATGTGGAGGATAAATGGAAACAGGTAAGTAGGCATCCTTTATGTCTATGGACACCATAAAATCCCCCTCCTCCAGACTGGAGATCACTGCCCGGAGAGATTCCATCTTGAATTTGAATTTTCTTAGGTAGAAATTTAGGGATTTGAGGTTCAGGATTGGTCTGACTGAGCCGTCTGGCTTCGGGACCACGAACAAGCTTGAATAAAAGCCTTCTCCCTGTTGCGACGGGGGAACCCTGACAATGACTTGATTGTGACACAATTTTTGTATTGCGGCGCATACCACCTCCCTGTCCGGAAGAGAAGCTGGTAAGGCCGATTTTAAATATCGGTGAGGGGGAACGTCTTGAAACTCCAGTTTGTACCCCTGGGACACTATTTCTAAAACCCATGGGTCCAGGACCGAACGAGCCCAGAACTGACTGAAGAGCTTTAGATGTGCCCCCACCGTGCGGACTCCCGCAGAGGAGCCCCAGCATCATGCGGTGGATTTGGCAGAAGCCGGGGAGGACTTCTGATCCTGGGAACCGGCCACGGCTGGTGATCGTTTACCTTTTCCCTTTCCTCTAGTAGCAAGGAAGGAAGACTCTCGGCCTTTTCTGTATTTATTGGGCCGAAAGGACTGCATCTGACAGTGGTGTGCTTTCTTTTGTGGTGCAGGCACATAAGGTAAAAATGATGACTTACCCGCGGTAGCCATAGATACCAAATCAGCGAGGCCCTCACCAAACAATACACCACCTTTATTCGGTAGAGACTCCATAGCTTTCTTAGAGTCAGCATCAGCATTCCATTGATGAATCCACAATGCTCTCCTAGCTGAGACTGCCATGGCATTGGTCCTTGATCCCAAGAGGACAATATACCTCGCAGCTTCCTTTAGGTAGACTGCAGTGTCCCTGATAAACCTAGTGTCAAAAGAATTCTAACCCTATCCAGGGTATCTATTTCAGATGACAAGTTATCTGCCCATCTTTCAATAGCGCTACTCACCCACGCAGATGCAATGGCTGGTCTGAGTAGCGTACCCGTGGTGACATAAATGGATTTCAATGTATTTTTCTGCCTACGATCCACAGGATCCTTTAGGGCTGCCGTGTCAGGGGACGGAAGAGCCACCTTTATGGACAGCCGTGATAGAGCTTTGCCCACAATAGGGGGTGACTCACATTTTTCCCTATCCCCAGAGGGAAACGGATACGCCACTGGAATCCTTTTGGGAATCTGAAACTTTTTGTCAGGATTTTCCCAAACCTTTTCACAAAGCGTGTTCAGTTCATGAGAGGGAGGAAACATTACCTCTTCAGCCCGCTATTTTTCCAAAATCTTTATACTGGCAGGGGGTTTGGACAGTGGCTTGGTACCTTGTCCCCTCTTGCCAGTCACTTTTTTAAAGGTGTATATGCTGCAATGGCTGGTCTGAGTAGCGTACCCGTGGTGACATAAATGGATTTCAATGTATTTTTCTGCCTACGATCCACAGGATCCTTTAGGGCTGCCGTGTCAGGGGACGGAAGAGCCACCTTTATGGACAGCCGTGATAGAGCTTTGCCCACAATAGGGGGTGACTCACATTTTTCCCTATCCCCAGAGGGAAACGGATACGCCACTGGAATCCTTTTGGGAATCTGAAACTTTTTGTCAGGATTTTCCCAAACCTTTTCACAAAGCGTGTTCAGTTCATGAGAGGGAGGAAACATTACCTCTTCAGCCCGCTATTTTTCCAAAATCTTTATACTGGCAGGGGGTTTGGACAGTGGCTTGGTACCTTGTCCCCTCTTGCCAGTCACTTTTTTAAAGGTGTATATGCTGCCCAGGGCGCCCCCCCCCCCCCCCCGCACCCTGTAGTGCCACTGAGTGTGGGAGCATGGCGCGCAGCACGGCCGCTGTGCGGTACCTCTGAAGCCGTTACTGAAGTCTTCTGTCTTCTTCTACTCACCTGTCTTCTGACTTCTGGCTCTGTAAGGGGGGTGACGGCTGGCTCTGGGAACAAGCATCTAGGCGTACCTAGCGATCAGACCCTTTAGGAGCTAATGGTGTCCTGTAGCCAAAGAAGCAGAGCCTTTAAACTCACAGAAGTAGGTCTGACTTCTCTCCCTTAAGTCCCACGAAGCAGGGAGACTGTTGCCAACAGTTCTCCCTGAAAATAAAAAACCTAACAAAGTATTTTCAGAGAAACTCAGTAGAGCTCCTCAGAGTGCATCCAGTCTGCCTGGGCATAAGTCTAAAACTGGAGTCTGGAGGAGGGGCATATAGGGAGGAGCCAGTTCACACCCTTTGAAAGTCTTAAAGTTCTCATGTCTCCTGCGGATCCCGTCTATACCCCATGGTTCTTGATGTGACCCCAGCATCCTCTAGGACATATGAGAAATGGCGATTTTAGCTCTGGTAGTGAAAGAAAGACTTTGCAATTGTGAATCAGAGAGAGTCTCTGGCTGAGAAGCTTTGTGGAGAAAAGATAAATATTTCCAGATGCTGCAGACTCATGCTCAGTGGGATTAAGACCAGTAGGACAAAGACATGGACACTGCCTATCTTGAAGCAAGTCTTAAGGAGCAATTACAGTACAGGCACTCCAATCCAACTTAGCTGCAGCCAAAGTAACTCCAGATAGTCTGATGGAAAGGAATGTATTTCTGGAGGAAAGTCTGCATAAAGCAGCAGAACGAAGTGAAGCTTTGGGAAGATTACTTAACCATGCACATGGCAGGGCTGTAAAATTACAAGAACAGAGTGAGAACTTTGAGAAATGTCTTTTGAGCACATAGAACCAGTTGCAAATTCTCAAAATGGAAATGAATACTAGAGAGCTGGAGTTTCAATGCAAATTAAAGATGGCCGAGTCTGAAATAGTTGGAAAAAAGTTGAGACTTACTGACTTGGAAGATATGTAAAGCAATATTCTGCAGACTGAAAACAAGTTGGAAAATGCCATAGGAAAAATTACCCTGCTGGAAGAACCGCTCACTGCAGCTCAAGAAAAATACCACTTGGAAGTGGGAAAAGCAGATTTCACACCTTTCCGCTATAACTGAAGATGTGAAGTCTTCCTAAAAGCTCCAGATAACAAAACTGTGTCTAAAGTTAGTGATAAAGAACTGAAAAATACAGATGGTGACCGTATGACCTGTGAGGCAAAGGTAGAAGATGTACAGAACGCTACAGAGATATTGATGGCTTCCAAGGATGAGATTCTGCTGTGCCATGTAATCAGAGTGATATGAATGTGACCTGGTCACACAATTTTGCTTGGTTAGTGGTACCTTATGGGAAATTAATATTGACACTCGGGTGAAGACTCCTGTTTGTGAAACAGTTCATTTGTGCAACCAGGAAGAAAGTAAAGTTGTCTTACACTAAAAAGCTTGAAGCAAGCAAATGAGCTAAAGAGGATCTTAATATAAATACCTCAGAGAGGAGGAAATTTCAATCTGTGCTGATGGAACATGTTGAAATTTTCATAAAATTTTCAAGGCCCAAAAAGTGGATGCTGAAGAAGATCTGAGAGTTAAGCGCCTTATTGAAGTGGCCATTAAAGCTGTGAGAAAAAGTTTATCAATTGAATAAACATTCAATTACTTTATGTACATGGACAAGAGAGTGCAGAATTTGAGTACCACTGCCAGTACATGCTCTGATGACATAAAGCCAAGGTCAGGAAATTGTGATGTAGGTGGCTCTCAGGATAATGGTAATCTGGAACGCATCCCATAGCTTATTTATTTATCCACAGACACAGCCAATAACTATGGGATGCGTTCCAGATACAGGAAGTGGACACATGCGGTCACATGACCCATGGTCCCATACAGAAAGTATCTGAAATATTTGTTTTATTTATATAAAAAATACATATTAAAAGTGAATTTTTTTGGTTTTAACATTTGTCTCCCTCTACTATGATTAATCCAAACTGGATATGGTGCTATTTTTAATAAAATTTTAACATGTACAATCAATATCAGCTGTTAATGATGGGCAATTAGCACAGCCTTTAAAAAGGGCATCCATGCACTGGGCACACATACCTCGATAAAGCTGTTATCCACAGCGAAATGCGTTGGAGCAGAGGAGCTGGGCATCATTGAATATTCACCTACACCTGGAGTTACGCCTAGAAGTCTGCAACCATCTAAACAGGGGAACCTGCTATCATCCACAAAATTGCACAAGACCGGAGCTTTCAATAGGACTAATTTTCATCCAGAATCAAGCATATAAAGGTCTCTTTTCCATCTTCATTGTGGACATTCATCTGATAGCTTTGAATATATCGCCAGGACTGTGGCACATCTCCATGGATAATACTCATAAAAATTTCCAGCTTCCATATGTGGTAATATCTTGTCTATTATGCTGTGCTTGCCCTATAATTTTAATTGTTTATTATGTTGAAACATTTTTTAAGTGTATATTAATAAATATTGTAAACCATATCCAGTTACTAGCGCTGTATATATTCTCTAGTCTATTGATTCTAAGGGACTAACTATCCCTATAATTACCAGCTTAAAGGTAAAACACCTCATTTCATTGGCGCCGGACCCATTACCTCGGTAGTTTTTGCTTCGCATCTTACCTTAAATAGGTTAGCACCCAGTGAACACTCCCTCCGGATCTGGGACGACGCACCTGCCCGGCAGGACATTTACTGATGACGTCATCCACCCCAATGCACCGGACTTCCAGGCACCGCTTTGACAAATAGAAACAAATATAGTATAAAGTTGTAACTATAACAGCAAGGTTAATACTGAGGAAAAGGACTAAACAAGCCCAAAAACATACTATAGCTCTACAGTATTTAGACATCCTAAAAGCAGCTCAGGCTTAACATATCGTTTAACCCTTTAGGTGACAAAGTATCTAGGTGCATAATCCACCTAGTTTCACAACGAAGGAGTTTTAATTCACTATTACCTCCCTTGATTGACCTCAGAATATGGTCAATATATATACACACACACACACACACACACACACACACAATTCTTTCCATGATGTATACTGAACTTCTGGCAATTTAAACTTAATTCTTTTTTTTCCCAATATATTTTTATTAAAGCTCAATGCAGTACAAATGAAGATAAATGAGGCATAACAGGGTAATAAATAACAGGGTAATAAATAGCAAATAACACAGTATATTGCAAAAGGACCAGAAATAACTGGTCATGAGTATAGAGCTATAAGATTTGTGAACACTTTTATACAACATAATGTTAACAAGTATGGACATAACTATGTGGAGGATGAGCCTGGCAAAAAGAAAAACTGTAATATGAAGGAACACTCTGAATGATTCCGCTTACAGTTTGACAAGATTACTAATACAACCAAAATATAGAAATAGAAAGAAAAAGAAAACATAAAATAAAAACACAAAAAGAACTAAGCAAATGTCAACACAAGCAAGTGTCTATCAGAGAATCTTAAGTCGTCACCAGTTCTACAAAAAACCTTCCCACTTAAGTAAATGTACCCCTACATCTTGCTAGTGTTTACATCACTGGTCAGTTATTTATATCTTAGCTCTTCACACATGGGCTGTTTTTATTTTTGAGGGCTCAAAAAATGGGAATAAAGTTACCTACATAAAGTCACACAAAGCACTGGTATACTGGTACAGGTTGAGTATCCCATATCCAAATATTCTGAAATACGGACTTTTTTGAGTGAGACTGAGATAGTGAAACCTTTGTTTTTTGATGGCTCAATGTACACAAACTTTGTTTAATAATCAAAGTTATTAAAAATATTGTATTAAATGACCTTCAGGCTGTATGTATATGGTGTATATGAAACAACACACTTTGTTTAATGCACAAAGTTATAAAAAATATTGGCTAAAATTACCTTTAGGCTGTGTGTATAAGGTGTATATGTAACAGAAATGCATTCTGTGCTTAGATTTAGGTCCCATCGCCATGATATCTCATTATGGTATGCAATTATTCCAAAATACGGAAAAATCCAATATCCAAAATTCCTTTGGTCCCAAGCATTTTGGATAAGGGATACTCAACCTGTATTCAGCTAGAACACTTTTCAATATCACAGTATTATTGGCAGATCTCAACCTCTAACCTTACTGTTTTATGATTTAAAGAAAAAAAAACTATTCATTGAGCTGTAGGATTACATTTAAGGAGTTGAACTTGAAATTATTTGAATAAATGTCTCGCTCTCAAAAATTACAGAATGACATATGTTTATTATATTTCATCTATCAAGGCACTAGCTCCTATTTCATAATCCATCTAAGTGCAGGATGCAAATGTATCAAGATTTCTGGCATTGACGTCATCTGTAAACAGGGAATCTGAGAGGGAAGGCTACGATTTTCATGTGATCCCATAGAGAACATTCTTGGGGAGAAAAAAAATCAACATAAACCAAAACAAATGAAATCCATGACAGTGACACCACAAGTAGGATTATGGAGGATATGCTGCCATGGAGAGAACTGAAGCAATATGTTGTAATAAAGTACAGTTCCCTCATCTTATACAGCAACTGCTGTAAGACAAATAAACTGTGCAGACACATGCCAGAGTATTTAGCTACAGTAGTTCCCCTTATTGAGGCCTCTGTAAAGTGTAAGGTGTGCTGGCACTATGTATGACACAGGTGTAGCAAGGCTCATATGAGTGGAGGACTCCAGAGACTTAGGGGGACATTTACTAAGCAGTGATAAGAGCGAAGAAGTGAGCCAGTGGAGAAGTTGCCCATGGCAACCAATCAGCACTGAAGTAACATCTATAATTTACATACTATAAAATTATACAGAGCTGATAATTGGTTGATGGGGCAATTTCTCCACTGGCTCACTTCTCCGCTCTTATCACTGCTTAGTAAATGTCCCCCTAAATTGTTAAAGAGGACATACAGAATGATAGAAATAAAAAAAAAAAAAAAAAAACGACAAGACCAGTTAAATAACATCTAAAAATCTAAGTATACACACACGCGCACATATACTGTAAGTGTGTGTGTGTAGAAGACCACTAATTGTTTATAATGCTTTTGTAAAATGGTTCTGAATTTGTAATTGGACACGTTATTTATGTATTTTTATGCATTGAGTAGAAATTGCTGACTTGGAGGCTAATATAAAGAAGATAAGCAGCGCTAATGAGTGGAAGAATAGAATATAGCTGTTCTGTATTAAATATATATATAGTGTGTGTAAATATTGTAGAGCGCTTGTAAGTAAAATGGAATAATATAAAATATATAAGTGAATGCAATACCTGTAAAAAAAAAAAAAAAAGGTTCAACAAATGATATGTTTGCAAGCTCTTGTGTTCAAGAGACAGCTGGGGGTTCAACTTATTACTGTCTGTGAGCACGTGTTGAGAGGATTGCTAGTAATAGTTCCTTCTGTGTCAATGCTGGCGTTCGTCCGACGGTGCGGTGCGATGACGTCACTCCAGATTTGCGGCTCTGTAGTAGACACTCCTAACACGTATCAGGCATGAGCCCTTTGTCAAGGATTTGGCAAGACTCGGAGGCTAAACCTGATACATGTTGGATTTTCCCCTAGATTGTAAGGTCCTTGGAGCAGGATCCTCTTCCCTACTGTTCCCAAAACCCTTTTCTCTTGCACTTCAATTACAGCTCTCTCCTACTCAGTTACTGTCTATACCTGTATTTCCTCCTGCTCGTGACTGTTTATCTCTTCCAACAGCTGCCCACCCCCAAAAGTATGCCGATTACGTCTTTGCTTCCTGACATCTAGGTTGTATTATGTACCGAGAACTGTGGTGCTAATTGTTACTTGTTCTCGGTTTTAGTTTTCTGTGATGTTAAGTTCTGTATACCCTGTATTTTTCTAATGTGTGTTGTATGTACGGCACTGTGAAACACTTGTGGCGCCTTATAAAATAATTGTAATAATAATAATAATAATAATAATAATTTATCTGCTTTAAATGTATGTAACATATATACGAGTAAAAGTTTGTTTTATACATTACTCACGTTGTACACCCTTCCATCTTTACATGTGGATACACTGGTTCTGTTTTCCTCAGCCCTTTATTTTCTACTCTCTAGTATGCATATATGTATTTAATTCAACACTTCATGATTGTTTAATACTGTGAAGAATAAAGATATTAGGATATAGTTAATTATGTTTTTTTGTTGGTGTACTGTTAAAATCTGCCTCACACAGGGCAGGTAATGGAAATGTTAATTCCTACGTCTATTTGGTTTTGTAAGCATAAGAGCCAGGCCACGTGTTTATTAGCTTGTTAATGAACTCAGGAAGTACTTAGCAGTTGGTCTGGGGTGCAGGTAGAACCAAATTACAGTACCTGACAAGCACTTCATCAAGCACAGCCTGTGTCTTTGTAGATAAATAGAGTGAGGTTGTTGAACTCTCTCCTTAAACCAGTGGGGAGGGTAATAAAACCACAGTTACTGTATTTTCTGTCTGGCCACTCAGGTGATTAGACATAATCAAAGATCAAAATAGGTGTGATGCTCTGCTGATAAAATGCCTCAGTATCATTTGTTCTGGGTTCAACCTCTGGGGTATCATTCTGATTGAGAGGCCATTCCATCAAATTCTGCTGTGCCCCCAGCACAGATTTTGCTGTGTGTTTTAAGTGATTTCATTTTTATCTGACATTCCAACCCATGTATGCAAATTTGTGTTCTTTGTAGAGATGAGCAGGTTCGGTTACTCCCCCCCCCCCTCCTAACTTCACGCTTCCCACCAGACTTGCAAACCAGAACGAGGCAAAACATCATCATCCCGCTGTCTGATTCTCACGGGTCTTAGATTCCATATAAACAGCCACGCATCGCTGCCATTTTCACTCTGTACCCACTCTCTCTGTGGGTGGTGGCGTTAGGTGGGTTCAGTGTGAGCTCTATGGGGGTGCTGCTCCTGTCACTGTGGTGTCCCTCTGCTGTTAGGGGTGCTGTCCTGGCTGTCACTGATGTTTTATGTGCTGTTAGGGGTGCTGCAGCTGCACATGGGTGTTGCTGTCCTGGCTGTCACTAGGGGACAGGGGCACTGTCTTCCTGTATGCTATAAAAATTCAGGGGTGCTGTTGTTCAAATAAAAGCACACTGATCCTGTATGCTGTGAAAATACAGGGGTGCTGGCCCAGTCTTGTATGCTGTAAAAATTCAGGGGTGCTGCTGTTGTTAAAATAAAAGCACATTGGTCCGGTATGCTGTGAAAATACAGGGGTGCTGGCCCAGTTTTGTATGCTGTAAAAATTCAGGAATGCAGTTGTTAAAATTAAAGCATACTAGTCCTGTATGCTGTGAAATACAGGGGTGCTGGTCCAGTCGTGTATGCTGTCAAAAATTCAGGGGTGCTGCTGTTAATATAAAAGCACACTAGTCCTGTATGCTGTGAAAATACAGGGGTACTTGCCCTGTCTTGTATGCTGTAAAAATTCAGAGGTGCTGTTGTTAAAATAAAAGCACACTGGTACTGTATGCTGTGAAAATACAGTGGTGCTGGCCCAGTCTTGTATGCTGTAAAAATTCAGGGGTGCTGCTGTTGTTAAAATAAAAGCACACTGGTCCTGTATGCTGTGAAAATACAGGGCTGCCTTCCCAGTCCTGTATGGTGTAAAAATTCAGGGGTACAGTTGTTAAAATAAGAGCACACTGGTCCTGTATGTTGTTAAAATTCAGGGGTGCTGTTGTTAAAATAAAAGCACATTGGTCCGGTATGCTGTGAAAATACAGGGGTGCTGGCCCAGTTTTGTATGCTGTAAAAATTCAGGGATGCAGTTGTTAAAATTAAAGCATACTAGTCCTGTATGCTGTGAAAATAAATGGGTGCTGGCCCAGTCTTGTATGCTGTAAAAATTCAGGGGTGCTGCTGTTGTCAAAATAAAAGCACATTGGTCCTGTATGCTGTGAAAATACAGGGGTGCTGGCCCAGTCTTGTATGCTGTAAAAATTCAGGGGTGCTACTGTTGTCAAAATAAAAGCACACTGGTCCTGTATGCTGTGAAAATACAGGGGTGCTGGCCCAGTCTTGTATGCTGTAAAAAATCAAGGGTGCAGTTGTTAAAATAATAGCACACTGGTCCTGTATGCTGTGAAAAAACAGGGGTGCTGGCCCAGTCATGTATGCTGTAAAAATTCAGGGGTGCTGCTGTTGTCAAAATAAAAGCACACTGGTCCTGTATGCTGTGAAAATACAGGAGTGCTGGCCCAGTCTTGTATGCTGTAAAAATGCAAGGGTGCATTTGTTAAAATAATAGCACACTGGTCCTGTATGTTGTAAAAATTAAGGGGTGCAGTTGTTAAAATAAAAGCACACTGGTCCTGTATGTTGTTAAAATACAGGGGTGCTGGCCCAATCTTGTATGCTGTAAAAATTCAGGGGTACTGCTGTTGTTAAAATAAGAGCACACTGGTCCTGTATACTGTAAAAATTCAGGGGTGCTGCTGTTGTCAAAATAAGAGCACACTGCTCCTGTATGCTGTGAAAAAACAGGGGTGCTGGCCCAGTCTTGTATGCTGTAAAAATTCTGGGGTGCTGCTGTTGTTAAAATAAAAGCACACTGGTCCTGTATGGTGTAAAAATTCAGGGGTGCAGTTGTTAAAATAAAAGCACACTGGTCATGTATGCTGTGAAAATACAGGGGTGCTGGCCCAGTCTTGTATGCAGTAAAAAATTAGGGCTGCAGTTTTTAAAATAAAAGCACACTTCTCCTGTATACTGTAAAAATTCAGGGGTGTCGCTGTTGTTAAAATAAAAGCACATTGGTCCTGTATGCTGTAAAAATACAGGGGTGCTGGCAATGTATTGTATGCTGTAAAAAATATAGGGGTGCTGTTGTTAAAATAAAAGTACACTGATCCTGTATGGTGTAAGAATACAGGGATGCTGTGAAAATAAAGGGGCACTGTTCCGTGTGCTGTAATAATAAAAGGTCTGTGTGCTGTAATAATAAAAGGGTGCTGTCCTGTGAAATGGAGAACAACAATTTTGAGGAAAAAAATAGTGGAAGATCAGGAACCCCTTCCAGTTCCTAGTACTAGTGCTGAAGCTACTATTGCCACCAGTGACATTAATTGACAATGCAATTCCATCAACGTTGTCTGCTAAGGCAGATGCCCAATGTCATAGATGGCATGTAAAATCCAAGAAGCAAAAATTAATTATCAGAAAACAAAAGAAATTATCTGATGAGAAAGTAGGATTTTGGTACTTACCAGGTAAATCCTTTTCTTTGAATCCATAGGGGGCACTGGAGTACTCTTGGGATATGGACGGCTTCCACCGGAAGAAGGCACTGAATAAATTAGTTTTTGAGACTACTCCTCCCCTCCATATCCTCGAGCACTTCAGTGTTTTTTACTGAGCCGAACAGGATCGATAGAGAGATTGACAAAAGGAGAATTACCTATAATCTCACGGACAACAATAAAGTTGACACAAAACGTAACAGACAACTAAACAGTTGACACCGTAACTGATTAACCTTTGTTAAATTTAAACCAGTCGTGAAAGTGTGTTACCATAAGAACCACTGAACTTCCTAAAACAGATAAACTGCTCTGGGTGGGCGTCCAGTGCCCCCTATGGATTCAAAGAAAAGGATTTACCTGGTAAGTACCAAAATCCTACTTTCTTTTTCATCCACTAGGGGTCACTGGAGTACTCTTGGGATGTACCAAAGTTTCCTCCGTGGCGGGAGAGCTGTTTGGCACTTGTAACACTAAACGGCCAAAGCTAGATGCTGATGCCGCGAACGTATCAAACTTGTAAAAGCGCACAAACGTGTGCACTGAAGACCAAGTAGCCGCACGGCAAAGCTGTGTCGTAGAAGCCCCACGACTTGCTGCCCATGACGTTCCCACAGAACGTGTGGAATGAGCTGTTACTGATGTAGGTGGCTGTAACCTAGCATGAAGGTAAGCCTGACGTATGGTCAGTTTGATCCATCTGGATAAGGTCTGCTTAGAGGCTGGCCAACCCCTCTTAGCCGCATCATAGAGAACAAACAACGTATCCGTCTTACGAACCGTAGACGTTCGGGATACATAGACGCGTAATGCGCGAACCACATCCAACGTTTCAGCATTCTCTGTTAATACCGGAACTACTATTGGTTGATTGATGTGAAAAGACGACACTACCTTTGGTAGAAAAGCGGGATTCGTCCGAAGTTCCGCTCTGTCATCATGAAAAACTAAATACGGTGACTTGCACGACAAGGCACCCAGATCTGAAACTCGCCTAGCCGAAGCTAAGGCTAAAAGAAAAATCGTTTTCCAAGTGAGAAATTTAATATCCACTTGTTGTAAGGGTTCAAAGTAATCGGACTGTAAGAAATCTAAAACCAGATTCAAGTCCCATGGTGCTGTAGGTGGAATGAAAGGAGGCTGTATCCTCATTACACCCTGTAGAAACGTATGTATTGACGGCAACGAGGCCAATTTCCTTTGAAAGTAAATTGACAACGCAGATACCTGCCCCTTTAGTGTGGAAAGACGTAGTCCTCCATCTAACCCCATCTGTAAAAATAACAAAAGACGGGATAAATTAAAAGATGATGTCGGAAACTTCCGAGCTTCACACCAACCTATATAAGTACGCCAGATTCTGTAATAATGAGCTGCCGTAACCGGCTTCCTAGCTCGTACCATGGTTGGTATAACAGACTCCGGAATGCCCTCTCTTCTCAAGATGGCCTTTTCAACAGCCACCCCGTCAAACGCAGCCGCGCTAAATCGGGGTAAAGGAACGGACCCTGTTGTAACAGGTCCGGACGTAGTGGGAGTGGCCACGGATCGTCTGCGAGTAAACCGAGGAGATCCGAGAACCAAGTTCTCCGAGGCCAATGAGGCGCTATTAGTATGACTGTGACGGACCCTCTCTTGATCCGTTTTAGCAACAGCGGGAGCAGCGGAAACGGTGGAAACAGATACACGAGGCTGTACGGCCACGCGGCTGTGAGAGCATCCACCGCCACTGCCCCTGGATCTCTTGTTCTGGACACATATCGTGACACCTGATGATTGTGGCGGGATGCCATCAGATCCACCTGAGGGTAACCCCACCTCTGGATCAACATCTGAAACACTTCTGGATTTAATGCCCACTCTCCTGGATGAAAATCCCGACGACTGAGAAAATCTGCCTCCCAGTTGTCCACTCCCGGAATGAACACTGCCGACAATATCACCTGGTGATATTCGGCCCATCTGAGGATCCGAGCTACTTCCCGCATTGCCATGCGGCTTCTCGTTCCTCCTTGTTTGTTTATGTATGCGACTGCCGTCGCATTGTCTGACTGCACCTGAACAGTCTGAAAACGAAACATGTACACTGCTTGTCTTAGAGCATTGTAAATCGCCCTGAGTTCCAGAACATTTATGGATAGCGATCTTTCGTGATCTGCCCAGAGGCCCTGGAGCCGATAACTCTGAACTACAGCTCCCCAACCTCTGAGACTTGCGTCTGTTGACAGAATTATCCAATTCACGACGCCGAATCGTCTCCCTGCAGATAGATTGTGTATTTTTAACCACCAGAGAAGAGACACCCTGACTTGTGGCGACAATCTCACCCTGTGGTGCATCTGCAGATGTGATCCCGACCATTGCGCTAACACCTCCAGTTGAAACGGACGTGAGTGAAATCTTCCGAACTGAAGTGCTTCGAAAGCCGCCACCATTGTGCCTAAAAGGCGAATGCACAAATGTACTGAGACTGTGCGTGGCTTGAGCACTAATTGCACCAGATGACGAATGACCTGTACTTTCTGTTGTGGCAGGTAAACCTTTTGATTTACTGTATCGAGAATCATCCCTAGGAATTGAAGTCGTTGACACGGAATTAGATGTGATTTCTTTAAACTGACTATCCAACCGTGCTGAACTAGTACATTGTACGTTAGCAAAGCATGCTGGAGAAGCAATTGTTGAGACAGAGCCTTTATGAGTAGATCGTCCAAATACGGAACAATTATTACTCCTAGGGACCTGAGATGAGCTATCATCACGGACATTACCTTGGTGAATACCCGAGGCGCTGATGAGAGGCCAAACGGCAGAGCCTGAAACTGGTAATGGTCTCGCCTTATTGCAAACCTTAAGAAACTCTGGTGAGGTGGCCAAATCGGAATGTGTAAGTACGCATCTTTGAGATCCAGTGCAATCATGAATTCCTGTGGCTCTAACCCTGCAATTACTGACCTGAGAGATTCCATCTTGAATCTGTGGTAAGTGACGTAATGATTGAGACCTTTTAGGTTCAATATTGGCCTGACTGAGCCATCTGGTTTTGGTACCAGAAACAGACTGGAATAATAACCCTGCCCCTGTTCCTGCACGGGGACCGGAATTACCACTGCAGCATTCAGCAGAGACTGAATGGCAACCTGCAGAACTGCTTTCTTGTCGTCCGACACAGGCAGTCCTGTCGTGAAAAATCTTCCTGTCGGAAGATAATCGAACTCTATTTTGTAACCCTCTAATACTAAATTGCGGATCCACCCATCTGTGGACGTCTGCAGCCACGCCCCCTGAAAGCTCTGAAGGCGTGCTCCCACAATTGGAGATCCGAGATGGGCTGGGAGCCCGTCATGCCACTGGTTTGTTAGTGGTCTTAGTGTCTTGACGACGTGCATTGGATTGTCGGGCACTACGTCCCCGACCTCTTCTACCAGGCGTGACTGCTCCTGTGCCCTGCCCACGAAAGGGCTGAGTTCTAAAGGATTTGAACGCCGGACCAGAATATTTCCATTTAGGTATAGTTGTAGGCGATGGAAGAAACACAGACTTTCCTCCAGTAGCCTCAGAAATCCATTTGTCCAATTCAGGACCGAAAAGCTTCTCGCCATCATAAGGCAATGCCTCTATACCTTTTTTAACCTCCGTCTCCGCCTGCCAAGAACGCAGCCAAAGTGCTCGTCGTACTATGACTAGCGATGAGGACAGGCGAGAAGTAAGCTGACAGACGTCAGTAGAAGCTGTACATAGATATTCAGCAGCTTCCCAGATTTGATCCGCGAGAAGTATAAGATGGTCATCTTGCAGAGCCGACTTGAGCTCCTTTATCCATACCATTAATGCTTTAGTAACCCAAATGCCAACCAACCCAGGTCTCAGCAGCACTCCAGCTGCTGTATACATGGACCTTAGCATAGCCTCTATTTTACGATCTGCAGGGTCTTTAAGCGTAGTAGCAGTTGGTACTGGTACGGTTAACTTCCTTGTAAGTTTAGATACGGATGAATCCACCGATGGTGGGTTCTCCCATGTAGCTGTCATGGACTCTGGAAACGGGTAACTCGATTTAAATCTACGAGGTATAGAAAACCGTTTATCCGGATTCTTCCGTGTTTCCAGTAACATTTTATTAAGAGATTCCGAAATAGGGAAACACATCGGAGATCTCTGTCGTTTAGTAAAGACTACCTCATCATTCGTCAGGGGCTCCTCAGTTTCCGTAAACTCCAGCGACTGACGTACTGCTCTGATGAGATTATCAATACCTGGGCTGTCAAAATCATCACTATCTGACTGTTGGTCTATTTCGCCCTCCTCATACTCATGTTCAGTGAGGTCTAGTATCCCAGAGACTGGAAAATTATTAGGAAAAGGAAACTTATCTTTTCCACTCAAGGTGGACCTCTGACCAGATTGAGACTCCCCTGGTAACTCAAATGGTCTCATTTTAAACTCAGATCTTGCCGCCTCTCTTTCTTCACGAGAGGCGGCCAGCTCTGATTGTAAACCAACTAATACATCTGCAAGTAAAGCCCATGGAGGGTCCAGAGATGCTGGCTTTACTTCTGTGGAAATCGTATTTGTGGCTGTATTAACAACACATGCTGTACATGTGGTGGATCCATCAGGCAACACACTCTTACAGACATGACATGAAAAATGTTTCTTAGATTTTGCTGGTGTCTTACTCATTATAAAGACAGACAATACAAACTACACACAGACAGTCTGCACGACTCAGTAATAACACCAAAGTTCCTTGTATATATCAGGCAAGTGCAGTGCCTGCCAGCAATAAGAAAACTGACCCCCAAATTCCCCTAGTACCACTCTTAAGCCGAGATGTAATATAGGAATCCTGGAACAGACAGGAGAACATTAAACATGTTAAGTACCAAGTTTTTCTACAAAGCTTAACACTGCCAATACTGCTAATGTCTCCCCCCACCCCCACGACCTCCGTGTACAGCACCGGGTCGGGGCCTGTGGAACTTTGCATAGGGCCGTGTGAGCGGCCTGTACCTGTATGCCAAGGCAGCGGGGAACTCCTCGGCTGATGCGGGCGGTCAGCGGGAGCAGAGAGCGTACTGCATAGAGCCGTGGAGCGGCCTATGCACACGCGCTCCCGGCCTGCCACACACAGCATAGAGTGGAGTGGCCTCCTGTGTAGCCAGGCAGCGGGGAACATATCGGCTGCTGCGGCGCAGGGAGCAGCGGTCTGCTAGGTAACTTAAGATGCTGGGAGCGGCGGAGAGTGAGAGCGCGCTGCATAGAGCCGTGAAGCGGCCTATGCACACGCGCTCCGGGCAGCGGTCGTTAGTGAGTAAAACATGCCCAATACAATCCCCAATAGTGGGGCGGCAGCATAAGCTGACCGCCCCTACCGAACATACCTGGACCGTAACAAAAGTCTATGACGGGGCTTCTCATCCAAGCTCCGTCCAGCTTTTTGCAGGCAGCCTGCAGGTGGAGTGAGGGAGCTCTTTACAGAGAGGTCCGACACTCACGGCTGTTCTCAGCCGCTTCCACTGTCCCTGACCCACGCCTGTTAGAAGGGGGGAAAGGACGTGGAAATCCTTGAAAGGAAAAAAAAAAAACTTAGAAAAAATTCCAATACTTTGTGGACGAGCTCCACTATGCCTTCTAACTGTGTCGAGCACAGAAAAAACACTGAAGTGCTCAAGGATATGGAGGGGAGGAGTAGTCTCAAAAACTAATTTATTCAGTGCCTTCTTCCGGTGGAAGCCGTCCATATCCCAAGAGTACTCCAGTGACCCCTAGTGGATGAAAAAGAAATGTAAAATTGGCAATATGCCATTCACAACACAAAGTGGCAAGGAAAGGCCAAGGCCTTGGCCTATGTTTATGACTGGTGGCTCAACGTCTCATGAGGATAGAAGCCCTCCTCCCTCTCGAAAAATGTAAAAAAAAAAATTAAGCTTGTTAAAGCACACGAAAAACAACTGTGCATTCAGAGATATCACAAATCCCCAAGGAGAGTCCAAGTGTGTCCGCGGTTTCGTTCTCTAGGCCTGACCTTCCCAAGACTGTATGGAAAGAGGAGGCTCCTACCACCATTTGCATGTTCCCTGCAAGTGCTGAGAGGAGCACCATCAGTCTAGTTGCCGACATTGAGACTGAGGATGTCACCGTAAACATACATCATGATGAGGAGGGAGTTGACGATGAGGATTCTCATGGTGATGTGGTTTGTTTGAATAAGGCACCAGTGGAGACAGTTGTTGTCCATGGGATGAGAAAGCCCATTGTCATGCCTGGGCAAAATACAAAAAAGCCACCTCTTCGGGGTGGAATTATTTCTTCACAAATCCAGACAACAGGTGTCAAGCCGTGTGTTGCCTTTGTAAATCCGTAATAAGTAGGGGTAAGGATGTTAACCACCTAGGAACATCCTTCCTTATACGTCACCTGAAGTGCATTCATCAGAAGTCATTGTCAAGTTCAGAAACTTTGGGTAAGAGCATAAGCAGTCCAGTGACACCTAAATCCCCTTTCCTGTTGTATCCAAGCTCCTGCAATCCATACCACCAACTGCCTCATTGTCAATTTCATCCTCAGTCAGGATCGGAAGCAGTCCTGCAGGCCATGTCACTGGTATGTCTGACAAGTCCTCTCCTATCCGGGATTCCTATGGAGGATCCTTGAGTGCTACACCTACTGTTGCCGCTGCTGCTGTTGTTGCTACTGGGAGTCGATCGTCATCCCAGAGGGGAAGTCGGAAGACCACTTGTACTACTTTATCTAAGAAATTGACTGTCCAACAGTCCTTTGCGAGGAAGATGAAATATGACAGCAGTCACCCTGTTGCAAAGTGGATTACGGAGGCCATAACAACTATGGGGGTAATTCCAAGTTGATCGCAGCAGGAAATTTTTTAGCAGTTGGGCAAAACCATGTACACTGCAGGGGAGGCAGATATAACATGTGCAGAGAGTGTTAGATTTGGGTGTGGTGTGTTCAATCTGCAATCTAAATTGCAGTGTAAAAATAAAGCAGCCAGTATTTACCCTGCACAGAAACAAAATAACCCACCCAAATCTAACTCTCTCTGCACATGTTATATCTGCCTCCCCTGCAGTGCACATGGTTTTGCCCAACTGCTAAAAAATATCCTGCTGCGATCAACTTGGAATTACCCCCTATGCTGGTGTTAAACGTGCATACGGTATCTGCTATTAGTGCAGTGGGATTTGGACAGTTGATGGAATCTAGATGGGATTTGTTATCAGGGACACAGTACATCCACTTCACTAGACAAGCGATTCCCGGAGTGTACAGGGACATTAAGAAAAGTGTCCACAGTCTCCTCAAAAATGCGGTTGTACCCACTGTCCACTTAACCATGGACATGTGGACAAGTGAAGCAGGGCAAACTAAGGACTACATGACTGTGACAGCCACTGTGTAGATGTATTGCCTTACGAAGTAACAACAGCAGCAGCACCAGCAGCATCTCACAAACGGCAACTCGTTCCTAGGCAGGCTACGCTACGTATCACCGGTTTCTGTAAGAGGCACACCATTGAGAACCTCTCACAGAAACTGAGGGATATCATCGCACAATGGCTTACCCAAATCTGACTCTCCTGGGGATTTGTGATATCGGACAACGCCACCAATATTGTGCGAGCATTACATCTGGGGAAGTTCCAGCATGTCCCATGTTTTGCTCACACAATTAATTTGGTGGTGCAGAATTTTTTAGAAAAATGACAGGGGTGTGCAGGAGATGCTGTCGGTCTTTCGACATTCAGCGACTGCATGCCGAAGACTGGAGCGCCAGCAAACAGTCTTGAACCTGCCCTGCCATCACCTGAAGCAAGCAATAGTAAAGAGGTGGAATTCAACCCTCTATATGCTTCAGAGCATGGAGGAGCAGCAAAAGACCATTCAAGCCTATACATCCACTTATGACATAGGCAAAAGAGGGGGAATGCACCCAACTCAAGCACAGTGGAGAATGATTTCAACGTTGTGCAAGGTTCTCCAATCCTTCGAACTTGCCACACGTGAAGTCAGTTCAGACACTGCCAGCTTGGGTCAGGTCATTCCCCTCATCAGGTTTTTGCAGAAGCAGCTGGAGAAATTGAAGGAGGAGCTAAAATGGAGCAATTCCGCTAAGTTTGTGGGACTTGTGGATGGAGCCCTTCATTTGCTTTCCCAGGATTCAAGGGTGGTCAACCTCTTGAAATCAGATCACTACACTTTGGCCATTGTGCTCGATCCTAGGTTTAAAGCCTACATTGTCTCTTTCTGACGGACACAAGACCTGCTGATGAAAAAATTGTCAGCTCAAGAGGAACGTGACACGTGAACAGCTCCTCCTTCATTTTCCCCCGCAATTGGGGCTTCGAGGAAAAAAAAAAAAAATTTCCTAGCCAACCCGCTGGCCGTGATGCAGGGCAGTCAGGAGCATGTTTTGACATCTGGTCCAGACTGAAGAAGCTGCCAACAATTACTGACATGTCTACTGTCACTGCATATAATGCTGTCACCGTTGAAAGAATGGTGGAGGATAATATTGGTGACAGCATCCAAGTAGGCATGTCAGACAGTCCATATGTATACTGGCAGAAAAAAGACGCAATTTGGAGGCCCTTGCACAAACTAGCTTTATTTTACCTAAGTTGCTCACCCTCCAGTGTGTACTCCGAAAGAGTGTTTAGTGCAGCCGGTAACCTTGTCAGCGATCGGCATAGGAGGTTACTTTCACAAGATGATGTTCATAAAAATGAATTATAAATTCCTCCAGGAAGACCTTTACCAATAATTGCCTCCAGAAAGTACACAGGGACCTGTGATGGTGGATTTCAGCGAAGACTAATTAATACTCTGTGAGGATGAGGAAGTAAACACTGAAGGTGGTGAGGAATTGGAGGATGAGGACATCTTGCCTCTGTAGAGCCAGTTTGTGCAAGGACAGATTAATTGCTCCTTTTTTGGTGGGGGCCCAAACAAAGCAATCGTTTCAGCCACAGTCGTGTGGAAGACCCTGTCGCTGAAATGATTGTTTTGTTAAAGTGTGCTTGTCCTGTTTATACAACATACGGGTGGGTTGAAGGTCCCAAGCACAATTCCATTTTGCACCTCTTTTTTTTTCTTCTTTGCATTATGTGCTCATTGGGGCCTAGTTTTTAAAACTGCCATCCTGTCTAGTACTGAAGGGCCACGTGTTTGTGCTGCCTACTTGTGTTGCTTAGCTTAGTCATCCAGCTACCTCGGTGCAACCTTTTAGCCTAAAAATAATATTGGGAGGTGTGAGATGTTCGAATAGACTGTAAATGCATGTTATTGAGGTTAATAATACTGTAGGAACAAAAAAAAAACCACCCAAATTCTGTGATTGTAACGGTTATTATTATAGATGTGTGGCGGGCACTTTTCGTGTTTTGGTTTTGGTTCTGGTTCAATGCTTGTGTTTTGGATCTGGATTGGTTTTGTCAAAACCACCCTTTGGTGTTTTGGATCTGGATGATTTTTGAAAAAAACATAAAAACAGCCAAAATCACAGAATTTGGGGGCAATTTTGATCCTACGGTATTATTAACCTCAATAACATGCATTTCAACTCAGTTCCAGTCTATTCTGAACTCCTCACAATATTGTTTTTAGGCCAAAAGGTTGCACCGAGGTGGCTGTATGACTAAGCTAAGCGACACAAGTGTGCGGCACAAACACCTGGCCCATCTAAGAGTGGCACTGCAGTGGCAGACAGGATGGCAGATTTAAAAAATAGGCCCCAAACAGCACATGATGCAAAGAAGAAAAAGAGGTGCAATGAGGTAGCTGGATGGCTAAGCTAAGCGACACAAGGGTGCGGCACAAACACCTGGCCCATCTAGGAGTGGCACTGCAGTGGCAGACAGGATGGCACTTAAAAACACTAAGCCCCAAACAGCACATCTTGCAAAGAAGAAAAAGAGGTGCAATGAGGTAGCTGTATGACTAAGCTAAGCGACACAAGTGTGAGGCACAAACAACAAGGGACATGCTGGAATTTGCCCAGATGTAATTCACACTATATTGGTGGCACAGGAGAGCGTACCCCTAAACCACACACACAGAGCAAAGCCTATAAAATTAATTTGGATAATAATAATAACCTATTTTTTTGGAGCTACTATAATAATATGCAGCACAGGCGAGCGTACCCCTACACCACACAGAGGCATGCACCCCCACCATCAGTATCATTGGATTTATACGGCAGTATCACTGGACATATATGGCAGTATCACTGGACATATATGGCAGTATCACTGAACATATATACGGCAGTATCACTGGACTGGATTTATACGCCAGTACCACTGGATTTATACAGCAGTATCACTGGATATATACGGCAGTACCACTGGACATACACGGCAGTACCACTGGACATATACGGCAGTACCACTGGACATATACGGCAGTACCACTGGACATATACGGCAGTATCACTGGAATTATACGGCAGTACCACTTAACTGGATTTATACGGCAGTACCACGGGATTTATATGCCAGTACCACTGGAATTATATGGCAGTATCACTGGACTTATACAGCAGTACCACTGGACATATACGGCAGTATCACTGGACATATTCGGCAGTATCACTAGACTCGATTTATACGCCAGTACCACTGGATTTATACAACAGTACCACTGGACATATACGGCAGTATCACTGGACTGGATTTATACACCAGTACCACTGGATTTATACGGCAGTACCACTGGACATATACGGCAGTATCACTGGATTTATACGGCAGTATCACTGGACATATACAGCAGGATCACTGGACATATACGGCAGTACCACTGGACATATACGGCAGTACCACTGGACATATCTGGCAGTACCACTGCACTTATACAGCAGCACAGGGACACCACCACTGGACTGATGCAGGACAACACACCACCACTGCAATGGATTGGACTTATACAGCAGCACTGGACATATTGCAGCAGAGGACACCACCACTGTGACTGGACTGATGCAGCACAATACAGCACCACTGTGACTGGACTGATGCAGCATAAGACACTACACTGGACTGAGCAGCACAAGACCGCACCGGGAATCGCCACCCCACTTTCCCTCCCGCACAGACACTGAGGACGGAAACACGTCCTCTCGCTACACTCTCCAATGCCGGAGTGAAAATGGCGGCAACGCGCGGCTCCTTATATGGAATCCAAAGCCCATGAGAATCCGACAGCAGGATGATGACGTTTTGCCTTGTTCTGGTTTCCGAGTCAGGCGGGAAAACCCGAGCCGGGCTTGGATCCGGGCTCGGGTAGTGAAGTTCGGGAGGGGGGGGGGGGGGGGGGGGGGGGGGGGTCGGTTCTCAGAGTACCGAACCCGCTCATCTCTAGTTTTTACGTTTTTTCCCCGATCCAAAACAAAACACGAAAAGTGTCTGGTGCTCATCTCTTACATACATATATAAAATACTTGTAATAAAGTGCTACATCAACGTTTCGGGGACCACCGTTCCTTTCATCAGGATAAATGCAAGCGAGAAAATACAGTGTATATGGACATAACTTACCCCCCCAAATGGATTTCCCCACCGGTGATCACCACTGGCCATGCCATCCTGACTTCCTGTCTGGCGTCCCGGTGCACATCAGCTGAGGCAGAAGTGACGACACGGTTGCCAGCCGGGTGGCCATGGCCATACCTCCCAACTGTCCCGATTTTCGCGGGACAGTCACGTTTTTTGAGGACTGTCCCGGTGTCCCACATGCGGGCCGCAGTGTCCCTCGGTAGGGGGGGGGCAGTTGGGAGTCTCTGTCTCTCACTGCCCTGCTAAGCAGAGCAGCGGTGAATAGACGCTATGCGCATGCGCACAGCGTCTATTCACTGGAGTCAGAGGGAGAGGGCGTATGGCAGCGGCTCACAGAGCGCTGGGCATGCCCCCTCAGTGACTAAAACGGGGCGTGGCTCGCGATTGTGAATCCTTACACCCTTTCATAGGCCACGCCCCTTTTCGGGAGCACGCGTGGCTTCGCCGCGCGTGTGTCCCTCTTTGAAGAAATTAAAAGTTGGGAGGTATACCATGACAACGCTGGAGACAAAAACAATAAAGCAAAACTAAAACACAACCAATGCTGCGTGACTAATCCAAAAGTACAGTGTCCATTAACTCACATACATATGCATAAAACGAACTTCAATATATAATCCGGGAGACAAAGAAAAAATTCAGGTGCTTTTAAAAACATGTATAGTTATCACCATCTTAAGAAGTCTGTGCCAAGTGTGCAATGATGAAACTTCACAGAACATTATGTACTGTATCGCAGGGAAAAGGCACGGTTTGAAAAAAAGCTGTGCTGTTGCATCATTATAGTGGCATTGCAGTGTACGATTATGTTAACAATGAAGTGTCATTTACTGGGCGATTGTCTACCGATTCCCTGCTGTTAAGGTTCATAAGTGCCTAAATCAGTGCTTTGAATAACTAAAGTGAGACTAAAATAGAAAGAAACAATAAAAAATATAGCAAGCGCCTGACTGTGATATAAGATCTTACATGACAATCAATGTACCCTCTTAACACCGACTAATACTGCTTTCAGAACACAAATGCCGGATCCCACCCGGTAAGAGAAACGTGTCCTTACCGGGTGGGATCCGGCATTTGCTCTGCTATGGTGGCTTTCCGACCCGGCAATATACCGGGTCGGTTGACATAGTAGCGGGGGGGCGCAGCAGCAGCAGGGGCGGGGGTGGAGGCGGCGCTGGGAGATAAGCTCATCTCCTGCGCCGCCTCTCCCTATGCGCCTGACCCGGTATTCAACCCGGGTATAACCCTTCTTTTATACCGGGTTGAATTACCGGGTCAGGTGACCCGCTAATTCAGCGAAAGTACTTTCACATCGCACACTGACCCGTTTCGACACTGCAATATACCTTGACAAAGGGGTATATTGACCCCGAAACGTTGGTCTACTTGTGTAATACAGTATTTAAACTTTAAAGTCTCCGAGTGCCGCCCCTTTCTTCTCGTCTATATATATATATATATATATATATATATATATATACTGTATATATATATATATATATATATATTTATATGTCGATGTTAGCATTGTTACTTTAGTTACTGTCACCTTCCTGTTGGCTTGAACCAGTCTGGCCATTCTCCTCTGACCTTTCTCATTACCAATGTGTTTACCCGGTGCAGAAGCCCAGAACCCAATCCTTGAAGGGATTGTGAGACTGCTAGACTATGTTATACACTGTTATTAATTGCTGAAGTTGTGTGGACGTCTGTGTTGCTGAGCCTGTGAAAATGTTATATAAAAGGTGTTTGGGGACCTGTGAGCCTTTTTTAATGTTATCACGAGTGGTGGCAGCCGAGTGTGTTGAACTACTGTGCTCTAACTAATAATTTATCCCTGAAAAGTCAGGGATAAACTGATGTCCCTGGCACACCCACAGAACTGCAGCTCGCTTGATATTTATTTGTTTTACACGCCATTATCTCTAAATTCTTGACTATAGGTACTCGTACTCAGTTCTCAGAAAATGTCTTTCAGGTCTCCCAGCAGGTGCACAGGTGTACTAATCACTCACTCACTCATTTTGAACTGTTCACATGTGGAGCTAATTATTTCACTTGTAATTGTGTGAGGAGACCTGCAAAACATGCACTGTGTGGGATCCAGAGGACAGAGTTTGAGAACCTATGCTCTAGACCACAGGTTCTCAAACTCGGTCCTCAGGACCCCACACAGTGCATGTTTTGCAGGTAACACAGCAAGTGCACAGGTGTATTAATTACTCACTGACACATTTTAAAAGGTCCACAGGTGGAGCTAATTATTTCACTTGTGATTTTGTGAGACCTGCAAAACATGCACTGTGTGGGGTACTGAGGACCGAGTTTGAGAACCTCTGCTCTAGACAATGTTGCTAATAAAATTTAAAAGTTACCAGTTTCTCAGTTAGTCAAACTAACCTGACCCCACCAATTATTCCTCACTGAGAGGAACTTAAATCATCTTTCTTCAACATGCGGGTGCTTGGTCTGAACAATTAAACCTGCATGCTTTTTTGCATTGTTGAGTTGCTAGGATTTTACTGATTGATTAGATATCTGCCTTAATGAGTAGATGTACCTAACAAAGCGGTTACTGTGCATCTATGTGAATGTATATGAATGAATATATATGTAACCACAACTGCCTTACCAGGATTTTTAAAAATGAGCTTAATGAAGGAGGGACAGCTTCTGCAACTAGGGAGTGTCAGTCCTAGCGTCACTGCTAGCCTAAGGGTGGATACACACTAGAACAGGGGTTCTCAAACTCGGTCCTCAGGACCCCACACAGTGCATGTTTTGCAGGTAACCCAGCAGGTGCACAGGTGTATTAATTACTCACAGACACATTTTAAAAGGTCCACAGGTGGAGCTAATTATTTCACTTGCAATTCTGTGAGGAGACCTGCAAAACATGAACTGTGTGGGGTCCTGAGGACCGAGTTTGAGAACCTGTGCACTAGAATGATATCAGCCCGATTTGCTGTTTCTGGGCAAATCAGGAGGACAAATCGGGCATATTGTCAAGTGTGCCTGATATGCGCACTTCCACGGTCACAATCAATATCTTCCAGTTGGATGTGCTGCACGGCCAACAAGAAGATATCGTGTCTATTGCATACCTCCCTACCTGACCCTCTCCATGAGGGAGAAAATGCTCTGTTCCTGGACTTTCCTGGTAATGTATGATTGCCATCACCTGTGGTGAGCTAGTTAATTGATAAGAAAGGTGTTTCACCACAGGTGATGGCAATCATACATTACCAGGAAAGTCCAGGAACAGAGCATTTTCTCACTCATGGAGAGGGTCAGGAGGCAAGTATGGTCTATTGCCATTCTGACGAATGCAGCATCACTAACACCTCTATAAACAACAAGTAAACAAACGGTTCTTGGTAAACAGATGGTCCAAAAACAATACTCAAATACAGATGTGTCCTCACATCTTGCCTCAATACAACACGCAAAGGGAGATACCTGGCATGAGTGAACTGACAGGTCCCGTGCAACTCCATTAGCGCCAGGCCGACTTTTTTAATAAAACTGCATCTTATTTGCATCGTTATGTAAACAACATGCACAAGCAAACTCTCCTGATTAAAACGATATGTGGTATGCCTATATTCTGTATGCGGCTGTAACTGCATACGAAATACTATGTTACGGTGATTTCCAGGAAATCAGCCACTGTAACTAACATGGCATACAGATCTTCAGCTGCTGGTATTTGAGGCATGCCAATTGCACCATAGAATGAATGAATGAATGAATATATATATATATGTAGCAAAATTTCCACTAGGTGGAAGGTGCACTCTCGCAGTAATAAATGAAGTCCGTGTATAAAAAGACTTTTATTAAGAAAGTCCAAAAGCCTTATATGTCGACGTTTCGGTCCGTGTGACGAACCTTTCTCAAGACTATTAGCTTTTAAATTAACATCTTGCATCAAATTATTGTCATGTGTCTGTGAAAAGAATAAAGTGTAGACAAATTCACATATACAGGGAACTACGCCTCCCAGGCCAAGTACCATCTGATAACCTCCAATAATATAATCACCTAATTAAATATTCCATCTCACCAATTACTAATGTATGTGACCATGCTACTTTTACATGAATCTCACCACCTTCACCTGTGACAGAGCCACCCAAACTCATAGTACCACGTGAAACAGCTCACCTAAGATCAGATCATAGTCATCAACAAATTCCTAGCACAAAAAGGAATAGCATATCCGGACACAGTCTTAAAAATCATAGATGTAGAAGAACGTACATCTAAAATAAAATATCAAACATGGATTATACTCATGGAAAAAATCACTAACATAGTACTTCAGTGAAAACCATTCTCAAACATACCTGATCAAACAGATCCTGCTACCATGATGCAGCTGCAGGGTCACGGTATGCACGGCGTGCTGCATGAATAACAACAAAAACTACATCTATATTGTGCTTCAGTCTGCGTTCAGTGAAAGGTCAATGATACAAAGCAAAAACACTTACAGTGGTTGGGAGGAGAGTAACGCGTCCCTGAGCTGCATGCCAAATGACAGCAACGGGACTGCTATTTAAATATCCCGGACGTGGCCGGATACATCATGCGCAACTCTCTAAGGCCTTAGAGAGTTGCGCATGATGTATCCGGCCACTTCCGGTCCGGGATATTTAAATAGCAGTCACTATGTTAGTGATTTTTTCCATGAGTATAATCCATGTTTGATATTTTATTTTAGATGTACGTTCTTCTACATCTATGATTTTTAAGACTGTGTCCGGATATGCTATTCCTTTTTGTGCTAGGAATTTGTTGATGACTATGATCTGATCTTAGGTGAGCTGTTTCACGTGGTACTATGAGTTTGGGTGGCTCTGTCACAGGTGAAGGTGGTGAGATTCATGTAAAAGTAGCATGGTCACATACATTAGTAATTGGTAAGATGGAATATTTAATTAGGTGATTATATTATTGGAAGGTTATCAGATGGTACTTGGCCTGGGAGGCGTAGTTCCCTGTATATGTGAATTTGTCTACACTTTATTCTTTTCACAGACACATGACAATAATTTGATGCAAGATGTTAATTTAAAAGCTAATAGTCTTGAGAAAGGTTCGTCACACGGACCGAAACGTCGACATATAAGGCTTTTGGACTTTCTTAATAAAAGTCTTTTTATACACGGACTTCATTTATTACTGCGAGAGTGCACCTTCCACCTAGTGGAAATTTTGCTGTTCGAGTGGATCTGCAAGGGTTCATTAGGAGCACCCGCAACGTTGGAGTTTATGGGATGAGAGTGCAGGATCACCGTGGATATATATATATATGTACATATACATACACACACACACACTGTATATGGGATACAGCATGTACAATAGTTTACCAGAAATACACATTTGTGTAATTTTTTTCTCCTGCCAATTAAAGATTAATGAAACATATCCTTAATATAACTTTACTTACAGAGTTAATCTGGACCATTGGGCTGATGAGCTCTGTAAAAAAGATTTACAATGGATAGACTGCAGTGTAGTAGAGTTACAGTGCAATAGTACTGTGTGTAACACTGTCACCCACATTTAATGTATAAATGATACAGTACATTTCTATAAAGTGCAACAGGTGCGTGTAATTTGTAAGATGTGATCATATAAATATTTCTGTTTTCTGGTCCGATATATCTTACAGTAGAAATGAAATCTGAAATCTTTACTCTTAATGATTAAAAAACTGTCAGTTCACATTATACAAATACAATAATTTAAGAAAATACTAACTAGTATTAATTTAATTAAAAGAAAATGACATGGTCCTATATCTAGAGCTTAATTAATCAGATGTTGTACAATTACTGTTCTAATATAAAGGACTAATAAAAGACATTTACACTGCTCAAACATGTCCACTAACGATAATAGTTCTGGTGAACTAAAGCAGTCAAGTACAATATATTTTATTATACTTTCCCCTATTATGATTGTTCTTATTCTGCTTCATGCCCCACCCACCCCCACCCAAAAAAAGAAGCTGAAAATCACACAGTAAAATAAATATATGGTTATTTGGCTTGTAGAATGAAATAGAAAACTACTACAAACCAATAATACATAGCAGCAATGGAAGCCCTTGGGGCAGATGTATTATGCCTGAAGAAGTGATAAAGTAGTGATAAGTGCAAGGTGATAACGCACCAGCCAATCGGCTCCTAACTGGAATTTTTCATATCTGTAATGATTGGTTGGTGCATTATCACTTCTTCTTATCACTTATTTATCCCTTCTCCGGGCTTAATACATCTGACCCAATTAAACTCTCTTAGTAAATATTTGGGCAGATGTATTAAGCCTGGAAAAGTATAAAGTGGAAGGTGATAACGCACCATCCAATCAGCTCCCAGCCTTTAACTTGACAAGAGCTGACTGGCTGGTACGTTATCACCTTTCACTTCATCACTTCTCAAGGCTTAATACATCTGCCCCATTGTATTGTGATAATCCCCTACACTATTATCATCATTAAGAATTCCAGGGCTGTGGTGGAGGAAGTTAATTGTCAGCAATCTGTGGTGATACTGAGCTCGCTGAAGATGAGGAAGGGAATGTCATAGTAAAGGAAATGAGGCAGTCAGGTTGCAAAATTATCAAGGAATAGGACAGCAACACAAAGGTAAAATGGGAAGAAAGAAGCAAATAGTACGAATCTGAAATGAAGAGAATGAGAGGAATGGTTTGGGTCGTATGAAATGTAAAGTGCAGTTAGAGGAAAGGATGATGCACACCACCACGTGGTCAGTCATCAGTCCTCGTAAATTGGATAAAAAAAGATGCCCTCATAGGAGAAAGCAGCGGCAAGGTGGTGGTGTTATTGGGGGAAAGGTAGGTTTCTGTAAGGACAAGGAGGTCAAAGGAGTTATGTAACGGTTGTGGATGGGTGTTATTGTATTACAAAAAGGATCTGACATTCCAGAGGGGAGCGGAGCTGAGATATGTGGATGAGGTTGGAGGAATTGATGGTCTGTGGAGAAAGGCTGACCTGGGGAGGGGGAGAGCAAAAGGCGCGGGTATAGGAATAATGTAATGAGACCAAGTTAAGAGGTAATGCCCCCCTGTCACTCTGATTCTTTTGTGAATACTTATGTACATGTGATTTCTTAGATTTTATTTTGAATAAATTTGCAAAAATCACAAAAACTTTTTTCACATTGTCATTATGGGGTATTGTGTGTAGAATTTTGAGGGGAAAAATGAATTTATTCTATTTTGGAATAAGGCTGTAACATAACAAAGTGTGGAAAAAGTGAAGCGCTGTGAATACTTTCCGGATGCACTGTATGCTGTCCTGCTGTCTCTGTTACCTGGCTCATTTATATCAACAGGCACAGGCCAAACCACTCAGTCCCAGCAACTCTCCTTGCAGTGCGTGTACCAAGGGGAAGCAGCAAAAGTACACTTTCTAGCAGAACTGGCAATAGTAACCTAGGTCCCGGTACCCTAATGTCTTCCCTCCAAAATTAAATACATTAAAACAAACTTATCTCACACTGTATCATGATGATACTGCGGTTCTTCTTTTACCCTGTTCAGTAGCGTAGTTCTGTTACAAATGGGGCTACCACCATTGGCCTGCAAGTGTGTTTCTTCTTCTTGTAGACTAGACTGTAATAGGAAGCTCTGGCCTGATACTGTTGCTGTGCTGCCAGGTGCATCACCAGATAGATGGATGGTGTCTGCAGCAGAGTTTGCTCCTCCTGGGCAGCCACTGCAGGTCCTAGAGAGGCAGAGATAGAGAAGTGTAGGTGCCACAGTAGCATTAATTACTCTGGTGCATGCACTGCACATTGGATGAAGTTTCCATCTTAAGGGGGATGGGGGTATCAGGTGTACCCTTTTGTACCCTCCATGTCTTCCAGGCCTCTTGGCTAAGGGTGCGGACGATGGGAGACCTGACAAAAATAAAAAGTAAAGCATATATGAGAAGATGTTCATTTCAAACATCAAATTGCTCATGTATTCCAGTTTTTTACTAACTTTTTTTTGCAAATCTGTTATAATATAATTTTGTTAAGTGCAATCAGTGAGAAACTAGTATTGTCTATAACATAATGTTGTCATTTTGTGTGTAACATGGTATTATATACTGTAGTTATGCTGAAATCTATAATAAGAAGCACCAGTGCGCCATGCTGTAAGGTTGGTTTTGCCATTGGTCAGTAGAGGTGACAATATAATATATTGCACATACCAGGTTAAAGATGTGACATGTTTACCCACAAGATAATGTGCCTTTACTGGACAATGCTGATTGGGAAAACAGGATTTCTGTTTACTATACAAGGTTAAAAAGGTAATTTAACCAACGGTGTGCTTGGTAAAATGATCATTGATTTAATTGTAGCTAAATCTAAAGGCCTTTACTCACTACTAATCAATGTGGATCTCTCTGCTGTATTTGATTTTGTGTAAGTCTTCATGACACTGTTCTATCCTAGGTATCCAACGGGAGGCAGTCAGTTGACCGCCAGTCGGGATCCTGGCAGTCAGGATACAGATGCGGGAATCCAGACACCAGGTGGAATACCGGCGGATTTTATCCTGACCGCCAGCTGGTATCCTCACTCGGGTTTTGGTCCACACCACCACCCGCTGGAGAATAGAACCCGGTCGGTCGCCACATCTAACTTGTACTGCCCCTTTAACGTTACTCTCCTCTATGCTTTCTTAGTTGGAGTAACCAAATCTCTCTTTTATCGTAGTTGGCCTGCGTTGCCACCTCAAACACAATCGATAAGATTATCACCAGTCAACAAAAACTGCCTACCTGTCATCTCTAGATCTGTGGGAAAAACAATAGTAACCACTACCCACCTTGTTCCAAGGGGAAATAACCGTAAATCTGGTGCTGCTCCCAGCACATGTAACAATTAGTCATAGAAGAGGCTGCTGTGAGCAGGAAGCATTAGCAATCTAAAATATATATAAAATATATATATATAAAAAAATTCTTACTGAGGGGGAGGTGTACCAAATCTTGGAGGTAGATAAAGTACCAATCAGCTTCTAATATCCATTTTACAGGCTGTGTTTGAAAAATGGCAGTTAGAAGATGATTGGTTTGTACTTTATCTCTCTGCAAGGTATGATACAAATCCCCCTTAGAGTTGCTTTATTTCTCATATACGGTGGGGCAAAAAAGTATTTGGACAGCAACCGATTGTACAAGTTGACCCACTTAAAAAGATGAGGGAAGTCTGTAATTTCCATCATAGGTACACTTCAACTGTGAGAGACAGAATCTGGAGGGGGAAAAAACAGGAAATCACATTGTATGATTTTTAAACAATTTACTTGTATATTCTTGTGGAAAATAAATATTTGAACATGTACCAAGCAGCAAGATTTCTAGCTCTCACAGACCTGTTACTTCTTCTTTAAGAAGCTCTTCTATCCTCCACTCGTTACCTGTATTAATGGCACCTGCTTGAACTGGTTATCTGTATAAAAGACACCTGTTCACACCCTCAAACAGTCAGACTGCTACCTCTCCACCATGGCCAAGACCAGAGAGCTGTCTAAGGACACCAGGGACAAAATTGTAGAGCTGCACAAGGCTGGGATGAGCAACTCGACAATAGGCAAGCAGCTTGGCGAGAAGATATCAACTGTTGGCGCAATTATAAAAAAAATGGAAGAAATACAAGATCACTGACAATCTCCCTCGACCTGGGGCTCCATGCAAGATCTCACCTTGTGGGGTATCAATGATCTTGAGAACGGTGAGGAATCAGCCCAGAACTACATGGGGGGACCTGGTCAATGACCTCAAGAGAGCTGGGACCACAGTCACAAAGGTTACCATTAGTAACACACTACATCGTCATCGATTGAAATCCTGGAGCGCCCGAAAGGTCCCCCTGCTTAAGCCAACACATGTGCAGGCCCATCTAAAGTTTGCCAGTGACCATCTGGATGATCCAGAGGAGGATTGGGAGAATGTAATGTGGTCAGATGAGAGCAAAATTTAACTTTTTGGTATAAACTCCACTCACCGTGTTTGGAGGGAGAAGAATGATGAATGGCATCCCAAGAACACCATACCCACTGTGAAGCATGGTGGTGGAAACATCATGCATTGTGGCTGTTTTTCTGCAAAGGGGACAGGACGACTGATCCGTATTAAGGAAAGGATGAATTGGACAAAAACCTCCTTCCCTCAGTAAGAGCATTGAAGATGGAACGTGGCTGGGTCTTCCAGCATGACAATGACCCCAAACACACCGCCCGGGCAACTGAGGAGTGGCTCCGTAAGAAGCATTTCAAGGTCCCTTGAGTGGCCTAGCCAGTCTCCAGACCTCAACCCAATAGAAAATCTGTGGAGGGAGTTGAAAGTCCGTGTTGCCCGGCGACAGCTCCAAAACATGACAGATCTAGAGAAGATCTGCATAGAAGAGTGGGCCAAAATACTTGCTACAGTGTGTGTAAACCTACAGGAAACGTTTGACTTCTGTACTTGCCATCCGAGGTTATATTACAAAGTATTGAGTTAAACTTTTTGATTGTCCAAATATTTATTTTCCGCAAGAATATACAAATAAATTGTTTCAAAATCATACAATGTGATTTCCTAGTTTTTTCCCCCAGATTCTGTCTCGCACAGTTAAGTGTACCTATGATGGAATTTACAGACCTCTCTCATCTTTTTAAGTGGGTCAACTTGCACCATCGGTGGCTATCCAAATTGTAGACAGTCCAAATGTTTACTATCACTTAACTATTGGGAATTGTCTTTTAAAGGTTGAAACATAAAAAAAAATGTCAGAACTGCTTGTTGTTAAATCTATATGGAAAAATGTGCATCATGAAAATTACAGTTGCATGATGCTTTTTAACAAAGCACATTCACTGGGTAATTCTTTCAACATTTATGTCACATCCTGGAAGGCAATAAATAAGGGCGTTAGGAGCCATATGTTCAGGTACGATTGGGTACAAAAGTTAACTTTGGTTTATGCCGTCTGGGGAAAGTCTATAATGTTGGGAAATTGAGAGATGTTTATATTGATGATGGAATCTACAATTACATTTTCACTTAAAGCCAGTATGTGAGCATGTGCAATTTGCCTTTATGCCTGTATTATCTTGCAGCACAAATACGTTTTTGTTTGATACATGTAGAATAGAGGTTCCCCTATTGTTAGAAGTGTTGTGCATTATGTTGGGAATGGTCTCTTTTGGGGTCCCAAATGTTATGATACCCCTAGAGTGCATCAGAACCACAAGTCACAGATAAGAGTGAATTCAGAGTGTTTATTTAAGGATGAGAAAGAAATAATAACAATAGCAAGAATGCAGATGAAATGAGTCTTGAGTAACAAAGCAATCGTATCAAACGTAGCAGATTGTGAAAACCTGCTACGCCTGACACAGACGCACATTAATTTAACTTTCGGAAGTGCAGACAAACTGATCTGGAAATCCAAGGTACAGGAAATGAATGGTCACCATACCGCTAGTCGGGATCCCGGATGTGACAATGGCGATGCCGGAATCCCAACTAGCGGGGGAAATACCGACACCGGAATCCTGGTGCCACAGGCTTTCCTCCCTTTATAGGTGTCCACGACACCCATAGAGGGAGAATAAGGGCCTAATTCAGACCTGATCATAGCCATGCAAAATCAGCCACCCTGACATGTGGGGGGACGCCCAGCACAGGGCAAGTCCGCCACGCATGTCTGGCCCTCCCCCTGCTGCACGAGTGCGATAGCATCACTCGGTGGCGATGCTAGCGCACCCGGTGAGTAAGTCCCTACCTGCGCAGCATTGCTGCACTGGTAGGCGACTTTTTGCTGCGTCCCGGGTCGCAGCGGCTGCGTGACATCACACCCTTCTCAAGGCTTAATACATCTGCCCCATTGTATTGTGATAATCCCCTACACTACAGAACAGAAATCATTAAGAATTCCAGGGCTGTGGTGGAGGAAGTTAATTGTCAGCACTCTGTGGTGATACTGAGCTCGCTGAAGATGAGGGAGGGAATGTTATAGTAAAGGAAATGAGGCAGTCAGGTTGCAAAATTATCAAGGAAGTGGGTATATGGAGCTGGGGGTTGGTATAGGACAGCAACACAAAGGTAAAATGGGAAGAAAGAAGCAAATAGTACGAATCTGAAATGAAGAGAATGAGAGGAATGGTTTGGGTCGTATGAAATGTAAAGTGCAGTTAGAGGAAAGGATGATGCACACCACCACGTGGTCAGTCATCAGTCCTCGTAAATTGGATAAAAAAAGATGCCCTCATAGGAGAAAGCAGCGGCAAGGTGGTGGTGTTATTGGGGGAAAGGTAGGTTTCTGTAAGGACAAGGAGGTCAAAGGAGTTATGTAACGGTTGTGGATGGGTGTTATTATATTACAAAAAGGATCTGACATTCCAGAGGGGAGCGGAGCTGAGATATGTGGATGAGGTTGGAGGAATTGATGGTCTGTGGAGAAAGGCTGACCTGGGGAGGGGGAAAGCAAAAGGAGCGGGTATAGGAATAAGGTAATGAGACCAAGTTTAGAGGTAATGCCCCCCTGTCACTCTGATTCTTTTGTGAATACTTATGTACATGTGATTTCTTAGTTTTTTATTTTGAATAAATTTGCAAAAATCACAAAAACTTTTTTTAAATTGTCATTATGGGGTATTGTGTGTAGAATTTTGAGGGGAAAAATGAATTTATTCTATTTTGGAATAAGGCTGTAACATAACAAAGTGTGGAAAAAGTGAAGCGCTGTGAATACTTTCCGGATGCACTGTATGCTGTCCTGCTGTCTCTGTTACCTGGCTCATTTATATCAACAGGCACAGGCCAAACCACTCAGTCCCAGCAACTCTCCTTGCAGTGTGTGTACCAAGGGGAAGCAGCAAAAGTACACTTTCTAGCAGAACTGGCAATAGTAACCTAGGTCCCGGTACCCTAATGTCTTCCCTCCAAAATTAAATAAATGAAAACAAACTTATCTCACACTGTATCATGATGATACTGCGGTTCTTCCTTTACCCTGTTCAGTAGCGTAGTTCTGTTACAAATGGGGCTACCACCATTGGCCTGCAAGTGTGTTTCTTCTTCTTGTAGACTAGACTGTAATAGGAAGCTCTGGCCTGATACTGTTGCTGTGCTGCCAGGTGCATCACCAGCAGCAGCAAATCATCCACAGATAGATGGATGGTGTCTGCAGCAGAGTTTGCTCCTCCTGGGCAGCCACTGCAGGACCTAGAGAGGCAGAGATAGAGAAGTGTAGGTGCCACAGTGGCATTAATTACTCTGGTGCATGCACTGCACATTGGATGAAGTTTCCATCTTAAGGGGGATGGGGGTTCGGACGATGGGAGACCTGACAAAAATAAAAAGCAAAGCATATATGAGAAGATGTTCATTTCAAACATCAAATTGCTCATGTATTCCAGTTTTTTACTAACTTTTTTTTGCAAATCTGTTATAATATAATTTTGTTAAGTGCAATCAGTGAGAAACTAGTATTGTCTATAACATAATGTTGTCATTTTGTGTGTAACATGGTATTATATACTGTAGTTATGCTGAAATCTATAATAAGAAGCACCAGTGCACCATGCTGTAAGGTTGGTTTTGCCATTGGTCAGTAGAGGTGACAATATAATATATTGCACATACCAGGTTAAAGATGTGACATGTTTACCCACAAGATAATGTGCCTTTACTGGACAATGCTGATTGGGAAAACAGGATTTCTGTTTACTATACAAGGTTAAAAAGGTAATTTAACCAACGGTGTGCTTGATAAAATGATCATTGATTTAATTGTAGCTAAATCTAAAGGCCTTTACTCACTACTAATCAATGTGGATCTCTCTGCTGTATTTGATTTTGTGTAAGTCTTCATGACACTGTTCTATCCTAGGTATCCAACGGGAGGCAGTCAGGATACAGATGTGGGAATCCAGACACCAGGTGAAATACCAGCGGTTTTTATCCTGACCGCCAGCTGGTATCCTCACTCGGGTTTTGGTCCACACCACCACCCGCTGGAGAATAGAACCCGGTCGGTCACCACATCTAACTTGTACTGCCCCTTTAACGTTACTCTCCTCTATGCTTTCTCTCTCAGTTGGAGTAACCAAATCTCTCTTTTATCGTAGTTGGCCTGCGTTGCCACCTCAAACACAATCGATAAGATTATCACCAGTCAACAAAAACTGCCTACCTGTCATCTCTAGATCTGTGGGAAAAACAATAGTAACCACTACCCACCTTGTTCCAAGGGGAAATAACCGTAAATCTGGTGCTGCTCCCAGCACATGTAACAATTAGTCATAGAAGAGGCTGCTGTGAGCAGGAAGCATTAGCAATCTAAAATATATATAAAATATATATATATAAAAAAATTCTTACTGAGGAGGAGGTGTACCAAATCTTGGAGGTAGATAAAGTACCAATCAGCTTCTAATATCCATTTTACAGGCTGTGTTTGAAAAACGGCAGTTAGAAGATGATTGCTTTGTACTTTATCTCTCTGCAAGGTATGATACAACTCCCTCTTAGAGTTGCTTTGTTTCTCATATACGGTGGGGCAAAAAAGTATTTGGACAGCAACCGATTGTACAAGTTGACCCACTTAAAAAGATGAGGGAAGTCTGTAATTTCCATCATAGGTGCACTTCAACTGTGAGAGACAGAATCTGAAGAAAAGAAAAAAAAACAGGAAATCACATTGTATGATTTTTAAACAATTTACTTGTATATTCTTGTGGAAAATAAATATTTGAACACGTACCAAGCAGCAAGATTTCTAGCTCTCACAGACCTGTTACTTCTTCTTTAAGAAGCTCTTCTATCCTCCACTCGTTACCTGTATTAATGGCACCTGCTTGAACTAGTTATCTGTATAAAAGACACCTGTCCACACCCTCAAACAGTCAGACTGCTACCTCTCCACCATGGCCAAGACCAGAGAGCTGTCTAAGGACACCAGGGACAAAATTGTAGAGCTGCACAAGGCTGGGATGAGCAACTCGACAATAGGCAAGCAGCTTGGCGAGAAGAGATCAACTGTTGGCGCAATTATAAAAAAAATGGAAGAAATACAAAATCACTGACAATCTCCCTCGACCTGGGGCTCCATGCAAGATCTCACCTCGTGGGGTATCAATGATCTTGAGAACGGTGAGGAATCAGCCCAGAACTACATGGGGGGACCTGGTCAATGACCTCAAGAGAGCTGGGACCACAGTCACAAAGGTTACCATTAGTAACACACTACATCGTCATGGATTGAAATCCTGGAGCACCCGAAAGGTCCCCCTGCTTAAGCCAACACATGTGCAGGCCCATCTAAAGTTTGCCAGTGACCATCTGGATGATCCAGAGGAGGATTGGGAGAATGTAATGTGGTCAGATGAGAGCAAAATTTAACTTTTTGGTATAAACTCCACTCACCGTGTTTGGAGGGAGAAGAATGATGAATGGCATCCCAAGAACACCATACCCACTGTGAAGCATGGTGGTGGAAACATCATGCATTGGGGCTGTTTTTCTGCAAAGGGGACAGGACGACTGATCCGTATTAAGGAAAGGATGAATGGGGCCATGTATCGTGAGATTTTGGACAAAAACCTCCTTCCCTCAGTAAGAGCATTGAAGATGGAACGTGGCTGGGTCTTCCAGCATGACAATGACCCCAAACACACCGCCCGGGCAACTGAGGAGTGGCTCCGTAAGAAGCATTTCAAGGTCCCTTGAGTGGCCTAGCCAGTCTCCAGACCTCAACCCAATAGAAAATCTGTGGAGGGAGTTGAAAGTCCGTGTTGCCCGGCGACAGCTCCAAAACATGACAGATCTAGAGAAGATCTGCATAGAAGAGTGGGCCAAAATACCTGCTACAGTGTGTGTAAACCTACAGGAAACGTTTGACTTCTGTACTTGCCATCCGAGGTTATATTACAAAGTATTGAGTTAAACTTTTTGATTGTCCAAATATTTATTTTCCGCAAGAATATACAAATAAATTGTTTCAAAATCATACAATGTGATTTCCTAGTTTTTTTTTCCAGATTCTGTCTCGCACAGTTAAGTGTACCTATGATGGAATTTACAGACCTCTCTCATCTTTTTAAGTGGGTCAACTTGCACCATCGGTGGCTATCCAAATTGTAGACAGTCCAAATGTTTACTATCACTTAACTATTGGGAATTGTCTTTTAAAGGTTGAAACATAAAAAAAAATGTCAGAACTGCTTGTTGTTAAATCTATATGGAAAAATGTGCATCATGAAAATTACAGTTGCATGATGCTTTTTAACAAAGCACATTCACTGGGTAATTCTTTCAACATTTATGTCACATCCTGGAAGGCAATAAATAAGGGCGTTAGGAGCCATATGTTCAGGTACGATTGGGTACAAAAGTTAACTTTGGTTTATGCCGTCTGGGGAAAGTCTATAATGTTGGGAAATTGAGAGATGTTTATATTGATGATGGAATCTACAATTACATTTTCACTTAAAGCCAGTATGTGAGCAAGTGCAATTTGCCTTTATGCCTGTATTATCTTGCAGCACAAATACGTTTTTGTTTGATACATGTAGAATAGAGGTTCCTCTATTGTTAGAAGTGTTGTGCATTATTGTTGGGAATGGTCTCTTTTGGGGTCCCAGATGTTATGATACCCCTAGAGTGCATCAGAACCACAAGTCACAGATTGAATTCAGAGCGATTATTTAAGGATGAAAAAGAAAGAAAGAATAACAATAGCAAGAATGCAGATGAAATGAGTCTTGAGTAACAAAGCAATCGTATCAAACGAAGCAGATTGTGAAAACCTGCTACGCCTGACACAGACGCATATTAATTTAACTTTCGGAAGTGCAGACAAACTGATCTGGAAATCCAAGGTACAGGAAATGAATGGTCACCATACCGCTAGTCGGGATCCCGGATGTGACAATGGCGATGCCGGAATCCCAACTAGGGGGGGAAATACCGACACCGGAATCCTGGTGCCACAGGCTTTCCTCCCTTTATAGGTGTCCACGACACCCATAGAGGGAGAATAAGGGCCTAATTCAGACCTGATCATAGCCATGCAAAATCAGCCACCCTGACATGTGGGGGGACGCCCAGCACAGGGCAAGTCCGCCACGCATGTCTGGCCCTTCCCCTGCTGCACGAGTGCGATAGCATCACACGGTGAGTAAGTCCCTACCTGCGCAGCATTGCTGCACTGGTAGGCGACTTTTTGCTGCGTCCCGGGTCGCAGCGGCTGCGTGACATCACACCCGCATGGTCCGGGCACACCTGCGTTGCCTGGACCGCGCCCCCAAAATGGCGGCTGAACGCAGCCGGCTCGCCCTCTCCTGCCCAGCGAATGCCTCTGCCTGTCAATCAGGCAGAGGCGATTGCTGGGCTGAGATGCCAATCGTATCTCTGGTATGCACATGCGCACTTCTGGGCATGCGCAGTTCAGACCTGATCGCCCACTGTGCGAAAACGCACAGCAGCAGTCAGGTCTGAATTAGCCCCTAAATCCCTAAATCCTGTGGCGAGTGCAGCAATCCACCGTACCCGCAGCATGGCAAGCAAGGGGCTTGATAGCGCTCCCTCCACTGCCGGCATACCCGTGGCCAGAATCCCGCTGTCGGTATACTGACGGCTGGGATCACGGCCGCCAATTTTACGTATTGATCCCAGGAAGGAACTTAAGATCAGAATTGCTGGTGAGCTCAAACAAACAAATACAGTACTGTCCAGGAAAAACAATCAACTACCAGCAAGGTGCATGGAAGGGTCAAGACAATTGCTGGTGAGCTCAAACAAACAAATACAGTACTGTCCAGGAAAAACAATCAACTACCAGCAAGGTGCATGGAAGGGTCAGGACAATTGCTGGTGAGCTCAAACAAACAAATACAGTACCGTCCAGGAAAACAATCAACTACCAGCAAGGTGCATGGAAGGGTCAGGACTATATAGCAGTGAGGCAGGTGCAGGTGATTAAAAAGGGAAATAGACTAACTCCTACTGTACAGTACATGTGAAGGCAAAGAGAAAAGATACAAACAAAACAGCAGCACCTCTGGTAGCACAGAGGTACTGCAGGCCAGATTAACAATAAGAACATTTGGCCCGATTCAGGATGGATTGCAAATGCTGCTAAGTAGCAGAATTTCCAATCCATGAGATCCCATCTGGGGGCCGCTCATCACAGGGCAAGGCTGCCCAGCATGCTGACCGCCGCTCCCCCCCCCCTTTATCAAGCAAGTGATGTCACGCAGATGCTGCAATCACACCAACACCACCCATTTCCACAACGCCACCCCTAATAGCCCGCCTCCATCTCCGCTACGCTCCATCTAGGAAACAGAGCGTTGCGCCCACCCCCCCCCCACCTGCCCCGTGAACACCTCAGCCTGATTGACAGGCAGAGGTGATCGCATTTTCTGCAGCCCCCTGCAGAAAATGTAGCCCCCTGCACAGGACGGGCACTGCGCATGCGCCCGCATATTTTTTTTTATTTTTGCGGTTGGATTACGTTTTGCGATTTAACCTGGATCAGCCCAATGGTCCTAACACCAGAATACACTTGGAATTCCAGTGGAGAAAAGGTTGTGAAAAGCTGAGGTAAAATGTCATGTATACTATTACAATCAACTTTAAATATTACTTATTATTGAATATAGTACAATGAATCTAGCACTATAAATTGTCAGTTTTCCTTTAGGTAAAAGCTAATGTATCGTCTCATGGAGTTACTAGAAAAAGTCATTGTGAAACTTATACTGGCCACTAACTTAAATTCTATATTGTACAGTCTTCAAAAAATCCATTATCGGCGGTAATCTTGTTTTTGCAGGTGTTGCCACAGCTGACACCATATCAGTTTACAAGACCGAGGTAACCTTCTAAGAAACGGAATTATAATTTTGCTATGGTGAATGAACATGAAAAACAAAATTAGTTTTGGTACTGGGGTGAAAAATCTTTTTTTTTCATACTTAATTTTAACATAACAAGCGCTCAAACACTCCTTGTAGGGAAACAGTTACATTTACAGCCGAGACTAAAGCCAAAACTTCAAAGGGCAAAGAATAAGAAATGTGTAGGAGAAGTTGACTTAGTAGGCAATAGATACAAAGCAAAGTAAAAGTAATTTTGTTACATAATGGGGGTAATTCTGAGTTGATCGCAGCAGGATTTTTGTTAGCAGTTGGGCAAAACCACGTGCACTGCAGGGGGGGCAGATATAACATGTGAAGAGAGAGTTAGATTTGGGTGTGGTGTGTTCAATCTGAAATCTAAATTGCAGTGTAAAAATAAAGCAGCCAGTATTTACCCTGCACAGAAACAAAATAACCCACCCAAATCTAACTCTCTCTGCACATGTTATATCTGCCTCCCACTGCAGTGCACATGGTTTTGCCCAACTGCTAACAAAAATCCTGCTGCGATCAACTTGGAATTACCCCCAATATACCAACACATTATATTGCAAACTCATTTGGCCAGGGCCATATTTACCATTATGTCATCAAATATGTAAAGCAGAGAGTCTCAAACGCGGTCCTCAAGGCACCCCAACAGTCCAGGTTTTAGGTATACTGTATCCATGGCTCAGCACGGGTGTGGTATGGTATGCCGGCGGCCGGGCTCCCGGCGACCAGCATACCGGCGCCGGAAGCCCGACCTCCAGCATACAGACAGCGTGGCGAGCGCAAATGAGCCCCTTGCGGGCTCGCTGCCCTCGCCAGGCTGCGGGCACGGTGGTGCGCTACGCTATTTATTCTCCCTCCAGGGGGGTCGTGGACCCCCACGAGGGAGTAAAACTGTCGGTATGCCGGCTGTCGGGATTCCGGCACCGGTATACTGTGCGCCGGGATCCCGACAGTCGGCAACCTGAAGACCACCCCTCAGCACAGATGGTTACATTAAAGTGACTTATGTGCTAATTAAGTCACCTGTGGCCAACCATTGATAAACTTAAAACCTGGATTGTTGGGGTGCCTCTGATGTAAGGAATATAAGTTAAAAAGGTAAAATAGTTGCTCATCTAGTGTATCCTGTCCCATATGGCTGAATGCAGGATATTTTCTACAGGTTTTTGAGTGTTTGTCTATTCAATGAAGAGGGGCAACAGAGCAAAAACATATATCATTAAAATTAAAACAAAGCAAGTTTTTCCGCTGCTGAAATAATTAGCTTTGTATGCAAGAGATGCAGTTAAAATGCCAGCTATCAGAATCCCGGCGTTCAGGAGTCCAACGCCGAAATACCAACAGCTGGCATTTTACCAACGAATGGAAGCCCAACACCTACCTGGTATTCCCACTCGGTTGGTGACTCTACGCCACCAACCGAGTGGGAATAGAACCAATAGCGGAAATGAAGTTACTGGAGATTGCCGGTTAGCGGTAATGGAATCCAGCTGTGTATAGGGTTTTGAGGGTTTAAGTACTTTTGACCGAGCAAGCGGAGGTATGCTCCTGATGAAGGACTGAATACGCGTTGAGCGCTGCTTGGTCTATTTGTTCTCCTGGACTTTCTCCATCCGTTCTGTGGGATTTTCTGGTGATTGTGGAGCTGTGGATCTGGAGCCCGGTATTTCCACCCACCGTGTCCATCTGGTGTTCCAGGAATTCCCCAGGAGGAGAGATGCCATCTTGGTGATATGTCCAGTGGAGTTGATCTTTTAATGCTGTTTTTACTTTATGTCTTGTAAGTGCAATCTATGGAATAAATTGTGTCAATTTTAAGGATTGCTACACTATGTATATCTCTTTTCAAAGTGTTGTTTAGGGTGTCCAGTGAGAAGTAAAACCTCTATTCCATTGCAGATTCCCTCCGGGCTATTGGAGTACTTTTCATTTGTTCTGTGACCTAAGAGAGGACCAGGTGGAACTACCTGTCCCGATTCAAGCTAAGGGAGGGCAAAGACTTCCCACATTTCCATGGTGAATCATTTGTATTACTCTTGTTTCACTATGGTGATTAAGGTCTAAATATGGTGTTTGGAGAGCGCTACTGTTAATGCACATTTTTCTACCATTGCATCCAAGCAGAGGTCACAGTGATAGCGGCCGTGTGAGTGGGTTGGTTGTGTAATACTATTGGCATATGTGTAAGGGGCATTATGTGTGTCCTGTATAAATGCATTAATAATGTGCATCATATGTGTAAGGGGCATTATGTGTCATTATGTGTATAAGGGCATTAATAAAGGTTGGCTTAATGTGTAAGGTGCATTATGTTTATAAGGACATTAATAATGGGTGTCATATGTGTAAGGTGTATTACTGTGTGGTATTATGTGTATAAGGTTCTCTACTGTGTGGCATAATGTATAGAAAAGGCACTCCTGTGTGGTCTAATGTGAATAAAGATCAATATGGTGTGGTGTAATTACATTACACATTACATCACACTGAATAAGGATAAATTCAGTGTGATGTAATGTGAATAAGGAGCACTACTGTGATTAGTAATGTATATAAGTTAAAGTGGTACTACTGAGTAATGTAACGTGAAGAAGGGACACTATAGCATGATATAATGTGAATAAAGTTGCACTACTGTGTGGCATAATTTGAATTGAATACTGTGTGGCCATGCCCTTTCCCAAAAGAACACGCCGAATGTGCGTACTGTTCCAATTTTAAAACATAGGGGGTAGGAGCACCAAAATGAGGACCGCTATGGGTGATGGTGATGGGAAAGAGGTGCAGGGTCAGAGGCGGAACTAGCAGCAGTGCTAGGGGGCACAAGCCAAAATCTTGCCTAGGGCATCATATTGATTAGGGCCGGTTCTGCTTGTGGCCAAGAATGGATAAACTTAAATTGGGACCATTAGTGTGCCTTGAGGACCAAGTTTGGGAACAGCTGTTTTAGAACATTACTAGAGTCTAAAATAATAATTTGTATTTAATTCACAGCGCATCTATGTATTATGAAGCAGATTATCCAGTTATGTAAACGTCAAATCAAACTCATTTTGAGATCATGTTAAAGGCGGAAAAAGGTCTGATATGACTTATCTTGATTTCAGGCTTTACTGTACTTTGCAAAACCTGCATTTTTAATAAAGGTTGTATTCTTTTTTTATATCTTCTGTACAGCCAAACGCTTATTCCGGCATCTATCCCTGCAGACAGCTGTGAAATGGGGATGCACATAATGTTGTGGAAATATTTTCAACACATGGATATTTGTTCCAATAAAACATCTATATCAATAGTATCATTTAGTAGTAAAAATGCATCAGTGAACAGGCATAAAATATTTAATATATATTCTACACTGAAAAGCAGGAGCTAGGTCTGTTTCATAGACTTTATTAAGCATTTAAAAAATAGACATGATGTCATTACAAAATAGACACTGGCATTCTGTAGTACTGTAATTGGTTGACTCCAGAACACCAGATCAGCCTAAGTGGTGGTGTAATAAAATACCATTTATATATTGGCGTACATTTTTTTTTTTTTATAAACGTTACTATATTTTCAAGTAAAATATTTGAAAGATCATTTGGCCATGGAAGAAATAATCTTACCAGGTTGCTCAACCTTATAGTGAAAAACCACAAAATATTTCAAATGCAGGATCAGCTTAGTTAGACGCTACACATAAATTAAAACTAGAAATTAGCCATATTTACATTCGATCTACTATTGAACATTGACTGCTACATTGCATATTATGCAATCATTTCAAGGGGTTTATGATAATAGTTTGATAGAGTTACTGGTTTCTAGTGATGAGCGGGTTCGGTTCCTCGGGATCCGAACCCCGAACTTCACCCATTTTACACGGTTCCGAGGCAGCCTCGGATCTTCCCGCCTTGCTCGGTTAACCCGAGCGCGCCCGAACGTCATCATCCCGCTGTCGGATTCTCGCGAGATTCGTATTCTATATAAGGAGCCGCGCGTCGCCGCCATTTTCACTCGTGCTTTGGAGATGATAGCGAGAGGACGTGGCTGTGTTCTCTCAGTTTCTGTGTTCAGTGTGCTGCAAATATCTGTGCTCAGTGTGCTGCAAATAACTGTGCTCAGTGTACTTGCAAATATCTGTGCTCAGTGTGCTGAAAATATCTACGTTATCTGCCTGAAAAACGCTCCATATCTGTGCTGCATTGTAGTATATAGTAGGAGGACAGTGCAGAATTTTGTTGTGACCACCAGTATATATATAGCAGTACGGTACAGTAGTCCATTGCTCTACCTCTGTGTCGTCAAGTATACTATGCATCCATACCTGTGCTGCATTTTAGTTGTGCGCAGTATATAGTAGGAGGACAGTGCAGAATTTTGCTGACCACCAGTATATATATATATATATATATATATATAGCAGTACGGTACAGTAGTCCACTGCTCTACCTCTGTGTCCTCAAGTATACTATGCATCCATACCTGTGCTGCATTTTAGTTGTGCGCAGCATATAGTAGGACAGTGCAAAATTTTGCTGACCACCAGTATATATATAGCAGTACGGTACAGTAGTCCACTGCTCTACCTCTGTGTCGTCAAGTATACTATGCATCCATACCTGTGCTGCATTTTAGTAGTGTGCAATATATAGTAGGAGGACAGTGTAGAATTTTGCTGACCACCAGTATATATATATAAATAGCAGTACGGTACAGTAGTCCATTGCTCTACCTCTGTGTCGTCAAGTATACTACAAAAGTTCAGTAAAATTACCCAAAAATCTAAATTAAAAGCGTCTGATGAGAAGCGTAAACTTGCCAATATGCCATTTACGACACGGAGTGGCAAGGAACGGCTGGGGCCCTGGCCTATGTTCATGGCTAGTGGTTCAGATTCACGAGGATTGAAGCCCTCATCCTCTCGCTAGAAAACTGCAGTGCCACTCCTAGATGGGCCAGGTGTTTGTGTCGGCCACTTGGGTCGCTTAGCTTAGTCATCCAGCGACCTTGGTGCACCTCTTTTTTTTCTTTGCATCATGTGCTGTTTGGGGACTATTTTTTGAAGTGCCATCCTGTCTGACACTGCAGTGCCACTCCTAGATGGGCCAGGTGTTTGTGTCGGCCACATGGGTCGCTTAGCTTAGCCATCCAGCGACCTTGGTGCACCTCTTTTTTTCTTTGCATCATGTGCTGTTTGGGGACTATATTTTAAATCGGCCATCCTGTCAGACACTGTAGTGCCAGGTGTTTGTGTCGGCCACTTGGGTCACTTAGCTTAGTCATCCAGTGACCTCGGTGCAAATTTTAGGACTAAAAATAATATTGTGAGGTGTTCAGAATAGACTGGAAATGAGTGGAAATTATTTTTATTGAGGTTAATAATACTATGGGATCAAAATGACCCCCAAATTCTATGATTTAAGCTGTTTTTGAGGGGTTTTTGTAAAAAAACACCCGAATCCAAAACACACCCGAATCCGACAAAAAAATTTCAGGGAGGTTTTGCCAAAACGCGTCCGAATCCAAAACATGGCTGTGGAACCGAATCCAAAACCCGAAAAATTTCCGGTGCACATCACTACTGGTTTCATTTCCCCTCTAGCAAGTACAAGAAACTGGAAGGCATAAACTCTATCAAATAATGTAAGTGAAACAGATTTAAGTTGCAAAACCAGTTTGCAGGATGGGTGAGTGAATCCATGACTTAAGTTCTTTTATTGTTTTATTTATTTAGCAAGAAGCGCTGATAGTGGAAGGACTGGCTGTTTTGTAAGGCTTTCTACATGTTATGAATAACTGTTGGATGTCATACCTGATTGTGGATGATAGGGTTCAATAATTAGATAGGGAAGGCACTATGAAGCTGTTAGGGTCTTCATTGTCTTAAATCGGGGATGGAGAACCTTCGGCCCTCCGGCTGTTGTTGAACTATACATACCAGCATGACTTGCTACATTTTTGCTATTTGCCATGCTAAAACTGTTGCAGGGCATGCCGGGATGTGTAGTTCAACAACAGCTGGAGGGCCGAAGGTTCCCAATCCCTGTCTTAAATATTGTAAAATTACACTAAGGAATTTTGTAGGATAGATGTTTTAGTATGTACCATGTGGAATCTTATGTGTTTTAGTATTATGTGGAATCCTTTTGGGGCTTGTGTCAATGGTATGCATTTAAATTACCAGCCGTTGGGATCACGGCGGTCAGGATACCGCCCCCAGGATCCCGACTGCCAGGGAAATGCCAGCGGGCGGAATCCCGACCCAAGCCCGGAATACCCACTCGGGTGGTGGTCGATGCCACCACCCGAGCAGCAATACAATAGGCACATATAATATAATAGGCCCTAAGCGTGGCAAGCGCAGCGAGCCCACAAGGGGACACACTGTGCTCGCTGCTGAGATTCTGGCTGTCGGGTTCCCGGCATCAGCCTCCTGACCTCCGGAATCCCATACCAATCCAATGTTAACCAGGAGCCAGTAATATTAATTAGTGTGAGTTTTGCTCCTCTTACTGCAAATGCTTATGATAGAAAATATACTCATTTTGTTAGAGCTGGTGACTATGTCTGATGTGGGGGACAGAGAGGATAGGTGTGTGAGGGCAGGATGTTTATCACAAGTGGTGGAGTATGTGCATGTAATTCGTCTGGAAAGGATTATTCCTCTTAAAGATAGCTAATATATCCTATTGTCCGAAAAGCCTGCTATTAGCCATATGCTATTAGAGGCGGCCAGCCCTGAATTATATTTGTGTTGTATGAAATATATTTGGTGCAGTATGAAAAAGTGAGATAATTTCTAATTGGAACGCTGTACACTGAATTCTGAGAGTAAAGTGTTATATCTGCCACTTGGTCTAGGTCTAATAGAGGCTATAATTAGGTATGTGATAGATGGAGCTTGGGGCAGCTCTGTGAGCAACCTAGTGATGTTGCCATCCACTTAGACAGGAGTAGCTGGTCTAGTCTATTTAGTGTTCCCTAGAAACATTGTTTGGGGAATCCTAGGGGTATTTTAGGCCCTATGTGCAGAGGAGGTATAAGTTGAAACCATACGCTTGAGAGCCAGACTGGATATAACAAGGTTATTCTGGGAACTTGATCGGTTTTGCTTTTGTGTAGTATTTTCAGAAATCATCTCGGTGGGGGGCGTGGCCTGGAGGCTGAACGGAAAGGCAGCACACTCGGAGAGCTCCTCAGAAACCAGCGAATTTCGCCCTTAAAAACCACTCCCTGCCCGGAATAACCCCTCCAAACTTGTTCCCCCTGACGAAGGGAGCATTCACCGGTGGTGGGGCAGTGCCGCGGAATCGGGGAGCCGGTTTCCCGGCTCCTGCGGGTTGCGGCCTACCCTCCACCCAGAAGCCGGGGCCTAAATTTTGGAGACCACAGCGGCGGGCCTTACGGAGCCTCAGCACCATCCCTGTGTCGCCCTCAGGTGCCCTGACACGGACCCCCTGGAAGCAGACTTGCGTCTCCCCGTGCTGGCGGGACGGAGGAGGTAGCGGAGGAGAGTAGAACTGGCCGGGGTGCGGACGCCGGGGATCAGGAGCCCCGGAGACGGCGGCCATTTTAGACCTCTGACCCTGGGACAAGACGGCGGACTCGGGACCCGGCGGCATCCATTACATTTAAAGGTGAGCTGGCTCCCCAACACGCTCTCCCCACTGCCGCTGCATGTACCTTACACCGGCGGGCGGTCACTACCAGTCTCCTCGGGCCGGACGCTGGAGGGAGACACAGCACCGCAGCAACACCGCACTTGCTCCTACCTCTCTCTGAGGCTGGTCCTCAGTCCCTACCCTGCAGCCTTTCAAACCTCATAAGGGGCATCACTAGCCACACTAAGCTTGGGGGCTCTGGAAACCCTCTACCTGGCCTGCTGGGTGACACCTGGCTTGCGGATCCTGCCCGGTGGCTGGGGAGCTCCACTCGACGGCCATCACGGTGCTGGCGTCGGCCCTCTCCCCCCCCCCCCCCTTGCCTTGGGGTGCGGCTGGGCTAAACAGAGTGCCTTCTTCCTACCATATAAGGGCTCTATACAGGCTCCAACACCCCCCCAGGGTTAAAATTTCATATATCTTGCTGAAGGTTTTTGATATTCCCCTTCTGTGCTGGACTTTTCTGTATTACATTATCACAAACCAGTGAGCGCCATCTCCTGGTCTCTGCCTGCAACTACGCCTGCTATATATATTTCAGTCTCCTATGTTATTATCTAGCAGAGAAATGTGCTGCTGACTGCCTATGGGCGCGACCATGGGGGTCTTGTTCCTGTGAACTCTCAATGCCTATCTCGTGATGGATCACTAGCTACTTATGCTATTACTCTGATATGCCCTATGACCTCTCTTAATTCCGGGACTGTCACACACCATGCCTAAGTCCAAAGCCAAGAAAAATACGTCTTCTGCGGAAATTTCCTCCTTTATTTCTAAAATGAAGCCTAGTTCCACCAAAATACCGTCCGTCCCACCGCCCGCCCCGATTTCAGAATCTGAGGAAGATTCATCTGCCCCAGACCCCTCCATGAAAGATTGCATTTCCTCCATCCTGGCGGAGATGAAGTCGCTGAAACAAGCTTTTCACTCGGAGATCCATAAAGCCATCTCAGGACTCAAGGCGGAAATATCTGATCTGGGGGCCCGCACTAATGACGCTGAACAAAAAATCGACGAAGTCATTGCTTTCCAGCAGGAACTGGAACACTCAGTCTACGTTATGCAGGAGGATATTTATTTGCTCCAAGACCAACAGGAAGACGCAGATAATCGCGCACAACGTAATAACTTGCGCATTAAACACATTCCGGAGTCGGTGGAACCAGCACAATTGGAAGATTTCCTCCTTAGATTTTTCCAGCATCTCCTTCCGGACGTCCCGCGGGAGCAGTTCCTCCTGGACAGAGCTCACCGGGCCTTGCGCCAAAAACCCTCGAATTCGTCCCCTCCAAGAGACGTAGTTCTACGATGTCATTACTTCAAAACCAAGGAAAAAATTCTAACAGCGGCCCGGAATAGAGACCTGTGTATATTTGACACCCACAAGCTAATGGTGTTTCAGGACTTATCCCCGACCACTCTTAAGAGGCGCTTCGACCTGCGGGAGTACACCCAAATCCTCAGAGAAAACCAAATTCGGTACAGATGGGGCTACCCTTTTGCCCTTATTGTGCAACTCGATGGGAAGAGACTGCTGGCACGTTCGAGGGAGGAGGCTCACCGGCTTCTTTCGAGACTCAACCTCTCCCCCCCGGAATCTGATAAACCTGAATCCACACGGGAAGCTCCAGTTCTTCAACGTACTCCAGTCTCACCCCTCCCGCAACGGGCGCCTCGACGCCTTTGGTTGACAGTCCCGGCAAAAACCTCTGTGAGACATGACCCTTCGTGAACACTTCTTCAAAGCTGCACTGCCGGGTTACTATATGTTATTTTTTGTTATTTTCTATTGTTATGTATACTAGCTTAGAGGTTTACGGGTTAATTTTTGCTACAGTGTTCATATATTTGAACATATGTTCTCTTTGCTCTTAAGAGTTAAAAATGGTTCATTACGGTTAATTGTTGTTATGTCCCCTCAGGTCGCCTCCCCCCATATATTTGGTCGGAGGGCCCCTTGATACTCAGGGCCATACCCCCCACCGAGCTAGTTTAGTCAGTGTTGAGCATAGGGGAGGACTCCTCTCCCTTAATACCCCATACGGGAGCTCAAACATCCAGACCCGTACGATACGTACAATGGGTCATTGGCTCGGTACGTTATATTTGTTCATTTCTTTTCTTTTTGTACTGTTCTTTATGTTTCTATCCTCCCTTTTTTCCTTTTCTCTCTCTACCCCCCACTCCTCTCCTCCTCTCTCCCCCGTCCCTCAGGGAGATCATTTATGGGCCCTTTGGGCCATTAGAGTTATGGTTCCACCTATTCAACCATGTCTGTTAACATAATATCTTATAATGTGAAGGGTCTCAATAGCCCCCAAAAGAGGACCAAACTATTTCTCTTTTTGAAACAGGTGGGGGGAGATCTGGTATTCCTCCAGGAGACACATTTTAAAGGTACTTCCCACCCTGAATTACGTTCCAAACGCCACCCTGTCGCCATACATGCCTGCGATCACTCCCAGAAGAAAAGAGGGGTCGCCATATTAATCCCCGCTCATCTACACTTAGAATCAGAAAAAATTGTTAGGGACAAGCGCGGAAGGTTCCTCATTATAGTAGGCAAGCTTAATAATGTCCCCATCACCTTGGTCAATATCTATGCCCCCAATATCAATCAAGCCTCGTTTTTCGCCGCCTTAGATTCCAAAATTGCTCAGTGTAGGAAAGGTGACATTTTAATGGCAGGAGATTTCAACACTATTCTCCATCATAGTCTTGATCGCTCCAGCTCCCTGCCAACATCCCAGACCCATACACATACCCGCAATTCCCAAGCCCTGCAGTCCTTACTTAAAAATCACTTACTTTTCGATTCCTGGAGGGTTGCCGACCCCTTAGTTAAAGATTACACATTCTTTTCCCCAGTACATAATCTATACACTAGAATTGACATGATTATGGTAGGAAGAGACCTCACTTCTCGAATCCAGAAATGCTGTATTCATCCAATTACGTGGTCTGACCATGCCCCGATATCCTTATCTTTGTCTGGGCTGGCCCGCACTCTTTCCCCCCCCTCTTGGTCCCTTAACGATGCCCTCCTCCAACAGCCCGATGTACCGCAACAAGTGACTCAGACATTGAATGATTACTTTAATGATAACCAAACCCCTGGTATATCGGACATGACCCTGTGGGAGGCGCATAAAGCGGTCCTTAGAGGCCATTTCATTCAGATCGCGGCCAGGCTCACCAAACAGCGCTCCCAAAAGATCTTAGAGCTCTCTGACCAACTCCACCTTCTGGAGGAGGTTCATAAGTCTTCTCTAAACCCTGCCGACTTAGACAAACTACTTAAAGTTAGGGGGGAACTCAATATGCTCTTGTCTCATAAGACTGAACAATGCCTTAGACGCCTCAACCAGATTTACTACGAAAAAGGGGATAAAGCAGATAAGATTTTGGCCAGGAAGTTGAGGGCTCAGATCTCCTCAAAAAATATCTTATCTATACGCACCAAGCAGGGAACACTAACACACGACCCCGACCGCATTCTGGGAGAATTCGAGGAATTTTATAAGCTATTATATAATACGGAGGCAGTCCCTTCGTCGCCCTCAGCGAGATTCGAGGAGGGGATCAAATCCCTCTTAGATAAGTGTGACCTACCATCACTGAGCAGGTCGACAGTCTCTCAATTAGGCTCAGAAATAACTGTAGAAGAGTTAGATAACGCACTCAAAACTCAGAAATCTGGTAAAGCCCCTGGCCCTGACGGCATGTCAATTATGTATTACAAGAAATTTAAAGGGATTCTACTGCCCCATCTCTGTAGGCTCTTCAATGGCTTCCTCAAAGGTAACCCTCTATCCCCCCGGACTCTAGAGGCACGCATAGTTTTAATTCACAAACCTGGGAAGGACCCCAACTCCTGTGCTAGCTACCGCCCCATCTCTCTACTAAATAATGACATTAAAATCTTTGCCAAAATTCTTGCCCTGAGACTAAATTCAGTTCTACCACGTCTGATCCATGCGGACCAGGTGGGCTTCATCCCAGGCCGACAAGCTAGGGACAATACCCGCAGAACCATTGACCTGGTCCACCTGGTCAATAAAGCCAAACTGCCCTCGGTCCTTCTCTCGCTTGATGCGGAGAAGGCTTTTGATAAAATACTTTGGCCTTTCATGTTCGCTACTTTACGTAGGTTCGGCCTGGGAGGAAGCCTACTTCAGGGTATACAGGCACTCTACTCCAACCCTTCTGCCAGGGTCCGGGTTAATGGTAAAGATTCTTCCCTCTTCCAAATCAATAACGGTACGCGCCAGGGGTGCCCCCTATCTCCGTTAATTTTTGCCATGACCATCGAACCCTTGGCGTGCATGATTAGGGCTAATCCTGATATCAAGGGCATCACTGTAGGCGATGAGGAGTTCAAACTGTCACTATTTGCAGACGATGTTCTGTTAACTCTGTCTTCACCTAATATTTCTATCCCCAACCTATTTAAAACCCTATCATTATATTCACATTATTCGGGATACCGTATTAACTATTCTAAATCGGAGGCCCTCCCTTTGCATCTCAATGAGGATACCAGATCTCTCCTAGCTGCTAACTTTAATTTCGCCTGGCGATCCAAAAAAATTAAATACCTAGGCGTGTTCATCACAAACTCCTACGACTCCCTATACTCAGAGAACTTCCCAGCCTTATTTAAATGTATAGAGTCGGACCTTCGGGCATGGGACAAACAGATTATAGCCTGGTTCGGACGGATAGTCTCAGTAAAGATGAACATCCTACCCAGGCTCTTATACCTGATTCAAACAATTCCCATACGCATCCCCGCTGAGGCCTTAGGACGAATGCAGAGACTCTTCCTAAAATTCATATGGTCAGGCAAGCCTCCTAGAATTAAGACCTCTACTTTGGTACGGGACCCACTAGCTGGAGGCAGAGGTTTGCCGGACATTCGCAAATATTATCACGCAACTCACCTAAGCCAAGCTGTCGCCTGGTTTTCCCCAGCGCCCCATCTACCCTGGATTCGAATTGAGCGGCTAGCAGCCGGGGTTTCCACTTTGGTATCCCTACTAACACCGACCAAGTCAGTCCAGACAAGGCTAACAAGCCTCCCCCCCACTAAATTTACCTGCTCCCTGTGGTGTTTCTGCATTCGGCATTATGGTTTATCCACTTTCCCCTCGCCCATTACTTCCATTTGGGACAATCAAGATTTCCCCCCTGGTTCCACCTTACGGTCCCACCCATGGTTCCACCTGAGCCCGCGCCCGGGACTGGTGTTTGACTTCATAGAGGGTTCCTCCTGGCGCTCCCTGCAGTCCCTACAGGACAAATATGATATCCCCCAACCTGTATTTTATGAGTATTTACAAATTCGTTCTTTCCTAAGCTCCCTCTCAAAATCCCAAGTCATACGTCAACTTACCCCCTTGGAACGTTTGTGTATTTTTTCTCCTATGCGACAAGGTATTATCTCCATACTTTATGGCTTACTACGTTCTCTGAAAGCAGCGAACATACTTCCCCATGAGCGTAAATGGGAACAGGACCTTGGCCCACCCCCTGCAGAGGACTCATGGGAAATCATCAGGCAAAACGTAGCTCAGTCCTCAATCTCCTCTTTAGTGAAGGAAAATTCTTATAAAGTCTATACTAGATGGTATCGGGTCCCAGCGACACTGCATAAGATTTTTCCCGGGTCATCCCCATTATGTTGGCGCGGTTGTGGCCAGACTGGAGACTTTAAGCACATCTGGTGGTCTTGCCCCAAGATATGCGCGTTTTGGGCACAGGTGGAAACCCTCATTGGTTCCATTTTCCACTCGCAAGTAGTACTGGGCCCTTGGTCGGCCCTCCTGGGCCTACCTCTCCCCAACTTTGACATCCAGGCGAGTAGCCTGGTACTTCAAATTCTACACGCCGCTAGATGTGTGATAGCTAAAAATTGGAAAAAAACCATTACTCCCCCTAGGAGCATGTTGATAGCCAAAATATGGCATATTTCTATGATGGAGAAAATCACGGCCTCTCTGCGGGACAGGTCAGAGAAATATGGGAGAATATGGGACCCATGGTTCACCTATACTACGCCCTCTAATGCCGGAGTGTGACTCCCTCCGTTATACGGTTCTCAATAAGCAAAAGAAGTAATATACTGTCCACAGTTATATGGTTTTACCCTGTAGGTATGTTACTATGATGATCCCCCACTCTCCCCTACCCTCCCTGTCCCTTCTCCCCCTCTCTCTCTTATTCTCTTCTTTTCTCCTTCTATCCTTCTCTTTATCTTTAAGTTAAACACAAAAAATTTCTGTCGATATATATATATATGGTTGCGATGATGTACTTCCCTGTTGATGCTACAATTGGTTATTCCCCACGGGATAACGTGTATGTAATTTTGAATATCTCATTTGGAGTCATCATCTCCTATTTGTTTTGTACCAGCATATTCGACTTTTCTTCAATAAAAATATATTTAAAAAAAAGAAATCATCTCGGTGGAGATAAAGCTTAGAGTGGACCACTAAAAGGACATTGCATATATATTACACACACATTTTGTCCAAATTCTGGACACAAACATTGTGGTTTGTGTGGTAGAAGGGGTGGCAAATATGTCTATGTCTGGCCTTTCAAAGGATTGGCATATTTTCTAGAATACTTTGCCTAATGTTCATTTTTGTCTGGAGAGGGCATCTGCTAGCTATGGGCCGGTAGGTAGAATGCCCTGAGGATTCAAATCCTCCATATTGCCCAAAGCAAAATTTCTATTGTTTTTTTGCATCGTGAAATTGAACAAGTCCTTCCCATGAGATTTATGTAGGACATTGATGTTAACTTGTGCAGGCTTAGTTGAATTGATGCACTGTGACTGTACCAATTTCTAAAGAGTTAGTTTTGCTGCTTTTAGTTCTAAAATGTTTATGTGATGCAGTAAATTTCTTTTTTTTTTGCCAAATTCCACTTAGGAAGCTTCAGAGCTTATGGTTATCTGAGAAATAGGTTCTAATAGAGGTTTGGAAGCTGGTAAGGACATCTTGCACTGGTGAGATATGTCCTAAACTATATTCATAGACAGAGTAATTATATCTGTCCATGAATGTTTGGCTGCAAAGGTATTGCCTGAGTAAATTATGTGACTGACTAACTGCATTAAAGAGGGTTATGGATGAACCCTGGAGATAGTTCAGGAGTCAGGACACATAATTTTCCTCCAAATAATTGCCGAATCCAAGAGTAAATTTGTTTTGTGAACAACTTGGAAACTGAATATTGGATTGCCGACCATTTCTCTTCTGATACACGGAGTAGAAGGGGTATCTAGAATAAAACTTATGAAGGGTATGTGTTGAAGTGGAAATATTGATTTTTTTTGTGATTAATAGTGAACCTTAGGTTACCTACTAGAGCCAATATTATGTTCCTGTGTTGTATTAAGGTAGCATGTGTTAATACGACTCTCATAACCCTGCAAGTGTGTATGGGGTATTGGATAGGTCAATCACCATAACTGTCCACTGGCAATTTGTCCTTTCCAGTAGAATCATACTAATGGTCTGTGATTTGGGGGTTATAGAGAAAGAATGGAAAGCATATCTGAAATCTATTTTGATGTAGAATCCATAATTGATTGTCAAGTAAGATATCTGTTGTAAACCATCCACGTAGAATGCCTTAAAAAGTGATTTAATAATTTCACATTCAGAACTGGCCTTTACTTGCCATCAGGTTTCCTTATAGGGCCAGCAGGGTTGGTTTCTGGTGTGGAAACCATATTAATAGCAAAGTTATGCCAAATTATATTGATTTTAACAGCCATTTGTCTGTGGTGATTTTCTTATACATTTTTAGTTGGATAACATATTCTGAACACGTGCATGACTAACCTATTATTATGTCTTCTAGTAGAGGTGATCCAGGTTGTACAACCTGTACTTCTTGTTTCTGAGGTAAATCCTCCTGTGTAGGGGAAAAGCCTTGGTATTAGTGGCTTGCACCTTAGACTTTTAGATGTACGAGCCCCACGAATAAAGGACTGTTTAATGGTATCAGTTTTATGTTTAAGATCTGTATAGAGTTTCCTGGCTACATAGAATCTCATTTCAGATATTAAGTCTGGACCAAATAAATCTAAGTCTAAGAAGTTTTGGGAATTCTAATGAACGTGGTTGCGAGACGCGCTAGACCTTCTTTGGTCAGCCATCTTGTTCTGCAGGAATTAGTTACATAATTGATGGTTTGGTCCACTATTAGGGTGACTTGACTAACTGCTTTCAATAAGACGTTTTTAGATATCACCAAGGTTTATAATGAGAAGGGTGTATTGCCCTCTTTTTCAGTGTTACCTAGTTTGTAACGCAGCCTACCAGCTGCATCTGCAATTCTGTATTTAATTTTCTTAAAATTCTGTTGATAGAGTCATCAAATCCATTATGGCTTTTACGGCTGGATCGATGTCAGATGTAAATATGGCGGGAACATCTAGTAACACAGTATGGTTATGGAGGTCGCATACATCTTCCTTGATCAGAGACATTCTAAACTCCAATTTTGCAAACTTAAATACCTCTAAGTTATCATCTAAAGCCTAATGGAAAGAATAACGTATCTCATATTTGAGATTAAAGAAGACTATTCATATAGTCTAAGCGCCTTTAGTCCTGTTGGAAAAAGAGCGCTATATAAATAAAATTATTATTATTATTATTATATTATTAGGAAAATACATTTTCAAGAAACCCTAAGTAAATTTTCCCATTGCAACAAATAATCTATTTCTTGATATTTTCTTATGAATCCTACTATTAATTAGGCTCCTCCCCTTTTTTGCTTTTATCGCTAAAGTATTTTACATACTTTATTTTTGGCCACGTAACCATTCCCTATAACAAGCCAACTTCCCGATTTTCCTTAAAATCTTCCTCCAAAAACTTTGAAATCCTAAGTGTTTATTTACATTCTTCAAAATGTAATGTTAGTGTAGCAAAACATTTTACAAATATTTTGAACACCAATTGTTCTTTATTTAAAATTATGGGGGGAATACAATTAGGAAGTGCAGCTAAATTACGCACTTATGGTACCACTGGTCTCGCTGATATTTGTTTACAGCAACATAGGGCCAGTGAGATTGGGACATAAGGGGGGCGAGTTTGGGTGCCGCTGCCGGTATTTATACTCCATTGCAACGGCAGCTCGTCCTCTACACCCCTAACTGATATGACTCCTATGGGCCATCGTATTCTAAAACGGCGAAGCAGAGTCTGGAAATTATTGGAAAAAAAAGAAAATTTTCTAATAGATGATATAAATACTTCATCACAAAGTGTCGGCATATATTTTAGGTGATTTTATAATTGGAAAAAAAAAACAACGCAAAATAGTACAGTACTTCAACTTTGCAGATCATTCATTTAATTAAAATCATGACCATAGAGCCTTTAAATAATCCTATACTCCATTTTTAAAGTATGTTTTTCATAGCCCAAGTATGATTGGGCATATAGTTGTCTACAGCAAAATTTATGTGCAGATAATTGTATAAAGGGCTTCAAAGTATTTGGTAATAATTCAGACCAGCTGTTGCACTAAACCTGTGATGTGTTAACATGCACCTAAGCCTCTGTTTAATGTATTGCCCTGGTACAATCACTATTTAGAATACATTTTAAATGTTCCATAATGTAGTATTTTAAGTTGAAACAACAATGTCTAGCTCGGTTAAATAAAAAAGGTAAAAAATAAAACCTAATACTTAGCATAGAAATTTATATTTAACTCAATTTATATAATTAAGTGCTAAAAAACAAAAGATTAAAGAAAAGTTTGAGCAGAAGTAAATGATAAATTGTTTCGCAATGCTTTAATAAAAAGCGATGCAAGTAAAAGAAGAAAAAAAACACTTGTAAAGCTTATGCCCAATAAAAAGTAATTTTTAATAACCCTCTGAAATTCTGAAGAAACGTCATAGAAGTTTAATTACCAAGTGGCAGCTTGCACTCAGTGTCTTGGTATTACAAACATTTCCATCTTAAATTTCTGGCTGAAACATGCCAGGAAGTGGTGGCTTTCACAAGCTATTGCTTAGTTTATGTGTGTGACACTTGCAACTTACCAGATATAGCTTATCAATGTTCCATCTGTATTGATCGTCATCAGGAAAACCCAGTGACAAAACGCATCTGGGCGTGCCATAAAGCGTGACTTACAATGAGTACTAGTGGTGTTCCGGAGTTCCCAGCCGGCAAACACTTTTGTCCATAAAGTGTATGTGTATATATATATATAGAAATCAATGGTTACCCGGCACTCCTATATGGGATGAAGGATAATTCTTGCTGCGGTGCCCTCCGTGGGTTGACGGCACAACCCCCAATATTCATCAAGCAGTTACGGCGGCACTCAGGCAGACTTGTTCAATCTTTTATAAACATAGCAAGTTTATTTTCCAACGTCGTTTCGGGGATATACCCCGTCGTCAGGGACAGCACATCACATCGTGATGTGCTGTCCCTGACGACGGGGTATATCCCCGAAACGACGTTGGAAAATAAACTTGCTATGTTTATAAAAGATTGAACAAGTCTGCCTGAGTGCCGCCGTAACTGCTTGATGTATATATATATATATATATATATATATATATACACATATATATATACATATACACACAGATATATATATTTGTGTATTTATATTATACATACCCAAAAGCACAGCACTGGAGTCAAACCAGGAAAAACTTGTATTAGCGGTACCTACTACCGGTAATTCAAGTTTTTCCTGCTTTATTATTGTCTCCAGTGACGTTTTTTTGGATATATATAAGGACTGTTGTTGCTCGGGCACAGAGACCAGCTGTTAAGTGTTATCAGGAGTGCCGGCTGCTATGGAATATATATATATATATATATATATATATATTCGGCGTTGGCTGGCACTCCGTCTGACAAGTCCAGAAATGCCTTGGTGCCTTCCTTACCACTCAAAGTGGAAATTATAGCGAGGAAAATACTGGCGACACTCAAAGGACTTATAAAGATAATAATATATAAAGGCACTTGCACCTATAATGAGCAACGTTTCAGTTTTATTATAAAAACTTTCGTCAGGATGACAAAAGTTTTTATAATAAAACTGAAACGTTGATCATTATAGGCGCAAGTGCCTTTATATATTATTATCTTTATAAGTCCTTTGAGTGCCGCCAGTATTTTCCTCGCTATATATATATATATATATATATATATATATATATATATATATTTAAGCGGACCGGCCAATGCGATCTATGATTGACAGGCAGAGGTGTTCACGGGGCTTTTGGGGGCAGTGACACAGCATTGTGGTAGCGGCGACACAGCATGGTGTCAGAAATGGGGGTGGGTACGGGGCGGCTCGGCCCTTGTGACGAGGAAAATAAGATTTTACTCACCAGTAAATCTATTTCTCGTAGTCCGTAGTGGATGCTGGGAACTCCGTAAGGACCATGGGGAATAGCGGCTCCGCAGGAGACTGGGCACAACTAAAAGAAAGCTTTTAGACTACCTGGTGTGCACTGGCTCCTCCCACCATGACCCTCCTCCAAGCCTCAGTTAGGATACTGTGCCCGGAAGAGCTGACACAATAAGGAAGGATTTTGAATCCCGGGTAAGACTCATACCAGCCACACCAATCACACCATATAACTTGTGATACTATACCCAGTTAACAGTATGAAATATAACTGAGCCTCTCAACAGATGGCTCAACAATAACCCTTAGTTAGGCAATAACTACATACAAGTATTGCAGACAATCCGCACTTGGGATGGGCGCCCAGCATCCACTACGGACTACGAGAAATAGATTTACCGGTGAGTAAAATCTTATTTTCTCTGACGTCCTAGTGGATGCTGGGAACTCCGTAAGGACCATGGGGATTATACCAAAGCTCCCAAACGGGCGGGAGAGTGCGGATGACTCTGCAGCACCGAATGAGAGAACTCAAGGTCCTCCTCAGCCAGGGTATCAAATTTGTAGAATTTTGCAAACGTGTTTGCCCCTGACCAAGTTGCAGCTCGGCAAAGTTGTAAAGCCGAGACCCCTCGGGCAGCTTTACAACTTTACAACAGTAAAAGCCCATCGTGGAATGGGCTTTTACTGATTTAGGATGCGGCAATCCAGCCGCAGAATGCTCCAGCTGAATTGTGCTACAAATTCAGCGAGCAATAGTCTGCTTAGAAGCAGGAGCACCTATTTTGTTGGGTGCCTACAGGATAAAAAGCGAGTCAATTTTCCTGACTCCAGTCATCCTGGAAATATAAATTTTTAAGGCCCTGACTACGTCCAGTAACTTGGAATCTTCCAAGTCCCTAGTAGCCGCAGGCACTACAATAGGTTGGTTCAAGTGAAAAGCTGATACCACCTTAGGGAGAAACTGGGGACGAGTCCTCAATTCTGCCCTATCCATATGGAAAATCAGATAAGGGCTTTTACATGACAAAGCCGCCAATTCTGACACACGCCTGGCCGAAGCCAAGGCCAATAACATGACCACTTTCCACGTGAGATATTTCAAATCCACAGTTTTAAGTGGCTCAAACCAATGTGATTTTAGGAAACTTAACACCACGTTGAGATCCCAAGGTGCCACAGGAGGCACAAAAGGGGGCTGAATATGTAGCACTCCCTTTACAAATGTCTGAACTCCAGGCAGTGAAGCCAGTTCTTTCTGGAAGAAAATCGACAGAGCCGAAATCTGGACCTTAATGGAACCCAAGTTTAGGCCCATAGTCACTCCGGACTGTAGGAAGTGCAGAAAACGACCCAGCTGAAATTCCTCTGTTAGGGCCTTCCTGGCCTCACACCACGCAACATATTTTCGCCAAATACGGTGATAATAGTTTGCGGTTACTTCTTTCCTGGCTTTTATCAGCGTAGGAATGACTTCCTCCGGAATGCCCTTTTCCTTTAGGATCCGGAATTCAACCGCCATGCCGTCAAACGCAGCCGCGGGAGGTCTTGGAACAGACAGGGCCCCTGCTGTAGCAGATCCTGTCTGAGCGGTAGAGGCCATGGGTCCTCTGATATCATTTCTTGAAGTTCTGGGTACCAAGCTCTTCTTGGCCCATCCGGAAACACGAGTATCGTTCTTACTCCTCGTCTTCTTATTATTCTCAGTACCTTTGGTATGAGAGGCAGAGGAGAGAATACATAAACCGACTGGTACACCCACGGTGTCACTAGAGCGTCCACAGCTATCGCCTGAGGGTCCCTTGACCTGGCGCAATATCTAGTTTTTTGTTTAGGCGGGACGCCATCATGTCCACCTGTGGTCTTTCCCAACAGTTTACCAACAGTTGGAAGACTTCTGGATGAAGTCCCCACTCTCCCGGGTGTAGGTCGTGTCTGCTGAGGAAGTCTGCTTCCCAGTTGACTACTCCCGGAATGAACACTGCTGACAGTGCTAAACGTGATTTTCCGCCCATCGGAGAATCCTTGTGGCTTCTGCCATCGCCATCCTGCTTCTTGTGCTGCCCTGTCGGTTTACATGGGCGACTGCCGTGATGTTGTCTGATTGGATCAGTACCGGCTGGTTTTGAAGCAGAGGCCTTGCCAGACTTAGGGCATTGTAAATGGCCCTCAGTTCCAGAATATTTATGTGTAGGGACGACTCCTGACTTGACCAAAGTCCTTGGAAATTTCTTCCCTGTGTGACTGCCCCCCAGCCTCGAAGGCTGGCATCCGTGGTTACCAGGACCCAGTCCTGTATGCCGAATCTGCGGCCCTCTTGAAGATGAGCACTCTGCAGCCACCACAGTAGAGATACCCTGGTCCTTGGAGACAGGGTTATCAGCCAATGCATCTGAAGATGCGATCCCGACCACTTGTCCAAGAGGTCCCACTGAAAGGTTCTTGCATGGAACCTGCCGAATGGAATTCTGCTTCGTAAGAAGCTATAATTTTTCCCAGGACTCGTGTGCAGTGATGCACCGATACCTGTTTTGGTTTCAGGAGGTCTCTGACTAGAGATGACAGCTCCTTGGCTTTCTCCTGCGGGAGAAATACTTTTTTCTGTTCTGTGTCCAGAACCATCCCCAGGAACAGTAGGCATGTGGTAGGAACCAGCTGTGACTTTGGAATGTATAGAATCCATCCGTGCTGTTGTAGCACTTCCCGAGATAGTGCTACTCCGACCAACAACTGCTCCTTGGACCTCGCCTTTATAAGGAGATCGTCCAAGTACGGGATAATTAAAACTCCCTTTTTTCGAAGGGGTATCATCATTTCTGCCATTACCTTGGTAAAGACCCTCGGTGCCGTGGACAGTCCAAACGGCAGTGTTTGGAATTGGTAATGGCAATCCTGTACCACAATTCTGAGGTACTCCTGGTGAGGATGGTAAATGGGGACATGTAGGTAAGCATCCTTGATGTCCAGGGATACCATGTAATCCCCCTCCTCCAGGCTTGCAATAACCGCCCTGAGCGATTCCATCTTGAACTTGAATTTTTTTATGTATGTGTTCAAGGATTTCAAATTTAACATGGGTCTCACCGAACCGTCCGGTTTCGGTACCACAAACAGTGTGGAATAGTAACCCCGTCCTTGTTGAAGTAGGGGCACCTTGACTATCACCTGCTGGGAATACAGCTTGTGAATTGCCTCTAGCACAGCCTCCCTGCCTGAGGGAGTTGTCGGCAAGGCAGATTTGAGGAAACGGCGGGGGGGAGACGCCTCGAATTCCAGCTTGTACCCCTGAGATACTACTTGAAGGATCCAGGGATCCACCTGTGAGCGAGCCCACTGATCGCTGAAATTTTTGAGGCGGCCCCCCACCGTAACTGGCTACGCCTGTGGAGCCCCAGCGTCATGCGGTGGACTCAGAGGAAGCGGGGGAAGAATTTTGATTCTGGGAACTGGCTGACTGGTGCAGCTTTTTCCCTCTTCCCTCGTCTCTGTGCAGAAAGGAAGCGCCTTTGACCCGCTTGCTTTTCTGAAGCCGAAAGGACCGTACCTGATAATACAGTGCTTTCTTAGGCTGTGAGGAAACCTGAGGTAAAAATTTTTCTTCCCAGCTGTTGCTGTGGATACGAGGTCCCAGAGACCATCCCCAAACAATTCCTCACCCTTATAAGGCTCTATGTGCCTTTTAAAGTCAGCATCACCTGTCCAGTGTCGGGTCTCTAATACCCTCCTGACAGAATGGACATTGCATTAATTCTGGATGCCAGCCGGCAAAATATCCCTCTGTGCATCCCTCATATATAAGACGACGTCTTTAATATGCTCTTATGTTCACAAAATAGTAGCCCTGTTTGACAGGGTCACAGACCACGCTGCAGCAGCACTATCTGCAGGTCTCAGTCTAGTACCTGAGTGTGTAAATACAGACTTCAGGATAGCCTCCTGCTTTTTATCAGCAGGTACCTTCAAAGTGGCTGTATCCTAAGACGGCAGTGCCACCTTTTTTGACAAACGTGTGAGTGCCTTATCCACCCTAGGGGATATCTCCCAGTGTAACTTATCCTCTGGCGGGAAAGGGTACGCCATCAGTAACTTTTTAGAAATTACCAGTTTCTTATCGGGGGAACCCACGCTTTTTCACACTTCATTCACTCATTTGATGGGGGAACAAAACACTGCCTGCTTTTTCTCCCCACACATAAAACCCTTTTTTAGTGGTACTTGGGTTAATGTCAGAAATGTGTAACACATTTTTTATTGCCGGGATCATGTAACGGATGTTCCTAGTGGATTGTGTATATGTCTCAACCTCGTCGACACTGGAGTCAGACTCCGTGTCGACATCTGTGTCTGCCATCTGAGGGAGCGGGCGTTTTTGAGCCCCTGATGGCCTTTGAGACGCCTGGGCAGGCGCGGCTGAGACGCCAGCTGTCCCACAGCTGTTACGTCATCCAGCCTTTTATGTAAGGAGTTGACACTGTCGGTTTATACCTTCCACCTATCCATCCACTCTGGTGTCGGCCCCACAGGGGGCGACATCACATTTATCGGCATCTGCTCTGCCACCACATAAGCCTCCTCATCAAACGTGTCGACACAGCCGTACCGACACACCGCACAAACACAGGAAATGCTCTGACTGAGGACAGGACCCCACACAGCCCTTTGGGGAGACAGAGAGAGAGTATGCCAGCACACACCAGAGCGCTATATAATTTAGGGATTAACACTATATTGAGTGAATTTTTCCCAATAGCTGCTTGTATATACAATATTGCGCCTAAATTTAGTGCCCCCCTTCTCTTTTTAACCCTTTGAGCCTGCAAACTACAGGGGAGAGCCTGGGGAGCTGTCTTCCAGCTGTACTGTGAAGAGAAAATGGCGCCAGTGTGCTGAGGGAGATAGCTCCGCCCCTTTTCCGCTGACTTTTCTCCCGCTTTTTTCTGGATTCTGGCAGGGGTATTTATCACATATATAGCCTATGGGGCTATATATTGTGATATATTTGCCAGCCAAGGTGTTTTTATTGCTGCTCAGGGTGCCCCCCCCCCCAGCGCCCTGCACCCTCAGTGACCGGAGTGTGAAGTGTGTATGAGGAGCAATGGCGCACAGCTGCAGTGCTGTGCGCTACCTTGGTGAAGACTGATGTCTTCTGCCGCCGATTTTCCGGACCTCTTCTTGCTTCTGGCTCTGTAAGGGGGACGGCGGCGCGGCTCCGGGAACGAACACCAAGGCCAGTTCCATGCGGTCGATCCCTCTGGAGCTAATGGTGTCCAGTAGCCTAAGAAGCCCAAGCTAGCTGCAAGCAGGTAGGTTCGCTTCTTCTCCCCTTAGTCCCTCGATGCAGTGAGCCTGTTGCCAGCAGGTCTCACTGTAAAATAAAAAAACTAAAATAAACTTTCTTTCTAGGAGCTCAGGAGAGCCCCTAGTGTGCATCCAGCTCGGCCGGGCACAGAAATCTAACTGAGGCTTGGAGGAGGGTCATGGTGGGAGGAGCCAGTGCACACCAGGTAGTCTAAAAGCTTTCTTTTAGTTGTGCCCAGTCTCCTGCGGAGCCGCTATTCCCCATGGTCCTTACGGAGTTCCCAGCATCCACTAGGACGTCAGAGAAAATGGCGGTTGTTCTGGCAGCTTGCCGAGTCTCTTGGGTCCCCCTTTTATACTCCTGGTCACACTATGATTGGTGCATGGCATACAGGCACTGGGAACTAGTTTCTCATTGGACATTTAGCGGTCAGCTGATCACTCCTTGGACCCGGCGGAAGACTGCAGGGAGGACACGCAGTCCAAATAGAGAGCGGCCGCAGTGGGAGCCGATACACTGGAGCCTCCAGACTTCACCCTCAGACTTCTGACCCTATTTTTCCAGAAAATAGACCTATATATATTAGAGATGTGCAGCGGGCATTTTTCGGGTTTTGTGTTTTGGTTTTGGATTCGGTTCCTCGGTCGTGTTTTGAAATCGGACGAGTTTTGGCAAAACCTCCCTTAAAATTTTTGTCGGATTCGGGTGTGCTTTGGATTCGGGTGTTTTTTTTTCAAAAACCCCTCAAAAACAGCTTAAATCATAGAATTTGGGGGTAATTTTGATCCTATAGTATTATTAACCTCAATAACCATAATTTCCACTCATTTCCAGTCTATTGTGAACACCTCACCCCTCACAATATTATTTTTAGTCCTAAAATTTGCACAGAGGTCGCTGGATGACTAAGCTAAGTGACCCAAGTGGCCGACACAAACACCTGGCCCATCTAGGAGTGGCACTGCAGTGTCAGACAGGATGGCACTTCAAAAAATAGTCCCCAAACAGCACATGATGCAAAGATAAATAAAAAAATAAAAAAAAGAGGTGCAAGATGGAATTGTCCTTCGGCCCTTCCACTCACCCTTATGTTGTATAAACAGGACATGCACACTTTAATAAATCCATCATTTCAGCGACAGGGTCTGCCACACGACTGTGGCTGAAATGACTGGTTGGTTTGGACCCCCACCAAAAAAGAAGCAATCAATCTCTCCTTGCACAAACTGGCTCTACAGAGGCAGGATGTCCACCTCCTCCTCATCGTCCGATTCCTCACCCCTTTCACTGTGTACATCCCCCTCCTCATAAAGTATTAATTCGTCCACACTGGAATCCACCATCACAGGTCCCTGTGTACTTTCTGGAGGCAATTGCTGGTAAATGTCTCCACGGAGGTATTGATTATAATTCATTTTGATGAACATAATTTTCTCCACATTTTCTGGAAGTAACCTCTTCCGCCGATCGCTGACAAGGTTACCGGCTGCACTAAACACTCTTTCGGATTACACACTGGAGGGGGCGCAACTTAGGTAAAAAAAAGCCAGTTTGTGCAAGGGCCTCCAAATTGCCTCTTTTTCCTGCCAGTATATGGAGGATTATATGAGTGACAGCATCCAAGTAGGCATGTCAGACAGTCCGTCTGACATGCCTACTTGGATGCTGTCACTCATATAATCCTCCACCATTCTTTCAATGGTGACAGAATCATATGCAGTGACAGTAGACGACATGTCAGTAATCGTTGGCAGGTCCTTCAGTCCGGACCAGATGTCAGCTATCGCCCCGGACTGCCCTGCATCACCGCCAGTGGGTAGTTTTGGAAATTTTATCCTTTTCCTGGCAGCTCCAGTGGCGTGAGAAAATGAAGGAGGAGCTGTTGGCGGGTCACGTTCCGCTTGACTTGACAATTGTCTCACCAGCAGGTCTTTGAACATCTGCAGACTTGTGTCTGCCGGAAAGAGATACAACGTAGGCTTTAAACCTAGGATCGAGTACGGTGGCCAAAATGTAGTGCTCTGATTTCAACAGATTGACCACCCGTGAACCCTGGTTAAGCGAATGAAGGGCTCCATCCCACATGCCTAGCGGAATTGCTCCATTTTAGCTCCTCCTTCAATCTCTCCAGCTGCTTCTGCAAAAGCCTGACTCAGGCTGGCAGTGTCTGAACTGACGTCATGTGTGGCAAGTTCAAAGGGTTGCAGAACCTTGCACAATGTTGAAATCATTCTCCACTGCGCTTGAGTCAGGCGCATTCCCCCTCCTTTGCCTATATCATAGGCAGATGTATAGGCTTCAATGGCCTTTTGCTGCTCCTCCATCCTCTGAAGCATATAGAGGGTTGAATTCCACCTCGTTACCACCTCTTGCTTCAGCTGATGGCAGGGCATGTTCAGGAGTGTTTGCTGGTGCTCCAGTCTTCGGCACGCGGTGGCTGAATGCTGAAAGTGGCCCGCAATTCTTTGGGCCACAGACAACATCTCCATTACGCCCCTGTTGTTTTTAAAAAAATTCTGCACCACCAAATTCATTGTACTGTATGTGCAAAACATGGGACGTGCTGGAATTTGCCCACATGTAATGCACAATATTGGTGGCGTTGTCCGATGTCACAAATCCCCAGGAGAGTCCAACTGGGGTAAGCCAATCTGCGATGATGTTCCTCAGTTTCCGTAAGAGGTTGTCAGCTGTGTGCCTCTTATGGAAAGCGGTGATACAAAGCGTAGCCTGCCTAGGAACGAGTTGGCATTTGCGAGATGCTGCTACTGGTGCCGCCGCTGCTGTTCTTGCTGCGGGAGGCAATACATCTACCCAGTGGGCTGTCATAGTCATATAGTCCTTAGTCTGCCCTGCTCCAGTTGTCCACATGTCCGTGGTTAAGTGGACATTGGGTACAACTGCATTTTTTAGGACACTGGTGACTCTTTTTCTGACGTCTGTGTACATTCTCGGTATCACCTGCCTAGAGAAGTGGAACCTAGATGGTATTTGGTACCGGGGACACACTACCTCAAGCAATTCTTTAAGTCCCTGTGAACTAACGGCGGATACCGGACGCACGTCTAACACCAACATAGTTGTCAAGGCCTGTGTTATCCGCTTTGCAACAGGATGACTGCTGTGATATTTCATCTTCCTCGCAAAGGACTGTTGGACAGTCAATTTCTTACTGGAAGTAGTAATGGTCTTCCGACTTCCCCTCTGGGATGACGATCGACTCCCAGCAGCAACAGCAGCAGCGCCAGCAGCAGTAGGCGTTACACTCAAGGATCCATCGGAGCAATCCCAGTTAGGAGAGGACTCGTCAAAATTGCCAGTGACATGGCCTGCAGGACTATTGGCGTTCCTGTCTGAGGAGAAAATTGACACTGAGGGAGTTGGTGGTGTGGTTTGCAGGAGCTTGGGTACAAGAGGAAGAAGGGATTTAGTTGTCAGTGGACTGCTTCCGCTGTCACCCAAAGTTTTTGAACTTGTCAATGACTTCTGATGAATGCGCTCCAGGTGACGTATAAGGGAGGATGTTCCTAGGTGGTTAACATCCTTACCCCTACTTATTACAGCTTGACAAAGGCAACACACGGCTTGACACCAGTTGTACGCATTTCTGTTGAAATAATTCCACACCGAAGAGGATATTTTTTTGGTATTTTGACCAGGCATGTCAATGGCCTTATTCATCCCATGGACAACAGGTGTCTCCCCGGGTGCCTGACTTAAACAAACCACCTCTCCATCAGAATCCTCCTTGTCAGCACCAGCAACACCCATATCCTCATCCTGGTGTACTTCAACAGTGACATCTTCAATTTGAATATCAAGAACTGGACTGTGGGTGCTGCTTCCAGCACTTGCAAGGGGCATGCAAATGGTGGAAGGAGCCACCTCTTCCCGTCCAGTGTTGGGAAGTTCAGGCATCGCAACCGACACAATTGGACTCTCCTTGGAGATTTGTGATTTAGAAGAACGCACAGTTCTTTGCTGTGCTTTTGCCAGCTTAACTCTTTTAATTTTTCTAGTGGGAGGATGAGTGCTTCCATCCTCATGTGAAGCTGACCCACTAGTCATGAGGAACATAGGAGAGGGCCTTAGCCGTTCCTTGCCACTCCGTGCCGTAAATGGCATATTGGCAAGTTTACTCTTCTCCTCAGACGCTTTTAATTTAGATTTTTGGTCCTTTTACTGAACTTTCATTTTTTGGATTTTACATGCTCTCTACTATGACATTGGGCATCGGCCTTGGCAGATGACGTTGATGGCATTTCATCATCTCTGCCATGACTAGTGGCAGCAGCTTCAGCACTAGGTGGAAGTGGATCTTGATCTTTCCCTATTTTACCCTCCACATTTTTGTTCTCCATTTTTAATGTGTGGAATTATATGCCAGCAATATATCTGGAATTAGACGGCAGTAATATCTGGAATTAGATACCAGATACCACTGTGACTGGAATGATGATGACCTATGCACAGTGACAGGACACTACCACAGCACCCTACAGCAGCAAGATGCAGCACAAGACACTGGACTTTTAGTCAACACAATGCAGCACAAGACAATGAGTAGTGATACTGAGCACTGATGAGGATACTAGAACTGACACTGGGCAGCGAGAACAGCACTGGACTACTGTACTGTACTACTATATACTGGTCACCACAATGCAGCACTGATACTGAGCACAGATATTGAGCACTGTTCAGGATACTAGAACTGACACGGAGCAGCAAGATACAGCAATGGACTATTGTACTGTACTACTATATACCGGTCACCACAATGCAGCAGTAATACTGAGAACTGTTAAGGATACTACAACTGACACGGAGCAGCAAGATACAGCAATGGACTACTGTACTGTACTACTATATACTGGTCACCCCAATGCAGCACTGATACTGAGCACAGATATTGAGCGGATATTGGGCTATTCAGGCAGAGAACGTAGCCACGTCCTCTCCGCTCAATCTACAATGCACGAGTGAAAACGGTGGTGACGCGCGGCTCTTTATATGGAATCCGAATCTTGCGAGAATCCGACAGCGGGATGATGACGTTTTCCCCATTCAGGTTTTGCGAGTAAGGCGGGAAGAACCGAGGCTGCCTCGGACCCGTGCAAACCACGTGACGTTCAGGGGGGGTTCGGATCTCAACGAACCGAACCCGCTCATCTCTAATATATATATATATATATATATATATATATTACGATATTAAGTCAGTGCGCTGCTTCTCTTCTCCTTCAAAGTTGTATAGGTGCAAATGTTCCGTATCATGTTTGGATTTACACTTTTGTTCCAAAGATTTCTCAATGGAGGGCTGCTCAGTTTCTACATACGCCGCTGGGTTAGAGGCAACCGAATCTGGAATCAATAGAGATGAAACAAGCGCCTCATGGTGTAATATTTCTCAATAAACTGGAACCACAAACAACATAAAGGTAATCTGTGTACCGGAAAGTTTGAATTATTTTAACTTGTCACAATTGGCTGCCTTGTGAGGTGCTGTCTTATCGTTATTGATTATAGATCATCCTGAAAAATACAAGGCAGCCAATTGTGATAAGCTCAACTATCCGGTACACAGATATATGTTTTGTGGTTCCAGTTTATTGAGAAATATTACACCATGGGGCTCTTGTTTCATCTCTATTGATTCCATATATATATATATATATATATATATATATATACATATACACACACACACACACACACACACACACACACACACACATATACATATATATATATATATATATATATATATATATATAGATATACATACATACATACATACACACACATACATAACATTGAGACTAAGCACCACATACACTGCTCAAAAAAAATAAAGGGAACACTAAAATAACACATCCTAGATCTAAATGAATGAAATTTTCTTATTAAATACTTTGTTCTTTACATAGTTGAATGTGCTGACAACAAAATCACACAAAAATTATCAATGGAAATCAAATTTATTAACCCATGGAGGTCTGGATTTGGAGTCACACTCAAAATTAAAGTGGAAAAACACACTACAGGCTGATCCAACTTTGATGTAATGTCCTTAAAACAAGTCAAAATGAGGCTCAGTAGTGTGTGTGGCCACCACGTGCCTGTATGACCTCCCTACAACGCCTGGGCATGCTCCTGATGAGGTGGCGGATGGTCTCCTGAGGGATCTCCTCCCAGACCTGGACTAAAGCATCCGCCAACTCCTGGACAGTCTGTGGTGCAATGTGGCGTTGGTGGATGGAGCGAGACATGATGTCCCAGATGTGCTCAATTGGATTCAGGTTTGGGGAACGGGCGGGCCAGTCCATAGCATCAATGCCTTCGTCTTACAGGAACTGCTGACACACTCCAGCCACATGAGGTCTAGCATTTTCTTGCATTAGTAGGAACCCAGGGACAACCGCACCAGCATATGGTCTCACAAGGGGTCTGAGGATCTCATCTCGGTACCTAATTGCAGTCAGGCTACCTCTGGCGAGCACATGGAGGGCTGTGCGGCCCCCCGAAGAAATGCCACACACACCATTAATGACCCACTGGCAAAACGGTCATGCTGGAGGATGTTACAGGCAGCAGAACGTTCTCATTGGCGTCTCCAGACTCTGTCACATGTGCTCAGTGAGAACCTGCTTTCATCTGTGAAGAGCACAGGGCGCCAGTGGCGAATTTGCCAATCTTGGTGTTCTCTGGCAAATGCCAAACGTCCCGCACGGTGTTGGGCTGTAAGCACAACCCCCACCTGTGGACGTCGGGCCCTCATACCACCCTTATGGAGTCTGTTTCTGATCGTTTGAGTAGACAAATGCACATTTGTGGCTTGCTGGAGGTCATTTTGCAGGGCTCTGGCAGTGCTCCTCCTGTTCCTCCTTGCACAAAGGCGGAGGTAGCGGTCCTGCTGCTGGGTTGTTGCCCTCCTACGGCCTCCTCCACGTCTCCTGATGTACTGGCCTGTCTCCTGGTAACGCCTCCATGCTCTGGACACTACGCTGACAGCCACAGCAAACCTTCTTGCCACAGCTTGCATTGATGTGCCATCCTGGATGAGCTGCACTACCTGAGCCACTTGTGTGGGTTGTAGGGAGGTCATACAGGCACATGGAGGCCACACACACTACTGAGCCTAATTTTGACTTGTTTTAAGGACATTACATCAAAGTTGGATCAGCCTGTAGTGTGTTTTTCCACTTTAATTTTGAGTGTGACTCCAAATCCAGACCTCCATGGGTTAATAAATTTGATTTCCATTGATAATTTTTGTGTGATTTTGTTGTCAGCACATTCAACTATGTAAAGAACAAAGTATTTAATAAGAATATTTCATTCATTCAGATCTAGGATGTGTTATTTTAGTGTTCCCTTTATTTTTTTGAGCAGTGTTTATTAATAGACATCACAGCTACACTGAGCAGCCTTAACATTAAAACCACTGCCAGGTGAAGTGAATAACTGCTCAGTCAGGGCACGGCCAAAGACCGCCGTGCCTAACATCTGTGACAACTCCCCACCCCAGAAGCTGGCATCCGTGGAAAGCATACATTGTGGAATCTAAAATGGCCACCCCTTGAGGGACGCCCAAATATCCAGTGGCAGTATCGTAGTCTGAGACTGCTGTGGTACACCATAACGTTTGGTGAGAATCAGGTATTGCAGAGGCCTGGAGTGAAATTGGGCGTGTTCCACCATGTTGAAGACTGATACCAAGAATTGCATGCCGAATGGAGAGAGACCCGGTGACTGTGAAGTAGGTTGCGGATGCGCAACTGCAATGTCGCACTCTTGTCTTGAGGAAGATGGATCCGTTCTACTCTGGTATACAGTAGTGTTCCGAGGTGGAGTATCCTGTGAGACGGGATGAGTGAGGATTTGGCCCAGTTGATTATCCATCCGTGGCTCTAGAGAAATTACATTGTCACCTGTAGGGGGCGGTTCAGCACCTTTGGAGACTGCTGACAATTTTTGGGAGAGAGAATCTGTATTGTTGACACACAGGGAGAAAGAAATATTTTGTTAAAACATATCTTTTATTGTTCCATTAATTAAGATAATGTGAATACAGCTCACATGTTGATCCAAAACTACAATGAAAAATAGAGGTTAAAATTATGAAAACTAACAAACGGGAATGAGAAGAAAAATAAAGATTGTGAATGAAAGTTTTAAGATCGTGTCCACGTGTTATTAGTAGATAGTAAGTCAATGTATATGATGTATATCATATGTGGTCACTGTATATGATGTAGTACACTTAATTATGGGGCCACCAAAGTGTCCGTGCCTTGTAATCCTATTTCTGAATACTCTGGATGTGATAGATCTATGTCCAGATTTATCATTGCTTCCGCATATATAGTGGTGTCACCAACCTGCTACTCGCTAATGAATACCTCAAAGGAATGCTGCTTATTATTTAGAGGCTACTGTGCACTGACTATCCTGTGATAAATCCTGAGGTAAAAGCTCTATATTACAGGTATTACATGCTACCATAGTAGGTGCCCCTGTCTGCTTAGCCTTGCGTTTGTTAGACATAATTGCAAGGAGTGTACACACACAATATGGTAATATACAGTGTGTAACAGGAACAGTATGTGACAATGAGCTCACACAAATACAATATACCGTAATGTGTGGCAAAGTAAACCCAGTGCACACCAGTATTCAAGAGTCACTTAGTGAGAGGAATACAGGTACAGGGAAAGCAATTATATACAGTAAACGAGAGTGAGAAACAAGCAGCAGCACTAGCATAAGTCACATACAATGCAGAATAATACATTTACCTACAATGGGCACTGATATATACTACACAGCCATGTGGAGAAGGCTGGTAGGATGCAGCACTGTGTATAACCTGCTATGTGGAGAGGTATAGAGGGAGACTCAGGAGCCCTGCAGAGCTCTGCTATGGCTGCCCAGCATCTCTGGTGAAGGAGAAGCAGCCGAGGGCGGGGAGACCACAGTGGAATGGTGCCCTGGGCTGGGGGAGGGGCCGCTGGGAAGCACTGACCTTCCCTATGACTTCCCTAACACTAGTGTACATGTAAACTCTGGTGGTCTAGTGCAGCCACAGGTATACTTAATGGACCAGTAGCATGTTAATGACGACGGCCCATTTCCCAGGACTGGGGGCATATGGATTGCGCAATGCATGTGTCCCATATGCAGGAACCTGCCTTACCTGTCCCCCATGTGTCTGTTGCAGTCCTGGGTGTACCCTGTGCCACTGCTAGTTTACAGTGTGCAAGCGGTCAAATCAGTTGTGGTGTCGCGGCTCGGTGGGGGTGTTGGAGCAACAGCGCTGGTGTCCTCTGGACTGCCAGGTGCTGTCTGCTCAAGAAAAAGTAAAAATATTAAAGATAGAAATAATAATGATTGAAAAGCTTGGGCTGTATGCTGCGGCCCTTGTTCAGCGGTGACCAGCTGTTGCTGGCACAGAAAAAAAATAGGATTTTAATTACCTACCGGTAAATCCTTTTCTCGTAGTCCATAAGGGATATTGGGGGTCATTCAGACCTGATCGCTTGCTAGGTTTTTTTTGCACTACTGCGAGCAGATAGTCGCCGCCCATGGGGGAGTGTATTTTCGCTTTGCAAATGTGCGAACGCATCTGCAGCCGACCAGTACAAAAAAGTTTTGTGCAGTATCTGAGTAGCCCAGTACTTACTCAGCCGCTGTGTTCACTTCAGCGAAAATACACTCCCCTTTGGGCGGCAACTATCTGCTCGCAGTAGTGCAAAAAACACCTAGCAAGCGATCAGGTCTGAATGACCCCCAATATCCCTTATGGACTAGGAGAAAAGGGTTTACTGGTAGGTAATTAAATCCTATTTTCTCTAGCATCCATAAGGGATATTGGGGAGACTTAGTACGATGTGGACTTCCCAAAGCTTCCAGAACGGGCGGGAATGTGCGGAGACTGCTGCAGCACCGCCTGCCCAAACTGGTAATCCTCTTTGGTCAGGGTATCAAACTTGTAGAACTTAGCAAAAGTGTTCATCCCCGACCAGGTAGCAGCTCGGCATAGTTGCAAGGCCGAGACTCCACGGGCAGCCACCCAGGAAGAGCCCACCAATCTTGTAGAGTGGGCCTTTAGAGACTTAGGAACAGGTATGGCTGCCGACACATAGGCCTGTTGGATAGTCTTCCACGTGAGGTACTTGTGTTTCTATCGTTGTCAGAGGTTCAAACCAGGAGGACTGTAGAAATTCCAATACCACATTCAAATCCCAGGGTGCCGTAGGCGGCACAAAAGGAAGTTGTATGTGGAGTACCTGTTGCAAGAAGATCTGAACTTCTGGCAACACTACCAATTTCTTCTGAAAGAAAATTGAGAGAGCTGAAATCTGGACCTTAATGGAACCCAGACGTAAGCCCTTATCCACACCAGCCTGCAGGAAACGTAAGAAACGTCCCAAGTTGAACTCTGCAGGCGGATACGTGCGTTCCTCGCACCAAGAGATATATCTTCTCCAGATATGATAGTGTTTTGACGTCACAGGTTTCATGGCCTGAACCATGGTAGCAATAACCTTTTTGTAAAGGCCCTTGTGAGCTAGGATGTTCCACTTAACCTCCATGCCGTCAAAGTCGCCGTAAGTACGGGTAGAACGGTCCCTATTGACGAAGATCGCTTCTTAGTGGTAGAGGCCAAGGGTCTTCGACGGACATGTCCAGAAGATCCGTGTACCACGCCTTCCGAAGCCAATCTGGGGCAATCAGGTTTTATGGACTCCTTGATTTCTGATTCGCTTGAGCATCCTTGGGAGCAATGGAATTGGAGGAAACAGGTAGACCAGCAAGTAAGGCCAAGGCGACGTCAGTGCATCCACTGCCCTCACCTGAGGGCCCCTGATTCGTGAGCAATACCAGTGAAACTTCTTGTTGAGTCGAGAAGCTATCATGTCTATCTGTGGACAGCCCCACCGGAGGATGATCTGCTGCAACACCTGATGGTATAGTCCCAACTCCCCCGGGTGGAGATCATAACGACTCAGGAAATCCACTTCCCAGTTGTCCACACCCGGAATGAAGAGTGCCGACATTGCTCTTGCATTTCATTCTGCGCAGAGGAGTATCTTTGACACCTCTCGCATGCAGACTCTGCTTTTTGTCCCACCCTGCCAATTGATGTACGCCACTGCTGTGGCGTTGTCTGACTGAACTTGGATCGTGTGATCCGTGAGCAGAGGAGAGGCCTGAGGCAGAGCATTGTAGATCGCCCGAAGCTCCAGAATGTTGATCGGAAGGAGGGCTTAGTGGGCTGACCAACTGCCCTGGAACTGCGCCCCTTGGGTGAAAGTTCCCATCCTCGCATTTGTCGTGAGGAGGGTCCAATCCTGAATCCCGAAACTCCGACCTTCCAGGAGATTGGAGGACTGCAGCCACCACAGGAGGGAAATCCTGGCCAGAAGTCCTAGCATTAATATTACCCATCTCCTTGAGCGAGTCACACAGGATGCGTGCAGTGTCCTGAATGTGCTTCAGGAGAGTCACCGTAGTGACCAGAAGCATATCCCGGAGAATCCCTCCTGAATTTGAGAAGCCCACATGTGAACGGCATGGGTCATCCACTAACCCGCTATGACCAGCCTCTGCAATACACCAGCTGCCGTGTAGATACTTTACTGTAGTCTCTGTTTTTCTGTCACCAGGATCCATTATGGTAAAGGAGCCCGGGGGCAGACAGCACCACCTTTTTAGACAGTCTTTGCTTTGCTGTTCGGTGCCAGTCCTGGTCCTCACCAGCAATACTCAAGGTTAAGTCTGTGGAGACCATGGACCCCCGAGGAAGAAATATCTATAATAAAATGACAGAATCTGTAAATTGCTTTAAGTGATTGCTGATTTATGGGGGCCCTAAGCTTTTAAATTGCCCAGATCGCAATACGATCTGGGCAATTTAAAAGCTTAGGGCCCCCATAAATCAGCAATCACTTAAAGCAATTTACAGATTCTGTAATTTTATTAAAGATCGCAGTGTGAGGTCTAGGGAGAGAGGTGAGAGGAACAAAGTGGGAGGGCTAAGGAGAGAGCAGGTGAGAGGAACGCGGTGGGAGCACTAGGGAGAGCAGGTTAGAGGAACGCGGGGGAGGGCTAGGGAGAGAGCAGGTGAGAGGAACGCAGGGGAAGAGCTAAGGAGAGAGCAGGTGAGAGGGCTAGGGAGAGAGCAGGTGAGAGGAACACAGTGGGAGGGCTAGGGAGAGAGCAGTTGAGAGGAACGTGGGGGGAGAGCTAAGGAGAGAGCAGGTGAGAGGAACACAGTGGGAGGGCTAAGGAGAGAGCAGGTGAGAGGAACGTGGTGGGAGGGCTAGGGAGAGCAGGTGAGAGGAACGCGGGGGGAGGGCTAGGGAGAGAGGTGAGAAGAACGCGGGGGGGAGGGCTAGGGACAGAGCAGATGAGAGGAACATGGTGGGAGGGCTAAGGAGAGAGCAGGTGAGAGGAACGTGGTGGGAGGGCTAGGGAGAGCAGGTGAGAGGAACGCGGGGGGAGGGCTAGGGAGAGAGGTGAGAAGAACGCGGGGGGGAGGGCTAGGGACAGAGCAGATGAGAGGAACATGGTGGGAGGGCTAGGGAGAAAGCAGGTGAGAGGAACGCGGGGCGAGGGCTAGGGAGAGAGAAGGTGAAAAGAATGCGGGGCGAGGGCTAGGGAGAAAACAGATGAGAGGAACGCGGGGCGAGGGCTAGGGAGAGAGCAGCTGAGAAGAATGCGGGGCGAGGGCTAGGGAGAGAGCAGGTGAGAGGAATGCGGGGGGATGGCTAGGGAGAGAGCAGGTGATAGGAATGCAGGTGGATGGCTTGGGATTGAGAGAAACGTGGGGGGAGGGCTAGGGAGAGCAGGTGAGGGAAACATGGGGGGTGGACTAGGGAGAGAGCAGGTGAGGGACACAGTGGGAAGGCTAGGGAGAGAGCAGGTGAGAGGAATGTGGGGGGAGGGCTAGGGAGAGAGTAGGTGAGATACGCATGGATACAGGTAAGTAGGGAAGGCTTGGGATACAGGTGAGCGGCATATAGAGGGGAGAGCTATGGAGAAAGCAAGTGAGAGGTACACCATGGAAGGGTTGTAATAAGTCCCTACCCGGTAGTGGTGTGCGCTCCTGTGAATCCAACTCCTGGAGTGAGGAGTGCAGCACTGACAGGCGCTGGTATACGGGTCCCTGCTCCATCCACACCTTTCTTGGCTCTTCCGTGGCTGCAGCTGCCCATGTCAGGCACCGAACACTGGGTAAATCAGAGGATGTGCCTGCCCTGGGCGCGCATGATGACGTCACGCCCGACACAGCTGAGGGGAGAAGGGATTGGTGAAGACTAGAGCATGCTCAGCCTCTCCCCCCTAAGATCAGCTGCTGCCGGGTGACACCAGCCCAGTCTGGGGTGGGGGGGAAGGGGGATGTATAATACAGCACCTGGCATGTCAGCATTCCTCCACACCATGCTCCTCGGCAGCGCTGCAGCTTACTAGCGGCGATGGCGGGCGGTAGTGTGGCGTGGCCTGGCGCGTGCCTGCAGAGATCTTTCCGCTCCACAGCGCATCGCGCTGTGTGCAAAGCCCCGATCGCCCTTACCTATTGACGGCCCTGGGGCAGCAAGGTATTAGAAGCTGTTTCAGGTGCCTTGGACCCTGGTTAAGAAGGGCTTTAAAAACCAGTTAGCCAATTTTGAAATAAATTCACCATCTTACAGGCAGCAGTGAAGGGAGTAAAGAATTGCTGTTATGTGGCTGGAATGGGGCTAATTAGTTAATATTCTGACAGCTGCATTTTGTACCAGCTGCAAGTGGTGCAATTCTTCTGCAAGGGGATCCATGCAGAGGGAATTGCAGTAGCCTAATTGTGAGGATATAAATGTATGTATAATTTTAGGCAAATCTTCTGAGGAGTAAGTGCCTGATTCTGGCTATGGGGGTCATTCAGAGTTCATCGCTAGCTGCATTTGTTCGCAGCGCAGCTATCAGGCTAAAAAACGGCAAATCTGTGCATGCGTATGCGGCGCAATGCGCACGCGCGATGTACAGGCACAACAAACGAAGTTTTGCACAGGGTCTAGCGATGCATTTCAGTCGCACTGGTTGCCGCAGAGTGATTGACATGAAGTGGGCGTTTCTGGGTGGCAACTGACCGTTTTCAGGGAGTGTTTGGAAAAACGCAGGCGTGCCAGGGCGAACACTGGGTGGGTGGGTGACGTCAAATCCGGAACTAAATAGTCTGAAGTGATCGCAAGTACGGAGTAGGTTTTGAGCTACTCTGAAACTACACAAAACATTTTTGCAGGCGCTCTGCAATACAACCGTTCGCACTTCTGCTAAGCTAAAATACACTCCCAATGGGCGGCGGCATAGTGTTTGCACGGCTACTATAAACTGCTAGCGAGCGATCAACTCGGAATGACCCCCTATATGCGTCCAGTAAAAGAATGAGGATTTGATTGTGGCAGATACTTGTGGTTTAAGTGTCAAGCCACCATCCATGACAACACCAAGTATTCCGAACCCCCAAGTGTAAGTCCAGTTGGTTGGCTATGCTGCAGTCTTATCCTTTGATGGTGAGCTCCTATCATAACTCTGTTTTATCAAGATACAGTCGCAGCCCACAGGCGTGCATCCATTCCTGGAGTTCAGCTAGACAGCTATTTAGGGCTGCTATTGTGTTCTCAGTACCCAGAACAAAGGACAGGTACAGTTGTGTATCATTTGCATAGCAGTGGTCAGGGTCGGCAACAGAAATCTTGGGGCCCGGGACACTGATAACTCTGTGGGCCCCTTGCCCCCCCCACACCTGTATTTTGTACTTCCATGCAGTGCCGTAACTAGACATTTTAGCGCTATGTGCAAGAAACAGAATTGGACCCCACCCCCCCCACATACAAATCAGGCCAAAAATATAGGGGCGTGGCTTCATGGAGAAGGGGCGTGGCCAGAGCTCCCTTTTATACATTACGGCAGGCAGAGCTTACTTTTACACATTACGGCAGGCAGAGTCCCACTGTTTACACATTACGGTAGCAGAGTCCCCCTTTTTTACACATTATGGCAGGCATGTCACGTCTAGCAAAGTATGAGGATCCGGCAGCTGAGACTTGCCCGAGGAGGTATATGGCTGTGGGTGAACAAGATGAAGGGGTTGGATATAGTTCCTTTGCATGGGACACGGAGCAATGAAGAACGTAGGCAGAGGTGAAAGTCAATGAATAGTATTTATTATGTACAGGGCTGAGGTAAAGAACTGTGGCAGGAGCACGATGGTTAAAGAACGTAGTTGCGGATAAAGAACTGCAGGTTGTGGGTTGAAAGACGAGGCTGTGAATAATGAACTGCGGAACTGTGGATGGTGGGTAAAAGACGTGGCTGTAGGTAAAGAACTGTGGACTGTGATTTGAAAGACGTGAGTGTAGATCAGGCATTCCCAACCACGGTCCTCAAGGCACACCAACAGTGCAGGTTTTAGTTATATTCAGGCTTCAGCACAGGTGACTTAATTAGTAGCTCAGTTATTTTGATTTAACCATCTGTGCTGCAGCCTGGATATCACTAAAACCTGCACTGTTGGTATGCCTTGAGGACCATGGTTGGTAATGCCTGCTGTAGATGATGAACTGTGGAACTGTGGATGGTAGTTGAAGACGTGGCTGGAGACAAGGACTGTGGACTGTAGCTTGAAAGACGAGGCAGAAGACCCGGGGCCAACTGTGCCCAAAGAGTCTTACTGGACCGGGATTTCCAGGAGCGCTTCCACAGTCAGTAGCAGGTTAGGAACGGCAGGGCTGCGGCAGCAACAGAGAACCAACCAAGCAGGAGTAACCAGAATACGACAAGGATCCTGGGAGCACAGGCTAAAACACCTACAACAGGGTTGTAACTTGAAGCACTGGCGTCCCTGTCCTAAACCAGCCCCCTTTTATAGGGAGAGCTTCCCCTGGATTGGCTGGAAGAAACAGGAACTATGCTTAAAACTTGGTCTCCAACATGGCGGCACCCAGTAACGCAGACCTTTCTGCAAAGCCACATTGCTCACTGCCTCTGGTCTCCTAGCAACGGCTCAGCAAGAGCGACCCGCTGTAGCGGCATCCCGCCGCCACGAGCGGACCCCCTCACCACCACCACTGCTGCCCACGGACCCGGCACAGCAGACCACCTCCGCCGCTACCCGCACACCACCAGAGATGCCAGCCTCGCAGCCCCAGCGTACCGGTAAGACTCCGGACGCTGACAGTACTCCCCCCTTTGCGGGTGGACTCCGGACACCTATATGGTTTAGTTGGGAACTTGGCATGAAATGTCCGAAGAAGTCTTGGAGCATGGACATCTTCTGCTTCTACCCAAGATCTCTCCTCTGGTCCATATCCCTTCCAATCAACAAGGTACTGGAGGCGACCATAACGTCTGCGAGAATCGAGGATCTTATGAATCTGAAATTCGTCTCCTTGTGCTGATTGGATCTTGGGTGATTTAGGCAAAGCAGCTCTGAATCGATTTAGTACCAAAGGTTTTAAGAGAGAAATATGAAATGCATTAGGGATTCTTAACTGCGGAGGTAATTTCACTTTATAAGCCACAGGATTCGAAACTTTTTCGATTGGGTAGGGCCCAATAAATCTGGGAGCAAACTTTTTCGTAGGAACCTTTAATCTTAGGTTACGTGTGGAAACCCAAACTCCTACCATAAGGCCCGATCTCCTACCATAAGGCTTGGAACAGCTTTTCGCTTCAGATCTGCATAGGTCTTATACCTCTTGGATGTCTTGAGCAAAGCCTTGTGAATTTGTTTCCAAGTTTCAGTAAATTGTCGAAGTGTTGACTCTGCGGCAGGAACCTCGAGCGTAGGCAGAAGTTGGAAAGCAGGAACTCTCAGATGGTAACCATAATTAATGAAGAATGGAGAAGATTTTGTGGCAGAGTGATAGAGATTGTTATGGGCAAACTCTGCGAACGTGAGGAAGTCCAGCCAGTTGATCTGTGAGGAGGACATGAATAAACGCAGAAAAGTTTCCAGATCCTGGTTCACTATCTCTGTTTAACCATCCGTTTGGGGATGATATCCTGAGAAGTTTAATTTCACACCAAGAGCAGAACATAGGGATCTCCAAAACTTGGCCACAAACTGAGGACATCTATCAGACACAAGTTTCTTGCGGTAGACCATGAAGTCGAAAGATCTCTGCTATAAACAGTTTTGCCAACTGGGATGCAGATGGAAGATTAGCCAGAGGAACGAAGTGTGCCATTTTAGAGAATCGGTCAACTATGACCCATACGGTGTTCCGTCCACCAGACGTAGGTAAATCAGTAATAAAGTCCATAGAAATATGCGTCCATGGTCTTAGTGGCACAGGTAATGGATGGAGTAACCCGGCTGGAGGACCTTTGGGACTCTTATGCTGGGCACATTTTGGACAGGCAGCCACGAATTCCTGAACATCAGTACTGAGATGAGGCCACCAGTAGGAGCGCTGAATGAATTTGAGTGTTTTAAGACTGCCTGCATGGCCCATGAAGGAGGAGTGAGCCCATGTAAGAAGTTTTTTGCAAAGATTTGGTGCAACTAAGATCTTTCCTGGAGGAGGAAGTGGAGAGGTATTAATTGCTGAAAAAGAGGTGGATTCCAGGATGAATTGCTCTTTTGAACGGTCAGAGGGTTCTTCTGAACTTAGGGAGCGAGATAATGTATCTGCGTTTTTGTTGAGGGAACCTGGTCGGTAGCTTAGTTTAAAGTTAAAATGGGTAAAGAAGAGTGCCAATCTTGCTTGGCGTGGGTTCAGGCATCGGGCTGACTGTAGATACAGGAGGTTCTTGTGATCCGTGGTTACCGAGATTGGATGCTGAGCTCCCTCCAACAAATACCTCCACTCCTCAAAGGCCAACTTAATCGCCAGTAATTCCTGTTCCCCAATAGCGTAATTCTGTTCAGTGGGGGAATATCTTCGCGAGAAAAACGCACAAGGATGGACTTTCTTGTTCTCGAAGAGCTGGGATAATACTGCTCCTACTCCTACAGTAGAGGCATCAACCTCCACCAAGAACGGACGGCTGAGATCAGGTTGTCGAAGAACTGGAGCGGTCATGAAGGCCTCCTTTAAAGACGAAAAGGCTTCCAAAGCCTCCGGAGACCACTTGGTAGGATCGGCTCCTTTCCTAGTTAATGCGGTTATGGGAGCTATGACAGAATAATAATTTTGAATGAATCTTCGGTAGAAGTTAGCGAACCCCAGGAAACATTGAACTCCTTTAAGGGTAGCTGGAAGTGCCCAATCCTGAATCACCTGGACTTTAGCGGAGTCCATCTGTAACCTCTGCCCTGAAAGAAAGTAACCGAGGAATGGAATCGTGGGTACTTCGAAGGTGCACTTCTCTAATTTACAGAATGATTGATTCCTTCGTAAACGAGTTAGCACTTCTCTGACTTGTTCCCGATGGGTCTTCAGATCCCTAGAAAAATTGAGGATGTCATCCAGATACACTTCCAAGCAGTCATAGAGGAGGTCTCTGAAGATTTTGTTAACGAACTCTTGAAAGACGGCTGGGGCGTTACATAGGCCAAAAGGCATTACCAGGTATTCGTAATGGCCGTTGCGGGTATTAAATGCCGTCTTCCATTCGTCACCTGGGCGAATACGTATAAGATTGTAGGCCCCCCGCAAGTCCAGCTTAGTAAATACAGTAGCTCCTTTAACACGGTCGAACAGTTCTGGAATCAGGGGTAACGGATATCTGTTCTTAATTGTTATGTCATTGAGACCTCTATAGTCAATACAGGGCCGCAAACCCCCATCCTTCTTTTTGACGAAGAAAAACCCCGCCCCGGCCGGAGATGTGGAAGACCTGATGAACCCTTTATCCAAGTTCTCCCAGAAATACTCCGACATGGCCTGTGTCTCGGGAAGTGAGAGAGGGTAGATTCGACCTCAAGGAGGAGTCTTACCAGGTATTAGCTCAATGGGACAATCCCAAGTACGATGGGGCAAGGTGTCCGCCCCATGCTTACTGAAAACATCTTGAAAGGCTTGGTATTCCACAGGAAGGCTGGAAGGACTGGAAGAACAGAGAGGTCTTACTGAAGGTAAACAGTTCTGGAAGCAGTCTTGTCCCCAAGAGAACATCCATAGTTTGCCAGTCTATGTGGGGATTGTGTCTGATTAACCATGGAAACCCTAGGATCAGTTCATGAGAGTCTTTAGCAATTACAAGGAAAGAGATTTTTTCTGAATGAAGAACTCCGACCTTCATCTTGAGAGGAATAGTACGAAAGGATATAATACCCTCAGGGATATAACTTCCATCCACCGCAGTAACAGAAATGGTACGATCCAAAGGAACCGTTTGTATTCCAGATCGTTTGACCAGAGCTGATGTAATGAAGCTTTCGGCGGCTCCGGAGTCGAGTAGTGCAGGGATGAGAAGAGAAGAAGAAGGGAGCTCCAATTGGGTTAACAAGACAGACTCTTTCTTGGTATGTAATTCTAAGAATTCTCCTAGCTTGACCTCTCCAGCACAAGCTAGGAGCGGGCGTTTCCCGGACGTAGATTGCAAGTTTTGGCAAAGTGATCAGATGCACCACAATACAAGCAGAGGTTCCCTTGTCGCCGTCTCTGACGTTCTCCGTTGGAGGGGCGGGAGCAATTGATCTGCATGGGTTCTTCCGCAGTTGGTGATGATGGTGTTGGTGGAAGTTCAACTCTAGGCTAAGGGCGATCTGACCGCGACCTCTCCATAGTGTTCTCTGTACCTCAGGTCTAATTTATTGCATAAAGAAATTAATTTATCCAACTTATCAGGTACGTCCTGAGTTGCAAGGTCATCTTTGATATTTTCGGAGAGACCACTCCAGAAAGCTGCAATGAGAGCCTCCTCGTTCCAGTTCAGTTCTGAGGAGAGAGTACGAAACTGGATCACGTACTGACTGACCGTACGCGTACCCTGACGCAGGTGCAGGATCTCCAATGAGGTGGCAGAAGTCCTGCCCGGTTCGTCGAAGATTCTTCGAAAGGTGGCCACACATTCTGAATAGTTAGACAGGATGGGATCCATCCTCTCCCACAAGGGTGAAGCCCATTCCAACGCTTGCCCGGTAAGTAAAGAAATTATATTAGCTACTTTGGTTCGTGCTGATGGGAAGCTGGCCGACTGTAGTTCGAACTGGATTTCGCACTGGTTAAGAAACCCGCGGCATTGTTTTGGATTCCCATCGAACTTACTGGGAGATGGCAAATGCAATCGTGGAAGTGGTACTGGTACAGGAGGAAGCGGGACCGAAGGTGCTAATGTGGGAGCAGCTGTAGATACTTAGGGGCCGTCATGGCAGCACAGAGAGAGTCGAGACGTTCGGACATATTCTGCATGTACTGCACAATTTGAGATTGTGTGGCCTCCTGCTTACTTAAGCGAGACCAGATATCTGCAGTTGAATCCCCTCCTGAGGCCTGATCACCCGTCGAATCCATTGGGCCAGTGCTTACTGTCACGTCTAGCAAAGTATGAGGATCCGGCAGCTCAGACTTGCCCAAGGAGGTAGATGGCTGTGGGTGAACAAGATGAGGGGGTTGGTTATAGTTCCTTCGCATGGGACACGAAACAATGAAGAACGTAGGCGGGGTTGAAAGACAATGAATAGTATTTATTATGTACAGGGCTGAGGTAGACAACTGTGGCTGAAGCACGATGGTTAAAGAACGTAGTTGCAGATAAAGAACTGCAGGTTGTGGCTTGAAAGACGAAGTTGTGAATAATGAACTGCGGATGGTGGGTAAAAGACGTGGCTGGAGGTAAAGAACTGTGGACTGTGATTTGAAAGACGAGACTGTAGATCAGGCATTCCCAACCACGGTCCTCAAGGCACACCAACAGTGCAGGTTTTAGTTATATCCAGGCTTCAGCAAAGGTAACTTAATTAGTAGCTCAGTTATTTTGATTTAACCATCTGTGCTGCAGCCTGGATATCACTAAAACCTGCACTGTTGGTGTGCCTTGACGACAGTGGTTGGGAATGCCTGCTGTAGATGATGAACTGTGGAACTGTGGATGGTAGTTGAAGACGTGGCTGGAGACAAGGACTGTGGACTGAAAGACGAGGCAGAAGACCCGGAGCCGACTGTGCCCAAAGAGTCTTACTGGACCGGGTTTTCCAGGAGCGCTTCCACAGGCAGTAGCAGGTTAGGAACGGCAGGGCTGCAGCAGCAACAGAGAACCAACCAAGCAGGAGTAACCAGAATACGACAAGGATCCTGGGAGCACAGGCTAAAGCACCTACAACAGGGTTGTAACTTGAAGCACTGGCGTCCCTGTCCTAAACCAGCCCCCTTTTATAGGGAGAGCTTCCCCTGGATTGTCTGGAAGAAACAGGAACTATGCTTAAAACTTGGTCTCCAACATGGCGGCGCCCAGTAATGCAGACCTTTCTGCAAAGCTACATTGCCCACTGCCTCTGGTCTCCTAGCAACGGCTCAGCAAGAGCGACCCGCTGTAGCGGCATCCCGCCGCCACGAGCAGACCCCCTCACCGCCGCCACTGCTGCCCACGGACCCGGTGCAGCAGCCCACCTCCGCCGCTGCCCGCACACCGCCAGAGAAGCCAGCCCCGCGGCCCCAGCGTACCGGTACGACTCCGGACGCTGACAAGGCAGTCCTGCTTTTTTTTTATATTACACATTATGGCAGGCAGTCCCCCTTTTTTACACATTATGGGAGGGGGTGAGAGTTATACTCACCTGTGACAATCCGGCATGCCTCACACTGATGGCCATCCCTACCTCTTGCTGTGCTCTTCTATCTTACCTACAGTAATACCAGGTTTACAGGGCAGATGCAATGCATGCACATGCATCCAAGATATGTGCCTGCACGCAGCCCACCCCAAACCAAACACAAAGCCTCAAATAAACTCCTCCTGGAGAGCCTAGCACGGCTGCAGTGCACACACTTACCAGACATGGCCGCTGGCGCCGCTAATCAACCAGGTTCAGCCTCCAAGTGACCAGCTTGATGCAACCCATCGCAAAAAGATTCCAGCAGTCTCGCAGTCCTGCTCCTGCTTGCCCGCTAGCTCTCCTCATAGCAGAGACAGGGCGGGCAGATACGACTCAGAGAGGAGAGGAGGTCTGAATGCAGCATCGTGTGTGAGTACAGCAACATCATTGCACTGCACATGGGGGCTGGCTGACAGCTGACCTGGGGGCACTGAGGGGTGACCACAGAGCACAAGGTGGTGGGGGTGCTGAAAAAAAAGGGCAGTTACGGATTACTGTCAGCTACACAGCGGGCGGCTCGCAGCCGGCGCTATGCCGCAATTTAAATACTTAGTTAAATCTATGACATGCTGACACCGCTGGACCTTGGGGACCCTCACAAATTCGGGGCCTGGGACGGGTGTCCCCTGCTTTGACCCCCCGTTGCCTGGCCTGGCTGTGGTAGACCAGATCATGACGCCTGATTATTTCACCCAGTGGTAGCGTGTATAGTTTAAAAAAGCATGGGAGATAGTATAGAACCTAGGGGCTATTTCAGACTTGATTGGTGTTGTGCATTTTCGCACAGCAGCAATCAGGTCTGAAATGAGCATGCGCCGGTGCATGCCAGACAGCTGACGGCTGTCTTAGCCCTGCGAATGCCTCTGCCTGATTGACAGGCGGTCGCTGGGCTGGCGTTTGGCCGCCATTTAGGGGGTGCAGTCCAGGCAACGCAAGCATGCCCGGACCGTTGGAGGGCAGTCCGCGGCGGCTGCGTGATGTCAAACGCAGCCGCTGCGACCTTTGCAGGAGCTGCGCTGGCTGGGAGCTACTATTCCAGTACAAAAGCATTGCCGCTGTGCTATGCTTTTGTACTTGTGCAGGGGGTCGTGCCTGACATGCGGTGCGGACTAGCCCTGTGCTGGGCGTCCCCCCCATATGTCAGGGAAGCTGATCGTAGATGTGCTAAATTTAGCACATCTACGATCAGGTCTGAATCACCCCCCTTGTGTATCACAACATTTCAGTGGCACTGGTGATGAGGAATATACACAAGAAGAAACCCTCTGTGACCTGCCGGTGAGAAATTATTTGAACCAAGTAGGGACTGTCCTATCCAGTCCACAGGAGCTCAATTAGAATCTCACGGCACCAAATTATGTCGAGAAATCCAGAAGTATTAAGATTGAAAAGTCACCTCTATCTCTTGCCTTGAGAAGATCATTAATCACACGTACCTGAGCTGTTTCAGCGCTATGTTTTCTTATGAATCCTGACTGGAATGGATCATAATCATTGGTTGACAGACGGGGTTCCAGTTGAGTTGCAAACATTTTCTCAGGATTGGAGCAGCAGCAATAGATCTGATGAAATCTAGTCCGGGTTTTAACTGAGTCTGTTGTAAGCCACAGCTCGGCTAATCACTATAACGTGTCTCCTACCTTTAAAAATGTGTTTGTTCAGTAGATAATGGCTCCTGATGCCAGCAAGTGGCCAGGCAAAAGTTTGGGGGTTATTGGTTACATTAGGAGCCATTTGGAATTTGTACTACTTGCATTGTGCTGCTGTTCAAAGAGTGCCTGTAAAACCTGACCTGCAAAACCTGCATGTACTGTGTAATCTGCCTGAGGTGTAAATAAAGTGAGTTAGACTGTATTCCATCTATGTCGTTCTGTCACACTTCCTTAGAAAAGGAAGGATTGATATTGGTCTGTAGTTGGCCATGTAGTCAAGATCTAAATTAGATTTTTAAGAAGAGTCCTAACAATTGTTTCCTTTCGTGGTTCAGGAAAAATACCTGTCTGAAATGTTTTGCAAATGCAGGGCCAATTATATCCATACACCCGATAAGAATATTGGATTAAGGCATGGTCAAGTAAATTCAGTAATGTCTTTTACATCCATGTGGTCAAAGCTGGTCCCTGAAGACAGATGGCTTGTATTTGCAGGCTTGAAAACTTGGCACTTATTTAGCCCACAAATATTGGGGGATCCGGTCTCTAGATTGATAGTAACTAGGTTGACACTATCTAGGTCGACCACTATTGGTTGACAGTAACTATGTCGACAGGGGTTCTAGGTCAACGGGTCAAAAGGTCGACATGAGTTTTTCACAATTTTTTTTAACCTTTTCATACCTAACAATCCACGTGGACTACGATTGGAATGGTAATCTATGACGAGCGAAGCGAGGCACCTTGCCCGAAGCATGGCGAGCCATGCAAGGGGACACGGTGCACTAATTGGGGTTCCCGGTCAAGAAAACAACACCAAAAATTAAATAAAAAACTAATGTCGACCTTTGACCTGTCGACCTAGACCTTTTCGACCTAAAGACCCTGTCAACCTAGTTACTGTCGACATAGACACTGTCGACCTAGTTACTATCTACCTTCCATACCACACCCAAATATTGGACAGCTGTTATTTTGCATTGCAGTTCAGTAAATTCAATTAGGACACTCCTCTCTCTGCACATCTTAAATCTGTTCCACCTCACGTGCAACATAGTTTTTGCAAGGTGCAAATGCATCCTGTTTTTTGATTTGTTCTCAAATCAGAATAAAGCCCATAAACATCAATAGGTAAAAGCTAGAAGAGTCTTGGGTAACAAAGAAACATTTCCAATTAATTTGTTGGGAGTTTATTTAAAAAAAATAAAAATAAAAAAAGCACCATAAACTAAATTACACAGCGCACTTGATATAGATTGAGTATTAAGCCAGCAAAATTAGAGATTCTGTCACTTCCGCAAGAACGCGTCTGGAGACGGAATAGAGGAGGGAAGAGGTGTTCTAACATAAGCAGAGTACAGTAGGGACATATCTGTGCATTGCAGATTTATGACAACTAGGACACACATGCATATATACGTGGGAAATCTGTGTTATTTGCGGAAAACCATGGGCAGATGCAAGTAGATGACTGGTGAATCGCATGTTATTGGTGGCTTGCCCATGCATCGCTGATGCCGATTAGTGCTTTCTTGAACACATTATCCTTGGTGTGCGTGTTTATGGGAATAGAAAAATATTCATATGTGAGCTAAGGGTTTGTTTCTGTGCTTGATATATTACAGAAGTTTTACTGATAGCAGCAAATGTATATTTTACACACAAGAGGTATTGCCAAGAGTTATTGTCTAGAATCAAAATTATGGTATTCTAAAAAATGCCAAAACATAAAATTCTATTAAAAAGTCACAACAGACACTACATACTGTATGTGTGTTATGATATTGTAGGTATGTAGAAAAAAATTACGTAGTACATTATAAAACATTTATAGTTTTTACATTTTAACTGGCCAGTTGGAAACTCAATCCTGAAAGGGATTTACTCTTAGGTAAAGCTTCTAAATTAATAGCTGCTTGCAATCCTGCAATTCTCCGGAGATGTCAATGTAGGGACAGTAGCCAGAAGATAAATAAACATCACACATGAAATAGAACTTAAAAACGTCAAAGTAGAGCAGAATTGGACAGTTGTTTCTAAAATATTTTACTGGAAACTAAGCAGAATTTTTATTGACAATGGATGTATTTTGATTTGACACAGACAATAAAAATACCCTACTGGTAAATCATAGTACATGTATAAAAAATGGATTTAACATTAGCGATAAATTCACAGTAATAATCTACATTAAAAACTGGAATTGAAACACGTTGTTAATATAACTGAAAAAACATAGTGCATTAAACCAAAAGAATTCTGCTATGTAAAAAAGAAACTAAAAACAGTTTGAAACCTGATCTACATTTGAATGTCTCAGAAATGAAGTTCAGTTGCAGTACTTACATACACAGTTACAGAATATAATAGTAACTTGCTCTTTTCTGTACATGTCAAAGAAAAAGATGGGAAAAATCCAACAGCCAGCTGTCATTCTTTAGTTGCTAAAACTGCTGACAGCAGCCACCAAATTTAAAGACAACAAAATATTCTGTGCAGAAGAAATAGCTGTCAAATTAAAAATGTATGGAGCGGAAAATAAGTCAAATGTAAAAACCTAATTGGCAGAAATGTAGTAAGAAAAATAATAAAATACTGGGAGATAACTACTCTTTTGCACAACACTGTGAGGAACTTTCTATAACAACATATATCAGAAACTTTGAGCTATTTTTGTCATGATTCTGCCAAGCAGCTTAAATGGACTGAAATAGACTAGAGTAAAAACAATTAAATTGCTGTGCACTGACATTTTAAATGTGATATGCTCCCACCACAAAAGGATCATTTTCAGCTCCACAAATATATTCACTAAATTGAGTAAATCAATTTTTAGAAAAAAAAAAAAAAAGGTAAAACACTTGAATGATAAAAAAGTTGGTCTATACAAACGTAATGAAACAGGCTGACTGCAAAAAAGAATAATAATAATTCTGAGTGTGTGTTCTGTACAATGCAGTTAACTAGCACTAATGTATTAGTAAAGAAACTGATTTTTGCAGAATAGTTTGCGGGAAGAGTTAACTTACATTATCAGATGTGTGAGTAATCTAAAGTAAGTCAATTACATTGAAAAGAATAGTACATTGCAGTATTTTAAATGTCGGGATTTTGACCGTCAGTCAATGGTTGTCAGTATTTTGACCATGGGGATTTTGATTGTAGGTAAATTGACTGCATCCCAGCTACCCATATGTTTAAATTCTATATTTGCATTTGTTCGTTTTACATTTAACAGGTTCTAAACTAGTTAGGCACTAATTATGTTAACTCTTTGGCCATTTACTATACTGTGTATTAATTGTGTACTGTGTTCTTTAGATACTTTGGACTTACAGTAAGGCCACACATCATATCGCATCCTGCTGCATCTGCTCCTGCTTACTACACGACGAGGGAGGTGGATTTGCTAAATGTGTAGTTAGTCATATCTCATGCTTTATGCATCTTAATCTAATATGAATTCATTTGCAACAAAAACACTAATGCTTACTACTTACTAACTATTAGCGATTTAAGGGCCTAATTCAGATCTTATCAAAGCAGAAAAATCGTTCTCTAATGGGTTAAGACCATGTGCACTGCAGGAGGTGCAGATATAACATGTGAAGGGAAATTTAGTTTTGGGTGGGTTATTTTGTTTCTGTGCAGGGTAAATACTGACTGCTTTATTTTTACACACCCCACCAAAATCTAACTCTCTCTGCACACATTATACTGGCTCCACCTGCACTGCACATGGTTTTACACATTAGAGTACAATTTTGTTGCTGCGATCAGGTCTGAATTAGGCCCCAAGACATAAAATTCAGGAAAGAGGACGTAATGTGGGTAAAAATAAGGTTTTACTTACCGATAAATCTATTTCTCGTAGTCCGTAGTGGATGCTGGGGACTCCGTCAGGACCATGGGGATTAGCGGCTCCGCAGGAGACAGGGCACAAAAATAAAGCTTTAGGATCAGGTGGTGTGCACTGGCTCCTCCCCCTATGACCCTCCTCCAAGCCTCAGTTAGGATACTGTGCCCGGACGAGCGTACACAATAAGGAAGGATTTTGAATCCCGGGTAAGACTCATACCAGCCACACCAATCACACCGTACAACTTGTGATCTGAACCCAGTTAACAGTATGACAAACGTAGGAGCCTCTGAACAGACGGCTCACAACAATAACAACCCGATTTTTTTAGTAACAATAACTATGTACAAGTATTGCAGACAATCCGCACTTGGAATGGGCGCCCAGCATCCACTACGGACTACGAGAAATAGATTTATCGGTAAGTAAAATCTTATTTTCTCTGACGTCCTAGTGGATGCTGGGGACTCCGTCAGGACCATGGGGATTATACCAAAGCTCCCAAACGGGCGGGAGAGTGCGGATGACTCTGCAGCACCGAATGAGAGAACTCCAGGTCCTCTTTAGCCAGGGTATCAAATTTGTAGAATTTTACAAACGTGTTCTCCCCCGACCACGTAGCTGCTCGGCAGAGTTGCAATGCCGAGACCCCTCGGGCAGCCGCCCAGGATGAGCCCACCTTCCTTGTGGAATGGGCCTTGACAGATTTAGGCTGTGGCAGGCCTGCCACAGAATGTGCAAGTTGAATTGTGCTACAAATCCAACGAGCAATCGTCTGCTTAGAAGCAGGAGCACCCAGCTTGTTGGGTGCATATAGTATAAACAGCGAGTCAGATTTTCTGACTCCAGCCGTCCTTGAAATATATATTCTCAATGCCCGGACAACGTCCAGCAACTTGGAATCCTCCAAATCGCTAGTAGCCGCCGGCACCACAATAGGCTGGTTCAGATGAAACGCTGACACCACCTTAGGCAGAAAATGAGGACGCGTCCGCAGTTCTGCCCTGTCCGAATGGAAAATCAGATATGGGCTTTTATACGATAAAGCCGCCAATTCTGATACTCTCCTGGCTGAAGCCAGGGCCAGTAGCATGGTTACTTTCCACGTAAGATATTTCAAATCCACCGATTTGAGTGGCTCAAACCAATGGGATTTGAGAAAATCCAAAACTACATTAAGGTCCCACGGAGCCACAGGGGGCACCACCGGGGGCTGTATATGTAGTACTCCTTTAACAAAAGTCTGGACTTCAGGAACTGAAGCCAATTCTTTCTGGAAGAAAATCGACAGGGCCGAAATTTGAACCTTAATGGACCCCAATTTGAGGCCCATAGACAATCCTGTTTGTAGGAAATGCAGGAATCGACCCAGTTGAAATTCCTCCGTGGGGACCTTCCTGGCCTCACACCACGCAACATATTTTCTCCAAATGCGGTGATAATGTTGTGCAGTCACCTCCTTCCTGGCTTTAACCAGTGTAGGAATGACCTCTTCCGGAATGCCTTTTTCCCTTAGAATTCGGCGTTCAACCGCCACGCCGTCAAACGCAGCCGCGGTAAGTCTTGGAATAGACACGGTCCCTGCTGAATCAGGTCCCGCCTTAGAGGTAGAGGCCACGGATTTTCCGTGAGCATCTCCTGAAGTTCCGGGTACCAAGTTCTTCTTGGCCAATCCGGAGCCACGAGTATCGTTCTTACTCCCCTTTGCCGTATAATTCTCAGTACTTTGGGTATGAGAGGCAGAGGAGGAAACACATACACTGACTGGAACACCCACGGTGTTACCAGAGCGTCCACAGCTATTGCCTGAGGGTCTCTTGACCTGGCGCAATACCTGTCCAGTTTTTTGTTGAGGCGAGATGCCATCATATCCACCTTTGGTTTTTCCCAACGGTTCACAATCATGTGGAAGACTTCTGGATGAAGTCCCCACTCTCCCGGGTGTAGATCGTGTCTGCTGAGGAAGTCTGCTTCCCAGTTGTCCACTCCCGGAATGAACACTGCTGACAGTGCTATCACATGATCTTCCGCCCAGCGAAGAATCCTTGCAGCTTCTGTCATTGCTCTCCTGCTTCTTGTGCCGCCCTGTCTGTTTACGTGGGCGACTGCCGTGATGTTGTCCGACTGGATCAACACCGGCTGACCCTGAAGCAGGGGTTTTGCCAGACTTAGAGCATTGTAAATCGCTCTTAGCTCCAGTATATTTATGTGAAGAGACATCTCCAGGTTTGACCATACTCCCTGGAAGTTTCTTCCCTGTGTGACCGCTCCCCAGCCTCTCAGACTGGCATCCGTGGTCACCAGGACCCAGTCCTGTATGCCGAATCTGCGGCCTTCTAACAGATGAGCACTCTGCAACCACCACAGAAGAGACACCCTTGTCCGTGGCGATAAGGTTATCCGCTGATGCATCTGCAGATGCGATCCGGACCATTTGTCCAGCAGATCCCACTGAAAAGTTTGTGCGTGGAATCTGCCGAATGGGATTGCTTCGTAAGAAGCCACCATCTTTCCCGGGACTCTTGTGCATTGATGCACAGACACTTTTCCTGGTTTTAGGAGGTTCCTGACAAGTTCGGATAACTCCTTGGCTTTCTCCTCCGGAAGAAACACCTTTTTCTGAACCGTGTCCAGAATCATTCCCAGGAACAGCAGACGTGTTGTCGGGGTCAACTGAGATTTTGGAAAATTCAGAATCCACCCGTGTTTTTGCAGCACTACTTGGGTTAGTGCTACTCCGTCCTCCAGCTGTTCTCTGGACCTTGCCCTTATCAGGAGATCGTCCAAGTAAGGGATAATTAATACGCCTCTTCTTCGCAGAAGAATCATCATTTCGGCCATTACCTTGGTAAAGACCCGAGGTGCCGTGGACAATCCAAACGGCAGCGTCTGAAACCTATAATGACAGTTTTGCACCACGAACCTGAGGTACCCTTGATGTGAAGGGCAAATTGGGACATGCAGGTAAGCATCTTTTATGTCCAGGGACACCATAAAGTCCCCTTTCTTCCAGATTCGCTATCACTGCTCTGAGTGATTCCATCTTGAAACTGAATTTTTGTATGTACAGGTTCAAAGATTTCAGATTTAGAATAGGTCTTACCGAGCCGTCCGGCTTCGGTACCACAAATAGCGTGGAGTAATACCCCTTTCCCTGTTGTAGGAGGGGTACCTTGACTATCACCTGCTGAGAAAACAGCTTGTGAATGGCTTCCAATACCGTCGCCCTGTCTGAGGGAGACGTTGGCAAAGCAGACTTTAGGAACCGGCGAGGGGGAGACTTCTCGAATTCCAACCTGTAACCCTGAGATACTACCTGCAGGATCCAGGGGTCCACCTGTGAGCAAGCCCACTGCGCGCTGAAATTCTTGAGTCGACCCCCCACCGTTCCTGAGTCCGCTTGTAAAGCCCCAGCGTCATGCTGAGGGCTTTGCAGAACCCGCGGAGGGCTTCTGTTCCTGGGAAGGAGCGGCTTGCTGCCCTCTCTTACCCTTTCCTCTGCCTCGGGGCAGATATGACTGTCCTTTTGCCCGCTTGTTCTTATAGGACCGAAAGGACTGCGGCTGAAAAGACGGTGTCTTTTTCTGTTGGGAGGGGGTCTGAGGTAAAAAGGTGGATTTCCCGGCCGTTGCCGTGGCCACCAGATCCGATAGACCGACGCCAAATAATTCCTCCCCTTTATACGGCAATACTTCCATATGCCGTTTGGAATCCGCATCACCTGACCACTGTCGTGTCCATAAACTTCTTCTGGCAGATATGGACATCGCACTTACTCTCGATGCCAGAGTGCAAATATCCCTCTGAGCATCTCGCATATAAAGAAAAGCATCCTTTAATTGCTCTAAAGTCTGTAAAATACTGTCCCTATCCAGGGTATCAATATTTTCAGTCAGGGAATCCGACCAGACCACCCCAGCACTGCACATCCAGGCTGAGGCGATGGCTGGTCGCAGTATAACACCAGTATGTGTGTATATACTTTTTAGGGTAGTTTCCAGCCTCCTATCAGCTGGATCCTTGAGGGCGGCCGTATCAGGAGACGGTAACGCCACTTGTTTTGATAAGCGTGTGAGCGCCTTATCCACCTTAGGGGGTGTTTCCCAGCGCGCCCTAACCTCTGGTGGGAAAGGGTATAATGCCAATAACTTTTTTGAAATTAGCCCTTTTCTATCTGGGTTAACCCACGCTTCATCACATACATCATTCAATTCCTCTGATTCAGGAAAAACTACAGGTAGTTTTTTCACCCCCCACATAATACCCCTTTTTGTGGTACTTGTAGTATCAGAGATATGCAAAGCCTCCTTCATTGCCGTGATCATATAACGTGTGGCCCTACTGGAAAATACGTTTGTTTCTTCACCGTCGACACTAGATTCAGTGTCCGTGTCTGGGTCTGTATCGACCGACTGAGGTAAAGGGCGTTTTACAGCCCCTGACGGTGTCTGAGACGCCTGGGCAGGTACTAACTGGTTTGACGGCCGTCTCATGTCGTCAACTGATTTTTGTAATGTGCTGACATTATCACGTAATTCCATAAACAAAGCCATCCATTCCGGTGTCGACTCCCTAGGGGGTGACATCACCATTACCGGCAATTGCTCTGCCTCCACACCAACATCGTCCTCATACATGTCGACACACACGTACCGACACACAGCAGACACACAGGGAATGCTCTATTGAAGACAGGACCCCACTAGCCCTTTGGGGAGACAGAGGGAGAGTTTGCCAGCACACACCCAAGCGCTATAATATATATGGGAACAACCCTATATAAGTGTTGTATCATTATAGCAGCTTAAATATAGTAATATCGCCCAAAAAAGTGCCCCCCCCTCTCTGTTTTACCCTGTTTCTGTAGTGCAGTGCAGGGGAGAGTCCTGGGAGCCTTCCTCACAGCGGAGCTGAGCAGGAAAATGGCGCTGTGTGCTGAGGAGAATAAGCCCCGCCCCCTATTTCGGCGGGCTCTTCTCCGGAGTTTGTGAGATCTGGCAGGGGTTAAATACATCCATATAGCCTCAAGGGCTATATGTGATGTATTTTTAGCCATAAAAAGGTATTATACATTGCTGCCCAGGGCGCCCCCCCAGCGCCCTGCACCCTCCGTGACCGCTGTGTGAAGTGTGCTGACAACAATGGCGCACAGCTGCAGTGCTGTGCGCTACCTCAGGAAGACTGAAAAGTCTTCTGCCGCCTGCTTCTGGACCTCTTCCATCTTCGGCATCTGCAAGGGGGGTCGGCGGCGCGGCTCCGGGACGAACCCCAGGGTGAGACCTGTGTTCCGACTCCCTCTGGAGCTAATGGTGTCCAGTAGCCTAAGAAGCCAATCCATCCTGCACGCAGGTGAGTTCACTTCTCTCCCCTAAGTCCCTCGATGCAGTGAGCCTGTTGCCAGCAGGACTCACTGAAAATAAAAAACCTAAAAACTTTTTCTAAGCAGCTCTTTAGGAGAGCCACCTAGATTGCACCCTGCTCGGACGGGCACAAAAACCTAACTGAGGCTTGGAGGAGGGTCATAGGGGAGGAGCCAGTGCACACCACCTGATCCTAAAGCTTTATTTTTGTGCCCTGTCTCCTGCGGAGCCGCTAATCCCCATGGTCCTGACGGAGTCCCCAGCATCCACTAGGACGTCAGAGAAAAGGCAGACAACAGAGGTTCTATAAGAGTGACTCATGCCACACAGGATGTAGTTGGCATCCTGATGCCAGTAGTTAGAAAACTGGCACCGGAATCCCGATAGTCAGCATTCCGAACGTCAGTATGTTGGGGGCGGGGGGTGTTAGGTTAGGCTGTTGGTAGGAAGGGTTAGGGGTAGGGTAAGGAAAACAGTTACCTTACTTACCTAAATGTGTTAGGATTATGACAGCCGGTATGCCGCTGTCGGTATTCTGACCACTGGCATCCCGACTGTCGAGATCCCGTACCCAACCTAAACATCATTATGATTAATCTGCTACTTTATACCAATTCCTTTTCAACAAAACCTATCTGGGTGGCTAATTGATCCACTGTGGCTATCTAATTAGCAGCCCGTAGCACTACACTAAATGCATATTTCTTTTTCGGCCTGAGCAAACCCAAAAAGAAATAGAAAATAATCAGCCTGTTATTGGGTACAAACAGTGAGTTAAAGCATAGGTCTGGGAAATATATATATATCTATATATATATATATATATACACACACACACACACACACACACACACACACACATATATATATATATATACACACACACACACACACACACACACACACACACACACACACACATACTGTATATATATATATATCTCTGATATATCTATATATGCACATTATACACACACACACATATATATATATATATATATATAGCACACATTCATGTAAACTGTACATACATAAACACACATACATACTGTACATACACAAGCACACAAATACAAATACACAAAATATAAAATTTGGCTCTTCAGGGGGGGTTCCAGGTACTCGTAATTCCCCCTTTGTGCGCCACTGATATTGGAAATGTGTGAGATTTTGTATTGATTACAGTAAATATAGCTATAGCTCCAATACATATAGTGAAATCCAATTACAACCATAGGTTATTCAAACAAGAATTTATCAATATAAAACAGAACACACAGAACCTTCATAAAAGCAAAAATGATCCAAAATGTAACATTCTGAGTACGATTTGGGAAATGGCTTGGACATTTCATCCTCGTGCAGGATTATAATTTATACTGGTTGTCATTAGTCCAAATATAGATCAGTTTATGGGTGAGAATTCACATAGCAGTCTCAAAAATATATACCAAAATGTATTGTCTGAGTTTTTATGGTTATATTGATTTAATTTAAAATAATTTCTATATAATCCAGTACATCCAGTAAGATTTTGCATAATTCAAACATTCAAAGTGAGGAGCTTCCATACACAATGGTAAGAACATACTTGGCAATTACTCAATTTCTAAACAGTTACAAAATCAGGGGGGAAAATAATTGACTCAACGTCAGATCTAGAAACACCAGAGGTAATCACAGGGCCTGAATCAGAGGTGTAGGCAAATCCGTTGCAACTGGGATCTGCACACAGCAGTACTACAAAGATGTCCTAATGCTGCAGCCGAGGGGATCTGTACAGAGATGTCCATTGGCGGCGTCTCTAATCCACCGTTTGCGAACAAAGACGCATTAGTTGTACCTATAGTTGCTCAGAATGGCCATCAGCAGTAAGCCACCAGTGCCAATATAACTGCATACACAGACGCAGGCTGAGACACCCCCCACCAAACGCCCATGAAACGGCTGCGTTTGACTCGCCAGCCCTCCCACAAACACTCACTGACCATCAATTAAGTTGCGTCCAAATGTTCACTGTGACCACCGCTTGTAATCAAAGTTGGAGCGTGCACAGTGGAAAAAAGAAGGCTGAAACAACAGCATTGCAGCCACGCTTGCATCAAGCCCAGTGTCACATCAGTGAAGCTGCAGAAACCTTTATAAATATTGAGTAAAGCTTTTTTTTTTTTTTTTATATATTGTAGGTTTAACCTGCACAGTTTATAAATAAAATATTAAAACATTAGGGTTGTTTCAGAGAAACCACTGCATAGCAACGAGGTGATTTCACGGGGTCAAACAACTTCACCAGTCCAGACCACGCCAAGTTTTCCTAAAAATAATAATAAAAAAAATAAATACGTACAATATGCTTTATGTATGAAAGTGAGTACAGTTTAATTCAGAAAAGGAAGGCAGCATGCGATGATATAGCTGTAAATGGATAGAATTAAAGAGTTCAGAGTGCTCTAGCAGAATATGGCTGGAGCAAAGCATTAGATAAGTGTGAATGTATGATTTAATAGCTGACTACTTATATAATCCTACATTTCATGATTATTAGACAAAGTGATAAAACATATACACACTAAACTCTTCTGAGAATTTTTTTTTATCTATCTTTCATTTATTTTTTTTAAGGACAGCGTTTGAAAAATCCCAACAATATATCTGCAATCTTGTGTAAACTAGGTCAAATGCACTCCGGTTCAATGAAAGTAAATCAGTGCAGCATGAAATATGCCTGATCTGTGCACTTGGAAATCATACGGATTTCTGATTTACAGTAAGCTGGCAGCCAGAGAAATACATCATTATCTGCATATTTCAAAATTGCTTTTTTGTGTGTAAAAATTCCATTTAGAATAAAATCCAGCATTTATAGCAGCAATTTGATTCCAAGAAAGGATTTGAAAAGAAGGTACTGCAATGGACACAGTGTAACTGTTAAACAGGAAAAAAAAAGTTTATAGTGGAAAAATGGGACTTTTCCCTGGAGAGTGTTCAATGTAGGAAGATTGCAAACATCTTTTTCAGACATCAAAGAAGAGGTTGCATAAGACATTTTCATTTAAAAACTCAACCAATATATTTCTTAACTCACTAAACATGTTTTGGCAGTGGGGTCACTCACTGATGTTAAAGCAATCTTAGATAATTGTCTTCTATTAAATAAGGTGGCAGCATTTACTATAATCATGTCGCTTGGTAACTGCAAAATTAGGCAGATCGATCAGTTCAACCAATGCTGATGTCTGTGACTAAACTGACAATCTATATATAGTTGCTATAAACATAATGCCCGGGGTCTTGCAAATTAGACTACAATTAAAATATCATTAATGTTATTGCTCTGACTTAACCAAAAATAATAACATCTGCTGGGCATATGTTTAAAACTATTTTTTTCCCTCTCTATCCAAATGATGCACATTATTAAATGTGTACTCTATGAGTTAGACTCTCCTTATACAGTAAGTGTGAATTATCTCATGCAGTGGGACAAACTCACCATGTCAGACATGAAAAAGTAAACATACCTGTTCTCTCAGATAGCAAAGGCGGTCCAGAAGAATCAAGGCCTCGATACAAGGAGCCAGAAACACTTTAAGCTGAAAGGAAGATTTATGAAGCATTAATGCACCGTAAAAATCATATAATAAACTTTCAGGCTAAGAACGAACATGTGTACTGAACTGTATCGCCCGCACGGTACCGATCCAACAAATCCAATAAGGTTTCTAGAGCTTGATACATGTTACAATGACTTCTTAATTTTCCAAAACATGACAACAGTCCACCAAGACTTGGCAATTTTAATGTTTAAACACATATATTGACAGTATTTACATAAAGCAATGCACATGGATAATAACTTCAAAATCTAATTCAATTGTTGCTCTGATCGGGCGATCGTACCATGGATGCCCACATTTCTGCTGGCACCGTCCTGAGGTGGCAATCAGAAATGTCAAAATTCTTTGTGCGCCCAAAACAACTGAATTGCTCTGTCAGGTGCCCATTAATATTTGCAGCTCAAAAGACAATTGAGTCGCCCCATAGACTTACATCTGGCTTAACACAATAATTATTTGTAAAACCTTTAACAAATTAAGTGTCAAAAAAACTGGAAGTTTCCATATGAAATAGTGGTACAGTCATTGTATTGATTCATTTGTTGAAAGTCTTCACATGCAAGTGGCAAAGCCTTCTGGCAGAAGCACTGTGGAGATTGCATTACAAGGTTCCCTTTGGATGCAGAAGTGTGGCTGTGCAAGCTTATCTTGTGGCTGCAAATGGACTCAGCCATTGCACTGGGATGGGGTGAAAATCATTTCCTGTGCTGGGGTAGAGAAAAGAAGAATTCCTAGGAAATAAAAACAATGGTCACTGTTCTAAGGTCAAATTCACCATGATATAGCAAGGGCAGGTTAAACCAACTTCTATCTGTCTCTTTCTGGGCCTAATTCAGACCTGGTATAGGGGGTCATTCAGAGTTGATCGCTCGCTAGCAGTTTTTAGCAGCCGTGCAAACGCATAGTCGCCGCCCACAGGGGAGTGTATTTTCACTTTGCAGGAGTGTGAACGCCTGTGTAGCAGTGCACCTGCAAACACTTTTTGTGCAAAACAAGACCAGCCCTGTAGTTACTTATCCTGTGCGATGATTGCTACGACGACTGACACGGTAATGACGTCAGATACCCGCCCAGCAAACGCCCGGCCACGCCTGCATTTTTCCAAACACTCCCAGAAAACGGTCAGTTGACACCTATAAACGCCCTCTTTCTGTCAATCTCCTTGCGTTTGGCTGCACGACTGGAATCGTCGCTAGAACCAGTGCAAAACCACAATGGACTTCGTACCCATACGACGCGCATGCGCATTGCGGTGCATATGCAGATTAGCCGTTTTTTCACTGATTGCTATGCAGCGAACAACGGCAGATAGCGATCAACTCGGAATGACCCCCATAGTTAGGAAAAGGGGGGATGCGATACCTGCGATCCCCAATGTATGTAGTAGTGTTTATAAGTATCGCAATGAGAGGATGCCTGTGTAGTCTGTACACCACTAAATTTCCAGTCACAGTGCTGAATGAATACAGATCTGTATATAATACAATTACAAATAGTTGTGTGTCCCCATATTGTCTGAATGAAGGGAACAAATATGAACCAAAACAAAACAAAATACTGCCAGGTACAGTAAACCACAACACAAAGGACCTAGGGTAAGTTTACTGTACCTGGCAGGCCGGGGCGCCGGCCCCCCAGAACAGGAACCCCATCGATTGTACCAGTGAAGATGGCGTTCTTCAAGGCATACCATTAACATTATACAGGGGAAGCACAGGAATCACCCCAAGTGCTCAGAGAATTTGTCATATAGGACTCCGGTCATTAACATTTGAGTGACTGTACACAACTTGAACTCTTTCTCACGCCACTGCTATTGTCATTTTGTTTTTTTCTTTCCTTTTATTTTGTTTTGGTTCATAATTGTTCCCTTCATTCACACAATGGGGGTAATTCCAAGTTGATTTATTTTCAGTGCTGAATGAGTAAATAGTTGTGTGTCCCCATATTGGGGGTAATTCCAAGTTGATCGCAGCAGGATTTTTGTTAGCAGTTGAGCAAAACCATGTGCACTGCAGGGGACGCAGATATAACATGTGCAGAGAGAGTTAGATTTGGGTGGGGTGTGTTCAATCTGCAATCTAATTTGCAGTGTAAAAATAAAGCAGCCAGTATTTACCCTGCACAGAAATAAAATAACCCACCCAAATCTAACTCTCTCTGCACATGTTATATCTGCCCCCCCTGCAGTGCACATGGTTTTGCCCAATTGCTATCAAAAATCCTGCTGCGATCAACTTGGAATTACCCCCAATATGGGGACACACAACTATTTACTCATTCAGCACTGAAAATAAAGTTGTGTACAGACTACATAGGCATCCTCTCATTGATATACTTAGAAACACTACTATATACATTAGTGAGCGCAGGTACCGTACCCCTCCTTTTTCCTAACTATACCAGAATTCAGAGTGTGGACAACTCAGCAAGTACCAGCAGCCCCTGACACGAGTATTGTGTAGCGCTGTACGCCAAAACCCCTAGTCACTTAATTCAGACCTGATCGTAGCAGCAAATTTGTTAGCAGATGGGCAAAACTATGTGCACTGCAGGGGGGCAGATGTAACATGTGAAGAGAGAGTTAGATTTGGGTGGGGTGTGTTAAAACTGAAATCTAAATTGCAGTGTAAAAATAAAGCAGCCAGTATTTACCCTGCACAGAAACAAAGTAACCCACCCAAATCTAACTCTCTCTGTACATGTTATATCCACCCCCCCTGCAGTGAACATGGTTTTGCCCATCTGCTAACAAATTTGCTGCTACGGTCAGGTCTAAATTAGGCCCTCTGCAATACCGGAAAATGTAGTCAATGGGTATTTGCATCTGAAAGCAAAATTATATCATAATAAAAATAGATTAAAAAACAAAAAAGATGGCCAAGTTTCGCGGAAACAGGCTAATTGGACTGAATTGATAATTAAACAGACAGACAAAGGGGTTATTATTGTTACTTGGCTCAGCAAACTTGTGGTTGTTATAGGAGAGGAATCATTAGAGCCTGTTACAATGTTTTCAGATGCAACTGCATTGTGTTAAAGAGTCGAAACCAAATATGTGTCTGATTTGTGTATAATAACTGTCAAATAAGTTTCCGCAGTCAAAAAGATCCAATAATACAGTACATACAAATTACATAACGAAACTTTCACACAAACAAAATACCCAACCCTTTATGTTTTTTTATGCATTAAAAATGATGTGAAAGGGGTTAGAAACAACAGTCCTCAAGGCACACTAACAGTCCAGATTATAAGGATAACCATATTTGAGCACACGTGACTTAGGGGTCTATTTACGAAGCAGTGAAAAGAGTGGAGAAGTGATCCAGTTGAGAAGTTGCCCACGGCAGCCAATCAGCTGCTCTGTATAATTTTATAGTATGCAAATTAAAATATGTTACATCAATGCTGATTGGTCGCCATGGGCAACTTCCCTACCGGCTCACTTCTCCACACTTTTCACTGCTTCATGAATAGACCCTTAAATTAGTACCACAGTTATTTTGATTTAACCATCCGTGCTATAGCATGGACATCACTAAAACCTGGACTGTTAGTGTGCTTTGAGGACTGAGGTTGGGAAACACTTCACTATTGTAAGCAAATATACATTAATTCTTTTAAGCTTCATTTGCAAGGATATCAATCGGGCAATTTCCCAAACTAATTATTATAGATTACAAATTGAGCCTTAAACTGAAATGTTTCAAAATAAGATAAAATATGGTAATACTGAGGACCAACTAAACGAAGTCAAGCCTTGCAGCCATAATAAGTTACAAAAGTGAACAAGCCTGAAAATCAAGTAAATACAGTATAATAATATTTTTATAATAAGATTATTTTGCAATACTGATACAGTCTACATTTCCTGCTTAAGCTTTCCTCAGATGTGGAGACAAGGGTGGAGAAACAGAGGAACCATTTCCAGCAGCTGACCAGTGGAATACAGATTTAATCAAATTTCTGTGAGTCACTGCCTTTTTGAAAAATAGATATGGGACTTGCATTTCCCTACTCAAGTCAAGGATTTAATCTGAACCTTTACGTATATAATTCTAGAGAGAGAGAACAAAATAATTAGATGGAAACAAATGTGCATTTTGAGAGCTGAAGTAAAACGTTATTAGCTAAATACAATAACATATGGCTTAGACTGCTAAAAAAACGCATACAAACCACATCTTCAGTGATGTTGGACACAGGCAGAAAATGATACACTAGAGACATCGGCTCTCATGACTCCATTCAGGGGTATGTACTGTATAATGTCAGAAACAATCACTCACTGCACAGTGCACACACACACACACGATCCCAAATGTGTACATTCAGACTATTAAAGTAACAACATATGACACCAGTGCTAGAATATATAGACACTAAGGACTACACATGTGTGTGTAAGGAGGAGGTTGGAGAATTATCTATACAATGTTGGAAGTGTTGTGTGAGGGAGGGTTATACATTTAATGATGCTTATACAAGGAAGCGTGTAGTCAGATAAGGGTCTGTTGGAAGATTGATGTATTGCTTTGTATATTTTGGTCTGCAGCAATGAGATTATACACAAGTATGAGATCGTGGAGTCACCTTATTTCTAAGTTGTATTGGGAAATATACATATGGGAAACTAGTTACGTAATATGTATCAAAATCCACTTATAATCCTGAAAATAATATAAATGTGCTAAGCAGCCTTACGTAATGTGTTAAGGCTAAACGATAATGGAGAATACATCTGTATCTCACACTGATCTCTGTCAGGAAAAGAGAAGACATTCTGGCCTCTCAAAGTTAGGATGCAACAAATGTTACAACAACTCGGTAATACCCAATACTTTTTCATTACAAACATACTTTGAACATAAAACCAAATGTGGAAATGCATCTAGTGCAGATTTATAGAGGTGATAAGTGACTCTTTGGATGCACAGGTGTCTTGCAATGTTTAGTTGACCAAGTAAAAAACCCAGAGCATCTCTACATAGTATAAAATAAAGTTCCCAGTAGGCGTCTATCTGTCTGTTCAGGCTAATCTCGAGAACTGCTAGACAACGTTATAGAGCATTTGTTGAGAAAGGTTTAGATATATAAAATATTAATCTATAACAAAAGGGAGCCAAGCAGAGATGATTTTAGTGAAGCAAGTCAGTAAGAGAAGAATAGTAGGGCTCTACAAAGCCACACAATGGCCAAGAGTGGTAATGCAGTATCTGTGTTCAGTTGCTTGAATTATAGCTAAAGGCAGTCCAGATAGCTTTATTCAAGGGAGTAGCTACTATGAGTGCAGGGAGTGCGGTTGCTCTGGGGCCCACATCACCTTCGGGGACTACATTCCCCCTGCACCCAGCTCACCACAGTATAAATGACAATGAGAACAGTGACAGAACGAAGTGGCTGTTGTGCTGAATGTACCATGCAGCAACTTTCCGATCATAGACAACTGCACCCTCCCACTCCTGGTTACTCCCACTATGTAAAGATGAGGGTGGAGCTACATTTTGTACTGCTGTGGGAAACATTTAGTCAGGGCTACAGGAGTGATGATCCCTCTTGCGAACTGCTTCTTAGTCACAGGCAGAATTCAAGTTGTTACTAGGAAGCAGTTTGCTGCAGGGATCATCAGTGCTGCGATACCCCTGTTAGACTGATCAGCAGCAGCTCCCCTGTTTCTCTTCCCTCTCACAGAAGGCTTCAGTCTGCAACTCAGCCCTGGTGAGGAAGTCATTACAGTTCATCCTTTATATATGTCCCTGCCCCCATCTTTCGTTAATGTTCCTCCATCACCTGCTTCTATGAGTCATCAGTAAAATAGGCAAGTTTTCTTATGAGTGCCTCTGCTTCCTGCCTCTCCAAGTGTGCCTCTGACCCCCCTCCCCGTGAGTGTCTCTTCCCCCTCATGTGCACTTATCTCCACTCCCCATATGTACCTCTGCCCCTTGCCTCATCAAGCGTGCCTCTGCCTCCTACCTCCCCACGTGCACCATTATCTCCCCTCCCTATTTGTACCTCTGCCTCCTGCCTCACCAAGCATGCCCCCCCTCTCCATAAGTACCTCTGACCCACCTCCCCATTGGTGCCTCTGCCTCCTACTCCCCATGTGCACCTATCATCTCCTCTTTCCCAATATGTACCTCTGCACCCCCTCCCCATCAGTGCCCCTGATCACTGCCTCCCCAACTGTGCATCTGACCTCTCTCCCCATGAGTGCCTCTGCCTTCTACTTCCCCATGTTTACCTATGACATCCCCACCCCATATGTGCCTCAGACCTCCACCAAGCATGCCTCTGACACCCCATATGTACTTCTGGCCTCATCGTATGGGCATGTTTTGCTATGGGGCCGATGAAAAAGATTTACCTGTAACTCTACATAGTATAAAATAATGTCCCCAGTAGACGTCTGTCTGTTTGTTAGGCATAGTGGCCCTCATTCCGAGTTGATCGGTCGCATGGCGATTTTAGCAGAGTTACACACGCTAAGCCGCCGCCTACTGGGAGTGAATCTTAGCTTCTTAAAATTGCGACCGATGTATTCGCAATATTGCGATTACTAACTACTTAGCAGTTTCAGAGTAGCTCCAGACTTACTCTGCCTGTGCGATCAGTTCAGTGCTTGTCGTTCCTGGTTGACGTCACAAACACACCCAGCGTTCGCCCAGGCACTCCCACCGTTTCTCCGGCCACTCCTGCGTTTTTTCCGGAAACGGTAGCGTTTTCAGCCACACGCCCCTGAAACGCCGTGTTTCCGCCCAGTAACACCCATTTCCTGTCAATCACATTACGATCGCCGGAGCGAAGAAAAAGCCGTGAGTAAAAATACTTTCTTCATAGTAAAGTTACTTGGCGCAGTCGCAGTGCGAACATTGCGCATGCGTACTAAGCGGATTTTCACTGCGATGCGATGAAAAATACCGAGCGAACAACTCGGAATGAGGGCCAGTCTCAAGAACCACTGGACAGATTTTGATGCATTTTTCACAATTCCATAGATCATTTGTCAAGGAAGGTTTAGGTGTATGAAACATTAATCTATGACAAAAGGGAGCTAGCAATGACAAAGTTAGTAAAGCAGGTTTTCTCCCGTGTGAAGCTGGGGTGGGTCGCTAGTTTTGTTTATAAACATTTGTTATTCTATCACATTCGGGCCTTAACTTGTGTACCATGATGAAATAATATAAGCGGCGGGGGCAAACTACCTATATGTCTCACTGGGAGTTTTCCAGGTTAGCCTGTGGCCGCATGAGACATGGGATCGCCTTCTGCATTTCTAATGCTCCTCCCGGTCACTCACCCTAGGGTGATAATAATGCACCTGTTTCAAAATAGCATACCATTTGTATATTACGTAACTGTCAGAAGTGCAAACATGAAACCGTATTTGGTACTAGCATGTCACAGGTGCTACTGTAAATAGTCATGAAAAACACAATTTTTTCATAACGAACACATTTTTTACTTTTTGAATTAGAATGCCAAGTAATGTGTGTCTACCACATCACCTGAGCACAAGATGCAAGTAAGGAAAGAATACAGACAGGTATCCAGATGATAGAATCGACTTTAATTAGGTCGACATGCATTATGTCGATATGTAATAAGTCGACAGTGCGTATGGTCAACAGGTGCATATGTTCAACACACATATGGTCGACACAGCTTTTTTCCACAAAACTTTTTCATACATTACTATTCACGTGGACTTTCACTCGCCATGCGAGGGTACCCGATACACTAACTGGGGTTCCATGTGCTGTGACGGTGAAAACGACACCATTAAAAATGAAGAAAAAAAATGTTGCGTTTACCTTTTTTTGTGTCGACCGTTTGTCATGTTGACATTTCCCAGTGTCAACCAATAGTGGTTGACCATGTGAGTCATACCCATACAGATATACAGGGACGGACTGGGGGCCGAAATCGTCCCTGGCATGTGCCTGCACGCACGCACATGACAGGGGCACGCGCGCAGCAAAAGGAGAGTGTGGATGCTGATGGGGGCGTGCCGCAAATCAGGGGGCGTGGACTTATGACGCCCCCATTTCCATGGAGATGGGCGGGGGCGTGCCGCGAGTCAGGGGGGCTTGGACTTGCAGCACGCCTCCATTTCCATGGAGATAGTCGGGTGGCAGCCAGACCAGAGAGCCGGACACTCGCTGCGTGAGGCCTTCCCGGCTCTCTGTGTGACAGGACTGGCCCATCAGCCCATCGGCCCTCCTGGCATTTTCTAGAAGTGCCAGATGGGCAGTCCGGCCCTGCAGACATACTATAGTAAAAAGTAAAGTATCAAATGTGTATTAAACAGGTGGCTGGAAATCAGTAACTATTACACATGGTAACACTTTTTGGAATCTTATTCCGCAGTTACCATTAACGTAATTTAACATATTCACTATATGTTTTAAAGCGGATTACAATCCCACAAATGATCATATAAACCAACAGGCGGATTTTATCATCCAAGCATTTGAAAACACAATTTAGGAGCCGCCTCTCTATATAATATTATTAAATATTATATTTTAGAACTTCTGGTAACAATTTATTAAAAAATTGCAATATACTGTACTTATTAGTTATTAAAATGTTTCCTGGTGATGGGAGTTAGATGAAACCCCTTTTCTTTTGCAGGTTATAAACTGCACATGTTAGGGATATTCTGTATTACAATTCCAAACTGTAAAAAATAACTTAAAGGGGAGGTCCAGCTTCAGGCACACCTATCTTTTATATATATATATATATATATATATATATAACAAGAGACTTGCTTTGCAGCTGCAACTGTTGTGGATGCACACACCTGAGCTAACCTGTTGCAGTAATAAACCAAGCAGTCTGGGGGACAAAGTACCAGACGATAAACTTTTGAAAATGCTGTTTTCATTGAACCAGACTTCAGTGTAACATTACAATGCAATTCGTTATAAGAGCAGTATTTCTGTTATTACCAATACAAATGATAGCCAAGTGTAATGTAAACATATTGAAATATTACCCTGTTAAATGCCTCCAACTCATTTCGCCTGGGCTCATATTTTTCATAATATCTCATTATTTCTCGGTCTGAAAGCTGAAAGAAAAGGGAACAAATAAAATGCATGTAATTACAATCATGTCATGATTTGAATAGAGGACAGTATCAGTGATTTATGATTATACTGCAATTGCCAGCAACATCATTAAAGGTATCCAAACAAAATAAAACTTGGAGGTTTTGGCATAAAACCACGAGCAGCAGAGAACACTAAAGTGTAAAGAGTGAGAGAGGGAACTATAATGTGAGGAGTAATTACAGCATACATAGCCGCACTCACACCAAAACTGAAAGAGGAAAATACAAGTTACGTTTACTTATTAACTTATTTTACAATTATTCTGCAAATCATATATATAGTCCAGGTCAATTTTTTTTTCTAATGTGTGGTGTTTCTTGTGTGCAGATGGATACTTTAACAGTCCGAGAACTACTAATATTATATTAATTGAAAAAAAAAAAAAAAAGAGTAAATCAGGGACATTTCTTGGGTTTTAAGCAGATACATAAGGACAGATGCTATATACGGTACATTATTTCTCTACAAGTGCTTCAAAACGGGCATGGTGTGGGCTTAAAAGTGGAAGCTCGAGCGTCAGCTACTCCACCGGACCCAAATGTATTTTTTGCTTAGCTGCGAGTATGACAGCTGAACAGATATGGCGTTTATCTCTGTACTGAGCACCCACTGTATAATGTAATGTCACACAACTTTCTCCTCATTGGTGGACAGATGGGAAGGGTGTGTGTGACCACTCAAGAGCAGGCTGTGCTATTATACAGTTGTCATAGCCATTTCTATGACTTTCTTTTACTTGAAGCGGTGGGAAATGGAGATCTTGCATCTGAACATAGGATGATTAAGTTATTCCCAGGAGATGTATCAAAGCTTCTAAAGAATGGAGAAATGAAGAAATTGTCCCTGGCAATCAATTGTATTTGAAATATGCTAGCCTGAAGCTAATTGGATATCAGGGGCAACTTCTCCACTTTTCAGCAGCTTTGATACATCTCCTTTCCAGCCTCTGATGGCCTGTAACTACCGCAGCACGATGCCAGCCTAGTATCTGAAAGTAAGAAAATATAAAACTGCATACCAGGCTTGTGGAGCTGGAGCAGGGATCAACTGCTGGAAGGCTGATATCTTTGGTTCTGGACATAGTAGAGACAAGCTGCCAGTGCCCACCGAAAGGGGAAAGTCCCAGCTCTTGGCGAATACCCTCAGAAAACCTCTACTTCAGACAGAACCCGAGATATCTGGCTGGGAAGAGCAATGAACAGGCTCGGATGGGGACCACTGCTTTGAAGTCGGAAATCTCCGGTTCACAGGGCCGATTTAAAAATAGGAGAGTTATGGTAGACTTACCATGGTTAACTCTCTTTCTGTGAGGTACATTGGGTTCCACAGGGAAAACATCGGGGTATAGAGTGGATCTTGATCCAGAAGCACCAACAGGCTAAACTTTAGGCTTTCCCAGGACGCATGGGGGCCTCCTCTATAAACCCCGTCTCCAGACACTGGAGCTCAGTTTCGTTTAACCAGTCAAATGCAGGAGCAGGCAAGAGAGAAGGCAGATGTTAGTCACATAGAACCAGATTCTCACGACAGGAGAAGGGAACAGCGGCTAATGCCATACATACCCAAAGAAGCTAGGTGCGTTAGGGTGGGCGCCCTGTGGAACCCAATGTACCTCGCAGAAAGAGAGTTAACAATGGTAAGTCTACCATAACTCTCCTTTTCTGCAGAAGGGTACATTGTGTTCCACAGGGAAACATCAGGGATGTCCTAAAGCAATTCCTCAACGTAGGGGACGCGCCTTAGCGGGTATGAGAACCTGGCGTCCAAAGGAAGCATCCTGGGAGGAGGAAGTATCAAAGGCATAGAACCTTATGAACGTGTTCAATGAGGATCACGTAGCTGGCTTGCACAATTGTTCTGCAGACGCTCCACGGCGGTCCGCCCAAGAAGGTCCAACAGACCGAGTAGAATGGGCCTTAATAGCAGCAGGAGCCGGGAGTCCAGCCTGCGCATAAGCTTGTGCAATAACCATTCTAATCCATCTGGCCAAGGTTTGCTTATTCGCAGGCCAGCCACGTTTGTGAAAACCAAACAAGTCAAAAAGGGAATCTGACCTCCTGATAGAGGCAGTCCTCTCCACATAAATACGGAGAGCCCTTACCACATCCAAAGACCGCTCTATGGAGGACGAATCAGAAGAGATAAAGGCCGGAACCACAATCTCTTGGTTAAGGTGAAAAGCTGAAACCACCTTAGGTAAATAACCTGGGCGAGTTCTTAGAACTGCCCGGTCACGGTGAAATATCAGAAAGGGTGGACGACAGGACAAAGCTAAGTCCGACACCCTTCTAGCAGAGGCAACAGCCAGTAAAAACAAGACCTTAGCTGTGAGTCATTTAAGGTCCACCGGCTCAAGAGGTTCAAATGGAGACTCTTGCAGGGCATTCAGGACAACAGACAGATCCCATGGAGCCACAGGAGGGACATAGGGAGGCTGTGTCCATAAGACACCCTGAGTGAATGTATGAATGTCAGGTAGAGACGCAAGTTTTCTCTGAAACCAAACTGAAAAGGCAGATATATCAACCTTGAGGGAGGCTAGACGAAGTCCTAAATCCTGTCCGCGTTGCAGAAAAGCCATAATTCTGGAAGTTCTGAATCTGTATGCATCATAATTCTTATCAGCACACCAGGTGAAATAAGATTTCCAGACCCTGTAATAAATCTGGGCAGATGCCGGTTTGCGGGCTTTCAACACAGTTTGGATGACCGCCTCAGAGAATCCTTTGGCCCTAAGGAGTGATGCTTCAAGAGCCACGCTGTCAAAGCCAGTCTGGCCAGGTTCGGATAAAGACAAGGGCCCTGTACAAGGAGGGCTGGGCGCTGATGAAGTAGAAGGGGACACTATGTCGATAGACCATGCAGGTCTGAGAACCAATACCGTCTGGCCGCGCTGGAGCTACTAGAAGTAGTATTCCTCCTTCTTGTTTGAACTTCCACAGGACCCTGGGCAGGAGTGACACTGGAGGGAACACGTATGGCAGCCAAAAGTTTCATGGAATTGCTAGTGCATCCACGAATGCTGCTTGAGGATCCCTGGTCCTTGATTCGAAGACCGGAACCTTGTGATTGTGTCGAGACGCCATCAGGTTTATGTCTGGTAGGCTCCACTTGTCCACTAGGAGCTGAAAGACTTCCGGATGAAGACTCCACTCTTCGGCGTGTATGTCCTGGCAACGAAGGAAATCCGCTTCCCAGTTTAGGATGCCCAGAATGAACACTGCCGATATTGCTGGCAGATGGCGTTCTGCCCAACGAAGGATTTTTGACACTTCTATCATAGCCATGTGGCTTCGAGTGCAGCCTTAATGGTTTATGTATACCACCGTGATGGCATTGTCTGACCGTACTTGAACCGGCCTGTTCTGTACCAGAGGCAGAACGAGAGTCAAAGCATTGAACACTGCCCGCAACTCCAGAATGTTTATTGGGAGGAGTGATTCCTCCTCGGTCCATCGACCATGAAAACAGTGTTGCACCAACAACGCACCCCATCCCCTCAGACTGCCATTCGTTGTCAGCAGTACCCAGTCGGGGATCCAGAAGGGACGGCCCCTGATCAATTGCTGGTCCTGTAGCCACCAGGTGACAGACAAACCTCCAGAGTCAAAGTGATCATGTGAGATCTGATCTGATGAGGTAGGCCGTCCCACTTGGAAAGCATTAACCTCTGCTGAGGGTGGGAATGAAATTGAGCGTACTCTACCATGTCGAATACTGACACCATCAGGCCAAGTACTTGCATCGCCGAGTATATCATCAGTCTGGGGCGACAAAGGAAGCATCTTATCCTGTCCTGAAGCTTCAGGACTTTTTCTTGGGACAGAAACAGCCGCAAACTGTGTGTGTCCAGGAGTACACCATGCTCTGAGCTGGGACCAGCGAGGATTTCTTCCAATTGATAAGCCACCCGTGGGCTTGTAGGAAGCTTACCTGATGACTGAGGAGGACATCGTGGTAGTTTGCCAGGATCAGCAAGTCGTCCAGATACGCCAGGATCCTGATTCCCTGGCGACGGAGATGAGCCATCATTACAGCCATGACCTTGGTGAAGATCCGAGGAGCTGTAGCCAGTCCAAATGGAAGAGCCTGGAACTGATAGTGGAGGTCGCCAATAGCAAACCGCAGATACTGCTGATGCGACATGGCAATAGGTTTATGCAGGTACGCTTCCTGTATATCCAGGGATACCATATAGTCTCCGGGTTCTATAGCCAGTACAAATGAGCGCAGTGTTTCCATACGGAACATGGATACGCTCACAAACTTGTTTAGTGATTTGAGGTTGAGTGTAGGCCGGAAAGACCCATTGGGTTTTGTGTGGGACAGAGGTAACAGCACTGCCACTCCTGTGTTCAGGAGGAAACTTACAACCTTTTGCAGAGCCTGCCCCTTTAACGGATCCGAAGGGATAATCGTGGTGTGAGACTGAATGAGACATGCGTCTGAAGTAGTCTTTAACCAGATCTGAGTGAACTGCAGAAGTCGGCAGTTCTTCCTCTAATGCCTGAACTTATGCTTCAATACCTTTTGCAGCCCAAGAGGCCGCAATAGTGGGTCTATGAACAGCACCCGTCAGGGAATAAATAGATTTCAGGCATCCCTCCACACGCTGATCTATTGGTTCCTTAAGTGAAGTGACAGTGGTCTAAGGCAGAGTGGATGATACCACTAGGTGGGAGATATGAGAATCCACCCGCGGTGAATTTTCCCACTTGTTACATAACTCTGCAGGGAGAGGATTAAACCAGGGTTCCTTCCTCATGTCCACCAAATGGTCAGAGTGGGGGAACAGATTTTTAACCACCTTCTGCCGTTTAAACATATCAGTAGTGGAATCCTCATCATCAGTGATTTGTAGGATCTGCTTAATAGCAACAACTAGGGCAGGGATATCAATTTGCAATGGAAAATCCTCGTCAGAAACACCTGATTCAGTGTCTGACAGGACAGTATGCTCCCCCTCCTCTTCAGAAATTCATGGATTGTGCGGAGGAAGCAGCCTGCTTAGATGACCCAGAGACACGGGAGTGACCTGGAGTAGATTTTTGTCTGACCAAGGATTGATTTAATTGCTGCAACTGGTTGGACAAATTTTTCGTCCAAGGCGGATTAACCATAAGGACAATTTGTGGCTGTAGTGGCACAGGTGACCCCATCGGGGGCATAAGGCGTTCCACCAGAGTACCCAGTAGGTTTGTCTACGCATTACAGGGTGGCTCCTGATTGGTTACAGGAGCTGCAGGACTGACTGGGAGATGTATAACACACAGTACACAGACCATCATAAAAAACTTCCCCCTCAGGTAAATCTTTGGTGCATGCTCTGCATGATGCCGGAGCATCCCCAGACTTACTGCCCTTCTTGTTAGACATTGTACAAAAATGCAACAACAGAGCGGTTTAGTACGATAAAGCCAGACAGAGTACAATACCTGTGAATAAATCTGGTATTATGTGACTAAGTACACAGTAGAATACACGTAATGGGTAAATACTGTGTCGCACTATATATATGAACCGTACGCACCTAGTCCCTTAGGGTACAGAATATAGTGATAGATTTATCTGGGAAACACTGAAAGTGAAACCACACAGCAGATACAGGCACACACAGTCACAGGCAATGCAGATAATTATTATGACAATAAAACGGCACTGGACTAGTATATGTACAGATACATATATAACAGTGCGATCCTAGACCGGAGGTATATATCAGAATACTCGTACAATATAACCTGTAATAGGTACACTCTTTCTTAACTAATGCTGTCTGTATAAAGACATGTAGAATACTCAAGTGTTTGTAAAGTCACAGCGCTGTATACAGGCGGCTTTACAAGGGAGACCTTGCCCTGCAGTCCCAGAGACCAGCCGCAGCTATGCTTAGAAGATGGTGCCCAGCTACTCAGTCAGGGAGTGAGGGAGAGTGTGAGGCAGCTCCAGGGTGTGAAAATCTGCAGTAGATAGCGCCCTGGCAGGGGGAGGGGCTAGAGGTCAAGCGTCGGCTCCCCTATGCTGGTCCTCACCGCCTGGTACTATGGAAACTTATTAAAATGGGTGTTAGCACACTCGACCTGTACTCCTATGCCTTGATGGTCTAGTGGGATCCTTGCTCGGTGACAGTGTCCACGCCAGCATCGCGGTCTGTCTCCCTAGACTGCGACACAAATGCGATTTAATGGCGGGTCGCACCTGGGGGACCCTCTTACCTCCTCACTGTAGCAGCCACGCAAACCAGGAGAACGTCTGCGACCATGTGCCTAAAGCTGGAGCGTACCGCCGCCAGTACCGGGAACAGGCCGCAGGAGTATGCGACGCCGCTTGGGAGGTGATGGAGCCGCAGCACAGAATGTCTGCCATTGCCCTTGAAAGCTTCTTAGAAAGCTTTTATGGGGTGCCCAGTGCAGCCCCCCCTGTTAAGTGACCTGCTGCTGCAGGCACCAACTCGAAACGGAGCTCCAGTGCTTGGAGGCAGGGTTTATAGAGGAGGCACCAATGCATCCTGGGACAGCCTAAAGCTTTAGCCTCTGGATCAAGATCCACTCTACACTCCGATGTTTCACTGTGGAACACAATGTACCCTGCTGCAGAAAATCTGGTACCCCTGGAAAAAGGGGACCCTCAGCTATTAGCCTAGGGCCCTTATACTCCTAGGGCCCTTGGGCAACTGCCCATAGGCGTTTCTATAATGGGTGAAGTGTGTGCGGTGCACACAGGCCGCTGGGTCCAGGGGAGCCCTCACAGCACACATATATTTTTCTTACCCTCCAGAATTCCGCGACGGCAGCCCTGCACTGCGGACATTTCCGAGTGATTTGCGTATGCACACTGGAGATGTCCCCAGGAACAAGGCGCGGATGCCAGGAGACCTGCGCATGTGCAGTAGATTCTGGCATTATGCCAGAGTCAACTGCTGCCGGAGAGGAGGGGGCCCGCGACAGAGGCTGCACGCGGGTCCACTCCTCTGTTAAAACACCCCTGCAACTGGCCATTGAGCCCATACGAAAAGACGGCCCTGTAGAGGAGGGGAGTATGGTTAGGAATATACAGCAGTACAGACAGTACAGTGAGTACAGACTAGGAAGGGGAGTAAGGTTATGGATTAACAAGGTGTACAAGTGCGCATAGGAAAAATAGCATAAGTGTAATTTCTTCTGGGTGTATGAAAAACACACAATTTTCTAGTTAAATAGGCAACAGTCTTTGTGGACTAGCTAAAGTTTATATTTTAGAGCAGTTTATTTGCATATATAATTACATAGTAAAATGCGATGTGATGGAATACTAGGAAATTGGTTAATTTGTCATTTATAAGCCTTAACAAAATCATGGCTTTGGTTATGTGCAGATCTCTGGAAAACCAAAAGGAAATCAGTATGAAATAAAGATGAACATTAAATGACACACACACTGAAAAGACACACACAGAAAGTGCTATGACAGCAGATGAATTCATTTCAGTAGGAATGAGTGACAAGACTTTTATGATACAGTAATATAGTGCAGAAAAACAGAATGCCCCCTGCCACTAAATTGCTCCTTTCACTAAAGTTCAATGAAAAATGAATGTCATTACTAGAGATGAGCGGGTTCGGTTCCTCTGAATCCGAACCCGCCCGAACTTCAGGTTTTTTACACGGGTCCGAGCAGGCTCGGATCTTCCCGCCTTGCTCGGCTAACCCGAGCGCGCCCGAACGTCATCATCACGCTGTCGGATTCTCGCGAGACTCGGATTCTATATAAGGAGCCGCGCGTCGCCGCCATTTTCACACGTGCATTGAGAGTCATAGGGAGAGGACGTGGCTGGCGTCCTCTCCGTTTAGAGAAGAGAGAGACACAGTATTTTCGGGGAGCATTATTAGGAGGAGTACTACTGTATACTACTATACTACTTGCTGAAGTGATATTTATAGATTAGATAGTGTGACTGTAAGTGTATTATCTGACTTGTGGGGGAGACACTGACAGTGGGGAGCAGTTAGAGTCTGAGAGCAGGACTCAGGAGTACATATAACGTACAGTGCACACTTTTGCTGCCAGAGTCAGTGCCACACTGCCATTGTTGTGACCACACTGACCACCAGTATAATAATATATTTTGTGATTGTCTGCTTAGGCCTCGGAGTACTAGTTGCAAGTTGCAACGTGACCTGTCCTGAAGTGACCACCAGTTTAATAATCAATCACCACCAGTTTAATATATATATATATATATATATATATATATATAATTGTATATAATATATATATATATATATATATATATATATAATATTGTATACCACCTACCCGTGGTTTTTTTTTTTTCATTCTTCTTTATACATACTACTATAGTAGCTTACTGTAGCAGTCTGCGGTGCTGTGCTGACCTGACAGTGTCCAGCAGGTCCGTCATCAGTCATTACATAATAAATATATATAGTACCTGTCCGGCTGCAGTACTAGTGATATTATATTGATTTCATCTCATTATCAATAATTTATCATCCAGTCTAGACTCTATATTAGCAGCAGACACAGTACGTTAGTCCACGGCTGTAGCTACCTCTGTGTCGGCACTCGGCAGTCCATCCATAATTGTATACCACCTACCCGTGTTTTTTTTTTTTCTTTCTTCTTTGTACATACTACTATAGAGTATAGTAGCTTACTGTAGCAGTCTGCGGTGCTGCTGAGCTGACAGTGTCCAGCAGGTCCGTCATCAGTCATCATTACCTAATAAATATATTATCTACCTGTCCGGCTGCAGTACTAGTGATATTATATATACATACATATATATATTGATTTCATCTCATTATCAATCATCCAGTCTATATTAGCAGCAGACACAGTACGTTAGTCCACGGCTGTAGCTACCTCTGTGTCGGCACTCAGCAGTCCATCCATAATTGTATACCACCTACCCGTGGTTTTTTTTTTTCTTTCTTCTTTGTACATACTACTATAGAGTATAGTAGCTTACTGTAGCAGTCTGCGGTGCTGCTGAGCTGACAGTGTCCAGCAGGTCCGTCATCAGTCATCATTAACTAATAAATATATTATCTACCTGTCCGGCTGCAGTACTAGTGATATTATATATACATACATATATATATATATATATATTGATTTCATCTCATTATCAATCATCCAGTCTATATTAGCAGCAGACACAGTACGTTAGTCCACGGCTGTAGCTACCTCTGTGTCGGCACTCGGCAGTCCATCCATAATTGTATACCACCTACCCGTGGTTTTTTTTTTTCTTTCTTCTTTGTACATACTACTATAGTATAGTAGCTTACTGTAGCAGTCTGCGGTGCTGCTGAGCTGACAGTGTCCAGCAGGTCCGTCATCAGTCATCATTACCTAATAAATATATTATCTACCTGTCCGGCTGCAGTACTAGTGATATTATATATACATACATATATATATTGATTTCATCTCATTATCAATCATCCAGTCTATATTAGCAGCAGACACAGTACGTTAGTCCACGGCTGTAGCTACCTCTGTGTCGGCACTCGGCAGTCCATCCATAAGTATACTAGTATCCATCCATCTCCATTGTTTACCTGAGGTGCCTTTTAGTTGTGCCTATTAAAATATGGAGTGAGCTTGGTTATTTGGTACTTAGTGAATAAAAATATAAATATATAGGTGTCTGCTTTGATTGATTAAAGCAGACACCTATATATTTATATTTTTATTCACTAAGTACCAAATAACCAAGCTCACTTCAAGCGCAGCACTTGTGTATATATTTTTATTTCTGTCTCTTGGGGGAACTAGCAGTCCTCCAGTGCTTGCAGCTGTTGTCTAGCTTTCTTTTAATTTATCTAATTAAGGTGCGCCAGGAGTGGGAGTGTTTACACACTCCCAAAAAACTTTTTTGCCTATTAAAATATGGAGAACAAAAATGTTGAGGTTCCAAAATTAGGGAAAGATCAAGATCCACTTCCACCTCGTGCTGAAGCTGCTGCCACTAGTCATGGCCGAGACGATGAAATGCCAGCAACGTCGTCTGCCAAGGCCGATGCCCAATGTCATAGTACAGAGCATGTCAAATCCAAAACACCAAATATCAGTAAAAAAAGGACTCCAAAACCTAAAATAAAATTGTCGGAGGAGAAGCGTAAACTTGCCAATATGCCATTTACCACACGGAGTGGCAAGGAACGGCTGAGGCCCTGGCCTATGTTCATGGCTAGTGGTTCAGCTTCACATGAGGATGGAAGCACTCAGCCTCTCGCTAGAAAACTGAAAAGACTCAAGCTGGCAAAAGCACTGCAAAGAACTGTGCGTTCTTTGAAATCCCAAATCCACAAGGAGAGTCCAATTGTGTCGGTTGCGATGCCTGACCTTCCCAACACTGGACGTGAAGAGCATGCGCCTTCCACCATTTGCACGCCCCCTGCAAGTGCTGGAAGGAGCACCCGCAGTCCAGTTCCTGATAGTCAGATTGAAGATGTCAGTGTTGAAGTACACCAGGATGAGGAGGATATGGGTGTTGCTGGCGCTGGGGAGGAAATTGACCAGGAGGATTCTGATGGTGAGGTGGTTTGTTTAAGTCAGGCACCCGGGGAGACACCTGTTGTCCGTGGGAGGAATATGGCCGTTGACATGCCTGGTGAAAATACCAAAAAAATCAGCTCTTCAGTGTGGAGGTATTTCAACAGAAAAGCGGACAACAGGTGTCAAGCCGTGTGTTGCCTTTGTCAAGCTGTAATAAGTAGGGGTAAGGACGTTAACCACCTCGGAACATCCTCCCTTATACGTCACCTGCAGCGCATTCATAATAAGTCAGTGACAAGTTCAAAAACTTTGGGCGACAGCGGAAGCAGTCCACTGACCAGTAAATCCCTTCCTCTTGTAACCAAGCTCACGCAAACCACCCCACCAACTCCCTCAGTGTCAATTTCCTCCTTCCCCAGGAATGCCAAAAGTCCTGCAGGCCATGTCACTGGCAATTCTGACGAGTCCTCTCCTGCCTGGGATTCCTCCGATGCATCCTTGCGTGTAACGCCTACTGCTGCTGGCGCTGCTGTTGTTGCTGCTGGGAGTCGATGGTCATCCCAGAGGGGAAGTCGTAAGCCCACTTGTACTACTTCCAGTAAGCAATTGACTGTCCAACAGTCCTTTGCGAGGAAGATGAAATATCACAGCAGTCATCCTGCTGCAAAGCGGATAACTGAGGCCTTGACAACTATGTTGGTGTTAGACGTGCGTCCGGTATCCGCCGTTAGTTCACAGGGAACTAGACAATTTATTGAGGCAGTGTGCCCCCGTTACCAAATACCATCTAGGTTCCACTTCTCTAGGCAGGCGATACCGAGAATGTACACGGACGTCAGAAAAAGACTCACCAGTGTCCTAAGAAATGCAGTTGTACCCAATGTCCACTTAACCACGGACATGTGGACAAGTGGAGCAGGGCAGGGTCAGGACTATATGACTGTGACAGCCCACTGGGTAGATGTATGGACTCCCGCCGCAAGAACAGCAGCGGCGGCACCAGTAGCAGCATCTCGCAAACGCCAACTCTTTCCTAGGCAGGCTACGCTTTGTATCACCGCTTTCCAGAATACGCACACAGCTGAAAACCTCTTACGGCAACTGAGGAAGATCATCGCGGAATGGCTTACCCCAATTGGACTCTCCTGTGGATTTGTGGCATCGGACAACGCCAGCAATATTGTGTGTGCATTAAATATGGGCAAATTCCAGCACGTCCCATGTTTTGCACATACCTTGAATTTGGTGGTGCAGAATTTTTTAAAAAACGACAGGGGCGTGCAAGAGATGCTGTCGGTGGCCAGAAGAATTGCGGGACACTTTCGGCGTACAGGCACCACGTACAGAAGACTGGAGCACCACCAAAAACTACTGAACCTGCCCTGCCATCATCTGAAGCAAGAAGTGGTAACGAGGTGGAATTCAACCCTCTATATGCTTCAGAGGTTGGAGGAGCAGCAAAAGGCCATTCAAGCCTATACAATTGAGCACGATATAGGAGGTGGAATGCACCTGTCTCAAGCGCAGTGGAGAATGATTTCAACGTTGTGCAAGGTTCTGATGCCCTTTGAACTTGCCACACGTGAAGTCAGTTCAGACACTGCCAGCCTGAGTCAGGTCATTCCCCTCATCAGGCTTTTGCAGAAGAAGCTGGAGACATTGAAGGAGGAGCTAACACGGAGCGATTCCGCTAGGCATGTGGGACTTGTGGATGCAGCCCTTAATTCGCTTAACAAGGATTCACGGGTGGTCAATCTGTTGAAATCAGAGCACTACATTTTGGCCACCGTGCTCGATCCTAGATTTAAAGCCTACCTTGGATCTCTCTTTCCGGCAGACACAAGTCTGCTGGGGTTCAAAGACCTGCTGGTGACAAAATTGTCAAGTCAAGCGGAACGCGACCTGTCAACATCTCCTCCTTCACATTCTCCCGCAACTGGGGGTGCGAGGAAAAGGCTCAGAATTCCGAGCCCACCCGCTGGCGGTGATGCAGGGCAGTCTGGAGCGACTGCTGATGCTGACATCTGGTCCGGACTGAAGGACCTGACAACGATTACGGACATGTCGTCTACTGTCACTGCATATGATTCTCTCACCATTGAAAGAATGGTGGAGGATTATATGAGTGACCGCATCCAAGTAGGCACGTCACACAGTCCGTACTTATACTGGCAGGAAAAAGAGGCAATTTGGAGGCCCTTGCACAAACTGGCTTTATTCTACCTAAGTTGCCCTCCCACAAGTGTGTACTCCGAAAGAGTGTTTAGTGCCGCCGCTCACCTTGTCAGCAATCGGCGTACGAGGTTACATCCAGAAAATGTGGAGAAGATGATGTTCATTAAAATGAATTATAATCAATTCCTCCGTGGAGACATTGACCAGCAGCAATTGCCTCCACAAAGTACACAGGGAGCTGAGATGGTGGATTCCAGTGGGGACGAATTGATAATCTGTGAGGAGGGGGATGTACACGGTGATATATCGGAGGATGATGATGAGGTGGACATCTTGCCTCTGTAGAGCCAGTTTGTGCAAGGAGAGATTAATTGCTTCTTTTTTGGTGGGGGTCCAAACCAACCCGTCATTTCAGTCACAGTCGTGTGGCAGACCCTGTCACTGAAATGATGGGTTGGTTAAAGTGTGCATGTCCTGTTTATACAACATAAGGGTGGGTGGGAGGGCCCAAGGACAATTCCATCTTGCACCTCTTTTTTCTTTAATTTTTCTTTGCGTCATGTGCTGTTTGGGGAGGGTTTTTTGGAAGGGACATCCTGCGTGACACTGCAGTGCCACTCCTAGATGGGCCCGGTGTTTGTGTCGGCCACTAGGGTCGCTTATCTTACTCACACAGCTACCTCATTGCGCCTCTTTTTTTCTTTGCGTCATGTGCTGTTTGGGGAGGGTTTTTTGGAAGGGACATCCTGCGTGACACTGCAGTGACACTCCTAGATGGGCCCGGTGTTTGTGTCGGCCACTAGGGTCGCTTATCTTACTCACACAGCTACCTCATTGCGCCTCTTTTTTTCTTTGCGTCATGTGCTGTTTGGGGAGGGTTTTTTGGAAGGGACATCCTGCGTGACACTGCAGTGCCACTCCTAGATGGGCCCGGTGTTTGTGTCGGCCACTAGGGTCGCTTATCTTACTCACACAGCTACCTCATTGCGCCTCTTTTTTTCTTTGCGTCATGTGCTGTTTGGGGAGGGTTTTTTGGAAGGGACATCCTGCGTGACACTGCAGTGACACTCCTAGATGGGCCCGGTGTTTGTGTCGGCCACTAGGGTCGCTTATCTTACTCACACAGCTACCTCATTGCGCCTCTTTTTTTCTTTGCGTCATGTGCTGTTTGGGGAGGGTTTTTTGGAAGGGACATCCTGCGTGACACTGCAGTGACACTCCTAGATGGGCCCGGTGTTTGTGTCGGCCACTAGGGTCGCTTAGCTTAGTCATCCAGCGACCTAGGTGCAAATTTTAGGACTAAAAATAATATTGTGAGGTGTGAGGTATTCAGAATAGACTGAAAATGAGTGTAAATTATGGTTTTTGAGGTTAATAATACTTTGGGATCAAAATGACCCCCAAATTCTATGATTTAAGCTGTTTTTTAGTGTTTTTTGAAAAAAACACCCGAATCCAAAACACACCCGAATCCGACAAAAAAAATTCGGTGAGGTTTTGCCAAAACGCGGTCGAACCCAAAACACGGCCGCGGAACCGAACCCAAAACCAAAACACAAAACCCGAAAAATTTCCGGCGCTCATCTCTAGTCATTACCCCAGTGTAGTTACCCGGGCTGTGTTTATTTTGGTAACATAGTAGACACAGATATGGTGCTGTGGAATTGTTAAAGCAATTGCAATCACAGAGAAAATGGTTCTGCTGTGTGTTTATGACGTATAGTACTCTGTATGCTTTAAACAGAGCAATGTCTTTTGTAACATGATACCTTTCCAGAGAAGTCTTACTTGTGTTCTGATATTGTACACCTTGCCATTGTTGAAAGTTTTGTCAGTGACGGTTTTCAAAGTAATGTAAGTAAAATGGTTTGCCTTTAGTCAGACAAAACATCCTCTTTTCCACATGTAATAATTAAAACAAAGTATCACAGCAGAGTGTTTCCCCTGGGAGATGCCTCATCCATATAAAGCGGGATTGTTCTTATTTCCTGGAAAACAGCTTTTATCCCATTTGCATGGTACACTGCTTTACCCAGAAATACATTTCTATGGATGTGGGATTTCTCCAACAAGTATTTGCATCCAAGGAATAACCTTAAATTAAACATGTTTTTAATACAGTTTTACCTGAATCGGAAAAGCATAGAACAAATAATTATTCTAGGTATTTTTTTGGCAGATGTAATTTGTCTATCCTGCCAAACTTTGTACATGTAGTTATATGTAATCCTTGTTGCAACCACAAAAATGCAATATCCGTGAACAGAGTTTCTTAAACCTCAACCTGGCAATGGCACAAAAGATCTTTATTTTCCTCAGGCATAGCTATCAGGATAATCTGAAATTCTTCAAATTGATGTGTAAAAGACCTTTAATAGTTTTATCTTTGCACAAACCATCTTGGGCTTCAAGGATGAACGATGCAGTTTAGTAGGATTATAAACCTTCTACTGAGCTAATAAACCCAATATGTAATTTGTGATGACTAACACTGAAAAGTTTGTTTTCGCATAACAACAGTCTTATTAGGACAAGATAGTATTTACTTTAGTTAATTAATAGTTTAGTTGCCTTCTTCTAGGGTGTTCCGGAGTTGAACAAAAATGAAGCTGCAACTAATTAACATAAAACTCAATTGCCTTGTATCAAAACCAATCGGCTTCTAACTTCCACTTTACAGGCTGTGCTGGAAAAATGGCATTTATGAGCTGATTGGCTGGTACGTTATATGTTTCCACGGTTTGGTACATCTCCCCTTCCATCAATTTACACTCCAAGCTCCCATCCCTCTCTCTCTCCTTAATTCTGTCCACCGTGATTCTGGCATGCTATTTGATCTTTTTATTTGAAATAACATTGCGTCTAGTTCAAATCGAACTGTGTGTATTGTCCCTTGCGATGCGCGCTCCCGTCTAGTCTATATCTCAAGGCAAAATAGTATGTGCAGGCAGGTATTTTTGTAGTACATTGTAGCATATTCAAAATCGGATAACGGGGGTGATTCCGAGTTGTTCGCTCGCTAGTTGCTTTTAGCAGTATTGCACACGCTAAGCCACCGCCTACTGGGAGTGTATCTTAGCATAGCAGAATTGCGAACGAAAGCTTCGCTAATTTTCTCGTAACGATTACCCCGCAGTTTCTGAGTAGCTCCAGACTTACTCTGCCATTGCGACCAGCTCAGTCCTTTTCGTTCCTGGTTTGACGTCACAAACACACCCAGCGTTCGCCCAGCCACTCCCACGTTTCTCCAGACACTCCCGCGTTTTGGAACTCGAACGCCTGCGTTTTCCGCACACTCCCATAAAACGTCCAGTTTCCGCCCAGAAACACCCACTTCCTGTCAATCACACTACGATCACCACAGCGATGAAAAAGCTTTGTTATGCCGTGAGTAAAACACCTAACTTTTGTGTAAAATAACTAAGCGCATGCGCTCTGCTAACCTTGCGCATGCGCAGTAAGCGACTAATCGCAGTATAGCGAAAATCGGCAACGAGCGAACAACTCGGAATGACCCCCAACGTTCATATAGCACTGTGTGTACACTCCAAATTGCATACCACATATTGTATAGGCTCAAACCACGCCTAGAACAAATAGCACAGTGTGTGGGCCCCGTATGGGGGATCTAATTGTGGGAGAAGTACACGTGCCCACTAGTTCATGCGCCAAAAGATGCACTTTACTGCACCAGAAACTCACACAATTTTGTTCTGCAGCCCCCGGGCTGTATACAAAATTGTGCGAATTCGGGGGAAAGCGGGCCATAAGGGTGCGAGATGCTGTGCTGTTGCCAGTGTTTCAATGCTACAGCAATGGCAACTCGCACCCTTCGCTCACAATTGGATTCCCCCCTTAGTCTTTACAAAAAATAAATAAAAAGGTAACCTTCCAAACAATTCTCACTACTAAAATATTCAATAATTGTAGAACACAATACATGACACTTTAAATACAGATACTGAGGTTAATGTATGGTAAGAGAGATTCTCCCTTCACTGCTTCTAGGTTAATGTACGTCTCAAGGTATGGTTATTAACACGTTGACTAGTAATTTAGCTCATTGGAAAAATGCAGACAGAGAGGAAAGAGTTTCCCAGAGATGAAAAATCAAAAATATAACAGGCAACAGAACTGACAATGATTTATTGCAAACGTGGAGTCGCCACCTGGCTTATCTGAAATAATATAATAAACAATTTGATTCATGCTGAATCTCCTGCACTAAAAGCTGTTACACGGACAAGGCAGATATAATGGTCTTAACAAAATAACTTATCCTTAGTTTAAAGTAGTTAATGAGTTGGAAGTCTTTGCGCTAGCATATTGGAAAAAGAACTTTACATCATACATAACATTAATTTCTGACAGTAATGCAAACAAATGTCTCACAAGATAGACACACAGGGAATGCCAAATTGCATTAGTTCAGCAGACTCCCAAGTGTTTTCCTTGCAGACACAAGCTGTAATATACTCTCCCATTCACCTTGAACACACTACTATAAACACTAGTAAGCAAGGCTGATGGGAATTTCACCTGTAACAGACCCCTAAACTAGACATTGTTAACAGTACCTGGTTTCCTCCATGACTTGTCCCTAGATCAGATGTGTTTATGATGGAGAAAACAATAAAAGGCAGTGACTGTATATGAAAGGGAGATCCTATAGCTGGGTGCTGTAGGGTAAGACAAAAACAGTTGTAGGCACAAATTCAATTAGCGGCAAAACCGCAGTAATTTACCGCAAGTGCTCTTTTCGACATTTTTTAGACTTTTTTGCCAAAAAAAACCTGACTTTTTGTGGGTATGCGCTCTCCCGCGGTTTGCCATATTCAAATGCAAATTAGCACAGACGGGATTACTGCGAAAATTGGTGCCAAAAGTGAAAAATGGGTAAATCTGTCCGAAGCCCCACACAAAGCTAAACTAACATCGGATAACAGACTAAAAGTTTATTATTGGTTATAATAAACAAATTTCTGGTAGGGTCAAATGGCTGTTATATGCATTTTTCTTTTCAATGTTAAAAAAATTATAGCAAGCTATCCCCCCCCCCCCCGCAATATACGTGCTAAAATTAAATTTGGGGTACATAAAAATAGGTAGTATAAGTATATATTTGAGTCATTTTAAGGGACTTTAAAAAAACAAGTGAAAACAGACTGATTACTCTCACCTGCAAGTCTAAAAAAACACTTCTCCCACTCATACAGCACCCCACACCTGCTCAGAGTTGGTGAATTGAAGTTAGCAGTAAAATTGCTGCAAAACAGTTTTCACCAATAATTAAATAGGAGCTTTTGCAAATTGACTACATTTCATGGTAAATTTGCATCGTTTCATGGCTAATTGAATTCGGCCCATAGACATAAGTAAAAAGGTGAAAGCTGGATGTGGTAGTTACCCAGCAAAATGTGAAACCAGAGGCCAGTTGGCCAATGGATTAGTTATAAAGGACACAGTACTATGGCAAAGATGCTAGTTACTGAACGGGAATGAAGTCAATATCGACATTCATAATGTTGACACCATAATGTCAACAGTTATGACATCAACACTGAGAATCTCTACGGGCAACATGTCAACATTCTTAGAATGTTGACATGTGAAATGTTGACTGTCAGAATGTCAATATTAGGATTAGGCTGCAGGATGGAATGGTTAGGACTAGGCACTAATTGGAGGATAAAGTTAGGCTGTGGGGGGTGGGGAGATGGTTAGGGTCAGGCACTAGAGAGAGGGTTAGAGGGGCTGTAAGTACCAGAACAATGCCACCCGGAAATGACATGCACCTAACCAACAAGACCTGGAATATGCCGCTAGAGCCAATGCAGCCGATGGGAGCAGGTAAGCCACCGCTGGGCTACTAGGGATGATATGCCGACATTCGAACATGTCAGTATTTCATCTACATGATGAATGTCAACATATTATACCTCACGCATTTTGGACGACTTTATATAGGGGAGAAAATGCATCTTGTGCAGGACCTTTGTGTGACAAACTGAACATATGTGCATGGCTAGTTACATTCCACTGCTGGCGGCATGCACCAGCACAAATCTATTGGTCTTCCATTACTGCATGAATATACAGTACATCAACCGGTAGAATACTGTTTTGAGTTTACAGATTATGGGGAACATTCACTAAGCAGTGATAAGGGCGGAGAAGTGAGCCAGTGGAGAAATTGCCCCATCAACCAATCAGCAGCTCTGTATCATTATAGTATGCAAATTATAGATGTTACTTCAGTGCTGATTGGTTTCCATGGGCAACTTCTCCACTGGCTCACTTCTCCGCTCTTATCACGGCTTAGTAAATGTAGCCCTGTGTCTATCTGTGTTTACTCCATTTCGAAACTTGCGCCAATTTAGCAAAGCTACTTCAATGACTGTGCCAACATGTAATACTTTAAGGAACACAAAACATAAAAAGGGGGTGCATAGGTGAGTTATTTAAGTTCTGCTTTGCCATTCCCCATTTCCAATTTCTAACAACTGCGACGTTAGCCTTACAGGGGAAAAATCCCTTCCTAACCCAAAAACTGTCAAAAAGATGATTTCCCTGGATCAGTCAATCACCCCACTAAAGGTCAAGGAGATGTTGAAGGGACATAAGTATTTTGCCCTGGTTGACCGACCGCCTACTTGTACCTGCACTTTGATCTACAGAAATGACTTTAATGGTTACCATTCTGTACTGTTTCTCTATAGCTCCTCCTAGGATTTATTCTGTTAACTGGAACACGTATTCTAGTGGGCAAATTGAAAGAGTGGGCTATCCTTTAATTATTTAACCTTTTTTTATTGTGAATGATTAATAAGAATTGTAACTTATATTTTATTGTGATCAGTGGAAAAAAAATCTCAAAAACATTTTAAGTCTACAAGTAAAAAATACTACAATAAGTGAAAATGTCAAATGAGGTGATATTGTCTTATAACCAAGTGCGTACTGTAGCTACCGGGTGGTCTTCAGTATGCCGAATGTCGGGATCCCGGCGCACAGTATACCGGTGCTGGAATCCCGACAGCCAGCATACCGACATATATTCTCCCTCGTGGGGGTCCACGACCCCCCTGGAGGGAGAATAAAATAGTGTGGCGCGCGTAGCGCGCCCACAAGGGGCTCATTTGCGCTCGTCACACTGTCGGTATGCCGGCGGTCGGGCTCCCGGCACCGGTATGCTGGTCGCCGGGAGCCCGGCCGCCGGCATACCATATTACACCCGTAGCTACCATAGGTGCAGGTAGTGCAGCTGCTATGGGGCCAAGAGCTGAGAGGGGTCCATCTTCCCTGTCAAAGTTACATGTGTTCTATACATTTTCAACCATTGGGTGGTACATAGGGGCCCTTACAAACTTTTGCCTTTCATACTACAATATATCTGGTTACAGCCCTGGACCTGCTCATTTTACTGTGGTATAAAATTAACTGGAGAGCATTATAATGTTACATGTAGTACAAGTTGAGTATCCCATATCCAAATATTCCGAAATACATAATTTTTTGGTTGAGCGTGAGATAGTGAAACCTTTGTTTTCTGGTGGATCAATGTACACAAATTTTGTTTAATACACAAAGTTATTAAAAATATTGGCTAAAATTACCTTCAGGCTGTGTGTATAAGGTGTATATGAAACATAAATGCATTCTGTGCTTAGACTTGGGTCCCATCGCCATGATATCTCATTATGGTATGCAGTTATTCCATAATACGGAAAAATCCGATATCCAAAATACTTGTGGTCCCAAGCATTTTGGATAATGGATATTCAACTTGTAATATGAACTGGGGCACTGTAATGTAGCACAATATGAGGTGGAGGCATCATAGTGTGGCATAATATGAACTGGGGGCCCTTTAATGTGGCACAATATGGACTGTGGACACTGTATATAGTAATGTGAATGAGGGGTACTGTATTGCATAATGTGTACTGGCAGCCCTACAATGTGACATACCATGGTCTATAAAATAAACAAGGGCAGTTCTATGGGGGATAACATTAACTAAGGCACTACTATATTTCAGTAAGTAAACTAGGGCACTATTACGGGGCATACAATGAATAACTGTTGCAGAGACAGGGGCCCCTTCAAAACGTTGCCATGGGGCCCACAATTTTCTGACTACACCCCGGCCTATAACTAATGTATACAATAATTTGGGACTACATCATTTTTTGAATGAAACTAACAAATCACCAGATGTATACACATGGCAATAAGATTAAACCAACTGAGTAGCAGCCAATTAAAAAACAAAACAAAAACACAACAGTTTTTTCATGCAGATTAGATTAAGCGAACAAGTTTTAGCAACTTTAATTATTAAGTTAAAATCATGGCAGCCAACACCAGTTCCTCATACAACAAAGTAGGCAAGACAGCCCAAATTAAACAAATCCATTTTCTCTTACGTCCTAGAGGATACTGGGGTCCACATTAGTACCAACGGGTTCACTAGGAGCTTTGGGCGCGTTAAGAAATCAATAGTGTGCACTGGTCCTCCCACTATGCCCCTCCTATCAGACTCAGTTTAGAAAATGTGCCCAGAGGAGCCGATCACGCTTAGGGAAGCTCCTGAAGAGTTTTCTGCATTTATTTTAGCATGGAGAACGGCCCAACTTCCTAAAGAGTTAATGGTCCTGTTTCTCCGCTGACAGGACACTGAGCTCCTAAGGGAGACATTTGCAAGCCCCACCACGGCGAGCGTACCCTCCCGCAGCACGCCGCCACCCCTAACAGAGCCAGAAGATAGAAGAGTGGTAAGTACAGCGCCGGTGTCCCGGTTAGCGGGACGCTGGTGGGAATGGCGGCACAAGGGTAGGAGCGCACCTCTGAGTGCTGGCTGCGCTCCAGGGGGCTCAGGAGGACATACAGTGTAGTTTGTCCTGCTGTGAGGGGCGCGCTGAGCCACCACTGATTACCCACACTGGCTAACATACCTAACAAGAGTTTTAACCCTCTGTTAGGCATACAAATCACCTCAGGCCAGTATAAAAAGCGGGAAGCCGAGCGCCATTAAGGGGGCGGGGCTTCACTATGAGGGGATCCAGCAGCTCATCAGCATAATTTTCCCTCTGCAGCTTACACTGACAGGAATCACAGGGAAGTACAGCTCCTCCACAAAGACTACACGTCTCCTCAGTGGTGCCAGGGGTCTTAGAAGAGGGGGCGGGGGGAGTGGGGTAGTGTTGTAGTATACTAAGCCTTAGGGGGACATTTACTAAGCAGTGATAAGAGTGGAAAAGTGTGCCAGTGGAGAAGTTGCTCCATGAACCAATCAGCAGCTCTGTATAATTTTATAGTATGCAAATTATAGATGTTACTTCAGTGCTGATTGGTTGCCATGGGCACTTCTCCACTGGCTCACTTCTCCGCTCTTATCACTGCTTAGTAAATATCCCCCTTAGTGTGGCAACCCAGCTAAGTTTTCTTTGTTACAGGGGCGCAGTGGGGCTAGCTCCAATTTCTGTGTCTCCCTGAGGGCTCTGTGTGGGTTAAACTTTGTGTTCACCTTCTGTCTGTGGGTGTGTGCGTGTCCCTTCTCATTATATCCAGGGACTGTGTTTCCTGCACAGCTGAATGTCTTTCCACGGAGACTCACTACCCTGTACTCAGAATAGTGCACATTCTCAAGCTAGTTGGGCAGAACCACCATGGTTAGCTTCCATTAAAGGGATGATATCTAAAATTTCTACTAAATAATCCCATAATGAGAAAGAGACGCAGATTTTAAGACAGTCTATGGATGACCTGATGAATAGAGATTCAGTTCCCATACCAGCATCTCAAATCCCCGCCATTTGCCCACAAAAGCGTACTCTGGCCCAGCTCATGCAGGATGATACTGATGACGATACATCAGATTCAGAGGAGGGTGAAGTGGATGCGAGTGGGGGGGATGCGGTCCTGTCACAAGGAGTACAGGCCCTGATAGAGGCTAACAGAAATGTCCTGCATATTCCTGACAAGAGAGCGGAGGTAGAGGCGGAATCTTATTTTAATGTAAAAAAGAAATCCTCAGCTACTTTTCCTGCATCAAAGGAATTAAATGCCCTGTTTGAAGAAACTTGGGATAACCCTGCCAAAAAATTTCAGACCCCTAAACGATTAATTACATCCTTTCCCTTTCCTCTGGAAGATAGAAAGAAATGGGAAAACCTGCCAATTGTGGACGCATCGGTATCTAGGTTGTCACGTAAGATAGTCTTACCTGTTCCTGGGGCAGCATCCCTAAAAGACACAGCTGACCGCAAGATTGAGAACACTCTCAAATCGTTATACACAGAGACCCACTATTGCTTGTGCATGGATCACTAAAACTATTGCAAAGTGGTCAGGTAACCTAACTGACGGATTAGATACCTTACCCAGGGGGGAGCTAGTTTTACTCCTGCAGCATATTCAAGACTCTGCTAACTTTATGGTGGAGGACATAAAGGAAATTGGTTTGCTCAATGCACGCACAACTGCCAACGCAGTGTCAGCACGCAGGGGCCTGTGGCTATGCCAGTGGACTGCGGATGCGGATTCCAGGAAAGGCGTGGAAAACCTACCATTCACAGGTGAGGCCCTTTTTGGAGATGAACTGGATAAGTGGATATCCAAGGCTATGGCAGGTAAGTCTACGTACCTTCCTTCCGCAGCACCCCCAGCTAGGAAAACCTACTCTGCTCCAACTCTGCAGTCTTTTCGGACAGCAAAATTCAAAGTAAAATCCAAAGGATCTTCTACAGCCTTCAAAAGGTAATAATGGTAAACCCAGAAAACCAGCAGCTACAGGTTCACAGGAACAGACCTCCGGGTCTGCTTCCTCAAAGCCTTCAGCATGACGGTGGTCCGCACTGCCTGAAAGACAGGCAGATGGGAGCTCGGATACGTTATTTCAGTCACGTTTAGGCAACATCTTGCCAGGATCCCTGAGTCATAGACCTTATCACCCAGGGATACAGACTGGAGTTTCAGGAACTCCCACCTCACAGATTCTTCAAATCAGGCTTACCAGCTTCTCCGGAAGCAAGTACTACTTTACAGGCAACAATTCAAAAACTGGTACAGATTCAGGTCATTGTCCCAGTTCCAATTCAACTACACAACAAGGGATATTACTGCAACCTGTTTGTGGTACCGAAACCGGACTGTTCAGTAAGGCCCATTTTAAACCTCAAATCACTGAACCCGTATTTAAGGGTGTTCAAGTTCAAGATGGATTCTCTGAGAGCGGTGATCTCAGGTCTGGAGGAGGGGGAATTCCTGGTGTCTCTGGGTACTTCATATTCCGATTTGGCCGCCTCATCAGGCTTATCTGCGGTTTGCACTACAGGACCTTCACTACCAGTTTCAGGTCCTGCCATTTGGCCTCTCCACGGCACCGAGGGTATTCACCAAGGTAATGGTAGAGATAATGTTTCTCCTCCGCAAGCAGGGAGTGAACATAGTACCGTACGTGGATGACCTGCTGATAAAAGCGCCTACCAGGGAGAGGTTGTTGGGCAAAATTGCCCTCTCAACCAGACTACTTCAGGATCCCGGATTGATAATGAACCTACCAAAATCCCACCTGGAACAGACATGGAGGCTTCCGTTCCTGGGGATGATATTGGATACGGAGGAACAGAAGTTATTCCTACCATTGGAAAAGGCATTGGTAATCCAGTCAATGGTGCGGGATGTTCTAAAACCAGCCCGGATATCGGTGCATTTATGCATTCGCCTTCTGGGGAAGATGGTCACCTCTTACGAGGCTCTGCAGTACGGAAGGCTTCATGTGAGGCCAAATGGTCCGGATTGCATCTTCACCTGCACCAGAGGATCCATCTGTCGCCAAAAGCCAGGATTTCTCTTCTGTGGTGGCTTCAGACTTCTCACCTGACTGAGGGTCGAAGGTTCGGGATTCAAAATTAGATTCTGCTAACCACAGACGCAAGCCTCAGAGGTTGGGGAGTAGTCACCCAGGGGAACAGTTCCAAGGAAAATGATCAAATCAGGAAGCCATTCTTCCAATCAACATTCCGGGAGTAGACAACTGGAAAGCGGACTTCCTCAACAGACACGACCTCCACCCAGGAAAGTAGGGCCTTCACCCGCAGGTGTTCGAGTCCTTAACATATCGGTGGGTAATTCCACAGATAGACATGATGGCCTCTCATCTCAACAAGAAGCTAAAGCGGTATTGTTCCAGGTCGAGGGACCCACAAGCAGTGGCGTGGATGCTCTGGTGACTCCATGGGTCTATCAGGTGGTTTACGTGTGTCCACCTCTTCCACTGATCCCAAGAATTCTCAAAAGAATAAAAAGGGAAAAGTTTCAAGCAATTCTCATTGCTCCGGATTGGCCAAGAAGGGCCTGGTATGCAGATCTACTGGAGATGCTCCTAGAGGACCCGTGGTCTCTACCTCTTCGAGAGGATCTTCTGCAACACGGGCCGTTCGTCTATCAAGACTTACCATGGCTACGTTTGACAGCATGGAAATTGAGCGACAAATTTTAGCCCGGAAAGACAAGGTTATCCCAACCCAACCATTACCACCATATTTGGAAAAAATATGTCTCGTCGTGTGAAAACAGGAAATTTCCTGCAGTGGAATTTCATCTGGGACGTTTTCTCCTTTTTCTACAGTTGGTTGTGGATGTGGGCCTACGTTTGGGCTCCTTGAAGGTCCAGATTTCGGCCTTATCCATTTTCTTCCAGAAACAATTGGCTTCCCTCCCTGAGGTTCAGACATTCTTGAAGGGGGTTCTGAACATCCAACAGCCCTTTGTGCCTGCCACAGCACCTTGGGGTCTTAACTTGGTGTTGCAGTTACTACAATCGGAATGGTTTGAGCCTTTACAGGAGGTTGATGTAAAGTTTCTTACGTGGAAGACCGTTAGACTGTTGGCTTTAGCTTCTGCAAGGCGTGTGTCAGAACTGGGGGCGTTGTCTCATAAAAGCCCCTATTTGATTTATCATGAAGACAGAGCTGAACTCAGAACTCGTCAGCAATTTCTTCCTAAGGTGGTGTCTGCGTTTCATATCAATCAACCTATTGTGGTTCCGGTGCTTACTGACACCTCTGCTACCTCAAAGTACTTGGATGTTGTGAGGGCTTTGAAGATCTATGTGAAGTGGACAGCACGTCACAGGAAATCTGACTCGCTGTTTGTTCTCTATGATCCCAAGAAAATTGGGTGTCCTGCTTCAAAGCAGTCTATTGCTCGCTGGATCAGGATTACTATTCAGCATGCTTATTCCATGGCAGGATTGCCGGTTCCTAAAGTATAGGCCCACTCTACTAGGTTGGTGGGTTCTTCCTGGGCAGCTGCCCGGGGTGTCTTGGCTTTACAGCTCTGCCGAGCAGCTACTTGGTCGGGATCGAACACGTTTGCCAAGTTCTACAAGTCCAATACTTTGGCCTCTGAGGACCTTCAGTTTGGTCAATCAGTTCTGCAGGAACCTCAGCACTCTCCCACCCGGTTTGGGAGCTTTGGTACATCCCCATGGTACTTATGTGGACCCCAGTATCCTCTAGGACGTAAGAGAAAACAGGATTTTAATTACCTACCGGTAAATCCTTTTCCCGCCCAGTGCTTCGTTTTCCTGCACTGTTACTTTGTTAAGTAATGTTGTTGGTTCAACTGTTGCTGTTCAAGTTTGGTTAGCATGATTTTCCTCTTGTTTGTGTGTGCTGGTTCGAATCTCACCACTGTTCTGTTACATCCTTCCTCAGGATATGGTTGTCTCCCCGGGCACAGTTTCTAGACTGAGTCTGGTAGGCGGGGCATAGGGGTAGGAGCCAGTGCACACTATTGATTTCTTAAAGTGCCCAAGGCTCCTAGTGGACCCATCTATACCCCATGGTACTAATGTGGACCCCAGTATCCTCTACGGACTACGAGAAAAGGATTTACCGGTAGGTAATTAAAATCCTATTTTAAGAAGTATACAGTTAATGAAATTTGATCATTTTAGAGATCTCTTATCATCAGTAAACACTCCGTAATAAGCTGGGGGCTCCAATGTATACAATGGGTCATCAGTGTCTAGGTTGACAGTCAATAGGTCAACCCCATATGGCCGACATGCATTAGGTCGTCAGGTACAAAAAGCTGAAATTGTCAAATAGTTGACACAAGATTTTGGGGGGTTTTCGTGTTTTTCCAACTTTTGCTTTATTTAGTATCCACATGGACTATGATTGGGAATAGTAATATTGCCCAAAGTGTGGCGATCAAACATGTTTCCACTGATTGTGTTTAGATATGGTTAAATATACAAAACAGCACCCAAAAAACTAAAAACATAAATAAAAACAAAAAATACTTGTGTAAACCATTGTCTTGGCAACCTTTTCATCCTATCAGCATTACCCATTGTCTACCTTTTACCTGTCGACCTTTTGACCCTGTCAACCATATAGGTTCGACCTCATGACTGTATATCTAGACAGTGGAGATCTTCTATACCACAGCCCTGTCTATACCACAACCCTGTGCTTGTGTCATAAATGAAGAGAGATTACGTGAACCCACCAATTGCAATTATAGCAAGCAAGTAGTCAAGTGGTGCAACTATGGCGGTACGGGCCAGTACGGCATACCTAATACACAGAAAAAACAAATAGATATCTTCCTACTGCGCACTCAGGAGCTGCAAAATGGTAAATTATGTAGACATGTTCACCTAACGTGCTAAGAAACTGATAGACAAAAAGGAAATTTACACAATTCTCCACATGCGCTCACATATAATGAACAATCTAAATTCCTTATACTTAGATAGATAGGGAGTTCATCCACATCGGTCACAGTTAGTTCAAGAACTTCCGTTGAAACTTCCTCTGGCCCGTTGATCAAAAGAAGAACAAAAAGAAAAAACAATATGGTGTAGTATGTGCAAGAAAAAGTCTTATCAGCGGGTTATGAATATGAGCCATCTTCCTCTTGCCATTTTGGATGCAGGTCGTGATTTGGGATATACTCACCTCCATGCATGACTGATCGGTTGGAGTGCCAGAAAGAACAACTTGAGTGCCAATAATAGAAGAAGATACACATACAGATAAAGAAACCTTTATGTGCAAGTGTTATCCTTACTCACTGTAAGTAAGGTACGCTATTACCTCTTATTTGAATGAATAGAAAGAAGTTATAGAAGGTGGAGGAAGATAAAGATACCTTTATGAGTGGTTCCTATTGCACTTGGGTGTGAGTACGGTACGAATAAATTCTGGTGGAAGAATAACTATTGTGAAGCACTACGCCTCCATTATTCATAACCCGCTGATGAGACTTTTTCTTGAACATACTACACCATATTGTTTTTTCTTTTTGTTCTTCTTTTGATCAACGGGCCAGAGGAAGTTTCAACGGAAGTTCTTGGACTAACTGTGACCGATGTGGATGAACTCCCTATCTATCTAAGTATAAGGAATTTAGATTGTTCATTATATGTGAGCGCATGTGGAGAATTGTGTAAATTTCCTTTTTGTCTATCAGTACGGCATACCGTTAAGAGACTGGCAGCAGGTACGCCATACCGCCCGACCACCTTGTAGTTGCTATTACTTTATACTGCACCACCGCTGTACTCGGGGCAAGGGCTGCTGAGAGCGCAATGTCACATCATGCATAGCTTCCCTGTCCTGCTGTTGCCGTGAAGAGGAGCATGCTCTCACTGTGTACTTTTGCGATGCAGATGTGAGAGCAGATGGCTGCAAGTGAGCAGAGGCAGGCTTACTGAAGAAAGGGGGAGGCTGAAAGACAATGTGGAGGGGGGGGGCAGGCTGAGAGACAGTAGAGTAGGGGAGGTTGAGAGACACAGACTGAAGGGGTGGACAGGCTTAGAGACAGAGTGAATGGGGGAAGCAGGCTGAGAGACACACAGTGAGGGGGAGTAGGCTGAGAGACAGAGTGAACGGGGAGGCTGAGAGACACAGAATGAGGGGTGGGCAAGCTGAGAGACACCCAGTGAATGGATGGGGGGGGGCAGGCTGACAGACACAGATTTAAAGTGGCCAGGCTGAGAGACGATGGGTGGCTGAGAGATGCAGGCGGGAGATGACGGTGTGGCAGAGAAACGCAGGCGAAGATGACAGTGTGGCTGAGAGACACAGGGAGATATTGGTGTGACAGAGATGCGGGGAGGGAAGATGGTGTGGCTGAGAGACGCAGGGAGGGGAGATGGTGTGGCTGCGAGATGCAGGGAGGAGAAGACTGTGTAGCTGAGAGATGCAGTAGAAAAGATGGCATGGCTGAGAGATGCAGGGGGGAGATGGTGTGGCTGAGAGACGCAGGAGGTAGAAGGTGACACAGATGGCATGAGAGATGACAGTGTGGCTGAGAGACACAGGGAGATATTGGTGTGACAGAGATGCGGGGAGGGAAGATGGTGTGGCTGAGAGACGCAGGGAGGGGAGATGGTGTGGCTGAGAGATGCAGGGAGGAGATGACTGTGTAGCTGAGAGATGCAGTAGAAAAGATGGCATGGCTGAGAGATGCAGGGGGGAGATGGTGTGGCTGAGAGACGCAGGAGGTAGAAGGTGACACAGATGGCATGAGTCTGGTTGCACCACTGTTGTATGACGATGACTTTGGTTATATTCCTACATAAACAGGCATCTTCCAGACCATGGAATTTCCTACTTCGTGAATACAGACTGTCTGACCAGGGAGAATACATTTCTTCAGAGGTTCCCCATTGTGACAAACCACCATATACTGTAGATAAGGTGCATTTGGAATGGAAAGTAATGTTCCCAGAATGACGAGAAATGGATGGCGTGTCATGTTGACATGCCCCCATTTTCTGTGGCCACGCTCATTTTTCGGTGCAAGCCTTCTGCGCACACACACTGTAATACTAAGACATTTTTCTACTTTTACCACTGCAGTAGTCACTATTAGCAATCCTAGCTGCCTTTATTCCAATTTACCTAAGTGATAGCCCACTGGCTGTTGTAGTTCAATAGAGGAGAGGGAATAACATCATTAGTATCTCTCCAGTGACAGGCTGTGCAGCGGTTCTCATTTGGGCACACTAGTTTTCCCTAAGACTGCACTAAAATTGCCAACAGCCACGTAGTTTGAGCAACAAATAAATAATTTTGTTTACATATTATGTATATTCGGCCAGTTTCTGATAAGGATATTTTGCAAAATGCATCAGGTTATTCAACCAGAGCAAACATTGCACTGCAGACCTAACATTAATAATACGCCTTAGGAGCTCACTGAAACGGAAAGCAGGATAATAATACAACTGCTACAAGACGTGATCTGTAACTTTACATCAACGGCTTGCAAATTCAGAGGCAATCTCTTACAATGGAGAATTATGCAATGTTGTTACATGATATCTCTTAGCTATGAAATAAAAGAACATATTTATAGATCTTCCATTTGTTACAAGATGATTGATTTCTTTAATGTCCAGAACATAAATATTTCTGCAACTAGTCTCTGTTATTTTAATAGCCCCTTAGAAAGTATCAATAAACACTTCATAACTGGAGGGTTTCCCTTTCTTCATGACAAAACAATTTATAGTTTCAGGTGTGTCTATTTAATCAGAAATACAGTTTCCTTCTGGGTTTCCAATGTAAATGTTAGGACTGACAGCCACCAGTATTTGTTTGTTGCTCAGGTTTCAGCAAACAAGAGAAAACATTCTGGTTATCTAGACTTCCCCAATGAATAGTAAGATACAAGAGACTGCAGCAGGTATTGTTCAGAAAAATAGAATGAAAATCCCACCACGAGTAACATCCATGACATTGACACCATTGGATATTATACTTCATATTTATTTTCTTGGGAGGCTTCCCTTTGAGAGTAAATTGGAATAAATATTTTTTTTTTTGGACTGTTATATACAGAAAAATTTACTTTCATGGCTCTGATTTTTTGTAACTTGTACACAGTTTGTGCAAGCCCATTCACCTAAATATTACCCCTTTCACATCGCAAAGATAACCCGGTATCGACCCAGAATATTGCCGGGTCGACACGGGTCGCTCAGTATATTGCCGGGTTGACACGGGTCGCTGTGCTGTGTGAAAGGGGCAAGTGATCCATTACAGAGTTGCCTGACCTGGTAATTCAACCAGGGAATAAACAAGGGTTATTCCCCGGTTAAATACCGGGTTAGGTGCAGTGTGAATGGGTTGCTGGGTCGATGCGACCCAGGACCAGTTCACTGCATAAAGAGAGGCGGTGCGGAGATGATCTCATCTCCCAGCACCTCCGGCGTCTCCACCCCCGGCTCCGTCCCTCCATGTGACGGGTCGGGAAGGCAATGTGTAAGGGTCTAATCCCGGGAAGCACCAGTTTCCAATTCTCGGGTGCGACGTGGCATTGCGGTGTGAAAGCGGTATATCCGAGTACAAAAATTACAAATATTTATAGATTAGTCTACATACGAAGATATACCGGGTAAAAGTTGTAAAGTTATTTCAGCATATTTATTTATTTTTTTAGTCATTTTACATAATCTCGGGTATATCTGGTTTTATCGAATGGGAATCCACTTTTCCCACCACTAATGGGCATATTTATCACTATCCACATATCAGATGTGATAAATTTGCCCAAATACACAATGCGATAATTGAATACATTGCAGGGATGTATACATTATCGCATGCAAGGACAGAGCTTGTGGGAATCCTGTCACCAAACTACTCACAAAAAATGCCCTGAGAGTCTAACCGCACATGCAGTATCTGAGAGAGACACTTCTGATCACAAGGGCCAGATGTGAGCTCTGCCGGCAGGCAGATAAGACCATGCTAGGGGTAAAGGAAGCATGGGTAACGATATCTCAAGACAGCGTTATTATCCCAGGGCTCCCTCCTGTGTTTAACTTTTTTTAAATGAATTATGCCACATCGCATTTCCCATTAAAAGTATGGGACATGCGATCTGTTTACAAGAAAAATGCGAATTCAAGGGTTTGGAAAAGATTTTTTTTCTAAATTCTCCAATTGCTAATTAGTACTTATAGGTGATACTAAAATAACGTGAAAAGGGTGGGAAAACGAAGTGCGAACACTAAAAAAAAATGCCCCCTCCATATACATATACAGTATATATTAAAAAAAACAACGAGGGTATGTGGCCTCATTGCAATGGACGTTGCTTTGCTGCAACGGGTGTGGCTTTGCAAGAAAAGGCTAATTTTTATAAACCTAGTGTCCCTTACATCATATTATACCCCACACAGTAATGTCCCACACAGTAATGCTCCTTGCACCATATTAAGCCTCCACAGTAATGCCCGACACCATATTATGTCCTATATAGGAATACCCCTATCACCATATTGAGCACCCACAGTTATGCCTCTGTCACCAAATTACGCACCTGCTGTAATGCCCCTGACACCATATTATGCCTTCACATGCCTCTGTCACCATATTATTCCCCTACTGTAATACCACTGTACCTGCTCCTTGTCAAGGAGTTCTGCTCATTGTCAGGGGATACCCCGGCCCTTGACGATCTCCGCAGTCCCAATGGGGACCGCTGTTTGTGCCTTCCCCCAAAAATGACCTCCTCAGAATGGCCACCGCCTCCTCTAGCATCCTTTACACTGTCATCTATGAGATTGCTAACATTTCGGGAGGGACATTTTCAATAGTATTCCAGATGTAATACTGTAACATGCAGTTGCCGTGGCACCCATGCGATTGCACGGCTTGCCCAGCCCAAGAAACAGCACTGGTAGTAAGGAGAACAGTGGGTTATGCAGGGCTGCAGACTCCCCGGTAAAAATCCACCACCAGGGAGACCCCAGTAATTGCAGTGGCTTCTAATTTGAAACACTGTCTGATGTCTGATAATCACAAGCTGGACAGGAAGTCTGGACTGTGACTGTCAGATATTTCTGGTGGGAAGCCACTCCCCTGTATTCCTGCCAGCTCTGATAAGCTTCTAGGTGCTGAAGCTAGGGAGTAGGGGGTTTGTGTATATGAATGCCCAAGTTTAGTTGACAGTCGTAATTGGCATCTAGGGGCTGCAGCCAATGCAAACCCTCACAGTTGGCGTTGTAGGCATGCGCAAGTCTTTTTTTTTTCTTTTCTTACTCTACTCACAGTCTTGCTCTGGCAGGCGGGGCAGCTGCAGCCCCTCTCAAGACCAGATCTCCCACAAACCCTAATTTCATCACACTTCTTCATAATAAAAACCAGAACCTTCTCCCATATACTAAATACAAAACACAAACAAGCATACAACTCCCAAACGGGTGGTCTTCAGTATGCCGGCTGTTGGGATCCCGGCGCACAGTATACTGGCGCCGGAATCCCGACACCAGGCATACCAACACCTTTTCTCCCACTTGGGGGTCCACGACCCCCCTGGAGGGAGAATAGATAGCGTGATAGCGCGCCACCGTGCCCACAGCAAGCCTGCAAGGGGCTCATTTGCGCTTGCCCAGCTGTCGGTATGCCGACAGTCGGGATTCCAGTGCCGGTATGCTGGCCGCCGGGAGCCCGTCCGCCGGCATAACATACTACACCCCTCCCAAACTACATAGATATTAATGTACAGTATATACCACATCCTTATAGCATGAGACATAGCATCCACCATGGATTACAATATAGCCCCCTTTCCCAACCCCACTGGTTCTAAGCTCAAATGATGTCTGTCTCAGTCCTAGATGAAGCCATTTATTATACTTATTATTAGCAACTGGAAAAAAAGAAAAACTCAAAGCAAATAATTTTACTAAACATAACACTATATTGCAATGCCAATTTATTTATTTTTGAATGAGAAGTAGTAAAAGGTTAAAGAAAAAGGAAGAAAGATTAATATTCACCAAGAGCATCTGCTATTGTGTATGGTGTCATAGGACAGCAGTGTCAGAACACTACATTTATTCTGTAGGTCTAGGTCTCTTGTTAAATAAACTAAATACATAATATACTGTATGGTACTGATGGTAATTACACAACAACACAGAGTCCTATAAGAGGGTTTCTGCCTTCTCAGTCCAAAGTCATATTGCTATTGTAGGTTAATTGGCTGCTGACTACACTGGTGTTTATACCGTATTTGTATCCTTCTAAAGGTTGCCTTAAGAGATTCCAGTTATTTTGGAGAGAAAACTAATATAAATATGCAGCAATAAGGGCCAATTTTACAGTGTTGTGAAACTTTCTGTAAATACGTCTCACTCATTTTTCAATACTGTAATGCTCCCTTTTTACAACACCTTTAACATACTAAAATACAGATGTGCCCACTTACATCTTTGCTGCAGTCGCGCCAAACTGTCCCTCTTGACGCACCAGGTCCCATGTAACTCTGCTAGCGTCAGCAGTCTTTTTTGCTGAAAATGCGTCTTAGATGCAATGTTATGTGACTAGGATGTCTCAGGAGACTGAGCTGATTGATATGCGAAACTTGTATATCTGTTTGTGAATGAGTCTCTGAATTTGCATACAAAATACTACTATACAGCAGCGATGGCCTTTTTCCATACCAAGAGGTCTATTCATGGGGCAGTGAAAATCCCTGTATCATTGATAACGGGGCTTTTCACTACTGCCTCCAATTCACATAAGGGGTTACCATGGGGAAACCTCTGATTTCTCCAGTGGTGCCCATGATCAGTGTAGAAATGGTTTCCCCATACACTAGTATGGGGTGAGCAATTTACAGAAACACGGAAAGCTCAGCTTTCTGTTTCGCTTTTCTAAAAAGATTCGCCATCTCTGGATGGCGTATGGAGGCTTGTTAGTGGAGAAGAGCAGTGAAGATGTCTGTCTCCTGCCTTCTCTCCGCCCCCTTCTGCGTCAGCAGCCAATCAGAGGGCATATGCCGGGTCTTCTCCTCCTAAATGCCCACTGTCCACTCTCACTGCTCCTACCCCGACGCTGAGATGACTGGGCGCATGCGCTGTCACACGGATGGAAGACGCTGGCACATGCGCAGAGGATTAACAAAAAAGAAAGTCCATGATAAAAAAGAGAAGATGGCATCACGGGACCCATCTACTGTATATCACATCGCTTCACTAAAAAGGTGAGGGCACATGAATAACTACTTAACCAAGCTATAGATCGCATAGAACTGATGCGATCTATCGTAATAAGCAACTATTCTTTACAGCTCACCAAGTTCTGTTGTGCTTCATATACAGACTCAGTCTCACACAGATATACAAGAGTCGAATTTCAAATTAATCAGACATGTCTCCCTGTGCATCCTAGTCACATTGTGTTGCATCTCCCACTCTGTCGTGTTGAGGCAAACGGCATATTTGAAATTATATGACCCAATTTTGAACAACAATTGCAACATCATAGATATGTGGGGTGCCACACAGCCAGAAGTGAAGTGAATAACGAATACATAAACTATGATTTAAAATCCTACAAAGAACACTCATTCCCTATGAGCCGCCAAGACTAAGTTTATTTATTTCCTTGTTGCCACAGCACTGTTGATGTGGGATAACAAAACATTTAAATATATATGTTTTGGTAAGAACTTACCGTTGATAACGGTATTTCTCCTATGTCCACAAGATCCACAGGATAACAATGGGATATGATGAAGCGACAGCGGATTTGCACCAATCGGTCAAAGCTTTTCCGGCCTCGCAGCATGCAACGGGCCCGTCCATATATGCCCGCCTCCTGGCTCAGGCAAATCAGTTGTATTTCAAAGCTCAAGGCAGAATCATCATAGATAGCCCTAATCAGGTGATAAGAACACACATGCACACCCTTCCAAACAAGAAGCAAGAGGTTAGTGAGTAAAAGGATCCTCAAATCAGGTTCGTCAGGGTGGGATACCTGTGGATCCTATGGACTTAGGAGAAATACCGTTATCAACGGTAAGTTCTTACCATAACGTATATTTCTCCGGCAGGGTCCACAGGTTATCCACAGGATAACAATGGGATTTCCCAAAGCAATTTAGTGGTGGGGACGCTCCTGACTGGACAGGAGAATCCTTTGCCCGAATTCAGCGTCATGAGAGGCAAAGGTATCCAAGGCATAATGTTTAATGAATGTGTTAATGGGAGACCATGTGGCTGCCTTACATATCTGTTGTGCTGCCCAAGATGGACCTACCTTATGAGTAGAGTGAGCAGAGACATTAGTCGGAACCAGGAGATCAGCCTGAGAATATGCTTCTGAAATTGTCATCCGAAGCCATCTTGCCAGCGTCTGCTTATCAGCAGGCCATCCTCTCTTGCGAAATTCGTAGAGAATGAAAAGAGAATCTGTCTTTCTGATGGCACTGGTATGATCCACGTAGATCCTTAATGCACGGACCACGTCCAGCGATGCATCTCCCACAGAAAGGCCCGGTACCTGGAAAGCCGGGACTACAATTTCCTCATTAATGTGGAATTTAGACACCACCTTCGGAAGACTGTAAAAATAAAATAAGAAAGCTTAGGGTGGCTAAAAACCAGCAGCCCTCTGACCATGGTCCGGCTCCTGCCGCACCAAACAAAAAACTAATTTGCCTGAGCAAGGAAGCGGGGATATATGGACAGGCCAACTGCATGCTGGGTAGCCGGAAAAGCTTTGACCGATTGGTGCAAATCCGCTGTCGCTTCATCATATCCCATTGATATCCTGTGGACTCTGCCGGAGAAAAAAATAATTCCCTTATCTTCAATATAAGCATACCTCCCGACGGTCCCGATTTTCGCGGGACAGTCCCATTTTTTTGGGACATGCGCACAGCGTCTATTCACGGGAGACAGAAGGTCTGGGGGCATGCCAGCAGCTCACAGAGCGCTGGGCATGCCCCCTCACTGGCGGAAACCGGGGACATGGCTCGTGAGTGCGACACTCCTGCAAAGCCATGCCCCTTTTGTATAGGCCACGCCCCCTTTTGGCTGCAGCGCAACTTTGCTGCGCCAAGCAGTCCCTCCTGCTCCACTATAAATGTTGAAAGGTACAGTATGAATAAGGCCCAAATTTAGCAAGCCTTAGAGAGTGAAAAATCGCACGGTGATAAAATACCAACTAACCAGCTCCTAACTGCCATGTTACAGGCTGTGTTTGAAAAAGGAGTTAGGAGCTGATTGGCTGGTACTTCATCACCGTGCAATATATCCCTCTCCAAGGCTTGATATATCTGGGCCCAAGGATCATACAGAGATCATGTATTGCTCAGCAAAGAATCCACTGGGACATAAGAGTTTAAATGTTGCTTTTAAAGGTAAAACTAAAACATTGGAAAATAAATACTGGTATTTGTAGAGGGATAAAGATGTAAACTTCATCTTAAAAGTAAAAAGGGAATAATGACAGACACCAAAGTATTTTTTTTAGCATAAAAAAGTCTACTACATAAGGCTTAAATGCCTTTTAGCCAATAACAACATTGCCAAACAAACATATCCATTAGCATACCATCAGCCTTGCATTAGTAAGTGAACATTATACAGAGGAATAGACTGAAGTACATGATGTCCTCATTTGCATGCTATACACATAATCAATTGCATCTGCAATGCTTCAAATTGTATTATCGTCCAAAGGCCCAAAGGAACTACAACAAACTCAATGTACTGTAGCCTGTGAACTTCATTGTGCTTGAGCACAAGAAGAAGCCACTTCATTCTCTCACAGTTCTTGCAATTGTTCTTACAATTCACTAACCACATGACATTCAGTTTGCCACCATAGCAAAAAGCATTACCAAAAGACTACTTTCTAAAACCTCAATGCCTATAAGACAAAAAAAATTGCACTGTTAATAAATAAATAAATAAATATATATATATATATATATATATATATATATAGAAAGCCACGAGATTGTCCATATTGGCCTGCATGTATAAGCAACCCGGCACCAATGATGAACGAGTGCGGGGCCGCGCATTGTTCATCGTTGGTGCCTACACACTGAACGATATGAACGAGTTCTCGTTCATTAATGAACAAGAACGTTCATATCGTTCAGTTATGTCGCCTTATGTGTAGGGCCCATTACAGTAATAATATTTCTCATTTACTGTACTTTAAGACACATTATGTATTGTCAGACTGTAGCACACACATTTTCCCTTCTGAAAATAAAGAGCTGTCTAGATCATATGTGCCCAGAATATATATCCCAATGACTGATGACAGGGAGTAAACAATGGAGGGTAATAGGCCGTGGCAGTATGGCCATCCAGCCATATTGCTACCTTGCACCTAAGTCACAACCCAACCCCCCACCCCAAGATGACAAACTATAACCTCAGATTGCCAATTATTAGGTTTAGAAATTTCTTCTGGCAAGGAACCACCTTTCTTGAATGAATACCGGAAAACGCAGATGGTCTGCAACAACAAATCGATAAGGGAGATGTATTAAGCAGTAAAAAGAGTGGAGAAGTGAGCCAGTGGAGAAGTTGCCCATGGCAACTAATCAGCATTGAAGTAACATTTATAATTTGCATACTATAAAATTATACAGAGCAGCTGATTGGTTGACATGGGCAACTTCTCCACTCTTTTCACTGCTTAGTACACCTCCCCTTATATCTTTTTCCAGTACATAAAGACATAAGAAGCACAACAACTACATCTCAGTTTCTGGGAAAAACCTAAAAAAAAACCCAAAACCTAAAATCTATGTTGCGTTTAAAACGCTAATTTACAAGGACTACTGAAAGAAATTGTTTCCAGGAAAATATGAGAAGCATTTTACTGCGCACACTTTCCATGCAATAAAAACTAAAAACAACAAAAATAATTAGCAACATGATAAAGCCCGCACACCTGTTGCACTGTAGTTATCAAAAATATTGCGGCGCCACTACATGCACAAAAGAATATTGTGGCATAACCAGCATTTTCCTTATTAGATTCAATCGCATGTAAATCACATAATTGGAAAATGCATTAAGGTTAAAATATTTTGGAGAGTGACTAAAATACACCACACCCGGAAATAATGCACTATATTTAACAGTAATATGAGCTTAAAATGCCGCATGGATCATATAAAGCTGGCAATAAAATAACTGGTAAATAAGAATTTACTCACCGGTAATTCTATTTCTCGTAGTCCGTAGTGGATGCTGGGAACTCCGTAAGGACCATGGGGAATAGCAGGCTTCGAAGGAGGCTGGGCACTCTAGAAAGATTTATGACTACCTGGTGTGCACTGGCTCCTCCCACTATGACCCTCCTCCAAGCCTCAGTTAGGACACTGTGCCCGGACGAGCTGACATAATAAGGAAGGATTTAGAATCCCGGGTAAGACTCTTACCAGCCACACCAATCACACCGTACAACTCGTGATACTATATCCAGTTTGACAGTATGAAAAACAACTGAGCCTCTCAACAGATGGCTCAACAATAACCCTTTAGTTAACAATAACTATTTACAAGTATTGCAGACAATCCGCACTTGGGATGGGCGCCCAGCATCCACTACGGACTACGAGAAATAGAATTACCGGTGAGTAAATTCTTATTTTCTCTGACGTCCTAGTGGATGCTGGGAACTCCGTAAGGACCATGGGGATTATACCAAAGCTCCCAAACGGGCGGGAGAGTGCGGATGACTCTGTAGCACCGAATGAGAGAACTCCAGGTCCTCCTCAGCCAGGGTATCAAATTTGTAGAATTTTGCAAACGTGTTTGCCCCTGACCAAGTAGCTGCTCGGCAAAGTTGTAAAGCCGAGACCCCTCGGGCAGCCGCCCAAGATGAGCCCACCTTCCTTGTGGAATGGGCATTTACAGATTTTGGCTGTGGTATGCCTGCCACAGAATGTGCAAGCTGAATTGTACTACAAATCCAGCGAGCAATAGACTGCTTAGAAGCAGGAGCACCCAGCTTGTTGGGTTCATACAGGATAAACAGCGAGTCAGATTTTCTGACTCCAGCCGTCCTGGAAACATATATTTTCAGGGCCCTGACAACGTCTAGCAACTTGGAGTCCTCCAATTCACTAGTAGCCGCCGGCACCACAATAGGCTGGTTCAGGTGAAACGCTGACACCACCTTAGGGAGAAATTGGGGACGAGTCCTCAACTCTGCCCTATCCATATGGAAAATCAGATAAGGGCTTTTACATGATAAAGTCGCCAATTCTGACACTCGCCTGGCTGAAGCCAAGGCTAATAACATGACCACTTTCCACGTGAGATATTTCAGATCCACGGTTTTTAGTGGCTCAAACCAATGTGATTTTAAGAAACTCAACATCACGTTGAGATCCCAAGGTGCCACAGGAGGCACAAACGGGGGCTGAATATGCAGCACTCCTTTCACAAATGTCTGAACTTCAGGTACTGAAGCTAGTTCTTTTTGAAAGAAAATCGACAGAGCCGAGATCTGTACTTTAATGGAGCCTAGTTTTAGGCCCATATCCACTCCTGCTTGCAGGAAATGCAGAAATCGACCTAGTTGAAATTCCTCTGTTGGGGCCTTATTGGCCTCGCACCATGCAACATATTTCCGCCATATGCGGTGATAATGCGTTGCCGTAACATCTTTCCTGGCCTTAATAAGCGTAGGAATGACTTCTTCCGGAATACCCTTTTCCTTTAGGATCCGGTGTTCAACCGCCATGCCGTCAAACGCAGCCGCGGTAAGTCTTGGAACCGACAGGGCCCCTGCTGTATCAGGTCCTGTCTGAGCGGTAGAGGCCACGGGTCCTCTGAGAGCATCTCTTGAAGTTCCGGGTACCACGCTCGTCTTGGCCAATCCGGAACCACGAGAATTGTGTTTACTCCTCGCTTTCTTATTATTCTCAATACCTTTGGAATGAGAGGCAGAGGAGGGAACACATAAACCGACTGGTACACCCACGGTGTCACTAGAGCGTCCACAGCTATCGCCTGAGGGTCCCTTGACCTGGCGCAATATCTTTTTAACTTTTTGTTGAGACGGGACGCCATCATGTCCACCTGTGGTTTTTCCCAACGGTTTACCAGCATCTGGAAGACTTCTGGGTCTGCTGAGGAAGTCTGCTTCCCAGTTGTCCACTCCCGGAATGAACACTGCTGACAGTGCTAGTACATGATTCTCCGCCCATCGGAGAATTCTTGTGGCTTCTGCCATCGCCATCCTGCTTCTTGTGCCGCCCTGTCGATTTACATGGGCGACTGCCGTGATGTTGTCTGACTGGATCAGCACCGGCTGGTGTAGGAGCAGGGATCTTGCTTGACTTAGGGCATTGTAGATGGCCCTTAGTTCCAGAATATTTATGTGAAGGGAAGTCTCCTGACTCGACCATAGTCCTTGGAAGTTTCTTCCCTGTATGACTGCCCCCCAGCCTCGAAGGCTGGCATCCGTGGTCACCAGGACCCAGTCCTGTATGCCGAACCTGCGGCCCTCTAGAAGATGGGCACTCTGCAGCCACCACAGTAGAGACACCCTGGTTCTTGGAGACAGGGTTATTAAGCGATGCATCTGAAGATGCGATCCGGACCACTGGTCCAACAGGTCCCACTGAAAGATTCTGGCATGGAACCTGCCGAAGGGAATTGCTTCGTAAGAAGCCACCATCTTTCCCAGGACCCGTGTGCAGCGATGCACTGATACCTGTTTTGGTTTCAGGAGGTCTCTGACTAGAGATGACAACTCCCTGGCTTTCTCCTCCGGGAGAAACACTTTCTTCTGGACTGTATCCAGAATCATACCCAGGAACAGTAGCCGTGTCGTAGGAACCAGCTGTGACTTTGGGATATTCAGAATCCAGCCGTGCTGGTGCAGCACCTCCTGAGATAGTGCTACTCCCACCAACAACTGTTCCTTGGACCTCGCTTTTATTAGGAGATCGTCCAAGTACGGGATAATTAAAACTCCCTTTTTTCGAAGGAGTATCATCATTGCCGCCATAACCTTGGTAAATACCCTCGGTACCGTGGACAGGCCAAACGGCAGCGTCTGGAATTGGTAATGGCAATCCTGTACCACAAATCTGAGGTACTCCTGGTGAGGATGGTAAATGGGGACATGCAAGTAAGCATCCTTGATGTCCAGGGATACCATGTAATCCCCCTCGTCCAGGCTTGCAATAACCGCCCTGAGCGATTCCATCTTGAACTTGAATTTTTTTATGTACGTGTTCAAGGATTTTAAATTTAAAATGGGTCTCACCGAACCGTCCGGTTACGGTACCACAAATAGTGTGGAATAATAACCCCGGCCTTGTTGAAGTAGGGGTACCTTGATTATCACCTGCTGGGAATACAGCTTGTGAATTGCCGCTAGCACCGCCTCCCTGTCTGAGGGAGCAATCGGCAAGGCAGATTTTAGGAACCGGTGGGGTGGGGACGCCTCGAATTCCAGTTTGTACCCCTGAGATACTATTTGCAGGATCCAGGGATCCACCTGTGAGCGAGCCCACTGATCGCTGAAATTCTTGAGGCGACCCCCCACCGTACCTGGCTCCGCCTGTGGAGCCCCACCGTCATGCGGCGGACTTGGAAGAAGAAGCGGGGGAGGATTTTTGTTTCTGGGAACCTGCTGTTTGTTGCAGCCTTTTTCCCCTACCTCTGCCTCTGGACAGAAAGGACCCGCCTTTTCCACGCCTGTTTTTCTGGGTCCGAAAGGACTGAACCTGATAAAACGGCGCCTTCTTAGGCTGTGAGGGAACATGGGGTAAAAATGCTGACTTCCCAGACGTTGCTGTGGAAACTAGGTCCGAGAGACCATCCCCAAATAATTCCTCACCCTTATATGGCAACACTTCCATGTGCTTTTTAGAATCTGCATCTCCTGTCCACTGGCGAGTCCATAAGCCTCTCCTAGCAGAAATGGACAATGCACTTACTTTAGATGCCAGTCGGCAGATTTCCCTCTGTGCATCTCTCATATATAAGACTGAGTCTTTTATATGGTCTATGGTTAACAGGATCGTGTCTCTGTCTAATGTGTCAATATTTTCTGACAGTTTATCTGACCACGCAGCGGCAGCACTGCACATCCAGGCTGACGCAATAGCTGGCCTAAGTATAATGCCTGAGTGTTTATATACAGACTTCAGGATCGCCTCCTGTTTTCTATCAGCAGGTTCCTTGAGGGCGGCCGTATCCGGAGACGGTAGTGCCACCTTTTTAGACAAACGTGTGAGCGCTTTGTCCACCCTGGGGGGTGTTTCCCAACGTGACCTATCCTCTGGCGGGAAAGGGAACGCCATTAGTACCTTCTTAGGAATTACCAATTTTTTATCCGGGAAAGCCCACGCTTCTTCACACACTTCATTTAATTCATCTGATGGGGGAAAAACTACGGGTAGTTTTTTCTCTCCAAACATAATACCCTTTTTAGTGGTACCTGTAGTTATATCAGAAATGTGTAACACCACTTTCATTGCCTCAATCATGCAGTGAATGGCCTTAGTGGGCATCAGGTTAGACTCATCGTCGTCGACACTGGTGTCAGTATCAGTGTCGACATCTGGGTCTGCTTGCGGTAGCGGGCGTTTTAGAGCCCCTGACGACCCATGCGACGCCTGGGCAGGCACGAGCTGAGAAGTCGGCTGTCCCACATTTGGCATGTCGTCAATTTTCTTATGTAAGGAGTCTATACGTGCACTCATTACTTTCCATAAGCTCATCCACTCAGGTGTCTGCCCCGCAGGGGGTGACATCCCTTCTAAAGGCATCTGCTCCGCCTCCACATCATTATCCTCATCAAACATGTCGACACAGCCGTACCGACACACCGCACACACACAAGGAATGCTCCGAATGAGGACAGGACCCACAAAAGCCCTTTGGGGGGACAGAGTGAGAGTATGCCAGCACACACCAGAGCGCTATATAATGCAGGGACTAACTGAGTTATGTCCCCTATAGCTGCTTTTTCTATATATTATATACTGCGCCTAAATTTAGTGCCCCCCCTCTCTGTTTTTACCCTGTTCTGTAGTGTAGACTGCAGGGGAGAGCCAGGGAGCTTCCTTCCAGTGGATCTGTGAAGGAGAAATGGCGCCAGTGTGCTGTGAGAGATAGCTCCGCCCCTTTTCCGCGGACTATTCTCCCGCTTTTTTCCATATTCTGGCAGGGGTATTTTCCACATATATAGCCTCTGGGACTATATATTGTGGAATTTTTGCCAGCCAAGGTGTTATTATTGCTTCTCAGGGCGCCCCCCCCCCCCAGCGCCCTGCACCCTCAGTGACCGGAGTATGAAGTGTGTATGAGGAGCAATGGCGCACAGCTGCAGAGCTGTGCGCTACCTTGGTGAAGACTGATGTCTTCTGCCGCCGTTTTTCCGGACCTCTTCTTGCTTCTGGCTCTGTAAGGGGGACGGCGGCGCGGCTCCGGGACCGAACACCAAGGACTGGGCCTGCGGTCGATCCCTCTGGAGCTAATGGTGTCCAGTAGCCTAAGAAGCCCAATCCGGCTGCAAGCAGGCGAGTTCGCTTCTTCTCCCCTTAGTCCCTCGCTGCAGTGAGCCTGTTGCCAGCAGGTCTCACTGAAAATAAAAAACCTAAATCTATACTTTCTTTCTAAGGGCTCAGGAGAGCCCCTAGTGTGCATCCAACCTCGGCCGGGCACAAAATCTAACTGAGGCTTGGAGGAGGGTCATAGTGGGAGGAGCCAGTGCACACCAGGTAGTCATAAATCTTTCTAGAGTGCCCAGCCTCCTTCGGAGCCCGCTATTCCCCATGGTCCTTACGGAGTTCCCAGCATCCACTATGACGTCAGACAAATAAATAATAATAAATAAATAAAGCACACATACTGTAAAAGGCAAATTTACTGGCTTTCAAGATAAGGAACTGACACTTCTTTATTACACAAAGCTTCGTACCACTAACTACTCTGTTGCAAGGCACAGTTCTTGGACAACACAAATCATAATGGAGGCCTTCATATTACAGATTATTAGAATGAACATTATATTATTTTAACATTGAAGCTTAAGAAACAGTTAAGTACTAGCTAATGAATTATTTAACATTAAGTTTGGACATATGCTTTCGATTGTGACTGAATTCATATGGTAGCCATTTTTATCTACAGAGGTTTGTTATAGTGGGAACAGTTTTGTATATTAAAATGGAAAAACAATAATTTTAACATCTTGTGACAGCATGTTAAACAATACAGGGAAAAGCAATAAACATGACATTCACATACAAAACATCAACTTGGTAAGCTGTCGCATTTGCCTTGGTCAGGATGGTGTCAATGCCACAGCTTGTGTGGAATAAATATTTTTTGCCAAAGATTCCATCCAGTGTTCCGTGACAGTAAGACAGCTGCTATTATTTAGCTCCAGTTTGATACCCACTGCTGGGGACAGTGAAACATAAAAACGCTTTCTCAAGAATTCCTCCCACAATAACAGACTTTTCTCATTACTCTGTCCACCACAAACAAGCCCCATATTTTTCTCTTAAATAAAGGTCAGAACTTTATTTACAAAATGTACGAAATGAAGACACAAATTAACACGCTACAGTAAAATGTACAAACACAGCAGCAAATAGTTATATAACGCGGTAACAGGGTCAGGGGAACGGGTACCATCTCCTGGGGTAGATGACAGGGTGCAGCAGCTGAGAAATCACACGAGTTTGTTTTTTTGGTGCAACTGGCCTCAACCAGTTTTATTGTGCAGAAAAATAGAAATAAATATAAAAATAAATACCTTGCTGTCCAGCGCTAACTATACAAGGCATAATCATATCTCACAAAAAAAAAAAGAAAACGATTTTATCAGGAACAGATCACTGGATTTCAAGAGTAGATTTCTCTCACAGAGACTCTATAGCACATGTTCTCAAACTCGGTCCTCAGGACCCCACACAGTGCATGTTTTGCAGGTCTCCTCACAGAATCGCAAGTGAAATAATTAGCTCCACCTGTGGACATTTTAAAATGTGTCAGTGAGTAATTAATACATCTGTGCACCTGCTCGGTTACCTGCAAAACATGCACTGTGTGGGGTCCTGAGGAACCTATTGCTCTATAGTCTCTCCTTTTACCCAAGCAGTGTGAGAGAGATGATTAGGCTGACAGCATTTTTAACAAACCCATAAAGCTGAAAGCCCTAATTAGCCTTCTGTGAGGCTAAAAGACCTGAACTGGGCCTAAATGAATGGAGAACCCACTCTCTTTTCACATCCAACCCCAGGACCCTATCCCGGTTCTTACCAAAAGCACAAAAACAATTTTTTGGGGTTTTAAAACACATGGGTAGAAAACCTGGGGCAAATATACTTGCCTTCCACCACCATTCCAGTGATCTTGTCAAACATATGCCTAATACTTGATTTTCAACTGTACCAATAAACTATACCAATTCAAATTGGTGGCGTTGGAAAAAATTGGGACAGCCCAGAGGACCATAAAGTTGAAATATTGTAATACCCCAGAAGCTCTACAACAAAACCCATCCATAATTTACTTACAGTGCCTTGCTAAAGTGTTCACCCCCTCTGCATTTTTGATGTTTTGTTGCCTCACAACCTGGAATTAAAATGGATTGTTTGAAGGTTTGCATCATTTCATTCACAGAACATGCCTACAACTTAGAAGATGTTTTTTTTTGTTTTTTTTTTAATTGTGAAGCAAACAAAAAAGACAAAATAACAGAAAACTTCAGCGTGCATAACTATTCACCCCCCTAAAGTCAGTACTTTGTAGAGCCACCTTTTGCGGTAATTACAGCTGCAAGTCGCTTTGGATAAGTCTCTATGAGCTTGCCACATCTTGCCACTGGGATTTTTGCCCATTCCTCAAGGCAAAACTGCTCCAGCTACTTCATGTTGGATGGTTTCCACTTGTGAATAGCAATCTTCAAGTCTGACCACAGATTCTCAATTGGATTGAGATCTGGGCTTTGACTAGGCCATTCCAACACATTTAAATGTTTCCCCTTAAACCACTTGAGTGTTGCTTTAGCAGTATGCTTCGAGTCATTGTCCTGCTGGAAGGTAAACCTCCGTCCCAGTCTCAAATCACAAGCAGACTGAAACAGGTTTTGCTCAAGAATATCCCTGTATTTAGCACCATCCATCTTTCCCTCGACTTGAAACAGTTTCCCAGTCCCTAATGCTGAAAAACATCCCCACAGCATGATGCTGCCACCACCATGCTTCACTGTGGGGATGGTGTTCTTGTGGTGATGGGATGTGTTGGGTTTGCGCCAGACATAGCATTTTCCTTGGTGGCTGAAAAGTTCCATTTTAGTCTCATATGACCAGAGCACCTTCCTCCATACATTTGGGGAGTCGTCCACATGCCTTTTGGCAAACTCAAAACGTGCATTGTTATTTTTAACACAAGTAATGGCTTTTTTTCTGACCACTCTTCCATAAAGCCCAGCTCTATGGAGTGTATGGCTTATTGTGGTCAAATGCGCAGATACACCAGTCTCTGCTGTGGAACTCTGCAGCTCATTCGGGGCTACCTTTGGTCTCTGTGCTGCCTCTCTGATTAATGTCTTCCTTGCCCGGTCTGTGAGTTTTGGTGGCTGGCCTTGTCTTGGCAGGTTTGTTGTAGTACCATGTTATTTCCATTTGAAGATGATGGATTTGATGGTGCCTTTGGGGATCATCAAAGATTTGGATATTTTTTTTATAACCGAACCCTGACTTGTACTTCTCAACAACTTTGTCCCTGACTTGTTTGGAGAGCTCCTTGGTCTTCATGGTATGATGCCTCTTGCTTAGTGGTGTTGCAGCCTCTGGGGCATTTCAGAAAAGCTGTGTTTATCCTGACAGATCACGTGACACTTAGATTGCACACAGGTGGACTTCATCTCACTAATTATGTGACTCCTGTAGGAAATTGTTTGCACCAGAACTTTTGAGGGGCTTCATAGCAAAGAGGGTGAATACATATACACATGCCAATTTTAAATTTTTTATTTATAAAAATTATTTTTTATATACTTTTTTCTCATTTCACTTCACCAATTTAGACTATTCTGTGCAGATCCATCACATAAAATTTAGATTAAAAATAAAAAAAGAGTTTTATGGTAAACTCTTTCTGCGAGGTACACTGGGCTCCACAAGGAATGGACAATGGGGTGTAGAGTAGGATCTTGATCCGAGGCACCAACAGGCTCAAAGCTTTGACTGTTCCCAGAATGCATAGCGCCACCTCCTATATCACCCCGCCTCCCTGCACAGGATCTCAGTTTTTAGTTAACCAGTCCAATGCAGTAGCAGGAAAAGAGACGACAACGGTTAGTAGCCACAACACCGCATTCTCACGACAGGAGACGTGTCAGCGGCTAATGCCATACCAACCCAAAGAAGCTAAGTGCGTCAGGGTGGGCGCCTTGTGGAGCCCAGTGTACCTCGCAGAAAGAGTTTTAACAAGGGTAAGTTCTTACTATAAAACTCGTTTTCTGCTGCGGGGTACACTGGGCTCCACAAGGAATAGACAATAGGGATGTCCTAAAGCAGTTCCTTATGGGAGGGGACGCACTGTAGCGGGCACAAGAACCCGGCGTCCAAAGGAAGCATCCTGTGAAGCGGCAGTATCGAAGGCATAGAACCTTATGAACGTGTTCACAGAAGACCACGTAGCCGCCTTGCACAATTGTTCAAGGGTCGCACCACGTTGGGCCGCCCAAGAAGGTCCAACAGACCGAGTAGAATGGGCCTTAATGTGATCAGTAGCAGAGAGACCAGCCTTCACATAAGCATGTGCAATCACCATTCTAATCCATCTGGCCAGAGTTTGCTTGTGAGCAGGCCAGCCACGTTTGTGAAACCCAAACACAACAAAAAGAGAATCAGATTTCCTAATAGGAGCAGTTCTCTTCACATACATACGGAGAGCCCATACCACATCCAAAGACCACTCTTTGGGAGACAGATCAGGAAAAACAAGTGCCGGAACTACAATCTCCTGATTAAGGTGGAACGAAGAAACCACCTTAGGTAGATAGCCGGGACGAGTTCTAAGAACCGCCCGGTCACGGTGAAATATCAGATATGGGGAACTACAGGACAAGGCACCCAAATCCGACACTCTTCTAGCTGAAGCAATAGCCAGCAGAAACACCACCTTAAGGGAAAGCCACATAAGGTCAGCTGAACTAAGAGGTTCAAACGGAGACTCTTGTAACGCCTCCAAAACCACCGACAAGCCCCAAGGAGCCACAGGCGGGACATAGGGAGGTTGGATACGCAACACGCCCTGAGTAAAGGTATGCACAGTGGCGTAACTACTGCCCCCGCAGCCCTCGCGGTGGCTTGGGGGCGAGGGGCTGCGGGGGCGCCGCCACTGATTTAGAGCAGATTGACATGCGGACGAGCGTCCGCATGTCAATCTGCTGTCTCCTCTCCCTCCCTGCTGTAACGGGACACGGAGGGCACAGCGCGCCGCGCGCGCCTCTCCAGTGTCCATCCTGCGTCTCCGTCCGTCTGGTCTAATAATAGAAGTGCCGTTCGTGAACTCTGATTGGCTCACGAACCGGCACTTCCTTTATTAGACCAGACAGAGAGACGGAGATGCAGGAGGGACATGAGGCGCGTGCTGTGCCCTCCTTGTCCCTCCTTCACAGCAGCGGGGGGGGGGGGGGGGGGGCACTGAGGGGGCATGTATGGCACAGGGGGCATATATGGCACAGGGGGCATATATGGCACTGAGGGGGCATGTATGGCACAGGGGGCATATATGGCACTGAGGGGGCATGTATGGCACAGGGGACACTGAGGGGGCATATATGGCACTGAGGGCATATATGGCACAGGGGGCATGTATGGCACAGGGGGCACTGAGGGGGCATATATGGCACTGAGGGGGCATATATGGCACAGGGGCACTGAGGGGGCATATATGGCACTGAGGGGGCATGTATGGCACAGGGGGCACTGAGGGGGCATATATGGCACTGGGGGGGCACTGAGGGGGTATATATGGCACTGGGGGGGAAGTGTGGGGGCATATATGGCACTGGGGGGGGTACTGAGGGGGATATATGGCACTGCATGTGTACCTGGCACATGGGGGGGCTATATTTGGCACTGGGGGCACGTGAGCACCTGGCACTGTGGGGGAATATCTGGCACTGGGGGCATATGTGGCACTGGGGGAGGGGTGGGGGGGCTATATTTGGCACTGGGGGCATGTGAGTACCTGGCACCGTGGGGGAATATGTGGCACTGGGGACATATATGGCACTGGGAGCACAGCCCTAGCAACAAGCACTACCCCCTAGCAACGAGCATGACACCCAGTGCATGAAACTTCTGGCAACGAGCATGACACCCAGTGCATGAAACACCTGGCAACGAGCATGACACCCTGAGCATGAAAACCCCTGGCACCGTGCATGGAACCAAGAGCATGAAACCCCTGGCAACGAGCAGGTAATTTAAAAGTAATTAGAAGCCTTACTGTAGGACTTAATGTGTAATGGGCATTACGGTGTGTGGCATAATGTATCACGGACATTGCGGTGTGTGTCATAATGTGTCACAGGCATTACGGTGTGTGGCATACTATATCACGTGCATTGTGGTATGTGGTATAATGTCTCAGGGGCATTGCAGTGTGGCATAATGTATAACGGGCATTGCGGTATGTGTCACAGTTATTATGGTGTATGGTATACTATATCACGGGCATTGTGATATGTGGTATAATGTCTCAGGGTCATTGCAGTGTGTGGCATAATGTATCACGGACATTGCGGTATGTGTCATAATGTGTCGGGCATTACTGTGTGTTGTATACTATATCACGGGCATTGTGGTATGTGGTATAATGTCTCAGGGTCATTGCAGTGTGTGTCATAATGTGTCACAGGCATTGTATGTGCTATAATCTATCAGGGGCATTGCAGTGTGTAGCATAATGTATAACGGGCATTGCGATTCCTGTCGTCATGTGTCACAGGCATTACGGTGTGTGGCATAATGTGTCACAGGCATTACGGTGTGTGGCATAATGTATCACAGACATTGTATGTGCTATAATGTATCAGGGGCATTGCAGTGTGTAGCATAATGTATAACGGGCTTTGCAATTCCTGTCGTCATGTGTCACAGGCATTACGGTGTGTGGCATAATGTGTCACAGGCATTACGGTGTGTGGCATAATGTGTCACAGGCATTACGGTGTGTGGCATAATGTGTCGGGGGCATTATGGTGTGTGCATATTGTGTCATGTGCATTATTGTGCGTGGAATAATGTCTAAGGGCCATTGCAGTATGTGGCATAATGTATACTGGGCATTACTATAATGAGGAAAAATGACAAATAATGTAAGGGGCATGAATCAGGATTATTTTTCTTTCCAGTGGTGGCTAACGTCTGGGCGTGCAGGTTGCAAAACTGGGGTATAAGGAAGTCTTTTCCTGCAATACCACGCCCCTTTATGCAAAGCCACGCCCATTCCAACGAAGCCACACACCCTTTTTGGCGGCGCGCACATATTTGTCCCTTTCATGGTGCCAATTATGGGGGAAAAACTTCTAGTTATGCCACTGGGTATGCACATCAGGTAAGGTCGCAATTTTTCTCTGAAATCACACCGACAAGGCAGATATTTGAACCTTGAGGGAGAGCAGACGCAGGCCTAAGTCCAGGCCCTGCTGAAGAAAAGCCAACAACTTGGCTATACTAAACTTGGAAGCGTCATAATCGTTAGATGCGCACCAAACAAAGTAAGAATGCCAGAACCTATAGTAAATCCGAGCCGAAGCTGGTTTCCGGGCTCGCAACATAGTTTGAATGACCGCCTCAGAAAACCCTTTAGCCCTTAAGACGGAAGCTTCAAGAGCCACGTCGTCAAAGACAGCCGGGCTTGGTCCTGGTAGACACAGGGGCCCTGAACGAGGAGGTCTGGGCGTTGTGGAAGTAGAATTGGACGCTCTGACGATAGGCCTTGCAGGTCTGAGAACCAGTGCCGTCTGGGCCACGCTGGAGCTATGAGAAGCAGAATTCCTTTTTCTTGCTTGAACTTCCGAATTACCCTGGGCAGGAGTGACACCGGAGGGAACACGTACGGCAGCCGAAACCTCCACGGTACCGCCAGCGCATCCACGAATGCTGCTTTAGGATCCCTTGTCCTTGCTCCGAAGACCGGAACCTTGTGATTGTGTCGAGACGCCATCAGATCTACGTCTGGAAGACCCCACCTTTCCACTAGGAGTTGAAACACTTCTGGATGGAGGCCCCACTTGCCGGCATGCACGTCCTGACGACTGAGAAAGTCCGCTTCCCAATTCAGGACTCCCGGAATGAATATTGCCGATATGGCTGGTAGATGGCGTTCTGCCCACTGTAGAATCCGTGAGACTTCCTTCATTGCTAGGCGGCTTCGAGTGCCGCCTTGATGATTTATGTAAGCCACTGTGGTGGCATTGTCCGACTATACTTGAACAGGACGGTTCTGAATTAAATGCTGGGCTAGGTTCAAGGCATTGAAGACCGCCTGCAACTCCAGAATATTGATCGAGAGGAGGGACTCCTCCTTGGTCCACCGCCCCTGAAGGGAGTGTTGCTCCAGCACCGCGCCATAACCTCTTAGACTGGCATCTGTCGTCAACAGGACCCAGTCGGATATCCAGAACGGACGGCCCCTGCACAGTTGTTGGTCCCGGAGCCACCAGAGCAGTGACAGACGGACCTCCGGAGTCAATGAGATTATTTGAGACCTGATCCGGTGAGGCAGGCCGTCCCATTTGGCTAGAATCAGCCTCTGGAGAGGGCGAGAGTGAAATTGAGCGTACTCCACCATGTCGAATGCTGACACCATGAGGCCCAGCACTTGCATCGCTGAATGTACCGACACTTGCGGACGAGATAGGAAGCAACGAATCCTGTCCTGAAGTTTCAGGACTTTCTCCTGAGAAAGGAACAACCGCTGGTTGTGAGTGTCCAAAAGTGCTCCCAGTTGCACCATGCTCTGAGCAGGGATCAGGGATGACTTCTTCCAGTTGATGAGCCACCCGTGGGCTTCAGAAACCGGATCGTCACATCTAGATGACGCAGGAGAAGTTCTGGGGAATTTGCCAGGATTAACAAGTCGTACAAATACGGCAGTATTCTGACCCCTTGACGGCGGAGTACCACCGTCATCACCGCCATGACTTTTGTAAAGACTCGCGGAGCCGTTGTTAAACCAAAAGGTAACGCCCGAAACTGGTAATGGCAGTTGCCAATCGCAAATCTCAGGTATTGCTAATGAGACACTGCTATAGGAATATGCAGGCAAGCATCCTGCATATCCAGGGAGACCATGAAGTCCCCAGGTTCCAAGGCCAGAACTTTAGAGAGAAGGGTTTCCATCCGGAACTTGGAAACCTTCACAAACCTGCTCAATTCCTTGAGGTTGAGAATGGGCTGGGAGGACCCATTCGGTTTCGGGACTAGAAACAGCGGAGAATAGTACCCCCGGCACCTCTGCGCAAGAGGCACCTGTACTACGACTCCTGTATCCAGGAGGGTCTGTACCACCGAATGTAGAGTGTTTTCCTTTGTCTTGTCCAACGGGACATCTGTCTGGCAAAATCGATGAGGGGGTCGGTTTTTGAAGGCTATGGCGTAACCTCGAGTGACGACTTCCCAAACCCAGGCATCTGAAGTGGTCTTCAACCATTCCTGGGTATACCCTAGAAGCCGGCCCCCCACCCTGGGATCCCCCAGAGGGAGGCCCGCCCCATCATGCTTGTCTGTCTTGGAAGCTGGCTGACGGGCCACCCAGGCTCTTTTGGGTTTAGGCTTACCAGGTTTGGAAGTGTGGGCCTGCTGCTGTACGCCTGACCTTTTGCTTTACCTGAAGAACGAAAGGGGCGAAAGGAAGTACCTTTAGCCTTTGACACAGAAGGAGCAGTACTTGGCAGACAGGCAGTTTTGGCAGTAGCCAAGTCAGCCACAATCTTATTTAAATCCTCCCCAAACAGAATATCTCCCTTAAAAGGGAGTACCTCCAGGGTTTTTCTAGAGTCCAGATCCACAGACCAGGATCTCAGCCACAATATCAGGCAAGCCAGGACTGACGTAGTAGAGGCCTTGGCTGCCAGGATACCGGCATCAGAAGCCGCCTCTTTAATATAACGAGAAGCTCTGACAATATAAGACAAGCATTGTCTAGCATGGTCAGAGGAGATTTCAGCATCTAACTCCAAAGCCCATGCTTCAATGGCCTCTGCAGCCCAAGTAGCTGCAAAAGTGGGCCTTTGTGCAGCACCCGTGAGGGTGTAAATCGCTTTCAGACAACCCTCCACACGTTTATCCGTAGGCTCTTTTAGAGACGTGACGGTGGTGACCGGTAGAGCTGAGGAAACCACCATCCTAGCCACATGTGAGTCCACTGGAGGAGGCGTTTCCCAATTCTTAGACAGCTCCGGCGCGAGGGGATAGCGAGCCAGCATCTTCTTTTGAGGCACAAACTTCGTACCCGGGTTTTCCTAGGGTTCCTGACGTATATTAATTAGGTGGTCAGAGTGAGGTAAAACTTGTTTAATCACCTTCTGACGCTTGAACCTATCTGGTTTCTTCAGAGGAACGGATGGCTCGAGATCATCCGTAATCTGTAAAATTGACTTAATAGCCTCCAAAAGATCAGGAACATCCACATGTGAACCACCCTTCCCATCAGCCGTATCTGAGTCAGAACCTGTGGGGTCAGTGTAAGTGCCGTCTTCATCCGACGAGGTGTCAGTGACAGCAGTGGATTGTGAGGAGACAAGCGCTCGTTTAGAGGACCCCTTGGACGTAGGCGAGCGACGGTCAGACTTTTTAGTAGTCAGGGACTTGTTCAACTTCTTTATTTGAGCAGATAAATCGTCCGCCCACGGCGGGTTAGCTGCAGGGACCACAAACGGTTGCACCGGCATTGGGGGTCCCATAGGGGGTGTTAGTTTATGAACTAGCGTATGCAGAAGCGTGGAAAAAGCGGCCCACGGCGGGTCATTATTTGCCCCCGTTGCCACCGTCCCACTGGGGGGCAAGGAGCCCCCAGAATCAGAGCCCAAAGCTGCTATATTTCTCCTCATAGGTATCTGCGGCTTCAGCAACACCGGCAGTGCGTTCAGCCCCAGAACCGTTACCCTCAGAAGAAGACATGATATAACTTGCAGTATCAGGTAACACAGTACAATTTGTCAGCAGCACAATACCTCTAGCCCAAACCCCTGCGCAGTGTAGTCAGCACCAGCAGAGATAAAGGAGAGATATGGTGACTAAATCACAGAGAAAAATACGTAATACAGTATATCTTTGTGAAAATCCTATATTAGATAAAACCTGACGCACCAAGCCCCCTCAGGTTATAGAATATAGGGATAGCAGGTTGAGTAAAAGACACGAAATGGACACCACTCCGCTATCAAATGCACACACAGATAGTCACAGTTTGTACAATGCAGAGGTTATTACTAACAATAATACTGCACTGGACTAGCTTACACAGCTATATAACAATAGATATAATAGTACACAGTAAGAACTGGATGTATATCACAGGGTAATTGTACTAGGAAACCCTGACTAAGCGCACTCTTTCTTAACTAACACTGACTAAAAAAGGAAGGTAGAAAACTTAAGTGTCTTGTAAAGTCACAGCACGGACAACCAGGCGGCTTTACATAGGAAGATTTGCCCAAGCATTCCCAGGAACAGTGAGCTGAGGAATAATGGCGCCGCAGACACTGCCAGGGAGTGAGGGAGAGACAGATATGCAGCTCCAGGGCGGGAACATTTGCAGAAAATGGCACCCTGGGGCTGGGGGAGGGGCTTCAGGTCAAAGCTCTATCCCCCTGCTGGCAAAACCACCGGGTACTGCGGGCTCTAATAAAACGGTTTTATAGAGAAAACCTGACCTGTCCCATGCCCTGGTGATCTAGTGGGATCGCCTGTACTGCCACAGTGTCCACCGCCAGCGTGCGGGGCCCGCCTCCCACTGACCGCGCTGGATCGCGATAAAGACCGGGTCCCCCACCTCCCGAAGCGCGGCCACGCGATCCCGGAGAGCCCCCGTCGTGTGTGCCTGAAAAGAAGAAAACCGGAGCCTCCTGCTGTAGTTACCCAGCAACCAGGGCTCGGGAGTGTACAGCGCCGCTGGGGAGAGCCGGAGCTGCAGCCGTGAATGTCCACTGACATGTAACACTGCTGCTGTCCTTGAAGTCTTCACTTTTTTCCTCAGAAAAAAAGCTCTTCTTATGGCTGCCTGGAGCAGCCCCTCTGTTAAGTGCCTGCTACTGCAGCACCAACTACAAAACTGAGATCCTGTGCAGGGAGGCGGGGTGATATAGGAGGCGGCGCTATGCATTCTGGGAACAGTTAAAGCTTTGAGCCTGTTGGTGCCTCGGATCAAGATCCTACTCTACACCCCATTGTCCATTCCTTGTGGAGCCCAGTGTACCCCGCAGCAGAAATGACAGGTTGTAATGTAACAAAATAGGTAAAAAGCCAAGGGGGGGGGGGGTGTGTGTGAATACTTTAGCAAGGCAACAGAGGATAACACACCCAGGCAATGGAGCCGGAAGTTCTAAAGAATCATATCTAAATAAGTATAATCACATAGGCAAAAATAAGATTTTAAACCTACCGGTAAATCTTTTTCTCGTAGTCCGTGGAGGATGCTGGGGACTCTGTAAGGACCATGGGGACAGACGGGCTCCGCAGGAGACATGGGCACTTTAAGAAAGACTTTAGGATTTGGGTGTGCACTGGCTCCTCCCTCTATGCCCCTCCTCCAGACCTCAGTTAGAGAAACTGTGCCCAGAGGAGACGGACAGTACAAGGAAAGGATTTTTGTTAAACCAAGGGCAAGATTCATACCAGCCCACACCAATCACACCATATAACTTGTGATAAACTAACCAGTTAACAGTATGAAATTCAACATAGCTTCAGTCGGAAACTGAAAGCAACCATAACATAACCCTTATGTACAGTAAGCAAAACTATATACAAGTCTTGCAGAAGTAGTCCGCACTTGGGACAGGCGCCCAGCATCCTCTACGGACTACGAGAAAAAGATTTACCGGTAGGTTTAAAATCTTATTTTCTCTTACGTCCTAGAGGATGCTGGGGACTCCGTAAGGACCATGGGGATTATACAAAAGCTCCCAAACGGGCAGGAGAGTGCGGATGACTCTGCAGCACCGATTGAGCAAACAGGAGGTCCTCCTCAGCCAGGGTATCAAATTTGTAGAATTTCGCAAACGTGTTTGCCCCTGACCAAGTAGCCGCTCGGCACAGCTGTAGTGCAGAGACCCCTCGGGCAGCCGCCCAAGAAGAGCCCACTTTCCTAGTGGAATGGGCCTTGACTGATTTAGGTAACGGCAATCTAGCCGTCGTATGCGCCTGCTGAATCGTGGTACAGATCCAGCGAGCAATAGTCTGCTTTGAAGCAGGAGCGCCAACCTTGTTTGCTGCATACAGGATAAACAGCGCTTCAGTTTTTCTGACTTTGGCCGTCCTGGCCAGGTAAATTTTCAAAGCCCTGACTACATCCAGATACTCGGAATCCTCCAAGTCTCGTGTAGCCACTGGCACCACAATAGGTTGGTTCATATGAAAGGATGACACCACCTTAGGCAAGAATTGAGGACGGGTCCGCAATTCCGCCCTATCCATATGGAAAACTAGATAGGGGCTTTTGTGAGACAAAGCCGCCAATTCTGACACTCGCCTAGCCGAAGCAAAGGCCAACAACACGACCACCTTCCAAGTGAGATATTTTAACTCTACTGTCTGAAGTGGTTCAAACCAGTGCGACTTAAGGAAACTCAAAACCACGTTAAGGTCCCAAGGCGCCACCGGAGGTACAAAAGGAGGCTGAATATGAAGCACTCCCTTTACAAAAGTTTGTATTTCTGGAAGTGAAGCCAATTCTTTTTGAAAGAAAATGGATAATGCCGAAATCTGAACCTTAATGGAGCCTAATTTTAGGCCCAAATTCACTCCAGTTTGTAGAAAGTGAAGGAAACGGCACAGATGGAATTCTTCCGTAGGAGCATTCCTGGCCTCACACCAAGAAACATATTTACGCCATATACGGTGATAATGTTTAGCTGTTACATCCTTCCTAGCCTTTATCAGAGTAGGAATGACCTCATCCGGAATGCCCTTTTCCGCTAGGATCCGGCGTTCAACCGCCATGCCGTCAAACACAGCCGCGGTAAGTCTTGGAACAGACAGGGCCCCTGTTGCAACAGGTCCTGTCTTGGAGGAAGAGGCCACGGATCCTCTGTGAGCATCTCCTGCAATTCCGGGTACCAGGCCCTTCGTGGCCAATCTGGAACAATGAGAATTGTCCGAACTCCTCCTTTTCTTATTATTCTCAACACCTTTGGGATGAGACGAAGAGGAGGAAAAACATATACTGAGTGGAACACCCACGGTGTCACTAGTGCATCCACCGCTACCGCCTGAGGGTCTCTTGACCTGGAGCAATACCTTTGCAGTTTTTTGTTTAGGCGGGACGCCATCATGTCTATCTGGGGCAGGCCCCACTGGCTTGCAATCTGTGTGAAAACTTCCTGATGAAGTCCCCACTCTCCCGGATGCAGGTCGTGCCTGCTGAGGAAGTCTGCTTCCCAGTTGTCCACTCCCGGAATGAACACTGCTGATAGGGTGCTTACATGGTTTTCCGCCCAGCGTAGAATCTTTGTGGCTTCCGCCATTGCCACTCTGCTCTTTGTGCCGCCCTGGCGGCTTACATGAGCTACTGCGGTGATGTTGTCTGACTGGATCAGAACTGGTAAGTCACGAAGCAAAGTCTCCGCTTGACGAAGGGCGTTGAATATGGCCCTTAGCTCCAGGACGTTGATGTGAAGACAATTCTCCTGACTTGACCAAAGACCCTGGATGTTCCTTCCTTGTGTGACTGCACTCCAACCTCGGAGGCTTGCGTCCGTGGTCACCAGGACCCAGTCCTGAATGCTGAATCTGCGGCCCTCTAGAAGGTGAGCACTCTGCAGCCACCACAGGAGAGACACCCTGGCCCTGGGGGAAAGGGTGATCAACCAATGCATTTGTAGATGCGACCCGGACCATTTGTCCAGTAGGTCCCATTGGAAGGTCCGTGCATGGAACCTGCCGAATGGAATGGCCTCGTAAGATGCCACCATCTTTCCCAGGACTCGCGTGCAGTGATGCACCGACACCTGTTTTGGTTTCAATAGGTTCCTGACCAAAGTCACGAGTTCTTGAGCCTTTTCTATCGGCAGATACACCCGTTTTTGGTCCGTATCCAGAATCATGCCCAAGAAGGGTAGACGAGTCGTAGGAACCAGCTGCGACTTCGGGATATTGCTGTAACACCTTCAGTGAAAGTGACACGTTGTTCAGTAATTGTTCTCTTGATCTCGCTTTTATGAGGAGATCGTCCAAGTACGGGATAATTGTGACACCTTGCTTGCGCAGGAGCACCATCATTTCCGCCATTACCTTGGTGAAAATTCTCGGGGCCGTGGAAAGTCCAAACGGCAACGTCTGAAATTGGTAATGATAATCCTGTACCGCAAATCTCAGGTACGCCTGATGAGGTGGATATATGGGAACATGTAGGTATGCATCCTTTATGTCCAGAGATACCATAAAATCTCCCCCTTCCAGGCTGGCGATGACCGTCCTGAGCGATTCCATCTTGAATTTGAACCTTTTCAAGTATAGGTTCAGGGATTTAAAATTTAAAATGGGTCTGACCGAACCGTCCGGTTTCGGGACCGCAAACAGGGTTGAGTAATATCCCCTGCCCTGTTGTAGCGGGGGAACCTTGACCACCACCTGTTGAAGAAACAATTTGTCAATTGCATTTAACACTATCTCCCGTTCTTGAGGAGACGTTGGCAGAGCCGATTTGAAAAACCGTCGAGGAGGCACCTCTTCGAATTCCAGTGTGTAACCTAGGGAAACAATTTCTATTGTCCAGGGATCCACCTGTGAGTGGGCCCAGATGTGGCTGAAAATTCAAAGACGTGCCCCCACTGGGGCAGACTCCCTTAGTGGAGCCCCAGCGTCATGCGGTGGATTTTGCAGAGGCCGGGGAGGACTTCTGTTCCTGGGAACTAGCTGTGTTGTGCAGCTTTTTCCCTCTGCCCTTACCTCTGACAAGAAAGGACGATCCACGGCCTTTCTTGTTTCTATTTGATCGAAAGGACTGCATTTGATAATGCGGTGCTTTTTTAGGTTGTGAGGGAATATAAGGTAAAAAATTAGATTTGCCTGCCGTAGCAGTGGAGACCAGGTCCGAGAGACCTTCCCCAAACAATTCCTCACTCTTGTAAGGTAAAACCTCCATATGCCTTTTTGAGTCGGCATCACCTGTCCATTGTCGGGTCCAAAGGACTCTTCTAGCCGAGATCGACATAGCGTTGATTCTCGAACCCAATAGATCAATGTCTCTTTGTGCATCTCTCATATATAAGACAGCATCTTTTATATGTCCTAGGGTCAATAGGATGGTATCCTTATCCAGGGTATCAATTTCCGCTGATAAGGTATCTGTCCATGCTGCTACAGCACTACACACCCATGCTGACGCAATAGCCAGTCTGAGTAAGGTACCTGAATGTGTATAAATGGACTTCAGGGTAACCTCCTGCTTGCGATCAGCAGGATCTCTGAGGGTAGCCGTATCTTGGGAAGGCAGCGCTACCTTTTTGGATAAGCGTGTCAAAGATTTGTCCACCCTAGGGGATGATTCCCACCGTATCCTGTCCGTTGGCGGGAAAGGATACGCCATAAGAATCCTTTTGGGAATCTGCAGTTTCTTGTCTGGAGATTCCCAAGCTTTTTCACATAACTCGTTCAGCTCATGTGAGGGGGGAAAATTTATCTCAGTTTTCTTTCCCTTATACATGTGTACCCGCGTGTCAGGGACAGGGGGTTCCTCTGTGATATGCAAAACATCTTTGATTGCAATAATCATATATCGAATACATTTAGCCACCTTTGGCTGTAATTTTGCAGCATCATATTTGACACTGGAGTCAGAATCCGTGTCAACTATTTGGGATAGTGGGCGCTTTTGGGACCCCGAAGGTCCCTGCGACATAGTTACAGGCATGGGTTGACTCCCTGACTGTTCCCTAGCTTCAGCTTTATCCAATCTTTTGTGCAATAAAGTTACATTGGCACTTAAAACATTCCACATATCCATCCAGTCAGGTGTCGGCGCCGTCGACGGCGACACCACATTCATTTTCTCCTCCTCCTCCCTCGAAAAGCCTTCTACCTCAGACATGTCGACACACACGTACCGACACACCACACACTCAGGGAACCCTCTTATCTGAGGACAGTTCCCCCACAAGGCCCTTAGGAGAGACAGAGAGAGAGTATGCCAGCACACACCCAGCGCTTTAATAACCCAGGACAAAAACACAATATTTATGTTTACCCAGATAGCGCTTTTATACTCAATTCGCCAATTTTGTGCCCCCCCTCTACTTTAAAACCCTCTTGTCACCGTGATCTAAGCAGGGGAGAGTCCGGGCTTCCTCTCAGCGGTGCTGTGGAGAAAAAATGGCGCTGGTGAGTGCTGAGGGAGAAGCCCCGCCCCCTCGGCGGCGGGCTTCTGTCCCGCTCTAAAATACAAAACTTTGGCGGGGGCTCGTAGTTCTATACAGTGGCCGGCTGTATATACCCATCTTTTGCCAGGAGAGGTTTATTTGCTGCCCAGGGTGCCCCCCCCGCGCCCTGCACCCTTACAGTGACACAGTATGTGAGGTGAATGGGAGCAATGGTGCACAGCTGCAGTGCTGTGCGTTACCTCAGTGAAGAACAGTGAAGTCTTCTGCCGCCTCTGATGTCTTCTAACTTCTCATACTCACGTGGCTTCTACCTTCAGGCTCTGTGAGGAGGACGGCGGCGCGGGTCCGGGACGGACGGCGAGGATGAGACCTGCGTACCGATCCCTCTGGAGCTAATGGTGTCCAGTAGCCTAAGAAGCAGAGCCTTTCAACTCACAGAAGTAGGTCTGCTTCTCTCCGCTCAGTCCCACGATGCAGGGAGTCTGTTGCCAGCAGGCTCCCTGAAAATAAAAAACCTAACAAAATACTTTCTGTCAGAAACTCAGGAGAGTCTCTGAAAAGCACCCAGTCTCCTCTGGGCACAGTAACCAACTGAGGTCTGGAGGAGGGGCATAGAGGGAGGAGCCAGTGCACACCCAAATCCTAAAGTCTTTCTTAAAGTGCCCATGTCTCCTGCGGAGCCCGTCTATCCCCATGGTCCTTACGGAGTCCCCAGCATCCTCTAAGACATAAGAGGAAGTAATATCTCACCTTGTAAGACAAAGTAATTACAACATCATACAACTAAATACATTTGGTAGGCGATCAGTATTTGTCAAACACAATAGGTTTGGTAATTTAAGGCAAGATAACAATTTCTGCAAATTCTGCTATAAAACTGGCAAAACCATTATTGCTTACAGACTTACAGATATGTCCTCATATGTCTTGTTTCAATACACCATGCAGCGGTAGATGCCTGGCATGAGTGAGCTGACAGGTCCGGTGAAACTACGTTAGCTCCAGGCGTCCCTTTTTTTTTTTTTTTGCTGAAAATGTATCTTACTCGCAACACGATGTGAATAAGATGCACAAGCAGCTTCTGCTGATTAAAATTATATTATTATTATTATTACATTTTATTTATAGGGTGCCACAAGTTTTTCGCAGCTCCATACATGCGGCGAACAATGGAACAATCCACGGTACACAGAACTTAACGTTACAGAAACAGAAAAACTAAAACAGAGCACAGGTAACAATTAGCAACACAGTTCTCAGTACACACTACAGCTGAGAAGCAAATGAGTAGTCATGATACTACTGGGGCCGGCAGCCACTGGAAAAGATATAGACCTTCGCTACGTAGGCTGTAATTGAAGTGTGAGAGAAGAGGGTTTTGGGAACAACAGGGCCCTGCTACAAGGAGCTCACAATCTAGGGGGTGGTGGGAGACAGAGAGTGGCATGAGGTGAGAGCAAGAAAAGGAAGCTTGATGGTAGAAAATAAGCGAGGCTTAGATGACCAAGGCATGAGGCAGGGGGTTGGGAGAGTGGCCTCAAAACTAGGTTATGCTGAAGGGTACGCTTTGATGAACAAGTGGGTTTTCAGTGCCCGTTTGAAGCTTTGCAAGGTCAGGGAGAATCTAAGAGTGAGGGAGCTCTTTCCAGTGAAGGGGGCGGCATGGGAAAAAAAAGCCTTGGATTTGCGCATGGGATGCAGTGACTAGGGTAGGCGATGGTCATTGGCCGACCGGAGTGGGCAGGGGGGAGTATGTAGGGAGATGAGGTTGGAGATGTAGCGAGCAGTGAGTTAGAGAGGGCCTTGTATGTGAGGGTGATGAGTTTGAAGAGGATTCTGATAGCTGGTGAAATATCACCAAATCCAGGACCCAACCACTTGCATCATTCACATTCACCTGATTCACAGCAACATAGAAATCCAGCTAACCTCATAAACATCACATGTCTTCCATCACCCTCCAGATCACTAAAATGTGCCTTATGGAATGCACGCTCTGTTTTTAACAAATTAACATCCATACATGACCTCTTCATATCTAACAACTTCAATCTGCTGGCTATAACAGAAACATGGCTCACACAATCAGACACAGCCTCCCCTGCAGCACTGTCATATGGTGGTCTCCACTTTACACACACCTCCAGGCCTGGTAACCATAAAGGAGGAGGAGCTGGACTATTACTTTCCCAGTCGTTCACATACACTGTTCTACCACAGGTTCATTCACTCACATTTACATCATTTGAAGTACATTCCATCAGGGTTTACTCTCCTTTCTCTCTGCGTGTTGTAGCTATCTATCGCCCACCTGGGCATCCCAAACAATTTCTGGAAGCTTTTTCTGCCTGGCTCCCTTACTTCCTATCCTTTGACATCGCCACCATCATCATGGATGATTTCAATATTGCTACTGATTGTCCAAAATCTGCTTCTCACGCCTCCAAACTACTCTCCCTTACCTCCTCTCTCGGCCTCTCCCAATGAACTGACTCCTCTACTCATCAGGAGGGCCACTAGAAATCTACCAGCAAAACCCATTCTGTGGAGGACCTGAAAGGCAAGAGACCATGAAATACGGTCGAATGCCTTCTCGGCATCCAGCGCTAGAATCATAGAGGGGAGTTTCTGTTTACGGATAGAGTGGATGATGTAAATGGCTCTCCTAGTGTTGTCTGACGCCTGGCGACCGGGAATAAAGCCCACCTATTCTGGGTGAATACGGTGGGGAAGGTAAGGGGCAAGACGCAGTGCTAAGATTTTGGCATAGATCTTTAGGTCTACATTGAATAGAGAGATTGGCTGATAATTAGCACATTTCGAGGGATCTCTATCAGGTTTTGGGAGGGATTACCACTATGTCAGCTTGCAACATAGCGGCTGCAAAGGATGCGCCATTCGGGATGCTATTAAATAAAGAGGTGAGGCGAGGAGCAAGATCAGACGCAAATGTTTTGTAGTATTAAGCCGTAAAACCGTAGCGTCCCGGGGCAGTGGAGGATCGCATGGACTTCACAGCAGCAATTGTCTCTTCTTGTGTAATGTCAGTGTTCAGTATAGAGAGTTGGCCATCTGTTATACAAGATAGGGGTGTATTGAACAAGTATGACTGGACCGCTTCAGTTTCGCTCGGAGAGGGAGGGGACACTGGCAGATTATACAGGGCATTATAAAAATCGCGAAAATTCTTCAACCGTCACTCTAGAATTGTATGTTAAGCCTCTTAATTGAGAAGAGTAGAGTTTGTCAATGGAGAATACGGCTTGTTTACGCCGTAGCTTGTTGGCTAGCAGAGAGTCAATTTTATCAGATTTGTCATAAAACCTTTGGCGTAATTTCCGCAGAGTGGTGGCAGCATGACGGGAGAAGAGAGTATTCAACTGCCCTTTAAGGTTATCAATCTGGGTAAGTAGAGCAGTTGTATAAGATTAAGTTTATGTTGGGCTAGCAAGGCCGAAATCTGACGTTCAAGAGAAGAGACCTCTTGTGTCGTCTTTTTCCGCATAATAGAGGTTTTTACCATTGTGTGGCCTTGGAGAGTGGCCTTGTGGGCTTCCCATATGATTCCAGGAGCAATTTCAGCGGTATCGTTTTCCTCAAAATAATGCTTGAGGACTGTTTTGAGGTCAGTTACACTTGAAGGGTGCAACAATACCGTGTTATCTAAACGCCATTTGCGAGACGGAGGGGGACCCTGTAGAAGATCCAATAGAATGTAGACACCCGCATACTCGGTCCACGTAAAAGGGGTAATACCACCGTCCATTAGGGTCGAGGCAAGAGTGTGGAAGATGTGAAGCATGTCAATGCGCGAGTATTCCTGGTGTGGGGCCGAGTAGTGTGTGTAGCCGCGAGCCGAGGAATGGCAAAACCTCCAGGAATCGCAGAGATTAAATTGTTTAAGGGAAGAGGTAAGGGTAAGAGATGCCCTAGAGAAAGCAGTGGCAATGAGGAAAGACAAAGACAAAATGAGAATACGATACGAAAAGAGAAGAAGACAGAAAGCGCACAAAGGGGCAACAACCCTGAAGAGGTGGTTCCCATTCGAGGACCGCTACATAAACAATATAGCAACAACAATCGTTAGTGGTAAAGGGTGCATGAGGGTGGCAAAATTTAGAACTAATATGACCAGAACATCCTGGTCCCAAACTTGCCGGGGATACCTGACACATTAGAAACAGTCCCTACTCGTAGGGAGAGGGAAAATAAACGTGCTACCTGTACAGGCAGGGAGGAGGGGGATGGGAAAATATGGGAAGGGAGAGGGGTAGGAGGAAGGGGAGCACAAGGGAAGAGGGAGGGGGAGGGAAAGAAAAAAGGGAGGGGGGGAGCGGAAATAAAAAGAGAGAATGCAATACGTCAAATACATGGAGACCTAAGCAGTGCCAATACAATAATATAGAAATAAATGTGAGTTAGCAAGAACAAATATGTAGAAATAGACCAATATCATATATACGGAACTGAACAAAAAACAGCAGAGTGGCCCAATACCGGGTCGCCCTAGATTAGAGAAAGAATATGGCAGGAACCTGGTGGACATGGGTCACGGCCAAATCACAGTCACGGAAACAGGACAAAGTCCGAGAGCTGCAATGAATGTTGATGGAGGTATGGAGAGTGACCAAATGAGATTAAGGGGGGTCTGTATCCCTTGAACGCTGACGGCCCACTCTCAACCATTCAGCCATCGGCAGTTTCAGACGCTGAGATGTAGGAGAGGACGAGGAGGTGTGAGGGGAGGTCAGAAGCAGATCCAATTAGGCTAGCAAGTCCTGACCCTGAGCCAAAGTCTTCGCTGGATACATGGTGTTGTTGGCAAAGACCTGGAGAAGAAAGGGGAATCCCCATCTATAGCGGATACTATGTTGACGAAGGATCTTCGCGATAGGCTGAAGGTCCCTCCGTTTCTGAATGATGGAAGGAGCCAAATCTTGGAATATTTGCAATTGCATGCCTCGGAATAAAATAGTGGGAGAATCTTGGGTGGAGAACAGGATATGTTCTTTGGATCTATAGTAGTGTAGGCATACGATAACATCTCTAGGAGGTTGAGAAGCCAATGGTTTGCCTCTTAAAGCTCTGTGAGCCCTGTCGCATAGGCAATCATCATCAGACAGGTCTGGCACCAGGTGCTGAAAGAAATCTTTAAGAAAGGCCTGTAAAGAAGCACCAGACACAGATTCTGCGACATGGCGAATATGGAGATTACTGCGCATGAGCGGTTTTCTTGATCTTCCTGCTTCTCCTTAAGCAGTTCGAGCTCATCATGAAGCCGAGTAAGTTCCGAGTCCAGACGTAGCTGTGAACGACAGAGATCGTCAGTTTTAGTTTGCAAAGCATCAGTCCTGGAGCCCAAAGAGGCAATTTCCAATTTAAAGTCCGAGACTGCTTTGGAAAGTTCTTGGTTAAATGCGGACTGTACACCTTCCAATAAGCTGGTCATCACAGCCTGTATTTGCGGAGAAATAGTTGAATCAGAGGATATAGGGGAAGAAGGCGATTCCAGCAGAGATCCTTGCGCGGGTTTGGTTTTATTCCCAAAAAAGTTTGTGGGAGCCGGCTGAGCTTTTTTGTTTTTTGACATAGTGGAGGTTAGCAAGAGGATAATAGCAAATTACACTATGGGAGCTGGGGGGAGAGGGGAGCACAGGTAGCACTTGAACCTATGTGAGAACAAGGATAGGATGAGGTCACATTACGGAACCATATCGTGGAAGAGTACAGTTTATAGCATTCCGATGGAGTACACTGGTATTGCAAAGTGTAGGAAACACGTGCCCTACTACAAAGAGCTGCCCTTTCCTGAAGATCAGCAGGGATCCGATAAGGCCCAATATAACGTGGTAGAGGGCTTGACCCGTAATGACAGACCAAGGCCCAATTATGTAAGGAAAGTCAGTTGCATTCACAGCAGTGATCTATTTAAGAATACTCTAGTTATAAATGAAAGAATGTATCCGGAAAAGCTGGTAAGTGCGGCACCCGTCAATGGCGGGGGTAACGCAATCTATTGCGTGGCAGAATAGGAGAGAAGGGGCTGCAGATATATCCAAATGTGTGCAGAGCCCAAAGGAGAGGCACACAATGCGGGCTGCAGAAGTTGTTGTGGGGGCAGCGGCACTGAAGGTCCACCCCAGGTGGCAGGAGAAATTGAGGCTGTAGTTGGAGGGGTGTGGGAAGGCTGCAATCCACAGGAGCTGCAGGGTTGCTCCCTGATTCCACAAGCCAGACCCTATCGTAGCAGAAGGGGCTTAAAAGGTGGAAGGAGGCCGTGAGCAGGCAAGCAGGGATCCCGTAGGAGTGCAGAGGCTATGCAGTAGCAGCGGGGGGAGGGGGGGGGGGGAGAGTAGAGAGGACACAGCTTCTCCCTTCTTAAGCCAGACCAAGCTCAGGTGCCAGCTCTTCTTAATTCCTCTTCAAGACTAGCTGTGTACCAGTCACTTCAGGAGGAATATAGACTTCCCCATTTCCACATATAAAACATTCAGGAAAATGGAGAGGGGGGGGGGGGGGGAGAAGGTAAATAATGCAGGGATACGGGGACCCCTTTCCACCCTCAGCAGGTGCAGGAGCTCCGTTAAAGCACAGATGCCTCTGCTAACATTCAAGGGCCCATACAATAGCAGCCTAGCAGAGGACCAGGCAGCCGGGGTGTACATCAGTGAGCCTTCAAGCATGCAGCTCACCTCAATCTCTCAGGCAGCACAGATCCCGGACAGTCAAGATGGCAGGCTCCTCTGAGCTCCGGTGGTCTGACGCAGACAGCACCCGCAGGACACAAGACTAGGAAGCCGGGCTCCACTGCGGTGAGTGCAGGGGGCTCACAGTCAGGCAGCGCTGGGTAGGTAGATCTAGAGGCGGCACCACGGACCTCTGCGATCTTTTCAAGGCAGGTAGGCAAAAATAGGACCCTCGGCTTGTGGTAGTGGGGAAGGCCACAACCTGCAGAGTGGCATGACACCACTCCCGGCTCCGCGGACACTTCCTCCCGACGGCAGAGCATTGCCGGTCACTGGAGGGGTGGCGTGATGGATGTTTGGCCGCTGCTGGCAGTGACCAAGGGGATTATTAGGGGATTTTTTATTGGAGCTCTTCTGCCACACTTCCACTTTGAATGGCTGCCAAGCCACGTCCCGGTTAAAATAACTATTAACTGAGAGAAGACAATGAATGAAATAGAGTTAAAATGTGAAATGTTATACTATTCTGCTGTAGACAAAATAGATTTTTTTTCCTGTTAAGAAACTACTAAAGTTATTCAGTGCACAGAACTGTTGCAAATCTGATGTGACACAGGCAGCTTGTATGCCTAAACATACACAAAACAGTTTTATATTTACATACACGTATATACTGTACTCCTGCACAATAATTGCTTTTTCTCCATCCCTGGATCAGTCACTTCTAATGATCTTTTAGTACTCCACAATATATTTTAGTCAATGCCTCATTACAGTTGGGTTCCAATTAAATCATACACTCCACTAATCCAGTATAGGAAAAAAAGAAAGCCATAAACCATGAATTTATACACCTGATGTCCGGTGTTTATCTGCTAAAATCCACACTTTCAGTCACAGCCTTGCAAAGACACAAAGACTTACTTCTTTAGTCTTTATAAACCACAAATGGAGGACTAGAAAGTATTTTCGTATTTTAGAACAACTGTGTTTTTCTGAATGAAAACCTTCAATTGCAGTTACATGTTTGTATGTCAGATCAGGGCCGGCGACACTTGTCCAAATAGGGCAACGAGCTGTAAGTGGTATGGGACCAGCCTCAGAGTGACAGGAGCCTCTCACACACAGTGACTGTGCGGCGCAAATGTGCACCTGCTCTTCCGGGTCCATCTCTGTAGCAGGCAGTTATGGGACATGGCAGCAGCTGCGATGGCCAGGATTCTCGTGCCCTGCATCTACTGGTGGGGTGTGAGGGCCACATGGTACCTGCTGTGCGGTGTGAGGGTATGGATACTGAGTAGTGCAGCGCAGGTGAGCCTCTCCCAAGAGTGGATTGATGAGGGGATACAGGGCTTTGCAACGGGGTGGGGGAGCTGGGAATGCAGCATGGAGTCATTGGGGAGAAAGACTGTGGGGTACATGAGAAGAAGGGGTCCCAAGAGATATCACTGTACGAGGCCCCAAGATTTATGTTGCCGGTCTTGTGCCAGATAGTATATCAACCGAATAATAACTATTAGGCAGGGGCTTATTTGCAAAATTTACCCTTTAAGTTAACCTATATTAAAAGTGGAACTATTCTTGTACTACTTGACAATTTTACTATACATTTTAAAGTCTGCAGCAAATAAAGAATGTAATAAAATACTTTAGAAACCTGGCTACACTGTGTCCTGTATTTCACCACCAGCAGTTCATCACAGACGTACTCTCATAACAGCATTTCTAGGTAAAAACATAAGAGTGGCACTGCGAGTCCATCGGATTACTGCGCTATCCTCGCTCCTGAGCCGTATTCCGTGCTAGTAGAGCTAGGACATATTAAGAAGCTGCATGGAAGAGAGTGTAGTCAGCAGTCCAATTAGCAAGCCGACTCATGCTAATTTACAACTGATTTAAGGCACAAACAATCGTAATAACTTTTTTGCTATACTTGCATAATGCACGCCATGTCTTCAATATAGATGTGTCCTCATACACTATTGGTGCAGTTGTGCCAAACAACCTGTCTCTGCGTTGCCGGTCATGTGCGTCTTGGCTTGCGCTGAGCTTTTTTGCACACATTAGCATCTTAATCATAATGCAATGTGACAAAACTGCTTCATGAAACTGCACTGATTCATTTGATATGCGCCAATTGAATATCTGTGTGCAACGAAGTCTGATAGCAAAGAAAGCGCAGTAATCAGATGGATTTGCACTGAAGGACGAAAAAAGACGCAGCAAAAAAAATACGCTACACCTCTCGGCTCACTTGCACAAGGCGTCTCATGCTGCATTGTGTATTGAGGCTAACTGTATGAGGACTTATCTATATGTGCAAAAGAATACACAAAGTCATAACAAAGTCAACATTTAAAAATTTCCAAGAAAGTGCTAACAGGCTTTTATCGCCTCTCATACTTCATATCACAAGTAAGCCCTGCTTTTGCTGCAAAGTAGTGTTGTATCTATGGAAGCATCAAATTGCAATCAATGGGGAAAAAAAACACAATAGTGAATATTTTTGAAACCTAGTAAATGTAATGATAAATAGTATTACAGAAATGATTTGAGTACTAACCTTTGAATCATCTTGCCCAAATTTTTTAAGAGACTTTCTGACATAGTCTGTGAAGCCTGATGACTTAGAGAATATTTTGCCGACACGTTGGTCACTGAACAAAAAAGAAAGAAAATGTCTCTCATTTGAACATGCTCAATACTTTACTTTAGAAACATGAGAAAAAGTACACAATATAACTACACTTTCTTTAATACAATTATCTCACGCTACATGAGCTATTTTTACCAACCACTACGGGTAAATTTATTAAGATGGGAGTTCTATTTAAGATGGGATGTTGCCCATAGCAACCAATCAGATTCTACTTCTCATTTATCTAGCACCTTCTAGAAGATTAATACCTGGAATCTGATTGGTTGCTATGGGTAACAACCCATCTTAAATAGAACTCCCATCTTAGTAAATTTACCCCTATGAGTCTATTCAGGATTCAAGCACAAAATATACTACAAAAACATTTGACACTGCATTTAAGATGATTAAATGTAATCTTATGATCATCCTCTTACATTTTTTGGACATTCTTGCTCTGTGGAACTATCGAATAGGACCTTGAATGAAAACAATTGTTGAAATTAACTTTTCATTATTCTGTTTTTGTACAAAAACAACTTTGAAAAATAGTTAATATACAGACATTATTTACATGTAGAAAAATGATGTCACACTCTAAAATATGCCAATATACTCTACTTCTGCTCTATAAAAACATTTTGTGGCTCAATGTTGGTACAATTTATCTTTCAATCATCTCATAAAAAGAAATTTTGCAGTTTGTTTAAATCCTCTACATTTCAATTTGTTTTCAGAATTCTATAAATTAACAGAATATTAACAGATTGATATTAATATGAGATTAAGCTTCTTCTCACACATTTTGTAAATGATGTACAATAGTCACGGATAACCATGTGGAAGTCATTGGAGAATTTTATTAGTCCCCCCTTTTATGCCTGCGGAAACCTCTGACATTATGCCATAACACCTATTTTTATAGCTGGGAATACTTCTGAGGTTATGCTATAACATATTCTTCTTTTATGGGGAATCTTATGAACTGATGCCATAACACCTAAAGCCTATTTACACAATTTGAGTCTATTCTCTAATAAACCTTGGTGTCCTATAGCCCATCCCATCAACTAGCTACACAGAATTGCTTGCTCCCTCCTGAGAAGAGTACATTTGTCTCAGTACAGATACCTCAGGAGTAAATCTAGGTTGGCTGATAACACTGGCTAACAACAATTTTGTTAAAGTGTTTTGATAATGTAGGTATTCCAAGTTTACTTATGTATGCTGAATACAAATAAGCAATTAGATTTCTCTTCTCTGGCTTAGTTTACTTGTGGTGCCATGATTATCGTCTGTACTTCCTCGTACTCACATACTCACTCAAATAAAAATGTTTTCTATATTATATATTTTTTTTTAACATTAAGCAGAATTTGCAGAATTGATAAACTTGTCCAACGGAGATGTACTTGTGTTTTGTAAAGATGCCAATTCAGTAATTTCCTACTCTACCAATTGGCACATGCTGCAAACATGAAGGAGTCAAACAAGTTGTTTTTATAAAAGGTCCAGTATCAAAAATGTAAGTGGAATATCTGTGGAGATCTAAAAGATCATTGCACTTTTTGCTAGGGTTGCAGCTACTGTAGGTTACACCAAGCACTGTTGATTTTTTTACAGCAATGGCACAGCAAAACCATTATATTCAGATGGATTTGCCAAAATGTACCTCCCTTATTTCAAGCAAGAAAAATTTTGTGAAGTTAGTTCACTTGATAAACTGTACCTTCCTCCTTTGCACATCAAGTAAGGACTTTGTTAAAGCGATAAAATGCAAACTAGATTCACATATTTGAGAAATTCGTTTCCCTGGATCAGTGATGCAGAGATTACAGAAGGTACTTTGTAGGCCCTCAGATCAGAGAATTGTTAAGAAATGGGAGATTTACAGAGTAGAATGAAGATGAGAAAGCTGTGTGGCAAGATTTCAAAGGGGAATTACAAGGCAGAAAACTATTATGATACACTGGGCGACCTTCTAATGTCTTACAAGACAATGGGGTGCAATATGTCGTCAAGGATTCATTTCTTGGACTCTCACGCTGACTTTTTTCTTGAACACAGGGTTATTATGCCATCCCTTATCTTACTGTAATGTCACAAGCATGGTGTAACAGGGAACAATTTTAAAATATGCATTACAACGAAATACATAAATAATGTATACTAAAAGTTAAAATGGCTTTGAGAGAACCTTGCGATTTCATAAAGATTAAAAAAGTTAATAAACAGACTCCAATAGAATTGACATTTCAATATTGATTTTTCTGTACGTTTTCTTTATGTCACTTCTAACCACACTTTAGGATTACAGTCTCAAAACACTAATTAGATATATATATATATATATATATATATATATATATATATATCTTTTGCGAAGACACATGTATTAAAGATACCTATGCATACCTCCCAAAAATTCAGCAGCTGAAATAGGGACTCCTGCGGACCGGAGCCTGGCCTCATGAGGGAGGGCGCGTCCCCTTATTTTTGTCATTTCCCCCACCCCTAGGCTCATCTTCCTGCACAGTTCAGATGCCGTGCCCATGCGCACAGCATCTATTCAGGGATCACCCGCTGCTTTGCTGTACAGAGCAGAGGTGATCAAAGGTTCCCCCAGCCCCCCACACACACCGCGGGAAGGGCTGCGGGACAGTGTCCGAATAGTGGGACTGCGTGCTAAAAGCCACATATAACATATCCTATTAACTTCCTACTGAAGTTGATTATTTTCTTTTTCTCCATAGCCAGGGTGTATTTCTGTATTCATACCTTTGTGTGATGCCATAGACTTCTTTGCAGATAACCTGAAGCACTGCTCGATAGAACAAGGACTCCGTTGGAAGCTTGTAAAAGCAAACACCAAAGTGGACAAAATAATTAATTGTGCATATAGATGTGCAATACTTACATGCTAACTGAAACTATATTGTTCAAATTGCATTTTGTACATGCTGTACTTCATTGTATTTGCATTCAACTATTTCAATATAGACTGCAGACATTTAGCAAAATATATTCCGGCATGCATTCACCATGTCTTTATTCACAATGTCATTAGCAGAATGTCAACATTAGTTATGTCAACAATGTCATAATGTTGACATTTTCCTTAGGATTAGTGTTACCATTAGGGACAGAGGGCCTGATTCAGAGTTGGGTGCTATGCGGATGATTGCACAGTTGTCCCGTGTTTTATGTGCTGCACATGAATGCGAGTGACACTGCACAGCGTACTGGTGATTTGCAGTAAGAATTTAGACGCTGAGAAGTGGTATTTTAATGGCCATCTCTGGGTGGTACCAGGGGGCCGCAAAGTCAGACTGGGCGTATGTGGTCAGTGATTGCAAATGGTTTGACAGGTGCAGCAATTTCAAATAGAGGGTTGCTTTAATATTAGGCAGAGAGATGATTTAGAGATGCATCTGGCGGTGTCATATACCAATTCTATCGGCTGCAAAATTAGCATATATCCGCACTTGCACTCCGTAAAAAAGATGCAGTGGAGCCGGGATTAACATCCATCTCTGAATCAGGCCAGAATCACATTAAAGAGACTTATGTTGACATTTCAATAATGTTGACATGGTACTGACATGCGGACTGTGGACATCATGACCAGAGGCGGATTGGCCATAGGGCTTACAGGGAAGATTCCCGGTGGGCCGACGCACCAGCGGGGCCTGTTTTGTTTGAGGACATGTGGTCCTTTTTATAGACTTAATGAATAAGATGCAAAATAATTTGCATATATGAAAATGACTTTGCCACTTAGCCTGTGATTGCAGATGATCTAGTGTATGCTCTGTCTGCCTGCTTGGCTGACATATAAGATTGAGTGAATAGTGATTGGGATGCGGTTGGTGTAATAAGCAAGAAAATATAACTTTCTAAAGAATTCTATAGTTTCCTAAATTCTGAAGGTGTATCATATAATGTGCTCATAATATGTAATTTTATTTCCTTTTAACTTCCCCCTTGATGCTGGACATGCCCACTATCTGGAAAGTCTTGGGAGGAGGGTGCTGCTGCCATGGCCCATGGCTAGACCTTACACCTCTGGTGCTGCCCATGTGGGGCCACTAGTACAAATTTTTCCAGGGCCACTTTTTGTTCCCAATCCGCTCCTGGCTAGTCCACCCCTCATGTCAGGCCCGCCCCCTTTTCTCCCCCGGCATAAGTATAAAAGCATAGCACAGCAGCGATTCTTTTTTACTGGAAGAGTAGCACCCTGCCAGCGCAGCTCCTGCGTGCTGGCAGGAGCTGCTAATCGCTGTGAGGGTCACAGCCACCGCGGCCCACCCCCCCAAAGTTCCGGACTGCAACCCCTAAATGGAAGCCAAACGGCGCCAGCCCGCCCCCTCCCGCCCAGCGACCGCCTCTGCCTGTCAATCAGGCAGAGGCAATCGCAGGGCTGAGACAGCCGTCGGCTGTCTGGCATGCACCGAAACGCTGCGGCACCGGCGCATGCGCAGTTTAGACCTGATCGGCTGCTGTGCACAGCAGTGATCAGCTTTGAATTAGGCCCTATGTATAGTATACATTGGTGTTTGACAAGCTACATTGCTAGCATTTACCAAACACATGAGGTAGTAACCAGTGATTGCACTTGAAATTGTGGGGTACCAATGAAGGACACTTGATTAACCATTATGCATTATTTCTTCTCCGTAGCTGTTTACATGCTGTGATTATGTAGCTAGTTAGTTAGTAAGTGACCCTAGATTGGTTTCAACTTTGCAGGCTGCAGTCCACAAATCTGCAGAGCTACAGTATATGATTTAATAATTAATAAAAACAATCCACAATCTGCAGATTTAAGAGACAGAATAAACAAGAAGTAATAACAGGCTAGGTGAAGCTAGATGGCCTACTGTTCAGGCCTGGAAATACAGCATTATCCTTAGCAAGTTTAAAATTGAGTCTGGCTGCATTTATGCGCAGCCCAAGGGAGAGTCATCTGAGAACAATGTGTCTTGCAAGTTGGCAGAGAGTATCTGAAGAGCTAGAAAGCAGAAAGTGACCGAGCTGGCTAGAGAGAAACCAAAAAAAAAGTTAGCACCCACTGGGGCAGATGTATTAAGCCTGGAGAAGTGATAAAGCAGTGACAAGTGCAAGGTGATAACGCACCAGCCAATCAGCTCCAATATGTAAATTAACAGTTAGTAGCTGACTGACTGGTGAATTATCACCTTGCACTTCTCACTGCTTTATCACTTCTGCCCCACTGTGAGGGATAGCTTTGGTTTATCATTTTCTGATTGCTTTAGGCTAACAATGAAAACATTCTTCTATTTAAAGTCTTTGCTGGTTGGATACCCTTCAATTCGTATCAAAATGCTGACTGGAAGACTACTACCTGAGCGAGTTCCCTACTAATAGGTGTTAAGATAAAGATTATCATTTATTAACAACTATCAAACAGTCAAACTCCCATTTCCTGTACCACTTTTTTGCTGCATGTGTCTTGCTTGTTCTTCAGCACAGCATGCACAAATGTTTGTGTGACTGTGTTTGAACAAAACGCTGTGTATGCCAGCCAAATGGCAAGCTGCCTAGGCTTTCAGAAAAGAACACGAAAGTCCATGGCTGAGAGCATGCATGTGGCACCCAGACATGAAACTGTTCTGAATATACACCTTTGTGTGATAAATTAATATTTCAACAGTGGTGAATATGTATGAGACATGGTTTTCATTAACACAGAAAAAATAAGATTTTACTTACCGATAAATCTATTTCTCGTAGTCCGTAGTGGATGCTGGGACTCCGTAAGGACCATGGGGAATAGCGGCTCCGCAGGAGACAGGGCACAAAATAAAAGCTTAAGGATCAGGTGGTGTGCACTGGCTCCTCCCCCTATGACCCTCCTCCAAGCCTCAGTTAGGATACTGTGCCTGGACGAGCGTACATAATAAGGAAGGATCTTGAATCCCGGGTAAGACTCATACCAGCCACACCAATCACACCGTACAACTCGTGATCTGAACCCAGTTAACAGTATGATAAATGCAAAGGAGCCTCTGAAAAGATGGCTCAAACAATAATAACCCGAATTTTTGTAACAATAACTATATACAAGTATTGCAGACAATCCGCACTAGGGATGGGCGCCCAGCATCCACTACGGACTACGAGAAATAGATTTATCGGTAAGTAAAATCTTATTTTCTCTGACGTCCTAGTGGATGCTGGGACTCCGTAAGGACCATGGGGATTATACCAAAGCTCCCAAACGGGCGGGAGAGTGCGGATGACTCTGCAGCACCGAATGAGAGAACTCCAGGTCCTCCTCAGCCAGGGTATCAAATTTGTAGAATTTAGCAAACGTGTTTGCCCCTGACCAAGTAGCTGCTCGGCAAAGTTGTAAAGCCGAGACCCCTCGAGCAGCCGCCCAAGATGAGCCCACTTTCCTTGTGGAATGGGCTTTTACTGATTTTGGCTGTGGCAATCCTGCCACGGAATGTGCAAGCTGAATTGTACTACAAATCCAACGAGCAATCGTCTGCTTTGAAGCAGGAGCACCCAGCTTGTTGGGTGCATACAGGATAAACAGCGAGTCAGTTTTCCTGACTCCAGCCGTCCTGGAAACATATATTTTCAGGGCCCTGACAACGTCTAGCAACTTGGAGTCCTCCAAGTCCCTAGTAGCCGCAGGCACCACAATAGGTTGGTTCATGTGAAATGCAGAAACCACCTTAGGTAGAAATTGAGGACGAGTCCTCAATTCCGCCCTGTCAGAATGAAAAATTAAGTAAGGGCTTTTATATGATAAAGCCGCCAATTCTGACACACGCCTGGCTGAAACCAAGGCTAACAGCATCGACACCTTCCACGTGAGATATTTTAAGTCCACAGTGGAAAGTGGTTCAAACCAATGTGATTTTAGAAAACTCAATACAACATTGAGATCCCAAGGTGCCACTGGAGGCACAAAAGGAGGCTGTATGTGCAGCACCCCTTTCACAAATGTCTGAACTTCAGGTACTGAAGCCAGTTCTTTCTGGAAGAAAATCGACAAGGCCGAAATTTGAACCTTAATGGACCCTAATTTTAGGCCCATAGACAGTCCTGTTTGCAGGAAATGCAGGAAACGACCCAGTTGAAATTCCTCTGTAGGGTCCTTCTTGGCCTCACACCACGCAACATATTTACGCCAAATGCGGTGATAATGTTTTGCGGTTACTTCCTTCCTGGCTTTGACCAGAGTAGGGATGACTTCTTCTGGAATGCCCTTTTCCTTTAGGATCCGGCGTTCAACCGCCATGCCGTCAAACGCAGCCGCGGTAAGTCTTGGAACAGACAAGGCCCCTGCAGTAGCAGGTCCTTTCTTAGAGGTAGAGGCCACGGTTCGTCCGTGAGCATCTCTTGAAGTTCCGGGTACCAAGTCCTTCTTGGCCAATCCGGAACCACGAGTATAGTTCTTACTCCTCTCCTTCTTATGATTCTCAATACTTTTGGTATGAGAGGCAGAGGAGGGAACACATACACTGACTGGTACACCCACGGCGTTACCAGAGCGTCCACTGCTATTGCCTGAGGGTCCCTTGACCTGGCGCAATATCTGTCCAGTTTTTTGTTTAGACGTGACGCCATCATGTCCACCTTTGGTTTTTCCCAACGGTTTACAATCAGGTGGAAGACTTCCGGGTGAAGTCCCCACTCTCCCGGGTGAAGGTCGTGTCTGCTGAGGAAGTCTGCTTCCCAGTTGTCCACTCCCGGAATGAACACTGCTGACAGTGCTATCACATGATTTTCCGCCCAGCGAAGAATCCTTGCAGCTTCTGTCATTGCCCTCCTGCTTCTCGTGCCGCCCTGTCTGTGTACGTGGGCGACTGACGTGATGTTGTCCGATTGGATCAACACCGCCTGACCCTGTAGCAGAGGTTTTGCTTGACTTAAGGCATTGTAAATGGCCCTTAGTTCCAGAATGTTTATATGAAGAGATGTTTCCATGCTTGACCACAAGCCCTGGAAATTCCTTCCCTGTGTGACTGCTCCCCAGCCTCTCAGGCTGGCATCCGTGGTTACCAGGATCCAATCCTGAATGCCAAATCTGCGGCCCTCTAGTAGATGAGCACTCTGCAGCCACCACAGGAGAGACACCCTTGTCCTTGGCGACAGGGTTATCCGCTGATGCATCTGAAGATGCGATCCGGACCATTTGTCCAGTAGATCCCACTGAAACGTTCTTGCATGGAATCTTCCGAATGGAATCGCTTCGTAAGAAGCCACCATTTTTCCCAGGACCCTCGTGCACTGATGTACTGAGACATGTCCTGGTTTTAGGAGGTTCCTGACTAGCTCGGATAACTCCCTGGCCTTCTCCTCCGGGAGAAACACCTTCTTCTGGACTGTGTCCAGAATCATTCCTAGGAACAGTAGACGTGTCGTTGGAATCAGCTGCGATTTTGGAATATTTAGAATCCACCCGTGCTGACGTAACACTACCTGAGATAGTGCCACTCCGACTTCTAACTGTTCCCTGGTTCTTGCCCTTATCAGGAGATCGTCCAAGTAAGGGATAATTAAGATGCCTTTTCTTCGTAGAAGAATCATCATTTCGGCCATTACCTTGGTAAAGACCCGAGGTGCCGTGGACAATCCAAACGGCAGCGTCTGAAACTGATAATGACAGTTTTGTACTACAAACCTAAGGTAAGGTGAGAGGGGTATATTGGGACGTGGAGATAAGCATCTTTGATGTCCAGAGACACCATATAGTCCCCTTCTTCCAGGTTCGCTATCACTGCTCTGAGTGACTCCATCTTGAATTTGAACCTTTTTATGTAAGTGTTCAAAGATTTCAGATTTAAGATTGGTCTCACCGAGCCGTCCGGCTTCGGTACCACAAACAGCGTGGAATAATACCCCTTTCCCTGTTGTAAGAGGGGTACCTTGATTATCACCTGCTGGGAATACAGCTTGTGAATGGCTTCCAAAACTGCCTCCCTGTCGGAGGGAGACTTTGGTAAAGCAGACTTCAGGAACCGATGAGGGGGAAACGCCTCGAATTCCAGTTTGTACCCCTGTGATACTACCTGTAGAATCCAGGGATCCACTTGCGAGTGAGCCCACTGCGCGTTGAAATTCTTGAGACGGGCCCCCACCATATCTGAGTCTGCTTGTAAAGCCCCAGCGTCATGCTGAAGACTTGGCAGAAGCAGAGGAGGGCTTCTGCTCCTGGGAAGCGGCTGCATGGTGCAGTCTTTTTCCCCTTCCTCTGCCCCGGGGCAGAAAAGAGTGGCCTTTTGCTCGCTTGTATTTATGGGAACGAAAGGACTGAGTTTGAAAAGACGGTGTCTTTTTCTGTTGATGTGAAGTGACCTGGGGTAAAAAGGTGGATTTTCCAGCCGTTGCCGTGGCCACCAGGTCCGATAGACCAGCCCCAAATAACTCCTCCCCTTTATACGGCAATACTTCCATGTGCCGTTTGGAATCCGCATCCCCTGACCACTGTCGCGTCCATAACGCTCTTCTGGCAGAGATGGACATAGCACTGACTCTTGATGCCAGGGTGCAAATATCCCTCTGTGCATCACGCATATATAGCAATGCATCCTTTAAATGCTCTATAGTTAACAAAATACTGTCCCTATCCAGGGTATCAATATTCTCAATCAGGGAATCCGACCATGCGACTCCAGCACTACACATCCAGGCTGAGGCGATTGCTGGTCGCAGTATAACACCAGTATGTGTGTATATACTCTTTAGGATATTTTCCAGTCTTCTATCAGCCGGTTCTTTGAGGGTGGCCGTATCAGGGGACGGTAACGCTACTTGTTTAGATAAACGTGTGAGCGCCTTATCTACCCTAGGGGGTGTTTCCCAGCGCGTCCTAACCTCTGGCGGGAAAGGATATAGTGCTAATAATTTATTAGAAATTAGCTGTTTTTTATCGGGGAAAACCCACGCTTTATCACACACCTCATTTATTTCATCTGACTCAGGAAAAACTATTGGTAGTTTTTTCACACCCCACATAATACCCTTCTTTGTGGTACTTGTAGTGTCAGAAAGGTTCAATGCCTCTTTCATTGCTGTGATCATGTAACGTGTGGCCCTGCTGGACATCACGTTTGTCTCGTCACCGTCGACACTAGACTCAGTATCTGTGTCTGGGTCTGTGTCGACCCACTGAGGTAACGGGCGTTTTAGGGCCCCTGACGGTGTCTGAGACGCCTGGACAGGCACTAATTGATTTGCCGGCTGTCTCATGTCGTCAACAGTTTTTTGCAAATTGCTGACATTATCACTTAATTGTTTAAATACAATCATCCAGTCAGGTGTCGACTCCCTAGGGGGTGACATCACTAACACAGGCAACTGCTCCGCTTCCACCTCATTTTCCTCCTCATACATGTCGACACACGCGTACCGACACACAGCACACACACCAGGAATGCTCTGATAGAGGACAGGACCCCACTTAGCCCTTTGGAGAGACAGAGGGAGAGTCTGCCAGCACACACCCAGCGCTATATATATATACAGGGATAACCTTATATAAGTGTTACTCCCTTATAGCTGCTGTTAATATATTTATTTGCTGCCAAACGTGCCCCCCCCTTCTCTTTTTTACCCTGATTCTGAAGCAGGACTGCAGGGGAGAGTCAGGGAGCCGTCCTTCCAGCGGAGCTGTGAGGGAAAATGGCGCTTGTGTGCTGAGGAGATAGGCTCCGCCCCTTCACGACGTCCTTATCTCCCGCTTTTTCTGTGTAAAATGGCAGGGGTAAAATACATCCATATAGCCCAGGAGCTATATGTGATGTATTCTTTTTAGCCACCTAAGGTATATACTGTAATATTGCGTCTCAGGGCGCTCCCCCCCCAGCGCCCTGCACCCTCAGTGACCGGAGTGTGAAGTGTGCTGAGAGCAATGGCGCACAGCTGCGGTGCTGTGCGCTACCTTAGTCTGAAGACAGGATCGTCTTCTGCCGCCGATTTCACCGGACCTCTTCGTCTCTTCTGGCTCTGTAAGGGGGACGGCGGCGCGGCTCCGGTGACCCATCCAGGCTGAACCTGTGATCGTCCCTCTGGAGCTAATGTCCAGTAGCCTAAGAAACCCGATCCACTCTGCACTCAGGTGAGTCCGTTTCTTCTCCCCTTAGTCCCACGATGCAGTGAGCCTGTTGCCAGCAGGACTCACTGAAAATAAAAAATCCTAAACTAAACTTTTATTCTAAGCAGCTCAGGAGAGCCACCTAGATTGCACCCTTCTCGGCCGGGCACAAAAATCTAACTGAGGCTTGGAGGAGGGTCATAGGGGGAGGAGCCAGTGCACACCACCTGATCCTTAAGCTTTTATTTTGTGCCCTGTCTCCTGCGGAGCCGCTATTCCCCATGGTCCTTACGGAGTCCCAGCATCCACTAGGACGTCAGAGAAACGGTTATCCAGTAAACACACTTTTAACTAAAGAAATGTGAAAAATGCAACATCATTTTATAGGGTTAGATGCACATTAAGCATAAAGCCGGCCAGTCAAATGCAGTGACTAATGGGCCCTACACACTTGGTGATGTCAGCAATTTGGACGATGAGCAAGCTGAACGATGATTGTTTATCGTCCAAATTCACTTGCATTGAAAAATGATTGAAAACCAACGATGAACGACCGCGGGGACACACATCGTTCATCGTTGGTGCCTCTGCACTTAAGGATATGAACGATATATTGTTCATTTCTGAACGATATCGTTCATATCGCCCGTCAACATCACTACATGTGTAGGGCCCATTATTATTATTATTATTTAATCAAGAAGATACAGCAACGACCAAAGCAGATGGATAAACTTAATTGTCCTAACATATGAATTGTTTCATAACAAGACTCCATCTTGCATTAATCTGTTCTTACAACTTCCCCGTCAGACCAGACAGAATTCTTGTTCTAATACACTTGTTTCTTTGAGAATCTGCACTTGTTTAAACTAAAAAGACTGGCAACATACTGCCAAACAAAATGCACCTGAATCATTTTCAACCCTCTGATAAAGCATGCTCGAAATTCAAGCAGCTCAGCAACAGTTTGAGAGCTACAGGGATGCCTGTCCCACTGCTGCAGCAAATAATCAACAAGGATGATTAGCCCTTCATTAGAATAGTTCAATAAGCAAAAAGTGGAGCTAAAATGTCAAAATGTTTTAACAGTGTTCAAAACACTCTGCTTTCTATATAAAACATGTACAGTAACTGCAGCTTAACATCACAAGTGTTATGCAAATTAGCAGATTTGTGTGTTATTAAGATACTGTAACTGGCAGTCTAAACACTGATTACACTCAAAGTAAGATTTTAGCCTACAGCTACAAATAAAGAATAAAAAAAAAACATGTAAAAAAATATTTATTGCCAGTTGTGGAAAAAACGCTGCAAAGTAAGAATACTTTAATAAAGAGAAACATTAATAGTTTATTTTTATTAATTAACAAAATGCAAAGTGAATTAACAGAAGAGCAATCTAAATCAAATCAATATTTGGCGTAATCATCCTTTGCCTTCAAAACACCATCAATTCTTCTAGGTATACTTGCACACAGTATTTGAAGGCATTCGGCAGGGAGATTGTTCCAAACATCTTGGAGAACTAACCACAGATCTTCTGTAGCCTCTTCATGTAATCCCAGACAGATTCGATGATGTTGAGATCATGGCTCTGTGGGGGCCGTATTATCACTTCCAGGACTCCTTGTTCTTCTTTACGCTGAAGATAATTATTAATGACATTGGCTGTATGTTTGGGGTCGTTGTACTGCTGCAGAATAAATTTAGAGCCCTGATGGAACTGCATGATGGATAAGTACCTGCCTGTATTTCTCAGCATTACGGACACAATTAATCCTGACTAAATCCCCAACTATATTTGCTGAAATGCAGCCCCAAATTTGCAAGGAACCTCCACCATGCTTCACTGTTGCCTGCAGACACTGATTATTGTAACACTCTCCACCCCTTTGGCTAACAAACAGCCTTCTGTTACACCCAAATACGCATTTTAAATTTTGACTCAGTCCAAAGCACCAGCTGCCATTTTTCTGCTCCCCAGTTCCTATGTTTTCATGCATAGTTGAGTCGTTTGGCCTTGTTTCCAAGCTGAAGAAATGCATTTTTGGCCGCAATTCTTCCATGAAGAACACTCCTGACTAGACTTCTCTGAACATTAGATAGGTATACCTGGGTCCCACTAGTTTCTGCCAGTTCTGAGCTGATGGCACAGCTGGACATCTTCCGATTTCAAAGGGAAGCAGTGCATCAAATGAAAGACACATCATGCTTAAGTTTCCTTGGCCGACCACTCCATCTATAGTCCTGAATGTTGCCCATTTATTTGTGCTTCAATGTGAAGAAATACAGGCAGCTACTTAACCATCATGCAATACCATCAGGGCGGCATCAAATTGGTTCTAAATTTATTCTGCAGCAGGACAATGACTCCAAACATACAGCCAATGTCATTAAGAACTATATTCAGCATAAAGAACAACAAGGAGTCCTGGAAGTGATATCGCCCCCACAGAGCCGTAATAGCAAAATCATCAAGTCTATCTGGGATTACATGAAGAGACAGAAGGATTTGAGCAAGCCTATATACACACAAGATCTGTGGATAGCTCTCCAAGATGTTTGGAACAACCTCCCTGCCGAGTTGCTTCAAAAACTGTGCAAGTGTACCTTGAAGAATTGATGCGGTTTTGAAGGCAAAGGATGGTCACACCAAAAATATTGATTTGATTTAGATTTCTCTTCTAAACCGCAGTTGTGAAAATTATTTTCTGGTATGCTTAGGACTTTTCTAATAAGTGCACATTACTTGATGTAGCAGAACTGTTCACTTTGACCATCGTAGAAAGTGCATGCACACTGATCATCATTGGTCCCAGGGACATACACTCCCCACTCTACCATCTGGCCACCTAGGCTATTTTGTCAATCCCACGCCCACACAATTTCTGATAGCAGCCCTGGTGACATTATTAGTGAACAGCAGTAATTCTTGACTTTTTCCCACTATTTGGACATTCTTGTAAATCAGGTCTGACTATATTTTTCTCCACTGATGAAATTAGATTACCCTTCATAGGTTTACATATGTTTCATAAAAGATAAGTGACTTATTTACTAAATATGCCTTACCACTGAAGGAATAGTTGTAATGGAGACTTTAAAGTTAATTGGCAAACCGAAACAAACAGACTAAAAAATTAAAAAACAAAACAAAACAAAACAAAAAACTATTACATACAGCACCGGCATGCTTTAAAGCAGAGCTAGAGTTAATACGGAGCACTTGGAAGACAGTAGGTTCATATTTAGGTTATACACTAACAGAAATCACAAGCTAGACAGATCCATGTGATTCAGTAAACAATACTACTTACCCCTTGGCCGACCGCTGCGCGCTCTAAAGCCTAGAGTCGGAAGAAAAAGATAAGGTCGACTTGTTTATAATTTTGTCAGACAATGTTATAACATACTGGCAGAATGAATAGATTAATTATGTGACATTAAATAAACTCACACACTGCAATGTGTTAGCCTGGTGTGTTAGGTTGTTAATCAGATCTTTTATAGTGTCTTTGGTTTATTTTAGACAGACGAAGATAGGAAAAACACTTTCACACAAATTAGGAGTACTAGGCTGGAAGAAAATTCCATTAAAGTTGGCTTTGTGCCTAACACAAAATAGCAGCCAGTCAATTCTGAACATTTATTTAAAACCAGAACTTAAGTATACTTTATTTAAAATGCTTTAATTTCATCAAATGACATAATCCGGTAACGTAATATGTTTACACAGAAAATGCTTATTTTACACTGAAATTTCTGTGCAAATAGATTTTTCAAAACAATTAGGAATATCCATATAACACAGATATAAATACATCAGCTATATTTATGAAGCTGCAGGTTTTTCATGCTGATGTTTCTCATCGGGTTGGAGCTGAAAATTTAAAGAGACACTAACATTCAGTATAAAGCCTGTCGGCTTCAAGTTTTCAGCTCCAACACGCCAGCTTGCAACAGCTGCCACTTCATAATCATAGCTCCTGGTCCTTACTTACTTACAAATCTAGCAGTAACGTACGTTTTACTCATTTTGACCAGCAAACAGATTTAGGAAAAGGCATGTCACACAGATTCAACAAAACCTGACCATGCCACTACATTGCTGCAGAATTAATTGTAGGAGATACTCAAAATCACTCTATGATATGTGTGATGTTATTGTCTGCAGCATTAATATTTGCTAAATTAATATAACACTGTAGTTTTTTGTTAGGAAACAGATGAACAAGTCATTCCTAAAATATATTTCAGGAAAAAAACCATCTGGGTTGAGAAAAAGTGTGGGCAGGGGAAATACCACAGGGGAAAATAATAGTAAAGGTTGTAAATATGAGCATATGAGGAGATAAGTGAAATGTGGCGGTGGCAGATCATAAACCCGTTTCTGGGATGGGAGACAACTCCAGTATTGGTGGAAAGAACTATGGTCAGGTTAAGGGAAGACTATATTTGGGGGAGAGAGAACTATGGTTGGGGGGGGGGGGGGGGGGGGAGAGATCTAAATTGAGGAAAGTGAGAGGAATACGTTGTGGAATAGGAAGTACTATAGTGATGGGGAATGGTTGGCAAGGATATTGCAATCGAGACCAGCAGGGGAGAAAGAGAGTGAACAGCTGGGGTAAAAAGAGAGTATAGCTGGGGTAGAGAGCGAGAATAGCTGGGGTAGAGAGCGAGAATAGCTGGGGTAGAGAGCGAGAATAGCTGGGGTAGAGAGCGAGAACAGCTGGGGTAGAGAGCGAGAACAGCTGGAGCTGGGGTAGAGAGTGAGAACAGCTGGGGTAGAAAGAGAACAGCTGGGGTAGAAAGAGAGAACAGCGGATGTAAAGAAAGAGAACAGTAGGGGTAAAAGACAGCACAGCAGCTAAGAACAACATGGTTGGTTAGGGAGAGGTAAAACTGGATGACAGTGAGTGAAGAAACAACTGGAGTGAGGGTAGAGAGAACAATATGGTGGCAAAACAGAGAGATCAAAGTGAGAGAAAGAATGATGATCTTGCTCACTCTCCTTCCCTCCACAGTTCTCTAACCCCACCCTCACCACTTCCTATGGTTTCCACTCTCAGAAGTTTCCTTCCTTTAGTCACCAACCTTCTGTGGCACTTTCTGTTTCTCTTTACAGTTCACCCTCCCTCTCTTTCCTTCCCCCGTGGTTCTCAATTAGTGTCTGTGGCTATACACAGGGAAGATATAAACATCAGATAATGAGCAGACGGCATACATTAATATTAGAGACTGGCCTTAGGCAAAGCACATAGTGTACAGCAGGTGTGTCAAACCTGCAGCACCTACCGGATCCTTTTGTGGCCCACAGGCAGGGGTCCTTTTGCAGATTGTTGGCATTCTGTGTAAATCGTAGTATGCTTGCAGACATTATGTGTAACTGGCACTATACAGGGGTACATGATGTGTAACTGACACTATACTGGGAGAAATGTGTAGCTGTCACTATACTGGGAGACCTTATGTGTAACTGCCACTATACTGGGAGACATTATATGTAACTGGCACTATACTGGGAGACGTTACGTGTAACTGGCACTATACTGGGAGACGTTATGTGTAACTGGCACTAAACTGGGAGACGTTATGTGTAACTGGCACTAAACTGGGAGACGTTATGTGTAACTGGCACTAAACTGGGAGACCTTATGTGCAACTGGCACTATACTGGGAGAAATTATGTGTAGCTGTCACTATACTTGGAGACGTTATGTGTAACTGGCACTATACTGGGAGACATTATGTGTAACTGGCACTATACTGGGGGACATTATGTGTAACTGGCACTATACTGGGAGACATTATGCGTAACTGGCACTATACTGGGAGACCTTATGCGTAACTGGCACTATACTGGGAGACCTTATGTGTAACTGGCACTATACTGGGAGACCTTATGTGTAACTGGCACTATACTGGGAGACCTTATGTGTAACTGGCACTATACTGGGGGACATTATGGGTAACTGGCACTATACTGGGGAACATTATGTGTAAATGGCACATAATGTTTTTTGTTAGGAAACAGATGAACAAGTCATTCCTAAAATATATTTCAGGAAAAAAATAAATCTTATGCACGTAGATGGGAAATTCTCAGAAAATAGTAATTGAGAAGCAAAAAAAGGAACTGCACAGCATACATCAGAGGTACAGTAAGGAAGCCTTGACCTCTCTAATTTAAAGTAATATTATCTAGCTTCTCACCTACAATGGCTTAAGCAGTCATCAATGATTCCAATAGTCACATGCATATTTAGACCGACATAGAAGTTGATTAATAACGAAAAGGAAAGGAGCTGTAGGGACTACTGCACTAGCTGTAAACTGAAGAGATTATTGGATAGGCCCCGTATCTTATATAAAGTTACTGATTTAAATCTGTTTCGGGGGTGCTGACAAAGACAACTTGGTTAACCACGTATAGTTTAATATGACTTGAAGGACTATAAATTACATGGTCCAATAGACAGGTAAGGTGATGTCGCAATTTGATCTTAGTGCCATGCAGCGGATGACAGAAGTACTGTCCAGTAACCATAGATCTACAGGTGGTGCATTGTAGACATTTAAAGCAGCCATGGCATTTTTGTAACCCCATTCGGTCGCACACTAGACCAGGCCTCATAGACGGTCTTAATAGCATATCTTTTAAATTGCTTCCACGCTGTATACTCATTAAAGGAGGTGTCGAGCCAATGGTTTTAAACTTCAGATCAGAACTGATGATTGACCAGTTCTTTTTGATAGACCTTTCTACCATATGTAACTTCGTATTGCAACTTCTTTTAAAAATTAAATGGTTAGACCCTCTAGGTAGTCTGGAAGTAGTGGTGCATTCTTGATGTAACTTATGTGCCTTAGCAAGGCAATTCTGTACAATAGATCTTTTATATCCACGCTCTATGAACCGACTTGCACACTCTTCCAACTGAAGATCAGCTGTTGCTTTATTGGAATTTGTGTCGGAGTACTCTCAGGAACTGTGAAACTGGTAAATTGGATTTCAATTTATCAGGGTGGTGACTTGTTGCCCATAACAAGGTGTTGCAGTCAGTGGGCTTCCCGAACAGCATATATTCAAGAACCGGAGGTACTGTATGTTTAAAATGGTGACGTCCAAAAAATCAATAGCGACATTACTAATGGCAGCAGTAAATCTAATGGGGCTATCAAGTCCATTGAGCATATCAACCATCTCAAAAAAAGAATCAGAAGTGCCTCGCTATATTAAAAAAAGATAGTCTATATATCTCTTGTAATAAACTAATTGATTAGAAAATGAGGAATGATGTGTTCAGTCTCATACTTCGCCATAAACAAGTTTGCGAACCCCGGGGCCAAATTAGACCTCATCGAGGTCCCCGTTAATTGGATACCAGTCTAATCAACTCTAATATGAATTCAATAGGTGGTCCATGGTAAGGGCCAGCAGTCAGAACTTCGCGCACAGCCGCCATCCCCTCCTCATGTGGGATAACGGTGTACAGCGAACTGACATCCATCGTAGCTAAATGACAATCAAAAGGAATATCATGTACAGAGTTCAAACCTTTCAAAAAATCGCTAGTATCACGTATATAGCTATCCATGGCTTTTACACAAGGCTAAAGATAGTGATCTACAAACACTGCCAACGGTTGCAGGAGCAACCCACAGGCAGAGATTATGGGTTGCCCTGGTGAGTTGCTCAGAGACTTGTGTACCTTTGGGAGTGTGTAGATCACGGGACAAACTGGAAACTGCACAGTTAGATATTCAAAGATATCATCAGTAAACCAAAAATTTTGGAGGGCAGACAATAATACCATATCAACCTCCTTTTTAATCCTAGGAATGGGAATAAACTCAACATGTGTATATGTATTCTTGACAACCAGCTGAGATCTAATCTCCCTGTCATATTCAGAAAAGTTCTGTAAAACAACAGCGCCACCTTTATCGGCGTTCCTGATAACTAAGGTGGTATTGTTTTTAAGACTCTTCAGCGCCTTCCATTCATCATTAGAGAGATTAGAATAGTGTCTTTCACACACAATTTCATTCTTAGTTACCTCAGAATTTGTCAAATGTAAAAAAAAAATAGTTGCAATACTAAGCTACATATGGTCTATCAAAAAGAACTGGTCAATCATCAGTTCTGATCCGAAGTTTAAAACCATTGGCTCGACACCTCCTTTAATGAGTATACAGCGTGGAAGCAATTTGAAAGATATGCTATTAAGACTGTCTATGAGGCCTGGTCCAGTGTGCGACTGTATGTGGTTACAAAAATGCCATGGCTGCTTTAAATGTCTACAATGCACCACCTGTAGATCTATGGTTACTGGACAGTACTTCTGTCATCCGCTGCATGGAACTAAGATCAAGTTGCGACATCACCTTACCTGTCTATTGGACCATGTAATTTATTATTTGCTGTGTCCTTGCGGGAAGATGTATGTGGGGAAGACAGTGCGAACCTTTAAAGAGAGGATGGACCAGCACAGGTCTTCGATTCATCTGGTCTATACAACAGGTAAAACCAACACGCCGGTAGCAGCACACTTCTTACAGCATTAGCACCAACTTTCCACTTTACAGTGCATGATTATTGACTGGATTCCTCCTCTGCCACGTGGCGGTGACGGGATCCGGTCTCTAGGTCGACAGTAACTAGGTCGACCCCTATTCATCGATAGTAACTAGGTCGACAGGGTTTCTAGGTCGACAGGGTCTCTAGGTCGATAGGTCAAAAGGTTGACGAGTTTTTCACCTTTTTTTCTTTTCTTGAACCTTTTCATACTTAACGATCCACGTGGACTACAATTGGGAACGGTAACCTGTGCCGATCACAGCAGTAGCGGAGCGAGGCACCTTGCCCGAAGCACGGCGAGCGAAGCGAGTCATGTGAGGGGACACGGTGCACTAATTGGGGTTCTCGGTCACTCTACGAAGAAAACAACACAATTTTTTTTTAAAACTCATGTCAATCTTTTGACCTGTCGACCTAGTAACTATCTACCTTCCATACCACACCCCGCGGTGACAGGAGTAAACTCCTGTTAAAAAGAGAAGCCTATTGGATCCATATTTTAGGAACTCTGTCACCCAGGGGACTAAATGAGCAAATTTACTGACCATGTTCCTGTGATTCTCCTTTAAAGGACATTTTTCGGACAGTGCGGGCTTATCCATTGTCCACTGAGCATGATGCTTGACCACCTTCTGATTTTTAGGGTGGGCTTCAGTATGCCGCCGGCCGAGATCCCGGCGACCAGCATACCGGTGCCGGGATCCCGACCGCCAGCATGCCGACACATTCTCCCTCTTGGGGGTCCACAACCCCCCTGGAGGGAGAATAAATAGCGTGGCAAGCACAGCAAGCCCGCAAGGGGCTCATTAGCGCTCGCCCCCAGCTGTCGGTATGCCGGCGGTCGGGATCCCGGCGCCAGTATGCTGGCCTCCGGGATGCCGGCTGCAGGCCATTCATACTACACCCTGATGTTTATAGCACCCTCTGACTCTTTATGATGCACATATGCATGTATGCTCTATTCATATGTGCATGTTTGTATTTTTATTATATCTTATATGTATGTATGTATGTATGTGTTTACACTGGTTTTATGTGTTATGAAGACCTCATCTTATAGTGTGTGCTTTTTATATGCACCCAACTGCTGATCTGTATGTACCTGGATCGCGGTCAGCCCGATTTAAAGAATATATTATGACTTGTGTGGCCACATATTTACAGTTAATATGTCATCTTTAATATTACTACCTGTACACATTTTGAGTAGTCTGTGCATTATGTGATTACTTATATTCTGATAGTTGATGTTTCACAGCGAGAGCACTGTACAGGAAGTTGATTCCTGTTGCTAGGTAACATGGACTGATGTCTGTCCAGTGAAATCAGCTTCCATTGACGATAGTGTAGCTTTTTGGTTTAATATAAGTGCATCCCTTGTGTCTCCTATTTGATGGAGCACATACACGGAATTGAAACGTGTAATTTATGTATTTGTAGCTTATGTAGATGTGGTTTGAATATCTCTCTGTCCATCGCTGATATGAGATACTGGAAGTATGCGGCTGCCAGCAGGAAGTGCCGTGTGTTATAACCCGGCAGAGTGCGTTCCACTGCGCTCGTCACTGGCTTTGGTGATAGATAACTTTGTATCAACATTATTAAGATGACTCTTACCTATATGGGTGAGCTGCTTAAATATACTATTTATGTTATGGTATGAGATGTAGTTCGTTTTACGAGTTCTGAGCAATGGAAGTGATTAACTGATTGATTGATTGATTGATTGAATGGTAGGTGGGTGTGACTGCATCTATGGTATTTATAGTTCCACAGTGTCAGACCTGTGCAGGGGAGACGGCAGCCTGGAGCTTTGGTCTTGAAAAAGGTTCTGGTAGGGACCGAAACGTTGACCTTGACCCTGTAATGATGTGAGGTTGGATTAAAATTAACTTTTTTCATTGTGGACAAGACTGGTGAGTGCTGTTGTGGCCGACTAATTTGCGAGTGCAACTCTTTATACAATAGCCAGTATATTATTGCCCTGGTGGCCTATTGGAATCAAGGGCGAACACATCACCACCGCCAGCCCGTTTCCACAACCGTAGGAGAAACCACAATAAAAGATCGTGCACGGAGACCCTCCTTACCTGTCTCCCGGTTGGCCATATGTGGTCTCCGGGAGCTTGTGCTAGCTGCCCAGCACCCGCCGTGACACCAGTGAGTGGTCTGGTGATCTCCGCGGGCGCCAGGCAGGAAGTCGTAAGAGTAGCAGCGCTGGCGTCCGCCAGACAGCCAAATGCTGCTACTCTGAAGTAAAACACAAAAATCAAGCTTGTGGCTCCTAAAGAGCAGTGCCACTGTCCAGCGGTGCCTCCGTCTCGTGCTGGCAACAGAAACAAAACTGACAGTCACTTGGCCAGGGGGCGGGGTATAGGGAGATAGGACCGGAGCGTTCTGGGAGTTTAAAAGCTTAAACGGTCTGGTGCCCCGGATCCTATGTGCAACCTATACCCCGATGTCTCTGTGAATAGCTATGGACCCAAAGAAGAAAGGGAGATTCCATTAATAATATAGCACTTTTCTTCTGTAAGTAAATGGAATTAAGTTTCCCAATGTAGGGCATATCTTTAAAGGTTTTTGTGGTTTTACAGCCACCTATATTACAATAATGATAATTGTAGTAGCTCCTGAGGTCTTCCTGAAAATGTATGATTGTTTAGGAAATTGCTTATCTAATTTCCACCATTATCCTAACACATATACAAGTGGTTGCTTTGAACATACTGTATTTTATTGTACTTTCAAGAAAAGCATAATACAAGTAGTTGAAATACCGGCCTCTTTCCAGTAATTATTAACGTTTCTATTTTTTCCAGGAAATATTTTGTGCTGGATCACATATAACAGTCAGATTTTCTAAAGTTATGTTCATCCATTCCCTAACTACTTCTACAGACATAATATTTTGGCTACAAAACTTCTGTTTAATATTTCATTTGCTATGCACACAAATCTTGTTTTGCTTGAAAAAAAGGTCCTGTATGGAACGCAGTGTTTTTGGTTATGACTGACTATTGCTATGAACAATTAAGTGACAATACTGGCAAACTAAAAACGAAAAAACTCAATGTACCAAACAAGCTGACATCCTGGCATTCCGTCCAATGTGCCAGGACCTCTCCTTTAAATACTGGCTCATTGGAAATCCCCATGATCCCTCTGCGTTTTCTGCATAGAAAAAAAAAAACAGTATTAAAACATGAGTTCTTAAAATGACAACCAGTAGTCAACCCAACTACAGGTACTGTATCTTGCAATTACTACACAAGACTGACAAAGTTCTGTTCAGGATTTAAAACTTGTAGACATTCCAAAATTCTGTCTTCCACATTTTGCAAAGGATTTTTTTCTTTCTTACAGAATTGCAAACATTCTATTATTAGGGAAAGTATCGTAACAAGATATAAGAAAGAACAGCAGTTTAACTATCTGGCAACCCGCAATACTGTCCACGTTGCAGAAAGTCATAATACACCATGAAATACCACATAGTTATTAACACGGTTTTTCTCTGAATCATTTTGGCAAAAATGTAGTAAGTGATTGTGTTTTCTGTTTACTTATATGTCATAAGTATACTCAAGACCCCGTTCTGTTTCCTTCCAGCTTGGAGCAGCTGCAAAGCTCTCAATTATTTTTTCAAAATGTTTATATCTGTTTTATATCCAAAAAGTGATATATGCAATTTAATTTGGCTTTGCTTCCATTTGTTGCTTTAGCAGACAACAAAGCTTAATGCTACTAAAGGGCTTATTAAAGAAATGTTGTTGAGGAACTACTTAAGCAGCATTCCTTAAATGCTGTTGTTCTAACCAAGCTTGAGGAAAAAATTGTTGACTTTTTGATTTTTCTTCATTTACTTGTAGACCACACAAGCCTAAACCTGGCAGAAAAATGTGATAGAAACGACACATTCCTGAATTTCCCAAATGAATGCAAAAAAAGACACCCCCCCCCCCCCCCCCCGCAAAAAAAAAAAAAAAAAAAGACAAAAAAAGAAAAATAACAGGATTTCATATATATATATATATATAAAAAAGATTTCTGTTTGTTGAAAAAATATGGCTTACTATCAGTAATGATGCAATCCCAACACAAAAGAGGTTTGTAGGTTGGAAAGTAACTAACATGAAAAGATCATATCAAGTTGGAATACAGTTGTAAGGGAAAAAAAGATTTTAACATCTGCAGTAAATTGTCAGAGAACAGTAATTTATACCACCTTGTATTTAGTGAGATTTAGTTTTGAATGCATTGTTCTGCAATCTGTGGCTTGGAAAGAAAATAAGAAATGCACAGTTTGCAAAACTTACCCTCAATGAACAACAAAATAGAGCCTCATAGCTGTAATATACAATCCGTTAAAGCAGACCTGGCCAACCTGTGGCTCTCCAGCTAGTGTGAAACTACACATCCCAGCATGCCCTGCCATAGTTTTCCTAATAGGAAAACTGTTGCAGGACATGCTGTGACTTGTAGTTTTACAACAGATGGAGAGCCACAGGTTGGCCAGGCCTGAGTTAATGTCTACTGCATACATTGATGATGCAAATAATTTTTTATGATGTAATCACCATAAACAAACTGTAAAAGTTCTGTGCAGTTATCAGTTGTTAATAATGCATCAGTGATATACTATTTATATTTGAAAATAATTATGGATAAGATAAATATCTGATCACTCATTCCTTTCACTTATACAGTAAAGAAACAGTGCTTTTGGTTTAGATAAATCCAGATGTAAATTTGGAGTGGGAATGCAACATGCGGCTGAGTATTGGAGGCTTATCTTTCCAGGAGGTGGATGTAAACTTTTTAGACTTTGCTAAGGCTTTCGACACTGTACCGCACATGAGACTTATTTACAAGTTACAAGAACTAGGGCTAGGGAGCATAATATGCACTTGGGTGAGAAATTGGTTATCTAATCGGGAGCAGCGAGTTGTGGTAAATGGAACTTTTTCAAATTGGACTGATGTACTAAGTGGTGTGCCACAAGGATCTGTTCTCGGACCACTATTGTTTAACATTTTCATAAATGATCTAGCAGTAGGTCTAGAGAGCATGGTTTCAATGTTTGCAGATGATAACAAACTGTGTAAGGTTATAAATTCGGTGGGGGATGCGGAGTCTCTTCAGAATGATTTATTTAAACTGGAAGCATGGGCAGCAAAATGTAGAATGAGGTTCAATACAAACAAATGTAAGGTAGTCCACTTTGGTAGCAAAGAAAACAATACCAACTACATACTAAATGGGGTAAAATTAGCGGATTCTGTATTGGAAAAAGACTTGGGTATTCACATAGATAACAAACTTAGCAGCAGTACCCAAAGTAAGACTGTAGCAAAGAAGGCAAACAAGGTATTAGCATGCATGCATTATATAAATCCCTAGTGAGGCCACATCTTGAATACTGTGCACAATGTTGAGCACAAAAAGGATATTCTGGAACTATAAAAGTTCTGAGATGAGCGACCAAACTGATTAAAGGGTTGGAGACTCTAGAATACGAGGAAAGGCTTGCTAGGCTAGGCATGTTTACTCTGGAAAAGAGGAGACTAAGAGGGGACATGATCAACATTTACAAATATATAAGGGGACAATACGCAGAGCTTGCGAGGGATCTGTTTTTGATAAGATCGACACAGAGGACACGTGGACATCTGCTTAGGTTAGAGGAGAGGAGATTTCGCACACAGAGGCGAAAAGGTTTCTTCACTGTAAGGACAATATGTGTTTGGAATTCCCTTTCTGAGAGAGTAGTAATGGCAGACTCGGTCAACACTTTTAAAAATGCGCTAGATCAGAGGTTCTCAAACTCGGTCCTCGGGGGCGCACACAGTGCATGTTTTGCAAGTCTCCTCACAGAATCGCAAGTGAAATAATTAGCTCTACCTGTGGACCTTTTAAAATGTGTCAGTGAGTAATTAATACACCTGTGCACCTGCTGGGTTACCTGCAAAACATGCACTGTGTGTGTCCCCGAGGACCGAGTTTGAGAACCTCTGAGCTAGATAATTTCCTAATTGATAAGGTTATACAGGGTTATGGTGGGTAGATCACGTACTAGGGAGAAAAAAAAAAAAGGGAATATACGTAACGGCTGACTTTCACAACAGATTAAATTAGTCTTAAAAATAATACAGTGTAGGAGTCCACAAATAGGTTGAACTCGATGGACAATTTGTCTTTTTTCAACCTCAGAAACTATGTTACATTAACCATTTAACTGGCCAATTTATTTTTTATTTTTTGGCCTGGAAAAAATAAAAGCATTTAAGGATTCTATGCAATCGATCGTGGAAACCAACTGGATCAACACCACTGATTGCAAATCCATCGGAGGGGATTTAGCCACCGTCAATTGTTAACCATCGATGGTTTATGACTATCCCTATGCTGCAGCTGCTTGGGAGGAAGGGGAGAGAGACACTAGAGGGGAGATGCGGCTGCAACAGAGAACTCAGTCTCTGACTGTGGGCAACCCTGTTAGGACCGGTAATCACAGTCTGAGTCAGTGTGTCCAGCACAGTTGCAATGGCTGCCTTGAGCACTGTGAGCCTTGGTCGTGCTGCAGGAAAATGGTCATCTTGCAGACAAGGCTGTGTGATTGCCCTTCAAGGTGGCTGGGGAGGAAGCAGAAGGGCTAGCACTGTCTCCTGAGCCTTGCTGCTGCCAGAATATTAGCTTCCAGCAGCCGCTGGTGGGCGTTTCTAACACGGTAGCATCTTATGTAACCATACAAGGCCAGTGGGTAATTGTAATATGTATATTGTTGATATCAACATTTTCAGCATTTCATGATATTACAGAATGTTATGATTGGCTTTTTTTTAACCCTTCACCGCGGAGGCTTTTCTTCCCAATGTACTGTGCCTACCTTGGCACTTGCTCACACTCCAACATAAATATCAGTCATTTTCTTTACGCCTTACCTATACAAATTGTATATAGTATTTTCAGAAAATACCATTAGCTTGCTCAGATCTTCTGTCACTACAAAGAAAATTAACCCATAAATCTACCCATGAAATTGCAAGAATGTGATAGTGTGGCAAGGTACAGACAAAATACTGCAAATGTCCAGGCGAGCAAAGATGGATTGTTTGCATTAAATGCAACTGCTATTTGTCCTACCAGTGTTTCTAACAAACCTTTGCAAAATAGCTCCTTAGAGATCATTTTGCACATTTAAAAAATAAAAATATTGTACCATTTAAAGACAAAAAGTGTTATTCTACTTTTTGCTGTAGAAACATAAGGTTACAATTTAAGTCCCTCTGGGACAGCATGTCTTACACAAAACAAAAACAACTTATAAATCATTACACCTATCTTCTAAAACCTAAACTTTTTTTCTCATAGATTTAAAACAGATGTAATATAAAATATTTTATAAACATTTAAGTCTCAAGCTAATATTAAAAGTATGTAAAAGGTCAGATCGAGTATTCACTCTTAAGTTTTAAATCTGTGTATCTGGCCGACCTGCCATTAAAGTATGTGCTGCTTATCTATTGTCATGCACCTGCCGCTTTTTGTAAGAAAGCAAAGAATGAACAGCAACGGAAGATAAGTATTTCTCTCATAAATATGTGTTCTACATTTCTAAAATCTGCTGGAGCAGTCATGACTATTTTCAAATATCATTAATTTACTGTGTTTCGGATTTTGTAGAACTAAAGCTTAAGTATTACTTTGCAATTTGAGACCAGCAGTAGTATTGACCAATAAAGTACTCTACTATAGTTGTATGGGTGGGATAGAAGAAAAATACTATAAATACATAAAATAAGAACATTTTAGTTTCCACTGTGGCTACCACGTGGAACATAAATGGCTGATTAATCCATGAAATATGTATGCAGCAAAGGATCATCATTTGTGCTGGTAACCAGTCACTACTATTAAATGGAGGAGTGGCATTATTCAATAAGTGACAGTCCACTAACACATAAAATATTTCCAAGCCTATATTTGTATATATCAAAGCAAAGCTGCAGGGACTACTGTCCTATTCCAGTCTCCTAGTAATCCATGACCAGTGAAAACATACACCACGCCTCCATGCACAAACCAAGCAAAACCACACCACTGCATACAGCAGGCTCACCTACCCTTGCCTTCATCTGACCATATACACTTATATTTCTGACAACACCCACATATCCCAATATTTCTCATTTAATAATTGGGAAACTTCATACCAATTAATTGATCCATCCAAATCATGTCTCAAAAAATGGATCATCATTACCATTATCAGCTATAAGAATCAGAAATCTTGGAGTATACATGACAAGTAGGGATGTGCACCTGAAATTTTTCGGGTTTTGTGTTTTGGTTTTGGGTTCGGTTCCGTGGCCGTGTTTTGGGTTCGAACGCGTTTTGGCAAAACCTCACCGAATTTTTTTTGTCGGATTCGGGTGTGTTTTGGATTCGGGTGTTTTTTTCAAAAAACCCTAAAGAACAGCTTAAATCATAGAATTTGGGGGTCATTTTGATCCCATAGTATTATTAACCTCAATAACCATAATTTCCACTCATTTTCAGTCTATTCTGAACACCTCACAATATTATTTTTAGTCCTAAAATTTGCACCGAGGTCGCTGGATGGCTAAGCTAAGCGACCCAAGTGGCCGACACAAACACCTGGCCCATCTAGGAGTGGCACTGCAGTGTCAGGCAGGATGGCCCTTCCAAAAAATACTCCCCAAACAGCACATGACGCAAAGAAGAAAAAAAAGAGGCGCAATGAGGTAGCTGTGTGAGTAAGCTAAGCGACCCTAGTGGCCGACACAAACACCTGGCCCATCTAGGAGTGGCACTGCAGTGTCACGCAGGATGGCCCTTCCAAAAAATACTCCCCAAACAGCACATGACGCAAAGAAGAAAAAAAAGAGGCGCAATGAGGTAGCTGTGTTAGTAAGCTAAGCGACCCTAGTGGCCGACACAAACACCTGGCCCATCTAGGAGTGGCACTGCAGTGTCAGGCAGGATGGCCCTTCCAAAAAATACTCCCCAAACAGCACATGACGCAAAGAAGAAAAAAAGAAAAAAGAGGTGCAAGATGGAATTGTCCTTGGGCCCTCCCACCCACCCTTATGTTGTATAAACAGGACATGCACACTTTAACCAACCCATCATTTCAGCGACAGGGTCTGCCACACGACTGTGACTGAAATGACTGGTTGGTTTGGGCCCCCACCAAAAAAGAAGCAGTCAATCTCTCCTTGCACAAACTGGCTCTACAGAGGCAAGATGTCCACCTCATCATCATCGTCCGATTCATCACCCCTTTCACTGTGTACATCCCCCTCCTCACAGATTATTAATTCGTCCCCACTGAAATCCACCATCTCAGATCCCCGTGTACTTTCTGGAGGCAATTGCTGCTGGTGAATGTCTCCATGGAGTAATTGATTATAATTCATTTTAATGAACATCATCTTCTCCACATTTTCTGGAAGTAACCTCGTACGCCGATTGCTGACAAGGTGAGCGGCGGCACTAAACACTCTTTCGGAGTACACACTGGAGGGAGGGCAACTTAGGTAGAATAAAGCCAGTTTGTGCAAGGGCCTCCAAATTGCCTATTTTCCCTGCCAGTATACGTACGGACTGTCTGACGTGCCTACTTGGATGCGGTCACTCATATAATCCTCCACCATTCTTTCAATGGTGAGAGAATCATATGCAGTGACAGTAGACGACATGTCAGTAATCGTTGGCAGGTCCTTCAGTCCGGACCAGATGTCAGCATCAGCAGTCGCTCCAGACTGCCCTGCATCACCGCCAGCGGGTGGGCTCGGAATTCCTAGCCTTTTCCTCGCACCCCCAGTTGCGGGAGAATGTGAAGGAGGAGATGTTGACAGGTCGCGTTCCGCTTGACTTGACAATTTTCTCACCAGCAGTTCTTTGAACCCCTGCAGACTTGTGTCTGCCGGAAAGAGAGATCCAACGTAGGTTTTAAATCTAGGATCGAGCACAGTGGCCAAAATGTAGTGCTCTGATTTCAACAGATTGACCACACGTGAATCCTGGTTAAGCGAATGAAGGGCTCCATCCACAAGTCCCACATGCCTAGCGGAATCGCTCTGTTTTAGCTCCTCCTTCAATGCCTCCAGCTTCTTCTGCAAAAGCCTGATGAGGGGAATGACCTGACTCAGGCTGGCAGTGTCTGAAATGACTTCACGTGTCGCAAGTTCAAAGGGCAGCAGAACCTTGCACAACGTTGAAATCATTCTCCACTGCGCTTGAGACAGGTGCATTCCACCTCCTTTGCCTATATCGTGGGCAGATGTATAGGCTTGAATGGCCTTTTGCTGCTCCTCCATCCTCTGAAGCATATAGAGGGTTGAATTCCACCTCGTTACCACCTCTTGCTTCAGATGATGGCAGGGCAGGTTCAGTTTTTTTTGGTGGTGCTCCAGTCTTCTGTACGCGGTGCCTGCACGCCGAAAGTGGCCCGCAATTCTTCTGGCCACCGACAGCATCTCTTGCACGCCCCTGTCGTTTTTTAAATAATTCTGCACCACCAAATTCAAGGTATGTGCAAAACATGGGACGTGCTGGAATTTGCCCAGATGTAATGCACGCACAATATTGCTGGCGTTGTCCGATGCCACAAATCCCCAGGAGAGTCCAATTGGGGTAAGCCATTCTGCGATGATCTTCCTCAGTTGCCGTAAGAGGTTTTCAGCTGTGTGCGTATTCTGGAAAGCGGTGATACAAAGCGTAGCCTGCCTAGGAACGAGTTGGCGTTTGCGAGATGCTGCTACTGGTGGCGCCGCTGCTGTTTTTGCAGCGGGAGGCAATACATCTACCCAGTGGGCTGTCACAGTCATGTAGTCCTGAGTCTGCCCTGCTCCACTTGTCCACATGTCCGTGGTTAAGTGGACATTGGGTACAACTGCATTTTTTAGGACACTGTGGAGTCTTTTTCTGACGTCCGTGTACATTCTCGGTATCGCCTGCCTAGAGAAGTGGAACCTAGATGGTATTTGGTAACGGGGGCACACTACCTCAAGAAATTGTCTAGTTCCCTGTGAACTAACGGCGGATACCGGACGCACGTCTAACACCAACATAGTTGTCAAGGCCTCAGTTATCCGCTTTGCAACAGGATGACTGCTGTGATATTTCATCTTCCTCGCAAAGGACTGTTGGACAGTCAATTGCTTACTGGAAGTAGTACAAGTGGTCTTCCGACTTCCCCTCTGGGATGACGATCGACTCCCAGCAGCAACAACAGCAGCGCCAGCAGCAGTAGGCGTTACACTCAAGGATGCATCGGAGGAATCCCAGGCAGGAGAGGACTCGTCAGACTTGCCAGTGACATGGCCTGCAGGACTATTGGCTTTCCTGGGTAAGGAGGAAATTGACACTGAGGGAGTTGGTGGTGTGGTTTGCGCGAGCTTGGTTACAAGAGGAAGGGATTTACTGGTCAGTGGACTGCTTCCGCTGTCGCCCAAAGTTTTTGAACTTGTCACTGACTTATTATGAATGCGCTGCAGGTGACGTATAAGGGAGGATGTTCCGAGGTGGTTAACGTCCTTACCCCTACTTATTACAGCTTGACAAAGGCAACACACGGCTTGACACCTGTTGTCCGCATTTCTGTTGAAATACTTCCACACTGAAGAGCTGATTTTTTTGGTATTTTCACCAGGCATGTCAATGGCCATATTCCTCCCACGGACAACAGGTGTCTCCCCGGGTGCCTGACTTAAACAAACCACCTCACCATCAGAATCCTCCTTGTCAATTTCCTCCCCAGCGCCAGCAACACCCATATCCTCATCCTGGTGTACTTCAACACTGACATCTTCAATTTCACTATCAGGAACTGGACTGCGGGTGCTCCTTTCAACACTTGCAGGGGGCGTGCAAATGGTGGAAGGCGCAAGCTCTTCCTGTCCAGTGTTGGGAAGGTCAGGCATCGCAACCGACACAATTGGACTCTCCTTTGGGATTTGTGATTTCGAAGAACGCACAGTTCTTTGCTGTGCTTTTGCCGCAAGTCTTTTCTTTTTTATAGCGAGAGGATGAGTGCTTCCATCCTCATGTGAAGCTGAACCACTAGCCATGAACATAGGCCAGGGCCTCAGCCGTTCCTTGCCACTCCGTGTCGTAAATGGCATATTGGCAAGTTTACGCTTCTCCTCAGACGCTTTTAATTTTGATTTTTTGGTCATTTTTTTACTGATCTTTTGTGTTTTGGATTTTACATGCTCTGTACTATGACATTGGGCATCGGCCTTGGCAGACGACGTTGATGGCATTTCATCGTCTCGGCCATGACTAGTGGCAGCAGCTTCAGCACGAGGTGGAAGTGGATCTTGATCTTTCCCTATTTTTTTAACCTCCACATTTTTGTTCTCCATATTTTGCGCACAACTAAAAGCCACCACAGGTATACAATGTAGATGGATGGATAGTATAGTATTACTTATACTTATGGACGACGAGTGACGACACAGAGGTAGGTACAGCCGTGGCCTACCGTACTGCTGCTTAGTGCTTATATATAAATATAATATACTGTATAACGGACCTGGTGGACAGTGTCAGCAGCAGACTGCTAAACTAGTATGAAGAAAGAAAAAAAAAAAAACACCACAGGTATACAATGTAGATGGATGGATAGTATAGTATTACTTATACTTATGGACGACGAGTGACGACACAGAGGTAGGTACAGCCGTGGCCTACCGTACTGCTGCTTAGTGCTTATATATAAATATAATATACTGTATAACGGACCTGGTGGACAGTGTCAGCAGACTGCTAAACTAGTATGAAGAAAGAAAAAAAAAACCACCACAGGTATACAATGTAGATGGATGGATAGTATAGTATTACTTATACTTATGGACGACGAGTGCACTGACGACACAGAGGTAGGTACAGCCGTGGCCTACCGTACTGCTGCTTAGTGCTTATATATAAATATAATATACTGTGTGTATAACGGACCTGGTGGACAGTGTCAGCAGACTGCTAAACTAGTATGAAGAAAGAAAAAATAAACACCACAGGTATACAATGTAGATGGATGGATAGTATAGTATTACTTATACTTATGGACGACGAGTGACGACACAGAGGTAGGTACAGCCGTGGCCTACCGTACTGCTGCTTAGTGCTTATATATAAATATAATATACTGTATAACGGACCTGGTTGACAGTGTCAGCAGCAGACTGCTAAACTAGTATGAAGAAAAAAAAAACACCACAGGTATACAATGTAGATGGATGGATAGTATTACTTATACTTATGGACGACGAGTGACGAGTCGACACAGAGGTAGGTACAGCCGTGGCCTACCGTACTGCTGCTTAGTGCTTAATTATATATATAATATACTGTATAACGGACCTGGTGGACACTGCAGTGTCAGCAGACTGCTAAACAAACTAGCATGAAGAAAGAAAAAAAAAAACACCACAGTGTTTTTCAGGCAGACAAACGTATACTGGACTGGTGGTCACTGTCAGCAAAACTGTGCACTGTACACCTGCTATAACTGCTCCCCAGTCCCCACAATTAGGCAGTGTGAGCAGTGCACTCAGCACAGATATATCATGCAGCAGTGCAGCACACTGAGTGAGCACAGATATGGTGGAGCGTTTTTTTTCAGGCAGAGAAACAACGGATTAAACTCAAAACCCTGCACTGTACTCCCTAACAGCTGCTCCCCGTCCCCAATCCTCCCCACAATTATAACTAACTAAGTTCTAATATAATACAACGGACTCGGAGAGGACGCCAGCCACGTCCTCTCCCTATCAATCTCAATGCACGTGTGAAAATGGCGGCGACGCGCAGCTCCTTATATAGAATCCGAGTCTCGCGAGAATCCGACAGCGGGATGATGACGTTCGGGCGCGCTCGGGTTAACCGAGCAAGGCGGGAGGATCCGAGTCGCTCGGACCCGTGTAAAAAAAAGGTGAAGTTCGGGCGGGTTCGGATTCCGAGGAACCGAACCCGCTCATCACTAATGACAAGTACAATGGAATTAAGGTCTAATGGAATTAAGAACCACTGTTCTTTCCACCTGAATCTCAGAGACCCTCCAACAACCTTAACTTCCTGTACATAGTAACTATGTTTAACATAAGCAGAACATATGGTGTTGCTGGTAAACGGAAGCATCTGTACTTCTCAAGGTCAATGGGGATATCCAATTACCAGCTGTAAATTACCGCGGGTCAAGGTCTTGCGGAGGCTATCCAATTAGTCCTAATTAGCCGGCGGGGGCTGTGGTTTATCTGGGATTTTGTTTCACCTGCCTCAGACAGGCGAACCAAATCCCTGAAAACAGCCCCGTTGCCAGTGAAGACACACAGGTTTCACTGAACCTGTGTGTTTTTGGGAGATAATGTAATTTTTGGAGGGCGGCCTAATAGAACGTCCCAGAAAAAAATATTGGAGAAACATTGGGAAAAATCGTGAAAACTGTCAGTTTCTCACTCCCGATGTTCTTCGCAGCTAATTGGATACCCCCATTGTCTCAAAACAAGAGGAGGGACAGCACTGCAAGTCTGGTGCTATGGCATATCAACATCCCGCTTCTAATAGCCTCAGTGTCAGGTGGCGGATAAAAGTACATTTTAAGCTGCAGTATTCACATTATCTGAACATGATGATAGCAATATTCAACCAACTATGGAATCATTTTTCCTGATTTATCTATTGGACTGTTGAGTGTAGATAAATAGAACTAAAAATATATTATGTCCTTAGAAACAAGTTACCATTTTGACTCTTGAAATGCTATCTACCCCATGCTGCCAAGAAAGGAGATGCGGGAAGAGCTCATTGGTAGACTCATTTGAAAGTACATATTCCCCTCTTTCAACCTTAGTTACAACAGTATAGTCTGGTAATCAACAAAAAGGAGACCCAACACTAGAGAAATTAATAATTTTTCCAGAAATGGAGTAGGGTGGGGGAAGGAATCTAATGTAATATTTTCCCAACCGTGTGTTAAAAGAAAACAGTGGTCCACCCATGTGGCAGATATTCCAGTTCTCAAAATGGTATGCTTTGGTGGGCTACCATAATAATTTTTACAGTATACATTGTAAGCATTTAAATGAAGACTTTGAAACTTAGAGAAAAAATATCATTATAATTTTCAAGTATATAAATATCCATTTTTTTTCTATTGCTATGTATTTATTGACAGTCATTTTTGAAAAGAAGAAAATACAATATACATTTTGGTTACATTGTAAACAGGCTATTTTTTTCTTCAGAAAATACAAAATCGTCTGAAATAAACATGGTATAATCAGTGTGCCTCTTGAATAAAAAAAAATTAGGACTATAGATGTTAGGATGTGACCTGTTTAAAAGTGCAAAATACTCCGAGCACAGGGTTGATAGATAAATGTGTCCTTTTCTCATAATTCTGTAATACAACTAAAAGAAAGAGTTGCGGATTCAGAGTAATACATATATTAGTTCTAACCAGAATGCACCCCTCTACATGCTGTATCTGGGGGGTTATCTGGACAAACCAATCAAACATTATTTGTGGGAATAAATTATTAATCTATTAACATTATCAACATTAGGGAATACTGTATCTTTCTTTGACACATTAAAGCAGTCATTCCCAAAGTTTCTTGAATCACAGCACCCTAGGGCAGTGGTTCTCAAACTGTGTGCCGTTGCACCATGGGGTGCCTCAAGGCACATGCATGGGTGCCTTCGATTGGTGGTTAAGGCCAATTGAAATTATTTATGGTCAATGTAGTAGGCAAAACCACTGCTGGTGGCTGCCAATCATAAAATACTTGGACAAACAGTAGCAAATCTTGTCCTTCACCACACAATTGAACCTTCGTGTAACATACAGTATAAACACAATTTATTTAATGTAATATTTCTTTCTAAATGTCTCAACAACAAACTTTTGGCCCTGGGGTGCCCTAAAAATATTTCTGATACTCTAGTACGCTGTGATTAAAAAAGTTTGGGAACCACTGCCCTAGGGTATCAACATTTGTTTGATGGCACCCTTAGGCCAGAGTTTTCCCACTGAGAAATGTATCAAAACTTATACAATTAAGAGAATTGTGCTTTTATAGATGTGTCCTCATACATCTTGCCTCAATATCAGAAAATGCTTGGCGTGAGTGAGCTTATTTTTTTTTTTTGCCTAAAATGTGTCTTATTTGCACCAATATTGACTAGAACACACAAGCAGACTCTCCTGATTGAAATGATATGCGGCATGCCTATATTCTGTGTGCGACCATAGTTGTATCTGCATATGAAATGCCACATTACTGTGTTTTCTAGGAAAACACTATAACGTACCATTTTGTATGCAGATACAAAATTATAGGCATGCCGCATATAATTTTAATCAGCATTAGCTTCTTGTGCATACTATTCACATTTTTTGCTGATAAGATGCATTTTATAAATTCTTTATTTTTTTCATGAACATAAACGATAACAAGCTCCACAGACCAGAAAGAAAACAGCAATTTCCAGATGTTCCGTAGGACAACAAGACAAATTGTCCGTACAAATGGAAGCATAATGACATGCGGAAGGACAGCCATCCACTGTAAAAAGTTATCAAACATTATTAACAAAAATAAAGTATCCAACATAGGATAAGAAAAAGAGGGGAAGACAAAGGGAAGAAGAAGAGGGGGAGGCAGGGTGGAAGAGAACTCAGGTACTACTCTGTAAACATCTCAGTGAAGTGTCTGGGTAGTAAGGCCCTACATTAAAGTATGGGGCACACAAGCAACATAGGTGTCGGTAGTCTTAAATTTCATCCAATTAAACCAGGTGGCTGTATAACAAGATGCATTTTAATGCGATCAGCGCTACCGAGTCACGCCACGACATGGGGTGCTATTTAACGTACATGGAGGCTAGATGTAAGTGTACACATCTGTATGTCATCCTTAGGTTCAGTAATGTGGTGGTGGACAGGGTTACACTTCTGTTTGTCCACATATTATATGATTGGCATCCACCAGCAATGGTTTTTCCTATCACATGGACCATAAATAATTTGATTTAGACCTGGACCACCAACCCATGGCACCTCTGTCAGTGCCCCATGGCACCCAGTTTGGGAACCACTGCAATAAAGACTCATGCTATAAAAGAGTCCAAAAGTAAACAATGTTTACAATGTTATTCATTGCTCTAAAGTCTAAACTCTTTGGAGTAGTTGACAAAAAAAAAAAACACACGAAAAGCAGAGAATATACATGATTAACAGCAACTTTAAAAAAAAGAATAATTCAAAAGCAAAAGAACATTTGTCCTAAGACATGACAGAAGTTTCAAATAAAAAAACATTGTTTGTAGCAACAGGTGCTTAAAGAAGGGAATTTGTGAGCTGTCAGATGTAATATGTGCAGGATAATACATTAGTGAAGTCAAAAATACTAAAGAAAAAAAAGAAGATTAAAAAATGCAGTGCAGACAGGATGTAAGCTGGCTGCCAGTACAGAATGAGGGCATACAGGCAAGAGAACATCAGAATGGTGTACTTCATGGGCTCATGATGGGGAGTTGGAGAGTAGAGAATTTTACTTTATGGAGCAAATCTTCTTACTATGCACTGCTCAGGTTACAGAATCAAGCATATGCAACTATGGTGATACAGAATGGCACGCAATTCAGCTGCATCCCCACTTAAAACTGCGCTTTTACAGGTCATTCTCACGTGGCCAAACTTTGCGAGAGGGCATATATAGGATTCATATTCCTGACAGAGCAAGTTATTCTCCCAAGGCCACCCACTTCCTTGTTGTTTAAAGCAGCTATCTGGAGGACAAGAATGCAGAACCACCCATCGGACAGTGGATACTCCCGAAGTCAGCAAGTATGGTCATACTGCATGGCAGTACATTCATGCCTATATACACAAGATGGTGTTTTGCCCTTAAACACCAGTACACTTTAGTCAGAAAACACACAGTATACAGAAACTTTAGGAGTAGATTTTAATTTAGTAAATGTGGGTGAGGAAAATAAAAACTAAGCCTTTTTTGCTAATTTAAATGATAATGTAGCTACTTTATTAAGTAATCTTTTTAAAACATATGAAAAAATGGCATTTATAGATTTTAGACAGTAAATGATACACAGTGCCGTTTCTTGCGGCGGGCGAGCCGTGCAACCGCACGGGGCACCCGCCGCGGCACTTCTTGAGCACTAAATCCCCCCTCCCCTCTCCTCCCGAGTGCCCAGCTCGGGAGCGCGGGGTTTCGCGGAATGACGCGTTTGAGTCGTGACGTCACGACGCAATCGCGTCATTCCGCGAAACCCCGAGCCAAGCCGGCTGAAGAGCCAAGGCGGCTGAAGAGCGGGAAGAACAGCTTCAAATGTAAGTCAGCCCCTCTCCCTCTCCCCCCCCCCCCCACCTGCCGTACTGTGTAAAATGGGGACACCTGTCTTTGGAATGTGTAAAATGGGGACACTTGCCTGCCGTAATATGTAAAATGGGGACTCTTGCCTGCCGTACTGTGTAAAATGGGGACACGTGCCTGCCGCAATGTGTAAAATGGGGACACTTGCCTGCCGTACTGTGTAAAATGGGGGCACGTGCCTTCCACAATGTGTACAATGGGGACACTTTCCTGCCGCAATGTGTAAAATGGGGACACTTGCCTACCGTGCTGTGTAAAATGGGGACACTTGCCTGCCGTGCTGTGTAAAATGGGGACACTTGCCTGCCGTGCTGTGTAAAATGGGGTCGCATGCCTGCTGTAATGTGTAAAATGAGGCCTTTTTTTTTTTTTATCCTGTGGTGGCCACGATGAGATCAGATGAGGTCACACCCATCTTAAAGTCACGCCCATTTTAAAGAGGCCACGCCCCCTTACCGGGAGCGCGCGCGCATGGTTTTCCTCTTTATATCTATGGGGGGCGCATTTTTTTCTTATGTGAATGGGGGGGGGGGGGGGGGGGCGCATTTTTAAATCTCGCACTGGGAGCCAAATTGGCTAGAAACGGCCCTGATGATACAGTATGTTCCACTCTATATTCAGATATTCATATTGTGTCTATATATTTACATTATCTTATATTATATATATATCTTATATTATTACATTAGCTCATTACAGTGCTCAGTCACTTTAGTCCCTGCTAAAGATTTACAGTCTATATTCCCAATTACATGGACACACACACACAAGGATTCATTTTGTCAAAAGTCAATTAACGTAACATTGTCTTGTACCATCACAAAGTGTAACATTGAGGCTATTGACACCACATTCCTTTCCTCCGTTTGACTCACTTCTCTCTCCTATTCTCTCTCTCTCATACCCTGAACAAGCCACTTCCATATACAATGCATCCCTTACTTCTGCTCTTGACTCTGTTGCTCCACCAACGACTATTCACCCTCGCAAACTAACACCTCAACCCTGGCACACCAAATGCACCAGATATCTGCAAAAATGCTCACGTACTGCTCAGTGACACTGGAGGAAATCACGCTCTAAGGCAGACTTCCTCCATTTCAAACTTATGCTCTCATCCTTCAGTGCTGCCCTTTCTCTTGCTAAAGTCATACTTCAAGAACCTCATCTCCTCCCAGTCTTCTAACCCCCGGCACCTCTTTGCTACTCTCAACTCACTCCTCAGCCCACCTCCACCTCGTCTCCCTTCCTCACTCTCTGCTCTTGACTTTGCCACTTACTTCACATCCAAAATTTACTCCATACGTAAGGACATCACATCACACCAGACCATCAGTAACCAGCTCTCTCCCATCCCTTACCACTCCTCCCACCAACTCTGACATCTTTCTCCCATGCATCTGGAGAGGAAGTCATGGCCCTCATTCGTTCCTGTCCCCTCACCACCTCCCCACTTGACCTTATCCCCTCCCGCCTCCTCCGCTACCTCTCTCCTTCTGCTTGTTCCGATCTTTACCACCTTCTCAATCTCTCCCTCTCATCAGGCACTGTCCCCTCTGCCTTCAAGCATGCACTCATCTCTCCTATTCTTACAAAACCTACCCTTGATCCAAACACTCTCTCCAATTACCGACCCATCTCTCTCCTCCCTTTTGCCTCCAAACTCCTTGAGCGTATTGTCTACAACCGTCTTACTTCCTTTCTTTCCTCACACTCACTACTTGACCCATTCCAGTCTGGCTTCCGTCCTCTCCACTCCACTGAAACTGCCCTTACAAAAGTATGGAATGACCTCCATGCTGCTAAATCTAAGGGACACTACTCTCTACTTATTCTACTTGAGCTCTCTGCTGCTTTTAACACTGTGGACCATCCTCTCCTACTGCAAATCCTTCACTCCATTGGTCTGCGTGACACTGCCCTCTCTTGGCTGTCTTCCTACCTCTCTGACCGTTCATTCTCTGCCTCCACATCCCCCTCACTTACACTAACTGTAGGTGTACCCCAAGGTTCTGTCCTTGGTCCTCTTCTCTTCTCTCTCTATACGTCCTCACTAGGGGGGTCATTCCGAGTTGTTCGCTCGCTAGCTGCTTTTAGCAGCATTGCACACGCTAAGCCGCCACCCTCTGGGAGTGTATCTTAGCATAGCAGAATTGCGAATAAAAAATTAGCAGAATTGCGAATAGAAATTTCTTAGCAGTTTCTGAGTAGCTCCAGACCTACTCACAGATTGCGATCAGCTCAGGCCGTTTCGTTTCTGGTTTGACGTCACACACACGCCCAGCGTTCAGCCAGCCACTCCCCCGTTTCTCCAGACACTCCCGCGTTTTTCCCTGGCACGCCTGCGTTTTTCCGCACACTCCCAAAAAACGGCCAGTTTCCGCCCAGAAACACCCACTTCCTGTCAATCACACTCCGATCACTTCAACGATGAACAATCTTAGTTCGGACGTGAGTAAATCAACTAAGTTTTGTGCTAAGATACTAACTGCATGCGCACTGCGTACCATGCGCATTTTTGCCTTAATCGCTCCATTGCAAAAATCGGCAACGAGCGATCAACTCGGAATGACCCCCTAGGTAAGCTCATTAGTTCTTTTGGTCTCCAATATCATCTCTATGCTGATGACACCCAAATCTATCTTTCCTCTCCTGACCTCTCCCCTGCTCTCCTCACTCGTATCTCCAACTGTCTCTCTGCTACCTTTTCCTGGATGTCCCAGCGCTTTCTTAAACTTAACATGTCCAAGACCGAGCTGATCATCTTCCCTCCCACCCGCATAACCTCACCTCCTACAATCTCATTATCTATTGATGGCACTACTATCTCCTCTAGCCCCCAAGTGCGCTGTCTTGGAGTAATCCTGGACTCCTCCCTCTCCTTCAAACCACACATTCTGCACCTCTCACAAACCTGCCGTTTTCATCTAAAAAATATTTCCAGGATCAGACCCTTTCTGACCCAGGATGCTACTAAGACTCTTATCCACTCACTGGTCATCTCTAGACTGGACTACTGTAATCTCCTCCTGACTGGCATTCCTGACAAACACCTCTCTCCACTCCAATCTATCCTCAATGCTGCTGCCCAGCTCATTTTCCTCACCAAATGAACTACGTCTACCTCTCCTCTCTTACTAGACTTTCACTGGCTCCCCTTCCCTTTCAGAATCCATTTCAAGCTTCTCACACTTGCTTACAAAGCCCTCACCCACTCCTCTCCCATCTACATCTCTGGTCTTATCTCCCTTTACACTCCCACCCGTCCTCTTTGCTCTGCTAATGCACGACAACTCTCCTGCCTACGGATTACTTCCTGCCACTCCTATCGCCAAGATGTTTCACGTGCTGCTCCACTTCTCTGGAATTCCCTACCTTTCCCCCTCAGACACTCCACCTCTCTACAAAACTTCAAACGGGCTCTTAAGACCCACTTATTCACCAAACCCAGCCAAATCTCATCCTAACCCTCTGTTCCACGTTCTCTATGTACCCCATCTGTGTCACCCCTGTCTGTCTACCCCTCCCCTTTAGAATGTAAGCTCTCACGAGCAGGGCCCTCTTCCCTCATGTGCTTATCCTTTGTCTTACTTTAATAATCTTCAACTGTACTACATCCAGCAGTCTTCTGCCACCTGATACTTATTCCAGTGTCATCTGCTGATGTAACTATGTTTATTTACCCTGTACTTGTCCTATACTGTCATCAACTGTAAGTTGCTGTTTTCCTGTTTGATTATTTATGTACTCTGTAATTGGGTGCTGCGGAACCCTTGTGTCGCCATATAAATAAAGGAAAATAATAATAATAATAATAATACTGTGATAGGAAAATAGGATTTTAATTACCTACCAGTAAATCTTTTTCTCGTAGTCCGTAGGGGATACTGGGAATCCATTTAGTACCATGGGGTATAGACGGGTCCATTGGGAGCCATGGGCACTTTAAGAAATTTATAGTGTGTGCTGGCTCCTCCCTCTAAGCCTCTCTCACCTGACTCAGTCTAGGAAACTGTGCCCGGAGGAGACGGACATGTTTTGAGAGAAGAAAACAGATCAGAACAGTGGTGAGATTTCGAACCAGCACACCCATAACAAGAGGATAGCCATGCTAACCAGAACGTGAAAACAAGAACAGCAACAGCTGAACCAAACAGTTAACAAGTAACTTAGCAGGAAGAACAAAGCACCGGCGTGGGCGCCCAGTATCCCCTACGGACTACGAGAAAAGGATTTACCGGTAGGTAATTAAAATCTTATTTTCTCTTACGTCCTTGGGGATTACTGGGAATCCATTTAGTACCATGGGAAAGTACCAAAGCTCCCAAAACGGGTGGGAGAGTGCTGAGGTTCCTGCAGAACTGATTGACCAAACTGAAGGTCCTCAGAGGCCAAGATATCGAACTTGTAAAACTTTGCAAACGTGTTCAAACCTTACCAAGTAGCTGCTCGGCATAGCAGTAATGACTAGAGCCCCCCGGTCAGCCGCCCAGGGGGAACCCACTGACCTAGTAGAGTGGGCCTGAATAGATTTTGGAATCGGCAAACCTGCCATAGAACAAGCATGTTGTAAGCCTGATCCATCTTGCAATTGACTGCTTTGAAGTAGGACACCCAATCTTGTTGGCATCATAGAGAACAGTGAATCCGATTTCCTAGTACAAACCGTTCTCTTCACATATATCTTCAAAGCATGCATCACATCCAAGAACTTTGAAACAGTAGAGGTGTCAGTAACAACTGGAACCACAATCAGCTGGTTTAAGTGAAACGCCGACACCACCTTAGGAAGGAATTGCTGATGAGTCCTGAGTTCAGCTCTTGGAGGAAAATCAAGTAGGGACTCTTGTGCGACAACACCCGCAGTTCCGAGACGCGCCTTGCTGAGGCCAAAGCCAACAGCATGACGGTTTTCCACATAAGATATTTTACCTTCAGTAACGGTTCGAACCAGTCCGATTGTAGGAACCATAGAACCAACTAGAGATCCCAAAGTGCCGTGGGAGGCACAAAGGGATGTTGGATATGAAGGACACCCTTCAAGAACGTCTGTACTTCTGGCAGATAAGCCAATTGTTTCTGAAAGAAAATCAACATGGCCGAAATCTGAACCATTAAGGAGCCTAGGCGTAGGCCCACATCCACACCCGACTGCAGGAACAGCAGGTACCGTCCCACATAAAATTCCACCGTAGAATATCATCTACTTTCACACCAAGAGACATATTTCTTCCAAATACGATGGTAATGTTTCGACGTTACCCCCTTCCTGGCTTGGATCATAGTCGAGATGACCTTGTTGGGAATCCCTTTCTGGGCTAGAATCAGTCTCTCATCTTTCATGCTGTCAAATGTAGCTGTGGTAAGTCTTAATAGACAAACGGGCCCTGTTGCAGAAGAACCTCTCGAAGAGGCAGAGGCCACAAATCTTTGCTTAGCTTCTCCAGAAGGTCTGCATACCAGGCCCTTCTCGGTCAATCAGGATTGCATGTACTCTTTCCCTTCTTATTCTTTTGAGAACCCTTGGGATCAGAGGAATCGGAGGAAACAAGTATACCAGTTTGTATACTCACGGAGTTGTCAGGGCAACGACTGCTACAGCCCGTGGGTCTCTTGACCTGGAACAATACTGTCTCAGTTTCTTGTTGAGACGAGAGGCCATCATGTCGATTGGTGGACAACCCCACCAATATGTTAGGTGCTGGAACACCTCCGGGTGGAGGCCCTATTCTCCCAGGTGAGGGTTGTTTCTGCTGAGGAAATCTGCCTCCCAGTTGTCTACACCCAGAATGAAGATTGCCGACAATGCCACTGCGTGTTTTTCCGCCCAGAGGAGAATTATTGACACCTCTGACTTTGCAGCTCTGCTTTTTGTTCTGCCTTGTCGGTTTATGTACGTCACCGCCGTCACATTGTCCGACTGAACTTGAATGGCTGATTCTGAAGAAGATAAGAGGCCTGCAAAAGGGCATTGTAGTTTGCCCTGAGCTCCAGGATGTTTATGGGAAGTGTAGCTTCCAGACTTGACCATCTTCCTTGGAATTGTACCCTTTGGGTGACTGCTCCCCAACCTCTGAGGCTTGCATAGGTGGTTAGCAGAATCCAATTTTGAATCCCGAACCGTCGACCCTCCACCAGGTGAGAAGTTTGTAACCACCACAGGAGGGAAATCCTGGCCTTCGGCGACAGACGAATCACCTCATGCATGTGTAGATGCGATCCGGACCATTTGTCCAACAGATCCAGTTGGAAGGGCCTTGCATGAAACCTTCCGTACTGAATTGCCTGATAAGAGGACACCATCTTTCACTGAAGATGGATGCACTGATATACTGAGATTCCATTTGGCTTTAAGACAGCCCACACCATCGACTGTATTACCATTGCCTTTTCCAAGGGAAGGAACACTTTCTGAGACTCTGTGTCCAGGATCATTTCCAGGAAATGCAGCTTCTGCGTTGGTTCTAGGTGAGATTTTGGCAGGTTCAGAATCCACCCATGATCCAGGAGCAATGTGGTTGTGAGACCAATGTTCACCAACAACTGTTCCCTGGATACAGTATTTATCAGAAGATCGTCCAGGTAAGGAATAATGTTCATTCCTTGTTTTCGGAGTAACATCATCACCTCTGCCATCACTTTGATGAACACCCTCAGTGCCGTTGAGAGACCAAAAGGCAGGGTCTGAAACTGGTAGTGACAGTCCTGCAGTGCAAACCGCAGGTAAGCCTGGTGAGGAGGCCAGATCGGAATGTGAAGGTACACATCCTTGATATCCAGAGACACAAGGAACTCACCCTCTTCCAGACCTGAGATCATCGCACTCAGACTCCATTTTGAACTTGAATACCCGTAAGTACGGGTTCAATGACTTGAGATTCAGAATCGGTGTGACCAAACAGTCCACTTTCGGTACTACAAACAAGCTGGAATAGTATCCCCTGTTTTGTAGATGACATGGAACTGAAGCAATGACTTGAGTCAGTAACAGTTTTTGAATAGCTTCTTGTAAGGTTATTCTTGCTTCCTGTGAAGCTGGTAAGCCTGATATGAAGATTCTGTGAGGTGGGAGATCCTGGAACTCCAGTCTGTAGCCCTGGGAAATAAGGTCTAGGACCCAGGGGTACTGGCAAGACCTCGCCCAAGCGTGACTGAAGTATTTTAGCCGGGCTCCCACCTGCCTTTCTCCCAGGCATGTGGGCTCCATGTCATGCAGAAGGCTTTGAGGCAACAGAGCTGGAGTTCTGTTCCTGAGAACCAACAGTGGTTGGCTTGCGTGATTTCCCTTTAGCACCTCTGGCGGCGGTAAAGGAACCTCTGGCTCTGCCCCGATAATTTGCAGTCCGAAAGGACAGTAAGTTGGGTCCTGAGTAGGTCTTCCTTGCAGGAGGAGTTGCAGAAGGCAGATAAGTGTATTTACCCACAGTAGCTTTTGAAATCCACTTATCCAGTTCATCGCCAAATAAGGCCTAACCTGAGAATGGCAGGCCTTCCACACCTTTCTTGGAGTCTGAGTCAGGAGTCCACTGATGTAACCATAAACCTCTGCGGGCTGACATTGCCATAGCTGTCGTGCATGCAGTTAGCCAACCTATCTCCTTTATGGCTTCAACCATAAATTTAGCTGAATCTTGTATATGTTGCAGAAGTAAAATAATTTCACCTCGAGGTAAGGTGTCAAAACCCTCTATGACATTATCAGACCACTTTGCAATGGCTTTTGCAATCCATCCACATGCTATAGTGGGTCTCTGAGCCACCCCTGCAGCTGTATACAAAGATTTGAGGGTAGTATCAATCTTACGATCAGCTGTGCCCTTTAGGGGGCCTCCACCAGGAACAGGTAAACAATTTTACGTGAGGGCCTGGAGACTGATGTATCTACAATCTGTGGATTTTCCCATTTTTTCCTATCCTCAGGGGGGAAAGGGAAAAGTTGACAGTAACCGCTCAGGGATCTAGAACTTTTTTTCTGGATTAATCAACGGTTGTCAAAACAGGGTTTTTAGTTCTTTTGACACAGGAAAAGTAGCTGAGGATTTTTTCTGCACATTTAATTAAGATTCCTCACTCTCCTTGTCAGGAATATTGAGGGCTTCCCTGATAGCATCTATGAGCGCTTCAACTCCCTGCGACAGAGTACCCTCCCCTACTGCCATGTCCACCTCACCTTCCTCCATTTCTGACCCTTCTTGATCAGAGTCAGAATGCAGGATCTGCGCTAAAATACGTTTTTGTGGACAAACGGCAGAGGACTGACATGCTGGTCTGAGTACTGAGTCCTTTTGAATAAACTCAGTTATAGACTTACTTAAGTATTACGTCTCTTTCTCATTTCGATATAATTTAGTAGAGATGGTGGTGATCATGGAGTCCAGCCACACTGGCTCTGCTTCCTTTGTCTGAGAAGGGACACTACACTGAGTACACACTAGTGAACCCCCATGAGAGGAAGAACACACTCCTTGCTTTCTGACATCCTTGCAGAAGAATGCCATACACACAGGAAATAGTTAACAGTACAATTAACCCACAAAGAGCCCTTCAGGAGAGAGACAAATGTAGAGAAACCAGCACACGGCGCCTTTATCACTAAAGTAAGCTTAGCCGGGTTGCAGACTAAGTACCCTAATTGGGGACTCAGTACACTATATAACGCTCCCTCCCTGCTATAACCCCCTGGTACCGCTGAGGTAATCTGGAGGCTTTCCGGAGGAGCTGCGCCTCCCTGCAGTCAGCGTATGTGATGATGCAGTCTGTAAAATGGCGCCTGTGAGCTGCTGGATCCACTCAGTGAAGCCCCGCCCCTGCAATGGCGCGCAGTCTTCCCGCTCTTTTTTTATACTGGCTGAGGTGATTTTTGTGCCTAAAATGGAGTCAGTCCCCTTTAAGTCTGTAATGCCAGTCTGGGTACTGTGTACACAAAGTGTACTAAGACTCAGTGCGCTCAGTTTGAAGCCATGCGTCCACACTGTGTACTAAGTCTGGAGACCCAGCCGCCCCATGAAGAAGCCGTGCGTCTCCGTACCCTCCTGCCTCCATAATGGCCGGCAACCCGCTAGTCGGGACGCCGGCTTAGTATTCATCACTCTTCTTTCTTCTGGCTCTGTTAGGGGTGGCGGTTTGCTGCGGGAATGTACGCTTGCTATGGTGGGGCTTGTGAATAGTTCCCTCAGGAGCTATGTCCTGTTAGCGGGGAACAGGACCATTAACCCTTTGGGAGGTTGGGCTGTTCCCCCCCCTAAGTCCCACGAAGCAGGCAGGCTGGTGCCATCCAGTCCTGCCTGAAAATAACAAACACAGAAAATAAATGCAGAAAACTCTTCAGGAGCTTCCAGAAACGTGACCGGCTCCTCTGGGCACATTTTCTAAACTAAGTCCAGTGGGAGAGGCATAGAGGGAGGAGCTAGCACACAATAAAAATGTCTTAAAGTGACCATGGCTCCATCTATACCCCATGGTACTAAATGGATTCCCAGTATCCCCTAGGATGTAAGAGAAACTGGAGTACCCAGAGGAAATCACACAAACACATATAGGCCCTCCACATAGTTAAGGACCTGGATAGAATCAAACCAATGCCCCAAGCACTGTGAAGCAATTTAAGAAGAGAAGGTCAGTATATAACGGAAAAATGTGGACCCCACACGCAGTAGGAAATAGACTCAGACTGACTCAATATCTGTAAACATAATCTATGGGCTGACAAGCAAGCAATTAGGGTTCAAATCAACTCTCTAGGATGGGTAGAACTCGTGGTATCAGAAAATATTACACAGTAATAACTTCTACATTATATCCTTTTCATATTGAAGTTTTTACTTTTCTCTTCTATGTGAAGTTAAATAAAACAGTTATGGAAGGTATATTCATGCCCAAATTTTCATAATCTTAAACCAACATAAATATACATGAACACAATTTTGTGCAAATAATGTCCTTGATATCTATGAAATAGATACTTACTTTTCTTATCTTTTTTTATTAGGTTTTTCTTTTGGACAAAGCCATTTTTACACCGTCTATTTCATGTCACTGTATTTCATTTGTGTCATGTTATCAAAGTACAATGTTGCATATGTCAGTGCTTCATAAATAAAAGATAATAATTTAGTGTTCATTCTAGCACCCTGCACCTGTCACAACCTGTGCAGTTCCTCTTTTCTGCCTGGGGTGTCGCTCTCTGCTCTGGTGCTTCTAGCACACTCTGGTCTTTATCTCAGAGTGTGATAGAAGCGATACTCCAGGCAGGAAAGAGGAACTGCGCAGGTTGTGACAGATGCAGAATGCTAGAATAAACACTAATAATAACAACGTAGATGACTAAATTAATGAATACATTTGACATTCAATTCCCTACACATATTTTTCATTGATTAAATATCTGTCTATGGATCCCATCACTATAAATCAGTTATCTGCAATGTTAAAGTGTGCTGTTGGGATGGAGCCTGAACTCCAGAAATGACACCCAACAATATAACTCTGGCAATAACTTGTGATGTAAAATAACATATAATTGAATTGACCTCATTCTTTCTGGATTGGCATATTTGTTAATCCAATATAAGAGGTAAATGTTTAAATGCTTTGCTCTAGCTGAAATTAAATCCATGCTTACAAACTGACAACACTTACACAAACTATCTAGCCATTCATATAGCAAGAATAGTGAATATGAGAGAGAAATGTAGTCATCAAAACTGTAATACATCAACTAACTAATAGAAATGCATTTTGATGGAAATGATGCAAATAGACTTTATTTTTGAAAAACTTGAAGTGGAGAAATCTATTTATCTAACTTATGGAAAGAAATATCTTCCACTAATTATAATACAATATTGGTAGAAGCCTGTACATGTCCATAATTAACAAACTTTCCTCTAATATTGGGTTACATGTTTAATTGAAATCCTATTTGATCTCTCCAATGCTGTAATTTATAGAAATGGAATCAACAGCGTACAGTCCCTGTAATCAGCACATCCCTGCAAGCTGCACAAGAACAATACTGTGCAAAATGACAGGTGTGACAGTACATTGATTTGGAACAAAGAAATAAGTATTTTATACTTGTTAGCTTATAATTGTTTAATTTTTCAGTACAACCCTTAAAGATATGTCAACTTGAACATTTACGGTAGGCATTGCTAAATGACATACAAAAATGCAGAAGAGCAGTGTGACATTCTCTTTGGTTCTGTCCTCCTCCGTATATTGAAATTACACCTAGATTGGGCCCTATATACATGAGTTTAATAGTAGTGATGTAAGGAGCGAGGCCATTCTTTGCTGGGTATGAAGCTGTAAAAAAAACCCAGTGAGTTTGCTTTGCAAAGCAGCATTATTACAATGAGATAACAGAGGGTATTCTTGCTTTGCAGAAAAGACGAACACCTACAGTATTTCAACTACACAAAAACACAACATAAAGTGAGACCAGTAAATTGGTTTGAAATGTGGTTTCACCAGTAGAAACTGATTTGGTACTCAAATTTCATGTTATTGCATACATAGTGCATACTGGGCACACATTGAGCTCACATCAGATTGACTACCTAATAAAGTGTCAATTTGATTTGTCACTTAACACCTGCTCTGTTTTGAACAATACTGTCAAAAAGTGTGGAATATGTATGGTTAGAGTACCCAGCCGAGATATAAGGTTTCTGAAATGTATCTGGCACTGAACGCTGGGCATATTTATTCTGTTTACACTGACTATTATATATAGTTTTTCTTTTAAGATTTTGATAACTACATGTACAGTATGCCACTATTTGATAGTGGGAAATATATACTATACTATGCAATGCAGGTATACTATATTTGAAGCCCATGTGGCACCTTATTCTGGATGTACATAGTGTTTCAATAACATTGTGGGATGTATAGATGTCCCGTTGAGAGCTGTATGTAATAGGTCTTTTAGGAGATCAAAACATTAATATAAAGATCTCAACAATTTACTTACTAAGACCTATAAACTTTCGTTATACTGTAATTTCCATTTTGCTGAATATTGATGAATTATACAAGAGATTATGGGGTATATGCAATTCCGGGCGAATTGCGGCTTTTTTTTGCCCGTTTTTAAATTCGACACAACTCAACCGTCGAATCCCGGCCGGCGGGTGCCGGAATTCGACATATTCAATAAAAAACGGATTCGACAGTCCCGCTGTCGAAAAACTGACCAATTGACAGATAAGTGTGTCCTGGATTCGACTTTTCGGACGGCACAAAAATGGTTAAAATCAAGAAAAAAATTGCGTGGGGTCCCCCCTCCTAAGCATAACCAGCCTCGGGCTCTTTGAGCCAGTCCTGGTTGTAAAAATACGGGGGGAAAATTGACAGGGGATCCCCCATATTTTTAGAACCAGCACCGGGCTCTGCGTCCGGTCCTGGTGCAAAAAATACGGGGGACAAAAGACGTAGGGGTCCCCCGTATTTTTTACACCAGCACCGGGCTCCACTAGCTGGAGAGATAATGCCACAGCCGGGGGACACTTTTATATCGGTCCCTGCGGCCGTGGCATTACCCCCCCAACTAGTCACCCCTGGCCGAGGTACCCTGGAGGAGTGGGGACCCCTTAAAATCAAGGGGTTTCCCCTCTACAGCCACCCAAGGGCCAGGGGTGAAGCCCGAGGCTGTCCCCCCCCCATCCAAGGGCTGCGGATGGGGGGCTGATAGCCATGTGTAAAAATAAAACAAAATTGTTTTTTTGCAGAAGAACTACAAGTCCCAGCAAGCCTCCCCCGCAAGCTGGTACTTGGAGAACCACAAGTACCAGCATGCGGGGGGGAAACGGGCCCACTAGTACCTGTAGTTCTACTACAAAAAATACCCAAATAAAAACAGGACACAGACACCGTGAAAGTAAAACTTTATTACATACATGCCGACACACACACATACTTACCTATGTTCACACGCCGACTCTGTCTACGTCTCCAAGTAGAATCCGGGGTACCTGAAAATAAAATTATACTCACCTAAATCCAGTGTGTCCTGTTCTTTTTTTGTAATCCACGTACTTGGCAAAAAAACAAACCGCATACCCGATTCACGCACTGAAAGGGGTCCCACGTTTACACATGGGACCCCTTTCCCCGAATGCTGAGACCCCCCGTGACTCCTGTCACAGAGGGTCCCTTCAGCCAATCAGGGAGCGCCACATCGTGGTACTCTCCTGATTGGCTATGCGCGTCTGAGCTGTCAGACAGTGCATCGCACAGCCTCTCCATTATCTTCAATGGTGGGAACTTTGCGGTCAGCGGTGAGGTTACTCGCGGTCTCAGGAGAGTGCCGCGACGTGGCGCTCCCTGATTGGCTGAAGGGACCCTCTGTGACAGGAGTCACGGGGGGTCTCAGCATTCGGGGAAAGGGGTCCCATGTGTAAACATGGGACCCCTTTCAGTGCGTGGTCCGGGTAAATGAGGTTTGTTTTTTTGCCAAGTACGTGGATTACAAAAAAAGAACAGGACACTGGATATAGGGGAGTATAATTTTAATTTTCAGGTACCCCGGATTCTACTTGGAGAAGTGGACAGAGTCGGCGTGTAAACATAGGTAAGTATGTGTGTGTCGGCATGTATGTAATAAAGTTTTACTTTCACGGTGTGCGTGTCCTGTTTTTATTTGGGTATTTTTTTTGCAGAAGAACTACAGGTACCAGCGGGCCCGTTTCCCCCCCGCATGCTGGTACTTGTGGTTCTCCAAGTACCAGCTTGCAGGGGAGGCTAGCTGGGACTTGTAGTTCTTCTGCAAAAAACAATATTCTTTGATTTTTACACATGGCCATCAGCCCCCCATCCGCAGCCCATAGATGGGGGAGAAGACAGCCTCGGGCTTCACCCCTGGCCCTTGGGTGGCTGGAGGGGGCGGACCCCTTGATTTAAGGGGTCCCCACTCCTCCAGGGTACCCCGGCCAGGGGTGACTAGTTGGGGGGGTAATGCTACAGCCGCAGGGACCGATATAAGAGTGTACCCCGGCTGTGGCATTATCTCTCCAGCTAGTGGAGCCCGGTGCTGGTGTAAAAAATACGGGAGACCCCTACGTCTTTTTTCCCCCGGATTTTTTGCACCAGGACCGGACGCAGGGCCCGGTGCTGGTTCTAAAAATACGGGAGATCCCCTGTCAATTTTCCCCCCGTATTTTTACAACCAGGACCGGCTCAAAGAGCCAGAGGCTGGTTATGCTTAGGAGGGGGGACCCCACGTATTTTTTTTTCTTGATTTTAACCCATTCCCACCCCTTCCCACCGAAAACCATGCTCTCTCTATTTTAGTCAGTTAAACAAAAAAAATATTATTTAAAAAATATATAAATAGTTGTGTCTCCTAATAGACAAACCAAGTACCTAATTTCTTCTAATATAAATAGATATGCTATTAGCAATAAAAAATAAATAATATATTAGATTCCGTCAGCAAAGTGCGGCGGAATGAAATTGATGAAATTACTGTCGAAAAGCACTGTTGTCGAATCGACATTCTTCAATTAAATATACTTTTGTCGAAAAGCCGCATTTTTACCATTGCAGACATGTCGAATTTGACAACTGTCGAATTTAAAAAATGTGGAATCTGAAAAGTCAGTTTTTTTGTCGAAAAGTACTGTATTGCATAGTCGAATATTTCTTTGCGTTGAAAATGCCCAGTTTTTCGACATTTGCGGCAATTCGACCGCAATTGCATATACCCCTATGTGGGTATAATTCCCCCCTTTTTTCAAAATTGTTGCATTTGATTGAATAGGGAGGACACATTGTAAAAAGTTCCCCCTCTTTTCTGAGCCTTCATTTTCTTTATATATATTTCCCCCTTTTTCTATGTCATGCCTTTTTAATACTTGAACCACTTTTTTACCTAAAGGTTGAATAATTTCAAACCATTATACAACAAAAGAGTCCACCACCCAGAAAGCCTTACTTGGCTGAGGCCCACTAGTGGTCTTTCCAACACATCTTACTAAACAATACTGTCATACAATGAAGCAAAACCATAATCAAAGGTGATGCGTTCTGGATTCCAGCGGCCATTTGACCGATGCGGGAATCCCGACACCTCTCAGGAGACCGGCGCTTGAACAATGACAGACGAAATCCCAAAGGTGAGTATTAGGCGAATGGATTAAGGTCAGGCACTAAGGTGTGCTTAGCCCGCTGAGGGTTAGCCGCAGGTGCCACACCAGAAGGGCTAGAATACTTACCCTGTCTAGTGTCGTGATAATCAGTGTCGGGATACTGCTGTCGGTCATGTGACTGCCGGGATAACATGCCCAACCCTAATCAAAGTGCACTCATCAATATAGGTCACAAAAGTTAAGTATAAAATTTCCTCTTTAAAGAGACGAAAATGCTAGGTGGCCACTGATGTTCCCAATGGCAATATTAAAACAGCAACCTAATGAAGCACATACTTGCTGTTTTTAAATGTGAAATATATTAAACAAATATGAGTGCCATGACATTCCAACTCACTTCTGTCTCATACACTGCCAAGTTCTTTGGAGGGAAGGCAAATGATTATCTGCATTTCAAATACATTGAATTACACAACTGCATAAAAATATGAGGTTACCATATGTGAAACGGGCGCTTCTGTTCCATAACAAAATAATGTTGTTGCCTAACCAAAAAAAGCAAAGGAAAATTGAAACTGTGAACATATACAATGTTTCTAAGGCTGGAAAAAATATAATGAGGTGCAAATTAAGGTAGAAAGAACAAAAATTGTAGTGTTTTATTTCTATACACTTATGAGCAAAGCTATCTCACAGAAAAGGACAGAGAAGAGCCAAGACTGTAGAAAACACACAAGTGACTGAAGATCAGATGCAGCTGTCACTGTGAGGTAATTGTAGAATGCTTGGCCAAGCACATCGAGAAAAAAAATCTATTAATCATATACACATTGGCAGAAATTCTAGTGTATAAAGGGATCAACAAAAATCTAACTTTTCTCACAGCTCACGCACAACTAAACTGACACTGATAAAATAAACCAATTTAAGCTACCATATATGTAAAGCAATCACCATTTAACGTGCAATTATGCACGGAAGTGTTTCAAGCAACTTAATATCGCAGAGCGGAGCAGCAGTATATTTTAGTGATTAATAGTAATCACCACTGCAGGTTGCAATAGTGCAGAGGAAAAACTGCGAACGTTTAACTTAACAAAAAATAAAAATATTTATTAAAAAAGATGGAAAGATCTGTAAGCACAATAACATTCATAGTTCTTTATAATATTAGATTGTATTCAAAATTTGCCACCTTGCGTGTTGCAGTAATTCTAGACCTTTTGGTGAATAGTCAAATTTCGTAAATGACAGAAAATTTAAGACATTTCAGATTTTCAAAGAGTTTATGAAACTTCAAGATTAAACAAAAAGCATTACAAATAGAAACAAGAAAGTTTAGAGATAAACCTAGAAAAAGGGTTTGTGCCACACCAGAAGCAGCTTTTTTGGTACCATTACAGGACCGCATAGCATTTCCAAATAGGCTGACTACGATAATCCCAGAGGACAGAATCCCGACACATCCCGGTAAGTATTTTCTTCCTACCCTTTACCCACCCCTCTTGCAGCCTAACCGTAACCATCCCCTCCATCAGCCTAACCCTAATCACCCACCCTCTGCCTCCGTAACCTTATCCTAACCTCCACCACCCCCGCACCCTAAAAAATATGATTTTAAACCTATCGGTAAATCTATTTCTCCTAGTCCGTAGAGGATGCTGGGTACTCCGTAAGGACCATGGGGTATAGACGGGCTCCGCAGGAGACATGGGCACCTATAAAGAACTTTTAGTATGGGTGTGCACTGGCTCCTCCCTCTATGCCCCTCCTCCAGACCTCAGCTAGAGAACTGTGCCCAGAGGAGATGGACAATACGAGGAAAGGATTTTGTAAATCTAAGGGCAAGATTCATACCAGCCCACACCAATCATACCATATAACCTGGAATACACATAACCAGTTAACAGTATGAACAAACAACAGCAATGGTCCAAGACCGATTCCAACTGTAACATAACCCTTATGTAAGCAATAACCATATACAAGTCTTGCAGATTTTCCGCACTGGGACGGGCGCCCAGCATCCTCTACGGACTAAGAGAAACAGATTTACCGGTAGGTTTAAAATCTTATTTTCTCTTACGTCCTAGAGGATGCTGGGGACTCCGTAAGGACCATGGAGTTCATACCAAAGCTCCCAATCGGGCGGGAGAGTGCGGATGACTCTGCAACACCGACTGAGCAAATGCTAGGTCCTCATCAGCCAGGGTATCAAACTTGTAGAATTTAGCAAAAGTGTTTGACCCCGACCAAGTCACTGCTCGGCAAAGCTGTAATACCGAGACGCCTCGGGCAGCCGCCCAAGAAGAGCACACCTTCCTAGTGGAATGGGCCTTTACTGAATGTGGTAACGGCAATCCAGCCGTAACATACGCCTGCTGAATCGTGTTACAGATCCAGCGAGCAATAGTCTGCTTTGAAGCAGGCACGCCAATCTTGTTGGCTGCATACAGAACAAACAGAGCCTCTGTTTTCCTAATTCTAGCCATCCTGGCTACATAAATCTTTAAGGCCCTGACTACATCCAGGGACCTGGAATCCTCCAAGTCACTCGTAGCCACAGGCACCACAATAGGTTGGTTTATATGGAATGAAGAAACCACCTTAGGTAAAAATTGAGGACGAGTCCTCAATTCCGCTCTATCAACATGAAAAATCAAGTAGGGGCTCTTGTGAGACAAGGCTGCTAATTCTGACACCCGCCTTGCAGATGCCAAAGGCCAATAACATGACCACCTTCCAGGTGAGAAATTTCAACTCAACCGTGTAAAGGGGTTCAAACCAGTGTGATTTTAGGAACTGCAACACCACGTTCAGGTCCCATGGTGCCACTGGGGGCACAAAAGGAGGCTGGATGTGTAGCACTCCCTTTACAAAAGTCTGGACTTCTGGAAGAGAAGCCAATTCCTTCTGAAAGAATATCGACAGAGCCGAAATCTGTACCTTAACAGAGCCTAATTTTAGGCCCATATCCACTCCTGTCTGTAGGAAGTGGAGAAAACGACCCAAATGGAAATCTTCCGTAGTAGCATTCTTGGTTTCACACCAAGAGACATATTTCCGCCAGATACGGTGATAATGTTTTGCCGTCACCTCCTTCCTAGCCTTTATTAGAGTAGGTATGACCTCTTCCGGAATACCCTTCTCAGCTAGGATCCGGCGTTCAACCGCCATGCCGTCAAACGTAACCGCGGTAAGTCTTGGAACATGCAGGGCCCCTGCTACAACAGGTCCTCCCTTAGAGGAAGAGGCCAAGGATCTTCTGTGAGCATCTCCTGAAGATCTGAGTACCAGGCCCTTCGAGGCCAGTCTGGAACAATGAGTATTGTCTGTACTCTTTTTCGCCTTATGATCCTCAACACCTTTGTGATGAGAGGAAGAGGAGGAAACACGTAGACCGATTGGAACACCCATGGCGTTACCAGAGCGTCTACTGCTATTGCCTGAGGGTCCCGGGACCTGGCACAATACCTCCGAAGCTTCTTGTTGAGGCATGACGCCATCATGTCTATTTGAGGAACTCCCCAAAGACCCGTTATCTCTGCAAAGACTTCTTGATGAAGTCCCCACTCTCCTGGATGGAGATCGTGTCTGCTGAGGAAGTCTGCCTCCCAGTTGTCCACACCCGGAATGAAGACCGCTGTGTTAGGTTCCTGGTGCTCAGAACAAGGGAGATGTTATGAAGTGAGTCCAGAGCACCAGGACGTAACGCTGGGAAAGGGGAATGGAAAGGGAATAGCCCCTGGCGCCCTATCTCCGTTGTCTCGCCCGTGCTGTCAGTACACTCTTGCGAGACTATGGTTGCTTGAGCCCATGGCAGCCGCGTTTGAAGGGCGGATTACGTCTGCCCAACTTCGATGCCCCTCAGGTCTTAATGAGAGACAAAGAGTGTACCGAGACAGGGTGATAACAAGGGGCCCTCTTACTGAAACAACCAAAACCAGGGGATACTAACTAGCCTAAAACTAAATGTATGTGCGGCTTGCCGCCAAAGGAAAAGAACAACAAAGGAAATGCTGACCACACGCCGACACAATACTTTTGTGTCCCGGCGGTGACAGCATAAGCAGAACCCTCTGCAAAACACCAGTGACAGAAATAATAACGGAATACAGCGGCCTAGGCCAACGGACGCGGCAGAGCCGCTACTCACGGAACCGGTACGATTACTGGCAAACGGACTGGAACTCCAAATGCTGCTGACACAGACTCTCAGAACTGGAGGACCGGCAGAATCCCAAACGACAGACCGGTGGACACCAAGAAGCCAGAAACTTGACCAAGCACAGGCATAGCCACTGGACCTCATGACAGGAACGCCTCACGGCAGGACACGGGATCAGACACAGGAATCGACACAGGGACTGACACAGGAATCGACACAGGAAGCAGTTCGACTGACACTGCTACACAGGAGCTCAGGAACTAGCAGGAACCAAGCTCAGAACTCAAGCAGACTGGAAACCTAGAAATATCACCAGCGTCTGTGAATAGCACTGAGCCAGCATATAACAGAGAGGCCTAATTAATAATCTCATGCAGCTGACCTGTTGCATGACTCCAAACTGACAACATGCAATTAGCAGCCAGGTGAGGCAGAACACATGGGAACAAGCTGCAATTACACAGACTCACCAGCGGCAGCAACCAAGAGTACTCTAAAACAGAGCAACGGGAAATCCTGGCCTGCGAAACAACTTATAAACATAAAATACCTAACTGACATGCAAAACAGGAATGAGCCACAGCCGTGGCTCATAACACGCTGACAGAGCGCTTACGTGATTTTCCGCCCAGCGAAGAATCCTGGTGGCTTCTGCCATCGCGACTCTGCTCCTTGTCCCGCCTTGGCGGTTCACATGAGCCAATGCTGTGACATTGTCCGATTAAATCAGCACCGATAGGTTTCAAAGAAGACTCTCCGCTTGTCGAAGGCCGTGGTATATGGCCCTTAATTCCAACACGATGTGCAGGCAGGACTCCTGGCTTGTCCATAGTCCTTGAAAATTTCTTCCTTGGGTGACTGCTCCCCATCCTCGGAGGCTCGCGTCCGTGGTTACCAGAACCCAGTCCTGAATGCCGAATCTGCGACCCTCTAGTAGGTGAGCACTTTGCAGCCACCATAGAAGAGATACCCTGGCCCTGGGGGACAGTGTTATCTTTTGATGTAATTGTAGATGGGACCCGGACCATTTGTCCAGAAGGTCCCATTGAAACGTCCTCGCATGGAACCTGCCGAAGGGGATGGCCTCGTAGGCTGCCACCATTTTCCCCAGAACACGAGTGCATTGATGAACTGACACTCTTTTTGGCTTTAGCAGGTCTCTGACCATGTTCTGGAGGTCCTGGGCTTTTTCCAACGGGAGAAAAACCTTCTTTTGTTCCGTGTCCAGTATCATACCTAGGAACGCTAGTCGAGTTGTTGGAACCAACTGTGACTTCGGTAGATTGAGAATCCAACCGTGTTGCTGGAGTACTCTCAGAAAGAGTGACACGTTTCTCAGCAATTGCTCTTTTGATCTCGCCTTTATCAGGAGATCGTCCAAGTATGGGATAATTGTGACTCCTTGATTGCGCAGGACCACCATCATTTCCGCCATTATCTTGGTGAAAATCCTCGGGGCCGTGGAAAGCCCAAACGGCAACGTCTGAAACTGGTAATGACAATCCTGTACAGCGAATCTCAGGTACTCCTGATGAGAGGGATATATGGGGACATGAAGGTAAACATCCTTTATGTCCAGTGACACCATAAAATCCCCCCCCCATCCAGGCTGGCTATTACCGCTCGGAGCGATTCCATCTTGAATTTGAATCTTTTCAAGTACAGGTTTAGGGATTTTAGATTTAAAATGGGTCTGACCGAACCATCCGGCTTCGGGACCACAAAGAGGGTCGAATAGTACCCTTTTCCCTGTTGGTTCAGGGGAACCCTGATAATTACTTGCTGTTGACACAGCGTTTGAATTGCAGCTAACACTACATCCCGCTCTGGGGTAGAAGTTGGTAAGGCCGACTTGAAAAATTGGCGTGGGGCCACCTCTTCGAATTCCAGTTTGTAGCCTTGGGAAACTATTTCCAACGCCCAAGGATTCACATCTGACCTGACCCAGACCTGGCTGAAGAGTCGAAGGCGTGCCCCCACTGGTGCGGACTCCCGCAGGGGAGCCCCAGCGTCATGCAGTGGGTTTTGTAGAAGCCGGGGAGGACTTCTGTTCCTGGGCACCAGCCGAAGCAGGTGTTCTCTTTCCTCTACCCTTACCTCTGGCAAGGAAGGAGGATCCCCGACCTCTTCTGGACTTTTGCGACCGAAAGGACTGCATGTGATATTGTGGAGTTTTCTTTTGCTGTTGGGGAATAAAAGGTAAAAAGGTAGATTTACCCGCGGTAGCTGTGGAAACCAGGTCCGCGAGCCCATCCCCAAACAACACGTCACCCTTATAGGGTAAAACCTCTATATGCTTTTTCGAATCCGCATCACCCGTCCATTGGCGGGTCCATAAGGATCGTCTCGCTGAAATAGCCATGGCATTGGCTCTGGAACCCAGCAACCCAATGTCCCTTTGAGCGTCTCTCATATACAAGACTGCGTCTTTAATATGGGCTAGAGTTAACAAAATAGCATCCCTATCTAGGGTATCAAGGTCAGCCGACAGGGTATCTGTCCAAGCTGCAACTGCGCTACATACCCATGCCGACGCAATTGCCGGTCTGAGCAAAGCACCAGTATGTGAATAAATAGACTTTAATGTAGTCTCCTGCCTGCGGTCCGCAGGGTCCTTGAGGGCCGCTGTGTCTGGAGACGGCAGCGCCACTTTCTTGGACAGGTGTGTTAAAGCCTTGTCCACAGTGGGAGAGGATTCCAAACATACCCTGTCCTGTGTAGTGAAAGGGTATGCCATATTAATTCTTTTGGGAATCTGCACCCTCTTATCTGGAGTCTCCCAAGCTTTTTCAAATAACTCGTTAAGTTCATGAGATGGGGGAAAGTTTATTATCTGTTTCTTTCCCTTAAACATGTGTACCCTCGTGTCTGGAACAGAGGGTTCATCAGCAATATGCAACACATCTCTTACTGCAATAATCATACACTGAATACTCTGTCACCTTAGGGTGCAATCTAGCTTCATCATAGTCGACACTGGAATCAGAGTCCGTGTTAGTATCTGTGTCCACAATTAGTGACAAGGGACGCTTTTGAGACCCCGACGGGCCCTGTGAGTCGGTCCAATCCGAGGATTGACCCCCTGATGCCTCCCTGGATTCAGCTTTATCTAGCCTCTTATGTAAAGATGCCACACTTGCATTCAATATATGCCACATGTCCATCCATTCCTGAGTCGGCACTACCAACGGGGACACACCACTCATCTGCTCCACCTCCTCCTGGGAGAAGCCTTCCGCTTAAGACATGCCGACACGCACGTACCGACAACCCACACACACAGAGATATACCTATAAGGGGACAAATCCCCAACCAGGCCCTTAGGAGAGACAGAGAGAGAGTATGCCAGCACACACCCAGCGCCAAACTGACACTGGAAAATCCAGACAGCGCTTTTATATTATTATATAATGCCAATCTTCCCACTCACTGCGCTCCAATGTGCCCCCCTCCTCTTTTTCAGCCCTCTGAAGTGTTCAGCAGGGGAGAGTCCGGGAAGCCAGCGTTCTCTGCAGCCTCTGTGGAGAAAATGGCGCTGGTTAGTGCTGAGGGATCAAGCTCCGTCCCCTCCAGCGGCGGGTTTCGGTCCCTCTTCAATTTTAATAAAATGGCGGGGGATCATCTATTTGCTGCCTCCGCAGCCTAATGTGACCTTTTTTGCCCAAAAACGAGGTTTATTGCTGCCCAGGGCGCCCCCCCTGCGCCCTGCACCCATCAGTGCTTTCTGTGTGTCTGTGTGTGGGAGCAATGGCGCGCAGCTTACCGCTGCACGCTTTACCTCATGAAGTTCTGAAGTCTTCTGCCGCCTTTGACGTCTTTTTGCTTCTCATACTCACCCGGCTTCTATCTTCCAGCTTTGTGAGGAGGACGGTGGCGCGGCTCCGGGACGAACCCCAGGGTGAGACCTGTGTTCCGACTCCCTCTGGAGCTAATGGTGTCCAGTATCCTAAGAAGCAGAGCCTATCATTTAAGTAGGTCTGCTCCTCTCCCCTCAGTCCCACGATGCAGGGAGCCTGTTGCCAGCAGTGCTCCCTGAAAATAAAAAACCTAACAAAATTCTTTTTTCCACAGAAAACTCAGGAGAGCTCTCTGCAGTGCACCCTTCTCCTCTGGGCACAGGATCTAACTGAGGTCTGGAGGAGGGGCATAGAGGGAGTAGCCAGTGCACACCCATACTAAAAGTTCTTTATAGGTGCCCATGTCTCCTGCGGAGCCCGTCTATACCCCATGGTCCTTACGGAGTCCCCAGCATCCTCTAGGACGTAAGAGAAATAAAGTATAGTAAATCTTACTAAAGTTTGTGTTTTATGGCATTTAGATTTTGAAACTGCTGGATTTATTAGTCAGAGGTTTGGAGTGGGCGGTGGGCCTGATACCAATTTGCATGGTGTTAGCATTGTTGCTGCTAACATACGCTAATGCAGCAGGAGGCGTCTAGTGTAAATAGACAACTGCTGAATTCATGTATGATCCGATGCAGTGTCCAAGGAAACAGCATCGAATGACTTTGTAAGACCGTCGGGCAGCTGGATAACCTTCAGAAAGGCTGCCTCAGATCCGTAAATGAGGCCAGAAAAACTGCTTTGGCAGATGCAGACCTTGGCCTCGTCACTCCCGAAATCGGGGAAAACATGGCCCCCGATTTCATAAATGCAGGCTGGCCATAGCCTGTCAATCACGTTGCCATATCCTGTCAACCAGGCTATGGCTCTCTGACCACTGCGCGCATGACCGCAGGACTCATTCTGCACATGCACAGAAGCCCACCATCGAATTAGTACATAAACCATCGGGTTTACGTATTAATCTGAATTAGGCCCTGTGTCTGCTGGCCATGCACCGTGGATTTCAACTAACCAAAGTGACAGCACAAATGAGTTAACTGCCCAGGGTCTATCTACTTACTAAAAGGTCAGCCAATTAGAAGCAGGTGTTTGGCCTGCCATCTAGTAAACTACATAAACCAACACCTGTCAATTAGATTGTTTTGTGTTAGTTAGCAGTACTGAGCAATTTGTTGTTTCATTTGTTTATTTTATTTCACCCTACCCCAAATGGATTATATTGAATCAAGAGACAAGTAATTGGTTATTATTTCAAAGACTAAAACGGGGCACATTCAATATTTATAACAAAGTGGACACCTTAGTTATTTCTAAGAATAAAAAGGGCACATTAGTTATTTTTAAACAATAAAGGGGCAAATTTTTATTACATTTATTTATATATCGGGAGTAGGGAGTGATTTCCCCCCACACACATTAATCATCACAGAGGTTGTGAAGAAAGATAGCTTTTGTAACGAAGTTTGTAAAGGCTATTTTCATCTACTTTAGAAATGAACTCATACATTTAAAAAAAAAAAACACGTTTTACACAGCATTTCATGATATAATAATAAACAAGACCAGCAGTGACAAATGATAGGAAATTAGCATTAGTAATCTAAAAAGTATGAAAAAAGCAAAATATTGAATAGTTTCCATCTGTACTAAAAATTAAAGTAATTTCAAATCCATTAAATAGGAAATGTTAGTTGCTGGAACAAGTCAAGTTTGTATATGTAACAAATTTTTAAGCATTTCATATTTTCGAGATTGTTTCTTAATCCATTTTGTGTTCTCATGCCAAATTTAATGCGTAATCCATAAATCATATTTAAAAGTTTTCTTATAGAATAGCAGCATTGAGAACTATAACCCATTCAGATGGAGAACTCATGGCAACCTCCATAGAGGTTTAGTGGCAAGTCTTACAGATTCTAAGGGATAATGCACCCCCTACTGTGCAATAACTCATGTTCCAGAGCCTGATGAAAGAGAAATAACTTTTCAACACATAGCTGAAACCTGAGCCTATCCAGATTAATCTGAATAGCCTGAACATTCTCCACTGTTCTTATGTCTGTATATATGCGTGCAATTTTAATTGTTTACTACATTCTGTCATAAACCACTTAATCGATGTATGGTTTTTCTGACCATTAACACTACTATTCTGATTCAAGCTACAAAAATAAATAAAAATTAAATAAAATTTACCTTAACGATAATGAGGATATTTCTACACAAATTTAGATGTGAATTCCTTAATCTGAGCAATGTATGAAACAGAAACAGACTAATGGGAAATATAATTATTCTGAACCTAAACATTAATTCACAAAAGATCAGTATGTAGCATATAGTATGTAATGCAAGTGGCATAGTGGCCTGTCAAGTCAAAATAGGGTGTGAATTATTAGATCTACACTAACAAGGTCTATAGTCAACAGGGCTACCACTAATGGTAGACATGCATAAGGTCGACAGGGTCAAAAGGTCAACATAGAATAGGTAGACAGTACAAATGGTTGGCAGGGTCAAAAGGTTAACATGGAAATGGTCAACACAAAATAGGTGGACACAATTGTTGGTTTTTTTTAGGTGTTTTGTCACTTTTCTTTCACAAAGCAGCCCCATTGGTGTACCACGTTCACTCGCCATGCTTCGGGCAAGGTGCCTCGCTCCGCTGCAGCTGCGCTCAGCACAGGTTACTATTCCCAATCATAGTCCACGTGTGTGTCGATCGTTTGACCCTGACGACCTAATGCATGTCTACCATTAGTGGTCGACCTATTGACTGTAGATCTTTTTAGTGTAGATCTATAGACTGGATACCATATGATATACGACAGTTAGTAGCTGGTTGGTTCTTTGGCCCTCATTCCGAGTTGTTCGCTCGCAAGCTGCTTTTAGCAGCTTTGCACACGCTAAGCCGCCGCCTACTGGGAGTGAATCTTAGCTTATCAAAATTGCGAACAAAAGATTCGCAATATTGCGAAAAGACTTCTCTGTGCAGTTTCTGAGTAGCTCGAGACTTACTCTGCCAGTGCGATCAGTTCAGTGCTTGTCGTTCCTGGTTTGACGTCACAAACACACCCAGCGTTCGCCCAGACACTCCTCCGTTTCTTCAGCCACTCCCGCGTTTTTCCCAGAAACGGTAACGTTTTTTCACACACTCCCAGAAAACGGCCAGTTTCCGCCCAGAAACACCCGCTTCCTGTCAATCACATTACGATCACCAGAACGACGAAAAAACCTCGTAATGCCGTGAGTAAAATACCTAACTGCATAGCAAATTTACTTGGCGCATTCGCACTGCGGACATTGCGCATGCGCATTAGTGACTAATCGCTCCGTTGCGAGAAAAAAATAACGAGCGAACAACTCGGAATGACCCCCTTTATTTCCGTCCACTTTATCTCACTCCAAGACTTAGTACATAGACCCCCTCAGGGTTGATGTAAAAAGCCGTGAAAAGAGTGTAGAAGTGGACCAGTGGAGGAGTTGCCCACAGCAACCAATCAGATTCCAGGAAGCATTGATCAAGTACATTCTACAAAATAATAGGTACGAGCTGATTGGTTACTATAGGCAACTACTCCACTGGTGCACTTGTCCAGTCTTTTGACTGCTTGATACATCAATCCCTCAGACCCTCTTTACGTTTCAGTTTGTTCTGTTCAGGATCAATGAGCACTAAATTGACTCACACTGTATGCTCCTGCTAAGTCCTGCAAGTTGCCATACCTCACCAATTTGTCCTACCCAGTCTAAGGGGTAAATTTACTAAGATGGGAGTTCTTTTTAAGATGGGATGCGGCAACTAATCAGATGTAGCAACTAATCAGATTCCAGGCATTATCTTCTAGAAGGTGCTAGATAAATGAAAAGTAGAATCTGATTGGTTGCTATGGGTCACATCCCATCTTAAGTAGAACTCCCATCTTAATAAATTTATCCCTAAGTTTTAATTTTTAGTACTTATGCCAATTGATTTGTGCTTTATTTTGCAGTTCACATTGCATTTATCCCTATGTATGTATTTTCCTATAGATTGTAAGCTTGCAAGCAGTACTCTCTTACCTTTTTGTCTGTTATTACTTGGGGGGGGGGGGGTATCCAATTAGCCCAGAAAAAAAAAAATTTCTACCAAATTATTCCCCATTTTTTCTGTCGAACACACATAGGAGGTACCCAATTGTCCGCAGATAATTACTGCACCAATAATTACTTGTGCCGGCTTTTCGAGGATTTTGTTTCACCTTCCTCAGGCAGGCAAAACCAAAACCCCAGAAACAGCACCATTTTCATCTGAATATAGGGCTGTTTCTACCGAAAACACACAGGTTTCACTGTACCTGTGTGTTTTGGGAGATGTTTATCTTTTTTACAAGCGACCAAATTGGATAGCCTATAAAAAAAAAAGGAGAGTTACTTATCATTGTTAACTCTCTTTCTGTGAGGTACATTGAGTTCCACAGGGAAACATCAGGGTGTAGAGTGGATCTTTATCCAGAGGCACCAACAGGCTAAAGCTTTAGGCTGTCCCAGAATGCATTGGGGCCTCCTCTATAACCCCGCCTCCAGGCACTGAAAGCTCAGTTTCGTTAACTAGTCCAATGCAGGAGCAGGCAAGAGAAAAGGCAGATGTTATTCACATAGAACCACATTCTAACGACAGGAGAAGGTACCAGCGGCTAATGCCATACAACCCAAAGAAGCTAGTTGTGTCAGGGGGTGTAGTATGGTATGCCGGCGGTCGGGCTCCCGGCGACCAGCATACCGGCGCCGGGAGCCCGACCGCCGGCATACCGACAGTGTGGCGAGCGCAAATGAGCCCCTTGCGGGCTCGCTGCGCTCGCCACGCTGCGGGTACGGTGGCGCACTACACGCTATTTTATTCTCCCTCCAGGGGGGTCGTGGACCCCCACGAGGGAGAATAAGTGTCGGTATGCCGGCTGTCGGGATTCCGTCGCCGGTATACTGTGCGCCGGGATCCCGACAGCCGGCATACTGAAGACCACCCGTGTCAGGGTGGGTGCCCTGTGGAACTAAATGTACCTCGCAGAAAGAGTTAACAATGGTAAGTCTACCATAACTCTCCTTTTCTGTAGCAGATTACATGGATTTCCACAGGGAAACATTGGGGATGTCCTAAATCAGTTCCTCAAGAGAGGGGACGCGCCTTACAGGATGTAAGAACCCGACATCCAAAGGAAGCATACTGGGAGGTGAAGGTATCAAAGGCATAAAACCAAAGAAATGTGTTCACTGAGGACCCCGTAGCCGCCTTCCACAATTGTTAGGCGGACGTGCCACGGCAGGCCGCCCAAGAAGGTCCAACAAACCGGGTAGAATGGGTTTTAATAGCAGCAGGAGCTGGGAGTTCAGCCTTTTCCAAAGCTTGTGCATTCACCACTCTAATCCATCTGGCCAAAGTTTGCTTATTCGCAGGCCAGCCACGTTTGTGGAAAACAAACAGGACAAAAAGGGCATCTAACCTCCTGATAGAGGCAGTTCTCTCCACATACATTCGGAGAGCCCTAACCACATCTGAAGAATGTTCTTTGGATGACAAATCCGAAGAGAAAAAGGCTGGGACCACAATCTCTTGGTTAAGGTGAAATGATTACACCACCTTGGGTAAATAACCGGGGCAAGTTCATAGAACTGTCCGGTCACGGTGAAATATAAAAAAGGGTGAACGACAGGCTAAAGCTCCTAAGTCCAACACCCGTCTTGCAGACGAAACAGCCAGTAAGGACAGTACTTTGTCCATGAGCCATTTAAGGTCCACCGATTCAAGAGGTTCAAATGGAGACTCTTGCAGGGCATTTAGTACAACAGCCAGATTCCATGGAGCCACAGGAGGGATATAGGGAGGCTGAATATGATGGACATCCTGAGTGAATGTATGAACGTCAGGTATTGGGGTATGTGCAACTGTGGTCAAATTGCAGAAAATGTTGAAAAACGGGGCATTTACGACAACAACAAAAATTCGACAATGCAAAACAGTACTTCTCGACAAAAAAAACGGACTTTTCAGATTCGACTTTTTCAAATTCAACAGTTGTCAAATTTGACATGTCTGCAATGGTAAAAATGCGGCTTTTCGACAAAAGTATATTCGATTCGACAACAGTGCTTTTCGACAGTAATTTCATCAATTTCATTCCGCCTCACTTTGCTGACGGAATCTAATCATTTTTTTAAAAAACATGGGTTTTTTTGTGTTTTTTTTTTATTGCTAATAGCATATCTATTTATATTAGAAGGGATTAGGTACTTATGTTTGTCTATTAGGAGACACAACTATTATTTATATATTTTTAAAATTAATATTTTTTTTTTAAAACTGACTAAAATAGAGAGAGCATGGTTTTCAGTGGGAAGGGGTGGGAATGGGTTAAAAACCCGAAAAAAAATGCGTGGGGTCCCCCCTCCTAAGCATAACCAGCCTCGGGCTCTTTGAGCCGGTCCTGGTTGTAAAAATCCGGGGAAAAAATTGACAGGAGATCCCCCGTATTTGAACAACCAGCACCGGGCTCTGCGTCCGGTCCTGGTGCAAAACATACGGGGGACAAAAGACGTAGGGGTCCCCCGTATTTTTCACACCAGCACCGGGCTCCACTAGCTGGAGAGATAATGCCACAGCCGGAGGACACTTTTATATAGGTCCCGCAGGGACCGGTATAAAAGTGTCCCCCGGCTGTGGCATTATCTCTCCAGCTAGTGGAGCCCAGTGCTGGTTCAAAAAATACGGGGGGCCCCTACACTTTTTGTCCCCCATATTTTTTGCACCAGGACCGGATGCAGAGCCCGGTGCTGGTTCTAAAAATACGGGGGATCCCCTGTCCATTTCCCCCCCGTATTTTTACAACCAGGACCGCCTCAAAGAGCCCGAGGCTGGTTATGCTTAGGAGGGGGGACCCCACGCAATTTTTTTCTGTGTTTTTTAACCAGTTTTGCGCCGTCGGAAAAGTCGAATCCAGGACACACTTATCCGTCAATTGGTCCGTTTTTCGACAGCGGGACTGTCAAATCCGTTTTTTATTGAATATGTAGAATTCCGGCACCCGCCGGCCGGAATTCGACGATCGAATTGTGTCGAATTTAAAAACGGGCGAAAAAAAGCTGCAATTCGCCCGGAATTGCATATACCCCATAGACGCAAGTTTTCTCTGAAACCATACCGACAAGGCAGATATGTGAACCTTGAGGGAGGCCAGATGAAGGTCTAAGTCTAGGCTCCTTTGCAGAAAAGCCAGAATTCTGGAAGTTCTGAATCTGTATACATCATAATTCTTATCAGCACACCAGGTGAAGTAAGAATTCCAGACACTGTAATAAATCCGGGCAGATGCCGGTTTGCGGGCCTTCAACATAGTTTGGACAACTGTCTCGGAGAATCCTTTGGCCCTCAGGAGTGATGCTTCAAGAGCCATGCTGTCAAAGCCAGTCTGGCCAGGTCTGGGTAGACACAAGGGCCCTGTACAAGGAGGTCTGGGTGCTGAGGAAGTAGAAGGGGATGATCTGTCGACAGACCCTGCAGGTCTGAGAACTAATGCAGTCGAGGTCACGCTGGAGCAACTAGAAGTAGTATTCCTCCTCCTTGTTTGAACTTCCGTAGAACCCTAAGCAGGAGTGACACTGGAGCGAACACGTAGGGCAGCCGAAAGTTACATGGAACCGCCAGTGCATCCACAAACGCTGCTTGAGGATCCCTGGTCCTTGATCCAAAGACCAGAACCTTGTGATTGTGTGGAGACGCCATGAGGTCTACATCCGGTAGGCCCCACTTGTCCACTAGGAGTAGAAAGACTTCTGGATAAAGACTCCACTCTCCGGCGTGTACGTCCTGGCGACTGAGGAAGTCCGCTTCCCAGTTCAGGACCACCAGAATGAACACTGCCGATGTGGCTGGCAGATGGCGTTCCACCCAATAAAGGATTTTTGACATTTCCATCATTGCCATGCGGCTTCCAGTGCTGCCTTGATGGTTTATGTATGCCACCGTGGTGGCATTGTCTGATTGTACTTGAAAAGGCCTGTTCTGTAATAGAGGCAGTGCATTGAGCACCGCCTTACGCTCTAGGATGTTTATCGGAAGGAATGATTCCTCCTTGGTCCAGAGACCCTGAAAAGAGTGTTGCTCCAACACCACTCCCCATCCCCTCAGACTGGCGTCCGTTGCCAGAAAGACCCAGTCGGGGATCCACAAGGGACGGCCCCTGCTTAAGTGCTGGTCCTGGAGCCACCAGGTCAGCAACAGACAAACCTCCGGAGTCAAAGAATTCATGTGAGATCTGATCCGATGAGGCAGGCCGTCCCACTTGGAAAGGATTAACCTTTGTAGTGGGCGGGAATGAAACTAAGCATACTCTACCATGTCGAATGTCGACACCACTGGGCCAAGTACTTGCATCGCCGAGTGTATCGACACTTTGGGACGACAAATGAAGTCTCTTATACTGTCCTGAAGCTTCAGGACTTTTCATGGAGACAGAAACAGCCTCTGACTGTGCGTGTCCAGGAGCGCCCCCCTAGCTGCACCATGCTCTGATCTGGGATCAGCAAGGACTTCTTCCAATTTATAAGCCACCCATGGGCTTGCAGGAAGGGTACCGTCAGTTGTAGATGACTGAGGAAGACTTCGTGGGAGTTTTCCAGAATCAGCAGGTCGTCCAAATATGGCAGGATTCTAACTCCCTGGAGACAGAGATGGGTCATCATCACGTCCATGATCTTGGTAAAGATCCAAGGAGCTGTAGCCAGTCCAAATGGCAGAGCCTGGAATTGGTAATGAAGTAGCCAATAGCAAACCACAGGAACTGCTGATGCGACATGGGTAGCCCCGTCATGCAGCAGGCTTGTCATGTTTTGAAACAGGCTGACGGGCTGCCCAGGATTGTTTTGCCTTGGGCTTTGTGGTTTTGGGAGCACAAGATTGGCTCAGGTATGACTGACCTTTTGCTATCCCTTGAGGCCGAAAGGAACGAAAAGTGGTACCTTTTGCCTTCTGTTCAGAAGGATTAGTAGTGGGGAGAAAGGCAGTCTTAGTGGCTGCTAATTCAGACACTATTTTATTTAGGTCTTCCCCAAACAAAATGTCCCCAGTAAAGGGGAGTAACTCCAAGGTCTCTTTGGATTCCAGGTCCACTTTCCATGACCTCAACCACAAAATGCGGCGAGCCAGGACAGACGTGTTCGACACCTTGGCTGACAATACACCGGCCTCAGAGGACGCCTCCTGCGCATAATAGGCGCTGATGGTAATGTGAGACAGGTGTTGTCTGGCACTGTACGATATATCCTCGGGCAGCTCTTCCTCTAGTGCCTGAACCCACGCCTCAATACCTTTTGCAGCCCAGGAGGCAGCTATAGTGAGTCTATGAATGGCTCCAGTAAGGGAGTATATAGAGTTCAGGCATCCCTCCACACGCTTATCTGTCGGTTCCTTCAGTGAGGTGACAGTGGTGGCAGGCAGAGTGGACACCACGAGGCGGGTGACGTGAGAATCCACCGGCGGTAGAGTCTCCCATGTTTCACATAACTCTGCAGGTAAAGGATAGCGAGCCAAGGCCCATTTTGGGAGAGGAAATTTTTTCGCTGGATTAGGCCAGGATTCCAGTCTGATGTCCACAAGATGATCAGAATAGGGTAATATAGTTTTAACCACCTTCTGCTGTTTAAACTTATCAGTTTTTATCTTATCAGTCTTTGCCACAGTAGTGGAATCCTCATCATCAGTGCTTTGAAGGCTATGGTTAATAGCGGCCACTAAGGCAGGGACATCAATCTGCAAGGGAGACTCCTCATCAGTAACACAGGATCAGTGTCTATCAGGACCGTATGCTCCCCCTCCTCTTCAGATGAGACATCAGAGAGGTTTGTGGATTGCGTGAAGGAAGCAGCCCGCTTAGAGGACCCAGAGACACGGGAGTGACCTGTTAGATTTCTGTCTAACCAGAGACTGATTTAATTGCTGCAGTTGGTTAGTCAAATTTTCCCGCCAAAGGCGGATTAACCATAGAGACAATGGGGGTAATTCAGAGTTGATCGCAGCAGCAAATTTATTAGCAGTTGGGCAAAACCATGCGCACTGAAGGTGTGGCAGATATAACATTTGCAGAGAGTTAAATTTGGGTGGGTTATTCTGTTTCTGCGCAGGGTAAATACTGGCTGCTTTATTTTTACACTGAAATTTAGATTTCAGCTTGAACACCCCCCACACAAATCTAACTCTCTCTGCACATGTTACATCTGCCCTCCCTGCAGTGCACATGGTTTTACCCAACTGCTAACAAATTTGCTGCTGCGATCAACTCTGAATTGCCCCCAATATGTGGGGGCAGTGGCACCGGTGGACCCATAGGGGGCGCTAGGCGTTCCACCAGAGTACCCAGTAGGTTGGTGAATGAAGGAGCTGCAAACTGACTGGGAGGTGTATGACAATTAGTACACAGACCATCATATAACACTTCCCCCTGTGGTAAATCCTTGGAGCATGCTCTGTATGATGCAGGAGCTTCCACTGATTTACGGCCCTTTCTGTTACACATTATATGAGAATGCAACAACAGAGCGACTTAGTACTTATCGTACTTAGTCAGACAAAGTACAATACCTGTGAATAAATCCGGTATTATGTGACTGAATACACAGTAGAATATACGTATTGGATACTCAGGGGTGTATCTAGGACTCCGAGCGCCCCTGGCAAAGTAAGGGACTGGCGCCCCCCATATTTGAAATAGGGAAGGTGCAAGTGCAAAAAAGGGACATGATCTTGTGGGAAAGGGGCATGACAAAACAACAGTTCCGCCAATTCAAATTACGCTACACAGTAGTAACTCTTATACACATCATGCCCACACAGTACCAGTTCCCTTTACACATTATGCCCACACAGTAATTCTTATAACACTGAGGAGACATCAGCAGTGCCACCCAAGGCCAGGTAGTATAATCAAATAGTAGTGCAAAGAAGTGCATTGCAGCGTAGTACCCAGTGGTGCAAGTAGAAAAAAAATGTTAGTGGTACCACGCTTGCACGCCCAAAAAATGGGTGTGGCAACATGCCACATGGGGCGTGACTAAAAGGAAAATAGGGGCATGATACACACATGACCCCAATACTGCAGTGCCAGATACACATATGCCCCCAATAGTGCCAGATACACATATGCCCCCACAGTGCCAGATACACATATGTCCCCACAGTGCCAGATACACATATGCCCCCACAGTGTCAGATACACACATGCCCCAACATGCCAGATATGCCCCCACAGTGCCAGATATGCCCCCACAGTGCCAGATATGCCCCCAGTCATATAGTCTTAGTCCTCATCCCCCTTCCAGCACATAGCCATAGTCCCCTCCCAGTAAATAGCCATAGCCCCCACCTCCCCAAGCAATAGCCGCAGACCCCCCCCAGCACATAGCCGTAGTCTCCACCTCTCCCTATACAGTCATACAGTAGTCCCATCACATAACAGTAATTCCCTGCCAACATACTGTAGATAGCCATAATTCCCCTCCTCAAACACATAGCCATAGTCCCCATCCTAGCACATAGCTGTAGTCCGCCCTTAGCACATAGTAATAGTCTCCCCCACTCCCAATACATACATAGACTCCCCACACAGCCCTAATCACCACCCCCACAACATCCCAGCAGATAGCCGTATTGTCTGGCAATACCTGCTGTGCCGAGCTGCCTGGGATGGAGGGCGGAGGATCGCTCAGCAGGCAGAAGCTGGTGCCGGTGTCCGGCACTGCACCAAACTACGTGAAGAAACTGAAGAAAAAAAAAACTACAGTTCCCAGCAGTCCTTGCCGCCGGGAGCTCCCGACAGCAAGGGTTGCTGGGAGTTGGTAGTGCATTTTCAGTTTCTTCCCTGTAGTGCATTGCGGTGCCGTACACCGGCGCCAGCTCCTCCTTGCTCAGTGTTCCTCAGCCCTCGGTATGCTGACCGGCGGTCAGCCATACTACACCCTCCGCCCTCCATTCCAGGCAATGCACAGGCTGCTTGCCAGACACTACGGTTTAAGGAATTCCACTGACTGGCCGAGAGTGGCACTGTCGGGTGGCGCCCCTGTCGAGTGCCATCCTGGCCAATGGGTAGATACACCCCTGTGGATACTGTGTAGCACTATATAATGAGACACAGACGCACCTAGTCCCTTAGGGTACAGAATATAGGGACAGTTATATCACACACAGTCCCAGGCAATGTAGAAATTACTGTATTATCACAATAAAGCTGCACGGTCCAAGACCCGGAGGATATATCAGAATACTCGTACAATATATTCTGTAACAGGTTCACTCTTTCTCAACTAACGCCAGTGATCGCAAAATACGCACTATAGCGCATTTTTACACGCTACAGGCAGTGAGGGACTCGGTTTTTAAAAATGCATGGGTCCCACAGGATGCGTTGTCTCACACTAACCTGTGCGCCTCAGCCAATACAATTCCTCAGTGCCTGTCTCTTCATCCAATCGCCGCCGGCAGCGTCTCCCTATCGAAGCCCGCCTGAGATGTCCCTCCCTCCTCCCTGCCCGCCAGCATGATGCTCCAGGGACTACACTACTTGTTGTAGATCAGAGGTCGCTTGGAAAATAGCGGAGACGCTGGAGCGGGTTAGGTTCTTTACCTCCGACCTCCGGAACCTACTGGCAGCGGGTGACATTGCTGTAACTAAAGGTGCGGCAGGGCTGGGAGACTGTTCTGGTAGATATGTCACTTGTGAGCAATGTGCCCCTTCGCCCAATGCATGTATTGCAGATAACAGCTTCACCATCTTCTAGGCGTGCCTCTGGCTGCATGCGGCTGTACTCCATGGGGGACAAAGTTAAATTTGTAAGCAACTAACAGAGGGAGTTGGGGTGTGTGTGTGTGTGTGTGTGTGTGTGTGTGTGTGGGGGGGAGGGGGGTAATTCAGCTAATGATGGAAATGGTGGGGGATGGGGCAGTGTCCATTATTTACTCCACTTACACCACCACACACCCAATACCCTCACAGTGGACAACAAATACCCACATGGTGCCCAGCATATGTACACCACCACAGTGCCCAGGATACACACTCCACAGTGCCCATAACACCCTCCATACCCACCCAGTGCTCATTAAACACCCACAGTGCCCAGCATATATACACACTACACAGTGCCCATAACACCCTCCATACCCACCCAGTGCTCATTATACACCCACTGTGCCCAGCATATGTACACCCCCACAGAGCGCATAACACCCTTCATACCCACACGGTGCTTCTTATACACCCTTCATGCCCACACAGTGCCCAGCATATGTACACCCCCACATTGCCAGCATACACACATAATGCTCATTATACACCCCTCCTCTCCACATACACAGTGCCAAGCATACATACAATCCCATATCCACACATAGTGCCCAGCATACTCACACCTCAGGGATCGCACTATAACGGGAGGTCATCAGCAAGGATACAGAAGATCTGATCTTAAAAGGTTATCGGGGAGTGGGTATCCTGGGTACTAATGCCTCCATACCCCTAACACTGCCTACAGTACTACCTGCCCCTAATCACCTCCTTGCCCCCAGCACTGTCCCAACTGCTATCTACCCTTACCCCCTCCCCACCCACATCACTACCCCCAGAATTGCATGTCCCCAACTCCCTCTTTTCCCCAGTACTGTCCAAACTTCTACTTACCCTTAACCTCTCAACACCACCAGCACTGCATGCCCCTAACACCCCCATAATATGTCTCGGGACACAGAAATAGTGGGGTAGGACCCAAATTTTGTAAAGTGAGGGGTCCCTGGGACCCACATTATTTTTTGCTCAACGCGATCACTGTAACGCAGTCTGTGACAAGGCATGTAGGATACTCAAGTGTTTGTAAAGTCTCAACGCTGTGTACAGGCGGCTTTACAAGGGAGACCTTGCCCTGCAATCCCGGAAACCAGCAGCAGCTATGCTCAAAAGATTACGCCCAGCGTCTCAGTCAGAGAGTGAGGGAGAGTGTGAGGCAGCTTCAGGGAGGGAATTATGCGAGAAGATGGCACCCTGGGCAGCTGTTACAAGTCAAGCGCTGGCTCCCCTATGCTGGACTTCCACCCTGAGTACTGTGAGTCTTATTAAAATAAGAATTTACTTACCGATAATTCTATTTCTCATAGTCCGTAGTGGATGCTGGGGACTCCGAAAGGACCATGGGGAATAGCGGCTCCGCAGGAGACTGGGCACAAAAGTAAAAGCTTTAAGACTACCTGGTGTGCACTGGCTCCTCCCCCTATGACCCTCCTCCAAGCCTCAGTTAGGATACTGTGCCCGGACGAGCGTACACAATAAGGAAGGATTTTGAATCCCGGGTAAGACTCATACCAGCCACACCAATCACACCGTACAACTTGTGATCTGAACCCAGTTAATAGCATGATAACAGAGGAGCCTCTGAAAAGATGGCTCACAACAATAATAACCCGATTTTTTTAACAATAACTATGTACAAGTATTGCAGACAATCCGCACTTGGGATGGGCGCCCAGCATCCACTACGGACTATGAGAAATAGAATTATCGGTAAGTAAATTCTTATTTTCTCTGACGTCCTAGTGGATGCTGGGGACTCCGAAAGGACCATGGGGATTATACCAAAGCTCCCAAACGGGCGGGAGAGTGCGGATGACTCTGCAGCACCGAATGAGAGAACTCCAGGTCCTCCTCAGCCAGGGTATCAAATTTGTAGAATTTAGCAAACGTGTTTGCCCCTGACCAAGTAGCTGCTCGGCAAAGTTGTAAAGGGGGGCAGCCGCCCAAGATGAGCCCACTTTCCGTGTGGAATGGGCTTTTACAGATTTTGGCTGTGGCAGGCCTGCCACAGAATGTGCAAGCTGAATTGTACTACAAATCCAACGAGCAATAGTCTGCTTAGAAGCAGGAGCACCCAGCTTGTTGGGTGCATACAGGATAAACAGCGAGTCAGATTTTCTGACTCCAGCCGTCCTGGAAACATATATTTTCAGGGCCCTGACTACGTCCAGCAACTTGGAATCCTCCAAGTCCCTAGTAGTCGCAGGCACCACAATAGGCTGGTTTAAGTGAAATGCTGAAACCACCTTAGGGAGAAATTGAGGACGAGTCCTCAATTCTGCCCTGTCCGTATGAAAAATTAGGTAAGGGCTTTTATAGGATAAAGCCGACAATTCTGAGACACGCCTGGCTGAGGCCAGGGCTAACAGCATTACCACTTTCCATGTGAGATATTTTAAGTCCACAGTGGTGAGTGGTTCAAACCAATGTGATTTTAGGAACCCCAAAACTACATTGAGATCCCAAGGTGCCACTGGAGGCACAAAAGGAGGCTGTATATGCAGTACCCCCTTGACAAACGTCTGGACTTCAGGAACTGAAGCTAGTTCTTTTTGGAAGAATATTGACAGGGCCGAAATTTGAACCTTAATGGACCCTAATTTTAGGCCCATGGACAGTCCTGTTTGCAGGAAATGCAGGAAACGACCCAGTTGAAATTCCTCTGTAGGGGCCTTCCTGGCCTCACACCACGCAACATATTTACGCCAAATACGGTGATAATGTTGCACAGTTGCATCCTTCCTGGCTTTGATCAGGGTAGGGATGACTTCATCCGGAATGCCTTTTTCCTTCAGGATCCGGCGTTCAACCGCCATGCCGTCAAACGCAGCCGCGGTAAGTCTTGGAACAGACATGGTCCCTGCTGGAGCAGGTCCTTTCTTAGAGGTAGAGGCCACGGGTCTTCCGTGAGCATCTCTTGAAGTTCCGGGTACCAAGTCCTTCTTGGCCAATCCGAAGCCACGAGTATAGTCCTTACTCCTCTCTTTCTTATGATTCTCAGTACCTTGGGTATGAGAGGCAGAGGAGGGAACACATACACTGACTGGTACACCCACGGTGTTACCAGAGCGTCCACAGCTATTGCCTGAGGGTCCCTTGACCTGGCGCAATATCTGTCCAGTTTTTTGTTGAGGTGGGACGCCATCATGTCCACCTTTGGTTTTTCCCAACGGTTCACAATCATGTGGAAGACTTCTGGGTGAAGTCCCCACTCCCCCGGGTGGAGATCGTGTCTGCTGAGGAAGTCTGCTTCCCAGTTGTCCACTCCCGGAATGAACACTGCTGACAGTGCTATCACATGATTTTCCGCCCAGCGAAGAATCCTTGCAACTTCCGTCATTGCCCTCCTGCTTCTTGTGCCGCCCTGTCTGTTTACGTGGGCGACTGCCGTGATGTTGTCCGACTGGATCAGCACCGGCTGACCCTGAAGCAGAGGCCTTGCCTGACTTAGGGCATTGTAAATGGCCCTTAGTTCCAGGATATTTATGTGAAGTGACGTTTCCATGCTTGACCACAAGCCCTGGAAATTTCTTCCCTGTGTGACTGCTCCCCAGCCTCTCAGGCTGGCATCCGTGGTCACCAGGACCCAGTCCTGAATGCCGAATCTGCGGCCCTCTAGAAGATGAGCACTCTGCAACCACCACAGGAGAGACACCCTTGTCCTTGGAGACAGGGTTATCCGCTGATGCATTTGAAGATGCGATCCGGACCATTTGTCCAGCAGATCCCACTGAAAAGTTCTTGCGTGGAATCTGCCGAATGGAATCGCTTCGTAAGAAGCCACCATTTTTCCCAGGACCCTTGTGCATTGATGCACTGACACTTGGCCTGGTTTTAGGAGGTTCCTGACTAGGTCGGATAACTCCCTGGCTTTCTCCTCCGGGAGAAACACCTTTTTCTGTACTGTGTCCAGAATCATCCCTAGGAACAGCAGACGTGTCGTCGGAATCAGCTGCGATTTTGGAATATTTAGAATCCATTCGTGCTGTCGTAGTACTACTTGAGAAAGTGCTACTCCGACCTCTAACTGTTCTCTGGACCTTGCCCTTATCAGGAGATCGTCCAAGTAAGGGATAATTAAGACGCCTTTTCTTCGAAGAAGAATCATCATTTCGGCCATTACCTTGGTAAAGACCCGGGGTGCCGTGGACAATCCAACGGCAGCGTCTGAAACTGATAGTGACAGTTCTGTACCACAAACCTGAGGTACCCTTGGTGAGAAGGGCAAATTGGGACATGGAGGTAAGCATCCTTGATGTCCAGAGACACCATATAGTCCCCTTCTTCCAGGTTCGCTATCACTGCTCTGAGTGATTCCATCTTGAATTTGAACCTTTGTATTTAAGTGTTCAAGGATTTCAGATTTAAAATAGGTCTCACCGAGCCGTCCGGCTTCGGTACCACAAACAGCGTGGAATAATACCCCTTTCCCTGTTGTAGGAGGGGTACCTTGATTATCACCTGCTGGGAATACAGCTTGTGAATGGCTTCCAATACCGCCTCCCTGTCGGGGGGAGACGTTGGTAAAGCAGACTTCAGGAACCGGCGAGGGGGAGACGTCTCGAATTCCAATTTGTACCCCTGAGATACTACCTGCAGGATCCAGGGGTCCACTTGCGAGTGAGCCCACTGCGCGCTGAAATTCTTGATACGGGCCCCCACCGTGCCTGAGTCCGCTTGTAAGGCCCCAGCGTCATGCTGAGGACTTGGCAGAAGCGGGGGAGGGCTTCTGTTCCTGGGAAGAGGCTGTCTGCTGCAGTCTTTTTCCCCTTTCTCTGCCCCGGGGCAGATACGAGTGGCCTTTTGCCCGCTTGCCCTTATGGGGACGAAAGGACTGAGCCTGAAAAGACGGTGTCTTTTTCTGCTGAGAGGTGACCTGGGGTAAAAAGGTGGATTTCCCAGCCGTTGCCGTGGCCACCAGGTCCGATAGACCGACCCCAAATAACTCCTCCCCTTTATACGGCAATACTTCCATATGCCGTTTGGAATCCGCATCACCTGACCACTGTCGCGTCCATAACCCTCTTCTGGCAGAAATGGACAGCGCACTTACTCTTGATGCCAGAGTGCAAATATCCCTCTGTGCATCTCTCATATATAGAAATGCATCCTTTAAATGCTCTATAGTCAATAATATATTGTCCCTGTCCAGGGTATCAATATTTTCAGTCAGGGAATCCGACCAAGCCACCCCAGCACTGCACATCCAGGCTGAGGCGATTGCTGGTCGCAGTATAATACCAGTATGTGTGTATATACTTTTTAGGATATTTTCCAGCTTCCTATCAGCTGGTTCCTTGAGGGCGGCCGTATCAGGAGACGGTAACGCCACTTGTTTTGATAAGCGTGTGAGCGCCTTATCCACCCTAGGGGGTGTTTCCCAACGCGCCCTAACCTCTGGCGGGAAAGGGTATAATGCCAATAATTTTTTAGAAATTAGCAGTTTTTTATCGGGGGAAACCCACGCTTCATCACACACCTCATTTAATTCATCTGATTCAGGAAAAACTACGGGTAGTTTTTTCACACCCCACATAATACCCTTTTTTGTGGTACTTGTAGTATCAGAAATGTTCAAAACCTCCTTCATTGCCGTGATCATGTAACGTGTGGCCCTACTGGAAAATACGTTTGTTTCCTCATCGTCGACACTGGAGTCAGTGTCCGTGTCTGGGTCTGTGTCGACCACCTGAGGTAACGGGCGCTTTAGAGCCCCTGACGGTGTTTGAGACGCCTGTACAGGTATTAACTGATTTGCCGGCTGTCTCATGTCGTCAACAGTCTTTTGTAAAGTGCTGACACTATCACGTAATTCCTTCCATAAGACCATCCAGTCAGGTGTCGACTCCCTAGGGGGTGACATCACTAATACAGGCAATTGCTCCGCCTCCATACCATTTTCCTCCTCATACATGTCGACACAACGTACCGACACACAGCACACACACAGGGAATGCTCTGATAGAGGACAGGACCCCACTAGCCCTTTGGGGAGACAGAGGGAGAGTTTGCCAGCACACACCAGAGCGCTATATATATACAGGGATAACCTTATATAAGTGTTTTTCCCTTATATAGCTGCTGTATAGATTTATCTGCCAATTTAGTGCCCCCCCTCTCTTGTTTTACCCTGTTTCTGCAGTGCAGGACTGCAGGGGAGAGTCAGGGAGCTTCCCTCCAACGGAGCTGTGAGGAAAAATGGCGCCAGTGTGCTGAGGAGATAGGCTCCGCCCCCTTCTCGGCGGCCGTTCTCCCGCTTTTTTATGGAAAAACAGGCATGAGTTAAATGCATCCATAAAGCCCAGGAGCTATATGTGATGTATTTTTTGCCCCCTAAGGTGTTTATATTGCGTCTCAGGGCGCCCCCACCCAGCGCCCTGCACCCTCAGTGACCGGAGTGTTTAGTGTGCTGAGAGCAATGGCGCACAGCTGCGGTGCTGTGCGCTACCTTATTGAAGACAGGACGTCTTCTGCCGCCGATTTTTCCGGACCTCTTCTGCTCTTCTGGCTCTGTAAGGGGGACGGCGGCGCGGCTCTGGGACCCATCCATGGCTGGGCCTGTGATCGTCCCTCTGGAGCTAATGTCCAGTAGCCTAAGAAGCCCAATCCACTCTGCACGCAGGTGAGTTCGCTTCTTCTCCCCTTAGTCCCTCGATGCAGTGAGCCTGTTGCCAGCAGGTCTCACTGAAAATAAAAAACCTAAAACTAAACTTTTTTCTAAGCAGCTCAGGAGAGCCACCTAGACTGCACCCTTCTCGTTTGGGCACAAAAATCTAACTGAGGCTTGGAGGAGGGTCATAGGGGGAGGAGCCAGTGCACACCAGGTAGTCTTAAAGCTTTTACTTTTGTGCCCAGTCTCCTGCGGAGCCGCTATTCCCCATGGTCCTTTCGGAGTCCCCAGCATCCACTAGGACGTCAGAGAAATGGGGTGTTAGTACACCCAACCTGTACTCAGATGCCCCGGTGGTCTAGTGGGGTCCCTGCCCAGTGAGTGTGTCCATGCCAGCGCCGCGACCTGTCTCCCTAGGTCGCAGACGGAACGCCATTTAGTGGCGGGTCCCGCCTGGGGGACCCTCTTACTTCCACCCCGTAGCAGCCATGCGATCCAGGAGAGCAGTTTGCGACTGTGTGCCTAAGTCGGGATGTCTCCGACGCAAGTACCCGCTGCTGCAGGCACCAACTCGAAACTGAGCTCTCAGTGCCTGGAGGCGAGGTTAGAGAGGAAATCCCAATGCATTCTGGGACAGCCTAGAGCTTTAGCCTGTTGGTGCCTCTGGATCAAGAACCACTCTACACCCCGATGTTTCCCTGTGGAAACCAATGTAACCTGCTGCAGAAATACAGGTAAAACATCGGGAAAAAAACTGACTTGTTTCACACCCGATGTTTCTTTACCTGTAACTGGATAGCCTCTATAGGCTTTGGGATAAACTAGACCTATGTTTTTTTCGCAAAAAAGCAGGACTGATAGGGCTGGTTATCACAGATTGTTTTTCGCCTACCCCTGGCATGGGAAAACAATAGTCCCCGATAACGGTCAGCATCGGGGACAATTGAATATGCGCGGGGGGTTCAGTCAGATGTGGCAAATGACAGTGGCTAACTGGATATCCTCTCTGAAATTTAACTTTATTATCCAAATTATGTTAGGAGGGATTTGACATTAAATTGAAATCAGGGCCAGATTATAAATGGGGCAGATGGAGCTCCAGCTCCAGGCCTCCACATACAAATAGGCCCATCACCATAACAGCATGATGATGACCAGCCATCAGCTGGCCACATGGTCGGACATAAATAATAAGGGTTAAAATTGCATTTCTATTTTTCACACAAAACAATGAAATTTTTGTACTTTTATATATTTAGGGAGACATTGGGTCTTATAGTGTATGGTGTCTACATGCCTACATGGCATTGGCCTCACCACCTCCGCTTCTCATAATAGGTCCTTGAACATTTTCAGCCCCAGGCCCATGAGGCCCTTAATCCGGCCCTGAATGAAATGCAAAGAAGATCCCACTTGGCAACCATAGCATTGTGGACTTCTAGAGTCACCTGAACATGGAAACAATGATGATAAACTTAAATGGGATGTAGTTATGTGACCGGCAGTCAGGAGAACGCCGGTCACAATACCGGCACCTACATCCCGAACCCTAACTATCCCGACGTCAGCATGACGACCAACAGGGACTATTCCCACTCGTGGGTGTCCACGTCACCCATAGAGTGGGAGTAGAACCTGTGGTGAGCGCAGTGAGCAACCAAGACTGCGGCTTGGCGAGCGCAGCGAGCCCGCAAGGGGCTTTGATGCACTCATCCTCCGCTGGGCATCTAACAGCCAGGATCCCGGCGTCAGTATTGTGACTGGCGGTCTCATGACCGCCGGTTACACATACCCAACCCACTTAAACTAAAGTACACAGTGCACTTGGCTGTCTGTTTTTCCCACTGTTGTTGACCCATTCTGCATGAAAACAAATGCAGTAAGCTCAGAACAGAACGAGAATGGATGTGCAACCAGAAAAACAATTAAGGAGTAATTTACCGTGGGCTAAATCATCCCCCCGAGGCCATCCAATTAGCCCCAAATGCACCCCGCTGGCAGCTGTTATCTGGGACTTTTTTTGGAACCTCAGCAGGCTCTGAAACAAAATCCCAGTTAGCTAGCCTGTTTTTGCAATGCCGGCAGTGCTATCACGTCAGTGAACTTCAAGGAATCTATGGGGTGAATTCAAATGTTATCGCACACCCGATTTCCCGTCTAAAGTGATGGGAAATCGAGGGGAGATATTCAAATGCCCCCAAAGCAGACTAAAGTAATGGGCACCTAAACCAGACTAAAGTAATTGTCACGAGCGTGAAAATACCAGTTTGGGCGCCCAAACAGGTCTCTTTACGTGCATTTCAGCTCACTACCCCAAGGGGTAGCGAGCTGAAATGTACTTGTTGCGTCCGTCCGCAGCAACATTAGAATACTGCCACCTGGCACGATAGGGGGCGGGAAGGGGTGGGGGGTGGAGATTTGAATCTTGCTCTGTGTTAACCCACAAAAAATTATTTTTATTTTATTTTAAAAAGGGTTTTAATTGAATAACCAAAGATCAAAACGCTGAGGCTACACCCATTTTTTGTACCCATTAAATTTTTGTGGCTAATTGAATTCCCCCCACACACACACACACACACACACACCCTTTAATATGGGGTGAGCATCCATGCAAACTGCCCCAATCATTTTAAATCACTATATGACACATTGATTTTCCTCTTTCTAGGTTTATCTTCTAACTACTGTTTGGAAACTGTACTTCTATGCAAGCACCTCAATTAAAATAAGCATTTTCTAAGGATTTATAGAATACAGTGAATTTGTCAATGACGCAAAGGTTTGTGAAATAGCGAACTAGTCAATCCTCTCCCAAAGCTTTCCGCCAAGTTTGGCCACTGCTTTTAGAGTATGAGAATTCCCACAAGTGTAAGTAATATATTTAGTTTGTACTTTAAATTAACAGCTTTCTATTCACTACTCTGAAAAATATAATCGGAAATAAAGCGGCAGGCATATAATACACTGACCTCAAGTTCACTCGTTCACTTAATATTTGAAATAAATCTAAATACAAACTACATCACACTAAGAAATGTACGGAAAAACGACAATAATTCTTTTTAATTTCCCAAGGTTACAATTACACTGCGCCATGCCTTGCTTGTTATAAAAATCCGAAATCGCTATTGAATAAGGATTTAGGTTGCTTATTCTCTTTAGTAACCAATTTGCCTTAAACCTCTATTCCCTACTTTCAATAAAAGTGCTCTATAGAATTCAAAAGGATGGGCCTCTTTTTTCATTTCCTCCAATTATTTTTACAAGATTTTAACATTAAGATGTTAGACAAACCGAGAAAAAAAAAATCCTCTTTTTCATTGCAGATAAAAGGACACAGAACACTTGATACCAAAAGATCAAAAACTTATAAACCAATGCAACAGGTACACAAGTCATTTAATTGGTACTTATTGTTCCAAGAAATAAAAAGCAAACATTCTAAAAGTGCTGCAATGCTATTAACAACGGATTGTTTAACCTTTCACAAAAGTGCTTTATTTTACCATAACCTACAGTATTTGAGACAGGAAAGTGTCATGAGAAAAACTCACTGTGTGGGTTTTTAGACTGCATGATAAGATCTTTACTACAAAAAGTCTAGGCCTCATCCTGACTGGTGTTTTACTCACATTTTTAACATTATTAAAAACATATCAAACGCCAGTGTGTTTGAGATGTTTTTACGGCTGTGTTCACTACTATTTTAGAGCTTCCTATAAGCTACCAAATGTGTTCACATGTAGTAAATGGGAACAATGGAATGCTACAGCAACCAAGCAAAATCATCAATGGCTATGGTACAGGTTGAGTAACCCTAATCCAAAATGTTTGGGACCAGAAGTATTTTGGATATCGGATTTTTCCATAGTTTGGAATAATTGCATACCATAATGAGATATCATGGCGATGGGATCTAAGTCTAAGCATAGAATGCATTTATGTTCCATACACACCTTATACACACAGCCTGAAGGTAATTATAGCCAATATGTTTTATAACTTTGTGAATTAAACAACGTTTGTGTACATTCACACAATTCATTTATGTTTCATATACAGCTTATACACACAGCCTGAAGGTCATTTAATACAATATTTTTAATAACTGTGTATTAAACTAAGTTTGTGTACACTGAGCCATCAGAAAACAAAGGTTTCACTATCTCACACTCACTCAAAAATGTCCGTATTTTGGAATATTTGGATATGGGATACTCAACCTGTACCACTAGAAGTACTTATTTCTTGCATCATATCCATTTACTTGCATTTGAAAAAAAAACACCATTGGATCAGAGTTCTTACTTCACAAACAAATCTGTAATAAGTACAAAACACGCTTAATCTAGCCATTCTAAATAAAACCATTAACTTATTCACTCATGTTTGCCCCAGTACTAATCTGTTGCTGAAATGGAAACGTTTAAGGTTTGTCAATGCAGGTAACAGAAATGTCCCAGGGATGGATAAACGGTCCGATTTTTAGACTCGGATGGAGAATGTATTAAACACCCCCCTCAAAAGCAATAAAAAAAGTTAAATTAAATTTATGCTTGCTACAACTTGAAATGACAGTATGCCGAGTTATTCAAGAAGAGTTGGATATGCCCTGTAAGAACAATTTTCTGTATTTAGGAAAAGGCATCAAATTTACATAATGACAAATCCCACATACACCCGTCTTCTACTATACCCCAATATTCTCTCGGTTCATTCTCAGTAATAAATAAGGAAACAGTCTTTGCACTCATCTCGGCCTACACCCTGTCCAGTATAACCTATTCCCTCCCAACGTCTCCACTGCCTTTTCTCCACCTCCTCAACCTGTTCCTCTGCACTGGCACATTTCCATCCTCCTTTAAACATGCAGTCATGGAAAAATACTAAAGAAACCATCTTTCAACCAAACCCCTCTCTCCAACTATCACCGGATTCCCCTTCTCCAGATACTGTACTTGCATGTACTAGTAAATAACCAATTATCGCACTCTCTCCATTCTTTAACTCTATTCCAAACTCTTGGTAATCACGCCTCATCACCACAATTCTGCTAAAACTGCACTGAAAAAATTAATTGATTTACAGCAAAGTAGATTACGCTCTTCTCCTGCAAAGGATTCACTCCATTGGCGTTTATGACACCGTTCTTTGCTGGTTCCAGTACCACCACTATGATGATGAAACTATCTACCCTCCCCTGACCTGTTCCTTTGTGTATTATCTTATGTAATCAACTCTCTCTGTTATGGGTGTACCAGCACTATCTAAAGGTCAACCTGTCCAAAACTGAATACTAAAATAGGAACAGTTTTCTTATGCGCAAAAGTGAGTGCAGCTTGAATAAATGTGGTGACACCCTCACCACTTACAAAAGATAGGCAAAGTCAATCATTCATGTGTGGGGTCACACGTGAAATGGGATGGTATTGGGATCCCGATGCTTGGAATGCCGGCAGTCAGAATACAGACAGCAGTGTCCCGATGCAAAAAAACCTGACACATTGATGGCTAAGTCTTCTAACCATCCTCCTCTACCCTCTAACCCCCCTTTCCCCCATAACCCTCCCCAGTGGTGCCTATTACTAACTTCCCTCGCCGCAGCCTAAACTTAATCCCCCTTCTTAGTGCCTAAACCTAACTCTCCCTACCCCCACAGCCTAACCCTGCCCATGCAGCCTAAACCTAACCCCCTCTTCCCTCGCAGCCTAAACCTAACACACACTCACACCATCCCGCAGCCTAACCATAACCATCCTCGGCAAACTTACATTCGGGATGCCGGCATTCGGGATTCCGGCGCAGTACTGTGATCCATGCTGAATTGCGGGGCGGACTAGCCCTGTGCTGCGTATCATCCCGCATGTCTGTGTGACTGATCATAGAATTGCTAAATTTAGCACATCTATGATCAAGTCTGAACTAGGCCCCATATGTATAGACCGTCTTGCACAATTTCTCAGTTAAGGCAGATTCTTCTTCATACAAAGATTCTACCATTGACCCAGCCTTAACAGAATACTGAATTTCTAGTCAGCCTCTATGATACAAGATTTAACCCAACTTGCATTAGCGGCCATACTGTCTTCCAGTGCCTTTCCATAAGCATGCTACTTTGCCTTAATGACGTCATATCAGTGTCATTTTTCTTTCTTTGGACACTTGAACTTCGGGCATAGGTTAATGAGAGCAAATTAATAATTTACAAGAAACGAATAACCCTTTTACACCAAGCCAAAAATCTGGGTTATTGCCGAGTCGACCCGGGTCAGCCATCAGGCTCCCCAAAAAATAACGTGGGTCGATTTACCCAGAAATCCTACTAATGACTTGACCAGGGTTGAAAACGCGTAGAACCCATGTCCAGGGTTAGTATAAACAGGTAACTCAGGACATCCAACCCTGGACCAGTTTACAGCAATGGGAGAGCCCATACCTCCCAACTGCAGCGTCCTGCAGGTGGTCGGGAGGTTGTGGGACATGGCGCACGCACTCTGAGCTGCTGTCTGCGCTGCTATGCAGACAGCAGCGGTGCTGGGGTGAAGGTGAATGGAGGCCATGTCCACTTACTTCAAAAACGGGGGCTAGGGGGTGGCCCAGCAGCTGCCAGAGTGCTGAGCTTGACCCCCAGCATGATGCACCAGGGTTCCAGATATGGATTTCCCGGTGCTTTGAAATGTCATCTCCAATTGACAGCCACTGCACCCGTGTGCAATGTAAACGGTGCCGATCCGGGTATATCCTGGGTTGAAACCGCAGTGTAAACGGGATAAATCCAGAGTCCATTTTAGACTGATCGGATGCGGGATTTTGTTGTAAAAGCGGTATTAGATATCACATTGGCTAATAATAAAAAAAAGTAGGATATGGGCTAAGTACACCTTATTTTTAAAACATATTTTAGAAAAGATTCCCGATTCTCCTGGAGTTGGTTGCAAATTTAGAAGTCTTAAATTAGTTTATGTCTTCTTTCTAACTTCAGTGAGCTTGCAGCTCCAAAATGCTCCATACAGATCCAATCACCAACAAAAAAAATCTAAGATATTTACCTATACGGGTTCAAATGGAGACTCTGTAAGAGGATGTTATAATACCAGTCTTATTTATTTTTATGGGAAAAAAGTAACCATGGCCACAGCTTCAAGTATTTGGATATGAATGCCAGACCTTCCCTTGTAAATGATTTAGACATAAAGAGAGGGGACGCGGTCAAGATGCCAGCTGTCGGGATCCCAGCAGGCCCCTCCGGAGGGTGGTTATGGTCAGGCACTATGGGGGGAGGTTAAGGTTAGGCTGCAGGAACAGAAGGTTAGGGGGTAGGGGAGAGGGGGAAATAGCCTCTACTCACCCTTGTCCGGATTTCAGACATCGGGATCATGGTGTCGGTATTATGAACGCCGGGAACCCATGCACCGCTATTACATGTCGATTCCACAGAGAGATACCATTCTAGTTTTACTGGATTGGCACCACAAACTACGATCTGAGGGCCAAAAAAGTAGATTAACAAATACTGTCACACAGTCCTTTCTTAGTGTTCTTGATACTCTGAATACTCTAGGGCAGTGATGGCTAACCTTGACACTCCAGCTGTTGTTGAACTACACATCCCAGCATGCCCTGCTGCAGTTGTGCTATTTGGCCTTGCTAAAACTGATGCAGGGCATGCTGTGATGTGTAATTCAACAACAGCTGGAGTGTCAAGGTTAGCCATCACTGCTCTAGGGTAAAAATATACCCAAGACTGAACTCTCATCTTGTTAAAAGATGATCTACAGTTTCTGCCCTGTTGTCCACAATCAGTTCAGAAAAAATGTTTGAGTCTCACAATGGCGCATATCACTATAAATAAAGTACTTTCCTCATATATTTCTTTTGATAGTATTTTCACGTATCAGCGGATGTTGAGATTCTCAGTCATAGACCATAGGGATATCCACTTGAAATTTCCAGTTTATGTCTTAATCTCAAAGATAAAGGAAAATAATCTAGTGCAACATTGTTTAGTAAGCACAGCAGAGACGTGTGGTTTTTTTTAAAAAAAAACCCACACGTCTCTGCTGTGCTTACTAAACAATGTTGCACTAGATTATTGTGAGACTCAAACATTTTTTCTGAACTGATTGTTGTGGTTTAATTGTGAAGTACCATTTGTTTTCTCCTGGGCTGCAATTCACGGTATAGCGCATTTAAGATCAATATATTCTCTGTTGTCCACAATGTCAATGGGCCTAATTCAGACCTGATCATAGCCCTGCAGCTATGATCAGTCACACAGATATGCACAGGAACGCCCAGCACACGGCTAGTCCGCCCCGCATGTCAGGCCGGCTACCCCCGCAGAAGTACAAAAGCATCGCACAGCAGCATTTTCTAATGTTTCTAAGCATTATTTCTAAGAAATATCTACTGGCAGCTACAGTACATAATGTGAGTATCGTGCAATCAGGGAGATTGCTAGACTCTTAAGGGAGATTACTGCTGTTTCAGGGAGTCTCACTGACATTCAGGGAGAGTTGCGCTGGTGTATTTATAATGGGTGCAGTGTGTGCAGTTTACAACGGCCCCAGGGGTCCAGGTGGTCCCACACGGCAGACCCTGCACTAATTATTTTTAAATAATGCAAAAATCACTGGGAAAATGGCCGCTGTGCTATTTTCCCAGAGATCTGTGCATGTGCTCTAGACCAGTGGTTCTCAACCTCGGTCCTCAAGTACCCCCAACAGTTCGTGTGTTCCAGGTCACCTCCCAGGATTACAAGTGAAATAAGTGGGTGTTTTATAATGTGTCAGTGAGTAATGAATACACCTGTTCAACTGCTATGTGACTTGGAAAAAATTAACTGTTGGGGGTACTTGAGGACTGAGGTTGAGAACCACTGCTCTAGACTCTGGAACAACACTAGGGTCCCCTAGTGACCCTAGGACCCAGAGCTACAGCACTGCTGGCTAGAAAGGAGGGGGCCCAGACGGAACCTGCGCATGGGCCTCCTCCTCTCTAGATGCACCCCCGGAGAGTTGGCAAGTATGTTGTAACAGGATTCTCTTCATCTTCACTTTATTACTATCACTAGGACTTTTGTGATTGCTCTGAATCTGGAACCTGAGTAATTTGTGATAACTAATAGACTGTTTCAAAAACATATGCATCTGTTGTTGTTAAAGTACATTCTTTGGGGGAGATTCAAATGTTTGAAAAGTCAGTTGGGAGTCGGTTTTCCTATCTAATAGACAGGAAAAAACAGACACCCAACCGACTTTTCAAACATTTGAATCTCCCCCTTTAAATCTGGTGGTAATGCCTACAACCACTGTTTCCCCAAAGTAATTATGTTTTGGGACTTCTTCCAGGCTTGTACTGGGGACTACATCTGCTTTTTCCTGATAAAATAGACAACACTTCATAAAGTAACATGGCTCAAATCAATGTGCACATTCTTGTCTCTCCTATAAGGAAAGGTAATTGATCCAGGTGTTCACACCAGGTAAATCCAGACAATTAACACCAAAATAGAGGAGTAAAAGAGATGTTCACTGGTTGCGCACCAATTTAACAAAAAAAATAATTATATATTTGCAGCCCCAAACTTACAAGGAACCTCCACCATGCTTCACTGTTGCCTGTAGACACTCATTATTGTACCGCTCTCCAGCCCTTCGGCACACAAACTGCCTTCTGTTACATTCAAATATTTCACATTTTGATTCATCAGTTCAGAGTACCTGCTGTCATTTGTCTGAACCCCCGTTCCTATGTTTTTGTGCATAGCCGAGTCAAAAAAAGGCCAAGCAACTCAACTATGCACGAAAATATAGGAACCTGGGTGTAGAAAAATGGCAATGGGTGCTCTGGATTGAGGAGTCAAAATGAAATGGTATGGTGGTGACAGTGGTGGTGGGTAATGTAAATATTTGTATTGATTTTATTTATTCTGCACCATAAAGGTACTGGAAGGCAATCGGGAATGAGTTAGGTACACTGAGAAGCTTACAATAGAATAACTATTAATGTTGCCATATTTTCTGATGCGGTTACTTGGGGAGGCATTCAATTGTTTATTGCACCAGATCTCCCATCTAAAGTTACAAAAGGGGGGGCGTGGTCAGCTCCTGGCTGGCGTCTCTTAAAAACTCCTCTTCGACTGCTCCACGGGGCCTAATCTGTTATCCCTCTCACCCCTAAGCTCTCGGTGTGGGGGAGAGCGAAGGTGATCGACCGCAGAGCCAGGGGACACGTATTCCGTATCCCTGCAGGTTGCAGCCTATCCCTCTGGAGGAAGCTGTGGCCTTGAGTTGAGTTCCCTGCCCGGCCCGGATAAAGACTGCATCAGGTGCAGAAGACGGCTGTACGTTGGATTGGTGGAGGCGCTGCCGCGATCATCCCTGGCGGGGACCCGTGTGAGGAGGAGTTGGTGATTCACTATCTGTGACCCGGATAGTTCTGTAGCGGCCGTTCAGGTGGTCAGATGCTAGCACTTACTCCCGGATTTCCCGATCATCTGACCCCTGTGTCATAAGCGGGCTCCCCTGAAATCTGCAGCCTCACAGATGTGCTGGAAAGGAGGGTCAGTACAGAGAAGGGGATTGTTGTGCACCTAACTGAGGAGTGGTGGCCATCTTGCCCACTCACTTCCCACACACACTCCTGGTGCCATCTTTCCTTCCCAGCAGCAATTGGTCTCACAGTCACTGTGGTTGCTGGCTGGTCCGCGCCTGGTGCATTCCACCTCTGCCTCCCGATCCTCCAGTGCAGTTGGGCATTAGCTGGGAAGTCTTGGGAGGAAGGAGTCTCATTACATATATAGACTGTGTCTGCTTGTGCTCCATATAAGACCCTCCTGTAACCGCTGGGCCCTTAGTTCATGTACGGAAGTAACAGGGGAGTACAGTGAGACAGCTGCTGTTTCTTTCTGTGAACTTTTCTGGGATTACAAGAAATAACTGCAGCAGGACAAGTTATACATTTATCTTTGCCCTTTTCAACCTCCCTAGCAGAAGAATACCCTTTGGAATAAGGCAATACCAAGGTGGGCTGTGCGCAGGTGACACTGGGGACTATTGGCTGTGTCTGTGACCCCCGCCTCCAGCCCTTCACACCTGATGTAAAGGGATTGAGTGTCCCTTTTGCCAATATTGACTGTATGTGAGCTCATTTTCACAGTCACAGAGTGTGGCACAACAAGCCTTCCTTTCCTGAGCCCGGTGTTATTTCTGGAATTGGAGCTCCCCTCTGTGGCAAATTATTGAATCATATCCTGCTTTCTTCAGATTTGCCTGTATTATAACAATTACTTTTTTCCAACGGGAAGCTGTCTTTACTATGTGAGTCCATCTCTCGCTGCCGGGAGCAGATGTCCTACTTCATCTACTATGTGAGGCCATCTCGAGGAGTGATGGCTGACTCCTTCTGACACCTTCATTCTGCCATGTGACCACAGCTTTACCTCAATACCCTACCGCACACCTGACAAGGCCTGGTATCACTGTACTATTACATTATTATGCTCTGCCTCTGAGACTATACTGTGTGATCTCTAATGATATGATTGACTCTGGTCCTCTCTCCCCAATGATTGCCAAACGCAGTTGGGACTGTTCCATTTTGGTTCCTGCGGTTGAAGGATTACATCTCTGTCATGTGTTAAGGGGAACCAATGATTTGTTTCATCTTGGGGGCCTCTCTCTGCAGGTTTTGAGTCCATCGGAGTCAAATATCCGTAATTCTCCTTTTGGCTGCCTTCCTCTGTGACAACAGCAGCCTCTTCATGAGTCACAGAAAATGCAAAGGAGTAAACAGCACTACCCACCTGACCAAGGTTCCCCCCCTGTTCTGATCTCAGGCGATATCTTAATCTCCAGAAAGATTCAGACATGTCGGCTTCGCCTCCGAGGCGTCTGCCGAAGTTGGTGGGACTCTAACTGCTTCGGGCATGGGTGGACAGCAGGACATGCAGAGAGTTCTCAAGCTACTACAGTCCCTGCCCACTAAGGCAGGTTTCACTTCTTTGAAGAGCAAACTTTGGAAGGTGGTTCACTCTGAAGTATCTACACTTAGGTCCGAGTTGATACAGCTAGGCTCTCAAATTGATCCCCTGGAAACTAGCGGGTAGGAATCCAATGCTTTTCAACGTGCGCTAGTAGACACCGTTAAACTCCAAGCTGATGAGATCCAGAATCTCCATGACCATCTGGATGACACTGACAACAGGAGACGTTGGAACAACTTGCAGGTGAGAGGTATTCCTGAGGGTATCCCACAATAGAGCATTCCGGATGTTCTAAACAAAATCTTCAACGAAGTTCTGGAAAATGACCCGGCCGATTCCATTGTTTTTGACAGAGCTCATAGGGCATTGCGTCCTAGAGGCCTGCAGTCTGAGCGGCCGAGGGACATCGTGTGTCACCTACACTACTTTAGCCAAAAAGAGGAAATTTTCCGAAAACTCCGGAACTCAGGAGGCCAAATGTAGGTAATTTTTCCAACAATGTTGACTGTAAATCTTTGGGTGAAGCGATCTTATTCGCTCGAAATGTTGCTCTTGCAGACATTGTATGCAGCCAACGGATACCAGGTAGGGCTTTGCTTGTGAATTGTACTGTGGCCAATAGTGCTTTCACTTTTATTAATGTCTATGCACCAAATAAAGTGCAACTGGCTTTTTTAGATAAAAAATCCGGCCCTACCTTATATTAATGGGATTTTGCTTTTTGGTGGGGATTTAAATTGGTCATTGGATCCTTGTTTAGACTCCTCTAACCCTTTGCCTAGCTATTCGGATAAACTTCATCGCAGGGTACGGACAACTCTCCCTAATTTTCAACTCATTGATGTCTGGCGTGTCCAACACCCCTCCACGCGTGATTAGACCTTCTATTCACACCTGCACAATACTTACACTAGACTTGATTATTTCTCATAGATTTGTGCATTTGGCTGCAGTTTCTGCTGTGGGTAATATATCCTGGGCAGACCATGCACCTATCTCTACAAATTCGTCGGTCACCTCCACGTTCTAATTACTACACATGGAGATTGAATGAATTGGTCCTCCAGGATCCCCACAGCCAATAGCAGATTAGGGAGGCGATAACTGATACTAATGCTAATGATACTGCCGAGTTCTTTAAAGTGATAGTCTGGGAGGACCACAGGTGCGTCATAAGGGGAAAACTAATTCAGCTGGGCGTTATATGAAGAAGCAACGTATGCCTGCGCGGGATGCGCTAATACAGAAAATTCAGGCTTTGGAGCTCCTTCATAAATCTGCCCTGTCGGACGACGTTCTCCAGTCCCTTTTAAAAGCTCGGAAGGAGCTTGATTCGCTTATGTCAGATAAATTCAAATTGGATGCGAGAAAATGTAGTAGCCGCTATTTTCTATGGGGAAACAAACCCGGGAAGATGCTTGCGTGGACTCTGCAGGCGGCATCATTTATATCTAAAATTAAATGACATACTGGTACTACCCAGAATACCACGACAGAGATAGCGGCAGTCTCTCAGCTTTTTTATTCTCAGTTATATAATTTGTGTGATTTTGAGGAAAATGGGTCTGTTGCTACACGGAAGGCTTCTATCACTGAGTACTTAAGTGAAGTAAATTTTCCGACAAGAAGCAGAGTCTCTAGAGGCCCCCTTCACTCTTTTATAGCTTGAAGAAGCTATTAAATCTACCCCTAATGGCAAGAGCCCTGGCCCTGACTATTTCTCCTTAGCCTATTATAAAGATGTTTGGAGAGGTTCTGTCTCTGTTGCTGCTTTGAGGCTTTAATCAGGTTTTGGAGCAGACCCCTTTTTCTGCTTGCACACATCTCCATTATTCCCAAGGAGGGTAAGGACCCAGCCCAGTGCGCCAGTTATAAACCTATCTCCCTACTGAATGTCGACTTGAAGCTCTTTGCTAAATTAGTGGCGTTTTTCTCCCAAATTTAGTACACACGGACCAGGTAGGTTATGTCCCTAGTTGAGATGCCAGGGACTATATCACTAAAGTTCTGGACTTAATTCATTGCACCTAAACTTGCATATAACCTTCTATTTTACTTTCCACTGATGCAGAGAAGGCGTTTGATAGGGTGGATTGGGATTTTTTATTAGGGGTGCTGAAGCATCTGGGCTTGGGGCAGGTGGACTTGCAAATAATTTGGGCTTTGTATTCTAGACCCTCAGCCCGTGTCTGCATCAATGGTGAACTGTCGGGTCAGTTTCGGATTCAGAATGGCACTCGGTAGGGCTGTCCCTTGTCGCCACTCATTTTCGTATTGTGTATGGAGGCCCTGGCAAGGGCCATTCATCAAAATATCAATATCACAGGATTGTTGGTGGGAGACAGAGATTACAAGCTCGACTGTTCGCGGATGACCTCCTAGCTGTGGTATCCAACCACCTAACCTCTGTACCGAATCTCCTTAAGGAATCTAGACGTTTTGGTGCCCTCTCCAATTTCATAGTTCATCTAACCAAATCTATAGCGATGAGCCTGACATTGGACCAGACAAGTTTGCAAGTTCTTCAAACCATTTCACCCTTCGCGTGGCATCCTTCACAACTAAAATATTTAGGGGTAATGTTGCATAAAGACATCTCCCAGGTTTATCACTCTAACTTTCCCCCACTTCTAGCTAAACTCCATCCTGATCTCACCAATTGGGGTGGGAAGAAAATTTCATGGATCGGTAGAGTGGGCGTTATTAAAATGAATAGTTTACCTAGAATCCTGTACCTTTTACAAACTTTACCCGTTGCTATTCCATGGTCCTCGTTTATCGTATTGCAGCAAAAGAGCAGGGTTTTTATATGGGCGGGGCGTAAACCAAGGTTTAAGCACAAGATACTATTTAGACGTAAACATCAGGGGGGGCTACAGTTGACACACCTTTTCTCCTATTATCATGCTGTACTCCTTACGAGAGTCATGGAGTGGAGTCAGGAGTCGAATAGGAAACAATGGGTGGATATTGAACTAGCCTCGCTCCCCTCCCTCCATTTGGACTCCCCCTGGCTCTCTAAAATCCCACTAGTCTCCCGCTTGATGGACCCACTTTTACCTGCTTGCGCCACTTACGTGTCCAACCCCTTCTTTTACCGCCTCCTTCCCCACTTGCACCACTGTTTAGGAATCCAGCATTCCCGCCAGGTAACCAGTCCTTGTTGTTCCAGATCTGGCGAGATAGAGGTTTAGGGAGAGCAGATCAGCTGCTGGACTCATCAGGCATAGTGAGCTTTCCTGAGTTACAGACTAAATGGGATCTACCGAACAAGATTAAACGTTTTCTCATGAGTCTATATTCTCCTGTGAATGGTAGACAGGCTGTGACTTTGTTTGAACAATTGTGCCTCTCCCAACCTTACCCGCGCCACACCCTCTCCACCTTCTACAAATTAATAATAGATCAAAGATTCTCTTCCCACCTAAATTTGTTAAAGATTGGGAATCAGAACTCACGGGTTTGGTAGCTGAAGACAACAGGAAAGGTATTTTCAGTAATACTTTCTCATCCTCTGTCAATGTTCTGGTGCTGGAAATACATTATAAAGTACTTACGTGTTGGTTCCGTTGTCCAAATATACTAGCTAAAATTTATCCTGAGGTCCCTAATACATGTTGGAGAAGCAAGACGGCAGTTGGTACCCCTCTACATATTTGGTGGGAGTGTTCCCTCCTTCAGCCTTATTGGCGCAAAGTGGTAGAAGCGGCCAAAATTATACTTGACGAGGACCTGCCTTTTTGTCCCAGTTTTTGGCTTCTGAATCTAACACACAGACCCGTCCCAGATTAAGAAAAGGTTACTCTGCTATATCCTCAGTGCCTCTAAGGCTGTGCATTGTAAGTCAGACATGATCCCTTGTATGAAGGAATGGAGCGCCCGTTTATATCATTATATGGCAATGGATGACCTTATTTCATCATTAGAAGTGAGAAATCAATCCTTTACGGCTACATGGTATCCTTGGCTGCCATATAAAGATTCAAACCATTATAAGTCCTCTCACTAGGAGACACAGCGTTTTCATAAGTTTGTTCTATTTCTTCTGTCGACTTGCTCCAGCCCTGGGGAGGTGGGAGGAGAGAAACTTTTTCTGCCTTTTCTTTTTTTTTCTTACTTTCTTTTCCGGATACTCTCCATTTTCCTCCACTTGCATCTCTTTTCCTCGTGCTTACTTTTCTCCATTTCTTTCCTTCTGCTTCTGGTCATTTATAAAGTTTCTGAATTATATGTTTGAGATGTATGGGTACTTCATGAGTCATTGCTTGCTCTTTGTGGGGATTTGATTGTGTATTATTGTTCTTTCGTTTTATATGTCTAATATATGCCTTTCATGATCTTTGTACCTGGACAAACATTTTCAATAAAAGTTTCATTTGCATAAAGTGACAGGAGAACGGGGAGGTGATATTCAAAAGTGTCGTTTGGGCACCCAAATGGTTCCCTATTCGCTTATTTCAGCTCACCACCCCGGGGAATGCAAGCTGAAATGCAGGCACCTACAGCTGCTCACACCCGAACGGGTCAACATTGAATTGTTCGATCGGGCACCTGGTACTGACAGCAGAAGGTGAAATTGAATTCCTTCCTTAGTGTGAGTGTTGCGCACCAACGCTTCTCAAGCTGATGGGCCAAGTCATTGGCTCCTCCTAATGTAGATGGAAGAGGACATCAAACACAGATGTATTTACCAACCTGCCTGATATTGTTCAGAATATTGTTGGGCATCAATACAAGCCAGAAAAAAATATAAATCAAAACAATCCAATAAAAAAAATTTGGTTGAACATGCAGCACACAGGCAATAAGCAACATGGTTGCATAAACATGTTTATTGCCTACCAATTAGGTGCATGGTTAACCCCCCCCCCCCACCCACCCACCCCCATACACACACAAAAAAAAAACAAAGAAGCTGCAACCAAATGCTACTGGAGATGTATTTCAGTTATCTCCATATACTGTTTCAAAGACGTAGTAATTTCTCAGGAGGAAACAGTGACTCACAATGAAGTAAAGAAATATAGAAGCAGAAAGTATGATGTATAGCAGGGGTTCCAAACTTTTTCTTGGAGTGCTATATTAAGAAAAAGAGTTTGAACAGATGGCTACAATATTTTTTCACAGTTTGTATCCCAGCAATTAGGCAAGGGTTCTTTGCTGATAAAATCTTTTCTACGAAACACTAAAACGAATACAAACATTTTGAAATAAACTTAGGTTTAATGACGACATTCCCTGTCAATTTTTCTGCTCTTTTTGCAGTTGTCATCATGCAGCTAGTGATCACAGTTTAAGTAACAAAAACACAGTATTTAGCTGCTAAATATAATATTGACATATTCAGCATAAATAGAAGCTACATTCATAAATCAGATTTTTTTTTAACCTTTTCCAGATCATGACACACTAAACAAGATACTAAAATTGTACAGCTAAAACTGATAATATGTCAAACATCTGTGCCCCAAATTCATATGATTCACAGTAATACACGTAAATGGCAATATGGCACATAGTTATGTTTATTAATATGCCACACTATAATTCCCCATTGATAATGACACGCAGTAATGCCCCCAACAATATGCTACACAAAGCCCCTTCAGTCAACCACTTCATATGCCAACCTCAGTGCCCCCTCAATCATGCCCCTTTGAAATGAGTAGCACCCTTTCAGTCTTGTCTATCTATACGCCTCAGTCCTTACAATCCCCTCATGTCCTTATATGCCAGAGTCCTCTCATGTCCTTATATGCCAGTCCAGAGCCCCCTCACCTCCTTATTTGCCAGCCAACAGCATTCATAATGTTTTTATAGGCCTGACCAGAGTCTTGCTCATGTCTTTATATGCCAGTCCAAAGCCCCCTCATTGCCTTATATGCCAGCCCAAAGCTCTCCTTGTGTTACTTACCTCACTACAAATAACCTCCTTTCGATATTTGTCTCTGCCTGGCTGCAGTAACACCTGCGGGACTTCAGTCATGCCGGCACATCTGCGGATTCTGAAGGGGGAAGCGTGGATTGGTGACAGAGCTGCAGAGAGGGCTGATCCGGCAGTGAGGTCACCAGGCTACACCACACAGCGCTAGGCATAAAAGTACCACCTTCAAACAGAGCTGTCCAAATCTATCCCGGACATAAGTCTATATTTAGCTGCGCCTGATGAAAAGCATGCAAACTATATATTCATTTATACCCTGTAATGATCATTTATCACAACCTTTCGCTGTGGAAAATAAGCAGGTTTCTGCACCTGCACACATTGCGTTTAAAGGCATTACTTATAAATTGCAGGTGGAGCATGTAGCACTTACACAGAAGAAATTTGTTTAAACCATTTACTTCACAAGAGATTTAGTTGATATGGTTAGTTTTGTTTTTTTATACTCAAATGCTACAACCTGCTCCAGCTGTCCAAGGGGGGAATTCAAAGGTTATCGCCCCCGATCTCCCGTCTAAAGTCACGGGAGATCGCAGGGGGCGATATACAGTTGATGTTCCATATCGCGCTCATTAGCATCAGGTTTAGCCACGTAAATCGGCTAAACCCGACTAAACTAATGGGTGCGATCGGGAAAAGTGCCGTATGGGCACCAAAACAGATCACTTTTCGCACATTTCAGCTCACCACCCACCGGAGCACGTGACCTGACAAGTAGACGCCAGCAGCCGATCACGCACGAACGGAGCTACGTTTGAATAGCTCCGTTGTGCACCATCTACTGGCTGCCAGCGTACTAAACATTTGAATCTCGCCCCAAATGTCAGTTGAAACTAAATGCCACAGTAAGCCTGAACATCTCCTCTTGCTCCATGCACTGTGCAAATCCCTACAATGGCTTCCCATATCTTCAATAAAGCAATGCAAAATACTCATTGCCCCTTACAAATCTATCTACACCACTGCCCTTTCATAAATCTCTAGCCCGATCTCAAAACATGGTCCCTCATGCCCTCAGATCTGCCTCTGGCTGCACCTGAACTCCTCCTCTCTCCAATAAACACCTCCAACTCCCACTGTAAAACTTATCCCCCATATCAAACAATCACACCTTAGAAGATTCTCATTGAACGGACAAATCTCTAAAAATGTTCTCTGAAAATCCACCTGGTACACTATCAGTACTGTCCCAATCTTCACTCCGAGTAAAACCCACTCAACTTCGCCTAATTGTTTGTAAGCTCTCATACAGGGTTCAGTATGAATTATCGGAGGCCTTGATGCTGGCCATCAGTATACAGACAGCGGCATACCGGCCACCAGCAGCAGGGCAAGCGCTAGAAAGCCCCTTGTGAGCTTGCCACCCTGCGGGCACGGTGGCTCGCTGCACTTGCTACAGGTGGACACCCACCTCGCCACTCGTGGACACCCATAGAGGGGTAATCCCCTACATCGCCGGTATTCCGGCGGCTGCATTTTAACGCTACTCGGTATTCCGGCGTCGGCATTGTGACCGCCAGGATCCCGACTAGCAGTATTTTAACAGCTTCCCCTCATACAAGCTGACCAGCCCCATGAGGCACTGATAATTGATTTACTGTATGAAACAAATGGACCAAATGTTGCAACAAAAGGTGCTTCATTATGTAAAAGAATAAGGAGAGAATTTAATTAGTTGTGAAAATACGAGTTATGGTAAAACTTACCCTTTTTAATTATTTTTCTTTAAGGTCCATGGCATCCACAGGGTTAACCTTGGGGTATGCTTGGTGGAGACCAGGATCAGTCACCGAACAGCAAAGCTTTTGAGCCTCCCAGGATGCACTAGGTCCGTTTCCCCTCATATCCCAGCCACAGCTCTGGCTGTTCTGTTTTTGTTTGGTGCCAGCAGGAGCTGGTCACCAGTGAGTAGTGGAGCTGAATGATGCAGCCCAAGCTTTTAAAATTTTAATGTTTCTCACTTTTTACTTTGAATTTTTTACTGAGCAAGCAGCGCTAGGCAGTCCCTTGGACGCCAACGCTGCTGCTCAATCACCCCCACCAGCACCGCGACACCAGCCACGGCTAGGTGATTTCGGTGGGACCCTGGCACCTTCCGCTAGCAGAGACACACAGGGGGGACAAGGTAAGGCAGGTTCCAGCTTGCGGGATCCGCAAGCACAGCAATCCTATAACATTATTTCCAGGAGATGGACTGGTGGTGCTGACATGGTTCCAGACCATTCCATGACCTTGGGCTCAACTAGACCACGAGGGCTTAACGTTACTGGCGCATAATGCCATTTTTGAGGTAAAGTAGATTTTAGCACAGCCCGCGATAAGCACCTATTCTGTTGTCTGTTAACATGTCTCAGCATTATGTTCTCCATAGGTTTACCGCACATATCACTTCACCACCTCTGATCATGTGATAAGTTTGGGGAAAAGCCCTATTTCATAGGTAAAAATTTCAGGATTTGGTTCAGAACGCCTCAAACACCCTCCTGAATGACATATTATGCACTTAAACCGTCTAATATATTTTTTAAATTAGCCAATGACGACATTTTGGGGACAAAAAGTGTAACTTGATAGAAATTGGGGTACAAGGTATGGGACAGGTATATCAGGGTGCTTTATGAGTGAGTTAAGTGTTTTTAGGCTTACAGGTGGGAGTAATCCATTTTCCTAACCTTTTTTTTTTGCTTTAAGAGATTTAAAAAGAACCAAATACATACTTCTACAAATTTTTATGTACCCCAATTTAATTTAACCCCTTTTTTTGCTTAAAAACACTTGCTATCATTTTTCCACTTTTTTTAGAAAAAGGCATATAACAGCAAATTGACCAAATTAAGTACCCAAAATCTTTTTACTATGACCATTAATAGACTCTATACTGCTTTCCTATCTTCGTTTGCCATTTTTTGGGTTACAGGCAGATTTCCCCATTTTCTCCTTCACTTTTCTCTGGCTCTGATGGAAAGAATTACCGCAAGAATCACGTTTTTCCTGACTTTACAATAGGATAGGTCAAATCCAGGAAAGTGCACGCCTGTGATAAATCGCTTTTTGCTGTAATATATTGACAATGTCCACGAAAAGTCCAATCGCAGTAAATTACTTTGTTATCATGGCTAACTGAATTCACTTCTAAATATTAAAAGCACTTCTAGTGACTGACAATGTCCAAAATGAGCAGATCGATAATGTTCCTAAAACATTAACAAAATACATTTCTGTCTATTGGTTTTGCACTGTTAAATAAATCTGTATTTGTTGAGTTATAATATGGACATAATGCAAACATTCCAAAAAATATCTTCACACAGCAAACAATACACCAGATTACTATTTTAAACACAGCAGGGGCCAGGATTGGTTGGGTACAAAATACTGGCCGTCGGGATCCACTGTTTGTCGTTTCACTGTTGGGATTCCGCTGTCGGTATTTTGACTGCAGGACTGCAACTGGGAGATACAGTACTGTACTGCTCACCAACAGCGTCTTGTACTGTATTTCATAGTACTAGGCACCCAACTCTCTGAGATACCACATGCCTGCTAATATTTATCAAGCATATAATTCACCAGGTAAGACGTAAACATTTTTAAACTGTTACAACAGTAATAATCAACGTACCTTCTTCTACATTGTCAAATTGTTCCGAGAGAAAATGGTAACAGCAACCAACACTGCAAACGGCTTTAATTTCTGGTTTTGAAACAAAAATCCGCAGAGTGTTTGGGGCAAGGTCCCCACAAGTATGTAAACCAACCATGATGGATTCCTAGGGAAAGAGAAAGCATTTGTTATAAAGCATAGATATTTTGTAAAAACCATTTGCTAATAATGTACAGTAACACATTTTAAAAGTCTTCAATTTAACATAGAATTATATGTGTTTACAAAACACACCAAACTGAAATGACATATAAATAAAATATTGTTTTATTTCTGTTACTATTCAAAAGGGTGTAACTATATATTACTAGCTGTTCTACCCGTTCTTCGCACAAGAGTTTCTGATTTTCAGCATTGTAAATATAAATGAGTGTTAATAATTTGGTGACTCTATAGAGATGTTAATTTTGAGACGTGTTAATGTAAGTAAATATTAATCCATGGTTCTTGGCGTTACCCGATTTTTATCCAATTGTCCGTTTGGGCGTTATCGTTCACGCAACGCAAGCCACGCATCGGCAATGTCGTCATTATGTCAACCCCCTTTTCATTCCCTTAGGGGAGGTTTACTAAAATTCTAATTAGGTAGTTTTCCTATTTCCCAGCTGCAGAATACCTATGTTACATTTCAGCTCCCTAACATATCAGGAAGTATGAGAATTAGTGATGAGTGAGTGAGTGAGTGAGTCTGTATTTTGTATGCAATTATCTATATACAGTATATATAAATTTGGAGCCTAATAAAACAAAATGAGGCATGGCACACTAAACATGCACATTATGTATAACGGCCATGATGACAAAACAGAACAGGACCAGTTACAGGGGGTGTGTGTGCAATGGGATGGGAGGGGGCAGAGAAGAGATATCCGAGATGACCTAGCAGATGTTGGATCCATTTACTAGTTACCCCACATAGCCTCTACTGTGTGGTGTAATATGTATAAGGGGCACTATTGTGTGAAGTAACATGAATAAGGAGTGTTATGGTAGACTTACCATTGTTACCTCTCCTCCTCTGCACACTCCAAAATGTTGGCCTCTCTAGCACCGTCCTTGATTGGTTTACCTCATACCTCACTAACCGCTCCTTCTCTGTGTCTGCCTCCGGAACCACCTCACACCCTTCCATCCTTCCTGTTGGTGTCCCTCAGGGTTCTGTCCTAGGCCTCCTTCTGTTCTCCCTGTACACCTCTTCCCTGGGTGCGCTCATTAACTCTTTGGTCTTCAATACCACCTCTGTGCTGATGACACACAACTCTACCTCTCCTCTCCTGATCTATCCCACTCTGTCCTCTCTCAGGTCTCCAGCTGCCTCTCTGCCATCGCCTCCTGGATGTCTGAGCGCTCTCTGAAGCTCAACATGTACAAAACTGAACTCATTTTCTCTGACGTCCTAGTGGATGCTGGGTACTCCATAAGGACCATGGGGAATAGACAGGCTCCGCAGGAGACTGGGCACTCTTTTAAGAAAGATTAGGTACTACATCTGGTGTGCACTGGCTCCTCCCTCTATGCCCCTCCTCCAGACCTCAGTTAGAATCTGTGCCCGGCCAGAGCTGGGTGCTCCTAGTGGGCTCTCCTGAGCTTGCTAGAAAGAAAGTATTTGTTAGGTTTTTTATTTTCAGTGAGATCTGCTGGCAACAGACTCACTGCTACGTGGGACTTAGGGGAGAGAAGCAAACCTACCTGCTTGCAGCTAGCTTGTGCTTCTAAGGCTACTGGACACCATTAGCTCCAGAGGGATCGAACACAGGGCCCGACCTCGATCGTCCGTTCCCGGAGCCGCGCCGCCGTCCCCCTTGCAGAGCCAGAAGACGGAAGATTCCGGAGAAAATCGGCGGCTGAAGACTCCGGTCTTCAATAAGGTAGCGCACAGCACTGCAGCTGTGCGCCATTGCTCCCACAGCACACCACACGCTCCGGTCACTGGTGGGTGCAGGGCGCTGGGGGGGGGGGGGGGGGCGCCCTGGGCTGCAATCAGTATACCTTAAGGTGGCAAAATGCACATAATACAGTTCTAAACTGTATATGTGCCTAATCCCCCGCCATAATTATTATTAAAAAAGCGGGAGAAGCCCGCCGCTGAAGGGGCGGGGCTATCTTCCTCAGCACAGCCAGCGCCATTTTCTCTTCACAGCTCCGCTGGAAGGACGCTCCCCAGGCTCTCCCCTGCAGTATACACTACAGAAAGGGTAAAAAAGAGAAGGGGGGCACATAAATTTAGGCGCAAATTGTGATATAAGCAGCTATTGGGGGAAAATTCACTTTGTGTATAGTGTAAATCCCTCTGTTATATAGCGCTCTGGTGTGTGCTGGCATACTCTCTCTCCGTCTCCCCAAAGGACTTTGTGGGGTCCTGTCCTCAGTCAGAGCATTCCCTGTGTGTGTGTGCGGTGTGTCGGTACGGCTGTGTCGGCATGTTTGATGAGGACGCTTACGTGGAGGCGGAGCAGGTGCCGATAAGTGTGATGTCGCCCCCTGCGGGGCCGACATCAGAGTGGATGGATATGTGGAAGGTATTAACCGACAGTGTCAACTCCTTGCATAAAAGGTTCGATGACGCAGCTTTGGGACAGCCGGCATCTCAGCCCGCGCCTGCCCAGGCATCTCAGAGGCCATCAGGGGCTCAAAAACGCCCGCTACCTCAGATGGCAGAGACAGATGTCGACACGGAGTCTGACTCCAGTGTCGACGAGGATGAGACAAATGTACAATCCACAAGGGCCATCCGATGCATGATTACGGCAATGAAAAATGAGTTGCACATTTCTGACATTAACCCGGTTACCACAAAAAAGGGTATTATGTTTGGGGAGAAAAAGCAGCCAGTGACTTTTCCCCCATCTGATGAGTTAAATGAATTGTGTGAAGAAGCGTGGTGTTCCCCAGATAAGAAACTAGTGATTTCTAAGCAGTTACTAATGGTGTACCCTTTCCCGCCAACGGATAGGTTACGCTGGGAGACATCCCCTAGGGTGGACAAGGCGCTCACACGCTTATCAAAAAAGGTGGCACTGCCGTCTCAGGACACGGCCGCCTTAAAGGAGCCTGCAGATAGAAAGCAGGAGGCTATCCTGAAGTCTGTGTATACACACTCAAGTACTATACTGAGACCTGCTATTGCGTCAGCATGGATGTGTAGTGCTGCAGCAGCATGGTCTGATTCCCTGTCAGATAACATTGATTCCCTTGACAGGGATACTATTTTGTTAACCATAGAGCATATTAAAGACGTAGTCTTATATATGAGGGATGCACAGAGGGACATTTGCCGGCTGGCATCTAGAATTAATGCAATGTCCATTTCTGCCAGGAGAGTATTATGGACTCGGCAGTGGACAGGTGATGCTGATTCTAAAAGGCACATGGAAGTTTTGCCTTATAAGGGTGAGGAATTATTTGGGGACGGTCTCTCGGACCTCGTGTCCACAGCAACTGCTGGGAAGTCGACTTTTTTACCCCAGGTTCCCTCACAGCCTAAGAAAGCACCGTATTATCAAGTACAGTCCTTTCGGCCCCAGAAAGGCAAGCGGGTCAGAGGCGCGTCCTTTCTGCCCAGAGGCAGGGGTAGAGGGAAAAAGCTGCACCAGTCAGCCAGTTCCCAGGAACAAAAATCCTCCCCTGCTTCCACTAAGTCCACCGTATGACGCTGGGGCTCCACAGGTGGAGCCAGGGGCGGTGGGGGCCCGTCTCCGGAACTTCAGCGACCAGTGGGTTCGCTCACAGGTGGATCTCTGGGATCTACAAGTGGTATCTCAGGGATACAAGGCTGGAGTTCGAGACGTCTCCCCCTCGCCGTTACCTCAAATCAGCCTTGCCAGCCACTCCCAAGGAAAAGGGAGGTAGTACTGGCGGCAATTCACAAGCTGTACCTCCAGCAGGTGATAATCAAAGATCCCCTCCTTCAACAGGGACGGGGTTACTATTCCACAATGTTTGTGGTACCGAAACCAGACGGTTCGGTGAGACCCATTCTAAATTTGAAATCCTTGAACAATTATATAAGGAAGTTCAAGTTCAAAATGGAATCGCTCAGGGCGGTTATTGCAAGCCTGGAAGAGGGGGATTTTATGGTGTCGCTGGACATCAAGGATGCTTACCTACATGTCCCCATTTACCCACCTCACCAGGAGTACCTCAGATTTGTGGTACAGGACTGCCATTACCAATTCCAGACGTTGCCGTTTAGTCTGTCCACGACACCGAGGGTATTTACCAAGGTAATGGCCGGAATGATGATACTCCTTCGAAAGAAGGGAGTTATAATGATCCCGTACTTGGACGATCTCCTTATAAAGGCGAGGTCCAGGGGGCAGTTGTTGGTCGGAGTAGCACTATCTCAGGAAGTGCTACAACAGCACGGCTGGATTCTGAATATCCCAAAGTCGCAGCTGGTTCCTACGACGCGTCTGCTGTTCTTGGGTATGATTCTGGACACAGAACAGAAGAAGGTGTTTCTCCCGGAGGAGAAGGCCAAGGAGTTGTCATCTCTGGTCAGAGACCTCCTGAAACCAAAACAGGTGTCGGTGCATCACTGCACGCGAGTCCTGGGAAAGATGGTAGCTTCTTACGAAGCGATTCCCTTCGGCAGGTTCCATGCAAGGATCTTTCAGTGGGATCTGTTAAGACAAGTGGTCCAGATCGCATCTTCAGATGTATCGGTGATCACCCCGAGGGCCAGGGTGTCGCTGCTGTGGTGGCTGCAGAGTGCTCATCTCCTCGAGGGCCGCAGATTCGGCATTCAGGACTGGGTCCTGGTGACCACGGATGCAAGCCTCCGAAGTTGGGGGGCAGTCACTCAGGGAAGAAATTTCCAAGGACAATGGTCAAGTCAGGAGACTTCCCTACACATAAATATTCTGGAACTAAGGGCCATTTACAATGCCCTAAGTCAAGCAAAACCCCTGCTTCAAAACCAGCCGGTGCTGATTCAGTCAGACAACATCACGGCGGTCGCCCATGTAAACAGACAGGGCGGCACAAGAAGCAGGATGGCAATGACAGAAGCCACAAAGAGTCTCCGATGGGCGGAAAATCACGTGATAGCACTGTCAGCAGTGTTCATTCCGGGAGTGGACAACTGGGAAGCAGACTTCCTCAGCAGGCACGACCTCCACCCGGGAGAGTGGGGACTTCATCCAGAAGTCTTCCAGCTGATTGTAAATCGTTGGGAAAGGCCACAGGTGGACATGATGGCGTCCCGCCTCAAAAAAAAGCTAAAAAGATATTGCGCCAGGTCAAGGGACCCTCAGGCGATAGCTGTGGACGCTCTAGTGACACCGTGGGTGTACCAGTCGGTTTATGTGTTCCCTCCTCTTCCTCTCATACCAAAGGTACTGAGGATAATAAGAAAGAGAGGAGTAAGAACTATACTCATCGTTACGGATTGGCCAAGAAGAACTTGGTACCCGGAACTACAAGAAATGATCTCAGAGGACCCTTGGCCTCTGCCGCTCCGACAGGACCTGCTACTGCAGGGGCCCTGTCTGTTCCAAGACTTACCGCGGCTGCGTTTGACGGCATGGCGGTTGAACGCCGGATCCTGATGGAAAAGGGCATTCCGGTAGAAGTCATTCTTACGCTGATAAAAGCTAGGAAGGATGTGACAGCAAAACATTATCACCGCATATGGCGAAAATATGTTGCTTGGTGTGAGGCTATGAAGGCCCCCAACAGAGGAATTTCAGCTGGGTCGATTTCTGCACTTCCTACAGTCAGGAGTAACTATGGGCCTAAAATTGGGATTCATAAAAGTCCAGATTTCGGCCCTGTCTATTTTCTTTCAAAAAGAACTGGCTTCATTGCCTGAAGTCCAGACGTTTGTTAAGGGAGTGCTGCATATTCAGCCCCCTTTTGTGCCTCCAGTGGCACCTTGGGATCTCAACGTAGTGTTAGATTTCCTAAAATCACAATGGTTTGAGCCACTTCCGACCGTGGAGTTGAAGTATCTCACGTGGAAAGTGGTCATGCTTTTGGCCTTGGCTTCGGCTAGGCGTGTGTCAGAACTGGCGGCTTTGTCATGTAAAAGCCCTTATCTGATCTTCCATATGGACAGGGCAGAATTGAGGACTCGTCCCCAATTTCTCCCTAAGGTGGTATCAGCGTTTCATTTGAACCAACCTATTGTGGTGCCTGCGGCTACTCGGGACTTGGAGGATTCCAAGTTGCTGGACGTAGTTCGGGCCCTGAAAATATATGTTTCCAGGACGGCTAGAGTCAGAAAAACTGACTCGCTGTTTATCCTGCATGCACCCAACAAGCTGGGTGCTCCTGCTTCTAAGCAGACTATTGCTCGCTGGATCTGTAGCACGATTCAACTTACGCATTCTGCGGCTGGACTGCCGCATCCTAAATCAGTAAAAGCCCATTCCACGAGGAAGGTGGGCTCTTCTTGGGCGGCTGCCCGAGGGGTCTCGGCTTTACAACTTTGCCGAGCTGCTACCTGGTCGGGATCAAACACGTTTGCAAAATTCTACAAGTTTGATACCCTGGCTGAGGAGGACCTTGAGTTTGCTCATTCGGTGCTGCAGAGTCATCCGCACTCTCCCGCCCGTTTGGAAGCTTTGGTATAATCCCCATGGTCCTTACGGAGTACCCAGCATCCACTAGAACGTCAGAGAAAATAAGAATTTACTCACCGGTAATTCTATTTCTCATAGTCCGTAGTGGATGCTGGGAGCCCGTCCCAAGTGCGGACTTCTGCAATACTTGTATATAGTTATTGCTTAACTATAGGGTTATTGTTCTGAGCCATCTGTTGAATGAGGCTCAGCTATTGTTCATACTGTTAACTGGGTATAGTTATCACAAGTTGTACGGTGTGATTGGTGTGGCTGGTATGAGTCTTACCCTGGATTCCAAATCCTTTCCTGGTAATGTCAGCTCTTCCGGGCACAGTTTCCCTAACTGAGGTCTGGAGGAGGGGCATAGGGGGAGGAGCCAGTGCACACCAGATGTAGTACCTAATCTTTCTTTAAAGAGTGCCCAGTCTCCTGCGGAGCCCGTCTATTCCCCATGGTCCTTACGGAGTACCCAGCATCCACTACGGACTACGAGAAATAGAATTACCGGTGAGTAAATTCTTATTATCTTTCCCCCAGCCACAGCAACACCCCCTACAAATATATCTATCACTGTTGACAACACTATCATCTCCCCTGTTCCCAAACTCCGCTGCCTGGGCGTCACTCTTGACTCCTCCCTCTCCTTTGCACCCTACATCCAAGCTCTGGCGCAATCTTGTCGGTTCCAGCTACGCAACATTGCTCGCATCAGGCCATTTCTCTCCCAGAGTGCAACTAAACTTATCATCCACTCTCTGGTCATCTCACGACTCGAATACTGCAATGTTCTCCTCACTGGCCTCACTTGCTCCCACCTCACACCCCTCCAATCTGTCCTTAACTCCGCAGCTAGGCTCATTTTCCTTTCCCGCCGCTTCACTTCTGCCACTCCCCTTCGACAAAATCTACACTGGCTCCCATTCCCCTACAGAATCCTCTTCAAACTCCTCACCCTCACATACAAGGCAATCTCTAATTCCACTGCTCCCTACATCTCCAACCTCCTAACCCTTCATACTCCCTTCCGCCCACTACGGTCGGCTGATGACAGTCGCCTCTCCTCTGCCTTGGTCACTGCTTCCCATGTACGAGTTCAGGATTTTGCCCGTGCTGCACCCCTTCAGTGGAACGCGCTCCCCCGCTCCATTAGACTCTCCCCGACCTTGCAAAACTTCAAACGGGCACTGAAAACCCACCTATTTATCAAAGCGTACCCCTCCAATGCATAACCTAGTCCTTAGGCTGCTCCTCCATCCCCCTGCCCCATGCCTTGAACATCTCTGCTTTGCTTGCATACTGCCATCAGGCTTCCTCCTGCTTGCTTGCACCTCATGTCATCTGTCTGTCACCCCTCCCCACTAGATTGTTAGCTCTTCAGAGCAGGGCCCTCTTTCCTATTGTTGTCTAAGCACTCTTCTCGACACATTTCAGTCAGCGATCAACTTTACCTGCTTTTTCTCCTACTGGTAAAGGATCCTCTCTATCTATGGCTGCCAAGGCCCGTTTAGACAGGGGGAATTTCTTATAGAATCATATTTATGAATATTAATATTTAATATATCATATATGGTATTTAATATATGGATATATTTTAATTAATATGCGTTTATCATATATATCTGCAAATATATTATATCAGGCTTACTAAGTGGCTGATAAATATATGCAGTCCTTATATATATATATATATATATATATATATGACTTATGAAATTAAGATTCCTTAAAGAGAGTTCAAGCTTGAATATTACCGCTCTTTTTATATGATTATTTATTTACAGGCAGATCAAATCGTACAGAATAAGATATACACAGTAGTGATATATATACTAATTATTATATTAAGCTATGCTATGCTTCCTTCGTTATATAACATAAAACAACATGACATAAGTTTCACAAACAGTTCAATTACTAACATAAAGTGTATACTTGCAAGTTAAAGATTGCCATCCCAAGAATCATTCCTTCTGCATGTTCTCCATGACTTCTCCTCCTGACTGACTTCCTTCCTTCTCCTCCTTCTCCTTCTTCCTTCTTCTAACTCCTAACTAAAAAGCCTGCTCCTTTTATCCCATATTTTACCAATTCAAACTATCATATTCTCATAGTTTCCAATGGAATAGGTAATTATAGGTTTGTCAGATTCCAAGGTGTAATAAAACAAACATTGAACTGGGCTGTCGTGTCCTGTTCACGGAGGCATGGTGTCATAAAAGTGTGGTGTCCACACTGCCTTAAGCAAGTATAGTATTGTAAAAATAAGAATTTACTTACCGATAATTCTATTTCTCGGAGTCCGTAGTGGATGCTGGGGTTCCTGAAAGGACCATGGGGAATAGCGGCTCCGCAGGAGACAGGGCACAAAAGTAAAGCTTTTACAGGTCAGGTGGTGTGTACTGGCTCCTCCCCCTATGACCCTCCTCCAGACTCCAGTTAGGTACTGTGCCCGGACGAGCGTACACAATAAGGGAGGATTTTGAATCCCGGGTAAGACTCATACCAGCCACACCAATCACACCGTACAACTTGTGATCTAAACCCAGTTAACAGTATGATAACAGAGGAGCCTCTGAAAGATGGCTTCCTAAACAATAACCCGAATTAGTTAACAATAACTATGTACAAGTATTGCAGATAATCCGCACTTGGGATGGGCGCCCAGCATCCACTACGGACTCCGAGAAATAGAATTATCGGTAAGTAAATTCTTATTTTCTCTATCGTCCTAAGTGGATGCTGGGGTTCCTGAAAGGACCATGGGGATTATACCAAAGCTCCCAAACGGGCGGGAGAGTGCGGATGACTCTGCAGCACCGAATGAGAGAACTCCAGGTCCTCCTTTGCCAGGGTATCAAATTTGTAAAAATTTACAAACGTGTTCTCCCCTGACCACGTAGCTGCTCGGCAGAGTTGTAATGCCGAGACCCCTCGGGCAGCCGCCCAAGATGAGCCCACCTTCCTTGCGGAATGGGCCTTAACAGATTTAGGCTGTGGCAGGCCTGCCACAGAATGTACAAGTTGAATTTTGTTACAAATCCAACGAGCAATCGACTGCTTAGAAGCAGGTGCACCCAACTTGTTGGGTGCATACAGTATAAACAGCGAGTCAGATTTTCTGACTCCAGCCGTCCTTTAAATGTATATTTTAAGGCTCTGACAACGTCCAACAACTTGGAGTCCTTCAAGTCGTCTGTAGCCGCAGGCACTACAATAGGCTGGTTCAGGTGAAACGCTGATACCACCTTAGGGAGAAAATGCGGACGCGTCCGCAGCTCTGCCCTATGTCGAATGGAAAATTAAATAAGGGCTTTTATAAAACAAAGCCGCCAGTTCAGATACTCTCCCGGCCGAAGCCAGGGCCAGTAACATAGTCACTTTCCATGTGAGATATTTCAAATCCACATTCTTTAGTGGTTCAAACCAATTGGATTTGAGGAAATCTAAAACTACATTTAGATCCCACGGTGCCACCTTAGGCACCACAGGAGGCTGTATATGCAGTACTCCTTTGATAAAAATCTGGACCTCAGGGACTGAGGCCAATTCTTTTTGGAAGAATATTGATAGGGCCGAAATTTGAACCTTAATAGATCCCAATTTGAGACCCATAGACAATCCTGATTGCAGGAAATGTAGGAAAACGACCCAGTTGAAATTCCTCCATCGGAGCACTCCGCTGCTCGCACCACGCAACATATTTTCGCCAAATACGGCGATAATGCTTCGCGGTGACTTCCTTCCTTGCCTTTATCAAGGTAGGAATGACTTCTTCTGGAATGCCTTTTCCTTTTAGGATCTGGCATTCAAACGCCATGCCGTCAAACGCAGCCGCGGTAAGTCTTGAAAAAGACAAGTACCCTGCTGAAGCAGGTCCCTTCTCAGAAGTAGAGGCCACGGATCGTCCGTGACCATCTCTTGAAGTTCCGGGTACCAAGTCCTTCTTGGCCAATCCGGAGCCACTAGTCTTACTCCTCTTTGCCGTATAATCCTCAATACCTTTGGTATGAGAGGCAGAGGAGGAAACACATATACCGACTGGTACACCCAAGGTGTTACCAGCGCGTCCACAGCTATTGCCTGCGGATCTCTTGACCTGGCGCAATACCTGTCCAGTGTTTTGTTGAGGCGAGACGCCATCATGTCCACCATTGGTTTTACCCAACGGTTTAATAGCATGTGGAAAACTTCTGGATGAAGTCCCCACTCTCCCGGGTGAAGGTCGTGTCTGCTGAGGAAGTCTGCTTCCCAGTTGTCCACGCCCGGGATGAATACTGCTGACAGTGCTATCACGTGATTCTCCGCCCAGCGAAGGATCCTGGCAGCTTCTGCCATTGCCCTCCTGCTTCTTGTGCCGCCCTGTCTGTTTACATGGGCGACTGCCGTGATGTTGTCCGACTGGATCAACACCGGTCTTCCTTGAAGCAGAGGTTCCGCCTGGCTTAGAGCATTGTAGATTGCTCTTAGTTCCAGAATGCTTATGTGAAGAGACTTTTTCAGGCTCGACCACACTCCCTGGAAATTTCTTCCCTGTGTGACTGCTCCCCAGCCTCTCAGGCTGGCCTCCGTGGTCACCAGGATCCAATCCTGCATGCCGAATCTGCGGCCCTCCAATAGATGAGCCTCCTGCAACCACCACAGAAGGGATACCCTTGTCCTCGGCGACAGGGTTATCCGCAGGTGCATCTGAAGATGCGACCCTGACCATTTGTCCAACAGATCCCTTTGCATGGAATCTGCCGAAAGGGATTGCTTCGTAAGAAGCTACCATTTTTTCCCAGGACTCTTGTGCATTGATGTACAGACACCTTTCCTGGTTTTAGGAGGTTCCTGACCAGGTCAGATAACTCCTTGGCTTTTTCTTCGGGAAGAAAAACCTTTTTCTGAACTGTGTCCAGAATCATCCCCAGGAACAGCAGACGAGTTGTCGGCATTAATTGGGATTTTGGAATATTCAGAATCCATCCGTGCTGCTTTAGCACCTCTTGAGATAGTGCTAAACCCATCTCTAGCTGTTCTCTGGACCTTGCCCTTATTAGGAGATCGTCCAAGTATGGGATAATTAATACGCCTTTTCTTCGAAGAAGAAATATTATCTCGGCCATTACCTTTGTAAAGACCCGAGGTGCCGTGGACAAACCAAACGGCAGCGTCTGAAACTGATAGTGACAGTTTTGTACAACGAACCTGAGGTACCCCTGGTGTGAGGGGTAATTGGAACGTGGAGATACGCATCCTTGATGTCCAAGGATACCATAAAGTCCCCTTCTTCCAGGTTCGCTATCACTGCTCTGAGTGACTCCATCTTGAACTTGAACTTCTTTATGTACAGGTTCAAGGACTTCAGATTTAGAATAGGCCTTACCGAGCCATCCGGCTTCGGTACCACAAAAAGAGTGGAATAATACCCCTTCCCTTGTTGTAGAAGAGGTACCTTGACTATCACCTGCTGAGAATACAGCTTGTGAATGGCTTCCAAAACCGTCTCCCTTTCTGAGGGGGACGTTGGTAAAGCAGACTTCAGGAAACGGCGAGGTGGCTCTGTCTCTAATTTCAACCTGTACCCCTGAGATATTATCTGCAGGATCCAGGGATTTACCTGCGAGTGAGCCCACTGCGCGCTGTAATTCTTGAGACGACCGCCTACCGCCCCCGAGTCCGCTTGCGAAGCCCCAGCGTCATGCTGAGGCTTTTGTAGAAGCCGGGGAGGGCTTCTGTTCCTGGGAAGGAGCTGCCTGTTGCTGTCTCTTCCCTCGTCCTCTGCCTCGTGGCAGATATGAATAGCCCTTTGCTCGCTTATTTTTAAAGGAACGAAAGGGCTGCGGTTGAAAGGTCGGTGCCTTTTTCAGTTGGGGAGTGACTTGAGGTAGAAAGGTGGATTTCCCGGCCGTAGCCGTGGCCACCAAATCCGATAGACCGACCCCAAATAACTCCTCTACGCATCGCCTGTCCACTGTCGTGTCCATAAAGCTCTTCTGGCCGAAATGGACATAGCACTTACCCGTGATGCCAGTGTGCAGATATCTCTCTGTGCATCACGCATATAAAGAAATGCATCCTTTATTTGTTCTAACGACAGTAAAATATTGTCCCTGTCCAGGGTATCAATATTTTCGATCAGGGACTCTGACCAAACTACCCCAGCACTGCACATCCAGGCAGTCGCAATAGCTGGTCGTAGTATAACACCTGCATGTGTGTATATACCTTTTTGGATATTTTCCATCCTCCTATCTGATGGATCTTTAAGTGCGGCCGTCTCAGGAGAGGGTAACGCCACTTGTTTTGATGAGCGTGTTAGCGCTTTGTCCACCCTAGGAGGTGTTTCCCAGCGCTCCCTAACCTCTGGCGGGAAAGGGTATAAAGCCAATAACTTCTTTGAAATTAGCAGTTTTTTATCGGGGCACCCCACGCTTCATCACACACGTCATTTAATTCTTCTGATTCGGTAAAAACTACTGGTAGTTTTTTCACACCCCACATAATACCCTGTTTAGTGGTACCTGTAGTATCAGCTAAATGTAACATCTCCTTTATTGCCAAAATCATATAACGTGTGGCCCTACTGGAAAATACGGTTGATTCGTCACCTTCACCACCGGAATCAGTGCCTGTGTCTGGGTCTGTGTCGACCGACTGAGGCAAGGGGCGTTTTACAGCCCCTGACGGTGTTTGAGGCGCCTGGACAGGCACTAATTGAGTGTCCGGCCGCCTCATGTCGGCAAACGACTGCTTAAGCGAGTTGACGCTATCCCGTAATTCCACAAATAAAGGCATCCATTCTGGTGTCGACCCCCTAGAAGGTGACATCCTCATATTTGGCAATTGCTCCGCCTCCACACCAATAACGTCCTCATACATGTCGACACACACGTACCGACACACAGCAGACACACAGGGAATGCTCTATACGAAGACAGGACCCACTAGCCCTTTGGGGAGACAGAGGGAGAGTCTGCCAGCACACACCAAAAAGCGCTATATATGACAGGGATAGCCTTATGATTAAGTGCTCCCTTATAGCTGCTTTTATATTAATATATTGCCATTTATTTTGCCCCCCCTCTCTGTTATACCCTGTTTCTGTAGTGCAGTGCAGGGGAGAGACCTGGGAGCCTTCCTGACCAGCGGAGCTGTGACAGAAAATGGCGCCGTGTGCTGAGGAGATAGGCCCCGCCCCTTTTCCGGCGGGCTCGTCTCCCGCTATTTAGTACATTTAGGCAGGGGTAAATATCTCCATATAGCCTCTGGGGCTATATGTGAGGTATTTTTAGCCTTTTTAAAGGTTTTCATTTGCCTCCCAGGGCGCCCCCCCCCCCAGCGCCCTGCACCCTCAGTGACTGCCGTGTGAAGTGTGCTGAGAGGAAAATGGCGCACAGCTGCAGTGCTGTGCGCTACCTTAAGAAGACTGCAGGAGTCTTCAGCCGCCGATTCTGGACCTCTTCTTGCTTCAGCATCTGTGAGGGGGCCGGCGGCGTGGCTCCGGTGACCATCCAGGCTGTACCTGTGATCGTCCCTCTGGAGCTTCATGTCCAGTAGCCAAGAAGCCAATCCATCCTGCACGCAGGTGAGTTCACTTCTTCTCCCCTCTGTCCCTCGTTGCAGTGATCCTGTTGCCAGCAGGAATCACTGTAAAATAAAAAACCTAAGCTAAACTCTCTAAGCAGCTCTTTATGAGAGCCACCTAGAATTGCACCCTTCTCGGCCGGGCACAAAAATCTAACTGGAGTCTGGAGGAGGGTCATAGGGGGAGGAGCCAGTACACACCACCTGACCTGTAAAAGCTTTACTTTTGTGCCCTGTCTCCTGCGGAGCCGCTATTCCCCATGGTCCTTTCAGGAACCCCAGCATCCACTTAGGACGATAGAGAAATCTGGAATGTCTTTTCATCCAAAGTTCTGTTGTATTGACAAGTTTTCCTGGGGTGGGTTACACCATGTTTTATCAATGGATGTGATCTCTTTTCATAGTAGTTAATTTATGCTCCCTAGCTTTAACCTTTACTGGACAATAGACAAACCAGTTTTATAATTGCGATAGGTATTGTAAACCTTGATTCTGATCTACTGTAAGCACACCTGTGAATTCCAATGACCAACAGAGCTCTGTCACACACCTATTATCATTTATGGCCTAATACCTTTTCTCTACAATGTCTCTTGATCTTACTGTGACCTCTCTAGCCTTATTTATGGCTAGAGCAGAATAAACCTGTTCCCTACAATGTTTTACCATCTTGCAGTAAAACACAAATATACAGTATATCTATATAAACACATACACAAACCTAATCTCTTAAATCAGCTAAACATTACCTCATACATTCAAATTTATTTCATATCTATTCCTTACTATATATTTCTCTAACGTCCTAGTGGATGCTGGGGACTCCGAAAGGACCATGGGGAATAGCGGCTCCGCAGGAGACTGGGCACAAAGTAAAAGCTTTAGGACTAGCTGGTGTGCACTGGCTCCTCCCCCTATGACCCTCCTCCAAGCCTCAGTTAAGATTTTGTGCCCGAACGAGAAGGGTGCAATCTAGGTGGCTCTCCTGAGCTGCTTAGAGTAAAAGTTTAAATAGTTTTTTTATTTTCAGTGAGACCTGCTGGCAACAGGCTCACTGCATCGAGGGACTAAGGGGAGAAGAAGCGAACTCACCTGCGTGCAGAGTGGATTGGGCTTCTTAGGCTACTGGACATTAGCTCCAGAGGGACGATCACAGGCCCAGCCATGGATGGGTCCCGGAGCCGCGCCGCCGGCCCCCTTACAGATGCTGAAGCAAGAAGAGGTCCATAAATCGGCGGCAGAAGACTTTCCTGTCTTCATAAGGTAGCGCACAGCACTGCAGCTGTGCGCCATTGCTCTCAGCACACTTCACACTTCGGTCACTGAGGGTGCAGGGCGCTGGGGGGGGGCGCCCTGGGAAGCAATGAATTTACCTTATTTGGCAAAAAATACATCACATATAGCTCCTGGGCTATATGGATGTATTTAACCCCTGCCAGTTTTCCAGAAAAAAGCGGGAGAAGAGCCCGCCGTGAAGGGGGCGGGGCCTATCTCCTCAGCACACAGCGCCATTTTTCCCACACAGCTCCGCTGGTAGGAAGGCTCCCAGAATCTCCCCTGCATCCTGCAACTACAGAAACAGGGTAAAAAAGAGAGGGGGGCACTTATTTGGCAAAATAACAGATATAAGCAGCTATAAGGGATAGACACTTATTGTAAGGTTGTCCCTATACATATATAGCGCTCTGGTGTGTGCTGGCAAACTCTCCCTCTGTCTCCCCAAGGGGCTAAGTGGGTCCTGTCCTCTATCAGAGCATTCCCTGTGTGTGTGCTGGGTGTCGGTACGTGTGTGTCGACATGTATGAGGAGGAAAATGATGTGGAGGCGGAGCAATTGCCTATAATGGTGATGTCACCCCCTAGGGAGTCGACACCTGAATGGATGGCCGTAATTAAGGAATTACGTGACAGTGTCGGCACGTTACAGAAAACTGTTGACGACATGAGACAGCCGGCAGCTCAGTTAGTGCCTGTCCAGGCGTCTCAAACACCGTCAGGGGCTATTAAACGCCCGTTACCTCACTGGGTCGACACGGACCCAGACACTGACTCCAGTGTCGACGGTGAAGAAACAAACGTATTTTCCAGTAGGGCCACACGTTACATGATCACGGCAATGAAGGAGGTTTTGCACATCTCTGATACTGCAAGTACCACAAAAAGGGGTATTATGTGGGGTGTGAAAAAACTACCCGTAGTTTTTCCTGAATCAGATGAATTGAATGAAGTGTGTGAGGAAGCGTGGGTTACCCCCGACAAAAAACTGCTAATTTCTAAAAAATTATTGGCACTATATCCCTTCCCACCAGAGGTTAGGGCTCGTTGGGAAACACCCCCTAGGGTGGATAAGGCGCTCACACGCTTATCAAAACAAGTGGCGTTACCGTCTCCAGAAATGGCCACCCTTAAGGAGCCAGCAGATAGGAGGCTGGAAAATATCCTTAAAAGTATATACACACATACTGGTGTTATACTGCGACCAGCAATCGCCTCAGCCTGGATGTGCAGTGCTGGGGTGGCTTGGTCGGATTCCCTGACTGAAAATATTGATACCCTGGACAGGGACAATATATTATTGACTATAGAGCATTTAAAGGATGCATTCCTATATATGCGAGATGCACAGAGAGACATTTGCACTATGGCATCAAGAGTAAGTGCGATGTCCATTTCTGCCAGAAGAGGATTATGGACGCGACAGTGATCAGGGGATGCGGATTCCAAACGGCATATGGAAGTATTGCCGTATAAAGGGGAGGAGTTATTTGGGGGCGGTCTATCGGACCTGGTGGCCACGGCAATGGCTGGGAAATCCACCTTTTTACCCCAAGTCACCTCGCAGCAGAAAAAGATACCGTCTTTTCAGGCTCAGTCCTTTCGTCCCCATAAGGGCAAGCGGGCAAAAGGCCACTCATATCTGCCCCGGGGCAGAGGAAGGGGAAAAAGACTGCAACAGACAGCTTCTTCCCAGGAACAGAAGCCTTCCCCCGCTTCTGCCAAGTCCTCAGCATGACGCTGGGGCCTTACAAGCGGACTCAGGCACGGTGGGGGCCCGTCTCAAGAATTTCAGCGCGCAGTGGGCTCACTCGCAAGTGGACCCCTGGATCCTGCAGGTAGTATCTCAGGGGTACAAATTGGAATTCGAGACGTCTCCCCCTCGCCGGTTCCTGAAGTCTGCTTTACCAACGTCTACCCCCGACAGGGAGGCGGTATTGGAAGCCATTCACAAGCTGTATTCCCAGCAAGTGATAATCAAGGTACCCCTCCTACAACAGGGAAAGGGGTATTACTCCACGCTGTTTGTGGTACCGAAGCCGGACGGCTCGGTGAGACCCATTTTAAATCTGAAAGCCTTGAACACTTACATAAAAAGGTTCAAGTTCAAGATGGAGTCACTCAGAGCAGTGATAGCGAACCTGGAAGAAGGGGACTACATGGTGTCTCTGGACATCAACGATGCTTACCTCCATGTCCCAATTTGCCCTTCTCACCAAGGGTACCTCAGGTTTGTGGTACAGAACTGTCACTATCAGTTTCAGACGCTGCCGTTTGGATTGTCCACGGCACCCCGGGTCTTTACCAAGGTAATGGCCGAAATGATGATTCTTCTTAGAAGAAAAGGCGTCTTAATTATCCCTTACTTGGACGATCTCCTGATAAGGGCACGGTCCAGAGAACAGTTAGAGGTCGGAGTAGCACTATCTCAAATAGTACTACGACAGCACGGATGGATTCTAAATATTCCAAAATCGCAGCTGATTCCGACGACACGTCTGCTGTTCCTAGGGATGATTCTGGACACAGTACAGAAAAAGGTGTTTCTCCCGGAAGAGAAAGCCAGGGAGTTATCCGACCTAGTCAGGAAACTCCTAAGACCAGGCCAGGTGTCAGTGCATCAGTGCACAAGGGTCCTGGGAAAGATGGTGGCTTCTTACGAAGCGATTCCATTCGGCAGATTCCACGCAAGAACTTTTCAGTTGGATCTGCTAGACAAATGGTCCGGATCGCATCTTCAAATGCATCAGCGGATAACCCTGTCTCCAAGGACAAGGGTGTCTCTCCTGTGGTGGTTACAGAGTGCTCATCTCCTAGAGGGCCGCAGATTCGGCATTCAGGATTGGGTCCTGGTGACCACGGATGCCAGCCTGAGAGGCTGGGGAGCAGTCACACAGGGAAAAAATTTCCAGGGCTTGTGGTCAAGCATGGAAACGTCACTTCACATAAATATCCTGGAACTAAGGGCCATTTACAATGCCCTAAGTCAGGCAAGGCCTCTGCTTCAGGGTCAGCCAGTATTGATCCAGTCGGACAACATCACGGCAGTCGCCCACGTAAACAGACAGGGCGGCACAAGAAGCAGGAGGGCAATGACGGAAGTGGCAAGGATTCTTCGCTGGGCGGAAAATCATGTGATAGCACTGTCAGCAGTGTTCATTCCGGGAGTGGACAACTGGGAAGCAGACTTCCTCAGCAGACACGATCTTCACCCGGGGGAGTGGGGACTTCACCCAGAAGTCTTCCGCATGATTGTAAACCGTTGGGAAAAACCAAAGGTGGACCATGATGGCGTCTCGCCTCAACAAAAAACTGGACAGATATTGCTCCAGGTCAAGGGACCCTCAGGCAATAGCTGTGGACGCTCTGGTAACACCGTGGGTGTACCGGTCAGTGTATGTGTTCCCTCCTCTTCCTCTCATACCAAAAGTACTGAGAATCATAAGAAGGAGAGGAGTAAAGACTATACTCGTGGCTCCGGATTGGCCAAGAAGGACTTGGTACCCGGAAATTCAAGAGATGCTCACGGAAGACCCGTGGCCTCTACCTCTAAGACAGGACCTGCTCCAGCAGGGACCATGTCTGTTCCAAGACTTACCGCGGCTGCGTTTGACGGCATGGCGGTTGAACGCCGGATCCTGAAGGAAAAAGGCATTCCGGATGAAGTCATCCCTACCCTGATCAAAGCCAGGAAGGATGTAACCGTACAACATTATCACCGTATTTGGCGTAAATATGTTGCGTGGTGCGAGGCCAGGAAGGCCCCTACGGAGGAATTTCAACTGGGTCGATTCCTGCATTTCCTGCAAACAGGACTGTCTATGGGCCTCAAATTAGGGTCCATTAAGGTTCAAATTTCGGCCCTGTCGATATTCTTCCAAAAAGAACTAGCTTCTGTTCCTGAAGTTCAGACGTTTGTCAAGGGAGTACTGCATATACAGCCTCCTTTTGTGCCTCCAGTGGCACCTTGGGATCTCAATGTAGTGTTGGGATTCCTAAAATTATATTGGTTTGAACCACTCACCACTGTGGACTTGAAATATCTCACATGGAAAGTGGTAATGCTGTTAGCCCTGGCTTCAGCCAGGCGTGTATCAGAATTGGCGGCTTTATCCTATAAAAGCCCTTACCTAATTTTTCATACGGACAGGGCAGAATTGAGGACTCGTCCTCAATTTCTCCCTAAGGTGGTTTCAGCATTTCACTTAAACCAACCTATTGTGGTGCCTGCGGCTACTAGGGACTTGGAGGATTCCAAGTTGCTGGACGTAGTCAGGGCCCTGAAAATATATGTTTCCAGGACGGCTGGAGTCAGAAAATCTGACTCGCTGTTTATCCTGTATGCACCCAACAAGCTGGGTGCTCCTGCTTCTAAGCAGACGATTGCTCGTTGGATTTGTAGTACAATTCAGCTTGCACATTCTGTGGCAGGCCTGCCACAGCCAAAATCTGTAAAAGCCCATTCCACACGGAAAGTGGGCTCATCTTGGGCGGCTGCCCGAGGGGTCTCGGCTTTACAACTTTGCCGAGCAGCTACTTGGTCAGGGGCAAACACGTTTGCTAAATTTTACAAATTTGATACCCTGGCTGAGGAGGACCTGGAGTTCTCTCATTCGGTGCTGCAGAGTCATCCGCACTCTCCCGCCCGTTTGGGAGCTTTGGTATAATCCCCATGGTCCTTTCGGAGTCCCCAGCATCCACTAGGACGTTAGAGAAAATAAGAATTTACTTACCGATAATTCTATTTCTCATAGTCCGTAGTGGATGCTGGGCGCCCATCCCAAGTGCGGATTGTCTGCATTACTTGTACATAGTTATTGTTACAAAAATCGGGTTATTGTTGTTGTGAGCCATCTTTTCAGAGGCTCCTTCTGTTATCATGCTGTTAACTGGGTTCAGATCACAAGTTGTACGGTGTGATTGGTGTGGCTGGTATGAGTCTTACCCGGGATTCAAAATCCTTCCTTATTGTGTACGCTCGTCCGGGCACAGTATCCTAACTGAGGCTTGGAGGATGGTCATAGGGGGAGGAGCCAGTGCACACCAGCTAGTCCTAAAGCTTTTACTTTGTGCCCAGTCTCCTGCGGAGCCGCTATTCCCCATGGTCCTTTCGGAGTCCCCAGCATCCACTACGGACTATGAGAAATAGAATTATCGGTAAGTAAATTCTTATTATCCACTATACACTATGGTTACATCACTTATTTATAATGAATTATTTTAATTCAGACAATATCCATTGCCCTAATATTATACTAAGTGCAGACAATTACCTATAAGGCAACAGTCGCCCCCTTGTGGCCATGAGAAATTATTTTGATTGGCCACACATTAAACTAGCGTAATTGCTTCCAAATATATTTCAAAATATTCCTTCAAACATAACTTTCGTTGTAACCATAATATATACCATAAGTGTAATAATAATAACCATTATGATTTTAAAAATCTCTAAAAATTCTTAGCTTACCTAACCTTATTCTACTTTTACTTTTAACTAAAGCAGACCAAGACTGAGGTTTTATTCAGTATTCATGAGGAAAACTAATTTCTACAGACATTTGGAATACCATAGCCCAATTTTAGACCTTTTTTCTGTATCTGGATCAGTACGTTTGGACATTTTTGCTGTTCTTGTCTGTAGCAATTTACTGGGATAAGACTATCTTCTGCGTGGTTTGCTTGCAATTGGAGACGCCTTGCGTTTGCATTATGGAGGCAGTTGAAGTAGAATTCTTCATAGCAGCTGCTCCTTTGCTTGCCATTTCGCTGTTTGAGGCAGAGGGCTTTGTACGTCGAGTGCTGTATATTTTGCGTACTGTAATCTTGAGTTTGCAACTCAGTACTTGTGACAACCCTCAGTAATGGTCTTTATACAGTCCTTAGCACTTCTGTTTCCTTTGCGTTTATCCAATACCGCAGTTGTGACCAGTGTCCATATTGCTTTGCACAAAACAGGTTGTGATTTTGAATAGAACAGGCATATACAGTATGAACCAGTCTTTTTTTTCTTTTCTTTCTTTCTTTCTTTGCTTGTTAATAGTAGGTCTTAATTGTCTTCGGGCAATAGTACCACAAATGGCTGCGAGTAGTACACCTACTCTGTTTACTGTATTTCCTCACTGAATTAATTACCATGCAGTCTTAAGTCTCCTTATTCTACCTTGTACCTATTTATACATCTCAATCTTAAATAAACTTATACCAGTTTAACCCATATAAAGGCGTTTTCTATCCTACCTATATTTTGACTAATAATTATTTTAAAAGATTTTGATGTGTATATAGTAACATCCTATCAATACAATAAATTAATACAATTTTGCTTCAAACAGATATTAAATATCATTTAGGAATGGCTTTAAATATATCTAATTCCATCCAGTATTATTTTATATGCAGCCATGTGCATATACAGTGACCCTGTTATGCTACAATTAATTCTCTTGTTACAGTCTTTATTAAGAGAATTATTCATCCCACTTAATAATCTCGGCCCAATTTGTTTAAAACGCGGTATACCATCCTGCATTAGATATTTAATTACTTTTGAAGCTTTTACGAAGGAAGCATTAGATAAATAATTAGTATATATATCACTACTGTGTATATCTTATTCTGTACGATTTGATCTGCCTGTAAATAATTAATCATATAAAAAGAGCGGTAATATTCAAGCTTGAACTCTCTTTAAGGAATCTTAACTTCATAAGGACTGCATATATTTATCAGCCAATTAGTTTGTAGGCCTGACATAATATATTTGCAGATATATATGATAAACGCATATTAATTAAAATATATCCATATATTAAATACCATATATGATATATTAAATATTAATACTCATAAATAGGATTCCATAAATCAGGCAACACTGGAGTAGATCAGGGTTCCCGCCTGATGTCCACTAAATGGCCAGAATGGGGTTACAGATTTTGAACCACCTTGTGCCATTTAAACTTATCAGGTTTCTTTGTCACGGTGGTGGAATCCTCATCATCAGAGATTTGTAGGATTTGTTTAATAGCAACCACTAGGAGCAGGGACATCAATCTGCAAGAAAGAAACCTCATCAGTAACACCCGATTCAGAGTCTGACAGGACCGTATGCTCCTCCTCCTCTTAAGATGAAAAATCAGAGAGGTATGTGGATTGTGAGGAGGAAGCAGCCTGCTTAGACGACCCAGAGACAAGGGAGTGACCTGGGGTAGATTTTTGTCTAACCAAGGACTGATTTCATTGCTGCAGCTGATTAGATAAATTTTCCGCCCGAGGCGGATTAACCATAGGGAAAAAATGGTGACGATAGTGGCACAGGCGGTCCCACAGAGGGCATAAGGTGTTCTACCAGAGTACCCAGTAGGTTAGTGAACGCAACCCAGGGTGGCTCCTGATTAGGCACAGGAGCTGCGGACTGTCTAAGGAGGTGTATGACACATAGTACACAGACCATCTTACAAAACTTTCCCCTCTGGTAAATCCTTGGTGCATGCTCTGCATACTGCAGGAGCGTCCACTGATTTACTGCCCTTTCTGTTAGACATTATGAAATGAATGCCACAACAGAGCGACTTAGGGGGTAATTCAGACCTGATCGCTCGCTACCATTCTTTGCAGCGCTGTGATCAGGTCAGAAATCGCGTGCGTATGCAACGCAATGCGCAGGCGCGTCGCACGTGTACATAGCGGATCGTTGCTGTGCAATGGGTTTTATGAAGAATCCATTCGCACAGCCGATAGCAAGGAGATTGACAGGAAGAAGGCGATTGTGGGTGTCAACTGACCTTTTTCAGGGAGTGGTTGGAAAAAACGCAGGAGTGTCCAAGCGTTTGCAGGGCGAGTGTCTGACGTCAATTCCGGGACCGGACATGCTGCAGTGATCGCAGCGGCTAAGTCCTGGGCAACTCAGAAACTGCACAAAGTTTTTTTGTACTGCTCGGCTGCACGTGCGATCACACACTTGCACAGCTAAAATACACTCCCCGGTGGGCGGCAACTATGCGAACGCAGGACTGCAAAAAACAGCTAGCGAGCGATCAGGTCTGAATTACCCCCTTAGTACGATAAAGCCAGACAAAGTACAATACCTGTGAATAAATCCGGTATTACGTGACTGTAACACAGTAGAATACATCTATGCAATAAATACTGCGTATTACTATATTAGCGGACCCAGAGGCACCTAGCCCTCAGGGTACAGAATATGATGACAGTTATATCTGGGAAACACTGAAAGTAAAACCACACAGCAGATGCAGACACACAGTCAGAGGCAATGCAAAAATTATTATCACAGTAAAGCTGCACTGGACTAGTATGTATGTATGTATGTATGTATGTATGTATATATATATATATATATATATATATACACACACACATACACACTGTATATATATATATATATATATATATATATATATATATATATAAAACAGCGCGGTCAGTGAATGGAGGATGTATCAGAATACTTGGACGATATATTCTGTAAACAGAACACTCTTTCTCAACTAACGCTGTCTGTAGAAAGACATGTAGGATAATTAAGTGTTTGTAAAGTCTCACCTCTGTATACAGGCGGCTTTACAAGGGAGACCTTGCCCTGCAGTCCCGGAGACAAGCCGCGGCTATGCTCAGTAGCTTGCACCCTGCGTCTGTCAAGGAGTGAGGGAGAGTGTGAGTAAGCTCCATGGTGGGAAATCTGTGAGGAGATGGCTACAGGTCAAGCGCAGCCTCCCGTATGTTGGACTTCTTATTAAATGGGATGTTAGTACACCCGACTTGTGCTCTATTGCCCTGGTTGTCTAGTGGGGTCCCTGCTCGGTGACAGTGTCCATGCCACCGCCGCGACCCGTCTCCCCAAGTCGCAGACAGAACGCAATTTAACAGCCTGTCCCCTCTTACCTCCTCCCGGTAGCAGCCACGCGAACCAGGAAAACAGTCTGCGACTCTGTGCCTAAGCCGGGACGTCTCCGCCGCAAGTACCCGGGAACTGAGCCACAGAATTATGCGACACTGCTTGGGAGATGATGGAGCCGCAGCGCTAAAATGTCACCCTGACATACAGCACTGACAGCCAAGCCAGTAATAGGAAATTCTTCTAGAAGCTTTTTCAGGGCTGCACAGTGCAGCCCCCCTGTTAAGTGACCTGCTGCGGCAGGCACCAACTCAAAACTGAGCTCTCAGTGCCTGGAGGCGGTGTTATAGAGGAGGCCCCAATGCATCCTGGGACAGCCCAAAGCTTTAGCCTGCTGGTGCCTCTGGATCAAGATCCACTCTACAACCCCGATGTTTCCCTGTGGAAACCATTGTACCCTGCTGCAGGAAAGGAGACTACTATGTGGTGTAATGTGAACAACAGACACTATAGTGCGGTTAGTGTAGTATTCTGTGACCACGTCCCTTTATTTTCTATCCATTTTGAATGTGTGTGTTGGGGGAGGGAGGGAGTGGAATCAATGTGCTTTCTAGGACAGGGCACTAAGAAATCTAGTTAGTGCTCTGCTTTTCCTGATATCCTGGGCACAGACAATGGATGCAGGGGGCAAAGTTTATATCTCTTGAATTTACTGTTGTTACTGTTTTTAAATGACCTGTTCAAATGGTATGGTTTGCAACTGTTTTCAAGCACCAATTTTTTACATAACCTTTTATGCGCTCTGTGCATAATACATAACTAAGGGAGCAATTCAGACCTGATTGCTGGGTTGCTAATTTTGCTGTCTTGCGTTCAGATAGTAGCCGCCTCCAGGAAGAGTGTATATTCATCGTGCAAGTGTGCGATCCTATGTGTACGCCGAGCTTCTAAATCCACTCTGTGCAGCCTCTGCGCAGCCCAGGACTTACACCTACAGTGCGATGAGAACAGGCTGATTGGGGTCGGAGCTGACGTCAGACACCCTCCCTGAACCCGCTTGGGCATGCCTGCGTTTTTCTGGACACTCCCAGTAAACGTCAGTTACCACCCACAAACGGCTTCCTCTTGTCAAACACTTTGCGAACGCATCTGCGTACGGATTTTTCGCACCATCTCTCCGCTGACGAGCGATGCCCGTTGTTGCTGTCCGACGCGTGTGTACATTGCGGTGCATATGCATGCGCAGTTATCACCTGATCGCCCGCTTAGTGAAAACGCAGCAGCGATCAGTTCTGAATCACCCCCTAAATTACTTGAAATGTGTTATTTTTCTTTTTGTCTATATTTTCTAAAATTAAAATAAATTAAAGTTACACAAATGCTGAAACATTTACATCAGTAGCTAATTTATAAGACTTTTGCAAAAATTCCAACATTTGGTAAACTTGTTAATATATTTTTAAAAAAATGAAAAGAATTCACAGCATATCTATTTAAATTAAAAGCGCAAAAACAAAAGAAGAAATGTAATCCTCCTACGCTATGAAATCAATTAAAGCTTATTCTCTGCATGGGAAATGACAGCTGTTTACACTTGTGCATAAAGATAAAAGCAACATAACCTCTAGATCAGTGATGATGTTGTGAAGCTGTGTGTCAGCGGTGACATAGGAAGTGAGAGGTGAATAAACATGAGATTCCTTCAACGTTTTGCCCTTGATGTTCTCCATTTTCTTTTGTTCTTTTTCTTGTTCGCTGAGAACTTTCGAAACACCTTCTGACGTGGAGGTCAGTTCAACAGCACCAACCGGCAAAATATCCAAAAAGGAGCAAATGCTGTCAGAAGACTCAACTGTGTCTGTATTTTGTGTTGGATGAGTAGCCTGGTTGCTTTCCATACTATTTGTCAACTTAGAGGAGTCTGAGAACAAGCTAATGTCGTCATCAACATGTGAATCTGTAATGGATCTTTTAAACCTTAAATCACTCATTCTCTGTTTTGAAATGTCTCCATCAGCATTAACATCCTGACAAGCGTTCTCTGGCAATAACATTTCTTTCTTATGGTCAGATTTCATTGCCTTTGAAGTGGTTCTGGCATCAGTTTTATAGACTTGCCAATATTTTTTCAATTTCCGGTTTCTCTTGTTGGCTCCATCTGTATTGCTGCGAGAAGAGTCAATACCATAAACGTTTAGGTCATATCGCATGGATAAATAAGAGCTTAAATAACCCTTTCCAGCGCCCAAGTCTATGACCTAGGAAGAATGGAAACAATACATTGTAATTGAATAAAAACAGCGCATGTCTGTAAATAATATGTCTATTAATTATCCATCTTGAAATCTTACAAATTATTAGCTCACATGAAAAATTATTATACTGCATATTTCAAGGAAAGAAACTAATTAACGTGTGTTGTAAAATTAAAACATTAAACATTAAATGCAAAAAAGAAAAAGATTTCAAGTTCTGTGGATAATACAGGTTGAGTATCCCATATCCAAATATTCCTAAATACGAGTAAGATAATGAAACCTTTGTTTTCTGATGGCTCAATGTACACAAACTGTTTAATACACAGAGTTATTAAAAATATTGTATTAAATGACCTGTAGGCTGTGTGTATAAGGTGTATATGAAACAAATGAATTGTGTGAATGTATACAAACTTTGTTAATGCACAAAGTTATTAAAAATATTGGCTAAAATTACCTTCAGGCTGTGTGTATAAGGTGTATATGAAACATAAATGCATTCTGTGCTTAGACTTGGGTCCCATCGCCATGATATCTCATTATGGTATGCAAATATTCCAAAATACGGAAAAATCCGATATCCAAAATACTTCTGGTCCCATGCATTTTGGATAAGGGATACTCAACCTGTATGGATTTACATAAAGGTAGCTGTTGTGTGATTCTGAGCACATAGAATATGCCTAAACATTAACACACAAATAGATGCCACATTTACCACTTTTAGGACCACATGTTTCCGCACATACAGTATGACTACATAATAACTGCCAATCTCCCGCCCATCCTGGCACCTACACCATCAGGGGAGTCCCCTCTTAAATCTAGAAAACTAAACTTATAAAAAAAGTTTCATAACAGTTAACCTGGGTTTGTTGTATCTGTAAGATTGAATATATGTAGTATCCAGAATAATAACATTTTTTGAACAATGGTGCAATGCATGGCTACTATGTTCTAAACAGGAAATTACAAATGAATATAATCAGAACAAATCATTGCGTGATGTTCCATGCACAGCGACTAGTGACAGGTTACATTGGTATGAGGTCTTTTGGTCTTTTTACAGTGAACACATTCCACATCTCTTTGGTAGACTTTGGTTCCAACTGCTGGTGCTTCACTACAGATAACATTAAATTCCAGATATTAAGTAGAGATTTAATTCCCAGACTCCCCTTCCCACCTGGCTTCAATAAACTTAGGGTGCCCTAATTTTATGGAACGCCTTGATGAGATACCAACAATTTATAGTTTAGACTTAGTCAACAATCTAAAGCCAAGGAATGGGTAACCTCTGCACAGAGACCGGTAGGGATGATGTGTTATGGTAAGCAGCCTCCTGCTGGAGGTATGTCAGATCGCTTGCTAACATGGTCAAAGAGTGGTGTAAGTGAGCGCTAAGCCCTGTCTCGGTATGTGGTGCGAAAATAAAATATGTGAATCCTCACAGGTTAATACAATGATTATATTAATGCAGGCATCAACTACATTTCTACATAAATAAGATAACTAGTCACACAATAATCAGTTGTGGGTCAAATGAGCAGGGCCTTCCTACCTCTATGTCTGTCTGTTATTAACCAGTTCTGTTCTTTCACTGTTGTTTCCAATTGTAAAGCGCAACGGAATATGCTGCGCTATAAAAGAAACTATACATAAATAAATAAAAAGTAAAACAAAAATAAACTTGTACAGCATCCTAATGGTGTGTACACACGGTGAGATATTTTCTTATGATTTTGACTATATAGTCAAAATCGTAAGAAAAGTTAGTGCAGATCGCATGGTGAAAGTCACCTTGCGATGCCGATGCACGGTCGGCATCGCAAGCCTAGATAGACTGTGCAGGCAAGTCAATTTTGACTTTCTCGTAGAAAAGATAGTCAAAATTGACACTTAGCCAAAATCGCACATAGTCAGTATCGCAAGCACACTCATTATGCGCTTGCGATGCTGACCTAGCCCCGTCACATAGTGAGAATCGGGGGTTAGCCAGAATCTCACCGTGTGTATGCACCTTAAGTGCCAGCTGATTATAATCAGGCAGCGACACCAAGTATAATATAATGATTTTAACTGTCTAAGACTTTACTAATCAATACATCAGGCCTGGCCAACCTGTGGCTCTCCAGCTGTTGTAAAACTACAAGTCCCATCATGCTTTGCCACAGTTTTGCTATTAGGGAATGCTAAAACTGTGGCAGGGCATGCTGGGATGTGTAGTTTCACAACATCTGGAGAGCCACAGGTTGGCCAGGCCTGCAATACATCATACTTACCTACTCAAAACGTCCGGAAGACTCCAGAATCTCTGGTGGCTATCCCTTATGTCCATAAGCGTAGGTGAGAATCCCAGACGAGCCTCCGACGTTGCCCACTTCTAGAGTGAACCGGGCAGTCAAGACTGCTTGATAACACTATTCGCACTGGATCACGTCATCATGCCACACCCCACACTTTACTATGGCAGGAATCATGAGTTTGTATAGCAGGGGAGGGGCCATGATGCCACAATTGTAGGGCAACGTCACCTACACCACTCACCCCGCTGCTTCACGCCAGACAGACAACACACCTAGCTACCCCCAGAGGGGATAGCCAAGATGTCAGTAACAATGCAATAAAGAACATAATAGACTTCGTTCACAGACAAAATAGGTTTCAGAGATTATGCTGCATTTCTCTATCCATTATTAACACTAACTCCACACAGCTTGGTTTTTATTTTTAACAGATTCACTGGGTTTGGCTTCATTTTTCCTGTAAGTTCTCTGCTTAAAAATGTTCTGTAGTCTATCTCCAGTTTCCTTACACTTTCTTTTATTATTCAAAAAGATCTGAATAAACTTTTCTCTGTTCATTACTCTTATCCTTTGCAATGTGTCTGTTTATATAACTGTCACTCCACCCATCCCCACCTTCATTCTCCTTCTTACATTGCCAGGTGTCCGCTGTGCATTACATCACTGACACTCTCAACTAATGATGTCACTGGCGTGGCTTACTTCAGGAACCCTGTTGTCCAGTTACATAGTAGTTGGGCAGTCTATGAAATTGCAGTAGCAGCACCTTTTATTGGAAGGGAGGGGGGTATTTATTTTTAAAAGGCCTTTTCACTGGCCCATGAACAGTAAATGTATGAAGCAAAGCCTAAATGAATTGTTTACAGATGTGTCCTCATACATCTAGCCTCAATATGCCACGCAGCGTGAGATGGCTGGTGCAAGTGAGCCTCCAGGTCCCGTGCAACTCTGCTAGTGTTGGGCACTTCGTCGCAGAGCAATGAGACTAGGATGTGCCAGGAGACTGTGCGAATTAAATTGATATGGGACATTTATATCTGTGTGTGATTTATGGTGTGTACACACGGTGAGATCCTTGCTATGCCCAATATTCACTTTGCGATTTCCCCTGAACACCCCGGAGCCCAGAACCACAGATTTTGACTAACTTTTCTTGAGATATGGACTGTGTGTGCTTACAATTTTGGCTTATGTGAGATGTAATTGACATGTGAGATGAACTAGATAGTACACCGATCTAGCAAGGATTGACTTGCCTACAGTGTCTATCTTTTCTTGCGATACCGACCTGGCGGGACCGCGCATCGGGATCGAATCGGGATCGCAAGTGGCTTAACACCTTGCGATTTGCACTAACTTTCCTTGCAATTTTTACTATATAGTCAAAATCTAAAGAAAAAAATCTCACCATGTGTACACACCATTAGTCTGTATTCTGCGCACAATGGAACTTGTATCGATAAAAAGTTGCGACTGAAAGAGACGCCTGGTGCTAACAGTGTCTCATGGGACCTGGTGCTCCGAGAGGGGCTGTTTGGCGCAACTGAAGCAATGATGTATGATGACACATCTATTGCCCTGACCTTATAGACCAAACAGAAGCTTTCACTATCTTTGCTCACAATATTAGTGTGCATCATTAGTTTTTTAGTCCGATCAATAGAGCTAACTAACACTGATCCACGCATTATGTCCTTGGCAATTATAAACCCCAGAGAGCTATCACGTAATCTTCAAAAGGGACAATTAACAACTTCTATGTCTGACATAACAATCGTTGCGAAAGACTACAGAAAATGAAACTTGTCTAAGAGAAAGTTTGCATGTTATTTCAAACACAACTTTCCTTGTTACTTAATTTTGAACATTCATCCTAAGCAAACATAATGTGTTAATATAATAGGGTGCAAGAATACGGAGGTGCGGGAGTTTGTGCAAGAATGCTCATATTTTTAAAGCGGAAATCATTTACAAGGCAAAACCAGGATGGGTTTGTCGTGTAAATAATTGCCACTTTCAAAATACAAGCATTCTTGAACAAACATCCGCACCTCTGGCTTCTCGCACATTATCACATTTACCCCAGTAAGTTTACAACTACATGGATGTCATGATTATCAATTATGGATGCGTTTGTTACGCAGGCAGTCTCATTGAGAATATTAAAAAAAACAAAAAACATTTTCACAGCTTGTATTCAGTAGAAAGACTTGCACAGATACCCATCACTTGTTGCTAGGTATAAGTCCATAGTTCCCCAGGAAAAAGTCATAGATTCTTGCAAATACTATTTTATATATAATACACCAAATGATAGTGCTAATTAATTTACTGGCTCATCACAGGTGCATGTAAAAGGGAGAAATGAATGTAAACTAAAAAAAAAAAAAAAAAAAAAATCCCCCAGCACACTGTAAATAAGCCATCAATAGAGCCATACATCCTAAATAAAAGTAGAAATACAGAGAGACTTAATTTTTACAGCTTTGGGATCAGTAGGTGGAGGGTATCAGAATCAGAATCAGCTTTATTGGCCAGGTATACTTACGTATACTAGGAATTTGTCTTCGGTTTGCTATACAACAGCCAAGTAGGTAACAGGTAAGCAGGTGTGTGTGTGTGTGTGTGTGTGTGTGGGGGGGGGGGGGGGGGGCGGCAAGTAAAGTTACACAGATAGGTATACCGTAGGGACACAAGTGAGTTACATGTACGTCTAGTCAGTCAATGTTCAGGAGTTCAGCAGGCGGACAGCTTGGGGAAAGAAACTTTTGAGGCTTCTGGTGGATCTGGCGGGGACAGCCCTGTAACGCCTGCCTGAAGGAAGCAAGTTAAACATGCTGTGGCCGGGGTGTAGCTGGTCTTTTACTATCTTCATTGCCCGCTTTTTAGCTCTGGACAAGTACAGGTCCTGGACTGAGGGAAGGTCGGCCCCGATGATCTTCTCTGCGGTTCTGACCACCTTTTGGAGCCTGCACTGGCGGAGCTGTACCATACGAGTATCGAGGAGCACAGTACCGACTCCACAATCGCGGAGTAGAAGAGGAGCAGGAGCTTCTGTGGGATGTTGAACTTCCTTAGTTGCCTGAGGAAGAACAACCTCTGCTGCGCTTTCCCAACAGTGGCGTCAGTGTTGGACCCCCATTTAAGGTCCCTGGAGATTGTGGTCCCTAGAAACTTGAAGGAGTCCACTAGCGATACCACACTGTCAGCAATCGTTAGCGGAGGTGCACTAGATGATTTCTTCCTGAAGTCCACTATCATCTCGACAGTTTTGAGGGGGTTGAGGTCAAGGTTGTTGTGGATGCACCACTGGGCCAGCCGGTCTACTTCCCGTCTATAGGCCGATTCGTCCCCATCCTTGATGAGGCCGATGACGGTGGTGTCATCGGCAAATTTGATGATCCTTACTGATTGCGCCTCTGAGGTACAGTCATTTGTGTACAGGGAGAAGAGCAGGGGTGAGAGGACACAGCCCTGAGGGGCCCCTGTACTGATGGACCGCGCTTGAGAGGTGAATTCCCCCGCTTTCACCACCTGTGTCCTATCTGTCAGGAAGTCTATTATCCAGGAACAGGTAGCTTCTGGGACCCCTAGGCGAAGTAATTTGGGGTGGAGGATGCTGGGGACGATTGTATTGAAGGCAGAGCTGAAATCGACAAACAGGACCCTCGCGTAGGTACCGGGAATGTCTAGGTGCTGTAGAATGTAGTGCAGGCCCAGGTTGACTGCATCCTCGACACACCGATTCGAGCGATAGGCGAACTGCTGGGGGTCCAGTTGGGGGCCAGTCACAGTTTTCAGGTGATTCAAAACCAGACGCTCGAACGTTTTCATGACCACAGACGTCAGTGCTATCGGCCTGTAGTCGTTCAGGTTCGTGATAGTGGGTTTCTTGGGGACCGGGACTATAGTAGACCTTTTGAGGCAGGAAGGGACTTTCTGTAGCTCCAGCGATTTATTGAAGATCTTGGTGAATATGGGGGCGAGCTGACCCGCACATGCTCTTAGGGCAGATGGTGACACTCCGTCTGGACCCGGAGCTTACCTGGTTTTGGTCCTTTTGAACAATGCCTCCACCTCTTCTTGGGTGACTTGCAGTGCCTGGGGTTGGCCGTCGGTGTTCGGGGCATCGTAGAGGTGATTGTTTGGGTTGCAGGGGACTTCTTTTGCGAACCTGCAAAAAAAGTGGTTCAGTTCATCTGCAAGGTCTTGGTGCATGGCGGTGGACTTTGATGTTTTCCTATAGTTGGTTATGGATTGCATTCCTTTCCATACAGATACGGGGTCATTGGTGGAGAGATCGTTTGTCAGCTTGTCCGAGAACCGCTTTTTTGCTAGCCTAATTCCTTTAGTCAGAGAGTTCCTAGTACGGTTGTATAGTGCTCTGTCACCGCTGCTATAGGCCTCCTCTTTGGCTCGACGAAGTTGCCTGAGCTGGGCATTGAACCAGGGCTTGTTGTTGTTGTAAATGCGGTAAGTCTTGGTAGGTACACACATGTCCTCACAGTAGCTGATGTAGGATGTGACAGTGTCTGTCAAGTCATTCAGGTCGGTTGCCGAGGCTTCAAAGACCCCCCATTCCGTGCAGTCAAAGCAGGCCTGGAGCTTCATCTTGGCCTCATTGGTCCATTTCTTGACAGTCTTAACGACAGGCTTAACTGCTCTCAGCTTCTGTGTATAGGTAGGGAGTAGGTGGACGAGGCAGTGGTCAGATAGGCCGAGTGCAGCACGCGGGATAGACCGGAAGGCAGACTTGAGGGTAGTGTAGCAGTGATCAAGGGTGCGCCCTTCTCTAGTGGGACACGTGACTTGTTGTTTGTACTTAGGTAGCTCCTTGCTCAGGTTAGTTCTGTTGAAGTCACCCAGTACTATAAGCAGAGAGTCTGGGTGTTTTTGTTCTATGTCAGATATACATATGGCCAGGTGGTGCAGGGCTTCGTTCGCGCAGGCGAGGGGGGGGATGTACACTCCCACAAGGACAATTGAGGCAAATTCCCAGGGGGAATAGAAGGGGTTGCAGTTGATACTCAGCATCTCCAGGTGAGGGCTGCATGATTTGCCTATGATCGTGACATTGGTGCACCATCCGTCGTTGATGTAGAAGCAGATGCCACCACCCTTCGTTTTTCCTGAGAGAACCTTGGAGCGATCGGCCCTGAAGAGACTGAAGCCCGGCAGAGACATCGGGTTGTCCGCAGTATGGTCGTCCAGCCACGTCTCCGTAAAGCAGAGGATAGATGACCCTGTAATGCCTGACCCTGCGCTGCCCAGAAGGAGGGACAATTCGTCGAACTTGTTTGCCAGTGAGCGCACATTCGAAAGCAGGATCGCGGGTAGTGCAGACCGGCGCCCTCGCCGCCGCCACCTCACTAGGGCGCCTGCGCGACAGCCTCTCCTCTGAGTCCAGGTCCTTCTACTAGGGCCGACATGAGGGCCTCCGTCATTCTCTTTCCGGGGCCGGTGATCCATCCGCCAGTCGCCACCTGGGCTGCAGGGGGGCGCGGCTGTTCGGTCATCCACTTCGGGGTCCACAACGTCTGCATCCTTGCCACACAGGGCAGCAAGGGCAGCGAGGGCTGCAAGGGCCGCTGATCTGCCCGCCGACGGGCCCGAACGTGTGGTAAGCACCTCGGGAGCGCTCCAACTAAGGAGGGCTTCCCTGCTGTATTTGGTCACCGGTGGGGTAGACAAGGGCAAGGGAAAACAAGGGGAAACAGGTATTTTGGCTGAGCTGCGTAGCTCCGAGGCAGCCATCTGCGGCGCCATCTTGGATTGTAATCGCTATAATCGTTGTTGCTGTAACCTATTGCTGCTCCTTAATACAATGGGTATATTTGAAACAAGTGATACTGTAAATAAAAATAACTGCTTTTTCTGTTGCTGATTTAGTCAAAAGCAGGCTTGTGGAGAGGTGTTAGAATCCAATTCCTGTTGTGTAGGTGTGAAAGATCTCAGTGTGAGAGGCCTTTGAAGTAAATTTCTTGTGGGGGGTAGTGATAACATGTGTCCTTTGGAATGGCTCTTGCAAATTGAAGTGAGCAGTGACCCTTCAGTGATTCAGAGCCTGAATATGCTGTATATTAGTTGATTAATGCAAGAAGTCAGTTATTTTTTGCTCAGAGAACAGAGGTGAATGATGTCTAAGTGAGGGGCTGGATGGAGCCAAATATAGGTTGTAGTTCACAGTACCTTGTCTGGGATGTCCAATGCAGAGCACAGTAGATTCCAAACTGAAGGACTTCTAAGTGGAGAGTTGCAGAGGTTTCAATCTAGTGTGTATCTCAGCGCAGGAATGCAATCCGTTGGTTTTGATCAGATGTCCGCGTAGAGTAGAACAAGTTAAAGGTAAGTCCTTGGATATTTACGATGATTTATGGGTCAGTTGTGGTGAATTTCAGCTGTTTTATGGAGATGATCAGGAGCATGCAAAAGGTGATGCAGCCATCTTGGTGTTACATAGCATAGCCGGTTACAAGGCGCCGGTATGCTGATCCTTGTACAGGTTGAGTCTCCCTTATCCAAAATGCTTGGGACCAGAGGTATTATGGATATGGGATTTTTACGTATTTTGGAATAACTGCATACCATAATCAGATATCATGGTGATGGGAACTAAATCTAAGCACAGAATGCATTTATGTTACATATACACCTTATACACACAGCCTGAAGGTCATTTTAACCAGTATTTTTTATAACTTTGTGCATTAAACAAAGTGTGTCTACATTCACACAATTCATTTATGTTTCATATACACCTTATACACACAGCCTGAAGGTCATTTAGTACAATATTTTTAATAACACTGTGTATTAAACAAAGTTTGTATACATTGAGCCATCAAAAAACAAAGGTTTCACTATCTCACTCTCACTCAAAAAAGTCTGTATTTCGGAATATTCCGTATTTCGGAATATTTGGATATGGGATACTCAACCTGTAATGCCATATTGGAGGTTTTTAGGGTACCTCCAGGCAAGTTAGCTTTGAATTTAGAAATACATACAACCCAAAAGGGGTGGTCTTCAGTATGCCGAATGTCGGGATCCCGGCGCACATTATACCGGCGCCGGAATCCCGACACCCGGCATACCGACAGCTATTCTCCCTCGTGGGGGTCCACGACCCCCCCGGAGGGAGAACAAAATAATGTGGCGCGCATAGCGCGCCACCGTGCCCGCAGTGTGGCGAGCGTAGCGACCCCGCAAGGGGCTCCATAGCGCTCGCCACGCTGTCGGTATGCCAGCGGTCGGGCTCCCGGCGCCGGTATGCTGGTCGCCGGGAGCCCGAGCGCCGGCATACTGTACTACACCCCCCAAAAGTGGTGCTGATATCATGTAGTGTAGGACCACCAGAGCAGAGACGCCTTGCCATGGCTGGTGGCTTACCATATGTTACCATATGTGCAAATGTACGTATGTAACAGATCTCTGCAATAGTATTATTATGTAGGATGTACGTCTCTTGCTGGCCCACAGTGTGCTGGGGGGTGTTTGATTATGGTTTTTTCTTGACTATTTCACATATATTACAACCCTGCCACAATCACTCTATAGTGGTTTCCATTGCAGGCCTGTGTCTAACACTGAAAGCATCCAAGAAATAATTTAAACACTTCAGCCACACATAGCTTTCTTACACAATCCAATAGAACGACACCAAAAATAAAATTCCACTCCCCATAAGAGTTCAAAGATTTTCTAGTGTAATGTAGAGAACCGAAAAAAAATCATTACTGCTTTAGAACTTTAAACCACAAGACACAAAAGGCGCCCATAGGACATGTGAACTGGTGTAAAACACGTGTCATTATTTTAATGCTCCATATTTTTTAATTAAATCTATTTTTGCACTGCTTTATGGACTAATTTGGCAACAAATTCTTTACAGTCTCTCTTTAAATTTACAAGTTCTAGTTAGTTTAGCTTGAAAAAGTAGCAGAAACAAATACAGATTTCTTTTTACAATGCAAGACACAGTTTTGTGCAGCTTGAAAGCTTTTATTCCCCTTCCATATAAATAGTTTATATGCTGGGGGAAAATAATTTGAGCATTTCATAGGGAAATCAATAGAAATAAATAAAATGCACCTGTGTGCTATATATTAAATGCACGATAAAGTAAAAAGCTTTGTAGAAAAATCACCAAAACAGAACTAACAGTATCTCTAGTGTTTCGAAGGCGTATACAAGCAACAGATAATGTTATTCAAAAATTGTGTTGCATATAAAAAACAAAAAGGCAAGAGATTATTTTGCCAATAAGCTGAGAAACATCTGAATCTATTTATATTTCATGTGGTTTTAAATTTATTATGGGAACCCTCACCAATTTTGAAACAGTGACCATTCGATTAAGTCAGGATTCAGCAGAATTATGATGGCTCTACTGCAAGGGATGTGAATTACAATATTCGTTTTTTCCCTGGATTTCAGCTATGTGTATGCTCCTGAGACGCTTCTTAATTTCCTATAATGCCTAGAAGCTTGTGACATCACTAATTCAGGTGCTTACTTCTAAATGTATTTTATGGCCTGGTGAAATATATATATTATAATATATATGCAACTATGCAAGCTCTTAACTATATATATAAAAAAAAAACATTACAGGGGGTACAAAAAGGTGTAGTATGTATATAAAGAAACAATTTATTTAAAGTCTCTAAAAACATACATCATATTGATATGTAAGCTCACAAGTGCCACCCCCGCTATATGCGGCTGATTCTGACACGTCTATTGGCAGCTACTTGTGAGCGATTTTATGCAAATGCCATATAAAGCCCTTCACTGAGTATGAATGTATATGGACTGAGATGCCCATTTTCAGCATTCAAAGACATTGAAATACTGATTGGTGTGCCTTTAGACACACCAGCTACTCCACAAATTAAGCTTGCACCAGTCCTTTGTCGCGTGCAGTTTCTCGGTCCAAGTATGGTCTCCTATGTGGGCAACTGAGTGTCTGTATATGCAACCACTTTCTTGGGAGCAATAGAGGGAGGTGGAAGGAATAGGGTAAAATACAGGTAGAGACAAGAGCAATAACGAGATTTATGGTAAGAACTTACCTTTGATAAATCTCTTTCTGCGAGGTACACTGGGCTCCACAAGTATGGACAATGGGGTGTAGAGTAGGATCTTGATCCGAGGCACCAACAGACTCAAAGCTTTGACTGTTCCCAAAATGCACAGCACGGCCTCCTAGATCACCCAGCCTCCCAGCACAGGAGCTCAGTTTTAGTTAACCAGCCCAATGCAGTAGCAGGAAAAGAGACGACAACGGTTAGTAGCCACATACACCACACTCTCACGACAAGAGAAGTGTCAGCGGCTAATGCCATATCAACCCAAAGAAGCTCAGTGCGTCAGGGTGGGCGCCTTGTGGAGCAACTTGTGGAGTAAGTTCTTACCATAAATCTCATTTTCTGCTGTGGGGTACACTGGGCTCCACAAGTCTGGACAATGGGGATGTCCTAAAGCAGTTCCTTATGGGAGGGGACGCACTGTAGCGGGCACAAGAACCCGGCGTCCAAAAGGTAGCATCCTGGGAAGCGGCAGTATCGAAGGCATAGAACCTTATGAACGTGTTCCCGGAGGACCACGTAGCCGCCTTGAACAACTGATCAAGGGTCGCACCACGGTGGGCCGCCCAAGAAGGTCCAACAGACCGAGTAGAATGGGCGGTAATGTGAGCAGGAGCTGACAGACCAGCCTTCACATAAGCATGTGCAATCACCATTCTAATCCATCTGGCCAGGGTCTGCTTGTGAGCAAGCCAGCCACGTTTGTAAAATCCAAACAAAACAAAGAGAGAATCAGACTTTTTAAATAGAAGCAGTTCTCTTCACATAGATATGGAGAGCCCATACCACATCCAAAGACCGCTCTTTGGGAGACAAATCAGGAGAGACAAAGGCTGGAACCACAATCTCCTGATTAAGGTGGAACGAAGAAACCACCTTAGGTAAATATCCGGGACGATTCCTAAGAACCGCCCGGTCACGGTGAAAAATCAGATATGGGGAACTACAAGACAAGGCACCCAGATCTGACACTCTTCTAGCAGAGGCAATAGCCAGCAAGAACACCACCTTAAGGGAAAGCCACTTAAGGTCAGCTGAACCAAGAGGTTCAAATGGAGGCTCCTGCAACGCCTCCAAAACCACCAACAAGTCCCAAGGAGCCACAGGCGGGACATAGGGAGGTTGGATACGCAACACACCCTGAGTGAAAGTATGATCATCAGGTAAAGTCGCAATTTTTCTCTGAAACCACACCGACAAGGCAGAAATATGAACCTTGAGGAAGGCCAGACGCATGCCTAAATCTAGGCCCTGCTGCAGAAAAGCCAAAAGTTTGGCTGTACTAAACTTGGAAGCATCATAATTGTTAGATGCGCACCAAACAAAGTATGAATGCCAGACCCTATGGTAAATCCGAGCAGAAGCCGGTTTCCAGGCCCGCAACATAGTTTGAATGACCTCTTCAGAAAAACCCTTAGCCCTCAAGACGGAAGCTTCAAGAGTCACGCCGTCAAAGATAGCCAGGCTAGGTCCTGGTAGACACAAGGGCCCTGAACGAGGAGGTCTGGGCGTTGTGGAAATAGAAGTGGACGCTCTGACGATAGGCCTTGCAGGTCTGAGAACCAGTGCCGTCTGGGTCACGCCGGAGCTATGAGAAGCAGAATTCCTTTTTATTGCTTGAACTTCCGAATTACCCTGGGCAGGAATGACACCGGAGGGAACACTTACAGCAGCCGAAACCTCCACGGCACCGCCAGCGCATCCACGAATGCTGCTTGAGGATCCCTTGTCTTTGCTCCGAAGACCGGAACCTTGTGATTGTGTCGAGACGCCATCAGATCCACATCTGGAAGACCCCACCTTTCCACGAGGAGTTGAAACACTTCTGGATGGAGGCCCCACTCGCCGGTATGCACGTCCTGACGACTGCGAAAGTCCGCTTCCCAATTCAGGACTCCCGGAATGAATATTGCTGATATTGCAGGTAGATGGTGTTCTGCCCAACGTAGAATCCGTGAGGCTTCCTTCATTGCCAAACGGCTTAGAGTGCCGCCTTGATGATTTATGTAAGCCACTGTGGTGGCGTTGTCCAACTGTACTTGAACAGGACGGTTCTGAATTAAATGCTGGGCCAGGTTCAACGCATTGAAGACCGCCCGCAACTCCAGAATGTTTATCGAGAGGAGAGATTCCTCCTTGGTCCACCGACCCCGTAAGGAGTGCTGCTCCAGCACCGCGCCCCAACCTCTTAAACTAGCATCTGTAATCAACAGGACACAGTTGGATAACCAGAAGGGATGGCCCCTGCACAATTGTTGGTCCTGGAGCCACCAGAGCAGCGACAGACGGACCTCTGGAGTCAATGAGATCATGTGAGACCTGATCCGGTGAGGCAGGCCGTCCCACTTGGCTAGAATCAGCTTCTGGAGGGGGCGAGAATGGAATTGAGCATACTCCACCATGTCGAATGCTGACACCATGAGGCCCAGCACCTGCATAGCCGAATGTATCGACACTTGCGGATGAGAAAGGAAGCAACGAATCCTGTCCTGAAGCTTCAGGACTTTCCCCTGAAACAAGAACAACCTCTGGTTGTGAGTGTCTAACAGCGCTCCCAGGAGCACCATGCTCTGAGCAGGGACCAGGGAGGATTTCTTACAGTTGATGAGCCACCCGTGGGATTTTAGAAACCGGACCATAATATCCAGATGACACAGGAGAAGATCTGGGGAATTTGCCAGGATTAACAAGTCGTCCAGATACGGCAGTATCCTGACCCCTCGACGGCGGAGTACCACCGTCATCACCGCCATAACTTTGGTGAAGACTCGCGGAGCCGTTGTTAAACCAAAAAGGTAACGCCCGAAACTGGTAATGGATGTTGCCTATAGCAAACCTCAGGTATTGTTGATGTGACCTGCTATAGGAATATGCAGGTAAGCATCCTGTATGTCCAAGGAGACCATGTAGTCCCCAGGTTCCAAGGCCAGAACTATAGAGCGAAGGGTTTCCATACGGAACTTGGAAATCTTCACAAACCTGTTCAATGCCTTGAGGTTGAGAATGGGCCGGGAGGACCCATTCGGATTTGGGACTAGAAACAGCGGAGAATAGTACCCCCGGCCCCTCTGAGCAAGAGGCACCTGTACTACGACTCCTGTATCCAGGAGGGTCTGTACCACCGAGTGTAGAGTTTTTGCCTTTGTCCGGTCCAAAGGGACGTCTGTCTGGCAAAATCAATGAGGGGGTCGGTTTTTGAAGGCTATGGAGTAACCTCGAGTGACGACTTCCCGTACCCAGGCATCTGAAGCGGTCTTCAACCATTCCTGGGTATACCCTAGAAGCTGGCCTCCCACCCTGGGATCCCCCAGGGGGAGGCCCGCCCCGTCATGCAGCAGACTTATCGTTTTGGCAGTTGGCTGATGGGCAGCCCAGGCTCTTTTGGGCTTCGGCTTACCAGGTTTGGAAGTGCGGGCCTGCTTATGGTACGCCTGACCTTTTGCTTTACCTGAAGGACGAAAGGGTCGAAAGGACGTCCCTTTAGCCTTCGACACAGAAGGAGCGGTATTAGGTAGACAGGCAGTTTTGGCAGCAGCCAAGTCAGCCACTATCTTATTTAAGTCCTCCCCAAACAGAATATCTCCCTTGAAAGGGAGTACCTCCAGGGTTTTTCTAGAGTCCAGATCCACAGACCAGGATCTCAGCCACAATATCAGAAGCCGCCTCTTTAATATATTGAGAAGCTGTGACAATATATGACAAGCATTGTCTAGCATGGTCAGAGGAGATTTCAGCTTCTAATGCCAAGGCCCATGCTTCAATAGCCTCAGCAGCCCATGAAGCTGCAATAGTAGGCCTTTGCGCAGCACCCGTGAGGGTGTAAATCGCTTTTAGACAACCCTCCACGCGTTTATCCGTAGGCTCTTTCAGAGACGTGACGGTAGTGACAGGTAGAGCTGAGGAAACCACCATCCTAGCCACATGTGAGTCTACTGGAGGAGGCGTTTCCCAATTCTTAAGACAGCTCTGGCGCGAGGGGATAGCGAGCCAGCATCCTCTTTTGAGGCACAAACTTCGTACCCGGGTTTTCCCAGGGTTCCCGACGTATATCCACTAGGTGATCAGAGTGAGGTAAAACCTGTTTAACCACCTTCTGACGCTTGAACCCATCTGGTTTTTTAGGAAGCACGGATGGCTCGGGATCATCCGTAATCTGCAGAATTAAGTTAATAGCCTCCAAAAGGTCAGCAACATCCACATGTGAACTACCCTCCCCATCAGACGTATCCGAGTCAGAACATGTGGGGTCAGTGTAAGTGCCGTCCTCATCAGACGAAGTGTCAGTGACAGCAGTGGATTGTGAGGAGACGAACGCTCGCTTAGAGGACCTCTTGGACTTAGGCGAGCGTTGGTCAGACTTTTTAGTAGTCAAGGACTGGTTCAACTTCTTTAATTGAGCAGATAAATCGTCCGCCCACGGCGGGTTAGCTGCAGGGCCCACATACGGTTGTACCGGCATTGGGGGTCCCATAGGGGGTGTTAGCTTATGAACTAGCGTGTTAGCTTATGAACTAGCATAGGCAGAAGCGTGGAAAAAGCGGCCCACGGTGGGTCAGTATGTGCCTCCATTGCCACAGTCCCACTGGGGGGCAAGGAGCCCCCAGAACCAGAGCCCACAGCTGCTATATTCTCCTCATATGTGCCTGTGGCTTCAGCAACACCAGCAGTGTGTTCAGCCCCAGAACCGTTACCCTCAGAAGCAGACATGATATAACTTGCAGTATCAGGTAACACAGTACAATTATCAGCAGCACAATATCCCAACCCAAACCCCTGCGCAGTGTAGTCAGCACTAGCAGAGATAAAGGAGAGATATGGTGACCAAAACACAGAGAAAAATACGTAATACAGTATATCTTTGTGAAAATCCTATATTAGATAACACCTGACGCACCAAGCCCCCTCAGGTTATAGAATATAGGTATAGCAAGTTGAGTGAAAGACACGAGATGGACAACACTCAGCTATCAAATGCACACACAGAAGGTCACAGTTTGTAATATGCAGAGGTTATTACAGACAATAATACTGCACTGGACTAGCTTACACAGCTATATAACAATAGATATAACAGTACACAGTAAGAACTGGATGTATATCACAGGGTAATTGTACTATAAAACTCTGACTAAATGCACTCTTTCTTAACTATCACTGTCTAAAAAGGCAGGTAGAATACTTAAGTGTCATGTAAAGGCACAGCGCTGACAACCAGGCGGCTTTACGTAGGAGGATTTGCCCAAGCAGTCCCAGGAACAATGAACTGAGGGATAATGGTGCCGCACACACTGACTGGGAGTGAGGAAAAGACAGATATGCAGCTCCAGGGCAGGAACATTTGCGGGAAATGGCGCCCTGGGGCTGGGGGAGGGGCTTCAGGTCTAAGCCTTATCCCCCTTGCTGGCAAAACCACCGGGTACTGTGGGCGATATAAGAAGTGGTTTAGAGAGAAAACCTGACCTGCACCCATGCCCTGGTGATCTAGTGAGATCGCCTGTAATGCCACAGTGTCCACCACCAGCACGCGCGGCCCGCCTCCCACTGACCGCGCCGGATCGCGATAAAGACCGGATCCCGCGAGCGGGACCCACTTACCACCTCCCGAAGTGCGGCCACGCGATCCTGGAGAGCCCCAGCCGTGTGTGTCTAACATGAAGAAAACCGGAGCCTTCGCTGTAGGTACCCGGCAACCAGGGCTCGGGAGTGTACAGCGCCGCTGGGGAGAGCTGGAGCTGCAGCAGTGAATGTCACAAAACATTTACCACCGCTGCTGCCCTTGAAGTCTTCACTTTTTACCTCATAAAAAGCTTTTCTCAGGGCTGCTTGGAGCAGCCCCTCTGTTAAGTGCCTGCTTACTGCAGCACCAACTGACAAACTGAGCTCCTGTGCTGGGATATGGCAGAAATAGGGTGAAGGAAAAAAAGAGAAAATAAGAGGGTGGAGGAAGGGGGGGGGGTTGGATGAATAGGGCGCACCCGGCCCTCCCCCACCCGCGGTACCCCACCACTCCCCCATCCGCAGCACCCCCGGATCCCCTCCCCCATCCACGTCACCCCCAGCCCCTCCCCCACTCACAAAATTATGATTGGAGGTAATTCTCCATATAATAAAAATATTGCACGCCCCAAAGGACTGCAAGGGTTAAGGGGACGTAGCCCCATGCGACGGTGTGAAGAGTGCCCTTAGGGCGCGATGAGTCACCTAGTACTGTAGTAATAGTAGTACAAACAAATAATAATGACAATAAAAGGAGATTTATGGTAGACTTACCATAGTTAAATCTCTTTCTGCGAGGTACACTGGATTCCACAGGGAATAACATCAGGGTGTAGAGTTGGATCTTGATCCGAGGCACCAACAGGCTAAAGCTTTCACTGTTCCCAGGATGCACTGCACCGTCTCCTCTATAGCCCCGCCTCCAGGCACTGGAGCTCAGTTTCGTTAACCAGTCCAATGCAGTAGCAGGTAATATAGAGACGGTAGATCAGGGGTGGCCAACCAGTCAGAGACAAAGAGTCAAAAAATCATGTTAGGTATGTCAAATAGCATACATCGAGGCGAAGGCGTGCATATAAAAAATGGGGTGTGGCCTTGTGCCTGCTAGGCCTTGCCCCTGGTATAAAATACATTTAAAAAACAAGATCCCTATAAAATAAATCTTTAAAGACGATCCAACATAAAATACATTGAAAAAGCCACTTCTACATAAAAGAATTTAAAAAAGACAGGTCTACATTAAATATACTGAAGAAGCCAGATTCACATAATACCCTTCAGCCAGCATTCTCCTGTCACTTCAGCCAGCACCCTGCTGTGTCACTGCAGCCAGCTGCCCCATGTGTCACTCCTGCTAGCACCCTCCTATGTCACTCCAGCCAGCCCATGTGTCACTCCAACCAGCTCCCCCTTCTGTCACTACAGCCCACCCTCATGTGTCACTACAGCCCCCCCCCCCCCCCCCCCCCCACCCCCCACCCCCCACCAAACCAACTCGTGCCAGTGCAGCAGCCACTTGTGCGTCTTCTGTATGTCTCACCTTTAGTATTTGGCACTCTCAGTTCTTAGTCTCTTTAGTGCTGCTGCATGTCTGCCTAGAGTGCAGCGGTTTCCAGATTTGTTGTGGTCGAGTGACTTAGCGTGTCAGGAGCCACCTTTGAATAAGAAAAGAGCCACAGGTTGGCCACAGCTGCGGTAGATATTAGCCACATAGAACCACATTCTCACGACAGGAAAAGGTACCAGCGGCTAATGTCATACAAACCCAAAGAAGCTAAGTGTGTCAGGGTGGGCGCCCTGTGGAATCCAGTGTACCTCGCAGAAAGAGATTTAAGTATGGTAAGTTTACAATAAATCTCATTTTCTGCAGCGGGGTACACTGGTATTCCACAGGGCATAACATCGGGGATGTCCTAGAGCAGTTCCTCATGGGAGGGGACGCACTATAGTGGGTATACAAGAACCCAGCGTCCAAATGAAGCATCCTGGAAGGCGGAAGTATCAAAGACATAGAACCTGATGAACGTGTTCACCGAGGACCACGTAGCCACCTTGCACAAATGTTCCGGGGACGTGCCACTGCGGGCCGCCCAAGAAGGTCCAACAGAATGGGCCTTAATAGCAGCAGCAGCAGCTGGGAGCCCAGCCTGCGTATAAGCTTGTGCAATCACCATTCTAATCCATCTGGCCAAAGTTTGCTTATTCGCAGGCCAGCCACGTTTGTGAAAACCAAAAAGGACAAAAAGAGAATCTGACCTCCGGATGGAGGCAGTCCTCTCCACATACATTTGTGTTCAAAAGTTTACATACCCTAGCAGAATTTGTGATTTTCTGGCCATTTGTCAGAGAATATGAATGATAACTCACAAACTTTTCTTTCACTCATGGTTAGTGGTTGGGTGAAGCCATTTATTGTCAAACAACTGTGTTTACTCTTTTTAAATCATAATGACAACAGAAACTACCCAAATGACCTTGATCAAAAGTTTACATACCCTGGAGATTTTGGCCTGATAACATGCACACAAGTTGACACAAATGCGTTTGAATGGCTACTAAAGATACATACCCCAGTTCTTAATACCGTGTATTGCCCCCTTTAACATCAATGACAGCTTGAAGTCTTTTGTGGTAGTTGTGGATGAGGCTCTTTATTTACTCAGATGGTAAAGCTGCCCATTCTTCTTGGCAAAAAGCCTCCAGTTCCTGTAAATTCTTGGGCTGTCTTGCATGAACTGCACATTTGAGATCTCCCCAGAGTGGCTCAATGATATTGAGGTCAGGAGACTGAGATGGCCACTCCAGAACCTTCACTTTATTCTGCTGTAGCCAATGACAGGTCGACTTAGCCTTGTGTTTTGGATCACTGTCATGTTGGAACGTCCAAGTACGTCCTATGCGCAGCTTCCGGGTAGATGAGTGCAAATTTTCCTCCAGTATTTTCTGATAACATGCTGCATTCATCTTGCCATCAATTTTGACCAAGTTTCCAGTGCCTTTGTAGCTCACACATCCCGAAAACATCAGCGATCCACCTCCGTGTTTCACAGCAAGGAATGGTGTACCTTTCATCATAGGCCTTGTTGACTCCTCTCCAAATGTAACGTTTATGGTTGTGGCCAAAAGTTCAATTTTGGTCTCATCACTCCAAATGACTTTGTTCCAGAAGTTTTGAGGCTTGTCTCTATGCTGTTTGGAGTATTGTAAGCTGGATGCTTTGTGGCATTTGCGTAGTAATGGCTTTCTTCTGGCGACTCGACCATGCAGCACATTTTTCTTCAAATACCTCCTTAGTGTGCATCTTGAAACAACCACACCACTTTTTTTTCAGAGAGTCCTGTATTTCAGCTGAAGTTATTTGTGGATTTTTCTTTGCATCCTGAACAATTTTCCTGGCAGTTGTGGCTGATTTTTTTGTTGGTCTACCTGACCGTGATTTGGTTTGCACAGAATCCCTCATTTTCCACTTCTTAATTAGAGTTTGAACACTGCTGATTGGCATTCTCATTTGCTTGGGTATCTTTTTATAGCCCTTTCCTGTTTAATACAGTTCAATTACCTTTTCCCGCAGAGCCTTTGACAGTTCTTTTGCTTTCCCCATGACTCAGAATCCAGACATGTCAGTGCAGCACTGGATGAAAGATGCAAGGGTCTTTCAGGAGTCCAGAAACTCACTGACCTTTTATACACACTCACTGATTACAAGCAAACAGATCACTGGTGAGGATGGTTACCTTTAGTAGCCATTCAAACCCATTTGTGTCAACTTGTGTGCATGTTATCAGGCCAAAATCTCCAGGGTATGTAAACTTTTGATCAGGGTCATTTGGGTAGTTGCTGTTGTCATTATGATTTAAAAAGAGTAAACACAGTTGTTTAACAATAAATGCCTTCACCCAACCACTAACCATGAGTGAAAGAAAAGTTTGTGAGTTATCATACATATTCTCTGCCAAATGGCCAGAAAATCACAAATTCTGCTAGGGTATGTAAACTTATGAGCACAACTGTATATACGGAGAGCACGTATCACATCCAAAGGCTGCTCTTTGGAAGACAAACCAGGAGAGATAAAGGTCGGAACCACAATCTCTTGATTAAGGTGGAGAGATGAAACCACCTTGGGTAGATAACAAGGGCGAGTTCTAAAAACTGCACGGTTACGGTGAAAAATCAGAAAGGGTGGACGACAGAACAAAGCGCCTAAGTCAGACACCCTCCTAGCAGAGGCAAAAGCCAACAGAAAAACGACCTTAGGCGTAAGGCATTTAAGGTCCACAGAGTCAAGAGGTTGAAATGGAGAGTCTTGCAGGGCAATCAAAATAACAGACAGATCCCACGGAGCCACAGGAGGAACATAGGGAGGCTGAATCCGTAAAACACCCTGAGTGAAAGTATGAACGTCAGGAAAAGACGCAATTTTTATCTGAAACCACACCGACAAGGCAGATATATGAACCTTGAGGGAGGCCAAACAAAGGTCTAAGTCCAGGCCTTGTTGAAGAAAAGTCTGGCAGTGCTGAACTTTTATACATCACAATTCTTAGCAGCACACCAGGTGAAGTATTCCAGACCCTATAATAAATCCGAGCCGAAGACGGTTTACGGACTTTTAACATAGTTTGAATGACCGCACTCAGAGAATCCTCAGGAGTGAAGCTTCAAGAGCCACGCCGTCAAATCAAGTCGTGCCAGGTCTGGTAGACACAAGGGCCCTGAACAAGGAGGTCTGGTCGTTGAGGAAGTAGAAGAGGACGCTCTATCGATAGACCCAGTAGGTCTGAGAACCAATGCCGTCTGGGTCATGCTGGAGCGATAAGCAGTAGTATTCCTCCTTCTTGCTTGAACTTCTGTATTACCCTGGGCAGGAGTGACACTGGAGGGAACACGTAGGGCAGCCGAAAGTTCCATGGAATTGCCAGTGCGTCCACGAACGCTGCTTGAGGATCCCTTGTTCTTGCTCCGAAGACCAGAACCTTGTGATTGTGTCGAGACGCCATCAGTTCTACATCTGGTAGGCCCCACTCTCCGTCGCGTACGTCCTAATGACTGAGGAAGTCCGCTTCCCAGTCGAGGACTCCCGGAATGAACACTGCCGATATGGCCGGCAGATGGCGTTCCGCCCACTGAAGGATTGTTGACACTTCCATTATTGCCATGCGGCTTTGAGTGCCGCCTTGATGATTTATGTACGCCACAGTGGTGGCGTTGTCTGACTGTACTTGAACAGGCCTGTTCTGTACCGGAGGCAGGGCAAGTTTCAGCGCATTTAACACTGCCCGCAATTCCAGAATATTTATCGGGAGGAGAAATTCCTCCATGGTCCACCGACTTTGAAGAGAATGTTGCTCCATTCCACCGCACCCCAACCCCGCAGACTGGCATCCGTCGTTAGGAGGACTCAGTTGCAGATCCAGAAGGGACGACCCCTGCTCAATTGTTGGTCCAGTAGCCACCAGCTCAGCGACAGACGGACCTAAGGAGTCAAGGAGATCATTTGAGACCGGATCCGGTGAGGCAGGCCGTCAAACTTGGAAAGGATTAACCTCTGTAGAGGGCAGGAATAAAATTGAGCGTACACTACCATGTCGAAAGCAGACACCATGAGGCCTAGTACTTGCATCGCCGAGTGTATCGACACTCTTGGACGAGAGAGGAAGCATCCGATTCTGTCCTGAAGTTTCAGGACCTTCTCTGGAGACAAGAACAAACGTTGGTTGCATGTGTCCAGTAACGCCCCCCCAGGTGCACCATGCTTTGAGCAGGGACCAGTGAGGACTTCTTCCAGTTGATGAGCCACTCGTGGGCTTGTAGGAATTGGACCGTCAGTTCCAGATGACGGAGAAGAACCTCTGGGGAGTTCACAAGGATCAACAAGTCGTCTAGATACGGCAGGACCCTGATACCCTGATGGCAGAGAAGGGCCGTCATGACCGCCATAACCTTGGTGAAGGAGCTGTGGTTAGTCCAAAAGGTAAGGCTTGGAATTGATAATGTGGGTTGCCAATAGCAAACCGCAGATATTGCTTATGCGACATGGCAATAGGTATGTGTAGGTAAGCATCCTGTATGTCCAGGTATACCATATAATCCTTGGGTTCCAAAGCCAGTACAATAGGGCGCAGGGTTTCCACACGGAATTTGGATACCCTGACAAATTTGTTCAAAGATTTGAGGTTGAGTATAGGCTGGGAGGATCCATTCGGCTTCGGAACCAAAAACAGCTTTGAATAGCATCCCCTGCCTCTCTGAGACAGAGGCACCGGCACAATCACTCCAGTATCCAGGAGGTACTGTACAACCAAATGTACACTTTGTGCTTTTAACGGATCCGAAGGGGTAACAGTCGAGCAAAACTGGTGAGGGGGGCGTCTCCTGAAGGAGATCGCGTATCCGCAGACCCGGCGGTACCCGCTCAGCAAAGGGATGCAGTGCAGGTAGGCGCCGGGAAAGAGAGGCGCTCTAGCTGCTCTGCATCCCCGCTGCTGTACGAGTACAACTGATGCTGCCGGGGCGCCTGTCATACTATATAACAGGCAGCGGCGCCGGCAGCTGTGTAGAAACTGCAGATTAAAGTGCGACCCCTCTTCGGAACTACAAAGGAGTGATCCAGGAGGTAGCAACACCCCCACCCCCACCGGAGCGTGTGGTACGCCGGTAAGCTCCGCCCCCTTATGCCCTGCAGCGCGTCATCAAACTGCTGCTGCGGCTCGCCTTGCCCCCACAGTCCGACTCCCTTGTTAGCAGCGCAGCCCCCAGCAGAAGAAGTGCGCTCTCCTGGACCCCAGTCACAGCCGCGCCGGAGCCAGTAAGTCAGCATCCTGAGTGCCTGAGCTGTGCAGCACTTCAGGTCACTGGGCTGGGCGGTGGGCATGGGGGCGCAAGGATAAGCATAACCACTGAGACTCTCATCAGTGGTCTTTATGTTCTGTCACTGTTACAAATACCTCCCCCTCCCCCGTATTCTGTCCTTGCCATTATGTAAAACCTGTCACAACTGAGGGCCTGAGCTGACGGGAGGCAGCCTCAGTTGTAGGGGCTGAGATGTACCGGAACCTGGGAGGTTGTATCAGACCCCTGGACATGTAAGTAACATGAATAATAACTGCCCGAAGGCGTGACCACGACAACTTAGATAAAAGTCAATGATGTTTATTATGACAACTCCGCATCACAGCAGCAATAAAAGAAAACGTAAAAGTCAGCAAAGAATAAATACAGTTCCTGAGTACTACAGCATGGCAGGAGCCACAGGGCACTGGTAGTGTGAGATAGTTCTTATGATCTTCTAGATGGAAAGTCCTTACCAGGCCCGGCTGTAGCAATGGAGATAACCCAGGATTGTACCAGCTGGTGTTCCAGGAAGAGCTGGGTTGCTGAAGGTAAAACAGCTGCTGTGGATACTGGCTGGAACCAGACTGTTGTTAGCACGGAGTGGATACTGGCTGGAACCAGTTAAATAATAAATGAACTTTGGGAGCGATGAAATGTGAACTGAAATGTAGAACTTGAGAGCGGAGAAATAATAATTCCGGTGGAGAGTGGTAAAGTGTAGAAAGGACACCGGCCCTTTAAGGGAAGCTGTATTCTGCTGGAAGCTGAGGCTGGAAGCAGGTAGTGTTGTAGCTGGAAACAGATGAATCCACAATGGATTGGAGAGTCAGGCTACACTGCAGGTGGAATGCTGGTGCGGGTCTCTATGGTGGAAGTCTTGAGACAGGAGCTGGAACCTGGAAGACAATCATAGAAGAGAGACAAACAGGAACTAGGTTTGACAACCAAAGCACTGACGTCTTCCTTGCTCAGGCACAGCTTACTTATACCTGCAGCAAGGAAGGGGTTGGCTAGGCAATTATGCAAATCAACAATACAAACAGCAGATTGGTGGAAATGATCAGATGACAGAATCCAAGATGGCTGCGCCCATGCAGACACTTGGAGGGAAGTTTGGTTTGTAATCCATGTGGTCTGGGAAACAGTAATGGCGGCGCCGGCCACCGGAGACAGGAGACGCCAGGCTGATAGATGCACATTTAACCACGCGGGCACAGCGGAGGCCGCGGCTGATGAAAACACCACTCTGACACTCTGCATGTGGAAACTCAGGAACAGCGGAATCTGGTCCTGGAACGCTGAGCCCGCCTTAGGAGGCATCTGAAGGGTAAGTAATGGCGTCCAGATACCCGGATCGTGACAGCACCCCCCCCTTTAGGAGTGGCCCCAGGACACTTCTTAGGCTTTAAAGGAAACTTTGCGTGGAAATTTCGGACCAAGGCAGGAGCATGGACGTCAGAGGCATTGGTCCAAGAGCGTTCTTCAGGACCATAGCCCTTCCAGTCAATGAGATACTGAAGTTGACCGTAACGGTGACGTGAGTCCAGGATCTTGGCCACTTCATACTCAACGCCTCGTTGAGTTTGGACTTTCGGAGTTGGTGGAAGTGAGGAATGAAACCGATTCAAGATTAGCGGTTTCAACAGGGAAACATGGAATGTCCTGGGTATTTTTAAGAAGGGAGGTAACTGGAGTCTGTAAGCAACAGGATTGATGACTTGATCAATTTTAAAAGGACCGATGTAGCGAGGTGCAAACTTCATACTGGGAACTCTTAACCTCAAATTCTTCGTGGATAACCATACCCGATCACCCACCTTGAGAGCAGGAACTGCTCGACGCTTCTTATCCGCAAACTTCTTGTACCTGAACGATGCCTTGAGCAGAGCTGATCGTACGCTCTTCCAGATATTGGCAAACTGATGCAAGGTGATATCCACTGCGGGAACAGAAGTTGCTGGAAGCGGTTGGAACTCAGGGACTTTAGGGTGGAATCCAAAGTTGGTGAAGAATGGTGTTGAAGAAGATGAAGAATGATACTGGTTGTTATGACAGAACTCGGCCCAGGGAAGTAATTGAACCCAGTCATCTTGAGAGGAGGACACATAGATGCGGAGGAAGGCCTCCAAGTCCTGATTCACCCTCTCAGTTTGACCATTGGTCTGAGGATGGTAAGCCGTGGAAAACTTTAACTTGACTTGGAGGACTTGACATAAACTTCGCCAGAATTTGGCTGTGAATTGAACTCCTCGATCTGAGATAATTTCTTCTGGAAGACCGTGGAGTCGGAAGATCTCTTGTATGAATACTTGAGCCAACTTGGAAGCTGACGGAAGACCGGTGAGAGGAATGAAGTGTGCCATCTTGGTGAACCGGTCAACTACCACCCAGATGGTATTGAACTTGTTGCACATGGGCAAATCTGTAATAAAATCCATCGACAAATGGGTCCATGGTCGACGGGGAACAGATAGTGGAACCAGTTGCCCCGCAGGCGACTGGCGGGATACTTTATGTTGAGCACACTTTGGGCAAGATGCAATAAACTCCAAAACGTCCTTTTTCAGAGTTGGCCACCAATAGGACCTAGAGATAAACTCCAGGGTTTTTTGGATACCTGTATGTCCGGCAAAACGGGAAGCATGGGCCCAATGCATGAGCTTCTTCCTTAGTGTCGGCTTCACAAAACTTTTCCCTGATGGGGGCGTAGAGTCCATCCCTACCGTGGAGAATGCCAACGGATTTATAATAGGATGCTTGTCTGAAGACTCTGACTCATTTTCTTGCTCCCATGAGCGGGAAAGGGCATCGGCCTTGCGATTCTGAGAGCCCGGACAGAACTGGAGTTTAAAGTCGAACCTGGAAAAGAAAAGTGCCCATCTGGCCTGACGAGGGTTGAGACATTGTGCGCCTTTTAGATATAGAAGGTTCTTGTGGTCTGTAAGGATGGTGATTGAATGAGAAGCTCCCTCCAACAGATATCTCCACTCCTCTAGAGCGAGCTTGATGGCTAGCAACTCCTGGTCGCCAATGGCATAGTTGCGCTCCGCTGGGGAGAACTTCCGTGAGAAGAAACTGCAAGGATGTAAATGACCATCTTTAGCCCTCTGAGATAACACCGCTCCTACTCCAACGGAGGAGGCATCCACCTCTAAGATGAAAGGAGAGTCGACGTCAGGCTGTTTCAGGACAGGTGCAGAGATGAACCTCTGTTTTAAAAGATGAAAAGCTTGCATGGCTTCTTCAGACCACTTGGACGGGTTAGCACCCTTCTTGGTGAAAGCAGTAATAGGCGCCACAATGGTGGAAAAGTCTCGTATAAACTTTCGGTAATAATTGGCGAACCCTAAGAACCTCTGGACCCCTTTGAGGGTTAAGGGTACTGGCCAATTCTGGATTGCTTGTAGTTTCTCAGGATCCATCTCTAGTCCGGAACCGGACACAATGTACCCTAGAAACGGAATGGACTTGACTTCAAAGACGCATTTCTCTAATTTGCAGTAGAGATGATTGACACGGAGACGGGACAGAACCTCCTTTACCCAGAAACGATGTTCCTCTAAATTGTTGGCAAAAATGAGGATATCATCTAGATAGACCACGACATGACGGTATAGAATGTCTCTGAAGATCTCATTGACGAAATGCTGGAAGACAGCTGGAGCATTGCTCAATCCGAAGGGCATGACGAGGTACTCATAATGTCCGTCACGGGTGTTAAATGCGGTCTTCCACTCGTCACCCTCACGGATCCGGATGAGATTGTATGCACCTCTCAGGTCCAGCTTTGTAAAGATGGTAGCTCCGCTAACTCTGTCAAAGAGCTCAGTAATCAGGGGTAAAGGATAGCGGTTCTTGATGGTAATGTCGTTCAAACCTCTGTAGTCGATGCACGGCCGCAGACCACCATCTTTCTTCTTTACAAAAAAGAAGCCTGCGCCGGCTGGAGAAGAAGAAGGTCGAATGAACCCCTTTGCTAGGTTCTCTTTTATGTATTCCTCCATAGAATGCGTCTCGGGGAGAGACAACGGATAAGTTCGGCCTCGAGGTGGAACCTTCCCTGGAACGAGATCAATCGGGCAGTCCCATTCTCTATGAGGGGGAAGGATATCAGCAGAAGCTTTACTGAACACATCCGTGAAATCTTGATATGGAGGAGGTGGAACATCAGACGACCTGGGGGAGGAGGAACAGACAGGCAACACTTTAAACAAACATGTCTTAGTACAGGAGGAACCCCATGCCAGGATTTGCGTAGTCGTCCAATCAATTGTAGGATTGTGAAGACGGAGCCATGGAAGGCCCAGGACCACAGGATGTGTGGCTCTTGGAATCACTAAAAGTGAAATAAGTTCGGAATGAAGAACTCCCACTCTCAGACGAACTGGTAGAGTCCTTAGAGAAATAACTGTATCAAAAATTTTACTGCCATCCACAGCAGTTAAGGAAAAGGACGAAGGAAGTCTCTCGGTGGGTAGGGACCACCGTTTAACATAGGCTTCGGTAATAAAGTTCCCAGCTGCTCCGGAATCCAGGAGGGCAATGACGTTCTGATAACGTTGAGCAACTTGAAGCGAGACTGGGAGGTTACAATCTTGAGGAGATGGAGAGGAGATCATTACTCCTAGCCGGCCCTCTCCTTGGCGAGCTAGGATTTGGAGTTTCCCGGACGTTTGGGACAGGCATTAATGGTGTGAGACGGAGCTGCACAGTACAAACAGAGAAACTCGGAGAGACGTCTTCGGCGCTCAGCAGGAGTTAAACGGGAACGGCCAATTTGCATGGGTTCATCTTTAGTTGGTGACAGTTGGCGAGGAGGAGGAGCAGAAGATTTTGGAGCAGATGATCTTCCACGCTCAGTTGCTCTCTCTCTGAAACGTAAGTCAACTTTCGTACAAAGTGAGATTAACTCATCTAACTTGGAGGGTAAGTCTCTGGTAGCTAACTCATCTTTAATACGCTCGGATAAACCATGCCAGAATGCAGCATACAGGGCCTCGTCGTTCCATGCCAGTTCGGATGCCAGGATCTGGAACTGTATAAGATATTGTCCTACAGTACGTGATCCCTGGCGTAAACGGAGAATCTCAGACGAAGCTGAAGTTACCCGGCCTGGCTCGTCGAAGATGCGCCTGAATGTTGACACGAATGCAGTGTAAGAAGATAGCAGGGTGTCGGACCTCTCCCATAACGGTGATGCCCAATCGAGGGCTGAGCCACTGAGAAGAGAAATAATGTAGGCAATTTTTGTACGGTCCCTGGGGAAATTGCCAGGTTGTAGCTCAAACTGAATCTCACACTGGTTGAGAAATCCCCTGCAGAATCTTGGAGATCCGTCAAATTTTGCTGGCGTTGGAAGATGAAGACGTGGAGCAGGAATGGGTAAGGTGGGTGGGGTTATAGCTGGAGTCACTGTGGTTGACGCACCAGACGCGCCTGATCCACGGAGAGTGGTCTGAATCCCATCCAGCCGAGTAGAGAGATCCTGGAGACAGCGGATGATGTGGCCCTGTGCAGCCTCCTGATGTTCTAGTCGGGCTGCCAGTTCTTGCATCGGCCTGGCCGCTTGATCCTGGTCTCCGGCTGGATTCATTAGGTCAGTGCTTACTGTCACAACTGAGGGCCTGAGCTGACGGGAGGCAGCCTCAGTTGTAGGGGCTGAGATGTACCGGAACCTGGGAGGTTGTATCAGACCCCTGGACATGTAAGTAACATGAATAATAACTGCCCGAAGGCGTGACCACGACAACTTAGATAAAAGTCAATGATGTTTATTATGACAACTCCGCATCACAGCAGCAATAAAAGAAAACGTAAAAGTCAGCAAAGAATAAATACAGTTCCTGAGTACTACAGCATGGCAGGAGCCACAGGGCACTGGTAGTGTGAGATAGTTCTTATGATCTTCTAGATGGAAAGTCCTTACCAGGCCCGGCTGTAGCAATGGAGATAACCCAGGATTGTACCAGCTGGTGTTCCAGGAAGAGCTGGGTTGCTGAAGGTAAAACAGCTGCTGTGGATACTGGCTGGAACCAGACTGTTGTTAGCACGGAGTGGATACTGGCTGGAACCAGTTAAATAATAAATGAACTTTGGGAGCGATGAAATGTGAACTGAAATGTAGAACTTGAGAGCGGAGAAATAATAATTCCGGTGGAGAGTGGTAAAGTGTAGAAAGGACACCGGCCCTTTAAGGGAAGCTGTATTCTGCTGGAAGCTGAGGCTGGAAGCAGGTAGTGTTGTAGCTGGAAACAGATGAATCCACAATGGATTGGAGAGTCAGGCTACACCGCAGGTGGAATGCTGGTGCGGGTCTCTATGGTGGAAGTCTTGAGACAGGAGCTGGAACCTGGAAGACAATCATAGAAGAGAGACAAACAGGAACTAGGTTTGACAACCAAAGCACTGACGTCTTCCTTGCTCAGGCACAGCTTACTTATACCTGCAGCAAGGAAGGGGTTGGCTAGGCAATTATGCAAATCAACAATACAAACAGCAGATTGGTGGAAATGATCAGATGACAGAATCCAAGATGGCTGCGCCCATGCAGACACTTGGAGGGAAGTTTGGTTTGTAATCCATGTGGTCTGGGAAACAGTAATGGCGGCGCCGGCCACCGGAGACAGGAGACGCCAGGCTGATAGATGCACATTTAACCACGCGGGCACAGCGGAGGCCGCGGCTGATGAAAACACCACTCTGACACTCTGCATGTGGAAACTCAGGAACAGCGGAATCTGGTCCTGGAACGCTGAGCCCGCCTTAGGAGGCATCTGAAGGGTAAGTAATGGCGTCCAGATACCCGGATCGTGACAGCACCCACCCCATGTTCTGTACTACTCCATCTCCCAGCCCCAGACATTGTGTCACCCGCCCCATATTTTGTACTATTCCATCCCCCCCGTTCAGTCCCAGCCATTGTGTCACCCTCCCCCCTTAACTCTGTGTTCTGTTCCAGCCTTGTGTCTCTCGTCCCCTAGTTTTCTGACAAAGTCACTGTGTCACCCCCCCTCCCGTGTTCCGTCACTGTGTCACCCCAGTGCCCCGTCACTGTGTCACCCCAGTGTCCCGTCACTGTGTCACCCCAGTGTCCCGTCACTGTGTCACCCCAGTGTCCCGTCACTGTCTCACCCCAGTGTCCCGTCACTGTCTCACCCCAGTGTCCCGTCACTGTGTCACCCCAGTGTCCCGTCACTGTGTCACCCCCCCGTGTACCGTCACTGTGTCACCCCCCCGTGTACCGTCACTGTGTCACCCCCCCGTGTCTTGTCACTGTGTCACCCATGTCCTGTCACTGTGTCACCCCCCCGTGTCCTGTCACTGTGTCAGCCCCCCATGTCCTGTCACTGTGTCACCCCCCTGTGTCCCGTCACTGTCACCCCAGTGTCCCGTCACTTTGTCACCCCCCCCAGTGTACCATCACCCTGTCACCCCCCGTGTCTACCCCCCGTGTCTTGTCACTGTGTCACCCCCCGTGTCCTGTCACTGTGTCACCCCCCCGTGTCCAGTCACTGTGTCACCCCCCCGTGTCCAGTCACTGTGTCACCCCCCTGTGTCCTGTCACTGTGTCACCCCCCGTGTCCTGTCACTGTGTCACCCCCCGTGTCCTGTCACTGTGTCAACCCCCGTGTCCTGTCACTGTGTCATCCCCCTCCCGTGTTCTGTCTGTGTCACCCCCTGGTGTCCTGTCACTGTGTCACAACCCCCCGTGTCCTGTCACTCAGGCACAATCCCCCTTTGTGTTTTGTCCCAGCTATTGCCTCACCCCCCCATCTTCTGTCCCATAATAATAACATGAATAAGGGGCATTATTGTGTGGTGTAATGTGAATAAGGTGCACTATCATGTGGCTTAACACGAAAAAGAGGCAACACCATGTGATGTAACGTGAATAAGGGCCACTACTGTATGGTGTAATGTGTGGCATAATTTTAATTGGTGGTACTAATTTGTGGCCACACCCCTTTCTTGTGAGACCACACCCTTTTTGTGTCGTAAAGTATGGGAGGGAAGGTGCAAATTTATAGTTTGCAGGGGGACGCCGAACACCCTAGCACCAGCCCTGCGTATCCGTGAGAGACCACTTCCTGCACCCAGGCGTCTGAAGTGGTCTTTAACCATACCTGGGCGAACTGCAGAAGTCGGCCTCCCGCCCAGTCATGCAGCAGGCTTGTCTGGTTTGGAAGCAGGCTGACGGGCGACATAAAAACTTTTAGGTTTGGGCTTTGAGGATTTGGAAGTGCGAGTGTCTCGGGTACGCCTGACCCTTTCCTTTACATGGAGGGTGAAAGGAACAAAAAGTAGTACTCTTAGCCTTCGGAGTCGAAGGATTAGTACTTGGGAGAAACGTAGTCTTTGCCGACACTAAGTCGTCACAATCTTGTTCAGATCCTCCCCAAATTGTATATCTCCCTTAAAAGGGAGCACCTCCAAGGTCTTTTTAGAGTCCAGGTCCACCGACCAGGACCGTAACCACATAATTCGGCGAGCTAGGATAGACGTAGTAGATGCCTTAGCCACCATAACACCTGCATCAGAAGCCGCCTCCTGAATATAATGGGAGGCTGTGGTAATATATGACAGATATTGTCTGGCAGTGTCAGAAAAATTAAGAGGTAGCTCTTCCTCAATAGCTTCAACTCATGCTTCAATGCCTTTTGCAGCCCAAGAGGCTGCCATAGTGGGTCTATGTACAGCACCTGTAAGGGTGTAAATAGACTTCAAGCAACCTTCCACACGTTTATCCTTCGGTTCCTTCAAAGAGGTGACGATGGTGACAGGCAGAGTAGTTGACACCACAAGACGGGCTACATGCGAGTCCACTGGTGGCGGGGTTTCCCACTTGTTACTCAACTCCGCAGAAATAGGATAACGAGCTAGCATCTTTTTAGACAGGGAAAATATATTTCCTGGAGAAGACCAGGATTCTTGACGTATGTTAATTAAATGGTCAGAATGTGGTAAAACTAATTTAGTAACCTTCTGGCGTTTGAACTTATCAGATTTCTTAGACGTGTCAGGAGGGTCAATGTCATCATCAATTTGAAAAATGAGCTTGATAGCCTCCACTAGGTCAGGGACATCAACCAGTGTTGTAGAATTATCAGAAGCAGCAGTATCAGCATCTGATGGATCAGTATATTCCCCATCCGAATCGGAAAAATCATCCAAAATATTAGTAGATTGTGAGGAAGAAATGGCCCGCTTAGATGACCCTTTGGTCCCAGTAGGGCGAGGGTTAGGTGTTTGTTTAACTAAGGACTGATTTAATTGCTGTAACTGGGTTGACAGAGTATCCGCCCATGGTGGATTAACTACAGGGACTATATGTGGCTGTAATGGCACAGGAGGTCCCACAGGGGGCGCAAGCCATGTTACAAGCGTAGTCAGCACATTGGAAAACGCAGCCCAAGGTGGGTCTTGATGTGCCACAGGCACTGCGGGCTGACTAGGGGGTGGGGAACACCCACTACCTGAACCCTCAAGAGAAATCTTTTACGCAGATAAATCCGTGACGTCAGCACTGCATGATGCAGGAGCGTCTGCGGATTTCCTGCCCTGTGTAGCAGACATTATTGGGAATGTAGCCGTACAGCGTAACAGTACAATATAGCCAGAAAAACACAATACCTAACAAAACCCCCCTGTGTTATGTGAAAAAACACAATACCTAACAAAACCCCCCTGTGTTATGTGACCGCAAATTCACAGCACAACAGAGGATTTAAGCAGTATCAAGTGACTGAAACACACAGTGAAAAATACTTAACAGTATATCCTGTGGAACACTATATAGTATATGAGACTCTGATGCACCTAGATCCCCAGGGAACAGAATATAGTGATAGCAATATGTGTGATACAAGAATTAACACAGCAGATATAGGCACACACAGTCACAGGTACAATGCAGAAATTATTACATATAATCAATAAAACTGCACTGGACTAGTAATCCTACATATAGCTATGAATGTATACAGATATAACAATGCACAGTAAACACTGGATGTATATCACTGAATACTTGCACTAAATATTCATATAGAGTGCACTTGTTCTTAACTAACGCTGTCTAAACGACATGCAGAATACTTAAGTGTCCTGTAAATGCACAGCGCTGATGAGGCAGGCATCTTTGAGAGGAGACAGTCCCAGGATCAGCGCAGCTCTGTGAAATGGCGCCCAAACGCTGACAGGGAGTGAGGGAGAGAGATGCAGCTCCAGGGCGGGAACACCTGCTGTAGATGGCGCCTAGAGCAGGGGGAGGGGCTACAGGTCAGCACCTTATCCCCTCTGCTGGACTTCACCACCAGGTACTATGGATATGTTAAATGGATAGTAGATTCGACCTGTGCTCCCTGCCCTGGTGGATATAGTGGGGTCCCTGCAGGGCCACAGTGTCCACGGCAGCGGCGCGGTCCGTCTCCTGGGACCACGACCGGTTCGCTATTTCGGCGAGTCCCAGCTAGGGAACCCTCTTACCACCTCCCTGAAGTGCGGCCACACGATCCAGGAGAGCAGCAGCGGTGATGTGTGCCTTAAGGGAACCGGAGAGCCACCGCTGCAAGTACCCTGCAACCAGGGCGCGGGAGTACGCAGCGCCGCTGAGGGATGTGATGGAGCCGCAGCACAGAATGTCAGACTGAATGTCTGTGCTGCAGCCCTTCTTCTTTAAAAAAGCTTTTTTTCAGGGCTGCCTAGCGCAGCCCCACCTGTTAGCTGCCTGCACTGCAGGCACCAACTTACAAACTGAGCTCCAGTGCCTGGAGGCGGGGTTATAGAGGAGGCGGTGCAGTGAATCCTGGGAACAGTCAAAGCTTTAGCCTGTTGGTGCCTCGGATCAAAATCCAACTCTACACCCCGATGTTATTCCCTATAGAATACCAGTGTACCCCACTGCAGAAAAGTACTTTGCCTAATTATCAAACAATCAGAAAATGATTGGCTGGAAGGAAAAAATTTGATGAATTACCACACATCCACACACACATACATACATATATGGAATAGTGTCTCAGTATTACAAAACATTTGTTTTAAAATTAGATAATGGATAAAATAGAAGTTGATAATGGAGCAAACTTTTTACAACTACAGGTATCCCATATCCAAATATTCCGAAATACGGAATATTCCGAAATACGGACTTTTTTGAGTGAGAGTGAGATAGTGAAATCTTTGTTTTTTGTTGGCTCAATGTACAGAAACTTTGTTTAATACACAAAGTTATTAAAAAATAAGAATTTACTTACCGATAATTCTATTTCTCGGAGTCCGTAGTGGATGCTGGGGTTCCTGAAAGGACCATGGGGAATAGCGGCTCCGCAGGAGACAGGGCACAAAAAGTAAAGCTTTAGGATCAGGTGGTGTGCACTGGCTCCTCCCCCTATGACCCTCCTCCAAGCCAGTTAGGTACTGTGCCCGGACGAGCGTACACAATAAGGGAGGAATTATGAATCCCGGGTAAGACTCATACCAGCCACACCAATCACACCGTACAACTTGTGATCTAAACCCAGTTAACAGTATGATAACAGCGGAGCCTCTGATAAGATGGCTCACAACAATAATAACCCGATTTTTGTAACTATGTACAAGTATTGCAGATAATCCGCACTTGGGATGGGCGCCCAGCATCCACTACGGACTCCGAGAAATAGAATTATCGGTAAGTAAATTCTTATTTTCTCTATCGTCCTAGTGGATGCTGGGGTTCCTGAAAGGACCATGGGGATTATACCAAAGCTCCCAAACGGGCGGGAGAGTGCGGATGACTCTGCAGCACCGAATGAGAGAACTCCAGGTCCTCTTTTGCCAGGATATCAAATTTGTAGAATTTTACAAACGTGTTCTCCCCTGACCACGTAGCTGCTCGGCAGAGTTGTAATGCCGAGACCTCTCGGGCAGCCGCCCAAGATGAGCCCACCTTCCTTGTGGAATGGGCCTTAACCGATTTAGACTGTGGCAGGCCTGCCTCAGAATGTGCAAGTTGAATTGTGTTACAAATCCAACGAGCAATCGCCTGCTTAGAAGCAGGCGCACCCAACTTGTTGGGTGCATACAGTATAAACAGCGAGTCAGATTTTCTGACTCCAGCTGTCCTGGAACATATTTTCAGGGCCCTGACAACTCCTAGCAACTTGGAGTCCTCCAAGTCCCTAGTAGGTGCAAGGCACCACAATAAGCTGGTTCAGGTGAAACACTGACACCACCTTAGGGAGAGAACTGGGGACGAGTCCGCAGCTCTGCCCTGTCCGAATGGACAAACAGATATGGGCTTTTTTGAGAAAAAACCACCAATTTGACACTCGCCTGGTCCAGGCCAGGGCCAAGAGCATGGTCACTTTTTATGTGAGATGCTTCAAATCCACATATTTGACTGGTTTTAAACCAATGTGATTTGAGGAATCCCAGAACTACGTTGAGATCCCACAGTGCCACTGGAGGCACAAAAAAGGGGTTTGTATATGCAATACTCCCTTGACAAACTTCTGGACTTCAGGAACTGAAGCCAATTCTTTCTGGAAGAAAATTTACAGGGCCGAATTTGAACCTTAATGGACCCCAATTTGAGGCCCATAGACACTCCTGTTTGCAGGAAATGCAGGAAACGACCGAGTTGAAATTTCTTTGTGGGGCCTTCCTGGCCTCACACCACGCAACATATTTTCGCCACACGTGGTGATAATGTTGTGCGGTCACCTCCTTTCTGGCTTTGACCAGGGTAGGAATGACCTCTTCCGGAATGCCTTTTTTCCCTTAGGATCCGGCTTTCCATCGCCATGCCGACAAACGCAGCTGCGGTAAGTCTTGGAACAGACATGGTACTTGCTGAAGCAAGTCCCTTCTTAGCGGCAGAGGCCATAAGACCTCTGTAAGCATCTCTTGAAGTTCCGGGTACCAAGTCCTTCTTGGCCAATCCGGAGCCATGAGTATAGTTCTTACTCCTCTACGTCTTATAATTCTCAGCACCTTAGGTATGAGAAGCAGAGGAGGGAACACATACACCGACTGGTACACCCACGGTGTTACCAGAACGTCCACATCTATTGCCTGAGGGTCTCTTGACCTGGCGCAATACCTGTCCCGTTTTTTGTTCAGACGGGACGCCATCATGTCCACCTTTGGTATTTCCCAACGGTTTACAATCATGTGGAAAAAACTTCTCAATGAAGTTTCCACTCTCCCGGGTGGAGGTCGTGCTGAGGAAGTCTGCTTCCCAGTTTCCATTCCCGGGATGAAAAACTGCTGACAGTGTTATCACATGATTTTCCGCCCAGCGAAAAGTCCTTGCAGTTTCTGCCATTGCCCTCCTGCTTCTTGTGTCGCCCTGTCTGTTTACGTGGGCGACTGCCGTGATGTTTTTCCCACTGGATCAATACCGGCTGACCTTGAAGCAGAGGTCTTGCTAAGCTTAGAGCATTATAAATTTACCCTTAGCTCCAGTATATTTATGTGGAGAAAAGTCTCCATACTTGATCACACTCCCTGGAAATTTTTTCCTTGTGTGACTGCTCCCCAGCCTCTCAGGCTGGGCTCCGTGGTTACCAGCATCCAATCCTGAATGCCGAATCTGTTGCCCTCTAGAAGATGAGCACTCTATAACCACCACAGGAGAGACACCCTTGTCCTTGGATATTGGGTTATCCGCTGATGCATCTGAAGATGCGATCCGGACCATTTGTCCAGCAGATCCCACTGAAAAGTTCTTACGTGAAATCTGCCGAATGGAATTGCTTCGTAGGAAGCCACCATTTTTACCAGGACCCTTGTGCAATGATGCACTGTTTTTAGGAGGTTCCTGACTTGCTCGGATAACTCCCTGGCTTTCTCTTCCGGGAGAAACACCTTTTTCTGGACTGTGTCCAGAATCATCCCTAGGCACAGCAGACGTGTCGTCGGGATCAGCTGCGATTTTGGAATATTTAGAATCCACCCGTGCTGATTGTAGCAGTATCCGAGATAGTGCTACTCCGACCTCCAACTGTTCCCTGGACTATGCCCCTATCAGGAGATCGTCCAAGTAAGGGATAATTAAGACGCCTTTTCTTCGAAGAAGAATCATCAATTCGGCCATTACCTTGGTAAAGACCCCAGGGTGCCGTGGACAATCCAAACGGCAGCGTCTGAAACTGATAGTGACAGTTCTGCACCACGAACCTGAGGTACCCTTAGTGAGAAGGGCAAATTTGGGACATAGAGGTAAGCATCCCTGATGTCCCGGGACACTATATAGTCCCCTTATTCCTGGTTCGTTATCACTGCTCTGAGTGACTTCATCTTAATTTGAACCTTTGTAAGTGTTCAAAAACAAATTTTTAGAATAAGTCTCACCTAGCCTTCTGGCTTCAGTACCACAATATAGTGTGGAATAATACCCCTTTTCTGTAGTAGGAGGGGTAATTTAATTATCACCTGCTGGGAATACAGCTTGTGAATTTTTTCCCATACTACCTCCTTGTCGGAGGGAGACTTGGTAAAGCAGACTTCAGGAGCCTGCGAAGGGGAAACGTCTCGACATTCCCATCTGTACCCCCGGGATACTACTTGTAGGATCCAGGGGTCCTGTACGGTCTCAGCGCCATGCTGAGAACTTGTCAGACGCGGTGGAACGCTTCTGTTCCTGGGAATGGGCTGCCTGCTGCAGTCTTCTTCCCTTTCCTCTATCCCTGGGCAGATATGATCTTATAGGGACGAGAGGACTGAGGCTGAAAAGACGGTGTCTTTTTCTGCAGAGATGTGACTTAGGGTAAAAAACGGTGGATTTTCCAGCAGTTGCCGTGACCACCAGGTCCGATGGACCGACCCCAAACAAGTCCTCTTCCTGTATACGGCCATACTGTGCCGTTTGGAATCTGCATCACCTGACCACTGTCGTGTCCATAACATCTTCTGGCAGTTATGGACATCGCGTTTATTCATGATGCCAGAGTGCAAATACCCCTCTGTGCATCTCGCATATATAGAAATGCTCTATAGTCAATAAAATACTGTCCCTGTCAAGGGTATCAATATTTTTAGTCAGGGAATCCGACCAAGCCACCCTAGCTCTGCACATCCAGGCTGAGGCGATCGCTGGCCGCAGTATAACACCAGTATGTGTGTATATACTTTTTATTATATTTTCCAGCCTTGTCAGCTGGTCCTTGAGGACGGCCCTATCTATAGACGGTACCGCCACTTGTTTTGATAAGCGTGTGAGCGCCTTATCCACCTTAAAGGGTGTTTCCCAACGCGCCCTAACTTCTGGCGGGAAAGGGTATACCGCCCATAATTTTCTATCGGGGGGAACCCACGCATCATCACACACTTTATTTAATTTATCTGATTCAGGAAAAACTATGGTAGTTTTTTCACATCCCACATAATACCCTCTTTTGTGGTACTTGTAGTATCAGAAATACGTAACACCTCCTTCATTGCCTTTAACGTGTGGCCCTAATAAGGAATACGTTTGTTTATTCACCGTCGACACTGGATTCAGTGTCCCTGTCTGTGTCTGTGTCGACCGACTAAAGTAAACGGGCGTTTTAAAACCCTTGACGGTGTTTTTGAGACGTCTGGACCGTACTAATTGTTTGTCGGCCGTCTCATGTCGTCAACCGACCTTGCAGCGTGTTGACATTATCACGTAATTTCCTAAATAAGCCATCCATTCCGGTGTCGACTCCCTAGAGAGTGACATCACCATTACAGGCAATTGCTCCGCCTCCTCACCAACATCGTCCTCCTACCTGTCGACACACACGTACCGACACACAGCACACACACAGGGAATGCTCTGATAGAGGACAGGACCCACTAGCCCTTTGGAGAGACAGAGGGAGAGTTTGCCAGCACACACCAAAAACGCTATAATTATATAGGGACAACCTTATATAAGTGTTTTCCCTTATAGCATCTTAATATATATATAAGCATATCGCCAAATTAGTGCCCCCCCTCTCTGTTTTAACCCTGTTTCTGTAGTGCAGTGCAGGGGAGAGCCTGGGAGCCTTCCCTCCAGCCTTTCTGTGAGGGAAAATGGCGCTGTGTGCTGAGGAGATAGGCCCCGCCCCTTTTTCGGCGGCCTCGTCTCCCGCTCTTAACGGATTCTGGCAGGGGTTAAATATCTCCATATAGCCTCCGGAGGCTATATGTGAGGTATTTTTAGCCAAAATAGGTATTCATTTGCCTCCCAGGGCGCCCCCCTCCCAGCGCCCTGCACCCTCAGTGACTGCCGTGTGAAGTGTGCTGAGAGGAAAATGGCGCACAGCTGCAGTGCTGTGCGCTACCTTTAGAAGACTGAGGAGTCTTCTGCCGCCGATTCTGGACCTCTTCTTACTTCAGCATCTGCAAGGGGGCCGGCGGCAAGGCTCCGGTGACCATCCAGGCTGTACCTGTGATCGTCCCTCTGGAGCTGATGTCCAGTAGCCAAGAAGCCAATCCATCCTGCACGCAGGTGAGTTCACTTCTTCTCCCCTAAGTCCCTCGTTGCAGTGATCCTGTTGCCAGCAGGACTCACTGTAAAATAAAAAACCTAAGCTAAACTTTCCTAAGCAGCTCTTTAGGAGAGCCACCTAGATTGCACCCTTCTCGGCCGGGCACAAAAATCTAACTGGCTTGGAGGAGGGTCATAGGGGGAGGAGCCAGTGCACACCACCTGATCCTAAAGCTTTACTTTTTGTGCCCTGTCTCCTGCGGAGCCGCTATTCCCCATGGTCCTTTCAGGAACCCCAGCATCCACTAGGACGATAGAGAAATATTGTATTAAATGACCTTTAGGCTGTGTGTATAAGGTGTATATGAAACATAAATTAATTGTGTGAATGTACACACACTTTGTTTAATGCACAAAGTTATAAAAAATATTGTCTAAAATTACTTTCAGGCTGTGTGTATACGGTGTATATGTAACATAAATACATTCTGTGCTTATATTTAGGTCCCATCACCATGATATCTCATTATAGTATGCAATTATTCCAAAATACGGAAAAATCCGATATCCAAAATACCTCTGGTCCCAAGCATTTTGGATAAGGTATACTCAACCTGTAATATACTTATGGGAAGATGTTCATCCTACCGTGATAGACAATAGGAGCAGAGCCAAACATTTCATGATGTACCTCAGCATTTCACATAGGAGTGACTCGGCTTCTATGGACTCTGCATGTCATCTCGTTAATTTTAAATATACAGTAAAGAGCCAAATCATGGTTGGCTATTCTGATCAAGACAAACAGTAGTTGTTAAATGCAGTGACAGTGAATAAATAATGTGCCAAAGAGACAGAGAATGAGGACTGCTTTATTTCACATTTAGATAGGGAAGCCTTGATCAAGGAACCCAATCATTGCATAATTTGTTCAGCATCTTCTGTTCCAGTACATAAAATAAAACTTCGAGTCTCAGTATTTCAGTTATAAAAGAGTCCATGAAATATTCAGATATCCCAAAACAGTATAATAATGCATAAAAAGGTTGGTCTTCAAAATTGTAAATTACATTTACATTACTTCTGCAGATTGAAAAGGCTTTCTTTAAGAAGACCATTAATCCATTAAATAACTAACATTTGCACACATTTTACCTGTTTGACTTTACAAACACTTGCAATGCCTTCTACAAGCTGTGACATAATGACAACTTCATGTGATTTCTTATCATTCATAAACTGGTCAGTCTTTATATCTTTATCTGTAGATAAAAGAACAAATCATAAGGCAAGGGTAAAAATAAGAAATATTTATAAGTATGAGTTTTCAAATGAATTGTTTAGCAATAACAGAGTATTGTATTATAGTTTACTAATAAATAATATTAATAAAACACATTCGATATATTTAACAAAGCAGCACAGTGGTGTAGTTGTTATCTTTACCACCTCATGCACAGAGGTTATGAGTTCAATTCCAATCATGATCTGTGTGGTGTTTGCATGTTCTCTCAGTGTTTATGTGGGTCTGATTCTCCAACGCTTCAAAAAACAAACTGGTAGTGTAACTGGATATTGACAAAATTAACACTAATGTGTGTGTGTTTGTAGGTTAGGGAATTTAGACTCTATGGCTGGTATTCAATTAGCTGTGGTAATTCCCTACAGCTAATTGATTCGCTGGGGGATATTCAAATACCCCCGATACCCGGCACTTATTGGAGATTAAGCTTCGGGTGTCCTCAGAGAGGACCATAACATATGGGTCCAGATACTTATCCCCGGATCCCATACAATATCGTACGAAAATGGGACTACCGATAAGAAAACCCCAAAAAATGGCCTTTAATTAAATAGCACGATAAAGAATGTCCTTTTTTTGGGGATAAAAATTATCGGCCCATGGGTCTGATTCCAAGTTTATGCACAACTCCAATGTCTACTGACCAGTGCATGCTCAGGATCTGTACTGAGCATATGCCAATCTCTGTCTGCAATCTTGCTCAGTGTCCCAAAGCCGTTTTGGAGGGGTGGAGCAGGGAAAATGACGGGGACAGTTTTATAAAACTGGTGCATGTCATCCCGATTTTTTTCGACGTGCTGAGGCCAGGGTCGGCGTCCTCCAATGCAAATTTCCTGGCCCTGTGAGACTGGAATACAAAGCCATACCTAGTAACCTTCATGTTACTCAGGTGACCAATCTTCACGCAAGTGTTCTGAAGCAGGGTCTTTGAACGCAGCAGCAGATGTTAGAAGCTGACAGAAGCCTTTAAACAGAAGACGCTTGCTGCAGCATTAGCATATTTTCGCATGGCTGCTGCATCCAAAGACGCAACAGTGTTGCGAACTGCATTGAATCACCACCTAAAGGTGGGTACACACTAGTAGATATATCTGCAGATCAATTGATCTGCAGATATATCTATGGACGGATCGGGCAGTGTGTTGAGCATACACACTGCCCGATCCGTCGGGGACTGACGTCATAAACTGGGCGGGCGTGTTCAGCTGTCAATCACCGCCGGCCGCCGCAGCATGTGTACGGGCGGTTGGCCGACCGCCGTACACACACAGCGACGCACCAATATATCGGTAGAATACTGGCCGTCAGCTGTGCTGCAGGGCCGACGCGATACGTCTGTGAACGACGGAGTTCACAGACGTATCGGCCGTACACATTGGCCGTCGGACACGCGATATATCGGCCGTTCAAGAGAACGGACGATATATCGGGCAGTGTATACGGGTCTTAAGTTTCAATGCGGAAACTGATGGCGCTAAATAAACCATTATAATAACACAAAAAGTTTGCAATGTAAAAATACAAAACACTTGGGGTTCTAGTTATGAAACAGCTTTGATGGAAGAGAATTTCTATTGCTGTATATTGCAATAACAGAATATTTTATTGCTGCATCACTAAAATCATATCTCCCAACATATGAATCCCGCTGGTATGGACATTCTGCTCACGCAGAAGGCAGCTGCTGGGCTGTCCCCACCATCTTCCAGGACTAAATGGATGCTGATCATGCTGCTTTGCATGACAGAGTGCTCCCCAACCTTCCACTTCTTCCTGCCAGCAAGACAAAACCGGAGAAAAGCGGGACTGTCGTGCTGGAATCGGGATCGCTAACATGCCACTAGGGCAAATGAGCGAGCCTCGGCTCCCTGGCAATACTCGGCCAGCAGAAGTAAGTAGACACTTACCTCTTTATCAGCCAACAAGTGTCGGTCTGCCCTTGTGTGACGCGGGTTACACATGTGCACTGCAAGCCTGATCTTAAGGTGCATACACACAGTGAGATATTGACTATCTTCAATTTTGACTTTGTGATTTTCCCTGAACTCCGCAGAGCCATGAACTACCGATATTGACTATGTTTACATGACATTTTGACTAAGAGACAATTTTGACTACACTAGAAACTAGATAGTACACAATATAGTCAAAATTGCCTTGCCTGCACAGTTTATCTTTTCTTGAGATACTGACACGACGGGAGCGCACACCGGTATCGCAAGCAAGCATGGTGCGATATGTGCTAACTTTCCTTACGATTGTGACTTTTTAGTCAAAATCATAAGATTACATTGCACCGTGTGTATGCACCTTTAAGGTTTTAGAGCAGATTCTCCCAAAAGTTGTTTTGGTAAATAGAATAAAATAAACTGTTAAGAAAATGGGAGAAGAATATATTTGCATTAGCTTTATTTAATAAAAGTATTATCCCTGTTTTTCACCTGATGATTGCGGCAGTACATGCTAAATAGGCTTCTGCATGCTTTGCATAAAGAAGCTATCACAAGAGTCATCCAGTGATCACTTTTGCCAGCTGCAGGGCTTGGTAAATAGAGAGGAATCCTAACATAGATCAATAGAATATACAAATTGATCACAAAAAAAAACCCAAAACCTGATGACAGTAATTTAAATCAATCTGTTAACTATTATTCATATATTGTATATAACTTGCACTTTGCTATATAATTGTAATCAAATTTACATTTTAGTCAAAGTTAAACTGCACATATTTTTTTTACAGATGTACTATATGCATGTAATCAGGAAAGGCCACAATGCATGTGCGAGAGATCATGAATTCCATATTTTCTATTATGTGCTGCCGTCACCCCAGGCAAGAGGAAACAGACCATGCATTTTAATTGGGAATGCCTAAGCCATCAATGGCTGCTGTGGTCTCTTGAACTTCTGCTGCAGATTACGTGTGTTTATCACACGCTAAGCACATGTAGTCACATCTGGATTCAAAAAGAGCAAGCAAGGAATCTTTAGTGGGAAGTCAACTGTTTAGCACTGCCCCAGCCCCCATCTAAAGTGACCAGGTGATATTCAATTGTTTGTGCAACAGATGCCCATTACTTCTGCTTGCAACCTCCTTAAGTGGTGAGCAGAAGTCCACCAAAACGCAGCACGTCCAGTAGTTTGGACAGATTTAGATGCTTTACACAGCTAAGCCCGATGTATTTGGGTGCCCACGCCACTCACGCCCGTTAGCACAAACAGTTGAATATCGCCCGTCACTTTAGACGGAAGAGGCGGTGTGAGAAAAACAATTGGATACCCCTCTTAGAAGGCTGCAAATTCATTAATAGTCTCAGAACAATTTCACACAATGAGAATTCTTATCTTAAAGAATCAGTAGTATGAAATCAAAAGTCCAGTAAGCAGCAAGCTACAGAATTGTAAAAGTGTAGATAACAAAATAAATAAATAAATATATATATATATATATATATATATATATATATATAAAATAGTTATTTCCAATTTTGCCGATTCTCTAGTGACTAGAGACAAATACTCTTCAGATTATCTCATTTGGCTGCATAAAGTTCAGGAGTTCAAATGACCTAATCTGCGTAACTAATAAAACAGGTAAAACTGAGAAGTCCATGCAGCAGAGTACGTTAGGAGGGAATTAGATCCTCTGGAGGAAATTAAAGGGCGAGACAGCAGACAAGATTCCATATAGTCACTGTAGTTATAAAAGCGAGCTCCGGAAAAGTCGCAGAGCAGCTGAGTATCTGGAAATATCTGGATTGTCTCTAATCTTTGAAAGCAGGCAGATCATGACCTTTTTTGATCAAGTTATTTTATAAAGGCAGTATCTTATGTTCTCAAATGTAAACAGATGCCTTATGTAAACAAATACATAAATTGATTATTATATTTTATGTTCTGTCTTTGACCCTTCCAAGTTACAAAGCATTTGAACTACAGCCAACCTGAACATATAACAGATACAGTTACAATCTGCAGTACAGTTAATAAGAGTATCCGAAACCCAGCTCTGCCCACTTTACCAATAATTCACCAACCAAACCAATCCGAAACATTTCTACTGGTTGCATGGTCCAGCAGAACAGAGAATCGATGCATGTGTTGAGGATTACACATATGGAAGATCTAAAGCAAGTAATAAACAATATACTTTACTCTCCGACTTTCTCTAATAGTTTGGCTGCTCCATGGTTGTGTTTTATATATTGGATATCTTTTTTGAAAACATAACAAAAACTTGCTTGTAATTATACTTGACTTCTCATTATTAGAAACTAAATAGATGCTGTAAATATTGCTGTAACAATGGGTTGGGTTCGGGATACCAGCGGTCGGGATCCTGGTGGTCAGCATGCCAGCACCAGGATCCCGGCCACCAGATGCTGGCAGAGGGGCGAGCGCAACAAATCCCCTTGCTGGCTCGCTGCGCTTGCCACACTGAGGGCTCGGTGGCTCACAGATTCTATTACCACTCTATGGGCGTCGTGGACACCCACAAGTTGGAATAGCCCTCGGCACCCTGCATGCATTATTGCGACCAGGATCCCAGCGTTGGTATGCTGACCGCTGGGATTGTGACTACATCCCGTAACAATGGACACAGTAGTCACGCTGGTCTCCAAAACTCAATATTCACTTGATTGTCCATGGAAACATTTTCCATGTGTGGAGTTTGCTGAATGTCATATGTGGCAGGATGGATCAATGTAAAAAATGCTGTCAAACCTCTGAAAACTGTAATTTTTGGATGTTTACTGCAATACATATGGATCCTCATGTGTATTAAATAGGTCACAGCCAATATCTGCTGCGGACTTGTGGCATGGTAAGGCCCATAGAATTCTATGTGGCTGTGATGTGCCCATATGCATCAAGGTATGGAAAGCATGCTTCCAATGTGAAGCGTGCCAAAGAACTTACTGAGGGAGGACTTACTGGGAGTGGGAGATTTTACTGGGGGGTGCCACTGATAGAGAAATATAAACTAACCTGGACCCTGATGCACATATCGGGTACTATACCTGTGCTGCTGCAGCCTCTGTGTGTTAGAACTTGGTCTTGTGCCTCCATGTTACCTTTTGACTGGAGGCTCTGGCAAGGATTGTCCATGAAAGAGAGTACAGTCATACCATTCCAAATGTCCAAGACATTTACGCACAGTGGCAGTAGGAAGAAGAGTGACACCAGGGATTCCCCCGACTCCCCCGCAGTCCAGTTCGACAATGAATGAGGGTGCTCTGAATGGCAACCCCTGTTGCCACTGTTCAGCTGGGGATCAGGACACTGCCCCGTTGGTGTATTTAGCTGTTGGAGCTATAAGACACTCGGAGCATGAGTTCTGGCCTCGCTACGCCCATGCCCATATTAAACATCAAACCAGAAAGAAAGAGCTAATTTAGAGTCACTTTAAATCATACTTAAGCTCTACCCACTGGTGATGAAGCTTTATTTTACTTTTGATGCTCATATTTACACCAATGAGACTTGTCCTCCTAAACCTAACTCTGACCAATGCCTCACCTTATTTCTTGGTAATACCCTTTCACTAACACCTACAAGACTTCTCCTATGTCACTAGACACTCATGGAATTACCTGTCAAGCCCCTTAAAGATTCTCCCTCAGTCTTCAAATGTCTCTGATAGCCCATCTCTTTCTTAGAGCATATCCTACACACTCCTGTACTACCCACACTAAGTCGCCCTCACAATTGTACTAATCCACACTCTTCTTGTTTCAGCTGTGCTTTTTCCAATTGGAACCCAAGTTCTCTTCCTTATAGCCTTTGAACAGTCTGTTTTATGTAGGTCATGTTTTTCCACTGTCCGGCAATGCGTAACACTGTGGTGCCTTACATAGCTACAACAATCATCTCCATAAAAGTTTACATGCTTTTACTAGCATTAAACATCAGTAAAATCAAGTTTTTAATGCCAGATGGTAATCGTTTCCAGAGTATAGCAGTAAGCTTGGCATCTGTATTCAAACAGCAAATATAGGGGGTATTAAATTGATGGCAAATCTGCGTGGCACCCAACTCACTTTACGGCAGCAGGATCTCACACAAAATTGTTCAATACCCGATAGGGTTGTGAGCACTTTTGTGAAACACGGGCATTCGGCCGGCCAGGCAAAGGATGTGTGAAGGGGTGCCATTGCCAGTGTCTAAACGTCATGGCAACGGCAATTTGCAACCTTCACCAGCAACTGAATTCCCCAATAACCTATTCCTAAAATGTAAAAATACAATTTAATGTGTTAACCTAAAGAATATTTATTCAACAAAATATACAAGAAAAAACAACACACAGAACCTCATTTGCCTTTAATTATTTTATGTACCAAGGAATAAATACCCACCAGGCTTCTCAGCTCTCCTAGTAGCAAAAGCTTCAAACAGTTCTGCAACGTGAGTACATAATCCCAAAAACATTAAGGAATGGTACTGAGCAGCATCCACAAAGGATTCTAGATCCACCAGTTGCTTGGTTGTAGTAGAAAATATTCTTGATATGTCAGGAGATTCTGCGGAATCTGAAAAACAAACAGATCATTACAGCAGGCAAAACATATAGGTAATACATGAGAGGTGTAAGACTTGACTATCTGGCTATGGAAAATATTATCTCCATGCTGGCATTATGGCAGCTGACATGCCAAGTCAATCCAACCCTATTCTAAGAATTTGCTAAATTATTCAATAACTAGTTTATTGAACCTGGCATATGACAGGGCACCTCAGTTTCCGCCTCCACCGCTCTCTGCCCTGGCACCCTCTTCTGTTCTGACTCCCCTCCCTAACCGCTCCATCCCGCACCCTATCAGTTACAAAGAAGGACAATGAAATTCTGCCTGTTCACAGAGCTAAGTATAGCTGCTGCATTCGGAAGCTATTTTCATGTGCTTCTCCTCATTATGTTGACCACAAAAGATTCTAGGCATGTTTTAAATTGAGCCATGCTTCAACAATGCATTATGGGAGCTTGAGTCATTGACCTGAACATATAATAAGTGCACGCTTGTATTTGGCGCTTCCAAATACATTTCTATCCGTTTAGTAACAAATGGATAAATTAACAATACGTTGCAGGCTAGATTATAAAAATTGTAATAGACTTGTAAAAGAACTTTTGGGAAAAGACTCCTCAAAAGGGATTGTGTCCTACTTCAGGTCACATACACAGTCCCCATAGCATGTTGCCCATTTTATCTTGTTTGTTATGGAAATGGCTTCAATCACCAGTCATTTCTGCTACCTAAGAAAGGGAATATAATGAAGGTTTTCCTGCTTTATGCATTACTGCACAACTGTTTTGCTTCCAACTCCATATTATTTGGATTAGGTTCATTTTATGCTGCAGGGAAACGTCCTGACTTTATGGTTTACCTTTGAGTGAGAAGAATGAAATTTAATGAGCTGGCTGTGAAAAGGTCTCAAACCACATAGATAGATCATTTGGAGTTTCTGTGCATCGCATCTTACAGAAAGTGTTATTCCTAAATTTATGTTTGGCCAAACATATACCTATTTTGGTTCCAAGGCACATTTTAATACCTGGCTGAGATTAAACTCAAAGTTTATATTTATTGGCTGCACTGGCTCTATTACAACACAATGAATTTACAAGGAGGATTTTGCAGAAGATGCTGTTAACCTGCCAACAAATGGGAGAAAAAAAACATAGGTGTAAGCTTTCTCTTTAAAAATAGCATTGGTTTATGAAAAGACTTCAGGCAGTGATAGCCATTGGGATATACATAACACATTGTTATACAACTATCAAGTTATTCTTTAAATGCAGACTTCACCATTTCAAAACTTTTAGGACCATAACACTAGATACTAGACATTTTAGCACTTTCTAGCTTGTACATGTTAACAAATATTTAACCATGAAGAGCTTACTTTCTTCTTCAAAGACAGACTAGCTGACAACACGTCAGTTGTTCAGAATTAAGAGCACCTGTCACAGGGGATTTAACATTGCAAAGGGATTGTATAAATGTCATTGCTTTGTGTTTTTGAGTTTCACTTTCTTATAAGTGCCAAAAATGGATTAAAATGCACAAAACGTGCTATAGACCAGTTTTATTCACACATTTAATGTGCTCTTGCCCTTTTACCAACACAAAATATAGTATTAGGCACTACATTTTTTTTGTTTCTTCTATTTTTAATGTGCTTTGTGCGTATCTATAAAACACATGAACCTAGCTTCTCTTCTATCAGCAAGTATATATGCAAACTTATAATCAACATTACTCCATATTGTATAACACCGCTGCTGTATTGTGAGACAGTCACATGCTTGAGATCACACTTATTTCTGCACTGTATAGGGTTTCAGGTACCAAAAATCAAGTAGATATTGTAGAACTAGATGGGATTCGACCAATGATTATACAAGGCCAGCTTTTACACATTCAAAAGCACACAATTAATAGAAGCACCACTGCCACTCTTGCAACTATATAGGAGCAATTTAAATACCTATGGGTGGGAAGTATCAATCCAAAAAGTTTAGTAGAACCTCCAAAAGCAGCAGTTTCCTCCGATTTCTTTAAATACATTTGGACCGCCATATGTATTAAAAGGTCAGATAACAGCAAGCCACATAGAATGCTATGGAGCTGTCCATTTGCAGCCATATATTGGTCCATATACAGCCAAAACTAGAAAGTCTAACTTTCAGGAGCTTCTGCCTAATAGGCAATGCCATGAGGCTTGCGTGTGTGATGGCCGATGGCCATGCATGTGGCAATTAGGACTTCTATGTTATAAACCCAGAAGTCACTTCTTTGCCGGGACAGCTCTATGGCTGTCCTGGCAGGTAAGTATTCATGAGGTATGCATGTGAATAGAAGCAAGAAGTATCACAACGTACATCCCAGCCTAAGAGCCACCATAAAAATAATAATTTAGAAAGCTTAATGCTAGGAGTCCACCCTTGTGTACATTGTAATTATAAACATAAATTCAAGGGGTATGACGTACAGGAACTACTTTCTTATGGGTTGATTAGAGCTCAGAAAAAAAATTTAATATTAGAACAGAGAATACTTCAACTGAGGTTTATTTTACTTTTATTGCCTGGACTAGATCAGTTGGACGACAGTGCTTAAAATAAATATTTTTTGCCAATCAATATTTTTGAAGCAGATGAATTGCTGCTGAAGATGAGGACCAAAAGCTTCAATCAAGATTGCCATGCCCAGTAATTACTGAGTAAGATGAGGAGGATTGAGTGCTTCAATAAAATATACCTCAAAGACTATTCACAATGAGAATCAAGGGCATTCATAGATTATATAGAAAATTAGATTAAGTTGTTAAATTTGGATGTGGTGTAAAGTGGACAATAAGGCGATCGTCCTTGCAGTACACATTCCCCTCCCATGCAGATACACATTTACTGGTTTGCTTTATTACAGCCAGGACATTACACCTGATGGTGCAGGCCAGTAATAAAGTTGATCACAGAAACAATAGACGCCTATAAAACTGCAAGCTTATTTCATAGCGCTGAAACGATGTTGTCCCAACTACTGCACATACATTATCATTGGGATTAGAATGAGTACACTGCTGTGCCCATCAACTGAGAAGAAACGGACATAACATTTTATCAGACAAAAAAAGCATAGACGATTAATAAATGAGCACATTTTGTTCTATTCGGATACATTGAATATCCATGATTTAACTATTTAGTTACAAAACACTAACTTGTAACTCGAGGTGAGATAGTTCAGTGGGGCTATCGTAAATATTAATTAATGCGCACCTATAACGCAACTTACTTACCCAAGTGGTAGAATAATAAGCTAGAGGTTGAGTTACATTGGACTTAACTTTAACAGTCTATTCTATTATGTTCTCTAACTTACAAGTAAGGGATGACACAGAAAATAAGATTTTACTCACCGGTAAATCTATTTCTCGTAGTCCGTAGTGGATGCTGGGACTCCGTAAGGACCATGGAGAATAGCGGCTCCGCAGGAGACTGGGCACAACTAAAGAAAGCTTTAGGACTACCTGGTGTGCACTGGCTCCTCCCACTATGACCCTCCTCCAGACCTCAGTTAGGATACTGTGCCCGGAAGAGCTGACACAATAAGGAAGGATTTTGAATCCCGGGTAAGACTCATACCAGCCACACCAATCACACCGTATAACTCATGATACTATACCCAGTTAACAGTATGAAATATAACTGAGCCTCTCAACAGATGGCTCAACAATAACCCTTTAGTTAGGCAATAACTATATACAAGTATTGCAGACAATCCGCACTTGGGATGGGCGCCCAGCATCCACTACGGACTACGAGAAATAGATTTACCGGTGAGTAAAATCTTATTTTCTCTGACGTCCTAAGTGGATGCTGGGACTCCGTAAGGACCATGGGGATTATACCAAAGCTCCCAAACGGGCGGGAGAGTGCGGATGACTCTGCAGCACCGAATGAGCAAACTCTAGGTCCTCCTCAGCCAGGGTATCAAACTTGTAGACTCTTGCAAAAGTGTTTGAACCCGACCAAGTAACAGCTCGGCAAATTTGTAAAGCCGAGACCCCTCGGGCAGCCGCCCAAGAAGAGCCCACTTTCCTCGTGGAATGGGCTTTTACAGATTTAGGGTGCGGCAGTCCAGCCGCAGAATGTGCAAGTTGAATCGTGCTACAGATCCAGCGAGCAATAGTCTGCTTAGAAGCAGGAGCACCCAGCTTGTTGGGTGCATACAGGATAAATAGCGAGTCAGTTTTCCTGACTCCAGCCGTCCTGGAAACATATATTTTTCAGGGCCCTGACTACGTCCAGTAACTTGGAATCCTCCAAGTCCCAAGTAGCCGCAGGCACCACAATAGGTTGGTTCACATGAAAAACTGATACCACCTTAGGAAGGAATTGGGAACGAGTCCTCAATTCCGCCCTATCCATATAAAAAAATTAGATAAGGGCTTTTGCATGACAAAGCCGCTAATTTTGATACACGCCTGGCCGACGCCAAGGTCAACAGCATGACCACTTTCCACGTGAGGTATTTTAGCTCCACGGATTTAAGTGGCTCAACCCAATGCGACTTCAGGAAATCCAACACCACGTTGAGATCCCACGGTGCCACTGGAGGCACAAACGGGGGCTGACTATGCAGCACACCCTTAACAAAAGTCTGAACTTCAGGCAGTGAAGTCAGTTCTATTATGGAAAAAAATCGATAGAGCCGAAATCTGGACCTTAATGGAACCCAATTTTAGGCCCATAGTCACCCCTGACTGTAGCAAGAGCAGAAATCGAACTAGCTGAAATTCCTATGTTGGGGCCTTCCTGGCCTCACAGCACGCAACATATTTCCCCCATATGCGGTGATAATGGTTTGCGTTCATTTCTTTCCTAGCTTTAATTAGCGTAGGGTTAACTTCCTCCGGAATGCCCTTTTCCTTCAGGATCCGGCGTTCAACCGCCATGCCGTCAAACGCAGCCGCGGTAAGTCTTGGAACAGACAGGGCCCCTGCTGCAGCAGGTCCTGTCTGAGCGGCAGAGGCCATGGGTCCTCTGAGATCATTTCTTGGAGTTCTGGGTACCAAGCTCTTCTTGGCCAATCCGGAACCATGAGTATAGTTCTTACTCCTCTCCTTCTTATTATTCTCATTACCCTGGGTATGAGAGGCAGAGAAGGGAACACATACACCGACTGGTACACCCATGGTGTTACCAGAGCGTCCACAGCTATCGCCTGAGGGTCCCTTGACCTGGCGCAATATCTTTTTAGCTTTTTGTTGAGGTGGGACGCCATCATGTCCACCTGTGGCCTTTCCCAACGGTGTACAATCATTTGGAAGACTTCTGGATGAAGTCCCCACTCTCCCGGGTGGAGGTCGTGTCTGCTGAGAAAGTCTGCTTCCCAGTTGTCCACTCCGGGAATGAACACTGCTGACAGTGCTAACACATGATTTTCCGCCCATCGGACAATCCTTGTGGCTTCTGCCATCGCCATCCTGCTTCTTGTGCTTCTTCTAGTTCCAGAATATTTTTGTGTTGGGAAGTCTCCTGACTTGTCCATAATCCTTGAAAGTTTCTTCCCCGTGTGACTGCCCCCCAGCCTCGAAGGCTGGCATCCGTGGTCACCAGGACCCAGTCCTGTATGCCGAATCTGCGGCCCTCTAGAAGATGAGCACTCTGCAGCCACCACAACAGCGACACCCTGGCCCTTGGAGACAGGGTTATCCGCCGATGCATCTGAAGATGCGACCCGGACCACTTGTCCAACAGATCCCACTGGAAGATCCTTGCATGGGACCTGGCGAATGGAATTTCTTCGTAAGAAGCTACCATCTTTCCCAGGGCTCGCGTGCATTGATGCACCGACACCTGTATTTGTATTAGGAGGTCTCTGTCTAGAGACGACAACTCCTTGGACTTCTCCTCCGGGAGAAACCCTTTTTATCCTGTTCTGTGTCCAGAACCATACCCAGGAACAGTAGACGCGTCGTAGGAACCAGCTGCGACTTTGGAATATTCAGAATCCAGCCGTGCTGTTGTAGCACTTCCCGAGATAGTGCTACTCCGACGAACAACTGCTCCCTGGACCTCGCCTTTATAAGGAGATCGTCCAAGTACGGGATAATTATTTCGGCCATTACCTTGGTAAATACCCTCGTGCCGGGGACAGACCAACGGCAACGTCTGGAATTGGTAATGACAATCCTGTACCACAATTTTGAGGTACTCCTGGTGAGGAGGGTAAATAGGGACATGCAGGTAAGCATCCTTGATGTCCAGTGATACCATGAAATTCTCCAGGCTTGCAATAATCGCCCTGAGCGATTCCATTTTGAACTTGAACCATCGTATATAAGTGTTCAAGGATTTCAATTTTAGAATGGGTCTCACCGAACCGTCTGGTTTCGGTACCACAACATTTTGGAATAGTAACCCCGGCCTTGTTGAAGGAGGGGTACCTTGATTTCACCTGCTGGAAGTACAGCTTGTGAATTGCCGCCAGTACTACCTCCCTTTCTCCGAGGGCAGCAGGCAAGGCTGATGTGAGGTAACGGCGAGGGGGAGTCGCCTCGAACTCCAGCTTGTATCCCTGTGATACTACTTGCAGAACCTAGGGATCCACCTGTGGGCAAGCCCACTGGTCCCTGAAGTTCCCGAGACGCGCCCCCACCGCACCTGTCTCCACCTGTGGAGCCCCAGCGTCATGCGGTGGACTCAGAGGCAGCGGGGGAAGATTTTTGATCCTGGGAACTGGCTGTCTGGTGCAGCTTTTTCCTTCTTCCCTTGTCTCTGTGCAGAAAGGAAGCGCCTTTGACCCGCTTGCTTTTCTGAAGCCGAAAGGACTGTACCTGAAAATACGGTGCTTTCTTAGGCTGTGAGGAAACCTGAGGTAAAAAATTTTCTTCCCAGCTGTTGCTGTGGATACGAGGTCCCAGAGACCATCCCCAAACAATTCCTCACCCTTATAAGGCTGAATCTCCATGTGCCTTTTAAAGGCAGCATCACCTGTCCACAGCCGGGTCTCTAATACCCTCCTGGCAGAATGGACATTGCATTAATTCTGGATGCCAGCCGGCAAATATCCCTCTGTGCATCCCTCATATATAAGACGACGTCTTTAATATGCTCAATGTTAGCAAAATAATATCCCTGTCTAGGGTATTAATATTATCTAACAGGGTATCAGACCACGCTGCAGCAGCACTATTTATGCTGAGACAATTGCAGGTCTCAGTATAGTACCTGAGTGTGTATATACAGACTTCAGGATAGCCTCCTGCTTTTTATCAGCAGGCTCCTTCAAAGTGGCCGTATCCCAAGACGGCAGGGCCACCTTTTTTGACAAACGTGTGAGCGCCTTATCCCCCCTAGGGGATATCTCCCAACGTGACCTATCCTCTGGCGGGAAAGGGTACGCCAGCAGTAACTTTTTAGAAATTACCAGTTTCTTATTGGGGGAACCCACGCTCTTTACACACTTCATTCACTCATCTGATGGGGGGAACAAAACACTGGCTGCTTTTTCTCCCCAAACATAAAACCCCTTTTATGTGGTACTTGGGTTCATGTCAGAAATGTGTAACACATTTATCATTGCCGAGATCATGTAACGGATGTTCCTAGTGGATTGTGTATATATCTCAACCTTGTCGACACTGGAGTCAGACTCCGTGTCGACATCTGTGTCTGCCATCTGAGGTAACGGGCGTTTTTTGAGCCCCTGATGGCCTTTGAGACGCCTGGGCAGGCGCGGGCTGAGAAGCCGGCTGTCCCACAGCTGTTACGTCATCCAGCCTTTTATGTAAGGAGTTGACATTGTCGGTTAATACCTTCCACCTATCCATCCACTCTGGTGTCGGCCCCACAGGGGGCGACATCCCATTTATCGGCCTCTGCTCCGCCTCCACGTAACCTTCCTAATCCAACATGTCGACACAGCCGTACCGACACACCGCACACACACAGGGAATGCTCTGACTGAGGACAGGACCCCACAAAGTCCTTTGGGGAGACAGAGAGAGAGTATGCCAGCACACACCAGAGCGCTATATAATGCAGGGATTAACACTATAACTGAGTGATTTTTCCCCCAATAGCTGCTTGTATACACATATTGCGCCTAAATTTAGTGCCCCCCCTCTCTTTTTAACCCTTTGAGCCTGAAAACTACAGGGGAGAGCATGGGGAGCTGTCTTCCAGCTGCACTGTGAAGAAAAAATGTCGCCAGTGTGCTGAGGGAGATAGCCCCGCCCCTTTTCCGGCGGACTTCTCCCGCTTTTTCTGGAATTCTGGCATGGGTATTTTTACACCTATATAGCCTTCCTGACTATATATGGTGTAGATTTGCCAGCCAAGGTGTATTATATTGCCCTCAGGGCGCCGCCCCCCCCCCCCCCAGCGCCCTGCACCCATCAGTGACCGGAGTGTGAGGTGTGCATGAGGAGCAATGGCGCACAGCTGCAGTGCTGTGCGCTACCTTGTTGAAGACAGAAGTCTTCTGCCGCCGATTTTCCGGAACACTTCTTGCTTCTGGCTCTGTAAGGGGGCCGGCGGCGCGGCTCCGGGACCGAACATCGAGGTCGGGTCCTGTGGTCGATCCCTCTGGAGCTAATGGTGTCCAGTAGCCTAAGAAGCCCAAGCTACCACCAGTTAGGTAGGTTCGCTTCTTCTCCCCTTAGTCCCTCGCTGCAGTGAGTCTGTTGCCAGCAGATCTCACTGTAAAATAAAAAACCTAAAATATACTTTCTTTCTAGGAGCTCAGGAGAGCCCCTAGTGTGCATCCAGCTCAGCCGGGCACAAGATTCTAACTGAGGTCTGGAGGAGGGTAATAGTGGGAGGAGCCAGTGCACACCAGGTAGTCCTAAAGCTTTCTTTAGTTGTGCCCAGTCTCCTGCGGAGCCGCTATTCCCCATGGTCCTTACGGAGTCCCAGCATCCACTTAGGACGTCAGAGAAAAGTAGAAGCATTTCAGTTGTGGAAAGCAGAGAGATTATAGAGAGGTCATTACTTACATTAAGAATTAACAAACTACAGTAGCTTATGTATTCGAGAAATCAGGATAAGCTTGCCCTTCACTTATTATTGATCGATGCACAATAGTTTTGTACATTTATTGTTCAGTGTATGTACAAAGATTGTTCAGTAAGTAAGGTAACAAGACATCTCACGTGTGTAACATTTTCTATTTCATTCTAATTTCCCTCCAGGTCAGAGCAGGTAGACCACTGTTTCCCTTGATGGCCATTTCAATGTAGTCATACAGTCCCAACATCAGTTGTAACATAGTAACTAAGGTTGAAAAAAAGACAATTGTCCATCGAGTTCAACCTATTTGTAGTCTCCTTTGCAGTCTTATTATAGGACTAGTTATTTTTATGTTAGGACTAGTTCTATTAACTATAATGTGTGCCTACACACCATAACTCTGAATATCAATTCCAAACACGTATTGTCCTTACTGTGAAAAAAACCTTTTTGCCTCAATGTGCGTAAACTCCTCTCCTCTAACCTAAGTGAGTGACCACATGTCCTCTGTGCTGACCTTATAGAAAACAGGTCCCTCCCGAGCTCTGTGTATTGACCCCTTATATATTTGTAGATGTTGATCATGTCCCCTCTTAGTCTCCTCTTTTCCAATGTAAACATGCCTAGCCTTGCAAGCCTTTCCTCGTATTCCACTGTCTCCATGCCCTTAATTAGTTTGGTCGCCCACCTCTGAACCTTTTCTAGCTCCAGGATATCCTTTTTGTAATATGGTGCCCAATATTGCACACAGTATTCAAGATGTGGCCTCACTAGTGATTCATATAATGGGAGTATAATACTCTCATACCTTGCATCAATTCCCCGTTTTATGCATGCTAATATCTTATTAGCCTTCTTTGCTGCACTCCTACTTTGGGTACTGCTGCTTAATTTGTTATCTATGTGAACCCCTAAGTTTTTTTTCCAGTACAGAATCCCCTAGTATTACCCCATTTAGTAGGTAGATGTAATTTTTGGTCTTGCCCCCACAGTGCATTACCTTACACTTGTCTGTGTTGAATCTCATTCTCCATTTTGCTGCCCATGCTTCCAGTTTAGTTAAGTCGTTCTGAAGAGACTCAGCCTCCCCCTCCGTATTTATAACCTTACACAATTTGGTATCGTCTGCGAAAATTGACACCATGAGATCTAGAAATAGTCCTACTGTTAGGTCGTTAATGAAAATGTTGAACAAAAGTGGTCCAAGTACAGACCCTTGTGGCACACCAGTTAGTACTGTAGTCCAATTTGAAAATGATCCATTGACCACAACGCGCTGCTCCCTATTATCTAACCAATTACTGACCCAAGTGCATATTGTGCTCCCTAGCCCTATTTCCTGTAGCTTGTAGATAAGACGCATGTGTGGTACAGTGTCGAAAGCTTTGGCAAAGTCTAAAAAGATTACATCCACCTCCTTACCCTGATCAAGGTTCGCACTCACTGTTTCATAAAAGCCAAGTACTGTAAGTTGGTTTGACATGATCTGTCCTTCACAAATCCATGTTGATTCCTTTTAATGACCTTATTTGCTTCAAGGAACTTTTGAATACTGTCCCTTAGAATACCTTCCAATACTTTCCCCACTATAGATGTAAGACTAACTGGTCTAATACTACCTGCTTTAGCTTTGCTCCCCTTTTTGAATATCGGCACTACCTCCGCTATACGCCAGTTTTTGGGAACCATACCCGATTTAACCGAATCCATGAAGATCAAAAATAGAGGTCTTGCTAGTTCAGCGTGCAGGGGGTGGTGAAAAGTGACTATCCATAGGACTGCTGGAACCCAAAAGACGACACTGGAGCACCTGCTTGCGTCAACAGCTTGACCCTGTTGACATTCTCATGTCGACAAGTCATACCACACCCCAAAAATAAAAAAAGGAAATTCAAACAGCAATGGTACACTAAAAGATGAATTGGGGAAATTGACTTTAGATTAAAACAAAGCACACTTACTAAATACAGTAAGTTCTTTAGTGTTTACAAGAGATGAAACATGCTGAAATAACATACAGTATGCACACTATTAAGACAGTATTGGTTTTACTCAGGAGAAAGAACCTGGGGTGTAGCCAATTGGGGCCCCATAGCATAATTCCCATGGGCAGAGGTGCCCCGTCCCCCTTCTCCCAACTACTTAATGACCCTCTCTGGACCACTAGTAGACTCAGCCCCGCCTCCCCCCAGCATTAGTTAGGATTCAAGAGAGGCAGTGCCAGCCAGGTGAGCAGGTGTGGCTGCAGTGTAGCAACACATTTCAAAGAAGTAAAAGCAGCCAGCAGCTAGGTGTAGGGAAAAAGTACAGGCCGCAATAGCAGCCGTATCCTCTGTACCTATTGTAGCTATGCCCTTGGAAGATCATTTGTGACAAACAAGATAAAAACTGATAAATAACCTGGCCCAGGTGTACCAAAGGATATATGGCCAGGTATAAAGTACCATTTTGTTTTTAGATGTATGGACAAGATCGTAACAGAGTAGTACATTGAAACATGGCAATAGTTAATGTAATTTTGGTTTGGTTAAAGGCATTTACTATAGTTCCAAATAACAGATTGGAGTCTAAAACAAAAGCAGAGTGACTAAGGGTGGAACACTAACTGTGGAATAGGAAGATGAGGCTGGTTATAAATGGAACATATTAACTTTGAGTCAAGAAATTACAAGAATGCTTACCGGATAAGAACTGGGCTTTTCCATTTATTAGAAATTATTTTGTAGAAAATCTAGGGAGTACGGTGTTCATACAGTATCTGCAGTAAACACTTTACTTTGTAAAGGTATTAACACAGAGAAGAACATGAAGCCACTACATGGAAGTCTGGACAAAATGGCAAGTTGGCAGATACTGTACATCTAGAATTTATAAAACGATGAGCATGAATTTTCCTAAAGGGGGGTACACACGGAGAGATCCGTGCTTAAAATCTAAGCACTCTTGCTAGATTGCTTAGATTTTAAGCACGGATCTGCCGTGTGTATGCCCTCCAGCGATAGCGATGCGCGGCCCCGCGCATCGCTATCGCCGATGCTAGATTGAGCTGCATGCAGGCTCAATCTAGCGGGTCGCTCACTTCACCGTTGTGTTAAGTGAGCGGCCCCCAGTCGGCTTTCCCCCTCGCTCAGCACATCGCGCTGTGCTGAGCGGGGTGAGAGATGTGTGCTGAGCGGTCTGTGTTAAGATCGTTCAGCACACATCTCTCCCGTGAGTACCCCCCTTAAGGGTCCGACTCAGAGCCAGCTTTCCTAAGGGGCCGACTCAAAGGCAACCTTGCTAAGGCACTGACTTACTAAGCCGCTAATTCAGAACCAAGCTTTCAAAGGGACGTACTCAGAGTTGGGAGCAAACCAAAAAAGTATCAAATGTGTGCCTTGGCTAAACCATGTTGCACAGTAACTGGGACAGATTAAACATGTCAAGAGAGACTTACAGTTGAGACACAGCTGTGAGCTAGCTCAAATTTAAATTGCAGTGGAAAAATAAAAAGCACTTATGGGCTAAATGCAAAGCAGCCACTATATATATCCTTCATGCAAAAAGATAAATGTATTTACACTTGTGTTGGAGCATGGTTTGTCTGGGTACAAAGTTACAAATTTTTTGCTTTGCACCCAATTCTGAATCAGCCCCGAAGTATGCAACAAGTACCCCTTTTCCACTAGCTCAAAAAACACAGGTAAATGCAGGGGGGCACGCATTTACCCGTGTTTTTTGCTAGTGGAAACAGCTCCCTCAGGAAAAACCCGGATCAAGTGACCCGGGAATCCTTCCCGGGAAGCTACCTGGGTAGGACAAGGGAATAATCCGGGTAAGGTGTAGTGTTAAAGGAAGCCGTGTCGATGTGACACGGCTCCCATTTACACTGTATGGAACGGCGGCGCTGGGAGATCATGTGATCTCCAAGCGCCGCCCCTGACGCGTCACCAGCCCGGCAATATGCCGGGATGGTAACTGCTGATGGGAAAGAGGCCGATGCGGGTCGCAGCCAGGTAGCACCCGTGTCAGGCTCCCGGCTGCGACCCGCATCGTCAGATGGAAAAGGGGTATAACTTCAAGTGATTGGTATGTCTTTGCCTGCAAGAGACAAAGTAAGTTGAATAAATATGATTACCACACAAGACCAATCTGCTCATCAGGACACTTGTACAGATAAAGTGAACTACAGGTTGAGTATCCCATATCTAAATATTCTGAAATACGGAATATTCTGAAATATGAAATTTTTTTGAGTGAGTAAGATAGTGAAACCTTTGTTTTCTGATGGTTCAAAGTACACAAACTTTGTTTAATACACAAGTTTATTAAAAATATTGTATTGTATTAAATTACCTTCAGGCTGTGTGTATAAGGTGTATGTGAAACGTAAATGCATTCTGTGCTTAGACTTCGGTCCCATCACCATGATATCCCATTATGGTATGCAATTACTCCAAAATACGGAATAATTCGATATCCAAAATACTTCTGCTCCCAAGCATTTTGGATATGGGATACTCAACCTATAATGCAAAACAGATAGGGGCAGATGACAGGAGAGTGATAAAGCGGCAAGAGATAAAGTACCAATCAATCAGCTTCTGGCTGTCATTTTCAAATACAGCCTATAATATGGCAGTTAGGAGCTGATTGGCTGATACTTTATAACCATCCACTTTATCTCTCTCCAAGGCTTAGTAAATAGATCCCTTATTCTCTCTACTTTATCTCTCTCCAAAGCATATTACATCTGCCCCTATATATAAAAAAAAATATGTAATAAATGTATACAATTTTTTTTGGCGTCTTGCTAATATTCTTCTAACATTTGAAAGGAGAAGGTAAAAAGGAAAATGTGGAGATGAAAGACATTGAAGTTTAATACAAAACAATTAAAGTTAAAAATGAGCAGATTTTCAAGGGAGAGGCAAATCCACAGACTAATTTTATGAATTTATTAAGGAACCATTTTGTCATTTAGGAGATTCCCGTATGCTTTAGATTGTAAGCTTGCGAGCAGGGCCTTCCTTCCTCTATGACTGTTTGTTATTACCCAGTTTTGTTATATAATTGTTATTTCCAATTGTAAAGCGCAACGGAATTTGCTGCGCTATATAAAAAACTGTTAATAAATAGATAAATAAATAATAAATAAATATCCTCGTTTATTTTTTGGTCCACTTCTACAATGTAGCCAAGCTATTGATTTGATTGTATAATACAAGCAGTGTGCAACATAATCCACTGTTTTTAAATATACATCTTTTCAGATCAACATAACGTTACAACATAGGCACCCTTACTAGTGAAGGAGGTTTATTATGTCCTAGTCTAAAAATCGCTTGGTGTGTCTATATACTGTATGTACACTTCCATTTGTTGGTTACAAAATTTCCTCAAGGTACAAGACACATGCTGAAAGTTTAAAAAAGGCTGTTAAATAGTTAAATAGAAAAATATCACTTCATAAATCTCCAAATGGGGATAAATACAGCAGGTAGAACAACTTACAGACCTGGGTCTAATTCAAAAAAAGCAGGTACCAATGCGTTTCGGATCTATCATCCTTCCTCAGGGTATATCTCAAAACAACAACCTGTCCAGCCTTTTATACCCACTGACCATTTCCTGGGATATCAACAGCCAATCAGGTTCCTTCAGTGTCTAAACCACCTTTATACCACATTTGCAATTTTTCCTCTCCAATAATATGAATATAAAGAATAATCTTATTGGAGAGGAAAAATTGCAAATGTGGTATAAAGGTGGTTTATACATTTGGAGATTTATGAAGTGATATTTTTCTATTTAACTCTCTGGGGGTATAGGCTGGAACCAACTCTAGACCAGAGGATCTATTCACCTTTTTATTTCTATTTTTACTGTTTTAATCTGTTTTACCTTGTTGTTTGGAATAAATTCCTGTTTTTTTGGATACACGTATAATTCCTTTTTTACGCCATATATTCGGTGTTGGACTGTCGGCGCCCATCCTGCCCAATGTCAGTGGTGGACAATATAAGAATTCACGACAGAGCTTGAGGTGGTGACGCAGAATAAAAGAAACCTTTCAAGGAACATAGGGCCCTGATTGGAGGTGAGTGTCTCCTATATGGGATAGGATGATGACCAGTTGAGATGATAAGAAGTGAGGCGTATGATGATATAAAGAAACCTTTTGATGTACATCCCGCATGGTGTGGAGGTCAGTTTTGAGGTGCGAACCCATATACGAAGGAGGAATCCTGATGATCTGAGGAATCCTTAAACCTAGAGTTTTAAGCTTGGGAAGATCGTACATCTGGATCACTCCATATTTAGTAGCGCCTGTGGACTACTCTATTTTTTGCTTGTGTATAAGCCAGATAGACACTCTCATCAGGCTGCAGCACAACTTTCCCTATACCTGGCGGCCATCTTGGACACTGGGAGCTGGTGGGCTGGGGCTCCCTGCTGCAGGCAGCCAGCTGTGATCACTGGCAGGTCCGTGATCCTTGCTGGCTATCCTCCCTGACCAGTTGAAACCTGCTGACTGGGACCTGAGCCCTCATTACCCTATATATATATATATATATATATATATATATATGTATATATATATATATATATATATATTCATCTTTTGTATTTGCTTTCTGGGGAAGATTGACTTTATTCACACTGCATTACATATCTCATTTCATTCACTGAACTCCCTCTGCTGGAGGAACATCATATTGCGACTCATATTATTATATATCTCAAGCTGTCTATTGCCACAATCACTGTTGTGTCTCTCTCTCTATCCTGATTATGGACAAATTTACGGCCAAGTCGTCACGGGGCACCCGTAGCAACCAGTCGGGTAGAGGCCGCGGCCGTGACAACGCTTTGGTTGATAGCCCTCCATCACCTCCATTGGGCTCTCGTCCTAGCCCCCGAAGCCAACCTGTATCCGCAATGGATTCTGCAAAATCCTGCACAACGAATGAGATAACGGAGATCCTATTTACGTTACTAGACCAAAAATTGGCTCCTCTAAAGGACTCGCTTGACTCCGCTCTCACTCAATTGAACCAACATGCTCAGCCACTCTCCGAGGACGAACAGAGAATATCTGATTTAGAAGATGATCTCACGACGGCTAAGACGGCTCTTTCTGACCAAGAAAAATGTGTTGCATCTATTCAGGATAAGCTTGAGGACCTTGAAAACCGAAATAGGAGAAATAATGTGCGCCTTATCGGCCTACCAGAGTCAGTGAAACCTCGTGACCTCATGACACTCGTCTCTCAGTGGCTGCCCAGGAAGCTGGGCTGTGTTTCAGATTCTGGATCCATTGTAGTCGAACGTGTACACCCTATAGGTCCTGAACGGCAATCCACAAGAGACAGGCCCCGGCCCGTCATTATGAGAGTCCTCAACTACGCTGACAAAGTCATGATATTAGAGGCCTACAGAAAATGTGCCGACTTGAGATATCAGGATGCTAAATTGCTACTTTTCCAGGACTTTTCTTATATGGTTGCTTCTAAATGGAGAGAATTCTCGCCTATCTGCAAGAGTCTTTTTGAACTGGGGCACCGTTTTGCACTTCTCTATCCGGCTAAATTGAGAGTCACGCATGCGGGGAAGGCCTACTTCTTTGAGAATCCAAAGACGGCCAAGAACTTTGTCGACTCACTATCCTCACGATCCTCTACCGGGATGGACGAAGAGGACTGATATCCAATGGCCATGTCTGTTTTCATCTTCCTGAACAGTTCCCATTCAGGTTCTTAGTAACTACTATAAGTGGGTCATACCACTGGTTGAAATATTTTTTGATTATCTTTTTACATGTTGATACATTGTCACTCATACCTAATTGCATCTCCCGAAACATCTTGTCTCTCTGTTACCGTTTACTCTATTGTTTTCAATTTTACTTGAATTGTTCTCTACTCTCTCCGACTTCTTCTATTCCTTTCCTTCTCCAGCTATTTCACCCCCCCCCCCCTTTCCCTTCTCTTATCTGTTATTATTCTGTTTGATTATTGTATGGTGTCTTAGCTCGATTTACCACTTTACTCAAGTTCTAGGTTGGAATTTATTAAGCTTATCGGTGGACCGCTCCATAGACACCTACTCTTTGGTTCGTATAGTACTTACAATAATTTTGAGTTGGAATATTGATCTAGTTGTTGTTCAAACACACTGTATGTCATTGTTACCATTGTTCTGTCTATCCTCATACTGCTTTGGTACAGGTATTTTACTCGCTAGCCTGCTTGCTGGGACGGGCTGGATGGGTCTACTATTACAAGATACATGGGGTTTTTGGCCTAGAGTAGGTATAGGTTAGATGTCATTGAATGCTGCCACCTCCACTAGAGCACAGTCCCATATTAAGTTTGTAACTTGGGATGTTGAGGGTTTAAACACTGCGATCAAAAGGAGAAAGATTCTCTCCTTTCTTAAACGTCTAAAGCCTGATATAGCTCTCTTACAAGAAACCTACTGGAAAAATACGGATCCTAATGTTGTGAGAGATTCCTGGGTAGGGGAATTTAAATCGGCCTCCTATTCAGCAAAACGAAGGGGTGTACTAATTCTTTTGATACAACATCTCACATATCAAAAAAATGATAGTCTGAGTGACCCCGAAGGCCGGCATTTATTTATAAAAATCACTATTTTTGGAGTCCTTTACACCATAGCTACCATCTATGCACCTAATGGCCCTAACTCACTTTTTTTTCCAATCTTTACACTAAGTTGCAAGAATGGGCAGAGGGGGAGATTATTTTTGGTGGAGACTTCAATTCTGTCCAGTCTCCTGGTTTGGATAAATCCACCTCTGCTAGATCGCAGGTTTCTACACCACCCCAGTCTCTATCTTTATTGGCTGATTCACTACAGCTCTGCGATACCTGGAGATGCCAACACCCTGACTCCCGCGAGTTCACTTTCTACTCCCAACCACATCATTCCTCCTCTCGCCTTGACTATTGGCTGGTCTCTGACACCCTATTACAACATGTGGCCAAAACTAAAATAGAACCCATATCATTATCTGACCATGCCCCAGTTTGGTTTACCCTTAACCTACACTCCCCTATTTCTCAGTCATATAATTGGAGATTTCCAGCCTATTTTATGAAATCCTCTGATTTTTGCACGCATTTAGAACAAACGTTTCATAACTATGTAGAAGACAATATTACACATGTGGAAGATATCAATTTGTTTTGGTCAGCTTCGAAACCGGTGATTCGAGGCCATATTACGGAGTATGTTTATAGGAGACGCAAGCTACTCGCTATCCAATTACATGACTTTGCTTGTAATCTGACCAACACTTATGACACACTCTTAATGCAGGATTCCCCCGACAACCGGCAGGCCTATCTTGCTGCTAAACAGCTATACGACTCATTGTATACTGAGCGGGCGAGATTTTCATACGATTTACAACGGAATAGAATTTTTCGAGGGGGAAATAAATCCGGGAAATTATTGGCGAATCTAGTCCGATCGTACTCCGCTCCTTCTCGTATCCCTCATCTAATTACTGATTCGTCTACGGTCATTTTTGATACACCCTCAATTTCTGAGGCCTTCTTACAACATTATAAAACTCTTTATGAAGCCCCCTTGGATCATCCGACTCTTGGAGTGCAATTCCTTGAGAAGGCAAAACTACCTGTATTAACGGAAGAGGAAAGAACATCCTTAACGGAACCGGTCTCGGAACCAGAATTGCTTTCCTTGATCAAATCACTGCAAAATGGCAAATCCGCTGGCCCGGACGGTTTTGGATTGGAGTATTATCGGATCCTTGCCACCCATTTACTGCCCCATTTATTAACTCTTTTTAATGCATTGTTGGAGGGTAGACCTACTCCCATTGGATTTAGTAAAGCCAGAATTGTGTTGTTTCCGAAACCGGGAAAAGATCCCCGATATACTCAGTCTTATCGACCTATTTAATTATTGAATCAGGATTTGAAGCTTTTTACAAAACTGATTGCTACATGACTTCAGCCTATATTGAGCAGGGTCCTACATCCTGTACAAACAGGGTTTGTTAAAGGTAGAACCTCAGTTCATAATATTCGTACGTTGATTGCAGCAATGTATAGTGCACAACAGTCTGCCTGCCCAAACGCTAATATTTTAAGTTGTGACGCCATTAAGGCATTTGACCGCGTCTCCTGGTCTCATTTGCTTCGTATTTTTCATGTTCAGTAATTTGGTGTAAAGTTCATCCATCTATTTAAAATGTTATATACACTACCCCAGGCACATTTAACTATAAATGGATTAAACACGTCTGCTTTTACGTTAGGTAGAGGGACGCGCAAAGGCTGCCCTCTCCCCCCCCCCCCCCCCGCTATTCAATTTGGCCCTCGACCCGTTGAAACGTAATTTTATACAAGATCCCACTTGGCAAGGTATTATGGTAGGTAACAACAATGTCAAAGGTATCTGCTTTTGCTGATGACTAGTTATTATATTTTGCTGACCCCAAACAGGCATTTCCATCATTACTACTATACTACATGATTTTAATTTAATTTCAGGATTCCTTATTAATTTTGATAAGACAGAGGCGCTGGCATTGGAAGGGGGGGGGGGCTACCCTGGACTGGGGTGACTCATTCCCCTTCAGATGGGCTTGCCAATATTTAAAATATTTAGGCTTACGCATCCCACCAACCGTCACTGACCTACATACTGTAAATTTCTCTCACCACATCACTCAAATGATGGATGACTTTTTGAAATGGCAATACCTTCCCTTCTCTTTTCTAGGCAGGTGCCATTTATATAAGATGATCTCCTTCCCTCGACTACTTTATCCAATCCAGATGCTCCCATTGTTATTGTCCAAACGCGATGTCCATACTATTAACAAAGCCCTTACCAAATTTATTTGGGCAAACAAACGTCCCCGCATAGCACTTTTCAAATTAAAACAACCCCCGTCACTTGGTGGTGTCAATCTCCCTTGTCCTGAAGACTACTCCCTAGCCTCCAATTACAGATATGCTCTGGATTGGACAGGGTGTGGTGAAATTTTGTTAATCGAGCTTTAGTACAGGCTTTCTCACCTCAACACACTTTGGTGCATGTATTACATTTCGCTGATGACCCTCCTCAACATGACCGACTCCATAATCCATTGTTATATGCTCCATGTACAGCTTGGCGTGAACTTAGGAAACGCTTAGGCCTTTCCCTGACGGATTCTTTATTTCAGCCTTTGTTGTGTAACCCGCAATTTCAGGGTGGAGAGGATAATGGGGTGGTTCGTGGTTGGCATCTCCAGGGCCTCTCTTTATTATATCAATTTTTGAATGAGGAATGCTCAGCGATCTTGACTTTATCTCAACTAAAAAAAAAATACCCCACTCTTCATTTTCCTCTTTTTGCCTATTTTCAAATCCGTAGCTTTGTTACTAGCAAATTATCACTACTGCGCTCCCCTGATCTCACCTTTCCCCTTGATGGTGAGGAAGATAGATGCTAGATAGATGATAGATAGCTTAAGCATGTCAGCCATTTTGTTAAGTAGCAGCCATGATGTAGTGAAGTAGAAGTATGCTTTGCTGAGTTAATCATAATAATGCTGACATTTCATAGTTAGTACATTCTGTGCAAAGCAAGGTCGTAGCTATAATTCTTGAAAACATGTTATTAGACAGTCTCTGTGTGTTTAGACTTCTCTGAAGGACACATTAGGGTGACAGCCTGAGAGGAGTTATGAGAAGAGATGCATTATTGTTTTGAAATATGACGTGTATCAAGTGTTCATGCGAGTAGCTTTTTCTCTATATAATGTCATGCTAAATAAAGTGAAGGCAGTCTCATTTTGCTGGACATAACCGACGTGTGGTGTCGGCTTCCTGGGATTCCCAATCAATTGGTAAACAAAGGGTAACAACAGACAATTGAAGGAAATTGATAAGAGGAGGCTTATCTCCAACAGTTACATGGGGGCTATTGTTCCGGGATCGATGAGCTTATCAATATCAGATAACGATGCGGCTGTTGGATGTGTGTGCAACTGCTGACCTACCCGGGTAAGTAATCTGAAGCTTGATCATTGTATATATCAACCGGATTACTTTGTCAGTACTTGTATATACATTCATCTGGTCTGTTCATCTGATTAGGTAAGCAATAATCGATTATTTGGACCCAATTGTCTGTCTGTTTGATAAACATTCATTATTTGTCTGTGTGCGCTGATAAAGATTAGAAGTTTCAGTTTCACATTTGCAAGGGGAAAAAAAATTGTGGTTTTATTTTTAGGTAACGGGTCATAACTGCAAATGTTCAAAATTTGTGTGGTGTAATCCTGCTATTGAGTCAGAATATTGTGATTTTAAAGGTATATTTGCAAAATAGTGATTTCAGTTATGTGAGGAACCTAAGACAGGTTTTGCAACAGTTGTGGGATGTCAGGTTGATAAGGTGAAAGAAAAATGTATTGGTGATAAATTTCTGTATTGTCTTGATAAATTAATTACCTGTTATTTATTTACTCCTTGGTCCCAGAGCTATAGTTAGTGAAGGAAATCCTTCTGACTATAAACAACGTTTAACCAGATGGCATAGACTTAGGTTAAGGCATTTAAAAACATACTCAGTCTTTGCAATCCAGTACAGCCAGTGTGTGTGTGTCTTTTAATGTAAGGAATCTGCAGTCGAGATTTAACATACAAGGTGTGGTAATAGTGGTATCAGTTTTTCATAGAAAAGTGCACTAGCAGATATATTGCAGTATATTGTCTACGCTTGTCCATCTATTAATCACTTGTCACCAGAATTTGTCTGTTCAAAGAGTTTAACATTATTAGAAGTAGAAGTTAAAGCCATTATTGACAAAGGTAACTTATGCATATGACTCAGTGATTTGAGAAGTCTTTGTAAACCAGATAAAGTCAAGTCAGTAATGACATAATTTTGAGTTTGTTGTGTCAGAGGATTAAAGATCCAAGTGGTTTGCTTCATTTTGGTCCTGCATTGCTGATGAATATATAAAACACTTAAATAAGAAGTGTGATGTTTAAGAGCAGGCAAGTCTCTTAAACTGAGGTATTTTCCTAAGAAAACACTTAATTGAACTAAGTGTGATGTTTAGAATAAGTTTTCTAAACTGAGAGTTCCCTAGAAAACACTTATTACTTATTAAGTGTGATGCTTGAAACAGTAAAATCTTTTAAGCTGAGGTATATACCGACTTGTTGTTGTTTTGATACTGCGCAGTACAAGGTGTAGTCCCGAAGGATTTCGCAAAGTGAATTGATCAATCACGCGAAGGGACCGCACAATGAGCCCCTGTCAGTACTAGGGAAGGAAAAATAAGCACAATTTGTGTAAGGGGCAAACTTCCTAGAGGAAGGTTGAGGGAGATTTGAAGCAAACAACAAACACTGGATCGATAAACAAGGTTTTACTGACACTGTTAAGAATTTGACAAACTGTTTCAGGGGCATAAGGTTTAATACATCACCTGTATGAATAAGTAGTTAAAAGCGTATACACATGTCGACAGAAGACGTATGCTCAGAATGTTAGTGTGTGGCATGTATAGTAAAGAAAGGGCAGGGTCCTTTTATATACTCAGTAGAAAGTTTTTATATATTGATGGGATGTCATTTTATTCCAAAACCAAGTGATATCGCTATGTCAGGAAATTGAGCACAATATCCTGGATATTGATACTTGGAAAAGTACCTAAATGTTAAATGTTAAAATACTTAATGGTTTGGTTGTATCCAACCTCCAGAATTATTATGTCATCCACAAGAATAGTGGATCCAAATTGTTCCCTGGTTTATACAAAAGTATCAGGATGGAAATGTACAAATAGAGATTGTCAAAATTGTAATGTCCCTAGGTCTGAAAAATGCAGACCTGATAAGTCTGGCATACTGCCCACAGCACGTACTGCTAGAAGCGGTAATGAGGGAGAGTTAAGGGTTACTCCCTATAAGCAAGGTTCCTGGAGATGTGAATGTTCTCAGACCAAGTTATGCATAGCAATACATCGTCTAGATTGTAATAGCAAAGAGAAAGTAACCGTTACAGCCCGTCTGTGTTGTAAATCCCTCAGGGAAACCACAAATGCTGATTCCATATGACCAAAGCACTGTGTAAATCCAAAATATTACAAAATCTGAACAAAAGATAATTGATATATCAAAGTTTTATAGTAGTAGTAAGATAGTAACATTATCAAGTATAATCTGTTGTTCTATGTGCTCTGTAAATATACAGACTGGGGATGGGAAATAAGGTAACAATTCACATGTTAGTTCTATGTGACTAATGACATGCGGATATACAAATGTTTATGACTACGGAATATGGATAAGATAATATAATATATATATATCATAAGAAGTAAAGAAAAATTGCATTAGAAAAACAATTTTCATTTTTATTCCTTAAGGTCTTAGAATGTTTTAAAGATAATTAGAAAGCAGTAAGTTTTATAGAACATGCTACTGTAAAGTATATTAATGGGTGACTATGCATAATTATGCAGATTTATATATATTTTTCCATAAAGTCATTTTTTCACATATGCAATGTGTATTTTAGTTTTGGGTTAGAGAATAATTCTCAGCTGTCAGGTAGCTGAAGGATAGTAAGCATAGTGCTCATTATTACAGTGCTTTATTATTATTATTTAAAATACTAAAAGTTTTGTGATGCAGTTTTTGATACAGGTGGAAAAACGAATTAGACATGGCAGCTCCAAACATATTGATTGAGAACATTACATACCATGGTGTCAGTCAAATGTGTTGGGAATTGTTGCCAGATATGAGGGAATAGAATCCTGCTGCATTCTTTTAGTAAATACGTGTATGATGTATGATATGTGTGTATATATGTATATATATATATATATATATATATATATATATATATATATATACCCTGTTAAGTAAATTTAGAATAGGTTTTAAAAGCACGGCAGCACACACACAAGATGATAGAATATGAGGGTGTGCAGCTCCTGTGTCGGCAACAGTGTACTCAGTAACTACTGGCAGTTCGATAAAATTGACTTTACCCACAGAAGACACAAGGGTTTCAAGAGCGGTTTTTATGCACAACCAGATTCCTCTACGTTTACTTACAGATCAGGCCATTGCAACGACTGGATTGGGAGGTTAAGCCCTACCCCTGCAAGAAAGCAAAGATGTAACCTGAAATACAAGCTGCTATACAAGTCTACCTCTCACAGGAAAAGTAAGACAAAGAGGAACAAGAACTCCCAGCATGGACATCATTATGTTGAACACCAGCCTGGGTGGACTTGGACTAAGAAGATGACATGCCAGCAGCAGTGGGAAAGAATATGCAAGTAAAGAAAGGACAAAGTATGAAGAATAATGGATGAATCATAAAGAGAGGTGATTGGAAAAAGAAAAGTTGAGAAGTAATATGAAGGTCACATGAAAGTTTGGAGACTAAAGGAAGTCTGCTTTAAGAAGGACAAAGAAAGACATCTGACAAGTGGTCAGTACTACATGGCAAGAATACAGAGATAATGCCATGATTTAAAGCAACAGAAGCTCCGGGGTTTAAAGCAAATAATAAGGAAAAAGACAGAAAAAGTTCCAGAAGACAAATGAATGATGCTTCTTCTGCCAATATGAAGTACAAGCTTCTTCAGGTACTCCCCAATGAACATAATGTCTCCAGAGGAAACAGCAGAAGGTATGATTACAGTCACCCTGCCCACTGTAGAAATACGTTTGTGTCTAATGAATACTGGAGCCAACACACGCAGAAGACAGCAGAGGGAGATACCACAAGAACTGTTGATATCAGAAATACTTAAAAGGACAGGAGATGCAAGAACTACAGTCACCAATACCAGCCCAGTTCTTGACCTCGGAGTACATGTCCAGTGACTTTGCTGGAGCACAGTGTACTGAAGCTTATCCAAGGAGGAGAATACAGTACACACCAGCAGAAGTTGAACTTTCCAGCAACTTATCAAAGGATAGAACAAAAAGCCATTAAGAAGCAAGTTAGAACAGAAGTTCAGTATTGGCTCATTCCCGCAGTACCAGTTGTAGAAGAAAGTAAGCAATACTACTGGACCAGGATAGCCCTGTGGAGGGGCTATATCACCAAGTGATTTATTCACAAAACAGACAGCTAAATACAGGATGTGAATGAACTGCTGATTGCCACCACTACTAAAAGAAGTACCAAGAAGGGGCAGTGTCCTTAGTGAAGTTTCTGGAAGAACAAGACTGCAGAGCCTCAGAAGGAGAAATTGCAGCTAGCCAAACAAGAGGTAATCTTCCTAGGGCACTCAAGGTACCCGACATCTAACAAAAGTGAGAAGAAAAAGATTCATACTGCAAGCTAAGATGCCAACTAGTGTCAAGCAAGTCAGATGATCATTCCTGGGTCTAGTAGGACACTACAGACCATGGATACCTCTAGCACCAGTCTACATGCAAGCATTGTATGACAACACTGAAAGGGAGGAGGGTCCGCATCCTACATACAGCAACAGATGAATGAAGCAATTGAACAATTGGAAACAGCAGTTGCCTCATCTCAAGTCCTAGAACTACCTGACTATTAAAGAAGGAGGCCATACATAGAAGTCCTTACGCAAAATTATGGACTGAGGCGAAGACCAGTGGCCTACCACTCAAGCAAGCTTGACAGCAGTACTCAAGAAGCACCTACCGGCATCAGAGCAGTGACAGCAACAACAGTCCTAGAAGAGTACAAGAGCACAGACACAGTGCTGAATCAACAGTGCCAGAAGAGGACAAGAGCACAGGCATAGTGCTGAATCAACAGTCACAGAAGAGGAAAAGAGCACAGGCATAGTGCTGAATCATGAACTTATCATCCAGGTACCACATGCAGGTACAGAGAAGCTTCAACAAGCAAGAACCAAACACCTGTCAGCGGCAAGGCTGACCATGTATGAAGTAGCACTGCCAAAGTGAGACAAGTAACCATCAGAAAATGTGTTACCCTCAACTCAACAACCCTTTTCCAGCATTAATCAATAAAGGTGTTGAATCTCAAGATTCAAAAGGAGGGAAAAACAGATTATCTACTGATGATTGGGAAAGCAAGAAGTTGATGATAAGGACCAGGAAGGTGGTCCAGAAGAGCAAGATACAGATAGATCGTCATGGATGCATGACCAGAGGGATGGTCCAGAAGAGGAAGAGAATAATTCTAGCAATCAAAAATTTTCCTTTTCCTTGTGTGGCGTTAATGGAACAAGTACCTCAACTTGCCATATGTTACATACACAGCCCTACCTAATGCTCAGCAAGAGCTATATGTGGATGGATCAAAGTACCATGAGGATGGAATTCCTTATACAGTAGTAAGTGACCACTGAACATGGAGTTGTGGATTCAGGATCCTTACCATCCCAGTACAAGAGTGTGGGCCAAATATGGAAAAACAGAGGCTTCAAGAAGGCAAGTGGCGCCAGACACCAGTTCAGAGCGTTGCAAGGGCCACAGAAAAGGTTGCAGTAATGAAGATACAGGCACATGCAAGAAATGACACTCCTGATACAAGAAGCAACAATCTGGCAAGATGCTGAAGCCAAGAGGGTAGCAGGAAAGGCAAGTCTATCCAGTAACCATTCCAGTGCCAGACTAGAAACGCTGATTGAATTTTAGAACCAAGTAGGAGAGGGTGAAAAAGTAGCCTGTGGATAAAGAAAGCAACCAAACAACCAGTAACGGTAGCCATCTACACCATACAGACAGAAGTAACAGAAAGAAGCAAGGCCTCAAATGCCTGATCTACAGGATTTGAAGAAATTTCAGGAACAAGCAGGTCTTGAAGAAAAAGCAGCATGGCAAAGAAGAAGAGCCAGACAAGAAGACGACACTGGCTTATGAAACTTGGAAGAGAAGTTATACTTACCCAGAAGCTTATATCCACATAGGTGTTAAGTCAGCCATGGACTCACACACCTGGGAGAGGATCAAATGGAAAATGTAGTTAATGGAAGATGGATAGCTCCAGGATGTTATCCAGATGCAACAAAGTTTGTACAAGCCTACTAGATATGTAGGCCTAATGGAAATGTCCAATCCAGGACAGAAGATGAAGTCAACCCTTGGAGCAATCCCCAAAAAGTTATTTTCCATTTCAAAGACTGCAAATTGACTATATCTAACTGCCAAAGATGTATTGGTAGCCACAGACATTTTCAGTTATTTGCCAATGCCAAAAACCACAGCAAAATCAATAGCTAGAAAAGTAGTTTCAGAAGTTATGTGCAGATATGGAGTACCAAGAGTTATAGTAGCAGATAGTGGTATTTATTTCATTAAAGAAATAATGTAGTACATAAGGTATGATTTGGTAATACAACTGCATTCCATGTATCAAAAACAAAAAGAATGGTGATACTGCGCTCTCTTTATACCAGAGGTGTCCCACAGGGGATGTGCAGCTGGGAGCGTGGCTGTATTACAACAGCCTCTTACAATAACAGGAGAAAAAAAGAGATTTGCTCCCTGCGCATTACCACAATAGGAAAAATAACTGAAGAGATTTGATGGACTCTAGTGTTTTTCCAAAAACCGGTTTTAATAAATAGATCACAAATTAACATGAATTATTACTGCATGGATCTAAATAGATAAAGGTAAGTACTAGGGTAATTTTCTTTAATGGTAAGGAGAGTAGAGAGGTAGATATGAACTTATGTGCTAAAATAAGTTGCCTAGTACCGGTACACTGGACGGACAAGACAATACGAAAACACACAAAGACTAACACCACATATCTACCTCTTTTTTTTGAAAAACACTAGAGAGTCCATCAAATCTCTTCAGTTATTTTTCCTATTGTGGTAATGCGCAGGGAGCAAATCTCTTTTTTTCTCCTGCATTCCATGTATCCCCCACAGGTTAGTGGGTGTGTCACAGAAACCAGAAAGGGATGCTAAAGTGTTTATTTTTAGTACTGGTTAATAGTAGAACCATATTCAGTAAAACCATAGGTTATTAACCTTATGAAATATTGTTTAATGGCATACCTAAGATAGGATGTTGTTATCCATGAGAGTTACAGCATATATATGGTAATTTGACTGCATATGTTAAAAGGTCTACTGAAGAAACTGACACTTCTGCATTTTCTAGTTTGCCTTTCTCCCAGACTCAGGAGCAAATCTGAATCCCGACAAGCTTTAACCAGGAGATCGGGTGTATCTGGAAAGACGCGTGAAAGAGTCATTTGAGCCCAGATTTGATGGTCCATATTGAGTGTTGCTGACCACGCACACTTCTGTGTCAATTAAGGAAAGAGAGACTTGGGTTCCACTGCAAATTTGCTCAAGTTAAGTTTGAACAATGGAATACACAAACATACAAAGGCTAATTGGGCCTAAACTAGAATGACCACTATGGGTCATTATATTGGGAACTTCAGTACTCATTGTTGTCATAATATACTCTATATCTCTCATAGGAGAGGGCAGGGAGTGGCATGTCCACCAATCCAAAGTTACATACCAGTGTTTAGTATATAAGTATATACTTTTTATATACGTAGTATATGTAGTATGTGCTTCTTATATATATATATATATATATATAGTATATAAGAAATGTGTTATCACACTAGAGCTTGTGTTAATCAAAATAAAGTAAAGATCATGAAATCTCTAGAAGTTCAAAGATACCAGTTAGTTAAGAAATGCTGGGCTCACATGGGCCCACACCTGGAAAAGGAGGGGAATGGACATCTGTCCCCACTACATATAAGCGTGTAAGAGGTTTTAATTTGTTTAAAGCAAATACATACCACTAAAATAGTGTAATATTTTTTAGAATATGTATGAAGAGAACTTCAAGAATGTGTTGTGTATTTATTACTAATGAAACAAATAGTGCGCAAGCAGTGGTTTAGAGAAATGTTCTGCTCAAACCCAGCTAATTGATTTAGCGGGATCAAAGAGTAGATTGTTGGAATAGTGATGTTTTTATTAAAATAAGAATTTACTTACCGATAATTCTATTTCTCGTAGTCCGTAGTGGATGCTGGGAACTCCGTAAGGACCATGGGGAATAGCGGCTCCGCAGGAGACAGGGCACATCTAAAGAAAGCTTTAGGATCACCTGGTGTGCACTGGCTCCTCCCCCTATGACCCTCCTCCAAGCCTCAGTTAGGATACTGTGCCCGGACGAGCGTACACAATAAGGAAGGATTTTGAATCCCGGGTAAGACTCATACCAGCCACACCAATCACACTGTACAACTTGTGATCTGAACCCAGTTAACAGCATGATAATAGAGAAGCCTCTATAAAAGATGGCTCACTACAACAATAACCCGAATTTTTTGGTAACAATAATTATGTACCAGTATTGCAGACAATCCGCACTTGGGATGGGCGCCCAGCATCCACTACGGACTACGAGAAATAGAATTATCGGTAAGTAAATTCTTATTTTCTCTGACGTCCTAGTGGATGCTGGGAACTCCGTAAGGACCATGGGGATTATACCAAAGCTCCCAAACGGGCGGGAGAGTGCGGATGACTCTGCAGCACCGAATGAGAGAACTCCAGGTCCTCCTCAGCCAGGGTATCAAATTTGTAGAATTTTACAAACGTATTTGCTCCTGACCAAGTAACTGCTCGGCAAAGTTGTAAAGCCGAGACCCCTCGGGCAGCTGCCCAAGATGAGCCCACCTTCCTTGTGGAGTGGGGATTTTAAGATTTTTGGCTGTGGCAGGCCTGCCACAGAATGTGCAAGCTGAATTGTACTACAAATCCAACGAGCAATCGTCTGCTTAGAAGCAGGAGCACCCAGTTTGTTGGGTGCATACAGGATAAACAGCGAGTCAGATTTTCTGACTCCAGCCGTCCTGGAAACATATATTTACAGGGCCCTGACCACGTCAAGCAACATGGAATCCTCCAAGTCCTTAGTAGCCGCAGGTACCACAATAGGTTGCTTCATGTGAAATGCAGAAACCACCTTAGGTAGAAATTGAGGATAAGTCCTCAATTCTGCCCTGTCAGAATGAAATATTAAATAAGGGCTTTTATATGATAAAGCCGCCAATTCTGACACACGCCTGGCTGAAGCCAGGGCTAACAGCATCGTCACCTTCCATGTGAGATATTTTAAGTCCACAGTGGTGAGTGGTTCAAACCAATGTTACTTTAGGAAACTCAACCCAACATTGAGATCCCAAGGTGCCACTGGAGGCACAAAAGGAGGCTGTATATGCAGTACCCCTTTTACAAATGTCTGAACTTCAGGCACTGAAGCCAGTTCCTTTTGGAAGAAAATCGACAGGGCCGAAAATTGAACCTTAATGGACCCTAATTGTAGGCCCATAGACAGTCCTGTTTGCAGGAAATGGAGGAAACGACCCAGTTGAAATTCCTCTGTAGGGGCCTTCTTGGCCTCCCACCACGCAACATATTTTCGCCAAATGCGGTGATAATGTTTTGCGGTTACGTCCTTCCTGGCCTTGACCAGGGTAGGGATGACTTCATCTGGAATGCCTTTTTCCTTCAGGATCCGGCGTTCAACCACCAAGCCGTCAAACGCAGCCGCGGTAAGTCTTGGAACAAACAAGGCCCCTGCTGGAGCAGGTCCTTTCTTAGAGGTAGAGGCCACGGTTCGTCCGTGAGCATCTCTTGAAGTTCCGGATACCAAGTTCTTCTTGGCCAATCCGGAGCCACGAGTATCGTTCTTACTCCCCTTTGCCGTATAATTCTCAGTACTTTTGGTATGAGAGGCAGAGGAGGGAACACATACACTGACTGGAACACCCACGGTGTTACCAGAGCGTCCACAGCTATTGCCTGAGGGTCTCTTGACCTGGCGCAATACCTGTCCAGTTTTTTGTTGAGGCGGGACGCCATCATATCCACCTTTGGTTTTTCCCAACGGTTCACAATCATGTGGAAGACTTCTGGATGAAGTCCCCACTCTCCCGGGTGTAGATCGTGTCTGCTGAGGAAGTCTGCTTCCCAGTTGTCCACTCCCGGAATGAACACTGCTGACAGCGCTATCACATGATCTTCCGCCCAGCGAAGAATCCTTGCAGCTTCTGCCATTGCCCCCCTGCTTCCCGTGCCGCCCTGTCTGTTTACGTGGGCGACTGACGTGATGTTGTCCGATTGGATCAATACCGCCTGACCCTGAAGCAGGGGTTTCGCTTGACTTAGGGCATTGTAAATGGCCCTTAGTTCCAGAATGTTTATATGAAGAGATGTCTCCAGGCTTGACCATAAGCCCTGGAAATTCCTTCCCTGTGTGACTGCTCCCCAGCCTCGCAGGCTGGCATCCGTGGCTACCAGGACCCAGTCCCGAATGCCGAATCTGCGGCCCTCTAGAAGATGAGCACTCTGCAACCACCACAGGAGGGATACCCTTGTCCCCGGTGACAGGGTTATCCGCTGAAGCATCTGAAGATGCGACCCGGACCATTTGTCCAGTAGGTTCCACTGGAAAGTCTTGCGTGGAATCTGCCGAATGGGATTGCTTCGTAGGAAGCCACCATTTTTACCCAGAACCCTTGTGCATTGATGCACTGAGACTTGGTTCGGTTTTAGGAGGTTCCTGACTAGCTCGGATAACTCCCTGGCTTTCTCCTCCGGGAGAAACACCTTCTTTCTGGACTGTGTCCAGGATCATCCCTAGGAACAGAAGACAAGTCGTCGGAACCAGCTGCGATTTTGGAATATTGAGAATCCAATCGTGCTGCCGCAACACTACCTGAGATAGTGCTACACCGACTTCCAAGTGTTCCCTGGATCTTACCCTTATCAGGGAATCGTCCAAGTAAGGGATAACTAAAATTTCCTTCCTTCGAAGGGATATCATTTCGGCCATTACCTTGGTAAAGACCCGGGGTGCCGTGGACCATCCCTACGGCAGCGTCCGAACTGATAGTGACAGTTCTGTACCATAACCTGAAATACCCTTGGTGAGAAGGGTAAATTTTGACATGAAGGTAAGCATCCTTGATGTCCCGAGACATCATGTAGTCCCCTTCTTCCAGGTTTGCAATCACTGCTCTGAGTGACTCAATTTTGAATTTGAACCTCTGTATGCAAGTGTTCAAAGATTTTAGATTTTAGATTTTAAAATCGGTCTCACCGAGCCGTCTGGCTTCGGTACCACAATAGTGTGGAATAATACCCCGTTCCCTGTTGCAGGAGGGGTATCTTGATTATCACCTGCTGGGAATACAGCTTGTGAATGGTTTCCAAAACTGCCTCCCTGTCAGCGGGAGACGTCGGTAAAACAGACCTTTGGAAACGGCGAGGGGGATACGTCTCGAATTCCAATTTGTACCCCTGAAATATTACCTGAAGGATCCAGGGGTCTACTTGCGAGTGAGCCCACTGCGCACTGAAATTCATTGAGAACGGGACCCCCCCGTGCCTGAACTTGTAAAGCCCTAGCGTCATACTGAGGGCTTGGCAGAGGCGGAAAAGAGTTTCTGTTCCTTGGAACTGGCTGATCTCTGCAGCCATTTTCCTCTCCCTCTGTCACGAGCAGAAAAGAGGAACCCTTTTGTCCGCTTGCCAACCAGGACTGCGCCTGATAATACGGCATCTTATTTTGAGAGGCGACCTGGGGTACATCCCCTTTTTTGTTAAGGCAATACTTCCAAATGCCGTTTGGAATCCGCATCACCTGACCACTTTACTGGTATAATTGGACAACGCACTTAAACTTGATGCCAGTCGGCAAATATTCCGCTGTGCATCATGCATATATAGAAATGCATCTTTTAATTGCTCTATAGGCAATAATATACTGTCCTTATCTAGGATATCAAATTTCCAGTCAGGGAATCCGACCACGCCAACCCAGCACTGCACATCCAGGCTGAGGCGATTGCTGGTCGCAGTATAACACCAGTATGTGTGTAAATACATTTTAGGATACCCTCCTGCTTTCTATCAGCAGGATCCCTAAGGGCGGCCATCTCCAGAGAGGGTAGAGCCCTTGTTCTTACAAGCGTGTGAGCGCCTTATCCCCCCTAGGGGGTGTTTCCCAACGCACCCTAACCTCTGGCGGGAAAAGGTATACTGCCAATAACTTTTAAGAAATTATCAATTGTTATCGGGGGGAAACCCACGCATCATCACACACCTCATTTTATTTCTCAGATTCAGGAAAACTACAGAAAGTTTTTCCTCACCAAACATAATACCCCTTTTTTTGGTGGTATTTATATTATCAGAAGAGTGTAAACTTTTTCCATTGCCTCAATCATGCAATGTGTGGCCCTATTGGAAATCACGGTTGTCTCTTCACCGTCGACACAGGAGTCAGTATCCGTGTCGGCGTCTGTATCTGAGGTAACGGGCGCTTTAGAGCCCCTGTATGAGACGTCTGGACATGCACAAGCTGAGTAGCCGGCTGTCTCATGTCAACCACTGTCTTTTATACAAAGCTGACACTGTCACGCAATTTCAACAGTACATCCACTCAGGTGTCGACCCCCCAGGGGGTGACAACACTATTACAGACACTCTACTCCGTCTCCTCATCATTTTTCTCCTCATACATGTCGACACAAACGTACCGACACACAGCACACACACAGGGAATGCTCTGATAGAGGACAGGACCCCACTAGCCCTTTGGGGAGACAGAGGGAGAGTTTGCCAGCACACACCAGAGCGCTATATATATACAGGGATAACCTTATATAAGTGTTTTTCCCTTTATAGCTGCTGTATTGTTTTTACTGCGCCTAATTTGTGCCCCCCTCTCTTTTTTAACCCCTTTCTGTAGTGTAGTGACTGCAGGGGAGAGCCAGGGAGCTTCCCTCCAACTGAGCTGTGAGGGAAAATGGCGCCAGTGTGCTGAGGAGATAGGCTCCGCCCCTTTCTCGGCGTCCTTATCATCCGTTTTCTTGTATGTTTTGGCAGGGGTTAAATGCATCCATATAGCCCAGGAGTTATATGTAATGCATTTATTTTAGCCATAAAAGGTTTTCTATCGATTTATTGCGTCTCAGGGCGCTGCCCCCCCAGCGCCCTGCACCCTCAGTGACCGGAGTGTGAAGTGTGCTGAGAGCAATGGTGCACAGCTGCGGTGCTGTGCGCCTACCTTTATCTGAAGACAGGAAAGTCTTCTGCCGCCGATTTTTCCGGACCTCTTCGCTCTTCTGTCTCTGTAAGGGGGCCGGCGGCGCGGCTCCGGTGACCCATCCAGGCTGAACCTGTGATCGTCCCTCTGGAGCTAATGTCCAGTAGCCTAAGAAGCCCAATCCACTCTGCACGCAGGTGAGTTCGCTTCTTCTCCCCTTAGTCCCTCGATGCAGTGAGCCTGTTGCCAGCAGGTCTCACTGAAAATAATAAACCTAAACTAAAACTTTCACAAAGAGCTCAGGAGAGCCCCTAGTGTGCACCCTTCTCGTCGGGCACAGAAAATCTAACTGAGGCTTGGAGGAGGGTCATAGGGGGAGGAGCCAGTGCACACCAGGTGATCCTAAAGCTTTCTTTAGATGTGCCCTGTCTCCTGCGGAGCCGCTATTCCCCATGGTCCTTACGGAGTTCCCAGCATCCACTAGGACGTCAGAGAAAAATTGTTGGCTTGGCAATTTGCATATATCTGTATTTTAAGATGCTATTTTGTTTCCTTTCCTTTCAGCTTGAAAGAAATCTGTAAACTCAAAGATGTGAATCCTCCGAGTGTTAACAAAACTACAGAAGAGCTTGGCAAGAAGGAGCCGTGAACAGTCTACCTTAATGGATATGATGTGAACGGTTCTTTACCTTCCGTGGGATAGAGTGACAAGCACGATCCTATGGGAAGATAGCCTTTAGCACCATTATAGCTAGACTGTTTGCTTAGTCTTTTTAGGCAGAGTTTATGTGATGCCTTGTAGCTCAACTGTAATGTCATATTGTTATCAGCGGTGATGTCATTTTATTATGAAAGGAGGGACTGAGGAAGATAGATGCTAGATAGCTTAAGCATGTCAGCCATTTTGTTAAGTAGCAGCCATGATGTAGTGAAGTAGAAGTATGCTTTGCTGAGTTAATCATAATAATGCTGACATTTCATAGTTAGTACATTCTGTGCGAAGCAAGGTCGTAGCTATAATTCTTAAAAACATGTTATTAGACAGTCTCTGTGTGTTTAGACTTCTCTGAAGGACACATAGGAGGGTGACAGCCTGAGAGGAGTTATGAGAAGAGATGCATTATTGTTTTGAAATATGACGTGTATCAAGTGTTCATGCGAGTAGCTTTTTCTCTATATAATGTCATGCTAAATAAAGTGAAGGCAGTCTCATTTTGCTGGACATAACTGACGTGTGGTGTCGGCTTCCTGGGATTCCCAATCGATTGGTAAACAAAGGGTAACAACAGACAATTGAAGGAAATTGATAAGAGGAGGCTTATCTCCAACAAATGGCCTGCTACGGCGGTGCCCAGGAGCCCCGTATAATACTTCTTTAATTTATTCTCATACTAGGCGGAGGTTGGATCTATCTAAGCTCACAACTGGGATGGCCAAGTGGACAGACACCTTCCCTGACACGGATCTTTTAACAGTGATTTGGTGGTGTGGTATGCTAAATAAACAACTAGTCTCATCTTCCTATGCAGAGATGCACTTTAAAAAATACTACATAGAGCATACTACACCCCCAGACTTCGGTTTCTCACTGGAGTATCTGATAACTCTCTATGTTTTAAATGCAACTCCCCTGAAGCAGATATCATTCATTGTCTCTGGGCGTGCCCAGTAGTACAAACATTTTGGACGGCAGTCCAAACATATATTAATGTGGAACTTCATATTTCTTTTAATAGTACTATGGTTTGGGCTTTTTGGAACTTTATAAATACTCAGGATCCCCCATATTCCAAAGGGACGAAATTATTGTTGGCTCGTGTGGCTGCTGCCGCAAAGAAAACTATTTTATCCCAATGGATACATTAAAAGCCGATACCCCTTTCCCTCATGTTGCCACGTTTAACTTACCTCTATCAAATGGATTGGGTTGATTGTTCCCTAGACGCAGAGTCCCGTTCTCCGAAATTCTTTGCCATTTGGTTGCCCTACTTACTCACGCTACCTACTGCCACCAGGGAATATGTGCGCAAAGGGGTTCAATTAACAACATGGTATAATACGGAAGCTCTTACTAAAGGCTCACCACCCTTTTAAAATTGTTAGACTTATATTATTCTATTAGTTGAACTATATGGTTGACTGTCCTCATAACCTTGTTTATAATATTTAAAATTTTTGTGCAGCTCTCTTTTGGCGATCCCTGTGCCTCGCAGTGGTTAATGTCTTTTCAAGCATTCTGACATACGACTTGTATTTATATTGTATGTTCCTTCTCAATAAACATATTTAAAAAAAGACTGTTTTCTTCAGCTTGAACCAGCCGATCTCTGCTACAAATGCTAATATAACATACGCAACTGTGTCAAATACGTGACAGCACAGAGCCAGACTATGGAATCATGTAAAAGGCTAATTTATGAGCCAGTTATTCTCTATAATTCCCAATGTGATCCGATATCTGCTTCTGCAAATGTTTCCACTACTTACAAAAACAAAACTTCACTACATATTCCCCCAAACTGCACTTTAATATTTCATTTAAACCATTCCTTCACTTCCTGAAGAGGTGGGTTCTACTTTTAAAATTTATTATCTGCTTTTATCCATAGCAGCAATCTGGTTAGCATTTTAATGTTTTATGAGCAAAAATTGATTAGCACTAAAAGAGTAAGTTAATGTGTTTAAGTAGGGAAATGTGATCCCTGCAATACTTATCTTTAACAATGCCTCTCCACATCCCTATAAAAGAAAGCTTTGAACTGTTATGGGAAAGTACGTATGAAACACCTGAATTAAACTTTATTGGGCCATTTGCACTATCAAAGCTGATTGACATTTACACTGTTGTTTTACGGCTTCTAATTTCTCTGCTGCATGCAATACACAGAGCAGTATGATTGCTCGCTGGCCTGAATGTAATCATCCAACACGTCACCTGCATTATTGCTATTTTAATTGATTTTCTGTGCAGTACAGTAATGAGGCTGTCCATTTTAACATACGTAGTAACAACTTACTCTTAACCAGAAAATAACCACAACAAAGTTATAAGAATGTGTTACATGTGTACTAAAGCAAAGAAAACTACATGTAAATATGCACATTCTAACTTATTTTCATTTGACTAGATAAGTACACATAACTAGGAAAAGGATGCGTAGTTTGCATTATACCTAAAGGCCAGTACTCACTGGCCGATGTCAGAGAGATGTGTGCTGAGCGAACCGCTCAGCACACATCTCTCCCGGCGCTCAGCACAGCGCGATCTGTGCTGAGCGTGCGGGGGGAGACGGGGGGGCCGCTCACTTCACCCAGCGGGTGAAGTGAGCGACCCGCTAGATTGGCCTGCATGCAGGCCAATCTAGCAGCAGCGATAGCGATGCGCGGGGCTGCGCATCGCTATCGCTGAGGGGGCTACACACGGAGCGATCGTGCTTAAAATCTAAGCAATCTAGTCAGATTGCTTAGATTTTAAGCAGCGATCGCTCCGAGAGTACCCCCCTTTACATGTGGATGACAATGTGCTCAGTTATATTACTCTGAGTTTTATTGCTCCTGATAATACACACCAGGTGGGGTAAAACAAATGATTGGGGATCTAGGTAGACTAGAGGAATGGTCAAAAGTGTGGCAATTACAGTTTAATGCCAAAAAATGCAAAATCATGCACTTGGGTCTCAAAAATCCAAAGGCTAAATATAGTATTAATGGCACTACACTGGAAACTACTGAGGAGGAAAGGGATCTAGGAGTCACTATTTCAGGTGACTTAAAGGCAGGTAAGCAATGTAACAAAGCAATGAGGAAGGCTAGTCAGATGCTTGGCTGCATTGGGAGAGGAATCAGAAGCAGAAAGAAGTAATAATGCCACTGTACAGGTCATTGGTACGGCCTCATCTAGAATACTGTGTTCAATTCTGGAGGCCATATCTTCAAAAGGATATTAATACATTAGAAACTGTACAAAGAAGGGCAACTAAAATGGTGCATGGCCTACATCACAAAACATACCCAGAAAGACTAAGAAATCTCAATATGTATAGTTTGGAGCAGAGAAGGGAAAGGGGAGACATGATAGAAACTTTTCAAATATATCAAGGGTTTTAACAAAGTCCAGGAGGGAAACATTCTCCAAATGAAGAGAAGCAATAGGACACGAGGACATGCACTGAGACTGGAGGGGGGGGAGGTTCAGGGGAAATTTTATGAAAAATTACTTCACAGAAAGGGTAGTGGATAAGTGGAATAGCCTCCCATCAGAGGTGGTAGAGGCTAAGACAGTGGAGCAATTTAAACATGCATGGGATAGACATAAGGATATCCTTACAAAGAAATAAGGAAGGTTAGAGAAAAAAATAATGTAAAAAAAAAAAAAAAAAAGGGGCAGACTAGATGGGCCAAGTGGTTCTTATCTTATACACACACACACACACACACACACACACACACACACACACACACACACACACACACACACACACATATATATGTGTATAAATAAACATACACACACACACACTTAGGCAAAATATGTGGACCCTGCATCTAATGTGTTTGTTTTCCTATTTCAGCCATACCTATTGCTAACGGGTGCATGACGAATGCAGCCATCTAATCTCCCCAGTCAGACATTTGTAGTAGAATTTTGTGACTTTAAAAAAGGCACTGTCATTGGATGTCACACTGTGAAGTGGAAATGTCTAGGAGCAACAACAGCTCAAAGTAGTAAGCAAAATCAGTACAAAATCACTTTTTAATGGGAGCATCATGGATTTTGGTTTCCATGGCTGAGAAGGAACACACAAGCCTCAGATAACTAAGGGTGTTTACACACGGTGAGATATTTTCTTTCGATTTTGACTATATAGTCAAAATCGCAAGAAGAGTTAGTGCAGATCACAAGGTGAAAGTCACATTGCGATACCGATCCCGATGTGCGGTCCCGCCAGGTCGGCATCGCAAGAAAAGATAAACTGTGCAGGCAAGTCAATCCTTGCTAGATCGGTGTACTATCTAGTTCATCTCACATAAGCCAAAATCGTAAGCACACATAGTCCATATCTCAAGAAATGTTAGTCAAAATCGGTGGTGCTGGGCTCCAGGGAGTTCAGGGGAAATCGCAAGTGAAAATCGGGCATAGCAAGGATCTCACCGTGTGTACACACCCTAAATGTTGCTAGGAGCAGTGTAAAGCACATGAAAACTGACTCACTGCATTGACAGATTGCACTTCACCAGTATGACTGGTGACTACATTTTGGTCAATGCAAAGAGAACATTTCTTACATTAATGTATAATGACCACAGTATTGTCCAGTGGAAGAGGAATAATGGTTTGGGGCTGTTTATTATGGTTTAGCCTGGCCCCATAAGTTTCAGTATAGGGAAATCTTTATAGTCCCACTACAGCATGTAATGATATTCTAGACTACAGCGGGTTTCCAACATTGTTCCAACAGTTTTGAGGAAGGCCCTTTCCTGTTTCAGCACAACAAAGCACCTTGCACAAAGCGATATCAATCAAAAAATAGATTTTGCTGAGTTTAGTTATGGAACTTGACTGGCTTACTCAGAGCTATGGCCTTAGCCTTACTAACCACATTTGAAAAGATGTAGTGATCTGGTTGCTCACTTATGAACAATTTAGCTGACAACTTCTAAGTTTGGGGCAACATCTTACAAAATAAACCTAAACAGATTCAATACTGTATAACATAAAACCATCATAGTGGATAACCCAATCATAATCATCATTATTGAGCGGCATCACAGATTCCATAGCAACGGACAATCCTCAAACAGGTGGGTCTTACATGAATGCAATAAGCAAATATAAGAAATGATAGTTTAGCACAATAGCACATACATGAGTGATGCTCAAATAATCATAACTATCAAAGATACAGGTATGGATTCCCTGCACGTGAGTAAATATACAGCGTAAAATTAGCACAACATGGAAAAATGAGACATAGGGTATAGAAGGCACCACCAGTGACAGCTTACATTTTAGAAGGAAAGGGTAATGAGACAGTAGGAACAAATGGGGCACTAGTGGTCTTGGTAGATGGAGTAAGCAAAGGCAATGGACACAAAATTTTAGGAGTAGAACATGTAGAGGTAAGTTTGAAGGGAGCAGTTGAATGATCCTTTGTATGTTCTACAGATCTTGAAGTGTGTGGGGAGTATGTAAGGTCAAACTTGATTACTGGTCTATTTGTTCTGTGATTGGGCTGAACATTCAGACTGCAACATGCTCAACCATAATTACATAAATCTAAGTTGGTATTTTCATGCAACTGGTCCAAAAGCAGTTACATCTGCTGAATTCTGAGCTTTGTCCCCTGTGAAATGTTACAAGGTTTTAAGCACAGTAAATACAAAGGTGACATGATGTTTAAATCATGGGGAATAGGTCTGGACACAAAGCATGTGACCAAGACAGGCCCTGTGTGTACTAACAGGCCACAACTTACAGCAGGGGTTCCCAAACGCAGTTCTCAAGGCAACTTAACAGCTCAGGTATTCAGTATATCCATGCTTGGCTGCAGGTGCCTTAATTAGTACCTTAGTCAATTCGATTTAACCATCTGTGCTGAACCATAGATATACTTAAAACATAGACGGTAAGGGTGCTTTGAGGACTACATTTGGAAACCTCGGACGTAAAATTTATTATTGTTATTATCCTTTATTTATAATGGCACCACAAGGGTTCCACAGCGCCCAATTACAGAGTACATATGCACATAATAAAAACAGGAAAACAGTGACTTACAGTTGGTGACAATATAGGACAAGTACAGGGTAACTAAACATAACTACATTAGCAAATGACACTGAAATAAATATCATGGTAACTGAAAACCGCAGGATTTGGCTCAGTCGAGGATGATTAAAGTAAAGGGCCCTACACACTGCGCGATAGTAATGAAAGATATGAATGATCTTGTTCATTAATGAACAAGATACCATCATATCTTTCAGTGTGGAGGCAACAGCGATGAACAATGCGCGGCCCCTTTACATTCTAAAGGGGAGGGCAGGCAGACAGGGGAGACTGAAAGATAGCATTATTTAGAATATAACTGTGTTTCTCGTTCATATACTATAGCTTTACTCATGTAACGGATCAGTAAACTACACGTAAATCTTATATCTGAACGTATAATCAAGTGTCTCATATTAATAACTATGTAGCTCTTGGTGCCAAACCCAAATTATTGTCGACAGGTTTGCCACTTTCCATTCATACTGTGGTAATTCTCCTGATCGTGTTCACACACAGATGCTATTCAGCAGGCAGCATTCCACTGTCTGCAGGTCATGCCAACAAAAGGCACTCAAATGTATTTTCCTTCCCAGGAATCAGTGCCAAATGGTTTTGCAGTAATTTATCATAATAATAACAAACAGTCAATCAAAGGATAAAATAGCTACAACAAAGAGACATACAAACTCTGTACATATCACCTGGCACTATGGATTTATGTAGAGAATCAGACGCGAGCCATAACTTAAACTTGACATAACATCGAGCAGTCCCCCTATCCAACATCACTCTCCTATTTCTAATGGTCAAAATGGCAAGAATAAATAGCAATAAATGGAAAATATGGAACAAAAGCGTCTCTGTAACGCAGAACAAGAGGTGTTAGCATAGTAAACACTAACGCGCCATAGAAGCCAGTTATTTGATTTCTCAGGAAAACATTAAAATGCTAATTCACTATATTCTGGGAATGTGGCTCACTGCAAAGCTGAAAATTGTGGGTTAACACCTGTAGAAGCCACTAAAAGCGAGATCAGGAAGAAAAATATCCCTAACCAAATCAGCGTTGCCCTGGATGCAGCCACAAGCATAAAATCTATAATGCTGTAAATCTTCAACACGTATTCATACTAGATATCCTTTCCATATGTGGTGTGGAACTAAACTGTTTTATATCATAGTGATATTGAGGTCCACAAGGAAAAAAATGGCATGTACTTACTGCCGAGAGCAAATGACTGTACAAGATGTACTATATACACCATAAACAGACACACATTCCATGCTAGATTAAAAATTCTCAAGGTATAAAATGAACTGTATTAATATAATAAAAGGGGAAGTGCAACTTAGAAAAAAACATTATTATGGCTTTTCCTGGTGAATACAATGAGCTTACTACCATTACAATTCTAAGAAGGCATCATTTTAAAAGTTCAGAGTTGTACGCTACTGCTGATGTTTTAGCAATTGAGCGATTATCGGCAGACTGTGCATGCGCTGTGATTGCAATGCGCATATGTAAAGGTGGCTTTGTGATTCTGCTCGCAGTGAGGATTTCTCTGTAGAGTAATTAACAGGAAGTGACCATTTGGGGATGGTAACGGAGCAGTGGCAAAAACGCAGGAGTGTCATGGCCATTTTCGGGGTGTGTATCAGACATCAGCTGCGATAATGTATACAGAGAAACATGGCGCCTGCGTCACTACTACTGGGACCAGTCTGTGCAGCCATAGCAGTTGCTGTTCCCTGTTGTTGCGTGTAGGCTACGAATGTGTTCGCAGGTGTGAATGGGTTTGCGATCGCTCTGGTGGGTGGTTCTTTTCATTTCTGGGTGGAAGCTTTACTTGCTAATATTAGTAGTTCCGTAGCCTAGAAAATTGCAATTGCATTAGCGTAAAACTCTGGATTAGGCCCATAATCTTTTAAACTTTATTATCCTACAGATTATGACATAGTGAGCAGGCCACACTTTCCTTTCTGTATGTCTGTCTGTTAAGCTAAGTCTATATTATTACTATGTTTACCTAGAATTGTAAAGAGCAATGGAATATACTCGCATTCTATAAATAAATGATAATAAATACATAATGAATAAACAATATTGATTTGCATTGAGAGGATGGGGGGGTATTTAAAAATGTATGAACAGAATTAGAGTTTTGAGGGTGGCACATCCTAATACAATTCTAAACTGCAATTAAAATAAAGTTTCCCAGTATTTGTGCGCTACAGGTTTAAAATATGTACAATTTAGCTGGAGTTGCTCCTAACTGAAAATGAGGCATTAAATGTTTGAATTGTCTTTTGTTGCAGTTACCGTTCAACTGATCAAAAATGGGATTTTAATACCTACCGGTAAATCCTTTTCTCTTAGTCCGTAGAGGATGCTGGGATCACCATTAAAACCATGGGGTATAGACTGGATCCGCAGGAGACATGGGCACTTTAAGATTTTCAAAGGGTGTGAACTGGCTCCTCCCTCTATGCCCCTCCTCCAGACTCAAGTTATAGGAACTGTGCCCAGGGAGACGGACATTTCGAGGAAAGGATTTATTGTTAAACTAAGGTGAGATTCATACCAGCTCACACCTCAAGCATGCCGCACAACGTGGCATTCAACAGAACACAAGCCAATGGCATGAACAATTTCAGCAACAGGCTGACTATAAATGTAACACAAAACATGTGTAACCACAACTAATAACTGTAGATACAGTACGCACTGGGACGGGTGCCCAGCATCTTCTACGAACTAAGAGAAAAGGATTTACCGGTAGGTATTAAAATCCCATTTTCTCATACGTCCTAGAGGATGCTGGGGTCACCATTAGAACCATGGGGTTATACCAAAGCTCTAGAACGGGCGGGAGAGTGCGGATGACTCTGCAGCACCGATTGACCAAACTTGAGGTCATCATCGGCCAGGGTATCAAACTCGTAAAACTTTGCAAAAGTGTTTAAACCTGACCAAGTGACTGCTCGGCAAAGTTGCAATGCCGAGACCCCCCGGGCAGCCGCCCAGGACGAGCCCACCTTTCTAGTAGAATGGGCCCTCACCGATTTCGGTAACGGCAAACCAGCCGTGGAATGAGCATGCTGAATCGTATTACAGATCCAGCTTGCAATCGTCTGTTTGGAAGCAGGACACCCAATCTTGTTGGGAGCATACAGGAAAAACAGAGCCTCCGTTTTCCTAACCTGAGCCGTTCTGGCGACATAAATTTTCAAAGCTCTGACCACATCCAGAGACTTTGACTCAATTAAGGCGTCAGTAGCCACTGGCACCACAATAGGTTGGTTCATGTGGAAAGATGAAACCACCTTCGGCAGAAATTGCTGACGAGTCCTCAACTCTGCTCTATCTTCATGGAAGATCAAATAAGGGCTCTTGTGAGACAAGGCCTCTAACTCAGACACCCGCCTTGCGGATGCCAAGGCCAACAGAATGACCACTTTCCAAGTGAGGAATTTCAACCCCACCTTCTGTAAAGGTTCAAACCAATGTGATTGAAGGAACTGCAACACCACGTTAAGATCCCATGGTGCCACAAATGGAGGTTGGATGTGCAACACACCTTTCACGAAAGTTTGAACTTCTGGAAGAGAGGCCAATTATTTTTGAAAGAAAACCGATAAGGCTGAAATCTGTACCTTAATGGAGCCCAACTTTAGGCCCGCATCCACACCTGCTTGCAGAAAATGGAGAAAACGTCCTAGCTGAAATTCTTCCGTAGCAGCCTTCTTGGATTCACACCAAGAAAATATTTTCTCCAAATACGGTGGTAATGTTTAGACGTTACTCCTTTCCTGGCCTGAATAAGTGTGGGAATGACTTCACTGGGAATACCATTTCGGGCTAGGATTTGGGGTTCAACCACCATGCCGTCAAACGTAGCCGCGGTAAGTCTTGATACACGCACGGCCCCTGCTGTAACAGGTCCTCGCGTAGAGGAAGAGGCTAGGGATCTCCTATGAGTAATTTCTGAAGCTCTGGATACCAAGTCCTCCTTGGCCAGTCTGGGACAATGAGGATCGCTTGAATCTTTGTTCTTCTTATGACCTTTAGAACTTTTGGAATAAGAGGAAGTGGAGGGAATACATACACCGACTGAAACACCCATGGTGTCACCAGTGCATCCACTGCTATTGCTTGAGGGTCCCTTGACCTGGAACAATATCTCTGAAGCTTCTTGTTGAGACGAGATGCCATCATGTCTATTTGAGGAATTCCCCAATGACTTGTCACTTCTGTGAAGACCTCTTGATGGAGGCCCCACTCTCCTGGATGGAGATCGTGTCTGCTGAGGAAGTCTGCTTCCCAGTTGTCCACTCCTGGAATGAAGATCGCTGACAGAGCGCTTGTATGCTTTTCCACCCAGCGGAGAACCTTTGTGGCTTCTGCCATTGCCGCTCTGCTTTTTGTTCCGTCCTGGCGGTTTATGTACGCTACTGCTGTTACATTGTCCAACTGGATCAGTACGGGCCGACTGCGAAGAAGATGTTCCACTTGTAGAAGGCCGTTGTAAATGGCCCTTAACTCCAGAACGTTTATGTGGAGAAAAGTTTCCTGACTTGACCATCTTCCTTGGAAGTTTTCCCCCTGTGTGACTGCTCCCCAGCCTCGGAGACTTGCATCCGTGGTTACTAGGATCCAGTCCTGTATCCCGAACCTGCGCCCCTCTAGTAGGTGAGAGCTGTGCAGCCACCACAGGAGTGAGATTCTGGTCTTGGAAGACAGGATTATCCTTCGGTGCATGTGCAGGTGGGATCCGGACCACTTGTCCAACAGGTCCCACTGAAACACTCTGGCATGGAATCTGCCAAACTGAATGGCCTCGTAGGCCGCAACCATCTTCCCCAACAACCGAGTGCATTGATGGATTGACACTCTTGCAGGTTTCAGAATTTGTTTGACCAGACTCTGAAGTTCCAGAGCCTTTTCCACTGGAAGAAAAACTCTCTGTAGTTCTGTGTTCAGTATCATTCCCAAAAACGACAACCGCGTCGTCAGAATCAACTGTGATTTTGGCAAGTTTAGGAGCCAACCATGTTGTTGAAGAACTGTCAGGGATAGTGCAATGTTTTGCACCAACTGGTCCCTGGATCTCACCTTTATCAGGAGATCGTCCAAGTACGGGATAATCGTGACTCCTTGCTTGCAAGGATTTCCGCCATCACTTTGGTGAAAATCCTCGGAGCCGGACAGACCAAACAGCAACGTCTGAAATTGGTAATGACAATCCTGAATTGCAAACCTCAGGTAAGCCTGATGCAGAGGGTAAATGGGAACATGTAAGTAGGCATCTTTTATGTCCACCGACACCATAAAATCCCCTTCCTCCAGACTGGAGATCACTGCTCGGAGAGACTCCATCTTGAATTTGAATTTTTTTAGGTAGAAATTGAGGGATTTCAGGTTTAGGATCGGTCTGACTGAGCCGTCCGGCTTCAGGACCACGAACAGGCTTGAATAAAAGCCTTCTCCCTGTTGTGACGGGGGAACCATGACAATGACCTGATTTTGACACAACTTTTGTATTGCGTCGCATACTACCTCCCTGTCCGGAAGAGAAGCTGGTAAGGCCGATTTGAAAAATCGGCGAGGGGGAACGTCTTGAAACTCCAGTTTGTACCCTTGGGATACTATTTGTAAAACCCATGGGTCCAGGTCCGAACGAAACCAGAACTGACTGAAGAGTTTGAGACGTGCCCCCACTGGTGCGGACTCCTGCAGAGGAGCCCCAGCGTCATGCGGTGGAGTTGGCAGAAGCCGGGGAGGACTTCTGCTCCTGGGAACCCGACAAGGCTGGTGATCTTTTACCTCTTCCCCTCCCTCTAGTAGCAAGGAAGGAAGAACATCGCCCTTTTCTGTATTTATTGGGCCGAAAGGACTGCATTTGATAGTGGTGTGTTTTCTTTTGTTATGGAGGAACATAAGGCAAAAAGGATGACTTACCCGCGGTAGCCGTAGATACCAAATCAGCGAGGCCGTAACCAAACAAAGCACCACCTTTATATGGTAGAGATTCCATATTTTTCTTGGAGTCAGCATCAGCATTCCACTGGTGAATCCACAAAGCTCGCCTAGCTGAGACTGCCATGGCATTGGCTTTTGATCCCAAAAGGCCAAGATCTCTTGCAGTTTCCTTTAGGTACGCTGCAGCGTCCTTGATATAACCCAGCGTCAAGAGGATGCTATCCCTATCTAGGGTATCTATATCAGATGACAAGTTATCTGCCCACTTTTCGATAACACTACTCACCCACGCAGATGCAATGACAGGTCTGAGTAGCGTACCTGTGGTCGCATAAATGGATTTTAACGTAGTTTCTTGCTTACGATCCGCAGGGTCCTTAAGGGCTGCCGTGCCAGGTGACGGGAGAGCCACCTTTTTAGACAAACGTGATAGGGCCTTGTCTACAATGGGGGGGGGGGGGATGACTCCCACTTTTCCCTAACCTCAGAGGGAAACGGATAAGCCACCGGAATACTTTTGGGAATCCGAAACTTTCTGTCAGGGCTTTCCCAGACTTTTTCAAATAGAGTATTCAGTTCATGAGAGGGAGGAAACGTTATCTCAGGTTTCTTTTCCTTATACATACAGACCCTTTTATCAGGAACAGCAGGGTCCTCAGTGATATGTAATACAGGTTGAGTATTCCATATCCAAATATTCCGATATACGGAATATTCCGAAATACGGACTTTTTTGAGTGAGAGTGAGATAGTGAAACCTTTGTTTTCTGATGGCTCAATGTACACAAACTTTGTTTAATACACAAAGTTATTAAAAAATATTGTATTAAATGTCCTTCAGGATGTGTGTATAAGGTGTATATGAAACATAAATGAATTGTGTGAATGTACACACACTTTGTTTAATGCACAAAGTTATAAAAAATATTGGCTAAAATTACCTTCCGGCTGTGTGTATAAGGTGTATATGAAACATAAATGCATTATGTGCTTATATTTAGGTCCCATCACCATGATATCTCATTATGGTAGGCAATTATTCCAAAATACGGAAAAATCCCATATCCAAAATACCTCTGGTCCCAAGCATTTTGGATAAGGGAGACTCAACCTGTACATCTTTAACCGCCACAATCATGTACTGAATGCTCTCTGCCAATTTTGGATCTAATCTGGAATCACTATAGTCGACACTGGAATCAGTGTCCGTGTCGGTAACAGTGTCTGCCAACTGGGCAAAAGTACGTTTTTGTGACCCAGAGGGGTCCTGGACTTGTAATAACACATCCTCCACAGGTTTCTTCCATGCCTGGGTCTGAGACTCAGACTTATCTAATCTCTTACTAATAAGAGCCACATTAGTATTCAAAGCATTCAAAACATTTACCCAATCAGGAGTCGGCGGTGCCGACAGGGTCACCCCCCCAGACGTTTGTGTCCCTAATACAGCCTCCTTCTGGGAAGAGCACTCAGCCTGAGACATGTCGACACACGTGTACCAAACACCCACAGACACACCGGACATATAGGGGACAGACCCACAGTAAAGTCTGTCAGAGAGACACAGAGGGGATTTGCCAGCTCACAACCCAGCGCCAAATTAACGGGTCTGAAAACGCAAAAAAATGCCGCAGACCTGTAGTACTTTAAATATAAAATGTATTGCACCAAATTATACTGTGCCCTTCCCCCCCCCCCGTTATGCACCCTGATACTTGTCAGCAGTGTGAGGAAGGACCAGCGTCTCTATAGCCCTGTGGAGAGGAAATGGCGCCGAGCTGAGAGTGAGCTGTGAGGAAGAAGCTCTGCCCCCTTAGTGGCGCGCTTCTGTCACACTTATTTTAATAAATAATTATACTGGCGGGGGTTAGGACAGTGCCTTGGCACTAATGTCCCCTCTTGCCAGTGGAAATTGAGGATTTTTGCTGCCCAGGGCGCCCCACCCCCCGCGCCCTGTACCCTGCAGTGCTGTGTGTGTGGGAGCATGGCGTGCAGTGTTCCGTTCGCTGCGCGGTACCTCAGAATGCCGTCACTGAAGAAGTCTTCTTTTCTTCTGCTACTCACCTGTCTTCTGACTTCTGGCTCTGTAAGGGGGTGACGGCAGGCTGTGGGAGTGAGCATCTAGGCGTATCCAGCGATCAGCACCCTCAGGAGCTAATGGTGTCCTGTCAGCCAGAAGCAGAGCCATTGAACTCACTAGAAGTTGGTCATACTTCTCTCCCCTAAGTCCCACGAAGCAGGGAGACTGTTGCCAGCAGTCTCCCTGAACATAAAAAACCTAACATAAGTCTTTTTCAGAGAAACTCAGTAGAGCTCCCCTGTAGTGCGTCCAGTCTCACTGGGCACAATTCTAAATCTGGAGTCTGGGGGAGGGGCATAGAGGGAGGAGCCAGTTCACACCCTTTGAAAGTCTTAAAGTGCCCATGTCTCCTGCAGATCCCGTCTATACCCCATGGTTCTAAATGGTGACCCCAGCATCCTCTAGGACATATGAGAAATAACATTAATAATAAAAATAATAATAATAATAATAATAATAATATTTTGAAAATTAAGTTTAGCCTATAAGATGCAATTTTTTCTTCTTACTATCTGAAAAAACTACAGGCATGCAAGTCTTCAGAAAGTGAGAAAAAAATCTGTAGCACAGAAACAAGAAAGATGACTAACAGATTCAAGTAATAGTCAAAACATACTAAAAGTAGAAGATCAAAGATCAAGTGGATGTAGATAGTGTAATAGACTGTAACAACAGTAATATACTATGCAACAGACTCAATAATTTGCTGTGCGTCATAATACTTTAGTACAGTACATAACACATTAAACTGAAATCTCAAATTTACAACTAAATATTGTTGTATTGCAGTTAGGCTGGCAGCAAATATTTTTATGGCTTTTCTATCCATACTGAATGTGGATAATGTCCATTTTCAACTGTATATTATCTGTATAAAGGCATATTGTATTTACAGCCTAAAGACAAGGCAGTTATGGGTACTTCAATCTATTCTGTTTACAAACAGAATATGAAATAGGGGTCTAACTTCTCTATACTGAATGGGGAAACATCCCTGCATTCTACACTACCTCACCCATCACAGAGCACCAGTGACACCATATAATAGAGAGAGCACCAGTGACGCCATATAATACAGAGAGCACCAGTGACGCCATATAATACAGAGAGCACCAGTGACATCATATAATACAGGGTACCCGGTCTCTAGGTCGAACACACTTAGTTTCACAGTCATTAGGTTGACATGGTCTCTAGGTTGACATGTACTAGGTCGACATGGAAAAAGGTCGACTTGAGTTTTAAACTTTTTTTTTTCTTACCTTTTCATACTTTACGATCCACGTGGACTACGATTGGGATTAGTAACCTGTGCCAAGCACAGCAGTAGCGGAGCGAGGCACCTTGCCCCAAGAAGGGCGAGCGAAGCGAGCCAAGCGAGGGGTCACTGTGCACTAATTGGGGTTTCTGGTCACTTTACAAAGAAAATGACACCAACATTTTTTTCAAAAATCAATGTCGCCCTTTTTCCGTTTCGACTTTGTTCATGTCAACCTAAAGACCATGTCAACCTATTTCAGGTGTCGACCTAGTCACTATCGGCGTAAGTGTGGTCGACCCTATGATCCACACCCATAATACAGAGAGCATCAGTGACGCCATATAATACAGAGGGCATCAGTGACGCCATATAATACAGTGAAACCATATAATACAGAGGGCATCAGTGACGCCATATAATACACAGAGCATCAGTGACGCCATATAACACAGAGGGCATCAGTGACGCCATATAACACAGAGAGCATCAGTGACGCCATATAACACAGAGAGCATCATTGACGCCATATAATACAGAGAGAGCATCAGTGACGTCATATAACACAGAGGGCATCAGTGACACCATATAATACAGAGGGCACTAGTGACGCCATATAATACAGAGGGCACCAGTGATGCCATATAATACAGAGGGCACCAGTAATGCCATATAATACAGAGGGCACCAGTGACGACATATAATACAGAGGGCACCAGTGACGCCATATAATACAGAGGGCATCAGTGACACCATATAATACAGAAAGCACCAGTGACGCCATACAATACAGAGAGAATCAGTGACGCCATACAATACAGTGAGCATCAGTGACGCCATATAAAACAGACCATAAGTGACGCCATATAATACAGAGCATCAGTCACACCATATAATACAAAGAGCTATTTAATACAGATGGCATCAGTGATGCCATACAATACAGAGGGCATCAGTGACGCCATACAATACAGAGAGCATCAGTGACGCCATACATTACAGAGAGCATCAGTGACGCCATACAGTACAGAGAGCATCAGTGACGCCATACAGTACAGAGAGCATCAGTGACACCATACAGTACAGAGAGCATCAGTGACACCATACAGTACAGAGAGCATCAGTGACACCATACAATACAGAGAGCATCAGTGGCGCCATATAATACAGAGAGCATTAGTGGCGCCATATAATACAGAGAGCATCACTGACACCATATAAAACAGAGCATCAGTGACGCCTTATAATAGAGAGCTATTTAATACAGAGGGCATCAATGACGCCATATAATACAGAGGGCATCAGTGACGGCATATAATACAGTGACACCATATAATACAGAGGGCATCAGTGACGCCATATAATAAGATTTTACTTACCGGTAAATCTATTTCTCGTAGTCCGTAGTGAATGCTGGGGACTCCGTAAGGACCATGGGGAATAGACGGGCTCCGCAGGAGACAGGGCACTTTAAGAAAGAATTTGGATACTGGTGTGCTCTGGCTCCTCCCTCTATGTCCCTCCTCCAGACCTCAGTTAGAGAAACTGTGCCCGGAAGAGCTGAAGTACAAGGAAAGGATTTTGGAATCCAGGGCAAGACTCATACCAGTCACACCAACCACACCGTATAACTTGTGATAAACTTACCCAGTTAACAGTATGAACAACAACGGAGCATCAGATCAACCCTGATGCAACCAAACATAACCCTTATTTAAGCAATAACTATATACAAGTATTGCAGAAGAAGTCCGCACTTGGGACGGAGCGCCCAGCATCCATTACGGACTACGAGAAATAGATTTACCGGTAAGTAAAATCTTATTTTCTCTAACGTCCTAGTGGATGCTGGGGACTCCGTAAGGACCATGGGGATTATACCAAAGCTCCCAAACGGGCGGGAGAGTGCGGATGACTCTGCAGCACCGAATGAGCAAACACAAGGTCCTCCTCAGCCAGGGTATCAAACTTGTAAAACTTTGCAAAAGTGTTCGAACCTGACCAAGTAGCTGCTCGGCAAAGCTGTAATGCCGAGACCCCTCGGGCAGCCGCCCAAGAAGAGCCCACCTTCCTTGTGGAGAGGGCTTTTACTGATTTTGGAAGCGGCAATCCAGCCGCAGAATGAGCCTGCTAAATCGTGTTACAGATCCAGCGAGCAATAGTTTGCTTTGAAGCAGGAGCACCCAGCTTGTTGGATGCATACAGGATAAACAGCGACTCAGTTTTCCTGACTCTAGCCGTTCTGGCTACATAAACCTTCAAAGCCCTGACCACATCTAGTAACTCGAATCCTCCAAATCACGAATAGCCACAGGCACCACAATAGGTTGGTTCATATGAAAGGATGACACCAATTCTGCCCTGTCCATATGGAAAACCAGATAGGGGCTTTTATGTGACAAAGCCGCTAATTCTGACACACGCCTAGCTGACACCAAGGCTAATAGCATGACCACCTTCCACGTGAGAAATTTTAACTCCACGGTTTTGAGTGGCTCAAACCAGTGTGACTTCAGGAAACTCAACACCACGTTAAGATCCCAAGGTGCCACTGGAGGCACAAAAGGGGGCTGAATATGCAGCACTCCCTTTACAAACGTCTGGACTTCAGGAAGAGAAGCCAGATCTTTTTGAAAGAAAATGGATAGAGCCGAAATCTGGACCTTAATGGAACCCAATTTCAGGCCCAAAGTCACTCCCGACTGTAGGAAGTGAAGGAAACGGCCCAGCTGGAATTCCTCCGTAGGGGCATTCCTGGCCTCATACCAAGCAACATATTTTCGCCATATACGGTGATAATGTTTAGCAGTCACGTCCTTCCTAGCCTTAATCAGCGTAGGAATAACCTCATCCGGAATGCCTTTTTCTGCTAGGATCCGGCGTTCAACCGCCATGCCGTCAAACGCAGCCGCGGTAAGTCTTGGAACAGACAGGGCCCCTGTTGCAGCAAGTCCTGTCTTAGAAGTAGAGGCCATGGGTCCTCTGTGAGTATTTCTTGCAGATCCGGATACCAAGTCCTTCTTGGCCAATCCGGAACAATGAGTATTGTTCTCACTCCTCTTTTTCTTATGATTCTCAGCACCTTTGGTATGAGAGGAAGAGGAGGAAATACATAAACCGACTGGAACACCCACGGTGTCACTAGTGCGTCTACAGCTATCGCCTGAGGGTCTCTTGACCTGGCGCAATATTTCTGTAGCCTTTTGTTGAGGCGGGATGCCATCATGTCCACCTGTGGCAGTTCCCACCGCCTTGCAATCTGCGTGAAGAATTCTTGATGAAGTCCCCACTCTCCCGGGTGGAGGTCGTGCCTGCTGAGGAAGTCTGCTTCCCAGTTGTCCACTCCAGGAATGAACACTGCTGACAGTGCTCTTACGTGATTCTCCGCCCAGCAAAGAATTCTGGTGGCTTCCGCCATCGCCACCCTGCTCCTTGTGCCGCCGTGGCGGTTTACATGAGCCACTGCGGTGATGTTGTCTGACTGAATCAGCACCGATTGGTCGCGAAGCCGTAGCTGTGGAGACCAGGTCCGAGAGACCCTCCCCAAACAACTCCTCACCCTTGTAAGGTAAAACCTCCATGTGCCTTTTTGAGTCGGCATCTCCTGTCCATTGCCGAGTCCACAGGACCCTTCTGGCAGAAATCGACATTGCATTTATTCTAGAGCCCAGTAAGCTAATGTCTCTTTGAGCATCTCTCATATATAGGACAGCGTCTTTTATATGCCCCAGGGTCAGTAATATAGTATCCTTGTCCAAGGTATCAAGTTCCTCAGACAAGGTATCTGTCCATGATGCTACAGCACTACACATCCAGGCCGACGCAATCGCCGGCCTTAGTAAGGAACCTGAATGTGTATAAATGGACTTCAGGATACCCTCCTGCTTTCTATCCGCAGCATCTTTTAGGGTGGCCGTATCCTGTGACGGCAGGGCTACCCTCTTGGATAAACGTGTTAAAGCTTTGTTTACCCTATGGGAGGATTTCCAGCGTAACCTGTCCGTTGGCGGGAAAGGATACGCCATAAGCATCCGTTTGGAAATCTGCAGTTTTCTATCTGGAGATTCCCAAGCCTTTTCACATAACTCATTTAACTCATGTGAAGGGGGAAAGGTCACCTCTTGCCTTTTTTCCCCATACATATAAACCCTCTTGTCAGGGACTGGGGTTTCCTCTGTGATGTGCAACACATCTTTCATTGCTATAATCATGTAACGGATGGCTTTAACCATTTTAGGCTGTAACTTTGCATCATCGCCATCGACACTGGAGTCAGAATCCGTGTCGATATCTGTGTCAACAATTTGGGATAGTGGGCGCTTCTGAGACTCTGACGGCCTCTGCGACATAGGATCAGGCATGGGCTGAGACCCCGGCTGTCCCACGGCATCAGCTTTATCCAACATTTTATGCAAGGAAGTAACATTATCATTTAAAACTTTCCACATATCCATCCAATCGGGTGTCGGCGGCGACCCCACATTCATTTGTTCCCGCTCTGTTTCCACATAGCCTTCCTCGTCAAACATGCAGACACAAGCGTACCGACACACCACACACACACAGGGGATGCTCTATTTGAAGACAGTTCCCCCACAAGGCCTTTTGGAGAGACAGAGAGAGAGTATGCCAGCACACACCCCAGCGCTATATGTCCCAGGAATCACACAGTAACTTAGTGTTAACCCAGTAGCTGCTGTATATACTGTTTTTGCGCCAAATTTATGTGCCCCCCCTCTCTTTTTAAACTCTTCTACCGTGATTCTGCAGGGGAGAGCCTGGGGAGCTTCCTCTCAGCTGAGCTGTGAAGAGAAAATGGCGCTGGTGAGTGCTGAGGAAGAAGCCCCGCCCCCTCAGCGGCGGGCTTCTGTCCCGCGTTTCTGTGTAAAAATATGGCGGGGGCCCATGCATATATACAGTGCCCAACTGTATATATGCCCACTTTTGCCAAGAGGTCTCTAATTGCTGCCCAGGGCGCCCCCCTAACAAAATACTTTCTTTTTAGCAAGCTCAGGAGAGCTCACTAAGTAGCACCCAGCTCGTCCGGGCACAGATTCAAACTGAGGTCTGGAGGAGGGACATAGAGGGAGGAGCCAGAGCACACCAGTATCCAAATTCTTTCTTAAAGTGCCCTGTCTCCTGCGGAGCCCGTCTATTCCCCATGGTCCTTACGGAGTCCCCAGCATCCACTAGGACGTTAGAGAAAATACAGAGAGCATCAGTGACGCCATATAATACAGAGAGCATCAGTGACGCCAAATAATACAGAGCGCATCAGTGACGCCATATAATACAGAGCGCATCAGTGACGCCATATAATACAGAGAGCATCAGTGACGCCATATAATACAGTGAGCATCAGTGACGCCATATAATACAGAGGGCATCAGTGACGCCATTTAATACAGAGGGCATCAGTGACGCCAAATAATACAGAGGGCATCAGTGACGCCAAATAATACAGAAGGAATCAGTAATGCCGTACAATACAGAGAGCAACAGTGACGCCATATAACACAGAGAGCATCAGTGACGTCATATAATAGAGAGAGCATCAGTGATGCAATATAATAGAGAGAGTGTCTAACCATAATTAACTAACCCCATTATTCCCAATAGCATTTCCCTTATTATATTTGTCCCTCCACCCCAACTCAGGCACTCACAAACTTCTGTTTTTTTTCTGTTGCTTTCCCCTCACCTGTTGAATATCATGTTAATACTATTAGGAGGGGACACCAGGAAGAGGTAGGGGATATGTGCGCAGTGCTGCTAAACAGCCTCTGCAAGGCCCCAGCGACGCACATAACGTATAGCATTTTTTAAATAACAATCTCTCTGCAGTCTGCACCGATGCTCATAGTGCAGAGTTGAAACCATCAAATGGCGCTGCTTAGCTGTTTTATATCATCCTTCCATCCACCCTGGCTTTCCCTGCTTTCTGGGGTGGAACATATGTGATGTCATGCAATGCAGGAAGGGCTGTGGAGCTCCTCACTGCACCGCTATTTTTAATGCCGGGGACTCGGATTTAGGAGAATGGAGGCATTCTCACGGGCAGATAGGGGAGGTGGTGCTCAGCAGGGTTTGCATAGGGGGGGGGGGGGGGGAGGACGACCGCTGGCAACTTGTGATAGGATTTTTTTTTTTCTGTCAATGCTGTCAGTTTCCTGTGGATCTTTTATCATGGTGAGGCCTGGAGCTGCAGCTCCATCCGCCCCATTGTTAATCCAGCAACGCCTTGACCACGCATATTGCACCCATTATAGAAACGGCAATGATAGAATGTATTGGATGGAACTTGGCATTTAGAAATGAAGAATACAGTGTCTTCTCAGGCACTTCTATTTTGTTTGTTTATTATGTGTAATATGATATGGTTCTGTGTATTTCTAATAAATAACTAGGGAAGTTTTAAACTTAATATGGAAAAATATTACTTCAAACTCAAATGTTAACAAACTAATAAAATTCTAAGACATCTGAAAGAAAAACAAAAAAAATATTCATTTTCAAAATAAGCAATGATAATTGTAATAGCTCAGGTTATATTAGGTGGTTGAAACCTAGTACTTTACAGAAAGATGGAGCTAGTTATGGTTCAAATAAATACAATTCCTCCCAGCTCCCATTCAGTGTATATACACGCAGCGCTTGGAGATCATGTGACCTCCAAGCGCCGCCTCCGCCAACGTCCGTAACCTGGCAATATGCTGTGTTGGAAAGTGCGGCAGTGAGGGGTCTGAGTCGGGTCGCGCCCGGGAAGCTCTCGTGTCAGGTTCCCGGGTGCGACCTGCTAAAGTAGGTCTAAGAGGGGTATAAGAAACAATTATAACTGATTTCTATTAGAATGTAATGTAGCTCAGGCTGGTTTTACCATGTACCAGAAACACTTATATCAACATACTGTGTGAAACGTATTCCTATACATAACACTCAGAACAGAACTGTTAGGTCAGTGATTGTACAAGCACCTGTTAGTATGATGCATCTCAGGAAATGTTTATAAATCATTTGTGGTATGCAAAATAATGCCATATATACAGGAAAGCCAAGTTCATCTTCAAGTCAAAGCGTGGGGGTGTTTCATGGCCTTGGATAATGAAATAGAGGAGAAAATCTTGGAGCACTCAGCTTGTGGATGTCAAGAAAACTTGCAGAGAAGTTTCTCTCATTCTGAATAGACAGCGATTTGACAAAAGCGTATGAATGCAATTTAATGTTGGCAACAAGAGTTTGCAGACAGCTCCAAGAACGAGACAGAATTCTTATGAAAGACATGGGCTGAAGAACAATTTTAAATCTGTTGTCTAAAGTCCATACACATTCGTTGCTAAAGTACATTTTATCCAAAATTAAATAAAACGTATCATTGAAAAGATTCTATTATTTTATGTTAGTTAGCTACTTGACGGCTTCTCCGTAAACTGATTATTAGCTCATCTTCTATAGCCAACATTATTGGGGTCGATTCAATTCGGCAACTTATGAATAGCGCCGGGAATTAGCTCCCGACGCTACTCAATTCAGCTCCAGTTAAGTCGGCGATGGCCCGTTCTCGCCGACTAAACAGGTTGAATTGTCGGGAGAACGGGCATTCTCCGACTTAACTCCCTGGCGCGAGGCTGATTCCCGACAGAATCAGCCTCGCGCCGGCCGCAAGGCAGCACTTTTGTCGGGTTTCTTCTCTCAACCCCGGGGATGAGAGAAGAATTCCCGACAATTGCGGGTAACTAGCAGCTGAATTGAATAGCGTCGGGAGCTAATTCCAGGCGCTATTCATAAGTTGCCGAATTGAATCGACCCCACTGTGGTGTGTCTCATCAGCTACTCAGTTTACAGTAGATGGTCCTCCATCCTTTTTTTTTTTTTTTTTTTAATTAGTTGTTCTTCTTCATGTGCCTTTGTAAGCACTTTCGGCTTTGTTTTGCTTTAAATGAACTTATGTATATGGTGGTTTGCTTTTAATGCAACATTTATTAAACATATCTGCAATATGTTTACATTGGTTGGAAAGCAAAAGTAATATATTAAAATACAGAAGGTTATGTGTTCTTAAACTCTAATTAGTAATAATCCCTGAACACTGAGTTTTTATTTAGAATCCATGTATGTGCCTCTAATACCCCTTTCACACCAATGCCGGATCACATCCAGGAATTGGAAACGAGTCCTTCCCGTGCGGGATCCGGCATTGGACCCTATCTGCTGTCTTCCTGACCCGGCAATTTGCCGGGTCGGGTGCCATAGCAGCAGGAGGCGGAGCCGGCAGCAGGGCAGAGCCGGAGCTGGGAGATGAGCTCATCTCCACGCCGCCTCTCCCTATCTAGTGAACAGGTCCCGGGTAGCATCGACCCGGGAACTCGTTCACACTGCTTCATTGCTGGGTTGAATTACCAGGTCAGGCGACCCGGTAATTCGACCAAGGTCCTTTCACACCGCACACCAACCCGGCAATATGCCGGGTCAATGCTGAGTTATTTGTGCGGTGTGAAAGGGGTATTATGGATATTACCCTATTTTGCACAATAACGGTGTTTACATTTTATTTAAAAACAGTATCTCAAATGGCTGGCTCGGTATTAACCCAAAATTAATTTAACACTCTATTGCTGATTTTTCTTGCCATAGTCCCATATTACTTAATTCTTATATGAGAGCTTTAAGTGAAACCAGACTTTAGCAATCTTTGATTTATAAATTATTTGTTAAGATTTAACAGAAACACATTTAGTCTATTCTATTTTTGTGCAACATCTGGAACGACATAAATGATTTTGTTACTTTCATCTTTTTTCTTCAAATCCAATTTTCATTGTATTCTGCAGAGAGCATACCCTCCATATTCTAATACATATATTATATGCGTGTGTGTGTGTGTGTGTGTGTGTGTGTGTGTGTGTGTGTGTGTGTGTGTGTGTGTGTGTATGTATATATATATATATATATATATATATATATATACACACACACACACACATATTTTATATATATATATATATATATATATATATATATATATATATACACCCCCACCCCCACGCATTAACTGGTAAATGGGTAGCTTTCTAGTTATACAAAGCTGGTGTGACATGGGCACACTAGAATACAGTGCTCAAATACTCTCATAGAAGACGCATCTATATAAATCAGAATTAGAGTAACATAAAACAATACAAGCTCTTTTACATCTGGCAACATGCTAAGTTAATGCAACAAGCTGGACACCACATGGCTTTAGACACTGCAGCCACATATCAAATAGCAAAGAGACCTTCACACACTGGACTTTCTTTGTTATAAAGAGTAAATTGATTTCGGAGAGCGGCTTCTATTCTTCCGAATGTCGTGAGAAACTCTGCGAGCCCATAGCCCGATTAACCAAATTCAACCAAAGCGTGCTAAATCTATCACTCAGGAGTGGAGATTGTACACGAATTTAAAGAATTCTACACCTTACTTTATAATCTCCCTAACCCTTTCCCTGTGTTGTCCACTCCTTCCCTGACTTGGAGATGTATGTACAGTAGTGGATACCCCTCTTCCCAAACTCTGAGGCCCAGCTTTCCTCATTAAATGCTGATATCACGTAAGACGACACACAAGCTGCTATTTTATCACTTAAAAGATTCTTCTGCCCCTGGTCCTGACTTTTTTGGCCCAATAATATAAAAATTTTGCAGAAACTCTAGTCCCCCACTTAACAGACTTATTTAACAAAAAAATAGAGGGAGCTTCTTTTGACTCTGCCCCGATGTAAGCAAATACAGTAGAGTATAATTATGATTCAGAAACCTGGGAAAGACCATTCGCTTTTCTCTAGCTATAGGTCAATTTCTTTACTCAGTATAGATTTTAAACTATATGCTAAAATATTGGCTACGAGGTTAAATGATAATCCTCTCCTGCCTTTCCTAATCCATCTGAACCAAGTGGGATTCATCCCAGGAGGACTATGGACCTAATAGACACCATCCACGGCTGCAAAATCCCTTCTCTAATTATGTGTTTAGATGCCAAGAAGGCGTTTGACCAAATATCCTATCCATTCATATTTGAGGATCTTAGTATGGGTACACAGTTGAACGATATCAGTGCGATATGTTGTTCCGATTTGGATGGAAATTACATATCACCTGGATTGTACAGCGTGTACCCATGATTTGCAGGTTCCCATATGCAGTATCTTCCATTCAGTTGTGCTGCATGGCCAACCGGAAGATATTGCATGCGACCCGGTACACACTAATGAAGGGCGAAACAGTGATTGTTCTGTCTTTCATTAAATGTTCCTGCTGTGTAGGGGCAATCGAGCACTTTCCAGGCCGAAGGAGATTCGGCTTGATCATTGGCCCGATTGCCGCCATTCAGGTGTGTAACCACCCTTCGGTTAATGGGCTTCGCAGGCAAATTATTTCTTCAGGGTGTCTCTGCTTTATATCACTCCCTCTCTGCCACAGTCTCTGCTAATAATTTGACTTTGACCACAGTCAGAATCTCTAATGGCATGTGTCAAGTTGCTCCCTCTCACCTCTCATTTTTGCCCACATTATAGAACCTATGGCAGCCAGAATGTGGGCTAATACAGAGATATCCGGGTTCATGTGGGAACCAAAGAGCATACAATAGGAATTTAATACCTATCACTGGTAATTACTTTACTCCTAGTCCGTAGTGGATACTGGGGTCTTGTACTGTAGTACCATGGGGCATAGATCGGGTCCACTGGAGCCTGGCACTTTATAAACCTTTAGTGTGTGTATGTGTGTGCTGGCTTCTCCCCTCTATGCACCTCCTATCAACAAGCCAACACACAACCATAAACGAAAGGAGGGCACTAACCAGAACAGGGGATAGCAACACCAACCTTACCAGGATAGCACAGCTATCCCAACAACATAATGAGACTGCAATGCCGGTCCAACCAAAACTTACACAGATAAGCAGGAACGAAGCACTGGGGCGGGTGCCCAGTGTCCACTACAGACTAGGAGAAAAGAAATTACTGGTAGGTATTAAATTCCTATTTTCTCTTATGTCCTAGTGGATACTGGGGTCTTGTACTTTAGTACCATGGGGAAGTCCCAAAGCTCCCAAACGGGCCAAGGTATCGAACCTATAGAATTTAACAAACGTGTTCGAACCAGGCCAAGTTGCAGCTCGGCGCAATTGTAGGGCCGAAACACCCCGGGCAGCCACCCAGGAAGACCCAACCGACCTCGTCAAGTGGGCCTGAATAGATTTCGGCAAAGGCAGCACCGCCTATGTATAGGCCTGTTGAATGGTCACCCTGAGCCAACGAGCAATAGATTGCTTAGAAGCTGGCCGATCAATCTTGGAGGAATCATAAAAGGACCAACAGCGAGTCAGACTTCTGATGACGGGCCTTCCATTTGACCTAAATCTTGAGAACCCTGACTAGATCCAAGAACTCAGGACCAACGGAAGCGTCAGACACTAGAACCACAATAGGTTGATTCACATGAAAGGCTGACACTACTTTCGGGAGAAACGGAGGACGGGTCCTCAGTTCCGTCCTGTCTTCATGGAAAATCTAATACGGGCTCTTACAGGATAAGCACCTAATTCAGAAACACGCCTGGCAGAAGCCAATGGCAATAACATCACTGTCTTCCAGATTAGAAATTTAAACTCCACCCTATGTAAGGGTTCAAACCAATTCGATTGGTGAAAGGACAGAACCACATTGAGGTCCCACAGAGCCGTGGGAGGTTCAAAGGTAGGTTGCATATGGAAAACACCCTTAAGGAAAGTCTGTACTTCTGGTAACATGGCACGTTGTTTCTGGAAAAAAATAGAGCGCGCAGAAATCTGGACTTTGATGGAGCCTAAACGTAGGCCCGTATCCACTCCCGCTTGCAGGAAAAGTAGAAAGTGACCAATTCAAAACTCCACGGGAGAAACCTTTCTACTTTCACACCAAGAAACATACTTTTTCAAGATACGATGATAATGTCTTGACGTAACCATCTTCCTGGCCTGGACAATGGTGGAAATAACACAGGAGGGAAGACCCTTTCTTGCTAGAATTTCCCTCTCAACTTCCAAGCCGTCAAACGTAGCCGCTGTAAGTCTGGATAGACGAACGGACCTTGCTGAAGATATGTTGCAGCAGATTAACTACCTCATCCCGGGGCAAAGTGTCCAAACCGTAGGTAATGTTATCAGACCAATGGACTACCGCCCGGCAAATCCACCCACAAACAATTGTGGGGCGTTGAGCAGTGCCTGCCGCCATATAGACTGCCTTGAGCATGGTCTCAATCTTACGGTCAGATGGCTCTTTTAGGGATTTGGCTCCTGGCACCGGTAGTACCAATTTCTTAGACAGTCTGGACACAGACGTATCGACTGACGGGGGATTTTCCCATACCTTCCTGTCCCCATCGAGGAAGTGAAAAGTAGTTAAAAACCTTTGAGGAAATTAAAAATTTTTTATCAGGGTTTAACCATGCCTCCCTGGCCGGGGAGTTTAACTCTTTAGACACAGGAAAAGTTGCTGAGGCCTTTGGTCTAACGTTAAAATACAACTCCTCATCTGGCTCTGACTCCTGATCCGGTATGTGAAGGGCCTCTCTCACAGCGAAGATGAGGGCCTCCACCGCTGGGGACAGAGAGCTGTCCTCATCCATATCATCATTATCTACATAAGGCTGATCAGAATCACATTCAGACTGGAGCACCTGTGGCAGTGAGCGTTTATGTGAAACCACTAGATGGGGCTGAGAAGCCTTCTTGGAATCTGCTGCCTTGGCCACAGAATCAATAGAATGTTTCAACACGTCTCTCCCTTTTAGCTGCACCTAATTCTGAATTAACATTCTGGATCATGCTAGTAAAGCTGTCCAGCCAGGCAGGTGCTTGTGAACTGTGTCCTTGTGGAGACAAGGAACAATGTTCACACATGAGTGACCCCGCTGAAGACGGGGATGAATTACAGCCAGTACACATAGCCATGTCCGCAGTCATCCTTCACAATGTAAAACAGCGCAGCTCACTGACCAAAGACCTCCAAACAGACCCTAGAGAGACCCTGGAGCGACACCAGCACACAAAGAACACAGCTGAACAAGTGAAACTAAAGGCCACCCCATCCACTACTCAGACTTCTCTGAACTGCTGATCGCATCAGATTTCTCTTGAACTCTCCGGAGAGCATCCCGAGAATCGGATCGGACCCTGGTTTTAATTTTCACTACATTCACTTAAGATATATCTGATGCGATCTATCATGTGTCAGATCGCATCAGATATATCTGATGCACACATGCTACATGCAATTAATCTGATGCTGCTGTTGCCACGTCCCGTGGTGGGTTGGAGTAGCCAGGGAGATGCCAGTCAAGGGACGCTTCAGATGAATCTGATCAGATACATCTGAAGTAAAAAAATAAATAAAATAAAAAAACACTCCGATGTGCACATGATTTCTTCAGATTCAGATAAATAGTTAGGGCAGCCTCAGAGATCTGTAGTTCAGACTTATCTGACACGGGAGTGCGCTTCGGATCAGAAGAGCCGTCCGATGTGGCACTTTTATTCAGATTTGACGGTCAGATGCGTCGAAATCTGAAGTAAACTGCCAAAATCGGACTAGTGGATGGGGGCCTTAAGTGTATGACCTGATAGGAGTGCAGCAGCGCTACCACTAGTGTGCTCACCCCTGTCGAAGACCCCCTGGTACCAGTACAGAGTCCTGTAGCAGCGTGGGTCTCTGGAAGAGCAGAGTTGTATGCAGCTTGACCTGCAGCAGCAGGAAATGGCACCTTCCCGCATCAGGTCCAGCTCCAGGAAGCCCCACCCCCTGTAATGGCGCGCGGTACAGTGTGTGTGTGTGTGTATGTGTATATATATATATATATATATATATATATATATATATATATATATATATATACACTGCTCAAAAAAATAAAGGGAACCCTAAAATAACACATCCTAGATCTGAATGAATTAAATATTCTTATTAAATACTTTGTTCTTTACATAGTTGAATGTGCTGACAACAAAATCACTCAAAAATGATCAATGGAAATCTAATTTATTAACCCATGAAGGTCTGGATTTGGAGTCCCCCTCAAAATTAAAGTGGAAAAACACACTACAGGTTGATCCAACTTTGATGTAATGTCCTTAAAACAAGTCAAAATGAGGCTCAGTAGTGTGTGTGGCCTCCACGTGCCTGTATGACCTCCCTACAATCCACACAAGTGGCTCAGGTAGTGCAGCTCATCCAGGATGGCACATCTATGCGAGCTGTGGCAAGAAGGTTTGCTGTGTCTGTCAGCGTAGTGTCCAGAGCATGGAGGCGCTACCAGGAGACAGGCCAGTACATCAGGAGACGTGGAGGAGGCCGTAGGAGGGCAACAACCCAGCAGCAGGACTGCTACCGCCTTTGTGCAATGAGGAACAGGAGGAGCACTGTCAGAGCCCTGCAAAATGACCTCCAGCAAGCCACAAATGTGCATGTGTCTACTCAAACGATCAGGAACAGACTCCATGAGGGTGGTATGAGGGCCCGACGTCGACATGTGGGGGTTGTGCTTACAGCCCAACACCGTGCAGGACGTTTGGCATTTGCCAGAGAACACCAAGATTGGCAAATTCGCCACTGGCGCCCTGTGCTCTTCACAGATGAAAGCAGGTTCTCACTGAGCACATGTGACAGACGTGACCGAGTATGGAGACGCCAAGGAGAACGTTCTGCTGCCTGTAACATCCTCCAGCATGACCGGTTTGGCAGTGGGTCAGTAATGGTGTGGGGTGGCATTTCTTTGGGGGGCGGCATCCTCCATGTGCTAGCCAGAGGTAGCCTGACTGCCATTAGATACCGAGATGAGATCCTCAGACCCCTTGTGAGACCATATGCTGGTGTGGTTGACATTGGGTTCCTCCTAATGCAAGACAATGCTAGACCTCATGTGGCTGGAGTGTGTCAGCAGTTCCTGCAAGACGAAGGCATTGATGCTATGGACTGGCCCGCCCGTTCCCCAGACCTGAATCCAATTGAGCACATCTGGGACATCATGTCTCGCTCCATCCACCACAGACTGTCCAGGAGTTGGCGGATGCTTTAGTCCAGGTCTGGGAGGAGATCCCTCAGGAGACCATCCGCCACCTCATCAGGAGCATGCCCAGGTGTTGTAGGGAGGTCATACAGGCACGTGGAGGCCACACACACTACTGAGCCTCATTTTGACTTGTTTTAAGGACATTACATCAAAGTTGGATCAGCATGTAGTGTGTTTTTCCACTTTAATTTTGAGGGTGACTCCAAATCCAGACCTCCATGGGTTAATAAATTTGATTTCCATTGATAATTTTTGTGTGATTGTTGTCAGCACATTCAACTATGTAAAGAACAAAGTATTTAATAAGAATATTTCATTCATTCATTCAGATCTAGGATGTGTTATTTTAGTGTTCCCTTTATTTTTTTGAGCAGTGTATATATACATATATACACACACACACACACATACATATATATATATATATATATATATACACACACACACAAAGTACGCCCAAAGCCTTTCTGTGACAGTGAGCACTGAGGGGCATCTGCCAGTTGCCAGTTAGTCCGCGGCGGGCACCCCAGCTCAGGGCCGTGACCGCCCCTCGACCTGCCGCCAAAACTGCACCGGGGACCCGCTAACCGGGACCCCAGTGTAACACTAACCGCACTGCATCTGTTAGAGGGTGGCCGCTAGCTGCTGGAGTGGGCACACATACTAACGATGTGTGATCAGTAAACTCAGGAGCTCAGTATCCCGTCAGCTGGGATTACGAACCATTAACCCTGAGGAGGTTGGTTCGGTTTCCCCTCTAAGTCCCACTAAATTAAATTAGAAGAAAAATCTCTGGAGCTCCAGAGAAGTGCACCCGGCTCCTCGGGCACATTTTTCTAAACTGAGTTTGGTAGGAGGGGCATAGAGGAGAGGAGCCAGGCACACACATACACACACTAAAGGTTTTAAAGTGCCAGGCTCCAGTGGACCTGATCTCTACCCCATGGTACTAAAGTACAAGACCCCAGTATCCACTAGGACGTAAGAGAAATTGGCTTTATACGCGGATGACGTATTATTATCTATCCAAAATTCGCTCAGCCCACTCCCACCTTTCCAGACTGAACTTGAATTATCCATGTTTACTTCTCAGGTTATAAAACCAACCTTGATAAAACAGAGGTTCTTGACTTTTATATATCTCAGGAAGACAAAGCCTCTTTAGAACGTCTTTTTTTCATTCAACTGAAAAAAGGCAGCGTCATCATGGCCCTGCGCCGCTACACTATGCCAAGATTACCGGCATAGCGGGGCAGGGTCACAATAACGCGAATTGCGTCATCGGCACTCCCGCTGCGGGGGATACTTGAGTGTTTCCCCAGGGGGTGTGGGGGCCCGGCTACCGGCCAGGAGACTTGCCAACTCTTCCTTGGTGCAAGGGAGGGCCACCCGATTTTCGGAAGCTTCTGGGTCACTCTGGAAGAGTAGGTAAGTATAATACAGAGAAAATAAGTCATATATGAGGAGGACAGAAAATGTGTCTCTTACCTGTATAATTGACCTCAGCACATTTTTCCCTTGCAGCTTGGTGCAGCAGACAACATGAGACTGATTAACCAGAGCATCTTTGAGGAACTCCCTTAAGAAAGCAGGGTGGGAGTTGCACATGCCCGTCAGTCAGTCAGTGTGTGTGTGTGTGTGTGTGTGTGTGTGTGTGTGTGTGTGTGTGTGTGTGTGTGTGTGTGTGTGTGTGTGTGTGTGTGCGTGTGTGTGTTTCATCAAATCGACAGTGTCTAGGTCGACAATGTTTAGGTCGACCACTATAGGTCGACAGTCACTAGGTCGACATGGATGGAAGGTCAACAGGGTTTTCTAGGTCGATATGTGCTAGGTCGACAGATCTAAAGGTCGACATGAGGATTTATTTATTTTGTGTCGTTTTCTTCGTAGAGTGACCGGGATCCCAAATTAGTGCACCACGTCCCCTCGCATGGCTCGCTTCGCTCGCCATGCTTTGGGCATGGTGCCTTCGCTCCGCTACCGCTTCGCTCGGCACACTTTACCGTTCCAATCGTAGTCCACGTGGATCGTTAAGTATGAAAAAATCCCCCCCCAAAATTTTTTTTTTTAAAAACTCATGTCGACCTTTAGACCTGTCGACCTAGAAACCCTGTCGACCTTCCATCCATGTCGACATAGTGACTGTCGACCTAAACATTGTCGACCTAGACACTGTCGATCTTCAGACCGGATCCCGTGTGTGTGTGTGTGTGTGTGTGTGTGTGTGTGTGTGGGGGGGGGGGGGGTCTATGGTATAAAAGCCAGACCTGGGCATTTGTCTGTGACCAAACCCGGAAAAGCTGGCTGATGACTAAGGAGACTGTCCAGAGCCATTTGGGTAGCTTCTGTGAGGAGCTGAGGACCTTTGTCAGTGTCTTGTAAAAACACTGGCGGATACTGGTTTGCGGTCATCCTGACAAAATAAACCATAGTGCACAAGTCCAGAGTCAATGTATGCTTCCATTACATATTTCTATACACACACAAAATCTAATCCAAATATCATTAAAATCATGTACAGTGAATGTCAAACTACATTGAGAATACAGATGCACTTTAGCTTACAGCTCATGCACAGAAAAAGATTACTGAGTGACATCTAACTTACTCAGGTCCTAGAAATGTGTGTATGCACTCTGTTGTACATCCACTATAGATGAAGCCTATTTAGTAGAGTATACTACATTTCTGTTGCTGCAGCTAGGATGTGGGCAGAACCTTGGCAATGCGCTGATAACCCCTGCCAATGAGCAGGAAACCCCTGAAAATAAGCATGAAACCCAGTGCAACAAACATGAAACCCCCGGCAACAAGCATGGTACCAAGAGCAGGAAACCCTTGGCAACGAACATGAGGCCCCTGACAATGAGCATGGAACCGAGAGCCGGAAACATTTGGCAATGAGCATGAAGCCCCTGGCAACGAGCAGGTCATTTAAAAGTAATTAGAAGCCTTACTGGGGGGAGGGGGGGGGCATCATTTGAAATGGATTTCATTGTGTGTGGGGCATATTGTGTTGGGGCATCACTATGTGGCATAATGTGTAATTGGCATTACAGTGTGTGGCATAACGTGTCATGGTGCGTTTCGGTGTGTGGCATAACGAGTAATCGGCGATACGGTGTGTGTCATGTGTGTTACAGTGTGTGGCATTACTTGTCATGGGCGTTACAGTGTGTGGCATTACATGTCATGGGCGTTAGTGTGTAGCATAATGTGGAATGGGCAATACGGTGTGTGGCATAATGTGGAATAGGCATTACAATGTGTGGCATAATGTGGAATGGGCATTACGGTGTTTGGAATAAGATGTAATGGGCATTATGGTGTGTGGCATAATGTGTAAGAGGCATTACTTTAAGGAGAAAAAATTACAAATAACGTAAAGGGCATGGATTAGTTGTTTTTTTCCAGTGTTTTTGTTTTGCCTGTGTTGTATAAGGGGCTCTACCTGGCATAATGTGTATAAGGGTTACTACTATGTGGTGTATTGTGACTGACGGACACTACTGTGCAGTGTAATGTGAATTGGCACTATTCTGTGGCCCTTGAAGCCACGCATCTATTCTCTGAAGTGCGCCAAAAGAAACTTTCGCCCTGGGCGCCACAAGGTCTACAACCAGCCCTGACTTAATAACCACTATTTCAATGTGTTCAAGCTGCACTTACCTTAGTGATCAGAGCACAAGGTAATGCTACATATGTACACAAGCCAATGAGGCATGACTACGACATGAGCAGATTAACTGTGAGTGACCAATCAAAATTACTGTCAGACCCAGAATTTGGAAACACTCCTAAATCCTGACTTTTTTGTACAGATAGGAATACTATGGTGAGTTCCTTGCTTTAAAAACTTGTAAGTGTCTTCACATCTTAATGTTGGCAAAACAAATGACAAGTCAGAACAGTGGTGTGCACATGCTCAATATATTAGCAAATAATCCAAATTTCATATTTTTGTATTTTATTTCAATGTTATTTCAGCTTTCTATCCTAAACATGTGCAACTCTGAGAACAGAGGGTCCCCCTTTAAACAACATAAAATTATAGTCTATTTATATTCTGACTTGACATATGCTGGCATGTTTTCCGTGGCTTAAAATCCAAATTCCAAAATATGTGGAATTTTCCTGGAAGAACACATACTGGCCATTTTTAAAGATTCATGACACTATCATTTTACCATGACAAAGCACATAAAATGCATGGCTTTCTGATTTATCTCTGTATATCATCAATGGGCCACACACAGCTACTGTACGCCAGACAAACCTTTTCAGACACCAGGCTATGACTGTGAATGGCCTCAATTCACCTAATATAGATTCAGAGCTGGAATTATTTATAGACGGAATGTTAAATCATGTGCATAAATATGTTTCCATTTGATTTAAAATCATAAAATCATGTACAGTAAATGTCAAACTACATTAAGAATATATCATTTTACTACTTTTGTGGAGACATCAAAATAGTTTAAGTGCGTAGCACTTTAGAAAACCAGCGTAATGTATTCAGGGGAAAAGGGGTTAGGGTGGCACAATTGTGTTGTTAAAAAAAAAACTTATTAAAACTAAAAAGAAGATTAATTAAAATGAATTTAAAAAAAATAGAACTCACAGAACCCCCCCCCCCCCCCAAAAAAAAAAAAAAATCGGAGAAAAAAAAATCTGAAAAAAAGGACCACATCTACAAAAAGGTACCATAAACAAAAAAAAAAAGAAAAGTGAATGGGGGAATTCAGTGCTTAGATGTACCCGATGATTTTCGGCTTATGATTGTGATATCCTCATGGTGTGTTAAGGTGGGTACACACTAATAGATATATCTGCAGATCAATTGATCTGCAGATATATCTATGGACGGATCGGGCAGTGTGCTGTGCATACACACTGCCCGATCCGTCGGGGACTGACGTCATGAACTGGGCGGGCGTGTACACACGCCCGCCCAATTCAGCTGTCAATCACCGCCGGCCGCCGCAGCATGTGTGTGGGCGGTCAGCCGACCGCCCCGTACACACACAGCGACGCGCCAATATATCGGTAGATATATTGGCCGTCGGCTGTGCTGCGCGGCCAACGCGATACGTCTGTGAACGACGGAGTTCACAGACGTATCGGCCGTACACACTGGCCGACGGTCCCGCGATATATATCGGCCGTTCAAGAGAACGGCCGATATATCGACCAGTGTGTACGGGCCTTTAGACATACCCACCTAACTGATCTCCCTCCCTCGAACAGGAGATGGTTACATGTACAATACGGTTAGATCCATTGTTTTACAATTGATTCAAATGGCACAATGGATGGAATACGGATTCAGCATGAGAATCTTATACGTGTCTTACATCTAAGGGGTGATTCCCAATGCCAATCCAATATTGGATTTGACGACGAACACCAATTTCTTTTGGTGGGGGGGGGAATCTCTGCAAAATGCAGCATGTTAAGTAGTCCACATGTTATTAAGTCCCAATCTGCTGTTACAAAAGGTTGTGAGGAAAGATTTATGTAGCCTTACAATGTTAGAATCAAGTAGGTTTTTTTTGTAGCTCACACAACCCTAAACATTTAAACAGTGTGGGATTTTCACATACAAGCAATTATTGAACTAGAATTATAGGTTTTTAGAGCAGCGTGGAGAGTGTAAATCTGGTGCGTCTCAGCACAGTTAGACTCCAAATTTAAAACTGCATACACACTAGACGATGTCGCTCTATGAGCGTTGTCTCATCTAGTGTTTCCCCTCCCGGGCAGTCGGCGGCCGCCCGTACACACTGAGCGATATGACCGTTTATATCGTTCAGTGACGTCACGCAGCGGTCGCCGTGCATGCAGCTCCTGATGACAGTCCACATTGAGCATGGATGCATTGCTGACACAGAGGATCGTTAACGACCCATGGTGCCACGCATCGGCCGTCGTCGCCGGCATACACACTTGCCGAGAAAGTGAACGATGCCGCTCATGAAGGGAGAAAATGAGCGACGTTGTTCATTTTATCGGCAAGTGTGTATGCACCTTTAGGGATTATCTGTGTTTAAGCAAGAATCCTGGACTCTAGTGCTGGGCAGACATTATACAATTATTTGGTTGATCCGCCAGATATCGGTGGATTGCCAAAATAACAGTACAGTTTGCAAAAACTGACCACTATCGGTCTGCTGGACAAGGTGAAATTGTCTAAGGCGTCTGAAAGTTGTGATAATTAGTCAGCCACCTCTGGCAATGAATGCACTGCTGGTCCACCTGCCCAACATTTCCCTTGTTACTTCACATGGGCAATACGGATAAATGTTTTCTCCACCAGGAGAGGAATGCAGATTTCAGAGCCATACACTGTGAGATAAATCAGAGCCACAATTAGTGAGGACAATCCTGGAACTCGGGATTGAAAAATGGTCAATCCTGGGATTCCCGGGATAGGCTAGGAAAAAAAAAGAAAAGAAATACTCACCCTCCTCAAAATCAGCTGGCGACGGTGCTGTCGGCGGGTCTAGGCGGTGGGTCTGGCTGGAGGCGAGTGCGGGCATTCCGGCTGGCAGCGCGGAAGACCTCTAACATCAGATAACGCTGCGCAGTGCGCACAGCCGGGGGCAGTGGAGCCAGGCAGCATTTGAACCATATGCTGAACCAGCTCAGAAGCTACCTGGCATTTAAAAAAAAAAAACATTGGCCCAAATACCTGGCCAAAATTGGATTGGCCACCCTAGACACAACAACTGATGGTTTCAGCTTGTCGGATAAAATATCTGTACGTCGGAGAGACATTTTATTTTGCTTTAAAAACATATCAGTAAAGAAGAGTTCACAGAGTTTGGATGGCCTAGGGGACACAGTGGTGGCTACACCATCAGTACATACACCCAGAAAATAGGGTAGCCGGACTAGAATAAAATGAAATGCACAGCCCTTCAAAAATACCTTACTCATTTAAAAACTCTCAACTTATCAAAATATGTTGCAGTAGTTAAGAAAAGCGTACAGGGAATACATAACAGCGCATTCCCACAATCATAATTCAAATCACAACTCACATATGCTGCACACTAGTGGGTCGAGCTATAATGAGTTTAGTTGTACGGTTATAATGTAATCGATAAAACAAATGTGACAAAACTCTATCATTAAAATTGACTTAGCAATATCTTCTGAGAAAATGCAGTAATTACTTCATCAGAGCAAAATAAAACTTAGCAATGAATTAGATTTTAATTGACTCTAAGGAGACATTTCTCAGCTTTAGGAATAAATAATAGGGAGAAAGGTTGAGTAATGAGTGAACTTCTGTAAAAGGGAAGCATTATGTTAGCTTTCGTACTATGCTCATTTAGGGGATAATATACAGATCTCTCAGAACAGATGTCTCTTAATGACACAGTAAGAGAGACACCATCATTAAGATGCCATCTGCATGTATTCATATACGTACTGTGTATAGAAGCTACTTGTCACTGTCTCCACTGTGGGTTGGCTACTAATGCTTTATCATGACAGTAGCAAAAGGAGAGGCCACACGGTGTCACACTGCAACTAAATGCACAATTAGCTGAAGCTGAACATGATCAGGTAAAAATCATTCAGAAATTGAGAACTACAATGGAAACACTTAAAAATAAAGCACTTTCCACTTTTGTCGCCTCATATGCAAACTGAATGTTGTCAAGTACATTTATTTTCTTAAATATGGGATGGATTTACTTGAAACACAAACTGACCAATTAGCATTAGGCAATATACCATAAAACCTGCATGCAACATGGACAAAACTGAACTCATTATCTTTCCCCCAGCCAGAATAACACCCCCTGCCAATATCTCTATCACTGTTGACAACACCATCATCTCCCCCGTTCCCCAACTCATGCTGCTAGAGAGTCACTCTTGACTCCTCCCTCTCCTTTGCACCCCACATCCAAGCTCTGGCACAATCCTGTTGGTTCCAGCTACGCAACATTACTCGCATCAGGCCATTTCTCTCCCAGAGTGCAACTAAACTTATTATCCACTCACTGGTAATCTCAAGGCTCGACTACTGCAACGTTCTCCTCACTGAACTCACTTGCTCCCCTCAACTCCGCAGCTAGGCTTATCTTCTTCTCCCGCCGCTCCACATCTGCCACTCCCCTTTGACAAAATATGCACTGTCTCCCATTCCCCTACAGAATCCTCTTCAAACTCCTCACCCTCACATACAAGACCATCTCTAATTCCACTGCTCTCCAACCTCCTCTGCCTTCATACTCCCTCCTGCCACCTATGGTCGGCCAATGACCGTCGCCCTTCCTCTAGCTTGGTAACTGCTTCTAATGCTCAAGTTCAAGATTTTGCCCGCGCTGCACCCCTTCAGTGGAACACGCTCCCCCGCTCCATTAGACTCTCCCCGACCTTGCAAAGCTTCAAATGTGCACTGAAAACCCACCTATTCATCAAAGCGTACCCTTCCGATGCATAACCTAGTCCTGAGGCTGCACCTCCTTCCGCCTGCCTCATGCCTTGACCATCTCTGCTTTGCTTACATCCTGCCATCAGGCAACCTCCCGCTTGCTGGTACCTCATGTTATCTGTCTGTTGGCCCTTCCTACTAGATTGTTAGCTCTTCAGAGCAGGGCCCTCTTTCCTCTTGTTGTCAAAACCCTCTTCTTGGCACATTTCACTCACAGCCCTCTCCTAATCAGCGACCTTCTTTACCCGCTCTTTCTCCTGCTGGTAAAGACTAATTTCTATCCATGGCCACCAGCTCCTAGTAGAACGCTGAGAATTGTGGTGCTCTTTGTAACATGTACTCTATTTTTGTTATTTATTTACTGTAATGTTAAGTTTTGTCTCCCTGTACTGTCTTTGTACGGCGCTGCAAAACACTTGTGGTGCCTTATAAATAAAATGTAATAATAATAATAATAATAATAATAATAATAATAATAATAGTTTCCACAACTTTGTAATAATTGTGATAAATGAAGTCTGCTATGAGAGAAATCAGAAAATTAGGGCATAAGCACAACTTATACACCTTTCACACCAAAATCCCAGGTCAGACCCAGGATACTGAACACTTTTAACCCATCTTACAGCTCTTCATATCCCTTTTACACTGTACCTTGAACCTAAGGTGATTCCCGGGTCAACCCCTTTCACACTGAACATGGGTCTGCCATGCTAGCTGGTCTGCAGCTTGAAAATTACATCTGTAAGTGACCCTAACGAGTCAACCGGCTTTTTTTAGCGTCACCTCTGTCGAATAACCCGGGTCACTCCATGCACATGGAACTGAAGCCTACCCAGATTGGACATGACCGCAACTCGGGTAGCAGACCCAGGATGCACAACCTAGGTCGAGCCTTTCACACTGAGCCAGAACCTGGGTTGCACTTCCTTGCCTCAGCAATAACCCAGGTTATGAGTTCAGTGTGAAAGGGGTATAAGTCTGCTATTCATACAATACAAAAGTGGCATTTTTGGACTCCAGGCTTATGTAACTTATATCCCTTTCAGAACGCATAAGCTGGATTGCACCGAAATTTGTACACGGGTGCTTCCCGAGTGCGACCCGGCTGAGATCCCATTGAGACTGGCGGCGCAACCTGGCTTATTGCTGGCTGGGTGACGTCACCACCGATGTGTGCAAAGGCAATGCTTGAAGAGGAGAATCTCCAAGAGCTACCTCTTCCTATTCAGTGAATGGGTGCCGAGTCGCCTCGACAAGCTTAGCCATTCACACTGCACCGCAAGCAGAGTTTAACACGTGTTCAACACTGCTCGCTACCAGAGTTGAAATACCTGGTCGTCAACCCGGGTTATTTCCACTGGCACCGCAACCTGGATTTCTGCACGTTCAAGTGAAATAACCAGGGTTATTGCTGGCGGACTGAAAGGGATACCAGTGTCCTGTAAATTCTCCATAGGAAAATACATTTTTCAAAAATTCTGAAAATCAAACAAACAATCTGCTTTTGAAACTATAACCACTTTGTGATCTGACCAGGGCAATTTTCAAATTAGAGGTGTCTGTTTAATAGTAAATAATATTTTTCCATGTAGAAAAAAATGGTTCTATTTTGGATTTATGAAACCATGGACATTTACTAAACTCCAAAGAAATAACATGAAAAGAGAAAAAAAAAAAAAAAAAAAAGAAACCAAGAAGTGCAGTCTATCAGACCCTAATAGTTTTAAATCAATTGTATGGCCAATATTTTTAAAATGAACTACATCTAAAATAGAGATAAAACACAGTTGGCATTAAAAAAAATTTTTTCTAACACCCATGCTTATAAGATCTAAGCTACTACTAAAGTCATTTCCTGCAAGATCTTAGTATTTGTTAACATCATGCAAAAGAACAGTTATTAATTGCAGAACAATTCTCCAGCCATGCGAATGGGTGTTTGTATAAAAAGGATTATAATTCCAGTTATTGCCAATGGCTAGATGAACTAAAGTCTATTACATTTAAAGGGAAGAGAAACAGACCAGTAGCTACAGTACACAGCATTTTACTATCAGACTGTAAAGACTATAATGAAGAGAGAGAGAAAAAAACAAACAAACAAGAGTTTTCGTATCAGGAACATCCATACCATGGGGAGAACGGGATGTACTGAGGTTACCGGTGGTCAGGATCCCGGCGATCAGTATACCAATGTCGTAATCCCGACCGCTGGAAATCCTGACAGTCGGCATGCCGACTAACAGGGACTAGTCCCACTCGACACCCCGCCATTTCCGGAAACACTGGCCATCCCCGCAATGCCCCCACAAACACCTCTGCCTGTCAATCAGGCAGAAGGGGGACTGCAAGCGATCACTCTGATTCCATTCTGCACATAATCGGGAGCCCGCGTGGGCAATTGGAACAGTGCCCACTGCTGAATCAGGCTCTTAAGGTGGCCACACACCGTAAGATATATTTTACACGACATGGCCATTTTCAACAGTTTGGCCTGGCAACTTCCCTCCTCTACTCTGTGCTGGACAGAAGACAGGGGCGAATTCAGCAGCAGTGTGTGAACCGCCTGGGGTGATAGCTACTCCAATTTGGCAAGTACATTGTAGCACAAACCCTGCATTACCAATGACACTGCACACATTGTGCTACTGCCCACCAATGTTTACTATAGGCAGCAAGGAACCTAAGCCATATTCCACTGCTCACCAATGTTTCTAATAAACACAAAAAATGTAACTTTTATTTTTTATTGTAACAAAACCTACAGTAAACCTAAAAAACACATTAAACAGTAAACAGATAGTGCTGGGTACACATCGTTTAAGTATGTACCAAGCTCAAGGAAGGTTAGTGTGATAAATTAACGGTTTAAATAAAAAATATTATAATGCAGATATTACAATATAAAATAGGATACATTTTGCTGCAGCTTACAGAAATTTGTGGCTTTGGATGAAATGGCCTCCAATACGCTAAGAATGCCTAATAATAGGTGCAGGAACTTTCTGAGCATAAAAAATAAAAAAAAATAAAAAATATAAAAAAAATCATCGCTCTCAGGTCACTAACATCTGTTCATTAGCCCAATGACAAAGAAAGTAATAGCCCACAAAATAAAAACATACGGAAACTCAATGGTACATCATTTAGTTTTGACGCAACTACTAAATTCAAACTGGTTAATGACGCTTTATGTCACAAGCCTATGTATGGTGATACCACATGAATCAAGAATTGCAGATGAAGGCCAAATAACTATACCCTACAAAAGGACCTTTTACTAAATTTTTCCTTCACATAGTGAGCCTTTGAAAAATGTTTTTTATTTACAGATGTCTGTGATGGTAATGGAGTCCAATGTTGCAAGTACTTTCATAGAAACATACAGATGTAGCCATGTTCATCTTGCTGCGATGCAGCATGTTGCATGGCGCGCCGGCCTGTGACTATTCCCAGCTTTGCCGGTCGCAGCCTGGCACGAGTTGGAGCATGTCGCATTGCAGCAAGATGAACATGGCTACATCTGTATATGCATTATTTTGATTGTGATCACAGCATCAGCTGACACATCTTTCAATATTCCAGGTATAATACTGATAAAAAAAAATTTATTGGAAGGTGACCTGTGGCTTATTGAACAGACAAGAAAAAACTTGCCTATCAAAATTGTGTTCAGCCACAGTACCAATTCCTTCATTTGATTATTCACTTGCATCAGAGATCTGTCTCTCATATCTTTAGTTTGAAAAAACAACAACAACTTTATAAATGGAAACACTGTTCTTCATCTCACTAGCCCTGCTAGTGTTCCTGGGGGATACGGTCATTAGGTCGACCCATATTGGTCGACATGCATTAGGTCGACAGGACCACTATGTCGACATGGCCATTAGATCAACATGTACTAGGTCGACATGTACTCGGTCGACATGAGGTTTTTCCCATTTTTGTTACATTTTTGAACTTTTTCATACTTTACGATCCACGTGGACCACAATTGGGAACGGTAACCTTGCCCAAAGTATGCTCGCCATGTGAGGGGATACAGTGTACTTATTGGGTTCCCCGTCACTTTACGAAGAAAACGACAACAAAAAAGTTTTTAAAAAACTCATGTTGACCGTGTGACCTGTCGACCTAGTACATGTCGACCTAATGGCCATGTCGACCAATAGTGGTCAACCTAATGACTGTCGGCCTAAGTTGTGTCGATCCATACCCGTTCCTGGTTCCTCCCCCAGGACCAGACACCTTACAGCTAGTGGCAGTGGATAATTCAGATCCTTTCCTTCTCCACTGCCAACAAGTCCCTTGTGTACAGGTAGCAAGAGACAAGCTACAGTCCCACTGCAATAAACTGCACTGTTAGCAAAGGCAAAAGTAGGAGGAGGTAGTTTTTCAGGTAAGTGTAGAGGAGGCTAAAGTGAAGAAACAAGTATGGGGGCAGGAAGAAAAGGTTGTTTAAAGTAAGAAAGCTCTTAATATACTGTGGCTAACAATAATGTCATGGTAAGTTGGGTGATATTAATTTATTGGTGAGGGCTATTTAAATGGATTGGTGACTAATTTAATATTTGGTTTATGGTAGGGGATATTAAGTCAAAGTTGGAGGGGAACAATTAAGAATAAATTACCAGGTGGGCGCTTAATACCAATTGATGGACACAATGATAAAAAAAACAATTTATTACATACATTACATACATTAACAACATGTAACACAAAGTTGGAGGGGGCTGGAAATAATAAGAATTTACTCACCGGTAATTCTATTTCTCGTAGTCCGTAGTGGATGCTGGGGACTCCGTAAGGACCATGGGGAATAGCGGGCTCCGCAGGAGACTGGGCACTCTAAAGAAAGATTTAGTACTATCTGGTGTGCACTGGCTCCTCCCTCTATGCCCCTCCTCCAGACCTCAGTTAAGAAAACTGTGCCCAGAAGAGCTGACATTACAAGGAAAGGATTTTGGAATCCAGGGTAAGACTCATACTAGCCACACCAATCACACTGTACAACTTGTGATAAACTTACCCAGTTAACAGTATGAACAACAACTGAGCATCACTCAACCGATGCTACATAACCATAAACCTTTGTTAAGCAATAACTATATACACGTATTCCAGAAAGTCCGCACTTGGGACGGGCGCCCAGCATCCACTACGGACTACGAGAAATAGAATTACCGGTGAGTAAATTCTTATTTTCTCTAACGTCCTAGTGGATGCTGGGGACTCCGTAAGGACCATGGGGATTATACCAAAGCTCCCAAACGGGCGGGAGAGTGCGGATGCAGCACCGAATGGGCAAACACCAGGTCCTCCTCAGCCAGGGTATCAAACTTGTAGAACTTTGCAAATGTGTTTGAACCCGACCAAGTAGCAGCTCGGCAAAGCTGTAATGCCGAGACCCCTCGGGCAGCCGCCCAAGAAGAGCCCACCTTCCTTGTGGAATGGGCTTTCACTGATTTTGGATGCGGCAATCCAGCCGCAGAATGAGCCTGCTGAATCGTGTTACAGATCCAGCGAGCAATGGTTTGCTTTGAAGCAGGAGCACCCAGCTTGTTGGATGCATACAGGATAAACAGCGAGTCAGTTTTCCTGACTCCAGCCGTCCTGGCAACATAGATCTTCAAAACCCTGACTACATCAAGCAACTTGGAATCCTCCAAGTCACGAGTAGCCGCAGGCACCACAATGGGTTGGTTCAAATGAAAAGATGACACCACCTTTGGCAGAAACTGCGGACGAGTTCGCAATTCTGCCCTATCCATATGGAAAACCAGATAGGGGCTTTTACATGACAAAGCCGCCAATTCTGACACACGTCTAGCTGAGGCTAGGGCCAACAGCATGACCACTTTCCACGTGAGATACTTTAGCTCCACTGTCTTAAGTGGCTCAAACCAGTGGGATTTCAGGAAAGCCAAGACCACGTTAAGATCCCAAGGTGCCACTGGTGGCACAAAAGGAGGCTGAATATGTAGCACTCCCTTAACAAACGTCTGAACCTCAGGCAGTGAAGCCAGTTCTTTTTGAAAGAAAATGGATAGGGCCGAAATCTGGACCTTTATGGACCCTAATTTTAGGCCCATAGTCACACCTGACTGTAGGAAGTGCAGGAATCGACCCAGCTGGAATTCCTCTGTAGGGGCCTTCCTGGCCTCACACCAAGCAACATATTTTCGCCATATACGGTGATAATGTTTTGCTGTCACGTCCTTCCTAGCCTTTATCAGCGTAGGAATAACTGCATCCGGAATGCCCTTTTCTGCTAGGATCCGGCGTTCAACCGCCATGCCGTCAAACGCAGCCGCGGTAAGTCTTGGAACAGACAGGGCCCCTGTTGCAACAGGTCCTGTCTGAGAGGCAGAGGCTATGGGTCCTCTGTGAGCATTTCTTGCAGTTCCGGGTACCAAGTCCTTCCTGGCCAATCCGGAACAATGAGTATTGTTCACACTCCTCTTTTTCTTACGATTCTCAGTACCCTGGGTTTAAGAGGAAGAGGAGGAAACACATAGACCGACTGGAAAACCCATGGTGTCACCAGTGCGTCCACAGCCATCGCCTGAGGGTCCCTTGACCTGGCGCAATACCTCTTTAATTTGTTGTTGAGGCGGGACGCCATCATGTCCACCTGTGGCAGTTCCCATCGATTTACAATCTGCGTGAAGACTTCTTGATGAAGTCCCCACTCTCCCGGGTGGAGGTCGTGTCTGCTGAGGAAGTCTGCTTCCCAGTTGTCCACTCCCGGAATGAACACTGCTGACAGTGCTTGCACGTGATTCTCCGCCCAACGAAGAATCCTGGTGGCTTCCGCCATTGCCACCCTGCTTCTTGTGCCGCCCTGGCGGTTTACATGAGCGACTGCCGTGATGTTGTCTGACTGAATCAGCACTGGTTGGTCTCGAAGCAGAGGCTCCGCTTGACTCAGGGCGTTGTATATGGCCCGTAGCTCCAGGATATTTATGTGAAGACAAGTCTCCTGACTTGACCACAGCCCTTGGAAGTTTCTTCCTTGAGTGACTGCACCCCACCCTCGGAGGCTTGCATCCGTGGTCACCAGGACCCAGTCCTGTATGCCGAATCTGCGGCCCTCGAGGAGGTGAGCACCTTGTAGCCACCACAGAAGAGACACCCTGGCCCTAGGGGACAGGGTGATCATCCGATGCATCTGAAGATGCGATCCAGACCACTTGTCCAGCAGATCCCACTGAAAGATCCTCGCATGGAACCTGCCGAAGGGAATGGCTTCGTATGACGCCACCATCTTTCCCAGGACTCGTGTGGAGTGATGCACCGACACCTGTTTTGGCTTTAGGAGGTCTCTGACCAGAGTCACGAGCTCCTGAGCCTTCTCCTCTGGGAGAAACACCTTCTTCTGGTCTGTGTCCAGAATCATGCCCAGGAAGGGCAGACGCGTCGCAGGAATCAGCTGCGACTTTGGAATGTTCAGAATCCAGCCGTGCTGACGCAACACTTCCTGAGAGCGTGCTACGCTGATCAGTAACTGCTCCCTGGACCTCGCCTTTATGAGGAGATCGTCCAAGTATGGGATAATTGTAACCCCTTGCTTCCGAAGGAGCACCATCATTTCCGCCATCACCTTGGTAAAAACTCTCGGTGCCGTGGACAGGTCAAACGGCAACGTCTGGAATTGGTAATGACAGTCCCGTACCACAAACCTGAGGTACTCCTGATGAGGCGGATAAATGGGGACATGCAAGTAAGCATCCTTGATGTCCAGAGACACCATAAAATCCCCCTCTTCCAGGCTTGCAATGACCGCTCTGAGCGATTCCATTTGGAACTTGAATTTCTTCAGATAAATGTTCAGGGATTTTAAATTTAAAATGGGTCTGACCGAACCGTCCGGTTTCGGTACCACAAACATAGTGGAATAGTAGCCCCTTCCCCGTTGAAGGGGGGGAACCTCCTGGAGAAAAAGTTTGTGAATTGCCGCCAACACTATCTCCCTTTCCATGGGGGAAGTTGGTAAGGCCGATTTTAGGTAACGGTGAGGGGGCGTCACCTCGAATTCCAGCTTGTATCCCTGAGACACAACTTGTATAGCCCAAGGATCCACCTGTGAGCGAACCCACTGGTGGCTGAAATGTCGGAGACGCGCCCCCACGGCTCCTGGCTCCGCCTGTGGAGCCCCAGCGTCATGCGGTGGATTTAGTGGAAGCCGGGGAAGACTTTTGTTCCTGGGAACTAGCTGCATGGTGCAGCTTTTTTCCTCTACCCCTGCCTCTGGCAAGAAAGGACGCACCTCTGACCTTCTTGTTCTTCTGAGAGCGAAAGGACTGCATTTGGTAATATGGTGCTTTCTTAGGTTGTGGAGGGACATAAGGCAAGAAATTTGACTTCCCAGCCGTAGCTGTGGAAACTAGTCCGAGAGACCGTCCCCAAACAATTCCTCACCCTTATAAGGTAAAACCCTCCATGTGTTTTTTAGAGTCGGTATCCCCTGTCCATTGCCGAGTCCATAAGACCCTTCTGGCAGAAATGGACATTGCGTTAACTCTAGAGCCCAGCAGGCAAATGTCCCTCTGGGCATCCCGCATATATAGGACCGCGTCCTTGATATGTGCCAGGGTCAGTAGAACAGTGTCCCTGTCCAGGGTATCTATCTCCTCAGACAGAGTATCCGTCCATGCAGCTACCGCACTACACATCCAGGCCAAAGCAATTGCTGGCCTCAGCAGTGTGCCAGAATGTGTATAAACAGACTTCAGGATAGCTTCCTGCTTTCTATCCGCAGGATCCTGTAGGGCGGCCGTATCCGGAGACGGCAGGGCCACCTTCTTAGACAAGCGTGTCAACGCCTTGTCTACCCTAGGGGAGGATTCCCAGCGTAACCTGTCCGTTGGCGGGAAAGGATACGCCATAAGTAATCTCTTGGAAACTATCACCTTCCTGTCAGGGGAATCCCACGCTTTTTCACATAATTCATTTAATTCATGTGAAGGGGGAAAAGTCACTTCATGCTTTTTCTCCCCATACATATAAATCCTCTTGTCAGGGACAGGATTTTCCTCAGAAATGTGTAATACATCCTTCATTGCTACAATCATGTAGTAGATGGCTTTAGTCATTTTAGGCTGCAACTTTGCCTCATCGTCATCGTCACTGGAGTCAGATTCCGTGTCGACATCTGTGTCAACTATCTGGGATAGTGTGCGCTTTTGAGACCCTGACGGCCTCTGCGCTGTAGGATCAGGCATGGGTTGAGACCCTGACTGTCCCACGGTTACAGTTTTATCCAATCTGTTATGCAAGGAGTTTACATTATCATTTAACACCTTCTACATATCCATCCAATCAGGTGTCGGCACCGTCGGCGGCGACACCACACTCAGCTGCACTTGTTCTGCCTCCACGTATCCTTCCTCATCAAACATGTCGACACAGGCGTACCGACACACAGCACACACACAGGGAATGCTCTGACTGAGGACAGGACCCCACAAAGGCTTTTGGGGAGACAGAGTGAGAGTATGCCAGCACACACCCCAGCGCTATATAACCCAGGGATTACACTGTACCTTAGTGTTTACCCTGTAGCTGCTGTTAATATATCTCTGCGCCTAAATTTATGTGCCCCCCCTCTCTTTTTTACCCTCTAATGCACCTGTATACTGCAGGGGAGAGCCTGGGGAGCGTCCTTCCAGCGGAGCTGTGAAGAGAAAATGGCGCTGGTGTGCTGAGGAAGAAGGCCCCGCCCCCTCAGCGGCGGGCTTCTGTCCCGCTTTAATATGTAAAAAATGGCGGGGGCTCGGGCATATATACAGTCCCAGACTGTATATATGTCTCTTTTTGCCAAAAAGGTACTTAATTGCTGCCCAGGGCGCCCCCCCCTGCGCCCTGCACCCTACAGTGACCGGAGTGTGTGGTGTGCTGTGGGAGCAATGGCGCACAGCTGCAGTGCTGTGCGCTACCTTAAGTGAAGACAGGAGTCTTCAGCCGCCGATTTCGACGTCTTCATGCTTCTGCTGCTTCTGTTCTTATGGCTCTGCGAGGGGGACGGCGGCGCGGCTCCGGGAACGGACGATCAAGGTTAGGTACCTGTGTTCGATCCCTCTGGAGCTAATGGTGTCCAGTAGCCTAAGAAGCGCTACCTAGCTGCCGTGAGTAGGTTTGCTTCACTCCCCTCAGTCCCTCGTAGCAGAGAGTCTGTTGCCAGCAGAAGCTCTCTGAAAATAAAAAACCTGACAAAATACTTTCTTTCTAGCAAGCTCAGGAGAGCCCACTAGGAGCACCCAGCTCTGGCCAGGCACAGATTCTAACTGAAGTCTGGAGGAGGGGCATAGAGGGAGCCAGTGCACACCAGATAGTACTAAATCTTTCTTTAGAGTGCCCAGTCTCCTGCGGAGCCCGCTATTCCCCATGGTCCTTACGGAGTCCCCAGCATCCACTAGGACGTTAGAGAAAATATATATTAACAGAGAAGATTGTTACAGCTGTTAAAGTACAGTAATAACAGGACAGGTTGAACCAAGCAGCCCATTTGCGTAGAGTTTCAATTTATTTGAAGGTTACAGACTGAAATAAACTGGTGGTACTTTAGTCCTAACATGTTTTCCAACATATACAATTACAAATAACTGCACAAATTAGTAAATGTGTCATAATCGAAGGGGGAGATACAATAGCCGCAGTGTTTGCTGCAGGGGAAAAGCTCTGTGTTTCACACCCGGAGCTATTCAATAAAGCCTTTTCACCACATGGTAAATCCTGGGTTAATGCGTTTCCCAACTGATTCCGCATTCAATAATAAATCAATGGGTTTTCCCGCACGTAAAAAACCCCGGAGGATGCCTTTTATCACAGACTTTTCTCGTAGCTCCTGAATTATAACTGAACTGTATATACCACGTCAACAGGGCAACATTAGACAAAAAGGGATGTAATCAGAATGTCGCCATTCATAAAGTCAACATTTTACATGTCAACACTTGATGTTGACATTATGAAATTAGGGTTAGGTTAAAAAAGGAGGGTCAATATTATAATTGTTCGCATTCAAAGGGCGAGATTCAAATGTTATGGGCACCCATCAGAGAATTTCAGTTGTTGCTCCGATATAGCACTTATTACATTTTAAGCGCCCCAAAAGCATCGGGTATACCCGCACAAAGCAGCTAAACCTGACTAAAAAAAGTGCCCATAACACGAACAGTTCCGTGTGCCCAAACGGGACACATTACACACATTTCTACTTGCCACCTCAGGAGGACATGAGCAGAAATGTCCTTGCCATGGTCAAACGGCAAAACAATTAAATTGCTGCTGTTGGACACAATCTAGTGGCCGGCGCCTAAAAAAAAATATGAATCACCTATAATAATAATAATCAACATTGTATCAGTGTTGACACTGCGAATGTTGACATACAGACCATGTCAGCTTTGCATCTAATGGTTCTTGATTCACCCCTTTATTAACTGTGAAAAAGGATTGGTCATTCGCACAGGTTACATCGATAACCCTCAAATCTGAATACATGATATGATTATGGACCATGAGGGTGCTACCAACCACAATAATACATAAGGAAGCAGGAAACAGAGTACCTACCGATTGATCGTTAATAGGCAGGTAAATAAAAAATTTTAACTTTCAGCCCCAAGCGCCCATCTACCCTGCTGCTGCTGTTTGGGGGGACCCGCGGAGTCGGGGAGCACTTTTAAGTGCTCCTGCGGATTGCGGCCTTCCCCCCAAGGTGAAGCCCCGGCCTTGATTTGAGAGACGGCCCGGACCGGCCGCTGGAGAGAAGAGCCCTGCCGTGGATGGTTCCTCCTCGGCATACTGCCGCCCTGTTTGGACCCTCCGGACGGAGAAACGTGCCCCGCTAGGTGGGTGAGTCTGCTCCGTGATCGGAGCTTCCCTGCTGGCCGCGGCGCCCGCTGTCCCCCGGAGCTGCGGAGGCCGCCGTGCCGTCAGACGCGACCTCCCTCCCCCACCTCTTCCACCCGCCTGGTAGCCTGGGACGCGGTGGGCCGCGCGGCCGGCCGCCGGAGCCCGCTATCCTCCCGCTCCCCTCTGCAGCGGGGACGAGAAGCCTACTGACGGCTTTACACCCGGGCCGACGCACAGTTCCGGAGCGGCGGGGAGAAAGCACACATCTCTCCCCTGCCCCCTGGAGCTCTCCATCAGACCGCTATTTACGAGACCACACCTGGTCCTGAACACCCCCAAGCACTGTATCTGTGCCAGTGAGTGCCCTGCTGTGCGATCCCGAGCGGCGACGACCAGCAGCAAGCTGCTGCGGCGGTGAGGCCTACGCCGTTCACCGAAGCCGGGGCCTAGAGTTTCAGGACGACCCGGCGGGAGGCTCCGGACCGGTGCGCGACCGTGGCGGGACCGGACGGCGCCCTGCGGACACCCCTAGAGCCCTCCTGTCAACCTGAAGACCTCCCTGGGATGCTCAGGTACTTTAATATAACGGGGAAACCCCTCTAAAGCCCGCAGGCTCCACACATAAATCCACATACCTCAGCCCAGCACAGCAGCGGCGGCCATCTTGAATGCCAAAGTCACATTACACAAGCTGCACAGAGACAGGAGCTCAGCCTGAGACCCCCCTGACATTAAACGGCGGGTCAGCTCACTGCCGGGTGGCTGAGGGAATACCTCACTCTGCTCTCACCTCTACCCCCTGAACATCCAACCGTGTTCTATAGGAGCTTTCACGAGCTGGTACTACTAGACCAGACAGCACCTTGGAACACCATTACCACTATACCGGTACTATCTAAACACCTTGCGGAGTCGTCGGCCCCCCCCTGGCAACCACACACACTACGCCGGCAGGGCCTTGGGCATCTCTAAAAGAAACCCCGGTCCCCGGTGGACCCCAAACCTGCTGGAACCTGAGAGCGTACATTCACTGCGCTGAGGCTCGACCATTACCCACAGGGCATGGCACGCCCGACTGGGCCCGTCTGACCATCCTCTCCAAAGCGCCTAGCATGTGATCTCGATATGTACTACACTTGGTCTCGTGTGTGATCCTAATGATATAGGAGCTTCCCTCATCCTTCCCAGGTGTTGACAAATAACCTACCTCACCTCCGCCACTATGCCTAAAGGGGGGAAAAAGACGAACGCCCATAACCTGGTGGGCTACTTCAAAAATCCTGCTCCATCCTCCACCCGGAGAGCAACCTCACCCCCACCTACTCCAGCAATATCTGACAAAGACTCAGACGATGACTCTTCCTCCACTCCCGCCACAAAGGCTGATGTCGCCCTCCTCCTATCCGAGATGCGCAATATTAAAAAATCAATACGTGCAGAAGTACAAGAGGCTATCTCGGGTCTAAAATCGGACGTGGATAGCCTGGGCACCAGAGTAGATGCCATCGAAAGAAAACAGGAAGAGCTTATCGCCTTCCAACAAGAATCAGAACAGGAGGTATCTCAAATGCGCACGGATGTTATGCTCCTAGCGGACAAACAAGAAGATTTGGACAACAGGGGGCGCCGGAACAATCTCAGAATTCGTAACGTCCCCGAGACGATAGAACAAAACCACCTCACGGACTATCTGCTCCGCCTCTTCCGTTCTCTTGCTCCCTCCGTTCCAGACGATATGCTTCTTCTGGACAGGGCTCACAGGGCTCTACGTCCTAGATCCCAAGATGCTAAAACACCAAGAGACGTAATCCTCCGCTTTCATTATTTCGCGGTCAAAGACCAAGTCTACGCCAAAACTAGGAGGATGACGACGATCCCGTACGAAGGCTCCGATCTCTTGATCTTCCAGGACCTGTCGCCGGTCACGCTGAACAGACGGAGGGAATTAAAAGACATAACCAAAGCCCTAAGAGATCATAATATCCGATACAGATGGGGCTTCCCCTTTGCACTCCAAGTCAGAGCAGATGGCAAATTCCTCTCCGCTAGATCTCCAGATGAGGCCCTTCAGCTACTACACCAACTGAACATCTCCGGCCCTCCGGCCACCCCTCATCACTCTCTCCCAGTCAACACCTCCCCTTCTCTCACAGCTCCAGCCTCAGAATGGACCACCGTCGGATCTGCATCACACACCTCCCCAGATACATGAGCTACCATGTATAGATGCCCAGGATAGGACTTGTGACCACACGAGCCCACAACGGACTACAGGGGGTCTTTCCGCAATATGCCAAGATCCCCATACGGTGTAGAGCCTTGGGTTAAGATAATGTTTACCATTTAAGGCCTTGTTGATCTTGTTGTGGGGGGACCTGTCCGGGCCCTCGGGGCCGGGGTTCTTCGTGGCTGGCCGCGTGGGCTTCGGTCCCGGGAGGCCCGTATAGGGTGAGTTTTGTTTTTTCTTGTTCTCCTTTTCTACCTCACACAGGTCTTAATATTATTGCTGTTAATATGCGTTCAGCATGCCATGTTTACCCCCAATTCTACTAATGCTGTTACCCTCCCCCCCCCCCTTCCCCCCTCCCCTTTAAGCTCCCCTAGCTTATTGTTCGCATTGCGTACATTTAAATATAGTATGATCGCACACGGGACCCGGTCTCCTCTCTGAGCAGCTGGGTTCACCCACCCCCCACTCGACCTTTAGGGTCGACGTCGGACGACCTAGACCTGCGGGTCTGTCTCTCCCTTGGGTCCGACTGACGAGAACGGACTCCCTCCGCCCTTTAACCACTGATGCTAATATATGCTTGTTCTTCATCTGTTCTCCTACCCTCTCTCTTCCCTTCTTCCTGATCCTCTTTCCTTTTCCTTCCCCCCTGTCTTTCGGAACTCCGCTGGCGCACTTCCACATGAAAAGTGCTCTGTTCTCAAACCATGGTCCTTAGGATAATCACATTGAACACGAAAGGTCTAAATAGCCCACGCAAACGCTCCCTTTTATTTCAATCCCTTAAGCAACTTAAAGGCGATATTGTTTTCCTACAGGAGACCCACTTCTCAGGTAAATCACACCCAGCACTTAAGTCCAAACACTTCCCGCACACTTTCCATGCTTGCGACCCCATACACAAGAAGAAAGGGGTCTCTATACTCTTTGCTAATCATTTAGATTTCATCCCCTCTGAAATACTGAGCGACCCTGAAGGCAGATACTTGTTGTTAGTAGGGTTGTTAAACGGGACCCCCTATACATTCCTAAATGTTTATGCTCCAAATCAGACCCAGGCTCCCTTTTTCCACTCCTTAAATAGCCTCTTAGCCCTACACAGACGCGGCAATGTGGTACTAGGGGGGGATTTTAATGTGACTCTAGACAGCGCTCTGGACAGATCTAAACCTCTGCCCAGATCCATGCGCCCCTCACACACGCGCAATGCAACTGCTTTGAACCTCCTGCTGTCACGGCACCTTCTCTTCGATGCATGGAGAGTAAAAGAGCCGACTGCCAAAGACTACACTTACTATTCCCCCATATACGATGTTTACACGAGATTAGACATGATTTTCCTGAGTTCGGAGCCTGCACAAAGTATCATTGACACCTCCATCCACCCCAACACGTGGTCAGATCACGGTCCGGTCACCGTAGATGTCGCAGGCCCACACCCACCCGCTCGCCACCCTGTATGGAGATTGAACGATAGACTCCTTCTTAATCCCCAAACGAAAGCTCACATAGCCGCCGAAATCTCCCACTACTTTGAGACAAACACATCCCCGTCTGTCCCCCCTATGTTACTTTGGGACGCTCACAAAGCGGTCATACGCGGATACATGATCAGTGCCTCCTCGTATAACAAGAAGGCCAGATCCAAACGCATCCGGGAACTCACGGACATGCTTGGCTCCCTCTCACTGAAGCACAAAAAAACAGGGTCCGAAACGGACCTCTCCGCCTTATCTGCGGTCAGAGGTGAGTTAAACATGCTCCTGACGACGAAGGTGGAGACCAGCTTGAAGTGGCTCAACCAATCCTTTTACGAAAAAGGGGATAAAGCTGACCGGTTGCTAGCCTCCAGGCTCCGGGCTAAACTCACAAGGAACAACGTTATGTCTATCCAGCATCCCTCTGGTGTGAAGACTAGGGACCCCAAACGCATCACTGAAACTTTCTCTCGCTTCTACGAGAAACTATACAACGCCCATAAGACCACTCAGACGAAACCAGACTTTATTGGGGCTATTCGTACCTTCCTATCCCAATGCCATCTCCCTCGTTTAAGCTCATCGGTCTCAGCCGAATTGAATTCGGAGATATCCGAAGAGGAAATTGCCACTGTTGTCAAATCCCTAAAGCTTAGCAAAGCTCCTGGCCCAGACGGCTTTACGGCCGCATATTACAAGACCTTTCTCCCCCAACTTACACCTCACCTCTCAGCCCTTTTCAATGCTGTCTTGCAGGGAGCTTCTTTCTCCAAAACGGCACTGGAGGCCAAGATAATAGTCATCCCTAAGGAGGGTAAGGACACATCTAGTTGCGCTAACTATAGGCCTATATCATTACTTAACTCAGATATCAAGATTTATGCCAAAATATTGGCTCTCCGTCTAAATAGAGTCTTACCCCACCTTATCCATAACGACCAGGTAGGATTTATCCCCGGCCGTCAAGCTCGAGACAACACGAGACGAATTATTAGCCTGACCCACTATATCAACCTTACACACACCCCTGCTCTCTTGCTTTCTCTGGACGCGGAGAAAGCATTTGACAGAATAGGGTGGCCCTTTATGTTTGAAACTCTGGCACATCTGGGCTTTCAGGGGGAATTCCTTACAGGGATACAAGCCTTATATTCGACCCCTTCCGCTAGGGTATCTATAAACGGAGTACAATCTGACCCTTTGGACATCTCCAACGGTACCAGACAGGGCTGCCCACTCTCACCCCTGATCTTTGCCTTAGTGATAGAACCATTAGCAGCCCGAATCCGAGCCTCGCCCGACATCGGAGGGCTAGGAGTAGGGGACTCCGTTTACAAGATTTCCTTGTTCGCAGATGACGTCCTCCTGTCACTTTCCTCACCTCACACCTCTCTGCCGAACCTTTTTACTCTCCTGTCTGAATACGGACAGTTATCGGGCTACAAAGTCAACTGGTCCAAGACGGAAGCTCTCCCCTTCCACATCTCCCCTCCCCAAATAGCCAACATGCAAAACAACTTCAAATTCACCTGGTGCACCTCTAAAATCCGATACCTGGGGGTCTATATTACGAGCCGCTATGGAGACTTGTTTAAGGAAAATTTCTCGCCTTTGCTTAAAAATCTTAAGGCCGATCTCCATAAATGGCAATCATTAATCATATCTTGGTTAGGCCGTATCATAGCTCTGAAAATGAATATTATCCCCCGCCTCCTCTATCTATTCCAAACGCTACCAGTGAAAGTGCCGGACTCGGTACTGGCACAAATTCATACGTGGTTGCTACGTTTTGTGTGGAGAAATAAAACTCCTAGGATAGGGTTCTCTACCCTCCGCAGATCAGTACAAGAAGGGGGGAGAGGATTCCCAGATATCCGCCTATACTATCTGGCCACCCATCTCAGCCAAGCGGTTGCATGGTTCGCCCCTACGCAGTCCATACGTTGGCTCCAGTTAGAGAGGACACTTAGCCGCACTCCTCTATCATCTCTACTCCTATCCCCTCCTAAATCTAGATCTCCCCATTTGCAACTCCACCCGGTTCTGGAATTCACCTGTCAGATCTGGGACTATTGTACACGCCATTTCCACATGCTATCAGCCCCTTCGGCGCTTACCCCATTGTGGGACAACCCTTCGTTCGCCCCAGGCCATTCCATGACCCGCTCGCACTCATGGTCGACACATAACATCCGCTTCGTTCTAGATGTATTGTCCGAAGGGGCCTGTACACCATTACCGGAAATTGCGTCAAAATATGACTTCCCGGATGCGAACCCTTTTACCTATCTACAGGTGAGACACTTTGTCTCGTCCTTAACAAGCACATCCCCATTCCAACCTCTCTCCACCCTGGAGTCCTATTGCTATTACAAACCGCTCGCTCGTGGAATCATCTCCCAACTGTATTACCTTCTCCAGGTAGGGGATAGGAAAACGACCCCGGCCTTTATACTCAAGTGGGAACAGGACCTTGGCCCGATACCAGATGACTATGATTGGTCAGATGTCTTTGCGGCTGCCGCGAAATCCTCGATTTCAACCCTAGTTAAGGAAAACGCATATAAAATCTTATATAGGTGGTATCTAGTCCCCTCTAGACTTCACAAAATGTTCCCCTCCTCCCAGCCATTGTGCTGGAGAGGATGCGGCGGACACGGCTCTTTCCTCCATATATGGTGGACATGCCCTAAAATCGAGCTATTCTGGGACTCAGTCGCCCACTTGTTGAGTACAGTGCTCCAGACCCGGATATACAAAGATCCTTGGTCCTTTCTGCTAGGCCTCCCCACTGCCAATGCACCTCCGAACTCCGGTAAATTACTGACACAGATCTTGAACGCGGCTAGATGCGCAATTGCCCTAAACTGGAAAAAGAGGGAGTCCCCCCCTATACAACAGGTCATCAACAAAATATGGTACTTCGCAAGCATGGAAAAAATCACTGCATACCTCCATAACAGATCTTTTCAGTTCCTTCAAGTATGGGAACTCTGGTTTGACTCACAGGCCCCCGCACACGGAGCTCGACCCCCCGGGAGCTCGACGGCCATACTATTATGACCCCTGTACTCTCCTAGCCCGACAAGTAGCTCAGAGGATATCCTCAACATATCCTTTTCGCGTTCCCCGAGTAGCACTTTCCATTTAGTACTAGCGCCATGCGCGTACCAACGCAAAACGGGGGCGTACCAGCGGCATTTCCCTAACCCTGCCACCTCTCCTCCTACTCTATTCCCTCCCCATCTCCCCTGTCTCTTTTTCTCGCCTCTCAGGTTCTATCTCTTTAGTCTCTACCCTCCTACAGTCATAACTACGAACCTGTGTGTCGGTTCCCACCCATCTGAATAGTCTCTGTCTACCCTGAGACATAACTCTTTGCTGTTTCTTTGCATTGTGGGAACCACATGTTCCTTATTTTAAGGTTATATATCTGTTATCGGTAATGTTATGTTAGACAGAACAGCCCATCCCATGTAAGGGGGAAGGCTGCAGTAATGTTTGTAACCTGTAAAGTTTATACCCTGAAAATTAAAATAAACAATTTAAAAAAAAAAAAAATTTTTTTAACTTTTACTGATCATTCTAAAATTATACATAACAAGGGAATACATTGCTAAACTGCTAAATAAACAGAAATGTGTAATTCCATGATTATGTCAACCAGAACATCTTTTCCTGAATGTGGCCACAATTAATCTTGTAGTGAAATTTATATTCTCTGAAGTTAATATTTTGTAAAACCAAAGATGCTAAGCACCTGTTTTTCATAAATCATAAGTTGGCAGCATTGTTTATTCAAGATGGCAGTCTGTGGAAAGCTGTGGTAATTTTGTGCCTTATCTGGAAAAATGTTTTGGCCTACAGTTGATGATGAGGCAAATATTGATACACAAGAGATTAAAAGAATCTTACCAGAGCGACAATTTGATAATGGGCTTAAACTGTATTTTCAAGATGTTAGCTTTGATATTGATGTAGTTTAATTGACAGATTTAAATGGTTTTTGCAAGTATTTTTGAACATGTCGTGTCTGTCACAATGCCTATGTCGTGTCTGTCACAGGAATAATGTTTAATAAAATATTTACAAATACTTGAAATTTCTTATCTTCTTTACCCAACCAAGCCAACAACTCTATCATTCTCAGTGTTAAGTCATGGAACTGTAGGTTTCATATTTTGGAAGATTTGGAAGGAAGTTATGCTCATCCTGAATTTGTGTTCCCGTTCAGTGTTGTGTCTGTCACATAATATTTGTACCTGTATAATTCTGATAATTACAGAATTAAACTTCCCTTTACTTTAACAGTTAACTGAATGATTATAGTTTATAACTAGCATAGTTTGCAGAACTTCTGATATTTTATTAACGAAAAAAAATAATCATCATTATTCTTGCAGTGAATCATTTGTCGTATCTGTCACAAATGGAATTGCCCAAATACAAAGTGAAAAAAAAGGAATGTGTGAATTGAAAAGGTACAGGGTTATACCTCGAGATACACAATTGTCCACAGTAGTTGCTTTTAGTTAAATATAGGGACACACATAAATCGCTATTCAAGTTTATTTGGTGATATCTTATAGGTATAAAACACCTATTAAAAATTATACAGGACTTATTGTCCTCCTTGGAATCAATACTGTAGTTATGTTTGGAGAAAATCACAAAGTACAGTGAGGACCTGTATCAGTCCTTTACATAAAAATATATTGCACAAAGTCTATTGAATTGTAATACCTGTTTGCTAGGACATGAGAAGACCACAGTGTTCTTTCAGCTATTGTAAAATAACTGTTGGAATATTAGGATATTATGTGAAGCACTATTGACATACAGAGGCATACATGTACATTGCTGAGGACGATGTCAACAGTAGTGAGGAGGAAGTGTCTGAGATACTTCATACACACTGGGCGTTTTTGCCCAGCGTATGCACAGCGATGATCGCTGACATCGCTGCGTTGAAAAGCGCTCAGTGCACACACACTGAGCGCTTTCCCACCCCTCCAGCGATGTCAGCGGGGGTGAGCGGGTTTCCATAGCAGGACGCTGTGGAAAGCCACTCACCCCGCCGTTCATCTACTGGTAATACCAGTAGAAGAACGGCGTCCGCCAGCGATGAATGGGGAGCGCGCATCAGCGCTCATCGTTTGGCCATACACACCAAAAGTGAGCTGCTTTCAGCTCAAAATCGCCCAGTGTGTATGGGCCTTTAAACACAACCACCAATGCTGGATACCTGGTATCTGAGAAAGGGTTGATATTGGGAGACCAGCGGTTGGGATTCCGGAGGTCAGTATATCGACCTCGGGATCCTGGCCACAGAATGCCGGCGGAGTGGGAGGCGAGTGCAAGAAAGCCCCTTGCGGGCTCGTTAGCTTGCTGCACTCACCACAGGTTCTATGGATGTCGAGGACACCCAGGAGTGGGAATAGTCCCTGTTAGTCAGCATGCCGACTGTTGGGCTTTCCCCTGTTCGGGATTTCGGCGTCGGTATAGTGACCGGCGGTCTCCCGTCACATAACCGCTTCCCCTGAGAAACTAGGCATGAAGTATGTCAATGAAGCTCCAGTGTAACATTACAGGTTATAGGGACACAAGGGTATAGCAATACATTCAACAACAAAATGCCAAGTTGCAGCTCTCATCTTGCATTTTCTATTTCTATGCAGTCATATCCACAGCCTGCAGCACTCACCACAGTAAGTCCATACGTGCAGACATAGCATACACATGTATACATTTTGCAGTTGTTCTAGCAAACACACAGACACAGACAATCCAGAGAGAGGTATAGTGTGAGGAGTGATGCGGTTGATTAGGGATGCGTTCAGCATTCCGCCTGTCGGGTGCAGGCGTATTCCATGGATTACACAGCGAGGAAAGAAATGCATATGCCAGCAGCAGTGTTACTTAGAATATTTTTAAGTGTGTCTTTCTGGATTAGTAATATACTAATGATTTACATTAACATTTAAGATGCCTACAGATGTAATAATAGGATTTTAATTACCTACCGGTAAATCCTATTCTCGTAGTCTGTAGAGGATGCTGGGGTCCATTTAGTACCATGGGGTATAGACGGGTCCTTTGGGAGCCACTGGCACTTTAAGAGTTTAATAGTGTGGGCTGGCTCCTCCCTCTATGCCATTCCTACCAGACTCAGTCTAGAAACTGTGCCAGAGGAGACATACTTCGAGGAAATAAACAGATAAGTGGTGAGATTCACACCAGCTCACACATAACAAAAAGGAAAGCCAAGCTAACCAACTTGAAACAATTCAGCAACGGCTGAAACAACAATACTGAACCAAGTAACCATGCAGGAATAGGAAGCACTGGGCGGGCGCCCAGCATCCTCTACAGACTACGAGAAAAGGATTTACCAGTAGGTAATTAAAATCCTATTTTCTCTTACTAGAGGATGCTGGGTCCATTTAGTACCATGGGGATGTACCAAAGCTCCCAATACGGGAGGGAGAGTGCTGAGGTTCCTGCAGAACATATTGACCAAACTTTAGGTCCTCAGAGGCCAAAGTATCGAACTTGTAGAACTTAGAAAATGTGTTCGACCCTGACCAAGTAGCTGCTCAGCAAAGCTGTAAAGCCGAGCCACCACGGGCAGCCGCCCGGGAAGAACCCACTTTACGAGTAGAGTGGGCCTTAACAGATTTTCGACACTGCAAGCCTGCCGTCGAATAAGCATGCTGGATAGTAAACCTGATCCAGCAAGAAATCGTCTGCTTAGAAGCAGGACACCTTGTTGGGATCATAAAGGACAAATAAAGCGTCCGACTTCCTGTGACGAGAAGTTCTCTTCACATAAATTTTCGAAGCCCTCACCACATCCAAAGACTTTGAGGTAATTGAGGAGTCAGTAGCCACTGGCACCACAATAGGTTGGTTGATATGAAGGCTGACACAACCTTCGGAATAAATTGCTGACACGTTCTGAGCTCAGCCCTATCTTCATGGAAAATCAAGTAGGGACTCTTGCATGACAATGCCCCCAATTCTGACACACGTCTAGCAGATGCCAATGCCAACAGTGTGACCGCCTTCCACATAAGAAACTTGATGTCCACCTCCTGCAAAGGTTCGAACCAATCCGATTGCAGGAACTGAAGCACCACATTAAGATCCCAAGGTGCTGTAGGAGGCACAAAAGGTGGATGGATGTGCAGAACCCTTTCAAGAATGTCTGAACCTCAGAGAGGGCAGCCAATTGTTTCTGGAAGAAAATGGACAAGGCCGAAAGCTGAACCTTTATACCCAAGCGGAGGACCATGTCCACACCTGCTTGCAGAAAGAGGAGAAAACGTCCCAATTGAAACTCCACCATTTGAAACTTCTTGGATTCACACCAAGACACATACTTCTTCCAAATCAGATGGTAATGTTTAGACGTAATTCCCTTCCTAGCTTGAATCAGGGTAAGAATTACCTTTTTTGGAATGCCCTTCCGAGCTAAGATCTGGCGTTCAACCTCCATGCCGTCAAACGTAGCTGCAGTAAATATTGATAGGCGAACGGCCCCTGTTGCACAAGGTCCTCGCGAAGAGGAAGAGGCCTCAGATCCTCCAGCAGTAATTCCAGAAGATCCGCGTACCAAGCCCTCCTTGGCCAGTCCAGAGCAATGAGTATCGCCTGAACTCTTGTTCTTTTTATTAGTTTGAGAATACCTGGGATGAGTGGAAGTGGAGGGAACACATACACTGACTGGAACACCCACGGAGTTACCAGTGCATCCACCGCCACCGTCTGTGGGTCTCTCGACCTGGAACAGTACCTCCGAAGCTTCTTGTTGAGGTGAGAGGCCATCATATCTACCCGAGGTACACTCCATCGGCTTGTCACCTCTGCGAACACCTCCGGGTGTAGGCCCCATTCTTCTGGATGGAGATTGTGTCTGCTGAGGAAGTCCGCTTCCTAGTTGTCCACTCCCGGAATGAAGATTGCTGATAGCGCCACCACATGCTTTTCTGCCCAGAGTAGGATTCTTGTTACCTCTGTCATTGCCACTCTGCTCTTCGTTCCACTCTGTTGGTTTATGTAGAACACTGCCGTTACATTGTCCAACTGAACCTGAATGGCCTGATCTTGCAGAAGATGCGCCGCTTGAAGAAGGCCATTGTATATGGCCCTTAGCTCCAGAATGTTTATCAGAAGGAAGGATTCCAGACTAGACCACCTTCCTTGGAAGTTTTCCCCTTGGGTGACCGCTCCCCAACCTCTGAGACTTGCATCCGTGGTTAGAAGGATCCAATTCTGAATCCCAAACCTGCGGCCCTCGAGTAGGTGAGAAGTTTGCAGCCACCAGAGGAGTGAAATTCTGGCTTTCGGCGACAGGCGTATCCGCCGGTGCATGTGAAGGTGTGATCCTGACCACTTGTCCAGGAGATTCAGCTGGAATAACCCTGCATGGAATCTACCGTATTGTAGAGCCTCGTAGGAGGCCACCATCTTCCCTAGAAGGCGAATGCACTGATGAACCGGCACCCGGGCTGGCTTCAAGACATCCCGAACCACTGATTGGATCACCAACGCTTTCTCCACTGGCAGAAACACTCACTGCACTTCTGTGTCGAGTATCATCCCCAGGAGGGGCAGTCTCCTTGTTGGCTCCAAATGTGACTTTGGAAGGTTCAGGATCCACCTGTGATCCTGGAGTAGTCGAGTTGAGAGAGCAATACTCTGTAACAACCTCTCCCTGGAAGATACTTTTATCAGCAGATCGTCCAGATATGGAATTATGTTCACTCCTTGCCTGCGAAGGAGTAGCATAATCTCTGCCATGACCTTGGTGAACACCCTCGGTGCTGTGGAGAGGCCAAAAGGCAGTGCCTGGAACTGATAGTGACAATCCAGCAGCGCAAATCGGAGAGAAGCCTGGTGAGGCGGCCAGATCGGAATGTTAAGGTACGCATCCTTGATATCCAGGGATACTAGGAATTCCCCCTCTTCCAGACCTGAGAAAACCGCTCTCAGAGACTCCATCTTGAATTTGAATTCCCTCAAGTAGAGGTTCAATGACTTTAGGTTTAATATCGGCCTTACAGAACCATCAGGTCTCGGTACCACAAACAGGTTTGAGTAATAACCCTTGTGTTTTAGGTGAGGTGGAACTGGAACAATAACATTTATTCGAACCAATTTTTGAATGGCTTCCTGCAGGATAGCACTTTCTGTCAGCGAAACTGGTAAGCCTGATTTGAAGAATCTGTGAGGTGGGAGTTCCTGAAACTCCAGTCTGTAGCCCTGGGTAACAATGGCCCTCATTCCGAGTTGTTCGCTCGCAAGCTGCTTTTAGCAGCATTGCACACTCTAAGCCGCCGCCTACTGGGAGTGAATCTTAGCTTATCAAAATTGCGAACGAAAGATTCGCAATATTGCGAAAAGACTTCTCTGTGCAGTTTCTGAGTAGCTCGAGACTTACTCTTCCAGTGCGATCAGTTCAGTGCTTGTCGTTCCTGGTTTGACGTCACAAACACACCCAGCGTTCGCCCAGACACTCCTCCGTTTCTCCAGCCACTCGCGCGTTTTTTCCAGAGACGGTAGCGTTTTTTCACACACTCCCATAAAAACGGCCAGTTTCCGCCCAGAAACACTCACTTCCTGTCAATCACACTCCGGTCTCCAGTACGAAGAAAAAAACCTTGTAATGCCGTGAGTAAAATAGCAATCTTCATAGCAAATTTACTTGGCGCAGTCGCAGTGCGAACATTGCGCATGCGCAGTTAGCGTAAAATCGCTGCGATGCGAAGAAAATTACAGAGCGAACAACTCGGAATGACCACCAATGTCTGTCACCGAGGGGTCTAGGCATGATGACGCCCAGATGTGACTGAAATTTTTTAGTCTCGCTCCCACCTGCCCGATCTCCAGGCTGAGAGGTCCACCGTCATGCTAAAGATTTTGAGGAAGCAGAACCTGGTTTCTGTTCCTGAGAACCTGTTGGTGCAGGTTTTCTGGATTGTCCCCGACGACCCCTAACAAAGGTGGAAGGGGATTTGGATTTTTTTAATTTTGCGGTCCGAAAGGACTGCAGTGTAGACGTAGGATAAGATTTCCTAGTCGGTGGTGCTGCTGAGGGGAGAAAGGTCTACTTACCCGCAGTTACCGTGGAGATCCATGCATCCAATGCCAAACAGAGCCTGACCTGTGAAGGGTAGGTTCTCCACACTTTTCTTGTATTCTGCATCCGCAGTTCATTGGTTTAGCCAGAGTCCTCTGCGCGCCGAAACCGCCATGGAAGTAGCCCTCGCATTCAGCATGTTAAGGTCCTTCATGGCCTCCACCATGACCCCAGAAGAATGCTGTATGTGATGCAAAAACAATTCAAAGTCACACCTATCCATAGTATCTAAGTCCTCTAGTAATGTGCCTGACCACTTTACTATGGTTTTAGAAATCCACGCACAAGCAATAGTGGGCCTTAAAGCCATGCCTGTAGCAGTGTATAGTGATTTGAGCGTAGTCTCAATCTTGCGGTCAGCCGTCTCTTTTAGGGCGGTTGAACCAGGGACAGGTCAAACCACCTTTTTGGACAACCTAGAAACAGAAGTGTCTACTATAGGTGGGTTTTCCCACTTCTTTCTATCCTCCTCAGGGAATGGGAAAGCAATGAGAATTCTTTTAGGGATCTGGAATTTTTTCTCTGGGTTTTCCCAGGATTTTTCAAATAAAGAATTTAACTCTTTAGAAGCCGGGAAGGTGAGCGAGGATTTACTATTTTCCATAAAACAAGATTCCTCTACTTGTTCAGGAACCTTCTCAGTAATATGTAAAACCTCCCTAATGGCTTCAATCATTGTCTGCACCCCCTTAGCAAGGGATGCATCACCTTCCTGCATATCCCCATCACCGTCCCCTGTATTAGAGTCGGTATCAGTATCAACTTGCAATATCTGGGCAAGTGTACGCTTCTTTGGGTATGTAGGTGGGTTAGTAGAGGAAGTAGTGGGAGCTGAATGCTGCAACCCCTCTACAGATTTTCTCAAAAACTGCGTCTCTTTCTCATTATGGGACATCCTTGATGAAATCTGGGATATCATTCCTCTTAAAGAATCCACCCATGGGGGTTCAGATTCAGAAGGCTGGGAAAGCATATTGCAGTCCTGAGTACATGGAATAGACTCCTCTGGAGAAGATACACACTCTGCAGCACATGATACAGAGCCCTTAGACATGGTAATGTGGATATATACACTCACACACACATACAGGAAAATGTCAGACACAGTTTTCCCAAGAGTACCTTCAGAGAGTCACAGAAAAAGTCCGAAGCTGACTAATCAACCTTACTAACTACACTCTACCCCCCTGTCTATAACACCCTGGTAACTGGAGTTATGTGGGGTTCAGCGCTCCCTGTCAGCGTCCTGTTCAGCGGTCTGCAGGGAGAAAATGGCGCTGGTGAGTGCTGGATCCGCTCTGAGAAGCCCCGCCCCCTGTAATAGCGCGCAGCTTCCCGCACAATGATTATACTGGTCTGAGGTCTCATGGTGCTAACAGCGGGATTAACCCCTGTTAGCTATATACACCAGTGTTAGGGTGATCTTGCTGGCCCAGGACGCCCCTCAGCAGCGTCTACATACACATGCTGCTGAGCCTGTATGGAGCGCAGCCTGTCAGATCTGCGCTCCCACCCTTGTGTCGCCATTCCCGACGGTGACCCGCTAACCGGGCCTCCGGCGCTGTACTCACAACTCTTCTTTCTTCTGGCTCTGTTAGGGGCTTGCGATCAGCACCCTCAGGAGCTCCGTGTCCTGTCAGCGGAGATAGAGAAAGATTAACTTCTAGAGTTGGTTTCTACTCCCCCACTATGTTTCACGAAGCAGGGAGGCTGTTGCCCCACTATGTCCCACAAAGCAGGGAGGCTGTTGCCAGCAGTCTCCCTGTACCTAACACGCTTGGAAAAAAAAAAATAGAAAAACTCCTAAGAGCTCCCCTAGCTGTGACCGGCTCCTCTGGGCACATTCTCTTAACTGAGTCTGGTAGGAGGGGCATAGAGGGAGGAACCAGCCCACACTATTAAACTCTTAAAGTGCCAGTGGCTCCCAAGAGACCCATCTATACCCCATGGTACTAAATGGACCCAGCATCCTCTAGGACGTAAGAGAAATACTAATGATTTATATTAACATTTAAGATGCCTACAGATGTAATATAATAAAAGTGCCATTCAGGGATTTCTCTACAGAGTTGCAGTTTAGCTATAAGAGGGGACAGCCCTTTAAATTCAGCCAAGAGGCCCAGTAATTTCTAGTTACTGTACATACCAGTTTCCAGCACTTACTAGCAGGCACCTGTTGTAAATAACCACTCCAACCACAAATATCAGTACGTCTTGCTTGCTCTGCAGTTTGGCTGCTCACATGGATAAGGGATCCAACTGCTCGGCACTAAGAATGTCAGGACTGCACTGCAGCTTTGTATCCCGGCATCAAACTAACAAGTCACTAAGAAACCATAAGCACCAAGGCTACCATCTTCTGATCACTGGAAAAGCTGAGATTGCCAATATTACATAGTGCAGTAGAAATAATTCTCCCAGCATAGCTTATCTCTATATGTGCATGCCAATGGCAGTCTCTGTCTTTTGCTCATCTTAAAATATATACACAGAAATTTCAATGTCAACGTGATAACGTTTTCTTCGCAAAGCAAGAAAAAATAAGAATTTACTTACCGATAATTCTATTTCTCGTAGTCCGTAGTGGATGCTGGGAACTCCGTAAGGACCATGGGGAATAGCGGCTCCGCAGGAGACTGGGCACAAAAGTAAAGCTTTAGGACTACCTGGTGTGCACTGGCTCCTCCCCCTATGACCCCCCTCCAAGCCTCAGTTAGGATACTGTGCCCGGACGAGCGTACACAATAAGGAAGGATTTATGAATCCCGGGTAAGACTCATACCAGCCACACCAATCACACCGTACAACCTGTGATCTGAACCCAGTTAACAGCATGATAACAGAGGAGCCTCTGGATAGATGGCTCACAACAACAATAACCCGATTTAGTTAACAATAACTATGTACAAGTATTGCAGACAATCAGCACTTGGGATGGGCGCCCAGCATCCACTACGGACTACGAGAAATAGAATTATCGGTAAGTAAATTCTTATTTTCTCTGACGTCCTAGTGGATGCTGGGAACTCCGTAAGGACCATGGGGATTATACCAAAGCTATACCAAAGCTCCCAAACGGGCGGGAGAGTGCGGATGACTCTGCAGCACCGAATGAGAGAACTCCAGGTCCTCCTCAGCCAGGGTATCAAATTTGTAGAATTTAGCAAACGTGTTTGCCCCTAACCAAATAGCTGCTCGGCAAAGTTGTAAAGCCGAGACCCCTCGGGCAGCCGCCCAAGATGAGCCCACCTTCCTTGTGGAATGGGCTTTTACAGATTTTGGCTGTGGCAGGCCTGCCACAGAATGTGCAAGCTGAATTGTATTACAAATCCAACGAGCAATAGTCTGCTTAGAAGCAGGAGCACCCAGCTTGTTGGGTGCATACAGGATAAACAGCGAGTCAGATTTTCTGACTCCAGCCGTCCTGGAAACATATTTTCAGGGCCCTGACTATGTCCAACAACTTGGAGTCCTCCAAGTCACTAGTAGCCGCAGGTACCACAATAGGTTGGTCCAGATGAAACGCTGAAACCACCTTAGGGAGAAAATGAGGACGAGTCCTCAATTCCGCCCTGTCTGAATGGAAGATCAGATAAGGGCTTTTACAGGATAAAGCCGCCAATTCTGACACGCGCCTAGGCCAGGGCCAACAGCATGACCACTTTCCATGTGAGATATTTTAACTCCACAGATTCAAGTGGTTCAAACCATTGTGACTTTAGGAACCCCAAAACTACATTGAGATCCCAAGGTGCCACTGGAGGCACAAAAGGAGGCTGTATATGCAGTACCCCTTTTTACAAACGTCTGAACTTCAGGAACTGAAGCTAGTTCTTTCTGGAAGAAAATTGACAGGGCCGAAATTTGAACCTTAATGGACCCCAATTTTAGGCCCATAGACACTCCTGTTTGCAGGAAATGCAGGAATCGACCTAGTTGAAATTCCTTCATCGGGGCCTTACTGGCCTCGCACCACGCAACATATTTTCGCCTAATGCGGTGATAATGCTTTGCGGTTACATCCTTCCTGGCTTTGATCAGGGTAGGGATGACTTCATCCGGAATGCCTTTTTCCTTCAGGATCCGGCGTTCAACCGCCCTGCCGTCAAACGCAGCAGCGGTAAGTCTTGGAATAGATAGGGTCCTTGATGGAGCAGGTCCCTTCTTAGAGGTAGAGGCCATGGGTCCTCCGTGAGCATCTCTTGAAGTTCCGGGTACCAAGTCCTTCTTGGCCAATCCGGAGCCACGAGTATAGTTCTTACTCCCCTCCGTCTTATAATTCTCAATACTTTTGGTAAGAGAGGAAGAGGAGGGAACCCATACACTGACTGGTACACCCACGGTGTTACCAGAGCGTCCACAGCTATTGCCTGAGGGTCCCTTGACCTGGCGCAATACCTGTCCAATTTTTTGTTTAGGCGGGACGCCATCATGTCCACCTTTGGTTTTTCCCAACGGTTTACAATCATGTGGAAGACTTCTGCTGAGGAAGTCTGTTTCCCCGTTGTCCACTCCCGGAATGAACACTGCTGACAATGCTATCACATGATTTTCCGCCCAGCGAAAAATCCTTGCAGCTTCTCTACGTGGGCGACTGCCGTGATGTTGTCCGACTGGATCAGCACCGGCTGACCTTGAAGCAGAGGTCTTGCTTGGCTTAGGGCATTGTAAATGGCCCTTAGCTCCAAGATATTTATGTGAAGTGATGTCTCCAGGCTTGACCACAAGCCCTGGAAATTTCTTCCCTGTGTGACTGCTCCCCAGCCTCGCAGGCTGGCATCCGTGGTCACCAGGACCCAGTCCTGAATGCCGAATCTGCGCCCTCTAGAAGATGAGCACTCTGCAACCACCACAGGAGAGACACCCTTGTCTTTGGTGACAGGGTTATCCGCTGATGCATCTGAAGATGCGATCCGGACCACTTTTCCAGCAGGTCCCACTGGAAAGTTCTTGCGTGGAATCTGCCGAATGGAATTGCTTCGTAGGAAGCCACCATTTTTCCCAGGACCCTTGTGCACTGCTGCACTGACACTTGGCCTGGTTTTAGGAGGTTTCTGACTAGTTCGGATAACTCCCTGGCTTTCTCCTCCTGGAGAAACACCTTTTTCTGGACTGTGTCCAGGATCATCCTTAGGAATAGAAGACGTGTCGTCGGGATCAGCTGCGATTTTGGAATATTAAGAATCCAACCGTGCTGCCGCAACACTACTTGAGATAGTGCTACCCCGACTACCAACCGTTCCCTGGATCTTGCCCTTATCCGGAGATCTTCCAAGTAAGGGATAATTAAAACTCCCTTCCTTCGAAGGAGTATCATCATTTCGGCCATTACTTTGGTAAAGACCCGGGGTGCCGTGGACAAACCAAACGGCAGCGTCTGAAACTGATAGTGACAGTTCTGTACCACAAACCTGAGGTACCCTTGGTGAGAAGGGTAAATTGGGACATGGAGATAAGCATCCTTGATGTCCAGAGACACCATATAATCCCCTTCTTCCAGGTTTGCCATCACCGCTCTGAGTGACTCCATCTTGAATTTGAACCTTTGTATGTAAGTGTTCAAGGATTTCAGATTTAAATTAGGTCTCACCGAGCGGTCCGGCTTCGGTACCACAAACAGCGTGGAATAATACCCCTTTCCCTGTTGTAGGAGGGGTACCTTGATTATCACCTGCTGGGAATACAGCTTGTGAATGGCTTCCCATACCGCCTCCCTGTCGGAGGGAGACGTCGGTAAAGCAGACTTTAGGAAAACGGCGAAGGGGAGACGTCTCGAATTCCAATTTGTACCCCTGAGATACCACCTGAAGGATCCAGGGGTCCCCTGTGAGTGAGCCCACTGCACGCTGAAATTTTTGAGACGGGCCCCCACCGTGCCTGAGTCCGCTTGTAAAGCCCCAGCGTCATGCTGAGGATTTGGCAGAAAACGGGAGAGGGCTTCTGTTCCTGGGAACTGGCTGTTTGCTGCAGCCTTTTTCCTCTCCCTCTGCCACGGGGCAGAAATGAGGAGCCTTTTTCCCGCTTGCCCTTATGGGGCCCAAAGGACTGCGCCTGATAATACGGCGTCTTCTTATGTTGAGAGGCTACCTGGGGTAAAAATGTGGATTTTCCAGCCATTGCCGTGGCCACCAGGTCTGTTAGACCTACCCCAAATAACTCCTCCCTTTTATAAGGCGATACTTCCATATGCCTTTTGGAATCAGCATCACCTGACCACTGTCTTGTCCATAACCCTCTTCTGGCAGAAATGGACAGCGCACTTACTCTTGATGCCAGTCGGCAAATATCCCTCTGTGCATCACGCATATATAGAAATGCATCTTTTAAATGCTCTATAGTCAGTAATATACTGTCCCTATCTAGGGTATCAATATTGTCAGTCAGGGAATCCGACCAAGCCACTCCAGCACTGCACATCCAGGCTGAGGCGATTGCTGGTCGCAGTATCACACCCGTGTGAGTGTATATACATTTTAGGATATTTTACTGCTTTCTGTCAGCAGGTTCCTTAAGGGCGGCCGTATCCGGGGACGGTAGTGCCACCTGTTTAGACAAGCGTGTGAGCGCTTTATTCACCCTAGGGGGTGTTTCCCAACGTGCCCTATCCTCTGGCGGGAAGGGGTATGATGCTAATAACTTTTTAGGAATTAACAGTTTTTATCGGGGGAAACCCACGCATCATCACACACTTCATTTAATTCCTCAGATGCAGGAAAAACTACAGGCAGTTTTTTCTAACCCAACATAATACCCTTTTTAGTGGTACTGGTATTATCAGAAATGTGTAAAAACATTTTCCATAGCCTCAATCATGTAACGTGTGGCCCTACTGGAAGTCACATTCGTCTCTTAATCGTCGACACTGGAGTCAGTATCCGTGTCGGCGTCTGTATCTGCCATCTGCGGTAACGGGCGTTTTAGAGCCCCTGATGGCTTTTGAGACACCTGGACAGGCTGAGTCGCCGGCTGTCTCATGTCATCAATCTTTTGTAAAGAGCTGACTCACATAATTCCTTCCATAAGCTCATCCACTCAGATGTCGACTCCCTAGGGGGTGACATCTCTGTTACAGGCAATTTCTCCGCCTCCACCTCATTTTCCTCCTCATACATGTCGACACAACGTACCGACACACAGCACACACACAGGGAATGCTCTGATAGAGGACAGGACCCCACTAGCCCTTTGGGGAGACAGAGGGAGAGTATGCCAGCACACCAGAGCGCTATATATATATACAGGGATAACCTTATATAAGTGTTTTTCCCCTTATAGCTGCTGTATTGTTATACTGCGCCTAATTAGTGCCCCCCTCTCTTTTTTAACCCCTTTCTGTAGTGTAGTAACTGCAGGGGAGAGCCAGGGAGCTTCCCTCCAACGGAGCTGTGAGAGAAAATGGCGCCAGTGTGCTGAGGAGATAGGCTCCGCCCCCTTCTCGGCGGCCTTTTCTCCCGTTTTTCTGTGGAATCTGGCAGGGGTTAAAATTCATCCATATAGCCCTGGGGGCTATATGTGATGTATTTTCGCCAGCCAAGGTGTTTTTATTGCTGCTCAGGGCGCCCCCCCCTAGCGCCCTGCACCCTCAGTGACCGAAGTGTGAAGTGTGCTGAGGAGCAATGGCGCACAGCTGCAGTGCTGTGCGCTACCTTGGTGAAGACAGGATGTCTTCTGCCGCCGATTTTCCGGACCTCTTCTTGCTTCTGGCTGTGTAAGGGGGCCGGCGGCGCGGCTCTGGGACCGGACTCCGAGGCTGGGCCTGTGTTCGGTCCCTCTGGAGCTAATGGTGTCCAGTAGCCTAAGAAGCCCAATCCACTCTGCACGCAGGTGAGTTCGCTTCTTCTCCCCTTAGTCCCTCGATGCAGTGAGCCTGTTGCCAGCAGGTCTCACTGAAAATAAAAAACCTAAAACTAAACTTTCACTAAGAAGCTCTGGAGAGCCCCTAGTGTGCACCCTTCTCGGCCGGGCACAAAAATCTAACTGAGGCTTGGAGGGGGGTCATAGGGGGAGGAGCCAGTGCACACCAGGTAGTCCTAAAGCTTTACTTTTGTGCCCAGTCTCCTGCGGAGCCGCTATTCCCCATGGTCCTTACGGAGTTCCCAGCATCCACTAGGACGTCAGAGAAATATCTAGAGTCAAATAACTCATGTCAAAAAGTCATTATGTTTCCGATTTGTCACAACACAAAAAAAAAAAAAAAACCAAAAAACACATCCCAGTCTCAAACATGAGAATAAATTACTTAAACGCACATATAGATGCACAGTAGTGGCCCATGCAACAAATAAATCACCAACCAGCACTGGCAATGCCAATCACACATTGTGCTAGTTTGACTACAGTTGAACACTCATGTCTACTATGCTACATGGAGGCTCTTCGAATAGGTTTGTGCTTATATACAGAGAATCAACAGATCAGTGTACATAACAGAGGGCCTAATTCAGACCTGATCGCTGTTGTGCGAAATCGCACAGCGGGCGATTATCGAATGAATGCGTATGCACTGCAACGCATGCGCGCAAGCCCAAACAGCGATAGAATTGTGCAAAAATTTAGATCACTAGGCGTACGCAAGGTTACTGACAAGTTTTTGGGTGGTAACTGCCTGTTCTCTGGGAGTGTCAGGAAAAACGCAGGTGTTCTCAAGCGTTTTCAGGGCGGGTGTGTGACGTCAGCTCCGGCCCCAATCAGCCTGGCTTTTTTTTTTGCACTGTAGTAGTAAGTCCTGGGCTACACGCAGACTGCACAGAATGGAAAAATCATTCAATGGTGAGTGAGGTGTGAACGGATTTGCAGATGTCCGCTGTCTGATGAAGTTTACGCACGGCATACGCCTGCATTTGCACACTTGCATGGGGCGGGTTTTCACTCTCTATGGGTAACAGCTATCGGATCGCAGACCTCTGCAAAACCGCAGAGGAGCGATCAGGTCTGAATTAGGCCCAGAGGGAGAACCACACGGACAGAACAAAATAGCTACCAGAAACTCCTGATACCTGTGATGTGATTCACTATAACCAGGCAATCCCTCTCCCACCCTCTCACAGCTTCCCAGCCCCGTGTACTCATCTTTGTCTCTATTCATCTGAGCAGAGAGAGATGCACATGCCAGCATATGTCCATTTATGCAATGAACTGTGGCTAATCGCAGGGATCCAGAGTTTTCCCAAACCACTTAAGCAGCCTCACAATGGTAAAGGAAATTAATATTTTGTTTCTTCTGTAAATACTAGGAGAGATGGATAGGTAAATTTGGCTTTACACATTCATATATGAATTTAATTACTGAAAAGACTGCTTTTAATTCTATCATAGTTTATGCATTTGTAAAAAGTCATCAATCCACTGACATGCAGATACTAATGCAGCTAAACAAAAAGATCACTTGACTAGTTCTATATTATGTAGCAGCTCAAAACAATGTGAAGTGAAATCAAATTCAATACACACAGTAATCTGTTACTCAATATTACCATCTAGTGGACAATTCATAATATTAATGATAGAAATTAGAAAAGACATAAAAATATCAAAACATATTTCATTAGATTGAAAAAGAAATACAGTGTTATTATATATTTTTTTAATTAAGCAATACTAGAGCCCACACATATACCCCTTTCACATCGCGCACATAACCCGGTATAGACTCGGCATATTGCTGGGTCGACATGGGTCAGTGTGCGGTGTGAAAGCGCCATGTCCGAATTCCCGGGTCGCCTGACCCGGTAATTCAACCCGGGTTATAAGAAGGGGTTAGTTGAATACCGGGTCAGTGGCAGCGTAAACGGATTCCCAGGTCGAGGCGACCTGGGACCCGTTTACTAGATAGGGAGAGGCGGCATGGAGACAAACTCATCTCCCAGTGCCGCCTCCACCTCCGCTGCCAGACCCCCCCCCCCCCTCCACCCGCTATGAGCCAGCACATAGTCCCCAATGCCAGATCCCACCCGAGAAGGACCAGTTTCCAATTCCCGGGAGGGATCCGGCATTGGAGATGTGAAAGGGGTAATAGCAATCAAGCATTTTTGTAAAAAAGCAGGGTAGAGATAGAGGGTGGTATTCATGTGACCGCCGGTCAGCTGACCGACAGTCACATGACCTCCTCCACCAGCCCGACGGGTCACTGTCCCGATGGTCAGGATGCCGACCAACAGGGACTATTTCCACTCGTGGGTGTCCACGACACCCATAGAGTGGGAATAGAACCCGTGGCGACCGCAGGTCGCCACCGAGCCCGCAGCGTGGCGAGCGCAGCGAGCCCGCAAGGGGCTTGCTGCACTCGCCCCTCCCCGCCGGGATACCGGCGTCGGTCAGGAGACCGCCGGTCAGCCGTACAACACCCGAGATAGATGCTGGTTCCACTCCAGATGAAAGGAGCCTCAAATATCCGTGAAAATTTTCCCATGCAGCCGTTCGGGAAATGAGGAGCCACCAGTACCATCCAAATTTAGGGGTCAATCCAATTATGTGCATGTTGCAGTATGAGAGTTGTGAATTGCAGTTTTGTCTGCAAATTCAAATTGCAAATTAATTTTGGAATCCAATTAGAGACGAGCATTGCACCAGTCAGAGTAAACGCGCATTTTTTCGTTGCTTTATGCACCTCAAATGTAATCAGAGTATTTTTTTTTATTAATTGCTTCTTATAATTTTTTTTAGTCACCTCCAAATACCCGAAAAGCATCTTTTTCCTACATTATTAATTTTTTTCCCATATGACAGTAAATGAAAAATAGTTTGAGAATACATAACTATCTATCTATATATATATATATATATATATATATCTATCTATATCTATATCTATATATATATCTATATCTATCTATATCTATCTATATCTATCTATCTATATATATATCTATATCTATATCTATCTATATATATATATAGAAAAAGTGACAAGGAACGCACTCACCAGGCTTCTTCAATAGTGAAAATGAGATTTCTTTAATTCAGCTCACATAGTTTACAGGGTCAGGGTCAACGTTTCGGTCCTCTATGGAACCTTTGTCAAGACCAAAATTTTAGGCTGCCATCTCCCCTGCACACATCCTGCCTGCGGAGCCATAAATAACCTAAGGGACAGACCACCAATTAATTCCTAGCCAATAGGGAGCTTGTATCTATTATTTGCAGCAAAATGCTAGTATGATGTCCACCAAAAAGCCAAGACCAGTGTGTATATGTTAATAACTGCAAGCAGCAAAAAGAAATTATAAAGGCAATAATGAAATGACCATACAGAAGATAAATGGAAGCAGTTCCTGGCGGTGGAACGCACGCCACCACCGTGGAACGAATTGCGCTTCCTATCTCAGAATGCGCACTTCCGGTCGCGCGTCATCTGACATAGCGCGCGTCATCCTGCGTCTCTTAGCAACCAGCCTGGCATGTATCACTAGGACGCAATGCCTGCTCTGGCATCGGAGACAGGGGATGGGTGTAGCAGTGGGTATTATTGCAGAATAACAACATTACAAGATGTCACGGCTGGCGCTATCAAGATAACACCTTACCCAGAAAAGTTAGTGAATATACACACTGACATGCAGAGCTACCATCAAGTCATCAAAAATGATGACTTGATGGTGCAAACACCCCTAGACTTATATAACAAATTACACCGTTTACGGAGGAGAGAGATTGATTTAAACCTTCACGGACAATTTTTGTCTGAGTACTTTAGAAAGAAAAGAATACCTAGAGGGTTTCGCATTAACAACACGCCCACTATTGGGAGGAATAATCCAGCATTCTGTGTTAAATGGTGTGGTGTGCTTAACAAATGTTCACTGGACTTACTCATATTAGTGATTGAAGAGGTGGGTGTGGAACTTAAAAAAGTTAAAGGTGAAATTGAAAGCTTTGAAAAAGCCCAGGGGGTAGTTTTGAGATCTGACAAAACTGAGGACTGGATCAGTAAGATCCAGGAACAGGTTGATAAGTACAGAAGTGATCTATTATCTTTTAAAAGAAAGAAGTGGGAGATTGTCGAGATTGATTACCAAAGACATTCTGTCTATAGGTGGTTATCAGGTGGGGACCGTGGTAAATCTAGATGCCAGGGTCGTCCGCTAGGATTTAAAGGTAGAGGAGGCAGATTACACACTTCTAACAATTACCAATCATATTCCTCATCTGACGCTGATTATACAGACACACTACCGCCCTCTGGTGCCTCATCCTCATCCTCTTTTTTAGGCCCCGATACCAGATCAAAAAGAGAGAAAAATACTGGAGGCCCCACCCGCGGAGGGGGGCTACAAAAACACGCGGAAGAGGCAGGAAAGGCACCAAAACCTAATCTTTAACTTGTCTGACCATCAACTTACGCGGGCAGAGACTTCCAATAAAGGGTTGTCTTTTGTACCCACCAGTAAATTTAGACCTTTTCAATGGTCCATTGAACACTGTAAGATGGGAAGACAATTAAGATTACGTGAGTTTTTTTACAACAAACCCTCTAAATCTGCTGTCATGTCCAGTGAGACTTCCTCCATAATGTTTAAAAACCCCAGCACCTTCGATCCCGTCTCTAACAATTCTAGTCTACGTACCTTCTTACGTTTAGTACAGTCTGATGTTAGCGGGTTTAATGAAGCAGGCAGTGGACATTACTCCAATCTATCACATGACGAATGGGTGGCTCTTAAGGGTCTGAGAAACGACACATCTCTTGTGATTCAGAATGCCGACAAGGGTGGTGCAGTCGTCTTACAGAACTTTTCCGATTATGATGCTGAAATTAGGTCACAATTATCTGACCATGTAACTTATGCACTTGTTGATTATAATCCCATCCCCAGAATTAAGCGTGCTGTCGATGCCTCTCTATACTCTGCTTTCCAGAATGCATGGATCACTGAGGAGACTCTTGAATACCTTACAGTCAAATTTCCAATTTGTCCTGTTTTATACACGCTCCCTAAAGTCCACAAATCTATTGTTAAGCCCCCAAGGCGCCCCATTATATCAGCGCGTGGTTCGCTTCTGCAACCACTTGCTATATTTGTTGACCATTTTCTACAGCCCTGTGTGAAATCCATGACTAGCTACGTTAGAGACACCAGTGACTTTTTAAAGGGAATCACCTCAATGTGTGACATTTCCTCTGACTGTTACCTTGCCACTCTTGACGTCAGCTCACTTTATACTGTCATACTTCATGAGGAGGGTTTAGCAGCTGTGAAGGAGGCATTAGTGAATGGCCCTTATCAGGGACCACCCATTGAGTTCATGTTAGATCTGAATGGTCTTGTTCTATCACACAACCATTTTCAGTACCAGGATGAATACTATATTCAACGAACCGGGACCGCGATGGGGTCGAATTTGGCTCCGGGGTTCGCCAATTTGTACATGGCCAAATATGAAATTGAGTACATCCAGGTCAAGTTTGCACAACACCTGATTTATTACAAAAGATATATAGATGACCTGTTCATGGTTTGGAAGGGCAGCATTGAGTCTTTTTAGGACATGGTCAGTGAGCTCAATGGGCTGGACACCCCAATTCGATTTACTGCAGCTATAGACGACGTGTCTATAAATTTTTTGGACGTTACCATTTAAAAAAAATCCTCCATGCTTGGAGTACACCCTGTTCAGGAAACCCACAGACCGTAATACCTTGCTATGGGCTACCAGTCATCATCCAGAGAGGTTCAAGTCCAACTTACCTGTCTCGCAATTTTTAAGAGTTCTTAGAAACAACTCTGATGGGAGTGTGGCAGAACAACAACTTAAGGAGTGTGCCGAGCGTTTTGTGGAACGCGGTTATAAAAAGACAGTTATCTCTGACTGTCTGGTTAAAGCTCATAGACTGCATAATACAGGGGATACCACTGCTCACAGAGCCACTGGGTCCGAACGTATGATCTTCAAAACTAGTTGTAACACTAGATTACCAATTGTGCAAAAATCGGTAAAGAAGAACTGGCATATCATTAAAAGTGATCCCAAATTCAAGACCATCGGTTCGGCGCCACCACTATTAAGTATACAGCATGGGAGCAATTTGAAGTATATGCTCCTCAGACCAACAAAACCCGCTGTGTCCAGTAAGGACCAATGGCTGAATAAACGATATGGCTGCTACAGGTGCTTGCAATGTACCACTTGCAGATCCATGACAACTGGGCAGTTCTTCAGCCATCCGCTTTATGGCACGAAGATAAAACTCAGACACCACCTGACATGTATGATGGATCACGTCATCTATTTTCTGACTTGTCCCTGTGGGAAGATGTATGTGGGTAAGACTATCATATCGTTCCGTGAGAGAATGAACCAACACCGATCCTCAATCCATTTGGTATACTCAACCGGCAAAACCGACAAACCTGTCGTGGCACACTTCTTGCAACTTCAACATCAACTTTCAACTCTAAGATGCATGATGATTGGCTGGGTTCCACCATTACCCCAGGGTGGCGATAGGGGCAAGCTCCTATTAAAGAGAGAAGCCTACTGGATCCACTTTCTCGGGACAGTGTCCCCTAAAGGACTCAATGAACAGAACCCGCTCCATATGTTCATATAGATCTACGTCCATTTTCAATAAATTTTTACTCTATTTTTTTCTATTTTTCTGTTATCCTGACAGTGCTGGGGTGTTCTGGTACCGTTGAGCTTGCTGGCCATGGCTACACGGCACCCCTTGACCCACAGGCTTTAATATTTAGTATTTAAATTTTTTGTCTTATGATAAGTGAATGTTTGTGTTTATATACCTTTGAACTCGAGGACTCATCTGTGTGGTGTTTATATGTACTCACTTGACTAAGATTTCTTTTCTGCATTGGTGCTCTTGGTATGTTTTGGAATTATGGAGCTATAAATACAGTGGAAAGCCTATATAACAACCGATATATCCAGTGCATTTTTCATCCCGTAATTATACATTTATTTTTAGTTGTTCGATATACTGTATTACTATTTTTGATGACTTGATGGCAGCTATGCATGTCAGTGTGTATATTCACTAACTTTTCTGGGTAAGGTGTTATCTTGATAGCGCCAGCCCCGACATCTTGTAATGTTATTATTCTGCAATAATACCCACTGCTACACCTATCCCCTGTCTCCGGTGCCAGAGCGGGCATTGCATCCTAGTGATACATGACAGGCTGGTTGCTAAGAGACGCAGGATGACGCGCGCTATGTCAGATGACGCGCGACCGGAAGTGCGCATTCTGAGATAGGAAGCGCAATGCGTTCCACGGTGGTGGCGTGCGTTCCACCGCCAGGAACTACTTCCATTTATCTTCTGTATGGTCATTTCATTATTGCCTTTATCATTTCTTTTTGCTGCTTGCAGTTATTAACTTATACACACTGGTCTTGGCTTTTTGGTGGACATCATACTAGCATTTTGCTGCAAATAATAGATACGAGCTCCCTATTGGCTAGGAATTAATTGGTGGGCTGTCCCTTAGGGTATTTATGGCTCAACAGGCAGGATGTGTGCAGGGGAGATGGCAGCCTAAAATTTTGGTCTTGACAAAGGTTCCATAGAGGACCGAAACGTTGACCCTGACCCTGTAAACCAGGGCTGGCCAAACCAGTCCTCGAGATCTACAGTTCACTTTTTCCAGACCACCTAGCTGGTGCACAGGTGTAGTCATTACTAATTAAGATGTCCTGCATTCATTCCTAACTGACAATTCTACAGATCTCCAGGAGGCCTGGAAAACATGAACTGTTGGTAGATCTTGAGGAGCTGTTTGGCCAGCCCTGCTGTAAACTATGTGAGCTGAATTAAAGAAATCTCATTTTCACTATTGAAGAAGCTTGGTGAGTGCGTTCCTTGTCACTTTTTCTATGTTTGAGGCAGCTTCTAGAGGAGACTGATCTCTGGCTATTGCACCCCAGCAGTTGTGACAGTTCAGTATGCGAGTGCAACTTCTCGGATCTATATATATATTTTTTTTCTTAATAATTTCTTTTTTGAAAGCACTGTTTAAAAACATCCAGTACTTTCCTTATGCACATCAAAAGCATTCTGCAAACAAGTTTTTTTATTTTTGGGGGGTCCAGGAAGGTCTCCCCACTTTTTCATGCACTTCTCACACATCGCATTTGGCAATTTGCAACCTCGCTGCGATTACCGCGTATAGGCATTTTTAATTAGATTGGAGAATTCTTGGGTGCGTGCATTTGTGGAAATGTCTGAGTTTCATGAAACAAATTTGCACCTTTCACCTAATTGGAATGACCCATTGGACTTCAACTGATGTTCCCTTGGTGCAGTCATAGAAAAGAAAAAAAGAAAAGAAAACAGTAATATTTATTTTACATTCAGTTATTGTTAGAAACAAACACTGCTCATCTTCTGCATGTGCACTGTAGGAACATAATTAATCTAGAGTACCCAAGAGATAAAAACAAAGTTAAATTAGCTGGAAGTGGGAAAACTTTAAAACACATTCTTATATTAGATTCTGTGGGAGAGATTTTTCAAGTATTGGAGAGAGATAAATTGGAAAAGTTGCCTAAAACAACCAATTCGCTTCTAAAGGGGGCTTTCAACCCCTGGCTAATTGCTGGCTAAAAAATACCTGTGGCGCGGTGAAAGGCTATTCAATTAACCCGCCTTTTTCTCACACCTAAAAATCAGTATTCAGGAGTAGAAACTCACTGATTGTGCATTAAAAAAACCTGCAAAATTAATGGGCTTTTTGCCTCTGCGCGCAAACTCCGATTTTGCCGTTTTTACACGGACTTGACCTTGCAGCTCATGAAGCTACGAGGTTCAGTATAACTTCGAGGATTCAGATGCAGGGCAATCCCCACTAACTGGATTGGTACAACTAAATGAATACAATCACTCACCCCTGCAACTGTCATTTCATAAGACTGCACTACATAACACAACTTTTCCATTTTAGGGTTGATTCAGAGTCAGATGCAGGGAAGCTATCGTACACCAGTGTCTGGTTCCCCCTGCTTGTGCATCTAGACCACTCTGTGCATGAGTAACCATGGTTAACTTACAGAGACACAGATCTAAACTGCATGGCAATCCATGGGTGTTTCTGGGTTGCGAGTGTGTCCGTGTCTAAAGATGCAGTTGTACCGACACCAGTGGCCATAGTCAGTTGGACATTCTGTACCTGCCATAGGCAAACAATGTCAGATGATGCAGCAAATGGTGCGCCAATAGTGCGTCTTTGAACATAATGACACCCGGATGTGAAGCCACGCATACGGGTATAAGGGGGCCAAGTAATAAGCAGCGTTAAAAGTAGAGAAGTGAGCCAGTGGAGAAGTTGACCATGGCAACCAATCAGCTGCCCTGTATACCTTTATAGTTATGCAGATTATAAATGTTACGTCAATTCTGATTGGTTGCCATGAGCAACTTCTCCACTTTTATCACTGCTTAGTACATGTCCCCCTTAGTCATTGAAGCACAGGTAATTTTACCTCAATCGGGGAGGAGGGTTAGGAAACATGAATAAATGTTTTGCATTGTATCACTGCAGCATACTATACTTCAAGGCACTAAATGATCATTACAATAGTAACCACTATATTTTACGGAGTTGTAACAATTGTGAACAAGACAAAATTTATACAACATGATGGCTTGTCAAAAAGCATGTATGTAAGGTTTATTTGCTTACATTATTTTCTGGAGCCCTAGAATCTAAGAATGTTTACTAGGCTTGCCTTGAAGTGCTTTAAACTTGATTTCATGGACAAGCCCTAATACGACCAACAATGTTATGACTAAACTACAATTTAGGCTTCAATGCGTAGTGCGTCTTGTCTGAGGAAATATGAGAATAGCTTGCATTTTAACTGACTGCCACATGGACTGTTGACAGCTATTACCACCATACAACATAATACACATTACTGTATAGGAAGTGAAAGCAGACAGAAACACAGCAGGAACAAATGTAGACTACAAATGGAGTGAAAATACTAAAAAAAAAAATAAGATTTTACTTACCGGTAAATCTATTTCTCTTAGTCCGTAGTGGATGCTGGGGACTCCGTAAGGACCATGGGGAATAGCGGGATCCGCAGGAGACTGGGCACTCTAAAGAAAGATTTAGTACTATCTGGTGTGCACTGGCTCCTCCCTCTATGCCCCTCCTCCAGACCTCAGTTAAGGAAACTGTGCCCGGAAGAGCAGACATTATAAGGAAAGGATTTTGGAATCTCGGGTAAGACTCATACCAGCCACACCGTAAAACTTGTGATACACTTATCCAGTCAACAGTATAAACAACAACAGGGCATCAACCATGGATGCCAACATAACATAACCCATTATTAAGCAATAACTATGTACACGTATTGCAGAAAGTCCGCACTTGGGACGGGCGCCCAGCATCCACTACGGACTACGAGAAATAGATTTACCGGTAAGTAAAATCTTATTTTCTCTGACGTCCTAGTGGATGCTGGGGACTCCGTAAGGACCATGGGGATTATACCAAAGCTCCCAAACGGGCGGGAGAGTGCGGTTGACTCTGCAGCACCGAATGGGCAAACTCAAGGTCCTCCTCAGCCAGGGTATCAAACTTGTAGAATTTTGCAAATGTGTTTGAACCCGACCAAGTAGCAGCTCGGCAAAGCTGTAATGCTGAGACCCCTCGGGCAGCCGCCCAAGAAGAGCCCACCTTCCTTGTGGAATGGGCTTTCACTGATTTTGGATGCGGCAATCCAGCCGCAGAATGAGCCTGCTGAATCGTGTTACAGATCCAGCGGGCAACGGTTTGCTTTGTAGCAGGAGCACCCAACTTGTTGGGGGCATATAGGATAAACAGCGAGTCAGTTTTCCGGACTCCAGCCGTTCGGGCTACATAAATCTTCAAAGCCCTGACTACATCTAGAAACCTGGAATCCTCCAAGTCACGAGTAGCCGCAGGCACTACAATAGGTTGGTTCAAATGAAAAGATGACACCACCTTTGGCAGAAATTGGGGACGAGTCCGCAATTCCGCCCTGTCCATATGAAAAACCAGATAGGGGCTTTTACATGACAAAGCCGCCAATTCTGACACACGCCTAGCCGAAGCTATTGCCAATAGCATGACCACCTTCCACGTGAGATACTTTAGCTCCACGGTCTTAAGTGGTTCAAACCAGTGGGATTTTAGGAAACCCAACACCACGTTGAGATCCCAAGGTGCCACAGGTGGCACAAAAGGGGGCTGAATATGCAGCACTCCCTTAACAAACGTCTGAACTTCAGGAAGAGACGCCAGTTCCTTCTGAAAGAAAATGGATAGGGCCGAAATCTGGACCTTTATGGATCCCAACTTCAGGCCCATAGTCACTCCAGACTGTAGAAAGTGCAGAAATCTGCCCAGTTAGAATTCCTCTGTAGGGGCCTTCCTGGCCTCACACCAAGCAACATATTTTCGCCATATGCGGTGATAATGCTTTGCTGTCACGTCCTTCCTAGCCTTTATCAGCGTAGGAATAACTTCCTCCGGAATGCCTTTTTCCGCTAGGATCCGGCGTTCAACCGCCATGCCGTCAAACGCAGCCGCGGTAAGTCTTGGAACAGACAGGGCCCCTGTTGCAACAGGTCCTGTCTGAGAGGCAGAGGCCATGGGTCCTCTGTGAGCATTTCTTGCAATTCCGGGTACCAAGGTCTTCTTGGCCAATCCGGAACAATGAGTATTGTTCTCACTCCTCTTCTTCTTACGATTCTCAGCACCTTGGGTATGAGAGGAAGAGGAGGGAACACATAGACCGACTGGAACACCCACGGCGTTACCAGGGCGTCCACAGCTATCGCCTGAGGGTCTCTTGACCTGGCGCAATACCGTTGCAGCTTTTTGTTGAGACGGGACGCCATCATGTCTACCTGTGGCAGTTCCCATCGATTTGTAATCTGAATGAAGACTTCTTGATGAAGTCCCCACTCTCCCGGGTGGAGGTCGTGCCTGCTGAGGAAGTCTGCTTCCCCAGTTGTCCACCCCCGGAATGAACACTGCTGACAGTGCTTGTACGTGATTCTCCGCCCACCGAAGAATCCTGGTGGCTTCCGCCATCGCGACTCTGCTTCTTGTGCCGCTCTGTGATGTTGTCTGACTGAATCAGCATCGGTTGGTTGCGAAGCAGGGGCTCCGCTTGACTCAGGGCGTTGAATATGGCCCTTAGGTCCAGGATATTTATGTGCAGACAAGTTTCCTGACTTGACCACAACCCTTGGAAGTTTCTTCCCTGAGTGACTGCCCCCCACCCTCGAAGGCTCGCATCCGTGGTCACCAGGACCCAGTCCTGTATGCCGAATCTGCGGCCCTCGAGAAGGTGAGCACTTTGTAGCCACCACAGAAGAGACACCCTGGCCCTGGGGGACAGGGTGATCAGCCGATGCATCTGAAGATGCGACCCGGACCATTTGTCCAACAGATCCCATTGAAAGATCCTCGCATGGAACCTGCCGAAGGGAATGGCTTCGTACGATGCCACCATCTTTCCCAGGACTCGCATGCAGTGATGCACCGACACCTGTTTTGGTTTTAAGAGGTCTCTGACTAGAGTCACAAGCTCTTGAGCCTTCTCCGACGGGAGAAACACCTTCTTCTGGTCTGTGTCCAGAATCATGCCCAGAAAGGACAGACGCGTCGTAGGAATCAGCTGCGACTTTGGGATATTCAGAATCCAGCCATGCTGTTGCAACACTTCCTGTGAGTGCGCTACGCTGATCTGCAACTGCTCCCTCGACCTCGCCTTTATGAGGAGATCGTCCAAGTATGGGATAACTGTGACTCCTTACTTTCTCAGGATCACCATCATTTCTGCCAAATATTCTCGGTGCCATGGACAGACCAAACGGCAACGTCTGGAATTGGTAATGACAGTCCTGTACCACAAATCTGAGGTACTCCTGATGAGGCGGATAAATGGGGACATGCAAGTAAGCATCCTTGATGTCCAGAGACACCATAAAATCCCCCTCTTCCAGGCTTGCAATGACCGCTCTGAGCGATTCCATTTTGAACTTGAATCTTTTCAGATAAATGTTCAGGGACTTTAAATTTAATATAGGTCTGACCAAACATTGTGGAATAGTATCCCTTCCCCTGTTGAGGAAGGGGAACCTTTACCACCACCTGCTGGAGAAATAGCTTGTGAATCGCCGCTACCACTACTTCCCTTTCTATGGGGGAAGCTGGCAGGGACGATTTTAGGTAACGGTGAGGGGGCATCACCTCGAATTCCAGCTTGTATCCCTGAGACACAATCTGTATAGCCCAGGGATCCACCTGTGAGCGAACCCACTGGTGGCTGAAATGTCGGAGACGCGCCCCCACCGCTCCTGGCTCCACCCATGGAGCCCTAGCGTCATGCGGTGGAGTTAGTGGAAGCCGGGGAGGACTTCTGTTCCTGGGAACTAGCTGTAAGGTGCAGCTTTTTTCCTCTGCCCCTGCCTCTGGCAAGAAAGGAAGCACCTCTGACCTTCTTGCTTCTTTGTGCGCGAAAGGACTGCATTTGGTAATACGGTGCTTTCTTCGGTTGTGGGGGAATATATGGCAAAAAGTTTGACTTCCCAACAGTAGCTGTGGAAACCAGGTCCGAGAGACCGTCCCCAAACAATTCCTCACCCTTGTAAGGTAACACCTCCATGTGTTTTTTGGAGTCGGCATCACCTGTCCACTGCCGAGTACACAGGACCCTCCTGGCAGAAATTGACATTGCATTAATTCTAGAGCCCAGTAGGCAAATGTCCCTCTGGGCATCCCTCATATATAGGACAGTGTCTTTTATGTGCCCCAGGGTCAGCATAATAGTATCCCTGTCTAAGGTATCCATTTCCTCAGACAGATTATCTGTCCACGCTGCTACAGCACTACACATCCACGCCGACGCAATTGCCGGCCTCAGTAGAGTCCCTGAATGTGTATAAACAGATTTCAGGATACTTTCCTGCTTTCTATCTGCAGAATCCTTTAGGGTGGCCGTATCCTGAGACGGCAGGGCCACCTTCTTAGATAAGCGTGTCAGAGCTTTATCTACCCTAGGGGAGGATTCCCAGCGCACCCTGTCCTCAGGCGGGAAAGGGTACGCCATAAGTAACCTTTTGGAAATTAGGACTTTCTTATCCGGGGAATCCCACGCACTTTCACATAACTCATTTAACTCATGTGAAGGGGGAAAAGTCACCTCTTGCTTTTTCTCCCCATACATATAAACCCTCTTGTCAGGGACAGGGTTCACCTCTGATATGTGTAAAACATCCTTCATCGCTATAATCATGTAACGTATAGCTTTTGTCAGTTTTGGTTGCAATTTTGCATCATCGTCGTCGACACTGGAGTCAGAATCCGTGTCGACATCTGTGTCAACCATTTTGGATAGTGGGCGCTTTTGAGACCCTGAGGGCCTCTGCGCTGTAGGATCAGGCATGGGTTGAGACCCTGACTGACCCGAGGTATCAGCTTTATCCAACCTTTTATGTAAGGAGTTTACATTATCATTTAACACCTTCATCAGATCCATCCAATCAGGTGTCGGCACCGTCGGCGACGACACGTCAGTCAACTGCACTTGCTCTGCCTCCACATAGCCCTCTTCGTCAAACATGTCGACACACACGTACCGATACACCACACACACAGGGGAAGCTCTAAATGAGGACAGGACCCCCAAAAGGCCTTTTGGAGAGACAGAGAGAGAGTTTGCCAGCACACACCCCAGCGCTATATAACCCAGGGATTACACAGTAACTTAGTGTTTACCCAGTAGCTGCTGTATTATGATTAATGCGCCTAAATTTATGCGCCCCCCCTCTCTTTTTTACCCCTGTACCGTGATTCTGCAGGGGAGAGCCTGGGGAGCTTCCTCTCAGCGGAGCTGTGGCAGGAAAATGGCGCTGGTGAGTGCTGAGGAAGAAGGCCCCGCCCCCTCAGCGGCGGGCTTCTGTTCCACGATTTCTTGTAAAATAAATGGCGGGGGCTCATACATATAACAGTGTGCCACTGTTTATATGCAGCATTCGCCAGGAGGTAACAATTGCTGCCCAGGGCGCCCCCCCCTGCGCCCTGCACCAACAGTGACCAGAGTGTGTGGGTTAGTGTGGGCGCAATGGCGCACAGCTGCAGTGCTGTGCGCTACCTCATGTGAAGACAGGAGTCTTCTGCCGCCGATTTTGATGTCTTCTCCGCTTCTGCCGGCTTCTGTTTTCTGGCTCTGCGAGGGGGACGGTTGCGCGGGGCCGGGAACGGACGACAAGGTCAGGTCCTGTGTTCGATCCCTCTGGAGCTAATGGTGTCCAGTAGCCTAAGAAGCGCAACCTATCCGCAGTTAGTAGGTTTGCTTCTCTCCCCTCAGTCCCTCGTAGCAGAGACAAGAAAAAGCAATATATACAGCGCTTGAAAAAAACTGGATATGGAAAAAACAATTGAGTTTTATTAAATAAAATTTGTTGCAACAATTAATTAAAAATTAATTCATAGATGTACATCAACTATAAAAAGGTAATTATATAAAATTATTGGGCAAGCACAGCAAAATAGTTTGGCATATTACCATATAGGAAGTTGAGCAATCAATTGGTGCATGTACTCCAAGGAACTTGTGCCACAGTCCTGGGGGCAATTTGCAATGCTGGCAGATGTAAGTCCACAGATTTCTTTAAGGACAGACCTTTGCTTTGTTCCGAGCAGCAACTCAGTCCTAATTGCAGCTTGGTCTCCTTTGTTTGTAGTGGATATCTGTCAAATCCCCGTTTAGGCAAGTGTATGGACTTCTAGGCTTGTTCCAGATATAGGCAATTGGAGTCTGTAATGTCCAACTTCTCCTAACCAACGCGTTTCACTGTAACAGCTTTCTCAAGGTATCATACCTTGAGAAAGCTGTTGTTACAGTGAAACGCGTTGATGTACATCTATGAATTAATTTTTAATTAATTGTTGCAACAAATTTTATTTAATAAAACTCAATTGTTTTTTTCCATATCCAGTTTTTTTCAAGCGCTGTATATATTGCTTTTTCTTGTCACTCTCAGGGGCTAACTACCCCTTTCTTTACAGCAGCTTAACGAGAAGCATCTTATCTTATCAAGCGCCGAACCTATTACCTTGGTAATTTCTCTGTTACAACCTCGTAGCAGAGAGTCTGTTGCCAGCAGAAGCTCTCTGAAAATAAAAAACCTAACTAAAATACTTTCTTATTAGCAAGCTCAGGAGAGCTCACTAAAAGCACCCAGCTCTGTCCGGGCACAGATTCTAACTGAGGTCTGGAGGAGGGGCATAGAGGGAGGAGCCAGTGCACACCAGATAGTACTAAATCTTTCTTTAGAGTGCCCAGTCTCCTGCGGAGTCCGCTATTCCCCATGGTCCTTACGGAGTCCCCAGCATCCACTAGGACGTCAGAGAAAATAAGAATTTACTCACCGGTAATTCGAGAAATAGAATTACCGGTGAGTAAATTCTTATTTTCTCTAACGTCCTAAGTGGATGCTGGGACTCCGTAAGGACCATGGGGATTATACCAAAGCTCCCAAACGGGCGGGAGAGTGCGGATGACTCTGCAGCACCGAATGGGCAAACTCTAGGTCCTCCTCAGCCAGGGTGTCAAACTTGTAGAATTTAGCAAACGTGTTTGACCCCGACCAAGTAGCTGCTCGGCAAAGTTGTAGAGCCGAGACCCCTCGGGCAGCCGCCCAAGAAGAGCCCACCTTCCTCGTGGAATGGGCTTTTACTGATTTAGGATGCGGCAGTCCAGCCGCAGAATGTGCAAGCTGAATCGTACTACAGATCCAGCGAGCAATAGTCTGCTTTGAAGCAGGTGCACCCAACTTGTTGGGCGCATACAGGATAAACAGCGAGTCAGTCTTTCTGACTCCCGCCGTCCTGGAAACATAAATTTTCAGGGCCCTGACTACGTCCACCAACTTGGAAGCCTCCAAGTCATTAGTAGCCGCAGGCACCACGATAGGTTGGTTCAGATGAAAGGCTGATACCACCTTAGGGAGAAATTGGGGACGAGTCCTCAATTCTGCCCTATCCATATGGAAAATCAGATAAGGGCTTTTACAAGACAAAGCCGCCAATTCTGATACACGCCTGGCCGAAGCCAAGGCCAACAACATGACCACTTTCCACGTGAGATATTTCAATTCCACGGTTTTCAGTGGCTCAAACCAATGTGATTTTAGGAAATTCAACACCACGTTGAGATCCCAAGGTGCCACTGGAGGCACAAAAGGGGGCTGAATATGCAGCACTCCCTTAACAAAAGTATGAACTTCAGGTAGAGAAGCCAGTTCTCTCTGGAAGAAAATCGATAGAGACGAAATCTGGACCTTAATGGAACCCAATTTTAGGCCCATAGTCACCCCTGACTGTAGGAAGTGCAGGAAACGGCCCAGCTGAAATTCCTCCGTTGGGGCCTTCCTGGCCTCACACCACGCAACATATTTTCGCCATATGCGGTGATAATGGTTTGCGGTTACTTCTTTCCTAGCTTTAATCAGCGTAGGAATGACTTCCTCCGGAATGCCCTTTTCCTTCAGGATCCGGTGTTCAACCGCCATGCCGTCAAACGCAGCCGCGGTAAGTCTTGGAACAGACAGGGCCCCTGCTGCAGCAAGTCCTGTCTGAGCGGCAGAGGCCATGGGTCCTCTGAGATCATTTCTTGAAGTTCCGGGTACCAAGCTCTTCTTGGCCAATCCGGAACAATGAGTATAGTCCTTACTCCTCTTCTCCTTATTATCCTCAGTACCTTTGGTATGAGAGGAAGAGGAGGGAACACATAAACCGACCGGTACACCCACGGTGTCACTAGAGCGTCCACAGCTATCGCCTGAGGGTCTCTCGACCTGGCGCAATATCTTTCTAGCTTTTTGTTTAGGCGGGACGCCATCATGTCCACCTGTGGCCTTTCCCAACGGTTTACAATCATTTGGAAGACTTCTGGATGAAGTCCCCACTCTCCCGGGTGGAGGTCGTGCCTGCTGAGGAAGTCTGCTTCCCAGTTGTCCAGTCCCGGAATGAACACTGCTGACAGTGCTAACACGTGATTTTCCGCCCATTGGAGAATCCTTGTGGCTTCTGCCATCGCCGTCCTGCTTCTCGTGCCGCCCTGCCGGTTTACATGGGCGACCGCCGTGATGTTGTCTGACTGGATCAGTACCGGCTGGTTTTGAAGCAGGGGTTTTGCCTGACTTAGGGCATTGTAAATGGCCCTCAGTTCCAGAATATTTATGTGCAGGGAAGTCTCCTGACTTGACCATAGTCCTTGGAAGTTTCTTCCCTGTGTGACTGCCCCCCAGCCTCGAAGGCTGGCATCCGTGGTCACCAGGACCCAGTCCTGTATGCCGAATCTGCGGCCCTCTTGAAGATGAGCACTCTGCAGCCACCACAGCAGAGACACCCTGGTCCTTGGAGACAGGGTTATCAGCCGATGCATCTGAAGATGCGATCCGGACCACTTGTCCAATAGGTCCCACTGAAAGGTTCTTGCATGGAACCTGCCGAATGGAATTGCTTCGTAGGAAGCTACCATCTTTCCCAGGATCCGCGTGCAGTGATGCACCGACACCTGTTTTGGTTTTAGGAGGCCTCTGACTAGAGATGACAGCTCCTTGGCCTTCTCCTCCGGGAGAAACACTTTTTTCTGTTCTTTGTCCAGAACCATCCCCAGGAACAGTAGACGTGTCGCAGGGATCAGCTGTGACTTTGTAATATTTAGAACCCAGCCGTGCTGTTGTAGCACCTCCCGAGATAGTGCTACCCCGACCAACAACTGCTCCCTGGACCTCGCCTTCATCAGGAGATCGTCCAAGTACGGGATAATTAAAACTCCCTTCTTTCGAAGGAGTATCATCATTTCGGCCATTACCTTGGTAAAGACCCTCGGAGCCGTGGATAGACCGAACGGCAACGTCTGGAATTGGTAATGACAATCCTGTACCAAAAATCTGAGGTACTCCTGGTGAGGATGGTAAATGGGAACATGCAGGTAAGCATCCTTGATGTCCAGGGATACCATGTAATCCCCCTCGTCCAGGCTTGCAATAATCGCCCTGAGCGATTCCATCTTGAACTTGAATTTTTTTATATATGTGTTCAAGGATTTCAAATTTAAAATGGGTCTCACCGAACCGTCCGGTTTCGGTACCACAAACATTGTGGAATAGTAACCCAGTCCTTGTTGAAGTAGGGGCACCTTTACTATCACCTGTTGTGAATACAGCTTGTGAATTGCCTGTAACACTGCCTCCCTGCCTGAGGGAGTGGTTGGTAAGGCAGATTTGAGGAAACGGCGGGGGGGGGGGAGACGTCTCCAATTCCGGCTTGTACCCCTGAGATACTATTTGAAAGATCCAGGGATCCACCCGTGAGCGAGCCCACTGATTGCTGAAATATTTGAGACGGGCCGCCACCGTACCTGGCTCCGCCTGTGGAGCCCCAGCGTCATGCTGTGGACTTAGAGGAAGCGGGGGAGGACTTTTGCTCCTGGGAACTGGCTGTATGCTGCAGCTTTATCCCCCTACCTCTGCCTCTGGGCAGAAAGGACGCGCCCTTAACCCGCTTGCCCCTATTGGGCCGAAAGGACTGTACCTGATAATACGGTGCTTTCTTTGGCTGTGAGGGAACATGGGGTAAAAATGTAGACTTCCCAGCTGTTGCTGTGGAAACGAGGTCCGAGAGACCATCCCCGAACAACTCCTCACCCTTATAAGGCAGAACTTCCATGTGCCTTTTGGAATCTGCATCTCCTGTCCACTGCCGAGTCCATAACCCTCTCCTGGCAGAAATGGACATTGCACTAATTTTGGATGCCAGCCGGCAAATATCCCTCTGTGCATCCCTCATGTATAAAAGTGCGTCTTTAATATGCTCTACGGTTAGCAATATAGTGTCCCTGTCTAGGGTATCAATATTTTCCGACAGGGAATCTGACCACGCAGCTGCAGCACTGCACATCCATGCTGACGCAATAGCTGGTCTCAGTATAACACCTGTGTGTGTATATATAGACTTCAGGATAGCCTCCTGCTTTCTATCAGCAGATTCCTTCAGGGCGGCTGTATCCGGAGACGGTAGTGCCACCTTCTTTGACAAGCGTGTGAGCGCTTTATCCACCCTAGGGGATGTTTCCCAGCGTGACCTATCCTCTGGCGGGAAAGGGTACGCCATTAGTAACCTCTTAGAAATTACCAGTTTCTTATCAGGAGAAGCCCAAGCTTCTTCACACACGTCATTTAACTCCTCAGATGGAGGAAAAGCTACTGGTAGCTCCAAACATAATACCCTTTTTTGTGGTACCGGGGGTAACATCAGAAATGTGCAACACATTTTTCATTGCCTCAATCATGTAACGTGTGGCCCTATTGGAAGTTACATTAGTCTCATCGTCGTCGACACTGGAGTCAGTATCCGTGTTGACATCTGTGTCTGCCATCTGAGGTAGCGGGCGTTTTAGAGCCCCTGATGGCTTTTGAGACGCCTGGGCAGGCACAGGCTGAGAAGCCGGCTGTCCCATAGTAGGTATGTCGTCAAACCTTTTATGCAAGGAGTCGACACTGTCGCGTAATTCCTTCCACAGAACCATCCACTCAGGTGTCGACCCCGCAGGGGATGACATCACATTTACAGGCATTTGCTCCGCCTCCACATAAGCCTCCTCAAACATGTCGACACAGCCGTACCGACACACCGCATACACACAGGGAATGCTCTGACAGAGGACAGGACCCCACAAAGCCCTTTGGGGAGACAGAGAGAGTATGCCAGCACACACCAGAGCGCTATATAATACAGGGACTAACTGAATTATATCCCCTTATAGCTGCTATATATATATATATATATATATATATATATATATATATATATATATATATATATACTGCGCCTAAATTTAGTGCCCCCCCTCTCTTTTTTACCATTCTGTAGTTGTAGACTGCAGGGGAGAGCCAGGGAGCTTCCTTCCAGCGGAGCTGTGAGGGAAAAATGGCGCCAGTGTGCTGAGGGAGTTAGCCCCGCCCCTTTTTCAGCTGACTTCTCCCGCGTTTTTGAAACTCTGGCAGGGGTATTAATTTACACCTATATAGCCTCTGGGACTATATATGGTGTATATTTGCCAGCCAAGGTGTGTAATATTGCCCTCAGGGCCAGGGCGCCCCCCCCAGCCCCCTGCACCCATCAGTGACCGGAGTGTGAGGTGTACATGAGGAGCAATGGCGCACAGCTGCAGTGCTGTGCGCTACCTTGGTGAAGACCGAAGTCTTCTGCCGCCGATTTTCCGGACCTCTTCATGCTTCTGGCTCTGTACGGGGGACGGCGGCGCGGCTCTGGGAACGAACATCAAGGTCGGGTCCTGCGGTCGATCCCTCTGGAGCTAATGGTGTCCAGTAGCCCAAGAAGCCCAAACTACCACCTGTTAGGTAGGTTCGCTTCTTCTCCCCTTAGTCCCTCGCTGCAGTGAGTCTGTTGCCAGCATATCTCACTGTAAAATAAAAAACCTAAATATACTTTCTTTCTAGGAGCTCAGGAGAGCCCCTAGTGTGCATCCAGCTCAGCCGGGCACAAGAATCTAACTGAAGTCTGGAGGAGGGTCATAGTGGGAGGAGCCAGTGCACAGTAGTCTAAAGCTTTCTTTATAGTTGTGCCTAGTCTCCTGCGGAGCCGCTATTCCCCATGGTCTTTACGGAGTCCCAGCATCCACTTAGGACGTTAGAGAAAATAGTTTACTGCATAGCAATCGCACATATTTCATGGATTCTCTATACCTTAATGTAATGCTGGCATACACAGGCAGATAAAATGCCTGTCAAACAGGCTTTTTATCTGACGCTGCCAATATCTGGGACATACACTGAGATCTCTCACAGTGCATGTCACCTGATATCGGCGCCCAGCACCTTGGGGAGGAGACATTACCCCGTTCCTTCCCATGTGAAGGAACAGGAGAAATGTCCGTCAGGCGGCTGCGGAAGGGCATATGCTGCCCGATGTAGCAGAAAATATTGCATCAGAGGTACATGCTGGACGATTTCGCATGTTCAACTGTCAAAGTCAGAAAAATATCCCCATGCACGTTGCCATATTTGCACCGCACACTGGTCCGTGCTGCGCATGCGTACGCTCTCCCGTGAAGGCGCATACCCGCAATAGCGTGCACTCGCAGGCGCGGTATGCGTATTTACGGTAGAGTTTATGTAGTCGTAGCGTGCGACTCATTCGTTACATATTTTCACAATTAATGTAGTTTATAGATCATGGTCCCTTTGATAGTTTCTGAAAGTTTGGTTAATATAGAAGGTCCCTGAGCTAAGGAATCCCTCTTTGTATCGTACGAAGGGTCTAACAAGACTCATACAGCAGTGTTTGGTACCCATCGGAAGAGTATTTAATTAGCAATATTCCGGTGTTGGTTTAGAGCGTATTAATCGCTCGTGCGAATAGTTATGGACATAAGAAGTTTATGTCCATTTCTACTATTTACTCATACTCAGGTATGCGGCGGGAAACCTAGTTCCCCACCCACCTGAGCTGTTTGAAATCGTCACAGCCCACCTGTATGAATCAACCTATGACCTTTTGTTATGATGCAGGGCCGAATTCCGACGTCCAATGGACAATGGGATTGTAGGGACTGTAGGATTGCATTGTGTGTGGGGCATAAATAGGCAAGCCGACCACATCCAGCTCTCACTCTTCAACGGTTCTCATTGCTGAAAATCGGGTGCTGGATGTCCAGGCGCATGCGATCGTTTACCCTTGTGCGTAAGTTTCTCTCCGTAATCATTGTCTTTCTGTGAGCCAATTTCTCTCATCTCATCTCTCTCTCTCTCTCTCTCTTTCCCTTCTCTTTCTCTCGTATCTCCCCTAGACTAGTATTGTATTGTATTAGATAGTATTGTATTTTGGTTAGGAAGTCTTTGTTATATTGTAGTGTATCATTTGTACTGTTATCCCCTTTTTACAAGTATACTAGATATAATACAGTTAATAGGCTTTGGACCCTAAACCAGTATCTGTGTATTTCCTATAGTGTTAAGTGTTCACTTGAGCGTCGGTGACGCTCAAGCAGCTTTGTAGTTAGTCAGGTTACACAAGGTTGCACTTACACCCTGTATTCACATTAAGGTATTCCGTGTATTTCATTGGTATAAGGTTTAGACATAAAGGTATAGCGTTGTGAGCGTCTGCGCCGCTGGTGATCTCCTCGTGGTCTCGAGCGTCCGCTACGCCATAGCGAATCATTACTCTAGTCATAGCAAATAACGTGTCCTGTGATCGCTGGGCCGTGAGCGAACGTGACGCTTGAGCGTCTCGCCTACGGCTGAGCGATCGTTACGCAACTAGCGTACCATTACGGTACTTCTTAAGTAAACAGCGTACAGTGTTCTTAGCTTCATAAAGGGTTGTTTATACGACAAGGGAATTTAGCATTGTCAATTGGGGACTCGTCCTATCCTTCTCATATCTGCACTAGGTAGATCAGCAGACATTATCCCCCCAGCAAAGGGTGGGAGGTTGTCTCGCAGTGCTGACGGGATAAGCGTCTGCTTCGCTTAGATAAAGAGTGCTGAAGGAATCCGGGAACCGGAAGTAAGAACAAAACGCTTGTGTCTTTTAAAACTGTTTTATTTCTCTTCTGTCTTGCGTATACACGCACGCATACATTTATCTGCATTTCTTTTTCAAATTTCGTATATCACTATTCCTGTTTGCCAAGTTTTATAGTTGATTAGAAAGTGCAAAAAGAGATTTGCTGTTATTTCATAGTAGAGGTAATAGTTAAAGTATAGACCAACACACGGCTTGTCTGGGAGATAAGACAGTCAGTGTGGTGTGCGGTAGATGATCAGGGATCATCTACATTGATAAAGGTAGAAATTGTGTTACGGTGGATCTTTGTTTTGCGTACACGTGTCCCTAACAAAAGACTTGCGTACGCAATCCAAACGGCAGACGCACGCAGCGTACATTACGCAACGTAGCGTCTGGTTACGCAACGTAGCTCAAGTCACGAAAAGTTGAATTAGCGCAAAGGCGATAAGTAACGCACAGCGGTAAATAACGCGACGCGGTAAATAACGCAAATCTATTTTTGGAAAAATCTGAAATTTAGTTTAACAGATCCTGCTCCTAATTGGTAACACAGTTGGACTGAAGACAATTTCTGCGCAGAAATAGATATAGAAACAAAAGTGTACATGTGTTGAGTGAGTGTGGTTTTGTATACAAAAGTTTATATAACTTTAAGGTGGAACCAAAAGGAAAGTCGGGTACTCGTCAAGGGACACACGTGTAAGTGACATATACGGTGGCTAGGGAGGCATCCCTGGTTAAATAATATTTGAGCATTAGAGTATAGCGGACCATAAGGTAACAGACCAGGAGGTCATAAGGTAACAGACCAGGAGGTCATTAACAGACGGTAACAGACCAGGAGGTCATAAGGTAACAGACAAGGAGGTCATTAACAGAAGGTAACAAGACCAGGAGGTCGTAAGGTACTAAAGAGGTCCGCTATAAAAGTCCAGTGGCACAACGCCTGGGGTGTTGGTGCAGAACCCATATAGGCCATAAGCTCTTGCTGAAGGAATCGCGGCCGGAAACATCGATTCCATTGATCTTTCAGTACATGACAAGTAGTGCTTGTGTGCTGAACGATTGGACCACACGTAATTGTGTGCAGTAGTTAGTAATCTGACCTAATACCATTAGAGTAAAGTGGTCACAAACGCTATCTGTACATTCTGACGTGATTTGTGTAATTTTTTATTTTTGGAAGGGAAGTTCGCTGGTCACTCAGGAACTATCTAACAACCCCACCTTTACTGGAAAGAGTAAGTGTCCTGCGGGTAACCCTCATATGTTCCAGTAAACAGAAGGTTCCATAGGGGCCCTGTATCGAGTACGCCAGCACCATATCGGTGTGATCAGGTCGTATTGGTCGAGGTGGGCGAGTGAGTGGGGTACTCGGTAAACCGCCACCGCCAGCCTACTGTGGAGTAATTTGGTTGTCTGTAAAGGCTTGCTGAAAACCTTGATACAGAAATCCAAGGAGGACTAAGCAACACCTGCAGACTATGGGGGCCAGTTGCTCAGGTAGGGGGCGATCAACCCTGGTTCAGGTTGATTCTGTGAACCGACCAGTTGGGTCGGCACGATATGTAATGTGTGAAAAATATGGAAGTCACACAGAATCTTTATGTGATGAATGGGAGAGAATGACTGTACAAGACAGGGACAAATTCCCAAGAATAGGTAGCTTCAGTCCAGACGTGTTACAAAATTTAAGGAGGAGGATATGTCTCGTAAAATCATCAAAGAGACGAATTCAGCATCATGATTACTTACAGTTATGGCACCAGGAAGGTGAGATACAGAGAGGTTTGGCTCTGGCGGCGGGATCTGGGGCAGTCAGGAAGCTGATAGCCACAGCTCCACCTCCACCATACATTGCAGGAGAGAAGCTGATTACGGAGAGAAACGCACTGGGTTGTAAAACACAAACTCTTAGTAACCCTGTAAATGTTAATGATGTTAACCAAATAACTCATGCAAGTATTAACCCGTGCAAGATGTACCCTGTTTTGAACCTTCCTCAGGAGTGTGATCAAGAAGAAGATTCAGCAACAATTTCAGCGCTCTCTCTAGCGGCCACCATATCAGAAACCACAGTAGGAACTGCACCACCCACGAGATTAGTTAAGGCCCCTAGCGGAGGGATAGGTGAGGTCGTGTCAACGGGTAAGTACGGCACCATGCACTACACTGAAACAATTGTACCACAAGTTGTAGAATCTACGCAGAATGAGGCTGTTAGAATTGCTCCTGTAAAGGTGATAGTAGTTCCCAATGGGAAAACAGATGCATCAGGAGCCACACCCGTCAGGAACATTGCCATGTATTGCCCGTTCACTAGAATGGAATTGAGGACCATAGTGTCTGAATTCCCAGACCCCAGAAAAGATTTAGTGGCAAGCCAAAAATACATCAGGGATCTAGGAAACACTTTAGAGCCCAATAATAAGGATTGGCAGATAGTGCTAAGAGCTTGCTTACCTTCCAATGTCGACTCAGTTAAATTCTTGGCTGATTGTGGACTAGATAAAGATGTACCGCTTACAGATGTGTACGACCAGGATAATGTAAAAAGGATAAATTTACAGCTAAAGGAGTATTTCCCAGCCGTTGTTAAATGGAATAAAATATTTTCCATTAAGCAAAAGGAGTCCGAAACGGCAGCAGAATATTTCCACCGGGCACTATCAGAAATGGCAAAATACACTGGTATAGAAGACATTAAGACCAACCCAAACCATCGAGAAGTAGCAGTATCTGTACTGATGGATGGTTTGAAAGAAACATTAAAAGCTAGGGTACAGACCACACAACCATGTTGGCGAGGTCTGTCAGTGTCCACCTTGAGAGAGGCTGCTGTTGATCACGACAAAAACATCACTAGACACAGGGAGTCGCAAAGTGATAAGTTGATGTCCGTAAGTATACAGGCGCTGACCACAAGGCAGCCTGCGTATGTACCACCGAATCCTGTGGGTAAGGCAAGTGTAATAACATGTTTTTCTTGTAACAGACCGGGACACTTTGCACGAGAATGTAGAACAAAGAATGTACAAAGATCTTTTCAACCCCCTAGACAACAACACAACACACGACATTGGGAGCAGGGTCCACAGAGGCGGAGTTTTGAGCCACATACAGGGGAAACAAAAAGATATCCCCCGAACAGAGACTGGCAGGCCTCTGGTAGTTCCCAGCTAACTCCCCCACAAGTAGTTGCTGCCAATGGGATTCAGGGAGGTCAGCATACCCAATAGGGGTGTGGCCACACCTGTAATCTGCAGCCAGTTAAATTGATTGCCAGTCTTGGAAGCGAACCAGAGATTGCAATCAATGTAGCTGGTAAAACTTTAAACTTTCTTGTAGACACAGGGGCGGCCAAGTCAGTGATAAATTCGACAGTGGGCATGAGAACCACTGGTAGGACAATTCCAGCCATGGGAGTAACAGGAGTAGTCCAGCACTACCCTGTTAGCAAACCAGCCGAGATTAGAATAGGGCCTTTGCATACCAAGCATTCCTTTTTGCTGGCTGCATCGGCACCAACTAATCTCCTGGGTAGAGACTTACTATGTAAAATGGGTTGCGTCATTTATTGTACTCCTGAAGGTGTATTCTTGGACATACCTGAGAATCACGCTCAGGAGGTACGAGACATGTTAGACTCCCCATCAAAATTAATGTCACATTCCATTATGACAAATAGGAACCCATCCCAAGTAGAAGAGATGACATCTCAGATACCAGAGTCACTTTGGACAAAAGATGGACAGGACACTGGATTAATGGCAAACGTAGCTCCAGTAGTTGTACAAGTAAAAGATGGTAGGATAGCTCCAAAAATCCCACAGTATCCTCTGAAGCCAGAGGTGGAGTTAGGAGTTTTCCCAGTAATAGAACGCTTGCTGCAACAGGGCATTCTGGTAAGAACGTCCAGCACAGCCAATAGTCCCATCTTCCCTGTTAAAAAGAGTGGGGGGAGGGGTTACAGGCTAGTGCAGGATCTAAGGGGGATTAACAAAATAGTTGAGAGTCAGTTCCCCGTAGTGCCTAATCCAGCTGTCATCCTAATGCAAATTCCTCCCACTGCCAAATTTTTCACTGTTATTGACCTCTGCTCCGCTTTCTTTTCGGTACCTCTGCACCCTGACAGCCAATATTTGTTTGCATTCACATACAGAGGAGTCCAATACACGTGGACTCGGCTACCCCAAGGTTTCATAGATAGTCCAAGTATATTTTCTCAGGCTTTGCATGATTGTTTACAGTCTTTCCAACCAGACAGTGGATCAGTATTGATACAGTATGTGGACGATTTATTACTGTGTTCAGATTCACTGGAAGCATCTCTGAAGGATACGAAACAGCTCCTGTTTCATCTTTCAGACACAGGTCACAAGGTTTCCAAAGACAAGTTACAATTATGCCAAACTAAGGTAAAATATTTGGGACACTGTCTAACACAAGGACTGAGACACCTGACCGCTGATAGAATCCAAGCCATTAGAGACATGACACTGCCACAAACCCAGCAACAGATCAGGACGTTTTTAGGAATGTGTGGGTATTGCCGTAATTGGATCCCAGGGTTTTCCATATTGGCGTTACCTTTGCAGGAAATGGTCTCTTCAAACAAACCTGATCGGATTTCGCATACAGACGAATCCGAAACAGCATTTGAGAGACTCAAACAGTGCCTAACGCAGGCACCAGCACTAGGTATGCCAGACTATGGGAAACCCTTTGAACTATACGGAACAGAAAGTGCTGGGTGCGCAGCAGGTGTACTAACCCAAAAACACGGTGACGCCAGCAGGCCAGTCGCATACTACAGCGCCCAGCTAGACACGGTAGCGCGATCCCTCCCCACATGCTTGCGTAGCGTTGCGGCGATAGCATTGCTAGTGACGAAAAGCGAAGATGTCGTGCTAGGCCACAACCTCACAATCCATACACCGCATGCGGTATCTGCCTTATTGAATTCTGCCCAAACCAGACACGTCTCATCAGCAAGGTTTACAAGATGGGAATTGGCATTAATGGCCCCAGTAAACATCACCATAAGGAGATGCAGTGCATTAAATCCTGCAACATTTCTCCCAGGTGTGCCTGGTCAGACACAAAGGGTGGAAGGTGATAGTGATGGGGAAGGAGGATTTAATGCAAAGGGAGATACACATGATTGTATGGAATATTTGACCCAAAATTTTACCGCAAGGCCTGACATCAGTGACAACTCACTGGAAGATGCAGAACTAACGTTCTACACGGACGGTAGTTGTCATAGACAGTCAGACTCGGGAGACTTGTGTACTGGATACGCAGTCGTAGATGACCAAGACACCATAGAAGCGGAACCGCTAGGCCCACCTCACTCAGCCCAGGTTGCTGAACTGGTCGCCCTAACCAGAGCATGTGAATTGGCTAAGGGTAAGTCAGCCAATATCTACACCGATTCTAGATACGCCTTCGGGGTAGTCCATGATTTCGGAGCCCTATGGCGGCTCAGAAATTTCATGACGGCAGCTGGTACACCGATAGCGCATGCAGCATATATAAAAAGGCTTCTAACAGCGATACAGGAACCCGACAGAGTGGCTGTTATCAAATGTAAAGCACATACATATAGCCAAGACCCAGTATCCCTTGGTAACAGCCGAGCAGACGAAGCCGCAAAGCTTGCAGCTGCTACCCCCATACAGACAGACACCACACAACTGATGGTATTTAATACCATCAACACACAAAAGTTGTGTGAGATGCAGAATTTGTGTTCCACACAGGAAAGAGCAGTCTGGAAGGCAAAGGGATATGGCCAGGAGTCCTCAGGGCTCTGGACGGATGGACATGGTAAACCAGTGGCCCCCAGGGCATACCTTCCATGTCTGGCTGAAGCAGCTCACGGGCTGACTCATCTAGGCAAGGAGGGGATGTGCAAATTGGTAAGAGCATACTGGTGCGCCCCAGGATTCTCCTCTCATGCGAGTAAGAGAGCAATGTCATGCCTTACCTGCCTGAGAAAGAATATTGGAAAAGCAATACCTACAGAACCATCCCATATCCCACCTGCCGGCGGCCCTTTCCAGGTAATACAAATCGACTTCATTCAATTACCCCCATGTCGAAATTTGAAATATGTACTTGTTTGTATAGATGTTTTCTCGAATTGGGTCGAAGCTTTCCCAGCAGCTACAAATACCGCTATGTTTACAGCTAAGAAAATTGTGCAGGAATTTGTATGTAGATATGGTATCCCTAGAATCATTGAAAGTGATAGGGGTACCCATTTTACAGGTGATGTCTTTCAAGGAATGTGTAAGTTGATGGGAATTGATAGCAAGCTGCACACTCCGTACCGTCCACAGGCGAGCGCGAAGGTCGAAAGAGTGAACAGCACTATTAAAAATAAATTGAGTAAAGTAATGGCAGAGACAGGATTGACGTGGCCAGAAGCTTTACCCATTGTTTTGTATAGCATCAGAACCACTCCCAGGTCCCCTCTTAATCTGTCTCCTTTTGAAATCTTGTTTGGTCGACAACCGCATGTCATGATAAACCCTCAGGATGATTTGAAATGTAACAATGAAGTAACTGTAAAGTACTTGATTAACATGAGTAAGTAGTTGAGGAATCAAAATGATAATCTGAAGTTGATGATTCCTGATTTACCAGATAGTAATTGTCATGACATTGAACCTGGGGATTATGTAATGATACGAAATTTTCTACGCTCAGGTTGTCTTATTGATAGATGGGAAGGACCATACCAGGTCTTATTGACTAGCACCACAGCATTGAAGGTGGCTGAGAGAGAGACTTGGGTCCATTCATCCCACTGCAAGAAGGTTGCTGATCCAGAGAAGTCCCGTGATAAGGAACAGACGGTAGAGGTTGTATCACTGGAGTGTCTGTTCCAGGAGGACTGAGGCGGCACCTGAGCCTTGAAGACCGAAAGCAGTTGTCGACTCCCTTCTCCCTTTTATTGTTTTTCTCCACTCCCCATCCCCTCTTCCTTGAAATTTCTTTTTTCCCCCTTCTCATTCTTCTCTATTTCCTCCTCAAAGATGGACTTGCCCCAAGAGACTGTGATCCGGATTTTGATGTTAACCATGATGTTGACCAGAGCAGTCTGTTCCGGCGAGAGTACCATAGAGGTCGAGAGAGGTTCTGGAATGGGTTCCGATTATGATGATGGAGGCGTAGTTTTCCAAGATCAACCAAACCAACAAGCAAAGGCGAGTATCAGAAAACGATCCGATAGAAGAAATTGTGATGGATTGTTAGCTGAAGAAAATTGTATCTGTAGGCTCTGTGATAATCTGGTTGAAGATGGATGCATAAAGAAATGCCAATCCAGTTTTAATATCCATATAGACCGGCATCCATTGAGTGACTATCACTCTTTAGTGGGTAATGTGTTAAACCAAACAGATTGTTGGGTATGCTCTCAAGTACCTCAGGGTCATAGCAAATCAGGGCTAGTACCATTTCCTTTAACGTTAGGGGAGGTACTTGAGCTAAGTGGTGGGAGACCGGTGGACCGGAGGTTTAATATCTCCAGCCCTCCTAGTTTGAAGCTCCACCAATACCATGTGGATAGGTCCCTCTTATGTTTCAACATCTCCAATCCCAGAAAACCGGGAAATTGGGAAGTGTCATGGAGCAACCTTACCATGACCTTTTCACACAGAGCAGATAGAATGCCTACAGATACAGAGCTGGTACGCCACATAGCCAGTAGAGGAAAATCTTTCCGGTATCGATATACCTTAGGAAATAGGATTACTAGAGTTGGAGAGGTATCACCAGGATACTGTGCACATATCGTACAAACTGATACGTGCATTAGGCAGATGGAAGAATTAGGGTCAGGAGATTTCACCTGGAAGGTTTGTAACATGGTCATGTCCTTCTCCGTCCCATATGTTCTCCCCGATGATGCATATTTCATATGCGGGAGAAAGGCGTACAAGTGGCTTGCCCCAAACTCTGAAGGATTGTGTTATATTGGAAAAGTATTGCCTGAAGTGATGACTGTTACACATGACAAAATGAAGGACATACACCGTGGTGCCCAAGCTCCTTATACTCACACTCATTACGAGCACCGAGTTAAAAGACAACTGTCAGAAAGGTTAGAGCATCCGGCCTCTGATCTTATCCATGAATCCACCGGGATTCAGGTCCTGGTCGCGTTAGATTTCACTCGCACCGCTCGGGGAGTGATGAATTATAGATACATTTCCGCACTCGCCAATTTGTTAGATAATATCACTGAAATGTATGATGACACGTTTAGATACACTGGAAGAGAACTTCAAGCTTATAAAACAGAACTAGTTCAGCATAGGATGGTTCTTAATTATCTTACAGCAGTAACAGGCGGATATTGTGTTACATTGGCAACACAGTACGGCATAAAGTGTTGCACTTATATCACGAATAGCACCGAGGATCCGGTAGAGGTCATAGACCAAAAGATGGACGATATTCTCCAATTGAAGTGGGAATTTCGTCGAAAACACAATCTCACCCTTGCTGCTGTAGGTAATGAGCTGACTGGTTGGGTGTCATGGTTGAACCCGCGAAATTGGTTCTCCGGTTTGGGGGACTGGGCTCAAGGAGTCATAATGGATGTTGGAAAGTTTCTACTATGTATCTTGGGTGTCGTTATATCGATTGGATTGATATTTAGATGCGGGCAGGCTTTAATGAGGTGCAAACAAAGTACAAGAGTGATGAGCTTGAGGAGTGAGGAAACCGTAATTAACCTGGATTTGATTTATGACCCAATAATAGAAACCCGAATGTGATGAAAATGCGATTATACGGTCCGTTTCTTTCACCTGTTTTTCTGCTTTTCTCCAAGATACAAAGACCCCCTTGGACGAGAAAGTTGACGAGACGCTATACAGACAACAGACAAGCACCAAAGATGAAGTTTTGACCACTTGAGAAATGGACACTTGATGAACTTTGCCATGGATCCCCAGTTTCCCTAGTACTTTTAAACTCACGCTAGCCCAACATTTTTTGTAAATCTGATGGCTCAGACAAAGCTATTTGCTCATGCCCAAGGAGCAATACAGCGCAAAGAAGACGACTCTCAACAGATACCGAACACAACTTCGACGACAGATGTACATTTCCCTGACATAGAATATCATTGCATTTTCCATAAGTGTTCTTTATCTTCATCTCTACAACCCTCAGGTAATGACACACATAGACGATAGGGAATACAGGCACAGATATCAGCAACCACATACCTCCCCCATTCATGTATCATCAACTAAAATGTGCTCCCCATTTTGTTCAAAATCCGAAAAGAGCTCGGTAAAGTTTGACAGCCCATCCACAGACCTGTACCACAGGATAAGAAGGAATTCAAATGTATACTTCGCAATACCTCGAAGCTTGATGTACAACACGTACGGCACGATGATACATGACCCCCCAAACATGGATTCATACACACATGCTTCTGCTATCACACTAGGTCATACCCTCTTCACACCTACTCCTCTCTCCTCCCTCACCCAACCATGGAAATGAATTAACCCCTGACATATATTTTTCTCCTTTTGAAATGTTTTAGAAGGTGGCAGTTATTATTGACTGCCAAAGGGTGGACTGTCAAAGTCAGAAAAATATCCCCATGCACGTTGCCATATTTGCACCGCACACTGGTCCGTGCTGCGCATGCGTACGCTCTCCCGTGAAGGCGCATACCCGCAATAGCGTGCACTCGCAGGCGCGGTATGCGTATTTACGGTAGAGTTTATGTAGTCGTAGCGTGCGACTCATTCGTTACATATTTTCACAATTAATGTAGTTTATAGATCATGGTCCCTTTGATAGTTTCTGAAAGTTTGGTTAATATAGAAGGTCCCTGAGCTAAGGAATCCCTCTTTGTATCGTACGAAGGGTCTAACAAGACTCATACAGCAGTGTTTGGTACCCATCGGAAGAGTATTTAATTAGCAATATTCCGGTGTTGGTTTAGAGCGTATTAATCGCTCGTGCGAATAGTTATGGACATAAGAAGTTTATGTCCATTTCTACTATTTACTCATACTCAGGTATGCGGCGGGAAACCTAGTTCCCCACCCACCTGAGCTGTTTGAAATCGTCACAGCCCACCTGTATGAATCAACCTATGACCTTTTGTTATGATGCAGGGCCGAATTCCGACGTCCAATGGACAATGGGATTGTAGGGACTGTAGGATTGCATTGTGTGTGGGGCATAAATAGGCAAGCCGACCACATCCAGCTCTCACTCTTCAACGGTTCTCATTGCTGAAAATCGGGTGCTGGATGTCCAGGCGCATGCGATCGTTTACCCTTGTGCGTAAGTTTCTCTCCGTAATCATTGTCTTTCTGTGAGCCAATTTCTCTCATCTCATCTCTCTCTCTCTCTCTCTCTTTCCCTTCTCTTTCTCTCGTATCTCCCCTAGACTAGTATTGTATTGTATTAGATAGTATTGTATTTTGGTTAGGAAGTCTTTGTTATATTGTAGTGTATCATTTGTACTGTTATCCCCTTTTTACAAGTATACTAGATATAATACAGTTAATAGGCTTTGGACCCTAAACCAGTATCTGTGTATTTCCTATAGTGTTAAGTGTTCACTTGAGCGTCGGTGACGCTCAAGCAGCTTTGTAGTTAGTCAGGTTACACAAGGTTGCACTTACACCCTGTATTCACATTAAGGTATTCCGTGTATTTCATTGGTATAAGGTTTAGACATAAAGGTATAGCGTTGTGAGCGTCTGCGCCGCTGGTGATCTCCTCGTGGTCTCGAGCGTCCGCTACGCCATAGCGAATCATTACTCTAGTCATAGCAAATAACGTGTCCTGTGATCGCTGGGCCGTGAGCGAACGTGACGCTTGAGCGTCTCGCCTACGGCTGAGCGATCGTTACGCAACTAGCGTACCATTACGGTACTTCTTAAGTAAACAGCGTACAGTGTTCTTAGCTTCATAAAGGGTTGTTTATACGACAAGGGAATTTAGCATTGTCACAACCAATTGATATTACCGGATTGTTTACCTGGATACACACTGCAATTATTTTGCCGATCCGCTCATATTGGACGAATCGGCCAGATAATTGTAGCTAGTATGCCCAGCATAAGGGATGTATATGCCTTCCAGTAAACAGGGTCAGTAGTTCTTTGACAAAGCCAAGAGGTACTGTAATACTGGAGATAAACCAAAGAGAAAAAAAAAATAACTGGAAAGGAAAAAGCCATTTATATTATTGTGAATTCGGGGTTAGATAAATCGTACACATAAACAAACATTCCCTTTCTCATCTCTATGACAAAGACTCTTTTGATCTGGCCACAAACGTTCTTGTTAAACCATATTAGGCTGTACAGTACAAGAGTCAAAATGACCACAAATGTTAAGTAGGAGAGATCGTAACTTTATAATTTTCAGTTATTTATGACTGAAAAAAAAAAAAAAGTTAAACCACAGAACACTGGCGGATTTAGGGGGAGAAGGGGGGGCAACGGGGGTGTTGCCCTCCCCCCTACAGCTCTATACCACGTGCTGCTGTATCTGTTCTACTCCTCTGTACCCATGTTCAGCCGTCGGTGGCTCCTGTACGCCGCCGCAGCAGCCAATCGGCTCAGTGCAGCCCGGACTGTATCTTTCTGGCGCAGCTCGTGTGGTGCAGGTGGCTCATCCCCAGGCCCCGCAGCCGGGGAGCGCGTATGCCAGTAACAAGTACAAAGTGCATGCAGCAGAAGCAGGAGTTATCGGCGGTAACGGCACTCTGACCTGCTCCTGGCCACACTCTCCTGTCGCTAACACACAGCCCATCCACTTCCTCACACCATCACTTCCTGCCTAGCGGCCAGCATGCTGGAGTCTGTGGTAGCAGATCTCCTGAACAGGTTCCTGGGGGATTGCGTGGAGAACCTGGACAGGTTCCAGTTGAAGCTGAGCATCTGGGGGGGTAAGAGACAGATGTGCCCATTATGCCATGCTCTTTCCTTCAGGCTTGTAGCAGTTGATAAAACAATGTTATGTCAATATAGGCCATTGGGCTCCAGCCAGATCCTCACTGCTTGCATTGTCATTACACTGTACTTTGATTTCTTTGGAAACTGTTTTTGCCATTAGATCGACACATCTCTTCTATTATTATTATTATTATTATTATTATTATTAAGACTTCCAATGGCCAGTTTATGCTTATTCTATAATTCTCTGACCCCGGTCTCTCTCTCGCTCTGGGACGAGAAGTGGGAGGAGTAATGAGTGCAGTGGGAGGAGTCAGGATTCATTCATAAACTGCCCCCCCCCCCCTCCCCAAAAGAAAAGTCTGGATCCGCACCTGCCACAGAAGCAAATAACCCCATCTGCTTGTTCCGAGTTTTATCTGGAAAGGTAGACAAAAAGAGAAAGCTTTAGAGAGATGGTGTTTGCCCTCCTGTGTTTCTAGCGAGAGCTGTATAAGGGCATGGTTTTCAATTCCTACAACCAATGGACAGTAGGCCTAATTCAGACCCGATCACCAATACTGTAACTAGACATTTTAGCGCAAGAAAAGGCCATGGCGACACCCCCCCCCCCCACACACCATATATAAAACAGGGCTAGTGCGCACCACAGGCGCACGCCAAAAATGTAGGGGAGTGGCTTTATGAGGAAGGGGTGTGGTCACAAAATAATACCAATTCATATTATGCTGCACAGTAGTCTCCATTATTCAAATAATGCCACACAGTGGTGCCACTTACACATAGTACACCAACCACTTACACACATTACAGACCCCTTTTAAACACTATGCCAGGTAGAACCTCTTTTACTCACTGTGCCAGGTAGAGCCCCCTTTTACTCACTGTGGCAGGTAGAGCCCCTTTTACACATTGTGCCAGGTAGAGCCGCTTTTTATACTCATTGCGCCATGTAGAGTCCCCATTTACACATTACGCAAGGTAGAGTCCCCTCCTGTTCCAGCCCACTTTAACCCCTGATCAGACCACACTCATGCCCTGACCCTGTGACAGAGAAGGGCAAGTATGAAGCTGTGTACACACTTTACGGCCGATACGTATATTTCAAGACCATCGGCAGCTGTGTCCCCCGGATATGTCTGTGAACGACTACGTTCACAGACATATCGCATCGGCCCTACAGCACAGCCAATACGAGACGTGGAGGAGAGCGAGAGATAAGATGTGAGGGAGAGCAAGAGACATGTGGGAGAGTGAGACATTGGGTAGAGTGAGACATGGATGAGTGGGTGAGATGTTGGGGGGGGGGGGGGGGAGAGCGAGATGGGGAAAGAGAAATGGGGGTTACACAGCGAGAGAGACGAGGCGCGGAGGAGAGCGAGAGACGAAAGTGAGTGAGCAAGAATGAGATGTGGGGAAGAGCAAGAGACATGTGGGAAAGTGAGACATGGGGAGTGGGTGAGATGTTGGGGGTAGAGAGTGAGGTGGGGAGAGAGACGAGGTGGGGGAGAAAGAGAGACTGAGAGGGGGAGCACCACAGGAAAAAAAACCTGCAATCTAAAATAACACCATATCAGTGTGTGATAGACCTGCAGCTTGGTGTTCTCACTGTCACAGCTTGCGTGGCCTGTGTGGTGGAGGTGTCATATATGGTGCGAGTAGGAGCCACCAGTGAAGCCGCTGTGCGGCTACAGGCCATGTACAGGGTGACAGCGGGGGCGGTGAAATCCAGGACTGCGGGCCGGACAGAGTGGCACCAGAGTGCGGGGTGTAGCTGCTGGGGAGCACAGGGTAGCGTCGGCAGCATGTGGAGTCCGGAGCCAGATGGACAGCGCACACACTGGCGCATAACTCTGTAACAGCAGACCAGGAGCAGGAGAGGGAACCAGCGGGTGAGGGGCACAGGGCTCAGATAGAGGTCGGGAAGATGCTTTAATACATTACAAGGCAGCAGGAACTTACAGATCACGGACGCGAATGGTTCCGCCCACAGGACGCCTGCGCTGTGTGAGATGCCCCCTTCGCACACACCTAGTTACGGCCCTGCCGATCACTGCTGTGCGTTTTCGCACAGAAGGCGATCGGGTCTGAACGGGATGGTGCGAACAAAGCAATCGCACGGGAGATCGCAAGGTGACTGACAGGAAGAGGCAGTTTGTGGGTGGCAACTGACCGTTTTTGAGGAGTGTCCGGAAAAACGCAGGAGGATCCAGGCGTTGGGAAGGAGGGTTTCTGACGTCAGCTCGGGCCCGGATCATCGAGGCGACTGAGTAAGTCCTTGGCTGTGCAGAGACTGCACAAACTTTTGTTTGTGCAGCTCTCTGCACATGCGATCGCACACCTGCATAGCGAATTCCTCCTCCCACTGTAGGCGGCAACTAACTGATCGCAGGGATGCAAAAAACGCACCCTAGCGATCAGGTCTGAATTAGGCCGATTATACAGAGCTGCTCTGTGAACACAGCAGTGCCCAACACATCAGTATCATGTAAAAGTAATCGAAGCACATAAACAAATAAGGAAGTTATTTTAGATTTTGTGAAAACTACAGGAGGGATAATAAACTAAAGCTGTAGGAACATTGAAAACCTTTTTAAAAGTGGCAGGCACAATGATGTACGTATGTACAGAGGGAGAGAGTGTAACATCATGAAACTGAAATAATGTTATTATGTTATTTTTTTATTTTAAACCACAATGCACAAGTACGCAATGGAAAGGTGTATTCTGTTAAGCACAGTGTAACACTCCCTCCTCTATATACATAACAAAATAGGATTTCATTGTTTATTGTAGTTGCACTTTCACAACTTAAGTAGAACCTGATTTCAAGAATTAATGAATGCAGAACCATGAAAGAGAGTAAGAGCATAGTAGAAGACATTTTCTACAGTGCATTAAGATCCAATAAAATGTTAAGTAAATTTTAATGTCCCATGTATTGTGGACTACAAAAAGAGGACTTTAATTACCAACCGGTAAATCCTTTTCTCTTAGTCTTTAGGGGATACTGGGGAAGATCCTTAGAACGATGGGTATAGATGGGTCCAAAGGAGCCGATGCACTTTAAACCAAACTTTAGTTAGTGTGTGCTGGCTCCTCCCCCTATGCCCCCTCCCACAAGCCAGTCAAGAAAAAAATGTGCCCGAAGGAGACGGAACATACTTTGAGAGGAGGAATAAACAAAGCAAACAATAGGTAAGAACCTTACCAAACATAACCCAAAAAGCAGAATGTGCAAACATGACCAACACACACCATACAGAACAGTCAACTGAACTTAGTATGAGGACAGCAAGCAGACCCAAACAAGTTTCATACAGAAACCAACAGTAATGCAGGGGGGGAAAAAAAAAAAAAAAAAATCTTTGCTAAGCACAGAGGTTGGCGCCCAGTAAGCCCTAACGCACGGATGGGGAACCTGCGGCCCTCCAGCTTTTGTTGAACTACAGATCCCAGCATGCCCTGCAACAGTTTTAGCATGGCCAAATAGCAAAACTGTTGCAGGGCATGCTGGTATGTGTAGTTCAACAACAGCTGGAGGGCCAAAGGTTCCCCACCCCTGCCCTAAGGACTATGGGAAAAGGATTTACCGGTAGGTAATTAAAATCCTCTTTTCTCTTACATCCTTAGGAGATACTGGGGAAGGTCCTTAGAAGGATGGGGACGTCCCAAAGCTCCCAGAACGGGCAGAATTGTGCGGAGACCCCTGCAGGACCGAACGTCCAAACTGAGCATCCTCCGATGCAAGGGTATCAAACCTACAGAATCTTACAAAAATTGTTTGATCCCGACCAAGTAGCGGCACGGCATTACTATAATGCCGAGACTCCCCAAGTAGCCACCCAAGAGGAGCCTACTGATCTTGTAGAGTGGGCCGTAACAGACTGAGGCCTATGCACTTGAGCCGAGGCGTAAGACAACTGAATAATAAGCTTAATCGAGTGAGAAAAAGATGGTTTTGAAGCAGGACATCTTGTCCGCATCATACAAGATGAACAGAGAGTCTGTTTTCCGGAAACGAGCAGTCCTCTTGACGTAAATTTTCAAAGCTCGGACAACATCCAACAACTTAGGAATAGACGAATCCTTTGACAGCACTGGAACCACGAAAGGTTCATTAATATGGAAGGCAGAGACCACCTTGGGTAGAAACGTCTGACGTGTGCGTAGCTCCGCTCTGTCCTTGTGAAACACCAGATAGGGAGTTTTGCATGACAAGGCCCCCAATTCCAAGACTCTCCTGGCCGACGCTAAGGCCAGCAGCACCACTGTCTTCCATGTCAAGAACATTTCCTCAACAGTCTCTGCAATGGCTCAAACCAGGAAGATTGCAGGAAATCCAGGACCACATTCAGATCCCACGGAGCCGTAGGTGGAACACACGGTGGTTGGATGTACAACACATCCTATAGAAAGGTCTGAACCTCCAGATGGACCGCGAGTTGTTTCTGAAAGAAGATCGACAAAGCCGAAATCTGCACCTTCAGAGAGCCCAACAGCAGGCCCATATCCACTCACGCATGCAGGAACCTTAAAAGATGTCCAAGTTTAAATTCAGCAGGAGACCAATTTCGTCCTTCACACAACGAAATGTATCTCTTTTCATATCCGATGATAAAGGCGTGAAGTAACCTCCTTCCTGGCCTGGATCATAGTAGGAATAACCACATCAGGAATTTCTTTCTGCACTAAGATGTCCCTTTCAACTTCCATGCCGTCAAATGTAGCCACCATAAGGCTGGATAGATGACGGGGACTTGTTAAAGAAGATCTTCTCGCAGCAGCCAAGGGTCCTCCTCCAAAAGGAACAGGAGATCCGCGTACCAGGCTCTGCGAGGCCAATCCAGAGCAATCAGGACTCCCTCCTGCTTCCGGCGTCTGAGAACTCTCGATAGCAACGGAAGCGGAGGAAAGGTACACAAACTGGTAATTCCAGTCCAACGATAAGGCATCCACCGCCACTGCTTGCGGATCCCGAGTCCTAGCACAATAGCGTGGAAGCTTTTTGTTGTGCCTGGACCCCACCGACGGATTATTTGCTGGAAGGCCTGTGGATGAAGACCCCACTCTCCTGGGTGAAGGTCATGTCTGCTGAGGAAGTCTGCTTCCCAGTTGTCCACTCCTGGAATGAAGATGGTGGATATGGCTCTTGCATGCTTTTTAGCCCAAAGAAGAATCCTGGTGACTTCTCTCATTGCCGCACTGCTTTTTGCTCCATCCTAGCGATTTATGTACGTGACAGCTGTTGCATTGTCCAATTGAACCCGTATGGCCTGGTTCCTTGGCAGATGCACACCCTGAATGAGTGTTGTAAATAGCTCGGAGCTCCAGGATGTTTATGGGAAGTCTAGATTCCTGACTGGACCAATAAAACTTTGCTCTCTGCGACACTGCCCACCAGCCCCCCGGAGGCTGGCATCCGTCGCCAGTAGTATCCAAGGGTACATCGCAAAGGACCGACCTTCCACTAAGTGAGAGGTCTGTAACCACCACAGGAATGACACTCTTGTTTGAGGTGATAGGAGTATCACCTGGTGCATATGAAGGTGTGACCCTGACCACTTGCTGAGAAGGTCCAGCTGGAAAGTTCTCGCATGGAACCTGTCGTACTGTATAGCTTCGTAAGAAGCTCCCATCTTTCCCAGCAGTCAAATACAGAGGTGGACCGAGACCTTTTGAGACTTCAGAACCAGGCGAACCATCGTCTGAATCGCAGTAGTCTTTTCCAGAGGGAGAAATACTCTCTGCAACACCATGTCAAGGATCATCCCCAGAAATTGGAGTCTCTGAGAAGATTCCAAGCCTGACTAACTGTAAATTCAGAATCCAACCGTGATGTGTCAGTAAGCTTGTCGTGACACTGATACTGTGCAACAGCTGATCCCTGGACTGGGCCTTTATCAGCAGATCATCCAGATATGGGACAATGGGGGTAATTCAGAGTTCATTGCAGCAACAAATTTGTTAGCAGTTGGGCAAAACCATGTGCACTGCATGTGTGGCAGATATAACATTTGCAGGAGAGTTAAATGTGGGTGGGTTATTTTGTTTCTGTTCAGGGTAAATACTGGCTGCTTTATTTTTACTCTGCAATTTAGATTTCAGTTTGAACACACCACACCCAAATCTAACTCTCTCTGCACATGTTATATCTGCACCACCCCTGCAGTGGTTTTGCCCAACTGCTAAGAAATTAGCTGCTGCGATCAACTCTGAATTACCCCCAATGTCCACTCCCTGTAGTCTGAGTTGCACCATCATTTCCGCCATTACCTTTGTAAACACTCTCGATACCACTGAGAGGCCTGGAACTGGTAATGCTCCTCCAGTGAGGCAAACCGCAGGTAAACCTGCTGAGGCGGCCAAATTGGGATATGGAGATAGGCAACCTTGATGTGTAACGACACTAGAAACTTATCCTTTTCAAATCCTGCTTCTACCGCTCTCAAAGATTCCACCTTGAATTTGAAGACCTTCAGATATGGATTTAGGGACTTCAGATTCAAGATAGGTCTAACCGAACCATCCGGTTTCAGTACCACAAACAGGTTTGAATAGTAACCCTTTGTTCGTGAATGAGAAGGAACTGGCACTATGACCTGGGCCTGTACCAATCTGTCTATTGCCAAACTAAATGTCACCTGCATGTCTGCAGAAGCCGGTAAGTTTGATTTGAAAAATTTCTGAGCAGGAAGAAACTACAGTTTGTATCCCTGGGACACGATGCTTCTTACCCAGGCATCCTGGCAGGAAACTTTCCAGACGTGGCTGAAGAACAATAACCGGGCCCCAACTGGGAGATCCTCCTGGTTTGGAAGCATGGCGTCATACGGTTTTTACCTCTGGTACCCCTTGCTGCATGAGAGGTACCTCTTGCTCTACTCCGAAATCTGGCAGCCCGAAAGGCCTGCACAGAAGGGCTTGGATATGCCCTTCTAGCCGGCGGAGTCATGGATGGTAAAAAGTTGGACTTACCAGCATTAGCTTGAGTAATCCACTTACTGAACACCTCACCAAATAAGGTCTCGCCTGTGAAAGGTAGGCCTTCTACCCCCTTCTTTGAATCCGCATCTGCTGTCCATGGAGGCAGCCACAAGGTCCTCCTTGCCGAAACTGACAGATGTCAGACGTGCATTTTGGAAACCTATTTCTTTAATGGTTGCACACAAGAAACCCACATATTCCTGTATGTGAGACAATCAGAGAAGTTCTGTATGGTCTCTGTTCTCCTGTATGCCGGAGGCAAGATCAGCAGCCCACTTCTCCATGGCCTTTGTGATCCAGCAACCCGCAATGACTGGGCGCTGTGATACTCCAACAACCACACACACACGGATTTTAGAGTATCATCAATTTTCCTATCCGCTGGATCCTTGAAAGAGGATGCACCCAGCACGGGGTACACCATCTTCTTTGAGAGACGTGACACCGAAGCATCAGCAGTACGTGGGTTCTCCCATACCTTCCTATTTTCTGGAGGAAAAGGAAAGGTAGCGGTAAACCTCTTAGACACCTAAAGTTTCTTTTCCGGGAGTTCCAAAATATTCTTAAACATGGTGTTCAATTCAGCTGACACAGGAAAAGTAACCTATGATTTCTGAGGTTTGGCGAAGAAAGTCGGTGCTGCCTGAACCTCTGCGTCAGGTATCTGCAGTACCTCTCTGATAGCAAAAATAAGAGATTCTACATCTTCGGCTTGGGCAATATCCCTTGTGCCCTCCAACTCGCCCTCCTCCCCTTCCAAGTCAGATAACTCCTCCTCAGAGTCTGACTTGAGTAGTTGCACTTTTCTGCAGAGCTGGTTTGGGAGTCTGGGCAGGTGGAATATGGCTAGTGGCCACTTACAGACTTCTGCAACTCCAATCTCTCCCTTTTAACCATAGCTAATTCAGCAGAGATGTCAGCCATAACACCCTTAAAAGTGAGAAGCCAAGTTGGAGCAGTCTGCTGTGATGTGCTGCTGCTTTGTGAGGATTCATTGTATAAATCACAAACAAGAATCCCCACAAATGCAGGTGTAAATTCTGTCAAAGTCAGAAAAATATCTCTATGCACACTACCATATTTGCACCTCACACAGGTCCGTGCTGCGCATGCGTACGCTCTCCCGTATGTGCGCATACTCACAGTCGCGGGCACCCGCAGGCGCATGGTATGCGTATTTACGGTAGAGTTTATGTGGTTGTAGCGTGCGACTCAATCGTAACATATTTTCAGTAATAATGTATTTTGTAGATCATGGTCCCTTTGATAGATTCTGAAAGTTTGGTTAATATAGAATGTTTATGAACAGAGGAATCCCTCTTTGTTTGATACGAAGGGTCAGACAGGAGTAATACAGTGGTGTTTAGTATCCATCGGAAGAATATTTAATTAGAAATATTCCGGTGTTGGCTTGAAGCAGATCAATCGCTCGTGCGAATAGTTATGGACATAAGAAGTTTATGAACATTTACTTTATTTGCACTTTATTACCCATGCGGCGGGAAACCCAGTTTCCCTCCCACCTGAGCAGTTGGAAATCGTCACAGCCCACCTGTATGAATTAACCTATGACCTTTTGTTATAATGCGAAGCCGAATTCCTGTGTCCAATGGACGATCAGATTGTAGGGACCATTAGATTGCATTGTGTGTGGGGCATAAATAGGCAGGCCGACCACATCCAGCTCTCACTCTTCAACGGTTCTCATTGCTGAAAATCGGGTGCTGGATGTCCAGGCGCATGCGATCGTTTCCCCTTGTGCGTAAGTTTTTCTCCGTAATCATATTGTCTTACTGTGAGCCATTTCTCTCATCTCTCTCTCTCTCTCTCTCTCTACTCTTTCTCTCGTATTTTCCCTTGATTAGATTGTATTGTATTGTATTTATAGTGTAGTTATTTGGTTAGGAAGTCTCTGTTATATTGTAGTGTATCATTTGTACTGTGATTCCTTTTTACAAGTATATTAGTTATAATACATTTAATAGGCTTTGGACCCTAAACAAGTATCTGTGTATTTTCTCATAGTGTTAAGAATTCTCTGAGCGTCGGTGACGCTCAAACAGCTTTGTAGTTAATCAGGTTACACAAGGTTGCACTTACACTTTGTCTCTACATTAAGGTTTACTGTGTATTTCATTGTTAAGGGTATAGATATAAAGGTTTTGCGTTGTGAGCGTCTGCGCCGCTGGTGATCTCCTCGTGGTCTCGAGCGTCCGTTACGCCATAGCGAATCATTATGTTAGTCATAGCCAATAGCGTGCTTGTCTGTGATCTCTGGGCCGTGAGCGAACGTGACGCTTGAGCGTCTCGCCTACGGCTGAGCGATCGTTACGCAACTTGCGTACCCTTACGGTACTTCTTAAGTAAACAGCATACAGTGTTCTTAGACCTCATAAAGGGTTATATATATACGATAAATATTTAGCTTTATCAATTGGCGGCTCGTCCTGTCCTTCACATATCCGCACTAGGTAGATCAGCAGACATTATCCCTCAGCAAAGGGCGGGAGGTTGTCTCGTAGTGCTGACGGGATAAGCGTCTGCTTCGCTTAGATAACGAGTGCTGAAGGAATCCGGGAACCGGAGGTAAGAACAAAACGCTTGTGTTTTTTTTTTAAAAACTGTTTATTTTTCTTCTGTCTTGCGTATATACGCACGCATACATATATATATCTGCATTTCTTTTCCATCTGTGTATTTCATTTGTCGTATATCACCATCCTGTCTGCCAGTTTTATAGTTGATAGAAAAGTGCTAAAAGAGACTTGATGTTATTTCATAGTTTAAGAATAGAGGTAATAGTTAAAAGTGTAGACAAACACACAGGTTTGCCTAGGAGATAAGGCAAAGCCAGTGGGGTACGCGGTAGATGATCAGGGATCGTTTACATTGATAAAAGTATATTGTGTTACGGTGGATCTTTGTTTTGCGTACACGTGTCTCTAACAAAGACTAGCGTACGCAATCCAAAGGCCGACGCACGCAGCGTTCATTACGCAACGTAGCGTCCGGTTACGCCCACGTAGCTCAAGTCACGATAAGTTGATTTTTAACGCAAAGCGGTAAATAACGCAAGTCTATTTTTGGAAATCCAAAAATTTAAATTAACAGATCCTGCTCCTAATTGGTAACACAGCTGGGCTAAAGAAAATTTTCTGCGCAGAAATAGAAATAGAAACAAAAGTGTACATGTGATGAGTGAGTGTTTTTACAATTTTTAAAGGTTGAACGACAAGAAAAGTCGAGTACTCGTGAGGTACATGCGTGTAAGTGACGTGCACGGTGGCTAGGGAGGCATCTCTGGTTAAATACAATTTTGAGCATTAGAGTATAGCGGACCAGGAGGTCATACTGTAACAAGACCAGGAGGTCACACTGTAACAAGACCAGGAGGTCATAACAGACCAGGAGGTCCAGGTACAGCCGACAAGGAAGTCCGCTATACAGTTCACAGGCACAACACCGAAAAGGGTTGGTGCAACACCCATATAGGCCATATAAGCTCTGGCTGAAGGAATTCGCAGTCGTAAGTTTCGATTCCATTGGTCTTTCCGTACATAAGCTTAGTTGTTTGTGTACTGAACGACTGGACCGCACGTAAGTGTGTGCAGTAGTTAGTAATCTGACCTAATACCATTAGAGTAAAGGGGTCACAAACGCTATCTGTACACTCTAACGTGATTTGTGTAATTTTTTTTATTTTAAGGGAAGTTCGCTGCTCACTCAGGAACTATCCAGCAACCAATAGTTACTGGAAAGAGTAAGTGTTCTTCGGATAACCCTCACAGGTTCCAGTAAATAGAGGTTCAGGTCGCAGGGGCCCTAGGTCGAGTACGCCAGCACCATATCGGTGTGATCAGGTCGTATAGGTCGGCGTGGGCGAGTGAGTGGGGTACTCGGTAAACCGCCACCGTCAGCCTATTGTTGGCATTTGGTTTTTCGTAAAGGGTTGGCTAAATAAAGCAACACTTTCGAACTATGGGGGCCACTTGTTCAGGTAGGGGGCGATCAACCTCGGTTCGGGTTGATTCAGTGGTCCGGCCAATTGGGTCGGCCAGGTATATCATGTGTGAGAAATATGGAAGTCACACAGAAACTTTATGTGATGAATGGGAGAGAATGACTGTGCATGACGGGGAGAAATTCCCAAGAATAGGGAGCTTCAGCTCAGAAGTGTTACAAAATTTAAGGAGGAGGATATGTCTCATAAAATCAACAAAGAGACGAATTCAGCATTATGATTATTTACAGTTGTGGCAACAGGAAGGTGAGATACAGAGAGGTTTGGCTCAGGCGGCGGGATCTGGCTCTAACAGAAAATTAATTGCCACGGCCCCGCCGCCACCATATATATCAGGAGAGAAGTTGATTACGGAGAAAGACGCACTAAGGTGTAACAAAAAATCACTTAGTAACTGTGTAAATGTTAATGATAATGTTAACCCATTAACCCATGCAAGTATTAACCCGTGCAAGTTGTACCCTGTTTTGAACTTTCCTCAGGAGTGTGATCAAGAGGACGAATCGGCAACGATTTCAGCGCTCTCTCTAGCAGCCACCATAGCAGAGACCACAGTAGGCACAGCTCCACCCACGAGATTAGTAAAGGCCCCTAGCGGAGGGATAGGTGAGGTCGTATCAACTGGTAAGTACGGCACCATGCATTATGCTGAAACTATTTCACCACAGCCTGTAGAATCTACACAGAATGAGGTTGTTAGAATTACACCTGTTAGAGTAATAGCAGTGCCAAATGGGAAAACAGACGCATCAGGAGCCACTCCCATTAGGAACATTGCCATGTATACTCCATTTTCCCGAATGGAATTAAGGACCATAGTGTCTGAATTTCCTGACCCTAGAAAAGACTTAGTTGCCAGTCAAAAATACATCAGAGACTTAGGTAACACTGTAGAGCCCAACAATAAAGACTGGCAGATATTGCTGAGAGCATGTTTACCCTCAAATGTCGACGCAACTCAATTTTTAGCTGATTGCGGACTAGATCATGATGTACCTCTTACAGATGTGTACAACCAAGATAATGTGAAAAGAATAAACTTGCAGCTAAAAGAGTATTTCCCAGCAGTAGCTAAATGGAATAAGATATTCTCCATTAAACAGAAGGAGTCAGAGACAGCTGCAGAGTATTTTCACAGAGCATTATTAGAAATGGCAAAATACACAGGTATAGAGGACATTAAAACAGACACAAACCATCGGGAAGTAGCAGTATCGGTACTGATGGATGGTTTAAAAGAGTCATTGAAGACTAGGGTACAGACCACGCAACCATGTTGGCGAGGTCTGTCTGTGGCTACTTTGAGAGAGGCTGCTATTGATCACGACAGAAACATCACCAGACACAGGGAACAACAAGGTGACAAATTAATGTCAGTAAGTATACAGGCTCTGACCACAAGGCAGCCTTTGTTTCTATCACCAAATCCTGTGGGTAAGTCAAGTATGGTTACTTGTTATTCTTGTCACAAACAGGGACACATGGCACGAGATTGTAGATTAAAGAATCCACGAAACTCATACCAAACCCCTAGACAACGACACGACACACGACATTGGGAGCAAGGTCCGCAGAAACGGAGTTATGAGCCACATACAGGGGAAACAAAAAGATATCCCCCAAACAGAGACTGGCATGCCTCTGGTAGTTCCCAACTATCTCCCTCACAAGTAGTTGCTGCCAGCGGGATTCAGGGAGGTCACCATACCCAATAGGGGTGTGGCCATACCTGTAATCTGCAGCCAGTAAAATTGATTGCCAACCTTGAAAGTGAACCCGAGGTCGCAATCAATGTAGCTGGTAAAACTTTAAACTTTCTTGTAGACACAGGGGCGGCCAAGTCAGTGATAAATTCGACAGTGGGCATGAGAACCACTGGTAGGACAATTCCAGCCATGGGAGTAACAGGAGTAGTCCAGCACTACCCTGTTAGCAAACCAGCCGAGATTACAATAGGGCCTTTGCATACCAAGCATTCCTTTTTGCTGGCTGCATCGGCACCAACCAATCTCCTGGGAAGAGACTTACTGTGTAAAATGGGGTGCGTCATTTATTGTACTCCTGAAGGTGTATTCTTGGACATACCTGAGAAACACGCTCAGGAAGTGCGAGACATGTTAGACTCCCCATCAAAATTAATGTCACATACCAATATGACAAATAGGAATCCATCCCAAATAGAAGAGATGACATCTCAGATACCAGAGTCACTTTGGACAAAAGACGGACAGGACACTGGATTAATGGCAAACGTAGCTCCAGTAGTGGTACAAGTAAAAGATGGTAGGATAGCTCCAAAAATCCCACAATATCCTCTGAAGCCAGAGGTGGAGTTAGGAGTTTACCCAGTAATAGAGCGCTTGCTACAACAGGGCATTCTGGTAAGAACGTCCAGCACTGCCAATAGTCCCATCTTCCCTGTTAAGAAGAGTGGGGGGAGGGGTTACAGGCTAGTGCAGGATCTAAGGGGGATTAACAAAATAGTTGAGAGTCAGTTCCCCGTAGTGCCAAATCCAGCTGTCATCCTAATGCAAATCCCTCCCACTGCCAAATTTTTCACTGTTATTGACCTCTGCTCCGCTTTCTTTTCGGTACCTCTGCACCCTGACAGCCAATATTTGTTTGCATTCACATACAGAGGAGTCCAATACACGTGGACTCGATTGCCCCAAGGTTTCATAGATAGTCCAAGTATATTTTCTCAGGCTTTGCATGATTGTTTACAGTCTTTCCAACCAGACAGTGGATCAGTATTGATACAGTATGTGGACGATTTATTACTGTGTTCAGATTCACTGGAAGCATCTCTGAAGGATACGAAACAGCTCCTGTTTCATCTTTCAGACACCGGACACAAGGTGTCCAAAGACAAGTTGCAATTATGCCAAACTAAGGTAAAATATTTGGGACACTGTCTAACACAAGGACTGAGACACCTGACCGCTGATAGAATCCAAGCAATTAGAGACATGACTCTACCACAAACCCAGCAACAGATCAGAACGTTTTTAGGAATGTGTGGGTATTGCCGTAATTGGATCCCAGGGTTTTCCATATTGGCGCTACCTTTGCAGGAAATGGTCTCCTCAAACAAACCTGATAGGATTTTGCATACAGACGAATCCGAAACAGCATTTGAGAGACTCAAACAGTGCCTAACGCAGGCGCCAGCGCTAGGTATGCCAGACTATGGGAAACCCTTTGAACTATACGGAACAGAAAGTGCTGGTTGCGCAGCAGGTGTACTAACCCAAAAACACGGTGATGCCAGCAGGCCAGTTGCATACTACAGCGCTCAGCTAGACACGGTAGCGCGATCCCTCCCCACATGCTTGCGAAGCGTTGCTGCGATAGCATTGCTAGTGACAAAAAGCGAAGACGTCGTGCTAGGCCACAACCTCACAATCCATACGCCACATGCAGTATCAGCCTTATTGAATTCTGCCCAAACCAGACACGTCTCATCAGCGAGGTTTACAAGATGGGAATTGGCACTAATGGCCCCCGTAAACATCACCATAAGGAGATGCAGTGCATTAAATCCTGCAACATATCTCCCAGGTGTGCCTGGTCAGGCACAAAGGGTGGAAGGTGAGAGTGCTGGGGAAGGAGGATTCAATACAAAGGAAGATACACATGATTGTATGGAATATTTGACCCAAAATTTTACCGCAAGGCCTGACATCAGTGACAACCCACTGGAAGATGCAGAACTCACGTTCTACACGGACGGTAGTTGTCACAGACAGTCAGACTCGGGAGACTTGTGTACTGGATACGCAGTCGTAGATGACCAAGACACCATAGAAGCGGAACCGCTAGGCCCACCTCACTCAGCCCAGGTTGCTGAACTGGTCGCCCTAACCAGAGCATGTGAATTGGCTAAGGGTAAGTCAGCCAATATCTACACCGATTCTAGATACGCATTCGGGGTAGTCCATGATTTCGGAGCCCTATGGCGCCTCAGAAATTTCATGACGGCAGCTGGTACACCGGTAGCGCATGCAGCTCACATAAAAAGGCTTCTAACAGCGATACAGGAACCCGACAGAGTGGCTGTTATCAAGTGTAAAGCACACACATATAGCCAAGACCCGGTATCACTTGGTAACAGCCGAGCAGACGAAGCTGCTAAGTTAGCAGCTGCTACCCCCATACAGACAGACACCACACAATTGATGGTATTTAATACCATTAACACACAGAAGTTGTGTAAAATGCAAAATTTGTGTTCCACACAGGAGAGGGCAGTCTGGAAGGCAAAGGGATGTAGCCAAGAGTCCTCAGGACTCTGGACGGATGGACATGGTAAACCAGTGGCCCCCAGAGCATATCTTCCATGTCTGGCTGAAGCAGCTCACGGGCTGACTCATCTAGGCAAGGAAGGGATGTGCAAATTGGTAAGAGCCTATTGGTGCGCCCCAGGATTCTCCTCTCATGCGAGTAAAAGAGCAATGTCATGCCTTACCTGTCTGAGAAAGAATATTGGAAAGGCAATACCTACAGAACCATCCCATATCCCACCTGCCGGCGGCCCTTTCCAGGTAATACAAATTGACTTCATTCAATTACCCCCTTGTCGGAATTTGAAATATGTACTTGTTTGTATAGATGTTTTCTCAAATTGGGTCGAAGCATTTCCTGCAGCTACAAATACCGCTATGTTTACAGCTAAGAAAATTGTGCAGGAATTTGTATGTAGATATGGTATCCCTAGAATAATCGAAAGTGATAGGGGTACCCATTTTACAGGTGATGTCTTTCAAGGAATGTGTAAGTTGATGGGAATTGATAGCAAGCTGCACACTCCGTACCGTCCACAGGCGAGTGCGAAGGTCGAAAGAGTGAACAGCACTATTAAAAATAAATTGAGTAAAGTGATGGCAGAGACAGGATTGACATGGCCAGAAGCTTTACCCATTGTATTGTACAGTATCAGAACCACTCCCAGGTCCCCTCTTAATCTGTCCCCTTTTGAAATCTTGTTTGGTCGACAGCCGCATGTCATGATTAACCCTCAGGATGATTTGAAATGTAACAATGAAGTGACTGTAAAGTACTTGATTAACATGAGTAAACAGTTAAGGAATCAAAATGATAATCTGAAGTTGGTGATTCCTGATCTACCTGATAGTAATTGTCATGACATTGAACCTGGGGATTATGTAATGATACGAAATTTTCTACGCTCAGGTTGCCTTATTGACAGATGGGAAGGACCATACCAGGTCTTATTGACTAGCACTACAGCATTGAAGGTTGCTGAGAGAGAGACTTGGGTCCATTCATCCCACTGCAAGAAGGTTGCTGATCCAGAGAAGTCCCGTGATAAGGAACAGACGGTAGAGGTTGTATCACTGGAGTGTCTGTTCCAGGAGGACTGAGGCGGCACCTGAGCCTTGAAGACCGAGAGCTGTTGTCGACTCCCCACTCCCTTTTATTGTTTTTCTCCACTTCCCATCCCCTCTCCCTCAAATGTATTTTTCCTCCTTCTCATTCTTCTTCATCTCCTCCTCAAAGATGGACTTGCCCCAAGAGACTGTGATCCGGATTTTCCTGTTGACCATGATGTTAACCAGAGCAGTCTGTTCCGGCGAGAGTACCATGGAGGTCGATAGAGGTTCTGGAATGGGTTCTGATGATAAAGATGGAGGCGTAGTTTTCCAAGATCAACCTAACCAACAAGCAAAGGCGAGTATCAGAAAACGATCCGATAGCATTGATCATAGAAGAAATTGTGACGGATTGTTAGCTGAAGAAAACTATCTGTAGGCTCTGTAACAATGTCATTGAGGATGGGTGCATAAAGAAATGCCAATCCAGTTTTAATATCCATATGGACCGGCATCCATTGAGTGACTATCACTCCTTAGTGGGTAACGTATTAAACAAAACAGATTGTTGGGTATGCTCTCAAGTACCTCAGGGTCATAGCAAATCAGGGCTAGTACCATTTCCTTTAACGATAGGGGAGGTATTTGAGTTAAATGGTGGGAGACCGGTGGACCGGAGGTTTAATATCTCCAGCCCTCCTAGTTTGAAGCTCCACCAATACCACGTGGATAGGTCCCTATTATGTTTCAACATCTCCAATCCCAGAAAGCCGGGAAATTGGGAAGTGTCATGGAGTAACCACACCATGACCTTTTCACATAGAGCAGATAGAATGCCTACAGATACAGAGCTTGTACGCCACATAGCCAGTAGAGGAAAATCTTTCCGGTATAGATACACCTTAGGAAATAGGATTACTAGAGTTGGAGAAGTATCACCAGGATACTGTGCACATATCGTACAACCTGATACGTGCATTAAGCAGATGGAAGAATTAGGGCTAGGAGATTTCACCTGGAAGGTGTGTAATATGGTAATGTCTTTCTCCGTCCCATATGTTCTCCCCGATGATGCATATTTCATATGCGGGAGAAAGGCGTACAAGTGGCTTGCCCCAAACTCTGAGGGATTGTGTTATATTGGAAAAGTATTGCCTGAAGTGATGACTGTAACACATGACAAAATGAAAGACATACACCGTGGTGCCCAAGCTCCTTATACTCACACTCATTACGAGCACCGAGTTAAAAGACAACTGTCAGAAAGGTTAGAGCATCCGGCCTCTGATCTGATCCATGAATCCACCGGGATTCAGGTTCTGGTGGCGTTAGATTTCACTCGCACCGCTCGAGGAGTGATGAATTATAGATACATTTCCGCACTCGCCAATTTGTTAGATAATATCACTGAAATGTATGATGACGCGTTTAGATACACTGGAAGAGAACTTCAAGCTTATAAAACAGAACTGGTACAGCATAGAATGGTTCTTAATTACCTCACAGCAGTGACAGGCGGATATTGTGTTACATTGGCAACACAGTACGGCGTGAAGTGTTGCACGTATATCACGAATAGCACAGAGGATCCGGTAGAGGTCATAGACCAAAAGATGGACGATATTCTCCAATTAAAGTGGGAATTTCGCCGAAAACACAATCTCACTCTTGCTGCTGTAGGTAATGAGCTGACTGGTTGGGTGTCATGGTTGAACCCGCGAAATTGGTTCTCCGGTTTGGGAGACTGGGCTCAAGGAGTCATAAGGGATGTTGGAAAGTTTCTCCTATGTATTTTAGGTGTTGTTATATCTATTGGATTGATATTTAGATGCGGGCAGGCTTTAATGAGGTGCAAACAAAGTACAAGAGTGATGAGTTTGAGGAGTGAGGAAACTGTAATTAACCTGGATTTGATTTACGACCCAATGATAGAAACAATGATGTGATGAAAATGCGATTTCTACGGTCCGTTTCTTTCACCTGTTTTTCTGGTTTTTCTCCAAGATAACAAGACCCCCTTGGACGAGGAAGTTGATGAGACGCTATACAGACAACGGATAGACCAAAGACGAAGTTTTGACCACTTGAGATATGGACACTTGATGAACTTTGCCATGGATCCCCAGTTTCCCTAGAATTCTTAAAATTACGCTAGCCCAACATTTTTTGTAAATCTAATGGCATTGACAAAGCTTATTGCTCACGCTTAATGAGCAAAACAGCGCAAAGAAGACGACTTTCAACCGATACCGAACAAAACTTCGACGACAGATGTACATTTACCTGACATAGAATATCATTGCATTTTCCATAAGTATTCTTCATCTTCATCTCTACAACCCTCAGGTAATAACACACATAGTATAGGGAATACAGGCACAGATATCAGCAATCACATATCCCCCCATTCATGTATCATCAACTAAAATGTGCTCCCCATTTTGTTCAAAATCCGAAAAGAGCTCGGTAAAGTTTGACAGCCCATCCACAGACCTGTACCACAGGATAAGAAGGAATTCAAATGTATACTTCGCAATACCTCGAAGCTTGATTTACAACACGTACGGCACGATGATACATGACCCCCCCAAACATGGACTCATACACACATGCTTCTGCTATCACACTAGGTCATACCCTCTTCACACCTACTCCTCTCTCCTCCCTCACCCAACCATGGAAATGAATTAACCCCTGACATAAATTTTTCTCCTTTTGAAATGTTTTCAGGAAGTGGCAGTTATTATTGACTGCCAAAGGGTGGACTGTCAAAGTCAGAAAAATATCTCTATGCACACTACCATATTTGCACCTCACACAGGTCCGTGCTGCGCATGCGTACGCTCTCCCGTACGTGCGCATACTCACAGTCGCGGGCACCCGCAGGCGCATGGTATGCGTATTTACGGTAGAGTTTATGTGGTTGTAGCGTGCGACTCAATCGTAACATATTTTCAGTAATAATGTATTTTGTAGATCATGGTCCCTTTGATAGATTCTGAAAGTTTGGTTAATATAGAATGTTTATGAACAGAGGAATCCCTCTTTGTTTGATACGAAGGGTCAGACAGGAGTAATACAGTGGTGTTTAGTATCCATCGGAAGAATATTTAATTAGAAATATTCCGGTGTTGGCTTGAAGCAGATCAATCGCTCGTGCGAATAGTTATGGACATAAGAAGTTTATGAACATTTACTTTATTTGCACTTTATTACCCATGCGGCGGGAAACCCAGTTTCCCTCCCACCTGAGCAGTTGGAAATCGTCACAGCCCACCTGTATGAATTAACCTATGACCTTTTGTTATAATGCGAAGCCGAATTCCTGTGTCCAATGGACGATCAGATTGTAGGGACCATTAGATTGCATTGTGTGTGGGGCATAAATAGGCAGGCCGACCACATCCAGCTCTCACTCTTCAACGGTTCTCATTGCTGAAAATCGGGTGCTGGATGTCCAGGCGCATGCGATCGTTTCCCCTTGTGCGTAAGTTTTTCTCCGTAATCATATTGTCTTACTGTGAGCCATTTCTCTCATCTCTCTCTCTCTCTACTCTTTCTCTCGTATTTTCCCTTGATTAGATTGTATTGTATTGTATTTATAGTGTAGTTATTTGGTTAGGAAGTCTCTGTTATATTGTAGTGTATCATTTGTACTGTGAATCCTTTTTACAAGTATATTAGTTATAATACATTTAATAGGCTTTGGACCCTAAACAAGTATCTGTGTATTTTCTCATAGTGTTAAGAATTCTCTGAGCGTCGGTGACGCTCAAACAGCTTTGTAGTTAATCAGGTTACACAAGGTTGCACTTACACTTTGTCTCTACATTAAGGTTTACTGTGTATTTCATTGTTAAGGGTATAGATATAAAGGTTTTGCGTTGTGAGCGTCTGCGCCGCTGGTGATCTCCTCGTGGTCTCGAGCGTCCGTTACGCCATAGCGAATCATTACGTTAGTCATAGCCAATAGCGTGCTTGTCTGTGATCTCTGGGCCGTGAGCGAACGTGACGCTTGAGCGTCTCGCCTACGGCTGAGCGATCGTTACGCAACTTGCGTACCCTTACGGTACTTCTTAAGTAAACAGCATACAGTGTTCTTAGACCTCATAAAGGGTTATATATATACGATAAATATTTAGCTTTATCAATTCCTAAGCACAGGAAATGCATTTTAATGCTTTACCTGCCATCAGAAAATACCACACTCATACAAGGTATTCACACAGGGAAAAAAACACAGCCTTATCCCCTCTAACCTGTAGGAGAAGACCCACTGGGGAAAGAAATACTATATAATATCCCTAAAGAGGACCCGTTTTCTGAGAGCACTCCCTCCTCAAACGTCCCCTCTATACCACAATCGTAGCCTGAAGGACTCCTGGAGGCTCTGGAGCTGCGTGCATGCTGCACAGCTGTGCCAGGGCTGAAAAATGGCGCCCTGTGCTGCATGTCCCGCTCTGAGAAGCTCCCCCACTGCACTGACACAAAATTTTGTGCAAAATGGCCCCTCTGCACTCTAAGAACGTCTGATGGCCTTAAATCAGTGTCTCCACCTTCCAGAGCAACGGCCCCATGCTTGCAAAGCCGTGAGCCGGGGTGTGCCTAATGCCGCCAGAACCGCTGGGTACCCCGCTAGCCAGGATCCCCGGCACACTCAGAAATCTTCACTCTGATGACTCTTCGGCTGCTCAGGGTGGCGGCATAGCTCTAGGACCATGCGAAGGTGACGTCGTGCACTGCGGAACAGCACCCGCAGGACGAATCCTGTAGCTGGGGTAATGGAGATTAACCATGGCAGAGGTTCTCTCAAAATCCTGTCCTGAGCTCCCACGGTGCAGCACAGACAGTGTGCCACACTGTCTGGCTGTAAATAAAATAAACTAAAACAAAAAAAAAAGGAAAGAAAACTCTGTAGCCCTCCAGAGAAGTGACTGGCTCTGAGGGCACTTTTTTCTAAACTGGCTTGCGTGGGGGAGCATGGGGGAAAGGAGCCAGCACATACTAACTAAAGTTTGGTTTAAAGTGCACTGGCTCCTTTGGATCCATCTATACCCATCGTTCTAAGAACCTTCATCAGTATCCCCTTAGGGATGTAAGAGAAACATAGTATTTACTGTCGAAGTCGAATATATTACAGCCACACGCATCACGTACAAACACCACACAGATGGCCTCCGTGCAGGTGCTTGTTCTGAAGGCGTGCGCATATTCGCAAGTTACGTATAATCGCTCACGCAGTCCTGCGTATTAGCGCGTGGTGTGAGTATATACGGTAGCATACGCATTTGCATGGAAAAGCCACAAAGACCTATCTAATACTTTATCCACATAGTACATCATTTACACATAGCCCACATGCACCAAACCAGCGAGTTACATTTGCTTTAAAGGTATATTTCTTGTTGTACCCCTTTTTCAAGTAAATAACTGTTGGTGGGTTGGACCTCAACATTGCCTATACAATTGGTGTCGCATTCCTTTTCCTGTTAGGGGTTAAAGAGTGTATTCCGCCACACGTATAGCTACTCTGTGCCAACAGCACGCACGCAACGTGTACGCATTTGATAGGGGTTACACGTACACACGCTTAACAGTCATAGCGGCCTGAACAGTCATGTATTTAAAGTATTGCTCTTTTCCTTAATCCTTAACGTTAATCAGACTTAACAGTTGGGGGCTATTCCAGTCCATCTCACACTCACAGACTTGTATGCCATTACAGACTTTGATCTACCAACAAAGGGTGGAGACGCATCTTTAAGTAACCCTTGCTTTGTTGCTTGGTGTTTTAAAACCCTCTTTTGTGTTGTTAGATCACGTCTGTATTGCAGTCTTAGAGGTGCTGGTGTGTAATCCGAAGGACACAGGAAAAAAAGGCTGTTTATTATCTGGGTGTAACTTTGGCACGAAAGCGTACACAAAGCGTACCAATACTTTGCATGCATTCTCACATATTGTTGCCATAGGTTTGCAGTCATTATAGATCTGTGTGAAATCGGATACATTTGCTTGCTATATAGATATTTGAAAGTGTGTTAAGGGTGTAATTGTAAAACACGAAACGCAATTCCGGCCTAGTCATTTAGGTTTATACGGAAAAATTGTGTGCTGTGTTAGTAAGCGATAGTAGTTTTTATTGCTCACATTTATCGAGATACTGTGGTTTATTGAATTGCAAACGCACGTTTGTACACGTGGTACGGTAAGTGAGGACAGCGTCCAGAGGCGCGCACGTGGTGTAGGGACACACACGGTCGCGCGTTTACGCAAGGTTGCATAGAGTTGCGTGCGCAAGGTATAACCACACGATAGCTGTTCAATTTAAGGCGGGATTACATTTAATACAATAGCACATAACTATCCGATTTCAAAAGCAGATTATTGTAACACTTTGTTTAAACTGTACTACCTCTGGGATAAGACTACTAGTCAAAGGGAGTGATAATTTTCTGTACAGAAAAACACTGTGTATTTGTGTGAGCTGAAAGAAAGAGTGAGTGAATTTAACCCCGGGAAATCGGTATACCGTGGAGACACTGAGTTAGCAGAGGCTCAGTGGCGTAAGGTCGGCTGACTTACGTTAATAAATAGAGAAGTCTGCAAGTCGTGAGGAGACTTGCACAGGAACGTGATAGAGTATAGAATTGTGAATTGAAGTTTAAGTTCTGTGTTACGCTCCGGCTGAGGAGCGCAGCTTGTGAATTCGACTCCACTGATCGTAGGGCGGATAGATAACAAGTATCTATACGCTGTGCGATTGGACCGTGCGTTTGTGCATGCGATACGTGGCGCATTGTGATACTAATTTGCGTGCTTTTGCGTAAATTGCGTTGTCATAAGCATTGTGTAGAGCATACGCAAGCGTGATTTGTGTATAGTAGAAGGAAGTTTTTTCGCTGTTTCTCAGGAAGAAATTGTCCAAGGTGAGATGTTCACTGGAAAGGGGGATCGATAGTCTGTTTCTCTCCCTACACAAATTCCAGTAAATAGAAACCAGTTGCTGATAGGGTCCTCACTGGGTACGCAGTGGTCACTATTGGAGTGAGTCGTGGTACATCTGCGGAGAAGGAGTGGGTGGTAAGTGCTCGGAGAACTTCCACCGTCTTTTCGTTGTGCAGTTGAGTATTGTGTTTAAAAAGTCCGCAATGGGATCAAATTGCACAAGCGGAAGGCGTTCGGTAGCCAGGGTTCAGGCTGAAGAGGTGTGGCCAAAGGGGTCAGCAAGGTTGATAATGTGTGGGAAAATATGGTCCACACGCGGAGGCTTTTTACAATGAATGGGTACGTATGACTGCTGAAGATAGGGCATCATTCCCTAGGATGGGTACTTTTGAACCAGAGGTACTGCAGAGCGTAAGGATTAGAATATGTCTGATCAAATCTAGGAAACAGAGGATCAGACATACTGATTGTTTAAATCTGTGGCAGCAAGAGGAAGATGTGCAAAGGGAACTTGTGCACACGGCAAATTCCAACCCTGACAGGAAGGTGATTGCGAGTACACCACCACCGCCATATGTCGATGGGGGGAAACTGGCTACAACCAATGGTGCATCAGTAAAAGATAGCAGTATGCATAATCAATGTGTAAACCCTAAACCTTGCCAGTTGTATCCGGTTTTGAATTTTCCCCAAGGTTGTGAGGAAGAGAACGAGCCTAGCACAATATCGGTACTCTCTTTAGCAGCTACCATACAGGATACCCAGGTGGCCACGGCCCAACCGGTGAGAGCAGTGGCAATACCACCCAGTGGAGGGGCGAGTGAGGTCGTGTCCACCGGTAAGTACGGCACCATACATTATGCAGAGACAATAGCTCCCCGTATTATAGACACAAACAGAAATGAAGTGGTTGAGCTAAATCCAGTCAGGGTGATTGCAGTCCCCAATGGGAAAACTGACAGTCAGGGAGTAACCCCCATCAGGAACAATGCAATGCACTGTCCTTGGTCCCGATCAGAACTGAGATCAATTATGTCAGTATTCCCCGATCCCAGAAAGAATCTAGTCGGATGTCAGAGATTTATTAAAATATTGGGTAACTCTCATGAGCCCACAAAACGAGTTTTATGGTAAGAACTTACCTTTGTTAAAACTCTTTCTGCGAGGTACACTGGGGTCCACAAGGATGGACAATGGGGTGTAGAGTAGAATCTTGATCCGAGGCACCAACAGGCTCAAAGCTTTGACTGTTCCCAGAATGCACAGCGCTGCCTCCTCTATAACCCCGCCTCCCTGCACAAGAGCTTAGTTTTTAGTTAACCAGCCCAGTAGCAGGAAAAGAGACGACAACGGTTAGTAGCCACATACACCACACACTCACGACAGGAGAAGTGTCAGCGGCTAATGCCATACCAACCCAAAGAAGCTAAGTGCGTCAGGGTGGGCACCTTGTGGAGCCCAGTATACCTCGCAGAAAGAGATTTAACAACGGTAAGTTCTTACCATAAAACTCGTTTTCTGCTGCGGGGTACACTGGGCTCCACAAGGATGAACAATGGGGATGCCCTAAAACAGTTCCTTATGGGAGGGGACGCACTGTAGCGGGCACAAGAACCCGGCGTCCAAAGGAAGCATCCAGGGAAGTGGCAGTATCGAAGGCATAAAACCTTATGAACGTGTTCACGGAGGACCACGTAGCCGCCTTGCACAAATTGGTCAAGGGTCGCACCACGTTGGGCCGCCCAAGAAGGTCCAGCAGACCGAGTAGAATGGGCCGTAATGTGAGCAGGAGCTGACAGACCAGCCTTCACATAAGCATGTGCAATCACCATTCTAATCCACCTGGCCAGGGACTGCTTGTGAGCAGGCCAGCCACATTTGTGAAATCCAAACAAAACAAAGAGAGAATCAGATTTTCCAATAGAAGCAGTTCTCTTCACATAGATACGGAGAGCCCGTACCACATCCAAAGACCGCTCTTTGGAAGACAAGTCAGGAGAGACACAAAGGCCGGAACCGCAATCTCCTGATTAAGGTGGAACGAGGAAACCACCTTCGGTAAATAACCGGGACGAGTCCGAAGTACCGCCCGGTCACAGTAAAAAAAAAAGATATGGGGAACTACAGGAAAGGGCACCCAAATCTGACACTCTTCTAGCAGAGGCAATAGCCAGCAAGAACACCACCTTAAGGGAAAGCCACTTAAGAACAGCTGAACCAAGGGGTTCAAACGGAGGCTCCTGCTACGCCTCCAAAACCACCGACAAGTCCCAAGGAGCCACAGGCGGGACATAGGGAGTTTGGATATGCAACACACTCTGAGTGAAAGTATGAACATCAGGTAAAGTCGCAATTTTTCTCTGAAACCACACCGACCAGACAGAAATATGAACCTTGAGGGAGGCCCGACACAGGCCTAAATCCAGGCCCTGCTGCAGAAAAGCCAAAAGTGTGGCTGTACTAAACTTGGAAGCGTCATAATTGTTAGATGCGCACCAAACAAAGTAAGAATGCCAGACCCTATAGTAAATCCGAGCCGAAGCCGGTTTCCGGGCTCGCAACATAGTTTGAATGACCTCCTCAGAAAAACCCTTAGCCCTCAAGATGGAAGCTTCAAGAGCCACGCAGTCAAAGACAGCCGGGCTAGGTCCTGGTAGACACAGGGGCCCTGAACGAGGAGGTCTGGGCGTTGTGGAAGTAGAATTGGACGATCTGACGATAGGCCCTGCAGGTCTGAGAACCAGTGCCGTCTGGACCACGTTGGAGCTATGAGAAGCAGAATCCCTTTTTCTTGCTTGAACTTCCGAATTACCCTGGCAGGAGTGACACCGCAGGGAACACGTACGGCAGCCGAAACCTCCACGGCACCGCCAGCGCATCCACGAATGCTGCTTGAGGATCCCTTGTCCTTGCTCCGAAGACCGGAACCTTGTGATTGTGTCGAGACACCATCAGATCTATGTCTGGAAGACCCCACTTTTCCACTAGGAGTTGAAACACTTCTGGATGGAGGCCCCACTCACCGGCATGCACGTTCTGACGACTGAGAAAGTCCGCTTCCCAATTCAGGACTCCCGGAATGAAGATTGCCGATATGGCCGGTAGATGGCGTTCCGCCCAATGTAGAATCCGTGAGACTTTCTTCATTGCCAGACGGCTTCGAGTGCCGCCTTGATGATTTATGTAAGCCACTGTGGTGGCGTTGTCAGACTGCACTTGAACAGGACGGTTGTGAATTAAATGCTGGATTAGGTTCAATGCATTGAAAACCGCCCGCAATTCCAGAATGTTGATTGAGAGGAGGGACTCCTCCTTGGTCAACCGATCCTGAAGGGAGTGTTGCTCCAGCACCGCGCCCCAACCTCTTAGACTGGCATTTGTCGTCAACCGGACCCAGTTGGATATCCAGAAGGGACGGCCCCTGCACAATTGTTGGTCCTGGAGCCACCAGAGCAGCGACAAACGGACCTCCGGAGTCAATGAGATCATTTGAGACCTGACCTGGCGAGGCAGGCCGTCCCACTTGGCTAGAATCAGCCTCTGGAGGGGGCGAAAATGGAATTGAGCATACTCCACCATGTCGAATGCTGATACCATGAGGCCCAGCGCCTGCATCGCCGAATGTATCGACACTTGCGGACGAGAAAGGAAGCAACGAATCCTGTCCTGAAGCTACAGGACTTTCTCCTGACACAAGAACAACCTCTGGTTGTGAGTGTCCAATAGCGCTCCCAGATGCACCATGCTCTGAGCAGGGATCAGGGAGGATTTCTTCCAGTTGATGAGCCACTCGTGGGCTTGTAGAAACCGGACCTTCATATCTAGATGAAGTAGGAGAAGTTCTGGGGAATTTGCCAGGATTAACAAGTCGTCCAAATATGGCAGTATCCTGACCCCTTGACGGCGGAGTACCACCGTCTTTACCGCCATTACTTTGGTGAAGACTTGCGGAGCCGTTATTAAACCAAAAGGTAATGCCCGAAACTGGTAATGGAGGTTGCCAATAGCAAACCTCAGGTATTGCTGATGTGACGCTGCTATAGGAATATGCAGGTAAGCATCCTGTATGTCCAGGGAGACCATGTAGTCCCCAGGTTCCAAAGCCAGAAATATAGAGCGAAGGGTTTCCATACGGAACTTGGAAACTTTCACAAACTTGTTCAATGCCTTGAGGTTGAGAATGGGACGGGAGGACCCATTCGGTTTCTGGACTAGAAACAGCGGAGAATAGTACCCCTGGCCCCTCTGCGCAAGAGGCACCAGGAGGGTCTGTACCACCGAATGCAGTGTTTTTGCCTTTGTCTGGTCCGACGGGACGTCTGTCTGGTAAAATCGATGAGGGGGTCGGTTTTTGAAGGCTATGGCGTAACCTCAAGTGACGACTTCCCGTACCCAGGCCTCTGAAGTGGTTTTCAACCATTCCTGGGTATACTCTAGAAGCCAGCCCCTCACCCTGGGATCCCCCAGAGGGAGGCCCGCCCCATCATGCTTATCTGTCTTGGAAGCTGGCTGACGGGCCGCCCAGGCTCTTTTGGGCTTAGGCTTACCAGGTTTGGAAGTGCGGGCCTGCTGTTGTACGCCTGACCTTTTGCTTTACCTGAAGGACGAAAGGGGCGAAAGGAAGTACCTTTAGCCTTTGACACAGAAGGAGCAGTACTTGGCAGACAGGCAGTTTTGGCAGTAGCCAAGTCAGCCACAATCTTATTTAAATCCTCCCCAAATAGACTATCTCCCTTAAAAGGGAGTACCTCCAGGGTTTTTCTAGAGTCCAGATCCACAGACCAGGATCTCAGCCACAATATCAGGCAAGCCAGGACTGACGTAGTAGAGGCCTTGGCTGCCAGGATACCGGCATCAGAAGCCGCCTCTTTAATATAGCGAGAAGCTGTGACAATATATGACAAGCATTGTCTAGCATGGTAAGAAGAGATTTCAGCTTCTAACTCCAAGGCCCATGCTTCAATAGCCTCTGCAGCCCATGTTGCTGCAATAGTGAGCCTTTGTGCAGCACCCGTGAGGGTGTAAATCACTTTAAGACAACCCTCCACACATTTATCCGTAGGCTCTTTTAGAGACGTGACGGTAGTGACAGGCAGAACTGAGGAAACCACCATCCTAGCCACATGCGAGTCTACTGGAGGAGGCGTTTCCCAATTCTTAGACAGCTCTGGCGCGAGGGGATAGCGAGCCAGCATCTTCTTGTGAGGCACAAACTTCGTACCCGGGTTTTCCCAGGGTTCCTGACGTATATCCACTAGGTGATCAGAGTGAGGTAAAACTTGTTTAACCACCTTCTGACGCTTGAACCTATCTGGTTTCTTAGGGAGGGACGGATGGCTCGGGATCATCCATAATCTGTAGAATTAACTTAATAGCCTCCAAAAGATCAGGAACATCCACATGTGAACTACCCTCCCCATCAGCCGTATCTGAGTCAGAACCTGTGGGGTCAGTGTAAGTGCCGTCTTCATCCGATGAGGTGTCACTGACAGCAGTGGATTGTGAGGAGACAAGCGCTCGCTTAGAGGACCCCTTGGACTTAGGCGAGCGATGGTCAGACTTTTTTGTAGTCAGGGACTGGTTCAACTTCTTCAATTGAGCAGATAAATCGTCCGCCCACGGCGGGTTAGCTGCAGGGACCACATATGGTTGTACCGGCATTAGGGGTCCCATAGGGGGTGTTAGTTTATGAACTAGCGTATGCAGAAGCGTGGAAAAGGCGGCCCACGGTGGGTCCTTATGTACCTCCGTTGCCACAGTCCCACTGGGGGGCAAGGAGCCCCCAGAACCAGAGCCCACAGCTGCTATATTCCCCTCATAGGGATCTGTGGCTTCAGCAACACCGGCAGTGTGTTCAGCCCCAGAACCGTTACCCTCAGAAGCAGACATGATATAACTTGCAGTATCAGGTGACACAGTACAATTGGCAGCAGCACAATACCTCTTACCCAAACCCCTGCACAGTGTAGCCAGCACTAGCAGAGATAAAGGAGAGATATGATGACTAAATCACAGAGAAAAATACATATTAAAGTACATCTTTGTGAAAATCCTATATCAATATAAAACCTGACGCACCAAGCACCCTCAGGTTATAGAATATAGGGATAGCAAGTTGAGTGAAAGACACGAAATGGACACCACTCGGCTATCTAATGCACACAAATAGTCACAGTTTGTACAATGCAGAGGTTATTACTAACAATAATACTGCACTGGACTAGCTTACATATATATATTGATGTCTTTTCTGTCCCTCTCCACCCCGACAGCCAATACCTCTTTGCTTTCACTTACAGGGGAGTACAATACACCTGGACTCGACTTCCCCAAGGTTTCATTGACAGCCCAAGTATTTTCTCCCAGGCCTTACATGACTGTTTGCAATCTTTTCAATCTGAGAGTGGGTCGGTGCTAATACAATATGTTGATGACTTGTTGTTGTGCTCTGACTCATTCGAGTCGTCCTTGGCAGATACTAAACAACCTCTGTTTCATCTCTCGAAGACAGGACACAAGGTTTCAAAGGATAAGTTGCAGTTGTGCCAGACTAGGGTTAAATACTTGGGACATTGCTTGATGCAAAGACTTTGGCACCTGACCGCTGATAGAATACAGGCCATCCGAGACATGACTCTGCCACAAACTCAGAAACATGGTGATGACAGCAGACCGGTAGCCTACTACAGTGCACAGTTGGACACTGTAGCCCAGTCTCTCCCCACTTGCTTGAGAAGTGTTGCAGCCATAGCTTTGCTGGTAAGTAAGAGCGAGGACGTAGTGTTAGGACACGACTTGACCATCCATACACCACATGCAGTATCAGCCTTGCTAAACTCCACCCAAACCAGACATGTCTCATCTGCTCGGTTTACAAAGTGGGAACTATCACCAATGGCCCTGTAAACATCACCATGAAGAGGTGTAGCTCACTAAATCCTGCAACTTACTTGCCAATTGTGCCTTGTCATGCACAAAGGGTGGAGGATGAGAACGATGGTGAAGGAGGATTTAGTGCAGACACTGATGCGCATGATTGTATGGAATACCTGAACCAGACATTCACTGCGAGACCTGACATCAGTGACAACCCACTGGAAGGCGTAGACTTTACCTTCTACACTGACGGTAGTTGCCACAGACAGACGGAATCGGGAGACCTGTGCACCGGATACGCAGTTGTAGATGACAAAGGTATCATAAAAGCTGAACCCCTTGGCCCACCTCACTCAGCACAAGTCGCTGAGCTGGTAGCACTGACCAGAGCGTGTGAGTTGGCAAAGGGTAAGTCAGCGAATATACACGCGGACTCTAGGTATGCCTTCGGAGTGGTACATGATTTTGGGGCCCTGTGGCGCCTCAGAAATTTCATGACGGCAGCTGGCACACCTGTAGCGCATGCGGCATACATCAAGAGGCTTCTGACAGCAATACAGGAACCGGACAGAGTGGCTGTTATCAAGTGTAAAGCACACACTCACAACCAAGACCCAATTTCACTTGGTAAAAGCCGGGCAGAAGAAGCTGCAAAATCAACAGCAAGCACCACCATACAACTAACATCACACCACTGATGACGCGGTTAACATGCAAGTTAATTGAAATGCAAAATTTGTGTTCCCTACAGGAGAAGGCAGTCTGGAAGGCGAAGGGATATGGTCAGGAGTACTCAGGACTTTGGACACATGGACACGGTAAGCCAGTGGCCCCCAGGGCATATCTCCCAAGCCTAGCTGAGGCGGCACACTGTCTGACTCATCTGGGTAAGGAAGGTATGTGCAAACTGGTAAGAGCCTACTGGAGTGCACCGAGATTCTCTTCTCATGCAGGTAAGAAAGCAATGACATGTCTTACTTGCTTGAGGAAGAATATTGGTAAGACAATACCAACGGAGCCATCCCATATCCCTCCTACAGACGGACCTTTTCAGGTAATACAAATCGACTTCAAACAGTTACCACCCTGTAGGAATTTGAAGTATGTGTTAGTATGTACCAATGTCTTTTCAAACTGGGTAGAGGCATTCCCCGCTGCCACAAATACTGCTGTGTTCACTGCAAAGAAAATCATGCAGGAATGTGTGTGCAGATATGGTATCCCTAGAATGATTTAAAGTGATAGGGCTACCCATTTTACAGGTGAAGTCTTTCAGGTCATGTGCAAACTGATGGGTATTAATAGTAAGCTGCATACTCCATACCGGCCACAGGCAAGTGCGAAGGTGGAGAGAATGAACAGCACTATTAAGAACAAGCTGAGCAAAGTGATGGCTGAAACTGGATTTTTGTGGCCAGAAGCATTACCACTAGCGTTGTACAGCATCAGAACCACTCCCAGGTCACCGCTTAACTTATCACCCTTAGAAGTAATTTTTGGTCGACAACCCCATGTAATGATAGACCCCCAGGATGATTTGAAGTGCAATAATGAAATAACTATGCAATATTTGGTTAGGATGAGCCAGCAACTGAGAAACCAGCAAAGGAATCTAAAACTGGAGATTCCTGACCTACCAAGCAGTAATTGTCATGACATTGAGCCTGGGGATTATGTGATGATTCTAAATTTTTTATGCTCAGGTTGCCTCGTAGACAGGTGGGAAGGACCGTATCAAGTTTTGTTGACCAGCACGACAGCACTAAAGGTTGCAGAGAGAGAGACTTGGGTCCACTCGTCCCACTGTAAGAAGGTTGCTAACCCGGAGAAAACTTGTGACAAGGAGCAAGGTGAAGAGAACCTCGAATCACTATTTGTTCCGGGAAAGCTGAGAGGCAGGACTGTTGAACGGCACCTGAGCGCGGAGAACAACAAAATCAAGGACGGTTGTCGTACCATTTTTCTTTTTTTCACCCCCCCACTGCATTTTTCTTTTTGTTTCCCTTCTTATTCTTGCTCCCTAATGAAATGGATCTACCTCAAGAGACTGTTTCGGCTTTTTCTGGCGACTCTGTTTTTGATCAGGACAATCTTTTTTTGAGAGGGCCCCCGAGACGTCGAGCAAGGATCTGGAATGGGTTCTTATGGCGAGTACGGATTCGTACGATCTCAGGAGCAGCATATCACTCTAGTAAAGGCTGGTATCAGTAAGCGATCTGGTAGTCACGGAGCTCGGAGGCAATGTGAAGGGTTATTGTCTGATGAATATTGTATATGTAGGCATTGCGAAAACAGTCGAAGATGGGTGCATCCAGAGATGTCAGTCAAACAGTAATATCAACATTGGCCGACATCCTTTGAGTGATTACCACACATTAGTGGGTACGGTCTTAAACCAAACAGAATGCTGGGTGTGCTCACAGGTACCTCAAGGACAGAGTAAGTTGGGGATTAGTGCCATACCCTTTAACGAAAGACGAGGTACTCGAATTACGGGGTGGGAGACTGGTGGACAAGAAATTCCATATATCTAGGCCCCTAGCTTGAAGCTCCACCAGTACCACGTAGATAGGTCACTGTTGTGTTTTAATGTGTCCAATTTCCGAAAACCAGGGAATTGGGAAGTGACATGGAATAACCAGACAATGACTTTCTCACACAGAGCTGATAACTTACCTATCGACTCCGAACTTGTACGTAAGATAGCCACAAGTGGGAAGTACTTTCGGAATGGGTCAACACGTGGGATCAAAACCATGTGGGTTGGAAAAGTATTGCAAGGGTATTGTGCCCACATCATCCAGCCCGATACTTGTACTGAGCAAATGAGAGAACTAGGGATTGGTTTCTTTATAAGGAAGATATGTGACATGGTGTTGTTGCATTTTGTCCCTTATGTTCTCCCAGATGATTCCTATTTCATATGTGGGAGTAAAGCGTACAAGTGGCTTACTCCGAGCTCTGAAGGGTTATGTTATATTGGGAGAGTACTACCAGAGGTCATGACCATAGTGCACGACAAAATGAAAGACATTCACCGCAACGCTCAGACTCCTTATACTCATACCCATTATGAACACATAATCAAGAGACACCTTATAGATAGGACAGAGCACACAGCCTCTGATTTGATCCATGAATCCACCGGGATTCAGTTCCTTCTCGCATTAGATATTACCCGTACTGCCAGAGGAACTATAAATTATAAGTACATCCATGCGCTGGCGAACTTGATAGATATTATCACTGAGATGTATGATGACACCTTCAGGTATACAGGTGGGGAGTTACAAGCCTAAAAGAAGGAGCTGATCCAGCACAGGATGGTCCTTAATCAGGTTACGGCTGTGACAGGTGGGTACGGTGTTACTCTGGCAACTCAATATGGTGTGAAGTGCTATACGTATACTACGAATAGCACTGATGACCCCATGGAGATCATTGATAAAAAGATGGACGAGATCTTGCAGTTAGTGGGAGTTCAGAAGGAAACACAACCATACCTTGACAGCTGTGGGTAATGAACTGACCGGCTGGGTCTCATGGTTGAACCCACGCAAATGGTTCTCAGGGTTAGGAGAGTGGGCGCAAAATGTAATTTTGAGTGTAGGAAAGTTTCTCCTTTGTATCCTTGGTGTCGTCATAATTATTGGTCTGATATTCAGGTGTGTTCAAATTTTGACTCGGCGCAAACACAGCACAAATTTTATGAGTCTAAGGAGCGAGGACGTTGTGACAGCAGCAGATTTTATTTATGACCCATCTGTAGAAACAGTGTTATGATAAGTATTGCAAATTAGACTTCCGGTTCCGGGTGCATGGAGTGAGAAGCTCCCTCTCACAGCTCCGCTCCGTGCCCGGCTACAACTGACCTTTTACACGGCTTAAAAGCCTCCCAGAGCTCCCACATTGCTCTCCGACCCTCAGTGAACGTCCCTCATGGACAAATTTGTGACCTCCTCGCAGCCGCAGCGCTCACTCCAACAGACGCTGCGCCAGGTGAAGCGCGCTGTGGATCCCAATATGGCGCCGGACACAGACGCGCAGACGGCGTCCCCGGCCAACATGAAGCCGGCTGCAGAGGGGGGACCTTATGCTACCCCTTACTCCCACCAGTCACCCGACGCTCCCCTTACCTACGCAGATCTGGTGGACGCAGTTACCTCCGCGGTGGGGCCGCTTCTCTCCCAGGCGGTGAGTGACATTTCAGCACAAGTACAGCAGCTCAATGTCCGAGTGTCAGGGGCTGAAAACAGAATAGGCTCCTTAGCCCATGATATGGCCGAGGTACAAACCGAGTTAAAACGCTTAGAGAAAGAGAATTATATTCTTATTAATCGTATGGAAGAAATCGAAAATCGCTTGCGTCGCAATAATACGCGAGTGGTGGGGCTCCCCGAGTCCATTAAGGGCCCCGACTTGGAGAAATTCGTTAAGCTAACTTTGCCACAACTTCCGGGAATTCAGGAACTTTGTAAAGATAATAAGAATTTACTTACCGATAATTCTATTTCTCATAGTCCGTAGTGGATGCTGGGGACTCCGTAAGGACCATGGGGAATAGCGGCTCCGCAGGAGACTGGGCACATCTAAAGAAAGCTTTAGGACTAACTGGTGTGCACTGGCTCCTCCCCCTATGACCCTCCTCCAAGCCTCAGTTAGGATACTGTGCCCGGACGAGCGTACACAATAAGGAAGGATTTTGAATCCCGGGTAAGACTCATACCAGCCACACCAATCACACCGTATAACTTGTGATCTGAACCCAGTTAACAGTATGATAACAGAGGAGCCTCTGAAAAGATGGCTCCCAACAATAATAACCCGATTTTTGTAACAATAACTATGTACAAGTATTGCAGACAATCCGCACTTGGGATGGGCGCCCAGCATCCACTACGGACTATGAGAAATAGAATTATCGGTAAGTAAATTCTTATTTTCTCTAACGTCCTAAGTGGATGCTGGGGACTCCGTAAGGACCATGGGGATTATACCAAAGCTCCCAAACGGGCGGGAGAGTGCGGATGACTCTGCAGCACCGAATGAGAGAACTCCAGGTCCTCCTCAGCCAGGGTATCAAATTTGTAGAATTTAGCAAACGTGTTTGCCCCTGACCAAGTAGCTGCTCGGCAAAGTTGTAAAGCCGAGACCCCTCGGGCAGCCGCCCAAGATGAGACACTTTCCTTGTGGAACGGGCTTTTACAGATTTTAGCTGTGGCAGGCCTGCCACAGAATGTGCAAGCTGAATTGTACTACAAATCCAACGAGCAATAGTCTGCTTAGAAGCAGGAGCACCCAGCTTGTTGGGTGCATACAGGATAAACAGCGAGTCAGATTTCCTGACTCCAGCCGTCCTGGAAATATTTTCAGGGCCCTGACAACATCCAGCAACTTGGATTCCACCAAGTCCCTAGTAGCCGCAGGCACCACAATAGGTTGGTTCAGGTGAAAACGCTGGAACCACCTTAGGGAGAAACTGAGGACGAGTCCTCAATTCCGCCCTGTCCGAATAGAAAATCAGATAAGGGCTTTTACAGGATAAAGCCGCCAATTCTGACACGCGCCTGGCCCAGGCCAGGGCCAACAGCATGACCACTTTCCATGTGAGATATTTTAACTCCACAGATTTAAGTGGTTCAAACCAATGTGACTTTTGGAACCCAAACTACATTGAGATCCCAAATTGCCACTGGAGGCACAAAAGGAGGCTGTATATGCAGTACCCCTTTTACAAACGTCTAAACTTCAGGGACTGAAGCTAATTCTTTTTTAGAAGAAAATTGACAGGGCCGAAATCTGAACCTTAATGGACCCCAATTTCAGGCCCATAGACACTCCTGTTTGCAGGAAATGTAGGAATCGACCCAGTTGAATTTCCTCCGTCGGGCCTTACTGGCCTCGCACTACGCAACATATTTTCGCCAATTGCGGTGATAATGTTTTTGCGGTTACATCCTTCCTGGCTTTAGATCAGAATATGGATGACTTCATCCGGAATGCCTTTTTTCCTTCAGGATCCGGTGTTCAACCGGCATGCCGTCAAACGCAGCCGCGGTAAGTCTTGGAACAGACAGGGTCCTTGCTGGAGCAGGTCCCTTCTTAGAGGTAGAGGCCACGGATCCTCCGTGAGCATCTCTTGAAGTTCCGGTTACCAAGTCCTTCTTGGCCAATCCGGAGCCACGAATATAGTGCTTTCTCCTCTCCATCTTATCAATCTCAGTACCTTGGGTATGAGAGGCAGAGGAGGGAACACATACACTGACTGGTACACCCACGGTGTTACCAGAGCGTCTACAACTATTGCCTGAGGGTCTCTTGACCTGGCGCAATACCTGTCGAGTTTTTTAATCATGTGGACGACTTATGGGTGAAGTCCCCACTCTCCCGGGTGGAGGTTGTGCTTGAGGAAGTCTGCTTCCCAGTTGTCCACTCCCGGAATGAATACTGTTGACAGTGCTATCACATGATTTTCCGCCCAGCGAAGAATCCCTGCAGCTTCTGCCATTGCCCTGCTGCTTCTTGTGCCACCCTGTCTGTTTACGTGGGTGACTGCCATGATGTTGTCCGACTGGATCAACACCGGCTGACCTTGAAGCAGAGGTCTTGCTAAGCTTAGAGCATTTGTAAATGGCCCTTAGCTTCAGGATATTTATGTGAAGTGATGTATCCAGGCTTGACCCTAAGCCCTGGATATTCCTTCCCTGTGTGACTGCTCCCCAGCCTCGCAGGCTGGCATCCGTGGTCACCAGGACCCAGTCCTGAATGCCGAATCTTTGTCCTTGGTGACAGGGTTATCCGCTGATGCATCTGAAAATGCGACCCGGACCATTTGTCCAGTAGGTTCCACTGGAAAGTTCTTGCGTGGAATCTAACGAATGGGATTGCTTCGTAGGAAGCCACCATTTTTACCCAGAACCCTTGTGCATTGATGCACTGAGACTTGGTTCGGTTTTAGGAGGTTCCTGACTAGCTCGGATAACTCCCTGGCTTTCTCTTCTTTTTTCTGGACTGTGTCCAGGAACATCCCTAGGAAACAGAAGACAAGTCGTCGGAACCAGCTGCGATTTTGGAATATTGAGAATCCAATCGTGCTGCCGCAACACTACCTGAGATAGTGCTAAACCGACTTCCAACTGTTCCCTGGATCTTACCCTTATCAGGGAATCGTCCAAGTAAGGGATAACTAAAATTCCCTTCCTTCGAAGGGATATCATTTCGGCCATTACCTTGGTAAAGACCCGGGGTGCCGTGGACCATCCCTACGGCAGCGTCTGAACTGATAGTGACAGTTCTGTACCATAACCTGAGGTACCCTTGGTGAGAAGGGTAAATTTTGACATGAAGGTAAGCATCCTTGATGTCCCGAGACATCATGTAGTCCCCTTCTTCCAGGTTCGCAATCACTGCTCTGAGTGACTCAATCTTGAATTTGAACCTCTGTATGTAAGTGTTCAAAGATTTTAGATTTTAGATTTAGATTTAGATTCGGTCTCACCGAGCCGTCTGGCTTCGGTACCACAATAGTGTGGAATAATACCCCGTTCCCTGTTACAGGAGGGGTACCTTGATTATCACCTGCTGGGAATACAGCTTGTGAATGGCTTCCAAAACTGCCTCCCTGTCAGAGGGATACGTCGGTAAAGCCGACTTTTGGAAACGGCGAGGGGGAGACGTCTCGAATTCCAATATGTACCCTTGAGATATTACCTGAAGGATCCAGGGGTCTACTTGCGAGTGAGCCCACTGCGCACTGAAATTCATTGAGAACGGGCCCCCACCGTGCCTGAGCTTGTAAGGCCCTAGCGTCATACTGAGGGCTTTGCAGAGGCGGGAAAGGGTTTCTGTTCCTGGGAACTCGGTAATCTCTTCAGCCTTTTTCCTCTCCCTCTGTCACGAGCAGAAAAGAGGAACCTTTTGTCCGCTTGCCAACAAAGGACTGCGCCTGATAATACGGCGTCTTATTTTGAGAGGCGACCTGGGGTACAAACGTGGATTTCCCATTTGTTGCCGTGGCCACCAGGTCTAAAAGACCGACCCCAAATGTCCCTTTTCAAAGGCAATACTTCCAAATGCCGTTTAGAATCCGCATCACCTGACCATTTTACTGGTAGAATTGGACAACGCACTTATACTTGATGCCAGTCGGCAAATATTCCGCTGTGCATCATGCATATATAGAAATGCATCTTTTAAATGCTCTATAGGCAATAATATACTATCCTTATCTAGGATATCAATATTTCCAGACAGGGAATCCGACCATGCCAACCCAGCACTGCACCTCCAGGCTGAGGCGATTGCTGGTCGCAGTATAACACCAGTATGTGTGTGAATAAATTTTTGGATACCCTCCTGCTTTTTATCAGCAGGATCCTTAAGGGCGGCCATCTCATGAGAGGGTAGAGCCCTTGTTCTTACAAGCGTGTGAGCGCCTTATCCCCCCTAGGGGGTGTTTCCCAACGCACCCTAACCTCTGGCGGGAAAGGGTATACACCAATACTTTTTAAGAAATTATCAATTGTTATCGGGGGGAAACCCACGCATCATCACACACCTCATTTTACTTCTCAGATTCAGGAAAACTACAGGTAGTTTTTCCCTCACCGAACATAATACCCCTTTTTGGTGGTACTCGTATTATCAGAAATGTATAAAACATTTTCCATTGTCTCAATCATGTAACGTGTGGCCCTACTGGAAATCACGGTTGTCTCTTCACCGTCGACACAGGAGTCAGTATCCGTGTCGGCGTCTGTATCTGCCATCTGAGGTAACGGGCGCTTTAGAGCCCCTGACGGCCTATGAGACGTCTGGACAGGCACAAGCTGAGTAGCCGGCTGTCTCATGTCAACCACTGTTTTTTTATACAGAGCTGACACTGTCACGTAATTTTCAACAGTACATCCACTCAGGTGTCGACCCCCTAGGTGGTGACATCACTGTTACAGACACTCTGCTCCGTCTCCACATCATTTTTCTCCTCATACATGTCGACACAAACGTACCGACACACAGCACACACACAGGGAATGCTCTGATAGAGGACAGTACCCCACTAGCCCTTTGGGGAGACAGAGGGAGAGTATGCCAGCACACACCAGAGCGCTATATATATATATATATATATATATACACACAGGGATAACCTTACATAAGTGTTTTTCCCCTTATAGCTGCTGTATGTTTTAATACTGCGCCTAATTAGTGCCCCCCTCTCTTTTTTTAACCCTTTCTGTAGTGTAGTGACTGCAGGGAAGAGCCAGGGAGCTTCCCTCCAACTGAGCTGTGGGGGAAAATGGCGCCAGTGTGCTGAGGAGATAGGCTCCGCCCCCTTTTCGGCGGCCTTATCTCCCGTTTTTCAGTATATTCTGGCAGGGGTTAAATGCATCCATATAGCCCAGGAGCTATATGTGATGTATTTTTTGCCATGTAAGGTATTTTTATTGCGTCTCAGGGCGCCCCCCCCAGCGCCCTGCACCCTCAGTGACCGGAGTATGAAGTGTGCTGAGAGCAATGGCGCACAGCTGCAGTGCTGTGCGCTACCTTATTGAAGACAGGAACGTCTTCTGCCGCCGATTTTTCCGGACCTCTTCGCTCTTCTGGCTCTGTAAGGGGGCCGGCGGCGCGGCTCCAGGACCCATCCAGGCTGGGCCTGTGATCGTCCCTCTGGAGCTAATGTCCAGTAGCCAAGAAGCCCAATCCACTCTGCACGCAGGTGAGTTCGCTTCTTCTCCCCTTAGTCCCTCGATGCAGTGAGCCTGTTGCCAGCAGGTCTCACTGAAAATAACAAACCTAAACTAAAACTTTCACTAAGAAGCTCAGGAGAGCCCCTAGTGTGCACCCTTCTCGTCGGGCACAGAAATCTAACTGAGGCTTGGAGGAGGGTCATAGGGGGAGGAGCCAGTGCACACCAGTTAGTCCTAAAGCTTTCTTTAGATGTGCCCAGTCTCCTGCGGAGCCGCTATTCACCATGGTCCTTACGGAGTCCCCAGCATCCACTTAGGACGTTAGAGAAATGATAATTGAGCGTGTTCACCGGGTGGGTCCTCCACCACGCCAGAATGACCCCCGGCCGCTAGTCACACTTTTTAAATGCCTCAGCTACACGTATAAACTTGAAATATGGAGAGCGTCTCGGAAAATTCCTGTTATAAACTGGGAAGGAGCCAGACTGCGGATATTCCAAGACTAATCAGCTGAGCTGACGAAAGCGAGAAAAGCTCTCTCACCCATATGTACCAGGCTTGGGCGCAACAAACAGAAGTTCGCCCTAATATGCCCTGCAAAGCTACGCATATTCTACAAAGATAGACATTACGACTTTCTCTCTCCTTCTGATGCTGATGACTTTCTACGTGATGATAATTATGGTGTGTCGGGTGACATCTCGGATCCTCCCCCTCATGCTGCTTCTCTATGATGTTGGCGACATTACAAGTCTACTACTACGTGACTCATCTAGCTCACTTTAATACACCTTACCGGGCACGGTCGGTGCTCATGCTCCGGGTATTATGTTGGTAGCACTTTGGTGCCTGCACTATTGTTGTTTTATTGTTTTTTTCCGAAAGTCTAGTGTCTGTTTTCGCTCTCAGACTATCACGCTGCGCGTGAACCCCTATTCACCAGCCTATTTCTTCTTTACCTTTGACTATTTGTCTGTGTGTCTCCCCCTTACCCTGTCCCCCCCCCCCCCCCTTTCACCTCTGATAATATTTCAAAATGTATAGGTATGACGTTTTCTTTTTCTGCTAGCCTGTGTATGGATGGTCTAATTCCCATGTCAGGTTTTACATGTCTAGTCTGAAAATAGGATCATGTAATGTAGGGGGTTTTAACTCCCCTGCAAAAAGGAGGAAATCCTGGTTTACTTTAATGCAATGAAACTAGATATGGTGTTTATACAAGAAGCGCATTTAGGGGGTCATTCCGAGTAGTTCGCTCGCAAGCGGATTTTAGCAGATTTGCTCATGCTAAGCCGCCGCCTACTGGGAGTGAATCTTAGCATCTTAAAATTGCGAACGATGTATTCGCAATATTGCGATTACACACCTCGTAGCAGTTTCTGAGTAGCTTCAGACTTACTCGGCATCTGCGATCATTTCAGTGCTTGTCGTTCCTGGTTTGACGTCACAAACACACCCAGCGTTCGCCCAGACACTCCCCCGTTTCTCCGGCCACTCCTGCGTTTTTTCCGGAAACGGTAGCGTTTTTTCCCACACGCCCATAAAACGGCCTGTTTCCGCCCAGTAACACCCATTTCCTGTCAATCACATTACGATCGCCAGAACGATGAAAAAGCCGTGAGTAAAAATCCTAACTGCATAGCAAATTTACTTGGCGCAGTCGCAGTGCGGACATTGCGCATGCGCATTAAGCGGAAAATCGCTGCGATGCGAAGATTTTTACCGAGCGAACAACTCGGAATGACCCCCTTAGTCCCTACAGAAATGGTCAAACTCCAGATGCTGGGTTGGAAACTCCTCTCCTCTGCCTCATTTAACTCCAAGGCCCGTGGGGTGGCGATACTTATTAGACGCAATATTCCCTATACTATTGTTAGGTTCCTGGTGCTCAGAACAAGGGAGATGTTATGAAGCGAGTCCAGAGCACCAGGACGTAATGCTGGGAAAGGGGAATGGAAAGGGAATAGCCCCTGGCGCCCTATCTCCGTTGTCTCGCCCGTGCTGTCAGTACACTCTTGCGAGACTATGGTTGCTTGAGCCCATGGCAGCCGCGTTTGAAGGGCGGATTACGTCTGCCCAACTTCGATGCCCCCTCAGGTCTTAATGAGAGACAAAGAGTGAACCGAGACAGGGTGATAACAAGGGGCCCTCTGACTAAACAACAAGGCCAGGGGCTACTAACAAAACTAAAACCAAAGTATGTGCGGCTTGCCGCCAAAGGAAAAGAACAACAAAGGAAATGCTGACCACACGCCGACACAATACTTTTGTGTACCGGCGGTGACAGCATAAGCAGAACCCTCTGCAAAACACCAGTGACAGAAATAATAAGGGAATACAGCGTCCTAGGCCGACGGACGCGGCAGTGCCGCTACTCACGGAACCGGTACGAATACTGGCAAACGGACAGGAACTCCCAATGCTGCTGACACAGACTCTCAGAACTGGAGGACAGGCAGAATCCCAAACGACAGACCGGTGAACACCAAGAAGCCAGAAACTTGACCAGGCACAGGCAAAGGTACTGGACCTCAGGACAGGAACGCCTCACGGCAGGACACGGGATCAGACATAGGAATCGACACAGGGACTGACACAGGAATCGACACAGGAAGCTCAGGAACTAGCAGGAACCAAGCTCAGAACTCAAGCAGACTGGAAACCCAGAAATATCACCAGCGTCTGTGAATAGCACTGAGCCAGCATATAACAGAGAGGCCTAATTAATAATCTCATGCAGCTGCCCTGTTGCACGACTCCAAACTGACAAGATGCAACTAGCAGCCAGGTGAGGCTGAACACATGGGAACAAGCTGCAATTACACAGACTCACCAGCGGCAGCAACCAAGAGTACGCTTTAACAGAGCAACGGGAAATCCTGGCCTGCGAAACAACTAATAAACATAAAATACCTAACTGACATGCAAAACAGGAATGAGCCACAGCCGTGGCTCATAACAACTATACTTCACTCAATTACAGATCCTGAGACTAGATTTACTATCACTAAACTAACGCTTCACTCTCAGATATACACTCTCTGTAATGTCTATGGCCCCACTATTTATTGTAAAAGCTTCTTTCTCACCCTTATAGCTAAACTAATCCCCTATATAGATGAGCCCCATATCATTTGAGGAGACTTTAACCTTGTTTCTGATGCCTCCCTGGATAAGTCCAACGCCCATACATTACGCAGGCTCCCTCAAACTTTGCCTAAAATTGGTATCCCTCATTTAACTTCCCAGCTAGCCTTAGTGGATATTTGGAGGTCTTCTAATCCCACCGCACGGGAATATACCTGTCTCTCTGCTGCCTATGGAACGTTCTCTAGGATAGACTATCTCCTGACATCTATGACCTTGTTCACAAGAGTATCCTCCGTAACAATTGAACCAATCACTATTTCCGACCATGCCCTGCTGTGGTTCGAGATTGACGTCTCGGATGAACGGCCTTCCCATGCTTCCTGGCGCTTCCCCTCCCACCTCCTCACCTTGCCTGAATTTAAATTATTGCGATCAGACAGCTGGAAAAATTTTGTCACCGACAATGCTTCCAGTTTGGTAAATGACCCTCCTTTGTTTTGGCAAACCGCCAAGTTGGTCCTTCGGGGCTCTATCATCTCCTATATGTCTCGTTTGAACAAGGAATACGCAACAACCTATCTCTCCTTGCAGAATGCCCTTACCTCAACTTTTTCCTCCTACCAAAGTAACCCAACCCCATTAACCAAATCAGCCTATCTTACAGTCAATACTCATTACACCGAGTTTCTTAATAAGAGGTAACAACTGTTGCTCTTACAGCAGTCCCAGGGAAATCTGTTTTCTGGATCTCAAAATAACAATCCAGGAAGGCCAGTTGATGAAGTCTTTGTTTAGAAAATCAACTGACCGCAATACCATACTGAGGTATGACAGCTGTCATCCAGCATCCACAGTGAGAAGTGTGCCCTATTCTCAATTTTTGAGAGTATGTAAGAGCAACAGTTGCACACAACAGAGAGATATACAATTAGATGGAGCCGAGATTGAGTGCTAGAGGTTACCCACGACAGTTACTGACCCAAGCAAGAGGGAAAGCTGAAAGAACAAACAGAGACGAGAGTCTCAAACCCAAGAAGGTGAAAGAACTGGGTGGAGTAATTCCCTGGGTCTGTGAATTTGATGTTCATAGCAACCAGGCATGTAAGGAGGTCAAACGTTTATGGCCCATGGTGGCAACTGATCCAGAATTACCGGTGTTTCGTCACCAACGGATCATGCCCAGCTTTGTAAGAGGTCGGAGCATTAAAGACATGTTAGTCAAAACTGATATGGCTAAGTTTAAAGTGGTACCTGAGCATTTTTTGAAACGTAAAAACGGTTGTTTCAAGTGTACAGGATGCACGACGTGCTCGCACATGTCAGTGGGAGATCACATCATGCATCCGTGTTCAGGAAAAAAGTTCCCAATAAGATGGCCCCTGACCTGCACCACCAAGTTCGTCATCTATGCGATCATCTGCCCATGTGGCAGGTATTACATCGGCAAAACCGAGTGTTCTTTCAAAATCAGGATGGCACAGCACAGGTTGGCAATAAGAAATGCCCTTGCCTCAGGAAAGGGGGACCAACCTGTGGCTAAACATTTTGTGGAATACAGACACACGATGGCCACTTTTAAACATAGAATCATTGATCATGTGCCAGAATCTATGCGGGGAGGCAATAGGGGTAGGAAACTTTTGCAGCTAGAATCCATGTGGATTCACAGGTTGAATACCCTCAGACCGGCAGGTCTAAATGACAATTTAGGTCTCATTAATTTTATTTAGTTCCTGATCACAAATAATTCTAGTATGAGTGGTCCTCAGTATGTACATAGGGACTCATTATTTGAGATAATATAGACTTGAACAATAAAGCTGAGGGAAGGGATTCATGTTGTTATTTTAATAAGTTAGAAACATATGTTAGAAATTAGTAGTCTGTAGTTGGAATTGATAATAATAATTATAATAATAATTTTATTTATATAGCGCTCTTTCTCCAATAGGACCCAAGGCGCTTAACAGATACATAGCATAATATAGTACAGAAAATAATGAAGTACATTTTCATAAAATACAGAAGCATGAAGATACTAAAAGGGACATTATGGAAATGCTTGAGTAAACAGAAAAGTCTTGAGTCTACTTTTGAAGGATTCTATAGTTGGGGCCTCTCGCACTGTGCGGGGAAGTGAGTTCCATAGAGTCGGAGCCGCATGACTAAAAGCTCGACCCCCAGATGAATTACGGTAGATTCTAGGTACTGCTAAAAGTCCTTCATCTACAGATCGCAGTAATCGAGTGGGGCAGTATGGGGTCAGAAGCTGTTTCAGGTACCTTGGGCCTTGGTCATGTAATGCTTTGAAACTCAGTAAGCCAATCTTGAAGATGATTCGCCATCGTACAGGCAGCCAGTGAAGGGAGTAGAGGATGGGTGTTATGTGGCTAGAACGGGGCTGGTTGGTTAATAGCCTGGCAGCTGTGTTTTGCACCAGCTGTAAGCGCTGCAATTCTTTTGCTGGTAGACCAAGGTAGAGGGCATTACAGTAGTCTAAACGAGATGATACAAATGCATGTATGACTTTTGGCATATCATCTGAGGGAATTAAGTGCTTGATTCTGGCTATGTTCCTCAGGTGAAAGAATGAGGATTTGATTGTGGCTGATATCTGATGTTTAAGTGTCAAGCCACCATCCAGGACAACGCCAAGATTCCGCACACGATCACTGGTCTGTAATTCTGAATCCCCGAGTGTAAGTCCAGTTGGTTGGCTATGCTGCAGTCTTGTCCTTTGATGTTGCGGTCGTATCATAAGGACCTCTGTTTTGTCCGGGTTCAGTCGCAGCCAACTGGCGCTCATCCACTCCTGTAGTTCAGCTAGACAGCCATTTAGGGTTGCTATTGGGTTATCAATGCCCGGAGCAAAGGACAAGTACAGTTGTGTATCATCTGCATAGCAGTGGTAGACCAGGCCATGGCGCCTGATTATTTCACCCAATGGGAGCATGTATACTGCAAAAAGCATGGGGGATAGTATAGAACCTTGTGGGACACCACATGGCAATGGCACTGGTGGTGATGAGTATAATCCAGATGATACTCTCTGTGACCTGCCTGTGAGAAATGATTTGAACCAGCTCAGGACTGTGCCATCCAGACCACAGAAATGTATCAGTCGCTCAAACAGAAGCCCATGGTCCACGGTATCAAATGCTGCCGAGAGATCCAGAAGGATTAATATTGAACAGTCACCTCTGTCTTTTGCCATCAGAAGATCATTTAACACACACACCAGGGCTGTTTCAGTGCTATGTCTTCTCCTGAATCCTGATTGAAATGGATCATAAATATCATGGGTTGTCAGGCGGGTTTCCAGTTGATTTGCAACGACTTTCTCAATAACCTTTCCTAGGAAAGGAAGGTTTGATACCGGTCTGTAGTTGGTCATGCAGTCGGGATCTAAATTAGGTTTTTTAAGAAGCGGTCTAACAATTGCTTCCTTTAGGGGTCCAGGAAAAATGCCTGTCTGCAAAGAGCATTGAACAATTTTTGTAAAGACAGGACCAATTATATCCATACAACCTATTAAAAGCTTGGTTGAGGCTGGGTCCAGATCACAGGTGGTGGGACGTAAAATCCGAGCAATTTCAGCAGTGTCCTTTACATCCACTGGATCAAAGCTGGTCCATGAAGGCAGGTAGCTTATATTGGCAGGTTTTGTAGTTTGGCACTCCTTTGATGTCACTGTGGAGATTCCAGCCCGGATGGTGGATATTTTATCTGCAAAGAAGTTTGCAAACTCGTTGCATCTTGCCTGGGAGAGGGTCTCATCAGTCTGCAGGCATGCTGGCTTGCAAAGCATCTCCACTGTGCGGAAAAGTTGAGCTGGCCTATTGTTTGCTGCTGTGATCTCATTTGACAGGAACTGTGCTTTCTTACGAGTGATTATCGATTGATATTCTACGTTATGCTTTATTAGTTTTATTTTGTCATCCACTAGGTTAGTCTTCCTAGTCTTCCTATTGATGCACCTTGTGAACAGACAGGGGTTTGGTAGTATATTTTTATGTTTTTTTTATATATAGAGTAAGATATATTATTGGTTTACACTGAATAATGCACTTATGTGTTTTTTTTGAGAAGCACTTAATATTTTAATACCCACAAATGTTTTAACAATATATGATGAATTATGCATTGATTTGCTCTAAGCCGTGTCGTATTATGCCGTATTCACGGCATTTGTTTACAATGGTATCCATGGATCTATGTTTAGACTCTAGACTGGGTTGCTATGGACGCGCCTCCCGGCGCCGACGCGTCACTTCCGGTGAGACGATGGTGACGTCAGTCTGAGGTCCGGGACGGCGCGGCAAGCGACACCAGCCAGAAGGGGATGAACTGTAGGAGGGGGTAAGTTGTATTTAAACTCACTGTTGTTTGTATTGCACTTATCCTGACGAAGGGGAAAACCCCGAAACGTTGATTTTGCACTATTACATTTTGTTGTTATATCACAAGACTCCGAGTGCCGCCTCATCATTATCTTCTGGTGTTATGCAAAGGGTTATACCACTGGAGGAAGGCACCTGAGCAAGTCAGCCCCATAGCAGGGGCGGAGCAGAGTGCCGGAGCAAAGCGTGTATGTGTGTGTATGTGTGTATATATTATATATATATATATATATATATATATATATATATATATATATATATATATACACATACATACATACATACATATAAATACACATACATACATATACATACACATACACACACACATACAAACACTATACTTTTACTGCACTGGGGTCTATTTAATCCGACAGAGATGATCCGACAATGCAGTTGCAGGCAAATCAGACTGGTTTTGCCCGTTTTCGACAATGTCAATCAGACTTTTTTTTAAAGACGGATTGACATGGTCGAAAACGGGACTAAAACCTTTCAGATTTGGCCGCAAATCCGACAAAACACGTAGATCTGCGGTTAATCCGCCAATCCACGTATTTTCCAACAAGTCGGAATAATGGCAGCCCCACTGAATAGGTTGAATCATGATTTGACCTAAACAACTCGGAAATTGACATCTTTATGCCTAGACGGCAGTTTCCACTATAATTGAATAGACCCCACTGTCTCTATCTCGGGTGTGGATTACTATATCTACACTAAAAAGGTCTACAGTCAATAGGTCGACCACTAATGGTCAACATGCATTAGATCAACTGGGTCAAAAGGTCGACATGGAATAGGTTAACAGTAGAAAAGATCGACATGGAACTGGTCGACACAAAAGAGGTTTTGTCACTTATTTAGCCACAAACAAGCCTCATTAGTGTACCGCTTCGGGCAAGTTGCCTCGATCGGCATAGGTTACTATTACCAATTGTAATCCACAAGGATGGTAAAGTATGAAAAAGTTGAAAAAAAAAAAAAAAAAACTTCTGTCGACCATGTGAGTGTTGACCACTGTCATGTCGACCTAATGCATTATATTAACAAATTCTGAAACATTTATAGGGGGAATTCAATTGTTTGAAAAGTCGGTTGGGTGTCTGTTTTTTCTTGTCTATTAGATAGGAAAAAAAACAGACATCCAACTGACTTTTCAAACAATTGAATGAATATGAATATTAATATAATTGGAGCCCGGTACAACCTCTGTAAATTATATACTGTAGCCAGCTACTGTACTGTATATAGAGTCTTGAGTGCACTTGACTTTAAAGTTTTCTCCTGAGAATAGTCTGAGGTGAATAGAACAAATAAAAGTTAAAATAAGAAGTGCAGCTGGTACTGTTTGGATTTAAGACTCTATCCAATGTTTATCAAGCCTTGGAGAGTGATAAATTGCAAGGTGTAATTTTTTTTAAACACAGCCTGTAACTTGGCAGTTAGGAGCTGATTGGCTGGTTCTTTATCACCGTGTAATTTATCACTCTCCAAGGCCTGATAACTCTTGGGCCTCTGTTCCTTCTAATAAAAGCTGTCGGTGACATTCATGTCGCTTTCCTAGGTAATACAGATGTACCATGCTCATCTTTGCTGCAACACAGTAAGAGGAGCATGGCTACATCTGTATCTCTTTATAACAGACCTGTTTAGTCCTGCCACTGCATGTACCGATAATCTGTAACTTGCGGCTATTTATTAATTGTGAAGATGCAGTTGCTATAGCACTTAAGGAGCTCAATGTCTCAAAACTAGTCCTGCCTGCAGCTGCCATATATCATTTAATGTGAGCAGCTACAAGTATCGTTGTCTCTGTAAAAATCACTCTCTTCTCTCTAAATGGGTTTGTGGTGCGTGGCTAAAGCAGAGCTACCAGCCTGTTACATGATGGTTGGGGTGGCCTCAATTGATGGCTTGTATGCTGACTGAATGTCCCTTTTAATACAGATGTGGCTTTCTCACTGTGCTGTTAGTCAGAAGCTTCCCTCCGCCCACCGGCTATCTGTCTAGAGATATGTGCTGGTATTTAGCAATCTATTATTGATCACACAATTATTTATAAAAAATAATAGGATTTTAATACCTACCGGTAAATCCTTTTCTCTTAGTCCGTAGAGGATGCTGGGGATGCTTCAAGAACCATGGGGTATAGACGGGATCCGTAGGAGACATGGGCACACTAAAGACTTTGAATGGGTGTGAACTGGCTCCTCCCTCTATGCCCCTCCTCCAGACTCCAGTTATAGGAACTGTGCCCAGGGAGACGGACATTTAGAAGAAAAGGATTTATTTAATTATTGTAAACTAAGGTGAGAAACATACCAGCTCACACCACTAACACGCCGTACCAAATGGCATTCAACAACAACAACGCATGCAACGGCATGACCAACAACAGTCACAGATTGACTGAACTCAACGCAACATGAGCGAACTACAACCAAACTGCAGGTACAGCCCGCATCCTCTACGGACTAATAGAAAAGGATTTACCGGTAGGTATTAAAATCCTATTTTCTCATACGTCCTAGAGGATTCTGGGGATGCTTCAAGAACCATGGGGTTTATACCATAGCTCTAGAACGGGCGGGAGAGTGCGGATGACTCTGCAGTACCGATTGACCAAACAAGAGGTCCTCCTCCGCCAGGGTATCAAACTTGTAAAACTTCACAAAGGTGTTTGAACCCGACCAAGTAGCAGCTCGGCAAAGTTGTAACGCCGAGACTCCCTGGGCAGCCGCCCAGGATGAGCCCACCTTTCTGGTAATGGGCTTTTACCGATAAACCTGCCGTAGAATGAGCCTGCTGAATCATATTACAAATCCAGCGTGCAATAGTCTGCTTAAAAGCAGGAGCCCCAAACTTGTTGGGAGCCCATAGGGCAAACAGAGCCTCTGTTTCCTCATCTGCGCCGTCCTGGCGACATAGATTTTCAAAGCTCTGACCACATCGAGAGACTTTGACTCCGCCAAGGCGTCAGTAGCCACTGGCACCACAATTGGCTGGTTAACATGAAATGACAAAACCACTTTCGGCAGAAATTGCTGACGAGTTCTCAACTCCGCTCTATCAGCATGGAAAATCAAATAGGGGCTTTTGTGAGACAAAGCCGCCAACTCAGACACTCGCCTTGCAGACGCCAAAGCCAACAACATGTCCACTTTACAAGTAAGGAATTTTAACTCAACCTTGCGCAAAGGTTCAAACCAATGTGATTGCAAGAATTACAACACCACATCAAGGTCCCATGGTGCCACTGGGGGCACAAAGGGAGGTTGGACGTGCAGCACGCCTTTTACGAAGGTCTGAACTTCTGGAAGGAAGGCCAATTCTTTTTGAAAAAAGATCGACAAGGCTGAAATCTGTACTTTAATAGAGCCTAACTTTCGGCCCACATCCACACCTGCTTGTAGGAAACGGAGTAAACGCCCCAGGTGAAATTCTTCCGTAGGAGCCTTCGATTCACACCAAGACACATATTTTCTCCAAATACGGTGGTAATGCTTTGCCGTCACTTCTTTTCTAGCCAGAAGAAGTGTAGGAATGACTTCACTGGGAATACCCTTTCGGGCTAGGATTTTGCGTTCAACCGCCACACCGTCAAACGCAGCCGCGGTAAGTCCTGACACACGCACGGCCCCTGTTGTAACAGGTCCTCCCGAAGAGGAAGAGGCCAGGGATCTTCTATGAGCAACTCCTGAATATCTGGATACCAGGCCCTTTTTGGCCAATCCGGAACAATGAGGATCGCCTGAACCCTTGTTCTTCTTATAATTTTTATCACCTTCGGAATGAGTGGAAGTGGAGGGAACACATAGACTGGCTGAAACACCCACGGTGCCACCAGGGCGTCCACCGCTATCGCTTGAGGGTCCCTTGACCTGGAACAATATCTCTGAAGTTTCTTGTTGAGGCGGGACGCCATCATGTCCACTTGAGGAATTCCCCAACGACTTGTCACTTCTGCAAAGACCTCTTGATGAAGACCCCACTCTCCTGGATGGAGATCGTGTCTGCTGAGGAAGTCTGCTTCCCAGTTGTCCACTCCTGGAATGAAGACCGCTGACAGAGCGCTGGCATGTCTTTCTGCCCAGCGAAGAATCTTCGTGGCCTCGGACATAGCCGCTCTGCTTTTTGTTTCGCCTTGGCGGTTTATGTACGCCACTGCTGTCACGTTGTCTGACTGAATCAAGACCGGCAGACCTCGAAGAAGATGTTCTGCTTGCAGTATGCCGTTGTAGATGGCTCTTAATTCCAGAATGTTTATGTGTAGACCACTTTCCCTGAAAGTTTCTCCCCTGTGTGACTGCTCCCCAGCCTCGGAGGCTTGCATCTGTGGTCACCAGGATCCAATCCTGAAACCCTCCAGAAGGTGAGAACTGTGCAGCCACCACAGAAGGGAAATTCTGGTCCTGGGAGATAGAATTATTTTCCAGTGCATGTCCAGGTGAGACCTGGACCACTGGTTCAGCAGGTTCCACTGAAAACCCTGGCATGGAACCTGCCATACGGATTGGCCTTGTAGGCCGCCACCATCTTCCCCAGCAACAGAGTGCAGTGAAGAACTGACACCTTTGCCGGTTTCAGAATCTGTTTTACCATGTTCTGTATTTCCAGAACTTTTTCCACTGGAAGAAAAACTCTTTGCAATTCTGTATCCAGAATCATACCCAGGAACAGCCGTGTCATTGGATCCAACTGTGATTTTTGGCAAATTTAGGAGCCAACCGTGTTGTTGCAGAATCGTCAGTGAAAGGGCAACATTCTTCAGCAATTGTTCCTAGGACCTCGCCTTTATGAGAAGATCGTCCAAGTACGGGATAATTGTGATTCCCTGCTTGCGCAGGAGAACAATCATTTCCGCCATTACTTTGGTGAAAATCCTCAGAGCCGTGGACAGACCAAACGGCAACGTCTGACATTGGTAATGACAATCCTGCACAGCGAATCTCAGGTAAGCCTGATGTGGAGGATATATGGGGACATGTAAGTAGGCATCTTTTATGTCGACCGACACCATAAAATCCCCTTCCTCCAGACTGGAGATCACTGCTCGTAGAGATTCCATCTTGAACTTGAATCTTTTGAGGAAGAAATTGAGGGATTTTGGGTTTAGAATCGGTCTGACTGAGCTATCCGGCTTCAGGACCACGAACAGCCTCGAATAAAAACCTTCCCCTTGTTGAGACGGGGGTACCCTGACAATCACTTGATTTTGACACAACTTTAGTATCGCAGTGCTTACTATCTCCCTTTCTGGAAGAGAAGCTGGCAAAACCGATTTGAAAAATCGGTGAGGGGGCACGTCTTGAAACTCTAACTTGTACCCTTGGGTTACTATGTCTACTATCCAAGGATACAGACCTGACTGAAGAGTTTGAGACGTGCCCCCACCGGTGCGGACTCCTGCAGAGGAGCCCCAGCGTCATGCGGTGGATTTGGTAGAAGCCGGAGAGGACTTCTGCTCTTGGGAACTTGCCACAGCCTGTGACCTCTTTCCCCTTCCTCTCGCAGCAAGGAAGGAGGACCCTCGTCCTTTTTTTAATTTATTGGTCCGAAAGGACTGCATCTGATAGTGGGGCGTTTTCTTCTGTTGTGCTGGAACATAAGGTAAAAATTCCGACTTACCCGCGGTAGCCGTAGACACCAGGTCCATGAGGCCGTCGCCAAACAAGACCCTACCGTTAAACGGTAGCGACTCCATCGCCTTCTTAGAGTCAGCATTCCATTGATTAATCCACAACGCTCTCCTAGCCGAGACCGCCATGGCATTGGCCCTTGATCCCAAAAGGCCAATATCCCTTACAGCTTCTTTTAAATATGCTGCAGCGTCCCTGATGTGACCCAGAGTAAAAAGCACACTCTCTCTGTCTAGGGAATCTACCTCAGATGATAAGTTATCTGCCCACCGTTCAATAGCGCTACTCACCCATGCCGCAGCAATGGCAGGCCTGAGTAGCGACCCCGTAGTGACATAAATAGATTTCAGTGTATTTTCCTGCTTACGATCCGCAGGATCCTTTAGGGCTGCCGTGTCAGGGGACGGGAGCGCCACTTTATTAGATAGACGCGACAAAGCTTTGTCTACCGTGGGGATTAACTCCCACCTTTCCCTGCCCCAGAAGGGAACGGATATGCCACTGGAATTCTTTTGGGAACATGTATCCTTTTGTCAGGATTTTCCCAAGCTTTTTCCAAAAGTGCGTTCAGCTCATGAGAGGGAGGAAATGTTACCTCAGGCTTCTTTCCTTTATACATACAAACCCTAGTATCAGGAACAGCAGGGTCCTCAATGATATGTAAAATATATTTTATTGCCACAATCATGTACTGAATACTCTTAGCCAGTTTTGGATGTAATCTGGCATCACTATAGTCGACACTGGAATTAGAGTCCGTGTCGGTATCCGTATCTGCTATCTGGGTAAATGCACGTTTCTGTGACCCCGAAGGGGGTCTGGGCTTTTGACAATGCATCCTCCATGGATTTCCTCCATGTCTGGTTCTTAGACTCAGATTTATCAAATCTCTTAGCTAACTTAGTCAAATTTGCGTTTAAAACACTTAACATATTCACCCAATCATCTGTCGGCGGTGCAGACACTGCCACTCTCACAGAATTGTCTGTCCCCACTCCAGCCTCCTCCTGGGAAGAGCATTCAGCCTCAGACATGTCGACACACACACGTACCGACAGCCACAACCACACCGGGGCTATAGGAGACAGACCCACACTAAAGCCTGCCAGAGAGACACAGAGAGAGGTCTGCCAGCTCACACCCAGCGCCTATCCCGGTACTGAGGCCAGTAATAATATTGCCCAGACCTGCTAGCGCTTTTTACATATAAAATAAATCACCAAATTGCCAGTGCGCCCCCCCCCCCGTTTTGCACCTGTTACTTGCACAGTGTGGAGGTCAGAGCCAGCGTCTCTGCAGCCTTCTGTGAAGAGAAAAATGGCGCTGGTCAGAGCTGTGTGGGCTAAGCCCCGCCCACTACATGGCGTGCTTCGGTCCCGCTCAAAATCTTTATACTGGCGGGAGTCCCTTAACTAGTGCCCGGGCACTGTTAACTCGTATGCCAGTGCTGTCTGAGGTCCCCCCATGCTGCCCAGGGCGCCCCCCCTGCGCCCTGCACCCTCAGTGCCGTGATCTGTGTGGGAGCATGGCGCGCAGCGCGGTACCTCATACGCGTCTTCTGCCGTCACTGAAGTCTTCAGTTCTTCTCATACTCACCCGGCTTCAATCTTCTGGCTCTGTGAGGGGGTGACAGCGCGGCTCCGGGAACAAGCAGCTAGGCGTACCAAGTGATCGAACCCTCTGGAGCTAATGGTGTCCAGTAGCCTAAGAAGCAGAGCCCTTGAACTCTTAAGAAGTAGGTCTGCTTCTCTCCCCTCAGTCCCACGATGCAGGGAGCCTGTTGCCAGCAGGTCTCCATGAAAATAACAAACCTAATAAAAGTCTTTTCCTGAGAAAACAGAAAAAATGTGTACAGATGGCGCTTCAATTCAAAGGTGCTGCAATCCCCCAGCCGGGAAGGTCATCAATTTCCCAAAAAGTTCAGTCTTAGTTCTATAGTTTTGCTGAGGTGCGCTCCCTGGGTTACTACGGGTAATGTCTCTTTGTTCAGAAAGGGGAAATTCTCATCTACAGATGGCTTATCAGCAGTACTTCCTTGTTCCAATATTACACGAAGTCCTCAAAAAAAGAATTTGTATATAGTGAAGTACCGTAGCGATCAAAAGGGTTTACAGAAATTTCAATCACACATATAAAATATAATATAGAGCAGAAAAACTTCAATCCACCTAAATGTGGCGGACCTACGTACCAGAATTAGTGGGGTGTCAGTAGTGCCCACCCGATCACGCTTGTAATATCACTTCCTTTGTTCTTGCAAACTCCAATAGCAATTCTTTACTAACAATCCTTCACCTCTCCGTCCAGATATATTATGTCCGGAAATAGGAGGAAATAGCAATATATAGTGAAGTACTGCTTGTTGTAAAGTGCAAAATTGATTTATTTGTAAAGTGCAGAAATAAAATAAAACACTGGGCGTCTTAATCACAAGGTGCAAATTCACAAAGATAAAAAACTGTAATCCACCACAGATTGGTGGACCCACGTACCAGAGGTTGTGGGGTGTCACAGTGGCCCACCCAAAAGCGCTAACAGTATTGCTCCCCGGGGTATGTAGCAGCAATCAGCGTGTTCCCTCTGGCTTCTGTAGGTACCTCCAATCAGTCACCAACGCGTTTCTGCCCTCTGGGGGCCTTTGTCAAGGTGTGGTACTTCACTATATACAAATTCTTTTTTTGAGGACATCGTGTAATATTGGAACAAGGAAGTACTGCTGATAAGCCATCTGTAGATGAGAATTTCCCCTTTCTGAACAAAGAGACATTACCCGTAGTAACCCAGGGAGCGCACCTCAGCAAAACTATAAAACTAAGACTGAACTTTTCCTGAGAAAGTCTGGAGAGCTCCTCAGTGTGCATCCAGTCTCACTGGGCACAGAATCTAACTGGAGTCTTGAGGAGGGGCATAGAGGGAGGAGCCAGTTCACACCCATTTAAAGTCTTGTAGTGTGCCCATGTCTCCTGCGGATCCCGTCTATACCTCATAGTTCTTGAAGCAACCCCAGCATCCTCTAGGACGTATGAGAAAATAACACAATAATAACATGATACAAAGTCTATTAAAAACAATTAATAATCACTGGCTGGTAATAAAAATTCCCAAAGATCTTCTAAGGGTTCTTTTTGGTGAGCAATTGTTAAAAAAAGCAGCTTCAATTGTTAGTAGCTGAATATTAGAAGCTTTCAAGCATAGTTAATGAAAGCCACGGCACAGCACTGGTGTCAAGGTATAAGAAGTAATATGGATATTTTACCTATCAGCAGTCCAAGTGATGCTTCAACCTCCCAGCCACTGGTGCTATAATCCCATTAAGCAGCCTTAGCCAGAGAAATATTTGCTGTATGTTATCTGTTTTTTCAGTATAATGGTATCACAGGTCTTATTCGTGTTGCCTGCAATACAAACACTGCTGTCTCCAATGCGCTATCCGTGCTAGACAGCAGTCTGTCCCGGAGACTGCAACATTGCAATAGGACACATATGTATGTCTAAAGGTGCATACACACAGATTTTGACTGAGCGTTTTATCTTGAACTGAAAGTAGGAGATTTTGACTAACTTTTACAGCGATTTTGACTAACTTTACGAGCGATTTTAACTAACCCATTTAAGCAAGGGGATGCTTTTTCTTTTCCAGCGACATAGCCAAAATTGACTTGCCTGCACAGTCTATTTTTAGCAGCGATAGCGACCTGGCGGGGACGCGCATCGCTATCGCTGGCTGTGTACACACAGAGCGATATGCACTAACTTTCTGAGCGACTTTGACTATATAGTCAAAATCTCTCAGCTATATCGCTCCGTGTGTATGGACCTTAATGCTGGGTACACACTAGAAAATTGTCCGATCGGCTGGCGGTTCGGCAATCACTGGATCCTTCAATATAGTGTGTACACAGCATAAGACTGAGATGATCATCTTCCCACCCGCCTCCTGCATAACCTCATCTCCCACAATTTCATTATCTATTGACTGCACAACCATTCCCTCTAGCTCCAAAGAGTTATTCTCAACTCTTCCCCTCTCCTTCAAGCCACACATTCAGTACCTCACACAGTCCTGCCGTTTCCATCTCAAAAATATTCTCCAATTTGAGGGTGTCATATGACCAGAATACTCTACTGCCAAGTAATTTCATCTAAAGCAAGTACTAACACAAAATACAAACTCTTCACATAAAAGACAATTTTCCTAATAGTTTGCATTTATTAAACCCGTGGAGACAAGTAAGGTTGCATAATCCCAAGTGAGAAATTGTCAATATGATTATCAGTCAGTAAACCAAAATGGTGGCATATATATATATTTGATTAAGTAAAAAAAAACACATAACTTTCTCAAAATAAAACTGCTATGTTTTAAGAGATTTTTGTGAATTGTTTGCCTAGCTTACTATTCATGCTGCCTAAACAGTTTGCAGATGTAGTATACCCAATGCATCCAAAACAGGTAGGTCAGCAGTAGAAGGGTACTCTACCTATATATAGGAACACATTTCCCACAACAGCAGGGCCGAAACTAGAATTTTCATTACCCAGGAAGCAATTTTGAGCCCCCACCTCCCACCCCGTTACACCAAAAATTATCATATTATCAAATACAAGTATTTACAAAAAAGGGGATACCATTGGACAATATTGCGCCCTATGTGCTCCAAAGCATCCATCACATGGCCCTCCGGCAGTGTGTTCTCCACATGCCCCGTGTCGTCGTCCCCCACACACATTGCACCACATCACTACACTAAGTGCCCTTTTACGCTGTATTACATAACTAAACAACATACCCATATATGCTGCACTACATCACTACACTATGTACATGCCCCTATATGTTGCACTACATTACTACACTATATCCCCCTATACGATGTACTACATCACTGCAGTACCTGCCCCTATACACTGCACTACACTATATTCCCTATATGCTGCACTACATTACTACATTACATGCTCCTATACACTGCACCATCTACAGTATATCACTACACGTCGCCCCCCATTACCAACAATAAGAATAGAACATCTCAGTGCCTACCATGAGGAAGATCTCAGCTCCTCTGTCCTGTGGAGCTCCAGACAGATGTGAATGGGGGCAGCATGCTGCGATCCTCCATTCCCGCTTACAGCCACAGCCCCCCGTAGGTTTCTATGGGGAATGCGATGCTGCTCGATTTACCAATATCTGTAATGCGAAACATTCCCGATACTGGTCCCGCGGCTACCACCATCTGAACATGACAATAGCCCATTGTAGTCTATGAGCTACACATTGCATACTTAGCCAAGCAACCTCAGAACTGCCTGCTGTGCAGTGTGGTCTGGCTGATCGTGCATGTGCACACCCCTTCCCCCAGCTCACAAACCACATCACAGGGACAGGCACTTTGAGGTCCATAGGCTCCACAGGATTATCATGGGGTTTAGGTTATTTGGAATGAACCAGGCACTAAACAGTTAATGCTTTTTAGTCCCAGAATGCACTGGATCCTACTCACCTATAATCCATCCCCAGCCCTAAGCCATTCAGTTTAGTAAACAAGCCCAAGGCAGGAGCAGGATAGATGAGAAGAAAGAATTGAACAGTCAAGAAACACATTCATATTAGAAGAGAACTAGTGACTATATAATAATAGTAATACCCACAAGTCAAGGTGGTAGCTCTGTGGAGCCTATGGACCTCGAAAAACTAGAGTTAACTATGGTAAGTCTACCATAACGCTTTGTTTCTTTTTCAGGGTCCATAGGCTCCACAGGTTTACCATGGGGATGTCATAAAGCGGTATCGCCTAACGGAGGGGATGCTCCTGAGCAGAACGGACTTGTCGCCCAAATACAGCATCCTGAGAGGCAAAGGTATCAAATGAATAGAAATGGAACAAAATATGAACGGACGACCCTGTGGCTGCTCTGCACAACTGTTCGGCAGATGCTCCACGACTAGACGCCCATGAAAACCCCACAGACAGAGTGAAATGAGCCTTGAGAACCATAGGAACAGGTAGATCCGCTTCCATGTATGCTTGAGCAATGGTCATTTGAAGTCATCGAGCCAAGGTCTGCTTGTTAGCAGACCATCCTCTTTTGCGGTAATCGTACTAAACAAAAAGAGCATCAGATAACTCTGAAGTGCTTGCACCACATCCAACAATACATCACTTATGGAAGAGTTTGGAGATTGAAAGGCTGGAACCACAATCTCTTCATCGATATGAAATTTGGAGACCACCTTAGGAAGGTATCCAGACCTAGTCCTGAGCACAGCTTAGTCTGGATGAAAAATCAGATACTTGGCGAGCAGAGGCTATGGCCAGGAGGAGCCTTTTCCGTCAGCCACTTCAAATCCACAGAGTTTAATCATTCAAATGGAGCGGCTTGCAAATGCCTGCAGAACCAAAGATAAGTCCCATGGAGCCACTGGAGGGACCAATGGAGGCTGAATACAAAGGATCCCTTGAAAGAAAGTTCTGATATCTGGATGAGAAGCAATCTTTTCCTGGAACCTCACAGACAGGGCAGATACCTGTACCTTGAGGGAGCATAGTCGCAGACCTAAAATCCAATCCTGCTTGAAGGAAAGCAAGTACTCTTGCCACTCTGAAAGCAGGATTGTAGTTCCTCAGCGAACACCACTGGAAATAAGTGTGCCAAATCCTGTAATACATTCTTGCTGAGGCAGGCTCGTGTGCTTTAAGCATTATCCGGACAACCAAGCTCAAAAAGCCCCTAAGGTGTGTACACACGGCGAGATTTATCCTTGCGATTTTGACTATATAGTCAAAATCACAAGGAAAGTTAGTGCAAATCGCAAGGTGTTAGCCACCTTGTGATACCGATGCGATCCCAATAGGGTCGGTATCGCAAGGTTAGATAGACTGTGCAGGCAAGTCAATTTTGACTATCTAGTACAAAGTATAGTCAAAATTGGCACTTAGTCAAAATCGCACATAGCCAATATCGCAAGCACATAGTCAAAATCGAAGACAGCCAAAATCTCACCGTGTGTATGCACCTTTACATTTTAAAAGGGATGTCTCAAGAGTCACGCCGTCAAAGACAGTTGAGCCAGGTCCCGGTGTAGACATGGACCCTGTGCCAAAAGATTCTGCCTTAAAGGCAGTCTGAAATAAGTATCGATTGACAGACCCTGCAGGTCTGCAAACCAATGACGCCTCTGCCAGTCTAGAGCTATGAGAAGCATTGTGCCTTCCTCCTGCTTGAACTTGAGAAGAACTCTCGGAAGAAGTGAAACTGGAGGGAAGATGTATACAAGACTGAAATCCCACCGTACTGCTAGATCGTCTACAAAGGCGGCTGAGGGATCCCTAGTCCTGTACCCGTTTACTGGTAGTTTGAGGCGTGATTACATGAGATTCCCTTCTGGACGACCACACCTGTCCACTAGATCCTAAAAGACCTCTGGATGTAGAGCCCACTCTCCTGAGTGTACGTCCTGTCGGCTTAGGTAGTCCGCTTACCAATTGAGAAATCGTGGGTTGAACACTGCCGATATTGCTGAAAGTTGACGCTCTGTCTGCGTGAGAATGTGCGTCACCTCTCTCATGGCGGCTAAACTTTGCATGCCTCACAGACGGTTGAGGTAAGCTACTGTAGTCGCGTTGACAGATTGGACCTGCACTGGCCGACCCTCGAGAAGGTCCTGTGCCTGACTGAGTGCCCTAAACATTGCCCTGAGTTCCAGTATGATGGTGGGCAGGCAACTCTCGAGGACTTTCCAACATCTCTGCAAGGATTGTTGACTGGTCACTGCTCCCCACACCCGGAGACTGGCATCTGTGCCGCGTAGTACCCAATCTAAGTTCCAAGTGGGACATCTGAAGCCACCAGAGCGACAGCCGAACCTCTCGTGACAACACCATTGTCTGGGCTCTGAGAAGATGGTGCTGTCTGTTCCATTGTGACAAAATCAGTTGTTGCAGAGGTCTGGAGTGAAATTAGGTGTATTCCGTGTAAAAGGCGAAACCCATGGACCCCAGGACCTGCATGGCTGAGTGTATGGACACTCGCTGGCGTTGAAGAAAACTGCTCAGACAAGACTGGAGCACCATTATCTTGTTTGCCGGCAGAAAAATCCTCCGAACCTGACAATCTAGGATGGCTCCCAGATGTAATATTCTTTGAGATGCAGCAAGGGAAGATTTTCTCCAGTTGATAAGCCATCCGTGAGTCTGTAGACAGGCAAAAGTCAAATACACTGCTCAAAAAAATAAAGGGAACACTAAAATAACACATCCTAGATCTGAATGAATGAAATATTCTTATTAAATACTTTGTTCTTTACATAGTTGAATGTGCGGACAACAAAATCACACAAAAATTATCAATGGGAATCAAATTTATTAACCCATGGAGGTCTGGATTTGGAGTCACCCACAAATTTAAAGTGGAAAAACACACTACAGGCTGATCCAACTTTGATGTAATGTCCTTAAAACAAGTCAAAATGATTTAATTTTCTCAAGTTCTTTAGTGGATTGTTCTATTACTAGTAATAAAAGATCAAAACTACACTTATTGAGAATAGCGACCCAGCGTTTGCAAAAGGCTGGGTCGTATCGTCCGATAGTTGGACAATTTCTAACTCGGAAGCCCCGGAAACCACTCTATTGCAAAAATTGGCTAATGTTAGTGTACCTGAGGGGTGTTGGCTTGTCAGTATTGACGTGGTGAATTTGTACAACTCCATCCCGCATCATTTTGGTTTAGCATTATTGAAGACATTTTTGATCAAATGTGATTGTTTCTCTATGGATTTAATTAACTTGTTTTTGACACTGTTTGAACTTATTCTCACCAAGAATTTCTTTCTATATAATGATCAATTTTTCTTACAGGTCATGGGCTGCGCGATGGGTTCTTGCGCAGCCCCGGTATATGCTAACATTGTTATGTTCGCCATTGAACATGATCTATTTTTTAGTGATGCTGCTATTACTGAGAATCTTATTCTGTATACACGTTACATTGACGACCTGTTATGGACTTGATAAATCTTATCGAGTTACATAATGGCGGTACATGCCCCATTAAATTCACGTACACATATAATCAGGAACAGATTGCTTTTCTAGATGTCTTAATCTCTCTTAAAGATAACCATATTAATACCATGGTTTATACTAAACTAACTGACCGAAATACTTTTTTGCAAGCCCAGAGTTGCCATCCAAAAACCCTCACTAGAGGTGTTCCCTATTCACAAATGATACGCATACATCGTATCAATAACCAGATTGAGACATCTATGGCACAGATTGATGTGGTGATAGAAAAGTTTATTCATAGGGGTTACTCTCGTAGGGAATTATTAGCCACTAAGGAGAGAGTTCTGAAGATTGACAGAAATACATTATTGCATTCTCATCGTTCCCATAGCAATTTAAATAGACCTAAACTACCTTGGGTAAATAAATTCAACTTGGCTTCTCCTACTATCAATCACATTTCAAAAAAATTATGGCCGATCATTGAGTCTGACAAATCACTCCCTTTACAACAGCATAGTCTTATGCCCTGCTATTCCAGAGGCCGCAATTTGCGCGATTTTTTGGTTAAAACTGATGTAGCACCCCTCATGAAAACAGCTTCTGTTCCTAAAAAAACTGGTTGTATTCGTTGTACATGCATTACGTGTCAGTTTTTAATTGCAGGCAATATATTCTGCCATCCTCACACGGGCAATAAAATTAAGATACACCACTTGCTTACATGTAATTCCACTTATGTGGTGTATCAGCTGTTATGCCCTTGTGGACTAAGTTATGTGGGGAAAACTGAGCGCAAATTCAAAGAGCGCATGACTGCGCATCGCTCGGCCATACGTCATGCCCTAGAAACCGGTAAAAGTGACCAGCCTGTGGCACGGCACTTTTCTGAATTTAAACATCCTTTGAATAGTCTCAGATATCGTATGATCGATCACATCCCACTCTTTAAGAGAGGTGGTGATCGGGGGCGCAAACTTCTGCAGTGTGAGACACGCTGGATTATACGTCTAGATGTCATCACACCTAAAGGTCTTAATGAGTCTATCAATTATGCCTGTTTCTTATAATATTGCATTTTTCTTATAATGTTGCACTTTGCATAATCATATACTCTATTCATTGAGTATGTTTTATATTGTTTGCATTTTATGGAAATATGTTACTATATGCAGAAGCAATAGCTTCTTTACTGCTCCGTATTATTCATTTTCATTGTCTGTTTCTCCGTTTCCATGGCAGCTTGATCATCTGGTGGGTGTGTGCACTTTGAATCTCTCTGATGATGTCATCAGATGCAGCCGCCGGTCGGGTGCGTGGTCCCGTTCCCGGAAGCCGATGTTCCTTCACGTGGGTGGCACAGTGATATAAGGTATGTTTGCTGTTTTATTCTTAATAAACCTGACGACAGTGCGGATGCACTGAAACGTTGCTACACACTTCTGACTCCTTGCTGATTTCATTGGGCTGAGTGCCGCACGTCTTTCCATTATATATATATATATATATATATATATATATATATATATATATATATATATATATATATATATGCCATGGTGGTCTAGCGGAAGATACAAGCGACACAGTTTCCTCAATCAGCGCCTCCAGAGCGTCTCCAACTCTGGAATCCTTGAACCACCACTTACCTTCCCCCGTTGTCCGACTGCGGTCCTAGGCCCGGAAAAGCAATAGCTAGCATATGCTTTACCAGAGCCCGCGGAAACAGCGGTTATTGTCACCAGTTGCAGTGCCAGCTGGAGTGATGGAGCTGCAGCACCGTTGTCCATGGGCCACCCGGCGCGGTCAGCTCTGATACATAAAAAAAGCTGGAGGCTGCAACAACAGTCTCCTGTAAAAAATGTGCATCCGGCTGCTGGTGGCACCAAAACAAAACTGAATGCCTGTGGAGGGGTTATAGGTGAGGAGGACTCAGTGCATTCTGGGACTGAAAAGCTTTGGCATTGGTTTGTTCCAAACCACCTAAACCTCATGGTAATCCTGTGGAGAATATGGACCCTAAAGAAGAAACACCTGTTTTTTGCGGCCATTGCACTATCGGGTTAGTAATTGAATACCCCCTAAGTGAGATAGGAATACTTATTTTATTATCTGGCAGCAATGGGATTTTGTACAGCAGTTAATTCATCTGAAGGAAGTGCCTGGGAAAAGCACTATTTTTTTCTTAACAAAGAAAGGCTTCTTTCAGGCTTCTCAGACAAATAATAGCAAGATAACTTCCAAAACTCAACAGTGCCTGACATCAGTTCACTCACCCTTGCATCCATGATAAGGATTTTGCTGCTGACTAAAAATTGACAGCACAGATTCAGGAGATACGGCCACTTGATTCTTCCACACATCTTGTGTATAAAAATCCACAGTATGAGCCCCAGAGATCCCTGCAGTTGTTTGTAAAAATTGCAGTAAGCTTCTCATAGACGCATTTACTTTATCTGTGCTTGGAACAGGCAACTGAGCAAACATCTCCCTATTAAAAAAAAATTATAATCAGTAAAGTGAATAAAATATATTAGTTTAAAACAAACGTATAACGCTTAATCTCAGTTTACAGGTCGCTATATGGTTATATATCTCAAATATATTGTGTGTATACTAAAAAGAATGTGCATGTTGCTATATCCTTTATGTACAGTAATTAGCATCCATTTGCAAATGTATTTAACCCTAAAAGGATTTACATAGAAATCTCCATTTATTATGACTCATGGCACTTCATGGACTATTGATACATACTTACGCTTTATAACTGCACTCCTAAACAAAAATATTTGGAGTTTTCTTTGTATTGTACTAATTTGTTTTGGTTATCTGATGCTGCCTTGTCACTGGAACAGACCCGCACTCAGCATAAGGAGGCAGGAGCTCACTGCACACGTTTGTGCAGCTTCTCCGGTTCGTAGATGCAGCTGAATGACGTCACCGGATCACATGATACCCGGGATCACGTGACATAAAGTGAAAATCTACCATCAAAAAAGAGGGTAGATGCTAGAATCAAGTGGGCTAAGGGACATTTTCCGTCTAGGGGAGGAGTCACAACACAAAGGGGAGGAGCTAGGCCAGCGGGATAGTTCCTCTACTATCCACGCCACCAACTATTACCTTTAGTAATCAGGTGGCGAGCGAAGCGGAGCGAGCCACCGAGCCCGAAGCGTGGCGAGCGTACCTTTCGGGTACCCTGTTCGCCCGTAGCTCCTCCCCCTGGTGACGTGTCTCCTCCCCTAGACACGTCAGAAGGTCCCTTCTCCCACTCCGAAATAGAATCAACCATCAAAAGAGGGGACACTAGCAGAGGGAAGGGAGCAGACAATCAGGAAAATATGCGTTGAAAAAGTGCAATAAAAATCAACAGTAATATGAGCTTTTGTTAATTTTCTTTGTTGTAATTTACATTACGCTTGACTATAATTGTATCTATTAGCCTGCTGGTTATTATTATACTTTTTTCACTTATGTCCTAATATGCTATCTCCTTTTCACACTGCGATATTTTATGACGTTTTCACTCCTTTTTAAAACTGGGTTGAATTAACTTGTTTAAAGTCCTTTTTATATCAAATATTTAAACACATCCTTGAAAAAAATAAGTAGCAAAAGCAGATTATCCATACCTCCCTAACATGCCCCCCTCTAGGAGGGACACAGTGCACTGCTCCTGGGCTTCCCTCTTAATCTATGAATGCTGTCACCTGTGCTGAAACACCTTTCTCATTAATGAACTAGTTCAACCCAGGTGATGGCAATCACACATGAAGAGGGAAGCCCAGGAGCAGAGCATTGTATCCCTCCTGGAGAGGGTCATGGGAGCCGGTATGAGTGCTCTTGTGTCACCCTATACAGTTACACTGTAATAACTATCACTCTCCATAGCGTGTAGCAGCGCCACATGACGGATGACGTCATTAGCCCAGGACACGTCGTGTCTGCACACTCACACGGTTGTGTTTGAAGAGAAACTAGACGCTACCTACACTCAATCGGGTGTAGTAAGATGGCCGACTCCAGCGTTTCGGCTGCTCGACACAGGAGGGGAGCCGGGACAAGAGGGAGAGCGGCCTTTAGTAACAGGGGAGGACATGGGAGAGGTGGCGGTGGCCATAGGACCCACGATAGAGGCGGCAGAGGGCATTCGGTGATGGGCAGAGGAGGGATGAGAGGCGGCCGGGGCTCCGGGGCACACGCTGGCAGGAGGCCGGGCTCTGAAAGTCAGCACTTTGGAAACACGAAGCAGAGATGGAGGCCGGGTCCGCAGCAGAAGGCGTTCGCCGGGAGTGCGGGGGAAGGTGAGGGCGTCCGGTCCGCCTGAGCGCCCCGTGTACTACCCACGTGTGTCCCTGCAGGCTCAGTAACATCATGTACACGTCTGTGGCCAGCAGCAGCACATGCCCTACACTTACTGTGTCATCACATACTCTGTACAACATGTTATGTGCCCATGAGGGAATTGGTGCGTGTACCATAGTATGTGCATACACTGTAGCTATACGTAACGTATGTGTTCTTGGGACCACAAAACCAATGCACCCAAATTAGCTCAGACACTCCTACACAGTACACATACACGGATTTCCATTTTATTTTGGTTCTAACTGAATATGTAACAGTATACATTTTAAAACCATTTCAACCCTTACATGAAATGGTCTGAGTGTTTACATGATATGCTACATTCAGGGCATACCTTTACCACGCAACAGGTTTAAGAGCTATTAAGCTTCATACACACAGAGAGGTATAACAACCGATATGGACTATATAGTCCATATTGGTAGAAAACATAGTGCATATTGCGCTGTGTGTATACACCTTGCGATGCTGATGTACACTCCCGCTGGGTCTGCATCGCTAAGAAAAAAGACCGTGCAGGCAGGCCAATATTGACTATATCCGAGGTTCGTGCCTCCAGCTACAATAGTCATAGTCCATATCGGCCGTTAGCCTGCATCGCATTGTGCGTATGCGACTTTAGTTTTGTTATTTATTATTCAAAATAAAGATGTTGACACATAGGGCCTAATTCAGAGTTGTACGCTAATGTAATTGCAATTTCCTACGCTACAATTGCCATTTTACAACCATTACCTGCTAACTTAGGTGACCAATCCCTGGCCATTTTTTTTTCAATCCTGGGAATCTGGATTGAAAAATTATCTATCCTGGGATTGGCTTCTTTTAAGTGTGTCGCCCTGCCCAGACCAGATTACTCACCCTAATCTGTACGGGATAGTGGCCACTTGCTGTCAGGTCCGGCTAGTGGACGGGCGGCTGGTTGTGCAGCGTGACCTCTGCCTTCACGTCACGCTGCGCAGTGCGCACAGCCGGGGCGAGGGGGAGCCAGGCAGTGTCTGAGAGCTGCCCGCATAGAAAAAACTAAAGTGCCGGCCAATCCCGAAATCCCCGGGATTGGAAGCTCCAATCCCGGGATTAAATCCCGGCCAATTTTAGGCCGGGATCCCCCCGATCCCTGGTTTGGCCACCCCACTGCTAACGCCATGTTACCACCTTCAAACGGTCACTTCCTGTCAATCACTTTGAGACTGAAACCTCATTTCTCTGACGTCCTAGTGGATGCTGGGACTCCGTCAGGACCATGGGGAATAGCGGCTCCGCAGGAGACAGGGCACAAAATTTAAAAGTTTGACCACTAGGTGGTGTGTACTGGCTCCTCCCCCTATGACCCTCCTCCAAGCCTCAGTTAGGTTTTTGTGCCCGTCCGAGCAGGGTGCAATCTAGGTGGCTCTCCTAAAGAGCTGCTTAGAAAAAGTTTATTAGGTTTTTTATTTTCAGTGAGTCCTGCTGGCAACAGGCTCACTGCAACGAGGGACTTAGGGGAGAAGAAGTGAACTCACCTGCGTGCAGGATGGATTTGCTTCTTAGGCTACTGGACACTAGCTCCAGAGGGACGATCACAGGTACAGCCTGGATGGGTCACCGGAGCCGCGCCGCCGACCCCCTTGCAGATGCCGAATAGAGAAGAGGTCCAGAAACCGGCGGCAGAAGACGTCTCAGTCTTCATAAGGTAGCGCACAGCACTGCAGCTGTGCGCCATTGCTCTCCGCACACTTCACACCAGCGGTCACTGAGGGTGCAGGGCGCTGGGGGGGGGCGCCCTGGGCAGCAATGTAATATACCTATTCTGGCTAAAATATATCACATATAGCCCCTGGGGCTATATGGATGTATTTAACCCCTGCCAGGTTCCAAAAAAACCGGGAGAAGAAGCCCGCCGAAAAGGGGGCGGGGCCTATTCTCCTCAGCACACAGCGCCATTTTCCTGCCCAGCTCCGCTGCGAGGAAGGCTCCCAGGACTCTCCCCTGCACTGCACTACAGAAACAGGGTAAAAACAGAGAGGGGGGGCACTTATTGGCGATATTTATAATATTTGAGCTGCTATAAAGGGAACACACTTATTAAGGTTGTCCCTATATATATTTATAGCGCTTGGGTGTGTGCTGGCAAACTCTCCCTCTGTCTCCCCAAAGGGCTAGTGGGGTCCTGTCTTCTATCAGAGCATTCCCTGTGTGTCTGCTGTGTGTCGGTACGTGTGTGTCGACATGTATGAGGACGATGTTGGCGTGGAGGCGGAGAAATTGCCTGTAATGGTGATGTCACCCCCTAGGGAGTCGACACCTGAATGGATGGCTTTGTTTATGGAATTACGGGATAGTGTCAGCACGCTACAAAAGTCGGTTGACGACATGAGACAGCCGGCAAACCAGTTAGTACCTGTCCAGGCGTCTCAGACACCGTCAGGGGCTGTAAAACGCCCTTTACCTCAGTCGGTCGACACAGACCCAGACACTGACACTGAATCCAGTGTCGACGGTGAAGAAACAAACGTATTTTCCAGTAGGGCCACACGTTATATGATCACGGCAATGAAGGAGGCTTTGCATATCTCTGATACTGCAAGTACCACAAAAAGGGGTATTATGTGGGGTGTGAAAAAACTACCGATAGTTTTTCCTGAATCAGAGGAACTGAATGAAGTGTGTGATGAAGCGTGGGTTACCCCAGATAGAAAACTGCTAATTTCAAAGAAGTTATTGGCATTATACCCTTTCCCGCCAGAGGTTAGGGCGCGCTGGGAAACACCTAGGGTGGATAAGGCGCTCACACGCTTATCAAAGCAAGTGGCGTTACCGTCTCCTGATACGGCCGCCCTCAAGGATCCAGCTGATAGGAGGCTGGAGAATACATTAAAAAGTATATACACACATACGGGTGTTATACTGAGACCAGCAATCGCCTCAGCCTGGATGTGCAGTGCTGGCGTGGCTTGGTCGGAGTCACTGTCTGAAAATATTGATACCCTGGATAGGGACAGTATTTTACTGACTATAGAGCAGTTAAAGGATGCATTTCTTTATATGCGAGATGCACAGAGAGATATTTGCACTCTGGCATCAAGAGTAAGTGCGATGTCCATATCTGCCAGAAGAAGTTTATGGACGCGCCAGTGGTCAGGTGATGCGGATTCCAAACGACATATGGAAGTATTGCCGTATAAGGGGGAGGAATTATTTGGGGTCGGTCTATCGGATCTGGTGGCCACGGCAACGGCCGGAAAATCCACCTTTTTACCCCAGGTCACCTCCCAGCAGAAAAAGCCGCAGGCTTTTCAGCCGCAGTCCTTTCGTTCCTATAAGAACAAACGAGCAAAAGGACATTCCTGTTTGCCCCGAGGCAAAGGAAAGGGTAAGAGACTGCAACAAGCAGCTCCTTCCCAGGAGCAGAAGCCCTCCCCGGCTTCTACAAAGGCGTCAGCATGACGCTGGGACCTTACAAGCAGACTCAGGGGCGGTGGGGGGTCGCCTCAAACATTTCAGCGCACAGTGGGCTCACTCGCAGGTGGACCCCTGGATCCTGCAGGTAGTATCTCAGGGTTACAGGTTGGAATTCGAGAAGTCCCCTCCTCGCCGTTTCCTAAAGTCTGCTTTGCCAACGTCTCCCTCCGACAGGGCGACGGTATTGGAGGCCATTCACAAGCTGTATTCTCAGCAGGTGATAGTCAAGGTACCCCTCCTACAACAGGGACAGGGGTATTACTCCACGTTATTTGTGGTACCGAAGCCGGACGGCTCGGTAAGACCGATTCTAAATCTAAAATCTCTGAACCTGTACATACAAAAATTCAAGTTCAAGATGGAGTCACTCAGAGCAGTGATAGCGAATCTGGAAGAAGGGGATTTTATGGTGTCCTTGGACATCAAGGATGCTTACCTTCATGTTCCAATTTGTCCTTCACACCAAGGGTACCTCAGGTTCGTGGTCCAAAACTGTCATTATCAGTTTCAGACGCTGCCGTTTGGATTGTCCACGGCACCCCGGGTCTTTACCAAGGTAATGGCCGAAATGATGATCCTTCTTCGAAGAGAAGGCGTCTTAATTATCCCTTACTTGGACGATCTCCTGATAAGGGCAAGATCCAAAGAACAGCTGGAGGTCGGAGTAGCACTAACCCAAGTAGTGCTCCAACAACACGGGTGGATTCTGAATTTTCCAAAATCCCAACTGATCCCGACGACACGTCTGTTGTTCCTAGGACACTGTTGATTCTGGACACTGTTCAGAAAAAGGTATTTCTTCCGGAGGAGAAAGCCAGGGAGTTATCCGATCTAGTCAGGAACCTCCTAAAACCAGGAAAAGTATCTGTGCATCAATGCACAAGAGTCCTGGGAAAAATGGTAGCTTCTCACGAAGCGATTCCATTCGGCAGATTCCATGCACAAACTTTTCAGTGGGATCTGCTGGACAAATGGTCCGGATCGCATCTGCAGATGCATTAGCGGATAAAATTGTCCACAAGGACAAGAGTGTCTCTGCTATGGTGGTTGCAGAGTGCTCATCTGTTAGAGGGCCGCAGATTCGGCATACAGAACTGGGTCCTAGTGACCACGGATGCCAGCCTGAGAGGCTGGGGAGCGGTCACACAGGGAAGAAACTTCCAGGGCGTGTGGTCAAGCCTGGAGACGTCTCTTCACATAAATATACTGGAGCTAAGAGCAATCTACAATGCTCTAAGCCTGGCAAAACCTCTGCTTCAGGGTCAGCCGGTGTTGATTCAGTCGGACAACATCACGGCAGTCGCCCACGTAAACAGACAGGGCGGCACAAGAAGCAGGAGGGCAATGGCAGAAGCTGCAAGGATTCTCCGCTGGGCAGAAAATCATGTGTTAGCACTGTCAGCTGTGTTCATCCCGGGAGTGGACAACTGGGAAGCAGACTTCCTCAGCAGACACGATCTGCACCCAGGAGAGTGGGGACTTCATCCAGAAGTCTTCCACATGATTGTGGTCCATTGGGAAAGACCAATGGTGGACATGATGGCGTCCCGCCTCAACAAAAAACTGGACAGGTATTGCGCCAGGTCAAGAGACCCTCAGGCAATAGCTGTAGACGCTCTGGTAACACCATGGGTGTACCAGTCAGTGTATGTGTTTCCTCCTCTGCCTCTCATACCAAAAGTACTGAGAATTATACGGCAAAGGGGAGTAAGAACGATACTCGTGGCTCCGGATTGGCCAAGAAGAACTTGGTACCCGGAACTTCAGGAGATGCTCACGGAAGATCCGTGGCCTCTACCTCTAAGACGGGACCTGCTTCAGCAGGGACCGTGTCTATTCCAAGACTTACCGCGGCTGCGTTTGACGGCATGGCGGTTGAACGCCGAATCCTAAGGGAAAAAGGCATTCCGGAAGAGGTCATCCCTACCCTGGTAAAAGCCAGGAAGGAGGTGACTGCACAACATTATCACCGCATTTGGAGAAAATATGTTGCGTGGTGTGAGGCCAGGAAGGCCCCGACGGAGGAATTTCAACTGGGTCGATTCCTACATTTCCTGCAAACAGGATTGTCTATGGGCCTCAAATTAGGGTCCATTAAGGTTCAAATTTCGGCCCTGTCGATTTTCTTCCAGAAAGAATTGGCTTCAGTTCCTGAAGTCCAGACTTTTGTAAAAGGAGTACTACATATACAGCCCCCGGTTGTGCCCCCAGTGGCACCGTGGGATCTTAATGTAGTTTTGGATTTTCTCAAATCCCATTGGTTTGAGCCACTCAAATCGGTGGATTTGAAATATCTTACATGGAAAGTAACCATGCTACTGGCCCTGGCTTCAGCCAGGAGAGTGTCAGAATTGGCGGCTTTATCGTATAAAAGCCCATATCTGATTTTCCATTCGGACAGGGCAGAACTGCGGACGCGTCCTCACTTTCTGCTTAAGGTGGTTTCAGCGTTTCACCTGAACCAGCCTATTGTGGTGCCTGCGGCTACTAGCGATTTGGAGGACTCCAAGTTGCTGGACGTTGTCAGAGCATTGAAAATATATATTTCAAGGACGGCTGGAGTCAGAAAATCTGACTCGCTGTTTATACTGTATGCACCCAACAAGCTGGGTGCTCCTGCTTCTAAGCAGACGATTGCTCGTTGGATTTGTAGCACAATTCAACTTGCACATTCTGTGGCAGGCCTGCCACAGCCTAAATCTGTCAAGGCCCATTCCACAAGGAAGGTGGGCTCATCTTGGGCGGCTGCCCGAGGGGTCTCGGCATTACAACTCTGCCGAGCAGCTACGTGGTCAGGGGAGAACACGTTTGTAAAATTCTACAAATTTGATACCCTGGCTAAGGAGGACCTGGAGTTCTCTCATTCGGTGCTGCAGAGTCATCCGCACTCTCCCGCCCGTTTGGGAGCTTTGGTATAATCCCCATGGTCCTGACGGAGTCCCCAGCATCCACTAGGACGTCAGAGAAAATAAGATTTTACTTACCGATAAATCTATTTCTCGTAGTCCGTAGTGGATGCTGGGCGCCCATCCCAAGTGCGGATTGTCTGCAATACTTGTACATAGTTATTGTTACAAAAAAATCGGGTTGTTATTGTTGTGAGCCGTCTGTTCAGAGGCTCCTACGTTTGTCATACTGTTAACTGGGTTCAGATCACAAGTTGTACGGTGTGATTGGTGTGGCTGGTATGAGTCTTACCCGAGATTCAAGATCCTTCCTTATTGTGTACGCTCGTCCGGGCACAGTATCCTAACTGAGGCTTGGAGGAGGGTCATAGGGGGAGGAGTCAGTACACACCACCTAGTGGTCAAACTTTTAAATTTTGTGCCCTGTCTCCTGCGGAGCCGCTATTCCCCATGGTCCTGACGGAGTCCCAGCATCCACTACGGACTACGAGAAATAGATTTATCGGTAAGTAAAATCTTATTTGCGAATGCAATCGTAAAGCCACATTTGCGCATGTGCAATACTTTCGCAGCATGTGTGCAGTCTGCCAATAATCGCTCAATTGTAAAAAAAAGGCATAGCGTACAACTCTGAATTAAGTCCATAGTGTGGCATGACGGATCAAAACCAGAACTCGTACAGTAATTTGTAATGATGGGACCTCTTTGAAACAGTCTGTTCCCTTAAGAAACTCGAATCCTATTTGCTTGCAGTTTGGGTAAATGTCACTTTTTTTTTTTTTAATTTGTATTTTTTATTGTACTATAGCAGTTAGGTCTGCAAATAATTACTGTTTGTTTGCAGGCTATAGCAACACACATAGTTGGTCCATTGAGATGCAGCTACTGTACCTACATGCCGTTCAGTAACTTTTAAATAAGTGAAGCCCTAGCCCAGGCATTCCCAACCACAGTCCTCGAGGCACACTAACTGTGCAGGTTTTAGTGATATCCAGGCTGCAGCACAGATGGTTAAATCAAAATAACTGAGCTACTAATTAAATCATCTGTGCTGAAGCCTGGATATCACTAAAACCTGCACTGTTAGCGTGCCTCGAGGACTGTGGTTGGGAATGCCGGCCCTAGCCATAGATCCTTTTCATCCTTGGCATATATAATTTTTAGTAGTGTGATAGCTTAAGTTTTTCCAGTAGTTCCCACAGCATTAAACAGTCAAATTACTTAGGGCGACTACTGGCTTATGCACTGGTTATATTTGGCTTAAGCTTGGTACACCATAGAAGATATGCTCCATGGGTGATGTCGTCAATGTTTGCCCTTGAAGTCTCGGGCAAACGACATAGTGCATACACACTGAACAATATCGTTCAGTGACGTCATCATCCCGAAACATGCAGTTTCAGATAATATAGTCAAAATTGTCCTGTATATACAGAAGACTTCCTCAATAACTTGCAGGAGTGCGCAGTGCTTACATACTGGATGATATCGTCCAGAACTGTGTTTTTCTCTGACGTCCTAGTGGATGCTGGGAACTCCGTAAGGACCATGGGGAATAGCGGCTCCGCAGGAGACTGGGCACATCTAAAGAAAGCTTTAGGACTATCTGGTGTGCACTGGCTCCTCCCCCTATGACCCTCCTCCAAGCCTCAGTTAGATTTTTGGGCCCGACCGAGCAGGGTGCAATCTAGGAGGCTCTCCTGAGCTTCTTAGAAAAGGTTAGTTTTAGGTTTTTTATTTTCAGTGAGACCTGCTGGCAACAGGCTCACTGCATCGAGGGACTAAGGGGAGAAGAAGCGAACCTGCCTGCTTGCAGCCAGCTTGGGCTTCTTAGGCTACTGGACACCATTAGCTCCAGAGGGACCGAACACAGGCCCAGCCTCGGAGTCCGGTCCCAGAGCCGCGCCGCCGGCCCTCTTACAGAGCCAGAAGCAAGAAGAGGTCCGGAAAATCGGCGGCAGAAGACATCAGTCTTCACCAAGGTAGCGCACAGCACTGCAGCTGTGCGCCATTGCTCCTCATGCACACCACACACTCCGGTCACTGAGGGTGCAGGGCGCTGGGGGGGGGGGCGCCCTGAGCAGCAATATAAACACCTTGGCTGGCAAAAATACATCACATATAACCCCCAGGGCTATATGGATGTATATTAACCCCTGCCAGATTCCATAAAAATGCGGGAGAAAAGTCCACGAAAAAGGGGCGGAGCCTATCTCCTCAGCACACTGGCGCCATTTTTCCCTCACAGCTCCGTTGGAGGGAAGCTCCCTGGCTCTCCCCTGCAGTTAATACACTACAGAAAGGGTTAAAAAGAGAGGGGGGGGGGGGGGGGCACAATTTAGGCGCAGTATACAATATATATGAGGCTATAAGGGAAAACACTTTTTTATAGGTGCTATCCCTGTGATATATAGCGCCCTGGTGTGTGCTGGCATACTCTCCCTCTGTCTCCCCAAAGGGCTTTGTGGGGTCCTGTCCTCTATCAGAGCATTCCCTGTGTGTGTGCTGTGTGTCGGTACGGCTGTGTCGACAGGTAGGATAATGAGGTGGAGGCGGAGCGAATGCCTGAAAATATGTTGTCACCCCCTGCGGGGTCGACACCGGTGTGGTTGAACTTATGGAAGGATTGCGTGAAAGTGTCAACTCCTTACATAAAAGGTCGACGACACGGAACAGCCGGCTACTCAGCTTGTGCCTGTTCCAGCGTCTCAAATGTCATGGGGGGCTCTAAAATCGCCCGCTACCTCAGATAACAGACACAGATGTCGACACGGATACTGACTCCAGTGTCGACATCGATGAGACTGGTGTACCCTCCAAATAGGTCCACCCGTTACAGGATTGAGACAATGAAAAATGTATTACACATTTATGATTATACCCCAGGTACCACATAAAAGGGTATTGTGTTTGGTGAGAGAAAAATATTAGTAGTTTTTCCTGCATCTGAGAAATTAAATGAGGTGTGTGAGGAAGAGTGGTCTTCCCCCGGTAAGAAATTGATAATTTCTCTGACGTCCTAGTGGATGCTGGGAACTCCGTAAGGACCATGGGGAATAGCGGCTCCGCAGGAGACTGGGCACAAAAGTAAAGCTTTAGGACTACCTGGTGAGCACTGGCTCCTCCCCCTATGACCCTCCTCCAAGCCTCTGTTAGATTTTTGTGCCCGACCGAGAAGGGTGCACACTAGGGGCTCTCCTGAGCTCTTAGTGAAAGTTTAGTTTTAGGTTTTTTATTTTCAGTGAGACCTGCTGGCAACAGGCTCACTGCATCGAGGGACTAAGGGGAGAAGAAGCGAACTCACCTGCGTGCAGAGTGGATTGGGCTTCTTAGGCTACTGGACACCATTAGCTCCAGAGGGACCGAACACAGGCCCAGCCTCGGAGTCCGGTCCCAGAGCCGCGCCGCCGGCCCCCTTACAGAGCCAGAAGCAAGAAGAGGTACGGAAAATCGGCGGCAGAAGACATCCTGTCTTCACCAAGGTAGCGCACAGCACTGCAGCTGTGCGCCATTGCTCCTCAGCACACTTCACACTCCGGTCACTGAGGGTGCAGGGCGCTAGGGGGGGGCGCCCTGAGCAGCAATAGAAACACCTTGGCTGGCGAAAATACATCACATATAGCCCCCAGGGCTATATGGATGAATTTTAACCCCTGCCAGATTCCACATAAAAGCGGGAGAAAAGGCCGCCGAGAAGGGGGCGGAGCCTATCTCCTCAGCACACAGGCGCCATTTTCCCTCACAGCTCCGCTGGAAGGACGTCTCCCTGACTCTCCCCTGCAGTCCTGCACTACAGAAACAGGGTAAAAAAGAGAGGGGGGCACTAATTGGCGTAATAATTACAAATAGCAGCTATAAGGGGGAAAAACACTTATATTAAGGTTATCCCTGTATATATATATATAGCGCTCTGGTGTGTGCTGGCATACTCTCCCTCTGTCTCCCCAAAGGGCTAGTGGGGTCCTGTCCTCTGTCAGAGCATTCCCTGTGTGTGTGCTGTGTGTCGGTACGTTGTGTCGACATGTATGAGGAGGAAAATGATGTGGAGGCGGGGCAATTGCCTATAATAGAGATGTCACCCCCTAGGGAGTCGACACCTGAGTGGATGATCTTATGGAAGGAATTACGTGACAGTGTCAGCTCTTTGCAAAAGACAGTTGACGACATAAGACAGCCGGCTACTCAGCTTGTGCCTGTCCAGGCGTCTCAAAAGCCATCAGGGGCTCTAAAACGCCCGTTACCTCAGATGGTAGATACAGACGTCGACACGGATACTGACTCCAGTGTCGACGGGGAAGAGACAAACGTGACTTCCAGTAGGGCCACACGTTACATGATTGAGGCAATGAAAAATGTTTTACATATTTCTGATAATACTAATACCACTAAAAAGGGTATTATGTTCGGTGAGAAAAAACTACCTGTAGTTTTTCCTGAATCTGAGGAATTAAATGAGGTGTGTGATGAAGCGTGGGTTTCCCCCGATAAAAAACTGATAATTCCCCCCAAAAAAAATTATTGGCATTATATCCTTTCCCGCCAGAGATTAGGGCGCGTTGGGAAACACCCCCTAGGGTGGATAAAGCACTCACACGCTTATCAAAACAGGTGGCTCAACCCTCTCCTGAGACGGCCGCCCTTAAGGATCCTGCTGATAGAAAGCAGGAAGGTATCCTAAAATGTATTTACACACATACTGGTGTTATACTGCGACCAGCAATCGCCTCAGCCAGGATGTGCAGTGCTGGTTTGGCTTGGTCGGATTCCCTGACTGAAAATATTGATACCCTAGACAGGGACAGTATATTACTGACTATAGAGCATTTAAAAGATGCATTTCTATATATGCGTGATGCCCAGCGGAATATTTGCCGACTGGCATCAAGAGTAAGTGCGCTGTCCATTTCTGCCAGAAGAGGGTTATGGACGCGACAGTGGTCAGGTGATGCGGATTCCAAGCGGCATATGGAAGTATTGCCTTATAAAGGGGAGGAGTTATTTGGGGTAGGTCTGTCAGATCTGGTGGCCACGGCAACAGCTGGGAAATCCACATTTTTACCCCAGGTCGCCTCTCAACATAAGAAGACGCCGTATTATCAGGCGCAGTCCTTTCGTCCCCATAAGGGCAAGCGAGCGAAAGGCTCCTCATTTCTGCCTCGGGGCAGAGGAAGGGGAAAAAGGCTGCAACAGACAGCCAATCCCCAAGAACAGAAGCCCTCTCCCGCTTCTGCCAAGTCCTCAGCATGACGCTGGGGCTTTACAAGCGGACTTAGGCACGGTGGGGGCACGTCTCAAGAATTTCAGCGCGCAGTGGGCTCACTCGCAGGTAGACCCCTGGGTCCTTCAGGTGGTATCTCAGGGGTACAAATTGGAATTCGAGACACCTCCCCCTCGCCGGTTCCTAGAGTCTGCTTTACCGACTTCTCCCTCCGACAGGGAGGCGGTATTGGAGGCCATTCACAAGCTGTATTCTCAGCAGGTGATAATCAAGGTACCCCTCCTGCAACAGGGCAAGGGGTATTATTCAACGCTGTTTGTGGTACCGAAGCCGGACGGCTCGGTGAGACCTATTTTAAATCTGAAATCTTTGAACACTTACATACAAAGGTTCAAATTCAAGATGGAGTCACTCAGAGCAGTGATCGCGAACCTGGAAGAAGGGGACTATATGGTGTCTCTGGACATCAAGGATGCTTACCTCCATGTCCCAATTTACCCTTCTCACCAAGGGTACCTCAGGTTTGTGGTACAGAACTGTCACTATCAGTTTCAGACGCTGCCGTTTGGATTGTCCACGGCACCCCGGGTCTTTACCAAGGTAATGGCCGAAATGATGATACTTCTTCGAAGAGAAGGCGTCTTAATTATCCCTTACTTGGACGATCTCCTGATAAGGGCAAGATCCAAGGAACGGTTAGTAGTCGGAGTAGCACTATCTCAAGTAGTGTTACGACAGCACGGGTGGATTCTAAATATTACCCAAAATCACAGCTGATTCCGACGACACGTCTGCTGTTCCTAGGGATGATTCTGGACACAGTCCAGAAAAAGGTGTTTCTTCCGGAAGAAAAAGCCAGGGAGTTATCCGAGTTAGTCAGAAACCTCCTGAAACCAGACCGGGTCTCAGTGCATCAATGCACAAGGGTCCTGGGAAAAATGGTGGCTTCCTACGAAGCGATTCCATTCGGCAGATTCCACGCAAGAACATTTCAGTGGGATCTGCTGGACAAATGGTCCGGATCGCATCTTCACATGCATCAGCGGATAACCCTGTCCCCAAGGACAAGAGTGTCTCTCCTGTGGTGGTTGCAGAGTGCTCATCTTCTAGAGGGCCGCAGATTCGGCATTCAGGACTGGATCCTGGTGACCACGGATGCCAGCCTGAGAGGCTGGGGAGCAGTCACACAGGGAAGAAATTTCCAGGGCTTGTGGTCAAGCCTGGAAACGTCACTTCACATAAATATCCTGGAACTAAGGGCCATTTACAATGCTCTAAGCCAAGCAAGACCTCTGCTTCAGGGTCAGCCGGTGTTGATCCAGTCGGACAACATCACGGCAGTCGCCCACGTAAACAGACAGGGCGGCACGAGAAGCAGGAGGGCAATGGCAGAAGCTGCAAGGATTCTTCGCTGGGCGGAAAATCATGTGATAGCACTGTCAGCAGTGTTCATTCCGGGAGTGGACAACTGGGAAGCAGACTTCCTCAGCAGACACGACCTCCACCCGGGAGAGTGGGGACTTCATCCAGAAGTCTTCCACATGATTGTAAACCGTTGGGAAAAACCAAAGGTGGACATGATGGCGTCCCGTCTCAACAAAAAACTAGACGGGTATTGCGCCAGGTCAAGAGACCCTCAGGCAATAGCGGTGGACGCTCTGGTAACACCGTGGGTGTACCAAGTCAGTGTATGTGTTCCCTCCTCTGCCTCTCATACCCAAGGTACTGAGAATTATAAGACGGAGAGGAGTAAGAACTATACTCGTGGCTCCGGATTGGCCAAGAAGGACTTGGTACCCGGAACTTCAAGAGATGCTCACAGAGGACCCGTGGCCTCTACCTCTAAGAAGGGACCTGCTCCAGCAGGGACCCTGTCTGTTCCAAGACTTACCGCGGCTGCGTTTGACGGCATGGCGGTTGAACGCCGGATCATGAAGGAAAAAGGCATTCCGGATGAAGTTATCCCTACCCTGATCAAGGCCAGGAAGGAAGTAACCGCACAACATTATCATCGTATTTGGCGTAAATATGTTGCGTGGTGCGAGGCCAGTAATGCCCCTACAGAGGAATTTCAACTGGGTCGTTTCCTGCATTTCCTGCAAACAGGACTGTCTATGGGCCTAAAATTAGGGTCCATTAAGGTTCAAATTTCGGCCCTGTCGATTTTCTTCCAAAAAGAGCTGGCTTCAGTTCCTGAAGTTCAGACGTTTGTCAAAGGGGTACTGCATATACAGCCTCCTTTTGTGCCTCCGGTGGCACCTTGGGATCTCAATGTGGTTTTGGGGTTCCTAAAGTCACATTGGTTCGAACCCCTTATCACTGTGGACTTAAAATATCTCACATGGAAAGTGGTAATGCTGTTGGCCCTGGCTTCAGCCAGGCGCGTGTCAGAATTAGCGGCTTTGTCCTATAAAAGCCCTTACCTAATATTTCATACGGATAGGGCAGAATTGAGGACTCGTCCTCAATTTCTCCCTAAGGTGGTTTCAGCGTTTCACCTGAACCAGCCTATTGTGGTACCTGCGGCTACTGGGGACTTGGAGGACTCCAAGTTGCTGGACGTAGTCAGGGCCCTGAAAATATATGTTTCCAGGACGGCTGGAGTCAGAAAATCTGACTCGCTGTTTATCCTGTATGCACCCAACAAGCTGGGTGCTCCTGCTTCTAAGCAGACTATTGCTCGTTGGATTTGTAGTACAATTCAGCTTGCACATTCTGTGGCAGGCCTGCCACAGCCAAAATCTGTAAAAGCCCATTCCACAAGGAAGGTGGGCTCATCTTGGGCGGCTGCCCGAGGGGTCTCGGCTTTACAACTTTGCCGAGCTGCTACTTGGTCAGGGGCAAACACGTTTGCTAAATTCTACAAATTTGATACCCTGGCTGAGGAGGACCTGGAGTTCTCTCATTCGGTGCTGCAGAGTCATCCGCACTCTCCCGCCCGTTTGGGAGCTTTGGTATAATCCCCATGGTCCTTACGGAGTTCCCAGCATACACTAGGACAGCGGTGGCCAACCTGTGGCTCTTGAGCCACATGTGGCTCTTTCTTTCTTCAAATGTGGCTCCTAACACACAAAGTCACATGACCACAACAGATCCGGTAACCACTGCTCTCCAGAAAAACACGTAGCAGCACTACGGGGACTTAGAACTGAGGGAGCCAAATACTAGAGATGAGACACCCACCAGCCAACAGAGGACACATAAGGGGTTGCTGCAGTGGCATGAATTGGGGGAAGCTGAAGTGACACATGAGGGTGCTGGCTGAAGTGACAGCAGGGTGCTGGCTGAAGTGACAAGAGGGTGCTGGTTGGAGTGACAAGAGGGGGCTGGTTGGAGTGACACATGGGGGAGCTGAAGTGTATTATGTGAATCTGGATCTTTTATATATATATTATGTGGATCTGGCTTTTACAATTATTTTATGTGGAAGTGGCTTTTGTTCAATGTATTTTATGTTGTATCTGGCTTTTTCAATGTATTTTATACCAGGGGCGTGGCCTAGAAGGCACAAGGCCACACCCCATTTTTGCATGTGCGCTTTCGGCTCGAAGTCGGCTCTTTGACGCACCTAACACATTTTTTGGGGCTCTTTGTCTCTGACTGGTTGGCCACCCCTGCACTAGGACGTCAGAGAAAATAAGAATTTACTTACCGATAATTCTATTTCTCGTAGTCCGTAGTGGATGCTGGGCGCCCATCCCAAGTGCGGATTGTCTGCAATACTTGTACATAGTTATTGTTACAAAAATCGGGTTATTGTTGTTGTGAGCCATCTTTTCAGAGGCTCCTCTGTTATCATGCTGTTAACTGGGTTCAGATCACAGGTTGTACGGTGTGATTGGTGTGGCTGGTATGAGTCTTACCCGGGATTCAAGATCCTTCCTTATTGTGTACGCTCGTCCGGGCACAGTATTCTAACTGAGGCTTGGAGGAGGGTCATAGGAGGGAGGAGCCAGTGCACACCAGGTAGTCCTAAAGCTTTACTTTTGTGCCCAGTCTCCTGCGGAGCCGCTATTCCCCATGGTCCTTACGGAGTTCCCAGCATCCACTACGGACTACGAGAAATAGAATTATCGGTAAGTAAATTCTTATTTTCTACAACGGTTATTGGCAGCGTGCCCTTTCCCGCCAGAGGATAGGTCACGCGGGGAAACACCCCATAGGGTAGATACAGCGCTTACACGCTTATCAGAAAAGGTGGCACTACCGTCTCCAGGTACGGCCGCCCTGAAGGAACCTGCTGATGGAAAGCAGGAGGTTACCCTATAAGATATGGTCACACACTAGGGACATTATATTGCGACCAGCCGTTGCTTCGGCATGGATGTGCAGTGCTCCCGCTGCGTGGTCAGATTCCCTGTCGGAAAATAACTATGGATAGGGACAATATTTTGCTGAAAATAGAGCATATAAAATATATGCGTGATGCACAGAGGGATATTTGCCGGCTGGCATCAAAAGTAAGCGCTAGGTCCATTGCCGCCAGACGGGGGTTATGGACTTGGCAATGGTCAGGCGATGCCGACTCAAATCGGCACATGGATGTTGCCCTATAAGGGGGTAAAACTGTTTGGGGATAGTTTTTCAGACCTCGTTTCCACAGCTACTGCTGGGAAATTAATTTTTTTGCCACAGGCTACCCCACAACAAAAGAAAGCACCGTATCATCAAGTACAGTCCTTTCGGCCCCAGAAAAGCAAGAGGGCTAGAGGCTCATCCTTTCTGCCGAGAGGCAAAGGTAGAGGAAAAAGCTGCAACACACAGCTAGTTCCCAAGAGCAGAAGTCCTCCCTGCGTCCGGTAGGTCCACAGCATGGTGCGGGGGCTGCTCAGGCGGACCCGGGTACGGTGGGGGCCCCTCTCAGATATTTCAGCGGACAGTGGGCTCTCTCACATGGATCCCTGGGTCCTTCAAGTAGTATCTCAGGGGTACAGGCTGGAGTTCGAGACGTTCTTCCCCCCGCCGTTTCCTAAAATCTGCCTTACCGGCACCTCCCTCTGCCAGGGAGACGGTGTTGGTGGATATTCAACACTATAATCACAACAAGTGATTGTCAAGGTGCCCCTCCTTCAGCAAGGAAGGGGTTACTATTCCACAGTGGTTGTGGTACCGCAACGGTTCGGTGAGACCCATCTTGAAATTAAAATACTTGAACTTTTATATCAGAAGATTCAAGTTCAAGATGGAATCGCTCAGGGCGGTTATTACGAGCCTGGACGAGGGGGATTACTGGGTCTCCCTGGACATCAAGGATGCGTACCTGCATGTCCCCATTTACCCCCCTCACCAGGAGTACCTCAGATATGTGGTACAGGACTGTCACTATCAGTTCCAGACGAGGCCGTTGGAGTTGTCCACGGCACCGAAGGTCTTTACCTAGGTAATGGCCGAAGTGATGATACTCCTTCGCAAGAAGGACGTTTTTATTATCCCGTACTTGGACGATCTCCTGATAAAGGCGAGGTCCAAAGAACAGTTGGTAGTGGGGGTAGCACTCTCGCGGGAAGTGCTACAACAGCACGACTGGATTCTCAATATTCCAAAGTCACAGCTGGTCCCGACGACACGTCTTCTGTTCCTGGGAATGTTTCTGAACGCAGACCAGAAAAGAGTGTTTCTTCCAGTGGAAAAAGCCGAGGAGTTGTCATCTCTAGTCAGAGACATCCTAAAACCAGGACAGGTGTCGGTACATCAATGCACACGAGTCCTGGGAAAAATGGTAGCCTCGTACGAAGCATAATTCCATTCGGAAGACTCCACGCAAGGACGTTCCAGTGGGACCTGTGGGACTAATGGTCCGGGTCCCATGTACAGATACAACAGCGGATAACCCTGTCAGCAAGAAACAGGGTGTCGCTGCTGTGGTGGCTGCAGAGGGCTCATCTACTAGTGGGCCGCAGATTCGGAATACAGGACTGGGTCCTGGTGACCACGGATGCCAGCCTTCGGGGCTGGGGTGCAGTCACACAGGGAAGAAATTTCCAAGGAGATTTCGCTTCACATAAATATTCTGCAGCTAAGGGCCATTTACAATGCCCTAAGCCAAGCAAGGCCCCTGCTTCAGAACCAGCCGGTACTGATCCAATCAGACGACATCACGGCAGTCGCCCATGTAAACAGACAGGGCGGCACAAGAAGCAGGATGGCGATGGCAGAAGCCACAAGGATTCTCCGATGGGCGACCTACACCCAGGAGAATGGGGACTTCATCCAGAAGTTTTCCAAATGCGGGTAAACTGTTGGGAATGACCACGGGTGGACATGATGGCGTCCCGCCTCAACAAGAAGTTGAAAAGATATTGCGCCAGGTCAAGGGACCCTCAGGCGATCGCTGGGGACGCTCTAGTGACACCGTGGGTGTACCAGTCGGTTTATGTGTCTCCTCCTCTACCTCTCATACCCAAGGTACTGAGAATAATAAGAAGGAGAGGAGTGAAAACCATACTCGGGGTTCCGGATTGGCCATGAAGAGCTTGGTACCCGGAACTTCAAGAGATGCTGGCAGAGGACCCTTGGCCTCTGCCGCTCAGACAAGACCTGCTGCAGCAGGGACCCTGTCTGTTCCAAGACTTACCGCGGTTGCGTTTGACGGCATGGCGGTAGAACACCGGATCCTAAAGGAAAAGGGTATTCCGAAGGAAGTCATCCCTACCCTGATCATAGCCAGGAAGGATGTCACCGCAAGACATTATCGCCGCGTTTGGCGAAAATTTGTTGCTTGGTGGGAGGCCATGAAGGCCCCGACGGAGGAATTTCAACTATGTCGATTCCTGCACTTCCTGCAAGCAGGGGTAACGTTTGGGCCTCAAATTGGGGTCCATCAAGGTCCAGATTTCGGCTCTGTCGATTTTCTTCCAGAAAGAACTGGCTTCACTGCCTGAAGTTCAGACTTTGGTTAAAGGAGTACTACATATTCAGCCTCCTTTTGTGCCTCCTGTGGCACTTTTTGGATCTCAACGTGGTGTTGGATTTCCTGAAGTCGCATTGGTTGAGCCACTTAAAACCATGGAGCTAAAGTATCTCGTGTGGAAAGTGGTCATGCTGTTGGCCTTGGCCAGGCGTGTGTCAGAATTGGCGGCTTTGTCATGTAACAGGCCTTATCTGATTTTCTGTATGGATAGGGCAGAGTTGAGGAATCGTCCTCAGTTTCTCCCGAAGGTGGTCTCAGGTTTTCACTTGAACCAACCTATTGTGGTGCCTGCGGCTACTGGGGACTTGGAGGATTCCAAGTTGCTGGACGTAGTCAGGGCCCTGAAAATTTTATTTTTCCAGGACGGCTGAGTCAGAAAAACTGACTCGCTGTTTATCCTGATGGCACCCAACAAGCTGGGTGCTCCTGCTTCTAAGCAGTCTATTGCGCGCTGGATTTGTAGCACTATTCAGCTGGCGCATTCTGCGGTAGGATTACCGCAGCCTAAATCAATAAAAACCCATTCCACAAGGACGGTGGGCTCATCTTGGGCGGCTGCCCGAGGGGTCTCGGCTTTACAACTTTGCCGAGCAGCTACTTGGTCAGGGGCAAACACGTTTGCAAAATTCTACGAATTTGATACCCTGGCTGAGGAGGACCTAGAGTTCTCTCATTCGGTGCTGCAGAGTCATCCGCACTCTCCCGCCCGTTTGGGAGCTTTGGTATAATCCCCATGGTCCTTACGGAGTTCCCAGCATCCACTAGGACGTCAGAGAAAATAAGAATTTACTTACCGATAATTCTATTTCTCGTAGTCTGTAGTGGATGCTGGGCGCCCATCCCAAGTGCGGATTGTCTGCAATACTTGTACATAGTTATTGTTAACTAATCGGGTTCTTGTTGTGAGCCATCTATTCAGAGGCTCCTCTGTTATCATGCTGTTAACTGGGTTTCATATCACAAGTGGTACGGTGTGATTGGTGTGGCTGGTATGAGTCTTACCCGGGATTCAAAATCCTTCCTTATTGTGTACGCTCGTCCGGGCACAGTATCCTAACTGAGGCTTGGAGGAGGGTCATAGGGGGAGGAGCCAGTGCACACCAGATAGTCCTAAAGCTTTCTTTAGATGTGCCCAGTCTCCTGCGGAGCCGCTATTCCCCATGGTCCTTACGGAGTTCCCAGCATCCACTACGGACTACGAGAAATAGAATTATCGGACAGTAAATTCTGATTATCGATCGCCTACTGTGAACCCAGCTTTACTCATATCCAGTTTTTCACATGGGAAATATTTAAAGGGAAAACATTCTGAGAAATTACTGACAATATGTACAAACCATAAGTCGGTAAGGCTGCTATACTGGAATGTTATACTTTGGATTTGGCTTGATCGACGAAAAGCCTACTGATATTTATTAATGTCCATAGGCATATGAACAAAGCTTGTAGCACAGACCAACCAATAGCCTATAATTTAATGAATAGTTATCTGACCCTTCAACTCATTATTGCTGCACCCATACACCAGCCCTATGGCTGGTACAATTTATCTTTGAAAATGGGCATATTTACACATGCACACAACTCTTCATAGGCTGCAGTTCCATCCATAGATAAACTTTGCCTACATCGGAATGCCTCATTACGCTTGTTCAGATGTACAGTAAATGTTGATGTGACTGAGTTGTGTACAACTTGGCATTCCCAGCACTAGCATATGCTTGGCTACTATGCATGCGCAGTATGGAAACAGCCAAGATAGATCTGCACAAAAAACTCTACATCCGTTCACTCCATATCTGAGTGTTCTTTTCTTTTGTTCTTTGCAAGAACTTTACACCAGCTTTTGTTTCCCGAGTACCTTTCACTAACCAGTTTAATTTTTCCAAGAGACGCGGACATTGGAAATAAACTGTAGCATAAAATCTTTCCAAAGATTGCCAACCTTGGTCACTGACTAGTTCATTGTTCTTCATTAAGTGATTTGGCCTTGGTGACTCATATTTATACTGTAACTTGTGATTTATGCTTTAATTTGCGTCTCCTGTAGGACAAGGCTTTGCTTTATGGCGAAAACAAAAAGTTCAGTTTGAGTATAAAAAGATATTAAGAAAGCAAAAGAAGGCCAGTGTTACTAAAGAGGTATTGTACACTGACACCTATCCTGAACATCTGAAACATCTGTACTTGGCTGAAGAAGAGAAAATGAGAAAAGAAGAAGAAAAAAGAAGGCGGAAACCAGATTTACAGACTTCCCAAACACCAGAAGAGGAGACAGAAGTAAGGTAAGATTCCGACCTAGGGATTTACCATTTCATCTCGGATCTTATCAATCTTCTCCTTGAAGTAGGAAGCAAGATCCTGTGCCTTGATAGTGGCTGGTGGGGTAGGTGAGGGAGGATTCAGAAGTGATTTAAATGTATTAAAGAGTCTTTTGAGGTTAGAGGCTTGAGCAGGGATAAAAATTTGGAAATATGTTTGTTTGGCAGTGTCCAGAGCATTTCTATAAGAGTGGTAGACAGTGTTATATGTGAGGAAGTCACTTGAAATACGAGATTTAGGCCACTGATGTTCAAGTTTACATGTGAGTTTTTGTAGTTATCTTGTTAATTTGGAGTGCCATGGTTGACATCTAGTCCTACGTGGAGTGTGATGGGTAGCTGGAGCCACTTCATCAAGGGCTTCGTTCAGGTGTGATACAGCCATCTCAGGAGAGGTGAATGCAGAAAATAAGATTTTAAACCTACCGGTAAATCTTTTTCTCGTAGTCCGTAGAGGATGCTGGGGACTCTGTAAGGACCATGGGGATAGACGGGCTCCGCAGGAAACATGGGCACTTTAAGAAAGACTTTAGGTATGGGTGTGCACTGGCTCCTCCCTCTATGCCCCTCCTCCAGACCTCAGTTAGAGAAACTGTGCCCAGAGGAGACGGACAGTACGAGGAAAGGATTTTTGTTAAACCAAGGGCAAGATTCATACCAGCCCACACCATTCACACCGTATAACTTGTGATAAACAAACCAGTTAACAGTATGAAAAAACAACATAGCATCAGTCGGAGACCGATGAAAACTATAACATAACCCTTATGTAAGCAAAACTATATACAAGTCTTACAGAAGTAGTCCGCACTTGGGACGGGCGCCCAGCATCCTCTACGGACTACGAGAAAAAGATTTACCGGTAGGTTTAAAATCTTATTTTCTCTTACGTCCTAGAGGATGCTGGGGACTCCGTAAGGACCATGGGCATTATACCAAAGCTCCCAAACGGCCGGGGGAAAGTGCGGATGACTCTGCAGCACCGATTGAGCAAACGGGAGGTCCTCCTCAGCCAGGGTATCAAACTTATAGAACTTTGCAAAGGTGTTTGAACCCGACCAAGTAGCAGCTCGGCACAGCTGTAGTGCCGAGACCCCTCGGGCAGCCGCCCAAGATGAGCCCACCTTCCTAGTGGAATGGGCTTTGACCGATTTTGGTAACTGCACTCCAGCCGTCGCATGTGCCTGCTGAATCGTGTTACAGATCCAGCGAGCAATAGTCTGCTTTGAAGCAGGAGCGCCAACCTTGTTGGCTGCATACAGGACAAACAGTGCTTCTGTTTTTCTGACTCTAGCCGTTCTGGCCACGTAAATTTTCAAAGCCCTGACCACATCAAGGGACTCGGAATCCTCCAAGTCTCGTGTAGCCACAGGCACCATAATAGGTTGGTTCATATGAAAAGATGACACCACCTAAGGCAAAAATTGAGGACGGGTCCGCAAGTCCGCTCTATCCATATGGAAAACTAGATAGGGGCTTTTATGAGACAAAGCCGCCAATTCCGACACTCGCCAAGCCGAAGCCAAGGCTAACAATATGACCACTTTCCAAGTGAGATATTTTAACTCCACCGTTTTAAGTTGTTCAAACCAGTGCGACTTAAGGAAACTCAACACCACGTTAAGGTCCCAAGGCGCCACCGGAGGTACAAAAGGAGGCTGAATATGCAGCACTCCCTTCACAAAAGTCTGTACTTCTGGGAGAGAAGCCAATTCTTTTTGAAAGAAAATGGATAAGGCCGAAATCTGAACCTTAATGGAGCCTAATTTTAGGCCCAAATTCACTCCAGTCTTGTAGGAAGTGAAGGAAACGGCCCAGATGGAATTCTTCCGGAGGAGCATTCCTGGCCTCACACCAAGAAACATATTTTCGCCAATTACGGTGATAATGTTTAGCTGTCACGTCCTTCCTAGCCTTTATCAGAGTAGGAATGACCTCATCCGGAATGCCCTTTTCCGCTAGGATCCGGCGTTCAACCGCCATGCCGTCAAACGCAGCCGCGGTAAGTCTTGGAACAGACAGTGCCCCTGTTGCAACAGGTCCTGTCTTAGAGGAAGAGGCCACGGATCTTCTGTGAGCATTTCCTGCAGATCTGGATACCAGGCCCTTCGTGGCCAATCTGGAACAATGAGAATTGTCTGTACTCCTCTTTTTCTTATTATTCTCAACACCTTTGGGAAACACATAGACCGACTGGAACACCCACGGTGTCACTAGGGCATCCACAGCTACCGCCTGAGGGTCTCTTGACCTGGCGCAATACCTCAGCAGCTTTTTGTTGAGGCGGGACGTCATCATGTCTATCTGGGGCAGTCCCCACTGACTTGCAATCTGTGTGAAGACTTCCTGATGAAGTCCCCACTCTCCTGGATGCAGGTCGTGTCTGCTGAGGAAGTCTGCTTCCCAGTTGTCCACTCCCGGAATGAACACTGCTGACAGTGCGCTTACATGATTTTCTGCCCAGCGAAGAATCCTGGTGGCTTCCGCCATTGCCACTCTGCTCCTTGTGCCGCCCTGGCGGTTTACATGAGCCACTGCGGTGATGTTATCTGACTGGATCAGAACTGGTAAGTCGCGAAGCAAGGTCTCCGCTTGATGAAGGGCATTGTATATGGCCCTCAGCTCCAGGACGTTGATGTGAAGACAAGTTTCTTGACTTGACCAAAGACCCTGGAAGTTTCTTCCTTGTGTGACTGCTCCCCAACCTCGGAGGCTCGCGTCCGTGGTCACCAGAACCCAGTCCTGAATGCCGAACCTGCGGCCCTCTAGAAAGTGAGCACTCTGCAGCCACCACAGGAAAGATACCTTGGCCCTGGGGGACAGTGTGATCAACCGATGAATCTGTAGATGTGACCCGGACCACTTGTCCAGTAGGTCCCATTGGAAGGTCCTCGCATGGAACCTGCCGAACGGAATGGCCTCGTAAGATGCCACCATCTTTCCCAGGACTCGAGTGCAGTGATGCACTGACACCTGTTTTGGTTTCAGTAGGTTCCTGACCAGAGTCATGAGTTCTTGAGCCTTTTCCGTTGGAAGATAAACCCTTTTCTGGTCCGTATCCAGAATCATGCCCAAGAAGCTCCGACGAGTCGTAGGAACCAGCTGCGACTTCGGGATATTGAGAATCCAGCCGTGTTGCTGTAACACTCTCGGTGAAAGTGACACGCTGCTTAGCAACTTCTCTCTTGATCTCGCTTTTATGAGGAGATCGTCCAAGTACGGGATAATTGTGACCCCCTGCTTGCGCAGGAGCACCATCATTTCCGCCATTACCTATGTGAAAATCCTCGGGGACGTGGAAAGCCCAAACGGTAACGTCTGAAATTGGTAATGACAATCCTGTACCGCAAATCTCAGGTACGCCTGATGAGGTGGATATATTGGAACATGAAGGTATGCATCCTTTATGTCTAGGGATACCATAAAATCCCCCCCTTCCAGGCTGGCAATGACCGCACTGAGTGATTCCATCTTGAACTTGAACCTTTTCAAGTACAGGTTCAGGGGTTTTAAATTTAAAATGGGTCTGACCGAACCGTCCGGTTTCGGGACTACAAACAGGGTTGAGTAATATCCCCTCCCTTGTTGAAGTAGGGGAACCTTGACCACCACCTGTGGAAGATACAATTTGTGAATTGCATTTAACACTAACTTCCTTTCTGAGGGAGAAGCTGGCAGGGCCGATTTGAAAAACCGGCGAGGAGGCACCTCTTCGAATTCCAGCTTGTAACCCTGAGAAACAATTTCTACTGCCCAGGGATCCACCTGTGAGTGAACCCTGATGTGGCTAAAAAGTCGAAGACGTGCCCCCACTGGGGCGGACTAGCGTAGCGGAGCCCCAGCGTCATGCGGTGGATTTTGTAGAGGCCGGGGAGGACTTCTGTTCCTGGGAACTAGCTGTGTTGTGCAGCTTCTTTCCTCTGCCCTTACCTCTTGCAAGAAAGGACGCACCTCGGACTTTCTTGTTTCTCTGTGACTGAAAGGACTGCATCTGATAATGTGGCGCTTTCTTAGGCTGTGAGGGAATATAAGGCAAAAAATTGGATTTACCAGCTGTAGCTGTGGAGACCAGGTCCGAGAGACCTTCTCCAAACAATTCCTCACCCTTGCAAGGTAAAACCTCCATATGCCTTTTTGAGTCTGGATCACCTGTCCATTGCCCGGTCCATAGGACTCGTCTAGCAGAAATCGACATAGCGTTGATTCTAGAACCCAATAGACCAATGTCTCTTTGAGCATCCCTCATATATAAGACAGCATCTTTTATATATCCTATGGTCAATAAGATGGTATCCTTATCCAGGGTTTCAATTTCCGCTGATAAGGTATCCGTCCGTGCTGCTACTGCGCTACACACCCAGGCCGACGCAATAGCCGGTCTGAGTAAGGTACCCGAATGCGTGTAGATGGACTTCAAGGTAACCTCCTGCTTGCGATCAGCAGGATCCCTGAGGGTAGCCGTATCCTGGGATGGCAGCGCTACCTTCTTGGATAAGCATGTCAACGCTTTGTCCACCCTAGGGGAGGATTCCCACCGTATCCTGTCCTTTGGCGGGAAAGGATACGCCATAAGAATCCTTTTGGGAATCTGCAGTTTCTTGTCTGGAGATTCCCAAGCTTTTTCACATAACTCGTTCAGCTCATGTGAGGGAGGAAAGGTTACTTCAGGTTTCTTTTCCTTATACATGTGTACCCTCGTGTCAGGGACAGGGGGTTCCTCTGTGATATGCAAAACATCTTTTATTGCAATAATCATATATCGAATACATTTAGACAGTTTTGGCTGTAACTTTGCATCATCGTAGTCGACACTGGAGTCAGAATCCGTGTCGGTATCTGTGTCTACTATTTGGGATAGTGGGCGCTTTTGAGACCCCGAAGGTCCCTGCGACATAGACAGACATGGGTTGATTCCCTGGCTGTTCCCTAGCTTCCGCTTTGTCTAATCTTTTGTGCAATAAATTTACATTAGCACTTAAAACATTCCACATATCCATCCAGTCAGGTGTCGGCGTTGTCGACGGAGACACCACATTAATTTTCTCCTCCTCCCCCGGAAAGCCTTCTACCTCAGACATGTCGACACACGCGTACCGACACACTACACACTCAGGGAATCCTCTTATCTGAAGACAGTTGCCCCACAAGGCCCTTTGGAGAGACAGAGAGAGAGTATGCCAGCACACACCCAGCGCTATATGACCCAGGAAAACACAATATGTTTACCTAGATAGCGCTGTAATCTGTATATTGCGCCAAATATGTGCCCCCCCCCCTTCTTTAAAACCCTCTTTCACCGTGGATAAGCAGGGAAGAGTCCGGGGAGCTTCCTCTCAGCGCTGTGCTGTGGAGAAAATGGCGCTGGTGAGTGCTGAGGAAGAAGCCCCGCCCCCTCAGCAGCGGGCTTCTGTCCCGCTCAAATATGTAAAAAACCTGGCTGGGGCTCTTTATATATACAGTGCCCAGCTGTATATATATACTTTTGCCAGACAATGAGGTTTATTGCTGCACAGTGCGCCCCCCCCCCCCCCCCTGCGCCCTGCACCCTTACAGTGTCTGCCTGTGTGTGCTGTGTGGGAGCAATGGTGCACAGCGTTACTGCTGTGCGTTACCTCAGTGATGATCTGAAGTCTTCTGCCGCCTCTGAAGTCTTCTTCTCATACTCACCCGGCTTCTATCTTCTGGCTCTGCGAGGAGGACGGCGGCGGGGCTCTGGGACGGACGGCGAGGGTGAGACCTGCGTACCGATCCCTCTGGAGCTAATGGTGTCCAGTAGCCTAAGAAGCAGAGCCTTGAAACTCACAGAAGTAGGTCTGCTTCTCTCTCTTCAGTTCCACGATGCAGGGAGTCTGTTGCCAGCAGGCTCCCTGAAAATAAAAAAACCTAACAAAATACTTTCTTTCAGGAAACTCAGGAGAGCTCCCTGTAATGCACCCAGTCTCCTCTGGGCACAGTAGTAAACTGAAGTCTGGAGGAGGGGCATAGAGGGAGGAGCCAGTGCACACCCATACCTAAAGTCTTTCTTAAAGTGCCCATGTCTCCTGCGGAGCCCGTCTATCCCCATGGTCCTTTACGGAGTCCCCAGCATCCTTTAGGACGTAAGAGAAATAGGGCAAATCAGTTGTTGGAGTAAAGTGGAAAGTTCTTGAAGATTAATTGTGTTAATATTTCTGCGGGTTTGAGGAGGATTTGACGGACTTCAGCAACACAGAGTTTAAATTAGCCGAGGAGAGCATGCAGGTGATCTGAGAGGGGAAAAGGAGTGTTAGTGAGTTCAGAGTCGGAGCATAGTCTGGTGAATACTAGATCAAGGCAGTGGCCCTCCTGATGAGTAGAGGAGTCAGTCCATTGGGAGAGGCCAAGAGAGGAGGTTAGAGAGAGTAGTTTGGAGGCGTGAGCAGCAGATTTTGGATAATCAATAGCAATCACCCATGATAATGGTGGAGATGTCAGAGGATAGGAAGTGAGAGAGCCAGGCAGAAAAATCTTCCAGAAATTGTTTGGGATGCCCAGGTGGGCGATAGATAGCTGCAACACTCAGAGAGAAAGGAGAGTAAACCCTAATGGAATGTACTTCAAATGATATAAATGTGAGTGATGGAACCTGTGGTAGAACAGTGTATGCAAAAGATTGGGAAAGTAAAAGTGCAACTCCTCCTCCTTTGTGGATACCAGGCCTGGAGGTGTGTGTAAAGTGGAGACCACCATGTGCCAGTGCTGCAGGGGAGGATGTGTCAGATTGTTGAGCCGTTTGGGCGCGCACAGCCGCCGGCGCTGACATTAAGGGTCTAATTCAAATCTTATCACAGCAGCAAATTTGTTAGCTAATAGCAAAACCATGTGCACTGCAGGGTGGGGCAGATATAACCTGTGTAGAGAGAGCTAGATTTGGGTGGGGTGTGTTCAAATTGAAATCTAAATTTCAGTGTAAAAATAAAGCATCCAGTATTTACTCTTCACAGAAACTATATAACCCACCCAAATCTAACTCACTCTGCACATGTTATATCTGCCCCACCTCCAGTGCACGTGGGGGGTCATTCAGACCTGATCGCGCGCTAGGATTTTTTGCTGCACTGCGATCAGGTTAGAACTGCGTATGCACCGCAATGTGCAGGCGCGTCCTACGGCTACAAAGCGGATTGTTGCTGGGCAATGGATTCTTCGTACAATCCATTCGCACAGCCGATCGCAAGGAGATTGACAGGAAGAAGGCGTTTGTTGGTGTCAACTGACCGTTTTCTGGGAGTGTTCGGAAAAACGCAGGTGTGTCCAAGCGTTTGCAGGGTGGGTGTCTCGCGTCAATTCCGGCCTCGGACTGGCTGAAGTGATGGCAGCAGCTGAGTAAGTTCTGGGCTACTCAGAAACTGCAAAAAACTTTTTTCTACTGCTTGGCTGCACATGCGTTCGCACACTTGCAAAACAAAAATACACTTTCTTATGGTCGGCGACTATCTGCTCGCAGCAGTGCAATAAACCCCTAGTGAGCGATCAGGTCTGAATGACCCCCATGGTTTTAGCTAACAAATTTGCTGCTGCGATCAGATCTGACTTAGGCCCCATGTTGTTACGTCTGTTATGATCTTCCATCATTTTGATGAGCTGGTAACTAGTAGTAGTATGATGTGGCTTTTCCTCTTTACCAGGATAAATATGGAAGGTCACTTTTGAGTTAACAGTACAGCACAATTGTGCAGTCATTCACAGCTGGGTTTTGTTTTTTTTCTCAAAAGATTTTATTTATGGTCAGAAAGTTGTTCTTTATTACAAGTTGGTATTGGTGAATTATATCCAAACCCGTAAAGGATTTCACCTTGCTAGTCATTTGAAAGAGTGTACAATTTATTGAATTGTCTCTACTGCATCTGAATCTAATTAAAAACACTAATGTTTATACGTTTGGACGAGTTCTATACATGATTCTAATGTGATGTTGCAGGAAGCCAGGAAACAAACTGGACTTTGGCCCTCATTCCGAGTTGATCGCTAGCTGCTTTCGTTCGCAGCGCAGTGATCAGGCAAAAAATTGGCACTTCTGCGCATGCGTATGATGCGCAGTGCGCACGTGCGACGTACTTTCACAAAACCCGATGCAGTTTCCCACAAGGTCTAGCGACGCTTTTCAGTTGCACTGCTGATCGTTGAGTGACAGGAAGTGGGTGTTTCTGGGTGGTAACTGACCGTTTTCGGGGAGTGTGTGTAAAAACGCAGGCGTGCCAGATAAAAACGCAGGAGTGGCTGGGGAAACGGGGAAGTGGCTGGCCGAACGCAGGCACTAAATAGTCTGAAGTGATCGCAAGGCAGGAGGAGTAGGTCTGCAGCTACTCTGAAACTGCACAATTTTTTTTATTTGTAGCAGCGATGCGATCCTTTTGTTCGCACTTCTGCTAAGATACACTCCCAGAGGGAGGCGGCTTAGCGTTTGCACTGCTGCTAAAAGCAGCTAGCGAGCCAACAACTCGGAATGAGGGCCTTTGTTCTGACAAGTCCGTGCAGTGAGCTTGATTCAGAATCTGAAGCTGCTCCTGCACATGACGGAAAGCAATGATATTCAGCACCTTGCTCATGTACAGTACAGGTCCTGCATCTTCGGACACGCTGCGGCTGCAGACTTCAAGACATTGACCGTCTGCAGCTGTTCGGGGGGTGGTAGTGGCCTCTATTTTCCAAAACAGAGGTGTTATCTCCGTTTTGGGGGTGCGCCGAGCCAAGGGTCTTTTTCTCTTGATTTCCTGGCCTCTTGGTAGGAGCTGCTGCCAATGGTGTCGCAGTTGATCCAATGCTACATTCTCTGACGTAGCAGTGGATCACAAATGCATGCAGGATGCGTTTTTTCCCACACCAGACACCTCCTGCTGCTTTACCATATCTGTGCATAGTTGCTGCTTCCATGTAAGCCACAGTGATGTGCAATCGAACCACATCAGGCCCAGTATCCAGTGGAGCAGGAGGAGAGCGAAAACGCAGATGCCTTCCCTTGCTCAGCTGGAGTGCTCCTGATCTCTCTTAATATATGCTTTGTTATAGAATATAAAGGGGTACACATTATGCAATATATTGGACAATGTGTAGTTTTGGGGCACATTGGAATGACCTATCATCCACATTGCATATTGTGTATCTGACGTGCTGAAGGTGAATGCGGATGCTGTGTGTACGGCGGGCCAATATATCCTTCCATTGGGCAAGTGGTCGGCTGGAACACACATTGTTCTGATGTGTACCCGGCCTAAGACAAAATGAAGCAGTGGCTGCTGCATCACATGATCACATCTACACACTGCAATGAGTTCACACAGCATGCTGGAGGAGGGAGCGCAGAGTTCCTGCTTCCTCTGAGGAAGAGCATAATAAGAGCAAGAGCTTTAAGGTAGTTGTAGGCAGAAAAAGATAAGAATCAGAAGTATTTTCAATAGCTTATAAAATGTATGGAGGGTTTGTGGTGAAGGCCTGGGGGACATGGGAGGAACTCGGATGAGCATCTGGGGAGGTCCGAATGCATGATGGGTCTGTGTTCATGTGGAAGCATTGTGTAAGAAGTGGAAAAAAACTGGTTTCCTTGGCGCCAATCAAATACCCGGTAATTTTAACAGAATTGTCGCAGCTTTCTAGAACAGGGAATACTCAACCCTTAAAAAAACAAACCAGAAGACAAAAAATAGAAAGCGCTGGCAAGCTGTGTATGTATGTGTGTATGTATGTATGTATAAAATTATTTTATTAATCCACTTTAAAACCTACCAGTCGGATAAAAATAATAAAAATCACACCTTTCCCCAGATGCACATTTTTATATATTTTTCCGGTCTGCAGAGGCCAATTTATCTAGATATTAATTTTTATGTCACTTGTCTATATTTATTTAGTCTCTGCAAACCAGAAAAAAATGAATACAATTGCTACAAATCTACAACACAGTTATCTATTGCAAAACAGACTGACATTAGAAAAAGATACTTTAAGCTCGGCTATGTGGAAAGGATACTATTGTATCCACAGTTCTTTCAAAGAATAGCTTTCACTCGATGGAATTAGAAAGACTTCATTTTGTCCACAGTGCTGTAATATTTTTGTTAATTAGTAATCAGCAGTCTGTTCAATCAATAGCGACTAATTATAACAAGATTTTGCCCAGCATATTAGCAGTCTGTGAATGAGATACTGAAATCCTTGGCTGTGAAGTGAACAATTATTTTATAAAATATATGCTCTCCTTTCTTTAATATTTAAAACATGGCCATGCTGTTTGGAATTAAAATCAATTACCACGTTCATCCTCTGTTGTTTTAGGGAACACTGGTCTGCTTACGCCCGGCCCTGGTAGCTAATTCCTTTAAGGTGAGCCATACCAAGAGATCCAAATTCAGTTCCATGATGTTAGGAAGGTTAGGTGTGTGCATATTTATTAACAGTTTCTTATATAGCGCAGCAAATTCTGTTGTGCTTTACAATTGGACACAATGATACAACAAAACTGGGTAATAAACAAACAGTCTGAGGTAGGAAGGCCCTGCTCGCGAGCTGACAATCTATAGATCCACTGGTATCAGATAAAACGCGTTTCTCTGCCTTCGCAATGTCTCAGCGGCTTCCTCCGTTTACTAACTGCAGTTTGATAACTGAGGAAGCCGCTGAGCTTGCCAGTGCTTTATATTTTTTGTATTCTGGTTTGTAGCAAGTGGGAATTTGGGGGTATGTGTTGCTATTTTGCAACAAGGTCTTTAAATAGGGTGTGGTATGTTAGGTAGATAAGACTTAGGTCGACATGGTTTCTAGGTTGACAGGGATTGCAGGTCAACATGTATGTACTAGATCGACATGAGAAAAGTTCGACATGAGTTTTTTTTTACTTTTTTTGGTGTCGTTTTCGCCGTACAGTGACCAGGAAACCCAATTAGTGCATCGTGTGCCCTCGCATGGCTCTCGAGCTTCGGGCAAGGTGCCTCGCTCTGCTACCGCTGCACTCAGCACAGATTACCGTTCACAATTGTAGTCCACATGGATCGTAAAGTATGAAAAAGTTCTAAAAATAAAAAAAGTGAAAAACTCATGTTGACCTTATGTCATGTTGACCTAGAAACCATGTCGACCAATAGTGGTCGAGCTACACAGTGTCAACCTACTTACTGTCGACCTAAATACAGGATCCCCTTTAAATTATGTTGCTTATGACTGACCAAAGCAAGAGGTAGAGGTTAATGGAAAGCATCTCAGTTGGAATCAGCAGCTGATATCTTTTCTTGCAGTAAAACTTGCTGTATACCTCTTTCTAGTAAAACCTTTTGAGCTGTCTCTGACCCACAGGATGTGTAGGATAAATAGCAGGTTTTATTCCCCACATACTGTTACAATGTTAGCAATAGCTGTTTTACTCAATATTTCCATATGCATTTCCTAGCTTTTGTGTTGCATACTCACACACTTAACGCACTTTTCGTTGTGCTGTGTAAGTCTACTCAAGTCCTTAATAGCATACCAGTAACCACAGTGTTTGAATTTTTCTATAATTTAGGAATATATTTTACTGAACATAACAGACTATCTTGACACTACAGGCTAAATGTAATAGCCTGTGAGTTGCCGGAGGTGTGGGACCTTGTGCAAGTCTGCCCGTATTTTTAAACCGACAATCATTAACAAGGCAAAACCAGGTTGGTTTTGCTTTGTAAATGATTGCCGCTTTAAAATTACGGGCAGACTCACGATGGTCAGCACTTCCGGTATCTTGCAGGCTATTACATTTAGCTGTACATATAAACAGCACACAGTAAATCTAATAATCCATTATAGACCACAGTACCAGTGATTTCCAGTCGCTCACAGGTGAGAATTCAATTAGCTGTGGTACTGTACCGCGAGCTAATTGATCCCCCGGGGGGTATTGAACTAGTCCCCGAAAGCAGCCCATATCCTGCACATAACTGGGGTTTTTCTTCGGTGGTCTTCACTATGCCGCTGGCCGGGATCCCGACCGTCGGCATGCCGACACATATTCTCCCTCTTGGGGGTCCATGACCCCCCTGGAGGGAGAATAAATAGTGTGGCGAGCCTGCAAGGGGCTCATTAGCGCCCGTCCAGCTGTCGGTATGCCGGCGGTCGGGATCCCGGTGGGCGCCGGTATACTGGCTCCTGGGATTCCGGCCGCCGGCCACTCATACTACACCCGTTTTTTTTCGTGTTTGACCAGTCCCAAAATGAAATCACTGCTAAATAGCCTGTTATTGGGTGCACAAACCATGAGAACACACAGGTCTGTGATCTTATGCCCGATTCTGGGGTGAATGTATGAATAGTCATTATGGGGGAGAAGCAGTATCAGCGAACGTTATGTGTGCTTTACCGCTCCCCCCCCCCCATGTATGATAGCTGCAGTGTGGGCACAGTGACAGTGGCGCTATGTGCCCATGTCCATATCGGTGCTGCAATCTCAAAGATAGCAGGCTGATATGCTTGGGCAATGTATGAACGGTCAGCATCACTGACCATTCCGACCCCTGCAGCTGCAGGTGGTGATGCCCATACACACAGCAGGAACAGAACTGTGGTGGGTGCCGGCTCCAGACTTCACTGGGGATCTCGCGAGTAGCAAGATCTCGCCATGTGCAGAGGAGCCGTCCGCGAAGGAGACACAGCGCGTCAGCTCCGAGCTGACATGCTGTGAGCTCAGGGAGACATCGCCGGAGGGGGGAGCTTTCGCTCTCCCGTTTCGGCAGACAAGATGTTTAGACATCTTGTCGATGTCCCTTCCTACTTCACCTCATTACCGACGTGAAGCAGGAAGTGTTATAGCGGCACAATGCGTGCTGCCATAATACATTTACCCCTCTGTGTGTTAACGCCCAGTAACACAATAACAGAGTAACTTATCTGGTGAGGAAAAGGGGCTCTAATGGAATAGCCTCGGGTGAAAAAAGTCACAGGTTACCACCTTTTTCAAACGCGGTAAATGAACAGATCTAATTAACACACACCCCCAGTATACTTATGCACTGTATAGAGGATCGTAGTACTGTCATTTAGACTATAGAGTAAAATTTTATATCTTATATTTAAAGGTGTTTATATTTGCAAATAATCTTAGACAAGAGCCGTGGGCATTTATTATTTTTTCTCATACGTCCTAGAGGATGCTGGGGATGCTTCAAGAACCATGGAGTATAGACGGGACCGCAGGAGACATGGGCACTTTAAGACTTTGAATGGGTGTGAACTGGCTCCTCCCTCTATGCCCCTCCTCCAGACTCCAGTTAGATTCTGTTCCCAGAGAGACTGGTCACACACTGAGGAGCTCTACTGAGTTTCTTGGAAAAGACTTTGTTAGGTTTATTATTTTCAGGGAGACCTGCTGGCAACAGGCTCCCTGCATCGTGGGACTGAGGGGAGAGAAGCAGACGTACTTCTCTGAGTTCAAAGGATCTGCTTCTAAGGCTACTGGACACCAAAAGCTCCAGAGGGTTCGATAACTTGGTGCGCCTAGCTGCTTGTTCCCGGAGCCGCGCCGTCACCCCCTCACAGAGCCAGAAGACAGAAGCCGGGTGAGTATAGGAAGATCAGAAGACTTCAGTGACGGCAGAAGACGGCTAGTTGAGGTACCACGCAGTGGTGGCGCTGCGCGCTATGCTCCCACACTGAGAACGGCAATGCAGGGGGAGCGCCCTGGGCAGCATAAAACCTCAGGTTAGCCACTGGCAAAAGTAGTATTACGTGCCTAGGCACTGATTACAGACCCCCGCCAGTATAAAAATTATGAAATTAAGCGGGACTGAAGCGCACCATCAGGGGGGCGTGGCTTAACCCTCACAGCTCTAACCAGCGACATTTTATCCTCACAGAGACGCTGGTCCTTCCTAAACACTACTGTATAGATCAGAGTGAAAAACGAGGGGGGGCACAGTTGTTTGGTGCAATATTAGTTAAAAATAAAAGCACTATATCATGAACGCGGTGTAAATTAGCTGGTAAACTCCTTATGTGTTTCCATGGCAGATTGTACTGGGGTCTATCCCTTGTAGCCAGTGTAATGTCGGTGATCGTAATGACTATGTCAGCGCTGTTGACTCCTAATAGTACTTGGTACATGTAAATAAATGTCAACATGTCAGTAGAGGTATATTTTTCCCGAGAGAAAACTATATGGGAGACACAGACGTGGGAGGTGACCCTGTCGGCACCAACAATATCTGACTGGGTGAAAATTTACATGATGTGATGCATATCAGAAAGAACTATACCTATATGTATGTATAGTACAGTTACATAGGTCTGTGGCACGATCACAGATGTGATAATATTTATGGAGGGAGTCCTATTCATAGAATTGATTTCTCTCAGACCCCTCGGGATCGCAAAAATGTTATTTTGCCCAGTTACTACTCCCTGAGATCGACTCGGATAGTGTTTCTTATGTAGACCATAAGGTTTCCTGATCAGATCCACAAAATAGGCATTCAGTACCTGTTCATACACATTCAAACGTATCAACGTCATTAGGGACCCTGCTGTTCCTGACAAAAGGATATATGTATACGTATTGGATATAGATAGATAGATATGTGTGTATAGGTGCATTTGAAAGTATATTTATGTATATATAAATATTTATAATGAATGCTGAGGTAAAAGTTATTCCTTCTCATGGATAGAATAAAGTAAGAGTCACCCCTGTTCTGCACAGGGCTCTGTCACAAAGGATCGTATGCAGGAAAATATGTGATACTGTAATTATGTGTCCGCATGTACGTTGATTATACTAGCATTACATGCGCATGGGGAAGTTGTTGTATGCAGGGTACTCCTGAAGTTAAGTCATGTCTATATCATTGCAGCATACTGCCGTGCGACTACAAGGGATATAGGACTCTTGGGTTCGCGGGCCAATTCCATGGCGGTCTCGACTAGGAGGACGTTCTGGATTCACATGGAATGCTGAGGCTGACTCTGAGAAGTACTGGAGTAGCTTCCCTATGAAGGTGAAACCTGGTTTGAGGGATGGCTTTGTTAAAGTTGATCTCGGCAGATACCACTGGTAAGTATACCTTCTTGACTGTTCCCTCACAACGGTTGGTGACGCATTATTGTAGGATGCAGTCATTTCGACCGAATGGATACGGTTTTCCCTTTCTTTGCAGGTAGAGGAAGGTGAAAAGGTAAGAGGTCAGCAGCCTTTTCAAGTTTTCAGAAGCAGATATCATCCTCTATTTCTAACACATCCACGGCATGTCGCTGGGTCTATCTTGCGGGAGCCCACACCGGTGGGACTACGTCTAATACTCTTCAGTCAGTCCTGGAACGGACATGGACCAGTGAGTTTAAGACTAGAGTCCTAAGGGGGACATACTGGAGTTTCCAGACGATTCCCCTCACAGATTTTTCAAATAGACCTTACCGATTCTCCTCTGGACGGGGAGGTAGTATGCGACGCCATACAGGAGTTGGGTCATTGTCCTGCTGTCCCGGTAACAAAACAAAAACAAAAAAAAGCTGTTATTCAAGCTTTTTCGTGCTTCTGAGGCCGGATGACTCGGTCGGATCAATCCCAAAAAATTTCTACTTAAGAAGTTGAACTACAAGATGGAATCTCAGGGCAGGGATATCCTCCTATCTGTAAAAGGAAAATGAGGATGTAAGTACGGTTTCTTCCGCATTAGGCTTACCTGGGTTAGCTATTCAGGATTGTCATTGCCAATTTACCGGAGTGATGGCGGTATGATGGTTTTCCTTAAATAGTAAGAGTCATTATTATTCTATACTGGGACGCTCTCCTGAGTACGGCGAGGTAAGGAAACAAGTGGTGCAAAACATTGTTTTCTTCCTGACAGTTCTTCAACAGAGTGGTTGGCTCCTGAACTTGCCAGAATCACTGTTGATCCCAACGAAGCGGTTGTCGGAGTTGGGAATAACGTTAGATCCAGAACTGTTTAGAGTTTGTTTCTTTCAGTGGAAAGAGCTCTGAGGATCCAGAGTTGGATCGGATCTGCAACAGTGTCAGTTCCATCAATAAGTTCTGTTGATGAAGAAGATGGTTGCGGCCTACGTGGCCATTCAGCGGGCAGGTTAAATGCCAGAGTGGTTTTAGCGGGACCAGTTGGACTTGTGGTCCGGGTTTCACCTGCACATGCACCGGAAAATCCTATATTCCAGGACCAGAATCTCTCTCCTGTGGTGGCTACACAGTTCTCACCTCCTAGGGAAGGTTCGGGATCCAGTATTGGATCCTGGTGTCCATGGATGCAAGTCTCCGAGGCTGGAGAGCAGTCTTTTAGGGAGAAGAGTTTCCGGGGAAGATAGTCAAGCCAGGAAGCGTGTTTGCAATAAATATTCTGGAATTGAGGGCTATTTACAACGGCCTTCTGCAGGCGGAACACCTTCACGTTCTGTCGTCTTAATTCAGCCGGACAACTTAACAGCAGTGGCGTACGTAAACCGACAGGGCGGAACAAGGAGCAGAGCGGCAATGGCAGAAGCCGAAAAAGTTTTCCGCGGGGCGGAAAGACATGTAAGCGCTCTGTCAGTGGTCTTCATTCCGGGTGTAGACAACTGGGAAGCAGACTTCCTCAGCAGACACGATCTCCATCCAGGAGAGTGGTGTCTTCATCAAGGGGTCTTTGCAGAAGTGACAAGTCACTGGGGAATTCCTCAAATAAACATGCTGGCGTCTCGCCTCAACAAAAACCTTCAGGGATATTGTACCGGGTCGAGGGACCATCAAGCGATAGCGGTGGACGCCCTGGTGACACCGCGGGTGTTTCAGTCGGTCTATGTGTTCCCTCCACTTCCACTCTTTCCGAAGGTGATAAAGATCATAAGAGGAACAAAGGTTCAGGCAATCCTCATTGTTCCTGGATCTGGCCAAGGAGGGCTTGGTATCCAGATCTTCAAGAATTACTCATAGAAGATCCCTGGCCTCTTCCTCTACGAGGGGACCTGTTACAGCACGGACCGTGCGTGTATCAACACTTACCACGGCTGCATTTGATGGCATGGCGGTCGAACGCCAAATCCTAGCCCGAAAGGGTATTCCCAGTGAAGTCATTCCCACACTACTTCAGGCTAGAAAATAAGTAACCGCAAAGCATTGCCACCGTATTTAGAGAAAGTATGTGTCTTGGTGTGAATCCAAGAAGGCTCCTACAGAAGACTTTCAGCTGGGGCGTTGGCTCCATTTTTTGCAAGCAGGTGTGGATGCGGGCCTAAAGTTAGGCCGCCATTAAAGTACAAATTTCTCTGGCTGAGTCCACAGGATTATCCACAGGATAACATTGGGATATGGTTGAGCGACAGCGGAAATGGCACCAACACGGTCACAAGCTTTCTGGCCTCCCAGGATGCATCGGGGCCTCCCCATATAGTCCCGCCCACTGACTCAGTCAAATCAGTTTTTTGCTTGGTGTGGCAGGAAGCCGCATGGTCATAGGCTGCTGTGAATAAAGCAGCCTCAAGCTTTTATTATTTTATTTTTATAGACTTACTATATTTTTTTGAGCGACTTTTCTTAACAGTGTCTTAAACGCATACTGGAAAGAGTCGCTCCAACAACTCCCCACCGGGTCGCAACAACGCTTACCTTCGCGGTAATAGTACTGTCTCGACGGGCGTCTGTGTCGGATGTTCTAGCAGGTCCAGCAGACGTAACCAGGCTGTGGCCGGAGCATGGGGGGACGGTAAGTCTATGGATTTCCTCTTACTAGGGGGGTCCGGACACAGCTACACTGATTTGGTGAAGACTACAAACAGTGTGTTGATGCGCCGAACATCTCGAGTGCGACAGCGCTACGCTCTAGGGATCATAGGCGCCAGGACTAGGTAGAGGCCGCGATCCTTAGGGTTTAAGTCAACAGGGGGATTCTGACGCTCTCCTGGCCGCCCCTCCTCCGAGTTCATGACCAGTTTCCGCGCATCTCTCGTCCATGAACTGAATGACCTCACTTCCGTCTCAGACGCTACCACGAGGGTACTCTGTCGCAGCTTAGACGCTGTGGTTGTGTACACTAGAGATCCCGCCTAGACCGAGTCGCAGGCCTTAGCGTCAGCATACACGTGGAAGTCGCTGAGCGTCCGTGTCCGCAGGGAACGACTGTGTCCGTTATCAGTTATACAAGAGCGGTAGTGTACATCAGTAGCGTCTGAATCCACTCAGCGTCTCACGAGCGCATTTGCATGGATATGGAAGTGTGGTGAGTCTCCCTGTATCCCGCTCTCTAGAGGAAGAGTATACAGTACTAAAAATTCTCTCTACTTGTTAGTATGAATTGTTAATTTTTAGTACCTATTGCATATGAGTCTGTGGGGTGGTATTCATGTGACCGGCGGTCGGGTGACCGATAGTCACATGACCTCCTCCCCCATCCCGATCGCTCACCATCCTGATGGTCGGCTTGCCGAACAACAGGGACTGTTTCCACTCGTGGGTGTCCACGACACTCATAGAGTGGGAATTTAACTTGTGACCACTGAGCTCGCAGCGTGGCGAGCGCAGTGAGCCCGCAGCGAGCCCGCAAGGGCCTTGCTGCACTCGCCCCTCCCCGCTGGGATCCCGGCGTCGGTATGCTGCCGGGATCCCGGCGTCGGTAAGCTGTCCGGCAGTCTCCTGACCGCCGGTCACCCGTACTACACCCGATCTGTGTATTTACTGTGTTTTCTGCATGTTATGTTGAAAAAGAACCAGTTAAAAACAGAAGTACAATTTTCCTACTTATTTATAAGTTGTAATGGGGGTTGTATTCTCATATGACAATGTCTAATGCTTTAACATGTGACTGACTGCTAGTATGAGTGCTGAATTTTCTGTGTAATGTCAGTCCTGTTCTGACCCTCAATTCAGGTGCACTGTGGTCAGATTGATCTCACTTCTATATACTCATATATAGGTGATTTTCAGGCACAAATTGTGTAGTCATTAATAGATTATTACCATGTCTGTGAGCGGCAAAAGTGACGAGGAGAATTTATCAAGCACTCCTACATCCCTAACATGCTTATCTTGTAAGACAGGGTTAATTGGTATGGACCAATCAGTCACTTATGAGGGCTTGTGTGCTTACTGTTTTGCTTTTCAGCAAAGTAAAAAACAGGAGTTGGTTCAACCACCAACAGAGCCACCATGGAATATGTTCGCAAAGACTCTATTTTCAGTAGCGGACAGGTTAGCTCCGGTAGCAGCACCTCAAGGGGTAGGTTACACTATTAACCCATACATGCAGCTCCCTTCCTACGGCTTGGTTCCAGTAGCCTCTACAAGCAACCAAGGGACAGGTAAGACTAAGACAGATGCGTCTATGTGGCAGACTACACAAGATGATACAACAGATGATACAGTATATTCAAATACTCCGTATGATAATCAGTCGCAGAGTTTAAGTTCAGAGGATGTAGCTGAACTTATTAATGCTGTAAAGGCTGTTCTCTCTTTGGAAGAGCCAGCTAAAACAGTGTTAAAAACTAAAGAACCTGTGTTTAAACGAACAAAATCAGTGAAAACTGAATTCCCAGCGTCAGATGAGTTGTCGGAAATGATGGATGAGTCTTGGGCGACACCCAGTAAGAAATATAAGATTCCGAAAAGATGGAATTTTTATTATCCATTTCCAGCTGCGGATTGTTCGAAAAGAGAAGTTCCTCCAAAAGTAGATGCACATGTTCTGCGACTTGTGCATAAATCTGCTTTACCACTGTCATCTACCTCGCTAAATGATGTCACGGACAGAAGGGTAGATAGTTTTTTGAATAGTGTATTTTCTCTAGTAGGAGCAGTGGTAAGACCTGCTATGGCTTCGGCCTGGGTAGCAAAGGCAATGGGCGAATGGATAGAGGAACTAGAGAATGACATCTCTTCTCCTACTACGGAGCAGGAGTATCATTTAAGCCGTTTAAGACAATTTGCCCAATACTTGGAAGAGGCAACAATTGATATGGGTACAGTTGCTTCTAAAGCTTCAGCCTTGACAGTAGCTGCTCGCAGAGCAGTTTGGCTACGTACCTGGAAGGCAGATGCGGAATCTAAGAAAGAATTGGAAGCATTGCCTTTTGTGGGTAATATATTGTTTGGGAAACCATTATCTGATATCCTAGAATCAGAGGCTGAATCAAAGAAGGTCAGATTTCCGGCTACTTAGTCCAAGGGTTCAAAGTTTCGCTCTTTTCGTTGGCAAAGCAAAGCGAAAGCTAAAGAGGAGTCTAAGCAACCCCAGTTCAAAACCAGGGGTAGGAAGCAGTGGGCTAGCAAAAAGCCAGCTTCCAAGTCTGAACAGAAACCATCAGCCTGAAGAGACGGGCCTCCGTCTGGAGGATTCCAGGGTTGGGGGCCGACTCCTTCATTTTGCACACATATGGCAGCAGTCAACAACAGATGCTTGGGTGCAGAAGGTGGTATCTCAGGGGTATGGGTTCCCATTCAGGAGGCAGCCTCCTCAAAGATTTTTTTGCACCAGCCCATCTCGTATAGAGTCGAAGGCAAATGCCCTGCAAGAAGCAGTCCAAAAATTACTGCAGTCTTGTGTGATTGTCCCAGTATCTCCATCACAAAGGGGACAGGGGTTTTACTCCAATCTATTTCTGATACAGAAGCCAAATGGGTCATATCGACCAATTCTCAATCTAAAAGTATTAAACAAATACATTTGGATCCCGAAGTTCCACATGGAGACGTTACGCTCCATAATGTTGGCCATGGAACCGGGAGATTACATGATATCTCTGGATGTACGGGATGCTTACCTACATGTGCCTATAGCACTGTCTCATCAGTGTTATCTCAGGTTTGCCATCCTCCAGGAACTTTTTCAGTTCCAAGCTTTGCCCTTCGGGCTAGCAACAGCACCAGGGGTGTTTACCAAGATCATGGTGGTTATGGCAGCTTGTCTGCGCAAACAGGGGATAAGAATATTCCCATACCTCGACGACCTGTTAATCTTAGCACATTCGCAAGATTTACTTTTGAGCCATCTTCAACAGACAATAGTTTGTCTACAGAGACACGGGTGGCTCATAAATTGGGAAAAGTCGTCTCTGAATCCGTCACAGCGGATGGTTCATTTGGGGGCCATATTGGATTCAGACCTACAGAAAGTTCTCTTACCAGAGAAAAAGATAGTCACGGTGCAGGTCAGGGCTCAGGAAGCGTTGCACGCCCAGACAATGTCAGTCCATGCAGCAATGCGACTGTTGGGTCTGATGGTATCAACCTTCAACATGATGGAATATGCGCAATTCCACTCCAGACCATTGCAGCACCTTATTCTGACCAAATGGAACGAAAATCATCAGACGATAAAAAAGCAGATGATAAAGTTTCCAGTAAGTGTAAAAAGGTCTCTAGCGTGGTGGCTACAGACAGACCATTTAAACAAGGGGAGACCCTTTTGGATAAGAGTGGCAAGTCCTGACAACAGATGCCAGCCTGCAAGGCTGGGGGGCGGTACTCGGAAGCCTTTGGTTCCAGGGAAAATGGACCGCAAGGGAAAGTCGCCTGCCAATAAATCTGTTGGAAATAAGGGCCATTTACATGGCTCTAGTTCAGGCAAAGGACAGTCTGCGAAGAAGACCGGTCCAGATCCGCTCAGACAATGCGGCAGCAGTAGCGTACCTCAATCATCAAGGAGGAACTCACAGCAAAAGATTGATGGAGGAAGTAACTCCCATTCTAAGATGGGCAGAACTCCATCTCCCAGCATTATCAGCAGTGTTTGTACCAGGTGTTCCGAACTGGGAAGCGGATTTTCTCAGTCAACACACCATTCAGGAAACCGAATGGGCATTGCACCCAGAAGCGTTTCAGACACTAGTGAACAAATGGGGTTTACCAGAGATAGACCTCATGGCGTCTCGTTTAAACAACAAAGTTCCAAAGTACGGATCGAGAACAAGGGACCCAGGAGCGGTCCTTGTAGACGCACTGTCAGTAGAATGGAAATTTCATCTGGCATATCTGTTCCCGCCAATATCTCTGTTACCCAGGGTAGTGAGAAAAATAAAGGAAGCAAAGGGAGCGATAATTCTGATAGCTCCAGCTTGGCCAAGAAGGCATTGGTACACAGATCTGCTAAGAATGTCCGTGGAAGCACCGATACTGCTCCCTCAATGTCCAGATATGTTAATGCAGGGTCCTTGTTGCCACAGGCATCTGGATCGCCTGTCTTTGATGGCGTGGCTGTTGAAACCTCTGTCTTAGAAGCGAGAGGATTTTCGAAACAAGTAATCCAGACGATGCTTAGAGCAAGAAAGCCTTCTTCAGCTCGTGTGTATCATAGAATATGGCAAGCCTATGTTCATTGGTGTACTGGAAAAAATTTGAATCCAAGATCTTTTAAAGCAGTGATTTTCAACCTTTTTTTACTCGCGGCACACCGAACAATATTTTAAAATTGCCAAGGCAGACCATCAGTTCCCCACAGAAAAAAACAAAACACACACATTGGCCCTCACAGTAAAAAAATAATAATAATCCACACATACATTGGCCTATACAGAAAAAACAATCACATTGCTTCCTACATAAATCATATTGCTCCACACATAAATCAATCACATTTCTCCCCACATAAAATACTATTGCTCCCCACATGAATTATTCACATTGTTCTCCCCATAAATTCTTATTCTCCCCACATAAATCCTATTGAAATCCTATTGTTCCCCACAGGAGAAATAACATAACAAATTGTATTATCAGCTGTCCTCCTCCGTGTCCCTCAGTGGCGGGGGTTGTTCATAGTGGAGTGCTGCAAATACTGAGCAGTGGGCAGTCGGGCAGGTGTGGATGTGGGTGGGCAAGGAAAGCTGTGGATGCAGGCGGGAAGTGGAAGATGTGTATGCAGGCGGGTGGGCTGGCTGGGTGGTGAGAAGCGGTGGCTGTGACCTATGATCAGGGGCGGAACTCTGGGAGACAGTGGAGTCGGCTGCCGCCGGGCTCCTGGCCTCAAGGGGGCGCATCTCCTCCACACTGTCTCCCGCTGCCTGACTCCTGAAGAGGAGCTTTCGTGTCAGTGTCAGGGGGAGTCCGCAGATCAGGAGGACTGGAGGAGCTACTCGCAGCCTGGAACCTGTCACCGGAGGAGGAGGAGCTCGTAGCAGCATGCGCACCCTCAGCGTTCTGAGGGAAAATCCCACCGGCCAGCCGCTGTGTGCTCCGGCTCTGCGGGTAAGTGGAGGTCCAGGGCAGCCTCACTTACCCATCCTTGTGACGGTCACATTATCGTGCGTGCCGAATGCCGGTGATTGGGCGGGCGCGCGCGCGCGGGAGGGGGGGTCTTATTGTATACATTGCTGGGAGGTGCTGCACTTAGGATCCCTTCAATAATGACACACACAGCAGCACCATTATATAATCAATATTTCAATCTGGTACTATAGATTGTCACCAGGATACCATACCTGATGACAATCTATAGTACCAGATTGAAATATTGATTATATAAAGGTGCTGCTGTGTGTGTCATTACTGAAGGGATCCTAAGTGCAGCACCTCCCAGCAATATATTAAAACTTCTTGTGGGGGCACCAGAATAAGTAAATGTATATATATATATATATATATATATATATATATATATATATATATATATATATATATATATATATATATATATATAGAGAGAGAGAGAGAGAGAGAGATGTGGAATTCAGTGGCACTCCACAGACTTGAATATATTAATAATAAATAATTAATCCATGAATTAAATAAAGTATGGAGTATTAACTGTATACAAGTCTGTGGAGTGCCACTGAATTCTACATCTATATGAGACCGTTGCTTTGACCTAAGGAGGGCACCACAGCAAGAATTCATTGTACCCTCAAAGGAGTGTCAGGCTCACAGTCCTATAAAAAAATAAAATCTATAGATATATATATATATAGATATATATATAGATATAGATATATATAGAGGCAAAGTGTGACATCCCTAGATGCTCCCAACACCAGGTAAGAGATACTGCATGGCACTCCAGGACGTCTTTGAATCAATTACATTTTACTACAATATATAACCCAGAATCGTTGATATATTGCGGTAAAAGTTTATTGATTTAAATAAGTCCTGGAGTGCCATGCAGTATCTCTCACCTGGTGTTGGGAGCATCTAAGGAAAGGACGCCACACTTATATACATCATTATCAGCAAGGGCACCCAGGCAACTGTATATACAATAGTGAGTACTGAACCACAAGATGAATATATATATATATATATATATATATATATATATATATAGTATTATCATTTACTGTATCAGTGCGCAGTATGTTAGTGTCCATGGAATAAAGTGACTTGCATACTCCCTTTAGTGTGGACGGTGTAATGGTTAGCATTACTGCCTCACAGCACTGAGGTCATGGGTTTTGTTCCCGCCATGGCCCTAACTGTGTAGAGTTTGTATATTCTCCCATTGCTGGCGTGGATTTCCACCAGGTACTCTGGATAGGTAGGTTATTTGGCTCCCAACAAAAATTAACCCTAGTGCATGAGTGTACAGGGGCAGACTACATAGGCCAAGTATTTCTTATCTGCCATCAAATTCTATGTGACAGGTCTCGCAATAGTACAGCTGTCTGGTTCTCGCCTCCGGCCGGGGAGAAGGAGTGCAGACTAGAGTCCTGGGAGCTGCTATCCACCTCCTCCTTCTCCAGTGTGACCTGCCACCTCCACACTTCCCTATGATTTGTCCCTGAACTGTGATCAGGACTAACGCTAGGAGAGAAAGCCTTGTGATGAACATCTGCTTACCTCTCCATGTCCACCACCTGCATGACACCCTGCCTGCTGTATGTGAGAGTGTAGAGAGCAGTCACTGGACGTTGTGTCCCCTATACTGAGCGGGATATCAGAGTTATTTCTGCGTCTTCCGTCATTCTGCTGCGGAGCCCATCCACACACTGCTGATGCAGGGGTCACCCACTTTATAGGCTGCTACACAGGTACTTATGGTGTTAAAATAGGAAGAAGAGCTGTTGTGTAGCCTACACATGGAGCCCTCCTCATCAATCCCTATAATTATGGGGATTGTTATTAACTGAGCCAGGGCAGTCGGACTTAATCCCCTGCTGTATTGTTCTTGAAAGTGGCGTTTGTGTGTTTTTGATATATACATACTGTATATCGGCACACCACTGCGCCAAAGCATCTACATTGTGACACCCTAGTGGGTGAGGGAGTACTGTAGATTTGCTATAAAGGTATGCTGGTGTCTATTTTATTGTGATGACTGACTTGGAGTGCGTCCACTTTGTATGTGTATCTATATTACTATTGGGAAAGGCACCTGAGCACGCTACTACTGTTCAACATGAGTGCCGGATAGCTATATATGAAGGGCGTGTGTGTCTACAGTATGTAGGGGGGGGGGGGCACCAACACTTATCATGCCTCCAGGCGACTGGGGCGAACTTACGCCACTGCCTATGATATCACACTGTTTTCAAGGCATAGGTCTCAATCGGGGCACGACTGATCCTCTAAGAGGAGCCCGGGCCAACAGTTCACTCTGAAGGTGCAGGAAGCTGCTCTGGCTCCGTGGCACACCTTGCAACTGGTCGCGGCACACTAGTGTGCCACGGCACACTGGTTGAAAAAGCCTGTTTTAAAGTATCCAGGATTTTGAATTTCCTTCAAGCAGGATTGGATAAAGGTCTGAAAGTAGCTTCCTTGAGAGTTCAAGTATCAGCATTGACTGTATGGTTTCAGCGAAAGATTGCTGATTTACAGGATGTTCGTACTTTCTTTCAGGGAGTTGTACATATTCAACCTCCATTTGTTCGTCCTGCAGCTCCCTGGGATTTGAATTTAGTTCTAAAATTCCTCCAGGGTCCTCCGTTTGAACCGCTTAAGAGAGCAGATCTTAAATGGTTAACGGCTAAAGTGCTTTTTCTACTGGCAATGGTGTCAGCCAGAAGAGTGTCAGATTTAGGAGCATTATCGTGTAAGTCTCCTTTCCTAAGTTTATTTTCCAGACAGAGCAGTTCTCAGAACGAGATCTGGTTATCTTCCAAAGGTGGTGTCAAAGTTTCACCTGAATGAAGAGATTGCAGTCCCAGCTTTTCAGGTATCGGGACTATTGCGGGAGAAGCGTCGCTGGACATAGTCCGGGCTTTAAGAATCTACATAGATCGTACTAGTGCCATCAGGAAAACAGATTCTCTCTTCATCCTCTACGGATTTCATAGAAGAGGATGGCCTGCTAGTAAACAGACGCTGGCGAAATGGCTCCGAATGGTAATATCAGAAGCTTATTCTCATGCAGATCTCCCTACTCCGGCTAAGGTCTCTGCTCACTCTACACGTAAGGTAGGTCCTTCATGGGCAGCACAACAGGGTGCTTCAGCAGAACAGATATGTAAGGCAGCCACATGGTCTTCCATAAACACATACATCAGACATTATGCCTTGGATACTTTTGCCTCTCATGACGCAGACTTTCGGGCGAAAGGTCCTCCTGTGTAATCAGGAGCGTCCCCACCACTAGAATTGGCTTTGGGAATCCCAATGTTATCCTGTGGATAATCCTCTGGACCCAGCCAGAGAAATAGACGTTATGGTAAGAACTTACCGTTGATAACATGATTTCTCTTATGTCCACAGGTATCCACAGGGATCCCACCCTGACGCACCTTATTTGAGGATCTAGACAATCACTAAACCTCTTCCTTCTTGTATGGAAGGGTGTGCATGTGTGTTCTTATCGCCTAAACAGGTCTCTACCTGATGCTCCTGCCTAAATTGCTGTGGAAAGAACTGATTTGACTGAGTCAGTGGGCGGGACTATATGGGGAGGCCCCGATGCATCTTGGGAGGCCAGAAAGCTCATGACCGTGTTGGTGCCATTTCCGCTGTCGCTCAACCATATCCCAATGTTATCCTGTGGATACCTGGGGACATAAGAGAAATCACGTTATCAACGGTAATTTCTTGCCATAACGTCTATTTCGGCCTTATCAATTTTCTTTCTGAAAGAATTGGCCTCCCTTCCAGAAGTTCAGACCTTCGTGAAAGGCGTACTGCACATCCAACCTCCCTTTGTGCACCCAGTGGCACCATGGGATCTTTATGTGGTGTTGCGGTTTCCTGCAATCTCATTGAATGAACCTTTACGTAAGGTTGAGTTAAATTTCCTTACTTGGAAAGTAGTCATGTTGTTGGCCTTGGTTGCCACAAGGCGGGTATCTGAATTGGCGGCTTTGTCTCACAAAAGCCCCTATTTCATCTTCCATGCTGATAGAGCGGAGTTGTGAACTCGTTCAGCAATTTCTGCCAAAAGTGGTTTAGTCGTTTCACGTAAACCAGCCTATTGTGGGCCAGGGGCTACTGACGCCTTGGCGGAATTGAAGTCTCTCAATGTGGTCAGAGATTTAAAAATCTAAGTCGCCAGAACGGCTCTGTTTGTCATATGGGCTCTTAACAAGATTGAGGCTCCTGCTTCCAAGCAAGACTATTGCACGCTGGTTCTGTAATACGATTCAGCAGGCTAATTCTACGGCTGGATTGCCGTTACCGAAATCGGAGAAGCCCCGTTCTACCAGAAAGGTGGGCTCATCCTGGGCGGCTGCCCGAAGGGTCTCGGCATTACAGCTTTGCCGAGCAGCTACTTGGTCGGGTTCAAACACTTTTGCAAAGTTTATAAGTTTGATACCCTGACTGAGGAGGACCTCTTGTTAGTCAATCGGTGCTGCAGAGTCATCCGCACTCTCCCGCCCGTTCTAGAGCTTTGGTATAAACCCCATGGTTCTTGAAGCATCATCTAGGACGTATGAGAAAATAGGATTTTAATACCTACCGGTAAATCCTTTTCTCTTAGTCCGTAGAGGATGCTGGGCGCCCGTCCCAGTGCGTACTGTGTCTGCAGTCATTGGGTATGTTTACACACATGGTGTGTTGTGTTTAAGTCAGCCCGTTGCTGACGATATTCAGGCCATAGCATGCGTTATGCTATTACTGGTTGTGTTTACACACACAGGTTGTGTTACGGTTATGTCAGCGTATTGCTGCATATTCTTCATGCTGTCGGCTGGTGTACTGTTGAAGGCCACGTTCTGCGGCATACTGGAGGTGTGAGCTGGTAAACTGCTTACCGTGGTTTAACAATAAATCCTTTTCCTCTAAATGTCTGTCTACCTGGGCACAGTTACTATAACTGGAGTCTGGAGGAGGGGCATAGAGGGAGGAGCCAGTTCACACCCATTCAAAGTCTTAAAGTGCCCATGTCTCCTGCGGATCCCGTTTATACCCCATGGTTCTTGAAGCATCCCCAGCATCCTCTACGGACTAAGAGAAAAGGATTTACCGGTAGGTATTAAAATCTTATTTTAGATGTTTCTTATTCTGATATCCTAGTATTTTATATACAGTTTTTAAGATGACTAACCAAGACACTATTTATATTAATAAAATATCATGCTTCCATTATGTGAAATCATATACAATACTAGGTGGTAAATACGGCTAATTTCTTTTTAAGTGAAACTATTCTGATCTTTGTTTCATTCATGTTTACGCTATTTTCTTTTTCTTTTAGCTTGCAGCAGCTCACAGACTATAGTGAGGACCAACCTTGTGAAAGGTAATTTGTGTATGTGTCCTGATCTGTAAGAGAAGCAAACCACTCCTTATCTGCATTCATATTTTTAAGAATATACAACTTTAATGTGTCTGCGCTGGGTGAACATTGATGATTTGCTAAAAATAGCAGCTAAGCACTTTGCATTCAAACATTGAAAATGCTCCCTAAAACTAAACCTTACTCTACTCCAGATGAACACCCACTCCCTACAGTTAAAACTCAGTCTGTTCCAACCTCTGTCCGTGTACTACAGATTGTGTCACACACTGACAATAATGCATAGTAAACAGAGAGGGGAAGGGGGTGCTTTTCTTCCCCTGGTATCCCCCCAGCACACTGACTATTACCTGTAACAATACTTGAACCTTTCTGGTAATAGAATTTCAGAGAATGGGTTACATGTGTTTGCAAAGACATGGTTAGCTGCTGAGCTGAGTCAAAGCTTCTCCGATATCAGCAGTCCTAACACTACAAAATAGCAGTGCCCACATAGGGCCATATGATTTGTCTACAGTAAGGCCTCATGATAAAGGCTCATACAAAACCGCATCCAGACTGAGGGCTAGCTTACCTGAGAGCACTGCATAGACCAGCATGCCTTCCAAATGCTGCTCCCATTCAATGCCTTTTCACACATACCGACAAACAGTGGTAGCAGCTCAATCATTCCTGGAGACAATTATATCAGGTGCTAAAAAAAATATGTAACCAATTATCTGAAATTCTATCACCAGATAGTTTCAAGTATTGTTACAGGTAATAGTCAGTGTGCTCGGGGATACAAACAAACACCAGTGTCTGCGGTTTGCTTGTGACCCCTCCCCTTTTCTAGCACCTGATATAATTATCTCCCCAGGAATGATTGAGCAGCTACCACTGTTTGTCTGTAGTAATGCATAGTACCCAGAACCATGTCATTAGGAGATAAAGCAGTCCCTATGCATCGGTCTTCCCTTCTTTCAAATGAAAGGTTTGTATTTTCATGCCCAAAACTTGCAATGGGATCCTCTAAACGATAGATAAGACTGACTGAGCATTTATTTTACCCTCTAAGATGTGTTTTCCCAGTTACAATCACACATATGATGCTTTGTAAGTATGTGTATTCTGAGGGTCATTCAGTACATTGTTTTACTTTTACTGCATTTCCCTTTTAATTTATTTCTCCTTGTAGATTGCAACAGCATACCAACTATAGTGAGGAACAACCTTGTGAACGGTAATGTGTGTGTTCGTCATTATATGTAAACAAGGCAAACCAGGTCTCTCTGTAATAGCAAATAGTCCATTCTATTATCTCACTGACTTAGGTGGAAAAAAAAACAAGAATCAAAATAAATATCTTGCATAGGCCAAGAATATCTGGCAGTATGGCCATCAAGCTATGTTACACTTCACAGATGGCATATGTGCAAGAATAGGTGAGGGGACCACAGCATAATAACCTGTATGGTACTTTGAATAGAATTTGACAATAGATAAAAATCACGTCTAGTCTGCACATTTTGGTAACCTCAATCCTATTTGATCCTTAGTTCTTTGTAAGGATATTCTCAAGCCTATCACAAACATGTTTAAATTGCTCTACAGTCTTCTATTACCCCTGAAGGGAGTTTATTCCACTTATCCACTACCCTTTCTGTGATGTTATTTTTCCTCAAATTTTACCTAAACCCTACCACTCTACAGTTTCAATAAATGTTCTCGTGTTCTAATACTTAACTTACTTTGAAGAATGTTTCCCTGCTGTACCCTTGATGTATTTGAAAATTTCTATCATGCCCTCCCCCCTCATCTATTCTCTGCTCTAAACTATACATATTAAGATCTTTTCTCTGACGTCCTAAGTGGATGCTGGGGACTCCGTCAGGACCATGGGGATTAGCGGCTCCGCAGGAGACAGGGCACAAAAGTAAAAGCTTTAGGATCAGGTGGTGTGCACTGGCTCCTCCCCCTATGACCCTCCTCCAAGCCTCAGTTAGATTTTTGTGCCCGGCCGAGAAGGGTGCAATCTAGGTGGCTCTCCTAAAGAGCTGCTTAGAGTAAAAGTTTGTTAGGTTTTTTATTTTCAGTGAGTCCTGCTGGCAACAGGCTCACTGCTACGAGGGACTTAGGGGAGAGAAGTGAACTCACCTGCGTGCAGGATGGATTGGCTTCTTAGGCTACTGGACACCATTAGCTCCAGAGGGAGTCGGAACACAGGTCTCACCCTGGGGTTCGTCCCGGAGCCGTGCCGCCGACCCCCCTTGCAGATGCCGAAAAGTGAAGGTCCAGAAACGGCGGCAGAAGACTCTTCAGTCTTCATAAGGTAGCGCACAGCACTGCAGCTGTGCGCGATTGTTGTCAGCACACTTCATAGCAGCGGTCACTGAGGGTGCAGGGCGCTGGGGGGGGGCGCCCTGGGCAGCAATGATAGTACCTTATTCTGGCTAAAAATACATCACATATAGCCCCTGGGGGCTATATGGATGTATTTAACCCCTGCCAGGTCTCAGAAAAACGGGAGAAGAAGCCCGCCGAAAAGGGGGCGGGGCCTATTCTCCTCAGCACACAGCGCCATTTTCCCTCACAGAAATGCTGGTGGGAAGGCTCCCAGGCTCTCCCCTGCACTGCACTACAGAAACAGGGTTAAAACAGAGAGGGGGGGCACTTATTTGGCGATATGTATATATATATTAAAATGCTATAAGGGAAAAACACTTATATAAAGGTTGTCCCTGTATAATTATAGCGTTTTTGGTGTGTGCTGGCAAACTCTCCCTCTGTCTCCCCAAAGGGCTAGTGGGGTCCTGTCCTCTATCAGAGCATTCCCTGTGTGTGTGCTGTGTGTCGGTACGTGTGTGTCGACATTTATGAGGACGATGTTGGTGAGGAGGCGGAGCAATTGCCTGAAATGGTGATGTCACTCTCTAGGGAGTCGACACCGGAATGGATGGCTTATTTAAGGAATTACGTGATAATGTCAACACGCTGCAAGGTCGGTTGACGACATGAGACGGCCGGCAAACAAATTAGTACCTGTCCAGGCGTCTCAAACACCGTCAGGGGCTGTAAAACGCTCATTTACCTCAGTCGGTCGACACAGACACGGACACTGACTCCAGTGTCGACGGTGAAGAAACAAACGTATTTTCCTTTAGGGCCACACGTTACATGTTAAGGGCAATGAAGGAGGTGTTACATATTTCTGATACTACAAGTACCACAAGAAGGGTATTATGTGGGGTGTGAAAAAACTACCTGTAGTTTTTCCTGAATCAGATAAATTAAATGAAGTGTGTGATGATGCGTGGGTTTCCCCCGATAGAAAATTATTGGCGGTATACCCTTTCCCGCCAGAAGTTAGGGCGCGTTGGGAAACACCCTTTAGGGTGGATAAGGCGCTCACACGCTTATCAAAACAAGTGGCGGTACCGTCTCCAGATAGGGCCGCCCTCAAGGAGCCAGCTGAGAGGCTGGAAAATATCCTAAAAAGGTATATACACACATACTGGTGTTATACTGCGACCAGCGATCGCCTCAGCCTGGATGTGCTGCGCTGGGGTGGCTTGGTCGGATTCCCTGACTGAAAATATTGATACCCTTGACAGGGACAGTATTTTATTGACTATAGAGCATTTAAAGGATGCATTTCTATATATGCGAGATGCACAGAGGGATATTTGCACTCTGGCATCAAGAGTAAGTGCGATGTCCATATCTGCCAGAAGATGTTTATGGACACGACAGTGGTCAGGTGATGCAGATTCCAAACGGCACATGGAAGTATTGCCGTATAAAGGGGAGGAGTTATTTGGGGTCGGTCCATCGGACCTGGTGGCCTCGGCAACAGCTGGAAAATCCACCTTTTTTACCCCAAATCACATCTCAGCAGAAAAAGACACCGTCTTTTCAGCCTCAGTCCTTTCGTCCCCATAAGGGCAAGCGTGCAAAAGGCCAGTCATATCTGCCCAGGGATAGAGGAAAGGGAAGAAGACTGCAGCAGGCAGCCCATTCCCAGGAACAGAAGCCCTCCACAGCTTCTGCCAAGTCCTCAGCATGACGCTGGGGCCGTACAAGCGGACTCAAGTGCGGTGGGGGGTCGTCTCAAGAGTTTCAGCGCGTAGTGGGCTCACTCGCAAGTGGACCCCTGGATCCTACAAGTAGTATCCCAGGGGTACAGACTGGAAATTCGAGACGTCTCCCCCTCGCAGGCTCCTGATGTCTGCTTTACCAACGTCTTCCTCCGACAGGGAGGCAGTATTGGAAACAATTCACAAGCTGTATTCCCAGCAGGTGATAATCAAAGTACCCCTCCTACAACAAGGAAAGGGGTATTATTCCACACTATATTGTGGTACTGAAGCCAGACGGCTCGGTGAGACCTATTCTAAATGGGAAATCTTTGAACACTTACATACAAAGGTTCAAATCAAGATGGAGTCACTCAGAGCAGTGATAGCAAACCAGGAAGAAGGGGACTATATGGTGTCCCTGGACATCAAGGATGCTTACCTCCATGTCCCAAAATTGCCCTTCTCACCAAGGGTACCTCAGGTTCGTGGTACGGAACTGTCACTATCAGTTTCAGACGCTGCCGTTTGGATTGTCCACGGCACCCCGGGTCTTTACCAAAGTAATGGCCGAAATGATGATTCTTCTTCAAAGAAAAGGCGTCTTAATTATCCCTTACATGGACGATCTCCTGATAAGGGCAAGGTCCAGAGAACAGTTGGAAGTCGGAGTAGCACTATCTCAAGTAGTTCTACGACAGCACGGGTGGATTCTAAATATCCAAAATCGCAGCCGTTTCCGACGACACGTCTGCTGTTCCTAGGGATGGTTCTGGACACAGTCCAGAAAAAGGTGTTTCTCCCGGAGGAGAAAGCCAGGGAGTTATCCGAGCTAGTCAGGAACCTCCTAAAACCAGGAAAAGTGTCAGTGCATCATTGCACAAGAGTCCTGGGAAAAATGGTGGCTTATTACGAAGCGATTCCATTCGGCAGATTCCACGCAAGAACTTTTCAGTGGGATCTGCTGGACAAATGGTCCGGATCGCATTTTCAGATGCATCAGCGGATAACCCTGTCTCCAGGGACAGGGGTGTCTCTCCTGTGGTGGTTACAGAGTGCTCATCTTCTAGAGGGCCGCAGATTCGGCATTCAGGATTGGATGCTGGTGACCACGGAGGCCAGCCTGAGAGGCTGGGGAGCAGTCACACAGGGAAAAAATGTCCAGGGAGTGTGATCAAGTCTGGAGATTTTTCTCCACATAAATATACTGGAGCTAAGAGCAATTTACAATGCTCTAAGCTTAGCAAGACCTCTGCTTCAAGGTCAGCCGGTATTGATCCAGTGGGACAACATCACGGCAGTCGCCCACGTAAACAGACAGGGCGGCACAAGAAGCAGGAGGGCAATGGCAGAAACTGCAAGGATTTTTCGCTGGGCGGAAAATCATGTGATAGCACTGTCAGCAGTGTTCATTCCGGGAGTGGACAACTGGGAAGCAGACTTCCTCAGCAGGCACAACCTCCACCCGGGAGAGTGGGGACTTCATCGGGAAGTCTTTCACATGATTGTGAACCGTTGGAAAAGACCAAAGGTGGACATGATGGCGTCCCGCCTGAACAAAAAACTGGACAAGTATTGCGCCAGGTCAAAAGACCCTCAGGCAATAGCTGTGGACGTTCTGGTAACACCGTGGGTGTACCAGTCGGTGTATGTCTTCCCTCCTCTGCTTCTCATACCCAAGGTATTGAGAATTATAAGACGTAGAGGAGTAAGAACTATACTCGTGGCTCCGGATTGGCCAAGAAGGACTTGGTACCCGGAACTTCAAGAGATGCTCACAGAGGACTCATGGCCTCTGCCGCTAAGAAGGGACTTGCTTCAGCAAGTACCATGTCTGTTCCAAGACTTACCGCGGCTGCGTTTGACGGCATGGCGGTTGAACGCCGGCTCCTAAGGGAAAAAGGCATTCCGGAAGAGGTCATTCCTACCCTGGTCAAAGCCAGGAAGGAGGTGATCGCACAACATTATCACCACATGTGGCGAAAATATGTTGCGTGGTGTGAGGCCAGGAAGGCCCCATGAAGAAATTTCAACTTGGTCGTTTCCTGCATTTCCTGCAAACAGGAGTGTCTATGGGCCTCAAATTGGGGTCCATTAAGGTTCAAATTTCGGCCCTGTCGATTTTCTTCCAGAAAGAATTGGCTTCAGTTCCTGAAGTCCAGAAGTTTGTCAAGGGAGTACTGCATATACAACCCCCTTTTTGTACCTCCAGTGGCACTGTGAGATCTCAACGTAGTTCTGGGATTCCTAAAATCACATTGGTTTAAACCGCTCAAATCTGTGGATTTGAAATATCTCACAGGGAAAGTGACCATGCTGTTGGCCCTGGCCTCGGCCAGGCGAGTGTCAGAATTGGCGGCGTTTGTCTCAAAAAGCCCATATCTGATTGTCCATTCGGACAGGGCAGAGCTGCGGACTCATCCCCAGTTTCTCCCTAAGGTGGTGTCAGTGTTTCACCCGAACCAGCTTATTGTGGTACCTGCGGCTACTAGGGACTTGGAGGACTCCAAGTTGCTAGATGTTGTCAGGGCCCTGAAAATATAGTTTCCAGGACGGCTGGAGTCAGGAAGACTGACTTGCTGTTATCCTGTATGCACCCAACAAACTGGGTGCTCTTGCTTCTAAGCAGACGATTGCTAGTTGGATGTGTAGTACAATTCAGCTTGCACATTCTGTGGCAGGCCTGCCACAGCCAAAATATGTAAATGCCCATTCCACAAGGAAGGTGGGCTCATCTTGGGCGGCTGCCCGAGGGGTCTCGGCTTTACAACTTTGCCGAGCTGATACTTGGTCAGGGGCACACCCTGACTGAGGAGGACCTGGAGTTCTCTCATTCGGTGCTGCAGAGTCATCTGCACTCTCCCGCCCGTTTGGGAGCTTTGGTATAATCCCCATGGTCCTGACGGAGTCCCCAGCATCCACTTAGGACGTCAGAGAAAATAAGAATTTACTTACCGATAATTCTATTTCTCGTAGTCCGTAGTGGATGCTGGGCGCCCATCCCAAGTGCGGATTGTCTGCAATACTTGTACATAGTTATTGTTACAAAAATCGGGTTATTATTGTTGTGAGCCATCTTTTCAGAGGCTCCGCTGTTATCATGCTGTTAACTGGGTTCAGATCACAGGTTGTACAGTGTGATTGGTGTGGCTGGTATGAGTCTTACCCGGGATTCAAAATCCTTCCTTATTGTGTACGCTCGTCCGGGCACAGTATCCTAACTGAGGCTTGGAGGAGGGTCATAGGGGGAGGAGCCAGTGCACACCACCTGATCCTAAAGCTTTTACTTTTGTGCCCTGTCTCCTGCGGAGCCGCTAATCCCCATGGTCCTGACGGAGTCCCCAGCATCCACTACGGACTACGAGAAATAGAATTATCGGTAAGTAAATTCTTATTTTAGTCTTTCCGGGTACGTTTTGTGATGTAGGCCATGCACCTTTTTCCTAGTTTCCCTTCTTTGTACACTCTCTAATGTATTAATATCCTTCTGGAGATATGGCCTCCGGAACTGAACCCAGTATTCTAGTTCATGCCGCACCGATAACCTATACAGTGGCATTGTTACTTCTTTTTGCTGCTGATTCCTCTCCCTATGCAGCCAAGCATCTGACTAGCCTTCCTCATTGCTTTGTTACATTGCTTACCTGCCTAAATAGGTAAAGGTAATAAACCACTACAGACACTATTTGTTATAGATCCAGCTATAACTAATTTGGGTGTAAAATGTGACGGATATGTTACGGAGGATAATGGGGTGGGGGGGGGGGGTGGATTTATAAAATCTTAGAGAGATAAGGTACCAACCAATCAACTTCTAACTGTCTTTGTGTTTAAAAAAAAGTTAATCGGTTACTAGTTTAACTCTCTAATAAATTTAATCTTAGGTTTGGGATCTCCATGATAACACCACTATATATACAGGGCCACTTTAACTCCTTTGAGCATATGACCAGTTATGCCATACGCATCGCAGCAACTCGACAAAAGGACACATCTGTAGCTGTTTGGAGGAGGGGGACTTTCACTGCCCTTGCTGCCTGCAGTCCAAAGAGGAGATAGCCCCAATGGATCTGACAGGCGTCGGGATTGGCGCATGCGCACAAGTGACTGTGGGACTGCGCTTGTGCAAAACACCAGCTTCTATGGACTGTAGCTGGCTGACTGTTGTGGCAGATTTTACTGGGGGGGATAGCAGCCCATAGGTAACATCCGCCACTAGTTAATTCCATGGTTGTTGTGGGGGGAAAAAAAGGCTGACGTCTCTGCTAAAAAGTAGGGAATTGGGTGTAAAAATTAACAGAGAAATAAAATATCCAGAACCTGCTCCCAACTGTGTGCCATAGGCAGTGAACAGCTGAGGATTACAATTACATTGCGTGGAGCCTACCCTGGACGAGAGAATGTCAGAGAGAATAGTACCCAAAAGTACAGTATATTGGTTGGAGTCTGATCCTTGTACTGGTTCAAGTAACCAACTGCACCATCAGGATGCGTGACTCGCCACACGTGGGATTGCTCATGGTCGTTGGATCCTTAGTACATTTGTGACTAGATGGAACAGACTCCTAGGCTAGGTTGTTTGTAATTTATTTATTGACCTTGACCAATGTATGCATTGGGTAACTCTGTTAAGCCCAGAGTTCACTATTTCATTAGCTGGTATAGTAATTGGAAACGTATTATTTCTTCTTGATTATATATTTCTCTGACGTCCTAGTGGATGCTGGGACTCCGTAAGGACCATGGGGAATAGCGGCTCCGCAGGAGACAGGGCACAAAATAAAAGCTTAAGGATCAGGTGGTGTGCACTGGCTCCTCCCCCTATGACCCTCCTCCAAGCCTCAGTTAGATTTTTGTGCCCGGCCGAGAAGGGTGCAATCTAGGTGGCTCTCCTGAGCTGCTTAGAATAAAAGTTTAGTTTAGGATTTTTTATTTTCAGTGAGTCCTGCTGGCAACAGGCTCACTGCATCGTGGGACTAAGGGGAGAAGAAACGGACTCACCTGAGTGCAGAGTGGATCGGGTTTCTTAGGCTACTGGACATTAGCTCCAGAGGGACGATCACAGGTTCAGCCTGGATGGGTCACCGGAGCCGCGCCGCCGTCCCCCTTACAGAGCCAGAAGAGACGAAGAGGTCCGGTGAAATCGGCGGCAGAAGACGATCCTGTCTTCAGACTAAGGTAGCGCCCAGCACCGCAGCTGTGCGCCATTGCTCTCAGCACACTTCACACTCCGGTCACTGAGGGTGCAGGGCGCTGGGGGGGGAGCGCCCTGAGACGCAATATTACAGTATATACCTTAGGTGGCTAAAAAGAATACATCACATATAGCTCCTGGGCTATATGGATGTATTTTACCCCTGCCATTTTACACAGAAAAAGCGGGAGATAAGGACGTCGTGAAGGGGCGGAGCCTATCTCCTCAGCACACAGGCGCCATTTTCCCTCACAGCTCCGCTGGAAGGACGGCTCCCTGACTCTTCCCTGCAGTCCTGCTTCAGAATCAGGGTAAAAAAGAGAAGGGGGGGCACGTTTGGCAGCAAATAAATATATTAACAGCAGCTATAAGGGAGTAACACTTATATAAGGTTATCCCTGTATATATATATATAGCGCTGGGTGTGTGCTGGCAGACTCTCCCTCTGTCTCTCCAAAGGGCTAAGTGGGGTCCTGTCCTCTATCAGAGCATTCCCGGTGTGTGTGCTGTGTGTCGGTACGCGTGTGTCGACATGTATGAGGAGGAAAATGAGGTGGAAGCGGAGCAGTTGCCTGTGTTAGTGATGTCACCCCCTAGGGAGTCGACACCTGACTGGATGATTGTATTTAAACAATTAAGTGATAATGTCAGCAATTTGCAAAAAACTGTTGACGACATGAGACAGCCGGCAAATCAATTAGTGCCTGTCCAGGCGTCTCAGACACCGTCAGGGGCCCTAAAACGCCCGTTACCTCAGTGGGTCGACACAGACCCAGACACAGATACTGAGTCTAGTGTCGACGGTGACGAGACAAACGTGATGTCCAGCAGGGCCACACGTTACATGATCACAGCAATGAAAGAGGCATTGAACCTTTCTGACACTACAAGTACCACAAAGAAGGGTATTATGTGGGGGGTGAAAAAACTACCAATAGTTTTTCCTGAGTCAGATGAAATAAATGAGGTGTGTGATAAAGCGTGGGTTTTCCCCGATAAAAAACAGCTAATTTCTAATAAATTATTAGCACTATATCCTTTCCCGCCAGAGGTTAGGACGCGCTGGGAAACACCCCCTAGGGTAGATAAGGCGCTCACACGTTTATCTAAACAAGTAGCGTTACTGTCCCCTGATACGGCCACCCTCAAAGAACCGGCTGATAGAAGACTGGAAAATATCCTAAAGAGTATATACACACATACTGGTGTTATACTGCGACCAGCAATCGCCTCAGCCTGGATGTGCAGTGCTGGAGTCGCATGGTCGGATTCCCTGACTGAGAATATTGATACCCTGGATAGGGACAGTATTTTGTTAACTATAGAGCATTTAAAGGATGCATTGCTATATATGCGTGATGCACAGAGGGATATTTGCACCCTGGCATCAAGAGTCAGTGCTATGTCCATCTCTGCCAGAAGAGCGTTATGGACGCGACAGTGGTCAGGGGATGCAGATTCCAAACGGCACATGGAAGTATTGCCGTATAAAGGGGAGGAGTTATTTGGGGCTGGTCTATCGGACCTGGTGGCCACGGCAACGGCTGGAAAATCCACCTTTTTACCCCAGGTCACTTCACATCAACAGAAAAAGACACCGTCTTTTCAAACTCAGTCCTTTCGTTCCCATAAATACAAGCGAGCAAAAGGCCACTCTTTTCTGCCCCGGGGCAGAGGAAGGGGAAAAAGACTGCACCATGCAGCCGCTTCCCAGGAGCAGAAGCCCTCCTCTGCTTCTGCCAAGTCTTCAGCATGACGCTGGGGCTTTACAAGCAGACTCAGATATGGTGGGGGCCCGTCTCAAGAATTTCAACGCGCAGTGGGCTCACTCGCAAGTGGATCCCTGGATTCTACAGGTAGTATCACAGGGGTACAAACTGGAATTCGAGGCGTTTCCCCCTCATCGGTTCCTGAAGTCTGCTTTACCAAAGTCTCCCTCCGACAGGGAGGCAGTTTTGGAAGCCATTCACAAGCTGTATTCCCAGCAGGTGATAATCAAGGTACCCCTCTTACAACAGGGAAAGGGGTATTATTCCACGCTGTTTGCGGTACCGAAGCCGGACGGCTCGGTGAGACCAATCTTAAATCTGAAATCTTTGAACACTTACATAAAAAGGTTCAAATTCAAGATGGAGTCACTCAGAGCAGTGATAGCGAACCTGGAAAAAGGGGACTATATGGTGTCTCTGGACATCAAAGATGCTTATCTCCACGTCCCAATATACCCTTCTCACCAAGGGTACCTCAGGTTTGTAGTACAAAACTGTCATTATCAGTTTCAGACGCTGCCGTTTGGATTGTCCACGGCACCTCGGGTCTTTACCAAGGTAATGGCCGAAATGATGATTCTTCTACGAAGAAAAGGCATCTTAATTATCCCTTACTTGGACGATCTCCTGATAAGGGCAAGAACCAGGGAACAGTTAGAAGTCGGAGTGGCACTATCTCAGGTAGTGTTACGTCAGCACGGGTGGATTCTAAATATTCCAAAATCGCAGCTGATTCCAACGACACGTCTACTGTTCCTAGGAATGATTCTGGACACAGTCCAGAAGAAGGTGTTTCTCCCGGAGGAGAAGGCCAGGGAGTTATCCGAGCTAGTCAGGAACCTCCTAAAACCAGGACAGGTCTCAGTACATCAATGCACGAGGGTCCTGGGAAAAATGGTGGCTTCTTACGAAGCGATTCCATTCGGAAGATTCCATGCAAGAACGTTTCAGTGGGATCTACTGGACAAATGGTCCGGATCGCATCTTCAGATGCATCAGCGGATAACCCTGTCGCCAAGGACAAGGGTGTCTCTCCTGTGGTGGCTGCAGAGTGCTCATCTTCTAGAGGGCCGCAGATTTGGCATTCAGGATTGGATCCTGGTAACCACGGATGCCAGCCTGAGAGGCTGGGGAGCAGTCACACAGGGAAGGAATTTCCAGGGCTTGTGGTCAAGCATGGAAACATCTCTTCATATAAACATTCTGGAACTAAGGGCCATTTACAATGCCTTAAGCCAAGCAAAACCTCCGCTTCAGGGTCAGGCGGTGTTGATCCAATCGGACAACATCACGTCAGTCGCCCACGTAAACAGACAGGGCGGCACGAGAAGCAGGAGGGCAATGACAGAAGCTGCAAGGATTCTTCGCTGGGCGGAAAATCATGTGATAGCACTGTCAGCAGTGTTCATTCCGGGAGTGGACAACTGGGAAGCAGACTTCCTCAGCAGACACGACCTTCACCCGGGAGAGTGGGGACTTCACCCGGAAGTCTTCCACCTGATTGTAAACCGTTGGGAAAAACCAAAGGTGGACATGATGGCGTCACGTCTAAACAAAAAACTGGACAGATATTGCGCCAGGTCAAGGGACCCTCAGGCAATAGCAGTGGACGCTCTGGTAACGCCGTGGGTGTACCAGTCAGTGTATGTGTTCCCTCCTCTGCCTCTCATACCAAAAGTATTGAGAATCATAAGAAGGAGAGGAGTAAGAACTATACTCGTGGTTCCGGATTGGCCAAGAAGGACTTGGTACCCGGAACTTCAAGAGATGCTCACGGACGAACCGTGGCCTCTACCTCTAAGAAAGGACCTGCTACTGCAGGGGCCTTGTCTGTTCCAAGACTTACCGCGGCTGCGTTTTGACGGCATGGCGGTTGAACGCCGGATCCTAAAGGAAAAGGGCATTCCAGAAGAAGTCATCCCTACTCTGGTCAAAGCCAGGAAGGAAGTAACCGCAAAACATTATCACCGCATTTGGCGTAAATATGTTGCGTGGTGTGAGGCCAAGAAGGCCCCTACAGAGGAATTTCAACTGGGTCGTTTCCTGCATTTCCTGCAAACAGGACTGTCTATGGGCCTAAAATTAGGGTCCATTAAGGTTCAAATTTCGGCCTTGTCGATTTTCTTCCAGAAAGAACTGGCTTCAGTACCTGAAGTTCAGACATTTGTGAAAGGGGTGCTGCACATACAGCCTCCTTTTGTGCCTCCAGTGGCACCTTGGGATCTCAATGTTGTATTGAGTTTTCTAAAATCACATTGGTTTGAACCACTTTCCACTGTGGACTTAAAATATCTCACGTGGAAGGTGTCGATGCTGTTAGCCTTGGCTTCAGCCAGGCGTGTGTCAGAATTGGCGGCTTTATCATATAAAAGCCCTTACTTAATTTTTCATTCTGACAGGGCGGAATTGAGGACTCGTCCTCAATTTCTACCTAAGGTGGTTTCTGCATTTCACATGAACCAACCTATTGTGGTGCCTGCGGCTACTAGGGACTTGGAGGACTCCAAGTTGCTAGACGTTGTCAGGGCCCTGAAAATATATGTTTCCAGGACGGCTGGAGTCAGGAAAACTGACTCGCTGTTTATCCTGTATGCACCCAACAAGCTGGGTGCTCCTGCTTCAAAGCAGACGATTGCTCGTTGGATTTGTAGTACAATTCAGCTTGCACATTCCGTGGCAGGATTGCCACAGCCAAAATCAGTAAAAGCCCATTCCACAAGGAAAGTGGGCTCATCTTGGGCGGCTGCCCGAGGGGTCTCGGCTTTACAACTTTGCCGAGCAGCTACTTGGTCAGGGGCAAACACGTTTGCTAAATTCTACAAATTTGATACCCTGGCTGAGGAGGACCTGGAGTTCTCTCATTCGGTGCTGCAGAGTCATCCGCACTCTCCCGCCCGTTTGGGAGCTTTGGTATAATCCCCATGGTCCTTACGGAGTCCCAGCATCCACTAGGACGTCAGAGAAAATAAGATTTTACTTACCGATAAATCTATTTCTCGTAGTCCGTAGTGGATGCTGGGCGCCCATCCCTAGTGCGGATTGTCTGCAATACTTGTATATAGTTATTGTTACAAAAATTCGGGTTATTATTGTTTGAGCCATCTTTTCAGAGGCTCCTTTGCATTTATCATACTGTTAACTGGGTTCAGATCACGAGTTGTACGGTGTGATTGGTGTGGCTGGTATGAGTCTTACCCGGGATTCAAGATCCTTCCTTATTATGTACGCTCGTCCGGGCACAGTATCCTAACTGAGGCTTGGAGGAGGGTCATAGGGGGAGGAGCCAGTGCACACCACCTGATCCTTAAGCTTTTATTTTGTGCCCTGTCTCCTGCGGAGCCGCTATTCCCCATGGTCCTTACGGAGTCCCAGCATCCACTACGGACTACGAGAAATAGATTTATCGGTAAGTAAAATCTTATTTCTCTATCGTCCTAGTGGATGCTGGGGTTCCTGAAAGGACCATGGGGAATAGCGGCTCCGCAGGAGACAGGGCACAAAAAGTAAAGCTTTAGGATCAGGTGGTGTGCACTGGCTCCTCCCCCTATGACCCTCCTCCAAGCCAGTTAGATTTTTGTGCCCGGCCGAGAAGGGTGCAATCTAGGTGGCTCTCCTAAAGAGCTGCTTAGGAAAGTTTAGCTTAGGTTTTTTATTTTACAGTGAGTCCTGCTGGCAACAGGATCACTGCAACGAGGGACTTAGGGGAGAAGAAGTGAACTCACCTGCGTGCAGGATGGATTGGCTTCTTGGCTACTGGACATCAGCTCCAGAGGGACGATCACAGGTACAGCCTGGATGGTCACCGGAGCCTTGCCGCCGACCCCCTTGCAGATGCTGAAGTAAGAAGAGGTCCAGAATCGGCGGCAGAAGACTCCTCAGTCTTCTAAAGGTAGCGCACAGCACTGCAGCTGTGCGCCATTTTCCTCTCAGCACACTTCACACGGCAGTCACTGAGGGTGCAGGGCGCTGGGAGGGGGGCGCCCTGGGAGGCAAATGAATACCTATTTTGGCTAAAAATACCTCACATATAGCCTCCGGAGGCTATATGGAGATATTTAACCCCTGCCAGAATCCGTTAAGAGCGGGAGACGAGGCCGCCGAAAAAGGGGCGGGGCCTATCTCCTCAGCACACAGCGCCATTTTCCCTCACAGAAAGGCTGGAGGGAAGGCTCCCAGGCTCTCCCCTGCACTGCACTACAGAAACAGGGTTAAAACAGAGAGGGGGGGCACTAATTTGGCGATATGCTTATATATATATTAAGATGCTATAAGGGAAAACACTTATATAAGGTTGTCCCTATATAATTATAGCGTTTTTGGTGTGTGCTGGCAAACTCTCCCTCTGTCTCTCCAAAGGGCTAGTGGGTCCTGTCCTCTATCAGAGCATTCCCTGTGTGTGTGCTGTGTGTCGGTACGTGTGTGTCGACAGGTAGGAGGACGATGTTGGTGAGGAGGCGGAGCAATTGCCTGTAATGGTGATGTCACTCTCTAGGGAGTCGACACCGGAATGGATGGCTTATTTAGGAAATTACGTGATAATGTCAACACGCTGCAAGGTCGGTTGACGACATGAGACGGCCGACAAACAATTAGTACGGTCCAGACGTCTCAAAAACACCGTCAAGGGTTTTAAAACGCCCGTTTACTTTAGTCGGTCGACACAGACACAGACAGGGACACTGAATCCAGTGTCGACGGTGAATAAACAAACGTATTCCTTATTAGGGCCACACGTTAAAGGCAATGAAGGAGGTGTTACGTATTTCTGATACTACAAGTACCACAAAAGAGGGTATTATGTGGGATGTGAAAAAACTACCATAGTTTTTCCTGAATCAGATAAATTAAATAAAGTGTGTGATGATGCGTGGGTTCCCCCCGATAGAAAATTATGGGCGGTATACCCTTTCCCGCCAGAAGTTAGGGCGCGTTGGGAAACACCCTTTAAGGTGGATAAGGCGCTCACACGCTTATCAAAACAAGTGGCGGTACCGTCTATAGATAGGGCCGTCCTCAAGGACCAGCTGACAAGGCTGGAAAATATAATAAAAAGTATATACACACATACTGGTGTTATACTGCGGCCAGCGATCGCCTCAGCCTGGATGTGCAGAGCTAGGGTGGCTTGGTCGGATTCCCTGACTAAAAATATTGATACCCTTGACAGGGACAGTATTTTATTGACTATAGAGCATTTCTATATATGCGAGATGCACAGAGGGATATTTGCACTCTGGCATCATGAATAAACGCGATGTCCATAACTGCCAGAAGATGTTATGGACACGACAGTGGTCAGGTGATGCAGATTCCAAACGGCACAGTATGGCCGTATACAGGAAGAGGACTTGTTTGGGGTCGGTCCATCGGACCTGGTGGTCACGGCAACTGCTGGAAAATCCACCGTTTTTTACCCTAAGTCACATCTCTGCAGAAAAAGACACCGTCTTTTCAGCCTCAGTCCTCTCGTCCCTATAAGATCATATCTGCCCAGGGATAGAGGAAAGGGAAGAAGACTGCAGCAGGCAGCCCATTCCCAGGAACAGAAGCGTTCCACCGCGTCTGACAAGTTCTCAGCATGGCGCTGAGACCGTACAGGACCCCTGGATCCTACAAGTAGTATCCCGGGGGTACAGATGGGAATGTCGAGACGTTTCCCCTTCGCAGGCTCCTGAAGTCTGCTTTACCAAGTCTCCCTCCGACAAGGAGGTAGTATGGGAAAAAAATTCACAAGCTGTATTCCCAGCAGGTGATAATTAAATTACCCCTCCTACTACAGAAAAGGGGTATTATTCCACACTATATTGTGGTACTGAAGCCAGAAGGCTAGGTGAGACTTATTCTAAAAAAATTTTTTTGAACACTTACAAAGGTTCAAATTAAGATGAAGTCACTCAGAGCAGTGATAACGAACCAGGAATAAGGGGACTATATAGTGTCCCGGGACATCAGGGATGCTTACCTCTATGTCCCAAATTTGCCCTTCTCACTAAGGGTACCTCAGGTTCGTGGTGCAGAACTGTCACTATCAGTTTCAGACGCTGCCGTTTGGATTGTCCACGGCACCCTGGGGTCTTTACCAAGGTAATGGCCGAATTGATGATTCTTCTTCGAAGAAAAGGCGTCTTAATTATCCCTTACTTGGACGATCTCCAGATAGGGGCATAGTCCAGGGAACAGTTGGAGGTCGGAGTAGCACTATCTCGGATACTGCTACAATCAGCACGGGTGGATTCTAAATATTCCAAAATCGCAGCTGATCCCGACGACACGTCTGCTGTGCCTAGGGATGATTCTGGACACAGTCCAGAAAAAGGTGTTTCTCCCGGAAGAGAAAGCCAGGGAGTTATCCGAGCAAGTCAGGAACCTCCTAAAAACAGTGCATCATTGCACAAGGGTCCTGGTAAAAATGGTGGCTTCCTACGAAGCAATTCCATTCGGCAGATTTCACGTAAGAACTTTTCAGTGGGATCTGCTGGACAAATGGTCCGGATCGCATCTTCAGATGCATCAGCGGATAACCCAATATCCAAGGACAAGGGTGTCTCTCCTGTGGTGGTTATAGAGTGCTCATCTTCTAGAGGGCAGCAGATTCGGCATTCAGGATTGGATGCTGGTAACCACGGAGCCCAGCCTGAGAGGCTGGGGAGCAGTCACACAAGGAAAAAATTTCCAGGGAGTGTGATCAAGTATGGAGACTTTTCTCCACATAAATATACTGGAGCTAAGGGTAAATTTATAATGCTCTAAGCTTAGCAAGACCTCTGCTTCAAGGTCAGCCGGTATTGATCCAGTGGGAAAAACATCACGGCAGTCGCCCACGTAAACAGACAGGGCGACACAAGAAGCAGGAGGGCAATGGCAGAAACTGCAAGGACTTTTCGCTGGGCGGAAAATCATGTGATAACACTGTCAGCAGTTTTTCATCCCGGGAATGGAAACTGGGAAGCAGACTTCCTCAGCACGACCTCCACCCGGGAGAGTGGAAACTTCATTGAGAAGTTTTTTCCACATGATTGTAAACCGTTGGGAAATACCAAAGGTGGACATGATGGCGTCCCGTCTGAACAAAAAACGGGACAGGTATTGCGCCAGGTCAAGAGACCCTCAGGCAATAGATGTGGACGTTCTGGTAACACCGTGGGTGTACCAGTCGGTGTATGTGTTCCCTCCTCTGCTTCTCATACCTAAGGTGCTGAGAATTATAAGACGTAGAGGAGTAAGAACTATACTCATGGCTCCGGATTGGCCAAGAAGGACTTGGTACCCGGAACTTCAAGAGATGCTTACAGAGGTCTTATGGCCTCTGCCGCTAAGAAGGGACTTGCTTCAGCAAGTACCATGTCTGTTCCAAGACTTACCGCAGCTGCGTTTGTCGGCATGGCGATGGAAAGCCGGATCCTAAGGGAAAAAAGGCATTCCGGAAGAGGTCATTCCTACCCTGGTCAAAGCCAGAAAGGAGGTGACCGCACAACATTATCACCACGTGTGGCGAAAATATGTTGCGTGGTGTGAGGCCAGGAAGGCCCCACAAAGAAATTTCAACTCGGTCGTTTCCTGCATTTCCTGCAAACAGGAGTGTCTATGGGCCTCAAATTGGGGTCCATTAAGGTTCAAATTCGGCCCTGTAAATTTTCTTCCAGAAAGAATTGGCTTCAGTTCCTGAAGTCCAGAAGTTTGTCAAGGGAGTATTGCATATACAAACCCCTTTTTTGTGCCTCCAGTGGCACTGTGGGATCTCAACGTAGTTCTGGGATTCCTCAAATCACATTGGTTTAAAACCAGTCAAATATGTGGATTTGAAGCATCTCACATAAAAAGTGACCATGCTCTTGGCCCTGGCCTGGACCAGGCAAGTGTCAAATTGGTGGTTTTTTCTCAAAAAAGCCCATATCTGTTTGTCCATTCGGACAGGGCAGAGCTGCGGACTCGTCCCCAGTTCTCTCCCTAAGGTGGTGTCAGTGTTTCACCTGAACCAGCTTATTGTGGTGCCTTGCACCTACTAGGGACTTGGAGGACTCCAAGTTGCTAGGAGTTGTCAGGGCCCTGAAAATATGTTCCAGGACAGCTGGAGTCAGAAAATCTGACTCGCTGTTTATACTGTATGCACCCAACAAGTTGGGTGCGCCTGCTTCTAAGCAGGCGATTGCTCGTTGGATTTGTAACACAATTCAACTTGCACATTCTGAGGCAGGCCTGCCACAGTCTAAATCGGTTAAGGCCCATTCCACAAGGAAGGTGGGCTCATCTTGGGCGGCTGCCCGAGAGGTCTCGGCATTACAACTCTGCCGAGCAGCTACGTGGTCAGGGGAGAACACGTTTGTAAAATTCTACAAATTTGATATCCTGGCAAAAGAGGACCTGGAGTTCTCTCATTCGGTGCTGCAGAGTCATCCGCACTCTCCCGCCCGTTTGGGAGCTTTGGTATAATCCCCATGGTCCTTTCAGGAACCCCAGCATCCACTAGGACGATAGAGAAAATAAGAATTTACTTACCGATAATTCTATTTCTCGGAGTCCGTAGTGGATGCTGGGCGCCCATCCCAAGTGCGGATTATCTGCAATACTTGTACATAGTTACAAAAATCGGGTTATTATTGTTGTGAGCCATCTTTTCAGAGGCTCCGCTGTTATCATACTGTTAACTGGGTTTAGATCACAAGTTGTACGGTGTGATTGGTGTGGCTGGTATGAGTCTTACCCGGGATTCAAAATTCCTCCCTTATTGTGTACGCTCGTCCGGGCACAGTACCTAACTGGCTTGGAGGAGGGTCATAGGGGGAGGAGCCAGTGCACACCACCTGATCCTAAAGCTTTACTTTTTGTGCCCTGTCTCCTGCGGAGCCGCTATTCCCCATGGTCCTTTCAGGAACCCCAGCATCCACTACGGACTCCGAGAAATAGAATTATCGGTAAGTAAATTCTTATTTTTAATTGTCAGCTGGTTGTTGTGTAATTTTTTTAGATATTTATGTTAATGGGTTTTTCTCTGGCTGGGTCCACAGGATTATCCACAGGATAACATTGGGATATGGTTGAGCGACAGCGGAAATGGCACCAACACGGTCACGAGCTTTCTGGCCTCCCAGGATGCATCGGGGCCTTCACCATATAGTCCCGCCCACTGACTCAGTCAGATCAGTTTTTTGCTTGGTGCGGCAGGAAGCCGCATGGTCACAGGGCTGCTGTGAATAAAGCAGCCTCAAGCTTTTTATTATTTTATTTTTATAGACTTACTTTTTTTGAGCAACTTTTCTTAACATCGTCTTGAACGCATGCTGGAATAAGTCGCTCCAACAACTCCCCACCGGGTCGCAACAACGCTTACCTTCGCGGTAATAGTGCTATCTCGACGGGCGTCTGTGTCGGATGTTCTAGCAGGTCCAGCAGACGTAACCAGGCTGTGGCCAGAGCATGGGGGGACGGTAAGTCTATGGATTTCCTCTTACTAGGGGGGTCCGGACACAGCTACACTGATTTGATGGAGACTACGAACAGTGTGTTGATGCGCCGAACATCTTGAATGCGACAGTGCTACGCTCTAGGGATCATAGTCGCCAGGACTAGGTAGAGGCCGCGATCCTTAGGGTTTAAGTCAACAGGGGGATTCAGACGCTTTCCTGGCCGCCCCTCCTCCGAGTTCATGGCCAGTTTCCGCGCGTCTCTCGTTTCATGAACTGAATGACGTCACTTCCGGCTCAGACGCTACCACGAGGGTACTCGGTCGCAGCTTAGACGCTGCGGTTGTGTACACTAGAGATCCCGCCTATACCGAGTCGCAGGCCTTAGCGTCTGCATACACGTGGAAGTCGCTGAGCGTCCGTGTCCGCAGGAGCGACTGTATCCGTTATCAGTTATACAAGAGCGTACATCAGTAGCGTCTGAATCCACTCAGCGTCTCACGAGCGCATTTGCTTGGATATGGAAGTGTGGTGAGTCTCCCTGTATCCCGCTCTCCAGAGGAAGGGTATACAGTACTAAAAATTCTCTCTACTTGTTAGTATTAATTGTTAATTTTTAGTACCTATTGAATATGAGATATGTATATTACTGTGTTTTCTGCATGTTATGTTGAAAAAGAACCAGTTAAAAACAGAAGTACAATTTTCCTACTTATTTATAAGTTGTAATGGGGGTTGTATTCTCATATGACAATGTCTAATGCTTTAACATGTGACTGACTGCTAGTATGAGTGCTGAATTTTCTGTGTAATGTCAGTCCTGTTCTGACCCTCAATTCAGGTGCACTGTGGTCAGATTGATCTCACTTCTATATACTCATATATAGGTGATTTTCAGTCACAAATTGTGTAGTCATTAACAGATAATTACCATGTCTGTGAGCGGCAAAAGTGACGAGGAGAATTTATCAAGCACTCCTACATCCCTAACGTGCTTATCTTGTAAGACAGGGTTAATTGATGTGGATCAATTAGTCACTTATGAGGGTTTGTGTGCGAACTGTTTTGCTTTTCAGCAAAGTAAAAAACAGGAGTTGGTTCAACCACCAACAGAGCCACCATGGAATATGTTCGCAAAGACTCTATTTTCAGTAGCGGACAGGTTAGCTCCGGTAGCACCACCTCAAGGGTTAGGTTACACTATTAACCCATACAAGCAGCTCCCTTCCTACGGCTTGGTTCCAGTAGCCTCTACAAGCAACCAAGGGACAGGTAAGACTAAGACAGATGCGTCTATGTGGCAGACTACACAAGATGATACAACAGATGATGATACAGTATATTCAAATACTCCGTATGATGATCAGTCGCAGAGTTTTAGTTCAGAGGATGTAGCTGAACTTATTAATGCTGTAAAGGCTGTTCTCTCTTTGGAAGAGCCAGCTAAATCAGTGTTCAAATCTAAAGCACCTGTGTTTAAACGAACAAATTCTGTGTAAACTGAATTCCCAGCGTCAGATGAACTGACGGAAATGATGGATGAGTCTTGGGCGACGCCCAGTAAGAAATATAAGATTCCGAAAAGATGGAATTCTTATTATCCATTTCCAGCTGCGGATTGTTCGAAAAGAGAAGTTCCTCCAAAAGTAGATGCACATGTTCTGCGACTTGTGCATAAATCTGCTTTACCACTGTCATCTACCTCGCTAAATGATGTCACTTACAGAAGGGTAGATAGTTTTTTGAAAAATATTTTTTCTCTAGTAGGAGCAGTGGTAAGACCTGATATGGCTTCGGCCTGGGTAGCAAAGGTAATGGGCAAATGGATAGAAGAACTAGAAAATGACATCTCTTCTCCTACTTCGGAGCAAGAGTACCTTTTAAGCCGTTTAAGACAATCTGCCCAATACTTAGAAGAAGCAGCAATTGATATGGGTACAGTTGCTTCTAAAGCTTTAGCCTTGACAGTAGCCGCTCGCAGAGCAGTTTGGCTACGTACCTGGAAAGCAGATGCGGAATCCAAGAAAGAATTGGAAGCATTGCCTTTCGTTGGTAATATTTTGTTTGAGAAACCATTATCTGATATCCTAGAATCAGAGGCTGAATCAAAGAAGGTCAGATTTCCAGCTATTTCTAACCCTAAGTCCAAGGGTTCAAAGTTTCGCTCATTTCGTTGGCAAAGCGAAAGCTAAAGAGGAGTCTAAGCAACCCCAGTTCAAAACCAGGGGTAGGAAGCAGTGGGCTAGCAAAAAGCCAGCTTCCATGCCTGAACAGAAACCATCAACCTGAAGAGACGGGCCTCCGCCTGGAGGATTCCAGGGTTGGGGGCAGACTCCTTCATTTTGCACACATGTGGCAGCAGTCAACAACAGATGCTTGGGTGCAGAAGGTGGTATCTCAGGGGTATGGGTTCCCATTCATGAGGCAGCCTCCTCAAAGATTTTTTTGCACCAGCCCATCTCGTATAGAGTCGAAGGCCAATGCCCTGCAAGAAGCAGTCCAAAAATTACTGCAGTCTGGTGTGATTGTCCCAGTACCTCCATCACAAAGGGGACAGGGGTTTTACTCCTATCTATTTCTGATCCAGAAGCCAAATGGGTCATTCCGACCAATTCTCAATCTGAAAATGTTGAACAAATACTTTTGGATCCTAAGGTTCCACATAGAGACATTACGCTCCATAATGTTGGCTATGGAACCGGGAGATTACATGGTATCTCTGGATGTACAGGATGCTTACCTACATGTGCCAATAGCACTGTCTCGTCAGTGCTACCTCAGGTTTGCCATCCTCCAGGAACATTTTCAATTCCAAGCCTTGCCCTTTGGGCTAGCAACAGCACCTGGGGTGTTTACCAAGATTATGGTGGTTATGGCAGCTTGTCTGCGCAAACAGGGGGATAAGAATATTCCTATACCTCGACGACCTGTTAATCTGAGCACATAAGCAAGATTTACTTTTGAGCCATCTTCAACAGACAATAGTTTGTCTACAGAGACACAGGTGGCTCACAAATTGGGAAAAGTCGTCTCTGAATCCGTCACAGCGGATGGTTCATTTGGGGGCCATATTGGGTTCAGACCTACAGAAAGTTCTCTTACCATGGTGGAATATGCGCAATTCCACTCCAGACCATTGCAGCACCTTATTCTGATCAAATGGAACGGAAATCATCAGACGATAAAAAAGCAGATGATAAAGTTTCCAGTAAACGTAAAAAGGTCTCTAGCGTGGTGGCTACAGACAGACCATTTAAACAAGGGGAGACCCTTTTGGATAAAAGAGTGGCAAGTCCTGACAACAGATGCAAGGCTGGAGTCCGGTACTCTGAAGCCTGTGGTTCCAGGGAAAATGGACTGCAAGGGAAAGTCGCCTGCCGATAAATCTGTTGAAAATAAGGGCCATTTACTGGGCTCTAGTTCAGGCAAAGGACAGTCTGCGAGGAAGACCGGTCCAGGTCCGCTCAGACAATGCGACAGCAGTAGCGTACCTCAATCATCAAGGAGGAACTCACAGCAAAAGATTGATGGAGGAAGTGACTCCCATTCTAAGATGGGCAGAACTCCATCTGCCAGCATTGTCAGCAGTGTTTGTCCCAGGTGTTCCAAACTGGGAAGCGGATTTTCTCAGTCGACACACCATTCAGGAAACCGAATGGGCATTGCACCCAGAAGTGTTTCAGACACTAGTGAACAGATGGGGTCTACCAGAGATAGACCTCATGGCGTCTCGTCTAAACAACAAAGTTCCAAAGTACGGATCGAGAACAAGGGACCCAGGAGCGGTCCTTGTAGATGCACTGTCAGTAGAATGGAAAGTAAATCTGGCATATCTGTTCCCTCCAATATCTCTGTTACCCAGAGTAGTGAGAAAAATAAAGCAAGCAAAGGGAGCGATAATTCTGATAGCTCCAGCTTGGCCAAGAAGGCATTGGTACACAGATCTACTAGGAATGTCCATGGAAGCACCAATATTGCTCCCTCAACGTCCAGATCTGCTAATGCAGGGGCCTTGTTGTCACAGCCATCTGGATCGCCTGTCTTTGACGGCGTGGCTGTTGAAACCTCTATCTTAGAAGCGGGAGGATTTTCGAAACAAGTAATCCAAACTATGCTTAGAGCAAGAAAGCCTTCTTCAGCTCGCGTGTATCATAGAATATGGCAAACCTATAATCATTGGTGTACTGGAATTTTTTTTAATCCAAGATCTTTTAAAGTATCCAGGATTTTGGATTTCCTTCAAGCAGGATTGGATAAAGGTTGGTAAGTGGCTTCCTTGAGAGTTCAAGTATCAGCATTGACTGTATGGTTTCAGCGAAAGATTGCTGATTTACAGGATGTACGTACTTTCTTTCAGGGAGTTGTACATATTCAACCTCCATTTGTTCCTCCTGCAGCTCCCTGGGATTTGAACTTGGTTCTAAAATTCCTCCAGGGTCCTCCGTTTGAACCGCTTAAGAGAGCAGATCTTAAATGGTTAACGGCTAAAGTGCTTTTTTTACTGGCAATGGCGTCAGTCAGATTTAGGAGCATTATCGTGTAAGTCTCCTTTCCTAAGTTTTTTTTCCAGACACAGCAGTTCTCAGAACGAGATCTGGTTATCTTCCAAAGGTGGTGTCAAAGTTTCACCTGAATGAAGAGATTGTAGTCCCAGCTTTTCAGGTATCGGGACTATCTGCGGGAGAAGTGTCGCTGGACGTATTCCGGGCTTTAAGAATCTACATAGATCGTACTAGTGCCATCAGGAAAACAGATTCTCTCTTCATCCTCTACGGATTTCATAGAAGAGGGTGACCTGCTAGTGAACAGACGCTGGCGTGATGGCTCCGAATGGTAATATCAGAAGCTTATTCTCATGCAGATCTCCCTACTCCGGCTAATGTCTCTGCTCACTCTACACGTAAGGTAGGTCCTTCATGGGCAGCACAACAGGGTGCTTCAGCAGAACAGATATGTAAGGCAGCCACATGGTCTTCCATAAACACATACATCAGACATTATGCCTTGGATACTTTTGCCTCTCATGACGCAGACTTCGGGCGAAAGGTCCTCCTGTATAATCAGGAGCGTCCCGACCACTAAAATTTGGCTTTGGGAATCCCAATGTTATCCTGTGGCTAATCCTGTGGACCCAGCCAGAGAAATAGACGTTATGGTAAGAACTTACCATTGATAACGTGATTTCTCTTATGTCCACAGGTATCCACAGGGGTCCCACCCTGACGCACCTGATTTGAGGATCTAGACAATCACTAAACCTCTTCCTTCTTGTATGGAAGGGTGTGCATGTGTGTTCTTATCGCCTAAACAGGTCTCTACCTGATGCTCCTGCCTAAACCGCTGTGGAAAGAACTGATCTGACTGAGTCAGTGGGCGGGACTATATGGTGAAGGCCCCGATGCATCCTCGGAGGCCAGAAAGCTCGTGACCGTGTTGGTGCCATTTCCGCTGTCGCTCAACCATATCCCAATGTTATCCTGTGGATACCTGTGGACATAAGAGAAATCACGTTATCAACGGTAAGTTCTTACCATAACGTCTATTTTTGGGGTGTCACTATGTTTGTGTGTTCCTTTTTAGATGTATAAAATAATTCCTTCTGTTATTTGGCACTTTTATAACAGATGTAGCTGTTATTTCTAAATATGTCATTGTGTGTTTATCAGGTACTCTTGTATTTTATCCACAGTTTTTGAGATGGTGTTGACCAACACTGTACTCTTGCTTACTATGCTTCCATTACATGAAACTTGGAAACTATTAGGTAGTAATTGGTTTAACGCAAATATTAGTGGTTTGTGTTTTATGCTGGGTACACACTGATAGATATATCTGCAGATCAATTAATCTGCAGATATATCTATGGACGGACCGGGCAGTGTGTTGAGCATAAACACTGCCCGATATGTCGGGACTGACGTCATAAAGTTCAGCTGTCAGTTCGATATGTCAGGGACTGACGTCATAAAGTTCAGCTGTCAATCACCGCCGGCTGCTGCAGCATGTGTACAGGCAGTCAGCTGACCACCCGTACACAAACAGTGATGCGCCAATATATCATTAGATATGAAAGCAGTTCCAGACGCGCTGTCACAGCTGCCAGCAAGGGATTGTCAGTCCCAAAGAGATTTTTAACAAAGAAAAGCACTGGAGCTGGCGCTAGGTGTTTCTCCAATAATAAATGATTAAAAAACTTTGGATGAATGTAAAATCACAATTGAATTTATTAGCTAAACATCATGTACTAAAACCATGAATAAAAATTCACATATACACATAAAATTTAGGGCATAAATTGAGCTATGAAGCAATTGAGAATGGCTGCTAATGAGTGTCCACTGAGGATCCCGGACTAGAACACTGAGCAAAGTTCCCTGGGGAAAGGAAATTAGTACAGCTGGTGTTACCCGTGACGACGGAGACTTCCAGAGGCTTGGAAATTAACAGCAAGCAAGCTGTGCCATTTGTGTAGAAACTGGGTCTCTCCAATCGGTGCTGTAAAATGAATGTCCCACAGAGAAGGTTCCAAGGCAGGTGTTCCAAGGCTGATTTTTAAAAGTCCATATCTGGATCCGTTGTAACGTGAAGCACTTGTAGTGGTAGTAGTAGCAGCTTTTACACTTAACGCGTTTCCCTAGGCTCGGTCACCTAGCTTCATCAGAAGTAAGGCTCCATCTGAATAGGGGATCTATTTAAACCCCATTAACGACCTGATGCCCAACAGGTGTGCAGTAATAACTATTCAATCATCCACAGTATTAATAAAAACGTAAATTCTCTATTATCAATATACTTCTATTATATATGAAGAGAAGTTGGTAGGAGGCAAACCCACAAAAAAAGTACAACAATACAGATATAAAAGAAATATAACTGGATATAGCAGGGGTTGAAGGTCAGTACAATCACATGACCCACCCCCAAACATCGTATGCATTATTTGCAGTGGAGATTCATTCATCCCTCTAGAAACACCCCCCCCCCCCCCCCCCCCCCCGTTTTCGGGAACCCATAGCCCTCTCTATTCACAATACTTGCGTGGGAGACCGTGATCCCGTATGGGGAGAGATTGTGACCGGGAAGCACGGACACCGCCGGACGGAGCCCCGCGGCTGGGTAATCTCTCCCCATACGGGATCACGGTCTCCCACGCAAGTATTGTGAATAGAGAGGGCTATGGGTTCCCGAAAACGGGGGGGTTTCTAGAGGGATGAATGAATCTCCACTGCAAATAATGCATACGATGTTTGGGGGTGGGTCATGTGGTTGTACTGACCTTCAACCCCTGCTATATCCAGTTATATTTCTTTTATATCTGTATTGTTGTACTTTTTTTGTGGGTTTGCCTACTACCAACTTCTCTTCATATATAATAGAAGTATATTGATAATAGAGAATTTTCGTTTTTATTAATACTGTGGATGATTGAATAGTAATTTCTGCACACCTGTTGGGCATCAGGTCGTTAATGGGGTTTAAATAGATCCCCTATTCAGATGGAGCCTTACTTCTGATGAAGCTAGGTGACCGAGCCTAGGGAAACGCGTTAAGTGTAAAAGCTGCTACTACTACCACTACAAGTGCTTCACGTTACAACGGATCCAGATATGGACTTTTAAAAATCTGCCTTGGAACACCTGCCTTGGAACCTTCTCTGTGGGACATTCATTTTACAGCACCGATTGGAGAGACCCAGTTTCTACTCAAATGGCACAGCTTGCTTGCTGTTAATTTCCAAGCCTCTGGAAGTCTCCGTCGTCACGGGTAACACCAGCTGTACTCATTTCCTTTCCCCAGGGAACTTTGCTCAGTGTTCTAGTCCGGGATCCTCAGTGGACACTCATTAGCAGCCATTCTCAATTGCTTCATAGCTCAATTTATGCCCTAAATTTTATGTGTATATGTGAATTTTTATTCATGGTTTTACTACATGATGTTTAGCTAATAAATTCAATTGTGATTTTACATTCATCCACAGTTTTTTAATCATTTATTATTGGAGAAACACCTAGCGCCAGCTCCAGTGCTTTTCTTTGTTAAAAATATCATTAGATATATTGGGCATCGGCTGTGCTCCAGGGCTGACGCGATATGTCCGTTCGTACACACTGGCCGACTGACCCGCGATATATCGGCCAGTGAGTACGCACCATTATTCCCTTTTATGCTTTTCATTTTATTCTAGATTGCACCAGCATACAAACTATAATGATGAGTAGTCTTGTGAAAGATAATTTCTTTGTGTACGTTACTATATGTAACAAAGGAAACCAGATTTTATAGTGCACCATGTTGCTTTTGAAAGCTACCAAGATGTGGAATTTATTACAGTGGGATAAACGGCAGCACAGGCCATCAGTGAAGTTATCCTTCTATTGAGCATAGTGAAAAAGATACTGTTTAACAGATCCTTTTCTGTTGTAGTTTTTTTTTCCCCAAAAATTTTGGTTTTGTTTAATATTTGTGATCTAACAAAAAATAGCAAATTTGTATATATATATTTTAAATGTGAAGTAAATATTTTTTAGTCTACAAAATGTTAAACATTTTAATGTTTATGTATAGCCCTAAAAAGAAATGTAAAAAGAAAACGTCATATCGGAAAGCAAAAGAAGAATATGAAACAGTGCAACTTGAACGTGCAAAGAAAAGAGAAGTAAGGCTGCTAAACATTATTGAGAGTTTCTTTGAGGCATGTCTGTTGCTGGTGTGATAATATTACTACATACATAATGTATGTACAGTATGTGTTTGTGTCCAGGAACATACTGTATAAGATATATTCTAAATAAAGTTAATTTGCATTTGTTTCTAGACTTCTTTTCCAGAGGGAAAGAGATCTGCAAAGTATATTAACACAGATGTTTTTACTGGTGTGCGCAGGTTAAATTCCCACACCTCACCCCCAGACATACACTAAACACCCTGCTGCAAAGAGATGAAAGTGAGCATAGCAGATTTATGTAGCTACTGTATATATGAACAATTTTTATAGTTTCAGATTACTAGTAACAAAAATACTAAGAGTAGTGTCCTATTGTTCTTGCTCTGAATCCTGTGTCTATATAATATGCTTTTGGTTGTTGGGCATACTTCAGATTAATCTGTGTTCTATGCTGATAAGTGCCATATTCTAGATCTTCATGACACGTGGTCCATGAAGCTATAATGGTGCCCATACACTTGTGAGATTATCGGTACTAACCTTCGATTTCGACCACATCTGTGAGAGAAATCGGGGGATTGTATGCACATTTTAGGTACCTTACGACGCGATGCGCGGGCACACCGGTCGAATCTCGCATCTCAAGATATTATGTGCTGCACTTAATATTTATCGAATCGCAGTGCGATCGCATGTGTTTTTAAAACCACATGCTATATATCGCACTACGACGTGTGATGGGCACCCGCCGGGAGCGGTGACGTGCCCATCACGTGATTTTCATGCGATCTATTGTATGATCGCATGGTAATCACTTTGGCAGTTCAGGTGCGATGCACCACCGCGATGTCGCGTCGCGGGGCATCGCACAAGTGTATGGCCAGCATTAGTCTCATTACTTCTGTCCTTTCCTCATATGCTTTTTTTTCGTATTGTAGGAGGCAGAGAACAACAGGATAAAAAGAGAAGAAGCACTAAAACTCTACAAGGAGAAAAAAATGGAAGCATATAAAGTTTTAAGCACAAAAACAAGGAAAGGACAGCCAAACTTTAATGTACAAATGGAATACTTGCTGAAAAAGATACAGAGCAAATCTTAATTTATTTTCCTATGTCTGCGTTAAAATGTATTGTCTGTGGTGTTACCTGTCGCACTGCTTGCTTTCCTCTGAGAGGTTTTTGCTAAATATTTTTACACCACTTCAAGTAAGAATTTACCAGGGGAAAAAATAAAATCAGGTGCTTTTTTATTTTTCATTTGAGTTTGCCTGACTTGGATATTTCATAAAATTTAAAATTAGTTACAGTTTTCCATAAAATGTATATTTCTTACCATATTTTTTTTTTATACAAAGGAACCCCATTGCGGGCTCGCTGCGCTCGCCATACTGCGGGCACGGTGGCTCGCTGCACTCGCCACAGGTTATGTTCTCTCTTTATGGCTATTTTGTAGCGCTATGCGGGATCCCGGCGTCGGCATTGTGATTGCCGGGATCCCGCTCCATCTGACATGGTTGTATTTTTAATTGGATTTCTAGTACCTCATTGGCAATTGCCACGGTCTCTCCAAGTACTTTGGATGGCCATGGGCTTCATGTTCTTGCAGAGTTGTGGCATGTCATTGGTGGGCCTTTCTACAAGAGCTTGGTGTTCTATACCCATATTTTGGTTATTTCAAATGAGTTTATTAAGTGAGTATTTTCTTCCACATTTCAAGCACAAAACAGGAGACGCAAATTGTTATGTCCACTCTGAGTTAACTGTATTATTTATAAAAGCTCAATGTACCAAAGGGTCAACTAAGAAGACTTACAAGAATTTTTTTTCCAGAATGTAAACTTTGTAGTGCAAGCTATCATGATATTTTGGCAAAAGCATTTTAATGGCTGTAAATAGTTTTTTTTTTAGGAATATTATTAGATCTAAAAAATTAAACTGACTAGTCTATTGCTGTAATCTCCAAATGTAAATACAAAATGCCTATCTCCATTAAAACAAACACCTAACATGGGTCCGAGAGTGTTCAATGAACTGGGCTGCCTCAGTTGTCAGTGTAGGAGATTTAACAAGTTGGAAGGCTTGGGGCTAATTCAGACCTGATCACTAGGCTGCGTTTTTTGCATCCCTGCGATCAGGTAGCTGCCGCCTACAGGGGGAGGGGGAAATTGCTCTGCAGGGGTGCGATCACATGTGCAGGAGAGTTGCACAAACAGAAGTTTGTGCAGTCTCTGCACAGCCCAGGACTTACTCTTCCAGTGCGATGATCGGGGCCGGAGCTGACGGCAGAAACACTCTCTGCAACGCCTGGTCCTTCCTGCGTTTCTCTGGACACTCCTTAAAAACGGTCTGTTGCCACCCATAAACTGCCTCTTCCTGTCAATCATCCTGCGATAGCCAGTTCGATCGCTTTTCTCGCACATCCCATCGCTGCCCGCCGATCCCCGTCGCTGCGGACTGACGTGCCTGCGCATTGCGGTGCATGCGCAGTTCAGACCTGATTGCAGGCTGTACGAAAACTGCGCCCCCCCTTGCTGGGCATCTAAAAACTGGGATCCTGGCGTCGGTATGGTTACCGCGCCGGTCACACGAACCCACATTGTGATCACGTTGTGATAAGATCCAAAGGGCGGGATTCAAATCTTCTGTCGCTCCCTCCCGCCCCCATCGCGACTGCCGGCAGTATTCAAATGTTGCTGCCGATGGGTGCGATATCAGAATTTCAGCTCGCCACCCCCAGGGGTGACAAGCTGAAACGCGCGAAAAGTGACCCGTTTGGACGCCAAAACGGGTCTTTCCTTGATCGCACCCATAACTTTAGTCGGGTTTAGCTGCTTTACGTGGCTAAACCCATCTCTTATAGGTGTGATCAGCGCGATAACGGGGGTCAATAGAATATCGCCCTGCGATCTCCCGTCACTTTAGACTGGAGATCGGGGCAATAAAGCATTTGAATCCCGCCCAATGAATCTACAGTAACCTTATAGCCTAGAGATCACCTTTTCTAAAACAAGCAAACACTTGACGCTAATCAACCTGCAATTAGATGGCATCACTAAGAAAAGCAGAAAACTGGGATAAAAAACAGCAGTAACCAAATACAAAAATAAGACAAATATACCGTCAAATTAATACTGAATATGCATACTAGGAATAAATTGGTATTGTTTATCAATACATACTGTAGGGAGTGATATATGTGTATATATAATTTTTTTTTTTTTTTTTTTTCAGTTAAATAGTTGTAAAGGCATTTCCATGTCTATCACTTTGTTTTAGTATCACAAGATATAGTAATGCTTTATCTCTGTATTAATTGCAGGAATGTGTTGTGTAATCTGTTTGCAATAATTTTCACATGTACCAAATAAGTACCCCACATGGCTGCTACAAATACTGTAAGTGCATTATCAGAAGGAGTACATTGGAATGGGTGGGGTTTGCAACAGAATATTACTTAAATCTAAAATATAATAAGTGTTATGTCAAAAATATGGAGAATAAATTGTCATTTATTTTAATTATATTTTTCTAAGTATATTGTAATAAATATATTTCTGCAGCGGGGTACACTGTGTTCCACAGAGAATATATCGGGGTGTAGAGATGGATCTTGATCCAGTGGCACTAACAGGCTAAAGCTTTAGACTGTCCCAGGATGCATTGCGGGGCCTCCTATATAACCCCGCCTCCAGGCACTGTGAGCTCCGTTTTAGAGTTAGTAAGAGATGGTTTGCTTTGTATATAAAATTATAAACAATTTATTGACATTACATATAAAAACAATTAAAAAAGGAATATATCCCTATTACCACTGATTCACTCACGGGACCTTTGGCAAAAATTGGACTCTCCCTCCCATCACTGGATGAATTATAATCTAACCGGTTGGCCCACACCTACAGCTGTAAATGGACTTGTCCTAATGCTGATGCCTACGTTTCTGTGGATGCGGTAATTATCTGCATACTACAGTGTATATATCTTGGGAGATCGTCCTAGTCATTAAGGATTCGACTATTGGTCATATAAGAAAGTGGCACACTGCACAAATAAGCTTATCCAGATAAGACGAATGAACTTTACCAATCAGTGGTAATAGGGATATATTCCTTTTTTAATTGTTTTTATATGTAATGTCAATAAATTGTTTTATATACAAAGCAAACCATCTCTTACTAATTTGTCAGCCAGCGCTGGTATACACTTTCTTTCACTCCAGTTTACATTTTGAGGATTTGACCTTCCTCATACCTGCTGCTGTTGGTTGCGCACTTACACATTCTTTCTTTTCTTGGTAACCTCCGTTTTAGAGTTGGTGTCTGCATAAGCAGGTCACTTAACGGGGCTGCGCTAGGCAGCTCTGAAAAAGCTACTTAAAAGACTTCAAGGGCTGCAGCACTTCATATGTCAGGGTGACATACTGTGCTATGGCTCCATCACCTCCCCAGCGGCGTCGCATACTCCCACTGGCTCTGTTCCCGGATACTTGCGGCGAAGAGGCTCCGATTTTTAGGCACACCACCGCAGACGCTCTCCTGGATCGCGTGGTTGCTTCTAAGGGAGGAGGTAAGAGGGTCCCCCAGGTGGGACCCGCCATTAATTTGCGTTCCAGTCGCGGTCTCAGCAGATGGAGCGCGATACTGATGTGGACACCTGGCCGTGCAGGGACCCCACTATATCCACCAGGGCAGGGGAGCATAGGTCAGATAATACATTATTCATGTTTAATAAGGCTCCATAGGACCCGGTGGTGAGGACCAGCATAGGGGATAAGTCGCTTGATCTGTAGCCCCTCCCCCAGCTTAGGGCGCCATCTACTGCTGGTGTTCCCGCCCTGGAGCTGCCTCACACTCTCCCTGATTGAGACTTTGGTTGCCATCTTATCACAGTAGCTGTGACTGGTCTCCGGGACTGCAGGGCAAGGTCTCTGTAAATCCACCTGATTTTTCAGCGCTCTGATTCTACAGATACTTAAGTATTCTACATGTAATTTTAAGACGGCATTAGTTAAGAACAACTGTACCTCTACCAGAATATATTGTACGAGTATTCTGATATATACATTCGGTCTCGGACCGAGCATTGTTATATATAGTCCAGTGCAGTTTTATTGTCTGACTAAAATAATTATCTGCATTGTCACTGTGACTGTGTGTGCCTAAATCTGCTGTGTGAATTTCCCTTTCGGTGTATCACAAGCTATAGCTATCACTGTCTTCTGTACCCTAAAGGACTAGGGGGGTCATTCTGAGTTGATCGTAGCTGTGCTAAATTTAGCACAGCTACGATCGTAAACTCAGACATGCGGGGGGACGCCCCGCATGTCAGTGCCGCCCCCCCCCCCCCGCACAAATACAAAAGCATCGCACAGAGGCGATGCCTTTGTCTGTGGAGTAACTCCCGGCCAGCGCAGCTCCTGCGGCTGGCCGGGAGTTGTCTGTCGCTGGCCGCAGTGGCTGCGTGAGACGTCACGCAGCCGCCACGCCCCCCCAACGGTCCGGCCGCACCGCGCCTACTAAAAGGCGGCTTAACGCCGCCGTTCAGCCTTCTCCCGCCCAGCGACCGCCTCTGTCTCAGAGGCGATCGCTGGGCACCGACTGCCATGCGCCGGCGCACTGCGGCGCCGGCGCATGCGCAGTTCCAACACGATCGCTGCGACAACCTGCAGAGAGCGATCGGGTCGGAATGACCCCCCTAGGTGCGTCAGGGTCTCATATATAGTGCTGCACAGTATTTACCGTTAAGTGTATTCTACTGTGTACTCCGTCACATCATACCGGATTTATTCGCTGGTGTTGTGTACTGTGTACGCAGTCAACATACTAGGGGATTTATTCGCAGGTATTGTACCCTGGCTGTATCGTACTCATACGCTCCGGTTACATTCACTAAAATGCCTAACACAAAGGGCGGGAAATCCATGGACGCCTCTGTATCATGCAGCGCATGCGCCAGGGATTTACCTGAGGGGGAGGCTTTGAATGATGGTCTGTGTAATATGTGCCATACATCTCCCAGTCAGTCCGCTGCTCCTGTAACCAATCAGGAGCCACCTTGGGCGGCGTTCTCAAATATGTTTTGTACACTAGTGACATGCCTTACGACCCCTATGGGACCTCCTGTGCCATTGCAGCCACATATTGTCCCTATGGTAAATCCGCCCTGGGCGGATACTCTGTCTACCCAGATACAACAAGGGGTCCTCTAAGTGGGCCACCTCCTCACAATCCACTAATATCTCAGATGATACTTCTGATGAGGATGGGGAATATAGTGATCCGTCAGATACTGATACAGTCGCTTCTGACGAGGAAACTACAACACAAGTTGATGTCCCTGACCTAGTGAAGGCTATTAAGCTGATTCTACAAATCGATGATGTAGATCTCACTACCGAGTCTAAGAAGCCTGATAAATTTAAATGTCAGAAGGTCAGAATGTGGTAAGATAACTTTAGTTACCATTTGGTAGACATACGTCAGGAACCCTGGTCTTCTCCAGGAAATAAATTCTCCCTGTCTAAACAGATGCTAGCTCGTTATCCTCTCTCCGCTGAGTTGTGTAACAAGTAGGAAAATCCACCGCCGGTGGATTCCCATGTCACCCGTCTTGTGGTGTCATCTACTCTGCCTGTTACCTCTGTCACCTCTCTAAAGGAACTGACAGATAAGCGCGTCGAAGGATGCCTGAAGTCTATTTACTCCCTTACAGGTGCTGTACATAGACCCACTATAGCAGCATCCTGGGCCGCAAAAGGAATTGAAGCATGGGTTCAGGCATTAGAGGAAGAGCTGCCACAGGATATATCTGACACCGCCAGGCAATATCTGTCTCATATTGCCACCGCCTCCCACTACATTCCGGAGGCGTCCTCTGAGGCAGGTGTAATAGTGGCCAAGGCGTCGACTACGTCCATCCTGGCTCACTGAATTCTGTGGTTGAGGTCATGGAAGGTGGACCTGGACTCCAAAAAGACCTTGGAGGTACTCCCTTTTAAGGGAGACATCCTATTTGGGGGGGATCTGAATAAGATTGTAACTGACTTAGCGGCTGCTAAGACTGCGTTTCTTCCAAATACCAATCTTCTGCACAGAAGGCAAAGAGTACCACTTTTTGTTCCTTATGACCTCAAGGACTTTGGCTTTTTTGCAACAAGGCCTGGATTTAGGACTTTGGCCTCCCTCAAGGTCCACATCTCTGCCTTGTCGGTGTGGTTTCAGAGAAAACTTGCGTGTATACCTGACGTTCATATATTCACTCAGGGCGTACTCCATGGGATTTGTGTGTTGTCCTGAATGCCCTGCAAGAGTCTCTATTTGAACCTCTTGAGTCAGTGGACCTTAAATGGCTCACAGCCAAGGTCCTTTTCTTATTGACTATTGCCTCTGCCAGAAGGGTATCGGACTTAGGCGCTTTGTCCTGTCGTCTACCCTTTTTGATTTTTCATCGTGACCGCGTAGTTTTCCGAACTTGTCCCGGTTATTTGCTTAAGGTGTCATCTTTTCACCTTAACCAGGAGATTGTGGTTCGTGCCTTTATATCTTCTGACTTGTCCTCCAAAGAGCGGTCTTTGGATGTGGTACAGGCTCTCCGTGTTTATCTGTAGAGGACTGCCTCTATTAGGAGGTCAGATACCCACTTTGTACTTTTTGGTTACCACAAACGTGGCTTGCCTGCGAATAAGCAGACCATGGCCCGATGGATTGGGATGGTGATTGCACAAGCTTATGCGCAGGCTGGGCTCTCATCTCCTGCTGCTGTTAAGGCCCATTCCACTCGGTCTGTTGGACCTTCTTGGGCGGCCCAACGTGGCGCGTCCACAGAACAATTTTGTGCAAGGCGGCTACGTGGTCCTCATTGAACACGTTCATTAGGTTCTGTGCCTTTGATACTTCCTCCTCCCAGGATGCTTCCTTTAGACGCCGGGTTCTTATACCTGCTAAGGTGCTTCCCCTCCCTTGAGGAACTGCTTTAGGACATCCCCGATGTATTCCCTGTGGAACACTGTACCCCGCTGCAGAAAAGGAGATTTATGGTAGACTTACCATGGTTAAATCTGCGAGGTACACTGGGTTCCACAGTGCGCCCACCCTGACGCACTTAGCTTCTTTGGGTTTGTATGGCGTTAGCCGCTAGTCTCTTCTACTGTCGTTAGTCACATAGAACCACGTTCTCACATCTGCCTTCTCTTTTATATGCTTCTGCATTGGACTGTTTAAAACTGAGCTCACAGTGCCTGGAGGCGGGGGTTATATAGCGGAGGCAATGCATCCAGGGACAGTCTAAAGCTTTAGCCTGTTGGAGCCTCTGGATTAAGATCCATCTCTACACCCCAATGTATTCCCTGTGGAACCCAGTTTACCTCGTAGAAAGATTTAACCATGGTAAGTCTACCATAAATCTCCTTTTTATAATAAACTTGACATAAAAAAATAGTTTTGGCTGTAGAGCATACTTGCATGTCAGTTTTTTGTTATTATCTCTTGTCCATCTGTTGTTCAACAGGTGTTTTCCTTCCTCCTTGGAGAACACAAGTCCGTGCTTGTGCAGTGATCGCACTGTTATTGGCTTTGCCTAAAGACCAATGGGGTAAGATAAGGGGAGTCAGAGGGGACTATAGTAAAAGCATTAGTTTATCTCAAGTTCATGAACTGTAGTTAATTTAGATGTCAGTTCTGCGATTAATTCACCGGCTCCATAGTCTTATACATTGAAAAATCCGAACCACATGTACACACACAGTCTCAGCCGGATAGCTACTGACCCGTTGGTTGTAGTAGGTCCGGTAAAGTATAAGACAGTAACCAACACAAGTCACAGCTCTATAGGTAAATTTGTAAGAGGTCTGCCATTGGATTATACATGATCTCCCAAAAACTGTATGCATACATCGCGCCTACTATATCTTATTTATAAAAAAATAAATTAAGTCCCAAAGATCCATCAAGTGCATGAGGGATTAAAATATTGAAACAATATATTCAACTCAACTCACAACGTAGTAATTGTCACAATCTGTCACCCCCTTAAGAGAACGGGGGAAATACTCAATGATTATATGGCGCAATGTGGATGAATTGCGACCTGCTTGCAAGACGTGACTTGCAATTCAGATGTAGTTGTTGATGTGATTGTTGTTGCAATCTTTTGTTGTCTGCAATTGCGTGTATATGCTAATATGCCCAGAAGTTAACCTGAGCACAGGGATGCCCACTGCTGCCGCCTCGTTTCCGTCAAATGGTGTACGACTGCGAAAACATTCGTACCATTGTCTCATATTGGGTCATCATGCAGGATGAGCAGCTGTCCTAGGACAAAGAGAGCTCTCCAGTAACAAGTAAAATTGCAACTGGTTATTTATGCACGCCCAGAAAATGCTATGTAAATTGCCATGACACGACTTTGTTTGCCTGACCACTCCCCAAATTCTGTCTACTTGTCACTCACTTTGCAACTAATTCCTTTCTACAAGCGGCAGTGCCATCACAATTCAATCACTGCACATACTCGGGCTCAGATGCATGCGCTGTAATAAAACATCGACCAACCTGCTTGCTTCAGTCGCTTTGTGACCGCAACTGAATGAGGCCCATTGTGCAATATGGTTGTGCGCAGAGACAGCAGAAATCAATTAGAGAGTTTAATAGGGACATCTCCCTAATTTTGTGCTTGCCCGGATAAAAGAGAAACAGAAAAGTCTCTCCAAGCAGCAGCACAACTTTATGGGGGTAATTCCAAGTTGATCGCAGCAGGAAATTTTTTAGCAGTTGGGCAAAACCATGTACACTGCATGGGGGGGCAGATATAATATGTGCAGAGAGAGTTAGATTTGGGTGGGTTATTTTGTTTCTGTGCAGGGTAAATACTGGCTGCTTTATTTTTACACTGCAATTTAGATTGCAGTTTGAACTCACCACACCCAAATCTATCTCTCTCTGCACGTTATATCTGCCTCCCCTGCAGTGCACATGGTTTTGCCCAACTGCTAACAAAGTTCCTGCTGCGATCAACTCAGAATTACCCCCTATGTGTACTCAAGCAGTGGTAGAGCTGGTGCCTGTGCTGATCACCAGACATTACAAAAAAACAACTGCCTGACCAAATAAATCAACAACAAATCATTTCTAAAATGTCTCTATTTTCAGACCTTAGTTGGAAAACACCAAATAAATAGTTTTTAATAAAATTGCTATTTATTAACATTACTTACTAATGAAAAAAAATCATATATACAATATCTTCAAATTGCTTTGACTACACATATACCGTAGGGGTCAATTCAAAGCAATGTTCTACCAAGCGTCGCCACAATGCTCAGCTGCACAGATTACCTATACAACGCAAATTGTCCTGTGCACCACTATGGGTGTGAGAGAAAATTTGCAGTGTTGATGGCAGCAATGTACCGTTTCAATACACCATATGTAATCGCCCCAATAGTATATAGATTATTTCAGCTATATTCATATGGGACATTTGCCCCATTAACTTAAATGTCCAAATGTTCTGAGTTCTAAAACCATTATGCAGGAAGTGTATTCACATGCGCTCGTGTTGTTACAAGTTTGTTCAGTGTTATGGATTCCAAATGAGCATTCCTTAACGGTAAGTAATGATCTTTTACTTTACTCCTTAGATTAATACTCTCTACTTAATTTGCAATATCCAAGTAAGTCCAGAAGGACTCCTATTCTCACTCCAGCACAGAGCACATGAACTTAATGCAAATAAATATGAAGATATGTAATGTATTTCTATCCATAATAGCACACATGCACAAGCTTTTTGTAGAGATTAGGAATTATCTGCTCTACTTGTTTTGCAGTTTTAAAATTTATTCTGGAGTATTTGGCATTCCTCCTTTAAAGCTGCCGTGGAGTAGTTAGAAATTTATAAGTCGGGGGCATGGCCTGGCAGGCCTCCGAGGAGAGCTCCTGCATAGTGCCTCTAAATATAACTTTTCTGGCCCTGTTCCAGTCTATATTTACCTCTCCCTGCATCACGTCCTTACCTCCCCTGTTCCCGGTGTGTGGAGTCCCGGAGCCGGAGGGGGCCTCCTGCCTCCTTGCGGGTTGGCGCCTGCACACCCTCCTGAAGCCGGGGGCTCAATTCCCGCTGCGCTCCATGCCTGGCGATCCCTGACGTGGAGACCGAAGCTGCGCCTGATCTAACCGGCACCCGGCCTCATAATGTCCGCGGCTCCCCCCACCCCTGGGCTGCCCTGTCTCTCCCTCCTGCTTGTACCTGGTGGAGCGGACGAGCGGGCTCTGTGCCTGGCGTCCGCCTCGAGTCCTGCATCCGCCCACTGAACCGGGAGCTGAGGTGACGGCGGTGGCCGCCGCGCGCTCCTGGCGGCCGGTGCCCGGACTGGAAGTCTCCGCGGCCGAGCGGGGTGAGCTCCCTCCTGCAGCATCAGTCCGGCGCCTCCTATCCATAGGCTCCGGGCTCCCGGTCAGAGGTACCCACAAGGTCCTGGGCCCAGGATACTTTACCTTCCCCAGACGCCGGCGGCCATTTTGGTTGTGGGAAAACCGGAGATCCTGCTTTCCCAGGCAGTTGGGGGTAATTGGGGAGTGCCCTGGCTACTGGCTGGTCCGTGGCTGGGGCCCTCCACTTGCTGGGCACTGCCCCTTGTCACCTGGGATCTTTGGACAAAGTGACGTGGGGACGGAAAAGGGATTTCCACCCCTCATAGCATCCATCCCTATCCCCATCCTAGCTGGATCTCCCCTATACCTTCCCCACAGTTGGGGTCCTGTACGCACTGCGCCACAGTGTAGGGTTTCGGGGGGCTCACCCTTTTTTTATTACTTTTTCAAGTGTGCCCCACATGCTGGGAGTACAGGTTGAGTATCCCTTATCCAAATATTCCGAAATACGGAATTTTTTGAGTGAGAGTGAGAAAGTGAAACCTTTGTTTTTTGATGGCTCAATGTACACAAACTTTGTTTAATACACAAAGTTATTAAAAATATTGTATTAAATGACCTTCAGGCTGTGTATATAAGGTGTATATGAAACATAAATGAATTGTATGAATGTACACACACTTTGTTTAATGCACAAAGTTATTAAAAATATTGTCTAAAATGACCTTCAGGCTGTGTGTATAAGGTGTATATGAAACATAAATGCATTCTGTGCTTAGAGTTAGGTCCCATCACCATGATATCTCATTATGGTATGCAATTATTCCAAAATACGGAAAAATCCGATATCCAAAATAGTTCTGGTCCCAAGCATTTTGGATAAGGGATACTCAACCTGTATTTCTATTTCTATTATACACCTTCAGAGTCCAGGATGTGTCACACCACCTTTGATAACTAACACTGGAGCTCCACCTGCTGGCGGCTTTTCTAGTTGGGCTTACTTTGCCTGAGTGAAGCTTGCTTCCCTTAACATGTGATCCTTTGGACCATGCCCTGAGTCTTGGGACTTCCTTTTACCGATATCTATGTCTGAATAACTTCAGGACTGTCTCCCTGCTACCAAGATTTACCTAGCTACATATTGCAGTGACTTTTCTCAGGTGTTCTGTCTCTGGGTTCCACCATGCCTAGAAATAACAAAAAACAACGTGGAGTGGACCTGACCCAAAGCATTAAAAAATTTGCCTACTCCCATACTACCTCTCCAAGTCCAGAAACCCCCTCGCATCCCGATGTCTCAGACTCGGAGGACTCAGACCACTCCCCGTTGACTCGGAAAGATTTACAACTGCTCTTCCGTGAGATAAGGGAGACGAGTAAATCCATCCAAGCTGTACAGGCGGAGGTGCACACGGCAATAGCCTCTCTCAAAACAGATGTTCCCGAACTTGGGGACAGAATGGACCACCTGGAGACTAGAGTGGATGAAGTGATCACTACCCAACAGGGCATGAGCGATGACATCCATGGTCTAAAGAAGGAGATCCAGCATATCCTGGAACATCAAGAAGACCAAGATAACAGGGCGCGACGTAATAATCTGCGCATTAGAGGCGTCCCTGAGGACGTTGATATGACGTCCCTGCACGATTACCTCAAAAAACTGTTTGTGCATTTATCACCATCGACTCCAGAGAACCAGCTCTTGTTAGATAGGGCCCATAGGGCTCTACGCCCTCGATCACAAGACTCTGTTCTACCTAGGGATGTCATCCTAAGATGCCACTACTATACTACTAAGGAGGCCATCCTTAGGGAAACTAGGAAGATCTCCAACTTACTATTCCTGGGCCACTCACTCCAAATTTTCCAAGACATTGCTCCCGCTACTCTAATCAAGAGAAAAGATTTCAGGCCTATAACCTCGGTGCTCCGGGACAATGGCATTCGCTACAGATGGGGCTTCCCCTTTCGCATTTTGGTGTGACATCACAACCGCCTCCACTCGGCTAGGGACCTGGCCGAAGCGCATGGACTTTTGCACAACCTGGGCCTCTCCCCTCCTCCGGCCTCATCCGTTTCCCCGCAGCGGGCACATGTGGCCTCGCCTATGGATTCGGCTGCCACCCCTCGGCGATCCTTGAACCGGGACTGGACAAAAGTACCTTCTGCGCGGAAATCTGCTTCCGATGGCCCTGCCAACTGATGTTATACATGTCTTAATGCCATTTAATTCTGTGGTTTCTTATTTCTGTTTATGCATATGTTGTGAGGGGCTAATTTAATTAATTTCTTTATTTTTCAGCCTTAGCTTTTAGACCTGCCCTGCTTCGCGCCTTCTATGTGCGTTTGAGAGCAAACGCCCTTTTCTTTTGTGAGTGGCTCACTTTAGATATTTATCATGTCTCGCGCCCCCTTACGGGGGTTGTACCCCCCCCCCCCCCGTGTGGGAACTGATGCCCCTTGCTTAGTTGTAGATTAGCACTGTTACCTACCCCAGACTTGACTTGTTTTAACCCTGGATAGTTTCGTTTTTGTTACTAGCCACCTTAAACGGTGGTAGATCCTGGGACGCTAAGTTCTGTATTTTCCCTTTTTACCACTGGTCCCTAGACTCAGGACACATGTTGTTGTCCGTTGTGCTTGATGCGCCTGGCCTGGCTGGGTCGCGTCCCCCCTACTGGGTCTTATACCCGAGTCCGGTTGTTGTCACTTAGTGACTTTTTTCTGTCATTTCCTGACCGGCATGTTAGACCAGATGTCGTTTCTTCTGGTCCCCAACGTTCCCCTCTTCCCTACTCTCCCCGAACTCTATCTGTCTTGTTCTCTTTTCTTTTTTCTTTCACTCAGCCGCTCATTTATGTATGCCGATTGCCATGCCTGTTTCTAATGTTTGTAATGTTTTCTGTTTGGTCTATTGCAGTGAAGCGATGTCCAGAGGGAGGAGACGTGGCGTTCCAGAGAGTTGATTGTCATGGCCCTTAGGATATTTTCCCACAACGTCAAAGGTTTGAACAGCCCCTCCAAACGCACCAAGCTCTTTCCCTTAAACAGGCCAGAGGTGATTTGGTTTTCTTGCAGGAAACCAACTTTTTATAAAGTCCCTCCACCCTGAATTAAAATCTAAATCGTTTCCACATACATTCCATGCTTGTGATGCGACTCACAAAAAAAAGGGGGGTCTCCATCTTGCTCGCTGCTCACCTCACGTTTGAGTTGTTGGACAGTCATGCAGATAAATCTGGTAGATGGCTAATCCTTGTTGGGAAACTCAACAACACCCTGTGTACTCTTGTTAATGTCTATGCTCCGAACCAAAATCAGGCTGCCTTTTTTTAGGGGTTTGAGTTCACGCATAACTAGGCTCCGCCAAGGGGAGATCATAGTGGCCGGTGATTTTAATGAGGTTCTGGATGCCTCGTTAGACAGATCCTCTCCTCTCTTTCTTCTACCCCCAAACGTCCATCCCCGTGATCTTTCGCCCTGTTAGATCTTTTGAAGCTCCAATTATTATACGATTCCTTTAGACTCACTGACCCACTTACTAGGGACTACACCACCTACTCCCCTGTACATAAATCCTACTCTAGGATCGATATGATCCTACTCAGCCGGGACCTTTCCTCTAAACTGAAGTCTACGCGTATACTTCCTATGGTATGGTCTGACCATTGTCCGATCACTGCTGAGCTCCATTCTATTGCTCCTCGCCCCCCTTCTGCCTCTTGGCGATTGAATGACTCCCTATTACATAATCCGGAAATTACTAATTTGATTAAAAGTCACATTACTGATTATTTCTTACTTAACGACCTCCCAGAGACTTCACCTATCATATTATGGGAAGCACATAAAGCTGTTCTCCGCGGCCATTTGATAAGTCAGTCTGCTAGGTACAAAAAAGTCACAGGAATTGAATTTCCTCTCCCTTTCCACTAGACTACAGGTGCTTGAAAGACAACATAAGCTTTCCCCTACCCCTGCTAATTTAGAGAGTTTGCTGAGGGCGCGGTCTGAGTTGTCGCTTTTCTTGTCAAGCGCACGGCTAAGACCCTCCAGAGGCTTAACCAGTCCTATGAGAAAGGTGATAAAGCGGATAGGATGCTGGCATCCCGTCTACGAGCACAACGCTCTCGGAATAATATCTTGGCGGTGCATACTACATCAGGCGAGATCACGTATGCCCCGGATGCCATAAATAAGGCATTTCAGGAATTTTATGCTCAGCTCTATAATTTAAATCCTGTCAATCCAGGTTCTGGCTCCCCAGATGTCTTGATCTCAGAATTCTTGCGTAAGGCTACACTCCCCAAATTGTCTGACTGTGCTTTGGAACTGAATAAAGATATAACAGATGAGGAAATTGCTGCCGTCCTGAAGTCCTTTAAATCTTCTAAAGCTCCAGGGCCCGATGGCTTATCAGCATCATATTATAAGAAATTAGCCCCCATTTTAATCCCACATCTTAGAGTATTGTTCAATGCTGTACTGCATGGCACCCCATTTCCGAGCACCATGCTGGAGGCCAGAATAATAGTTATCCACAAAGAGGGTAGAGATCCTCAAGATTGCGCTAGCTATCGGCCGATATCTCTATTGAATCTGGACATTAAGCTCTATGCCAAAATTTTAGCTACCCGTCTCAATGGTGTGCTCCCTGGCCTGATCCATTATGATCAGGTCGCTTTTAACACTAGAAGAGCGATAGACCTAATACAACAACTGGACTGCAGACACAAAGTCTATTGTCCTTTCACTTGATGCTGAAAAGGCGTTCGACCGCATATCATGGCCCTTCTTGTTTCAGACCCTGCAGGCGTTTGGGATATCGGCTGAATTTTTGACGGGGGTCTCTGCTCTCTACTCCTCCCCTATAGCTAAGGTTCTTAGTAATGGAGTGCTGTCCGCTCCCTTCCCATTATCCAACGGTACGAGGCAGGGTTGCCCTCTCTCCCCCCTGGTGTTTGCCATGGTCATAGAACCCCTGGCTGCTGTGATAAGGAACTCTGGTGGAATTCGGGAAGTGAAGATGGGCTCGCAGGAGATCTCACTTTTTGCAGACGATGTACTGTTGTCCCTCACTCAGCCACGGTCTTCGCTCCCCTGCCTTGTATCAGATTATAGAGGACTGTGGTTCCCTATCGGGATATAAAATCAATTTTGTCAAATCTGAAGCTATGTTATTACACATATCAGGGGATCTTAAACGTGCTCTACAGTCCTCCTATGACCTTCGCTGGCAAACAAATAAGATTAAGTACTTAGGAGTCTATATTACATCTCACTATAGCTCCCTATATTCTGAAAACTTCCCACGTATGTTCACTAAGATTAAATCTGATCTGGCGAGATGGAAGTCCCATATCATATCCTTGCTGGGTAGGATAGTTGCCCTCAAAGTGACAGTCATGCCGCAACTTCTCTACCTCTTTCAAACTTTACCTGTCAAGGTCCCGGAGAGGGTTCTTAGGGATGCCCAGACCTCATTTGTGAAGTTTGTATGGAACGATAAACCTCCAAGAATAGCTTTTTCAGTTCTTCGACTCCCTCGTTCCGCAGGTGGCCGGGGATTCCCGGATGTCATGTTTTATTACCTGGCTAGCCACCTGAGCCAAATAGTGACTTCCTTTGTACCCCGTGGCTCTATTGCCTGGGTGGACATGGCGGCTCTCTCCTTGGGGATCCGTTCTTTGGCTTCGCTATGGGGTCTGGGCAAACCGTACCAGCTCTGACGGACTCTTCTCCTTCTCTCAAATTCCATCTTTCTATCTGGCATAACTCCCTCACGAAATATAAATTCTCATCCCCCTGCTCCCCTATCACCCCCCTCTGGAATAACACTGCTTTTCCCGCTGGGGTTTCAACCCTTCGTTTAACCCCTTGGTCTAGTGCAGGAGTTCATGTGGTGCATGATCTCTGCCTCCAAGAGCGCTGGATGACGATAACCGATATCAACTGTAAGTTTTCCACTCTCTCCCCTCCCTTCTTTGAATATTTCCAGATCCGACACTTCCAGTTCTCCCTACCTCAACCCGAAGTTCAGCGGGATCTTATCCCCTTTGAATCTCTATGCACAAAAAACATATGTAGAGGGCTAATTTCGCTAATATATTCAATGTTAGTTGGGGCTTCCTCGGGCCCGCATACTCGCCATGAACGGGAGTGGGAGAGGGACTTGGGCCCCCCGCCGGACGATGTCTGTTGGGAGGAGGTACGAGAGAGCATAGCTAAAAGCTCTATCTCAAGTAGACTCATGGAAACATCCTATAAACTGTATTACCGGTGGTATTACACCCCGGATAAATTGTCTAGGCTGTTCCCTTCTGCCACCCCGGTTTGCTGGCAAGGATGTGGACATCGGGGAACCCTCCTCCATATTTGGTGGTCCTGTCCCCATATAGCTCACTTCTGGAATAAGGTGCTTGATTTATTGAAGTACCTCTCTGGCCTTCCCCTCGCGTTGGACCCTTGGGTATTTTTGTTGGCGCAGCCGTATCCAGATCTTGACCCGCTTCTGAATAAATTGTTTTCTCATATAGTGGTGGTAGCTAAATTCTTGATAGCCAAGAACTGGAAATCTCCCGATGCCCCTACTGTCTCTGCGCTAATTAATTACATTTGGTTTGGTTGCTAACATGGAAAGGATCACTTATTGTCTGCATGACTGTCCGCACAAATATGAACTCGTATGGAGTCCCTGGTTGCTTAAGATGTCCCCCTCTACTTGATTCTCTAACTACCCCTCTGTTCAGACCTTCTGGAACTGTTCGCCACGTTACGCCTGGTTCCTCCCTCCGGATGCTTACCTACCGTCCCTAGCAGTCTCTCGGTTAATAGGTAGTAACTTTCTTACATGTATATATGTATACTGTTATATTTATACACTGCATATGGTTATGTTTGGTATAACTTCCAACTTATGGCTTAGTTCGGCCCGGTTTGGCTCGATTGTGTCTGCCCTTTTCTCTAACGTCCTAAGTGGATGCTGGGGACTCCGTAAGGACCATGGGGGGGGGAGTAGCGGCTCCGCAGGAGACTGGGCACAAAAGTAAAGCTTTAGAACTACCTGGTGTGCACTGGCTCCTCCCCCTATGACCCTCCTCCAAGCCTCAGTTAGATTTTTGTGCCCGAACGAGAAGGGTGCACACTAGGTGGCTCTCCTGAGCTGCTTAGTGAAAAGTTTAGTTTTAGGTTTTTTATGTTCAGTGAGACCTGCTGGCAACAGGCTCACTGCATCGAGGGACTAAGGGGAGAAGAAGCGAACTCACCTGCGTGCAGAGTGGATTGGGCTTCTTAGGCTACTGGACATTAGCTCCAGAGGGACCGATCACAGGCCCAGCCATGGATAGGTCCCAGAGCCGCGCCGCCGGCCCCCTTACAGAGCCAGAAGACAGAAGAGGTCCGGAAAATCGGCGGCAGAAGACGTCCTGTCTTCAACAAGGTAGCGCACAGCACTGCAGCTGTGCGCCATTGCTCTCAGCACACTTCACACTCCGGTCACGGAGGGTGCAGGGCGCTGGGGGGGGGCGCCCTGAGACGCAATAAAAACACCTTGGATGGCAAAAAAAATGCATCACATATAGCTCCTGGGCTATATGGATGAATTTAACCCCTGCCAGAATACACAGAAAAACGGGAGATAAGGCCGCCGAAAAGGGGGCGGAGCCTATCTCCTCAGCACACTGGCGCCATTTTCCCTCACAGCTCCGTTGGAGGGAAGCTCCCTGGCTCTCCCCTGCAGTCACTACACTACAGAAAGGGTTAAAAAAGAGAGGGGGGCACTAATTACGCGCAGTATTAAAAATACAGCAGCTATAAGGGGAAAAACACTTATATAAGGTTATCCCTGTATATATATAGCGCTCTGGTGTGTGCTGGCAAACTCTCCCTCTGTCTCCCCAAAGGGCTAGTGGGGTCCTGTCCTCTATCAGAGCATTCCCTGTGTGTGTGCTGTGTGTCGGTACGTTTGTGTCGACATGTATGAGGAGAAAAATGATGTGGAGACGGAGCAGATTGCCTGTAATAGTGATGTCACCCCCTAGGGTGTCGACACCTGAGTGGATGAACTGTTGGAAGGAATTACGTGACAGTGTCAGCTCTGTATAAAAGACAGTGGTTGACATGAGACAGCCGGCTACTCAGCTTTTGCCTGTCCAGACGTCTCATAGGCCGTCAGGGGCTCTAAAGCGCCCGTTACCTCAGATGGCAGATATAGACGCCGACACGGATACTGACTCCAGTGTCGACGGTGAAGAGACAAATGTGACTTCCAGTAGGGCCACACGTTACATGATTGAGGCAATGAAAAATGTTTTACACATTTCTGATAATACGAGTACCACCAAAAAGGGGTATTATGTTCGGTGAGGAAAAACTACCTGTAGTTTTCCTGAATCTGAGAAATTAAATGAGGTGTGTGATGATGCGTGGGTTTCCCCGATAACAACTGATAATTTCTAGAATGTTATTGGCATTATATCCTTTCCCGCCAGAGGTTAGGGTGCGTTGGGAAACACCCCCTAGGGTGGATAAAGCGCTCACACGCTTGTAAGAACAAGGGCTCTACACTCTCCTGAGATGGCCGCCCTTAAGGATCCTGCTGATAGAAAGCAGGAGGGTATCCTAAAATGTATTTACACACATACTGGTGTTATACTGCGACCAGCAATCGCCTCAGCCTGGATGTGCAGTGCTGGGTTGGCGTGGTCGGATTCCCTGACTGAAAATATTGATACCCTAGATAGGGACAGTATATTATTGCCTATAGAGCATTTAAAAGATGCATTTCTATATATGCGTGATGCACAGCGGAATATTTGCCGACTGGCATCAAGTCTAAGTGCGTTGTCCATTTCTGCCAGTAGAGGGTTATGGACACGACAGTGGTCAGGTGATGCGGATTCCAAACGGCATTTGGAAGTATTGCCTTATTAAGGGGAGGAGTTATTTGGGGTCGGTCTTTCAGACCTGGTGGCCACGGCAACAGCTGGGAAATCCACGTTTGTACCCCAGGTCGCCTCTCAACATAAGAAGACGCCGTATTATCAGGCGCAGTCTTTTCGTGGGCAAGCGGGCAAAAGGTTCCTCATTTCTGCCCCGTGACAGAGGGAGAGGAAAAAGGCTGCAGAAATCAGCCAGTTCCCAGGAACAGAAGCCCTCTCCCGCCTCTGCCAAGCCCTCAGTATGACGCTGGGGCTTTACAAGCAGAATCAGGCACGGTGGGGGCCCGTCTCAATGAATTTCAGCGCGCAGTGGGCTCACTCGCAAGTAGACCCCTGGATCCTTCAGGTGATATCTCAGGGGTAAAAATTGGAATTCGAGACGTCTCCCCCTCGCCGTTTCCTAAAGTCGGCTTTACCGATGTCTCCTTCTGACAGGGAGGCAGTTTTGGAAGCCATTCACAAGCTGTATTCCCAGCAGGTGATAATCAAGGTACCCCTCCTGTAACAGGGAACGGGGTATTATTCCACACTGTTGTGGTACCGAAGCCGGACGGCTCGGTGAGACCGATTCTAAATCTAAAATCTTGAACACTTACATACGGAGGTTCAAATTCAAGATTGAGTCACTCAGAGCAGTGATTGCGAACCTGGAAGAAGGGGACTACATGATGTCTCGGGACATCAAGGATGCTTACCTTCATGTCCCAATTTACCCTTCTCACCAAGGGTACCTCAGGTTTATGGTACAGAACTGTCACTATCAGTTTCAGACGCTGCCGTATGGATAGTCCGCGGCACCCCGGGTCTTTACCAAGGTAATGGCCGAAATGATGATACTCCTTCGAAGGAAGGGAATTTTAGTTATCCCTTACTTGGACGATTCCCTGATAAGGGTAAGATCCAGGGAACAGTTGGAGGTCGGTGTAGCACTATCTCAGGTAGTGTTGCGGCAGCACGATTGGATTCTCAATATTCCAAAATCGCAGCTGATTCCGACGACTCGTCTTCTGTTCCTAGGGATGATCCTGGACACAGTCCAGAAAAAGGTGTTTCTCCCGGAGGAGAAAGTCAGGGAGTTATCCGAGCTAGTCGGGAACCTCCTATAACCGAGCCAAGTCTCAGTACATCAATGAAATGGTTCTGGGAAAAATGGTGGCTTCCTACGAAGCAATCCCATTCGGCAGATTCCACGCGAGAACTTTCCAGTGGGACCTGCTGGACAAATGGTCCGGGTCGCATCTTCAGATGCATCAGCGGATAACCCTGTCACCAAGCACAAGGGTGTCTCTCCTGTGGTGGTTGCAGAGTGCTCATCTTCTAGAGGGCCGCACATACAGGACTGGGTCCTGGTGACCACGGCTGCCGGCCTGCGAGGCTGGGGAGCAGTCACACAGGGAAGTAATTTCCAGAGCTTATGGTCAAGCCTGGAGACATCACTTCACATAAATATCCTGAAGCTAAGGGCCATTTACAATGCTCTAAGCTCAGCAAGACCTCTGCTTCAAGGTCACCCGGAGTTGATCCATTCGGACAACATCACGGCAGTCACCCACGTAAACAGACAGGGTGACACAAGAAGCAGGGGGGCAATGGCAGAAGCTGCAAGGATTCTTCGCTGGGCGGAAAATCATGTGATAGCACTGTCAGCAGTATTCATTCCGGGAGTGGACAACTGGGAAGCAGACTTCCTCAGCAGACACGACCTCCACCCGGGAGAGTGGGGACTTCACACAGAAGTCTTCCACATGTTTATAAAACTCGACAAATATTGCGCCAGGTCAAGGGACCCTCAGGCAATAGCTGTGGACGCTCTGGTAACACAGTGGGTGTACCAGTCAGTGTATGTGTTCCCTCCTCTGCCTCTCATACCCAAGGTACTGAGAATTATAAGATGGAGAGGAGTAAGCACTATATTCGTGGCTCCGGATTGGCCAAGAAGGACTTTGTGACCGGAACTTCAGCAGATGCTCACGGAGGATCCGTGGCCTCTACCTCTAAGAGGGGACCTGCTCCAGCAGGGACCCTGTCTGTTCCAAGACTTACCGCGGCTGCGTTTGACGGCATGGCGGTTGAACGCCGGATCCTGAAGGAGAAAGGCATTCCGGATGAAGTCATTCCTATCCTGATCAAAGCCAGGAAAGATATAACCGCAAAACATAATCACCGCATTTGGCGAAAATATGTTGCGTGGTGCGAGGCCAGTAAGGCCCCGACGGAGGAATTTTTCAACTAGGTCGATTCCTACATTTCCTGCAAACAGGAGTGTCTATGGGCCTGAAATGGGGGTCCATTAAGGTTCAAATTTCGGCCCTGTCAATTTTCTTCCAAAAAGAACTAGCTTCAGTCCCTGAAGTTCAGACGTTTGTGAAAGGGGTACTGTATATACAGCCTCCTTTTGTGCCTCCAGTGGCACCTTGGGATCTAAATGTAGTTTTGGGGTTCCAAAAGTCACATTGGTTTGAACCACTTAAATATGTGGAGTTAAAATATCTCACATGGAAAGTGGTCATGCTGTTGGCCCTGGCCTGGGCCAGGTGCGTGTCAGAATTGGCGGCTTTATCCTGTAAAAGCCCTCATCTGATTTTCCATTCGGACAGGGCGGAATTGAGGACTTGTCCTCAGTTTCTCCCTAAGGTGGTTTTCAGCGTTTCACCTGAATAAACCTATTGTGGTGCCTGCGGCTACTAGGGACTTGGAGGACTCCAAGTTGCTAGACGTTGTCAGAGCCCTGGAAATATAGGTTTCCAGGACGGCTGGAGTCAGAAAATCTGACTCGTTGTTTATTCTGTATGCACCCAACAAGCTGGGTGCTCCTGCTTCTAAGCAGACTATTGCTCGTTGGATTTGTAGTACAATTCAGCTTGCACATTCTGTGGCAGGCCTGCCACAGCCAAAATCTGTAAAAGCCCATTCCACAAGGAAGGTGGGCTCATCTTGGGCGGCTGCCCGAGGGGTCTCGGCTTTACAACTTTGCCGAGCAGCTACTTGGTCAGGAGCACATACGTTTGTAAAATTCTACAAATTTGATACCCTGGCTGAGGAGGACCTGGAGTTCTCTCATTTGGTGCTGCAGAGTCATCCGCACTCTCCCGCCCGTTTGGGAGCTTTGGTATAATCCCCATGGTCCTTACGGAGTCCCCAGCATCCACTTAGGACGTTAGAGAAAATAAGAATTTACTTACCGATAATTCTATTTCTCGTAGTCCGTAGTGGATGCTGGGCGCCCATCCCAAGTGCGGATTGTCTGCAATACGGGTACATAGTTATTGTTACCAAAAAAATCGGGTTATTGCTGTAGTGAGCCATCTTTTCTAGAGGCTCCTCTGTTATCATGCTGTTAACTGGGTTTAGATCACAAGTTATATGGTGTGATTGGTGTGGCTGGTATGAGTCTTACCCGGGATTCAAAATCCTTCCTTATTGTGTACGCTCGTCCGGGCACAGTATCCTAACTGAGGCTTGGAGGAGGGTCATAGGGGGAGGAGCCCGTGCACACCATGTAGTTCTAAAGCTTTACTTTTGTGCCCAGTCTCCTGCGGAGCCGTTACCCCCCCCCCCCCTCATGGTCCTTACGGAGTCCCCAGCATCCACTACGGACTACGAGAAATAGAATTATCGGTAAGTAAATTCTTATTTTCTCCTTCTCCCCTCCCCATCTCCTCCTTTCCCTCTTCTGCTGCTCCCTTTCGTTTTCTTCCCCCCCGTCTGTCGTCGTCCGTCCCCCCCGCTTCTTACCTGTTGAATTTATTCTTGAAAAATCTCTAGGAGAACTTTTTGTACTTTGTTGTACACCTAATTGTATTTTGTTCACTTGATTGCTTCTCCTATTACAAATAAAGAGTTTAAAAAAAAAAAAAAAATGTATAAGTCAATACTATTGATTTTTTATTAACAGACAACTACTTACTAATACCCCTTTCAGACATAGCAAGACTTCCAGGTCCATGTCTGAAAGGCATCAACCCGGGAACACATTTCCAGATCTGCGCCCCTGCTATTGACCAGGATTTCTCTGACGTCCTAGTGGATGCTGGGTACTCCGTAAGGACCATGGAGAATAGACGGGCTCCGCAGGAGACTGGGCACTCTAAAAGAAAGATTAGGTACTATCTGGTGTGCACTGGCTCCTCCCTCTATGCCCCTCCTCCAGACCCCAGTTAGAATCTGTGCCCGGCCCGAGCTGGTTGCACACTGGGAGCTCTCCTGAGCTTCTAGAAAAAGAAAGTATTTGTTAGGTTTTTTATTTTCAGTGAGATCTGCTGGCAACAGACTCACTGCTACGAGGGACTAAGGGGAGAGAAGCGAACCTACCTGCTTGCAGCTAGCTTGGGCTTCTAAGGCTACTGGACACCATTAGCTCCAGAGGGATCGAACACAGGGCCCGACCTCGATCGTCCGGAGCCGCGCCGCCGTCCCCCTTGCAGAGCCAGAAGACAGAAGAATCCTGAAAATCGGCGGCTGAAGACTTCGGTCTTCATTAAGGTAGCGCACAGCACTGCAGCTGTGCGCCATTGCTCCCTATGCACACCACACACTCCGGTCACTGATGGGTGCAGGGCGCTGGGGGGGGCGCCCTGGGCAGCAATTAGAGTACCTTACATGGCTAATTGACACATAATACAGCTTTTAAGCTGTATATGTGCATAATCCCCCGCCATTATACAGATAAAAAAGCGGGAGAAGGGGGCGGGGCTATCTTCCTCAGCACAACGGCGCCATTTTCTCTTCACAGCTCCGCTGGAAGACAGCTCCCCAGGCTCTCCCCTTCAGTTTCCAGGCATCAAAGGTAAAAAAGAGAGGGTGGGCACTAAATTTAGGCGCAAACTATATATAAAAGCAGCTATAGGGAAAATCGCTTTTGTTAGTGTAAATCCATGATTATATAGCGCTGTGGTGTGTGCTGGCATACTCTCTCTCTCTGTCTCCCCAAAGGACTTTGTGGGGTCCTGTCCTCAGTCAGAGCATTCCCTGTGTGTGTGCGGTGTGTCTGTACGGCTGTGTCGACATGTTTGATGAGGACGCTTACGTGGAGGCGGAGCAGGAGCCGATAAGTGTGATGTCGCCCCCTGCGGGGCCGACACCGGAGTGGATGGATATGTGGAAGGCTTTAACCGACATTGTCAACTCCTTACATAAAAGGTTTGACGACGTGACAGCCATGGGACAGTCGGCATCTCAGCCCGCACCTGCTCAGGCGTCTCAGAGGCCATCAGGGGCTCAAAAACGCCCGCTGACTCAGATGGCAGACACAGATGTCGACACGGAGTCTGACTCCAGTGTCGACGAGGATGAGATAAATGTACAGTCCACAAGGGCCATCCGATGTATGATTACGGCTATGAAAGATGTTTTACACATTGCTGACATAAATCCGGTTACCACAAAAAAGGGTATTATGTTTGGGGAGAAAAAGCAGCCAGTGACTTTTCCCCCATCTGATGAGTTGAATGAACTGTGTGAAGAAGCGTGGTGTTCCCCTGATAAGAAACTAGTAATTTCTAAGAGGTTACTGACGGCGTACCCTTTCCCGCCAACGGATAGGTTACGCTGGGAGACATCCCCTAGGGTGGACAAGGCGCTCACACGCTTATCAAAAAAGGTGGCACTGCCGTCTCAGGATACGGCCGCCTTAAAGGAGCCTGCAGATAGAAAGCAGGAGGCTATCCTGAAGTCTGTGTATACACACTCAGGTACTATACTGAGACCTGCTATTGCTTCAGCATGGATGTGTAGTGCTGCAGCAGCATGGTCTGATTCCCTGTCAGATAACATTGATTCCCTTGACAGAGATACTATTTTGCTAACTATAGAGCATATTAAAGACGTAGTCTTATATATGAGAGATGCACAGAGGGACATTTGCCGGCTGGCATCTAGAATTAATGCAATGTCCATTTCTGCCAGGAGAGTATTATGGACTCGGCAGTGGACAGGTGATGCTTATTCTAAAAGGCACATGGAAGTTTTGCCTTATAAGGGTGAGGAACTGTTTGGGGACGGTCTCTCGGACCTCGTGTCCACAGCAACAGCTGGGAAGTTGACTTTTTTACCTCAGGTTCCCTCACAGCCTAAGAAAGCACCGTATTATCAAGTACAGTCCTTTCGGCCTCAGAAAGGCAAGCGGGTAAGAGGCGCGTCCTTTCTGCCCAGAGGCAGGGGTAGAGGGAAAAAGCTGCACCAGACAGCCAGTTCCCAGGAACAAATATCCTCCCCTGCTTCCACTAAGTCCACCGCATGACGCTGGGGCTCCACAGGTGGAGCCAGGTGCGGTGGGGGCCCGTTTCCGGAACTTCAGCGACCAGTGGGTTCGCTCACGGGTGGATCTCTGGGTTCTACAGGTATCTCAGGGATACAAGATGGAGTTCGAGACGTCTCCCCCTCGCCGTTACCTCAAATCAGCCTTGCCTGCTACTCCCAAGGAAAGGGAGGTAGTACTGGCGGCAATTCACAAGCTGTACCTCCAGCAGGTGATAATCAAAGTTCCTCTCCTTCCACAGTGACGAGGTTACTATTCCACAATGTTTGTGATACCGAAACCAGACGGTTCGGTGAGACCCATTCTAAATTTGAAATCCTTGAACACTTATATAAGGAAGTTCAAGTTCAAAATAGAATCGCTCAGGGCGGTTATTGCAAGCCTGGAAAAGGGGGATTTTATGGTGTCACTGGACATCATGGAGGCTTACCTAAATGTCCCCATTTACCCACCTTACCAGGAGTACCTCAAGGTTGTGGTACAGAACTACCATTACCAATTCCAGACGTTGCCGTTTGGTCTGTCCACGGCACCGAGGGTGTGTACCAAGGTAATGGCCGAAATGATGATACTCCTTCGAAAGACGGGAGTTATAATTATCCCGTACTTGGACGATCTCCTTATAAAGGCGAGGTCCAAGTAACAGTTGTTGATCGGTGTAGCACTATCTCAGGAAGTGTTACAACAGCACGGCTGGATTCTGAATATCCCAAAGTCGCAGCTGATTCCTACAACGCGTCTGCTGATATTGGGCATGTTTCTGGACACAGAACAGAAGAAGGTGTTTCTCCCGGAGGAGAAGGCCAAGGAGTTGTCATCTCTGGTCAGAGACCTCCTGAAACCAAAACAGGTGTCGGTGCATCATTGCACGCAAGTCCTGGGAAAGATGGTAGCTGCTTACGAAGCAATTCCCTTCGGCAGGTTCCATGCAAGGAACTTTCAGTGGGACCTGTTAGTCAAGTGAGGATCGCATCTTCAGAAGCATCGGCTGATCACCCTGTCCCCGAGGGCCAGGGTGTCTCTGCTGTGGTGGCTGCAGAGTGCTCATCTTCTCGAGGGCCGCAGATTCGGCATTCAGGACTGGGTCCTGGTGACCACGGATGCAAGCCTCCGAGGTTGGGGAGCAGTCACTCAGGGAAGAAACTTCCAAGGACAATGGTCGAGTCAGGAGACTTCCCTACACACAAATATGCTGGACCTAGGGGCCATTTACAATGCCCTAAGTCAAGCAGAACCCCTGCTTCAAAACCAGCTGGTGCTGATTCAGTCAGACAACATCACGGCTGTCGCCCATGTAAACCGACAAGGCGGCACAAGAAGCAGGATGGCGTTGGCAGAAGCCACAAGGATTCTCCGATGGGCGGAGAATCACGTGCTAACACTGTCAGCAGTGTTCATTCCGGGTGTGGAAAACTAGGAAGCAGACTTCCTCAGCAGGCACGACCTCCACCCTCGAGAGTGGGGACTTCATTCAGAAGTCTTCACGCAGATTGTAGACCGTTGGGAACGGCCACAGGTGGACATGATGGCGTCCCGCCTCAACAAAAAGCTAAAAAAGTATTGCACCAGGTCAAGAGACCCTCAGGCGATAGCTGTGGACGCACTAGTGTCACCGTGGGTGTACCAGTCGGTTTATGTGTTCCCTCCTCTTCCTCTCATACCCAAGGTACGGAGGATAGTAAGTAAGAAAGGAGTAAGAACTATATTCGTAGTTCCGGATGGGCCAAGAAGAACTTGGTACCCAGAACTACAAGAAATGATCTCGGAGGACCCATGGCCTCTCTCTCTCTCAGACAGGACCTGTTACTGCAGGGGCCCTATCTGTTCCAAGACTTACCGCGGCTGCGTTTGAAGGCTTGGCGGTTGAACGTCGGATCCTAACGGAAAAGGGCGTTCCAGATGAAGTGATTCCTACGCTGTTAAAGGCTAGGAAAGACGCTGCCTGAAGTTCAGACGTTCTTAAGGGAGTGCTGCATATTCAGCCCCCTTTTTTGTGCCTCCAGTGGCACCTTGGGATATCAACGTAGTGTTGGATTTCCTAAAATCACATTGTTTTGAGCCACTTCAGACCGTGGAGTTGAAGTATCTCACGTGAAAAGTGGTAATGCTTTTGGCCTTGGCTTCGGCTAGGCGTGTGTCAGAATGGGCGGCTTTGTCATGTAAAAGCCCTTATCTGATCTTCCATATGGACAGGGCAGAATTGAGGACTCGTACCCAATTTCTCCCTAAGGTGGTGTCAGCGTTTCTTTTGAACCAACCTATTGTGGTGCCTGCGGCTACTCGGGACTTGGAGGATTCCAAGTTGCTGGACGTAGTCCGGGCCCTGAAATTCTATGTTTCCAGGACGGCTAGAGTCTGAAAAACTGACTCGCTGTTTATCCTGCATGCACCCAACAAGCTGGGTGCTCCTGCTTCTAAGCAGACTATTCCTCGCTGGATCTGTAGCTCGATTCAACTTGCACATTCTGCGGCTGGACTGCCGCATCCTAAATCAGTAAAAGTCCATTCCACGAGGAAGGGGGCTCTTCTTGGGCGGCTGCCCAAGGGGTCTCGGCATTACAACTTTGCCGAGCTGCTACCTGGTCGGGGTCAAACACGTTTGCAAAATTCTACAAGTTTGATACCCTGGCTAAGGAGGACCTTGAGTTTGCTTATGCGGTGCTGCAGAGTCATCCGCACTCTCCCGCCCGTTTGGGAGCTTTGGTATAATCCCCATGGTCCTTACGGAGTACCCAGCATCCACTAGGCCGTCAGAGAAAATAAGAATTTACTCACCGGTAATTCTATTTCTCTGACGTCCTAGTGGATGCTGGGAACTCCGTAAGGACCATGGGGAATAAGCGGCTCCGCAGGAGACAGGGCACATCTAAAGAAAGCTTTAGGATCACCTGGTGTGCACTGGCTCCTCCCCCTATGACCCTCCTCCAAGCCTCAGTTAGATTTTCTGTGCCCGACGAGAAGGGTGCACACTAGGGGCTCTCCTGAGCTCTTTGTGAAAATTTTAGTTTAGGTTTATTATTTTCAGTGAGACCTGCTGGCAACAGGCTCACTGCATCGAGGGACTAAGGGGAGAAGAAGCGAACTCACCTGCGTGCAGAGTGGATTGGGCTTCTTAGGCTACTGGACATTAGCTCCAGAGGGACGATCACAGGTTCAGCCTGGATGGGTCACCGAAGCCGCGCCGCCGGCCCCCTTACAGAGCCAGAAGAGCAAAGAGGTCCGGAAAAATCGGCGGCAGAAGACTTTCCTGTCTTCAGATAAAGGTAGGCGCACAGCACCGCAGCTGTGCGCCATTGCTCTCAGCACACTTCACACTCCGGTCACTGAGGGTGCAGGGCGCTGGGGGGGCAGCGCCCTGAGACGCAATAAATCGATAGAAAACCTTTTATGGCTAAAATAAATGCATCACATATAACTCCTGGGCTATATGGATGCATTTAACCCCTGCCAAATCATACAAGAAAACGGATGATAAGGACGCCGAGAAAGGGGCGGAGCCTATCTCCTCTGCACACTGGCGCCATTTTCCCTCACAGCTCAGTTGGAGGGAAGCTCCCTGGCTCTCCCCTGCAGTCACTACACTACAGAAAGGGGTTAAAAAAGAGAGGGGGGCACAAATTAGGCGCAGTATAAACAATACAGCAGCTATAAAGGGAAAAACACTTATATAAGGTTATCCCTGTATATATATAGCGCTCTGGTGTGTGCTGGCAAACTCTCCCTCTGTCTCCCCAAAGGGCTAGTGGGGTCCTGTCCTCTATCAGAGCATTCCCTGTGTGTGTGCTGTGTGTCGGTACGTTTGTGTCGACATGTATGAGGAGAAAAATGATGAGACGGAGTAGAGTGTCTGTAATAGTGTTGTCACCCCCTGGGGGGTCGACACCTGAGTGGATGTACTGTTGAAATTGCGTGACAGTGTCAGCTTTGTATAAAAGACAGTGGTTGACATGAGACAGCCGGCTACTCAGGTTGTGCATGTCCAGACGTCTCATACAGGGGCTCTAAAGCGCCCGTTACCTCAGATACAGACGCCGACACGGATACTGACTCCTGTGTCGACGGTGAAGAGACAACAGTGATTTCCAATAGGGCCACACATTGCATGATTGAGGCAATGGAAAAAGTTTACACTCTTCTGATAATATAAATACCACCAAAAAAAAGGGGTATTATGTTTGGTGAGGAAAAACTTCCTGTAGTTTTCCTGAATATGAGAAATAAAATGAGGTGTGTGATGATGCGTGGGTTTCCCCCCGATAACAATTGATAATTTCTAAAAAGTTATTGGCAGTATACCTTTTCCCGCCAGAGGTTAGGGTGCGTTGGGAAACACCCCCTAGGGGGGATAAGGCGCTCACACGCTTGTAAGAACAAGGGCTCTACCCTCTCTGGAGATGGCCGCCCTTAGGGATCCTGCTGATAGAAAGCAGGAGGGTATCCTAAAATGTATTTACACACATACTGGTGTTATACTGCGACCAGCAATCGCCTCAGCCTGGATGTGCAGTGCTGGGTTGGCGTGGTCGGATTCCCTGACTGGAAATTTGATATCCTAGATAAGGACAGTATATTATTGCCTATAGAGCAATTAAAAGATGCATTTCTATATATGCATGATGCACAGCGGAATATTTGCCGACTGGCATCAAGTATAAGTGCGTTGTCCAATTATACCAGTAAAGTGGTCAGGTGATGCGGATTCCAAACGGCATTTGGAAGTATTGCCTTAAAAAAAAAAAAAAAAAAAGGGATGTACCCCAGGTCGCCTCTCAAAATAAGACGCCGTATTATCAGGCGCAGTCCTGGTTGGCAAGCGGACAAAAGGGTTCCTCTTTTCTGCTCGTGACAGAGGGAGAGGAAAATGGCTGCAGAGATCAGCCAGTTCCCAGGAACAGAAACCCTTTTCCGCCTCTGCCAAGCTCTCAGTATGACGCTAGGGCTTTACAAGTTCAGGCACGGTGGGGGCCCGTTCTCAATGAATTTCAGTGCGCAGTGGGCTCACTCGCAAGTAGACCCCTGGATCCTTCAGGTAATATTTCAGGGGTACAAATTGGAATTCGAGACGTATTCCCCTCGCCGTTTCCAAAAGTCTGTTTTACCGACGTCTCCCGCTGACAGGGAGGCAGTTTTGGAAGCCATTCACAAGCTGTATTCCCAGCAGGTGATAATTAAGGTACCCCTCCTGCAACAGGGAACGGGGTATTATTCCACACTATTGTGGTACCGAAGCCAGACGGCTCGGTGAGACCGATTTTAAAATCTAAAATCTTTGAACACTTACATACAGAGGTTCAAATTCAAAATTGAGTCACTCAGAGCAGTGATTGCAAACCTGGAAGAAGGGGACTACATGATGTCTCGGGACATCAAGGATGCTTACCTTCATGTCAAAATTTACCCTTCTCACCAAGGGTATCTCTGGTTATGGTACAGAACTGGCACTATCAGTTCAGACGCTGCCGTAGGGATGGTCCACGGCACCCCGGGTCTTTACTGAAGTAATGACCGTAATGATGATATTCCTTCGAAGGAAGGGAATTTTAGTTATCCTTTACTTGGACGATTCCCTGATAAGGGTGAGATCCAGGGAACAGTTGGAGATCGGTGTAGCACTACCTCAGGTAGTGTTGCGGCAGCACGATTGGATTCTCAATATTCCAAAATCGCAGCTGGTTCCGACGACTTGTCTTCTGTTCCTAGGGATGATCCTGGACACAGTCCAGAAAGAAGGTGTTTCTCCCGGAGGAGAAAGCCAGGGAGTTATCCGAGCTAGTCAGGAACCTCCTAAAACCGAACCAAGTCTCAGTGCATCAATGCACAAGGGTTCTGGGTAAAAATGGTGGCTTCCTACGAAGCAATCCCATTCGGCAGATTCCACGCAAGACTTTCCAGTGGAACCTACTGGACAAATGGTCCGGGTCACATCTTCAGATGCTTCAGCGGATAACCCTGTCACCAGGGACAAGGGTATCCCTCCTGTGGTGGTTGCAGAGTGCTCATCTTCTAGAGGGCCGCAGATTCGGCATGCGGGACTGGGTCCTGGTGGCCACGGATGCCAGCCTGCGAGGCTGGGGAGCAGTCACACAGGGAAGGAATATCCAGGGCTTATGGTCAAGCCTGGAGACATCACTTCACATAAATGTCCTGAAGCTAAGGGCCATTTTCAATGCTCTAAGCTTAGCAAGACCTCTGCTTCAAGGTCAGCCGGTGTTGATCCAGTCGGACAACATTACGGCAGTCACCCACGTAAACAGACAGGGTGCCACAAGAAGCAGGAGGGCAATGGCAGAAGCTGCAAGGATTCTTCGCGGGGCGAAAAACCATGTGATAGCACTGTCAGCAGTTTTCATTCCGGGAGTGGACAACTGGGAAGCAGTTTTCCTCAGCACGACCTCCACCCGGGAGAGTAAGGACTTCACCCAGAAGTCTTCCACATGATTATAAACCGTTGGGAAAAACTCGACAGGTATTGCGCCACGTCAAGGGACCCTCAGGCAATAGCTGTAGATGCTCTGGTAACACCGTGGGTGTACCAATCAGTGTATGGGTTCCCTCCTCTGCCTCTCATACCCAAGGTACTGAGATTGATAAGATGGAGAGGAGTAAGCACTATATTAGTGGCTCCGGATTGGCCAAGAAGGAATTGGTAACCGGAACTTCAAGAGATGCTCACGGAGGATCCGTAGCCTCTACCTCTAAGAAGGGACCTGCTCCAGCAAGGACCTTGTCTGTTCCAAGACTTACCGCGGCTGCATGGACGGCATGGCGGTTGAACGCCGGATCCTGAAGGAAAAAGGCATTCCGGATGAAGTCATCCCTATCCTGATCAAAGCCAGGAAGGATGTAACCGCAAAACATTATCACCGCATTTGGCGAAAATATGTTGCGTGGTGCGAGGCCAGTAAGGCTCGACGGAGGAAATTCAACTGGGTCGATTCCTACATTTCCTGCAAACAGGAGTATCTATGGGCCTGAAATTGGGGTCCATTAAGGTTCAAATTTCGGCTCTGTCAATTTTCTTCCAAAAAAGAACTAGCTTCAGTCCCTGAAGTTCAGACATTTGTTAAAGGGGTACTGCATATACAGCCTCCTTTTGTGCCTTTAGTGGCACTTTTGGGATCTCCAGGTGGTTTTTGGGTTCCAAAAGTCACATTGGTTTGACACACTTAAATCTGTGGAGTTAAAATATCTCACAGAAAAAGTGGTCATGCTGTTGGCTCTGGCCTGGGCCAGGCGCGTGTCAGAATTGGTGGCTTTATCCTGTAAAAGCCCTTATCTGATTTTCCATTCGGACAGGGCGGAATTGAGGACTCGTCCTCAGTTTCTCCCTAAGGTGGTTTCAGCGTTCACCTGAACCAAACCTATTGTGGTGCCTGCGGCTACTAGGGACTTGGAGGACTCCAAGTTGCTAGACGTTGTCAGGACCCGGAAAATATATGTTTCCAGGACGGCTGGAGTCAGGAAATCTGACTCGCTGTTTATCCTCTATGCATCCAACTAGCTGGGTGCTCCTGCTTCTAAGCAGACTATTGCTCGTTGGATTTGTAGTACAATTCAACTTGCACATTCTGTGGCAGGCCTGCCACAGCCAAAAATCTGTAAATGCCCACTCCACAAGGAAGGTGGGCTCATCTTGGGCAGCTGCCCGAGGGGTCTCGGCTTTACAACTTTGCAGAGCAGTTACTTGGTCAGGAGCAAATACGTTTGTAAAATTCTACAAATTTGATACCCTGGCTGAGGAGGACCGGGAGTTCTCTCATTGGGGGCTGCAGAGTCATCCGCACTCTCCCGCCCGTTTGGGAGCTTTGGTATAATCCCCATGGTCCTTACGGAGTTCCCAGCATCCACTAGGACGTCAGAGAAAATAAGAATTTACTTACCGATAATTCTATTTCTCGTAGTCCGTAGTGGATGCTGGGCGCCCATCCCAAGTGCGGATTGTCTGCAATACTGGTACATAATTATTGTTACCAAAAAATTCGGGTTATTGTTGTAGTGAGCCATCTTTTCGAGAGGCTTCTCTATTATCATGCTGTTAACTGGGTTCAGATCACAAGTTGTACAGTGTGATTGGTGTGGCTGGTATGAGTCTTACCCGGGATTCAAAATCCTTCCTTATTGTGTACGCTCGTCCGGGCACAGTATCCTAACTGAGGCTTGGAGGAGGGTCATAGGGGGAGGAGCCAGTGCACACCAGGTGATCCTAAAGCTTTCTTTAGATGTGCCCTGTCTCCTGCGGAGCCGCTTATTCCCCATGGTCCTTACGGAGTTCCCAGCATCCACTACGGACTACGAGAAATAGAATTATCGGTAAGTAAATTCTTATTTTCTCGTAGTCCGAAGTGGATGCTGGGAACCCGTCCCAAGTGCGGATTTTCTGCAATACTTGTATATAGTTATTGCTTAACTAAAAGGTTATTGTTATGAGCCATCTGTTCAGTGAGGCTCAGTTGTTATTCATACTGTTAACTGGGTATAGTTATCACGAGTTGTACGGTGTGATTGGTGTGGCTGGTATGAGTCTTACCCTGGTTTCCAAATCCTTTCCTTGTAGTGTCAGCTCTTCCGGGCACAGTTTCCCTAACTGAGGTCTGGAGGAGGGGCATAGAGGGAGGAGCCAGTGCACACCAGATAGTACCTAATCTTTCTTTTAGAGTGCCCAGTCTCCTGCGGAGCCCGTCTATTTTCCATGATCCTTACGGAGTACCCAGCATCCACTACGGACTACGAGAAATAGAATTACCGGTGAGTAAATTCTTATTTTTTCCCGGGACTTTCGTCCTGTTTTAGATAACCCAGTGTAAGTTTGAATGGTGCAACCTGGAAATTTACTCTTGGGTCGCACCTAGTAGCCAGTGATTGGCGTGGAGGGCTGTCTGGAGGTGGTGAGTGTACAGCTGCACTGCGCAGTAGAAGCACCCAGCACAGCCTAGCAAAAGAGACGCTGCCCTTTGTGGTGCAGTCTGGTGAATGATGTAGGACATGTATGAGTGTGATGTGTGTGTGTGTGTGTGTATGACGTGTATGAGTGTGACATGAGAGCAGCCTGGCAGCCCTGCTTGTAGAATGCCAGGGCAGACCATGCTGATCTCTGAAAAGGGTTGACTCGGGTATTTCCCACGTCACAGGTGTAGTGTGAAATGGGGTCTTGAGTAAAAACCTGTGATTTTGCTGAGGTGAAAAACCCGGGTCTGAGCAGGGTAGTTCCTGGGTCGAATCTCTGAAAGTGGTATAAGAGGGATCCCTGCTTCTGTGGTTGCCAGGATGGGGCAGTAGGGTGTTATTAAACCCCGCACTATTCACTGGCTGTAAAGCATTTCCAGTGTAGTGGCTAGGAGGATGTGGAGCTTGATGACATCTTGGCACAATGACCTAATCAAGTCCTGCATACTGATTGGCAATTGTTGGTGGGGGACTTTTAAGTACAGTTGGGACTTGCCCACAGGAATTTTAATTTATATGCTGAGGTCTCTTCCTGTGTTTGCGAAAAGTGTAATTAGAAATAGAAATATGGACAGACTGATACTAAAAAGGAAAGCTATGACCAAAACTAATTTGGAAAGAAACATTTCTCTGAAAAGTATTAAGAAACTTCTAGCAGTTGCTTAAGTTCCTCTTGTTGTATGGAAGTATATACTGAACAGACAGTTACAGTGACATTTTTTTTGTTACCTTTTTTAAAGAGTGATATTGAATGAATAAAGGTGAACTAGTAGTCTTGTGTGAAAGGGTCTTACTGTATATTTTGCAATCACTGTAAAGCCTCAGAAGATGATCACAAAGAAACAAAATCATTCAAAATCTCTGATTTAAGGCAATACAGCACGTAACCTTGTACAACCTTATACAAGATTGGTGTGAAGATACGCACCATTTACATTTGATTGGGGAGGTTTTTAGTGTCTAGCCGCTCCTCCTGATAATGTCTTATGGTGATGAAATAGCTTTGGCGCAAGTTTTTAAAGTTTAATTTTTCTCTTCATTAATTTTCCAAGGTTAACTGACTTATTTGACTCTCATTGATATGTCAGCCAGTTGATGGGGCCCATTTATCAAACAATATTTGTGACTGTTTTAACAAAAACACCAATTTTCAGGCTTAGCCGCAAATATTAAGTATCCCTGGAATGTATGTAGGACGGACTGCAGCAGATATCTCCGACACCTGCTGCAATCCCCCCATTCCCATCTGCAGCTGCATCCCCTATATGTTTCTATGGGGGATGCGATGCTGTCAGATTTATCAATTTCCAGAATGCAAAGCATTCCTGAAATTGACCCCCTCAGCTACCACCATCTGAACATGGAGGTAGCCTGTTGTAAACTATGGGCTACACATCGCTGGTGTAGTTCTGGAGGGCTCTCCTGGCAATGGGCGAAGTGTATGTGCGGTCAGCAGGATCATGCATGCACAGCATCCCCGGCAGCACATGGAGTACATTGCAGGGACAGGCTCCTCCCAGAGCCCCTATCCCTGCGTGTGTAAAAGAGCATCCTGCAGTGCCATTTTGGGCAGTAACATTGTGCCCAGATCATATTGGAAATGTGATTTTTATAAATGCCCCCTTAGTGTTGTATATGTTACACTGAATTTCAGTTCAAGTAAAACTGCTACGGTCACAATGCAAATCCCCTGTATTTTCCCACTTTTAGAATATTATATATATATATATATATATATATATATATATATATCCAGTGTTTGCCCCGGCACTTCTCTAAAATGGCTTGCTGTGGTGCACTTCCTTGTGGGCCTGGCAACCCACCGACATACAGCAAACAATAACAGGTGGCACTCACAGGCTTGTAGAATGATGAAAAAACTTCACCCAGTGAAGTGTTTATTAAAACATGCAAACGTTACTTGCATGTTTTAATAAACACTTCACTGGGTGAAGTTTTTTCATCATTCTACAAGCCTGTGAGTGCCACCTGTTATTGTTTGCTGTATATATATATATATATATATATATATATATATATAACTGAGCAGATTATCTTGCATTAATCTTTAAATAATCTTCTAATGAAAATAAAATACATCTAGACACGTTTGTTGCTGCCAGTGTTAAATTGCTTAAGTTATAATCTCGATAACCTCGCTTGTTTAAAACACATGCATCCCTAATGAATGAATAATGATTGCTCTCTTATTGGAGATTAACTGTTTAAATAGCATGCTGGTTCAGCATTTTACATATGCTTTTGAGAAAAGTAATGAATGCATAGTAAAGTGTCAAGCAAGATAAACATTGACTCTCTGACCCGCATTTATTATCGGGGTGCTGTTTCTACTAGTACTGTTAAAACCATAGACTGCATGTTTTTCAAGGAGGATTTGGAGGAATTGAGACAGATCCTAATTATACTGATTGGACACCTGTTGCTTTACTTTCTGCTCCCAGGAGAGACCATAAGCCTGTGAATGTTCTTGGGGCTATTTTATCACTTAAGAGCTAAGATATTTTACTTGTAAATGTATGGGATGTGCTCTGTTCCTAATTGAAAGGGTTTGCTTTTAGTACTATAAATGTATTGGCACTTGATTGCATTCCTGGAATTCTGCATGTGGCTCCTAGTACCCCTTTCAGATCTGCTTTAAAAATCTGGTAATTTAACCAGCACAGCCTAAACGACACAGGTCTAGTGATAGTTTGAAAGCTACCTACCTGGGTCTAGAGTCCCTGGTCCGCGACCCTGCTATTGATACCCCTTTCAGACATGCTCCAAATTCCCAGTATGCGCCATATTCCCGATGGACCTGGGTTTCTAGATCCAGGCCTAGGCAAAGTGCTGCAATTGGTTGGGCTGCCCAATCAGCAGCAGCTCTGACTCAGTGACAGCTTCCAGACTTTGTACATAGCCGCCGGTGTGTCTGGGTGCAGACAGGGATCATCTTTGAGAAAGTGTGTGTCCTTGGGGAAATCTGATACTCAGTGGAAGGCTGCACATGTGCCTCCAGTCACCCACAGGATGCGTTCTGCAACTCTGTAAGTGCCATCTGCATCTCATGCCCAGGTGCCAGGCAGCTGCACAAGGTATATATCCTGGATATTGTAGCCTAGGGAACAGTGCCCAGGTGCCAGATAGCTGCCCAAGTGCACAAGATATGATCCTATGTGCCGATGGACAAGGATGCTCAGGTGCCAGACAGCTGCACAGACATACAAGGAATAGATACTGGCTAATGGTGAGAAAAGTTGCCAAAGTACCAGGCACCGTCATACAAAAAACAAAAAAAACCATGAGGAATTCCCAGGTTCAATGTGAACGGGGTCGACCTGGGAATTTCCTAGGTCCAAACCATAGTTTGATAAACTTTTTCAGACAGACATGTCTGAAAATCCTGGCTTTTACCCGGCTTTTCAGTGCTGGGTTGTTTTGCCGGTCCCTGTCTGACCCCGTTTCACACAGAAAAGCAAATTACCAGGTCAAGAATTTTTACTGGTATTTTGTCTGCGTGAAAGGGTCAACCCGGGTCTCTGACCCTGGTAAATTACTGGGCTTAAGACCCGAGAATTTTGACCCGGGTTGACCCTTTCACACAGAAAAACAACATGTGTTTATCGCCAAATTACCAGGTAGAACTTCTTCACCCAGTAATTTTACTCTGTGTCTGAAAAGGGTGTGAAAGGGGTCTCTACAAAAAACCTGGGTTTTTGCTGAGTTCAAAAACCCAGATCTGACCTGTGACATTCCCAGGTTGTATGTCTGATCGTGGTAAGCTGCAGAGTAAGTCTGATCTTAATATGCAATTTGTGTGACTGGTTTAACCTCTACTTTTTATCAGTGTATGTAGTGTTTCCATTTCGGTCACTGTTTAGTGCTCCTTGTTTACTATCTACCACTTTTTAACAAGTATCTACACGATAGAAGCCTGGTGTGTTCAGTTAATGCCTCTATGTGTTTCTCTTTGGGCCTCAGTAATGCCTACAAAAGTGCCCCCATTACATAAACCCCATATTGTCTGATGTATGGATAAATATTCCCTTACTTACTAAACACTTAACCTTAATAATAAAAAAAATTACATGGAGGCATATATTTGGAGAGGATAGATAAAGTATGGTGGTGAAGCAATAGCACTATATATCCCACTAAGCAATATCATCGTCTGCAAAAAACGCCTCCTCCACCTAGATGAGAGGGCAACTTCCAACCCATCACACCAACTCAAGGTATCCACTTCCCAAACTAATGACACAAAAGGCCCACCTTGAACGGAGTAGGATTGAGTCTGCCTAACTCATGTATTGGTTGGGAAAGCACCATAAGTTCTAAAAGGTGGATAGCGACTGCTACCATTGTTTCTCTTCACAAAAGCCGACACCACAACACCCAAACTCAGGGAGGGCAGGTGGGAAAGTCTCTGTCAGAAGATACTTAAAAATGGAGACTGGCACAGTTACACAAAATGGCCCTGAAACACAAGCCCCCCTAACCAACAATATGCTAACCAAGCCAATAAACCCACCTACCGTAAACACAGACTCAGAATGTAACCCTTGCCTAACCAGGAGCATCCCCACATATATTAGGCTTTTAAGCTCTGACATCCATATGAAATGCATTCTGGCTCCCTTCTATGTACATATATATATATATATATATTATATATTTCACTTTAAAAACAATGAAATAATCACAAAAAAGAAACTTGGAGCAGCCTTTGCTCAGAAAGATGCTACAAGCATGTATTATGTGTCTAGTATAGTCTTAGCATTGAAAGAGAGCTAATCTGACAAACGCCCCTGGTCCAGATTTAAAAATAGATGGCTTCATCTGTAAAAAAAAGTTTGTGTGCAACTATCATAGACCACAACAGGTGATATAACAAGTAAGGCAGTACAGTACTTACAGTAATTAATGCATTATGGGAGATATGGGTAAAAGCTGTCTCCGTACAAAAACACAGAAAAAGACGGATCCATAGTAAATACATTGAAAAAAATGGATTTATTAATAAAGCAGGATCCACCAAAAAAGGTTGGATCCATACTAATTACAAAAAAGGCAGTTCACACTTTTTGAGAATTTATCAGTAAAAGTATGAAACGTCGATATGAGGAAGAAGTAGTATGTGCACTGATACCGCTTCTCTCCTATGTATTACAGCAGCAGTGCACACTGAATGACAGAGACACTATGACAAGGGCTGTCTACATCAGCTATCTACAAGTTAACATGCCGATATGCAGGGCGATGTAAGAACAGTCAGGGGCACTGAACGTTCTGACATCTGCAGTTATCCATTTCAGCAGCTGCAGGTCTCGATGCCCTATCTCCGCAGCAGGGACAATGCTGACCCTGGCTGTGACGGGTGCCGCTTTCTGGCTGCATGTGAGATCTTGCATGAGTAGCGAGATCTCGCACATGCACACCAGAGTCTGCCAGGCACTAGGCTGATGCGCTTTGGGGCACAGGTAGCAGTCGCTGTGGGGGGGGTTTCACTCTCCCACTACAGAATACGAGATGTTAATACTTCTCAGCACTGCTGCTTCCTACTTCGATTTGTTAAAGAGGCGAAGCAGGAAGCATTATACCCGCATGATAAGTGCATGTATAATACATTCACCGCTTAGTGTGGATACAGCTTGAACTGTTTATTCAGGAGGGACCAGTATCTATCTATCTATCTATCTACGATGATCATTTTCACAATCGTTAAACCTCCTACTTTTGCGAAGCCTCACTGAAAGACATTTTTAAGCTAGGGACACACAATCCAATTATCAGGCCGATCAGCTGATTGTCTGATAAATGCTCCTTAATGGGTGAACGATATAGCATGTGTTGTGAACACAATATCATTCCTGACCTCCTAATCCCATTTTAGAGATCAAATGAAAGTATGGACTGAGCAAAAAGTTGCTCAGTGTGCACGGGTGCGCACCGATCTGATAACCGCTCCGTTGGACTGGAGCATTTATCGGAACTTCACACACTATCGCCTACTGCATAGTTTCTCTAACTCGGTCCTCAGGACCCCAAATAGTGCATATTTTCCAGGTCTCCTCACAGAATCGCAAGTGAAATAATTAGCTTTACCTGTTGATCTTTTAAATTGTGTCAGCGAGTAATGACTACACCTGGGTGACCTGGAAAACATGATTTGTTTGTGGTCCTGAGGACCGAGTTTGAGAACCGCTAGTTTATTGTGTACCTGCCTTTATTCTTGCAATATTTATGCCCTTATTTATCAATGAGTGATACATTTCACCAGCCAATCCGCTCCAAACTTTCATTATTCAAACCGAGCCTGTGACATGAAAGTTAAGAGCTGATTGGCTTGTGCAACTTATCACTCACAGTGAAATTTATCACTTATTGATAAATAAGGGCATTAGTGTGTTTCCATTTGTCAAGTAACTCTGTGAGTAATATTTCCATTATAGGGCAGGATGTAATAGAGTCCAAGATTGCCCAACGTGCGGGATGCCGGCTGAACTTGGACATTTTTTAAAAGCGCAGTTGTTTACAAAGCAAAACCATGCCTTGTAAATGATTGCGCCTTGAAAAAAAAATCCTAGTTTGCTAATATTTATTAGCTAGCAATGACAAGCAAGAGTTGTAACAATGTGTGTTGCGGTTTTGGACTGATTGTGCTGTATATCAAGAGACTAAACAACTTCTTAATACGTTAGTAGCAAGAGAAATATAGGGCCTAATATATATATATTTATATATTTTGTTATAGTAATTAATGTATTAAACTCTAGTGCATAGGTCTGCAAACTCGGTCCTCATTACCCCCACACAGTGCATGTTTTGCAGGTAACCCAGCAGGTGCACAGGTGTATTAATTACTCACAGACACATTTTAAAAGGTCCGTAGGTGGAGCTAATTATTTCACTTGCGATTCTGTGAGGAGACCTGCAAAACATGCACTGTGTGGGGTCCTGAGGACCAAGTTTGAGAACCGCTAGTTTATTGTGTACCTGCCTTTATTCTTGCAATATTTATGCCCTTATTTATCAATGAGTGATACATTTCACCAGCCAATCCGCTCCAAACTTTCATTATTCAAACCGAGCCTGTGACATGAAAGTTAAGAGCTGATTGGCTTGTGCAACTTATCACTCACAGTGAAATTTATCACTTATTGATAAATAAGGGCATTAGTGTGTTTCCATTTGTCAAGTAACTCTGTGAGTAATATTTCCATTATAGGGCAGGATGTAATAGAGTCCAAGATTGCCCAACGTGCGGGATGCCGGCTGAACTTGGACATTTTTTAAAAGCGCAGTTGTTTACAAAGCAAAACCATGCCTTGTAAATGATTGCGCCTTGAAAAAAAAATCCTAGTTTGCTAATATTTATTAGCTAGCAATGACAAGCAAGAGTTGTAACAATGTGTGTTGCGGTTTTGGACTGATTGTGCTGTATATCAAGAGACTAAACAACTTCTTAATACGTTAGTAGCAAGAGAAATATAGGGCCTAATATATATATATTTATATATTTTGTTATAGTAATTAATGTATTAAACTCTAGTGCATAGGTCTGCAAACTCGGTCCTCATTACCCCCACACAGTGCATGTTTTGCAGGTAACCCAGCAGGTGCACAGGTGTATTAATTACTCACAGACACATTTTAAAAGGTCCGTAGGTGGAGCTAATTATTTCACTTGCGATTCTGTGAGGAGACCTGCAAAACATGCACTGTGTGGGGTAATGAGGACCGAGTTTGAGAACCTGTGCTCTAGTGTAAACCAGATACTTGCAGGCAGCCAGATCATTTACCGGCAAGTGAAATGCATCATATCCAATGGAATATATGCTGTGACTTTAAGGGTGCATACACACGGTGAGATTCGGACTTATCCGATTCTCACCGTGCGACAGGGGGCCGGGTCGGCACTTAGCCAGTATCGCAAGCACACAATGAGTGTGCTTGCGATGCTGGCTATGTGCGATGTCAATCCTGACTATCTCTTCTATAGAGATAGCCAGGATTGACTTGCCTGCACAGCCTATTTTTTCTGCCGATGCCGACCGCGCGGGGCCGCGCATCGGCATCGGATTGGGATCGCAAGGTGACTGTCACCTTGCGATCTGCACTATCTTTTCTTCCGATTCTGACTATATAGTCAGAATCGGAAGAAAATATCTTACCGTGTGTACACACCTTAAGTGTTCAATAGTTAATACTTTTCAGTACACTCCAATTTGTAATGCAATGCAACACAAAAACCTTACTATGGGGGTCATTCCGAGTTGATCGCACGTAGCAACTTTTTGCTGCTTGTGCGATTAACCTCATGCCGCCTATGGGGGAGTGTATTTTAGCATAGCAGGGATGCGAACATTTGTGTAGCCCTGCTATGCTAAAAAAGTTTCAAGTAAAACAAGACCAGGGCTGCAGTTACTCACCCATTGCGACGGATCCAGCCGTGAAAGTCCCCGGTTCTGACGTCAGACATACGCCCTCCAAACGCCTCGACACGCCTGTGTTGTACTCACCACGCCTTGGAAAATGGTGAGTATCCGCCCCGGAACGCCTCCCGCCTGTCCGTCTTCCTGCGATCGCCACTGCGATCACATTTCTCGCTGGCGGCGTCGTTGCCCGTGACGATCAACGTTGCTCGTGCACAATGCTTCCGCCGCGCATGCACATTTCCGACCCGTTCGCACAGTAGTGAAGAACCGCTGCGTGCGAACGGGTCGGAATGACCCCCTATGTGTGAGAGATACAATTCATTAATTAGTTATGATTCAGCATCTCAAAACATAACTGCTTCATATTAGTCCCTTTTATTAAATTAGCTGTATTCTGAGAGCCTCGTGGGACCCAAGGCTCTGGTTGGTAAATTATATAGCCATAAGCTATACAGCTTGTTAGATGACGCTAGCACAGCGTATTCTTCCATGCTTCCTATTGCTTTAGAAAAATCAGTTTGGGAAAATATCTAAAAGGTTTATTTGAATAACGAGTTTTATGGTAAGAACTTACCTTTGTTAAAACTCTTTCTGCGAGGTACGCTGGGCTCCACAAGGAATGGACAATGGGGTGTAGAGTAGGATCTTGATCCGAGGCACCAACAGGCTCAAAGCTTTGACTGTTCCCAGAATGCATAACGCCGCCTCCCATATCACCCCGCCTCCCTGCACAGGATCACAGTTTTTAGTTAACCAGTCCAATGCAGTATCAGGAAAAGAGACGACAATGGTTAGTAGCCACAACACCGCATTCTCACGACAAGAGACGTGTCAGCGGCTAATGCCATACCAACCCAAAGAAGCTAAGTGCATCAGGGTGGGCGCCTTGTGGAGCCCAGTGTACCTCACAGAAAGAGTTTTAACAAAGGTAAGTTATTACCATAAAACTCGTTCTCTGCAACGGGGTACACTGGGCTCCACAAGGAATGGACAATGGGGATGTCCTAAAGCAGTTCCTTATGGGAGGGGACGCACTGTAGCGGGCACAAGAACCCGGTGTCCAAAGGAAGCATCCTGGGAAGCGGCAGTATCGAAGGCATAGAACCTTATGAACGTGTTCACAGAGGACCACGTAGCTGCCTTGCACAATTGTTCAAGGGTCACACCACGTTGGGCCGCCCAAGAAGGTCCAACCGACCGAGTAGAATGGGCCTTAATGTGATCAGGAGCAGAGAGACCAGCCATCACATAAGCATGTGCAATCACCATTCTAATCCATCTGGCCAGAGTTTGCTTGTGAGCAGGCCAGCCACGTTTGTGAAACCCAAACACAACAAAAAGAGAATCAGATTTCCTAATAGGAGCAGTTCTCTTCACATACATACGGAGAGCCCGTACCACATCCAAAGACCGCTCTTTGGGAGACAGATCAGGAGAAACAAGTGCCGGAACTACAACCTCCTGATTAAGGTGGAACGAAGAAACCACCTTAGGTAGATAGCCGGGATGAGTCCTAAGAACCGCCCGGTCACGGTGAAATATCAGATATGGGGAACTACAGGACAAGGCACCCAAGTCCGACACTCTTCTAGCTGAAGCAATAGCCAGCAGAAACACCACCTTAAGGGAAAGCCACTTAAGGTCAGCTGAACCAAGAGGTTCAAACAGAGACTCTTGTAACGCCTCCAAAACCACCGACAAGTCCCAAGGAGCCACAGGCAGGACTTAGGAAGGTTGGATACGCAACACGCCCTGAGTAAAGGTATGCACATCAGGTAAGGTCGCAATTTTTCTCTGAAACCACACCGACAAGGCAGATATTTGAACCTTGAGGGAGGCCAGACGCAGGCCTAAATCCAGGCCCTGCTGAAGAAAAGCTAACAACTTGGCTATACTAAACTTGGAAGCGTCATAATCGTTAGATGCGCACCAAACAAAGTAAGAATGCCAGACCCTATAGTAAATCCGAGCCGAAGCCGGTTTCCGGGCCCGCAACATAGTTTGAATGACCGCCTCAGAAAACCATTTAGCCCTTAAGACAGAAGCTTCAAGAGCCACGCCGTCAAAGACAGCCGGGCTAGGTCCTGGTAGACACAGGGGCCCTGAACGAGGAGGTCTGGGCGTTGTGGAAGTAGAATTGGACGCTCTGACGATAGGCCCTGCAGGTCTGAGAAGTAGTGCCGTCTGGGCCACGCTGGAGCAATGAGAAGCAGAATTCCTTTTTCTTACTTGAACTTCCGAATTACCCTGGGCAGGAGTGACACCGGAGGGAACACGTACGGCAGCCGAAACCTCCACGGTACCGCCAGCGCATCCACGAATGCTGCTTGAGGATCCCTTGTTCTTGCTCCGAAGACCGGAACCTTGTGATTGTGTCGAGACGCCATCAGATCTACGTCTGGAAGGCCCCACCTTTCCACTAGGAGTTGAAACACTTCTGGATGGAGGCCCCACTCGCCGGCATGCACGTCCTGACGACTGAGAAAGTCCGCTTCCCAATTCAGGACTCCCGGAATGAATATTGCCGATATGGCCGGTAGATGGCGTTCTGCCCACTGTAGAATCCGTAAGATTTCCTTCATTACTAGGCGGCTTCGAGTGCCGCCTTGATGATTTATGTAAGCCACTGTGGCGGCGTTGTCCGACTGTACTTGAACAGGACGGTTCTGAATTAAATGCTGGGCTAGGTTTAAGGCATTGAAGACCGCCCGCAACTCCAGAATATTGATCGAGAGGAGGGACTCCTCCTTGGTCCACCGCCCCTGCAGGGAGTGTTGCTCCAGCACCGCGCCCCAACCTCTTAGACTGGCATCTGTCGTCAACAAGACCCAGTCGGATATCCAGAACGGACGGCCCCTGCACAGTTGTTGGTCCTGGAGCCACCAGAGCAGCGACAGACGGACCTCCGGAGTCAATGAGATCATTTGAGACCTGATCCGGTGAGGCAGGCCGTCCCATTTGGCTAGAATCAGCCTCTGGAGAGGGCGAGAGTGAAATTGAGCGTACTCCACCATGTCGAATGCTGACACCATGAGGCCCAGCACCTGCATCGCCGAATGTATCGACACTTGCGGACGAGATAGGAAGCAATGAATCCTGTCCTGAAGTTTCAGGACTTTCTCCTGAGACAGGAATAACCACTGGTTGTGAGTGTCCAATAGTGCTCCCAGATGCACCATGCTCTGAGTAGGGATCAGGGATGACTTCTTCCAGTTGATGAGCCACCCGTGGGATTGCAGAAACCGGACCGTCACATCTAGATGATGCAGGAGAAGTTCTGGGGAATTTGCCAGGAGTAACAAGTCGTCCAAATACGGCAGTATCCTGACCCCTTGACGGCGGAGTACCACTGTCAACACCGCCATGACTTTTGTAAAGACTTGCGGAGCCGTTGTTTAACCAAAAGGTAATGCCCGAAACTGGTAATGGCAGTTGCCAATCGCAAATCTCAGGTATTGCTGATGAGACACTGCTATAGGAATATGCAGGTAAGCATCCTGTATATCCAGGGAGACCATGAAGTCCCCAGGTTCCAAGGCCAGAACTATAGAGCGAAGGGTTTCCATCCGGAACTTGGAAATCTTCACAAACCTGTTCAATGCCTTGAGGCTGAGAATGGGCCGGGAGGACCCATTCGGTTTCGGGACTAGAAACAGCGGAGAATAGTACCCCCGGCCCCTCTGCGCAAGAGGCACCTGTACTACGACTCCTGTATCCAGGAGGGTCTGTACCACCGAATGTAGAGTGTTTGCCTTTGTCTTGTCCAACGGGACATCTGTCTGGAAAAATCGATGAGGGGGTCGGTTTTTGAAGGCTATGGCGTAACCTCGAGTGACGACTTCCCGTACCCAGGCATCTGAAGTGGTCTTCAACCATTCCTGGGTATACCCTAGAAGCCGGCCCCCCACCCTGGGATCCCCCAGAGGGAGGCCTGCCCCGTCATGCGGCAGGCTTATTTGTCTTGGAAGCTGGCTGACGGGCCGCCCAGGCTCTTTTGGGCTTAGGCTTACCAGGTTTGGAAGTGCGGGCCTGCTTGTTGTACGCCTGACCTTTTGCTTTACCTGAAGGGCGAAAGGAAGTATCTTTAGCCTTCGACACAGAAGGAGCAGTACTTGGCAGACAGGCAGTTTTGGCAGTAGCCAAGTCAGCCACAATCTTATTTAAATCCTCCCCGTACAGAATATCTCCCTTAAAAGGGAGTACCTCCAGGGTTTTTCTAGAGTCCAGATCCACAGACCAGGATCTCAGCCACAGTATCTGGCGAGCCAGGACTGACGTAGTAGAGGCCTTGGCTGCCAGGATACCGGCATCAGAAGACACCTCTTTAATATAACGAGAAGCTTTGACAATATAAGACAAGCACTGTCTAGCATGGTCAGAGAAGATTTCAGCATCTAACTCCAAGGCCCATGTTTCAATGGCCTCTGCAGCCCAAGTAGCTGCAATAGTGGGCCTTTGTGCAGCACCCGTGAGGGTGTAAATCACTTTCAGACAACCCTCCACACGTTTATCCATAGGCTCTTTTAGAGATGTGACGGTGGTGACCGGCAGAGCTGAGGAAACCACCATCCTAGCTACATGCGAGTCCACTGGAGGAGGCGTTTCCCAATTCTTAGACAGCTCCGGCGCGAGGGGATAGCGAGCCAGCATCTTCTTTTGAGGCACAAACTTCGTACCCGGGTTTTCCCAGGGTTCCTGACGTATATCAATTAGGTGGTCAGTGTGAGGTAAAACTTGTTTAATCACCTTCTGGCGCCTGAACCTATCTGGTATCTTAGGAGGAACGGATGGCTCGGGATCATCCGTAATCTGTAAAATTAACTTAATAGCCTCCAAAAGATCAGGAACATCCACATGTGAACCACCCTACCCATCAACCGTATCTGAGTCAGAACCTGTGGGGTCAGTGTAAGTGCCGTCTTCATCCGATGAGGTGTCAGTGACAGCAGTGGATTGTGAGGAGACAAGCGCTCGCTTAGAGGACCCCTTGGACGTAGGCGAGCGACGGTCAGACTTTTTAGTAGTCAGGGACTGGTTCAACTTCTTTATTTGAGCAGATAACTCATCCGCCCACGGCGGGTTAGCTGCAGGGACCACAAACGGTTGTACCGGCATTGGGGGTCCCATAGGGGATGTTAGTTTATGAACTAGCGTATGCAGAAGCGTGGAAAAAGCGGCCCACGGCGGGTCATTATTTGCCCCCGTTGCCACCGTCCCACTGGGGGGCAAGGAGCCCCCAGAACCAGAGCCCAAAGCTGCTATATTCTTCTCATAGGTATCTGTAGCTTCAGCAACACCGGCAGTGTGTTCAGCCCCAGAACCGTTACCCTCAGAAGCAGACATGATATAACTTGCAGTATCAGGTAACACAGTACAATTTGTCAGCAGTACAATACCTCTAGCCCAAACCCCTGCGCAGTGTAGTCAGCACCAGCAGAGATAAAGGAGAGATATGGTGACTAAATCACAGAGAAAAATACGTAATACAGTATATCTTTGTGAAAATCCTATATTAGATAAAACCTGACGCACCAAGCCCCCTCAGGTTATAGAATATAGGGATAGTACGTTGAGTGAAAGACACCAAATGGACACCACTCAGCTATCAAATGCACACACAAATAGTCACAGTTTGTACAATGCAGAGGTTATTACTAACAATAATACTGCACTGGACTAGCTTACACAGCTATATATCAATAGATATAACAGTATACAGTAAGAACTGGATGTATATCACAGGGTAATTGTACTAGGAAACCCTGACTAAGCGCACTCTTTCTTAACTAACACTGACTAAAAAAGGCAGGTAGAATACTTAAGTGTCTTGTAAAGTCACAGCACTGACAACCAGGTGGCTTTACATAGATTTGCCCAAGCATGCCCAGGAACAGTGAGCTGAGGGATAATGGCGCCGCAGACACTGCCAGGGAGTGAGGGAGAGACAGATATGCAGCTCCAGGGCGGGAACATTTGCAGAAAATGGCGCCCTGGGGCTGGGGGAGGTGCTTCAGGTCCAAGCTCTATCCCCCTGCTGGCAAAACCACCGGGTACTGCGGGCTCTAATAAAACGGTTTATAGAGAAAACCTGACCTGTCATGCCCTGGTGATCTAGTGGGATCCCCTGTACTGCCACAGTGTCCACCTCCAGCGCGCGCGGCCCGCCTCCCACTGACCGCACCGGATCATGATAAAGACCGGGTCCCGCAAGCGGGACCCACTTACCACCTCCCGAAGCGTGGCCACGCAATCCCGGAGAGCCCCCGTCATGTGTGCCTGACCAGAAGAAAACCGGAGCCTCCTGCTGTAGTTACCCGGCAACGAGGGCTCGGGAGTGTACAGCGCCGCTGGGGAGAGCCGGAGTTGCAGCCGTGAATGTCCACTGACATGTAACACTGCTGCTGCCCTTGAAATCTTCACTTTTTTTCCTCAGAAAAAAAGCTCTTCTTTGGGCTGCCTGGAGCAGCCCCTCTGTTAAGTGCCTGCTACTGCAGCACCAACTACAAAACTGAGATCCTGTGCAGGTAGGCGGGGTGATATGGGAGGCGGCGCTATGCATTCTGGGAACAGTCAAAGATTTGAGCCTGTTGGTGCCTCGGATCAAGATCCTACTCTACACCCCATTGTCCATTCCTTGTGGAGCCCAGTGTACCCCGCAGCAGAAACATCATTACATTGTCGTACATTTGTCACATAAAACATGTCTTCTATGGACTTGGTGCACTCTCTTATGAGTGCCATGTGTTTGTCATTTTAAAAAATGAGAGACTTTGTGTGGGCTCTATTATATATGTATGGCCAACTTGGTACAGCCACTGGAGTACTTCCTAATGTGTCACAGAAAGGCTGTATTTCAGAATGGGAGTAGAGTATAGCTGCCTTGCCGAGTTCAGTATGATATACCGGCCACCCGGGATGCCGGCCACCAGTATACCGACAACGGCATCCCGTCCGCCAGTATGCCGGCAGCATGGCGAGCGCAAAGAGTCCCCTTGCGGGCTCTGTGGCTCACTGCACTCGCCACAGGTTCTATTCCCACTCTATGGGTGTCGTGGACACTCATGACTGGGAATAGCCCCTGTTAGCCGGGATTCCGGGTGGAGGCATTGTCAGCGGTCGGGATTCCGGCAATAGTATCCTGACCGCCAGGATCCCGACTGCCGGCAACCTAACTGCATCCTGTCTTGCCATTGTGCAAAACCTGCAGATTGAATGGGAAGCCCTAGTGGTATTTAAGATTGTGCTTGTGGAGCTGGAACACCAAAACAGTAAATACATCTAGGGGTAACAGGTTCTTAAACATGCTAAAAGATCATTACTTGTCACAGGTAATTGAGGAGCCAACTAGGCAAGGCGCTATACTGGATCTAGTACTAACAAATAATGAGGAAATTATAACAAATACTAAAGTAGGGGAGACCCTAGGAAATAGCGATCACAATATGATCACATTCGATATCAGCTTCCAAAAACAACAATATAAGGGTTTAACCAAGATTTTTAACTTTAGGAAAGCAAATTTCACATTGCTGAAACAAGCGATGAAGGAGATTAATTGGGAAATTGTATTTCATGGTAAGAATACTGCTGAAATGTGGGACATTTTTACAACTGCGCTCAATAAGTACACTAATTTATTTATTCCCAAAGTCAACAAAAACAGAAGTAGGAAATCCATACCGATGTGGCTTAATAAAAAGGTCAAGGAATAAATGGATAAAAAGAAGCGTGCTTTCAAAGCATTTAAGTCTGACGGAAAGGTGGAATCATTCCAGTTCTACAAGGAATGTAACAATAAAGCGAAAAAGTGATTAGAGCAGCTAAAATAGAAAATGAAAAACAAATCGCAAAGGAGAGTAAAACAAATCTGAAAAAGTTCTTTAAGTATATAAATGATAAAAGGTTGAAAAGGGAGAATATTGGGCCCTTAAAGGGTAAGCTGGATGTCTTGATTAATGATGATAGGGAAAAAGCAGATTTATTTAATAAATTCTTCTCATCAGTATTCACTAAAAAGGACAAGTTGACAAGAATAGAGCAAAACATAAATAATAATAATGACCTACTACTTGGTACTTGCTTAAACGAGGGAGTAATCCGGGAGAGACTGAGTAAAAATCTCCTGAGCCCAGGGTTCTTATGGAACTCAACTTAGAGATAGCCAAACCTCTATATTTGATCTTCATTGAGTCAATTAGATCAGGAATGATACCAAAGGACTGGCGTATAGCAGAGGTAGTCCCAATATTTAAAAAGGGTATTAAAACGCTCCCCGGGAACTATAGACCGGTTAGCTTGACATCTATAGTGGGGAAAATACTAGAAGGTATATTAAGGGATAGCATTCTAGAGTACTTGGATACCTCCAAGGTTATTACTAGGAATCAACATGTATTTGTGAAGGACAGGTCATGTCAAACTAACTTAATAAGCTTCTACGAGAAAGTGAGCGATAGTATTGATAAGGGTCAAGCAGTGGATGTGATCTTTTCAGACTCTCTAAGGCTTTTGACAAAGTTCCACACAGAGGACTAATCCTCAAACTAAGAGAGCTTGGGGTGGGAAATACCATCTGTACTTGGGTGAGTAACTGGCTGTTTAATAGGGAACAGCGAGTGGGGGTTAATGGGATGTACTCTGAATGGGCTTCAGTACTCAGTGGAGTACCGCAGGGCTCAGTACTCGGGCCATTGCTGTTTAATATATTCATTAATGACCTAGGTGAGGGACTGGAAAGCACAGTGTCAATTTTCGTAGATGACACTAAATTATGTAGAATAATTAATTTAGACAATGATGTTGAGTCTCTACAGAATGACGTAACTGGACTGGAGGCCTGGGCAGACAAATGGGGAATGAGGTTCAATATAGACAAATGTAAAGTTATGCACCTTGGGACTAAGAACAATCAGGCAGCCTACAACCTAAATGGGGAAAATGTAGGGATAACGGTAGTTGAAGAGGATCTGGGTGTGCTCATCGATAATAAACTTGGTAGCAGTTTGCAATGTCAAAATGCAGCAGCAAAGGCTAATAAGATGTTATCATGCATAAAACGGGGTATGGAGACAAGGGACGAGAGTGTAATCCTGCCACTGAATAAATCATTGGCGCGACCACACCTGGAATATTGTGTACAGTTTTGGGCACCATACTATAAAAAAGATATCTTGGAACTTGAAAGGGTTCAGAGGCAAGCCACCAAACTGGTTAAGGGGTTAGAGGCATTGGACTATGAGGAAAGACTTAAAAGGCTTGATATGTTCACACTGGAAAAGAGGCGACTGAGAGGGGACATCATTAATATTTATAAATACATCAAGGGACAATACAAGGATCTATCAAACGATTTGTTTACCAAAAAAACACTACATAGGACACGAGGACACCCACTGAGGTTAGAGGAGAAAAAAAAAATCCATACCCAACGGAGAAAAGGATTCTTTACAGTAAGAGCAGTAAGGATTTGGAATTCTCTTCCAGAGAAGGTAGTAATGGTGGACACAATCAATAAGTTAAAAAATGGATTAGATAAATTCCTAGCTGAAAAAAATATCCAGGGATACAGCATTTAATTAATATTTAAAGAAAAAATAATAAAATAATGTAATGTACAATAGGTTGAACTCGATGGACATTTGTCTTTTTTCAACCTCAACAACTATGTAACTATGTAGCTCATCGACGGTAAGGGGGTTCAAAGCCCTGAATTGGTGGAGTGTATGCCTCGACAAGTCTTGAAAGATCTGTATTTTTTGGCATTAAAGTTGATGCCATCAAACCGTCATGTATTTATAAATTTCCCTATGGCCTGAGTATAAGCTGTCAGACAGCATAACCATTCCTTTGTATGGAATGAATTACAGTGTGCACTTCATGTAATGTCAATATAAAAAAATGCAATAGGTACAGTATGAGCTATGGCAATGTATGCAAACAACATGAAATACATTTGGAACTATACAGTGTAATAATGTACTGATTATTAACACACAATCATCACTAAATTCTGAACTGTCAGCAGATCTAATGGTAGCAAATGTAAGTAAAAATTCTTACTATCATTGCGACTACAAGGGGGAGAATATAATTTATCCTCTTGATATGAACATGAGGATGCTAAAATGGGGGACCTGAGCTATGATCTAACACATACAACAAACATAAAATTGTGTTGAAGGCATGATGGACCCCATCTGGTATAAATGGACACCACAATACAAGTCCTCAGAGTAACATAGTATTCGAGGTTGAAAAGAGGCAAAATGCCCATCGCGTTCAACCTGTTTATTGTATTAAGTTGAGTTGATTTTAATGTACCTGCTGAAGAATGTTTTATGACTAGTTAACTACAAATCACGTTGCACCCGGATTAACAACTTCAATATTTTAAGTGTTGTAACCTTGGATATCCTTTTCAATCAGAAATTCATCCATTCCCCTTTTAAATGCAATTTACAGTGTCCACCATTACCACCTTCCCTTGCAAGGAATTCCAAATCCTTATTGCCCTAACAGTGAAAAACCCTTTCCTCCGTTGCGTGCAGAATTTTCTCTCCTCCAGCCTCAGCGAGTGCCCGCGTGTCCTAAACAGAGTTCTTGTAATAAATAATTCCTCTGATAACTCTTTGTAGTGCCCCTTAACATATTTGAAGACATTAATAATGTCTCCTCTTAGACGCCTCTTTTCCAGTGTATACATGTTCAACCTAGTAAGCCTTTCCTCGTAATCCAGTTCCTCTAGCCCTTTAATCAATTTAGTAGCTCGCCTTTGAACCCTCTCGAGTTCACTGATATCTTTTCTATACAGTGGTGCCCAAAACTGAACACAATATTCCAGGTGCGGACGTACCAATGATTTGTACAGCGGCAGAATTACATCCTCGTCCCTTGTCTCAATTCCCCGTTTTATGCACGCTAACACCTTACTTGCCTTCTTTACTGCGCTTTGACATTGTATATGGTTATTAAGTTTATTATCAATGAGTACCCCCAAATCTTTTTCCAAAACTGTTACCCCTAGACTTTTTCTAGTTAATATGTAGGATGCAAGTTTGTTTTAGTCCCGAAATGCATAACCTTGCATTTTTCTATATTGAACCTTATTCCCCATCTAGACGCCCAGATTGAAGTTTAGATAAATCATTCTGCAGAGATTCCACATCTTTTTCTGAATGAATTACCCTACACAGTTTAGTGTCATCTGCAAAGATTGAAACTGTGCTTTCCAGGCCTATTTCTAGGTCATTGATAAATATGTTGAACAGTAGTGGCCTGAGTACGGACCCCTGTGGTATTCCGCTGAAAACCGGTGTCCAGTTTGAGGACTTCCCGTTGACCACTACTTGCTGTACCCTTTAACGAGGGTAACAACAGGAACAGTTTAGAAAAAATGGGGAATAACCAGCGCTTAGGCTATTTAAATTAATTAACTGATATAAAGACGGTCTGAAATATACTATCACAATTTATTATACATAAAAAAGGTTTAGTTAACCACACATAGAAAACATTTCATTTGTATGTCACAGGGCGGCAGATTGCAATCAGATAAAAATAAAATATATAATATAGATAAAATACTCTTTGTATCATTTGGATTGCCACTTATAAGAAAGTCTTTGTAATTTACCATCTGCTGGACTAGGACCTTGTCTCCGGATATGGTCAGCGTGAATGTGAAGCACTGTGATTTGCTTTCACGCAGAGTGTCCTCTCAGATCTTTAAGCCAGCTTGCTCTGGCAATGCAGTCAATCTGAAGGTAGATCTTTGATGTTTAGCACAACACTGCAACTTTATCCATGTGGAGTTGATGGAGGTCCAAAATGATATCCAGAGAGTTTACAAAGTCTTTGGTAAATAGTGACAGGTCAGCACCCTGCAGGCTTAAAGAGGTTGATACTGCACACCCACTGCACTGCACAGCACTGTCACCTTTTACATTGATTCAGCGTCCAGACATTACCCTCTGCAATATCACCCACTCTATCCGTTACATTAGCCATCTCAGGGCTTCCAGGCCGGCAGCCCAGATGCTGTGTTGCAGAGTCAAGGCCTCTAGGGATCTGGGCGCGGCTGTGGTGGAGAGGCACTTCTGTGACATCACACACAGAGGAGGCTTGGGGGGTCAGAGAGTATGCGGTGCAGGGAGGGCTATGAAAGCCTTCCGCTGCACCGCTTTCATACACATCTATGCCGGTGGCCGCAGCAGCTTTTGTTTCACCTGCGTTGCGGCTAGGGAGTGGGTATTGTTGATGCCGGAGGGGGCAGGCGGACTGGCAGCAGGACATAGGACGCTGCAGTAAAAGGATTCCCCCCCCCCCTATCTACAGCGCAGAAACTTGCTGCACATGCAGTGGCATACCCTTCACCTGTACCTTTTTGGCAGTTACAGTACCTTTTTTTATGGTCTGTACCGTTTTTTGGCTCTCTAAACTTCCATTGAAAGTATAGGAAAAAGGGGCGTGGCCACGCCACTTTACCAGTGGCCATGCCCCCTTTTCAAATTTGTACCAATTTTAATGTGTAAATTGTTGGAGGGTTTGTTGCTGCAGATGCAGTGGGCCTATTTTGGGGTGTGGACCTGGAGCTGCAGCGCCATCAGCCCCATTGTTAATCCTGCTCTGGGAACACACAGCAGCCAAAGGGCAGAGCCTCCCATTGGATGTAACCTGTGTGGGAGGGCGTTTCTCGCCCAATCAGCTGTGGACTGGGTGTGATAGACCTGCTGCTAACCCACTGGGAGCTCCTAGCCACATCCAGCGTTATACACACAGTCACTCTGGGCTATTATATAGGAGATATATATATATGTATATATATATATATATATATATATATATATATATGTATTAAATATATAGTTATAGATATACTGTATGTAATCATATGGTACCCTCGCCCCCATAAAAATTGTGTTTCCCCTGGATGCAGTGCAGTTACATTAATCAATATATCATACCACTGTATGGCAGAACGTGCAGCGTGAATGTGGGCAGGCACCAGTGCTGTAACTAGACTTTTTGGTGCAATGTGCCAGAAAGAGAATTGGTACCCCCCCCCCCCCCCCATTTTTCATATATATATATATACATATATACATTCCAGAAAGCGGCGGCACTCGGAGACTTAGAATAAAGTGCATAAACAATTTAATGTAAGTTTCTACGTTTCGGGGTACGCAGCCCCTTCGTCAGGACCCCGAAACATACCCCGAAACGTAGAAACTTACATTAAATTGTTTATGCACTTTATTCTAAGTCTCCGAGTGCCGCTGCTTTCTGGAATGCATATGTGAGGGGCTGTTTGTCACTCAAGGAGGAGGGCACAGGAGCAACATTTGGATTCCGTGGGGACGGAGGGAGTGCCGGATCACTCTGGACGATATATATTTTTACGTAACACTGCAAGAACATTAATTTGGATACAAATCCCTTTATACCACCTAACTTGAGAGCTCTCTGTTATTTAGTTACAACAATACCCTTTACTAAAGAACACATTTCAATATACTGCCATATCCGGGATTTAAACCTATAACCTGTTGCATTCCAGTAGAACACCCTACTCATTGGCCTTCCTACCACTATGACTGTTTGTTATTACCCAGTTTTGTCTTATCATTGGGTCCAGTTGTAAAGCGTAACAGAATTTGCTGCACTATATAAAAAACTGTTAATAAATAAATAAAGCATAAGGTAGGCTAAGCTTCAAATAGTTAGAATTCTCTATCTTTCTATGTGAGTTTCTGGGCTTCAAAAAGGGTAAAACAGATATTTAACAAGTGCTGCCAACAGCGCCCCCTTCCAAGGATTTCAACCTATAACCTATTGCATTCCAGTAGAACACCCTACTCATTGGTCTGTTTGATCCTGCATAGAAACTGAGATTTCTAACAATAAGAAGCTCCTTGTACTTTGTAAAAAAAAACAATCAGCATTGCAATTGAGCAGATCTATGTAATGTGCAGCCACACATCCAATCCCTTGCTGCCACACACTACATAGACCTGCTCAGCTGCAATGCTGATATTTTTTTTTTACAAAGTTTCCATAGATTGTAAGCTTGCGAGCAGGGCTTTCCTACCACTATGACTGTTTGTTATTACCCAGTTTTGTCTTATCATTGTGTCCAGTTGTAAAGCGCAACAGAAATTGCTGCGCTATATAAGAAACTGTTAATAAATAAATAAACCATAATGTAGGCTAAGCTTCAAATAGTTAGAATTCTCTATCTTTTTATGTGAGTTTCTGGGCTTCAAAAAGGGTAAAACAGATATTTGACAAGTGCTGCCAACAGCGCCCCCTTCCCTGCAGCGCTATGTGCAGTGCACACTCCGCACACACCTAGTTACGTCCCTGGCGGGCACAATATATCTTTAAGCATATAGCCCCAATCTGCTACTATGTAAGTTCCTCAATGCTGTACAACAGTTTAACCCCTTAATTAGGTTAAGGACACCTATTAAAATATATCTAATACAATTTTATTAAAAAAACAAAACATTTTTTAAAACATTGATAAAAACATCATTAATCGTTGGAACATTGCGACTATTGCTACTTCACATTTTCGGAGCCAGCTGCTTCCTGTGGCCCCCAGGGATCAAGAAGGTAGGCAAGGGGCTGCATTTTAACATTTCCCGGAAGCTACATTTTAACATTCCCCGGGTCTGCATCTGCTGGGTGGGGGGTGTGATGGGCTGCCTGCTCAGCAGTGATTAGCAGTACAGCAGGTACAGAGGGGTGGGAACCAGGAAGCAAGGGGGCCGCACAGTAGGAATCAGGCTGGTTGCATCAGTTGCAACCATGTCAGGGAAAGCATAGCCTGGTGTGGTCGCATCTGATGCGACCATGTCAGGCAAGCAGTTAAAGTGGCTGGAAGCACCAACTCCCCAATAATTTACTACAGAAGGGTCCAGAGCTGCCAGGCACCTGACAGTGGCTACTGCAAAGTGGTAAAGATGTGGTAACCATGGTATATAAGATGAAGGAGTCTGTAGCTGACGAACGATCACTGATGGCCACTTAGCCACATTTCCTAACCAATATATTTCTTCAACAGGGTTTATTATGTTTAATGAAAGTTAGAATTAGCTATTTCCCTTTTCTGGATGTACTTTGAATTTATTATTATTTAATATGTAACATTATGTTTGGTCTATGTATTTTCCCCTAGTGTTGATGCAATGAACCATTGGACTGAACAGAAGACTGTAAGGCAAGCTCAGAATGATATATACAGTATTTGGTATGCACCAATGTTCTATACCTTTGTGCATGAAAACACCATGCAGGGCTGTGTCTGTTTTCTCTGCAACAAGTAATGAAAGCTAGTCTTTGCTGGGATTTAAATAATGTTTAAAGAGATCAGTTTTCTTAATCACTATGTGCACAGCAACAACATTAATCACAATTTCTTTTTTCAGTAACAATTGTGGTTGACAGCCAGGTGTGTATAAAATATTTGTGTAGCTAATATAACACCCATAGCAACACTGTGCACAAAAAAAGAAACACTGCAACACTTTCTATTTGGTATAACACGATATAATGTTTTAAAGGAAGACAAAAAGATTTTCATTATTCACTATTCATTTTAACATTTTCTTTTTTACTTCGGTGTATCAGTGTTGGTTTCACGTGCAGTCCCCACTGGGTGGAGGCATGGAGCTACATTCCACTAAGGAGAGGGAATGAAGGCTGAACTGTCGCTAGAAATAAACTTGGGAGAGTCACAGAAGGTAAATGGTTTGGCGGTTGTTTGTTGTTCTCAATTACAGGTTAAAGCAAGACATTAAGAAAAATTAGTTTAGTGGGATTTTTTTGTTTTTATATCAAGAAAATCTTATATAAAGAAAATGTTAAAATACCTTTATAGAATGCACTGACATTTGTGCTGCATCTCTTGGTTTTCTCTTTAAGACAGTATCTCCAATCAGCCCCCCCAGATGCTGTAAACCTCATTAAGTAAGGCATTTAGGGGTACCCTACTTAACAGATATGTAAAAACTTACAGTTGTGTAGCTACTTACCTAAAGTAATTTCTTGCTTAAACCTTAAATAACACTCAGAGGGGCAGATTTATTAAACCTGGTGAAGTGATAAAGTGAAAGGTAATAAAGTACCAGCCAATCAGCTCCTAACTGCCATGTCACAGGCTGGGTTTGAAAAATGACAGGAGTTGATTGGCTGGGGCTTTATCACCTTCCACTTTATCACTTCACCGAGCTTAATAATCTGCCTCTGTGTTACTTAAGCTTTAGAAAGACACCAACTTCTACATTTAAATGAAGTCACTGAATTATCTTGTGCAAGTGTGTATGCATTGCTGTAGTGCTGTGCAGAGGTGACACATTACTGTGTTGTCATGTCATAAGTAAGCTTTTAGCCAATACTAGATTCCTCCCAAACAGAAGCCGTGTGCCCTAAGCCAGCGCTGTACTGGGATCCCTCCTTACATTGACAGCTGAACCAGCGTTGTTGCAGCACAGGTATTTAGGGAGAGAGAATTTGGTAAATTGTGGGCAGAGGTGCATTCTCCTAGTTTATCCTGGTGGTACTCCACATGTTTGCTAGTTGGAGTGAGATAAATATTGATTAAAATGTTATTTTTTACTGGACACACTGTATCCTATATTTGTGGTGTTCTACTGTTTCTTATGGGGCCCACACACGATGCTATTTGTGCTAGGTGAGATTTGAGCCTATACAATGTGTGCTATGCGATTTGGATTAAGTGGGGTTAGGTATGCTATTTGAACTCCATGCTATTTGTACTACATCTGATTTTGAATACACTACAATGTACTATGTGTGCTGTAGTACAAAAATACCTGCTTGCACATACTATTTTGCCTTGAGATATGGACTAGACGCAGAGCTGGCCCTAACCAATATGATGCCCTAGGCAATTTTTTGGCTGGTTCCCCCCTAGCACTGCCGCCAGTTCTGCAGAAGATCCCTGGCATGAGTCAGCTGGCAGCTCTGCTAACGTTGGGCGCCTTTTGTTTATGAAAATGCATCTTATTTGCATTACTATGTGTCTAGGATGCACAAGCAGCTTCTGCTGATTAAAATTATATACAGCATGCCTGTATACTGTGTGCGACTGTGGCTGTATCTGCATCCAAAATGCTACATTACAGTGATATCCAGGAATACACTGCAATGTAGCATTTCGTATGCAAATACAGCAGCAGTCACACACAGAATATAGGCATGCCGCATATCATTTAATCAGCAGAAGCTGCTGGTGCCCCTAAGCATACCAAATGCCCTAGGCATTTGCCTAGTTTACCTATGCCTAAGTCCGGCTCTGACTAGACGGGAGCGTGCATTGCATCGCAAGGGACAATACACGCAGTGCTATTTGAACTAGATACAATGCTATTTGAACTAAAAAGATCAAATAGCATGCGATAATTGTACCATGTGTGGGCCCCATAAGAGATTTGGCAGAAAGTCCCTGATGTGTCAATGTGCTGTGCAATGTGTGAGATGTGAAACATTAATAAAAACATGCTGCCGTGTCATAGGACCAGTGTATGTGTGGCCAGGGCTGCCATCAGAAATTGTGGAGCCTAGGACTGACAAAATAGACAGGGCCCCTCCCTCCCAAAAAAATGATTCTGCTGCACTGCTCCACCCCTACGTGATGTCATACATTGTGACGTTACATATAGGTGGAGTATTGCAGACCTGCAGGAATGATTTACAGAGAGCTGATGCACAGATAAGACTTGTTTTAGGAAGTCCTCCCTGCACATCAGACAGCTGTTTATTCACAGACTGGTGCAGCTCTACAGGTATTGGCGGTAGGAGCCAGGGCTGGGCCCCCCGCTCTGTAAGGGCCCAGGACACCAGTGCCCACAGTCCCCCCCCCCCCCCGATGGCTGCCCTGTGTGTGGCTTGTGTGTGCACCTGGCTGTACAGATATGACACAGCTCAGTGTACTGATATTTTATGTGCAGATTTATTTATTCAAGAAAAAACAGTAAGGTTTGTAGACTATGTACTCAATATAGCCGCCTCAGATAACCACAAATATACTTCCTTAATATATTAGGGTGGAAGCCATCTCCCAATTGACCTGATGCATATATCAGATGTCAAGGACCTATGAAACAAATATGTAGACAGTGCCCCCTTGTGTGGCTTTTCAAAAGTAAATTCTTATACACACATAGTATAATGGTTCAAAACAGCAACTGAGAAAATATGGTAGATTTTTTTAAACTCCCAAATGGTATTAGAGCATTCAGTTGCATTCAGCATTTGTCCTTGTGAAAGTAGTTTGTCTTCATCACCATTTCTTTTCTTCAACACATGTCCAATTGTATGCGTTTATAAAATGTCTAAAGTGCTTGGTTTAAATCTTTATATACACTACCCGGCAGGGCCGTTTCTTGAGGCAGGCGAGCAGTGCAACCGCATTGGGCGCCCGCCACGGCACTAACTGTGGCTCCCTGCTTCCCCCTCCTATTTCTCCCCGAGTAACCCGCTTGGGGGGCGGAGTTTCACGGAATGATGCGGTTGCGTCGTTACGTCACGACGCAACCCCGTCACTCCGCGAAACTCCTCCCCCCGAGCGGAGTACCGAGGGGGATCCAAGTTAGGAAGAGGGAAAGGCCGGCGCGAGGAGCGACTGGTGAGGCGGGCTGAAGAGCGGTAATCGCCTTTGAAAGTATTCTCTCTCTCTCTCAATGTGTAAAATGGGGACACCTGCCGTAATGTGTGAAATGGGGACTCATGCCTGCCGTAGTGTGGGGATTTAATGTATTAAGGGCATTGCGGTGTGTGGCATAATATGGTGCAGGGGGCATTACTGTGTGGGGATTAATATTGTAGAATTTTTTTTTTTCCTGTGGTGGTCGTGATCTGTTGGAGCAGGGTCAAAAACTGTATTGTGAGGTAGTCTTTTCAGACGAGGCCATGCCCATTTAAACGAGGCCACACCCATTTATATGAGGCCACGCCCCCTTGCCGAGTGCGCGCACAAGTTTGTTTGTTTTAAATCTAGGTGTGGGGGGGGCGCAAATTTTTTTATGTCATGGGGGGCGCATTTTTAAATCTCGCACTGGGAGCCAAATTGGCTAGAAACAGCCCTGCTACCCGGTATCGGTCAAAGTTTTGAGAACTCTCCTATTTTTACAGGATGTATTGAAATTCAGGCAATTCAAGTCCAGTGATTATCTCAAAATAGTACAAAGGTAAGCAGTAAACTGCTAGAGGTTTAAAAAAGGTTCAGGTTAGCAAACACTGAAAAATATAGATTTCGCAGTTCTAAAAAAGGTTTTTTTCAGGGAACAAGTAGTGGACTAAGACCTTGTAGCTATACTGCAGCAATGGACATAAATTAAGCTTTGAAGTGTTGATAGATGATATAAACAATTACCACAGGCAGTGGCGGCTCCAGATGTGGGGCTGCAGCACAGTCCAACATTCAAATAGGGGAGCCATACCAAATGGAACCCCAAACTTTGCCAAACATCGCCGGCCGGGACTCACTGGCAGTTGGCGTGGCTCTCCTATTTGAATTTTGGTCTGCACTGCATCCCTGCCTCTGGAGCCACCACTGATACAGGTGTCCCAATATCTGTTGATAACTTGATTACAACTCCCCCAGTCTTTATAAAAGCAGTGCAGGAACAGACTATTATTATTATTAGAGATGTGCAGATTCGGTTTATGGAAAACAAAACACCCACGAACTTGGTAATTTTAAGTGATTCTGAGCCCTGGCTCGGGTTTCCCGCCATGCTCAAATACGAAAATGAGCCAAACGTCATCTTCCAGCCATTGGTTCTCATACGTTTTGGATTCACTAAAAGTCCCTTCTTCAAGTTTCCACAGGATGTCGGATGGTTAGGCTGTGCGCTGTGGACTGCACTGACATGCCAGGCAAGTGGTTAAACTGTGCATGTCCTTTTTAATATACAATATAAGGGCGGATGGGAGAGCCCAGGAACAACTCCATCTTGCACTACGAGGTTTAACGAGACGCAAAGTAAATTAATAGTTGTTAAGGAATCAATAAATCATTTAAATTAATCAATCAAATGAATGAATGAATCAATCAATCAATCAATCAATCAATTCTTTACCTGTCTTCCACTACATACATACTCCACCTCCACTCCCCTTGGGCCTCTGACCTGGTTCTTGATTAATGCAGACACTCTTGGTCATAGGTGTGCGCAGGGGGGGTGCCTGGTGCGCACAGGCACCCCCTAATGTCTGGCACCCTGATTTCAAATGCCTGATGCAGCGATAGCCGAGCAGGTTGATTATTGTCCCCTCTACGCTGCATCCTGTCAGGACTGCATCACTGACCGGACACCTGGTTTAATCAAGGGTGCCACTGCCACCGGCTTTCAAATTCCCGGCTCCACCTCAATGTATAAAAACAGCGTGATGTGACGTGATTACGTCATGCTGCCCACACGCCCACCCGTCACACGCCCACATCTCTCCTTCTATGCTATGCCAACGCCAGCCACTGATGAGGAGCAGCATGCAGCCAGCGTTCCCCTTAGGAAGACAAATTCAATACTGGCAGACGGCCGGCAGCAGCATTGACACGTCACTCGTTTTTCCAGCAGCAGCAGCAGCAGTAACTAGTCTGCGACTGTCAGTGTCAGTGAGTGACTGACTTGTAAATAAGTTGCTGCAGCTTGCAGGGGAAAGAGAGGGGGAGCCAGACCAGGCTGAGGAGGAGCAGTGTAATTGCAGTGAGTGCCATCAGGGGTGTTTGTATGATGCACACCACAACATCTGACAATGTATCTGCATTATTAGGATTGGTACAAAGGTGGATATTTTATATGCGTTGACCATCAATAGATGGTGCTAGACACGCCCAAAAGGCGGTGCTAGACACACTCCTCCGATGGTGCACCCCCTAATAAAATGTGCTGCGCACGCCAGTGCTCTTGGTATCTATGGGGTGATATAGTTTATTAAAGTGCCATCCTGTCTGCCACTGCTGTGTGGCAATATTTCATAGATGTGCTATATTCTTTTCTCTGACGTCCTAGTGGATGCTGGGAACTCCGTAAGGACCATGGGGAATAGCGGCTCCGCAGGAGACTGGGCACAAAAGTAAAGCTTTAGGACTACCTGGTGTGCACTGGCTCCTCCCCCCTATGACCCTCCTCCAAGCCTCAGTTAGATTTTTGTGCCCGGCCGAGAAGGGTGCACACTAGGGGCTCTCCTGAGCTTCTTAGTGAAAGTTTAGTTTTAGGTTTTTTATTTTCAGGGAGACCTGCTGGCAACAGGCTCACTGCATCGAGGGACTAAGGGGAGAAGAAGCGCACCTGCCTGCTTGCAGCCAGCTTGGGCTTCTTGGCTACTGGACACCATTAGCTCCAGAGGGACCGAACACAGGCCCAGCCTCGGAGTCCGGTCCCAGAGCCGCGCCGCCGGCCCCCTTACAGAGCCAGAAGCAAGAAGAGGTCCGGAAAATCGGCGGCAGAAGACATCAGTCTACACCAAGGTAGCGCACAGCACTGCAGCTGTGCGCCATTGCTCCTCATACACACCTCACACTGCGGTCACTGAGGGTGCAGGGCGCTGGGGGGGGGGGGGCGCCCTGAGCAGCAATAAAAACACCTTGGCTGGCAAACATACATCACATATAACCCCCAGGGCTATATGGATGTATTTTAACCCCTGCCAGAATCCATAAAAATGCGGGAGAAAAGTCAGCGAAAAAGGGGCGGAGCCTATCTCCTCAGCACACTGGCGCCATTTTCTCTCACAGCTCCGTTGGAGGGAAGCTCCCTGGCTCTCCCCTGCAGTTACTACACTACAGAAAGGGGTTAAAAAAGAGAGGGGGGCACTAATTAGGCGCAGTATTAATAAAACAGCAGCTATAAGGGGAAAAACACTTCTATAAGGTTATCCCTGTATATATATAGCGCTCTGGTGTGTGCTGGCATACTCTCCCTCTGTCTCCCCAAAGGGCTAGTGGGGTCCTGTCCTCTATCAGAGCATTCCCTGTGTGTGTGCTCTGTGTCGGTACGATTGTGTCGACATGTATGAGGAGGAAAATGGTGTGGAGGCGGAGCAATTGCCTGTAATGGAGATGTCACCCCCTAGGGAGTCGACACCTGAGTGGCTGAGCTTATGGAAGGAATTACGTGACAGTGTCAGCTCTTTACAAAAGATTGATGACATGAGACAGCCGGCTACTCAGCCTGTGCCTGTCCAGGTGTCTCAAAAGCCATCAGGGGCTCTAAAACGCCCGTTACCTCAGATGGCAGATACAGACGCCGACACGGATACTGACTCCAGTGTCGACGATTAAGAGACGAATGTGACTTCCAGTAGGGCCACACGTTACATGATTGAGGCTATGGAAAATGTTTTACATATTTCTGATAATACCAGTACCACTAAAAAGGGTATTATGTTGGGTGAGATAAAACTGCCTGTAGTTTTTCCTGCATCTGAGGAATTAAATGAAGTGTGTGATGATGCGTGGGTTTCCCCCGATAAAAACTGTTAATTCCTAAAAAGTTATTAGCATCATACCCCTTCCCGCCAGAGGGTAGGGCACGTTGGGAAACACCCCCTAGGGTGGATAAAGCGCTCACACGCTTGTCTAAACAGGTGGCACTACCGTCCCCGGATACGGCCGCCCTTAAGGAACCTGCTGACAGAAAGCAGGAAAATATCCTAAAATGTATATACACTCACACGGGTGTGATACTGCGACCAGCAATCGCCTCAGCCTGGATGTGCAGTGCTGGGGTGGCTTGGTCGGATTCCCTGAGAGGGTTATGGACAAGACAGTGGTCAGGTGATGCTGATTCCAAAAGGCATATGGAAGTATCGCCTTATTAAAGGGAGGAGTTATTTGGGGTAGGTCTAACAGACCTGGTGGCCACGACAACGGCTGGGAAATCCACATTTTTACCCCAGGTAGCCTCTCAACATAAGAAGACGCCGTATTATCAGGCGCAGTCCTTTCGGCCCCATAAGGGCAAGCGGGCAAAAGGCTCCTCATTTCTGCCCCGTGGCAGAGGGAGAGGAAAAAGGCTGCAGCAAACAGCCAGTTCCCAGGAACAGAAGCCCTCTCCCGTTTCTGCCAAGTCCTCAGCATGACGCTGGGGCTTTACAAGCGGACGGTGGGGGCCCGTCTCAAAAATTTCAGCATGCAGTGGGCTCACTCACAGGTGGACCCCTGGATCCTTCAGGTGGTATCTCAGGGGTACAAATTGGAATTCGAGACGTCTCCCCTTCGCCGTTTCCTAAAGTCTGCTTTACCGACGTCTCCCTCCGACAGGGAGGCGGTATTGGAAGCCATTCACAAGCTGTATTCCCAGCAGGTGATAATCAAGGTACCCCTCCTACAACAGGGAAAGGGGTATTATTCCACGCTGTTTGTGGTATCGAAGCCGGACGGCTCGGTGAGACCTATTTTAAATCTGAAATCCTTGAACACTTACATACAAAGGTTCAAATTCAAGATGGAGTCACTCAGAGCGGTGATTGCGAACCTGGAAGAAGGGGATTATATGGTGTCTCTGGACATCAAGGATGCTTATCTCCATGTCCCAATTTACCCTTCTCACCAAGGGTACCTCAGGTTTGTGGTACAGAACTGTCACTATCAGTTTCAGACGCTGCCGTTTGGTTTGTCCACGGCACCCCGGGTCTTTACCAAAGTAATGGCCGAAATGATGATACTCCTTCGAAGGAAGGTAGTTTTAGTTATCCCTTACTTGGACGATCTCCTGATAAGGGCAAGATCCAGGGAACAGTTGGTAGTCGGGGTAGCACTATCTCAAGTAGTGTTGCGGCAGCACGGTTGGATTCTCAATATTCCAAAATCGCAGCTGATCCCGACGACACGTCTTCTATTCCGAGGGATGATCCTGGACACAGTCCAGAAAAAGGTGTTTCTCCCGGAGGAGAAAGCCAGGGAGTTATCCGAACTAGTCAGAAACCTCCTAAAACCAGGCCAAGTGTCAGTGCATCAGTGCACAAGGGTCCTGGGAAAAATGGTGGCTTCCTACGAAGCAATTCCATTCGGTAGATTCCACGCAAGAACTTTCCAGTGGGACCTGCTGGACAAATGGTCCGGATCGCATCTTCAGATGCATCAGCGGATAACCCTGTCACCAAAGACAAGGGTGTCTCTCCTGTGGTGGTTGCAGAGTGCTCATCTTCTAGAGGGCCGCAGATTCGGCATTCAGGACTGGGTCCTGGTGACCACGGATGCCAGCCTGCGAGGCTGGGGAGCAGTCACACAGGGAAGAAATTTCCAGGGCTTGGGGGTCAAGCCTGGAGACATCACTTCACATAAATATCTTGGAGCTAAGGGCCATTTACAATGCCCTAAGCCAAGCAAGACCTCTGCTTCAAGGTCAGCCGGTGCTGATCCAGTCGGACAACATCATGGCAGTCGCCCACGTAAACAGACAGGGCGGCACAAAAAGCAGGAGGGCAATGGCAGAAGCTGCAAGGATTTTTCGCTGGGCGGAAAATCATGTGATAGCATTGTCAGCAGTGTTCATTCCGGGAGTGGACAACTGGGAAGCAGACTTCCTCAGCAGGCACGACCTCCACCCGGGAGAGTGGGGACTTCACCCAGAAGTCTTCCACATGATTGTAAACCGTTGGGAAAAACCAAAGGTGGACATGATGGCGTCCCGCCTAAACAAAAAATTGGACAGGTATTGCGCCAGGTCAAGGGACCCTCAGGCAATAGCTGTGGACGCTCTGGTAACACCGTGGGTGTACCAGTCAGTGTATGTGTTCCCTCCTCTTCCTCTCATACCAAAAGTACTGAGAATTATAAGACGGAGGGGAGTAAGAACTATACTTGTGGCTCCGGATTGGCCAAGAAGGACTTGGTACCCGGAACTTCAAGAGATGCTCACGGAGGACCCGTGGCCTCTACCTCTAAGAAGGGACCTGCTCCAGCAAGGACCCTGTCTATTCCAAGACTTACCGCGGCTGCGTTTGACGGCAGGGCGGTTGAACGCCGGATCCTGAAGGAAAAAGGCATTCCGGATGAAGTCATCCCTACCCTGATCAAAGCCAGGAAGGATGTAACCGCAAAGCATTATCACCGCATTTGGCGAAAATATGTTGCGTGGTGCGAGGCCAGTAAGGCCCCGATGGAGGAATTTCAACTAGGTCGATTCCTGCATTTCCTGCAAACAGGAGTATCTATGGGCCTAAAATTGGGGTCCATTAAGGTTCAAATTTCGGCCCTGTCAATTTTCTTCCAGAAAGAACTAGCTTCAGTTCCTGAAGTTCAGACGTTTGTAAAAGGGGTACTGCATATACAGCCTCCTTTTGTGCCTCCAGTGGCACCTTGGGATCTCAATGTAGTTTTGGGGTTCCTAAAGTCACATTGGTTTGAACCACTTGAATCTGTGGAGTCAAAATATCTCACATGGAAAGTGGTCATGCTGTTGGCCCTGGCCTCGGCCAGGCGCGTGTCAGAATTGGCGGCTTTATCCTGTAAAAGCCCTCATCTGATCTTCCATTCAGACAGGGCGGAATTGAGGACTCGTCCTCATTTTCTCCCTAAGGTGGTTTCAGCGTTTCATCTGAACCAACCTATTGTGGTACCTGCGGCTACTAGTGACTTGGAGGACTCCAAGTTGTTGGACGTAGTCAGGGCCCTGAAAATATATGTTTCCAGGACGGCTGGAGTCAGAAAATCTGACTCGCTGTTTATCCTGTATGCACCCAACAAGCTGGGTGCTCCTGCTTCTAAGCAGACTATTGCTCGTTGGATTTGTAATACAATTCAGCTTGCACATTCTGTGGCAGGCCTGCCACAGCCAAAATCTGTAAAAGCCCATTCCACAAGGAAGGTGGGCTCATCTTGGGCGGCTGCCCGAGGGGTCTCGGCTTTACAACTTTGCCGAGCAGCTACTTGGTCAGGGGAAAACACGTTTGCTAAATTCTACAAATTTGATACCCTGGCTGAGGAGGACCTGGAGTTCTCTCATTCGGTGCTGCAGAGTCATCCGCACTCTCCCGCCCGTTTGGGAGCTTTGGTATAATCCCCATGGTCCTTACGGAGTTCCCAGCATCCACTAGGACGTCAGAGAAAATAAGAATTTACTTACCGATAATTCTATTTCTCGTAGTCCTTTAGTGGATGCTGGGCGCCCATCCCAAGTGCGGATTGTCTGCAATACTTGTACATAGTTATTGTTAACTAAATCGGGTTATTGTTGTTGTGAGCCATCTATCCAGAGGCTCCTCTGTTATCATGCTGTTAACTGGGTTCAGATCACAAGTTGTACGGTGTGATTGGTGTGGCTGGTATGAGTCTTACCCGGGATTCATAAATCCTTCCTTATTGTGTACGCTCGTCCGGGCACAGTATCCTAACTGAGGCTTGGAGGAGGGTCATAGGGGGAGGAGCCAGTGCACACCAGGTAGTCCTAAAGCTTTACTTTTGTGCCCAGTCTCCTGCGGAGCCGCTATTCCCCATGGTCCTTACGGAGTTCCCAGCATCCACTACGGACTACGAGAAATAGAATTATCGGTAAGTAAATTCTTATTTTAAACTGGTCTGTGTTTGTGCCAATGCTCTGTTGCTGTCACGCTCCAGGGACGAGTGCTCCGGGGGCGCCGGGACTTACCTGTCCGGTCTTTGTGGTGGGGTCCCTCCAGAAGCGGGGCAGGCTGCAGGAGGGAAGGCGCTGGGGGCTGGCAGACTGCTGGGGGCTCACAGGAACAGACATCTTGTCTGGGCTGGTTCAGTGAGTGCTACGGCGCCGGAGAATGGGAGCCGCCATCTTCCATTTTGGTTATGTGACTGAGGAGGCCAGTCAGCTGCTGTGGAGGCTGTGGGTGGTCTTAGGCCAATCAGCATGGACCAGCAGGTATTTAACTGGTCAGTCTTGGGTGTGCAGGTTGTCGGTGCAACGTCTCTGCTCACACTGAAGCAGTGTGGCAACTCTGTGCTTTTCTGCCTTGCTATTGCAGCATCCAGAGAGTTTTCCGCAGTCAGTAACTGGCCAGTGCTGTCTCGGTCTCAGTCACAGTTGTCTGCCCATCCCAGTGGTATAAACCCAGTCTCTCTGCAGCGTCAGCCAACCCAGTTTGTCTACCTCAGAGAGTGCACCACAGTCTGCCTAAAAACCTCATTGCTTGATTGCTGCAGTCATCGATCCTTTTGGAGCAATTCTGTCAACCATATCACGATAGTGCTTCCCCGAGGGCTCCTCCTTCTGGAAAACTGACTCTGACTTCCGCCTGTTGTGCAGCGTGATGTTCTGTCCATTTGACGAAACCTATGAAAAAAACTTTCATTCGTCCAGCTCGACTCTTGTTTAAAGAAACAGTCCAGCCAGCTTCTAAAAACTCCAAACCGGAGCCACAGGCCCTTTCAGATCTGACAGTTACTAAGTTTAGCCAGCCAGCCTTTGGACAATAATGGTAAACAACATTGTGAACTGTGAGGTGGTGAAAATTGACTAGAACTTAATGTTATTGAGGACAATAATACAGTAGGAACAAAAACAGCCCTACAAGACATGATTTTATATATATATATATATATATATATATATATATATATATATATGTATACATACAATTTATATACAGATCCATAACCAAAACACATGAGCACAGTTTTGACATAACCAGAAAACAAAACAAAACACAGAGGGTGGTTTTAACAAACCAAACCACGGGAGTCGGAGCACATCTTCTTGAAACATTTTGAAAATATTGCATTGCAAAAAGTATCAAAATGGCTAAAAAAAGGCAATAAACAAATTAAGGAAGACAGACCATTATAATACTTAAAAGTGTAGGTCTGCGAGGCGTCTGTGAGCATGCCTCCAAACTGAACTGCCCACGCTCACCCACTGTTCTGCTTAATAGAGCAAGTGGTGAATAAATTTCATGAGCATGTGCGTGACATCTATTCTTTGGATAGAGGGACTGGGGACATGTCCAGCAACTTCCAGAGTGCTGGGCATGCCCCCAGTATGACAAAAAGAGGGGCTGTAGCTTGTGGAATGACATTTCCCACCAGGTTACACCCCTCTATGCAAAACCACAGCTGCTGTTGCCCTGCTGAAAGTTGGGAGGTATGGTGCAAGTTCAATAGATTACCCCATAAAATGCACCTGGAAACTGGAGGAAACTTTGGCAGAAAGAGGTCTGGCTGACCCAAAGCTACAACCGTATCAGCAGACATGTTTTTGAGAAACATCAGCGAGCATGATAGGTGGCTCACAGGTCAACAACTTCAAACATTGCTTAACACTGATGGAAGGAAAGACGTCTCAAATTCAACTATGAAGAGAAGACTTTGAGCTGACTGTTTGACAGGATCCTGAGTTGCTAACTTGCACAGATTGACTGGCATCCTGAACCAAAGGGGCTACCGCGGCATCTTGCAGAGCCATGCTATACCCTCTGGTCTACGTCTTTTTAGGGTTACATCAAGGTAATGACTCAAAACATACCTCCAGGCTGTGTCAGAACTACCTTTGAGGAAAAGAACAAGCCAGAAGGATTCAAATCATGTAAAGACCTGCATAGATTGTAGACTTGTACCCCATCAGTCTGATTTGGTATGAACTGAACTGAAGGGTGAAAGCAAGATAAACCTACAAGTGCAACACATTTGAGGGAACTTCTGCAACAGTGTTGGGTAGAGCTCCCTGAACAATTTGATTTCCATTGTAGAAAGAATGCCACAAATTTGTTCGCAGGTTATAGCTACAGAAGGTGGCTACTTGAAACAAAAATTTAGATAACATTTTGTTGAACAAAGTGATTCTATGATTTATTTTATCTCCAATTGTTTATTTATTCTTTGCTTTCATTTCAGAGTACTTAGAGACATTAAACTGCATAAATTTCAATGGAAACTAGAAAATTGGGAGTGTTCTAAAACTTTTGACCAGTAGTATATGCAGAAACATTTTCATTTAAGTAACACATCTGTAACAAACTTTGAGGTCTATTTAGTAACATTATTTTTACTAAAATAATGTGAAAAAGGGTGTTTCACACCCTTTTCACATTATTATAGTATCACCTAAATGTATTTTTTTTTTCATGAAAAACTGCTCCAAACCCTTTAATTCACTTTTTTTTAGTAAGCCACATAGCATTCCCCATACTTATAATGGGAAATGCAATCTGACCAGATTTACTAATAAAAAAATACAGCAGTGTGCCCTGTGATAATCTCGCCAGCTCAGGCTGGCGAGATCACAGGGCGGCACTGCATTAGGCAGGCATCTGCCCAGATTTCTCTGCCCTTGGCAGAGAAATCTGAGTTGGTCTCGGCTCCAGTGATCAGCTATGTGTGTCCGATGGACACACAAGCTGATCAAACTGTTAAAAAAAGAAAAAAGTAAACCCTCCAAAAAACATACTCACCTGTCCAGGGAGCCAGTGTCCGTTGCTCCGCTGAGCACTGCTGGGCGCCCGGTCCCTCATATGCTGCAATGTGACCCTGGTGCAGTAAAGTGACGCTGCAAAGCGGCAGCACACTTTACAGCTCCGGGGGTCACCGCAGCACACAGGATCTGGCGCCCGGCAGCCCAGCAGAAGCAGCACGTACCGGCTCCCTGGACAGGTGAGTATATTAGTCTGCTGGGGGAAGGGGGGGGTGTTTCGCGATGGGGGGTTCCACTGGGTGGCAGCGATAGCGGCAGGGGTGGCACATGACATCAGGGTATTTTTTACGAAAATACCCTGATGATGCTGCGAAGAGACATCGCAGGGACAGAGCTTGACCGCAAGCTCTGTCCCTGCCTGCGATAATTGATACATCCCTGTGATGTAACCAGTTATCGCAGTGCAAGTTTGGCCGATTTTATCACATGACATCCACATCCAAGATGCGGATGGTGATAAATAGGCCCATTTGTTACTTACAGGTGCACTCTTGACATTCCATTTGCTTAAATCATTGCTCACATACAATGTTCTGAATACAAACTAGCTCATGCAGCAGCTGTTTGGTCAGCGTTTTGAGTTTACTGCACAAAAATTGGATAAACAATGTAGCTTCTGTTGCCTGCAGATATTTTTGCATTTCTCTTACAGGTCACTTATAGGACTCACCATGGATCCTCTGCTCAGAACTTTGCTGTAGAGCTATAACAAGGTCTGTGCTATTGGTGCTTCTCCTTGGGGCACAAGTACAAATAGGCATCATGTTGTTGCTCTAACTGTACCCTTTGCAACATGCAGGGTGTCTGGAGGGGTTACAGTACATATCTTATCTCGGCGGGCGGGATGCAGGCTGTCAATATCCCGACAGCGACACCCCGGCCACCAGAATACCGTCAGCAGGGCGAGCGCTAAGAGTCCCCTTGCAGGCTCGCTGCGCTTGCCACAGGATCTATTCCCACTGTATGGGTGTTGTGAACACCCACGAGTGGGAATAGCCCTGGTGCACCGGGATTCCAGCTGCCAGCATTGTCGGCTGTCGGGATTTTGGCATCGGTATCCTAAACGTTGGGATCCCAGCAGCCGGCATTATAACTGCACCCAGCACCAATCTTCCTGCTTCTAGGCTCTGTTATATAAGATCATGGTGTCAACTGTGCTGATGTGAGAATTGCCTTGCACCCTGCTATAGTCTACTTTGGTGAGAGCTATACTAAGTTTTCCAAGATTCACATGGGTGTAGTCACACACCTCTTCAATTATATTTTGGAGGATCCCAAATTTAGGGAGTTCCAGCACTATCTAGAATTTATGTATCTGTCTTTTTGGGAAGGGAACATTTGTCTACATATATAAAATTGTGGTAGCAATAATAAAAATAATAGTAGTAATAATAATGTTGATTTTAAAATATATATTTGATTTGTTTTAGGGAGTTTGAATTAACTGTCAAAGTGAAAAACAATGTCCACGCAAACAAGAGTAAATGGGTTTACAGCCTGGATAAATATGCGTCTGTTGGAATTTAATGGCCATGTCAATAATATCCTACATGACTTGTTCCAAGGCACAAATATGAGGATCCTTCTTGAAAGTAAGTTGCTTATTAATTAAATGGTTGCGTAACTGGTACTGAATTTTTATTTTACTTTAAGTTAATCTAATCAGCAAATGAAGCCTCTATCTGAAATTTATATCTAACAAAGACTATGAGGCTGTGTCACAGCATGCCGGAACCTGGTGCTCACTTGTCTGGTCCGGTGGCACTGGCCTTCTGGGTCTGCAGCGGGTCGGACGCTGGTGAGTGATCAGTGGCACCCGGTGCAGTGAGTGTCTCTAGCCAGCTGCTCCACCTTCAATGGCTGGCTTTCTTTCCAGAATGTGGTGTCTTTGTTTCCAGCAGTTACTGGTGGCTGTGGCTTCCATACAGTAGGTACACACAGGGCCAGTGCTAGGGTGTTCAGCGCCCCCCTGCAAACTATAAATTTGCGCCCTCCCTCCGCTGCACAAAAGGGGTCTGGTATCACAAGGAAGGGGCGTGGACACAAAATAGTATTTCAAATTACACGACACATTGTGCCCCGATTCACATTACACCACATACGACACACAGTGGTCACACATAATGCCCACATTAGTAGCACCCCTTACACACACAATACCCACAGTATAAGCGCTGCTTACACACATAATTCCCACAGTAGTAGTGCCCCTTACATGTATAATGCCTAATAATACTTAAAATAATGATTTGTCTTTTATTTTAAACAATTAGAAAATTACAATTTCAGCTGCTGCTTCAGGCAGAAAAGGTAGGAAATTTCCAGGGGAAATCTTTCATACTTAATATGTGGGACAATCCATGGAGTTTAGGGACAATTTGTAACGTGTGATCTATCCCATAAGAAAGACCAGTGTACTAATCATTGTACATTATGTAACATAAGTAATCCTTAAACACATTAAATTATCACACCATACAATTGTAGGAAATAATAAAGGTAAAGGTTTTAATGGGTTTATCAGTGTATACAGTAGATTAATACTACTGTATATACAATGGATATGAGGTGCACTAAAGGACAGACAGGTGGGCACTTCCTCCAGGGACCATGCTGGGGCTCCATGCCTGCATGTTACTTGTAGTGATATCTGAGCTTCCTTTCTGCACACCCGCTCAGCTACAGCTTACTGAGGCAGACCCCCCGTCACAAGAGTCCACCTCGGCAGCCCCGGCCTATACAGCAGCAGGGGGCTGCTGGTATCAGATAGGTGGCAGAGGTGGACAAAGTTACTTCCATTAACCTGGACCACGCGGTTAATGGAAGTGACTTTCAATGGATCAGGTATAAGTAGCTACACAAGAGGAAACCATCAGTTGTGCTCCACTAGCGCTATGGATTGGGTAGATGCACAGGGCTGGCCAATTTTTGTCACCAATGTCTACCAGCAGATCCTTGTGGTCTGGGCCTATTTTCATGGGGGGCCTGGTGCTGCAGTTCCACCCGCCCCATTGTTAATCTGTCTCTGGCCGTGTTACGCCCCCTTCCCAATCCATCCCTGCATCAGCTATCAAAGCTGCCTCACTGAGAGGCAGATGTGATACTGCCTTCCCTGTTCCTTTTTTCAGTGCAGTATTACAGTCCGTGGCACGGCCCCGTCCCATGCTCAGAGCAGCTTTTGATTGACACAGGACAGGAAAACATGTCACTGCCTCCCCTATTGTTTTGGCAATGAACATGATTAATACAAAGACAGTAGTAGTGCCCCTTACGCAAATAATACTCACAGACAATGGTAGCGCCCCTTACACACATACTGCCCGCAAACAATAGTAGCGCACCGTACACACATAATGGCAACAGACAACAGTAGCGCTGCCTACGCACATAATGCCCACAGACAACAGTAGCGCCACTTGCGCACATAGGCCCTCATTCCGAGTTGTTCGCTCGCAAGCTACTTTTAGCAGCATTGCACACGCTAAGCCGCCGCCTACTGGGAGTGAATCTTAGCTTAGCAAAATTGCGAACGAAAGATTCTCAAAATTGCGAATAGAAATTTCTTTGCAGTTTCTGAGTAGCTCGACACTTACTCTGCCACTGCGATCAGTTCAGTCAGTTTCGTTCCTGGTTTGACGTCACAAACACAGCCAGCGTTCGCCCAGACACTCCCCCGTTTCTCCAGCCACTCCCGCGTTTTTCCCAGAAACGGCAGCGTTTTTTCATACACACCCATAAAACGGCCAGTTTCCGCCCAGAAACGCCCACTTCCTGTCAATCACATTACGATCACCAGAACGAAGAAAAAACCTTGTAATGCCGTGAGTAAAATACCTAACTTAATAGCAAATTTACTTGGCGTAGTCGCACTGCGGACATTGCGCATGCGCATTAGCGACTAATCGCTCCATTGCGGAAAAAAAATAACGAGCGATCAACTCGGAATGACCACCATAATGCCCACGATAATAGTAGTGACACTTACACACATAATGCCCACAGACAATAGTAGCACTGCTTATGCACATAATGCACCCAGACAATAGTAGCACTGCTTATGCACATAATACCCACAGACAATAGTAGAGCTGCTTATGCACACAATGCTCACAGACAATAGTAGCATTGCTTATACACATAATGCCCCTAGACAATAGTAGCGCTGCTTACACACATAATGCCCACAGACAATATTAGCACCGCTAATGCACATAATGCCAACAGACAACAGTAGGGCCACTTATGCACATAATGCCCACAGACAATAGTAGGACTGCTTATGAACATAATGCACCCAGACAATAGTAGCACTGCTTACGTACACAATATCCACAGACAATAGTAGCATTGCTTATGCACATAATGCCCCCAATAGTAGCGCTGCTTACACACTTAATGCCCACAGACAATATTACCACCACTAATGCACATAATGCCAACAGACAGTGCTTAAAGTGGTTCTAGAGAAGTAATGGAACTCCCCCCCCCCCCCCCCCCCCCTGATGCCCATGCAAGAAAGGTATTGCACACACTATAGGCGTGCACCCCAAATAGGGGCATGGTCTCAAAAAGAAAGAGGCATGGTCACACAATAGTATCCACAATTAAAATTATGCCACACAGTAGCACAATCTTATTAACATTACACCACATAGTAGTGTCCCTTATTCATGTTATGACACACATTAGTGTCCCTTATATACAAAGACCACAGTAGTAGCACCTCTAATACACATAATGTCCACAGTAGTAGCACCCCTAATACACATAATGCCCACAGTAGTAGCACCCCATAATACACATAATGCAGACAGCAGTAGCGCTCCTTTTACCATGCCCACAGTTGTAGTGCCCCTTATACAATGTCCACTGTACTGGTAGTGCCCACAGTGGTAGTGCCCCTTATATAGAGCCCATAGTAGTGGTGCCCCTTATGTCACCAGGAGTGATGCCCATTATGAAGTGCTCCCTTTACAATGCCCTCAGTGCCCCCAGTACTAATGGCCTTAATGGTAATGCCGCCAGTCGTTTAGCCCCCAGTCGTTTAGCCCCCTGTAGTTATGCCCCCAGTGGTAATGCCCCTGCAGTTAAGACCACAGTAGTTTAGTCTACCTGTAGTTTAGTCCTCATGTAGTTTGACCCCCAGTAGTAATGCCCCCCTGTAGTTTGTCCCCTGTAGTTTGCCCCCTGTAGTTTGCCCCCATGTAGTTAGCCCCCACACTCACTGACAGAACCGGAAGCCGGATCTCAGTATTGAGCTCCTGCCTCTGGCTTCCGCTGTGGAGAGAGAGCTGTGGAGAGAGAGCTGGGTGCCCGCTGGTAAAACAATCTTAGCGGTCGCCCGGCATCTCCCTGCAGCACCAGGCACACATCAGGTTAGGTGAGCCGGAGGAGGCGGAACTGCGTTCCATCTCCAAGTGGAACTGACGGAACGCAGTTCCGCCCCGTTCTGGCTCAATTTAACCCCTGCCAACAGACAATATTAGCGCTGCATACACACACAATGCCCACAGACAATAGTAGCGCCGCTTACGCACACAATTTATTTATTAACCATTTCTTATATAGCGCAGCAAATTCCATTGCACTTTACACAATGCCCACAGACAATAGAAACATCACTTACGCATACAATGCTCACAGACAATAGTAGCGCCGCTTATACACATAATACCCACAGACAATAGTAGTGCCACTTACACACATAATGCCAACAAACAATAGTAGCACCGCTTACGCAAATAATTCCCACAGACAATAGTAGTGCCACTTACACACATAATGCCTCACAGACAATAGTAATGCTGCTTACGCAAATAATTCCCACAGACAATAGTAGCACCACTTACACACACGCGCACAATAGAAGAATTAAAGAGACAGGCACAGAAAGTTGTAGCGTGGAGCTGACAGAGAAGGAAGTGGAGTGGAAGAAGCAGTGCATTGAGGAATCGGGTGGGAAACAGGAGATCATGAAGGGGTTAAGGCAGAGGTTCCCAAACTGTGTGCCGTGGCTCCCTGGGGTGCCTCGGGACACTTGCAGGGGTGCCCTGGGTTGGTGGTCCAGGACCAATTCAAATTATTCATGGTCAATATAATAGGCAAAACCAGTGCTGGTGGCTGCCAGTCATAAAATGTGGCCAAACAGAAGCAAATCTTGTCCCTCACCACACAACTGAACCCTAAGGAAGACATATAAACGCAATCTACTTAATGTAATATTTCTTTCTAAATTTCTCAATAAGAAATTTTTGGCTTAGGGGTGCCGTGAAAAAAATTCTGATATTCTAGGGTGCCGTGATTCAAAAAAGTTTGGAAACCACTTGGTTAAGGAAAGAGATGGGAAGAACAGCAAGTGCAGAGATCAGAGAAGGGGGAGATAAAATAAGCTTTCCTTAACTTACCAAAACCAGTGGGAGATGCGGGCTGAGGAGGGGGCTGGGCCTGCAGAACGGGCGGAGCTTCAGCTACTAGACTGCTACTGTACTGTAAAAGGTTGAAAACATCCTATCTACAGCAGCAGCAACATGAAGGGAACTGCGCTGAGGCGCAATGACAGTGCTGCTCTGCTGCTGCCTGTCAGTTTTACAGGTGCAACAGCAGCGGACACTGTAGCAGCAATGCAGGGAGAGCGCCTCTGTAGTTTGGAGCCTCCCTGCATTGCTGACCTGGCTGAGCGTGTTGCACCGGCACTGGGTACACGCGCCCCATCTGTAATGTAAATGAACAGACACATCAAAACCTGACATGTTTGGCAGCTAATTTGAATCTTCTTCCTATAAAAAGGAGTTTCTGAGTACTGACAAGTGGAATTGTATAGGCTCCCAAACCAGACTCCAGCATTATAGCCTCAGCGCTTCCTTGTGCGATTCCTAGGCAAAATTCTGTTCCTGATTCCTGTCCATCTGGTGTGCTGTTTCTTGCCTGTTCCCTGTACTCGAGATCCCCATGCAGTTCAGACCTAGTTACTCTATACCTCACAGCACATTATCAGTTCCCGCTCCAGTGTATACTAGCTCCCGCACAGGTAACCAGACAGAGCACCACGACCTGAGTGTTGGGCACAGCAAATCCAAAACCTCTTTGCGGGGGTCCCTGGTGAAAACCACCAGTACACTAGTCTCTGCACCTCTGTTCTGGGTATTAGGAGACGACCAGCAGCGACAAGGCTTGATACAATCACAACAACTATGTACCCCACACTATCAACACTGAGCTGCTTGACTGAAGATCAAAATTTGTTCATGGCAGCACCACCATGAGTCGAATTGACTTTATGGCACTTAACTAATTTGCCTTTTAAATAGTGACAGCAGTCTGCGTGTGTTATGAACCACAGGTAGTGGTTCATTCCTATTTTAGGTTTATAAAGTTGTCTTGCATGCCAGGATTTCCCGTTGCTCTGTTTTAGAATACTCTTGTCTGCTGCCGCTGGTGAGTCTGTGTAATTGCAGCTTGTTCCCATGTGTTCAGCCTCACCTGGCTGCTAATTGCATCTTGTCAGTTTAGAGTCATGCAACAAGGAAGCTGCATGGGATTATTAATTAGGCCTCTCTGTTATATGCTGGCTGTTTGCAATTCACAGATGCTGGTGATATTCCTTGGTTTGCAGTCTGCTTGAAGTTTGAGCTGGTTCCTGTCAGTCCCTGTGTCGATTCCTGTGTCAGTCCCTTTGTCGATTCCTGTGTCTGATCCCGTGTCCTGCTGTTAGGCGTTCCTGCCCTGAGTTCCAGTGGCTTTGCCTGTCCCTGGTCAAGTCTTCTGGCTTCCTGGTGTCCACCGGTCTGTCGTTTGGGATTCTGCCTGTCCTCCAGTTCTGAGAGTCGGTGTCGGCAGCATTAGAAGTTCCTGTCCGTTTGCCAGTATTCATACCGGTTCCGTGAGTAGCGGCTCTCCCGCATCCGTTGGCCTAGGCCGCGGTATTCCATTATTGTTTCTGTCCCTGGTGTTTTGCAGAGGGTTCTGCTTATGCTGTCACCGCCGGTACACAAAGGTATTGTGTCGGCGTGTGATCAGCATTTCCTTTGTTGTTCTTTTCCTTTGGCGGTTTCTCCGCACATACTTTAGGTTTTTAGTTAGCTTGTAGCCCCTGGCCTGTTTGCTTAGTTAGAGGTCCTTTTGTTATCATTCTGCCTCGGATTTCCCTTTGTCTCTCATTAAGACCGGGGGGCACCGGAGTTGGGCAGACATAATCCGCCCTTCAAACGTGGCTGCCAAGGGCTCAAGAAACCATAGTCTCGCAAGGGATTTCCGATAGCACGGGTGAGACAACAGAGTTAGGGCGCCAGGGGCTATTCCCTTTCCATTCCCCTTTCCCAGCGTTACGTCCTGGTGCTCTGGACTCACTTCATGAACATCTCCCTTGTTCTGAGCACCAGGAACCTAACAGTATCACCAGCCATACCACAAAAAAGAAATAAAACTTTTTTTTCTTTTTTGGCCCAGTCCAGTGTCTAGTCTAGAATCCAGTCCTGTCTAGATTTCAGTGTTAGAATCCAGTCCGGTGTTAGAATCCAGTCCGGTGTTAGAATCCAGTCCGGTGTTAGAATCCAGTCTTGTCTAGAATTCAGTGTGCAGAATCCAGTCCGGTGTTTAGAATCCAGTCCGGTGTTTAGAATCCAGTCCGGTGTTTAGAATCCAGTCCGGTGTTTAGAATCCAGTCCGGTGTTTAGAATCCAGTCCGGTGTTTAAAAAAAAAAAAAAAGTCTTGTTTTGTTTAGCAAAATTTAGTCTTGTCTTGCCTTGTCTTGCCTTGTCTTGTCTTGTCTTGTCTTGTCTAGTTTTAAATCCTCCTATGTCTACTATGCAAGCCCTGCAGGCATCTCTCGCAGCCCTGAACTCTGTAATCAGTGCTTTGAGACCAGAGCGACTAGAAGTTTTGCAGCAATCCCTAAAGCAACTGCAAAACCTTCTGACTAAAATCTTGCTCATTTTGCCAGAAGTCGTTGAGAGTACATCTATCTCTAAAGAGACTCTTGTCCACAGTATGGTGACAAGAGAATCCTCTGGTTTAATTGAAGAGAAAAGGTTTAAAAGTTTTCTGCGGCCCAGGCTCTCAGAAGAGGAGCGTCTGCGTCGCAGAAACTTAAACTTATGCCTATATTGTGGGGGTTTAGGCCATTATCTGCAGACCTGTGAGTTGCGCAAGCCAAAGTGTGGTGACGAGTCTTGCCCTCTGGCCAAGTTGAGTCATGATACAAGACCTACTCCTGTCTCTACTGTGGCAGAGGTACTTGTCACACAACCCACACAAAAAAGCTCTCTGTCCTATAATTGGGGTCCTTGGGCAAGGGAGCCCCATTATAGATTCAGGAATCAAAAGAGAATGTTTCTCTCCTCTCTTGAGGTCCCTGTGGAAGCGGAGTTGCAAGTCCCTGGAGTGGTGCCTGATGCCCAGGGTCCTGGAGTAGTGCCCGATGCCCAGGGTCCTGGAGTGGTGCCCGATGCCCAGGGTCCTGGAGTGGTGCCCGATGCCCAGGGTCCTGGAGTGGTGCCCGATGCCCAGGGTCCTGGAGTGGTGCCCGATGCCCAGGGTCCTGGAGTGGTGCCCGTAGCCCAGGGTCCTGGAGTGGTGCCCGATGCCCAGGGTCCTGGAGCGGTGCCCGATGCCCAGAGTGCTGGAGCGGTGCCCGATGCCCAGAGTGCTGGAGCGGTGCCCGATGCCCAGAGTGCTGGAGCGGTGCCCGATGCCCAGAGTGCTGGAGCGGTACCCGATGCCCAGAGTGCTGGAGCGGTACCCGATGCCCTAGCTTATAGAGGGACATCAAATATTATAGTTCAGGTGTCCATACCGGAAGGGGTCTCGGAAGCTGTTACTCCAGGTAGGGACTTGAAAAGCGCAACCCTAGAAAGGGTCTCTAAAACCATAGTTCTTGAGGGGAACTCGAGAAGCAAAACCCCAGAAGGGATCTTTGAAGTAATATCCCCAAGTGGGGTCTCGAGAGACGCAGCCCCAAAGAAGGGTCTAGAAGTCGCTTCCCCAGGAAAGAACTTAAGAAGCATAGCATTAGTGGAGGATCTGAACGTTATTGCTTCAGCAAAAGTCCCGGAAGTCATAGTCCCGGGAGAACTTTCGATAATTATCGACTCAGAGAGGGAGGCCGATGGCCCGATCCCAGTCAGGGAGGCCAACGGCCCGGTCCCAGTTAAAGAATCCAAGGTGCTTGCCCCAGCGGGGTTCCCGGTGGCCACTGCCCCAGCGGGGTTCCCGGAGGCCAGTGCCCCAGCGGGGTTCCCGGAGGCCACTGCCCCAGCGGGGTTCCCGGAGGCCACTGCCCCAGCGGGGTTCCCGGAGGCCACTGCCCCAGCGGGGTTCCCGGAGGCCACTGCCCCAGCGGGGTTCCCGGAGGCCACTGCCCCGGGTGGAGTTCAGAAAGTCACTGCCCCGGGTGGGGTTCAGAAAGTCACTGCCCCGGGTGGGGTTCAGAAAGTCACTGCCCCGGGTGGGGTTCAGAAAGTCAGTGCCCCGGGTGGGGTTCAGAAAGTCAGTGCCCCGGGTGGGGTTCAGAAAGTCAGTGCCCCGGGTGGGGTTCAGAAAGTCAGTGCCCCGGGGGGGGGGGTTCAGAAAGTCACTGCCCCGGGTGGGGTTCAGAAAGTCACTGCCCCGGGTGGGGTTCAGAAAGTCACTGCCCCGGGTGGGGTTCAGAAAGTCTCAGCCCCGGGTGGGGTTCAGAGAGTCTTAGCCTCGAGTAAGGTCAATAGTGACCAGGTCCTAGCAAAGCACTCCAGTCAGTCAGATGAGAAGGAAACAGATCCTGACTCTGATATCTCAACATCCATAACCTTTGATGGGGACTTCGCCCAATTTCTGGCGCTTTTCAAACACTATTACACTATTATGTTGTCTAGACCATTTCTGGGCATCACTTCAGAAAACCTTGGGCTCTATCTGATTTATTCTTTTAGAGGAGAGCCTTCTGAGTGGGCGACCAGTCTAATGAAAGCTGAAGATCCCATTCTTCAGGATCCCCTAGCATTCTGTGATGCAATTGTTAAAAGATACGGTTCCAAAGAAATTGGTTCAGATTCCTCTAAGTCACCCGTCTTGTCTGCTGAGAGTCCACCAAATACTGTAAACTCGGCACAAGAGTCCCAGCCCGTTGTTTTGACTGCAGGATGTGCTTTTTTGACTTCTTCTTCTAATAATAGTACTTTACCAGAAAGTTCAGCTCCCAAGGGTAAGAGACCTGTCTCTGATTTGAACGCAGCCTTGCTGGGTGGTACCATCAGTTCAGACAATGTTTGGGGAATTACCTTGGTCAGACCTAAAGAGCTTTGTAAAAAGAAGAAGAAGAAAAAAGTAATTTTTGACTCTTGCCTTGATAAAAAAAAAGAAAAAAAAAAAGGATTTTTTTTTTCTTTCCCTTGTCTTGTGTCCAGTGGCCACCATCAAGGGGAGGGCACTGTTACAAGTTGTTGCTACAGCTTGTTTTTTGTTTTCTTGTCTGTTAGACCAGTGTGTCAGGTTTTTTTTTTGTTTTGTATCCCTTGTTCTGGATAGTCTGAATTTTGGGGTCTTTTGACCCCTCCTCAAGGGGGGGGTAATGTTATGAGCCACGGCTGTGGCTCATTCCTGTTTTGCAGTTTTGTTCTGTATTTCATGTTATACTTCTGTTTATGTTCCCCGTGGGTGTCATGGGGTGCTCGGAGCTCACCCTTAAGGAGGGGATACTTTTATGAACCACAGGTAGTGGTTCATTCCTATTTTATGTTTATAAAGTTGTCTTGCATGCCAGGATTTCCCGTTGCTCTGTTTTAGAATACTCTTGTCTGCTGCCGCTGGTGAGTCTGTGTAATTGCAGCTTGTTCCCATGTGTTCAGCCTCACCTGGCTGCTAATTGCATCTTGTCAGTTTAGAGTCATGCAACAAGGAAGCTGCATGGGATTATTAATTAGGCCTCTCTGTTATATGCTGGCTGTTTGCAATTCACAGATGCTGGTGATATTCCTTGGTTTGCAGTCTGCTTGAAGTTTGAGCTGGTTCCTGTCAGTCCCTGTGTCGATTCCTGTGTCAGTCCCTGTGTCGATTCCTGTGTCTGATCCCGTGTCCTGCTGTTAGGCGTTCCTGCCCTGAGTTCCAGTGGCTTTGCCTGTCCCTGGTCAAGTCTTCTGGCTTCCTGGTGTCCACCGGTCTGTCGTTTGGGATTCTGCCTGTCCTCCAGTTCTGAGAGTCGGTGTCAGCAGCATTAGAAGTTCCTGTCCGTTTGCCAGTATTCATACCGGTTCCGTGAGTAGCGGCTCTCCCGCATCCGTTGGCCTAGGCCGCGGTATTCCATTATTGTTTCTGTCCCTGGTGTTTTGCAGAGGGTTCTGCTTATGCTGTCACCGCCGGTACACAAAGGTATTGTGTCGGCGTGTGATCAGCATTTCCTTTGTTGTTCTTTTCCTTTGGCGGTTTCTCCGCACATACTTTAGGTTTTTAGTTAGCTTGTAGCCCCTGGCCTGTTTGCTTAGTTAGAGGTCCTTTTGTTATCATTCTGCCTCGGATTTCCCTTTGTCTCTCATTAAGACCGGGGGGCACCGGAGTTGGGCAGACATAATCCGCCCTTCAAACGTGGCTGCCAAGGGCTCAAGAAACCATAGTCTCGCAAGGGATTTCCGATAGCACGGGTGAGACAACAGAGTTAGGGCGCCAGGGGCTATTCCCTTTCCATTCCCCTATCCCAGCGTTACGTCCTGGTGCTCTGGACTCACTTCATGAACATCTCCCTTGTTCTGAGCACCAGGAACCTAACAGCGTGTATATTGGCCAGTAAATCTTAAAACTTACTAGAAGGTTGCCATTAAACTAAAATGGGTAGATAAAGTCACCAAGCAAAATTTAAAAAATGTTCAAGCCTCAGTTGATGGAAGAAGTTCACCGTCCTTCCAAATACAATTCCAAAACATACAGAGGACACTCTGACCCAGCGTTCATTCTTGAACAGATGTGTATTATCTGGTAATGATTATATTTACCACTTGTGCCACACTGAATACAATAAAAGGTGACACCTCCTCCAATCATCAGAGAGAAAGTGTATTATAATGGGATAATTACCCTTTTGTAATATACATATATCCACACCGTGAAAAATAAACCAACTCTTTTTAGGATCCTAATAGGTGCATCCACATCTAATAACACCTACATCCAATAACATGGGACATTTTCCCATGAGTATACGTAAAAGAAAAAAAGAAGGCATATAGGCCCTCATTCCGAGTTGATCGCTCGCTAGCTGCTTTTAGCAGCAGTGCAAACGCTAAGCCGCCGCCCTCTAGGAGTGTATCTTAGCTTAGCAGAAGTGCGAACGAAAGGTTAGCAGAACTGCTCGTGAAATTTTTCATGCAGTTTCTGAGCAGCTTCAGACCTACTCCTACCTTGCGATCACTTCAGTCAGTTTAGTTCCTGCTTTGATGTCACAAACACGCCCTGCGTTTGGCCAGCCACTCCCCCGTTTCCCCAGGCACGCCTGCGTTTTCACCTGTCACGCCTGCATTTTTTAGCACACTCCCGGAAAACGGTCAGTTACCACCCAGAAACACCCATTTCCTGTCAATCACTCACCGATCAGCAGAGCGACAGAAAAGCGTCGCTCGACCTTGTGTAAAACTGCATAGTTTTGTGTGAAAGTACTTCGCGCGTGCGTACTGCGGCCCATACGCATGCGCAGAAGTGGCGATTTTTAGCCTGATCGCTGCGCTGTGAACAACGGCAGCTAGCGATCAAATCGGAATGAGGGCCTAAGGACAGTACTGGTGGTCACATTTAATGTTTAAAATACCAACAAACTTATTTGCCGCTTACCAGATGATGGAGGAGATATCTTGTACAAATACAGTGCATCAGGAAAGTATTCACAGCGCTTCACTTTTTTTCACATTTTGTTATGTTACAGCCTTATTCCAAACTGGAATAAATTCATTTTCTCTAACGTCCTAGTGGATGCTGGGGACTCCGAAAGGACCATGGGGAATAGCGGCTCCGCAGGAGACTGGGCACAAAGTAAAAGCTTTAGGACTAGCTGGTGTGCACTGGCTCCTCCCCCTATGACCCTCCTCCAAGCCTCAGTTAAGATTTTGTGCCCGAACGAGAAGGGTGCAATCTAGGTGGCTCTCCTGAGCTGCTTAGAGTAAAAGTTTAAATAGGTTTTTTATTTTCAGTGAGACCTGCTGGCAACAGGCTCACTGCATCGAGGGACTAAGGGGAGAAGAAGCGAACTCACCTGCGTGCAGAGTGGATTAGGCTTCTTAGGCTACTGGACATTAGCTCCAGAGGGACGATCACAGGCCCAGCCATGGATGGGTCCCGGCAGAGCCGTCTTAACAGCAGTGTAGGCCCCTGGGCACAGAAATGACACTGGGGCCCCTGCCCACCCATCAGCGGTAGGGGGTGCTATCAGCGGCAGCTTTGATGTTCCGCAGGGGGTAGGGGGGTTCTATCTTTCGCTCAGCATGGAGAAATAATTTCTGCTAATTACTCCTTTACTGCACAAATGGGGCGAGAAGGAGAACGCTAAACTGTAGAAGGGGACATTGTGCTGAGTGAAGGATCCCTGGTACATGACTTCCAGGGTGTTAGGGGGTGTTTAATACACAGGGGAGGGGTGGATAGTGGAGTGGGCTTAATAGTCATCATTTCCCGGGGGTCAGGGCAGCTTGGTTTACTGCAGATATCTCCAGTTCCTGGAAATAGATTTCTTAGCTTTAATGGGTTAAAAAAAAACTAGAGAGTCCCACCTGTCAGGAGGTTCTGGGGACTTGGGGATCAGACTTCAGTAGCCAGAGCAATCCACCAACAAAAATCTAAAACTGCATATTAGGCGTGTGGAGCCGAGCTGGAGCAGGGACCAACTGCTTGAAGGCTGATATCTCTGGTTCTGGGCATATTAGGGACAAGCTGCCAGTGTCCACTGAAAGGGGAGAGTCCAAGCTTTTGGAGTATACCCATCAGAAAAACTCTAATTCAGACAGAACTCGAGATTTCTGGCTGGGAAGAACTACTAACAGGCTTGGATGGGGACCATTGCTTTGAAGTCTGATATCTCCGGTTCCCCAGGGCCGATTTAAAAAAATCTGGTACCCCTGGAAAGAGGGGACCCTCAGCTATCAGCTTAGGGCCCTGTTACTCATGGGGCCCTTGGGCAAGAGCCCATTGAGCCCATACAAAAAGACGGCCCTGGGTCCCGGAGCCGCGCCGCCGGCCCCCTTACAGATGCTGAAGCAAGAAGAGGTCCATAAATCGGCGGCAGAAGACTTTCCTGTCTTCATAAGGTAGCGCACAGCACTGCAGCTGTGCGCCATTGCTCTCAGCACACTTCACACTTCGGTCACTGAGGGTGCAGGGCGCTGGGGGGGGGCGCCCTGGGAAGCAATGAATTTACCTTATTTGGCAAAAAATACATCACATATAGCTCCTGGGCTATATGGATGTATTTAACCCCTGCCAGTTTTCCAGAAAAAAGCGGGAGAAGAGCCCGCCGTGAAGGGGGCGGGGCCTATCTCCTCAGCACACAGCGCCATTTTTCCCACACAGCTCCGCTGGTAGGAAGGCTCCCAGAATCTCCCCTGCATCCTGCAACTACAGAAACAGGGTAAAAAAGAGAGGGGGGCACTTACTTGGCAAAATAACAGATATAAGCAGCTATAAGGGATAGACACTTATTGTAAGGTTGTCCCTATACATATATAGCGCTCTGGTGTGTGCTGGCAAACTCTCCCTCTGTCTCCCCAAGGGGCTAAGTGGGTCCTGTCCTCTATCAGAGCATTCCCTGTGTGTGTGCTGGGTTTCGGTACGTGTGTGTCGACATGTATGAGGAGGAAAATGATGTGGAGGCGGAGCAATTGCCTATAATGGTGATGTCACCCCCTAGGGAGTCGACACCTGAATGGATGGCCGTAATTAAGGAATTACGTGACAGTGTCGGCACGTTACAGAAAACTGTTGACGACATGAGACAGCCGGCAGCTCAGTTAGTGCCTGTCCAGGCGTCTCAAACACCGTCAGGGGCTATTAAACGCCCGTTACCTCAGTGGGTCGACACGGACCCAGACACAGACACTGACTCCAGTGTCGACGGTGAAGAAACAAACGTATTTTCCAGTAGGGCCACACGTTACATGATCACGGCAATGAAGGAGGTTTTGCACATCTCTGATACTGCAAGTACCACAAAAAGGGGTATTATGTGGGGTGTGAAAAAACTACCCGTAGTTTTTCCTGAATCAGATGAATTGAATGAAGTGTGTGAGGAAGCGTTGGTTACCCCCGACAAAAAACTGCTAATTTCTAAAAAATTATTGGCACTATATCCCTTCCCACCAGAGGTTAGGGCTCGTTGGGAAACACCCCCTAGGGTGGATAAGGCGCTCACACGCTTATCAAAACAAGTGGCGTTACCGTCTCCAGAAACGGCCGCCCTTAAGGAGCCAGCAGATAGGAGGCTGGAAAATATCCTTAAAAGTATATACACTCATACTGGTGTTATACTGCGACCAGCAATCGCCTCAGCCTGGATGTGCAGTGCTGGGGTGGCTTGGTCGGATTCCCTGACTGAAAATATTGATACCCTTGACAGGGACAATATATTATTGACTATAGAGCATTTAAAGGATGCATTCCTATATATGCGAGATGCACAGAGAGACATTTGCACTCTGGCATCAAGAGTAAGTGCGATGTCCATTTCTGCCAGAAGAGGATTATGGACGCGACAGTGGTCAGGGGATGCGGATTCCAAACGGCATATGGAAGTATTGCCGTATAAAGGGGAGGAGTTATTTGGGGGCGGTCTATCGGACCTGGTGGCCACGGCAACGGCTGGGAAATCCACCTTTTTACCCCAAGTCACCTCGCAGCAGAAAAAGATACCGTCTTTTCAGGCTCAGTCCTTTCGTCCCCATAAGGGCAAGCGGGCAAAAGGCCACTCATATCTGCCCCGGGGCAGAGGAAGGGGAAAAAGACTGCAACAGACAGCTTCTTCCCACGAACAGAAGCCCTCCCCCGCTTCTGCCAAGTCCTCAGCATGACGCTGGGGCCTTACAAGCGGACTCAGGCACGGTGGGGGCCCGTCTCAAGAATTTCAGCGCGCAGTGGGCTCACTCGCAAGTGGACCCCTGGATCCTGCAGGTAGTATCTCAGGGGTACAAATTGGAATTCGAGACGTCTCCCCCTCGCCGGTTCCTGGAGTCTGCTTTACCAACGTCTACCCCCGACAGGGAGGCGGTATTGGAAGCCATTCACAAGCTGTATTCCCAGCAAGTGATAATCAAGGTACCCCTCCTACAACAGGGAAAGGGGTATTACTCCACGCTGTTTGTGGTACCGAAGCCGGACGGCTCGGTGAGACCCATTTTAAATCTGAAAGCCTTGAACACTTACATAAAAAGGTTTAAGTTCAAGATGGAGTCACTCAGAGCAGTGATAGCGAACCTGGAAGAAGGGGACTACATGGTGTCTCTGGACATCAAGGATGCTTACCTCCATGTCCCAATTTGCCCTTCTCACCAAGGGTACCTCAGGTTTGTGGTACATAACTGTCACTATCAGTTTCAGACGCTGCCGTTTGGATTGTCCACGGCACCCCGGGTCTTTACCAAGGTAATGGCCGAAATGATGATTCTTCTTCGAAGAAAAGGCGTCTTAATTATCCCTTACTTGGACGATCTCCTGATAAGGGCACGGTCCAGAGAACAGTTAGAGGTCGGAGTAGCACTATCTCAAATAGTACTACGACAGCACGGATGGATTCTAAATATTCCAAAATCGCAGCTGATTCCGACGACACGTCTGCTGTTCCTAGGGATGATTCTGGACACAGTACAGAAAAAGGTGTTTCTCCCGGAAGAGAAAGCCAGGGAGTTATCCGACCTAGTCAGGAAACTCCTAAGACCAGGCCAGGTGTCAGTGCATCAGTGCACAAGGGTCCTGGGAAAGATGGTGGCTTCTTACGAAGCGATTCCATTCGGCAGATTCCACGCAAGAACTTTTCAGTTGGATCTGCTAGACAAATGGTCCGGATCGCATCTTCAAATGCATCAGCGGATAACCCTGTCTCCAAGGACAAGGGTGTCTCTCCTGTGGTGGTTACAGAGTGCTCATCTCCTAGAGGGCCGCAGATTCGGCATTCAGGATTGGGTCCTGGTGACCACGGATGCCAGCCTGAGAGGCTGGGGAGCAGTCACACAGGGAAAAAATTTCCAGGGCTTGTGGTCAAGCATGGAAACGTCACTTCACATAAATATCCTGGAACTAAGGGCCATTTACAATGCCCTAAGTCAGGCAAGGCCTCTGCTTCAGGGTCAGCCAGTATTGATCCAGTCGGACAACATCACGGCAGTCGCCCACGTAAACAGACAGGGCGGCACAAGAAGCAGGAGGGCAATGACGGAAGTGGCAAGGATTCTTCGCTGGGCGGAAAATCATGTGATAGCACTGTCAGCAGTGTTCATTCCGGGAGTGGACAACTGGGAAGCAGACTTCCTCAGCAGACACGATCTTCACCCGGGGGAGTGGGGACTTCACCCAGAAGTCTTCCACATGATTGTAAACCGTTGGGAAAAACCAAAGGTGGACATGATGGCGTCTCGCCTCAACAAAAAACTGGACAGATATTGCTCCAGGTCAAGGGACCCTCAGGCAATAGCTGTGGACGCTCTGGTAACACCGTGGGTGTACCGGTCAGTGTATGTGTTCCCTCCTCTTCCTCTCATACCAAAAGTACTGAGAATCATAAGAAGGAGAGGAGTAAAGACTATACTCGTGGCTCCGGATTGGCCAAGAAGGACTTGGTACCCGGAAATTCAAGAGATGCTCACGGAAGACCCGTGGCCTCTACCTCTAAGACAGGACCTGCTCCAGCAGGGACCATGTCTGTTCCAAGACTTACCACGGCTGCGTTTGACGGCATGGCGGTTGAATGCCGGATCCTGAAGGAAAAAGGCATTCCGGATGAAGTCATCCCTACCCTGATCAAATCCAGGAAGGATGTAACCGTACAACATTATCACCGTATTTGGCGTAAATATGTTGCGTGGTGCGAGGCCAGGAAGGCCCCTACGGAGGAATTTCAACTGGGTCGATTCCTGCATTTCCTGCAAACAGGACTGTCTGTGGGCCTCAAATTAGGGTCCATTAAGGTTCAAATTTCGGCCCTGTCGATATTCTTCCAAAAAGAACTAGCTTCTGTTCCTGAAGTTCAGACGTTTGTCAAGGGAGTACTGCATATACAGCCTCCTTTTGTGCCTCCAGTGGCACCTTGGGATCTCAATGTAGTGTTGGGATTCCTAAAATCACATTGGTTTGAACCACTCACCACTGTGGACTTGAAATATCTCACATGGAAAGTGGTAATGCTGTTAGCCCTGGCTTCAGCCAGGCGTGTATCAGAATTGGCGGCTTTATCCTATAAAAGCCCTTACCTAATTTTTCATACGGACAGGGCAGAATTGAGGACTCGTCCTCAATTTCTCCCTAAGGTGGTTTCAGCATTTCACTTAAACCAACCTATTGTGGTGCCTGCGGCTACTAGGGACTTGGAGGATTCCAAGTTGCTGGACGTAGTCAGGGCCCTGAAAATATATGTTTCCAGGACGGCTGGAGTCAGAAAATCTGACTCGCTGTTTATCCTGTATGCACCCAACAAGCTGGGTGCTCCTGCTTCTAAGCAGACGATTGCTCGTTGGATTTGTAGTACAATTCAGCTTGCACATTCTGTGGCAGGCCTGCCACAGCCAAAATCTGTAAAAGCCCATTCCACACGGAAAGTGGGCTCATCTTGGGCGGCTGCCCGAGGTGTCTCTGCTTTACAACTTTGCCGAGCAGCTACTTGGTCAGGGGCAAACACGTTTGCTAAATTCTACAAATTTGATACCCTGGCTGAGGAGGACCTGGAGTTCTCTCATTCGGTGCTGCAGAGTCATCCGCACTCTCCCGCCCGTTTGGGAGCTTTGGTATAATCCCCATGGTCCTTTCGGAGTCCCCAGCATCCACTAGGACGTTAGAGAAAATAAGAATTTACTTACCGATAATTCTATTTCTCATAGTCCGTAGTGGATGCTGGGCGCCCATCCCAAGTGCGGATTGTCTGCATTACTTGTACATAGTTATTGTTACAAAAATCGGGTTATTGTTGTTGTGAGCCATCTTTTCAGAGGCTCCTTCTGTTATCATGCTGTTAACTGGGTTCAGATCACAAGTTGTACGGTGTGATTGGTGTGGCTGGTATGAGTCTTACCCGGGATTCAAAATCCTTCCTTATTGTGTACGCTCGTCCGGGCACAGTATCCTAACTGAGGCTTGGAGGAGGGTCATAGGGGGAGGAGCCAGTGCACACCAGCTAGTCCTAAAGCTTTTACTTTGTGCCCAGTCTCCTGCGGAGCCGCTATTCCCCATGGTCCTTTCGGAGTCCCCAGCATCCACTACGGACTATGAGAAATAGAATTATCGGTAAGTAAATGTATTAAAAAAACAAACAAACTAAGAAATCACATGTACATAAGTATTCACAGTCTTTGCCGTGAAGCTCAAAATTGAGATCAGGTACATCCTGTTTCCACGGATCATCCTTGAGATATTCCTACAGCTTAATTGGAGTCCACCTGTGGTAAATTCAGTTGATTGGACATGATTTGGAAAGCACACACCTGTCTATATAAGGTCCCACACTTGACAGTGCATGTCTGAGTACAAACCAAGCATGAAGTCAAAGGAATTGTCTGTAGACCTTTGAGACAGGATTGTTTCAAGGCACAAATCTGGGGAAGGGTACAGAAAAATATCTGCTGCTTTGAACTTAGGTCCTAATGAGCACAGTGGCCTCCATCATCCGTAAATGGAAGACGTTCGGAACCACCAGGACTCTTCCTAGAGCTGGCCGGCCAGCCGTCTAAACAGAGCAATCGGGGGAGAAGGGCTCTAGTCAGGGAGAACCCGATAGTCACTCTGTCAGAGCTACAGCATTCCTCTGTGGAGAGAGGAGAACCTTCCAGAAGAACAACCATCTCTGCAGCAATCAGGCCTGTATGGTAGAGTGGCCAACCGGAAGCCACTCCTTAATAAAAAGCACTTGGCAGCCCGCTTGGAGTTTGCCAAAATGCACCTGAAGGACTCTCAGACCATGAGAAACAAACTTCTCTGGTCTGATGAGACAAAGGGCCTAATTCAGATCTGTTCGCCCGCTAGCTATTTTTGCAGTGCTGCGAACAGATAGATGCCGCCTATAGGGGAGTGTATTTTAGCTTTGCAAGTGTGCGAATGCATGTGCCGCCGAGCTGTACAAAAACAGTTTGTGCAGTTTCTGAGTAGCTCTGACCTTACTCAGCCGCTGCGATCACTTCAGCCTATTCGAGCCCGGAATTGACGTCAGACTCCCGCTCTGCAAACGCCTCGACACACCTGCCTTTTTCCAAACATTCCCAGAAAATGGTCAGCTGCCACCCACAAATGCCCTCTTTCTGTCAATCACCTTGCGTTCAGCTGTGCGAATGGATTATTCGCTAGAACCAGTACAGAGCAACGATCCGCTTTGTACAAGTACGACGTGCCTGCGCATTGTGGTGCATGCGCAGTAGTTACCTGATCGCTGCGCAGCGAAAAACGCTAGCAAGCGAATAGATTCGAATTAGGCCCAAAGATTGAACTCTTTGGCGTGAATACTAGGCGTCATGTTTGGAGGAAACCAGGCACCGCTCATCACCAGGCCAATACCATCCCTACAGTCAAATATGGTGGTGGCAGCATCATGCTGTGGGGATGTTATTATATATATATATATATATATATATATATATATATATATATATATTGTGACAAGAACACTGGAATAGTGTTTGAGGGCAGGTATGTTTGTCCCAGGTTCTTGTCTTACATGTTTTAGAAAATGAAAACTTCTAGGAAAATATTTTATTTTGTTAGAACCTTTTCAGTTTGCTGGAAAAACTGGATAAGTGCCCTGAGAGAGAGAGAGAGGGCAAGTTCCCGACACTGGGCCCAGTTCAGATCTTTGGCCTCACCGAAGGCTAATCAGGGCTTTCAGCTGTGCAAGAGCCTTATAGGGCTGCTAGGCTGATTAGTGTGTGCAGACTGCCTGATGAGACTGGAGAATCTCTGTGAGAGAAACACGCTTCTTTATACAAGTGAGCCATACAGTATTGACTGGAAAACTCTGTGTTTTTGTTTAGGGACAGTTAGGAATGTCTTCTGTTTAGTTAGTGCCGGACAGGCAAGGTATTTTCTTTTGATGTTTGTTTTATTTTCTGTTTAATAAAACTGGTTGCGGCCAGTTGCACCAGAAACTGGACTGGCATGATTTCTCAGCTGCTGCTTGCTGCCATCTACCCAGGTAAACGGTGCCCTGTTCCCCTACAGTGTTACAACTTGGTGGAGAATGTGAGCATTCCGTTCTGCGCATAAGTGAAAGCAGCAGCTTTATGAGGCTTGCAGAAAACGGTGGTTTATGCAGATACAGCCCAGTGTGAAGTTGCTGAGACTCGCCCCTGAGGGTTTGATATATGTCCTGGGTGAAAGCAGCTACAAAGCCGCCTGAAAAATCTGTTGACATGAAGGAACTGCTTAAAGCCTTGCTGCAAGCTACAGCGGCTCAGCAGGAGGCCAACAGACAGCAGCAGATGGCAATGGAGGAAAATAGGAGACAGCAGCAGGTGGCTATTGGCGAACTTTACAGGCAACAGCGTCTGGATAGAGAGGCCTTAGCAGAAGTGGTGCAGAGCCTTGCAGCCCGGATTGGAGATGTGGCCGTCAGTGCTCCGACCAGCTCTAGTTCTATACGGGCCAGTCACTTCCTGCAGAAAATGAAAGAGGCTGATGATGTGGAGGCCTACCTGACCACGTTTGAAAGGACTGCCGAGCGTGAGAACTGGCTGAATGCACAGTGGGCCAGTCTGCCGGCACCTTTTTTGTCAAGTGAGCCCCAAAAAGCGTACTTTGATTTAAGCCCTGCTGAGGCTCGGGACTATGATAAAATAAAGACTGAGATCCTGACCCGCCTGGGAGTCATGCTGTCAGTACGAGCACAACGGATGCACCGTTGGGTGTACGTCATGGAGAAGCCTCCTTGCTCCCAGATGCACAACCTTATTCAGCTAACAAAAAAAAATGGTTACAGCCAGAGACATTAACTGGTCCCCAAATGGTTGAAAGAGTCATCATGGACCGCTATTTGAGATCTTTGCCCATGGTCCAGCGCAAGTGGGTGAGCCATGGAACCCGGATACTGCTGACCAATTAGTGTACATGGTAGAGAGGTATTTGGCGGCAGAGGAACTACTGATGACCACCCAGCAACCCATAGATCCTCGACAACGCCCTTCCGTAAAGACTGGTAAGACTGTTCCGTGAGAAAACGTTGCTCGGCGGTTAAGAGAACGCAAGGCTGGAGAGACTGTAAACAATGGCCCTGGAGACAGGCCAATGGGGCTAGAAAGGTCTATGCTGCCCAAACGGGTTGATATTCGTGTGGTTAAATGTTTTAGGTGTGGTATGCCAGGTCATGTTATTGCCAATTGCCCAATCACGCAAGAACCCATGCAATGTGATGCTGCCTTTGAATGTCGTAGAATGTCTTTCTTTGCTAGGTTAGCCTGTACTGTGGTACCTTCACCTGAGCTGGAAAAACAAATGTGTGACGTGTTCTTAGAGGGTAACCGGGTAGAGGCCTTGCTAGATTCAGGAAGTTTAGTTACCCTCTTGAAAGCTGGGTTAGTGAACCCCTTAAAGGTCCAGCAAATACCTATTGGGGTAACTTGCATACATGGGGATACCCAACATTATGTCACTGCTGAAGTGAATATAGAAACTTGTTCTGGCTCAGCAATTGTTAAAGTAGGACTGGTCCCCACCTTGGTGCATGAGGCCATAATAGGGAGGGATTTTCCTCATTTTTGGAAACTGTGGGAATCACGTTATGAGAAGTAAAGAGCCAGTTGATAATAACGGATATGGATGTACGTGTGTCTTCGAAACTTTCTGACCCTTTGCCTTTTGCTAGTTTGGCTGGGGAAGTGACAGATGGGGGAGTCCAGTGAGGGCCCTCTTGCTGGAAACAGAGACATAGTAGTTAGAACTGAAAGCATGACAGGGTTACGTATCCCCACATGGCCATCTGTAAGGAGCTCTTGTACCACAATGTCAAAAGGGGTGAGGATGTGGTGGAACAGCTGGTAGTTCCCCAGCCTTATCGGAGAACGGTACTAGATTTAGCTCACAGTCACGTTACAGCAGGACATTTAGGGGCAGAAAAAAACACTGAAAGAGTTTTACAAAGGTTCTTTTGGCCAGGGGTTTATAAAGAAGTGTCTGAATATTGTTCTTCCTGTCCTGAATGCCAGTATCATGCCCCTTGACCCCATTTCATTAGCCCACTAGTTCCCATGCCTATTATAGAGGTCCCTTTTGACAGAATAGCTATGGATTTCATGGGGCCCTTGTTAAAGTCCGCTCGGGGCCACCAGTATATCCTGGTAATAATGGACTATGCCACTCGATATCCTGAGGCTGTCCCTTTATGCACTATCACAACCAAGGCGATAGCTAGGGAGCTGGTGCAGGTTTTCAGTAGAGTGGGAATAACAAAAGAAATTTTGACTGACCAAGGTACTCCATTTATGTCAAGGATCATAAAAGAATTGTGCAAATTATTTAAGGTCACTCACCTCAGGACGTCCATCTACCATCCCCAAACTGATGGGTTGGTGGAAAGGTTTAATAAAACATTAAAAAGTATGTTAAAAAAGGTTGTTGATAGAGATGGGAAAAACTGGGATTGTTTGTTGCCCTACTTGTTAATGGCCATCAGAGAAGTTCCTCAGTCCTCTACGGGGTTTTCTCCATTTGATTTGTTGTATGGTAGACACCGCAGAGGGCTGTTGGACATTTCCAAAGAGATGTGGGAAGGGCAGCCTACTCCTTATAGAAGCGTTATTGAACATGTAACACAAATGCAGGATAGGATTGCAGCCGTGGTACCTATTGTCAGAGAGCACATGGAACAGGCCCAAAGTGCTCAACAGAGGGTATAGAACCGGAGTGCCAAGATACGGGAATTTGCTCCTAGAGATAGAGTTCTTGTTTTGGTACCCACTGTGGAAAGCAAGTTCCTAGCTAAATGGCAGGGTCCATTTGAGATTAGGGAAAAATTGAATGAGGTTAATTACAAAGTATACCAACCGGGAAAAAGAAAACCCAAACAAATCTACCATGTTAACTTAATCAAACGCTGGAAAGATAGGTTGTCTCTGTCAGCGGAGCCTTGCCCTTCGGTGTCTTCACCTCGGTTGCTTCCCGCAGTAAAGGTGTCAGAGACATTATCAGCTGATCAGAACAATCAGGTTAAAGAATTTCTCATCCAAAATAGGGAGATATTTTCAGAGCTGCCTGGCCGAATGACCATAATAAAACATGACATTGTCACAGAACCAGGGGTCAGGGTCCATTTAAAGCCATGTAGGATTCCTGAAGCTCCGCGAGAAGCTGTTTCTAAAGAAGTTAAAAACATGTTAGAACTTGGAGTCATAGAGGAATCTAATAGTGAGTGGTCCAGTCCCATAGTTTCATCCCGGAGCCAGACAGTAGCATACGCTTCTGTAATGACTTTCGTAAGTTAAATGAGGTGTCCAAATTTGACGCATACCCCATGCCCCGTGTGGATGAGCTTATAGAAAGGCTGGGAACAGCCAGGTTTCTCACCACGTTGGACCTGACCAAAGGTTACTGGCAAATACCTTTAACTAATAGCGCAAAAGAAAAAACAGCCTTTTCGGTTCCGGAGGGGCTGTACCAGTATAAGATGTTACCCTTTGGGTTGCATGGGGCTCCAGCAACCTTTTAAAGGGCGATGGATAAAATTTTGAGGCCCCATATAAAATATGCAGCTGCCTATTTGGATGATGTGGTAATTCACAGTACGGACTGGGGGTCCCATTTGGTTAAAGTACAAGCAGTACTGGACTCAATCAGAGAAGCAGGGTTAACTGCTAACCCAAAGAAGTGCTGCCTCGCAATGGAGGAGGTTAAAAACTTGGGCTTCACCATAGGTAGAGGTCTGATTAGGCCCCAATTGAATAAAATTGATGCTATTCAAAACTGGCCTCGTCCAGTGAATAAAAAACAGGTAAGGGCTTTTTTGGAAATAACTGGGTACTATAGACGGTTTATTCCCCATTTTGCGACCACAGCAGTGCCGTTGTCAGACCTTACCAAAGGGAAGCAGTCAAATATGGTGAAATGGAACCCTGATGCAGCAAAAGCGTTCCAAGCCTTAAAAGGGGCTTTGTGTTCACAACCTGTATTGATAACACCAGAATTTTCAAAATAATTTGTTGTACAGACAGATGCCTCAGAGGTAGGGATAGGGGTTGTGTTGTCCCAAACCAGAGATGGGGACGAACACCCTATAATTTATTTGAGTAGGAAACTCAATGAGCATGAAAAAAGGTATGCCATTGTGGAAAAGGAGGCTTTGGCCATTAAATGAGATATTACCTCTTGGGGAGACAGTTCAGACTAGTGACAGATCACGCCCCTTTAAAATGGATGGATGTAAACAGAGGTCAGAATGCTCGTGTAACTAGATGGTTTCTAGCATTGCAGGATTTTAAGTTTACTGTCGAACATAGACCGGGTACACAATTGGCCAACGCAGATGCGTTGTCCCGCATCTTCTGTTTGGGGGCTACAAGTGTTCCGGCCCCTAGGTCGAAACAGGGGAGGGGTATATGTGACAAGAATGTGGAAATATATATATCAAATATATATACAAGCGCTGTGGTGAGTGACCTATCCTAGCAGCTGTAAAAATGAGGGGTAGTCAAGCCCTTTAAACCAAGGTAACAAAGAAAAATATACAGCGCTGGTTGACACAGAGTAACAATAAATGTATTTAATATTGTTTAAAAAGACTAAACCTATATGATCATGTCAAATAAATGAACAAACATAAAATCTAAGTCTCACAATTAGATCCTTGGTGGACTTTAAGACTTTGGTATATACTAGCACCAATAGGCATAAGCAGGCCAAGCATATAGGCAGTCATTAATACGGACCAAGTGCATACTAGTTTATCAATTGAATGTAATTACTAAGTCTGTGTTCCGGTTAAAGAGACTCCCATAGGTACAAATTCGTATAGCAACGACAGCAATTGGCGGGGTCCTGGTTCACAGTTTAATGAATGCTCCGTGTTCCAATGTGTGGAATCTCCTGGAAAAATTAGTAGGCGATGGCAGTGCCGGCAATGGAGTCCTGGTCCACGGAGAAAGTAGAGTGCACTGCAGGGGAGGCAGATATAACATGTGCAGAGAGAGTTAGATTTGGGTGGGGTGTGTTCAATCTGCAATCTAAATTGCAGTGTAAAAATAAAGCAGCCAGAATTTACCCTGCACAGAAACAAAATAACCCACCCAAATCTAACTCTCTCTGCACGTTATATCTGCCTCCCCTGCAGTGCACATGGTTTTGCCCAACTGTTAACAAAGTTCCTGCTGCGATCAACTCAGAATTACCCCCTATATCTGCATTCTATTTCTATAGGGTATTTGCAGCCTGTACAACATACGATTTTATGTACTGTATTTTATGTTTTCTTGTATACTGGTTTATTATGTATTAAGAAGCGCCACTTCCGAGTTTTGAAACACATCTGCTTTCCACAAGGTTTAAATGCTCAGAAATTATGTTGTATCATGAATATCTAGTATATTGGAATGCATGTGTGTTCCAATCTGATGATTAGGTAGAAGCATATTGTATAGACAGGAACCGGAAGTTGCGCTAAGCCGAACTTCCAGCTTTTGAAACGCATTGTATTTCAAGTTAGGCAGCAACACTCCCATACCACACCCATAAGACAGTGCATCTCTGCGAGTCTGAATAGCCACTGCACAGGAACACCACAATACGTTCCCTGTATATTTCTGAGACTGTGCGTCCCAATTGGTACTGCGCCTCTGTGCGCACTTACTGTGAGATGCATGCCCAGTGGTACTTTTTAGTGACTTAGGCGCATGTTCAGTTGAAAAATTTGGACTAATGTGTTTGTGTGCTATGGATACAGTAGTTCAGGGTTCACCATAGCATTCTAAAATAAGTCACATATACAATCATTTATTAAGTGTAGTATTATAAATAAATATATATATTAATTATTTACAGTTTCTTATATAGCGCAGCATGTTCTGTTGCACTTTACAAATGGAAACAACAGTAATAAAACAAAACTGGGTAATAACAGACAGTCATAGAGGTTGGAAGGCCTTGCTCGCAAACTTACAATCTATAAGGAAATAGGAAGGATACACAAGAATAGGAACTATCCAGAGGTTAAAGTGGGCCAGAACGGGGCGGAACTGCGTTCCGTCAGTTATATTTGGAGGTGGAACGCGTTTTGCCTCCGCCAGCCCACCTTACCCGGCCGCAGGACTTTGTACAGGCAGTGCTGCCTGCATAGTCCCACTGTCCCTGCTGTATGTTGCACTGCGCCGCACCTCCCACATTGACAGAGGGGGCGGGCGGTGATAGACAGTGCCTCCCCCAGCCAGTCCCTCTCTGAAGCAGCGGGAATAAGACGGCAGGGACGCTGCCGTGGAAAGAGGAGCTGCTTGTGCGAGAGACCGCAAGAAAGAGGAAGGCATGCTGGATGGAGAGGGGGTGTGGCGGCAGCAGATGGAGAAAGACACGCTGGATGAGGGGACACATAAGGCAAGGCACGCTGGATGAGAGGAGGGGGGCACATGAAGGCAGGCATGCAGGATGGGGGTTCACATTAAGGAAGACATGATGGATGGAGGTGTGGCACAAAAGGGTAGACACGCTATATGAGAGGGGGCATATGAAGGAAGATAAACTGGGGGGGACACATTAGGGAAGACACATTGGATGCGGTATGCACATAAGGGATAAGCGGTGTCGGGGGAGAGCTGTGTGAGGGATAAGCGGTGTCAGGGGGAGAGCTGTGTGAGGGATAAGCGGTGTCGGGGGAGAGCTGTGTGAGGGATAAGCGGTGTCAGGGGGAGAGCTGTGTGAGGCATAAGCGGTGTCAGGGGGAGAGCTGTCTGAGGGATAAGTGGTGGAAGAGCTGTGTGAGGGATAAGCAGTGTCAGGGGAAGAGCTGTGTGAGGGATAATCAGTGTCAGCGGGAGAGCTGTGTGAGGGATAAGTGGTGGGAGAAGCTGTGTGAGGGATAAGCGTCGTCAAGGGGAGAGCTGTGTGAGGGATAAGCGGTGTCAGGGGGAGAGCTTGTGAGGGATAAGTGGTATCAGGGGTAGAGCTGTGTGAGGGATAAGTGGTGTCAGGGGAGAGCTGTGTGAGGGATAAGTAGTATCAGGGGTAGAGCTTGTGAGGGATAAGTGGTATCAGGGGTAGAGCTGTGTGAGGGATAAGTGGTGTCAGGGGAGAGCTGTGTGAGGGAAAAGCGTCGTCAAGGGGAGAGCTGTGTGAGGGATAAGTGGTGACAGGGGGAGAGCTTGTGAGGGATAAGTGGTGACAGGGGGAGAGCTGTGTGAGGTATAAGCGGTGTCAGGGGTAGAGCTGTGTGAGGGATAAGATGTGTCAGGGGAGAGCTCCATGAGGGAGTATGTGAGAGTAGCAGGGGTGAAATGGGTGGAGAAGGGGGTGAGATGGGTGAGTGAGAGGAGCAGGGGGTGAGATGGGTGAGTGAGAGGAGCAGGGGGTGAGATGGGGGAGGGAGAGGAGCAGGGGGTGAGATGGGAGAGGGAGAGGAGCAGGGGGTGAGATGGGAGAGGGAGAGGAGCAGGAGGTGAGACGGGCGAGTGAGAGGAGCAAGGGGTGAGATGGGGGAGTGAGGCACAGGGAATGAGAGGTGTCGGGGTTAAGTAAAGGAAAGAAAGATGCGGGTGATCAGACACAAAGAAGAGTATATAGGGAGTAAGAGGGTTACCTAGGATGAAGATATGGACACATGAGGAGAGTGACTGACAAAGGAAACCTAATAAAGCAGAGTGGATACATGGAAGATATAAGAGTGGTGAGCAAAGGTTGTTCAACATATCCTGCTACATTGTGCACCACATCTGTGGGCAATGTGTGTGTGTAAGCGGCACTACTATTGTGGGCATTGTGTGTGTAAAGGGCACTGCTACTGTGGGCATTGTGTGTATAAATGGCAGTAGTATGTGGGGCAATGTGAATAAGTTTGTTCTACTGTGATGTGTAATTTGAATTGGGGGTACTATTGTGTGGCTACACCCCTTCATTGTGAGGCCACACCCCTTTTTGAGGTGGAGAGGTGGCAGGGTAGATGAGTTCCCCCACCTCTCCATGACCACTTTAAGCCCTGGCGCTATCTATAGCATATCACTAATGTTAGTATTAATTTTCCATCTGTTATTGGTACTCCAAGACCATTAGTATACAAAATTATTTTAGAACACTAAGAATGGAATTCAGTTAGCCATTATTATTTAACGGGGTTGAAAAACAGGGGTTGTCGTAAACTTTTTTCACTTTGGGCTATTCAATTACAGCTCCTGCTTCCCCTGATGGCATTAGACTGTGCCTCATTTTAGTCATACAGTCCCGACATCAGGTCAGGGCCAGATCTAGACTTTGTGGCGCCCCGGGCGAAAAAATAGGGGCGTGGCTTCACGGAGAAGAGGCATAGTCAGTTATGCCCCCTGTAGAGTTGTGCACCTAGTAGAGTTGTGCCCCTTAGTTGCGCCGTGTCCCCAGTACGTTGCCCCCTGTAGAGTTGTGCCCCCTAGTTGCGCCGTGCCACCAGTACTGTGCCCCCTGTAGTGTTGTGCCCCCTAGTTGTGCCGCTTAAAAAATAAATAAATTTATACTTACAATCCCTGCTCCTGCTTCCCGACCGCTGCTGCCCTCCGTCTCCATCCGCCGGTGCCGCTCCTCTGATCTATGGGAGAGACGTCATGACCCCTAGTGTCTATGTGCCGCACCCACAATTATGACCCCTAGTGTCTATGTGCCGCTCCCACAATGCAGTGCAGTGCGCGATGACTTCATCGCGCACCGCATAGCAACGGGCATCTACCAAGCACCGGGGGGCACCAGTAGCGGATCTTGCTATGGCGGCGGCGCCCTCCAGACAGCGGCGGTGCCCTCCGGAAGGCGGCGCCCTGGGCAAAATTCCTGCGTACCCGTAGCAAGATCTGCTACTGCATCAGGTGTAAGATGACGGGGCTGGTGTAAACATAGCCAAACATTGAGGTGCGTAGTGTGATCAGATTTCTGCATCTTAAGGGCACACCAGCAGCTGAAATTCATTGTCAACTTGTGGAGGTGTATGGTGATAACATCATGTCACAGAAACAGGTTTGGGTTTGGTGCACCACCTATAATTATGTTGTCACATGATGCACACGTGTTTCAAACGATGATGTGTACAGTATCCACCGTGAAGTTCAGTTTATCAGCAAAATCAAGTCGAATGCATCTGTCCTGAACTAGACCTTCAATGCGGCACATATTGTCATCTGTGGTGGACGTGCTTGGCAAGCAGCTCATCTGTCCTGCCTTTATAAGAGGCAGTGCACCAAACCCAAACCTGTTTCCGTGACAAGACGATTTCACCATACACCTTAAAAAATTGGTGTTGACAGCTGCTGATGTGCCTTTTAGACACAGAAATCTGTTCACACCATGCACCTCAATGTTTGTCCTTGTTCCCCCTTGTCCAACCATTTTACAACAACTGATGTTGGGACAGTAAGACTGATATGGGGCGCAGTCTAGTGGCTGTGAGGGGAATCAATGCTCTACCTGCTCTGGCCTTGTGGGAAATTAGAATGAAATAGAGAACATTACACATGTGAGAGGTCTTGTTACCATACTTATTGAAGCACCCTCGCAAATTGCAGTATAAAAATAAAGCTGTCTTATGCTGTGCATACACATTCAGATAATATGTCTGTCAGAGCAACGGGTCTTTTATCTGACCCTACTGATATTCAGGACATACACTGTGAAACATCTCACAACCTTGGGGAGGAGAAATTTTCCTGTTTCTTCACATGTGAAGCAACTAGGGAATGTTCGTCGGTCGGCCGCAGCAGGGCATACACTGCCCAATGAGGCCAACATGACACTATGAAAATATTGCATCGGAGGGACAATCCGGCATGCCCAACCAATCAATATTTCTCTAACGTCCTAGTGGATGCTGGGGACTCCGTAAGGACCATGGGGATAGACGGGCTCCGCAGGAGACATGGGCACTTTAAGAAAGAATTTAGGTTCTGGTGTGCACTGGCTCCTCCCTCTATGCCCCTCCTCCAGACCTCAGTTTGATACTGTGCCCAGACGAGCTGGGTGCTTTTCAGTGAGCTCTCCTGAGTTTGCTGAGAGAAAGTATTTTGTTAGGTTTTTTATTTTCAGGGAGCTCTGCTGGCAACAGACTCCCTGCATCTTGGGACTGAGGGGAGAGAAGCAGCCCTACTCTCTGAAGCTAGGTCCTGCTTCTTAGGCTACTGGACACCATTAGCTCCAGAGGGATCGTATGCAGGATCTCACCCTCGCCGTCCGATCCCAGAGCCGCGCCGCCGTCCCCCTCGCAGAGCCGGAGGACAGAAGCCGGGTGAGTATGAGAAGCAAAGAAGACTTCACAGGCGGCAGAAGACTCCGTTCTTCACTGAGGTAACGCACAGCACTGCAGCTGTGCGCCATTGCTCCCACACACCTCACATACTCCGGTCACTGTAAGGGTGCAGGGCGCAGGGGGGGGGGGGGGGCGCTCTGGGCAGCATTTGGGACCTCTTTTGGCAAAAGTTAAACATATATACAGCTGGGCACTGTATATATGTATGAGCCCCCGCCAAAAATTGCATATTTAAGCGGGACAGAAGCCCGCCGCCGAGGGGGCGGAGCTTCTTCCTCAGCACTCACCAGCGCCATTTTTTCTCCACAGCTCTGCTGAGAGGAAGCTCCCCAGGCTCTCCCCTGCAGATACACGGTAGAAGAGGGTAAAAAGAGAGGGGGGGCACATAATTAGGCGGGGGAAAAAAAACAATATATAAACAGCAGCTACTGGGTTAACATTAAGTTACTGTGTTATTCCTGGGTTTATAGCGCTGGGGTGTGTGCTGGCATACTTTCTCTCTGTCTCTCCTAAGGGCCTTGTGGGGGAACTGTCTTCAAAAAGGGCATTCCCTGTGTGTGTGTGGTGTGTCGGTACGCTTGTGTCGACATGTCTGATGAGGAAAGCTATGTGGAAGCAGAGCGAGAGCAAATGAATGTGGTGTCTCCGCCGACTGCGCCGACACCTGATTGGATGGATATGTGGAAGGTTTTAAATGATAATGTTAATTCCTTGCATAAAAGGTTAGAAAAAGCTGGAGCCTCAGGACAGTCAGGGTCCCAACCCGTGCCTGATCCTATGTCGCAAAGGCCGTCAGGGTCTCAGTAGCGCCCACTATCCCAAATTGTTGACACAGATACCGACATGGATTCTGACTCCAGTGTCGATTACGATGATGCAAAGTTACAGCCAAAATTGGCTAAATCCATCCGTTATATGATTATAGCAATTAAGGATGTGTTGCACATCACAGAGGAAATCCCAGTCCCTGACAAGAGGGTACATATGTATGGGGAAAAGAAGCCGGAGGTAACCTTTCCCCCCTCACACGAGCTAAATGAGTTATGTGAAAAGGCTTGGGAATCTCCAGATAAAAAACTGCAGATTTCCAAAAGGATTCTTATGGCGTATCCTTTCCCGCCAACGGATAGGTTACGCTGGGAATCCTCCCCTAAGGTGGACAAAGCTTTTAACACGCTTATCCAAGAAGGTAGCCCTGCCGTCACAGAATACGGCTACCCTCAAAGATGCTGCGGATCGCAAACAGGAGGTAACCCTGAAGTCCATTTATACACATTCAGGTACCTTACTGAGGCCGGCGATCGCGTCGGCCTGGGTGTGTAGTGCTGTGGCAGCATGGACGGTTACCGTGTCTGAGGAAATTGATACCTTAGACAAGGATACTATATTGTTGACCTTGGGCATATTAAAGACGCTGTCCTATATATGAGAGATGCTCAAAGAGACATTAGTCTACTGGGTTCTAGAATAAATGCTATGTCAATTTCTGCCAGAAGGGTCCTGTGGACTCGGCAATGGACAGGTGATGCCGACTCAAAAAGGCATATGGAGGTTTTACCTTACAAGGGTGAGGAATTGTTTGGGCAGGGTCTCTCGGACCTGGTCTCCACAGCTACTGCTGGAAAGCCAAATTTTTTGCCATATGTTTCCTCACAGCCTAAGAGAGCACCATATTATCAAGTGCAGTCCTTTCGATCACAGAAAAACAAAGTCCGAGGTGCGTCCTTTCTTGCCAGGGGCAGGGGCAGAGGAAAGAAGATGCACAACACAGCATGACGCTGAAGCTCCACAATCGGAGCTAGGCCCGGTGGGGGCACGTCTTCGAAATTTCAGCCACAAGTGGGTTCACTCCCAGTTGGATCCCTGGGCAATAGATATTATGTCTCAGGGATACAAGCTGGAATTCGAGGAGATGCCCCCTCACCGATACCTCAAATCGGCCCTGCCAGCTTCCCCCCACGAGAGGGAAATAGTGTTAACTGCAGTTCACAAATTGTATCTTCAACAGGTGGTGGTCAAGGTTCCCCTCCTTCAACAAGGAAGGGGTTACTATTCGACCATGTTTGTAGTCCCGAAACCGGACGGTTTCGGTCAGACCCATATTGAATTTAAAATCCCTGAACATATACCTGAAAAGGTTCAAGTTCAAGATGGAATCGCTGAGAGCGGTCATCGCAAGCCTCGAAGGGGGGGATTTTATGGTGTCTCTGGACATAAAGGATGCATACCTTCATGTCCCCATTTATCCACCTCATCAGGCGTACCTCAGATTTGTGGTACAGGATTGTCATTACCAATTTCAGACGTTGCCGTTTGGTCTCTCCACGGCACCGAGAATATTTACCAAGGTAATGGCGGAAATGATGGTACTCCTGCGGAAGCAAGGAGTCACAATTATCCCATACTTGGACGATCTCCTCATAAAAGCGAGATCAAGAGAGCAGTTGCTGATAAGCGTAGCACTTTCTCTGGAAGTGTAACGGCAACACGGCTGGATTCTAAATATTCCAAAGTCGCAGTTGGTTCCTACGACTCGTCTGCCTTTCCTGGGCATGATTCTAGACACAGACCAGAAAAGGGTTTATCTCCCGATGGAGAAAGCTCAGGAACTCATAACACTGGTCAGGAACCTATTAAAACCAAAACAGGTGTCAGTGCATCACTGCACTCGTGTCCTGGGAAAGATGGTGGCATCATAGTAACATAGTATCTGAGGTTGAAAAAAGACAATTGTCCATCGAGTTCAACCTATTTGTGGTCTCCTATGCATGATGATTTGACTAAAATTTCTGACTGATGCTGCTGTCAGCCGTTGCATTTTATCCCTATTTATAGTAACTATAATGCATGACTATGCACCATACCCCTGGATATCCTTATCCATTAGGAATTTATCTAACCCATTCTTAAAGGTGTTGACAGATTCCGCCATTACAACTCCCTCGGGCAGGGAATTCCAAACACGTATTGTCCTTACCGTGAAAAAGCCTTTACGCCGTATTGTGCGGAATCTCCTCTCCTCTAACCTGAGCGAGTGTCCACGAGTCCTCTGTGTTGATCTAACCAAAAACAGGTCCCGCGCAAGCTCTGTGTATTGTCCCCTTATATATTTGTAGATGTTGATCATATCCCCTCTTAGTCTCCGCTTTTCCAATGTAAACATGCCTAGTCTTTCAAGCCTTTCCTTGTATTCCATCGTCTCCATGCCCTTAATTAGTTTGGTCGCCCTCCTCTGTACCTTTTCAAGCTCCAGGATATCCTTTTTGTAGTACGGTGCCCAGAATTGTACACAGTATTCAAGGTGTGGCCTCACTAGTGATTTATATAACGGGAGTATAATACTCTCGTCCCTAGCATCAATACCCCGTTTTATGCATGCTAATATCTTATTAGCCTTCTTTGCTGCAGTCCTACTTTGGGTACTACTGCTTAGCTTGCTATCTATGAGGACACCTAAGTCCTTTTCCAGTACAGAATCCCCTAATTTTACCCCATTTAGTAGGTAGGTGTAATCATACTAGGCCATTCCCTTCGGCAGGTTCCATGCAAGGACTTTTCAATGGGACTTACTGGACAAGTGGTCCGGATCACATCTTCAGATGCATCGGTTAATCACCGTCTCCCCCAGGGCCAGGGTGTCACTCCTGTGGTGGCTACAGAGCGCTCATCTTCTCGAGGGCCGCAGATTCGGCATTCAGGACTGGGTCCTGGTGACCACGGACGCAAGCCTCCGAGGTTGGGGTGCAGTCACACAGGGAAGAAATTTCCAAGGTCTGTGGTCAAGTCAAGAGACTTGCCTTCACATCAACATCCTGGAAATAAGGGCCATATACAACGCCCTACGTCAAGCGGAGACTCTGCTTCGCGACCAACCGGTTCTGATTCAGTCAGACAACATCACTGCAGTGGCTCATGTAAACCGCCAAGGCGGCACAAGGAGCAGAGTGGCGATGGCGGAAGCCACCAGAATTCTTTGCTGGTCGGAGAATCACGTAAGCGCACTGTCAGCAGTATTCATCCCGGGAGTGGACAACTGGGAAGCCGACTTCCTCAGCAGACACGACCTCCACCCGGGAGAGTGGGGACTTCATCAGGAAGTCTTCGCACAGATTACAAGTCGGTGGGAACTGCCACAGGTGGACATGATGGCATCCCGCCTCAACAAAAAGCTACAGAGGTATTGCGCCAGGTCAAGAGACCCTCAGGCGATAGCTGTAGACGCCCTGGTGACACCGTGGGTGTTCCAGTCGGTCTATGTATTTCCTCCTCTTCCTCTCATACCCAAGGTGCTGAGGATAATAAGAAAAAGAGGAGTGAGAACAATACTCATTGTTCCAGATTGGCCACGAAGGACTTGGTATCCAGATCTGCAAGAAATGCTCACAGAAGATCCGTGGCCTCTTCCTCTAAGACAGGACTTGTTGCAACAGGGGCCCTGTCTGTTCCAAGACTTACCGCGGCTGCGTTTGATGGCATGGCGGTTGAACGCCGGATCCTAGCAGAGAAAGGCATTCCGGATGAGGTCATTCCTACGCTGATAAAGGCTAGGAAGGACGTGACAGCTCAACATTATCACCGTATATGGCGAAAATATGTTGGTTGGTGTGAGGCCAGGAATGCTCCTACGGAGGAATTCCAGCTGGGCCCTTTCCTTCACTTCCTACAGTCCGGAGTGAATTTGGGCCTAAAATTGGGTTCCATTAAGGTCCAGATTTCGGCCCTATCCATTTACTTTCAAAAAGAGTTGGCTTCTCTGCCTGAAGTTCAGACGTTTGTAAAGGGAGTGCTGCATATTCAGCCCCCTTTTGTGCCTCCAGTGGCACCTTGGGATCTTAACGTGGTGTTGAGTTTCCTGAAATCCCACTGGTTTGTACCACTCAAAACGGTGGAGTTGAAATATCTCACGTGGAAGGTGGTCATGCTATTAGCCTTGGCTTCGGCTAGGCGTGTGTCAGAGTTGGCGGCTTTGTCACATAAAAGCCCCTATCTGGTTTTCCATGCGGATAGAGCAGAATTGCGGACCCGTCCACAATTTCTGCCGAAAGTGGTTTCATCCTTTCATATAAACCAACCTATTGTGGTGCCTGTGGCTACTACTGACTTGGAGGATTCCAAGTTACTTGATGTGGTCAGGGCTTTGAAGGTTTATGTAGCCAGAACAGCTAGGGTCAGGAAAACAGAGTCTTTGTTTATCCTGTATGCTTCCAACTAGCTTGGTGCTCCTGCTTCAAAGCAAACTATTGCTCGCTGGATCTGTAACACGATTCAGCAGGCTCATTCTGCCGCTGCCAGTTAAGGCCCATTCCACTAGGAAGGTGGGCTCTTCTTGGGCGGCTGCCCGAGGGGTCTCGGCATTACAGCTTTGCTGAGCGGCTACTTGGTCAGATTCAAACACTTTTGCAAAGTTCTACAAGTTTGATACCCTGGCCGAGGAGGACCTTGTGTTTGCTCAATCGGTGCTGCAGAGTCATCCGCACTCTCCCGCCCGTTTGGGAGCTTTGGTATAATCCCAATGGTCCTTCCGGAGTCCCCAGTAGGACGTTAGAGAAAATAAGATTTTACTTACCGGTAAATCTATTTCTCGTAGTCCGTAGTGCATGCTTGGCGTCCGTCCCAAGTGCGGACTTCTTCTGCAATACTTGTATATAGTTATTGCTTCAATAAGGGTTAAGTTATGGTTGCATCAGGGTTTGACCTGATGCTCTGTTATTTGTCATACTGTTAACTGGTTGTTATTACATGTTATACGGTGTGATTGGTGTAGCTGGTATGAATCTTGCCCTGGATTACCAAAATCCTTTCCTTGTACTGTCAGCTCTTAATTTTTTTGGGACTATCCCGCTGTCCCAACCGCGGGCAGCAGTGTCCCGCGGTGGGAGGGGGCATTTGGGTGGCTTTGTCACGCGTTGCTCTGCTTAGCAGAGGAGTGGTGAATAGACGCTGTGCGCATGCGTAAAGCGTCTATTCACAGGAGACAGAGCGAGAGAGGGCATGCCAGCAGCTCACAGAGCGCTGGGCATGCCCCCTCAGTGATGAAAACGGGAGGCGTGGCAAGCGGTTGAAGCATTGCAACAAAACCACGCCCACTTTTCCCAAGGCCACACCCCTTTTGGGTGGGCGCAGCTTCGACGCGCATAAAGGTCCTTCTAGAAGATAAATGTTGGGAGGTATGTTTGAGGGGTGGTCTTCAGTATGCCGACTGACGGGATCCCGGCGCACAGTATACCGGCACCGGGATCCCGACAGCCGGCATACTGACACTTATTCTCCCTCGTGGGGGTCCACGACCCCCCTGGAGGGAGAATAAAATAGCGCCACCGTGCCCGTAGCGTGGCGAGCGCAGCAAGCCCGCAAGGGGCTCATTTGCGCTCGCCACACTGTCGGTAAGCCGGCGGTCGGCCTCCCGGCGCCGGTATGCTGGTCGCCGGGAGCCCTACCGCCAGCATATCGTAGGGAACCCATGTTTGAGGGCTACATGCAAAAGCAGCCAGTATGCAACTTGCACAGAAAAATCTAAATGTATTTGCTCCCCTTGCATTGCAACATGTTTGTTCCAGATACAAAGATACAGCATTAGCTTTTTTTTTTTTCGCATTGCTTCCAAATAAGAATCAGGCCTTACAAGCTGACAGGCAGAGTCAGCAGATTTAGGTACACTGTTGAAAGAAATAAACTCGACTTTTCTTCACAAAGCATTTGTTAGTCAATGTGCCCAGACTTATTGCACTACTAAAGAGCCGTACTGATGGGGAGATTTCCCCAGAGATGTGTGCTGAGCGGTCTAGCGCAGACCACTCAGCACACATCTGTCCCCCCGCTCAGCACAGCGCGATGTGCTGAGCGAGGGGGAGACGGACACCGGGGGCCGCTCATTTCACCCAACGGTGAAATGAGCGACCTGATAGATTGTGCCTGCATGCAGGCCATACTTACCGACTTCTGGGCTGCTCTCTCCGGGAGAGAGCAGCCCGTCGGCTTAGCAGGGGGGGCTGGCAGTCAGATGACGCGCAAGGGGGGCGGGCCGGAGGCGAAACGGGGGCGGAATGGGGCGTGGCTTTGGAACGCGTCATTTAAGCCACGCCCCCCGCTGTGTAATGCCGCGATTACCGGCATTATACAGCAGGGGGCGTGGTTACGATGACGCGATACAACAAGAATCGCATCATCGCCTGCCCGGACCGCCCACTTTACTCGTTAAGTGGGCGGCTGTCAGGGGGTGACCCCCGTAAATCGGGAGACTTGCCTGCTCTTCCGGGGGGCCGGGAGGGTCACCCGTTTTTCGGGAGCCTCCCGGCCATTCCGGGAGGGTAGGCAAGTATGATGCAGGCCAATCTAGCACCGGCGATAGTGACGCGCATGACCGTGCATCGCTGTCGCCAGCACCCCTACACACGAAGCGATGTTCAGCTAATTTCTAAGCAATCTAGTCAGATTGCTTAGAAATTATCTGACCATCGCTCCGTGTGTATCCACCTTAACACTTTTCTATCACTCCTTGCTTTTAATGAATGGCCTTTTATGCTTGGGTCATAACATTTAATTGTCTATATTCTGTTATTTCGTGGACACTTTCAGGACACAAAAGAGGCAATCAACCATAGAATAACTTCTTGTGAAATTTACAATGTTTGCCTCAATTAATGGTCTTTGAATTCACGTAATCTGATACTCAAAGTCTAAACCATTCCTGAGGGATCTCAGCATGCCAGTTTCTAGAGCAAAATGCCAGAATACTTTAAAGGACATTTACTTTCCATGGCGCACCCAGGGGAGGTTTCCGAGCACCCAGAAACCCCCCTCCACTAAAAAAAAAAAAAAAAATTTTTTTTTTTTTTTTTTTTAGCTGCATGAGTATTATTAATGGCTGTCTAGCGTCCTCTGCAGCCTGCTGTCTTCCTGGTGGCACTTGTAAATGCAATAAAAGTTTACTTTATTTTAATTATAGTACATATATATCTATGTGCATACATATATACACATGTATATACATACATACATATAAACACACACACATGATATATATACATGTGTATATATACGTGTACTGTATGTGTGTGTGTATATATGTATATATATATATATATATATGTATTCATGTTTAATATGCTATGTAAATGTATGTGTGTGTGTATGTATATATATATATATGTAGATATGTATGTATGTATGTGTATATATATATATATATATATATATATATACACACACACACACACACACAGAGACACTAGTTTTACGGACCCAGCATATACTGGGTCACCTCAGTCCCCACCCCCGTGATTGGCTCCACCCAGTTCTGGAAACCCCCCCATGCAAATTCTGCGTTTGCCACTGACTTTAATTGAATTATTCTGCAAATTAGCAGTATCCGTTGCTTCCCAGATTTATTTTATACACCTCGTAGCGGCAAATGTGTCCTGCTGTAGATGTTAAAAACATAAATCTGCTGTAAAGGCAACTTATGAAGTCTTAGATTTTTTTGTTTAACTGTTGATTGTTTTAATTTTTTCCTGGAAATTCTATGGAGATACTGCATACCCTCCAACACTGCTGTGCAGAAAACCGAAAGAAAGAGGGCATGGCCACGGGTAAAGGGGGCATTGCCCCGCGATGCTCCCATATGAATAGATAGGATTGGGAGACGCCAAAACCCGGTACAAAGCCCCTTTTTGTCGGTACAGACCATAAAAAACGGTACTGTACCAGCTGAAAGGTACAGTTGGAGGGTCTGATACTGTAATGTAAAACGCTTAGAAATACTAGACATCTTAGTGACCTGTGCTAGAAAGAGAATTGGTGCCCCCTCCCCATATTTCTCTGACGTCCTAGTGGATGCTGGGAACTCCGTAAGGACCATGGGGAATAGCGGCTCCGCAGGAGACTGGGCACAAAAGTAAAGCTTTAGGACTACCTGGTGTGCACTGGCTCCTCCCCCTATGACCCTCCTCCAAGCCTCAGTTAGATTTTTGTGCCCGGCCGAGAAGGGTGCACACTAGGGGCTCTCCTGAGCTTCTTAGTGAAAGTTTAGTTTTAGGTTTTTTATTTTCAGTGAGACCTGCTGGCAACAGGCTCACTGCATCGAGGGACTAAGGGGAGAAGAAGCGAACCTGCCTGCTTGCAGCCAGCTTGGGCTTCTTAGGCTACTGGACACCATTAGCTCCAGAGGGACCGAACACAGGCCCAGCCTCGGAGTCCGGTCCCAGAGCCGCGCCGCCGGCCCCCTTACAGAGCCAGAAGCAAGAAGAGGTCCGGAAAAATCGGCGGCAGAAGACATCAGTCTTCAACAAGGTAGCGCACAGCACTGCAGCTGTGCGCCATTGCTCCTCAGGCACACTTCACACTCCGGTCACTGAGGGTGCAGGGCGCTAGGGGGGGGGGCGCCCTGAGCAGCAATGTAAAACACCTTGGCTGGCGAAAATACACCACATATAACCCCCAGGGCTATATGGATGTATTTTAACCCCTGCCAGAATTCACCAAGAAGGGGCGGAGCCTATCTCCTCAGCACACGGGCGCCATTTTCCATCACAGCTCCGCTGGAAGGACGTCTCCCTGACTCTCCCCTGCAGTCCTGCACTACAGAAAAGGGTAAAAAAGAGAGGGGGGGCACTAATTTGGCGCAGTTTTGATAATAACAGCAGCTATAAAGGGAAAAGCACGTTATATAGTGGTATTCCTGTCTATATATAGCGCTCTGGTGTGTGCTGGCATACTCTCCCTCTGTCTCCCCAAAGGGCTAGTGGGGTCCTGTCCTCTATCAGATCATTCCCTGTGTGTGTGCGGTGTGTCGGTACGATTGTGTCGACATGTTTGAGAAGGAAAATGAGATGGAGGCGGAGCAATTGCCTATAATAGAGTTGTCACCCCCTAGGGAGTCGACACCTGAGTGTATGAGCTTATGGAAGGAATTGCGTGACAATGTCAGCTCTTTACGAAAGACAGTTGACGATATGAGACAGCCGGCTACTCAGCTTGTGCCTGTCCAGGGGTCTCAAACGCCATCAGGGGCTCTAAAACGCCCGTTACCTCAGATGGCAGATACAGACACGGATACTGACTCCAGTGTCGTCGATGATGAGACAAATGTGACTTCCAGTAGGGCCACACGTTACATGATTGAGGCAATGAAAAATGTTTTGCATATTTCTGATAATATAAGTACCACTAAAAAGGGTATTATGTTTGGTGAGAAAAAACTGCCTGTAGTTTTTCCTGTATCCGAGGAATTAAATGAAGTGTGTGATGAGGCGTGGGTTTCCCCCGATAAAAAACTAATAATTCCTAAAAGGTTATTGGCATCATACCCTTTCCCGCCAGAGGATAGGGCACGTTGGGAAACACCCCCTAGGGTGGATAAAGCGCTCACACGCTTGTCTAAACAGGTGGCACTACCCTCTCCTGATACGGCCGCCCTAAAGGAACCTGCCGACAGAAAGCAGGAGAATATCCTAAAATGTATATACACTCACACGGGTGTTATACTGCGACCGGCAATCGCCTCAGCCTGGATGTGCAGTGCTGGGGTGGCGTGGTCGGATTCCCTGACTGAAAATATTGATACCCTAGATAGGGACAGTATATTACTGACTATAGAGCATTTAAAAGATGCATTTTTATATATGCGTGATGCGCAGAGGGATATTTGCCGACTGGCATCAAGAGTTAGCGCGCTGTCCATTTCTGCAAGAAGAGGGTTATGGACGCAGCAGTGGTCAGGTGATGCGGATTCCAAAAGGCACATGGAAGTATTGCCTTATAAGGGGGAGGAGTTATTTGGGGTAGGTCTATCAGACCTGGTAGCCACCCACTCGCAAGTGGACCCCTGGATCCTTCAGGTGGTATCTCAGGGGTACAAATTGGAATTCGAGACGTCTCCCCCTCGCCGTTTCCTAAAGTCTGCTTTACCGACGTCTCCCTCAGACAGGGAGGCAGTATTGCAAGCCATTCACAAGCTGTATTCCCAGCAAGTGATAATCAAGGTACCCCTCCTGCAACAGGGAAAGGGGTATTATTCCACACTGTTTGTGGTACCGAAGCCGGACGGCTCGGTGAGACCAATTTTAAATCTAAAATCCTTGAACACTTACATACAGAGGTTCAAATTCAAGATGGAGTCACTCAGAGCAGTGATTGCAAACCTGGAAGAAGGGGATTATATGGTGTCTCTGGACATCAAAGATGCTTACCTACATGTCCCAATTTACCCTTCTCACCAAGGGTACCTCAGGTTTGTGGTACAGAATTGTCACTATCAGTTTCAGATGCTGCCGTTTGGCTTGTCCACGGCACCCCGGGTCTTCACCAAGGTAATGGCCGAAATGATGATACTCCTTCGAAGGAAGGGAGTTTTAGTTATCCCTTACTTGGACGATCTCCTGATAAGGGCAAGATCCAGGGAACAGTTGGAAGTCGGGGTAGCACTATCTCAGATAGTGTTGCGGCAGCACGGTTGGATTCTCAATATTCCAAAATCGCAGCTGATCCCGACGACACGCCTTCTATTCCTAGGGATGATCCTGGACACAGTCCAGAAAAAGGTTTTTCTCCCGGAGGAGAAAGCCAGGGAGTTATCCGAGCTAGTCAGAAATCTCCTAAAACCAGGCCAAGTCTCAGTGCATCAATGCACAAGGATCCTGGGAAAAATGGTGGCTTCCTACGAAGCAATCCCATTCGGCAGATTCCACGCAAGAACCTTCCAGTGGGATCTGCTAGACAAATGGTCCGGGTCGCATCTTCAGATGCATCAGCGGATAATCTTGTCACCAAAGACAAGGGTGTCTCTCCTGTGGTGGTTGCAGAGTGCTCATCTTCTAGAGGGCCGCAGATTCGGCATTCAGGACTGGGTCCTGGTGACCACGGATGCCAGCCTGAGAGGCTGGGGAGCAGTCACACAGGGAAGAAATTTCCAGGGCTTGTGGTCAAGCCTGGAGACATCACTTCACATAAATATCCTGGAGCTAAGGGCCATCTACAATGCTCTAAGCCTAGCAAGACCTCTGCTTCAAGGTCAGCCGGTGCTGATCCAGTCAGACAACATCACGGCAGTCACCCACGTAAACAGACAGGGCGGCACAAGAAGCAGGAGGGCAATGGCAGAAGCTGCAAGGATTCTTCGCTGGGTGGAAAATCATGTGATAGCACTGTCAGCAGTGTTCATTACGGGAGTGGACAACTGGGAAGCAGACTTCCTCAGCAGGCACGACCTCCACTCGGGAGAGTGGGGACTTCATCCAGAAGTCTTCCACATGATTGTGAACCGTTGGAAAAAACCAAAGGTGGACATGATGGCGTCCCGCCTCAACAAAAAACTAGACAGGTATTGCGCCAGGTCAAGGGACCCTCAGGCAATAGCTGTGGACGCTCTGGTAACACCATGGGTGTACCAGTCAGTGTATGTGTTCCCTCCTCTGCCTCTCATACCCAAGGTACTGAGAATTATAAGACGGAGAGGAGTAAGAACTATACTCGTGGCTCCGGATTGGCCAAGAAGGACTTGGTACCCGGAACTTCAAGAGATGCTCACAGAGGACCCGTGGCCTCTACCTCTAAGAAGGGACCTGCTCCAGCAGGGACCCTGTCTGTTCCAAGACTTACCGCGGCTGCGTTTGACGGCATGGCGGTTGAACGCCGGATCCTGAAGGAAAAAGGCATTCCGGATGAAGTCATCCCTACCCTGATCAAAGCCAGGAAGGATGTAACCGCACAACATTATCACCGTATTTGGCGTAAATATGTTGCGTGGTGCGAGGCCAGGAAGGCCCCTACAGAGGAATTTCAACTGGGTCGTTTCCTGCATTTCCTGCAAACAGGACTGTCTATGGGCCTAAAATTAGGGTCCATTAAGGTTCAAATTTCGGCCCTGTCGATTTTCTTCCAGAAAGAACTGGCTTCAGTTCCTGAAGTTCAGACGTTTGTCAAGGGGGTACTGCATATACAGCCTCCTTTTGTGCCTCCAGTGGCACCTTGGGATCTCAATGTAGTTTTGGGGTTCCTAAAATCACATTGGTTTGAACCACTCACCACTGTGGACTTAAAATATCTCACATGGAAAATGGTAATGCTGTTGGCCCTGGCTTCGGCCAGGCGTGTGTCAGAATTGGCGGCTTTATCCTATAAAAGCCCTTACCTAATTTTTCATACGGACAGGGCAGAATTGAGGACTCGTCCTCAATTTCTCCCTAAGGTTGTTTCAGCGTTTCACCTGAACCAGCCTATTGTGGTACCTGCGGCTACTAGGGACTTGGAGGACTCCAAGTTGCTGGATGTAGTCAGGGCCCTGAAAATATATGTTTCCAGGACGGCTGGAGTCAGAAAATCTGACTCGCTGTTTATCCTGTATGCACCCAACAAGCTGGGTGCTCCTGCTTCTAAGCAGACTATTGCTCGTTGGATTTGTAGTACAATTCAGCTTGCACATTCTGTGGCAGGCCTGCCACAGCCTAAATCTGTAAAAGCCCATTCCACAAGGAAGGTGGGCTCATCTTGGGCGGCTGCCCGAGGGGTCTCGGCTTTACAACTTTGCCGAGCAGCTACTTGGTCAGGGGCAAACACGTTTGCTAAATTCTACAAATTTGATACCCTGGCTGAGGAGGACCTGGAGTTCTCTCATTCATTGCTGCAGAGTCATCCGCACTCTCCCGCCCGTTTGGGAGCTTTGGTATAAGCCCCCTGGTCCTTACGGAGTTCCCAGCATCCACTAGGACGTCAGAGAAAATAAGAATTTACTTACCGATAATTCTATTTCTCGTAGTCCGTAGTGGATGCTGGGCGCCCATCCCAAGTGCGGATTGTCTGCAATACTTGTACATAGTTGCTGTTACAAAAATCGGGTTTTTGTTGTTGTGAGCCATCTTTTCAGAGGCTCCGCTGTTATCATGCTGTTAACTGGGTTCAGATCACAGGTTGTACGGTGTGATTGGTGTGGCTGGTATGAGTCTTACCCGGGATTCAAAATCCTTCCTTATTGTGTACGCTCGTCCGGGCACAGTATCCTAACTGAGGCTTGGAGGAGGGTCATAGGGGGAGGAGCCAGTGCACACCAGGTAGTCCTAAAGCTTTACTTTTGTGCCCAGTCTCCTGCGGAGCCGCTATTCCCCATGGTCCTTACGGAGTTCCCAGCATCCACTACGGACTACGAGAAATAGAATTATCGGTAAGTAAATTCTTATTTTAAAACAGGGTCAGTGCACGCCTTTGTCGCACGTAAAAAATGTAGGAGCGTGGCTTCATGGGGAAGGGGCATGGTCTCAAAATAATACCAATTCATACTACACTGCACAGTAGTCTCCATTATTCAAATTATGTCACACAGTAGTGCCACTTGTACACATTACACCAGATACAGTATATCAGGCATTCCCAACCACAGTCCTCAAGGCACACTAACAGTGCAGATCTTAGTGATATCCAGACTTCAACACAGGCAGTTAAATCAAAATAACTGAGGTACTAATCAAGGACTTAATTCAGGTTGGATCGCAGTGTGCGATCCAACCACAAATAATGAGAAAAAGATGCAGACGCATGCTAATTAGCAGAATTTGCAATCCTTACAGAATTAGGCCCTAAGTCACCTGTGCGCAAGCATAGATATCACTAAAACCTGCACTGTTAGTGTGCCTTGAGGACCAAGGTTGGGAATGCCTGCCTTAAATACATTATGCCAGATAGTGCCTTCTTTTACACATTGCGCCAGGTAGAGTTCCCAATTACAATGCCAGGCAGAGACCCTTTTACACACTACACCAGGTAGAGTCCCCTTTTTACACACTGCGCCATGTAAAGCCCCCTTTTACATACTACGACAGGAAGAGCCCCCTTTTACACATTACGCCCGGTAGAGCCCCTGTCGCACACTAATGTAGAGCCCCCTTTTACAATGCCAGGTAGAGCCCCTTTTACACATTGCTCCAGGTAGAGCCCCCTTTTACACATTGCACCAGGTAGAGTCCCCTTTTATACATTGCACCAGGTAGAGTCCCCTTTTACACATTGCACCAGGTAGAGTCCCCTTTTACACATTGCGCCAGGTATAGTCCCCTTTTACAACATCAGGGAGAGCCCCTTTTATACATTGCGGCAGGTAGTGCCCTCTTTTACACACTGTAACAGGTACAGTACCTTTTACACATTGCACCAGGTAGAGTTCCCTTTTACACACTGTGCCATGTAGAGCCCCCTTTTACACACTACGACAGGAAGAGCCCCCTTTTGCACATTATGCCAGGTAGAGCCCCTGTCACACATTAATGTAGAGCCCCCTTTTACAATGCCAGGTAGAGCCCCTTTTACACATTGCGCCAGGTACAGTCCCCTCTTACAACATCAGGGAGAGACCCTTTTATACATTGCGGCAGGTAGTGCCCCCTTTTACACACTGCAACCGGTACAGTACCTTTTACACATTGCACCAGGTAGAGCCCCCTTTTATACATTGTGCCAGGTCGAGTCCACTTTTACATATTGCCCCAGGTAGAGCTCCCTTTTACACATTGCACCAGGTAGAGTTCCCTTTTACACATTGTACCAGGTAGAGTCCCCTTTTACAATGCCAGGTAGAGTTCCCTTTTACACATTGCACCAGGTAGTGCCCCCTTTTACACATTGAGCATGTGTGTGTGCATGATACTTACATTTGGCTCCGGAGCAGGCAGTGGCCGACCCTTTTCCATGTGTTTCTCTTCTTATGAGACTCCGGACACAGAAGCGGACATCAGGACTCGGGAGGGGAGGAACAGGTAGAGGAAGCTCTGTAACAACTGCCTGACCAACCACGCGGCCATGTGGTTGCTGCGGCGGACCTGCGCCCACAGTACATATGTGCAGTGGGCCAGGCACCGCTAGCACACCACTAGTTATGACCTTGGATGGGCACTGGCATATTTATAATCGGTGCACATATGCCCCCGGGGTCTAGGGGGATCCACACGGCACACCCTGTGCCCATTTGTTTTCAATACTTAATCTCCGTAGTTCAGTGTCAGCAGCATGAGCAGTGCAGAAATCACTGGGAAAATGGTGCAGCAGCCTTTTTTTCTGGTGTTTCACATATGCACAGTAAGAAAATGATTGTGAAAATGCCCGTCACGCATTTTCCCAGAAACCTTCCATGCGCACTAGACTTTGGGACAGCGCTAGGGTTCCCTAGTGCCCATAGTCAATAGCGCTGCCAGTTAGAGAGGAGGGGGCCCAGAAGGAGACTGCACACAGGCCTCCTCCTCTATTAAGACTCCCCTGGAGTTGGGTGAAGAAGAGTGTGGCTCAGAAACAGGACTTGCCTATTGTCTGTTGGCGCAAGTTATAAACTCACTTTTTCTTTTACTTCTATACTTCTCCTCCTATACTTCTTACTATGTGCTTTAAAGTGTATATTCAAAAATGGAAACATCATTTAACGTTACTTACCAGCTCGTCCTTATACCATGGGATCAATTCAGTTAGCCATGAGTCCCCTTGCAGCACAAGCATCCACGAGTCCGGGGTGGGATCAGGCCGTGAGGGGTACAGGTGGAGGTGCCGTTACCACCATCTCCACAGAGTCACAACGGCAACTCGTCCCTCTCTTGGCTAATTAAATTGACCCCTATATGTGTGCTAAGAATAGAGGAGATTATGGGGGTAATTCAGAGTTGATCACAGCAGCAAATTTGTTAGCAGGTGGGCAAAACCATGTGCACTGCAGGGGGGGAGGCGCAGATATAACATGTGCAGAGAGAGTTAGATTTGGGTGGGGTGTATTCAATCTGAAATATAAATTGCTGTGTACAAATAAAGCAGCCAGTATTTACTCTGCACAGAAACAAAATAAACCAACCAAATCTAACTCTCTCTGCAAATGTTATATCTGCCCCCCCTGCAGTGCACATAGTTTTACCTAACTGCTAACAAATTTGCTGCTGTGATCAACTCTGAATTACCCCCTATACTCGTTCATCCAAATTTGCCAGAGTCTCTTGTAAAGGAAAAATTACTCTGTTGCAGACATGCTACACTGCTACTCTAGTTCAGTTATCTTCTACTCAACAGCAGTGCTGAGCATTACTTCCAAATTGATACCTCGGCCATCCATAGCAACCAATCAGATTCCAGGTATTATCTTCTATAAGGTGCTAGATAAAAGAGAAGTAAAATCTGATTGGTTGCTACGGGCAACTCCAATCTTAAATAGTACTCCCATCTTAGTAAATTTACCCCACAGAATCCTGCATTCAGCAGTCTAGCGTAGTTAAATTCAAAGAAACTAATATGTATTTGGGTGCTGTTGGTTACAGCTTTCTCTCTGCTTGCATTATTGTATTAAGCGTGCACTGAAATTCACTTTACCACCTTGACACTCACTGCAGTGACAAACATTTGTGTACAGTACATTACTGTATAGTCCAGAAAAAGGTTGGGCAGTAATGCTTATTGATATGGCCCATGATTCTGAAATTCATTTTACAGTGTGTTTTTACAGCAGTATCTACTGCAAGAGCCCATGACCATTTTATTTAACTCAATATCACATACCTCCTAACATCGGCAGTACGCAAGGAGGGCCTCCGGTGCACTCAGCAAATCAGGAGGTGTGGCATAGCGATTTCATGGAGAATGTCAGAGCCATGCCCCCATTTTTTGTCATGCTGGGAATTTGCCCAGCGCTCTGGGAGCTGCTGGATACCCCCCAGCCTCTCTCTGTGCCTCTCTCCCAGCCAGTACCTTATGCGTGGATGATGGGTGCATGCACCTGCCATACACTCTCCTCTACTCTGCAGCAATATCAGCTTGTCCACCCCACCCGCAGAACACTGTGGCCTGCACATGGGACAGCGGGACAATCCCAAGAAAATGGGATTGTCCCACTGAAATCGGGACAGTAAATGCATTTATCATTGAAGCATTTCTCTCCTATTTTGCTACTTTTCGAGATGGTCACATTCCAACATCAATATCGGTAATTATTTTATGCAATACTCACGCAGATAAGAATTGACATTTTCAGAAAATAACAAGTTGGTTTTTATCCCTTTATCTCTGCCTCCTCCTTTATCTGTCTCTTTCTCTGGCTGGGTCCACAGGATTATCCACAGGATAACATTGGGATATTGTCGAGCGACAGCGAAAATGGCACCAACACGGTCATGAGCTTTCTGGCCTCCCAGGATGCATTGGGGCCTCCACTATATAGTCCCGCCCACTGACTCAGTCAGATCAGTTTTTTGCTTGGTGCGGCAGGAAGCCGCATGGTCACAGGGCTGCTGAGAAAGCAGCCTCAAGTTTTCATTACTTTATTTTTATAGACTTACTGTTTTGGTTTTTGAGCGACTTCTCTTAACAGCGTTTTAAACGCATATTAGACAGAGTCGCTCCAACAACTCCCCACCGGGTCGCAACAACCCTTACCTTCGCGGTACAGTGCTGTCTCGACGGGCGTCTGTGTCGGATGTTCTAGCAGGTCCAGCAGACGTTACCAGGCTGTGGCCGGAGCATGGGGAGACGGTGAGTCTATGGACTTCCTCTTACTAGAGGGGTCAGGACACAGCTACACTGATTTGGTGGAGACTGCAAACAGTGTGTTGATGCGCCGAACATCTCGAGTGTGACAGCGCTACTACGCTCTGGGGATCATAGGCGCCAGAATTAGGTGAGGCCGCGATCCTGGGAGTTTAAGTCAACAGGGGGTTTCAGACGCTCTCCTGGCCGTCCGTCCCTCCGAGTTCATGACCAGTTCCCGCGTGTGTCTCGTTTCATGAACTGAATGACCTCACTTCCGGTCAGACGCTACCACGAGGGTACTCGGTCGCAGCTTAGACGCTGCGGTTGTGTACACTGGATATAAACCCGCCCAGACCGAGTCGCAAACCTTTAGCGTCTGCATGCACGTGGAGTCGCTCAGCGTCCGTGTCCATTGGTGAGCGTCCGTGTCCGTTATCAGTTACCAAAAGCGTCAGTGTACACCAGTAGCGTCTGAATCCACTCAGCGTCTTACGAGCGTCTTTGCTTGGATATGGAAGTGTGGGGAGTCTCCCTGTATCCCGCTCTCTGGAGGCAGGGTATACAGTACTAAAAATTCCTTCTACTTCTTAGTGTGCATTGTTAATTTTTAGTACCTATTGCATATGAGACCTGTATATTACTGTGTTTTCTGCATGTTATGTTGAAAAAAGAACCAGTTAAACAGAAGTACAATTTTCCTACTTATGTATAAGTTATTATGGAGGTTGTATTCTCATATGACAATGTCTAATGCTTTAACATGTGACTGACTGCTAGTATGCGTGCTGACTTTTCTGTGTAATGTCAGTCATATTCTGACCCTCAAACCAGGTGCACTGTGGTCAGATTGATTTCACCTCTATATACTGATTATAGGGTGTTTTTCAGTCACAAAATTGTGTAGTCAATATCAGAAAAAATGTCTGTGAGCGGCAAAAGTGATGAGGAGAATTTGTCAAGCACTCCCATAGCCCTAACATGCTTATCTTGTAAGTCAGGGGTAATTGATATGAATCAATTGGTCACTTATGAGGGTTTGTGTGCAAACTGTTTCGCTTTTCAGCGAAGTAAAAAACAGGAGTTAGTTCAACCTCCAGTAGAGCCACCATGGAATATGTTCGCAAAGACTCTGTCTTCAATAGCGGACAGGTTAGCTCCAGTAGCACCACCTAAAGGGTTAGGTTACACTATGAACCCATACATGCAGCTCCCTTCCTATGGTTTGGTTCCAGTAGCCTCTACAAGCAACCAAGGGGCAGGTAAGACTAAGACAGATACGTCTGTATGGTAGACTACACAAGAGGATACATCGGATGATGATGCGGAAACAATAGATTCAACTCCGTATGATGATCAGTCGCAGAGCTTTAGTTCAGATGATGTAGCTGAACTCATTAGTGCAGTAAAGGCTGTGCTTTCTCTGGAAGAACCAGCCAAGACAGCGTTAAAAGCAAAAGCACCTGTATTCAAACGAACAAGGTCAGTGAAAGCTGAATTTCCAGCGTCAGAGGAGTTGACGGAAATGATGGGCGAGTCTTAGGCAGCGCCCGGTAAAAAGTATAAGATTCCTAGGAGATGGGATTCTTATTATCCATTTCCTGCTGGAGATTGTTCGAAGAGAGAAGTTCCTCCAAAAGTAGATGCACATGTGCTGCGACTCGTGCATAAATCTGCTTTGCCACTGTCATCTACCTCTTTGAATGATGTCACAGACAGGAGGGTAGAAAGCCTATTGAAAAATATTTTTTCTCTCGTGGGTGCAGTGGTAAGACCTGCTATGGCTTCGGCCTGGGTAGCAAAGGCAATGGGCGAATGGATAGAGGAACTAGAGAATGACATCCCCTCTCCTACTAGGGAGCAAGAGGATCGTCTTTGCCGTTTAAGACAATCTGCCCAGTATTTAGAAGAAGCAGCCATTGATGTAGGCACTGTTGCTTCTAAAGCTTCAGCCCTGGCAGTAGTCGCTCGCAGAGCAGTCTGGCTACGGACCTGGAAGGCAGATGCGGAGTCCAAGAAGGAATTGGAAGCATTGCCTTTCGTGGGTAATATATTATTTGGAAAACCTTTATCGGATATCCTAGAGTCAGAGGCTGAATTAAAGAAGGTAAGATTTCCGGCTACCTATAACCCTAAGTCCAAGGGTTTAAAATTTTGCTCATTTCGCTGGCAAAGCAAAGCGAAAGGTAAAGAGGAGCCTAAACAACCCCAGTTTAAATCCAGGGGTAGGAAGCAGTGGGCTAGCAAAAAGCCAGCTTCCAAACCTGAACAGAAACCCTCAGCCTGAAGAGACGGGCCTCCGCCTGGAGGATTCCATGGTTGGGGGCCGACTCCTGTAATTTGCACACATATGGCAACAGTCAACAGCAGATGCCTGGGTGCAGAAGGTAGTATCTCAGGGGTATGGGTTCCCATTCAGGAGGCAGCCTCCTCAAAGATTTTTTTGCACCAGCCCGTCTCGTAAAGAGTCGAAGGCCAATGCCCTGCAAGAAGCAGTCCAAAAATTACTGCAGTCAGGTGTGATTGTCCCAGTACCTCCATCACAAAGGGGACAGGGGTATTACTCCAATCTGTTTCTAATCCAGAAACCAAATGGGTCATATCGACCAATTCTAAATCTGAAGATGTTGAACAACTACATATGGATCCCGAAGTTCCACATGGAGACGTTACGCTCCATAATGTTGGCTATGGAACCGGGGGACTATATGGTATCTCTGGATGTACGGGATGCTTACCTGCATGTACCTATAGCACTATCACATCAGTGTTACCTCAGGTTTGCCATCCTCAAGGAACACTTCCAGTTCCAAGCTCTGCCCTCGGGCTAGCTACAGCACCCAGGGTGTTTACCAAGATCATGGTGGTTATGGCAGCTTGTCTGCGCAAACAAGGGATAAGAATATTCCCATACCTAGACGACCTATTAATCTTAGCACAGTCGCAAGATTTACTGTTGAGCCATCTCCAACAGACGATAGTTTGTTTACAGAGACACAGGTGGCTCATAAATTGGGAGAAGTCGTCCCTGAATCCGTCACAGCGGATGGTTCATTTGGGAGCCATATTGGATCCAGACCTACAGAGAGTTCTCTTACCAGAGAAGAAAATAGTCAAGGTGCAGGTCATGGCTCAGGAAGCGTTGCAAGCCCAGACAATGTCAGTCCATGCAGCAATGCGACTGTTGGGTCTGATAGTATCAACGTTCGACATGGTGGAATATGCGCAATTCCACTCCAGACCGTTGCAGCATCTCATTTTGACCAAATGGAACGGAAATCATCAAACAATAAAGAAACAGATGATAAAGATTCCAGTAAATGTAAAAGGTCTCTAGCATGGTGGCTACAGACAGACCATTTAAACAAGGGGAGACCCTTTTGGATAAAAGAGTGGCAAGTCCTGACGACAGATGCCAGCCTACAAGGCTGGGGGGCGGTACTCGGAAGCCTATGGTTCCAGGGAAAATGGACCGCAAGGGAAAGTCGCCTGCCGATAAATCTGATAGAAATAAGAGCCATTTACTTGGCCCTAGTTCAGGCAAAGGACAATTTACAAGGAAGACCAGTCCAGATCCGCTCAGACAATGCGACGGCAGTAGCATACCTCAATCATCAAGGAGGAACTCACAGCAAGAGTCTGATGGAGGAAGTAACTCCCATTTTAAAATGGGCGGAACTCCATCTCCCAGCATTGTCAGCAGTATTTGTCCCGGGTGTACTAAATTGGGAAGCGGATTTTCTCAGTCGGCACACCATTCAGGAAACCGAATGGGCACTACACCCAGAAGTGTTTCAGACACTGGTGAACAGATGGGGTCTACCGGAGATAGACCTTATGGCGTCTCGTCTAAACAACAAAGTTCCGAGGTACGGATCAAGAACAAGGGACCCAGGAGCGTTCCTGGTAGACGCACTGTCAGTAGAATGAAGGTTTCGGCTGGCATATCTGTTCCCTCCAATATCTCTGTTACCCAGAGTAGTGAGAAAGGTAAAACAGGCAAAAGGAGCAATCATTCTAATAGCTCCAGCTTCGCCAAGAAGGCATTGGTACACAGATCTGTTGAGAATGTCCGTGGAAGCACCGATACTGCTCCCTCAACGTCCAGATCTGTTAATGCAGGGTCCTTGTTGTCACAGTCATCTGGATCGCCTGTCTTTGACGGCGTGGCTGTTGAAACCTCTATCTTGGAGGCTAAAGGATTTTCAAAGCAGGTAATCCAAACCATGCTTAGAGCAAGAAAGCCTTTTTCGGCCCGTGTATATCATAGAATATGGCAAGCCTATATTCATTGGTGTTCTGGAAAAAATTACAATCTGAGATCTTTTAAAGTAGCTAGAATTTTGGATTTCCTGCAGGCAGGATTGGATAAAGGGTTGAAGGTTGCTTCCTTGAGGGTGCAAGTCTCAGCGTTGACTGTATGGTTTCAGCAGAAGATTGCTGACCTACAGAATGTACGTACATTTTTCCAAGGAGTAGTACATATTCAACCTCCATTTGTTCCTCCTGCAGCTCCCTGGGATTTGAATTTAGTTCTTAAATTTCTCCAGGGTCCTTTGTTTGAACCAAAGGTGGTGTCAAAGTTTCACCTGAATGAAGAGATGGTAGTCCCAGCTTTTCAGGTATCGGGACTATCTGCGGGAGAAGCGTCACTGGACGTGGTCCGGGCTTTAAAAATCTACATAGATCGTACTAGTGCCATCAGGAAAACAGATTCCCTCTTCATCCTCTACGGATTCCATAGGAGAGGTTGGCCTGCTAGAAAACAGACGCGGGGCGAGATGGCTCCGAATGGTAATATCAGAAGCTTATTCTCATGCAGATCTCCCTATTCCGGCTAATGTCTCTGCACACTCTACACGTAAGGTAGGTCCTTCTTGGGCAGCACAACAGGGTGCATCAGCAGAACAGATATGTAGGGCAGCCACATGGTCTTCCATAAACACATTCATCAGACATTATGCCTTGGATACTTTTGCCTCTCATGACGCAGACTTCGGGTGAAAGGTCCTCCTGTGCAATCAGGAACGTCCTCACCACTAAAATGGCTTTGGGAATCCCAATGTTATCCTGTGGATAATCCTGTGGACCCAGCCAGAGAAATAAATGTTATGGTAAGAACTTACCGTTGATAACGTGATTTCTCTTATGTCCACAGGGATCCCACCCTGACGCATCTGATTTGAGGATCTAGACAAACACTAAAAACCTCTTCCTTCTTGTATGGAAGGGTGTGCATGTGTGTTCTTATCGCCTGTACAGGTCTCTACCTGATGTTCCTGCCTAACATCGCTGTGGAAAGAACTGATCTGACTGAGTCAGTGGGCGGGACTATATAGTGGAGGCCCCAATGCATCCTGGGAGGCCAGAAAGCTCGTGACCGTGTTGGTGCCATTTTCGCTGTCGCTCGACAATATCCCAATGTTATCCTGTGGATACCTGTGGACATAAGAGAAATCACGTTATCAACGGTAAGTTCTTACCAAAACGTTTATTTCATCTATCTACCTCCCTCTTCAATTCTCTGTAATCTCTGTCATTGAATGGAAAAGAGAGTCATCTGTGAGGTGAGGGGAGTAGGGCCTCGCTAGAGCTCTCACTGCCCTTGTGCTATTTGGTCGCAACAGCAGATTATTCTGCATATGAATTAGTAATCGTGGAACTGCCGTGATTATTAATACTCCGTTTCGCAACAGATATTTTCATTTTTAATGAAAATGTCCGTGCTATGTACGTGTTACTTCACCGGCATTTTGGAGGAGTTTTCATGCTTCCTCCCGGGAAACTGGCACTGCGCATGTGCACAGCGTCAGTTTCTGGAATTGGCGCCAGACGAAGGCTGCAGACGGGGATTGGAGGATCTCTCTCTTGCTACCATGTCCCAATAGGTTTAAAGCAGTTTACAAGACTTCGCTTTTCAGGGTTTAGTACATAGGGGTCATATCGTACTCCCCATTGCTAAAAATTAGTACTGCTATCTGTAATGCTAATTAGCATTCTGCTGGAGATTTCTGTCAAATTCCCTGCATTATGCTGTTAGTATATAGCCACAAATCATAAAATTATGAAGAAACTTCAGTTTCCACAAAAATTTATGGGAACAAAAGCTTGATAAATAAAAAAATAAAATATATAGTTAAACTGAGTTATGTGTTTGATTTACAGTTTTAGTCATATACATTTCTTTACATTATTTTTTGTATCTCATTATGCGGTCATGTGGTTATTTATTTATTTTTTTAATACATAATCAATAGAATTTCCTCTTTACACTATTTTTTGTATCTCATTATGCGGTCATGTGGTTATTTTTTTTGTAATACATAATCAACAGAATTTCCTAAATTTAGCATTTAATTTTAAAAATGTATATTGCAAAACTTGAATAAAATGTATATTGCAGAATGGAAAAAACATTGAAAATGTAGTGAATGTAGTGTAATATTCGGTCTGTAATGTGAGAAAACATGACAAGTGGCTTTCATTATGTCCAAATATTTTATTGCCATCATACACTTATAATTAGATTCACCATATTGCACTATGCATGATAAATATGAGGTAATGCTATGGAACCAAGTGCTCCAATCTGCCAGGCTGGAAGAGCACAGTTTCTGGCTGCAAACAATTTTAATAACTCAGTAGCAGAAACTAATTTGTTCATGTTTTCCCAATAAATCACTATAGCTGAATGTTTCATTTAAGTGAGTGAGACTGCTGAGAATTCTGAGGAGTCCACTGACGGCATCCCTTCTGCTTTCCTCAAGCACGTGAACAAATCTCTTGTAACAGACGGGCAGATTTATTAAGCCTAGTAATAATATAGTAATAGTAGTAGTAATAATAGTAGTGATAAAGTGAAAGGTGATAAAGCACCAGCCAATCAGCTCCTAATTTCTATGTCAAAAGCTGGGTTTGAAAAATGATAGTTAGGAGCTGATTGGCTGGTGCGTTATGACCTTCCACCTTATCACTTCTCCATGCTTAATAAATCTGCCCCAGAGTGTGCTATCTCCCTGAAATCCTGTTATTGCAGATAAATCATTAACATTCTGTTATCCATCTGGGGGTACACACAGAAAGATCCGTGTTTAAAATCTAAGCAATCTGACTAGATTGCTTAGATTTTAAGCACGGATCTGCCGTGTGTATGTCCCCTAGCGATAGCGATGCACGGCCCCGCGCATCGCTGTCGCTGGTGCTAGATTGAGCCTGCATGCAGGCTCAATCTAGCGGGTCGCTCACTTCGCCGTTGTGTGAAGTGAGTGGCCCCCCGTCCGTCCCCACTCGCTCAGCACATCGCGCTGTGCTGAGCGGGGTGAGAGATGTGTGCTGAGCGGTCTGTGTTAAGATCGCTCAGCACACATCTCTCCCGTCAGTACTCCCCTTAAGTTAAGTGTAATGAAGAGATCTTACTGGGATAGTAATTATTACTGGAGTTATGGTGTCCAGTGTATCAGAACTGTAAGATGTCTACAATAGCCTCTTACATGTCCTCAATGCTGTAAGTTCCTGTAAAAATGTATTTCCCTTTAGAACGTTAATTCATTGTGCAAGAATTTCATACATCAGGTATATCATGGAAGTACAATTTACTTCATTACATTTTACCCTTTGAAGATAAGTTTTAAAAGTGGTGTAAATTGCTATCTTGAGTAAAGGATTATTTAAAACAAATTTCACTGGTTAGGAAAGGCTTATTTGTCTTGACCATGCATGTGTATTTTATTACCTGATAATAAACCACAAAATTAAATGGTTTTTAGTAATTTCTTAAGAGGTGTTGTAGACTGTCTTCACTTTTAGCTTCCCCCGGTCTGTATTATTTGTAGTCCTTTATTGATATAGCACCAACATACTGTGGGGTACATACCTAGAGATATGAGCTGAGCGATCTCTCACAGACCACTCAGTACACATCTCTCTCCCCGCTCAGCACTCAGTGCGATGTGTGCTGAGTGAGGGGGGCACTCACTTCACACAGCGCTGAAGTGAGCGACCTGCTAGATTGAGCCTGCATGCAGGTTCAATCTAGCATCAGTGATAGCATCGCTGGGGGGCATACACACGAGAGATCCATGCTTAATTTCTAAGCAATCTAGTCTGATTGCTTAGATTTTAAGCACGTATCTCTCCGAGTGTACCCCCCTGTATTCTACATTGCTATACAATCAGGAAGGATGGTTAGACACATACAGTATAGGCCCATATAGACGGGCCGATGCGGGATAGATGTGTGCTGAGCGAACCGCAGCTCAGTACAGCGCGATCTGTGCTGAGCGTGCGGGGGGAGACGGGGAGGCCGCTCATTTCACCCAGCGGGTAAAGTGAGCGACCCGCTAGATTGGCCTGCATGCAGGCCAATCTAGCACCAGCGATAGCGATGCACGGGGCTGCGCATTGCTATCGCTGTACGGGGTACACACGGAGCAATAATGCTCAAATTCTAAGCAATCTAGTCAGATTGCTTAGAATATCGCTCCGTGAGTACCCCCCTTATGAGAAGCAGTACAGTGAAAGACTACTGCAGTTTCCTATACAAAGATGTGAGAAACAACACATCAGACAAATCTTTGTTTGCAGTACACAGCAATATGTCCAAATCAAACTTCTGTTCCACCCAAGCACTCCCCGTAAAGCGAAACTGCCCCCACTTCATTGACAGCTATCCCCTTTTCAGGTTTTTGATTTAGGACTTAACCTGCGGAAATCAGGAGAACTATGTGGTATTGTGTAGGTACTTCATTCCAAACTTACAATGGCATTGCTCCATTCCTTGCTTTCATACAGGGTTCCTCTGCAGCACCTCCTCCACTCTACTCAGGCACTACCACTGCTATCCTGTAGTATGAACTTTAGGCCTATTAGTTAAATCACAGTGGGAATTAAGAGAGATTGTGCATTTAAAATATCTTTCCCATTGTTAAGAGGTTAATGTGGAGTTTGACAAGACTTGATATACACATAAGCCTAATGCTTCATAGGTTTGTTTAGCTTGAGCTACCATGGTTATGCGAGAACTGACCTATGTGCATTGGGGTCACCCAGGAGCACTAGATTGATGCACTACATGAAAGTCACAGAGGGTGGAGCTTTTGCTCCCCCAATTCCACAACTGAAAGTATAATACATGTAGGTAAAATTGCATCCTGCTCAGAAAAAAAAAATCGGCAAAGCAGGAGCTGCATTAGCGCTATAAGTGCAGTGATGATACATATACCCCAATGTTTCCTAGAGCACAATGCCTCTGCCTTAGGTGGTTTTAAGTCTGATGGTGATTCACTTTAAGATACAGTAGCTTCATATTACTACAAAATACTTAGCTTTTAATATTTTCTGAGGAAGGAAGGGATACATAGAAAAGGATTTGAAAAAATAGCGGCTGATAATAAATAAATTCTTACTGCAAAGAAATGTGTCACTCTGTAATTGTTCTATAATAATTACACCCGCGTTGGACTACACCTTCATCCACAACAGCTTGCTAATAGACCAGTGCTTTGCTACACGCACCTGTTCAAGTGGTTTTCCACCAAATCTACAGCCATACCACTCTGGATGTGCCTGATTCCGTCCGATCATGGAAGCAATACAGTGTTGGGTCTTGCCAGTACCTGGTTGGGAGACTACCAGGGAATACATGGTGTAGATTATAAGGGACCCACAGCATGGTCACATTCCATGCCAGGTGCTAGGACTTAACTGTCTAACCAGTGAGCATCATCATTATTTGATTGTGTGTTTGGCACATTCTCAAACTGTACTATTACCCTCAAAAGCCAGTACCTTTGACAAACACACAACCCTCAAATTATTGCTTGAATCTTATTCTCTCATTTCTCTTCATTGAACTCTCATCACTCTGGACCCCAAAATTCCCCCTGCACTGGTCTTTACCAGCAGGGGTCATGGAGGAAATTCCCAAGTGAAAGCTGATTCAATCTGTCTTCCTTCTCCTGAAGACCTGTCCCCATTTCTGGCACTCTCAACCAGCCATTCACTAAAAGAGGTACACGGCTGGTAAGCAGAAGCTAGAGGGAATAGACGGTACTCAGGAAACTCATTACTCTTTCGATTTCCCTCCTCTTTAACTCTTTCTTTGCTTAACAATTTGGAACAGCAAAAAATATTTATGTTTATTCTTAGTACTACAGGTACTTATATTTCCCTTTACCAGGTATATGTTGACAGTGAGCAATTTACCTTACCATCAACGCAGGTAAGCATCCGCCATCAGTGGGCATTTGTACCGTATGTAAAAAAAAAATATATATAGAATAGGCTCGCTTTGAACTGCATCTAAATGCCATGCCAGACTGTGATCACCTTACATTTGAGACTGCAATTTTTATTTGATATGTTTGTGTTACAGAGTAATTTCCTTATATCCATTTTAGAGACCTATATTATATTTTACTATTATACAAAGTTTGATTTTCCTTGTTTAATTTTTTTAACTAATAACAATATTGCAATCACTAAACAATCAGCTGTGACATATTCTTTATATATATATATATTTACACGTGTACACACACACACACACACACACACACACACATATTTCTAAAGGAAAGTACTGGTTATATGAGAATGTTATCACTGGATAATAATTTTAATGCATATCTATTAAAAAATTTATAATTTTTATTGAATTAAGAGTGCCCCAACACAAGAGTCTTCCTTTCCCTCTTTGTACATGCGTACAGTTTCTCTGACTCTTAGGACCACCACCAACCTTACCCACTACCTTGTTCTCTAATGTTTAAATAATATCACTTCCAGATTGATACTGTGCAGAATCAATCGCTTCTCTTTTCATAGAATGTACCTGATACAAAAAATGATAGCTGCTGCTATAGTTAACTTCCCTGTCTCCTGATCATTCTGGAAGATCTATGTTTCATCACAGGTATTAACTTTATCTAAAAAATGCGAATCCACTTGAATTTGTTTTACAATTTATGTACAAATCCACTTTCGATTTTCTTTCTGCTCGGCAATGAGAAGCCTTGGAACCATGTTCATGTTAACATCATGATGCAAAACTTGCCTAACAGATTCTTTGTTAATGTTTACCATTTCTGTTAAGATGCTGAGTCGATGGTCAATTCAAACAATTTTCTACATTTTTTCCACATTTTCATTTGTTTTTGATGCACAAGGCCTTCTGGGACGTTCATCATCTTTGGCATCCTCATGACCATCATTAAATCCCTTGTGCCCTTACACACATGTGCACGTGACATACAGATGTATCCTCATACCTCTATCCTTTATATGCTATGAAGCGTGAGATGCCTGGCGTAAGTGAGCTGCCAGGTCCCATACAACTCTGCTAGTGTTCGGCGTCTGTATTTGTTGTAAAGGCGTCTTATTTGCAATGCAGCTAGGACACATGAGGAGACTGCGCTGATTAATTTGATTTGGATAACTGTTAATAGCACTGTTTTCAGATACAAAGAAAAGTATAATTCATGGTGGAAAAAGTCACCAATATGCAGTATGTCACTAATATATATATATATATATATATATATATATATATAAAACACAAATTCCCAAGTGCGCTAAGATGGAATGTATTTACACACTTCTTCAGGCGATAATTTCGTCAGAATGTAGACTGGAGGATATTTAAAACTGGGGACCTGTAACCGACACCCCTCACCAAAATAGTCACCCAAACAAGAGGCCAATCGGCCAATTAGTAAAAAGTTGTTTTAATAACATGTAATTGAACATATGAGTTTTTACACAGTTCACAATATAAAATTATATGAATAAAATACAACCAAAAGAATACACAGCCAACACGTTTGTGAGATGGATCCTAGATACCCCTCACCTTTTGCAAGGTGCGAGCTCGACAGGGAGTATCTTCACAAACTAGATTGTGATCCTTTGACTGACAAATCCAACGCATTTCGTCTTATCGACTTCATCAGGGGTAACGAGTATAGAAAAAGGACTAATTTGCTCTCGATGGATTTGTATAAATGATCCTATCCTCAAAAAAGGATTATTCGAAATAAGTGGAGCTCTTATATCCGGACTCCTAATGGATGTTTCTTCTAAAAAGTATAATCAATTAAGTGATGATGTTTTATATGGACTACCTTAAAGCTGATGTAGGTGTGAAATCTTTATCAAACCGCCTAGAGGAATTATTGATTCTAGCCTCCTAGGAGTGCTGACAACCGAATATTGGCATTTTTGTAAACTACCTAAAAAATGGTATCCACTTTTAAGAACCGAGACTACTTCTAATTCAAGTATTGACCTTCATACAGTAGAAAACTCCAGAATTAAATGGCTGGTTTGACAATCTCAAAGGTATAAATGATGTGGCTTCCTCAATAGGTCTCACAGAATAGATCCTGGGAAAACTTTAGCTGCATGTGGAAGTCACAGCTAAAGTTTTCCCAGGATCTATTGTGTGAGACCTATTGAGGAAGCCACATCATTTATACCTTTGAGATTGTCAAACCAGCCATTTAATTCTGGAGTTTTCTACTGTATGAAGGTCAATACTTGAATTAGAAGTAGTCTCGGTTCTTAAAAGTGGATACCATTTTTTAGGTAGTTTACAAAAATGCCGATATTTGGTTGTCAGCACTCCTAGGAGGCTAGAATCAATAATTCCTCTAGGCGGTTTGATAAAGATTTCACGCCTAAATCAGCTTTAAGGTAGTCCATATAAAACATCATCACTTAATTGATTATACTTTTTAGAAGAAACATCCATTAGGAGTCCGGATATAAGAGCTCCACTTATTAAGTCCCGACATATTTCGAATAATCCTTTTTTGAGGATAGGATCATTTATACAAATCCATCGAGAGCAAATTAGTCCTTTTTCTATACTCGTTACCCCTGATGAAGTCGATAAGACGAAACGCGTTGGATTTGTCAGTCAAAGGATCACAATCTAGTTTGTGAAGATACTCCCTGTCGAGCTCGCACCTTGCAAAAGGTGAGGGGTATCTAGGATCCATCTCACAAACGTGTTGGCTGTGTATTCTTTTGGTTGTATTTTATTCATATAATTTTATATTGTGAACTGTGTAAAAACTCATATGTTCAATTACATGTTATTAAAACAACTTTTTACTAATTGGCCGATTGGCCTCTTGTTTGGGTGACTATTTTGGTGAGGGGTGTCGGTTACAGGTCCCCAGTTTTAAATATCCTCCAGTCTACATTCTGACGAAATTATCGCCTGAAGAAGTGTGTAAATACATTCCATCTTAGCGCACTTGGGAATTTGTGTTTTATGCTGTATGTTTTGAGGTCTCCCAACAAAGATCTCTCCCGAAGTGCTGCTCCCAGGTTGGCGCTAGATAAAGATACTATTGTGTTTTATATATATATATATATATATATATACATACATATATATCAAATGTACAGTATACCTAAATTTACTAAGGCCAGCTTTTAAATTCCAGCGGTTTTGGAAACAAGGCAGAAAGAGCACGTAAACTTGTATCTGGAACAAACCATTTTACAATGCAAGAGGAGGAGATAGTTATATTTTTCCGGTGCCGGTATATTTTTTTCTATGCTCACATTTATGTAAAAAAATACTGGGGGTAATTAAGAGTTGATCGCAAGAGCAAATTTGTTAGCAGTTGAGCATAACCATGTGCACTGCAAGTGGGGCAGATATATCATTTGCAGAGAGAGTTAGATTTGGGTGGGTTATTTTGTTTCTGTGCAGGGTAAATACTGGCTGATTTATTTTTACACTGCAATTTAGATTTCAGTTTGAACACACCCCACCCCAATCTAACTCTCTCTGCACATGTTTGGATATTGGACTGCGCTGCAACCACACCCTTGGAGCCGCCGCTGCAACCCCTGTATGTCCTGTTTTGTGCTCCCCTAATCTGTATGTCTAATATTGTATCACCTTTCGCTATCTGTATATCCTGTATTGTGCGCTCCGTACCTCAACTGTTTAATCTGTATTATACTCTATCCCTCCACCATATACCCTTCCCTCATTTGTATGTTCTGCGGTTTACAATCCCCCCCCATACAATGTCTTTCTATTATGACCCCACACCCGTATCTGTGTGTTCTATCCTGAGCTGCCCCCCTCCAACTGCATGTTTTGTATTGACCACACACCCCCACCCCAGTCTGTCCATGTGTTGCTCTGTGCTCTCAACATCCCCCCCCTCCCCACACACACACACAGGTTAACTAACTCATGTGTCCCCCTTACAGCTTTTCTAGTCTTTAACCGGCAGTTTTGCAGTGTCATGACCTCATACTGCTGGGAACTCGGGATCTCAGCGGCGCATGGACCAGCATAGGCACCAGTTAGATGCTGGTCTTCTGAAGGGGAAGTAGTCGCACCCCTCTGGATATGCCACTGCCTTATTCTTGTTAACACAATTGGATCAGTGGGCATTAACATAAAGTACTGTGTTGGGCTGCAATTCAGATTTAAAATACATTTCCATTAATTGTTTGTAATTTGCTCTTTTGTGTCATGCTAAGGTTTCACTGGAAAGGCACTGAGAAGATTTGAAAGTCTAGATGGACTGACCCAGCAGCAAATAATTACCCGAGTGGAATGGTTTGTCTCTGAAATGAAGAAAATTGATGTGTTACCACAAAACGTATGCATTAATTGTCAAAGCATCGCATTGCAGAGCAAAGATCATGTATGTATATACCATATCTATATTCCCTTGCTTTAGGTTCTGAGCAGTAAAGTCAGAAACTATATGATCACTTAGAGCAGTGGTTCTCAAACTCGGTCCTCAGGACTCCACACGGTGCATGTTTTGCAGGTCACCCAGCAGGTGCACAGGTGTATTAATTACTCACTGACACATTTTAAAAGGTCTGCAGGTGGAGTTAATTATTTCACTTGTAATTCTGTGAGGAGACCTGCAAAACATGCACTGTGTGGGGTCCTGAGGACCGAGTTTGAGAACCTGTGACTTAGAGGATCAGTGTAGATTGTGGATGTGTCCATTTGAGGGTGACTGTTTAGTTCTGATATTTGAACCGTGAATGTTGGTATTAAGTATGCTGTACACAGTGTTGGGCTGTCTTATGAAGGGCCCACTGGGGGAATGCAGTGGTAGGGGGCCCATTTTTATGGATGTGGCTGGTCTCCAGAGGGTGTGTGGCCAGTTGCCACATAGTCTTGGCTAACTATTAGAGAGTGCATGGTCTGGGCACCTTGATATATATGCAAATACCGGTAGTGCATACATGATAATGTACCAGATTAATAGCAGCAATGCACTGTAGAGAATACACCATCGTCCTGTGCAGTATAATGAAACATATGTATAATGTTTAATTCAAGTGCACAGTCTGCATCCTGATCCTAGAGGAGGAGGTTGACCCCCTAGGCAGTGGGGCCCACCGGGGGTTGCCCCTGGAGGCAGTCCGACCCTGTATGCCCATATACTGTAGTTAGTAATAATCTCTCCGTGTTGTTAAGTGGCCACTGTGATGTTAGTGTATTAGAATGCTTAATATTTGTAGACACTCCCTTACTAATATGTGTAAGCCTGAATCTTCAGTGATGGTCCCTGGGACCAGGGGGATGCTGGGAAGTGGGTGGTCCAGTGTGCAGTGTGTCTGGAGTTGGTGATGGAATAAAACAGCACAGCAGTGAACTCACATGTCTCTGTATGCTTATGACTGGATTTACAAACATATGAACAAAACATGGTGTCAGAAGAAGTTTAACTTGGACTGCTAGTGCTCTCAGAGTGTGAAAGAATCCTGCAGCAGTCTGTAAGGCTGTGATTCTCAGTGTCTGCAAAGCCTGCCGTGTGCTCCTCTCTTCAAACAGTGAGTAATCATGGATTAACTAGCTCCTCCAACCGGCATGCTGATGTCTGGTAACTTGTCTGAAAACTGGAAAAGATTTAAGCAAAGGTTTAATATATATCTTGCTGCATGTGGAGCTAATACAGAGGCTGCCAAAACGAAGGCATCCATTTTCCTCCATGTGATAGGAGAGGATGTGCTGGACATTTATAATAGTTTTCAGTTTGATGAGGGGCAGAATATGGTGCTATCTTCTATAATGCAAAAGTTTGAAGATTACTTTGTGCCAAGGAAAAATGTGACATATGAAAGATATAAGTTTTTCACATGTGATCAGAAGTCTGGAGATGGATTTGATCAGTATGTTACAGAGCTGCAATCACTCAGTAAAACCTGTGAGTTTGGTGATTTAAAGGATTCACTGATTAGAGATCGTATTGTCTGTGGAATACCTGATAATGGACTCAGAGAGAGATTGCTGAGAGAGCTAGACCTAACACTAGAAAAGGCAGTGACTATGTGCAGATCTGCAGAAATAACTAGATTTCAAGCCAAAACGTTACACAAGGAAGTTGATGGTGCTGTACATGTAGTGCAGAAAACAGAGCCAAGCAAACCTCCATTTTCAAGAATGAAGCCGTCTATGCCACAGTCTAATAAGGAAATTTGTAGTAGATGTGGAAATTCTCACAATCCTAAAATGTGCCCTGCTTATGGTAAAACCTGCATGAAATGTGGTAGACTAAATCACTTTGCCAAATGCTGTAAAATGAAAAGTGAAACAACCAAAGTGCATGCTGTTAAACAAACAGAGGAATTCTTTGTGGATTGCATTGAACTTTGCAGTGCAGATAAGAAAGAATGGATTGTCCCTTTAACTGTGAACAAGATTGTCATTCCCTTTAAGCTTGATACTGGCGCGCAGGTGAATTTAATATAGTTTCAAGACTATAAGACTTTTAGAGTATAACCTAAAATTCATCCAGCCAAAGTGAAAGTTACAAGGTACACTGGGGAGGAAAGTCCTGTGAAAGGTACATGCTTAGTGACACTGAAATATAAGAGACAACAGTTTAAAACATCTCTACTGATTGTGGATAAAAATGTGCAAACGATTCTAGGATTAAGTTCCTGTGAGAAACTAAGCTTGCTAAAGAAAGTTTTTATGGTGACATCACAAGTAGAAGATGACTGCAAATCGATGTTTACAGAATACAGAGACTTGTTTGAAGGTCTAGGTTGTTTGCCTGGAGAGCATAAAATAAATATAGACACGCAAGTTTCTTCAGTGATACACCCCTGTAGAAAAGTGCAGTTTGCGCTGAGAGAAAAACTGAAACAAGAGTTAAATCGCATGGAAGCCTTGGGTGTGATACAGAAAGTTGATGAGCCTACTGAATGGGTAAGCTCCTTAGTAATTGTTGAAAAGAAAAATGGACAACTCAGAATGTCTAGACACCAGAGATTTAAACAAAGCTATTAAACGAGAACATTTCAAACTACCAACCAGAGATGAAATCATGTCGCAAATTGCAGGAGCAAAATGGTTCAGTAAATTGGACGCATCTTCAGGATTCTGGCAAATGAAGCTAGATGAGGCCAGCTCAAAGCTTTGTACATTTAATACACCAGAAGGTCGATACAGATTTCTTTGACTACCATATGGAATATTGTCTGCTCCAGAAGTATATCACAAAAAGATACACATGATTTTTGAACATATTCCAGGTGTTGAAGCAATGATGGATGACATTATTGTCTGGGGATCTACAAAGGAAGAACATGATTCTAGATTGAGACAAGTAATGGAACTTGTGAATCTAAAGCTAAACAAGGACAAATGTGAATTTGGCATGAATACACTTACCTTTATGGGTGACGTGGTCTCGGATCAAGGTGTAAAACCAGACCCAAGGAAATTATCAGCCATAGTGAACATGGAACGTCCTAACAACAAAGACGACGTCAGAAGATTACTTAGGAAAGTTTATTTCTCAACTCTCTGAACGAACAGCCTCTCTTAGATGGTTGTTGGACAAAGATAACGAGTGGATGTGGTCACATGAACAAGAAGAAAGTTGGCAAAACTTGAAACAGATCATTACAGAACAACCAGTGCTAAAATTCTTTGATCCTGCGAAAAGAATAAGAATTTCAGCAGATGCTTCGCAATTTGGCCTAGGCTCAGTGCTGTTACAAGAACATGAGGATACATGGCAACCAGTAATCTATGCATCAAGAGCACTGACAAGTGCTGAAACAAGGTATGTTCAGATAGAAAAAGAACTTCTAGTGATCACATATGCATGTGAGCGATTTCATCAGTTTGTGTATGGCCAAACATTTACAGTGGAAACTGACCACAAGCCATTGGTAGCTATCATGACTAAATCATTACATGACTGTCCCATGAGAATTCAACTAATGCTTATCAGACTACAGAAATATGATGTACACTTGCTGTACTGTCCCGGCAAATACATGTACATTGCTGATACACTTTCTCGTGCTGTGTCAAAAGTGAAGGTTCCAAAAGTCTGATGGATGAAGAGATAGAAGCCTATGTTAATTTGATCGTAGCTTCTCTACCAGTGTCTCTTGCAAGACAAGAACAGATTAGGAAAGAAACTGAGACAGATGACACAATGAAAGTGTTGAAAGATATCATTCTGAAAGGTTGGCCAGCAGAAAAACATGCGTGCCCGCTGTCTATCCATGATTACTGGATGTACCGCAGTGACCTTACAGTTGTCGATGGTATTATTTACAAAGGCAATAGGTTTGTCATACCTGCACAACTAAGAAAAACTATGTTGTGCAAGATACATGAAGGCCACTTAGGAGAAGAAAAATGTAAGCGGAGAGCGCGTGAAGTTATGTATTGGCCAAGAATGAACCAAGACGTAGCACAGACTACAGCTACATGTGAATTATGTCTTATGTATAGACCGAAACAACAAGTCGAGCCACTGAGTCCTCACGCAGTGCCAGAGAGACCGTACCAGAAAGTTGGCGCAGATTTGTTTGATTGTCATGGGAAAACGTACATTGTCGTGACTGATTATTACTCTAACTACCCTGAGGTGAAGACACTACATACAACTACTAGTAAAGCCGTAGTCAATTGCATGAAGTCAATCTTTGCAAGGCATGATGTTCCTATGGAAGTGTTCACTGACAATGGTCCTCAGTTAACCAGTGCTGAATTTAGACAATTTGCTGATGAGTGGGAATTTGTCCATACTACGTCAAGTCCCCACTATCCACGCTCAAATGGGTTAGTGGAAAGTTCAGTAAAAACTGTAAAGAGTCATGAAAAAGGCTCAAGAAGGTAAAGAAGATTTCTACAAAAGTATTTTAATCTACCGCAGTACACCTTTACAGAATGGACTTTCTCCTGCACAAATGCTGATGGGAAGGAGGATTAGAGCAAATCTCCCTATACATGATGAACTGCTTAATACACATAACTCAGCGTTGGTCAGACTGAGTAAGGAACGTCAACAGGCGAAACAGAAACTGTTCCATGACAGGCGAACAAAAAGCTTATCTGATCTAAAATCGGGTGACCAAGTCCATCTCAGAGATCACGAGAAAGATATTTGGGTGCAGAAAGGTATTGTGCAAGCACAAGTAGCACCAAGATCTTATACTATACGTACAGAGCGTGGAACGGAAGTAAGAAGAACTCGGGTGGATTTAAGATCTCAACCTAACCATAATGAAGACAACATGACTGAAGAATACCCTTCATCTGACATGTATGATGATCCTCATAATGGTAAACAAACCACGATTCTAGAAAGGTCCAACATGGTAGATGAAACACAGACTGTGTATGAAAGACCCAAAAGGGAAATACGCAGACCTGAGAGACTCATTGAAACGTGTTAGATGATGTTCTTAATATGACGTTGTTAATTGTTGCATTGAAGCGTACAGGGCTTATCTTGAAAGAAAAGGGGATGTGATGTTAGTGTATTAGAATGCTTAATATTTGTAAACATTCCCTTACTAATATGTGTAAGCCTGAATCTTCAGCGATGGTCCCTGGGACCAGGGGGATGCTGGGAAGTGGTTGGTCCAGTGTGCAGTGTGTCTGGAGTTGGTGATGGAATAAAACAGCACAGCAGTGAACTCGCATGTCTCTGTATCCTTATGACTGGATTTACAAACATATGAACAAAACAGCCACAGGAACTTTATTGACTTAGTGACAACTAGATTTGGTTTTATATTTTAAAGCAATAGAGAATATCATATGGTTCTTAACAGCTTAGAATTTATAATGAGCAAGGACTTGGTTGATGATATATAACAATGATAAATGATATATCATTTGTATGTGGATTCAAGAAAGATGAGAATCTAAAACAAGTACACAAAAGTACACAAATGTATTAGCATAAGAGAGGGCTAGTGCTGACCCCATTGCAGTTCCAGTAGTTTGGAGGTACTGTAAAACTCTCCTTCAAATGCAAAAATGTTTTTAATAAGGACTGTCTGAAGAAGATATGCAAGACTTTCTGTACTTGGAGCCTCTTAATACTCAATTTGAGTCTCTCTGGTCCTCCGCCTATTTGAAATGGTCCTCAGATATCCTAGCTATGCCTCCGTGGGCACACGTAGTATCGCATTGTGACTCCACACTCAAACATTTGCAATCTGCAGCTTTGCAGGAAGTACACCTTAAGATGATTAATAGGGACTATATTTCCCCTGCACAATGCAGATATATGGTCTCTGATGAACTAGGCTGCTGACCAAAATGCAGCATGCATGAGGCATCATTCTTTCACTGTGTGGGAATGCGGTATAATTAAAAAGTTTTGGGACAAACTTTTGGGATTTATTAATAAGTTATTTACCCTTAATCTCTTTAGATGTCCTGTTCCCTGCTTACTGTTATACTTTACTGAATGGGATTTAGGACTGGACAAGAAAACTGTGATTCCACCGTTGTCACTGATTATAACGATTGCCCAAAAAATTATTCTAAACAAATGGATATATAAAAATGCTCCAACAATTTCTGAGGTCAAGTCCTTACCTCTTCAATGCTTATATTCTGAGAGTCAGGCTATGCTGCCAGATGTAGAACGTGGGGTTCAGAGATTTTACAGAGGGCTTGCGGTCATTAGGTCGACAAGACTTAGGTCAACTGTCATTAGGTTGACCACTATTGGTCGACTTGTATTAGGTCGACATGTACTAGGTCGACATGGAAAAAGGTCGACCTGAGTTTTTCAAATTTTTTATTTATTTATTTTTTACTTTTTCATACTTTACGATCCATGTGTACTACGATTGGGAATAGTAACTTGTGCCGAGTGTAGCGGTAGCGGAGCAAGGCACCTCACGGTGCACTAGTTGGGGTTCCCTGTCACTTTACGAAGAAAACGACACAAAAAAGTAAAAAAACTCAATGTCGACCTAGTAAATGTCGCCCTAATGACCATGTCGACCTAGTGACCATGTAAACCTAATGCATATCAACCTAAGTCTCGTCGACCTAGTGACCATAGGCGTAACTAGGGTTTTTGGAGCCCAGGGCAAGATTAGGAATGGGGCCCCCCCCCCCAAAAAAAAAGCCTATAAAGTAACTGTGTGCGCGTGCCGAAGGCAACTTACCTGAAAGGGTGTGGCTACTGAAAATGGGGCATGCCAACATGACACGCCATCTGTTTCACGTCACACTGGGAACATTCTTTTCAATTCAACATGCACCTTACCTGTATGATGGTTTCTCACAATATGGAACCTCTGAAGAACTTTATCCTCTAAGGTAAACGGCATCTTCAGTCGGTATTCACTATTCATGTAGGAGATCTCATTGTCCAGAAGATGCCTGTTTGTGTAGGAATATTAACAAGGTCAGCATCATACAACAGCGGTTCAACAAGACTAACATCCTGTCCCCTGCGTCTCTCAGCCACTATCATCTCCCCCTTGTGTCATCTCTCAGTCACACCATCACCTCCTCCTGCAACGTCTCTCAGCACACAGTCACCTTCCCCCGCACGTTGTCTCTCAGCACATCACCTCCCACCCTGCGTCCCTCTGTATACATGGTGCTCACTATTTTATATACTGCAGCTTGTCCTTTTTGAAAGCTAGAAGATATCTGAGATGCTTTCAATTTGTTTGGTAATTTTATTTTGCCAGAAAATTGAGTGCATGTATTGTACAGTATGTTTTATTCAATACATTTGTACAGTACTTTACAAATTGTTGTTTCAAGGGGATGCAGTTATGTGACCGGCTTGTTGTGCTTGACCCCCCCGCCGGCATTACACTGCCGGGATGCCAGTGTCGGTATGCTGACTGGAGGTCTCCTGACCGCTAGTCATGCAATACTCACCCATTTCAAGGAACTGTTACATTGTGAAGCAGAAACACTTGTACTGCAAAACAAAGGCACATATACAGATTAGTATTTTACATCTTAATGGGATCCGGTCTTTAGGTCGACAGTAAGTAGGTCGACACTGTCTAGGTCGACCACTATTGGTCAACATGGTTTCTAGGTTGACGGGGACTGTAGGTCGGCATGTTCTATGTCGACATGACCAAATGTCGACATGAGTTTTTCACTTTTTTTTCATACTTTACGATCCACGTAGACTACAATTGGGAATGGTAACCTGTGCCGAGCACAGCGGTAGCGGAGCGAGGCACCTTGCCTGAAGCATGACGAGCGAACACGGGCCCTCATTCCGAGTTGTTCGCTAGCTACTTTTAGCAGCATTGCACACGCTAGGCCGCCGCCCTCTGGGAGTGTATCTTAGCTTAGCAGAATAGCGAACGAAAGATTAGCAGAATTGCGATTAAATAATTCTTAGCAGTTTCTGAGTAGCTCCAGACTTACTCAGCCATTGCGACCAGTTCAGCCCGTTTCGTTCCTGGTTTGACGGCACAAACACGCCCTGCGTTCGGCCAGCCACTCCCCCGTTTCTCCAGCCACTCCTGCGTTTTATCCTGGCACGCCTGCGTTTTTCCGCACACTCCCAGAAAGCGGTCAGTTTCCGCCCAGAAACACCCACTTTCTGTCAATCACACTCCGATCACTTCAACGATGAAAATTCTTCATTCGGACGTGAGTAAATCTACTAAGTTTTGTGCTACAATACTTAGCGCATTTTTGCCTTAATCGCTCCGGTGCGAAAATCAGCAACGAGCGAACAACTCGGAATGACCACCACGGTGAACTAATTGGGGTTCCCGGGCACTGTACAGAGAAAACAACACCAAAGTAAAAAAAACTCATGTCGACTTTTTCTCATGTCAACCTAGAGTCCCTGCTGACCTAGAAACCATGTCGACCTACTTATTGTCAACCTAGACACTGTTGATTTAAGTCTAATCTACCTAACATACCACACCCCATCTTAATGACTTGTCTGAGAAAGAACATGTGGTGTAGCAGGAAAAGTTTGCCTCTTTCACAGCACACATTTTACATTTTTATTATAAGTTTTACTAGAAATTCATTAAACATTTTTATATTAGTCAAGCTTACTTTCATGTAAAAAAGAAATGTAATTCTTTCCCTAGTAAAAGCTATTTGCATACATTTATTTTGACATGTTCTGTAGCTGTATGTGATTGTTAATTGCTATCATGGAGATGTTAGTATACTTAGGATGACTATAATAGCAGACAGGAGAGAATTGTGAAAACTGAACACGTTAGTAAAATGACAAAAGGTTTTTCTACAGCTAAATGATATGTGGGAATAGCTGGCACAATGATTCAGAATGATTGCAATGTTAGACACAAATGTCATATTTTTACAGCTTAGCAGAGTTATTTGTAAAGGCTTCAGTGCTTTCTTTTTTTGCCTCCATTTGCAAAAAAATAAAAATGTTTTCCTCTGCAGTTACATACACCGTGTTACATGCTGTGCAATAATATACTGTGTAGGTGGAAAATGGCACATATTACATGACTTGCACCTACTTCAATGACTATATACTCATGCTACTACATTTTCTCTATCGTCCTAGTGGATGCTGGGGTTCCTGAAAGGACCATGGGGAATAGCGGCTCCGCAGGAGACAGGGCACAAAAAGTAAAGCTTTAGGATCAGGTGGTGTGCACTGGCTCCTCCCCCTATGACCCTCCTCCAAGCCTCAGTTAGATTTTTGTGCCCGGCCGAGAAGGGTGCAATCTAGGTGGCTCTCCTAAAGAGCTGCTTAGAAAAGTTTAGCTTAGGTTTTTTATTTTACAGTGAGTCCTGCTGGCAACAGGATCACTGCAACGAGGGACTTAGGGGAGAAGAAGTGAACTCACCTGCGTGCAGGATGGATTGGCTTCTTGGCTACTGGACATTAGCTCCAGAGGGACGATCACAGGTACAGCCTGGATGGTCACCGGAGCCTCGCCGCCGGCCCCCTTGCAGATGCTGAAACGAGAAGAGGTCCAGAATCGGCGGCAGAAGACTCCTCAGTCTTCTTAAGGTAGCGCACAGCACTGCAGCTGTGCGCCATTTTCCTCTCAGCACACTTCACACGGCAGTCACTGAGGGTGCAGGGCGCTGGGAGGGGGGCGCCCTGGGAGGCAAATGAAAACCTTTTTTGGCTAAAAATACCTCACATATAGCCTCCGGGGGCTATATGGAGATATTTAACCCCTGCCAGAATCCGTTAAGAGCGGGAGACGAGGCCGCCGAAAAAGGGGCGGGGCCTATCTCCTCAGCACACAGCGCCATTTTCCCTCACAGAAAGGCTGGAGGGAAGGCTCCCAGGCTCTCCCCTGCACTGCACTACAGAAACAGGGTTAAAACAGAGAGGGGGGGCACTAATTTGGCGTTAGAAATATATAAAAAAGATGCTATAAGGGAAAACACTTATATAAGGTTGTCCCTATATAATTATAGCGTTTTTGGTGTGTGCTGGCAAACTCTCCCTCTGTCTCTCCAAAGGGCTAGTAGGTCCTGTCCTCTATCAGAGCATTCCCTGTGTGTGTGCTGTGTGTCGGTACGTGTGTGTCGACATGTATGAGGACGATGTTGGTGAGGAGGCGGAGCAATTGCCTGTAATGGTGATGTCACTCTCTAGGGAGTCGACACCGGAATGGATGGCTTATTTAGGGAATTACGTGATAATGTCAACACGCGCCAAGGTCGGTTGACGACATGAGACGGCCGACAAACAATTAGTACCGGTCCAGACGTCTCAAAAACACCGTCAGGGGTTTTAAAACGCCCGTTTACTTTAGTCGGTCGACACAGACACAGACAGGGACACTGAATCCAGTGTCGACGGTGAATAAACAAACGTATTCCTTATTAGGGCCACACGTTAAGGGCAATGAAGGAGGTGTTACATATTTCTGATACTACAAGTACCACAAAAGAGGGTATTATGTGGGATGTGAAAAAACTACCGTAGTTTTTCCTGAATCAGATAAATTACATGAAGTGTGTGATGATGCGTGGGTTCCCCCCGATAGAAAATATGGGCGGTATACCCTTTCCCGCCAGAAGTTAGGGCGCGTTGGGAAACACCCCTTAGGGTGGATAAGGCGCTCACACGCTTATCAGAACAAGTGGCGGTACCGTCTATAGATAGGGCCGTCCTCAAGGAGCCAGCTGACAGGAGGCTGGAAAAATATCATAAAAAGTATATACACACATACTGGTGTTATACTGCGACCAGCGATCGCCTCAGCCTGGATGTGCAGAGCTGGGGTGGCTTGGTCGGATTCCCTGACTAAAAATATTGATACCCTTGACAGGGACAGTATTTTATTGACTATAGAGCATTTAAAGGATGTATTTCTATATATGCGAGATGCACAGAGGGATATTTGCACTCTGGCATCAAGAGTAAGTGCGATGTCCATATCTGCCAGAAGATGTTTATGGACACGACAGTGGTCAGGTGATGCAGATTCCAAGCGGCACAAAGGTGTATTGCCGTATAAAGGAAGAGGAGTTATTTGGGGTCGGTCCATCGGACCTGGTGGCCACGGCAACTGCTGGAAAATCCACTGTTTTTACCCTAAGTCACATCTCTGCAGAAAAAGACACCGTCTTTTCAGCTTCAGTCCTTTCGTCCCTATAAGAGTCATATCTGCCCAGGGATAGAGGAAAGGGAAGAAGACTGCAGCAGGCAGCCCATTCCCAGGAACAGAAGCGTTCCACCGCTTCTGACAAGCTCTCAGCATGACGCTGAGACCGTACAGGACCCCTGGATCCTACAAGTAGTATCCCAGGGGTACAGTTTGGAATGTCGAGACGTTTCCCCTGCGCAGGCTCCTGAAGTCTGCTTTACCAAGGTCTCCCTCCGACAAGGAGGCAGTATGGGAAAAAATTCACGAGCTGTATTCCCAGCAGGTGATAATTAAATTACCCCTCCTACAACAAGAAAAGGGGGTATTATTCCACACTATATTGTGGTACTGAAGCCAGAAGGCTAGGTGAGACCTATTCTAAATCTAAAAAAATTTGAACACTTACAAAGGTTCAAATCAAGATGGAGTCACTCAGAGCAGTGATAACGAACCGGGAAGAAGGGGACTATCTGGTGTCCCGAGACATCAGGGATGCTTACCTCCATGTCCCAAATTTGCCCTTATCACTAAGGGTACCTCAGGTTCGTGGTACAGAACTGTCACTATCAGTTTCAGACGCTGCCGTTTGGATTGTCTACGGCACCCCGGGTCTTTACCAAGGTAATGGCCGAAATGATGGTTCTTCTTCGAAGAAAAGGCGTCTTAATTATCCCTTACTTGGACGATCTCCTGATAAGGGCAAAGTCCAGGGAACAGTTGGAGGTCGGAGTAGCACTATCTCGGATACTGTTACAACAGCAGGGGTGGATTCTAAATATTCCAAAATCGCAGCTGATCCCGACAACAAGTCTCCTGTGCTTAGGGATGATTCTGGACACAGTCCAGAAAAAGGTGTTTCTCCCGGAAGAGAAAGCCAGGGAGTTATCCGAGCTAGTCAGGAACCTCCTAAAATCAGTGCATCATTGCACAAGGGCCATGGTAAAAAAATGGTGACTTCCTTCGAAGCAATTCCAGTCGGCAGATTTCATGCAAGAACTTTTCAGTGGGATCTGCTGGACAAATGGTCCGGATCGCATCTTCAGATGCATCAGCGGATAACCCTATATCCAAGGACAAGGGTGTCTCTCCTGTGGTGGTTACAGAGTGCTCATCTTCTAGAGGGCCGCAGATTCGGCATTCAGTTTTGGATGTTGGTGACCACGGAGGCCAGCCCGAGAGGCTGGGGAGCAGTCACACAAGGAAAAAATTTCCAGGGAGTGTGATCAAGTCTGGAGATTTTTCTCCACATAAATATAGCTAAGGGTAAATTTATAATGCTCTAAGCTTAGCAAGACCTCTGCTTCAAGGTCAGCCGGTATTGATCCAGTGGGATAAAACATCACGGCAGTCGCCCACGTAAATAGACAGGGCGGCACAAGAAGCAGGAGGGCAGTGGCAAAAACTGCAAGGACTTTTCGCTGGGCGGAAAATCATGTGATAGCACTGTCAGCAGTGTTTCATTCCGGGAATGGAAACTGGGAAGCAGACTTCCTCAGTAGGCACGACCTCCACCCGGCAGAGTGGGAACTTCATGGGGAAGTTTTCCACATAATTGTAAACCGTTGGGAATTACCAAAGGTGGACATGATGGCGTCCCGTCTGAACAAAAAACGGGACAGGTATTGCGCCAGGTTAAGAGACCCTCAGGCAATAGCTGTGGACGTTCTGGTAACACCGTGGGTGTACCAGTCGGTGTATGTGTTCCATCCTCTGCTTTTCATACCTAAGGTACTGAGAATTATAAGACGTAGAGGAGTAAGAACTATACTCATGGCTCCGGATTGGCCAAGAAGGACTTGGTACCCGGAACTTCAAGAGATGCTCACAGAGGACTTATGGCCTCTGCCGCTAAGAAGGGACTTGTTTCAGCAAGTACCATGTCTGTTCCAAGACTTACCGCAGCTGCGTTTGACGGCATGGCGGTGGAACGCCGGATCCTAAGGGAAAAGGCATTCAGGAAGAGGTCATTCCTACCCTGGTCAAAGCCAGAAAGGAGGTGACCGCACAACATTATCACCACATGTGGCGAAAATATGTTGCGTGGTGTGAGGCCAGGAAGGCCCCACGAAGAAATTTCAACTCGGTCGATTCCTGCATTTCTTGCAAACAGGAGTGTCTATGGGCCTCAAATTGGGGTCCATTAAGGTTCAAATTTCGGCCCTGTCGATTTTTTTTCCAGAAAGAATTGGCTTCAGTTCCTGAAGTCCAGAAGTTTGTCAAGGGAGTATTGCATATACAACCCCCTTTTGTGCCTCCAGTGGCACTGTGGGATCTCAACGTAGTTCTGGGATTCCTCAAAACACATTGGTTTAAAACCAGTCAAATCTGTGGATTTGAAGCATCTCACATGAAAAGTGAACATGCTCTTGGACCTGGCCTGGACCAGGCGAGTGTCAAATTGGTGGTTTTTTTCTCAAAAAAGCCCATATCTGTTTGTCCATTCGGACAGGGCAGAGCTGCGGACTCGTCCCCAGTTCTCTCCCTAAGGTGGTGTCAGTGTTTCACCTGAACCAGCTTATTGTGGTGTCTTGCGCCTACTAGGGACTTGGAGGACTCCAAGTTGCTAGATGTGGTCAGGGCCCTGAAAATATAGGTTCCAGGACGGCTGGAGTCAGGAAAACTGACTTGCTGTTATCCTGTATGCACCCAACAAACTGGGTGCTCTTGCTTTTAAGCAGACTTTTGCTAGTTGGATGTGTAATACAATTCAGCTTGCACATTCTGTGGCAGGCCTGCCACAGCCAAAATATGTAAATGCCCATTCCACAAGGAAGGTGGGCTCATCTTGGGCGGCTGCCCGAGGGGTCTCGGCTTTACAACTTTGCCGAGCGGCTATTTAGTCAGGGGCAAACACGTTTGTAAAATCCTACAAATTTGATACCCTGGCTAAGGAGGACCTGGAGTTCTCTCATTCGGTGCTGCAGAGTCATCCGCACTCTCCCGCCCGTTTGGGAGCTTTGGTATAATCCCCATGGTCCTTTCAGGAACCCCAGCATCCACTAGGACGATAGAGAAAATAAGAATTTACTTACCGATAATTCTATTTCTCGGAGTCCGTAGTGGATGCTGGGCGCCCATCCCAAGTGCGGATTATCTGCATTACTTGTACATAGTTACAAAAATCGGGTTATTATTGTTGTGAGCCATCTTTTCAGAGGCTCCGCTGTTATCATACTGTTAACTGGGTTCAGATCACAGGTTGTACAGTGTGATTGGTGTGGCTGGTATGAGTCTTACCCGGGATTCATAAATCCTTCCTTATTGTGTACGCTCGTCCGGGCACAGTACCTAACTGAGGCTTGGAGGAGGGTCATAGGGGGAGGAGCCAGTGCACACCACCTGATCCTAAAGCTTTACTTTTTGTGCCCTGTCTCCTGCGGAGCCGCTATTCCCCATGGTCCTTTCAGGAACCCCAGCATCCACTACGGACTCCGAGAAATAGAATTATCGGTAAGTAAATTCTTATTTTCAGACAGCTATTCTTGATTTTACTTTCTCTAGCATCCATAAGGGATATTGGGGGGACGACACATTAGTATGATGGGTATAGACGTGTCCAAAGGAGCCAGTGCACTTTAAATTTCTTCAACTGGGTGCACTGGCTCCTCCCCTCTATGCCTCCTCCTACAGCTCAGTTTAGAAAAAAGTGCCCTCAGGAGAAGGATGCACACTCTGCAAGCTCCAGAGTTTTTCTTCAGTTTCTTTTAAAAGTTTTATTTCTTTCGGTATGCTGTTTGGGCAACAGCATACCTGCACCGTGGGAGTTAGGGAGGAGACGGTCACCTGCCTCTTGAGGTGCAAAGCCGCTTCTCCGCTGCAGGACCACCGTCCTGAGGGTCTGTTTGTTCAGCGGGGCATGGCGCCTTGCAGTGGCGGAACCAGCGAGCGGTGGGCCCAGGTGCGAAAAAATGCTTCCCCCCCCCACCCCCAGCCCCATCCCATCTAAGTCCACCCGCTCACTTCTGGAGAGGATCTGGTGAGGAGGACCTGCTCAGGGCCAGAGAAATGGATACCTAGCAACCGTGCCGTAACTAGACATTTTAGCACTGTGTGCAAGAAACGGCATCGGAGCCCCCTCTCCATGTAAAACAGGGGCAGTGCGCGCCGTAAGCGCGCGCAAAAAATATAGGGGCGTGGCTTCGTGGGGAAGGAGTGTGGCCACAAAATAATACCAATTCATATAACGGTGCACAGTAGTCTCCATTATTCAAATTACGCCGCACAGTAGCACCACTACACCAGGTAGAGCCCCTTATACACCTTACGGCAGACAGCGTCCCCCTTTTTACACATTACGGCAGACAGCGTCCCCCATTTTACACATAACAGCAGACAGCGTCCCCCTTTTTACACATTACGGCAGACAGCGGAAAGAAAGAAAGAAAGAAAAAAAAATGATACTTACTGCCTCCGCTGGCTCAGGCTCCTCGGTGCAGCTTCTTCTGGCAGAGATTCCGGGCAGGGGAGGTGGAGGAGGGAGCCGCAGCAGCGCTGTGTAATTGGTGGAGGCGCTGCTGCTGCTGTCCCTTTCCTTCACATAGGATGTCCTCCGCCGCTGTGAATGCTGGGATGCGCTCCCCCCCCCCCCCCTCCCTGTCTGCTACAGGTGCACAAAAATGTGCTCTAGCTGCACTCCTATCAGATACTGATGATGATATGCAGGATGATGGGGATGATGTGGACCCCATAAGTGGGGATTCCACTCCTACCCAGGGTGTTGAACCCCTCATATTGGCTATTCGGGATGTGTTAAAGCTCCCCCTGGAGGATGCTACTACTCAGCAGTCATTTATCCTCCCACAAGACAAACTGACAGTCACATTTCCTGATTCCAAGGAATTAAATGACTTATTTAAAATAGCCTGGAAGAGTCCAGATGAAAAATATCAGGTGTCAAAGCGGTTTTTGCATACATTTCCCTTTGCCCCTGAAGGCAGAAAATTCTGGGAAGAGTCTCCAGCAGTAGACGTTTCAGTCTCTCGCCTTTCTAAAAAGGCGGTACTCCCTGCTCCAGGCTCCTTTACAGTAAAGGACCCGGCAGATAGGAAAATTGAGACCACTCTAACATCCATTTACATTGCTGCAGGTGTTGCTCAAAGGCCGGTCATTGCAGGTTGCTGGATGACACATGCAATTCATTCCTGGGCTATTCAAATTCAGGAAGGTCTCTCGCGTGATATGACCTTAGTTAATACTATTACTTTCCTGAATCACATTCAGGACATGGCAAAAGTCCTCTGTGACTCCCTTAAAGAGATTGGCAATATTAATGCTAGGACCACTGCTATGGCTGTGTCTGCGCACAGAGCCATATGGTTGCGTCAGTGGATTGCTGATGCTGACTCCAAATGTAATGTGGAATCTCTTCCCTTCACAGGTGAATGGCTCTTTGGAGGTGAATTGGAAGCATGGATTTCCAAAGCTACTGCTGGGAAACCCACGTTTCTCCCATCGGGGGGCTCCACCTGCTAGACGTACCTACCGGGGACCGTCTACTCAGTCCTATTTCGATCTAGGGCCAGAGGGGCCTCCAACGCAGCTAGAGGCTCCAGAGGAAAACCTAAGAAACCACGCATTGCCGGATCTCAGGACCAGAACACCAGTTCTGCTACCGCAAAGCCTTCAGCATGACGGTGCCCGCCCACCCCGAGAAAATCTCATGGTGGGAGCTCGGTTACATCACTACAGCCACATCTGGGATGGTTCCTGCCAAGATGCTAGGGTAAGGGACCTTAGCTCTCAGGGTTACAAGCTGGAGTTCGACGGTGCTCCTCCCCAACGATTTTTCAAATCAAGCTTACCAGCTTTAGAAAATATGCATGGTACGCTACTACTGTCCATAAACTAGTTGGTCCAGTCCCAGGTCATTGTTCCAGTGCTCCTACTACAACAAAGACTGGGTTACTACTCCAGCCTGTTTGTATTACCAAAACCAGACGGGTCTGTGAGACCCATTCTGAATCTGAAGTCCTTGAATCCTTACCTGAAGGTTTTCAAATTCAAGATGGAATCTTTGAGAGTGGTGATCGCAGGCCTGGAACAGCAGGAATTCCTAGTGTCCCTGGATATCAAGGATGCCTACCTACATATCCCAATTTGGCCTCCTCATCAGGCCTATCTGAGGTTTGCCCTACTGGAGATCACTACCAGTTCCAGGCATTACCCTTCGGCCTGTCTACAGCTCCGAGGGTGTTCACGAAGGTCATGGCGGAAATTATGTTTCAACTCGGGGTCCAGGGGGTCAATGTGATTCCATACCTGGATGATCTCCTGATAAAAGCGAGTTCCAGAGAGCTTCTATTGCTCCACATAGATCGCACTATCCAACTTCTGTCGCACCACGGGTGGATCCTCAATCTGCAGAAGTCCCACCTGGAACTGTCTCAGTGGCTCCTGTTTCTGGGGATGCTACTGAATACTGTAGCACAGAAAGCGTTCCTCCCAGAGGAAAAAGTGAGAACACTTCAAGAAATGGTTAGTTTGGTGCTCCGATCTGCTCGAGTCTCCATCTTTGCATAAAATTGTTGGGAAAGATGGTGGCCTTGTATGAGGCGATAAAATTTGGAAGGTTTCATGCCAGACCATTCCAATTGGACATCCTAAACAAGTGTTCCGGTTCCCATCTTCAGATGCACCGGATGATTCGACTGTCACCTCAGGCCAGAATTTCTCTCCTGTGGTGGCTACAGTCCTCCAACCTGCTGGAAGGTCTACGCTTTGGGATTCAGGATTGGACCCTCCTCACGACGGATGCGAGTCTCAGAGGATGGGGTGCTGTCACCCAAGGGGTGCAGTTCCAGGGCAGGTGGTCTGCCCAAGAGGCCCTACTTCCGATCAACATTCTGGAACTTCGGGCTATCTACAATGCTCTGATTCAGACAGCCCCTCTACTCTGGGATCAGGTGAACCAGGTGCAATCGGACAACGCCACGGCGGTGGCGTACATCAATCGACAAGAAGGGACAAGAGCAAGGCCTGCATGCGAGAGATGTCCAGAATACTACTCTGGGCATAAAGAAATGCCAGAGCACTGTCCGCAATCTTCATTCTGGGAGTGGACAACTTGGAAGCATACTTCATAAGTTGCCACGACCTCCATCCGGGGGAGTAGGGACTACATCCTCGGGTGTTTCAACAGATCATCGACAGGGGATGCCCACAGATCGACATGATGGCCTCTTGTCTCAACAAGAAGCTTCGCTGCTATTGCTCACGAACCAGGGACCCTCAGGCGTACACATTGGATGTGCTGACATCGCCTTGCCCTTACCAGCTGGTCTACCTGTTTCCTCTGATTCCGCTGATCTCAAGCGGATCAGATATCAAAGAGTGGGTGCAATTCTGATTGCCAGGATTGGCCCCGAAGAGCGTGGTACGCGGCTCTTCTGGACATGCCCGTAGTGGACCCTTTGCCTCTGCCGCAAAGAAGGGATCTTCTTCAACAAGGACCTTTCGTCTACCTGGACTTACGGCAGCTTCGTTTGACGGCATGGAAGTTGAGCGGAACATCCTAGCTCACAAAGGGCTTTCCAAAAAGGCTATTGCCACTATGGTGCCAACCAGAAAACCTGTGACGTCAAAACACTATAAAACTAACCCTCCCCCTCCCGTGGCTAAACCCTAACCCTCCCGTCCTGCAGCCTTACCCTCCCCGCATCTTAAACCTCCCATCCCACAGTCTAACCCTAACACTCCCCCTAGTGCCTAACCCTAACCCTCCCACAGCCTAACCCTCCCCCTAGTACCTAACCCTAACTCTCCTATTCCGAAACCTAACTCTTCACCTTTTGCCTAAGCCTAACCCTCCCGTCCCACAGTCTAACCCTCCCCCTAGTGCCTAACCCTATCCCTCCAATTCCACAGCATAACTCTAACCCTCCCCCAGTGCCTAACCCTCCCATTCTGCAGCCTAACACTCCCCCTAGTGCCTAACCCTTCTGTCCCTCAGCCTAACCCTAACTCTCCCCCTAGTGCATAACCCTAACCCTCCCATCCCACAACCTAACCCTCCCCCTAGTGCCTAACCCTCCCATCCTGCAGCCTAACCCTTACCCTCCCCCTAGTGCCTAGCCCTCCCGTCCCGCAGCCTAACCCTTACCCTCCCCCAGTGCCTAACCCTAACCCTCCCATCCCGCAGCCTAACCCTCCCCTAGTGCCTAACCCTCACTAGTGCCTAACCCTCTCGTCCCACAGCCTAACCCTAACCCTCCCCCTAGTGCCTAACCCTAACCCTAGTGCCTAACCCTCCCATCCCGCAGCCTAACCCTTACCCTCCCCCAGTGCCTAACCCTCCCATCCCACAGCCTACCTCTCCCCTTGTGCCTAACCCTCGCTAGTGCCTAACCCTCCCGTCCCACAACCTAACCCTCCCCCTAGTGCCTGACCCTAACCCTCCCATCCCGCAGCCTAACCCTAACCCTCCCCCTAGTGCCTAATCCTAACCCTCCCGTCCCGCAGCCTAACCCTTACCCTCCCCCTAGTGCCTAACCTTAACCTTAGTGCCTAACCCTCCCATCCCGCAGCCTAACCCTTACCCTCCCCCAGTGCCTAATCCTCCCATCCCACAGCCTAACCCTCCTCTAGTGCTTAACCATCGCTAGTGCCTAACCCTCCCATCCTGCAGCCTAACCCTACCCCCCCCAGTGCCTAACCCTCTCGTCCCGCAGCCTAACCCTCCCCCTAGTGCCTAACCCTAACCCTCACGCAGCATAACCCTAACTCACCCCCTAGTGTCTAACTCTCCCACCGCATCCTAACCCTAATCCTTTCCCTAGTGCCTAACCCTAACCCTCACACAGACTAACCGTAACCCTCCCTCTAGTGCCTGACCCTCATGCTCCCGTCCCAAAGCCTAACACTAAGCGTACCCTCTCGCAGCCTAACTGCCCCCCCCAGTGCCTTACACTAACCCCACCCCCGCATCCTATCCCTCCCCTCCCAGAGCCTAACACTTCTCATAGGGCCTAATCCTGACCTCTCCATCCGCAGCCTAATCCTAACCATCACCGGAATACTTACGTTCGGTATGGTGTCAGAATTACAGCGTCAGGATTCTGAGAGGTGTCAGGATTCTGACACTGGTCTTCTGAATGCAAACATCTTGGTTGCCAGGATGCAAACTACATCTCTAGAAATCGGGTGGGGACACTAGGCAGCAACACTTCTTATAAGTATATGGAAACTGTTCACTATTTACAGTGAATAAATCAAACCCTATCCTACTCTTATTGGTTAATCCAGAGAGGAATTTGTACAGAAAGACTAAGAAGCCATTTATAAAAGTTTGCGTATGCAATGCGATATTGGTGCAATATTAGCATCCTGGATTGCATTGAAATATGCAGTTGTATCGGCTGAATGTATGATCCCATACCTATGATGTGCTGTAAGGCCCGCCAGGGCTTCTGTGCGTGACCCTAAGACTGTGAGGACCATGGTAGACGTGCAGAGAGAAGGCCGGTGATTGTGTGGATGGGAGTCAGGACCCGGGAGAGCAGCAGATAAGCAGCAGGTGCAGCAGTGGGCAGTTGTAATCGGTATGCCAAGAAAATGAATAACATTCTACTAAGTGCAAGCTCTATGCGGTGGGGGAGTGAATCCATATTCCTGTTCACATAGTGTATTAATGTCTTTAAAACAGATTAGATACACCTCCAGTGTATTTGGCAACACTGGAGGTGTATCTAAGCAATCATAAAGACATTATTACAGATATGGCCGATATCGATATATGGCTCACGATATCGCCTAGTGCATATGCACTGTTTCGCTGATGATGCGTGGTCCTGTGCGTTGTAGACAACATAGCCCACCGGCCGTGCATGCATGCCCAACGGGCAGTATCACCAGTGAGGGCCATGCTGCTGAATGCCATCGCCACCCGCTATCGCTCGTTGCTGGCAGCATCGGCTACTGTGTATGCACCTGCCGATGTCTGCCCGGCTGACGGGACTCGCCGCACTGATGATGTCGTCTAGTGTGTACCTAGCTTATCTTACTCTTTAAATATATCATGGTGCTTGGGGGGGCACCAAGATTGATCTCACCTTCGGGCAGCTGGGATGAAGTTACGCCACTGGGTTATTGGTGAAAATATTACAGTGTTTTTCAGTATGATCAGTGTTTCTACATACAAATATATCTTCCAATGAGAGGAGCAAATATCCTTACTTAGTTTATTTTTTTGAATAATTACGTTTCATTTTGCTCTAATTTACGTTGTCAGCGTGTAGGTGTCACAATGGGTAGCTCAGCTGTACCAGTCTTGCCAATTTCATGCTGGGACTTTGGTGAATGAGTATATATGGAGCAACAATATTTATTTATTTTTATTTATTGTATTTCATGGTCAATGATGCATCAATTATATACTCTTCATTGTTCCAACATTGCTTCCTGGCTTCCTCATTTCCTCTCCTCAGACATTTGATTAACAATTCTAATAATATGTCTTCTACATATATTACTCCAGTTTGAGTCTCCCATATCCGAAAATCCAATATCCAAAATATTCCAAAATTCAAAATGTTTTTGAGCATGACTAAGAGTGACACCTTTGCTTTCCAATAGTCCAGTGTACACAAATTTTGTTTTATGCACAACATTGTTAAAAATATTGTATAAAATTACCTTCAAGCTGTGTGTATAACGTGTATATGAAACATACTCTAAAATGCATTCAGTGTTTAATCTTGGGTCCCATCCCCAAGATATCCCATTAAGGTATACAAATATTCCAAAATACAGAGAAATCTGAAATCCAAAACACTTCTGTTCCCAAGCATTTGGGATTTGTGAGACTTACCTACACAGATTCACCATGACATAATAATTGATCATTTAGCATGCTGGGACATGTGAATTCAAGGCCATCATGGTACATTTAACTAGATTTGTCTTTCTTTTTACTGATCTATATACTGCCAGCAAAATACTGGATAAGAATTACTATGGTGGAAATATGCAAGCATGGTACACAATAGCTTCATTTTCTATAATTCAATACAAAAATAAACATAAAATCATATTGTTTAGATACTGTATCCAGCTCCCAGGCATTCTCTGCATGGCATCTATTCCGAGATCACCTGCAGCAGCAGTGACCAAAGGCGCCTTCCCCCTGCCCGCAGTAGGTACAGCAGGACATTTTGCAAAATATGGCATGGTCCCGTTGGGAGGTAGGTTGGATATATGCAGTAGCTACTTGTAATATATACTGGGCAACTTCTGGTATCCCCCTTCGTAGTGTAGCAAAAGTGGACATTGCGAGGGGTGTGACTGCATCATGTCATCATGGCCATGCTCCTGCTATACAATGAAGCAATTAACAGCAATGTAAAGCAGAGTGCATGCCCATTATAATGTGAATAGTCCTCCAGGTGTCCAGGAGAGTCATCCGAGATTCAGGAGCCTCCTGAACGCTTTGGGAGAGTAGGCAAGGGAGCTGTACTGTAAGTGCAGTGAACTCCGTGAGTGCCGTTTTTAATCAATATCCTTGCAATGCTTGAGCTGGCCATGTTTCCCTGTCTGTGTCCATAAGGCCACCACTGCCTTAGAGAGCCACCAGAAGACATTCTGACTCGACTACTGTGGGCTCCCAATGGCAGAGTTTCCAGAGGGACACAGATACATCCCACAAGCTGTGACACTGCAAAACTCATATGCCACTCTTGCAGGGCTGGAAGATACAAATAATAGAGGCACTACAGATCAGGAGTATATTGGGACTTCTACTAACTATAGGAACAGGAAAATTGCATCTCCAAAAAGGACTGAACTTCTCTTGGTTGATTCCATTATTAGAGGAATTAGAGGAAATCCAAATGAAGTAGAGAAACAAGTGAAGTGTTTACCTGGAGCCACAGCTCCAAGGGATCAAGAACGCATGCTAAGAATTGTGAAGGCAGCAAGAAAAGATGAGGAGGTGGATGTCATTGTCCACCTAGGGACAAATGACCTGGCTATGCTGAAGTCATGGCCGTAACAGATAAATTTAGGTTAGGTTTAGGTTAGGTTTAAAGTTAGGGACTGCTCTGGAGCACTGTAACTTTTTGAGAAGTATTTCCAGTACACAGAGGGGAAGACAGAACTCATCACATCAGAAACTTCAATGTTTGGCTAAAGATGTGCTGCAATGAGGAGAGATTCGGATTTACAGGCCATAGTCACACCATCTGGCAAAATAGGAGTTTAGGAAATTTAATTTAGAGTGTTTAACCACTCCAACTCCTGGCGCAAATATTGTATTAAGTTAAATTAATTAATTACACATCAGCTGCAAATACTGAGGGATCGCTAACTCCCCCAAACAACTAGACACAAATATATACAAAATGTGTATTTGCGCTTGGTGTATAATTAGTAATAAAATAAAAAGATAAAAATGTCAAAAATTAAATAAATACACAGGTGTCTGCTTGAATCAAAATCAACACACGTGGAACTTGCTGATATAATTAAAAATAAACAAATTTATTAACATACACAATTAAAACCCATCTATAGAGGGAAGCTCAGACACATTCATATGTATTCAGATTACTTTGCCACTTTGTAAAAGAACTTGAAACACTGTAGCTTGTGAATTGCCACAGAGACCTGTATGGTCTAATAGAATCAATTGAACGGATTGCGATAGTTACTTCAGCCTTTAGAAATTGGTTAATGCTCCCGTCCTCTATGCTACTGGCGTCCCAGTGCAGAGGTAATGCTGCTGATAATAATTACCCGACCTGCGGGAAGGTTCAGTCTCGCAGCACAGGAGAAACCGGGGAATCTTCTCAGCGTCCGCCGCCGGCACTATCACGGTGCAGATGTCACTGTCCTGGCGGGCGAGTGCGGATGCTGCAGGGGTATGCTGACCTGGCGTCCCGGTAGAAGAGATCCAAGGCTGAATTCAAATCAACCGCTGCATGCGGAAACGGCAAATAGCAATCGGTACGTGTGCAGACTGAGCAGGGAAGATGACGTCAACGCGTTTCGTCCCGTCACACTCGGGACTTCCTCAAGACGATATGATATTGTTTATTTTTAATTATATCAGCAAGTTCCACGTGTGTTGATTTTGATTCAAGCAGACACCTGTGTATTTATTTAATTTTTGACATTTTTATCTTTTTATTTTATTACTAATTATACACCAAGCGCAAATACACATTTTGTATAAAATAGGAGCTTATACAAAAGTGATGGCCCGTACCCATCTTCAAGGGGAATGAGAATACTAACTGAACAGTTTGGATGCTTCATCAAGAACTATTTAAACTAGCAGAGGAGGGCAGTGACCCAAATAGGAATAAAGCAATCTTCTACCCCAACCCAGAGGTATTTTTTCTGCAGGCAAAGGAAATAGGAAGCATATCCACAGCAACAGAAGATAATTCAGAACAAAACCAAATAAACATTGGCAGAGAGATGAACATAGCGAGGAAAAGGAAAATAACAAACAAAACTTTAAAATCTATCTGTATAAAAGCTAGGAGTTTAGGAAATAAAATCCCAGAACTAATTGCAATAATGACAAGGGATGTTAGATTTTGGGAAGGCTGATTTTGTAGGGATTGAAAAATGTGTAAGATTGTTTGGCAGAGAGGAGGAACTTGGAAGAAGCACAGGAGAGGTGGTAAAGTGCGATTAAAGGCAACAGACCTTTGTATCAAAAGTGTTAGGAAAAACACAAGAAAAAGGAAGCCAGTGTGGTTTGCAAAAGAAGTAGCAAGTATTGTGAAAGCAAAAAACTAGTTTTATGGTAAGAAATTACCGTTGTTAAAACTCTTTCTGCGAGGTACACTGGGCTCCACAAGGATGGACAATGGGGTGTAGAGTAGGATCTTGAGCTGAGGCACCAACAGGCTCAAAGCTTTGACTGTTCCCAGAATGCACAGCACCGCCTCCTCTATAACCCCGCCTCCCTGCACAGGAGCTCAGTTTTTAGTTAACCAGCCCAATGCAGTAGCAGGAAAAGAGACTACAACGGTTAGTAGCCACATACACCACACTCTCACGACAGGAGAAGTGTCAGCGGCTAATGTCATACCAACCCGAAGAAGCTAAGTGCGTGAGGGTGGGCGCCTTGTGGAGCCCAGTGTACCTCGCAGAAAGAGTTTTAATAACGGTAAGTTCTTACCATAAAACTTGTTTTCTGCTGCGGGGTACACTGGGCTCCACAAGAATGGACAAAGGGGATGTCCTAAAGCAGTTCCTTATGGGAGGAGATGCACTGTAGCGGGCGCAAGAATCCGGCGTCCAAAGGAAGCATCCTGGGAAGCGGCAGTATCAAAGGCATAGAACCTTATGAACATGTTCCCGGAGGACCACGCAGCCGCCTTGCACAATTGGTCAAGGGTCGCACCACGTTGGGCCGCCCAAGAAGGTCCAACAGACCGAGTAGAATGGGCCGTAATGTGAGCAGGAGCTGACAGACCAGCCTTCACATAAACATGTGCAATCACCATTCTAATCCACCGGGCCAGGGTCTGCTTGTGAGCAGGCCAGCCACGTTTGTGAAATCCAAACAAAACAAAGAGAGAATCAGATTTTCGAATAGAAGCAGTTCTCTTCACATAGATAAGGAGAGTACCACATCCAAAGACCGCTCTTTGGGAGACAAATCAGGAGAGACAAAGGCCGGAACCACAATCTCCTGATTAAGGTGGAATGAGGACACCACCTTCGGTAAATAACCGGGATGAGTCCGAAGTACCGCCCGGTCACGGTGATAAATCAGATATGGGGAACTACAGGAAAGGGCACCCAAATCCGACACTTTCTAGCAGAGGCAATAGCCAGCAAGAACACCACCTTAAGGGAAAGCCACTTAAGGTCAGCTGAACCAAGGGGTTCAAACGGAGGCTCCTGCAACGCCTCCAAACCCACCGACAAGTCCCAAGGAGCCACAGGCAGGACATAGGGAGGTTGGATACGCAACACACCCTGAGTGAAAGTATGAACATCAGGTAAATTCGCAATTTTTCTCTAAAACCACACCGACAAGGCAGAAATATGAACCTTGAGGGAGGCCAGACGCAGGCCTAAATCCAGGCCCTGTTGCAGAAAAGCCAAAAGTTTGGCTGTACTAAACTTGGAAGCGTCATAATTGTTAGATGCGCACCACACAAAGTAGGAATGCCAGACCCTATGGTAAATCCGAGCAGAAGCCGGTTTCCGGGCCCGCAACATAGTTTTAATGACCTCTTCAGAAAAATACTTAGCCCTCAAGACGGAAGCTTCAAGAGCCATGCCGTCATAGACAGCCGGGCTAGGTCCTGGTAGACACAGGGGCCCTGAACAAAGAGGTCTGGGTGTTGTGGAAGTAGAATTGAACGCTCTGACGATAGGCCCTGCAGGTCTGAGAACCAGTGCAGTCTGGGCCACGCTGGAGCTATGAGAAGCAGAATTCCTTCTTCTTGCTTGAACTTCCGAATTACCCTGGGCAGGAGTGACACCAGAGGGAACACGTACGGCAGCCTAAACCTCCACGGCACCGCCAGTGCATCCACGAATGCTGCTTGTGGATCCCTTGTCCTTGCTCCGAAGACCGGAACCTTGCGATTGTGTCGAGACGCCATAAGATCTACGTCTGGAAGACCCCACTTTTCCACTAGGAGTTGAAACACTTCTGGATGGAGGCCCCACTCGACGGTATGCTGACGACTGAGAAAGTCCGCTTCCCAATTCAGGACACCCGGAATGAAGATTGACGATATGGCCAGTAGATGGCGTTCCGCCCAATGTAGAATCCGTGAGACTTCCTTCATTGCCAAACGGCTTTGAGTGCCGACTTGATGATTTATGTAAGCCACTGTGGTGGCGTTGTCCGACTGCACTTGAACAGGACGGTTCTGAATTAAATGCTGGGCCAGGCTCAATGCATTGAAGACCTCCTGCAATTCCAGAATGTTGATCGAGAGGAGAGATTCCTCCTTGGTCCACCGACCCTGAAGGGAGTGTTGCTCCAGCACCGCGCCCCAACCTCTTAGACTGGCATCTGTCGTCAACAGGACCCAGTCGGATATCCAGAAGGGACGGCCCCTGCACAATTGTTGGTCCTGGAGCCACCAGAGCAGCGACAGACAGACCTCCGGAGTCAATGAGATCATTTGAGACCTGAACCGGTGAGGCAGGCCGTCCAACTTGGCTAGAATCAGCCTCTGGAGGGGGCGAGAATGGAATTGAGCATACTCCACCATGTCGAATGCTGATACCATGAGGCCCAGCACCTGCATCGCCGAATGTATCGACACTTGCGGACGAGAAAGGAAGCAATGAATCCTGTCCTGAAGCTTCAGGACTTTCTCCTGACACAAGAACAACCTCTGGTTGTGAGTGTCCAATAGCGCTCCCAGATGCACCATGCTCTGAGCAGGGATCAGGGAGGATTTCTTCCAGTTGATGAGCCACCCGTGGGCTTGTAGAAACCGGAGACACTGCTATAGGAATATGCAGGTAAGCATCCTGTATGTCCAGGGAGACCATGTAGTCCCCAGGTTCCAAGGCTAGAACTATAGAGCGAAGGGTTTCGATACGGAACTTGGAAACCTTCACAAACCTGTTCAATGCCTTGAGGTTGAGAATGGGCCGGGAGGACCCATTCGGTTTCGGGACTAGAAACAGCGGAGAATAGTAGCCCCGGCCCCTCTGCGTAAGAGGCACCTGTACTACGACTCCTGTATCCAGGAGGGTCTGTACCACAGAATGCAGAGTGTTTGCCTTTGTCTGATCCGATGGGACGTCTGTCTGGCAAAATCGATGAGGGGGTCGGTTTTTGAAGGCTATGGCGTAACCTCGAGTGACGACTTCCCGTACCCAGGCATCTGAAGTGGTTTTCAACCATTCCTGGGTATACCCTAGAAGCCGGCCCACCACCCTGGGATCCCCCAGGTGGAGGCCCGCCCTGTCATGCGGCAGGCTTATCGGTCTTGGAAGCTGGCTGACGGGCCGCCCAGGCTCTTTTTGGCTTCGGCTTACCAGGTTTGGAAGTGCGGGCCTGCTTGTTGTACGCCTGACCTTTTGCTTACCTGAAGGACGAAAGGGGCGAAAGGAAGTACCTTTATCCTTCGACACAGAAGGAGCGGTACTTGGCAGACAGGCAGTTTTCGCAGTAGCCAAGTCAGCCACTATCTTATTTAAGTCCTCCCCAAACAGAATATCTCCCTTGAAAGGGAGTACCTCCAGGGTTTTTCTAGAGTCCAGATCCACAGACCAGGATCTCAGCCACAATAGCCGGCGAGCCAGGACTGACATAGTAGAGGCCTTGGCTGCTAGGATACCGGCATCAGAAGCCGCCTCCTTAATATAGCGAGAAGCTGTGACAATATATGACAAGCATTGTCTAGCATGGTCAGAGGAGATTTCAGCTTCTAACTCCAAGGCCCATGCTTCAATAGCCTCTGCAGCCCATGTAGCTGAAATAATGGGCCTTTGTGTAGCACCCGTGAGGGTGTAAATTGCTTTAAGACAACCCTCCACACGTTTATCCGTAGGCTCTTTTAGAGACGTGACGGTAGTGACAGGCAGAGCTGAGGAAACCACCATCCTAGCCAAATGTGAGTCCACTGGAGGAGGCGTTTCCCAATTCTTAGACAGCTCTGGCGCGAGGGGATAGCGAGCCAGCATCTTCTTTTGAGGCACAAACTTCGTACCCGGGTTTTCCCAGGGTTCCTGATGTATATCAACTAGGTGATCAGAGTGAGGTAAAACGTGTTTAACCACCTTCTGACGCTTGAACCTATCAGGTTTCTTAGGAGGGACGGATGGCTCGGGATCATCCGTAATCTGTAGAATTAATTTAATAGCCTCCAAAAGATCAGGAACATCCACATGTGAACTACCCTCCCCATCAGCCGTATCCGAGTCAGAACCTGTGGGGTCAGTGTAAGTGCCGTCTTCATCAGACGAGGTGTCAGTGACAGCAGTGGATTGTGAGGAGATAAGAGCTCGCTTAGAGGACTTCTTGGACTTAGGCGAGCGATGGTCAGACTTTTTAGTAGTCAGGGACTGGTTCAACTTCTTCAATTGAGCAGATAAATCGTCCGCCCACGGCGGGTTAGCTGCAGGGACCACATACGGTTGTACCGGCATTGGGGGTCCCATAGGGGGTGTTAGTTTATGAACTAGCGTATGCAGAAGCGTGGAAAAAGCGGCCCACGGTGGGTCATTATGTGCCTTCGTTGCCACAGTCCCACTGGGGGGCAAGGAGCCCCCAGAACCAGAGCCCACAGCTGCTATATTCCCCTCATAGGGATCTGTGGCTTCACACCGGCAGTGTGTTCAGCCCCAGAACCGTTACCCTCAGAAGCAGACATGATATAACTTGCAGTATCAGGTAACACAGTACAATTGGTAGCAGCACAATACCTCTTACCCAAACCCCTGCGCAGTATAGTCAGCACTAGCAGAGATAAAGTAGAGATATGGTGACTAAATCACAGAGAAAAATACGTATTAGAGTATATCTTTGTGAAAAACCTATATCAATATAGGACCTTACGCACCAAGCCCCCTCAGGTTATAGAATATAGGGATAGCGGGTTGAGTGAAAGACACGAAATAGACACCACTCAGCTATCAAATGCACACACAGATAGTCACAGTTTGTACAATGCAGAGGTTATTACTAACAATAATACTGTACTGGACTAGTTTATATATATATATATATATATATATATTATATATATATATATATATATATATATATATATATATAGCTATATAGGCAATAGATATAACACTACACAGTAAGAACTGGATGTATATCACAGGGTAATTGTACTAGAAAACCCTGACTAAATGTACTCTTTCTTAACTAGCACTGACTAAAAAGACAGGTAGAATACTTAAGTGTCATGTAAAGTCACAGCTCTGACAACCAGGCGGCTTTACACAGGAGGATTTGCCCAAGCAGTCCCAGGAACAGTGAAGCTGAGGGATAATGGTGCCCAGACACTGACAGGGAGTGAGGGAGAGACAGATATGCAGCTCCAGGGCGGGAACATTTGCGGGAAATGGCACCCTGGGGCTGGGGGAGGGGCTTCAGGTCTAAGCTCTATCCCCCTGCTGACAAAACCACCGGGTACTGTGGGCTCTTATTAAACTGGTTTAGAGAGAAAACCTGACCTGCGCCCATGCCCTGGTGATCTAGTGGGATCGACTGTACTGCCACAGTGTCCAGCGCGCGTGGCCCGCCTCCCACTGACCACGCCGGATCGCGATAAAGACCGGGTCCCGCAAGCGGGACCCACTCACCACCTCCGAAGCGCGGGTACGCGTTCCCGGAGAGCCCCTGTCGTGCCTGACGTGAAGAAAACCGGAGCCTTCGCTGTAGGTACCCGGCAACCAGGGCTCGGGAGTGTACAGCGCCGCTGGGGAGAGCTGGAGCTGCAGCAGTGAATGTCTTCTGACATTTACAACCGCTGCTGCCCTTGAAGTCTTCACTTTTTCTTCATAAAAAAGCTCTTCTTAGGGCTGCTTGGAGCAGCCCCTCTGTTAAGTGCCTGCTTACTGCAGCACCAACTACAAAACTGAGATCCTGTGCAGGGAGGCGGGGTTATAGAGGAGGCAGCGCTGTTCATATGGGGAACAGTCAAAGCTTGGAGCCTGTTGGTGCCTCGGATCAAGATCCTACTCTACACCCCATTGTCCATCCTTGTGGAGCCCAGTGTACCCCGCAGCAGAAAAGATGGCTTTCAGGAAATATAAGCAGACACAAAATAATGAAGACAAAGAGATATATCTTGTTAGACAGAAGGAGGCGTAAGGGGGGTACTCACGGAGCGATCGCTGCTTAAAATCTAAGCAATCTGACTAGATTGCTTAGATTTTAAGCAGCTATCACTCCATGTGTACCCCTCACAGCGATAGCGATGCGCAGCCCCGCGCATCGCTATCGCTGGTGCTAGATTGCATGCAGGCCAATCTGGCAGGTCGCTCACTTCACCCGCTGGGTGAAATGAGTGCCCCCCGTCCCCCTCCGCACACTCAGCACACATCGCACTGTGCTGAGCGGGGGGGGGGGGGGGTGAATTGTGTGTGAGAGGTTCGCTCGGCACACATCTCTCCCCACATCTGCCGGTGAGTACTGGCCTTATGAAGGTAATCAGATGTGCAAAGGCACAAGCTGAGGAGATAATGGCCCAGTCAGGAGGCAAAACTTGTTTTTAGGTATATAAACAAAAGGAGAAAAACAAAAGGCGGAATAATAAGACTAAAGACAGAGACTGGGAATCTTGTTAAGGGAGACAATGAAATAGCAGGTCATCTTAATAGTTATTTTTGCTCAGTATTCACTACTAAAAGAGAGGGGAAGGGTCCACAGTAAAGTTGCTGGGATAGTCAGAAAAATTAAACAAGTACAGTAACAGAGAAGAAGAACCTAACAGAACTCTCAAAGCTAAAAGTGGATAAATCAATGGGTCCAGATGGAATACATCATGGATACTAAAAAAAGATATCTTGGAACTCGTAAGGCCACAAAATTGATTAAGGTGTCAGAGGCACTGAATTATGAGGAAAGGCTTACTAGGTTAGATATGTTTATACTGGAAAAGAGGCATCTAAGAGGAGACATTATTAATATTAACAAGTATATAAAGGGACAATACATGGAACTATCAGGCGATTTGTTTAATGAAATATCTTTGCACAGGACATGCGGCTATCCTCTGAGGTTAGAGGAGAGAGAATTTCATACCCAAAGAAGGAAAGGGTTCTTCGCAGAAAGGGCAATAAGGGTTTAAAATTCTCTGCCAGAGAAGGTAGTAATGGTGGACTCAGTCAATATGTTTAAAAATGGATAAGATAAATTTCTATCTGAAAAAAATATAACTATAACATTTAAAATGAATGTATTTTGAAAACAGCATTAACTGTAGTTAGTTAGACCTAAAAACATAACTTCACCTGGGTCATTATAGTTAAACCATAGTTACATTCAGAATAGTGGGCCTAATTCAGACCTGATCGCTGTTGTGCGAAATTGCACAGCAGCCGATTATCGAATGACTGGCATATGCGTATGCAATGCACAGGCGCGAGCCCAACAGCAGCAGAATGGTGCAAAACTTTTGAACGCTAAGTGTATGCAAGGTGATTGACAGGAAGCTTGTGGGTGGTAACTGGCCGTTTTCTGGGAGTGTCAGGAAAAACGCAGGCGTTCCTAAGTGTTTTCAGGGAGGGTGTGTGACATCAGCTACAGCCCCGATCAGCCTGTTTGTATCACACTGTAGGATTAAGTTCTGGGCTATGCACAGACTGGAAAAATCATTAGATGGTGAGTTACGAACGGATTTGCAGATGTCTGCTGTCTGGCAAAGTTTTTGCATGGCATACGCATGTATTCGCACACTCGCATGGGGTTTTCACTCTATGGGCGGCGACTATCTGATTGCATACCTCTGCAAATTTGCAGAGGATCGATCAGGACTGAATTAGGCCCTGTGTAAGAATATAATACAGGTTGAACTTGATGGACAATTTGTTTTTTTGCAACCTCACTAACTATGTAAAAGAGCTTAAAAGGGTGCTGGTAGTACCATTAACAGAGTTATTAAACCAGTCACTATCTACACAAGTAACTCCAGAGGACTGTAAAAGAGTGAACGTAGTCCCACTGCACAAAAGTGGAAGCAAGAAAGTGGCCAGTAGTTACCGACCAGTGAGCCTTACATCAGTAGTATGGAAATTGATGGCAACACTCTTAAAGAAAGAGTTATAGATTATCTTACATCCAGCAATTTACAAGATCCCAAAAAACATGGATTCACTGAGGGGAGATCATGTCAAACAAACCTTATAGACTTTTTTGACTGTGTGACTAAAGTCATAGATAAAGGTGGGACCATAGAGATAGCTTATCTAGACTTTAGTAAGGCTTTTGACACTGTCCCACATCGCAGACTGCTAAATAAACTCAAAAGCTTGGGATTGGATACTAAAATGGTTGAATGGATAAGATCTTGGTTGCAGGATAGAAAACAGAGAGTTGCAGTAAATAGAGGGCATTCACAGGGGGGAAATGTTACCAGTGGAGTACCCCAGGGATCTGTACTTGGGGGGTAATTCCAAGTTGATCGCAGCAGGAAATTTTTTAGCAGTTGGGCAAAACCATGTGCACTGCAGGGGAGGCAGATATAACATGTGCAGAAAGAGTTAGATTTGGGTGGGTTATTTTATTTCTGTGCAGGGTAAATACTGGCTGCTTTATTTTTACACTGCAAATTAGATTGCATATTGAACACACCACACCCAAATCTAACTCTCTCTGCACATGTTATATCTGCCTCCCCTGCAGTGCACATGGTTTTACCCAACTGCTAAAAAAATTCCTGCTGCGATCAACTTGGAATTACCCCCTTGGACCAGTGCTTTTTAATATCTTTACTGGTGACATTGCAAATGGCATTAAAGAGAAAGTATACCTTTTAGCAGATGACATAAAGGCATGCAACAGGGCAGACACACCAGGGGGAATAAAACAAATGACTGAGGATCTAGGTAGACAAGAGGAATGGTTAAGAGAGTGGCAATTAATGACAAAAAAATGCAAAATCATGCACTTGTGTCTCAAAAATGTAAAGGCTTAATATAAACTACTGAGGAGTAAAGGGATCTAGGAGTCACTATTTCAGGTGACTTAAAGGCAGGTAAGAAATGTATTTATTGTGAGGAATGTAACAAAGCAATGGGGAAGGCTAGTCATATGCTTGGTTGCATAGGGAGAGGAATCCGTAGCAGAAAGAAAGAAGTAATAATGCCACTGTATGGGTCATTGGTACAGTCTCATCAAGAATAATGTGTTCAATTCTGGAGGCCATATCTTCAGAAGGATATTAATACATTCGAGACTGTACAAAAAAGGGTAACTGAAATGGTGCATGGCCTACATCACAAAACAGACCCAGAAAGACTACAAAATCTAAATATGTATAGTTTGGAGCAGAAAGGGGAAACATGACAGAAACTTTCAAATATATCAAGGGTTTAAACAAAGTCAGGGATTTTAGCAGTGCTTTGCCGCTATGCTGCCACTGGATTTCCTGGTGGAACCTTCAAGCAGCAGTTTTATGAAGACTTGCATGATCCTGGTGCTCACGCCTGCCTGCATCTAGCAAGGCAGGACAGGGTATTCTAACATAGATCGAGTACAGTAAGTGAATGTTCACACATGCAGGTAGTCCACCACATGTACTGTATATATGTCTGAGAAAGCAATATTATTTGTGGGTGGTCAGGGGCAGATGCAAATACACTGATGAAGATGGTCTCCTGCACTAGTGAACTGTTATTTCTACATAATTAACCAGGTTTTTTAAAGTTTCCTTTTGCGTAAAAGAGAATGTGCGTCACATCAGGTGAACCTAGGTTGGATGCTGTTGGAGGTTCCGTAGAGAGTGCTATGTGCAGGAAGCTTGGTGGACTGATATAAGTCTTGCACATGAGATACTCAGTTTCTAGATAGCTGAAAGCAGGAAGAGGTCATGTACTGATGACAGGCAGCGGAAATGCACAATTAAACTGAATTAGATTCCATGGGCATGGATCTGGAGACAGATCAGATCAGTTTAGAAGTGAGAAAAGCATGAATTGAACTGGGAGACTAGAGCCAGATTGGATCTCGTGGGCCATACTGGAACTGATGGTCAGGAACTTTAATATACTTGGGCCGGACTGGATCCGGTGGACTGGACTGGAGCTGCAGCACAGGAACTTTAATATATTTGAGTCGGACTGGATCCAGTGGACTGGACAGGAACTGCAGAACAGGAACTTTATTATACTTGAGCCAGACTGGATCCAGTGGACTGGACTGGACTGGAACTGCACAACATTAACTTTAATATGTTTGAGCTGGACCGGATCTGGTGGACTGGGCTGAACTCAGTGAACAGGAACTATATCTGTAGATACAAATGCAAACACAGGAAGCAGCGGAGATGGTGTGAGACATAGCGGGGATGCACACAGATACAATTGGGGTACATGGACTTTGTAACGGGGAGCCAGAAGAGGCGCTCCTAGCTTTCTGAATTCAAACTGACCAACGTGCAGGTAAGAACCAGAACACAAATCTTCATGGCCCGACAATCACAGCCAGATTAAGGCGGGGTGCAGTGCATACTGTACCCCGGGCCCACCTTTGTCAGGAGGCTTCCTGGCTGGAGGAGATTGATTTCTCTAGCTTTTCCTTTTATGCTGCAGCAGAACCAGGCAGCCAGAATGTGAGCAGGACAGTATGCAGTGCAGGCAGAGACACAGGGGTATCAGGTTTCATGAGCTACCCATGGAGCTTTCCAACCAGAGAAAAGATAGGAGGGTGGAGAGAGCTGTAAGTGCCACAGGGATCAGAGCTTCTCCAACTCCCTGCCTGGGTGTCTGGGTCCTGTGTAACCTGTTATCTAGTGAGGGTCTAGAGAGAGACCTCTTGAGTCCTGTCCCATGGTGTAAGTAGTATAGAGGCTGCTGCTATTCTTTTTTTATTTATTCAAGTATTTTTTTATTGAGATTTTGTAAGAATTAAGATACAAACCCAAAACCAGAAAATAATAAAACAAATGATAACGGCAGACATATTAAAGCATGCAATTTGCAAAAAAGAAAGGTACAACAAAGGAATATATACAAATATGAGACAAATGAGAGATGCATCAGGATATACATAACACGCCACAGCATAACAATAAGCAACAAGAGCCCACAGGTACCATATGGGCTCGCATTAAGGTAAGGTGACTGATACATGGGGCATATTGGTACAGATATATCCCGCATAGTAGACCTAAGTAAAGTAATCACACTGCAATACAGGATAAAATTAACTAATCCTAAATTATCTGCCAGATATCAAAACAAAACTCTCTAAAACAAACCACCCCAGAACCCCCCACGCTGCATGGCCTAACCCCAACCCAGGCATTCTTGGATCCCAGTTCCCCCTTTACCAATCTACCACTACCTAACAAACCTCCCCCCCCGCGCGCACACACACACACACACACACACACCTGAATAAGGATATTAAAGACATAAGACTAACGAGGGCAACAAACAAATGACCTTATGCTGGGTCTAGCCAAAGCCATCCCTCCCACCATACACAGAAAATGGACCACCAACCAAAACTAAATCATATTAAAATCCTGTTATAGTTTGAAATAGAGAAGAGTCGTGGCGCCAACCGATGCAAGCTGCAAATCGACTGGTCAAGGAGGTATCCCCAATACCCAAATGGAAGCATATACAATAGAGTTAAACCAGAAGATGTGCGCTAATCGGGAAAATAAAATATGAAATGGTACTTCCCTTACACAACCTCTGTCGTGGGATTTACCGTATTATTCCAATAACATGGATCCATATGTGAAAAAGAAATTAAAATATATAGTGTAATACGTTCAAAATAACAATTTTTAATACAATACACTAACAATATAAAATCATTGTGCATCAGTTTGCTAAAAGCAAAGGTGGTAGATGGGAAATTACCAGAGGATGGAAATATTTGAGGCTGTAAATAGTGCCTTTAAGTTCTGGTTGGCTAAAAAAACATCAGATATCTTGAAATCAAGTGAAGGTGGGGGTTTACCAGATTTATATGAAGTGATTGCGTTTGAGATGTTACCCAAGGGAGATATCGGCTCCGGAACCTAATTCTCCACAATCCTCCGTTCGTCTGGTAAATCTTCCTTCAGCAGTGGTTAGTCTGTCATACAGTGCCGACGCGTTTCGGGATCTCTCCCTTCATCAAGGCTGCATGACAGACTATGAACAGAATGAGCTATTTATGCTCTGCATGAGAAACACATCCGGGTCAAAGATCACGTCATAATAAAAATGAATTACATCGTATAATCTATAAATAATGTCCATATCACACAGCTATAATTGGGTGATAAATCTCCAGTGAATTATGTATAAAATCTATCTTTGGAAATAGTAAAAAAAACATACTAATAAAATACCCGGAAGTAGTATTATTTTAACTTCCGGTCCGGCGGTGTCGTTTATTTTTTAAGTCTATGTTCATCCATATAAAGTTCTTTAATGGTTCTTTAAGGTGTTCCTGGATGCCAACATTGGTGGTAACAGTGGATCAATGTGGTGTTTCTTAAGTTTGTAGTCCATTACGGACCTCCGTCCGGTACTTCCGGTATGTGGAACGCATATTGAACCGCATGCCGGCTTCCGATGACGCACTTCCTGTTAGCGTCTGTGAGCCGCAAATTCATGTATTTTGCAGATTGAGGAAGTATCTCAAGTCTGCAATGAACCTAGAGTACATAAAACGTGATTGGCTTGATATAAAAAAGGGCGGGGGGTTTTATTAAAGTCATGATAACATAATGGATTTCCTAATTATAAAATCACGTGGCCTACATAATATTGATAATTCTATAAATATGCAACAATTATATTAAAATTGACCACATTTCAGAGTGAACATACTTAAACTATTATTGAAAGCAGCTAGTGACAGGTAGAGTAATACATAATGCAACAAGGAAAAGTGGATAAGAATAGTAAATAGAAACGAATAAATAGTGAATGTAGATGAATTCAGGGGGATAGGGGGGGGGGGGAATCAGAGGAACCATTTTAATTCGAAGTCTGCATTCAAGCCGTTCGGGATAAGGCTTTTTAGTTTAAATATCCATTTCATCTCAGTTTTCGCCAGTCGAGTTGTTTCGTCTCTATAGCTCCAAGTATTTTTTATATTTTCAATTGCCAAAAACTGTAAGATGTGTTTAGTGGAGGAATTATGTTTAACTTTAAAATGACTGGATAAAGGATGTGTCATTACTCCTTTCTTAATATTCCTTATATGTTCACCCAAGCGGGTTTTCAGTGCCCGACTAGTTTTTCCCACATAAACCATATGGCAACTACACTCTATCAAATATATTACATTCGTGGTGTGGCAGGTCATGAAGTTATGAAGTTTGTACGTAGTCCCATTGATGCTGAATTCTTCATATTTTGACTTGACAGTTTGTACTTCGCGACAAGCCTGGCATGTCCCACATCTGTAGAAGCCCTTACTTCGAATCGGATGGTGATCCTGTAATGATAGTGCACTTTTGGTCAGTTTACTTTTTAAATTTGGTGCTTTGCGATATATGAATTTGGGCCTTGCTGGTATAGTGTCCTTTAGAAGTGGGTCTCTCTGCAAGAGATGCCAATGTTTTTTGACTATTGTTTCAATCTTTTTATGTTGTTGGGTAAATTGTGTGATAAAAGCCAATTTGTGTGTACCGTCTTCTGATTTTCTTTTTTCTTTTCCTTTCAATAGTTCTTCTCTGTCCTTGTTCATCACTTCCTCTTTGTATTTTCCCAATCGATCTTTATCGTAGCCCTTTTCTTCAAAACCTTTCTTCATTTGATCTATTTGTTCTTCACATATGTTTTTCCTGCTACAATTTCTCCTTAACCTGAGGAATTGGCTTTTTGGAACGCTATTCAGCCAATTGGTATGGTGTTCACTTGATACATCTATGTAGTTATTAGCGTCAGTCGGTTTTTTATAGCATTTCGTCTCCAGTTTCCCTTCCTCAATATAAATATTGAGATCCAAAAAGTGTAATTCTTTTTGGCTTGTTGTACAGGTAAGGGCCAGATTGAAATCATTGTTGTTCAGTGATTGACAGAAACAGTCCAATTCCTCCTGTGGTCCTTCCCAAAAGAATATGATGTCGTCTATATAGCGATACCAAAGTTTGAGATTTTTCTTATAGTTGGGGTTTGCCTTCACCTGTTTCTCTTCCCAATATGACATATATAGGTTCGCGAAACTAGGCGCAAATTTGGTACCCATAGCGGTACCGATTAATTGGTTGTAGTAGGAACCATTGAAATAAAAGTAGTTGTTTTTCAATATAAAGGTAATACCTTGTAGCAGTAGATCTTTTTTGTTCTCAGTAAGATCCGTTTTATCAAGATAGTACTTGACTGCTTCTATCCCTTTTTCATGAGGGATGTTCGTGTAAAGGGCTTCCACGTCTGCTGTTGTCATGAACATGTTGTTATTCCACTCAATATTTTTAAGTTTTTGCAGTGTGTCTGTTGTATCTTTTAAATGGAATTCTGTTCTGCTTACTAGAGGTTGTAGATGGGCATCAATATATTCTGATAAGTTTGCAGTTAGGCTTCCAATCCCTGCCACTATAGGTCTTCCTGGGGGTTTTGTCACACTTTTATGAATTTTTGGTAAAATGTAGATTGTGGGTATTGAGGGTTCTGAGACGTTTAAAAATTCAAATTCTTTTTTCGTGAGTGTATTCTTGTCCAAATGGGACTGCAATAGTTTGCTTAGATTTGCTTTGATTCTTAATGTCGGGTCATTTCTAAGCTTGATGTATGTCTTCCCATCATCCAGTTGCCGGTGGATTTCTTTGATGTAATCGTCTTTATTGAGGATTACAACTCCTCCTCCCTTGTCACTAGGTTTGATGACAATGGACTCGTCCCCCTGTAGATCTTTCAAAGCCAAACGCTCTTTATGGCTTAAATTGCTTTTAGTGTTCTTTGTGTTGCCCATTTTTTCTAGATCGTCCAGAACTGCCTTCTGGAAGCTGTCCACCAGACTTCCTTTCAGATGTTTTGGATAGAACGTGGATTTGTTCTTAAACTCTCCATTGCTTATTGTCTCACTGATTTCGCCTTCTAGTTCTTTTTTGGTAAATAATTTTTTTATTGTTAATTTCCTGACGAATTTTTCCACATCTAAAAAGATGCCAAATTGATCCATTTTATTAGTGGGGGCGAATTTCAGACCCTTTAAGAGGAGTTTTTCTTCTGTCTTTGTTAATTGTCTGTCACTTAAATTATATATTTTTCCATGATTCGAATCATCAATAGGTGTTTTTGCCAATTCATCCGTGATTGTCAGGTTTGGTTTATGTTTCTTGTGTTTCACGCCCCCCCTTTTGCCCCTTTTTCGCCTTATCGGTAGTGACGATAGTTTGTTCTTCCTAAAAAAGGGGTCCTTCCCATCTCGTTGTTGTTCATATTGGACTGGAAGTTGCGTGATGGTCTCCTGTCGATATGTCTCTCAGGGTAATTCTCGTAATCTTGATAGAATTCTCTTCTCTCTCTTCTTTCATTGTGTCTTTCAGTACTGAAATGTCTTGGGTACTGTGTATTTCTATACCATAGATTCCTCCTGGTCCATCTTTGGTTCGTTGGTTGTTGATAGTGCTTTCTTCTGTAATATTCTATTGGTCGAGTGATAGTTAAGTTGTCTTCTCTTCTTCTGCTCCGTCCTCGTGACAACTGATGTTCTCTTTCATGCGAATGTATAGATGATCCCCTTCTTTGTGTCCTGACATCTTTGTTCCTCCTCGATGTGGTGGCATTTTGTGAACCCCTTCTATATCTTGGACAGTCTTCCTTATGTTGCACTGGATGGAAATTTTCTTTCTCTTGTCTATATGTTGGCATCCAGGAACACCTTAAAGAACCATTAAAGAACTTTATATGGATGAACATAGACTTAAAAAATAAACGACACCGCCGGACCGGAAGTTAAAATAATACTACTTCCGGGTATTTTATTAGTATGTTTTTTTTACTATTTCCAAAGATAGATTTTATACATAATTCACTGGAGATTTATCACCCAATTATAGCTGTGTGATATGGACATTATTTATAGATTATACGATGTAATTCATTTTTATTATGACGTGATCTTTGACCCGGATGTGTTTCTCATGCAGAGCATAAATAGCTCATTCTGTTCATAGTCTGTCATGCAGCCTTGATGAAGGGAGAGATCCCGAAACGCGTCGGCACTGTATGACAGACTAACCACTGCTGAAGGAAGATTTACCAGACGAACGGAGGATTGTGGAGAATTAGGTTCCGGAGCCGATATCTCCCTTGGGTAACATCTCAAACGCAATCACTTCATATAAATCTGGTAAACCCCCACCTTCACTTGATTTCAAGATATCTGATGTTTTTTTAGCCAACCAGAACTTAAAGGCACTATTTACAGCCTCAAATATTTCCATCCTCTGGTAATTTCCCATCTACCACCTTTGCTTTTAGCAAACTGATGCACAATGATTTTATATTGCTAGTGTATTGTATTAAAAATTGTTATTTTGAACGTATTACACTATATATTTTAATTTCTTTTTCACATATGGATCCATGTTATTGGAATAATACGGTAAATCCCACGACAGAGGTTGTGTAAGGGAAGTACCATTTCATATTTTATTTTCCCGATTAGCGCACATCTTCTGGTTTAACTCTATTGTATACGCTTCCATTTGGGTATTGGGGATACCTCCTTGACCAGTCGATTTGCAGCTTGCATCGGTTGGCGCCACGACTCTTCTCTATTTCAAACTATAACTGTCCAAAAACCTACCCCAACAGAGAAGAATCCAGGCGACATCATGTTTCATCATCTCAAAAGTAGAGAAGAAAAACTGAAAGAAGCATTTACAGAGAAAATCACTAACAATAGTGATGAGGACCTGGATGGCACTATGAGCCGTCTTGAAAAGCTATTATTACGTGAGAACCGCCTATGGTGGGAATGCGCGACACTGGAAAAATATGTCGCTGACAAAATTATACCAAAGGGATTGAGGATTAAAAAACTACCATCTTTCGACGATGCCAGTGAAAAATTTCAAGATGAATGGATGCGGACACTTGAGATCTGTTCATTTACGCTTCTAGAATTAATCATGAAGGAACGACGGGAGAAATTGAAAACACTAAAGGATCAGATCAACCATATACAAACAAACTTCGATCCATTTAAGGAATTAATGGAATTTAAGAATAAAGAAAAAGAAATTCAACACAAATTAAACCTCAATACGAAGGAAATCATTCTAAAAAACAGAATAAATTAAGAAGGGATCATGAATACTACAAAAAGGAAGGAAAAGATCCCTTCAAACTAATGAGGGAAGAAGGAACACCTGTGTCAGTCTACTCCTTCATAGAAGAAGAAGATCGAGATCCACCATATAGACAAGAGAAAGAAAATTTCCATCCAGTGCAACATAAGGAAGACTGTCCAAGATATAGAAGGGGTTCACAAAATGCCACCACATCGAGGAGGAACAAAGATGTCAGGACACAAAGAAGGGGATCATCTATACATTCGCATGAAAGAGAACATCAGTTGCCACGAGGACGGAGCAGAAGAAGAGAAGACAACTTAACTATCACTCGACCAATAGAATATTACAGAAGAAAGCACTATCAACAACCAACGAACCAAAGATGGACCAGGAGGAATCTATGGTATAGAAATACACAGTACCCAAGACATTTCAGTACTGAAAGACACAATGAAAGAAGAGAGAGAAGAGAATTCTATCAAGATTACGAGAATTACCCTGAGAGACATATCGACAGGAGACCATCACGCAACTTCCAGTCCAATATGAACAACAACGAGATGGGAAGGACCCCTTTTTTAGGAAGAACAAACTATCGTCACTACCGATAAGGCGAAAAAGGGGCAAAAGGGGGGGCGTGAAACACAAGAAACATAAACCAAACCTGACAATCACGGATGAATTGGCAAAAACACCTATTGATGATTCGAATCATGGAAAAATATATAATTTAAGTGACAGACAATTAACAAAGACAGAAGAAAAACTCCTCTTAAAGGGTCTGAAATTCGCCCCCACTAATAAAATGGATCAATTTGGCATCTTTTTAGATGTGGAAAAATTCGTCAGGAAATTAACAATAAAAAAATTATTTACCAAAAAAGAACTAGAAGGCGAAATCAGTGAGACAATAAGCAATGGAGAGTTTAAGAACAAATCCACGTTCTATCCAAAACATCTGAAAGGAAGTCTGGTGGACAGCTTCCAGAAGGCAGTTCTGGACGATCTAGAAAAAATGGGCAACACAAAGAACACTAAAAGCAATTTAAGCCATAAAGAGCGTTTGGCTTTGAAAGATCTACAGGGGGACGAGTCCATTGTCATCAAACCTAGTGACAAGGGAGGAGGAGTTGTAATCCTCAATCAAGACGATTACATCAAAGAAATCCACCGGCAACTGGATGATGGGAAGACATGCATCAAGCTTAGAAATGACCCGACATTAAGAATCAAAGCAAATCTAAGCAAACTATTGCAGTCCCATTTGGACAAGAATACACTCACGAAAAAAGAATTTGAATTTTTAAACGTCTCAGAACCCTCAATACCCACAATCTACATTTTACCAAAAATTCATAAAAGTGTGACAAAACCCCCAGGAAGACCTATAGTGGCAGGGATTGGAAGCCTAACTGCAAACTTATCAGAATATATTGATGCCCATCTACAACCTCTAGTAAGCAGAACAGAATTCCATTTAAAAGATACAACAGACACACTGCAAAAACGTAAAAATATTGAGTGGAATAACAACATGTTCATGACAACAGCAGACGTGGAAGCCCTTTACACGAACATCCCTCATGAAAAAGGGATAGAAGCAGTCAAGTACTATCTTGATAAAACGGATCTTACTGAGAACAAAAAAGATCTACTGCTACAAGGTATTACCTTTATATTGAAAAACAACTACTTTTATTTCAATGGTTCCTACTACAACCAATTAATCAATACCGCTATGGGTACCAAATTTGCGCCTAGTTTCGCGAACCTATATATGTCATATTGGGAAGAGAAACAGGTGAAGGCAAACCCCAACTATAAGAAAAATCTCAAACTTTGGTATCGCTATATAGACGACATCATATTCTTTTGGGAAGGACCACAGGAGGAATTGGACTGTTTCTGTCAATAACTGAACAACAATGATTTCAATCTGGCCCTTACCTGTACAACAAGCCAAAAAGAATTACACTTTTTGGATCTCAATATTTATATTGAGGAAGGGAAACTGGAGACGAAATGCTATAAAAAACCGACTGACGCTAATAACTACATAGATGTATCAAGTGAACACTATACCAATTGGCTGAATAGCGTTCCAAAAATCCAATTCCTCAGGTTAAGGAGAAATTGTAGCAGGAAAAACATATGTGAAGAACAAATAGATCAAATGAAGAAAGGTTTTGAAGAAAAGGGCTACGATAAAGATCGATTGGGAAAATACAAAGAGGAAGTGATGAACAAGGACAGAGAAGAACTATTGAAAGGAAAAGAAAAAAGAAAATCAGAAGACGGTACACACAAATTGGCTTTTATCACACAATTTACCCAACAACATAAAAAGATTGAAACAATAGTCAAAAAACATTGGCATCTCTTGCAGAGAGACCCACTTCTAAAGGACACTATACCAGCAAGGCCCAAATTCATATATCGCAAAGCACCAAATTTAAAAAGTAAACTGACCAAAAGTGCACTATCATTACAGGATCACCATCCGATTCGAAGTAAGGGCTTCTACAGATGTGGGACATGCCAGGCTTGTCGCGAAGTACAAACTGTCAAGTCAAAATATGAAGAATTCAGCATCAATGGGACTACGTACAAACTTCATAACTTCATGACCTGCCACACCACGAATGTAATATATCTGATAGAGTGTAGTTGCCATATGGTTTATGTGGGAAAAACTAGTCGGGCACTGAAAACCCGCTTGGGTGAACATATAAGGAATATTAAGAAAGGAGTAATGACACATCCTTTATCCAGTCATTTTAAAGTTAAACATAATTCCTCCACTAAACACATCTTACAGTTTTTGGCAATTGAAAATATAAAAAATACTTGGAGATATAGAGACGAAACAACTCGACTGGCGAAAACTGAGATGAAATGGATATTTAAACTAAAAAGCCTTATCCCGAACGGCTTGAATGCAGACTTCGAATTAAAATGGTTCCTCTGATTTCCCCCCCCCCTATCCCCCTGAATTCATCTACATTCACTATTTATTCGTTTCTATTTACTATTCTTATCCACTTTTCCTTGTTGCATTATGTATTACTCTACCTGTCACTAGCTGCTTTCAATAATAGTTTAAGTATGTTCACTCTGAAATGTGGTCAATTTTAATATAATTGTTGCATATTTATAGAATTATCAATATTATGTAGGCCACGTGATTTTATAATTAGGAAATCCATTATGTTATCATGACTTTAATAAAACCCCCCGCCCTTTTTTATATCAAGCCAATCACGTTTTATGTACTCTAGGTTCATTGCAGACTTGAGATACTTCCTCAATCTGCAAAATACATGAATTTGCGGCTCACAGACGCTAACAGGAAGTGCGTCATCGGAAGCCGGCATGCGGTTCAATATGCGTTCCACATACCGGAAGTACCGGACGGAGGTCCGTAATGGACTACAAACTTAAGAAACACCACATTGATCCACTGTTACCACCAATGTTGGCATCCAGGAACACCTTAAAGAACCATTAAAGAACTTTATATGGATGAACATAGACTTAAAAAATAAACGACACCGCCGGACCGGAAGTTAAAATAATACTACTTCCGGGTATTTTATTAGTATGTTTTTTTTACTATTTCCAAAGATAGATTTTATACATAATTCACTGGAGATTTATCACCCAATTATAGCTGTGTGATATGGACATTATTTATAGATTATACGATGTAATTCATTTTTATTATGACGTGATCTTTGACCCGGATGTGTTTCTCATGCAGAGCATAAATAGCTCATTCTGTTCATAGTCTGTCATGCAGCCTTGATGAAGGGAGAGATCCCGAAACGCGTCGGCACTGTATGACAGACTAACCACTGCTGAAGGAAGATTTACCAGACGAACGGAGGATTGTGGAGAATTAGGTTCCGGAGCCGATATCTCCCTTGGGTAACATCTCAAACGCAATCACTTCATATAAATCTGGTAAACCCCCACCTTCACTTGATTTCAAGATATCTGATGTTTTTTTAGCCAACCAGAACTTAAAGGCACTATTTACAGCCTCAAATATTTCCATCCTCTGGTAATTTCCCATCTACCACCTTTGCTTTTAGCAAACTGATGCACAATGATTTTATATTGCTAGTGTATTGTATTAAAAATTGTTATTTTGAACGTATTACACTATATATTTTAATTTCTTTTTCACATATGGATCCATGTTATTGGAATAATACGGCATATTAAAATCCTATTCGCAAATTTCCATTCCCCCCCCACCCAATTAACCATAACTTGACTAGCTAACCTCCTCCTCACCTAAATAAAGGGTATCAAGGACCCATAGCGACAGCAAAGAACCGTATGACCTTAAAACCTAGTTAAACTAGTCCCAATCCTCCCGCTACACAGAAAACATCAGTCATATAAGAGAAGAAAAAATTCATGAGTGTAAAATTAACAGGATAATACCCAGACATATAAAATCACAGCTGTATGAAAAATAAAAAAAATATAACAAGATAGAAACCATCCCCACCATCAAAGCTTAGCAACATATGCTGACATAGTGTTACGTTAGTCAGGCCAAGGCTCAGCTCCTTGGTAGTACAAGTCGAAAAGGGATAAACTTGGTCCAGTACATATAATAAACAATAGGAGAATATCCAGAGAATTCAAATGCCAAGTTCCACAGTACTAGCACAGAAACAGGCGATAGAGACCAGGTTTTTGGAGAGGAAGCATTTAGCTCAATCCATACACAGTATGCCAAGATCCACAGTGCCGGCTTAGTGACAGGAGAAATAGAACAAATGTTTGTAAAGGACACAGTATTTTTGGAGCAGTCAGAAGCGAGATGACAGAGGACATTAGGAGCAATTCCATCGAATGATGAAAAGAAATTCAAAGCATGCTCAAAAATAGACGATGTAATGAAACTGGTCTGCAAGAGAATTGAAGCACCCAGGGATTGGATCGGCATCCAGTACAATAGAATCCACAACTCCTGAACAGGATGTAACTGGAAGATCTTCTGACATAGGGAGCATACATATAACAAGTCTCTCAGTGGAAGCATTAATGGTTTGAAGAATGTGCTGCAGAGAGCTGACCATCTTGAAGGCGCACAGACGCCAGTGCAGACTGAGCACGGTAGACAAATCAGAGCACCAGCTGGGATGGCCACAAACGCTCCAAAACAGCAGGTGTCTCAAGGCATAAGGTAGAAAAGACCTCCAGGGGTATGATGGCGGCGGCTAGCACACCACAAAGTCACACGCACAGGGAGCGCAGAGCGCTCATCAGTGTAGGCTGCACCAAGTAGAAAATGGCCACAGGCCCTTTAAACCGCCCCCACGTAATGGGAACCAGGAGGAGAGTCTCACCAGGAGCAGCAAGAGAACAGGATCACTGCTAGGGAGGAAGATGGCAGAGCCATGAGCAGCGTTCCGCTGGACGGCACAGAGCTGCAGCAGCAATGTGGAAGAGATCCAAGATGGCGACGGACACCACCAGTGTGCATAACCAGAGCACCAGGAGGTAACCGCTCGCAGCAGAGTGACCGGAACACCAAGAGTCGGGACCAGAGACCAGAAGGAAACCAGCAGGCAGACACAGGAGACAGGGAACATGATTTGTGCTGAGTCACGTCATCGTAGCCCCTGCCCCGCTATACAATGCCTATACAACGCGATCATGCTGTGAAGCCCCCTGAACAGCCCACCTTCTAATCAGCCACACCCTCGAGCCAAGTTGGTAAGTATGGTTCTATGCGTAAGTATGTGTAAAAGTCTCCTGCCTAGAAAAAGAGGCTGCCTTGATGCTGCTTGCAAGCTGTAGTCATAGACTTTGCAACATGAAAGTAAGTGGTCTTTTTTCCGGCACTCACAGAAACCAAATGTTGCTTTTCTTCTGCAAGGGGAATGTTCTTCCGTTCTGTATGTAATCCACACTAGGACAAAAGTTCCAGGAGCCAGTCTATTTGCAACTGTGTGTGTGTGTGTGTGTGTAAACATACACGTTTATCCTCTCTCATGCAATTTCCTCCAGCATATGTGAATAAAAGCAAGAGAGAAAGGACCATGACATAGTACATTCTTTTAATTTCACACACAAATAACATAAAAACACTTTAAAACATAAACGTGACAGCACTCAGATTAGAATAAGGGTCACAGGGGGTGTAGATAGGTCAATTACCGGATTTTAATGGAACTGGTGTTGAAGCAGTTCCTTGAGAGCATGAGAGATTGAATCCTCAGGTGGTATCTCGGGTCAGCCTCCTGGTCTGCTGCTCTTTTCCGAGATTATCCACTCCAAACTGTCACAACTGAGGGCCTGAGCTGACGGGAGGCAGCCTCAGTTGTAGGGGCTGAGATGTACCGGAACCTGGGAGGTTGTATCAGACCCCTGGACATGTAAGTAACATGAATAATAACTGCCCGAAGGCGTGACCACGACAACTTAGATAAAAGTCAATGATGTTTATTATGACAACTCCGCAACACAGCAGCAGTAAAAGAAAACGTAAAAGTCAGCAAAGAATAAATACAGTTCCTGGGTACTACAGGATGGCAGGAGCCACAGGGCACTGGTAGTGTGAGATAGTTCTTATAATCTTCTAGATGGAAAGTCCTTACCAGGCCCGACTGTAGCAATGGAGATAACCCAGGATTGTACCAGCTGGTGTTCCAGGAAAAGCTGGGTTGCTGAAGATAAAAAGGCTGCTGTGGATACTGGCTGGAACCAGACTGTTGTTAGCACGGAGTGGATACTGGCTGGAACCAGTTAAATAATAAATGAACTTGGGAGCGATGAAATATGAGCTGAAATGTAGAACTTGAGAGCGGAGAAATAATAATACCGGTGGAGAGTGGTAAAGTGTAGAAAGGACACCGGCCCTTTAAGAGAAGCTGTACTCTGCTGGAAGCTGGACTGGAAGCAGGTAATGTTGTAGCTGGAAACAGATGAATCCACAATGGATTGGAGAGTCAGGCTACACCGCAGGTGGAATGCTGGTGCGGGTCTCTATGGTGGAAGTCTTGAGACAGGAGCTGGAACCTGGAAGACAATCACAGGAGAGAGACAAACAGGAACTAGGTTTGACAACCAAAGCACTGACGCCTTCCTTGCTCAGGCACAGTGTATTTATACCTGCAGCAAGGAAGGGATTGGCTAGGCAATTATGCAGATTAACAATACTGACAACAGATTGGAGTAAATGATCAGCTGACAGAATCCAAGATGGCTGCGCCCATGCAGACACTTGGAGGGAAGTTTGGTTTGTAATCCATGTGGTAATGAAAACAGTAATGGCGGCGCCGGCCACTGGAGACAGGAGGCGCCAGGCTGACAGATGCACATCCAACCACGCGGACACAGCGGAGGCCGCGGCTGACGTAATCGCCATTCAGACACTCTGCATGCAGAAGTTCAGGGACGGCGGCGGAGGCCGCGGGAGACGCCATGCCAGGTGTAATATGGCGTTTACTGTGACAGCGTCCCAGAGTGACAGGAGAGGATACAGGAATGTACACATCAGGATAACATATGGGATCCGGTCCTGGAGCGCTGAGCCAGCCTTAGGAGGCATCTGATGGGTAAGAAATGGCGTCCAGATACCCGGATCGTGACAGCACCCCCCCCTTTAGGAGTGGCCCCAGGACACTTCTTTGGCTTTTGAGGAAACTTGGAATGGAATCTCCGGACCAAGGCAGGAGCATGGACATCAGAAGCATTGGTCCATGAACGTTCCTCAGGACCATAACCCTTCCAGTCAATAAGATATTGTAGTTGACCGTAACGGTGACGTGAGTCCAGGATCTTGGCCACTTCATACTCAACGCCTCGTTGAGTTTGGACTTTCGGAGTTGGAGGAAGTGAGGAATGAAACCGATTCAAGATCAGCGGTTTCAACAGGGAAACATGGAATGTCCTGGGTATTTTTAAGAAGGGAGGCAACTGGAGTCTGTAAGCAACAGGATTGATGACTTGTTCAATCTTGAAAGGACCGATATAGCGAGGTGCAAACTTCATACTGGGAACTCTTAACCTCAAATTCTTCGTGGATAACCATACCCGATCACCCACCTTGAGAGCAGGAACTGCTCGACGCTTCTTATCCGCAAACTTCTTGTACCTGAACGATGCCTTGAGCAGAGCTGATCGTACGCTCTTCCAGATATTGGCAAACTGATGCAAGGTGATATCCACTGCGGGAACAGAAGTTGCTGGAAGCGGTTGGAACTCAGGGACTTTAGGGTGGAATCCAAAGTTTAGTGAAGAATGGTGTTGAAGCAGATGAAGAATGATACTGGTTGTTATGACAGAACTCGGCCCAGGGAAGTAATTGAACCCAGTCATCTTGAGAGGAGGACACATAGATGCGGAGGAAGGCCTCCAAGTCCTGATTCACCCTCTCGGTTTGACCATTGGTCTGAGGATGGTAAGCCGTAGAAAACTTTAGCTTGACTTGGAGGACTTGACATAAACTTCGCCAGAATTTGGCTGTGAATTGAACTCCTCGATCTGAGATAATTTCTTCAGGAAGACCGTGGAGTCGGAAGATCTCTTGTATGAATACTTGAGCCAACTTGGAAGCTGACGGAAGACCGGTGAGAGGAATGAAGTGTGCCATCTTGGTGAACCGGTCAACTACCACCCAGATGGTATTGAACTTGTTGCACATGGGTAAATCTGTAATAAAATCCATCGACAAATTGGGTCCAAGGTCGACGGGGAACAGATAGTGGAACCAGTTGCCCCGCAGGCGACTGGCGGGATACCTTATGTTGAGCACACTTTGGGCAAGATGCAATAAACTCCAAGACGTCCTTTTTCAGAGTTGGCCACCAATAGGACCTAGAGATAAACTCCAGGGTTTTTTGGATACCTGTATGTCCGGCAAAACGGGAAGCATGGGCCCAATGCATGAGCTTCTTCCTTAGCATCGGTTTCACAAAACTTTTCCCTGATGGGGGCGTAGAGTCCATCCCTACCGTGGAGAATGCCAACGGATTTATAATAGGATGCTTGTCTGAAGACTCTGACTCATTTTCTTGCTCCCATGAGCGGGAAAGGGCATCGGCCTTGCGATTCTGAGAGCCCGGACAGAACTGGAGTTTAAAATCGAACCTGGAAAAGAAAAGTGCCCATCTGGCCTGACGAGGGTTGAGACATTGTGCGCCTTTCAGATATAAAAGGTTCTTGTGGTCTGTAAGTATGGTGATTGAATGAGAAGCTCCCTCCAACAGATACCTCCACTCTTCTAGAGCGAGCTTGATGGCTAGCAACTCCTGGTCGCCAATGGCATAGTTGCGCTCAGCTGGAGAGAACTTCCGGGAGAAGAAACTGCAAGGGTGTAAATGGCCATCTTTAGCCCTCTGAGATAACACCGCTCCTACTCCAACGGAGGAGGCATCCACCTCTAAGATGAAAGGAGAGTCGATGTCAGGCTGTTTCAGAACAGGCGCAGAGATGAACCTTTGTTTTAAAAGATGAAATGCTTGCATGGCTTCTTCAGACCACTTGGACGGGTTAGCACCCTTCTTAGTGAAAGCAGTAATAGGCGCCACAATGGTGGAAAAGTCTCGTATAAACTTTCGGTAATAGTTGGCGAACCCTAAGAACCTCTGGACCCCTTTGAGGGTTAAGGGTACCGGCCAATTTTGGATTGCTTGTAGTTTCTCAGGATCCATCTCTAGTCCGGAACCGGACACAATGTACCCTAGAAACGGAATGGACTTGACTTCAAAGACGCATTTCTCTAATTTGCAATAGAGATGATTGACACGGAGACGGGACAGAACCTCTTTAACCCAAAAACGATGTTCCTCTAAATCGTTGGCAAAAATGAGGATATCGTCTAGATAGACCACGACATGACGGTATAGAATGTCTCTGAAGATCTCATTGACAAAATGCTGGAAGACAGCTGGAGCATTGCTCAATCCGAAGGGCATGACGAGGTACTCATAATGTCCGTCACGGGTGTTAAAGGCGGTCTTCCACTCGTCACCCTCACGGATCCGGATGAGATTGTATGCACCTCTCAAGTCCAGCTTTGTAAAGATGGTAGCTCCGCTAACTCTGTCAAAGAGCTCAGTAATCAGGGGTAAAGGATAACGGTTCTTGATGGTAATGTCGTTCAAACCTCTATAGTCGATGCACGGCCGCAGACCACCATCTTTCTTTTTTACAAAAAAGAAGCCTGCGCCGGCTGGGGTAGAAGAAGGTCGAATGAACCCCTTTGCTAGGTTCTCTTTAATGTATTCCTCCATAGAATGCGTCTCAGGCAGAGACAACGGATAAGTTCGGCCTCGAGGTGGAACCTTCCCTGGAACGAGATCAATCGGGCAGTCCCATTCTCTATGAGGAGGAAGGATATCAGCAGAAGCTTTACTGAACACATCCGTGAAATCTTGATATGGAGGAGGTGGAACATCAGACGACCTGGGGGAGGAAGAACAGACAGGCAATACTTTAAACAAACATGTCTCAGCACAGGAGGAACCCCATGCCAGGATTTGCGTAGTCGTCCAATCAATTGTAGGATTGTGAAGACGGAGCCATGGAAGGCCCAGGACCACAGGATGTGTGGCTCTTGGAATCACTAAAAAAGAAATAAGTTCGGAATGAAGAACTCCCACTCTCAGACGAACTGGTAGAGTCCTTAAAGAAATAACTGCATCAAAAATTTTGCTGCCATCCACGGCAGTTAAAGAAATGGACGAAGGAAGTCTCTCGGTGGGTAGGGACCACCGTTTAACATAGGCTTCGGTAATAAAGTTCCCAGCTGCTCCGGAATCAAGGAGGGCAATGACGTTCCGATAACGTTGAGCAACTTGAAGCGAGACTGGGAGATTACAATCTTGAGGAGATGGAGAGGAGATCATTACTCCTAGCCGGCCCTCTCCTTGGCGAGCTAGGATTTGGAGTTTCCCGGACGTTTGGGACAGGCATTAATGGTGTGAGATGGAGCTGCACAATAAAGACAGAGAGACTCGGAGAGACGTCTTCGGCGCTCAGCAGGAGTTAAACGGGAACGGCCAATTTGCATGGGCTCATCTTTAGTTGGTGACAGTTGGCGAGGAGGAGGAGCAGAAGATTTTGGAGCAGATGATCTTCCACGCTCAGTTGCTCTCTCTCTGAAACGTAAATCAACTTTCGTGCAGAGTGAGATTAGCTCATCTAACTTAGAGGGTAAGTCTCTGGTAGCTAACTCATCTTTAATACGCTCAGATAAGCCATGCCAGAATGCAGCATACAGGGCCTCGTCGTTCCATGCCAGTTCGGATGCCAGGATCTGGAACTGTATCAGATATTGTCCTACAGTACGTGACCCCTGGCGTACACAGAGAATCTCGGATGAAGCTGAGGTTACCCGGCCTGGCTCGTCGAAGATGCGCCTGAATGTTGACACGAAGGCAGTGTAGGAAGATAGCAGGGTGTCGGACCTCTCCCATAACGGTGATGCCCAATCAAGGGCTGAGCCACTGAGAAGAGAAATAATGTAGGCAATTTTTGTACGGTCACTGGGAAAATTGCCAGGTTGTAGCTCAAACTGAATCTCACACTGGTTGAGAAATCCCCTGCAGAATCTTGGAGATCCGTCAAATTTTGCTGGCGTTGGAAGATGAAGACGTGGAGCAGAAATGGGTAAGGTGGGTGGGGTTATAGCTGGAGTCACTGTGGTTGACGCACCAGAAGCGCCTGATCCACGGAGAATTGTCTGAATCCCATCCAGCCGAGTAGAGAAATCCTGGAGACAGCGGATGATGTGGCCCTGTGCAGCCTCCTGATGTTCTAGTCGGGCTGCCAGTTCTTGCATCGGCCTGGCCGCTTGATCCTGGTCTCCGGCTGGATTCATTAGGTCAGTGCTTACTGTCACAACTGAGGGCCTGAGCTGACGGGAGGCAGCCTCAGTTGTAGGGGCTGAGATGTACCGGAACCTGGGAGGTTGTATCAGACCCCTGGACATGTAAGTAACATGAATAATAACTGCCCGAAGGCGTGACCACGACAACTTAGATAAAAGTCAATGATGTTTATTATGACAACTCCGCAACACAGCAGCAGTAAAAGAAAACGTAAAAGTCAGCAAAGAATAAATACAGTTCCTGGGTACTACAGGATGGCAGGAGCCACAGGGCACTGGTAGTGTGAGATAGTTCTTATAATCTTCTAGATGGAAAGTCCTTACCAGGCCCGACTGTAGCAATGGAGATAACCCAGGATTGTACCAGCTGGTGTTCCAGGAAAAGCTGGGTTGCTGAAGATAAAACGGCTGCTGTGGATACTGGCTGGAACCAGACTGTTGTTAGCACGGAGTGGATACTGGCTGGAACCAGTTAAATAATAAATGAACTTGGGAGCGATGAAATATGAGCTGAAATGTAGAACTTGAGAGCGGAGAAATAATAATACCGGTGGAGAGTGGTAAAGTGTAGAAAGGACACCGGCCCTTTAAGAGAAGCTGTACTCTGCTGGAAGCTGGGCTGGAAGTAGGTAATGTTGTAGCTGGAAACAGATGAATCCACAATGGATTGGAGAGTCAGGCTACACCGCAGGTGGAATGCTGGTGCGGGTCTCTATGGTGGAAGTCTTGAGACAGGAGCTGGAACCTGGAAGACAATCACAGGAGAGAGACAAACAGGAACTAGGTTTGACAACCAAAGCACTGACGCCTTCCTTGCTCAGGCACAGTGTATTTATACCTGCAGCAAGGAAGGGATTGGCTAGGCAATTATGCAGATTAACAATACTGACAACAGATTGGAGTAAATGATCAGCTGACAGAATCCAAGATGGCTGCGCCCATGCAGACACTTGGAGGGAAGTTTGGTTTGTAATCCATGTGGTAATGAAAACAGTAATGGCGGCGCCGGCCACTGGAGACAGGAGGCGCCAGGCTGACAGATGCACATCCAACCACGCGGACACAGCGGAGGCCGCTGCTGACGTAATCGCCACTCAGACACTCTGCATGCAGAAGTTCAGGGACGGCGGCGGAGGCCGCGGGAGACGCCATGCCAGGTGTAATATGGCGTTTACTGTGACAGCGTCCCAGAGTGACAGGAGAGGATACAGGAATGTACACATCAGGATAACATATGGGATCCGGTCCTGGAGCGCTGAGCCAGCCTTAGGAGGCATCTGATGGGTAAGAAATGGCGTCCAGATACCCGGATCGTGACACAAACTTCTGTGTCCCCTGCTTTACTGACCGGTTTCAATCCCCTCTGGGATTTTTCTCAAAGTTTCTGAGTGTCACCCTAGTGTCCATAGAATCCTTAAAAATTTAAACCGTGAGGGGCGTGGCTTAGCGGGCTAGGGAGAAGGACGTGCCTTGGAAAGGCTCCTACACGGCGTCCACAAAAGTAAAATATTTTAACATCATAAAGCCCACCAGGCTCTCCCACAATATTTCTCACCCCTCTGCTGCCGACGGAGGACCGGAGGAAGCGGGTTGCGGAGCCGGGGGACGCTCTGTGCGTCCTTGCGGGTTGTGGCCCTCTTCTCTCCCCACAGCCGGGACCTCAAGTGCGCTGGGCGCCAGCCGCGGGTCTCCAAGGCAACGGAACGGAGCTGCCCGCTCCGCTCGTCACCGCGGCTACAGCGCTACCTCTCCTGCTCCCCGGAGTGTGTGACCCGGCGGTTCGGGTCCTGGCCTCTTCCTGCATCCATCCGGCATCTACCCCCCACACACGGAGCTCACTCACCAGCCCTCTCTGGCAGCTTCCTCGGGCTATACACTGCCCGGCGGCCATCTTAAGTGAGGGAAAAAAAGCCTGCAATTCCATGTACCACCAACGGCTGTGGATCCCTTACTAATCTAGGAAACACCAATATTTGTGGCTGGGGTAAGCAGGAGAGGGCAGAAAAGTCCCTGGATACTTCACACTATATGCCTTTTTGCTATATATTTATTTTATATATTCTTTTTATTTATTTATTTTCATTTAAAAAAAAAAATTTTTTATTTTTTTGTAATTTTTTGTTATTTGTCCCCCTCTCTGGAATATTACTATCTACATGTTGGAGACCATCACTACTGGGCACCTGTTGTTATTGGCCATCTGACCTATCACCAGTGGTCGTCCTGAGGCCACATTCAATCTCATTAAAGGCCAGACTTTCTGTGAGGCTATAAAAACGGCTGACTATCTTTACCTTATGGAGTTGGAGCTACCCCAGATGGTGTAAGATTGTACTGCAGTTCATTTATTTTCATACACGTCTCTGTACGTCTTTTATACCTTGTCATATTCTACTGCTTTTTCACGCCATAAGCTCCTCATAATGGATAAGTATATGGCTAAAACTCCCAGAAATTCCCGTGGTTCACAAGCGAATAAAGGCCGGGGTCGGGACAATATTCCTGCAGATAGTCCTCAGTCGCCGGCACCTGGTCCTAATAATAGCCCATTGAGATGTTCATCACTTACTACAACAAAGGATTCTGCCAAATCCTTCACAACGCATGAGATCACTGACATATTAGCTTCACTATTGGATCAAAAATTAGCCCCTTTGAAAGATTCGCTGGATTCTGCCCTTACTCAGTTGAATCATCATGACCAACGGTTATCGGAGGCGGAGCAAAGAATCTCAGACCTTGAAGATGATCTAACAACGGCTAAAACGGCGCTCTCCGAACAAGACAAAATAGTGACGTCCATGCAAGAGAAACTTGAAGATTTAGAGAACAGAAACAGAAGAAGTAATGTACGCCTTATAGGACTCCCGGAAACGGTGAAACCTTACGAACTGATGAATCTGGTATCTCAATGGCTACCGAGAGAATTGGGATGTGTATCTGACTCCGAATCAGTGCTAATTGAACGTGTCCACCGTATCGGTCCTGATCGACAGTCTACAAAAGATAGGCCCAGACCGGTTATCATGAAGTTCTTAAATTACGCTGATAAGGTTCGTCTGCTTGATGCGTATAGAAAACGTACCACTCTCAAATACCAGGAATCCAAGATCCTACTTTTTCAAGACTTCTCATATATGGTGGCTGCAAAGCGACGGGAGTTTTCCCCAATATGCAAACGCATGTTTGAGATGGAGCTTCGGTTTGCATTACTGTATCCTGCTAAATTGAGGGTCACATATTCTGGAAAATCTTATTTCTTTGACACTCCGCAAGCTGCAAAAAACTTTGTGGACTCTTTGGCTTCTTCCCGCTCGGACGATGCGGATTGATACTACAAAGCTGCATTGTGATGACATCTTCAATTTCTTGAACATTCAGGTTACAGACGACCGTATTGGATTTGATTTGTACTCAGTATATTTCAGGATGTTTAGTGCCGAAATATGATGTAATGTCTCATATCATTTCTTGGAATTCTTTTAGGACCAAACTTGGTATAGAAAATCTTCTATTCAGTTCTATCTTTTTCTTCTTTGGCTCACTTGCCCTCTTTTTCTTATTCTCATTCTTTTTCTATATAACACCGATCTCATTCATTCTTTTTCTTCTTATTCTTACTCAGATTTTAAAATGCTTTTGTATTAGATGGCCTTCTGGTTCGATATCCCTGCTGCTAATCTGGTATGATTATGCCCTGCTATGTTATGCTGGGGTGCGACTCAGTCGGAAATCCTCGTGGGTTCATATAATGTTAAAATGGTTTTTGATATTTGTTGAAATTCTAATTAAGGTTAACACACATGGTATACTCCTACTAAATGTGATATGTTTATATTTCCCCCTGTTGGACTGGTATTCGTCCTCCCCTTGCCCGCACTGGGACGGGTAAGGGGGTCACCAAAGAGAGTTGTTAATTTTATGAGTTGGCCTAGGGTTGGCATCGGTTAAATGACAACAATTGTTAATCCCCCTACAAAGATAAAAACAGATCTCAAATTTGTAACTTGGAACGTGGAGGGCTTAAATTCCCCTATAAAGAGAAAAAAAATTCTGACCCACCTAAAACGTTTACGGCCAGATATAGTTTTACTACAGGAAACACACTGGAAAATTTCTGACCCTAATGTGGTAAGGGATTCTTGGATAGGAGACTTTAAAGCGGCATCTTACACATCTAAACAAAGAGGGGTCATGATTATTTTTAGCAAATTTCTTGTTTACAATATTAGTGACTGCTTAATAGACCCGGAGGGAAGGTATCTGTTTCTAAAATTGACTGTACATGGTTTGCCTTACACAATAGCTAACATTTATGCTCCCACGGGCACTAATGCCAATTTCTTCACGGATATCTATGCAAAGCTACAAGACTGGGCAGAGGGCGCAATTATTTTAGGTGGGGACTTTAACTGGGTGTGTTCAGTTGACAGGATTGGACAGAACTACCTCTGCTAACACCCATGGTTCGGTCGCCCCCACATCGCTTTCCTTATTGACCAACTCGATGGGGTTGAGTGATCCCTGGAGGTGCCAACATCCTGATTCCCGTGAGTATACGTTTTACTCACATCCCCATCTTTCCTCGTCCAGATTAGACTATTGGCTAGTCTCGGATACTGTTCTGCAACAGGTAGTACACTCCCAGATAGATCCTATTCTCCTTTCTGACCATGCTCCGGTATGGTTCACTTTAAGGTTAGACACCCCCATACCACACTCTTACAACTGGAGGTTTCCTGCCTACATGGAAAACTCTTCAGACTTTCGCCTACATCTTGAACAGTCATTTCTAAATTATGAGACCGATAATATAGAACATGTTGAAGACATTAATCTATTTTGGTCCGCCTCGAAACCGGTAATACGGGGTCAGATTATGGAATATGTTTCCAGGAGACGCAAGGCGCTTAACAATCAAATAAATGACCTTAGTCACAACTTAACTAAAACGCATAATTTACTTATTTCACACTACTCAATTGAGAATCGCCAGGCCTACCTTGCAGCTAAACAGCAATATGATGCCCTATGTACCGAGCGAGCGAGCTTCTTTCATGATATTCGTAGGAATAGGTTTTTTAGAACTGGCAACAAATCCGATGGATGGTTTGAGGTTTCTGGAAAAAGCAAAACTCCCTGTTTTAACGGAGGAAGAGAGAGAATCGTTAACGGCACCAGTCCAGGAATCGGAATTATTATCTCTAATCAAATGATTGAAAAAAGGGAAATCCCCTGGACCGGATGGGTTTGGGGCAGAGTACTACCGAATGCTTGCTCCCTGTTTGATACCACACATGCTCGCTCTTTTTAATTCATTATTGCGAGGAAATCCGGCTCCGACAGGTTTTGATGAAGCTAGAATAGTGGTCTTTCCGAAACCGGGAAAAGATCCTAAATATGTGCAATCCTATAGGCCGATATCCTTGCTAAACCAGGACTTAAAGTTATTTACCAAATTATTAGCGTCTCGACTTCAACCCATTCTGCAGCGAATTTTACACCCTGCTCAAAATGGGTTTGTTCAAAACAGAACCTCAGTACATAATATACGTACTTTGTTGGCAGCGATACATAGCTCAAAAAAATCAGAGTGTCGAAAAGCCCTTATAGTCAGTTGTGATGCCGATAAGGCATTTGACCGCGTCTCCTGGTCTCATATACTGCGAGTCCTACAGGTCCAACACTTTGGTGCAGAGTTTATTGGTGTCTTCAGGACTCTATATGCCACACCACATGCATTTATTACGGTTAATGGACTAAACACAAAATCATTTCAGTTACATAGGGGGACGAGACAGGGTTGCCCCCTCTCTCCCTTGTTATTTAATTTGGCTTTAGATCCGCTCATACGCACATTCATAAGTGATGTGTCATGGAAGGGTATTGCAGTGGGCTCTCATGACATAAAAGTATCCGCCTTTGCGGATGATCTTTTACTATATTTCAGCGATCCTATCATGGCCTTTCCCTCACTATTGACCGCTTTGCGGAATTTCAACTTAATATCAGGATTTTTGATTAATTTTGATAAGACGGAGGCACTGGCATTGGGTGGAGATGCGAGGGAGGGATGGGATGGTGCGTTCCCATTTAAATGGGCGCATAACTGTATCACGTATCTTGGTATACGTGTATCATCTAGTCCCTCGGAGGTGTACTCTTTAAACTTTTCTTACTACATTAATAAGATGATTGAGGACTTTACGAGGTGGCAACACCTGCCGATCTCATACTTAGGTAGGTGCCATTTATATAAAATGGTATCTTTCCCTCGTTTGCTGTACCCAATACAGATGCTCCCATTCTTGCTATCAAAAAAGGATATACATACAACAAATAAAGCCATTACTAAATTCATATGGGCGAACAAACGTCCTCGTATTGCATTATTTAAATTAAAACAACCACCCTCCCTTGGGGGAGTTAATCTCCCCTGCCTGGAAGATTACTCTTTGGCGGCTAATTATAGATGTGCCTTAGATTGGATAGGTAATGGGGACAACTTTGTTAACAAGGCACTGGAACAGGCTCTGTTTCCTAGTCATGATTTGCTAGAGATATTACACTTCCCGAATTCCTCCATATCACAGGGTATAGAGTCAATTCCATTGCTGTATGCTCCTTACAAGGCATGGCATCAAATTAGAAAACGGTCTAAGCTCACTCTGACACATTCCCTGTTCCAGCCTTTATTAGGGAATCCAGCCTTTCAAGGAGGGGAGGCAGGTGAGGTTATACACAGTTGGCACCTCCGGGGACTCCGCTCATTATTTCAATTCTTAAATGATGACTGCTCAGCGGTATTATCATTGTCCCAATTACGAAATAGATACCCGACTTTAAACTTTCCTTTTTTTGCATATTTTCAAATGCGAAGTTTTGCAACGTCCGTCATAGCCCACCTACAGCCCATTGATCTCGCTTTTCCACTGGATGGAATAGTACGACGACGTCTAGACTCTCCTTACTCTACATCTTTAATATATACTTATACCAGACGAAAGATTGGCTATACTAAACTCACCACAGGCATAGCTAAATGGAAAGACGTCTTCGCGGGAGTAGATATACTCACTATTATTAAATAGTCTAATTTGCTTAGTAAACAGTTGGTATCCTCCTCTTATGCGGAGATGCATTTGAAGATATTACATAGAGCTTATTATACTCCTCGCCTGCGGTTCCTTACCGGGGCTGCAGCCGACTCTTTTTGTTTCAAATGTGGGTCTCCTGATGCTGATATTATACATTGTTTATGGTCTTGCCCAGTTATACAATCATTCTGGGATCTGATACAGATGTACATTAAGACCAACTTAGGTATTCCATTTACATTAACAATGGCATGGGCCTTTTGGAACCATACAGAACCCCAAACCCCTGCACTAACCAAGGGTACACGACTGCTCCTGGCCCGCATCACAGCTGCAGCGAAGAAAACAATATTATCCCAATGGATACAAAAAGACCTTATCCCTATTTCCCTTATGTTACCCCGGTTATTATTTCTATTCCAAATGGATTGGACTGAATGTTCTTTGGATGTTGAATCCCATACTGCTATGTTTTTTGCGATTTGGCTTCCTTTTTTACTCACATTGCCTGCTCCTACCAAAGAGAGTATCCGTAGGGTGGTTAGATTAACGACTTGGTATAATGTAGCAATTCTTACTGATGGGTCACCACCATTTTGAGTCTATTTAAATGGGACTCTCGCTACTAGATAACTATTATCCCACCTTCACTCATTGCCATGCTTTTGCGTAGCTGTTATGTTTTGTTATACTGTTCTTCATGTCCATTGGGGAATTTATTATTTTGCTCCATAGTATTATGCCATTAACATACCACTGTAATGTACGGACAGGTGTTTCGACTGTCCAGCTTTAATGTTCCATATTGTATTATTACATGTGTGTTACATTTCCTCTGTTTAATAAATACAATTTAAAAAAAAATTTAAACCGTCCAATCCCTGGGCGAATATAAACAAGGGAAACCACTAACAGCTGGGAACGAGATTCAACAAATCAAAACCGACGCCTCTTGGTCAGCTGACCTTAGACGCAGTCATGTGATAATTGTCTCATAGTAACCCATATACAACTATCCCGGCCTCACTTCCGGGTGCAGCGTTCTGATACATCACATCCGTTGCCCTTATTCCCGCATCTTGGTCAGCTGACCTTAGATGCGGTCATGTGATACTCATCTCCTAGTAACCCATGAAAACCTGTACTGGCCGCACTTCCGGGTGTGGCGTTCCGATACATCCTTTCCGTCATTTCCATGGTTATGAGGACGCCCTCACCTATCCTCAGTCCCATGACGCAAGCATTTCTCATCGCTGCGTTTCCAGATACAGTATTGTCAAAAACGTCTCATCACTTTCAACAAAGCTCATATTCTAATATCTATGAGCGTCATATTAACTATTCGATCTAAAACAATAAACACAACATGATTAGTCAGATCCCAACATAATACGCAATCAGCCACTGCTATCCACATTTCATAAATAGCTGTGTGTATATATATATATATATATATATATATATATGTATATATATATATATATAACATATTGAATCTATACATAAAATTCATGAAATAACTCATGAAATAATAGGCATAAATATACATATCCTAAAATAGAGACTACTAAAAACTCCTAAAAACCACTTGAGCTAGAAATCAGTGTTCAAGCCATTTGGTTTCAATGTATTCAATTCGAAAAAAGTTTTCATCTCTGTCTGTGCTAGTTGTGCCTCCATATCTCTTCTCCTACAGGTTCCTTCCACTAATTTAATTCCTGCAAACCGCTTGATATGTATGATGGAACTTCCATGTTGAAGTTTAAAGTGCTGTGAAAATGAATGCGTCTCTAGCCCATTCCTTATATTTCTCAGGTGTTCCGCCATACGCACCTTGAATGGTTGAGTTGTGTGGCCTATATAGCATAAATTGCACATGCATTCAATAAGGTACACAATGTATTTTACATTACATGTGATAAAATCTCTTATCTCATGTAATGTTCCATTGACTTCAATACTTTCTATTTTCCTGACATCACTCTTCACACTTCTGCACGCTATATAATCACCACAATGGTGGAAGCCTGTTGTACGTATAGCTCTTTTTGCTTTTTCGCAGAGTAGATGCTTCTGGTTAACTTATTTCCCAAATTAGGGGCTTTCTTGTATATGAATACCGGCTTTTCTGGAATTTTGGATCCTATTATAGGATTTTTTTTTCAGGATCCCCCAGTGCTTGTTAAAAGCTTTTTTCAATAAGATTGTGCTGTGCATTATATTCAGTTACAAATGCCCATTCAAATCTTCCTGATCTAAGTCTCCTGTGATGTTGGTCTTCCTTATTATCTATTAATAAGGTGTCTCTATCTAAACCTGAAACCTCTTTCATGGCTCTTTCTATATTACTCGAAGGGTAGCCACTTGAAGTAAATTTCTGTAACATTTGGTTATCCTGATGCTGAAAAACATTTTCATCTGTGCAATTCCTTTTAAGGCGCTTAAGTTGGCCCCCTGGTATAGAATTTATCCAATTAATGTGGTGGCAACTCATCGAATGTATGTAAGCCTGCGAGTCCGTAGGTTTTGTAAAAGTTTTTGGTTTAAAACCCTAAAAAAGTTACACTAGATTCACTAATCAGAAAAGCAAACTCAATATTCAATGTATTTAAATTAAGATATGTACAAAACTCATTTAAAATCACTCTGCCACCTTTCCACAGAAATCAAATGTCGTCGATATATCTTTTCCAGGACACCAGGTTTGCTCCATAGGGGTCATTGCTACCCCATATGTAATCCAATTCCCATTGAACCAAGAATATGTTGGTGTAGCTAGGAGCGAACCTGGTGCCCATCGCTGTTCCTTCCTTTTGTATAAAATAATCTCCATTAGACATAAAATAGTTTGCAAGAATAAATGCTACTCCTTCCACTAAGAACTGTGTCATACTTTCATCTATGGTACTGACAGATAAAAACTTTCTAGATGCCTCTATACCAGCTTGATGATCAATTATGGTATACAAAGACTTGACATCTGCTGTAATTAGCAGCAAGCCTTCCTCCCACGTGTGCGTGGGTAGGGTCTTAAGCAAGTCTTTAGTATCCTTTAAATGAGATTTGTTTTCTAAAACTAGGGGCTGTAGAAAATAAATTCTGAGAGATTGGCTGTGGCCGAGTCAATGCCGGCCACTATTGGTCTACCTGGTGGCTGGACTGGATTTTTATTTATCTTTTTGGAGAACGTAAATTACTGGTGTAACTGGTTCTGGATGCCATAGGAATTTATAATCCTTATCTTCCAAAATGCCCTGGGATTTATAATTATCTAAAAAGGATTTCAAATTTTCCATGATCTTTTTAGTAGGATCTGATCTTAACTTCCGATAAGTTGTCTTATTTCCTAATTGTCTCAAAAGTCCTCCCTCATACCATGTGCGGTCCATCACCACCACTCCCCCGCCCTTATCGGCAGGTTTTATCACAGTTTCCGAGTTTTCTCTTAATTCTTTTAATGCCTTCCTCTCTTTGTACATTAAGTTAAATTTCACCCCTTTAGTTTCAATCTTATTGATATCATCTTGTACCAGGGCAGAAAAAGTATCTACAAAGTTACCCTTCATGTGTAACGAACAAAAAATGGATTTAGGTCTAAAGGGTGTTCCTCCTGTTTCTACAGTTTCCATTGTTTCTTCCTTAGTTAGAAAAAATCTTTTCAAACAACTTAAGAACAAATTTATTTATATCGATGAACACAGAAAATCTATTCATGGTGGCTTTAGGGGCATACTTTAAGCCTTTTTCTAAAACATTGGTTTCCCACTGTGTAAGAATATGGGAACTGATGTTGAAAATTTAGACCTTTTCCAGGCCTACATTAGTTTCTTGTTTATCTGTCTCAGTTTCATGAGTCATGGCTATCTGTTATTCTGGGATCACAGTTTTTTTTTTCCATTTCTTTCTCATCTTACATTTATTTTTGGTCCATCCCTATTTACCCCTATGAGTGGGTCTATGTGTTATCTTAAGGGGCGGTTCCTGGTTCTCATCCCTAAAAAAGGGGAATTATTGGTACTTCAGGCTAGGGCTGCAAATCTATTTCAGAATTGTTCAGGTATAAAATATTTATCCCTTTGATCTGCCTCCCTATATACACATCTTTCACTATCTCGTGTTGGTCTCCTTGTATTGTATCTCCTATAACGGAATGACATTCCCCTTGCAAAATAAAAGCGACATTTGGTTTCTGTGAGTGCCGGAAAAAAGACCACCTACTTTTGTGTTGCAGTGTCCATTTATAGGGGCTTTGAGGATTCCCCTCAAGTGTGCTTATTCTGGTTGCCACTCAGGTAGCGCTTTGTAAATTGCCATACTGTATCTTTGTATTGTGTAGTAATAGACTTGCCTTAGGCAGCCACAAAACTCTACCTTAATCATCTTTTCCCTGCATCTCAGCTGGCTCCCAGGGAAGAGGCAGCTTCTTTTTGAATCCAAGATGGCCAATGTGAATGGTCTATCTGGCAAACTTAGCTTCGAGAGCCATATTGGATGTATGGGGTATTTGGTAGTCTATGTTCTGAGAAAGGAGTCGGTGGTCTGTGTCTAAGGGGTTGGGGTTAGTGGTAGTATATGTCCAGGGGGAAGAGAGGTAGTCTATGTACCAGGGCAATATGGTTGCACACCAGGCCCGGATTGGCCATTACCTCCATTGGCAAGGCCCTGGTGGGCCGATTGGTATGTGGGGCCACTTGAAATATGTGGCCCTGCCCACCACGTGTCACACGCTGGCTGACTCAATAATATAGTCTGGTGTCTGTCGCAGCCACTGGCCCCTATTGGAAGAACAGGCCCCGCCCCCATCAGGCTGTCAGGAAGAAAAGGTCAGCGGGTGAGGTATGAGTCTGACCTCTTCTTGCACTGCACTCTTTGTGTGCCAACAGAAGTAGCGCTGTAGACTTTACAGCAGCAGGTAGCGCTGAGAGTTTGTTCCCCGTGCGCTCTGCCCCCCGCACCTCTTCTGTTACAGTGCGCAAAGAGGGTCTTCCGGGTAATGGGAGCCGGCTTCTGCTCACTATAGGGGAGAAATAATGTATGTATATTCCAGCATACCCAGGCTGATATAATTTCTATCTACAGTACATGATGTGACTGTCACTTGTGAGACTTTAGTCCTGCCTCCTATTCAACAGGTCACACATAATGTTAGTATTTTGCTTCTGCTGCATATAGGAATATAATAGGTAGGAAACAAACAGCCTATGTAATGCTCACTGCACAATTTACTGTAAGAAAAAGGAGGTACGGGACTTGCAATACTATTGCTGTTTTGCTTAAGTATAGTAACCCCGGGATGCATTTAAGATGCTGTCGTTCGGCATCCCGGAAGCCAGAATGCTGACACCGGAATCCAAACATGGCTCGGAATGCTGACATCAGCATCCCAGCATTGATCGAAATGCCGACGCCAGAACCCGGAACGCAGACACCCTGATCGAGTTGGGTTTAGGCTGCGGGGAGTGGGGGTTAGGATTAGGTACCCATAAGGAGGGTTAGGCTGTTGAGGGGGCTTAGGGTTAGGCTGCAGGGAGGGGAGGTTAGGGTTAGGCTGCTGGGGGGGGGCTTAGGGTTAGGCTGCGTGGAGGGAGGGTTAGGCTGCGGAAAGGAAGGGTTAGGCATCCCTGAGGAGGGTTGTGGTTAGGCTGCGGGGATGGGGGGGAGAGGGTTAGGGTCAGGCCGTGGGACTGGCAGGTTAGGGTGGTTGGAGATTAGAGTTAGCTTAGATTTTTTTAGAGGGGTCTGAACTGTCCTTTGTTCCACACATTCAATCTGTCTCTAATTCATGTTACATGCACCTTAAAAACATATCCAAAATACGCCCTTATCTTACACAAGACACTGCAAAAACTCTAATCCATGCACTCATCATCTCCCGCATTGATTATTGTAATAGTCTCCTTACTGGTCTTCCCAAACATAGGCTATCACCACTTCAATCCATTTTAAATGCAGCAGCGAGGCTAATCTTCCTCGCCAGACGTTCTTCATCTGCTGATCCGCTCTGTCAGTCCCTCCATTGGTTACCGGTTTTCTACCGTGTCAAATATAAAATACTCTTACTTACATACAAGGCTATTAACCAAACTGCACCATCATACATCTCCTCACTCATCTCAAAATATCTCCCTACCAGACCTCTCCGCTCTGCACAAGATCTGCGTCTCTCATCCACATGTATTACCTGTTCCCACTCAAAATTACAGGACTTTACCCGGGCTTCACCCACTCTGTGGAATGCACTCCCACGCACAATAAGACTCTCCTTTAGTCTCCAAACCTTTAAACGTTCTCTGAAAACTCATCTCTTCAGACAAGCCTACCAAATTTCAGACCCACACACACAACCTTAACAGCTTCCCAATCAAGTTACATCCCCTCTGTACAGTCCACATAAACTCACATTTTGTCTTCCAACATTGCTGGGTGATCATATCATATACAACCCATTAAGAACCTAGCAACCTGGGGAACCATTATGTAACAGGTAGCATCTGTCCTTGTGTATCAATGCCTATTTCCCTATAGATTGTAAGCTTGCGAGCAGGGCCTTCCTACCTCTGTCTGTCTGTCTGTCTGTCTGTCTTTGCCCAGTTTTGTTCTATAATTGTTGTTCTAATTGTAAAGCGCAACGGAATATGCTGCGCTATATAAGAAACTGCTAATAAATAAATAAAATAATAAATTTTCAGCTTTGGGATGCCGCTGTTGGGATTTTGACAGCCGACATCCCGACAACTGGTCATTCGTATGTATTCTGTAACTTCTGGCTGTCACACATCTGCAGGATATTTCATGTTTATGTTTACTGGGTGCAGCTTTTTAATTGATTACTTGCAGCCACACATTTATCTGGGCATGCTCAACCTAGTGTAGTGGTCATGCTCAACCTAGTGTAGTGGTTCTCAAACTGTGTGCCGCGGCACCCTGGGGTGCCTCAGGACACTTACAGAGGTGCCTCAGGTTGTTGTCTCAGCACTGATTCAAATTATTTATGGTCAATGTAATGGCAAAACCATGTCAATTTATAACATATATTGACAAACAGAATCAAATCTAGTCCCTCGCCACACTACTGAACCTAAGGATGACATAAAAACACAATTTACTTAATTTTATATTTCCTTCTAAATTTCTCAGTAAGAAACTTTTGGCCTAGGGGTGCCGTGAAAAAATTCTGATACTCTAGGGTGCCGTTATTCAAAAAAGTTTTGGAACCATTGACCTAGTGTATAATTTATTTTTTATGTTTAATCATCATATATATATATATATATATATATATCCAAACAAACAGTCCCGGCACTCCCTGCTCGTGATGATAATGGGCTGCGGTGCCCTCCTGGGGAAGATGAATAACTCTCCCAATGTAGACAGAAGGTAACAACAATAGGCGGCACTCAGCAGACTTGTATTTGAAGAAAGATGGTCAAATACAAGTCTGCTGAGTGCCGCCTATTGTTGTTACCTTCTGTCTATATATATATATATATATATATATATATATATAGATATATATATAGATAGATATATATAGATAGATAGATAGATATGTGTGTGTGTGTCAGGTCTGTAACTGTGTCTGTTCTCGGAGGGGGCATTAGTGGGTCAGTAGTGGTGCGGTGGAGGAAACGAGGAGGCTGCAGTAAGTTCCTGCGCATGTGCGCAATGATGTTTTATTTAGCACACAGAGGTATGAACAGCAACTGGAGCAAATGGCAATACAGATGGTGACAGAGGTATAATAACAGTCACAGGTAATGGGCTGGTCTGGAAACCAGTGTGATTAGCAAACAGTGATGACCGGCCTGGAAGCCGATGGCGAACATCGATGGTCGGCTCGGCAGCCGATGGTAACATGAACAATATGCAGTAGGTAAGTAATGAAACCGATGGCAGTAAATACAGGCACTGAATAACTACGGTAATCGGTCTGGAAACCGACAGCAATAGATTCACGCAGTCAGTAGATATGCACAAAGTCCACAGAGCCAAGCAAGGCTATAGCAGGAGACACTTGGTAATTACAAGCTGGTTGTTTTAAGTGCTGGATGCAATAGCACAGTGCTGAATGCAGAGTAACAACACACAGGTGAGAATTGTAAGGCTGCACCTGGAGAGAGTCTCTTACTGCATGTACTACGTAGTAGTGGAAGCAGACTGTGGAAGGAGTTGTAGCAGAGCTGGATGGCTAGTGCCTGTAGTTCCACGGAGAAACTGGAGCTGGGAAATCACTGGAGACAGGAGACTGGACCCAGGAGACGCTGTACACTGGATGCGATGTGTTGTTCAAGGCGATGAGACTGAGCCAATGTTCTGGATTTATACCCCCTGGTCAGCAGGCATTGGATGCTTGAATCATGTGTGCAGACACAGTGCAGGATTGGGTGTTACCGGTCAGCTGACCGCAAGTGTCATGGCGACGCCCATGCTGTACAGATGGCGGGCACACAGCGGGGTACACGATGGATGGACTTCAGGGGTAAGCAGTGACAATGGGTACTGCACTCCGCGGACAGGGAACTCATGCAGCAACAAGCTGGGGCCGTGACCTCCGGAGGCCTTTACACCAGCGCGCTGGTAAGTGAGATACCACTGAACGCTGATTCCTGACAGTGTGTATGTAGATATAGATATATGTGTAGATACTGTATATATTTTTTTATTTTTTGTGCCGTGCTGCACTGACTTTGCTGGAGTTAAATATTTTGGCAACACAATGTTAGTGTGATATCTCCGCTTTTGCATAGTGAAAATTACCATCATACCCGATAATAAAGTGATTGCAATCAATCAAATCATTATCATATATGGGGTAGCTTGGCCGGCATTGCATCCGCCCATGTTGGCAAATGCAGTTGGAAGAAATCCACTATTGGCCTGTGTGCGTGTGGTCATATTCCAACTATTTGAACAAGGCCCAGTGATTCTGGAATTGATCCAGCTGCTTAGCCTAAGTATTGGATAGATGGATCCTATAATATGGGCAAATTGAACTCTGACCCCGGCAACAGTGCTCTGTGGCCAACATTATTCTAACTGTACACTTTTTATATTTAGATATTTTTTTTTTATTCTATTATTAAATGAGAGGACTTTCATTTACTTTCATACAGATTTGTATAAAGGTGATTAGTAGATGGTCACTGCCAGTAGCTAGCTACTGTATGTTCAATTTCTAAACCAGATACTAAAGACACACACACACACACACACACACACTGTACCCTACCCCTCTCTCTACTTGGCATAATGTGTTTAAGGGGCTTTACTGTGGTGTAAGGGGCTCTACCATGGCATTATGTGTATAAGGGACTCTACCATGGCATTGTGTGTATAAGGGGGTCTTCTGTGGTGTAACGTGTATAAGGCGCACTATTGTGTGGTGTAATTTGAATAAAGGACATTACTGTGCGGTGTAATGTGACTAACGGTCACTACTGTGCTGTGTAATGTGACTAACGGACACTACTGTGCGGTGTCATGTGACTAACAGACACTACTGTGCTGTGTAATGTGAAGTGGTACTATTCTATGGCTACACCCCTTCCCCATAAAGCCACACCCCTATATTTTTGCAGTGTGCCTTCGCCGTGCACTGTCCCTGTTTTATTTATGAAATGGGGTAGTGGGCACCAATTCTCTTTCTGGCACAGGGCACCAAAATGTCTAGTTATGGCACTGCTCCCTGGCCACCACCAGACTGTGATGCCAGCCTGTGTGCACTGTGCAGGGAGGGAGGAAGCGGGCATGAGAAAAAGTGACTGTCAGAACTCTCAACAGTGACTTTGTGTCTGCCCTGATTGCTGCAGTCAGAGCGATCTCCATGTACCATTATCAGGTACTGCAGCTTGCAGGACATTTTTTTTTAAAGATTGACATGCTGCCTGCAGAGATGCAGTGCCAGTGGTACATGGAGTTCTGTATGGGGGAAGGTGGGGGGTTCAGCAGTATGCAGAAGAGTTATACTTGTATAAATAGGGAGGAGGCAACTGGTGCAAGATAGAAGGAAAAGTGATTTATCAGGGGCACAAGGGAAAAGTGGAAGAAGGTTTACATTTCTAATCTTTTTAATGTGTTAGTTCCAGCTAATATGACATGATCTGCCTTTTGTTGGTGTAACTCCACATACATTACATTTTGAGGTAGTGATCCCGCCTACTTTGGTATTGGCTCCACCTACAGATGGTTTGGTGCCGCCCACATGAGGCCACTTCTAGAAAGTTTTCCAGGGCCACTTTTGTTTCCCAGTCCGCCCCTTTCACAAACCCCTTGTAGAGCACTTACACTTGCCTATGGCTGTAATGGTATAAAGGAGGTGACAGTAGAAGAGCACATTTACAACAAAACATTTTCAGTAATAGTTTACACATCTTTGGCGCATCATTACTCAAGGTGGATAGACCAACAAGTTCTGCAAGAATATGCCGATTTACTAAAATGTTTCATTACGAGACTTACGGCTTCTTATTTTGCATTTTTATTATGTGCATTCATTAAGAAGTAAGTTTATATCTACCTTTCTAAAGGAAAGTGAACTTAATACTTAATATAGTTTGAATGCTCTGTGCTGCTTTCCACTAGAGATCTGCTTTGTTTGTCACCAAGGGAACAAGGCAACTCCATAATCGAAACCATTTTGCACTCAATAGTTTGAACATAAATTATCTTTCTGGCAAGAAGTCCCATGAGCCCTGTAAATTGAAGTCACAGAACAGCATATACTTCGAAGATGCTGCGTTTGTCTCATTATTCTCTCCTAACTCTGTAGGCGCTATCATCACATTTATATTAGCCAATAATATTGAATAGCATGGGGTGAAATTTTGTCGTGAAAGCCCCTTAAAAAATTCATTAAAAGTAGAACAGCAATGGGAAAATAAAGACTACAAAACTGTTATTTCTAGCAAAACTATAAAGTTGTTTAATTGCTTCATGACTGTTAGGTTTCCTAACATATGCATGGCAGTAATTTGCAAAATGTAACTGATACACACAATAACCGGGTATAGATCATTGGGTCAACCTGAAAAAGGTTGACAATGTCTAGATCGATCCCAAAAGGTCGACATGCACAAGGTTAAAAAAAGGTCGACATGAATAAAAGATCGACATGCACAAGGTAAAAAAAGGTCTACGTGAATAAAAGGTGGATGGGGTTTTTTGTATCGTTTACTCCAGATAATGACCAGGAACCCTAATATGCGGCAAGCAGGGTGCCTGCTCCACAACCGCTGAACTCGGCACAGGTTACTATTCCCGATCATAGTCCACGTGGATGGTACAGTCTGAAAAGTTGAAAATGATTTTTTTTTTGTAAAAAAACCATGTCGACCATATGATGTGTCGACCTAATGCATGTCAACCAATAGTTGTCGACCTATTGACTGTCAACCTTATAACTGTTGAATTAGCATCCGGGTACCCACCTTAACAGTACAAAACTGTGTGCTTACATGGGCCACACCCCTTACAGTACACACCAGATGGGAAAATTAGTGCTGTGCAAAACTAGGACTACCTCAGCCTCTTACTACTATAAAACCATTTAGTAAATCCAGATTTACAGTTATTTCCCTAAAAGACTCCTTAGTTTATCCTGATGTATTACTCAAATTAATCAGCCATTAAAGTGAAACGCAAACACAGTCCACTCTAAGCAAATGCAAATTTCAAGTCATTTTGCAGAGTAAAAAAGTTCTCTGAACAGTAAATCAGTTATTTTTACTTTAGATTTAATTACTGTCTTAATATTTGCTTACTGTAGGGCTGATTCAGAGTCACATGCAAACTAAAGTCGGTGAATTTTGGGCAGCCTCAGAATCCTGATTTACTTCCGTATGCTAATGCCAAAATTCCTAGGTTTGGTACAGGGTTCATGTGCAAGTTGCGCCAGAGCCGGCCTTAGCTATAGGCAGGCTAGGCATTTGCCTAGGGCATCCAAGCATGTCTAGGGGCATCCAAGCATGTCCCTGCAGTATCTCATGCTGGGAGGGACAGTCCGCAAACTAACTGTTACTTTCCAAATGTATTCAATCAGTACTTGTATACACTGCTGTTTACATTTGTAAAAAAAATGCACACTGTGCCTTAAACTTCCTCTGACATGCTTGAATGCCCCTGACTTGTGAGACCTCAGACAGACAGCAGAAGCCAAGTAAATGCAATTCCTGGACCTGTGACATTTTCACTGACTATATAAGGTTATTACTGGATGGCTTCTATAACACGTGTGTATTTTGGAAGAATGCTTCACAGAAACCTGACATCACCTATACTGCTTGTGCACATAGGGGAGGGGGACCCTGTTATCCTGTGTCCCTTATCCCTGTGCAATTCCCAGGTGTCTGCAGGGACATAACATGGGCAATGTTCTCCCCACACTTTATTTCCTAGTCAGTCCATGCCGTAAAATTCCCCTGCCACCCAGCACTGTAACGTGGTCAGTAAGTTGCGTTGTGCTTTTCTATATGAAACATCAGTGCAGCATGACTTTTGGACACATCAGACTGGAGGGCAGAGCATTTAGCTCCCACAGTATAAAGTAAAGGGCATGCAGTTAACGGGAGTAACAGACACCAGCATACACACTGAATAGTGAAGAGAATGGATAGTTTCTACATGTTTGATACTGGTCTTTTTGTATAACCAGCAAGTGTGGCAGTATCTGTGGCAGTATATGTGTATTATGGGCATTACTAATTTGGGGCATATGTGTAAGGTGCATTACTGTGTGGCATTATGTGTATTATGGGCATTACTAATGTGGGGCATATGTGTAAGGTTCCTTTACTGTGTGGAATTATATGTATTATGGTCATTACTGTGTGGCATTGTGCAGAGTTGAACTGGCCCACAGGGTAACCCCCCGGTGGGCCCCACTACCTGAGCGTTGCAGGTACAGATGCAGAACTAGCGGCGGAGCTAGGGGGCACCAGACAAAATTTTGCCTAGGGCATCAAATTGGCTAGGGCCGGCTCTGAGTTGCGCCATGCCTCACACTGTACGCCAGCCAGTGCAATCATCATAATTCGTATTGGTTGTGCCATTAGCCCCATACTAGGTGTAAGAGAGCCGTCAGAAACAGGATTCCCTTCCCCATACACATGACACAGAGCATTGCACACAGGTCCATGACCCTCCCACAAGTCAGGGCAGTTCTGTGTGCTCACATTATCGCAGCTCATTTGCCATCCCGAAACGCTCAAATTTGCAGAAAGACAGATCCGGCCAAGTTCCATCTGACTCAGAATAGGACGGATATACACAAAAAAGGCATCAGTACTCATCTGTGCATGCACTGTATACAAATACTTGACATTTGAGCCAATTCAGAAAGATCCTTCCGGATCAGAATCAGATCTTATATGTCATTTTATACTATTTTATGTAAGCATTGTGACAATATATCAGATTAATTATAAAATGTAATCAAATCTTATTAACTCTTCTGGTCTATATTAATACCCGTAAGCCAACAATACTCAAATCTACTTCACCTCCCCAATCCCTTACTTTTCACATATGTTGCATTTCCAGCAGTCTTGCTTCCATCTCTTTCTCAACGTCTCAGAGCTTTCTTAAACTGGACTTGTTCAAGACTGAGCTTTATGTCTCCACAACCCTTAAGGTCCCTTTACCTTCCACAACTCTCTCTTTTATTTTTTATTTTTTTAATACTTTCTCCATTCACTGAAGTCCACTGTCTGGGGTCATCCATGACTGCTCACCCTCCTTCACATCACACACTCATGATACATCCAGGATCAGACCATTCCTCACTCTGTTTTCCTCTCTGCCCTCTTAAATCTATCCTCAATGCTGCTCATTTTCCTATCTAGTCATTTTAGCTATTTCACTGGTGTGAGGATACGGGGTTCTTCTAATCACTCAGACACAGAGCCGATGAAACCCAAGTGATGGTTTATTTCTCACTGCACACAGGAATAGATAATTCACAGGAAACAGAAGTAAATATAGCCCAGAAACAATATGCAGGTAGCAGTACAGATAGTAAGTCCCATTAGAGGATTTAGGTCCACAGCAATTCCACACAGAAGTTACAGATAAACAGGTCCACACAACAGAACTATCACTGAGTCAACAAAGCAGTGATAGAAGATTAGTCCACACGAGAATATTTGTATAAGTCCATGCAGTAGTAAATACGTGTAAGTCCACACAGCACTGGTGATGCATTCCACAAGGTACCCTGGCAGAGAATCACCCCTTAGCCAAAGTCCAGCGACTAACATGAGTAGCTGACCTGCGCAACCTCTTTTAAAATCTTCCAAATGCCCATCATGCCGCGCTCTCCTGGGGAGGATACACAGGTTCCTGATTGGTGTGATCCCATTTCAGGTATCACCCTCTGTCCGACAGCTGGCCTTCTCCTGCTGACCTCATGCTGGGTCAGGCTCCGAGTTGTCTGTCAAAGCCCAGGGTTTAACAGAGGAAAGTAAACAGAAGGAACAATGACAGGGAAACTGGTTTAAGCCCTGATTGTCCCCTGTGGAGGAACATCTTTAGAGAGAGATTACCTGTCCCCCATGTTTATTTCCTGTGTGACATATAAGGATAATAGATAGACTCAATAGGCATATCAGTGATAACTTGTAATCTCATACACAGAATGGCATCCTTCTAATATAACATAACATGACAGCACTATGTGCCAGGTCACAGCACATCTGTATTTACCTGAGTAAGATTATAGTTCAGAATACATAGGCTAATGAATTAATATGCACATGGGGTAATAGTGACACAAGCCAGAGAGACAAGGGAATTGAGGGCTAAAAAGTATATTAATTGCTACAGAGATTGAAACATCACAAATACAGTTTTACTCTTGGCCTCATATCTTCACAACTGGCTTCCCTTCCCCTACAGAGTCTAGTTTATGCTCCTCATCTTCAAAGCATTCAGGTGACTATTTATTATTGAACGCCATCAACCCCTCTTTTTAATTACACTTTTCACATGTGTATCATCTTTTAGATATAGCTTCTGATTCCTAAAATTCACTAACACTTTAGGCTCTCGCTGGTGTGCTGCTCTGGAGTGTCTGGTCTTTGCCGGTTTGTGGGGTACCGTGCCCCGGACTTAGACTTAATGTTAGGTTCCCCCTGAACTCAGAGACACCTTGAAGTTGGCCCGGGGGCTTACCATATCTTTGCAAATATATGCAAGTAAGATCTCTAAATTATCTATCGCCATGTAGTTTTCAAATCCTGTTGCTGATATCATCCCATGTTCTTGGGGATACTAGTGTTTTTTGTTGCTACAGAATAACCCCTCCCTTTCATGCACCGTATTACATTACTAATTGTTTTGAGCAATTACCAAATTTCTTGTTGCCGTCAACCCCTCGTTAATTAGGTATCCAACATGTTACGAGTTGCAGCAGTGTACACCATAGCACTCTGATTTGCAGGACAGTTGTTCTGAAAAGTAGTTATCCAGTGAGACCTAACACTGACACTTTCACCACTAATATAAGCAGAGTGTGAGTTTAAGCATGGACACAGAGAGATCTGGAGGAGGTACAGAGAGAGCTGAAGGAGGTTGAGTTCACGCCTTCCAATAGGATGGAACAGTTTACTGGGAACTAATGCCATCTAAAAATTGCATTAGTTACCGCAAAAAAACTCCAAATTCATCTCAGCCCACACTTCTATGCTTTTAGCCTGACTAATGTCTCTCTTCCACACCAATTCTCTACTGCAACTCCTGTTTATTATGAATGTAACTGAGGTTCTTCACAGGAGTTGAGGTTGTAGATTGTCTTCTGGGCAGTGACCCCTGTACACCCGGGGGTTGAGACTTATAGAATGCACCAGCAGGCCTTCTAGCCTATAAGAGCTGCTTTTCCCATAAGGCTTTATGCGCCTACCGGTACTGAGATGCCCACCAGGACTTACACCACTGGCGATAGTATGATCTTAACCCTCATGTGACCTCAATCAATGCCGGTAGAAAATACAACAAAGACTAGATCAAGAATACAAGAAGACAAGAACGAGACGTGAGAACAGTGAATTAATAACAAAGAATAGTAATAGGGTAAAGGTACTAACAAGATTCCTGGGTATTGAGAGATACAGAAAAAGTTGTGCACCAATGGTAATAGCACAAGGAAGTAGTCCGGAGAGATGGCAATAACCTACTAACAGACAGGGTAAACTAATTAAAGAGACAGGTAAGGAACATAATGTTAGACAGTGGATCACTCTTCTGTCTGTCTCCGTTCACTCTGCCAACACATAAATCAACTGGTACATAAATAACAAGGAATGCTGTGAACCAGCAGTAGTTGCTACTGGCAACAACAGAAGTGCATGACAGTAGAGTTCAGACAGGGAAAGCAGAACAGATACACTAATAACACAGAATGCGCCAGTCCAGTGAATGTTACTCCTGACAACCACAGTAACCAACACAAACTGCTAGGAGATGATTAGTCAAGGACAGAGAGAAAGACTGAGATCAGGAATTGGTCTGAGGGAAGACTAACAATTACCTTCTCACAGGTATCGTGCATGTGCTCTAGCACATGCGTATATTCACACTCGCAACCATAGGCTTAACATTGGGGGTCATTCCAAGTTGATTGCTAGCTGCCTTTGTTCGCTGCGTAGCGATCAGTGGAAAAAAAACGGCTAATCTGCGCATGCGTATGCACTGCAATGCAATGTGCAAGCGCGTCGTACGGGTACAAAGTCATTTGTGGTTTTGCACTGTTTCTAGCGACGATTCCAATCGCACAGCTGAACGCAGGGAGATTGACAGGCAGAGGGCATTTCTGGGTGTCAACTGACCGTTTTCTGGGAGTGTTTGGAAAAACGCAGGCGTGGCCGTGCGTTTGCTGGGCGGGTATCTGACATCATTACCGTGTCACTCGTCGCAGCAATCATCGCACAGGATAAGTAACTACAGGGCTGGTCTTGTTTTGCACAAAATGTGTTTGCAGGCGCTCTGCTGCACAGGCGTTCACACTCCTGCAAAGCAAAAATACACTCCCCCGTGGGCGGCGACTATGCGTTTGCACGGCTGCTAAAAACTGCTAGCGAGTGAACAACTCGGAATGACCCCCATTGTGTGATCGTGGGTGCAGATAGTCGCAGAAGGGCACACTAAAACTGGGTACATACTAGATGATGTGCAATGTCACGATGGTCATCCCGATTTCCCTTGATTTCCAGAACAAACGATATAGTTCCTACACACTTTGCAATCTTTAAAACGACCCAACAAATTATCGTGCATCATTAGGTTGTTTGGTTGTTAACAATATATATGTATACTGTATATATATATATACTAGCTGTTCTACCCGTTCTTCACACAGGAGTTTCTGATTTTCCCGGTTGTACATATAAATGAGTGTTAAAAATTTGGTAAATCTAGAGAGATATAAATTTGAGACATCGTAATGTAAGTAAATATTAATCTATGGTTATTGGCATTACCCGAGGAGTACCCATAGCAGATACGGTAAAATGTTACAGGACCATTTTTGTCGTTTATTAAATTCTACACACTGGAAGTGCAGTCCAAATTTTGATTCGATTGTACATTTGGACGTTATCGTTCACGCAACGCAAGCCACGCATCGGTAATGATGTCATTATGTCAACACCCTTTTCATCCCCTTAGGGGAGGTTTTTAAGATTCTGTAGATTTCCTATTTCCCACCTGAAGAATACCTATGTTAAATTTCATCTTCCTAACATATCGGAAAGTAAGAGAATTAGGGGGTAATTCAGAGTTGATCGCAGCAGCAAATTTGTTAGCAGTTGGGCAAAACCATGTGCACTGCAGGGGGGGCAGATATAACATTTGCAGAGAGAGTTAGATTTGGGTGGGTTATTTTGTTTCTGTGCAGGGTAAATACTGGCTGCTCTATTTTTACACTGCAATTTAGATTTCAGTTTGAACACACCCCACCCAAATCTAACTCTCTGCACGTTATATCTGTCCCCCTGCAGTGCACATGGTTTTGCCCAACTGCTAACAAATTTGCTGCTGCGATCAACTCTGAATTAGGCCCTTAGTAATGAGTCAGTGAGTGAGGGAGGGCTTTCGCATTTCTATATATCAGGTAGTGCGTACATACTGCACTCATTTGAACACTGCAGATCTGCAGATGTTATAAATAACACACGAGAACCACAATAGTATGTACACACTGGACGATGTGGGCAATTTGTCATCGATTTGGCTCAAAACGTCACATCGTCCAAAACATTGTCTCGTGTCTACCCAGCTTAAGTTGTTGCCGCCACTGTTGATTGCTGGGAGCAGTATTCCTTATGGAGGCGTGAGTACATTGCAGCATTCTGTGATGAACGGTGCAGATGTCCCTATTCCTTATAGGAGAGCTGATGATATACATCTGGCTGAGTGTTCAAGATGCCAATGCCGGTAGATCTTGCAGCAAGGCTAGATGTCAGTCCCTGAGGATCACTGGGTCACCTGATCAGTATAGAATACTTCAGAGTAGGGATGTGGTGCTCAGTAATAATAATATTGTGCAGTGGCTCCACTGCCTCCGCTGGCAGGAGCTGCAAATATGTCAAAGAAAGTACCATCCCTATTATTGGGCTGTTTAATTGTGCTCCGTTGTTAGAGGCTCAGGTGAGAACAAACTGGTCGATGACAGTGATACCTTCACTGCAAATGCGCCACTGCCTCTGCTAACATGAGCTGCAGATCACTGTCCCCAATGTTGAGGCTGCATTTTTAATATATGTGTGTTTTTTTTTTATAAATGTGTCTATAATCTAAGCTTGTGCATCAAGTGATATTTTTAATTTTAGTATTTACTATTTATGATACTGTTTGGTGCAGGGTCAGTGCTAGCGTGTTCAGCACTCTCCTGCAAAGTATAGATGTGCTCCCTCCTACAAATACTGTATGTCCTTTACAGTGTTTCATATTTACCCTTATTCACAATATGCCATACAGTAAAATCCCTTATACGCATTACGCCACACAGTAGAGCCCCTTATACACAATATGCCATGCAGTAAAGCCCCTTATATACATTACACCACACGGGAGAGCACCTTATACACAATGGGGGTCATTCCGAGTTGATCGCTTGCTAGCAGGTTTTAGTAGCCTTGCAAATGAATTGCCGCCGCCCATCGGGGAGTGTATTTTCGCTTTGCAGAAGTGCGAACGCTTGTGCAGCAGAACGCCTGCAAAATCTTTTTGTGCAAAACAAGACCAACCCTGTAGTTACTCTTCGTATGCATTGATTCTAACGACGGAGGAACGGCTTTTGACGTCAAACACCCGCCCTGCCACGCCTGCATTTTTTCTGCCACACCTGCGTTTTTCTAAGCACTCCCAGAAAATGGTCAGTTGACACCCAGAAACGCCCTCTTTCTGTCAATCTCCTTGTGGCCGGCTGTGCAATTGGAATCGTTGCTCGAACCAGTTCATAACCACAATGGACTTTGTAGCCGTACGACGCGCGTGCGCATTGCGGAGCATATGCATGTGCGGATTAGCCGTTTTTTTCCACTGATCGCTATTCAGCGAACAACGACAGCTAGCGATCAACTCAGAATGACCCCCATTATGTCACACTGTAGTGAGATGGGCGTTTCCGGACTGTAACTGGGAAGGGTGGCTAAAAGTTGGGGGCATGTCACGGGCATGTTGGTGTCCGAGTGGCCATGGTCACACAGACTTACTTCACCTTCCATAGACAGGAGCAAAGTCCAATGGTGCGCCAATAGTGCGTCTTTGTACATACATTGGCGGATTCACACTGCAGTTTGCATCACAATAGGATGCCCATTGGCAGTGGCATTAGTATAAAGACACAGAAACAGCTGTGACAAAAGCTGCTGCAAGTGCGACCACCCCTAGATCACCCACAGCTGTAAATCTCTGCACACTTTATAGCTGCCCCACCTGCAGTGCAAGATAGTTTTGGCCAAGGTGCAAAGTTGCTTATTTTCTTGCTGTGCTTCTACCTCAGAATAAGCCCCAGCGTCCATAGATAAATAATACAAAATAATTTTAATCGCACCTGACCCAAAAATGGTCTTTGAGCTGTGTGAGTGTATTTTACATCTTCTGATTGTTTTACACTTTCTCATTACAAACCATATTAATGTCTCCTAGGTCCTGAATCTGTTGTGGAAGCTGATCTCATACGATCTCTTGTTCACATGGGAACGCTCAAGTCAGCTGATGCACCGTGATGACAAAGTTATTTGCTCTGTCCCATTTAAGGTATACAATCCTTTCAGATATAGCAAGTGTATATAAACAAATGTCAAACTTTTTGTGAATGGGTCAGGAAAAGTCATGGTGATGTTTCTGTATTTTCATATATGAATATTTCAGTTCATTTTTTAAAGCTGTATTCCAAGAAAAGGTTTTCTTACAGAAGTCTACATTAAATACCAATGGAACATTTTTAACCCCTTTTCAGTGGATTGCGAGTCGGATTTTTCGTCCACCTGTGCGCCAGCTTTAGGCTGACTACTGCTGCAGACCACAGTCCCCATTGCTGTCAATGGGGAATACAATGTGGGCTAATTTAATAAGCTCCAAAGCTTGGTACCAGCAGTTAATTACAGGCAGTCCTTGTGATTTTACTCTGCAGATGTACCACACGTGCACATTGTCCAAGCCTGCTGTAAAGTTACAGCTATTACTTTCTTCGCCACATAGGTTACTATTTCGGAAACGCTGTCCTGGCAAATGTTATTTAGCCTCAATAAATCATTCCTTATTGCCGTTATATACACGGAAAGAAAAATATTTTTTAGATACTCGCTGTCACTACTGATAAATACATCCTTATTACTTTCTATAAATAAGTGGCTCCCCCACTGTCTGCACTTTGTATCCCAAAACTCTTGCATAGGCTATAAAACTTCAAAGCTGTTCAAGTTCTTAAAATCATCAAAATACTAGTAACTAGGATACAAGAATTACAGAACTACATTCTTTATATGGCTGAGATGACGGTAAACCTGTGTGCTGTAATGTACAATATGTTTTTTTCTTTCTTCTTTTTTTAGACTCTTCAAAGGAAATCATTCATGTAAACCTGGGATGGGGAACCTTCGGCCCTCCAGCTGTTGTTGAACTACACATACCAGCATGCCTTGCTACAGTTTTGCTATTTGGCCATGCTAAAACTGTTGCAGGGCATGCTGGGATATGTAGTTCATCAGCAGCTGGAGGGCCGAATGTTCCCCATCCCTGATGTAAACAATATGTTAGTTGTGTTTATTTGTGTTACAAACAATGTAGCTTCATATTGGAGTAGTAAATTAGTGATCCTTAGATCTGTTTGTATTTCAGTGGACTCCTGAAGCAGCGCCTCCGATGAAGGAGAAACCAGAATCAAGATCCGTATCATCCATCCTCGCCAGTTTAGATGTATTATCCAAAAAATCTCTGCAGCCAGATCCAGAAGAAAGGATTGCCCCACCACAGACAGCAGTCTGGCATCCCTTTCCAGGTAATTCCTTACTGAAGCTCACTGAATCTTGCTGATAATGGGCCTAATTCAGCAAGGGTCGCAAATCAGCAAAATTAGCAAAAAAAAACTAAAAACGCAAATTCTGCAACTTAAATAGCAAAAACTGAGAAAAAAAACCCAATTTCTGAGGCTTAGCAAAAACTGCGTATGCACTACGAAAAGTAGGCGTGTAGGGGGCGTACTAAAGGGCTGGACTCACAAAAACTATGATAAGTGGCGTGTTGCAGGGCTTTTTGTAGGCGTATGCTGATGGTTGGTGGGCCGTGCTTTCGCAATTTTTACAACAGATCGCACATTTATGATGTGCAGTTTCTGAGTGACTACAGGTCTACCTTAAAAATTGCACAAGCTGACCTCAGTTGTAGACTGCATGTATACTGCAATCATTGCTTCATTACACCCAGCTGAAGAAGCTCACACCTCAGACCACAAATCACTTCATTCAGCTGTATTGTAACTTAGAAACACGTAAGGTATTGTTTAACTCTGTAATGGGCCCTACACACTGGCCGACATCACTGCACGATATGAACGATCTCATTCATTAATGAACGAAATAACGTTCATATCGTGCAGTGTGGAGGCACCAGCGATGAACGATGCGCGACCCCGTGCTCGTTCATCGCTGGTGCCCCGTCGGCTGTGCATGCAGGCCAATATGGAAGACCTCGTCCATATTTGCCTGCAGTTCTATGGAGCCGTGTGACGGGGGAGTGAAGTAACTTCACTCCCCCCGTCACTGCCCCCCCCCCGCCGCCAGGTCGCCCGTCTGCCGTATCGGCGGTCGGGCAGCTAGGCGCCACATCGCCGAGTCTGTAGGGCCCATAACACATATTGATTGTGAAAATATATGTTACTAACCGATTTGTTTTTACACTTACTAACAATCGAGGTTTAACAACCACACTATTTGATAGAAGCAAATGTAAAATAACCTTTGCAAGCATTTTGCTTAGTAGTATCTGCATCTTTTTTTTTTTTTTTTCAAGTATTGCAAATTCTGCTCCATTTGTATACTTATTGAAACAAATATTTACACATAATTCCTTAAAGTAAGGTATGTAAATAAAAGCAATGTTTGACCACTTCACAATCAAAAAACCAATATATATATATATATATATATATATATATATATTTTTTTATAAAATTTTTTACTGTTGTTCCGAATTAAAACATTTTCACTCCAAAAAAAGTGTGTTTGTTAAAATGAAAACATATACCAATAATTGCTGTTGTGTAGGGTTTAGAGGCTAGAATTCACACTCTAGTTCAGAGATTTTCAACCTTTTACAACTAGCGGCACACTGAACAAGACTTAAATCTTGCCATGGCACATTCAAATATAATGGTGATGCATTGTACAGTTGCGTGTCCTAGGATGTCATGTCGCAGCTTCTCCATGGGTAACACCTGAGCCACATCTGAGAAAGCCAGAAGAGCCCAAAACTGCCCGGGCCCAAAATCAGAACTGGCTCTGCAACCACTAAACCCACCAGTATTGATAGTTCCAGGTCCTCAGTAGCGGCAAAACACTGACGGGCCTGGCTGCGCTTCTATGGCGGCACACCTGGAGACTGCTCAGGGCACACTAGTGTGGCACGGCACAGTGGTTGAAAAACACTGCTCTAGTTGAATATATTTGAACACAGTTATGGGCATTAGTCAATGTTTGAAGAAAAACACTATGGTGTCTTTAAGATAATAATTGCTAAATTACCACAAGATCATTTGACCAATTAAGTGATGATTGAATTGATTTACAATTGTTGAGTAGTTTCTTTAATTTGGGTGCAGGAAAGTAGGTTGTGCAATTTTTAAGGGAAAAACACTGTCGTTAGCAAAAAATGCAACATCAGAAACATACGCAAAAATTGCGTATATTTGTAATATGTACGCAAAAATTGCGATTAGGATGGTTTACGCAATATTTGCACATTTCACAAGGCCACCTTCTTTTTGTTAAATTAAATTAGTGTTGCAGTTTTTTCCGTTTGGGTGCGCTTTCGCAATTTTGCTCTTGCTCGCAATTTTTGCTAATTTGTAATTATTGCAATCCTTACTGAATTTGCCCTAATATACTGTATGTTTGCTTGATAATGTGTACTCTGAAAGTAGAGGAATTTATACCATTAGAAACCACTTTTAGGAATATACATATATTTATATACCTGTGTATTATTGAATGAAATAATAATCTTAAAGTATGCCTTTCAACTAGTTGTATACATCTGGACAGATTCTACCGTTGTTATATAGACATAATTTATATATCATTGGTTGCAGTGGGGCCTCATAGACTATCATTTGTTACTGCCATATATTGTGGAGCCAAGAGATAATTTTTATTACCAACATAATAAAAACAAAGATAGTAGCCTGTCCTTGCGAACAATACAGTACAGGTTGAGTAGCTCATATCCAAATATTCCGAAATACGAAATTTTTTGAACGAGAGTGAGATAGTGAAACCTTTGTTTTCTGATGGCTCAGTGTACATAAACTTTGTTTAATACACAAAGATATAAAAAATATTGTATTAAATGACCTTCAGTCTGTGTGTATAAGGTGTCTATGAAACATAAATGAATTGTGTGTATGTACACAAACTTTATTTAATGCACAAAGTTATTAAAAATATTAGCTAAAATAACCTTCAGGCTGTGTGTATAATGTGTCTAAGAAACATGAATGCATTCTGTGCTTAGACTTGGGTCCCATCACCATGATATCTCATTATGTGTGCAATTATTCCAAAATACGGAATAATCCAATATCCAAAATACTTCTGGTCCCAAGCATTTTGGATAAGGGATACTCAACCTGCAATAGATTTTGCTGCAGTGATCATTGGGAGGTGAGGTAAGATACATGGATGATATGCCTGAGCATACATGGACTCCTGAATGGAGTTCATTCATTTACTGGATGTTGCAATATATTAAATTATAATACTTAATTATCTCAAGTGAAGCTGTCACCCAGAAAAGAAGATAGTTGCCCACCGGAGCATCGAAAACTAATTTGTAACTGTGTATACATACGCAGACTATACGCAATAACGAGGTACATCGACTGCTATGGTAGCACTATGGTTACGCAGACTGGATACGTCAGTTTACGTAGGCGCCATGTTCTGAAAATGCCCATGGCACATCTGCAGTTTTGCTGCCACTCCCATTACCACCCCCAAGTCTCAGTGAGAGCACTATTACAATGGCACCTGAACAGTGCGATCGCAGCACATGCACAGTCTGACGATAATCAATCAATGATCTGCCATATAACATGGCTCATTTGTGAACCACAAAAAGTAAACATACTTATGTTCATCATTTTTCTACTTTTCCACCTAGTGTATCTCATGGTGCATGGCCACTTCACGGTTCTTGAGTTACCCAAGGAAAATCAATCTGCTTTATGGGTTTGTGCACATACTCAGTAGCGGCTCTTGCCATGGGCAAGCAGTACTTTTGCCCTCGGCGGTGGGTTTGAAAAGGTCCTCTCCGCGAAGGGAATCTAGACGCGCAGTGAAGTAGCGTCTAGTTTCCCTTCGTGGAGAGGACCTTTCTATGCAGCGTTATGGGAGAGACGTCATGACGTCTCTCCCATAGCTCAGAGGAGCGGCGCCGGAGAGTGCAGTGGTCGGGAACAGGAACGGGGCTGGTAAGTATTTTTTATTGTTTTTACTTGGTGCACAGCTACTTTTGGGCACTACTAATGGAGGCACAGCTGCCGGGGGCATACTAAGGGGGTCACAACTACTGGGGGCACAACTAATGGGGGCACAGCTGCAGGGGGCACACTAAGGGGGGCACAACTAATGGAGGCACAACTACTGGGGCCACAACTAATAGGGGCACAGCTGCAGGGGGCACACTAAGGGGGGCACAACTACTGGGGTCACAACTAATGGGGGCACAGCTGCAGGGGGCACACTAAGGGGGTCACAACTACTGGGGCCACAACTAATGGGGGCACAACTAATGGGGGCACAGCTGCAGGGGGCACAACTACTGGGGCCACAACTAATGGGGGCACAGCTGCAGGGGGCACACTAAGGGGGGCACAACTACTGGGGCCACAACTAATGGGGGCACAGCTGCAGGGGGCACACTAAGGGGGGCACAACTACTGGGGTCACAACTAATGGGGGCACAGCTGCAGGGGGCACACTAAGGGGGGCACAAGTACTGAGGCCACAACTAATGGGGGCACAGCTGCAGGGAGCACAAATAATGGGGGCACAGCTGCAGGGGGCACAACTACTGGGACCACAACTAATGGGGGCACAGCTACTGGGGGCACAGCTGCAGGGGGCATAACAGCTACTGGGGGCACAGCTGCAGGGGGCACAACAGCTGCAGGGGGCATAACAGCTACTGGGGGCACAGCAGCTACTGTGGGCACAGCTCTACAGGGTGCACAACGCTATAGGGGTCAAAACTACAGGAAGCAAAACTGACCACGCCCCTTTCTATGACGCCACGCCCCCATTTTTTTGCGCGCCACCGGCGCGCACTAACCCTATTTTGCCGTCTCGGGATGGGCGGGGGGCGCCAAAAGAAACTTTCGCCCTGGGCGCCACAAGGTCTAGCACCGCCCCTGCACATACTGTACCAGTAGATGCACATGTGGAAAGTAAATGCCACTTCATGAATCACCTTAGGGCCATACCCTCTGTTCATTTACATTTTCAGCATTTCAGCTATTATGCTGCTCAGTTTAGCATAATTTATGACTTAACCTGGTAATCGCAAGAGTGACTATCTTTGTCATATGTCCCTTTAGTGTGTTTGAATGCTTTTTTTGCTATATTTATATGTCAAAACCTGTTTAGAAATCTGCTGTTCCAAAACGAAAATGTTCCACAAGAAATGCTCATTAGGAAAAGAAATTTCCCTCTGACGTGCTAAAATTTTCTAAATATAAAATTAGATATAAGATGAACCCTGCTGATGCACACTGCACCCCATCAGGGGTTGCCCAGACAACCCGGTACAAACCATACCGCCTCAATAGGGCACGCTGTCAGCAGAGAAGTGCCCGCAATCACCGGGAGGGACACACACACGGTGGGTGTATACCAGGGACGTGCGGTGAGCTAAATGGCTCAGGAGGCACTGGCCAACCCCAGAGCTAGATTTACATGCAATATATGAGCCAAAGGGTACATCTGGGCATTATACACAGGTGCAGCGGTATAAACTCCTAGAAATCTGGTGAGTTTTGATTAGAGATGTGTGGAAAGGATACACAGGTGTCAGGTCCGGGTGTTTTTGTGAATCCGTTAACCTGGGACCAACCACAGGTGTAGGTGCTGAGGTATGAAGAAAACAGGGAGGACGAAGGAAGTTCCGTTTCATATATTTATTAAAGTAACAATTCAGTAAGGAGTTAAATGGCTAGTTGTTAATCATCATTATACTGAAGTATTGCAGGAATGACAGAAATAATATGCAAGAGAAAACTCAGAAATAAATAAAAGAAATGTTCATGGAAACATATGCAAAAACAAGCTGAAGAATAAATGTTGAATTGTCCAAATATAAACAGGCTTTGATGCTGAACTGCAGATTGTGTTTAACTGGTTAATGCAGACAAGGAGAATTAACTGTAAGAATTTGCAATGGAGTTTTAAGAGTTAACTGAGAGACTGTGAAGAATTATCCTTGTAATGACAACATAGAAAAAGAACTGAATTGTGTTACTTGCGGGTTCCGGAGATCACTGTGAAACTGTAGTAGATGGCAAGGTGATGAATGGGTTAAATGCAGAGTTGAACAAACGAACAGCTGAGGGAATTGGAATCCTCCAGACTTTGTATGATAGGCAGACAGACAAGGTAACCTCATGCAGGACACTGGGAATCCAAGTATTTCCAATAGGTGTGCAATTGACTGATAGCACAATGGAGAGCCGGTAGATCTTTGGCAGTGAAGGCTGCAAAACGGACCTCTGGGAACGGAGGCGATATCTGGACCACGGGAATCACACAGGAATGCACGGAGAGAATTCAGAGCTAGAGCACAGCTTTGATACAACAAAGCACTGGCCCAGAGTGACATAATCCCAGCCTACTTAAAGGCAGCACAAGCACGGGATTGGCTTACACCTGCCCACAGGTGTTTTCACAAGTGCTCAGTATTAGCTATTTGGTCTCCAACATGGCCACCTCCTATACAGCAGACACACCGCAGTGCCCTAGGCCATTTGGTCCCCGCACTCACAGTTCCCAGACTCTGCATTACCTGTGCCATTGATCACGCCGTGTCCCCACACGGGCGCACAGCACCGCGAGCAACCGCACTGGCAACGGATGAACCCCAGAACCCGCAAAGGTGAGAGACCGGTTCGTGACAACAGGTGAGGCACTGCCTCACCTGCCATAGACTTTTTACTCCAGAGTTTGGGCTATAAAAATTATTAGAATAATGCAAAGAAGATATTTCCAACAAATTATCAGTATTTTTCATATATTTAAATCAGTCAAAACTCTGGTTTAAACGTAAGTATGACAGGATAGGCTCTGCCTAACCTGCCTCACCCCACCGCACGTCACTGGTGTATACTGGTACTTGGGTACATCCGGGAAACCGGTGGGCACTCGCGATCATTGGGGGATCCCACAGGAACATGCGTACAACCCCCAGAAACCAGAAACAATTACTATAATTATACAGTATCTTCATAGGAGAACTAAACCCATTACCATAACACATTACAGAGGAACTTACAGGTAAAGACACATAATATAAACCACTGCTCAACATACTCTCTCCCTAATACAATTTAGACTGGTACTTCAAGTTACCATGGCACCGTATCCTCACAACTTTAGTTTGTCTCTGTATTGACTCTCCCACCACCCCAAGCCACTGATTGGAGGATGACCAAATTCCTTCTCCTTACTGGCCAGTGTCATTTTTTGAATCAGATAGGGGCGTAACCTAATTAAGCCTCAACTGCTCCATCAATTAACCTACTAGTTTATGTATAAATAAGGGTACCAGCACCATACATACCTTATCTGGTGAGCAAGCCTCTACACAGGGAAAACACGCATCCAGCTACCTACCCATAGGTACCTACCTTGGCAATACAGGCTCCAACACAGAGGACCAATTCCATCTTCATTTTTTTCAGTTGATTTGATTCATGCCTACTCTGTTGCTTATCTCCTGCTACATATGAATAACATAATAATGTTCATATAGTTATAAATCACTGTGCAATACTGTGTATGTCCTCATGAGGGACTCTCATTGTGCTGTGTTTCCTCATACCCTGCACTGGGTGTAGGGTGATATTCCTTGCCCAACAGCAGATCCTTCATACGTCACTACTTTCTCTCATCCCTGATCCTCTCAGCTGTAACCTCACCCTCCAGTTCAATGTCATATAAGGCACATCTGAGGGCACTAGAAACAAAAGAGAGGTCATATGAGCCATTTTGACTACATGTATGCATTTCATGGATCGAGGAATTTGGACCTCTTTATTATGTGCACAGAGATGATGGTGAGATTCCAATATAATCTACTATAACGAATTGTGACAAAGGGGAACATGTACTAAGCAGTGATAAAAGTGGAGAAGTGAGCCAGTGGAGAAGTTGCCCATGGCAACCAATCAGCTGCTCTGTATATGTTTGTAGTATGCAAATTATAAATGTTACGTCAATGCTGATTGGTTGCCATGGGCAACTTCTCCACTGGCTCACTTCTCTTTTATCACTGATTAGTACATGTACCCCTTAGTGCTATACTGCGTGATTTTTCTCTCTTCCTTTTGGCATATAGACTATCTTAAAAGAAACTGGTACATGTTGGAACAGCCAATAACATATGTATATATATATATATATATATATATATATTGCAAAGGCAAATTAATTATTGCCAGAAATTGTAACTATATATATATATATATATATATATATATATATATATATTGGTGTTATCAAGAAATTCAGCCATAATAGACTTATGATTGACATGGTGATCTACTACCCACTATTGTTAACCATGCAACAGAGCTGGCTGATTCACATCCATGTGTTGTTTTCAAATCTCATTTCAAACATAAACTTGTGGAGGTAACAAGCCCTGTTATTCATACACTCAAAACCTTGTGTATTCCCAAGTGCCGTATTAATTGGATAAATTATATGTATGCGATACACTGACCCTGTTCCTTACTCACCAAAATTATAATTAGAGTGTATAGTTATATATATATATATATATATATATATATAGCTCCCGAATATGAACGGCACTGGAGTCAGATTTTTTGCAAAATTATTGTATTAAATGGCAACAGCCGTTTCCGGGCGATAGCCCCTTCCTCAGGCCAAAATACAAATACACACAAACAAACATAGACAAACTTACCCCTCTAAATACCCCAGGAGCGTGTCTGCTGCCGCGTCTCCTCCGCGCTACTCCTGCTTCCGGGTCCTGAGCCGCCGCGTCACTTCCGCCTCCTACGTCACCGTTGCCATGACCACCCGGCGGACGCAAGGTGATCGTTGTCATGACCACCCCGCACACGCCAGTCAGAATGGCCCGGCCGCTGTAAAACGTGAGCTCACAGGCTACTCACCCCATCACCAGGTGCCGGGTTGTCACGCATCAAGAGACCGCTCCCTACACATAAAAAAATTAAATTAAATGAACAAATAAATGAATAGAGCTAATACAGTACAAAAACATACAACATGCAACATAAGACATATAAAAGAGAGACAGTATCCTACGTCCCATAGAGCAATATAGCATATAACTACTCTACATAGAAATGGCGTTCCCTACAGAAGAAACCTTGTTTTTAAGGGTCATTGTTTTTAAGGATATTATTCCCAAGAAAACAATAACCCCACAATAGATATAGTATAATTATATGGAACTACAACTATGGAAGAAATTCCAGGATATATACAAATTATAATGACCATCTCTGATAGTGGATGTGACACACCCACAACTCAAAAAACATTCCAGTTGACCTTTTCATTAAGGCCCCGAGGCCAGAATGTGTCCAGTCTCAAAATCCACAGAGTTTCTTTCTCCAATAAAACTTTAGCCCTGTCTCCACCCCTCAGTGTCGGCGGAACATGCTCTATCCCAAAGTATTTTAGTGAGTTAATGGTGTGATTGGCAGATAGAAAATGTCGGGCCACCGGTTGATCCACCGGTTTGCCCTCCAAGATCAATTTGATAGAGGAACGATGGGCCGCCATCCTTTCGCTAAATTTCCGTGTGGTTTGCCCAATATAGAACAGCCCACACGGACAAGTTATTGCATAGACAACAAAAGACGTGCTGCAAGTAATCACCTGTCTGATGGTATATGACACGTTACGGGTCGGATGTTTAAAATCCTTACAGGCAATCATATGTCTACACGTCGCGCATTTAGGACAACGGTAACACCCAGGCATTTTTTTGTGGATGATGACATTATCCAGCTCCTTCATCCCTGAAATATCTGTTTTTACAATGAGATCACGCAGGTTGGCACCTCTCCTGAAGGCTGTGACAGGACGCAACCCTCTAAAGGATGTCAAGTCTGGGTCTGATGATACTATGGGCCAAAGGGCTTGTGAAGCCCTACGGATAATGGGGCTGGATGTAGAAAAATCACAAGGCCATGGAAGGATGTTTTTATTTTCCTTCCGAGGCGGGTGTAGTAATTCATCCCTGGACATTTGCAGTACTCTGTTTTTTTGTTTCTGTAATGTAGACCAGTCATATCCCCTAACTAGAAATTTATGGATCATATTGTCTAGCAGCCCAGGGACTTTGTCGCTGTCACTCGTGATGCGTGCCACCCGCATCATTTGCGACAGGGGGAGTCCCCTTTTAAGGGGTTCTGGGTGATGACTGGATGCCATTAATAATGTGTTCCGGTCCGTGGGTTTTGAGAAGACTTCCGTGGAGATCACGCCATCGTGTACCATAATTTTGACATCCAAGAATGTCACTTCCCTCTCATCACACACATAGGTAAATTTGATGGGAGAAGGTAAAGCATTAATTTCTAGCATCAACTCCACGAAAGAATCCCTGCCTCCACCCCACAGCAGGAACACATCATCAATGTATCTTGTATACATTAAGATGTTATCAGCTACCCCCCGATCAAGGAAGAACATTCTATGCTCTTCTGAGAACATGAATACATTAGCGTACGAGGGTGCGACCGATGATCCCATCGCGCACCCCCGCAGCTGTAGATAGAACTCACTATCAAACAAAAAGTAATTCCTATACAAAGTGAGTTCTAACAGGGTCAAAAACAACTCATGGTTGAACGCAGTCGGAGATAGATGTTTCTCAAGAAAGTCCCGCATAGCTCTCATCCCATCCTGATGGGGGATAGATGTGTAGAGGCTGCAAACGTCAAGGCAGCACATAATGGTGCCTGGGGCCACGTTCCGTATTTCTTGCAACTTTAAAATAAACGAACTGGTGTCCTTTAGAAAAGTGCTCTGTGCCGGCAGTAGTGGCTGAAGAATGGAATCTAGAAGTTGAGACACTGGTTGGTACAATGAATCTCTTGCCGAGATTATGGGTCTCCCCGGGGGACTGGTTTGGTCTTTGTGCAACTTAGGTATCGTATAGAGTAATGGGCTCTTGGGGTGAGTAACACATAAAGCCTTGTGCACCTTGCTGGGTAGATATCCATCATCACGAGCTTTATCCAGAATTGAAAAGAGCTCCTTCTGAAATTGCCCCACAGGATTGTCCTGAAGTTTACGATACACACCTTCCTCCCCCAGTTGTGACAGAGCTTCTTGACGATAATACTCAATGTCCAAGATGACTATGGCCCCACCCTTGTCGGCGGGCCGGATGACTATGTCATTGTAAGATCGTAATTGAGTGAGTGCTTCTCTCTCCTCAGCCGTTAAATTCCTCTTTATTTTAGCAGGAGCTGCCACATACTTGTTAATGGACTCATCCATTAATCTGCCAAAAGTCTTAATCGACGGGTTCACTGATACTGGGTCAAAGTTGGACCTAGACTTTTTTTGCAAAAAAGGATCAAAGATGGAGACAGTATTAGGTTCATGAGATGTATTCTGAAAGAATTCTTTTAATCTGAGTTTCCTAGTGAACCTATGGAGATCCCTGGACCAGGCAAAAGGATCGTGAATATTGGTGGGCACAAAACTGAGTCCTTTGCTGAGGACATCAATTTCGTGTGATGTTAATACCCTTCTGGACAAATTAAAGACTAATTGTAGGTCTTGCCTTGGGCCGCCCTTCTGACCCCTTTTGTTCTGGCCACCCCGGCGGGTGGCAGTGCATCGACTTGAGACTGGCCATGTTGTGAGCCCCGACCTAAAGGGGTACCTCCAGACATCTCATCTGTATCAGAGACCATGAAGTCACTGTCACTGCTTGACTTCGTACTTTTGTTGCCCTGTTTCTGCCTTTGCCACGGGCGTCGTCTCTGTTGTTGTTTGGACCTCTCCTGGGTGTCCATACCGGCCAGCCAACGATACACCTTGTTATCCTCATAGTCTTGATCAACCGTGATTTTTTTATTCCGTTTAAATTTTAATAATTCACGACGATATTGGTCACACTGGGTTTTTAATTTACCCATCCAATCCTGTGATTCATCCTGTTGAAGAACCTTTAGGTTATCCTTTTCAAAGGCTGTGATCTTCTGTCTAACAACTTCCAATTCTCTGTTAGCTTCCTCGATCACTAGGATCATGAGATCAAAGGCACACCGGTTCAGTATACCTATCCACTTTCTTACAAAGTCGGGATTGTGTCGACCAATCGTGGGCACGTTACGCACGCGAAACCCACGTGGGATCTTATGTTCTTTGTAATATTCTGTCAATGAAATTCCATGTAGTTGAAAGTCTATTTCCCGACGCTTATACTTCATTAGTTGAAACAAACAATCTTCTGCTCTCATGGTGGTATCTGTGACCGGTATAACCTCTTTAGATAAAATTCTGTCAATCTGCTCCTGTGTGAAGCCAAAAGTCTCACCCGGGGCCATAGAGCTCATAATATGGCACCCTGGGATATCTGGTTGTAGAGACATAGTGTTGGCTTTGCACCTATGGGATGTTAAAGGTTGTCTCCCAAATCTTGTAAACAGAGTATTTCAAGTTCTGAGGTTCAATAAAACTGCAGCAGACGGTGCCATACAACAGGTGTTACCTGTGAGCTCACGTTTTACAGCGGCCGGGCCATTCTGACTGGCGTGTGCGGGGTGGTCATGACAACGATCACCTTGCGTCCGCCGGGTGGTCATGGCAACGGTGACGTAGGAGGCGGAAGTGACGCGGCGGCTCAGGACCCGGAAGCAGGAGTAGCGCGGAGGAGACGCGGCAGCAGACAAGCCCCTGGGGTATTTAGAGGGGTAAGTTTGTCTATGTTTGTTTGTGTGTATTTGTATTTTGGCCTGAGGAAGGGGCTATCGCCCGGAAACGGCTGTTGCCATTTAATACAATAATTTTGCAAAAAATCTGACTCCAGTGCCGTTCATATTCGGGAGCTGCATGTCACTTTTAGAACTGGCACGGAGAACGCTGTGGATGAGAGCTTGTGAGTGCCGACTGTTGCTGCAAGGATATATATATATATAGATAGAAACTGATTCTGGGGTGTAACATCTGTGCTAAACCTATATCATACTGTCTCTGCATATAAGAGATTGTCAGCCTCACTCAATGACAGTTCAAGAAAAAAAGAAGGCATTTGCAGCACTGGGCATTGTCAGAAAGGAATGGTAAAAAAGATTTAACAAATTGTCAAGCAAACTAGAGCGAGCTTTAATGTGTTAATGTTCTGAGGGAGGGGGTGTCATAATAATGTGTGCTGGGGAGGAGGGGTGTCGTAATGTTTGCTGGGGAGGCAGGGGGTGTCATAATGTGTGCTGGGGAGGCAGGGGGTGTCATAATAATGTGTGCTGGGGAGGCAGGGGGTGTCATAATAATGTTTGCTGGGGAGGGAGGGAGGGAGGGGGGTGTCATATTAATGTTTGCTGGGGAGGGAGGGGAGTGTCATAATAATGTGTGCTGGGGAGGCAGGGGGTGTCATAATAATGTGTGCCGGGAAGGGAGCTGAGTGTTATTTCTTATCAATTCCTCATTATTAATTTTTTATATATATATATATATATATATATATATATATACATACACTATATAGTATACAAACACAGCACTGTGTCTGGCTGCAGCACACAGCAGCCAGACACAGTGCTGTGTTTGTATACTATACAGTTTGTATACTATACAGTATATATTATATATACATGTATATATACTTTATAACATCGTTATTATATTACTTTTATTGATTGGGGCCCCCACAAGATTGTTGTCCAGGGCCCCCATAGACCTTAATCCGGCCAAAGTGCACAAGAAATACCAGTGGTCGGAATGCCGGCAGTCATATAACAGACAGTGGCATTCCGTCACTGAAGAGGGGATAAGTATTTTAACCCTACCCTAACCCTCCGGGGGTGGTGGTTAGGGCTAACCCTCCAGGGGACAGTACAATTTACAGCAGAGTACAAGGCAGCATACAGCAGCGTGCCCCCTATGCACAGTCACTATACAGAGCACTGCCACTTGTGAGTCTGGAGTCTCTGGACTCAGGTAAGCCAATACAGCAAAGTACTGTGTGTTGCACCTATAGAGTCACTATACTGCACAGCCACAATTAGTCTGGAGTCTCTGGATGGACACAGCCAGCCAAAACAGCAGAGTTTAGTGCAGGATGCCCCTACAAAGAGTCACTATACTGCAAAGCCACAATTAATCTGGGGTCTCTGGATGGACACAGCACACTCTGAACAGCATTGTACAGTGCAGTGTTCCCCTATATACAGTCACTATAATGCATAGCCACAATTAGCCTGGAGTCTCTGGATGGACAAAGCACAGCCTAAACAGCAAAATATAGCGCAGTGTGACCTTATATACAGTCACTATACTGCACAGTCACAATTAGTCTGGAGTCTCTTGATGCACATAGCACAGCCTAAACAGCAGAGTACAGTGAAATGAGTCCCGGCTGCAGCGCCTTATATGGAATTCAAGTCCTGCGAGAAACCAACGATGGGAAGATGATGTTTGGCCTCGACGAGGGATCCCCAATGTTCAGAATGGTCTGGAATCCTTCATCTCTACTTATTAGACCCTTATTTTTCAAAGGATCCAAATTCTTATTCTCCCAGTACCCACCCTGGGTTCACCTTAGTTAACTGGGGCTCCCTACAGCTGGTTTCCAAGGGGCTTTCCCTTCTAACAAGATGTGCGCCGACCTATGTGTTTTGGTTTTGTATTAACTTTGTGTTTTGGATTTATCAAAACTGCCCTCGTATTTTGGTTTTAGATCTGTATTTTTTCAAAAATATATAAAAAAAGCTACAATAAAATCACATAATTCAATAACATTAATTTCTAGTCATCTCCAGTCAATTTTGACCACCTCATAGCTCACAATATTGTTTTCATCCAGTGTAGGCCAAAGGCTGCTGCGAGTTGGCTCGTTACTAAGCGACAGTTTATAGCACATCTATAATGCATTGCCACACAGAAGTGGCAGAAAAGAAAAGTGGTGCAAGATGAAATTGTCCTTGGGGCCTCCCACCCAAAGTTATGTTGGATATTAAAAAGGACATGCATAGTTTAACAAACCAAGCACTTTAGTGAAAGGGGCTGACACTTTTATGGCTGGAGTGCTTGGTTTGTTTGGCCCCCACAAAACCAGCTACCAATCGGATTAAGGCAGCTAAGCTAACAGTGCCATCAATGATCAATGGCAAGATGTCATCATCATTATCATCTTCAACCTCTTCAGTTTTTACATCATCTTCAGACAAAGTTAATTCATCCCCTCTGGAAACCAGTAATGCAAAGCGAGTTTGTACAAGGACCTCCATATTTACTTTTTTTTCCTTCCAGTAGGCAAAGGAAATACACACAAATACAGCGCAAAGCTTCCCCTGCATCTATCTACTGTCTGACTGACATACCCAGACACATCACGTTTTCTATTATGTACTGTATGTCTGCCAGAGACCACTTTTACTAATTTTTTTTTCCCATACAACTTAGATGTGTCAAGCTATATAAAACACTACATTTTGCAGAAAAATTCTTTTTGGGTGCAGAACATCATTTAACACAATGCAAACAAAACACAATAGAAAGTAATGTACTATTGTATATCTACAATAAGCAATAAAATGTAATGTAAAAAGATTATTGACGGTATACATCAAGGCTGTTTTGGTGGGAAAACCTCTGAAAATGCAGTTTTTGAAGGTTTTTTCTTATGCACAAAGGACTTCTCTTACCAGGAGAACTGTCCTTTGCTAAAATCTTCATACATACGATGTTAATAAACGTCCATATGCATGCGAACATAAAATCTTTGGGGGTAATTCAGAGTTGATCGCAGCAGCAAATTTGTTTGCAGTTGGGCAAAACTATGTGCACTGCAGGGGGGGGCAGACATAACATTTGCAGAGAGAGTTAGAATTGGGTGGGTTATTTGTTTCTGTGCAGGGTAAATACTGGCTGCTTTATTTTTACACTGCAATTTAGATTTCAGTTTGAACACACCCTACCCTATCTAACTCTCTGCACATGTTACATCTGCCCCCCCCCCCCCTGTAGTGCACATGGTTTTGCCCAACTGCTAACAAATTTGCTGTTGCGATAAACTCTGAATTAGGTCCTTTGGGGGTCATTCTGACCCATTCGCACGCTGCTGGTTGTCACAGCAGTGCGAACGGGTCAGTTCTGTGCCTCCACGGCGGCCGCAATGTGCACACGCGTCGTTGCCCAGCAACGGCCGTCGCCGGGCAATGACCAGAAGAACGAAGAAAGCGATCCCTGGAGCGATCGCAAGAATATTGACAGGAGGAACGCGTTCCGGGGCGGCAACTCATCATTTTCTGGGAGTGGTGAGTCCAACGCAGGCGTGTCCAGGCGTTTGGAGGGCGGATGTCTGACATCAATTTCGGGATCTGCATTGCTGGATCGATCACACAGGGTAAGTACCTGTTACCCTGGTCTAGTTCCACACAAAACTTTTTTTGCTTAACAGGGCTGCACAAGCGTTCGCAGCCTTGCTATGCAAAAAAAGCCCTCCCCCATAGGCGGCATCGAGTTGATCGCACGGGCAGCAAAAAGTTGCTACGTGCGATCAGCTCAGAATGACCCCCTTTATTCAGTACAGGTGCACATATTTATATCATTAATTTTTAAACCCAACTAGTTTCTCACAACACATATGCTCAGTCGTTTAACCTTCTAGTATGTCATCTGTATTTTTTCACATTAATAATAATGTTATTTAATAAAGATGTTATTTATAGAGTGTAATACATTTGAAACCAGTATAATGTTTTATTGACACAGAGCACAGCAATGATCCGTCTACTCAGAGTAGCACTCTTGTTACTCTACGTGGTGCCCGGCACAACAGAAGTGATTAATGTTCACTTGTGGAGATGTACATTCGTCTTGCTGCAACTTTATTTTAACCCTTGGACCAACAGCAAGACAGAGCAGGTGCACTGAGTATGTGATTAAACAACATAGGAAATTCTATCAAATAATATGTAGGTTTTGACGGTTATCGTACTGGACCCATCCGTAGCTGCCTGGCTTGGGGGAGAACTGCTTACATTTGAAACCATGAAAAACTAAATCAAAGTGAAGTGCAACAAGGCTGTGGTAAAGAACAGCATATCTATAGGATAGAGTATGTGCTTATTTTATCCAAATAATTCATTGTACAGCTGTGAAAATTATATCAGTCATATTACGTTCATGTAATGGCTACCTTAGTTTAAGAGCAGATTTTGTGGAACATACATATTTACCATTAATTATTAATTTTCTTAACTGATCCCACCTAAGTAGGTAAGAAAAAAAGAGAGACATTGGCCCTCATTCCGAGTTGTTCGCTCGCTAGCTAGCTGCTTTTAGCAGCATTGCACACACTAAGCCGCCGCCCTCTGGGAGTGTATCTTAGCTTAGCAGAATTGCGAACGAAAGATTCGCAAAATTGCGAATAGAAATTTCTTATCAGTTTCTGAGTAGCTCGACAAAGGTCCGGGCACGCCTGCGTTGCCTAGACCGCGCCCTCTAAATGACGGCCAAATGCCGCTGGCCCGCCCCCTCCCACCCAGCGACTGCCTCTGCATGTCAATCAGGCAGAGGTGGTCGAAGGGCTGAGACAGCCGTCTGCTGTCTGGCATGCGCAGTTCAGACCTGATCGCTGCTGTGCAAAAACACACAGCAGCGATCAGGTCTGAATTATCCCCAATGTCAGATTCCTCAGAAGAGTCTTTCCCAAAATGTGAAATACTCCTCCAAAGTGCCAGGGAAGTAATTTGCTGGGACAGTGGTTATCACTCTTGTTATCCCTGTGAGTTAACATTAGTACTTAGTGGGGATATTTTGTTAATAATAGTGGCAGTGCTGCGATTACATAGGCCCCTGAAAGACAGCGCTACATTTTATGAAGTATAAATAGGCACAATATAAATTGTGTAGTTCTATAGCAAACATTTTTAGTTTGTTTATTTCATTATATTCCTCATGCTCATTTGCAGTTAACCAGGGTTTTCATTCAGTTTCTTATAGTGTTAAATGAGTTTTATTGTATTTGTTTTTCTATGTTTGAGATGTAATGAAGTCACAGTAATTGCTAAGCCTTTTTCCAGTATCAGCATCGAGACAAAAATGATAATGTTAACTTAATGAGCCATATTTATATTACCAACCAGCATGACATCAGTGAATGTGAAGATTACAAACATATTTTACTTCCTCTTAATAATACTTTATACAGGCCGTGCACATGCACAAAGCTTCAACAAAAACATTCCAAAAGGAGGATGGGCGAGTTACCCAAGTCCTGAGCAATGCGTCCTGCAAATTGTCAACTCACTTCTAAAGGTATCATGTACTTTATAACATTATGGGGGAGATTTATCAAAGCTTGGAGAGAGATAAATACCAACTAATAATTTTCTGTCATTTTACAGGCTAGAATGACAGGAGCTAAGGCTAAAATGACAAAAATGACATGAGCAGATTGGTTGGTACTTTATCTCTCTCCACTTTATCTCTCTCAAATATTTCATAAATTTCCCACAAGGGCCAAAATTTACTAAAAAATCGAGTTTGTCGGATTTGAGTTTTTTTTTCTAAGTCCCAACACGGGAATTCACTAAGCACAAATCTCGGCAGTGTTTGGACTATTCATAATGGTTTGAATGACAAAGTTCAGAAATACGAATGAATAGACCATCGGTCAAACGCGGCTGTTATTTCTTACAACACGGGTATTCACTATTCATTCGTATTTGGGTGTTAGTCTCTGAGTGCTCAAGTGCGGGTGTATTTTTTTGCGAATCGTTAAAAAAAGCAGAAAAAAAATAGACCTGCTTTTTCCAGTCGAGTTTGGATAACCATGCACGGATCAGTGAGATCTGCGCATGATTATCTATGGGAAAAGGTCTGTTTAATGTAAAAACTGGGGGGGGAAATTGCGTGGGGTCCCCCCTCCTAAGCATAACCAGCCTCGGGCTCTTTGAGCAGGTCCTGGTTGCAAAAATATGGGGGAAAAATTGACAGTGGTTCCCCCATATTTTAACAACTAGCACCGGGCTCTGCGCCTGGTCCTGGTGCCAAAAATACGGGGGACAAAAAGCGTAGGGGTCCCCCGTATTTTTGGAACCAGCACTTGGCTCCACTAGTCAGAGAGATAATGCCAAAAGGGGGTGGGACACTTTTATATAGGTCCCTGCGGCCCTGGCATTAAATCACTAACTAGTCACCCCTGGCCAGGGTACCCTGGAGGAGTGGGAACCCCTTAAATCAAGGGGTCCCCCCCCTCCAGCCACCCAAGGGCCAGGGGTGAAGCCCGAGGCTGTCCCCCCATCCAAGGGCTGCGGATTAGGGGCTGATAGCCTTGTGAAAAAAATAGAATATTGTTTTTGTAGCAGTACTACAAGTCCCAGCAAGCCTCCCCCGCAAGCTGGTACTTGGAGAACCACAAGTACCAGCAAGCGGTGGAAAAACGGGCCCGCTGGTACCTGTAGTAGTACTACTACAAAAAAAATACCCAAATAAAAACAGAACTCACACACCTTGAAAGTAAAACTTTATTACATACATGCACACCTACATTCACACATACTTACCTATGTTCACACAAGGGTCGGTCCACTTCTCCAAGTAGAATCCATGGGTTACCTGAAAATAAAATTATACTCACAAAAATCCAGTGTAGATCTGTCCTCTTCTGAGCTTGTAATCCACGTACTTGGCAAAAAAACAAACCGGAAACCCGACCACGCACTGAAAGGGCCCGAGGCTGGTTTTGCTTAGGAGGGGGGACCCCACGCAATTTTTTTTTTGAATTTTAACACTTTCATTTTTTTTTTTAAGGTACACAATGAAGCCCTGCACGGATCTCACAGATCCGGCCGGGATTCCTTGTGTTTTGTCAGGCAGTGTTTTACTCATCACTCCCGTAAAACACTGCCTGACATTACGAATCACATCGACATCGGAAAAAACGAATGTGGCAAACTCGGCAGCTTAGTAAATTACCGTATCAGGATTCAAAAAGTTGCAGTAAAATGCACCCGATACCATTCGAGTTCAAACACCCTTAAAAACGGCAAAAACACGAATATTAGTACATTTTGGCCCAGGTCTTTAACTCAGTATGAAAACCCATACCCAGCTCCTTGCGTGGCCACAATGCAGTCAGACATTTTGTGGGTTGACCAACATTCTTGAAAATCAGTTTCACTAGGAACTGGGGACATCATGATGGCATTTGCACCTTAGTGATGATGTCACAAGGTCCTAATAGTAAGGCTGAATAATGGATGACCTCATATGGGGGGTATTCAATTTGTGGCGTTTTTTTCGACCAGTCGAAAAAACTGCACTTTTTGCCCATTTTTCTGTCGAATTTACATTCGACCTATTCAATACCCGTGCCGTTTTTCAACCAGTGGAAAAATCCAGCACTGTCGAAAACCATGTGTATCAGCAAATTCGCCGCTGACACATGTGTTATGGCGAATTTGCGGGCATTTTTTCCCTTTTTTGCGCAATTTTCGCCCATGACGAATTCAACAACAAAAAAAGGGAAATGGGCAAAAATGGATAAAAAAAAACCGGTGAAAATGCCCGCAATTGAATACCCTGTGTCGAATTAGTGTAGTTTTTTCGACCAGTCGAAAAAACGGCACTTAATTGAATACCCTCCATAATGGCATATGGTCAAATGGTTTCAATATCATATGGCTGAAAACTAAATTGACATTTTGATACAGATTGTATCTGTGATGCATATAACTTTCAAATATTTTCAGTTCTAAAAGGTTTTTCTGTTTGCAAATACAATGTGATTAATAGTCCTCAAAAGGCAATTTACAATTAAAACACATTCTAAATAATCTTTTGAGACTTCATCAATATTCATTTCTGTTTAGGGGCATGGTCTGCTCAGCTCCGCCTGCAGTCATATGAAGAAATGTAGCCATGCATGAAACTCAAATGCACTGAATTGAAATTGTGTTAAACTCAGTGGCTTCTATAAATAACTTCAGCTTTAGCACAGAGAACAGATTTTATTTTGTAGACAGAAAAACAGTAACCCCAGTCTCTGAAGACCGCACATGCACTGGTCACATTGAATACTGTGTAGTAGAATAACATACCAGAAAAATATGACGTTCTCTTATCTTATTTTTCTTCAGTACACTGTTAGTATTTTTTACAGTATTGCAATAGTCTTTATTTTGCTATTTATCCACTCACTCACTTTGTTTTCACTACAGTAGTACTAAAAGTCCAACCAATACATAATACTCAACTCAGGACACTAGTAACTACAGTATCTTCAAAGTATAATATTTTTATGTGATTTATATAGCCTTTTAGCCTCCATTTGTTAGTGCCTACAGATAGCTGGCAAATGAGAGGACATAGATGAAATATCATAGATAAATCATAGATGATGCTGTAAACCATTTTATTAAGGTGACTCTCCCACTAACAGACCTTCCACATCACATTGTAATAGGTAAAACTGTATTTGTGATTACCTTTAAAAAGCCAAGGCAAGACTCATTTTTTTATCCACTGCTAAAACATCTTATATGTAAAATGCATTTATTTTTCAACCAGATGTACATAGCATTGAAAAGAGTTTAGAAGTGAGCCAGTGGAGATGTCCATGGCAACCAATCTGCACTGACTTAACCCAAATGTATTAAGCCTTAACAAGAGATAACGTTGAGGCGCATAAGGAATGATAAATGACCAGCCAACCAGCTCCTAACTGTCATTTTTCAAACACAGCATGTGACGTGGCAGTTAGGAAGCTGATTGGTTGGTCATTTATCACTCTTTATCGGTCTCCACTTTATCTCTTGTAAAAGCTTAATACATTTGGGCCATCATTTGGATACTATAAAATTATACAGAACAGCTGATTGGTTGCCATGGGCAACTTCTCTTCTAGCTCACTTCACTCTTTTCACTGCTTAGTACATCACCCCTGTCTCTTATGTTGCCACACAATTGTATCCTGCAACACTGGTTGGCTATCACTTCTGTTAATTATACTTGTACAGAACAAATGTTAGACAGACATGCTGTAGGCATTAATGGGAACTTTCTGACCTGGCCATTTTGAAAGTGTATTAAGGGGGGTACACACGGAGAGATCCATTCTTAAAATGTAAGCAGTCTGACTAGATTGCTTAGATTTTAAGCATGGATCTCTCGTGTGTATGCCCCCCAGCGATATCGCCGGTGCTAGATTGGCCTGCATGCAGACACAATCTAGCACATCGCTCATTTCACCTGCGGTGTAAAATGAGCCCCCCCTCGCTCAGCACAAATCGCGCTGTGCAGAGCAGGGGAGAGATGTGTGCTGTGCGGACTCTCATTTCACCTAGCGGTGAAATGAGCGATCTGGCTAGATTTGGCCCGGCGATAGCGATGCCTGGCCCTATCTAGTCAGATTGCTTTGAAATTAAGCATGGATCTCCGTGTGTGTACCCCCCTTTACACCACATGTATCCCCCCTTTACACCACACTTTTAATCCTCACCTCCACTCAGCAAGTGTAATACACTGTCTAAATCTCCCCAGTACCACAGAATAGTCATGATGAGAGATGACTGTCCCATTGTCCAACAGTTTGCATGTTTGTCCCTTTATTATATAAAAAAAAAAAAGCCAAGTGCACACCTCAATTGTCATGTCACTGGGGTTTTTGGTGATTCGATCTGGACCCCTGTGGCTAGCAATACTTGTACTTGACGGCATGATAACGCTTCTCCTCATGCAGATCACTGTAACAAGTGTATACAGTATATGATGTGCAGAATACTGAGCAGAGACAGGTATCTTGTTGACCTGCAGTAGTAGCAGACTTTGAGTAACACTGGAGTGAGTGCTGGAAGCATGACAAAATCAATATGCAGGAGGGCTGGACTATAGGAGCAGGGCCGTTTCTTGGGGCAGGCGAGCAGTGCAACCGCACTGGGCGCCCGCCGCGGCATTAACTGTGGCTCCCTGCTTCTGCCTCCGTAACCCGCTCGGGGGGCGGAGTTTCATGGAATGACGCGGTTGCGTCACGACCCAACCCCATCACTCTGCGAACCCCCTACCCCCCGAGCGGAGTACAGAGGGGGATCCAAGTTAGGAAGAGGGAAAGGCCGGCGCGAGGAGCGACCTGTGAGGCGGGCTGAAGAGCGGTAATCGCCTCTGTAAGTATTCTCTCTCTCTCAATGTGTAAAATGGGGACACCTGCCGTAATGTGTGAAATGGGGACTCTTGCCTGCCGTAGTGTGAGGATTTAATGTATCAAGGGCATTGCGGTGTGTGGCATAATATGGTGCAGGGGGCATTACTGTGTGGGGCTTAATATGGTAGAATTTTTTTTTCCTGTGGTGGTCGTGATCTGTTGGAGCAGGGTCAAAAACTGGATTGTGAGGTAGTCTTTTCAGACGAGGCCACGCCCCCTTGTCGGGTGCGCGCGCAAGTTTGTTTTTTTTAATCTAGGTGTGTGTGGGGGGGGAGGGGGGCACATTTTTTTATGTCCTGGGGGGGGCGCATTTTTAAATCTCGCACTGGGAGCCAAATTGGCTAGAAACAGCCCTGTATAGGAGTATAGGAGTTAAGTAATATACAGCCTGGAGGCAGACTGCAGATAGTACAGAATTGAGTGCTTTGCACAATTGTAATGGATGCAGGTGCTGTTTGAAGCTGAGTGCTGTGCACTGTGAAGGAAGGCTTCGGGTGATCTTTGAAGCTGAGTGCTGTGCACTGTGAAGGCAGGCTGTGGGTGATGGTTGTAGCTGAGCGCTGTGCACTGTGAAGGCAGGCTACGGGTGATGGTTGTAGCTGAGCGCTGTGCACTGTGAAGGCAGGATGCGGGTGATGGTTGTAGCTGAGCGCTGTGCACTGTGAAGGCAGGCTGCGGGAGATGTTTGTAGCTGAGTGCTGTGCACTGCAAAGGCAGGATGCGGGTGATGTTTGAAGCTGTGTGCTGTGCACTGTGAAGGCAGGCTGCGGGTGATATTTGAAGCTGAGTGATATTAACTGTGAAGGCAGGCTGTGGGTGATATTTGAAGCTGAGTGATATTAACTGTGAAGGCAAGCTGCGGGTGATGTTTGAAGCTAAGTGATATTAACTGTGAAGGCAGGCTGCGGGTGATGTTTGAAGCTGAGTGATATTAACTGTGAAGGCAGGCTGCGGGTGATATTTGAAGCTGAGTGATATTAACTGTGAAGGCAAGCTGCGGGTGATGTTTGAAGCTGAGTGATATTAACTGTGAAGGCAGACTGCGGGTGATGTTTGAAGCTGAGTGATATTAACTGTGAAGGCAGGCTGCGGGTGATGTTTGAAGCTGAGTGATATTAACTGTGAAGGCAGGCTGTGGGTGATGTTTGAAGCTGAGTGATATTAACTGTGAAGGCAGGCTGTGGGTGATGTTTGAAGCTGAGTGATATTAACTGTGAAGGCAGGCTGCGGGTGATGTTTGAAGCTGAGTGATATTAACTGTGAAGGCAGGCTGCGGGTGATGTTTGAAGCTGAGTGATATTAACTGTGAAGGCAGGCTGTGGATGATGTTTGAAGCTGAGTGATATTAACTGTGAAGGCAGGCTGCGGGTGATGTTTGAAGCTGAGTGATATTAACTGTGAAGGCAGGCTGCGGGTGATGTTTGAAGCTGAGTGATATTAACTGTGAAGGCAGGCTGTGGGTGATGTTTGAAGCTGAGTGATATTAACTGTGAAGGCAGGCTGCGGGTGATGTTTGAAGCTGAGTGACATTAACTGTGAAGGCAGGCTGTGGGTGATGTTTGAAGCTGAGTGATATTAACTGTGAAGGCAGGCTGCGGGTGATGTTTGAAGCTGAGTGATATTAACTGTGAGGGCAGGCTGTGGGTGATGTTTGAAGCTGAGTGATATTAACTGTGAAGGCAGGCTGTGGGTGATGTTTGAAGCTGAGTGATATTAACTGTGAAGGCAGACTGCGGGTGATGTTTGAAGCTGAGTGATATTAACTGTGAAGGCAGGCTGCGGGTGATGTTTGAAGCTGAGTGATATTAACTGTGAAGGCAGGCTGTGGGTGATGTTTGAAGCTGAGTGATATTAACTGTGAAGGCAGGCTGCGGGTGATGTTTGAAGCTGAGTGATATTAACTGTGAAGGCAGGCTGCGGGTGATGTTTGAAGCTGAGTGATATTAACTGTGAAGGCAGGCTGCGGGTGATGTTTGAAGCTGAGTGATATTAACTGTGAAGGCAGGCTGCGGGTGATGTTTAAAGCTGAGTGATATTAACTGTGAAGGCAGGCTGTGGGTGATGTTTGAAGCTGAGTGATATTAACTGTGAAGGCAGGCTGCGGGTGATGTTTGAAGCTGAGTGATATTAACTGTGAAGGCAGGCTGTGGGTGATGTTTGAAGCTGAGTGATATTAACTGTGAAGGCAGGCTGTGGGTGATGTTTGAAGCTGAGTGCCGTGCACTGTAAAGGCATAATGCCAGAGTCTACTGTGCATGCGCAGTTCTCTGGGAACATGGATCCCGCAGTTTGTTCCCGGGTACATCTCTAGTGTGCATGCGCAAATCACACAGAAATGGCCGTAGCGGCCATTTTCAGAGTGATTTCTGTCTGCAGAGCAGGTCCGCCGTCACGGGACTCTGGAGGTGTAAATATAATATATAGGTGCAGTGTGTGTGGTGTGGGCCCCCCTGGGGCCCGTGTGTACCGCACACAATGTACCCATTATAGAAACACCTATGGTCATGATCACTGTAATTTGAACACGGCCATAACACTCTTCAGCTGTGTGGTTTTTAATTTCAATGTTGTTTGGTATGTGAATGGAGGTAAAATAAAATACAATCCTGTAGTGTATGTGTATGTATATATATATATATATATATATATATATATATATATAGAAGTACAATTCAGCCGGCACTCAAGTTCAGCAGACAGCATGCCCCGGTGCCATAACCCAAGCAGCATACACAGATCCAAATAGCGGAAAAAGGCACTCCTTATTATCACTAAGCCTCTGGAGTGCCTTTTTCCGCTATTTGGATCTGTATATATATATATATATATATATATATCATCGAAGAATGCCGGCACTCACGTATCCAGTACTGTAATGTGGCCTCGGTGTCTCCCTCGGTCAAACGGATCTGGCCGAATATATACACAATGTGAAGGACTGGTGGCAGTCACAGGACTTGCTGGAGACAAACTACTTAATAGGCGTGAAACACCATGATCAGTGGTCAACGTTTCAGTTTTATTACTTCAAAACTTTCGTAAGGACAAACAAATAAACAATTGACCATACCTTTATAGAATCATCCAGTGTAAGAGTGTCGATCCACGCTGGGGGCGGGATGACGTCACACACATGTGACGCGCGACTCTCTGCACGGCTCCCATCTCTGGCGTTGCCTAGCAACATATAAACAGAATGTGCCTTCACCAAAACAAAATAATACAGACAGCAGGATTGATAATCCCAATAGAAAACAACAATGTAGCATTATAGTAACCTCCATAGAGGATACAGAATATAGATTGTAAACTTGCGAGCAGGGCTTTCCTACCTCTATGACTGTTTGTTATTACTAAGTTTTGTAATATCATTGTTATTTCCAATTGTTAAGCGCAACGGAATTTGCTGCGCTATATAAGAAACTATTAATAAATAAATAGCTGACTCCAGAAAAAGTATAACATAACAGATGATATCACGATGTATCAGGGAATAGAACCCTCCTCAGAAAAAATGCTATTGCTGAATATAAATACAGTAACAAGTGAATACTCAGCTAGAAAGAAATACTTAGCAATTTCTTCAATGTGTCGAGACTCCAGGACCCAATAAAAGCAAGACATGCAGAAATGTTATTACTGTGAAATCTAGTATCCCCGTCCTACAATAACAATCAGATTCTGATGATGATATACAGGATGATGGGGACGGTGTGGATCCTTAAGTGGATATTCCACTCCTACACAGGGTATTGAACCCCTCATTTTAGCTATAAGGGAAGTGCTAAAGCTCCCCCTAGAGGATGCTGCAAATCAGCAGTCATTTCTCCTCCCTCAAGCTGACTGTCACATTTCCTGATTCTAAAGAATTAGATGATTTATTTAAGCTAGTCTGGAAGAATCCAGATAAGAAATATCAGGTGTCAAAACTGTTTTTGCATACATTCCCCTTTGTCCCTGAGGGTAGAAAGTTCTGGGAAGAATCTCCGGCTGTAGACGTCTCAGTCTCTCACCTCTCTAAGAAGGCGGTACTCCCAGCTCCGGGCTCCTTTACGATAAAGGAGTGTCTCTCGGGTGACATGACCCTATTTACTAAGGTGACTTTCCTAAAACACATTCAGGACACGGCAAGAGTCCTTTGTGACTCCCTAAAAGAGATTGGCAATATTAATGCTAGGACCACTGCTATGGCTGTGTCAGCACGCAGAGCCATATGGTTGCGTCAGTGGATTGCAGACGCTGACTCCAAACGCAATGTGGAATGTCTTCCCTTTACAGGTGAATGGCTTTTCAGAGGCGAATTGGACACATGGATCTCCAAAGCTACTGCTGGGAAATCCGCGTTTCTTCCTTCGGGGGCTCTGCCTGCTAGATGTACCTACCCGGGACCATCTACTCAGTCCTTTCGGTCCACCAGATTTCGATCTAGGGCCAGAGGTGCGTCAAATGCAGCTAGAGGCACCAGGGGCCAGCTCTCAAGAACAGAGCACCAGTTCAGCTTCCGCAAAGACCTTAGTATTACGGTGCCCGCCCACCCCGGGAGGATCTCGAGGTGGGAGCCCGGTTACGTCACTTCAGCCACATCTGGCAAAGTACCTGCCAGGATGCCTGGGTAAGGGACCTTATTTCTCAGGGTTACAAGCTGGAGTTTGAGGCTGCTCCTCCCCAACAATTTTTCAAATCAAGCTTGCCAGCTTTGGAAAATATGCGTGTTACGCTACTACAGGCCATCACAAAGTTGGTCCAGTCCCAAGTCATTGTTCCAGTTCCCCTGCAACAGCAAGGAAAAGGTTACTACTCCAGTCTGTTCGTTGTGCCAAAACCAGACGGGTCTGTGAGGCCAATTTTGAATCTGAAGTCCTTGAATCCTTACCTAAAGGTTTTCGAATTCAAGATGGAATCTTTGAGAGCAGTGATCACAGGCCTGGAACGTCAGGAATTCCTAGTATACCTGGATATCAAGTACGCCTACCTCCATATCCCAATTTGGCCTCCTCATCAGGCCTATCTGAGATTCGCCCTGCTGAACGATTACTGCACAGACAAAATTCTTAAAGCTATGTCTGCAAATGCTAGGAGCTTAGGAGACAAAATTCCAGAGCTAATTGCGATAATGACAAGGGATAACCTGGATTATGTGGCAATTACAGAGTCTTGGTGCAATGAGAATCATGACTGGGACATAGCTATACCAGGATACAATTTATTTAGGAAGGATAGAATATGAAGAATAGGAGGAGGGGTAGCAATGTATGTGAAAAAAAGCATAAATGCTACTTTAATACAAAATATTGAAGCCAAAACTGAGGCCCTTTGGGTCACCATAGAAACCGGGAAGAAGGACATTATTCGCATTGGGGTGATCTATAGACCACCAGGCCAGGGGCAGGATTTGGACAGGAACCTATTGTTGGACATCTCTAAAATGGTTTTAAAGGGAGAAGTCATAATCATGGGAGACTTTAATTTACCTGATGTAAATTGGGAGGGGTCTTTTGCAAGTTCAGCTATAAGTGGCAAATTTCTACATTCCTTACAGGGAGCATCTCTCAAGCAATTGGTGAGGGAGCCCACTCGCAAAGACTCAATATTAGATTTGATTCTTACAAATGGTGATAGGATATCTGATATATATGTGGGTGAGCACCTGGGATCCAGTGATCATCAAGCAGTATGGTTTAGTATAAAGACAGGACACAACTCCTGTCACACAAAAACAAAGGTGTTGGATTTTAGAAATGCTGACTTTGCAAAAATGGGGAGATGTTTAAGTGATTCATTGGCAGACTGGAGGAACTTGGAAGGAGTGCAGGAGAGGTGGAAAAAACTGAAAAGTGCAATACTAAGTGCAACAGACCTTTGTATCAAAATGATTAGGAAAAGCACCAGGAAAAGGAAGCCAGTGTGGTTCACAAAAGAAGTATCAACTAGTGTGAAAGCAAAAAAGATGGCTTTTAGGAAATACAAGCAGACTCAAAATAATAACGACAAAGAGGTGTATCTGGACAGACGGAAGGATGCTAAGAAAGTGATCAGACGTGCAAAGGCAGAAGCTGAGGAGAAAATGGCCCAGTCAGTAGATAAAGGGGGCAAAACTTTTTTTAAGTATATAAGTGAAAGGAGAAAATCAAATGGAGGAATAATAAGACTTAAGACAGAGAGTGAGCATTTGGTGGAGGGAGACAAGGCAATAGCAGATCACCTAAATAATTATTTTTGCTCAGTATTTACTACAGAAGAAGGGATGGGGCCACAGTTAAGTTGCAAGGACATTCATAAAAATAATGTAGATGAAAATACATTTACAGAGGAGAAGGTCCTAACAAAACTTTCAAAACTCAAAGTGGATAAATCAATGGGACCAGATGGGATACACCCAAGGATACTCAAAGAGCTAAAAGATGTGCTGGTTACACCTTTGACAGAATTATTTAACCAGTCACTAAATACAGGTGCTATTCCAGAGGACTGGAAAAGAGCAAATGTAGTTCCACTGCACAAAAGTGGAAGCAAGGAAGAAGCAAGTAACTACAGACCAGTAAGCCTTACATCAGTAGTAGGGAAAATAATGGAAAAACTATTAAAAGAAAGAGTAGTGGAATATCTTAAATCAAACAACTTACAGGATCCAAAACAGCATGGATTTACTGGTGGGAGATCATGCCAAACAAATCTTATTGACTTTTTTGACTCTGTGACGAAAATAATAGATTAAGGGGGAGCTGTAGATGTAGCATATCTAGACTTTAGTAAGGCATTTGACACTGACCCACATCGCAGACTGCTAAATAAACTTGAAAGCCTGGGGGTGGATTATAAATCAGTTAAATGGATAAGAACCTGGTTGCAGGATAGGAAACAGACAGTCGTAGTTAATGGAGTGCAATCTATGGAGGGAAATGTTACCAGTGGAGTACCCCAGGGATCTGTACTTGGTCCAGTTCTCTTTAATATCTTTGTTGGTGACATTGCAGATGGTATTGAAGGGAAGATATGCCTTTTTGCAGATGATACAAAGATATGCAACAGGGTAGACACACCGGGAGGGGTAAAACAAATGATTAATGACCTAGGTAGGCTTGAGAAATGGTCAAGAACGTGGCAACTACAGTTTAATGCTAAAAAATGCAAAATCATGCACTTGGGTCTCAAAAACCCAAAGGCTAAATATAGTATCAAGGGTACTATAATGAAAACTACTGAGGAGGAAAGAGATTTAGGAGTCACTATTTCAAGTGACTTGAAGGCAGGAAAGCAATGCAACAAAGCAATGAGAAAGGCAAGTCAGATGCTTGGTTGCATAGGGATAGGAATCAGTAGCAGGAAAAAAGAAGTGATAATGCCACTGTATAGGTCATTGGTACGGCCCCATCTGGAATACTGTGTCCAGTTCTGGAGACCCTATCTCCAGAAGGATATAAATACATTAGAGAGTGTACAAAGAAGGGCAACTAAAATGGTGCATGGCCTACATCACAAAACTTACCCGGAAGGCTAAAAGATCTTAACATGTATAGTTTGGAGGAGAGAAGGGAAAGGGGGGACATGATAGAAACTTTCAAATATATCAAGGGTCTTAACAAAGTTCAGGAGGGAAACATTCTTCAAAGGAAAATAAGTATTAGAACTCGAGGGCATACATTGAGACTGGAGGGGGGGAGGTTCAGGGGAAATTTAAGGAAAAATTACTTCCAGAAAGGGTAGTGGATAAGTGGAATAGCCTCCCATCAGAGGTGGTAGAGGCTAAGACTGTAGGGCAATTTAAACATGCTTGGGACAGGCATATGAATATCCTTACAAAGAATTAAGGTTAAAAAAGGGTTGAGATTTGCCTAAAGGATAAAATAAAAAAGGGGCAGACTAGATGGGCCAAGTGGCTCTTATCTGCCGTCAAAGTCTATGTTTCTATGTTACTACCAGTTCCAGGCGTTACCCTTTGGCCTGTCTACAGCTCCGAGGGTGTTCACGAAGGTGATGGTGGAAATGATGTTCCAGCTCAGGGTCCAGGTAGTCAACGTGGTCCCTTACCTGGACGATCTCCTGATAAAAGCGAGTTCCAGGGAGCTCCTACTGCTCCATATAGATCGCACTATACACCTTCTGTCACACCACGGGTGGATCTTTAATCTACAGAAGTCCCACCTGGAGCCATCTCAGCGGCTCCTTTTTCTGGGAATGCTACTGGATACTGTAGCGTAGAAAGTGTTCCTCCCAGAGGACAAAGTGAGAACTCTCCAGGAAATGATTTGCATGGTTCTCCAACCGACTCGGGTTTCCATTCATCTTTGCATAAGATTATTGGGAAAGATGGTAGCCTTGTAAGAGGCCATTCAGTATGGACGGTTCCATGCCAGACCCTTTCAACTGGACATCCTGAACAAGTGGTCCGGTTCCCATCTTCAGATGCACCGGATGATTAACTGTCACCCCGGGCCAGGATTTCACACCTGTGGTAGCTGCAGTCTTCCAATCTCCAAGAAGGTCAACGCTTCAGAATTCAGGATTGGATTCTCCTCACGATGGATGTGAGTCTGCGAGGATGGGGAGCTGTCACCCAAGGGGTGCAGTTCCAGGGCAGGTGGTATGCCCAAGAGGCTCTGCTTCCGATCAACATCCTGGAACTTCAGGCAATATTCAATGCCCTGATTCAGGCCTCCTTTCTGCTCCAGGATCAAGCAATCCAGGTACAGTCGGACAACGCCACGGCTGTGGCATACATCAATTGACAAGGAGGGACAAAAAGCAGGGCCTGCTTAAGAGAAGTATCAAGAATACCCCTATGGGCGGAAAGAAATGCAATGGCACTGTCCGCAATCTTCATTCCAGGAGTAGACAACTGGGCAGCGGACTTCCTGAGTCGCCACGATCTCCACCCAGGGGAGTGGGGCGTACATCCTCAAGTGTTTCAACAGATCATCAACTGGTGGGGTTACCCCCAGATCGACATGATGGCATCTCGCCTCAACAAGAAACTTTGCTCCTATTGCTCGTGAACCAGAGACCATCAGGCGTGCGCAATGGATGCACTGATGTCACCTTGGCCTTACCAGCTGGTCTGTATATTTCTTCTTCAACAAGGACTGTTCGTCTACCCGGACTTACGGCGGATTCGTTTGATGGCATGGAGGTTGAGCGGAACATCCTAGCTCACAAGGGCCTTTCCAAAAAGGTTATTGCTACCATGGTTCAGGCCAGGAAACCTGTGACGTCAAAACACTATCATAATATCTGGCGGAGATACGTGTCCTGGTGCGAGGAACGCACATATCCATCTGCAGATTTTCACTTGGGAAGATTTCTTTGTTTTCTGCAGGCTGGGGTGGATCAAGGCTTACGTCTGGGATCCATTAAGGTTCAAATTTCAGCTCTTTCAATTTTCTTTCAAAAGAAGTTGGCAGTTCTGCCTGAAGTTCAGACCTTCTTGCAAGAGGTACTTCACATCCAACTTCCGTTTGTGTCGCCTACGGCACCTTGGGATTTGGATGTGGTATTACGATTTCTACAGTCCTCCTGGTTTGAACCTCTGATGACGGTAGAAGACAAGTATCTCATGTGGAAGACGGTGATGTTACTGGCCCTTGCTTCTGCTAGATGTGTCTCAGAATTGGGGGCCTTATTGTATAAAAGTCCGTATTTGGTCTTTTATGAGGACAGAGCGGAGCTCCGGACTAGACAGCAGTTCCTACCGAAGGTTGTTTCGGCGTTTCATCTGAATCAGCCTATTGTTGTACCATCCTTTTCTGACGCTTCTGCTCCTCCGGAGACATTGGATGCTGTGTGTGCCTTGAAGATCTATGTCAAGCGTACAGCTCAAATCAGAAAGACGGATTCCTTGTTCGTGCTCTATGATGCGCAGAAGAAGGGTTGCCCTGCTTCAAAGCAGTCCATTGCTCATTGGATTCAACTCACTATTCAACAGGCCTATATGTCGGCAGCCTTACCTGCCCCTAAGTCTCTAAAGGCCCACTCTTCTAGATCGGTGGGCTTTTCCTGGGTGGCTGCCCATGGAGTCTCGGCCTTTCAACTATGCCGAGCCGCTACCTGGTCGGGGAAGAACACCTTTCTGAAGTTCTGCAAGTTTGACACGCTGGCCAAAGAGGATACCCAGTTTGGGCAGGCGGTGTTGCAGATGTCTCCGCATGTTCCCACCCGTTCTGGAAGCTTTGGGACATCCCCATCATACTAATGTGTACCCAATATCCCTTATGGATGCTAGAGAGAATAGGATTTTAAATACCTACCGGTAAATCTTTTTTCTAAATTGAGCTGTTGGAGGAGTAATAGAGGGGAGAAGCCAGCACACCCAGTGGAAGAAATTTAAAGTGCACTGGCTCCTTTGGACCCCGTCTATACCCATCGTACTAATGTGTCCCCAATATCCCTTATGGACTACGAGAAAAGGATTTACCGGTAGGTATTTAAAATCCTATTTTCTGGAGTCAGCTATATTCTGGATCCTCTATGGAGGTTTATCGTCGATTTTAATAAATTGAAACGTTGCCAACACAAACTATCCAGGGGTTTTGCTGCCTGTGATTTATGGATTAAAGTCCTAAGCGTGCCGCCAGACTTCCTCTCTCGCTCTATCTCTCTCTCTCTCTCTCTATATATATATATATATATATATATATATATGTATATATATATATAGAGAGAGAGAGAGAGCGCAATAAAAAAAATTCATAGTGTCTATGCCAAGGGAGAGGATGAATAGACAAAAATATGTTAATAGCGTCATCTCTGAAGTAGTTACAGTGCCCAGCCCTCAAACATTGAGAATCCTCATTGCTGCATATCACGGTAATAAGGAATCTGTTTTTTTCCACGGATTGTATTCATCTAAGTCACCAGGGCTAGGGCTCCGATAAGAGCTTGCTACATAACGTCCCCGTAGAAAATTATACGGATAGCTGTAAGGTCAGCTGACCGTAAAGCAGGAGACATTTCCGATATATCCTGCTTTCTCTTGTGACATTTTAGGGATAATTAATGCTGCCCTTTAAGGCAGAATTACTTGATAAATTAGTCCCTTTATACTGAAATGTGAAATATTTTGTGACTTCTGCCCATCTGTATTTTCACGAGTGGACGATCCTGACTTTATTCAATATACCAACCTTGAACACAATGCATGACCAGATATAATTGACTGAATTCAGTGGTGCATCTATAATGGGTGCAGGGTGTGCGGTACAGACCTGCCCCTGGGGGGCCCACATCGCACACACTCCACCCATACAATTATAGTCACCTCTCTGGACTGGCATGTTAGCCAGCATTGCAGACAGATATCACCGGAAAAATGGAAGGGTAGCCATTTTCTCAGCATTTTGTGTATACATAGTAGGAAAATAGCATGAAAATGGATGATGTGCGATTTAGACGTAGACCTGCGCGTGCGTAGTAGACTCTAGTACAGGCGTTCCCAACCTTGGTCCTCAAGGCACACTAAAAGTCCAAGTTTTAGTTGTATCCATGCTTAAGCACAGGTGACTTAATTAGTACCTCAGTTATTTTGATTTAACCATCTGTGCTGAAGCCTGGATATCACTAAAACCTACACTGTTAGTGGGCCTTGAAGATCGAAGTTGGGAATGCCTGCGCTAGTACAAAGCTGCTGGCTAGAGAGGAGGAGTCTGTACAGAGACTGCGCATGGGCCCTTCCTCTCTTAATACGTCACTGACTGAATTCCATGTTAATGGATTATCTTTACATTAACATAAAAAAATAAACATTGTGGAGCAGTAACAAGAATAATGTCTTTCATATAACACAGTATGGGATGTAGTTATGTGACTGATGGTCAGGACCACTATATCCCGTTCAGAATCCCGCTGGTCGGCATGCCGACCAACAGGGACTATTCCCACTCATGGGTAACCACGACACCCTTAGAGTGGGAATGGAACCTGTGGCGAGCCCGCTGCGTGGCGAGCGCCGCAAGCCCGCAAGGGGCATTGCTGCGCTCCCCCCCACCCCTTCCCCCTCTCACAGCCAGGATCCCGCCTTCGGTATTGTGACCAGCAGTCTCCTGACCGCCGGTCACACATAGCCAACCCCACAGTATGGATAGTGTAATGGTTAGCATTACTTCCTCACATCACTGAGGTAATGGGTTCGATTCCCACCATGGCCCTGTGTGGAGTTTGTATATTCTCCCTGTGCTTGTGTGGGTTTCCACCAGGTACTCCAGTTTCCTCCAACAATCCAAAAATGTACTGGTAGGTTAAATGGCTCCAAACATAATTACCCCTAGCGTGAATGTGTGCGCGTGTACATGTGGTAGAGAAAATTGTTTAAAGAGGGGGTGGGGACAGGGACAGGGACTGATGTGAATGGCCAAATATTCTCTGTAAAAGCACGGTGGAATATGTGTACGCTATATAAATAAATAACTGGTAATAATACTTGTATTTTTGCTGTTCCATAGGAAGCCAGCAAAGATGCCTCAACAGAAATAATGAAAATAGAAGATTTGGTGCACTGTAATGTTATCTGCACCATAGTCAATTATTTTCTTCCTCATACATTTGCGATAGACGTTATACTGGATGACAGGTAAAGAGATTGATTAGTATCCTGCTATTTCTGCATATTTTAGTGTTACAGCATTCAGCCTGTGCCTATGGTTTTGGTTTTGTGTTACAGGTGGGCTGTGAATGTGGCTTTGAAGACACTTGAGGCACTTCTGTTCATAACAACATCTTTCTCCTGTGATGACCTCCTGCAGGTCAGCATACACTTGTTTTTATTATCTGTTTATTCAGCCATTTCTCATATAAATGCTATGCTATGCACAGAGTAAATCACTTCTATTGATTTGACATAAATATACCAAAGAAATAAGAACTGTACTCTACATGTTGGAGATCTTACTCATTAATTGGTCTCAAATCTTCTAAAATCATCTCCATCTGTTAATGGTTTATGGGTAGCCCTGCAAAGAAGAAAAAGATGCAATCAACCGTTTTTAATGTAAGACATATTTCACATATTTCATTTAACTGATCATATCTCAAATATGTTGGTCATAATATTGTGTTAATTGTTCCTTTTTTTTATTCTTTAGAAATGTCATTTAAAATTTTCTTCATAGTATATATATATATATATATATATATATATATATGTACATGAAAGCCCTCACTCACTCATCACTAATTCTCTTATTTCCCGATATGTTAGGAAGATGAAATTTAACATAGGTATACTGCAGATGGGAAATAGGAAAACTACGTAATTAGAATTTTTTTATTTTTTTTAAAGGTTTTTATTGAAGCATCACATGTACAACTACAGATATCGTTCCGGTAAACAAGCATAATGAACAATAAGGCCACCAGGCCATAGATACAATTGAAGTATTAACTATAGTTATACCAATGAATAGCTGTAGGAAACATGTATAAACAGTCAATGATCAGTAAAATGGCATGTTCCCGCAATGACAAATTACAATACATTGGAATTAAATAATCAAATTAAAACATAAAAGAAAAAGATTCCATCCCGTCCCTTCCCCACACACCCAGGGGGAATGTCCCAAGCGCTAGTACCAAAAAATAACAGTTTCCTTTTTCTTTCTTCTCCCCTTCACATCAAAATAGCAGGGTCACCAGCCACCACTCGAGTCAAATACTAGGAAGTATAACAAACTTTTATGAATTTGACTCTTAATTTCATGTGACAGAGTATCTATAAAGCTTTCCCACATATCAAAAAACTTGTTGTTCTTGGATTCTTTATCCAAGACTACTTCTACCCAGTGCTTTGCATTCTAAAAAGATAAAATAATCTTGCTTTAAAAACGGAAAGAGCTGGGGCAACTGAGTGGTTCCATGTTTGAAGGATGGCTTTACGAGCAGCTGCACCAACCGCCATTAGCAGTCGCCAACCCCCAGGTGTGATCCGGGGATGAGAGGGGATAATCCCAAAGACAGCCCATTCGGATGTAAGTGACAGAAAATTGACCAGGGAGGCCTCTGTGCATGCTTTAACTTGCAACCAAAAGCTCAGAATTAAAGGGCATTGCCAAAGACAGTGATATAAATCTGCCATTGGTTCTGCACATCTGTTACAGGCATGTGTAGATGACTGACCCATGATAAAGCCCTTACAGGGAGATAAATATGTTCTGTGTAAAATGTTAAGTGACATTTCAGAATACATAGTGGAAGGTAACAGTTTGCATGTGCGTACGTGGGCTTTGAGTACATTTTCTAAGGTTAGATGTGGAAAGTTAGTAAGCCAGCGTGACAATCGCTGAGAAGATAAAGAATAATCTAACTTCTCTTGGAGATGGCTATAGTATATGGAGATTTCCCTCCTGGTCAAAGGTGGGTTTCGTAACAAAGTGTCTATGGGGTTCTGCCAGTCTGCTTCCGAGAAAACCTGGACCGTGGTACTGATATAGTGTAGACCCTAAAGGTATGCCATAGGATTTTCCTCCAGATCCCCAAACTTGGTTGCCGCCTCCTGGAACGTGAGAGGCCTTTTTAGGTCACCATACACCAAGTCTCCCACTGTAGCGATACCATTCATCCTCCAAATATTAAAGGGGTAGGAGGCCTGGCCATTTTGAAAATCAGGATTGGCTAGGAATGGGAACAATAAGAACCTGTGTGCATTCATCCTATATTTATGGCTAAGCAATGCCAAATCTTACGGGTTCTCCAGAGGAGCCATAATTAGAATTTCAATAAACCTCCCCTAAGGGGATGAAAAGGGTGTTGACATAATGTTGTCATTACCGATGCGTGGCTTGCATTGCGTGAATGATAACGCCCAAACGGACAAATGGATCAAAATTTGATTTGTACCTCCAGTGTGCAGAATTTATTAAAATAAAAAAATGCAAAAGCCCTCACTCACTCACTTACTGACTGATTATTGGAATTGGTTCATTTTAAAAGCAATCATTACTTTTAACACACAGTTTTGAGACATGTAAAAAGAAAATCAGTGTCACAGAGAGAGTAAAAACAAATAAAACAGAGCACCAATATATCTCTCCGCAACCATGGAAGTAATGCAATGTTCTAAATGCCTGCAGCTGGGTTTCCCTGGTTACCTGTTCAAGTTGATTATTTTAGCTCTCAAAGCCAGTAGTTTATTTCTGTAACAATTAACCATTTTCTGGCATGAAATCATATACACAGCCCTGTCATAGTCTCATACTCTCCTCATGAAGACATGATAGTCACCTATACCTACATATGAGTATCTCATAGGTCTTTAGAACCAAGGCTATGTAATATGTACATGACAAACTTTTTCTTTATTAATCCAGAGATGCCATTTACTTTCCTTTCCACACTATCTGAGGAATTTTGTGCAAGCATGAAATGACCAACATACCCTATATTGCACAACATATGCTTTTTCACCACACAAAAGACCTATATTTTAATACCACATTATTTGATTGAAAACAGCCCTGAGATAGTCTTACATTCCCAGAACAAGGAGCACGGCTTTCCATAAGGCTGGAAACTACTTGCATCTTCATGTAGACTTTGGGGCAGATGTACGATGGTGTGCTATGTGCATCACGATGTATGATGCAGCACTTTAATGAATTTACACAACGCATGGTCTCGCTTCGTCCTGAGCGCTGTGCCTATTATTTGCTGCCCCCCTGATGTATTAACAGCGGGACTGTCACTCACTGCTCGTTAAGTCCTCTCTGCCACTTCGCCAGGTCTGGGCTGGCGCTACAGCACTGCAGGTACTTCATAGTGTTTTTTGTTTTTTTAAACTTTATTTAGTGTCCACGGGTCTTCAGTGCTCCTCTGCGCATGTGCTGGGTTGCGCTGCAAGGCTGAATGGGAGCTGGAGAGACAGCGCATGCACGCTGCTATGCATGCCTCTGGTCCCAGCCTAACCTGTGTCCCCACCTGTCTTCATCCAGCGCGTGTGACTCCATCGCCACCCCTACCCATAACGATTCCTTAAAGGGGCTGGAGGGACATTAACACATTAGGGAGAAGGGTGAGTAGAAAACACTGCGATAATGCGGTGAAGTGACATAGCAGCCATAACAATCTTTACACAAATGTTAATACATCTGCCCCAATGTTCTTAGTCACAGGAGGGAAGCAGGTGTGGCCTGGTTGACCTTGAACATAAAAAAAATCTCCGATTTCAGATCACTAGATGCAGAGAAATTTTATGGCAATTAAAGTGCTTTCAATTGAGGAGTTTTATATCTATTTTGTATGATAGTAATAAACCATATGCAAAGTACGTGTTCGTTATGTCACATGTAACTAAAATACTGTATGTTATGCAGTAAAATAATGGATAAGTAACTTGCTGTGAGTGGAAATTATCAAATAATTTGCAAATTAAGCGGCTTATTTATCAACGAGTTATAAAATTTACTGTGAATTATAATTTTTTTTGCATATGATAAATGGTGCTCCAGCCAATCAGCTCCCAACTGTAATTTTATAAAAAAAAACACATGACAGGAGCTGATTGGCTGGAGCACCATTTATCACATGCAATACATTTTATCATTCACAATGAGTTTTATCACTGGTTGATAAATGAGCTCTATACTTTTCTTACAGTAATCTTTTTTGCAGCAAAACTTTACTATTTCCAGATTTTTGCCTGTTGTCATATTCAAGGTTTCTTTTCAGTGGACATGTAAAATACACTACAGTTACGATCGCACTAGTGGAAAGATACAGTATGTTACTAAGTTGCAATACTTCTGGTAATTCTCAGTAAAGCTGGGCATACATTGTCAGATAAAATGCATGTTAGTCCTACAAACATTTTATTTGGCAGACTCACGCCCCTAAATATCAAGGACATACACTGTGAGAGATCCCACAGTGTATGGTCACACGATATATGCGTTCCTTACCTGGGGAGGAGACATTTCCCTACTCCTCCCCATTGAAGGGACAGGGGAAATGTCTGTAGGTTGGCTGCGGTAGTGCATACGCTGCCTGATGTGGCCGACTTGACGCTTCAACAGAATTCATTGGAGGAACATGCTGGATGATCCTGCATGTCCAGCCAATCAATATTTTGGGATGGGTTGCACAATATCAGATAATTGTATAATATATGCCCAGCATTAGTATTATTAAAAGATAAATATAATCCTCATATTTCTAGGCTGTCTGCCAAGCTGGGTATACCGCATTAGGCCAGTAGTCAGGGAACCGTTGCTGCTCTAATCCCAGACTTAACAATTATCTACAGCAGTATTTCTCATCTCCAGTCCTCAAGTCCCACAACAGATCATGTTTTGTGGATTTCTATATTCAAACAAAGTAAATATCCTGTCAGGTTCCACAGACACATAACATATCCTCCAAACATGACCTGCTGGGGGTACTTGAGGATTGGAGTTGGGCATTGCTGATCTACACTGATGTACAGAGGGGCTGATGCTGAATCAGAGGGTGGTCTTCTGGTTGCCGAATGTCGGGATCCCGGTGCACAGTATACCGGCGCCGGAATCCCGACACCTGCCATACCGACACATATTCTCCCTCGTGGGGGTCCACGAACCCCCTGGAGATAGAATAAATAGCGTGCTCGCAGCGTGGCAAGCGCCGGTATGCTAGTCGCCGGGAGCCCGGCCACCGGCATACCATACTACACCCGAATCAGAATATTTCACATTGTGCATGATCTGTATCTGAGCATCTACAACTATGAGCAGTTACATTTGGGACTGAAGCAGTGTAGCTGTCTGTCAATGCAGCGTTTGCATGTATGCTAAACTGAGTGAGGGAGTATTATGGGAATGTAGGCAGAATTGCAGATTATGCAAAGTTGTTTGCTATACATAAATCCATCTGATAGGGCTGATGCAAGAAAGCTCTGATAGTGATGACAGCTATTTCCACAAGCGGATGTATAGGAGCAGTGTGCAGACACATAAATGCATGCAAGTATTAGTATACATATGCCGAATTCAGGAGTAGCAGTTGATTTACCAACAAACACAATACTGGGTCAAAATCCCGACAGCCATTGACCTACAGTCAAAATACTGATGCAGTCAAAATACTGACATTCATTGTACCGACATGTACAAAATACCAACATAGTCAGAATACGGTCATTCGAAAATCCGACATGCATTTTAAAGGATTTTTTGCCCCAAAACAGACTTGTTCATATGTTACCATCCCAGTTGACCTGGAGGGGGTGTGCCTGCGAGGGGACACGGTACACTTAGATGGTGTCCATGTCAACCTATGTTGACACTGACATAGGAAAAAACGGAAAAACTCATGTCGGTATTTTGACAGGTCGGCATTTCAAATGTTGATTTTCTGACTATGTCGGCATTTTGAACATGCCAGCATAATGAATGTCGGTGTTTTGACCATGTCTGTATTTCGACTGAGGGCCAATGGCTGTCGGGATTATGACCGTTGGTAAATCACACTGAACCCTAATTCAGATGTGGTCAGATGTGCAATCGCTGCTGCTTACATGTAAGCAGCAGCAATGCACTAATATGGTATTGCAGCATGCATTAGTGATCCGTACTAGAATGCAGTATTCGATCACCTTTGACACCATCAGATGGCTGCATTACACATGGGGCTGCACAAGCTGACCACCACAGTACCTACTAAGAGGCCAGGAAATCTCCATCTTCTGACCGGGCTTGTCACTCCCCCAAAACAGAGGCGACACGCCTCGTTTTGGAAAATGGTAGGGTCACCACCTCGCCCCCAAATGGCAGCAGGCGGTCAACTACAGACAGTCTGCAGCTGATCTGCTACCATAGGCGTGCGCAGCACATTTTATTAGGGGGTGCACCGTCGGAGGGGTGTGCCTAGCACCGCCTTTTGGGCGTGTTTAGCACCATCTATTGGCGTCAATGCAAATATAAAATATCCACCCTTGTGCCAATCCTAATAAAGCAGATACATTGTCAGACAAACACCCCCGATGGCACTCACTGCAGTTACCCTGCTCGTCCTCAGCCTGGTCTGGCTGCCCCTCTCTTTCCCCTGCAAGCTGCAGCAGCTTACTTACAAATCAGTCACTCACTGACACTGACAGTCGCAGACTAGTACTGCTGCTGCTGGAAAAACTAGTGACGTGTTAATGCTGCTGCCGGCCGCCTGTCAGTATTGAACTGCATGCTGATCCTCATCAGTGTCTGGCATTGGCATAGCATAGAAGGAGAGAGGTGGGCATGTGGCAGGTGTGATGGGTGGGCGGTGGCATCCTTGATTAACCCAGGCGTCTGGTCAGTAATACAGTCCTGACAGGGTGCAGCGCAAAGGGGACAGTAATCAGCCTGCTCGGCGATCGCTGCATCAGGCATGTGAGATCGGGGTGCCAGACATTAGGGGGTGCCTGTGCGCACCAGGCACCCCCCTGCGCACACCTATGTCTGCTACCGACGGATCCGGCACATGTGCAAAGTACCGAACAGCAGTACTTTGCACTATGAGCCTAATTCAGACCTGATCAGTCACAGAGACATGGGGGGGACCCCCAGCACAGGGCTAGCACGCCCCGCATGCCAGGACCCCGTAACCCCCCCCCCCCCCGCACAATTACAAAAATGTTGCTTTTGTACTTTAGGAGTAGCTCCCTACCAGCGCAGCTTCTCCGCAATGCAGGAGCTACTCGTCGCTGTGAGGGTTGCAGGCGCCAGGGCCGCCCCCCCCCCCCCCCCCCGCGCACGGTCCGGGCACGCCCCTAAAACGGAGGACAAACGCTGCCGGCCCACCCCCTCCCACCCAGCGAATGCCTCTGCCTGTCACTCAGGCAGAGGCGATCGCAGGGCTGAGCTGTCTGGCATGCGCTGGCGCATGCACAGTTTAGACCTGATCGGCTGCTGTGCACAGCATCGATCAGGTCAATTAGGCCCTATGTGCCGTACCTCCAACCACATCTGAATCAGAGCCATTGTGCCAATCAGTATTTACGTCAGTACACACAATATCTGTGCAACTGAAGCCGATTTATGTGCAGTTGTGCTTCAGTTTCACTGGTCCTGTCACAGCACAAAATATAATATAATTATCCCTGGCTCACAATAAGTCATATAACTAAGAATAATAATAATAATAATAATAATAATAATTCCTATTAGTGGAATTTTGTTTCGTTGGTTGTGTTAAAAAGTAGTTTTACAGCAAATAAACAATTACAAATCTGACATTAATCCTGTACATTTTATTGGTAGAGGTTTACATACAGTTATCTGAACGCTTGTGGCATAACATGGTAAAAATACACAATATACAAATAGAAAGAGAAATAGCTGTCTGACCCTAACCTGCCTTACAGTGTTTTATGTTTCTGCACAACCAAAAGAAATAGCATTTGACAGGTATTACTTTGTCTGATTGCATGGTGACCCCATAATCCCTTAACTACAATAGATTAACAGTTGTGAACCTGATGCCAAACTTGATTGGCCATATTAATGCATGTTTTCTACCAAAGTTCATCTTACTGGTAAGAGAGCTGCACTGGGAAATCACAGCAAACTCTTAAAGCTTCATTTTTTTTATAATACATCTGGTGCCTTACCTTCAATACAAGTCCATTATTTTATATTAATCATTGTGAAGATACCGGGTTCCAAATCACTCAGGCACGGTGGTGGATGAAAAACCAACAGTGGTTTATTAAACAGAATGGGTTATAAACCGTTCAGTACACTTCTGTATTCCAATTCCATATGACAATTACCACTACAAACTCCTGACAGAACATTACTTCTTAGTCAAAAACATAGAAACATAGAATTTGTCGGCAGATAAGAACCACTTGGCCCATCTAGTCTGCCCCTTTTTTTTTTTTTTTATCTTTTTTTTTATCACTAACCTTATTTGATCCTTATTTCTTGGTAAGGATATCCTTATGTCTATATCAAGGAGCAGAGAATCTCCCTCACCTCTCTGGGTAGCTCTACTTATACCCCCAGAAGCTTTATATTGCATGGGTGTGTTTGATTTCTTTGTCTTAGGATCTTACAGCATTGGAATACAATACATATTATAATCAAGGTGATTACATCAGTCAGTGAGCCACCATGTCTTGTCAGCTCATTGTTGGACAAATGGGAGTAAACAAAAAGGGAGAATGGTACCTGATATGACTCACCCTATGAGTGTCCACTGTGGTGTTAGTAAACAATAGGAACCTAGGTCTAACATGAATACATTATCTAAAGGGTAACAGATAACATAAAACAATTGCATATATTAACAATGTTAGATTGATTTAACACAATGGGGGTAATTCAGAGTTGATCGCAGCAGCAAATTTGTTAGCAGTTGGGCAAAACCATGTGCACTGCAGGGAGGGGGCAGATATAACGTGCAGAGAGAGTTAGATTTGGGTGGGGTGTGTTCAATCTGCAATCTAAATTACAGTGTAAAAATAAAGCAGCCAGTATTTACCCTGCACACAAACAAAATAACCCACCCAAATCTAACTCTCTCTGCAAATGTTATATCTGCCACACCTGCAGTGCACATCGGGGGTCATTCCGAGTTGATCGCTTGCTGACTATTTTCACAGCGCAGCGTTCAGGTGAAAAAACGGCATTCATGCGCATGCATATGGGCCGCAATGCGCACGTGCGACTTACGGGTACAAAGCTCTTTGTGGTTGTGCTCAGGTTCTAGCGAAGTTTTCCTTCGCACTGACGGCCGCAAGAAGATTGACAGAAAGGGGGCGTTTCTGGGTGACAATTGACCGTTTTCAGGGAGTGTTTGCAAAAAGGGAGGCGTGTCTGAAAAAATGCAGGCGTGTCTGGGTGTTCGTTGGGCGGGTGTATGACGTCAAATCCAGACACGAATAGGCTGAAGTGATCGCAAGCGCTGAGTAGGTTCAGAGCTACTCAGAAACTGCACAAACTGTTTTTGCAGAGCTCGGCTGCACATGCTTTCGTACTTCTGCTAAGCTAAAATACACTCCCCAGAACAAATATTAGTAAATGTGAAAATCCTACTTTAATATAAATTTAAATTAAATACAAAGTAAATTCAATACAAACATATGTGTAAAATAAAGTCCGCATGTTAAATGTGTTATATTTTGGAGAGCTAACTGCTTATCTCACTAGGTTTAAATACACCATTTATACAGATAAAATGTCCCTGGTGACTAACGATTCAATGTTTTTAGCAATAATTGAATACAGGAGTCTGGTATTCCTGTCCTGAAATATTTAACAGTTGTAACTGACAACCACCGTGTTGTGTGCCTGCGGGACTCCTGTTTCCATAGAGCAGACTTGGTTCTGTTTAGATTTTCTTTTGATTGCTCTAAGATGGGACCTGTTTCTGATATTTCTGATATATGGTTGCATCACTGTCTCAATCTCCTCTTGTACTCATAAGTCTGATTGACTCATAAGTCAGTCTCCTCTTGTACTCATAAGTGTGTTATACTTTGTGATTACCTTGTTCACCATGTTCTTCCTTTACTCCAAAATATCCTGGGACGCATAGCTGCAAGTTTAGAATTGTGCGTATAAATATAAATTCCCTTGTGTATGCTTCTTTCCTCAGTCAGCTTAAAGTGGACCCATCACTTGCTGTAAAACTAAATCAGCTACACATGAACCCAGCAGCTTTAAACTATTACTTTGTCCCTTTACACATTTCAGATTAATTACTGACCTTTTGTTTGCATCCCTCTGTTGAGTTAATTTGCATAATCAGCACATGGTTATGCGTGATCATACAAATTAGCTGGGCATGCCATCTCACACCATGAAAGCGTCAGGAGATGAGTAAATAACCTATTCACATATATGCAGCATCCCTAATTATATAAATAACCAACCCTCTGATGTCAGATATTTGCAGTCCCTGATCGCTCACATTCGCTAATCTCACACAGGAAAACATGTGAGAGTGCGTTCTCTCATATAACTTTTCTGACACCTCCTGCTTAAAACCCAAAAAGTCAGAAGGATCGTGAGGCCCCGCTTTCACGGTCTGTATTCATACTGAAAATCAAGATCAAGCTAGCTTTTGCCCTTCTGCTCCAAGGAATAGTTTCTTCCCTTCTGTGATTGTTGGTTTGAATTCTCAACTTTGCTAAACTTATGTGATGTATTTTATCTGGTGTATATGACATGAGAACTGTATGTAATTTCGCTATACATGTCCATGTACAGTGACAATAAATTATTCTTATCTTATATAACCAAAGAATGCTGACCTGTCAACTCTGTCTGAAGACTATGCAGCTCAATCAATAAAACAAGTGAAATCGTGGCACTTGTCATGATATGGGGTAATCGGCTCAGTAGAGGGGTGTATTGGTGCAAGGGCTAGATTAAGGCTAGTGGGAGCCCCCACTACTAATATCGCTGTTAATGACCCCCCCCACACACACACACACACACACAGCGCAATAGACACACAGACACAAATACACAGACACACACACACGACAGAGCAGGGAGGTCACTCACGGAGCAGAGCAGGCCGTGCAGAACACTCTGGCGGCTTATAGTTACTATCTCACAGGATTTCCCTTTACTATCCGCGAGACTGACTGTGCAGGAGCTCGGTGGCGGCCGCTGTCTCTGAACAGCTGAGCCACCGGAGGGAGAATCCTACTGTTGAAAAAGAAGTGTGTGGCGGCCCCTTGGTTTGTGGGGGCCCTTACTCTGGCCCTGATTGGTGCAGTGTCTAGGTGCTTAGCCAGGTTCCAAACACAGCCTAATGCTTTACTGTCAGCATAAATAAACAGAAAAATAACAAACAGCCTAGCCCCTGTGTAGGTCACTATATCACTGCTTGACCCTCTCTATATGGGCAACTAGTCTGCAAAAGTCTTTCACAAAAGTCACAGTCCTGTCTCTCACAGGTTCAGTATGGAACCTCCAGGCATACTCATTGTTCCATGTGTGGGCGGATCCCTCCTGCCCCACACCAAATGTAGAGTGGTTGCAAGTTGTAAAAACAGTTCTCTAAAAATGAAAAAATATCACCTTTATTTTCTCAAATTCTATTCCTTTGTGCAATTTATAACTTGTTACTATGGCACATCGGACCTGTCATTTGTCAGGTTGCGAGTGTGTAAAAAATACATGAAAAATTTTAACATGTGTGTCCAACCAACAGCGGCCACATACTTTGCACATCATCATGTACATAGGGTGCAGACATGCAGGCGTGTGCTTCTCTGGTGTGGTTCATCAAATCGACAGTGTCTAGGACGACAATGTTTAGGTCGGCCACTATAGGTCGACAGTCACTAGGTCGACATGGATGGAAGGTCGACAGGGTTTCTAGGTCGACATGTGCTAGGTCGACAGGTCTAAAGGTCGACATGAGGATATTTTTTTTTTTGTGTGTCGTTTTCTTCGTAGAGTGACCGGGATCCCAAATTAGTGCACCGCGTTCGCTCGCCATGCTTCGGGCATGGTGCCTTCGCTTCGCTCGGCACACTTTACCGTTCCAATCGTAGTCCACGTGGATCGTTAAGTATGAAAATTTTTTAAAAAAAGAATTTTTTTTTTAAACTCATGTCGACCTTTAGACCTGTCGACCTAGAACCCTGTCGACCTTCCATCCATGTCGACCTATAGTGGTCGACCTAAACATTGTCGACCTAGACACATATCCATCTTCAGACCGGATCCCGTGCTTCTCTGGTCAGAGTGAACAGTGTCCAAATAGCAGTTTGTGGGCATATAATTGCCGGAAAGATGCAATACTTGCTGTTCGGTTCTGACATAAGATATACTTCCCATTGGACACAATTGTCTGACAGTGTATGTCAATGTCAGATAATCTGATTGTCTGATGGTGACTTTTATCTCAAGTTTCATGGGCAGCAAAGTAACAGCTACATTACAGTTACTGGCAGCTGGCCTGAGGTCTGACCCCTCCCACCAGCATCCCTGATGTCATTACCTGAGAGTTCAGACACCTACTGAGCATGACAGAAGCACTCTGACCCAGTGCCAGGAAAGGGCAGACAGAGAGGATCAAAGTTGCTGTTTGTGAGTGGACACTCCCCTTGCACTGTAAACATGGATAGTGCAGGGTGAGAACCTAGAGGCATACATGCCGATATTGTGGCTGCCCCCTCTGGGAGGAGGCAGCCATCTCGGCAAGACAGGGGGCGTGGTGTGGCAAAGTGGGGGCTTGGCCACAGGTGCTGCTGGGTAGGGGCAGGGCAGGGGCGTGTCCACAAATTCCCTCCATCGTGGACCCGCAAATCACGTCATCGGCCCCCCTTGGCTGCGGGAGGATATAAGTGGCAGCTGGAGTTTGCGGACAGGTGGCGGCGGGCAGGGAGACTTGCCCACCCTTATGGGGGGCCGGGAGCGCCACCCGATGTTTGTGAGCCTCCCGGCCGTTTCGGGAGAGTACGCAATACTGTATGTCTAGAGGGTTATGGTCTAACTTTTGCACTCTCACAGATGCCACCTCTTTTGTTTCACATATATCTCCTGAGTGCTTTTCCTGTAAAAACAAGTGCATAAATGAAAACATAGGCGGCACCATTGGCGGCTCCAAAGGTGGGGCTGCAGCGCAGTCCAAAATTCAAATAGGGGAGCCACACCAACTGCCAGTGAGTCAGTTTGGGATGACAGTTGGTGTGGCTCCCCTATTTAAACTTTGGACTGCACTGCAGCCTCACCTCTGGAGTCGCTACTGGGTGGCACATATTGTATTTTACTAAATGACCCATAAAGGGATGTCTAGGTCTGGAAAAGCTTATCTGATTGCTGTTAAATTTAAAGTACACTTTACAATTAATTCAAAATTAAATAAAATTTAATTTTCCATGTGAAACATGGCTTGATATTTAACCAGGTAAGCAAAAGAGGCTGCTGCATAAGATGCATCTATGTTTGGGGGCTCAGGCAAAACATGGAATACTGTGCAATCCGTGTATTCCTTCTTTGGAGTACTTTAAAGTATAAGCAGTACTGTGTGTTCAGTATGGATTCTGCATCTAACCATCATAAGCGAGGATTATTCATTACTCGTATTGGTTGGTAACACATCGAATGGCTAGATGTAAACCCTCACAGCAGCAGTGCTGTGCAGTGACAATGCCATATGGATTCAGTACGGAATACTGATGCCAGGATCCCGAAGGTTGGAAAGCCGACAGAGATGAGCTGGGGCTGTTCTCCCCTCTCCCTTACCCCACAGCCTAACACTAACCTCCCGGGGGTTGTCTAAACTAAACCCATTCCCCACCCCCACCCTTGCCCAAAACCTAACGATGGTGGTATACGTACCTAGGTCGGGATGCTGACAGTCAGGATTCTGGCGTCAGTGTCCCGACCTTTTCAGGATTCCGGCGCGGCATTGTGACCACTATCGGTATTCCGACAACTGGGATCCTGACAGCCGGTAAGTTAACTGCATTCCTGCCATATTAATATGTAAAGGCTTAAAAAGGGTTTGCGTAACATCTTTGCAAGACTGATATCTATTTTGTCATTGGTTAATTTACTATATGCATACATTATGCAGATTTTTAGATAAGTCGTGCTGTTTCTAGATTGTGAGAATGTTATGTTGTCTTTAGTTATGTAATAAATTCACCAATATTTTTATATTGATGTTTTGGCAAACCAGGTTATTAAACCATTGATTTTGGTATTTTGCTAGCACATAGTTTTAAAAATTGTAGAAAAGGAAAATGATATTGTTTATCAACTTCAAATTTCTGGGTTAACTGAATACTACTGTAGTCACACCTGTGCCGGGTTTCAGTAAAAAAAAATGCAAGTGCAAACACAAATGAAAATCCAAATAGTCAACATATGTTTGCAAATACAACTGATATGGAGTTCACTTATGTTGTTCCTGTGGTCAGTATGCAATGTATACGTTCAGAAATGTTGGAGGTATAGGGATACCACTTTCAAAGACTACCAGCCTCACTTTGAAAAGGACTGAGGCCCTTTCCAGCACCCCTGAACTTTGGGTACTGGGGTAATGAGAAATATTAAACCCCATGCAGTGGAAACTTTTTTTATTTTTAACTCCTGGGATGCCTACATGGACAGAAGAGGACCGATCTACACTGGGGTTAGGTGAGTGTTTATTTTTTTACAAGTTACCTATGGATTACTACTGAACAAGGGGACCAATAACATTACAGAGGATTGTAGGTATATGTGAGTATGAGTATGCAAGGGTGTTTAATTAAAGCAATACTATCTAAGGTGTGTGTGTGCTGTCTTTACTGTAATATTTGTTTTACTGGTGGGACTATAGGTACCAGCAGGCCCTCTAATGCCCCGCATGCTTGTACTTGTGGGTTTCCAATTACCAGCATGTTGGGGAGGCTTGCTGGTTCCTTAAATATAGGGTGATCTCATGCAATTTCCCCCCTGTATTTTTAGAACCAGGACCGTGTCAGAGAGCCCAGGGCTGGTTATGCTTAGGAGGGGGGACCCCACACAGTGTTTTTATTTTATTTTAACTCTTTAATTAACTTTTACAAAGAGAAGCACTGCCCGGATCTCACTGATCAGTGCGGACTTCTCTAAACACGCTACTCAAGGGGACGTCTATTTGAAAGTGCATTTTGAGCTGAATCACAGTTGTTTTTGCATAAACCAATCTTGGTAAATTTCCATGTTGTGGTGACTATGGAAAGTCCTTCCGAGTTTGGCCGATGGTGAATTTATTCGTACATGTCTGTTCTACCATGTTTTCCAGTTCTATTTGAGCAAACTAGTGTTTTGTGTTTACTAAATTACTAAAATGGGAATTACGGCTGTGTTTGCTAACTCAAATGAACACGTTGCTTAGTAAATGTATCCCTAAAGATCTGCAGAAATGTGATCAATATTGTATTTGTATGGCGAAATTGTGTTGATACTGTGAAGAAAATTGTAACATTAAATTACATATAATTATTTTACATCTTAGTCAGTCAATGGGGTAAATAGTGTGCAGATGGTGAACCCAAATATTCACACAAACTTCTCCAGTGTATGAATGCTTCCTAACTCAAAGAACACGGTTTAAACAATCCTTGTTCTACCTTTTGCTTACAACGCTTGCACATGAAAGGTTAAGTGGGAGGTGTTTTGACAACCACGAACAGGGACACACAGAAGGAGGCAAGAAATTCAGGGGGTAATTCAGATCTGATAGCTGGGCTGCTAATTTTGCTGTCCTGCATTCAGATAGTCGCCGCCTCCAGGGGGAGTGTAAATTCGCCATGCAAGTGTGCGATCCCATGTGTATGCTGAGCTGTGAAAATCCTCTGTGTGCAGTGTGTGCGTAGCCCAGGACTTACTCCTCCAGTGCGATGAGAACAGGCTAATTGGGGCCGGAGATGATGTCAGACACCCTCACTGAAAACGCTTGGGCACACTTGCGTTTTTCCGGACACTCCCTGTAAACGCTCAGTTGCCACCCACGAACGGCCTCTTCCTATCAATCACCTTGCGAACGCCCATGCGATTGGATTTTTCCGCACCATCCAGACGCTGACCAGCGATGCCCATTGTTGTTGTCCGACGCGCGTGCGCTTTGTGGTGCATACGTATGCGCAGTTAGGACCTGATCGCCGGCTGTGCGGAAATACACAGCAGTGATCAGATCTCAATTACCCCCTCAGTCTGTACTGTGAGCAATGGGGAAAAAAGCACACGATATAAATGGCCATGTAAAAAAGATAGTATGCAGAGTATCTGATTGCATGATTTAGGAGAAAAATGCAAAAGCATATTCCAGTGAAAAGGTTGATTCTAAAGTGCTAGGTGTTTGGACTTATGTCATATGATCTTTGAGATGTCTGCACTTTTGCACAGTGCAACCTTATCAGATTTTTTTCACCTCACTGCAGGCTTAAGTGCACGTAGGCTGTGGGGACATCCCTTACAAATGGAGGATAGTTATGCTATCCAATCTGAACGAGCATATTGGCTATGTCACAGGAGGGGAGAATCTGGGCAATTCCCCGTTATCCCGATGCCTCTGTCTGGGGAAATCCAACATGTTGGAAATCCTTGATTTGCATATTCTGACCAAAAACAGATTGAGCTCTTCTAGTCTGCTATTATTAACATGCACGATTTGGATGATTCCTCAGCAGATCACGATCATCGATGTCCGATCAGTGGTTTGGATCAGCGGTGTCATTTTAATTATTAGATCAGTTACTGTATATAGTATAAATATTTGTAACTTATTAATGCATATGTTTATTTTCTGATAATCAAAATAATTTTTTATATTCAACTCAGGGTGACCTTCAGGCTGTGTGTGCCTACTTGTGTTTTGTTTGCATGGCTGGATTTAAGTACAAGCAAAGTAGAAGTGTTGTTAATTATACCGTAAGTATATCAAAGAAAATAGTAAGTATGCAATGGGAAAATATAAACAACTACTATGATGCAGGTTTTTTAAGTTTCTTATTTATTATATGACAAATATTACAAAAGAAAAGAACATTAATTAGTTGCATAATTTAAAGCCTTTGCACAATTTAAAGGATTTAAAAATTCCCAAGAAACAGGAGACTGTTGTTTTCATAAAGTATAATAATAATAATAATAATAATAATAATAATCTCTGCTATCCTGAGCCAATAACCTTTGTGTTGGTGTTATGTCCCATGGAATGGGAGACGATCTAACTGAGGTGTGAGGGTTGAGCAAGTGAATGACACAAATGCTGACTCTGATAACTGGATAGCAGCTGTCAGCCAAGTACAGGGAATTAGGGCTAACGTTTAAAATATTCTATCAGTTGGAATTCTTTTTAAACTGTGACATTTATATTATAGTTTCCTCGTCATAGTCATTGGTATGTATAGCATTATAAATCACTTTCAAGAAATACAATGTTAAGACTATGGGTGTAATTTAGACCTGATCACTTGCTAGTGTTTTTTGGGGGTCATTCTGACCCAATCACACGCTGCAGTTTATCGCAGCAGTGCGATCGGGTCAGTACTGTGCATGCGCCGGTGCTGTAGTGCGCCGGCGCATGCCAGACAGCCGAAGGCCGTCGTTTCCTATCGATCGCCTCTGCCTGATTGACAGGCAGTCGCTGGGCGGGAGGGGGCTGGATGGCGGCGATAAGCCGCCGTTTAGGGGGCGCAGTCTGGTCAACGCAGGTGTGGCTGGACCGCTGGGGGGAGCACGCAGCCGCTGCGACCCGGGCAGCGAAGAGGTTCTCCCGGCCAGCCGCGGGAGCTGCGCTGGCCGGGAGTTACTCCTCAAATGCAAAAGCATTGCCGCTGTGCGATGCTTTTGCATTTCTGCGGAGGGGGGGGGGGGGCGGCACTGACATGCAGGGTGGACTAGCCCTGTGCTGGGCGTCCCCCCCCCCCCCCCGCATGTCTGAGTGCCTGATCGTAGCTGTGCTAAATTTAGCACAGCTACGATCAACTTGGAATGACCCCCTTTGTACGACTGCGATCAGGTCAGAACTATGCATGTGTATGCACCACAATGCACAGGTGCGTGGCACGGGTACAATTCTGATCGCCGCTCAGCGATGGGTTTGTGTGAAGAATCCATTTGCACGGCCATTCGCAAGGAGATTGACAGGAAGAAGGCGTTTGTGGGTGGCAACTGACCATTTTCAGGGAGTGGTTGCAAAAACACAGGTGTGTCCAAGCGTTGGAAGGGTGGGTGTCTGACGTCAATTCCGGTCCCAGACAGGCTGAAGTGATCGCAGCGGCTGAGTAAGTCCTGGGCTACTCAGAAACTGCACAAGATCTCACAGCTAAAATACACTCCCCGATGTGCGGCGACTATGCGAACGCAGGACTGCAGAAAACAGATAGCGAGCGATCAGGTCTGAATTACCCTATACCCTAAACTAGAGCTGTCCCCCTGTGAAGACATTGGGGGTGGCGTGGAGAGGCAGAGGGTGACTGGGGAGACAGTGGTGCAGTGGGTGACAGGGAGTAACAGGCAAAGGCAGTGGGTGATAGGGAGAGGCAGAGGGTGGCAGGGAGGGGTAGACGGTGGTGAGTAGAGGCAGTGGGAGACTGGGGAGCCAGTTGGAAAGCAGAGGGTGGTAGGGAGAGGCAGGGAGTAGCAGAGGGTGACAGGGATAGGCAGGAGAAGGCAGTGAGTGAGGCATTAGATGATGTGGGGAGGCAGTGGTTTACAGGAAGAGGCAGTGAACAACTAGGGAGAGGCATTGGGTGTTTAATATATGTGTGCTTTAAATAATGTATGCATATGCCTCCTTACATGTTTAATTAAGTTGTACCACCTTCCCACCCCTCACATATTTATTTAAGTTGTGCCCACTGACATCCCTTATATATAACTTTTAGCCCATGTCCCTCTTTATAGATTTATTGAAGTTGTGACACCTCCCCTCCCCTCCCCTTTTTCACTTACCTTACATTGTTCACAATGTGAACAATGGGTTGGGAGTTGAGGCCAGCCTGTCAGACTCATCAGTAGCATTGAGTGGTGTAGGAGGCAATGTTGGGTAGATAGGGACTGCTGCCTCGTCGTGCTCACTGCTAACCATAATGGCTGGCATCAACTTTTTTCAAACAACAAAAAAGCATTCCAGGACAGACAGAGGGTCAGCACCACCTCCCTAACGTAAGGGGCAAGTCCCTCAAAATCTTACTCCCTGCGGCTGACCAGACCATGAATGAATTCTCTGGGCAAGGACAACCATCATGAGAAACATTAGACTAGCCCAGGGGAAAAGTCATTGCTAGTCAGAAGAAAAATGCCAGGTTTTTATAAAGATGTAATATAAATCAGTGGAAGAAAGAGAGGGGGAGAAGTAGGAGGGAAAGAGAGACAGAAGGGGAGGGAAAGAGGGAGGGATGGTACAATACGAACAATGGCCCTCATTCCGAGTTGTTCGTTCGCTAGCTGCTTTTAGCAGCATTGCAAACGCTAAGCCGCCGCCCTCTGGGAGTGTATCTTAGTTTAGCAGAATTGCGAATGAAAGATTCGAAGAATTGCGAATAGAAATTTCTTAGCAGTTTCTGAGTAGCTCCAGAATTACTCAGACATTGCGATCAGTTCAGTCAGTTTCGTTCCTAGTTTGACGTCACAAACACACCCAGCGTTCGCCCAGACTCTCCCCCGTTTCTTCAGACACTCCCGCGTTTTTCCCAGAAACGCCAGCGTTTTTTCGCACACGCCCAGAAAACGGCCCGTTTCTGCCCAGAAACACCCACTTCCTGTCAATCACACAACGATCACCAGAACGATGAAAAATCCTCGTTATGCCGTGAGTAAAATACCTAACTTTTGTGTAAAATAACTAAGCGCATGCGCAGTAAGCGACTAATCGCAATATAGCGAAAATCGGCAACGAGCGAACAACTCGGAATGACCACCAATATGCAAAGATAAAACAGCAAGTAAGGTTTAACAAGAGTAGCAGAACCAAAGAGGAGGTTCACAGTTAAAAGGGACACCATAATGCTGAGACCAGGGTTCCCAAACCTTAGAAAAGGAGCTGAAGGGGCCTCTCAGTATACTGGTCGTGCCTTCCATTTACAAAACAAACCATATTCTATGCAAGAGCGCAGACATCAAAGGATTAGAAGATTTTCCAAGGGAGTCAATCAAGCAGGTAGCAGCGCTGAGAACATGCCTGGCAAGCTTGTACTGGTGTTTAGCAAAGTCTATGAATGGTAGAGGCCGCAGGATCTGCTTAGGGAAGAATGGGAAATCAGAATGCAAAAGGGAGGTCAATTGAGACAGCGCTCCCTCCCAGAAACACTGCAGGAGACCACCATATATGAAGAAAGGCTACATAATCTGTGCAGCCTTTCTATCACAGATGGAGGATTTAGAGACCCAACAACAAATAGTTGAACAATCCCCTGGATGTTCAGGGGTTCACCCAAATCAAGCTATCCATTCAGTTCATGAAGGCATGGCAGAGGACCAGAGTGAACCCTGTGATATGGAACCAGTTTGACAATAGTTTTCAAAGGGTGTGAGAGGGCGAGAAGGAAGCTTACAAAAGCGAGAGTAAAAGAAATGTCTAAAGGCTCCCACACACGGTACTATTTGTACCGACGATGCCAAGACAATCTGGGGGCCGACATATCGGGCATTCCCTACACACGGGGCTATCCGGTGCCCGACTGGCCGCTATGCTGGTTCCCACCTACACAAACACAGGGTGCTGCATGGGATCGTCAGCCACATCGCCTGCAGAAAAATCAGGCGAAGCGACGGATGACCCCACGGTTGCGCGTAATGAACAAAATCATGCATACACATGGAACGATATAACTGTTTTATCATTCCAATGCGTCAGATCATCAGCTATATCATTCTGATTGTGGGGGCCTTTAGTTGCTAATATTGATTTAAAAAACATGTACGAAAATTAGTAATTTTTAACCTATTTAATTTCCCAAGATCCCGGCGCTGGGGATCCCAGCGGTCCTGGCAGCAGAATGTCGGTGGGGTGGGAGGGGGGCAAGCGCAACAAAGTTTCGTGGGGCTCGTTTCTCGCTGCACTCGCCGCAGGTTCTATTTCCACTCTATGGATGATGTGGACAACCACCAGTGGGAATAGTGCCTGTGGGTCGGCATTCTGTGTGCCGGCATTGTGATGGTTACCCCATGGCTCTATCATTGGGTTGGAGCTGAGAGACCGGCGCTGGGGATCCCAGCGGTCCTGGCAGCAGAATGTCGGTGGGGTGGGAGGGGGGCAAGCGCAACAAAGCTCCGTGGGGCTCGTTTCTCGCTGCACTCGCCGCAGGTTCTATTTCCACTCTATGGATGATGTGGACAACCACCAGTGGGAATAGTGCCTGTGGGTCGGCATTCTGTGTGCCGGCATTGTGATTGTTCGGGATCCCAGTGTTGGCATGGTGACCGCCGGGATCCCGAGCGCTAGTCACATGACCGGATCCCCTATCATTGTCATTAATTCAGTTTTGTTAAATCTTCCTGTTAATCTTGCATGAATCTATTTATTGCTGTTATGACATCTGGCATTGTAAGTTTACAATGACTTTAATCAAAATCTGCTATAGCTATACTTTATGGGCTAAACACCAAGCAAGAAGCACATTTTTGCTGAACTCATTCGTTTTTTAAAACAACCTTTTGAAAACTATTCAATTGTGTCAAATGAATGTAAGCAGCATAGAACTAAAAAAGAATCATTAAGGCTTAGCTGCAAAGCCTAGTGTTTTTAGTTTCGATAAAGTGCTTGTAAAGTTGACCGATTTTAATTGCATTGCTCAGGTATGTGATTTCTTAAAGGTTAAATGTTAGCAATCACACAGGAGGAATATTTCACCATCTGCTGTGGGTTTTTTTTTTGTTTTTTTAATAGAAGCAACTAACTCTTCAGATCGAAGTTGCCATGTCTAAACTTCAGATATTTTCATCAGGAAAGCTGGAACTGAACCAATCTGCAGAAAAATATGACTTGCAGCAGAAGGTGATAGAAATGAAAAATGGTATGAAACAAATCTGTTCTTTACTGACAGTTAAAAGAAATAGTGACTGTTTTATTTTAGTCTTGCAATTTAATTTTGTTTGAAAACGAACTGAATGTTTTCACAGTGAATAAGGCAGTTTAATATCCTCTAGGAGCTATATGAGACAAATAGGTATAATGTGTGTCAGTAAATGTTGCATTTTATAGAATAACCTACAACTGTAATAAATGTCACACAACTCAGTAGATCAATAGAACATTGCCCCTTCGTTTAGCAGTTATTCTAGTGTACAAAACAAAGCCTATTGCTAGTGGCTTTTCTAAGCTCCAAATTAATATACTTACTGACAATAGATCCAATCAAAACCAGACAATTCTATGGCTGTGTGAGGGCTTCATCAGGGCCATCTTAATGCATAGGCATACTGGGCAGCTGCCTAGCGCCCCACAACTTTTGGGGCATTCAAGAAGGGGTGGGTGGTGGACACACAATCTCCACCTGCCTCCCAGCTAGGGATGGCCATTGACTAGCGATGGTTCTAGACCATCGATCGTATATGGCCAATGCTGAATACTTTTACCATCGATGGTGGTGAACCACATGGTTTCCCTCCATCGATGGTAGCCATGGATCTGATGTGTTTTTTCTTGCTGTTTAAAGAGGGCTGCTGCTGCTGCAGCAAAGAGCTGTTAAGCTGTTAGCCAGCAGTCCTGCTCAGCCCAGAGCAGTCCCCTGCTCTTAGGCACAGTGTTTTGCTCCCAATTCGCAAAAACACAGATTTTTAGTTATCTACCATTGATGGTTTATACCACCATCACCATCGATTGTAACCATTGATGGTAGATATGCCAATGGCCATCCCTACTCCCAGCCTGCAGCCAGACAAAAAATGGCTGTCAGCATGTATATTGGTGGATGGCTGAAGCTACCCACCAATCAGAGTGCTGACAGCCATTCACTGTATGAAAGTAAGTGGCGAGACGATGCAGGACATGTTATAATTTTATTTTTTACTGGCTCCTGCGAATGATTGTGTAGGGTCCCCTGTGCACTGCTTTGCCCAGTGCCTACAGTACAGTGCTGTTAAGAAGGCCCTGGGCTTCATGACTCCTTCTACAGCACCAGTGAAATGCATAGTCAAAACCTTATATTTCTATATCTTTAACAAATAGTTCAGAGTGTGTTTTCAAATCTTCCCTGTAACGTAAGGGCAGATGTATCAAGCAGTGATAAGAGTGAAGTTGCCCATAGCAACCAATCAGGTTTTACCAATTATTTTAAAGAATGCCATTGCTAAATGCTACCTCAAACCTGATTTAGATTTGGGTGGGGTGTGTTCAAACTGAAATCTAAATTGCAGTGTAGAAATTAAGCAGCCAGTATTTACCCTGCACAGAAACAATATAACCCACCCAAATCTAACTCTCTCTGCACATGTTACATCTGCCCCACCTGCAGTGCAACATGGTTTTGCCCAGTTGCTAACTTTTTTGGTTCGCTAACCCCCTAAGTTACATTACAACAGCAAACCGCAGAAAATAAGAAATCTTTGGCGAGTTCTTTAGATCTATCCACACACAGTGAATTACAATTAACATTTGAAATCAAATTCTGAGTTAGTTTACGGTTTTATTCCCAGTCTCTACAATGAATACAAAATTTTAGACACTTGTCCTGTATATCTAAAATGTGTGCCTGCCAATCTAATGTTATATACAGTACACAGTACAGGCATTCAGTCTCCGTCTACGATAAAGGTTTGATAGTACAGTTGCTCTCTAATTGTGTAGGATATTGTAATGAATCCATGTATAGTAAGATTAAGTAACAAAAAAGAATAAAGATATATTGAAGACGTAACAATTTTTCTTTATTTAGTTACAGTATGTCCTTATACTACTCATTTTAGTTGCAATAGCTTTATTGTATTGATAAATATTTTGCATACACAACTAAAACCAAGACAGAACCTACTATTTTATGTAATCAAAGGAAATAAAGTTATACATACAGTACATAAATACATATATTGTGTGAGCAAAAGGTAACATCAGGACAATAATTTGCATTTCTTTTGTCAGAGTTGCAGTGGCTCAAAAAATCTTATGACTTGGATCGCTGTCAGAAATGGGTCAAGCACGCACGGAAAGTTCAAAAGAAAACTAAGGACATTATACAGCAAAAAATAAAGGATCGATTTGAAATAGTTGCTTTGCCAAGGTAGAATTACTATTTGTAAGCATGTCTACTGTATATACTGTTTGATGATAAACTGGAGCATACTCTAGTATTATTTAATAATATAGTGCAATCTTAGTACTTAAATGGTTCAGGATTCACACATAGGGCGGTATCCTATTAGCAGCAGTACTTTCCCACTGCTGATAGGATTGCCGACATTGTTTTCTCCCGAAGTCGGCACATATCTGGAATTATGCTTCTGGGGGCCTCAGGCTCCCGAAGCATAATCTACGATAACGGACCTCCGGAGTCGCGAAAACACATTGGATCAAGGACTTCTCCCCAAACCCATGTGTTATCGCATGATTGCGGGTCCAATTTTGGCGAATAAAAACGACCTCTAAATTGATACAGCAATAATGACCATTGGTCAAACATTAAGCTATCCGGCCATTTTTACCGGCCGAAAGAGCTTTGTGGCTAATAGGATACCACCCATCATTTCTTAATTATTTTTTTGTTTGTTTGGTAAAAAGTAAATTTCCATCATCTAAAAAATATAAGTATATTTATGCGTAAACTTATTTACTAGATCAGATAAATAATATTCAAGGTGTTTAAGCTGCTAGAATAGTGGTGGGCAACTTGACACAAAATGCACTCAGAATTCTTCTTGCTATAGAATGACCTCACATCACTCAGACTCACACAAGCCTGCTATAGTTACCACTTTTTTAATTTCTGGATTCCCGGGCAGGAGGTGTGTCTGGGAGCATGGCCAAAACCTCAGTAGGGTTACAGCATGTTTATTGTCAGATTTTAGGACATTTTCTGGCAACTCTATCACAGATATACCCCCACTTATCCATACTGTAGGTCAAACATCTGTTTTCTTAAAACAACCTTACCTCAGCATTTGCTTAACATTACACTTCAAAAAACAGACAAGTACACATAAAGATCGTTTTTTGCTGTAAAATGTGTTCTTTCTATGCAATCTAACTCTACTACATGCAATTTATGTCATCAAAGCCTCCACATGCGCCTTACATGCCATCAGCTGTCCCCATATGCCCTCTTAATGCCAACAGACTTTTCCACATGCCCATTTACATGACAAAAATAAAATAAAAATAAGAAAGGGAGTTTTGGATGCATGCAGCATCTAAACGCTACAGAGGCGGACTGAGGGTAGCCCAACATCTCTGGAAGCTCTGGACATCCACGAGTGTGATGAAAGATGGGGTCGTACTGTGGAGACACACTTCCATATTGCAAAGCCACACCCCACACTAAAAGGTAACCTGCAGTGCCAATTCCTCACCTCCCAAATGTTAGGAGGTATGTATAAACTGTTGGGTTTTTTAAATTAATTTTGTATTTTTATGCACGTCAGTGTCATTTGTAGGTTTTTCAAGAGCAGAACATACAAACAAGGTGTTTTATTTATATATATATATATATATATATATATATATTGATAGTGTCCGTTATCTACCTTTTAACATTAGCTATATACTAATACCGTGTAGCCGTAATGGCCGCTAAACCTCGTGCACGTGCTACGCACTCCGTACGCTATTTGCGTATGAAAACCTCACACGTGGTACGCAAGTAACGTACACACACTGCGCTGGGTGTATGGAATACACACAGCGAGCGTACACACAGACAGTACTTTTATAAACTTTAAACACAGAGCTTGATTATACTGTAAGTCTTAGTATTGAGATACTGCAATGATATACCACTGGTTAACCTGGATATTTAAGCAAGCTGTTTGAGTGATTGAGATACTCAGAAACCCTTTGTACTAGCTAGAGAAACACAGACACCCTGCTGAGGTTCCAACACCTTTACTAACGAGATTTAGCTATGTGAAAAGGGAAAAATACAGTTTACAGCTTATACACTACAGCACTAACATGAAACACCTAAGCAGGATAACTAGACATAAATATACAATAGCGTCTTAATCCTAAACAATAACAGAGAGAGAGAGAGAGAGTATGGCAAATACAAACAGAGAATAAGTTGGTCACAGAGAAAAACTTACACACTGGGGAATGATCGCTGCGCAGTCCTGGTCACCAGCTCTCAAGTTAGTCAGTGATGAAAACCTTTTGTGGAGAGTAGACTGAGCTGGTCCAGCCTGGCTGTTTCTTATATACACTACATACAGTACACTACAAAGGGCCCTACAATCTCATTGTTCATTGGACACAGGAATCTGTCTTCACATTATAACAAAAGGTCATAGGTTTGTTTGAACAGGTGGGCTGTGACTATTCCAGACTGCTCAGGTGGGAGGGAATCTCAGGTTTCCCCCCACATGTGTAATAAAACAGCAAATACTTTTAAAGTCCATAAACTTCTTTTAAACATAACTATTCGCTGGAGCGACCGATCTCTTTCAAACCAACACCGGAATATTACTAATAAAATACTCTTCGGTTAGGTACTAAACACCACTGTTCAGACCCTGTCTGACCCTTCGTATCATGCAAAGAGGAATTCCTTTGTTCATGAACCAGTTACACTAAACATACTTACAGATATTATTAAAGGGACCATAACCTATAAAATATACTATTTGGATTAACTATGTAACGATCGAGTCGCCCGCCAGACGCACACAAACTCTACCATAAATGCACATACCATGCGCCTGAGCGCACGACCGTGGAGGCACCGTCACGCAACTGCGAATATGTGCACGCACGGGAGAGAATGTGCAGCGGGCAAGTGCATGGGGTTAGTTTAAGGCATCATAGGTCGCTATATCTTCCGACTTTGACAGTCCACCCTTTGGCAGTCACCAATAACTGCCAATTCCTAAACAGTTCAAACAGAAAAATATATGTCATCATGTAAATACCTTTTTATGATTGGGTAAAGGAGGAGAGGAGAAGGTTAGAAAGATATGACCTAGTGAGACAGTAAAAGCATGTGTGTATGAAATCCATGTTTGAGGGGTCATGTATCATCGTGCCGTACGTGTTTTAAATCAAGCTTCGAGGTATTGCGAAGTATACATTTGAATCCTTCTTATCCCATGTTAAGGGTCTGTGGATGGGCTGTCAAACTCTACCGAGCTCTTTTCGGCTTTTGGTTGCAACAAATGGGGGAGCACATTTAGTTGATGATACATGAAGGGGGGGGAAACATGTGAATGCTAATATGTGAGAATCACCTGTCGACTATGTGAGATATTACCTGGAGGTTGTAGAGATGAAGATAAGAAACAATCGTTATAAATGCAGTCGTAAACTATGTGAGTTTAAATAAACAGTCGCCGATTGAGGTCTTGTCTGATGTCTTGTCTTGATGTACATGTTGTCTGATGTCTCTCGGTGCTTTTTTTGTGAATAGCGAGCAAAAGCTGTTCCCGTGTCCATAAAATTACAGTCTCTAAAGTATTGGGCTTTCGTAAAAAGTTAAAGTCACTAGGGATATTGGGGGGTCTGTGACATAGTTCATCAATGGTCTGTATAAAAGAGGTTGTCAAATTCTTCTTCCAAGCGGATGTCTTTGTACCTTGGAGGAAAACAAAGGAGAAACGGGTGAAAGAAACGGATTGTGGAATCACATTTTCATCACAACATTGTCTCTATCGTTGGGTCATAAATCAAATTAGTTGTTGTTGTTATTACAGTGTCCTCGCTCCTCAGACTCATCACTCTGGTACTACCTTTACACTTCGTTAAAGTCCGAACGCATCTAAATATCAGACCAACCAATATGACGACTCCCAGAATACACAAGAGAAATTTCCCTACATCCATTATAATACCTTGGGCCCATTCTCCTAAACCAGAGAACCAATTTCGTGGGTTCAACCATGACACCCAACTGGTCAGCTCATTACCCACAGCAGCGAGTGTGAGATTGTGTTTCCTTCGAAACTCCCACTTCAATTGCAAAATGTCATCCATCTTTTGGTCTATGACCTCGGTCGGGTCCTCAGTGCTGTTTGTAATATACGTGCAACACTTTACTCCATATTGAGTTGCTAGGGTGACACAATACCCGCCTGTCACTGCTGTGAGATAATTGAGAATCATCCTATGCTGAACCAGCTCTGTTTTGTAGGCTTGTAACTCTTTCCCAGTGTACCTGAACGTGTCGTCATACATTTCGGTGATATTGTCTAACAAGTTTGCTAGCGCAGATATATATCTATAATTTATCACTCCTCTGGCGGTACGAGTGATATCTTACGTGAGGTAGGAATTGAATCCCGGTGGATTCATGGATCAGATCAGAGGCCGGATGCTCTGTCCTCTCTATCAGGTGCCGTTTAACGACATGCTCGTAATGAGTGTGAGTATAAGGAGCTTGGGCACCGCGGTGAATGTCTTTCATTTTGATATGGGATACAGTCATTACTTCAGGCAGTACTTTTCCAATGTAACACAATCCCTCTGAGTTTGGGGCAAGCCACTTATACGCCTTTCTCCCACATATGAAATATGCATCATCGGGGAGAACATATGGGACGGAGTATGACATAACCATGTTACAAACTTTCCATGTGAAATCTCCTAACCCTAACTCTCCCATCTGTCTAGTACACGTATCCGGTTGTACGATATGTGCACAGTATCCTGGTGATACTTCTCCAACTCGCATGGTCCTACTTCCTAGAGTGTACCTATACCGGAAATATCTTCCACTGTTGGCTATCTGGCGTATAAGCTCTGTGTCTATGGGCATTCTATCGGCTCTATATGAAAATGTCATGGTTTGATTACTCCATGACACTTCCAAATTTCCCGGTTTTCGGGGATTGGAAATGTTAAAGCATACTAAGGACCTATCCACATGATACTGGTGGAGCTTCAAACTAGGAGGACTAGAGATATTAAACCTCTTGTTCACCGGCCTCCCACCACTTAACTCAAGTACCTCTCCTACAGTTAAAGGGAATGGTACTAGTCCTGATTTGCTATGACCTTGAGGTACTTGAGAGCATACCCAACAGTCTGTCTGGTTTAACACTTTACCCACTAAAGAGTGATAGTCACCCAATGGATGCCGGTCCATGTGGACATTAAAACTGGACTGACATTTCTTGATGCACCCATCCTCAACTATATTGTCACAATGCCTACAGATGCAGTTCTCTTCAGCTAACAATCCTTCACAATTCTTTCTATTGTCAATGCTACCAGATCGTTTTCTGATACTCGCCTTTACTTGGTGATTATGTTGCTCTTGGAAAACTACGCCTCCATCCTGGTCATCAGAACCCATTCCAGATCCTTTCTCGACCTACATGGTACTCTCACCGAAACAGACTGCTCTGGTCAACATCATGGTCAACAGGAAAATCCGGATCACAGTCTCTTGGGGCAAGTCCATCTTATAGGAGGAAAAGGAGAAATTTGTAATGGGGGTACAAAAAAATAATTGAGGGGAAAGAAAAATGTTACGATGTCTTCTAGTCTTGTTGTTCCTCTTGCTCTGTTGTCATCTTAAAGGTGCTGTCTCTCAATCTTCCAAACGAACATTCTGGTGATACAATATTCCTTCCAAATCTGCGATCTTTCTGTAAGGAGCAAAAATCTTGCATTACCATTTGTCTAACTGATGTGTGACATACCACCTGTAAAGCATGAGAACATGAGAGAGAAGAGGAAAAAAAACAAACGAGAGAGAGAACAATTCATATATATGTTACCTAAAACAACAAACAAAAAAACATTGTCAGATCTTCCGTTCACCATCAGGCTGTCACACCATCACATCCATTGGTATCTTTGCGCAGTCTCCCCCCACCAGTATTTCCACACTCCACCCTTTTGTGCCTGGCCAGGACACACCGATGTCGGTAGGTCACACTGGGGTTAGATAGACTTCTGCAAAGACCAAGTAGCTATGTGATGTTTGAGTTCTGCCGATGAACGTCAGAGATGGGGAAAAAGAAACATTTACAGATAAATTACAAACTTTACCCGGCCGTTCCTGTGTCTACAGGGAACTGACCTCCCAATATCATTAACTGTAACCTCAGGTTTACTACCAGGCCTAATGATCAACTTTCCTGACTGCATATTACAGGTGCGGCCCAAACTTCTTCTTATATGATCCCTGATTACAATTTCGTGTATCATGACTTTGCTCATGTTTTTTTTTTTTTCTAGGGGGTTGATATACCTTTTGTGGATCTTTAACCCTACAACTTCGTGCAAAATGACCTTCCCTCTGGCAATTATAACATCTTATCACCTTTGACTTACCCACATGGATCTGAGGCTTCTTACCTCCCTGTGCTTCCCTGTTTCTTTGGATATCATGGTCATGTCGTTGTCTAGGGGGTTGATTTGACTTTTGTATATTTCTTGATCTACAATCTCTTGCAAAATGTCCCTCTTTGTGACAATGATAACAAACTATCACATTTGAATTTCTCACAGGGGTTTGGGGCTTAAGCTGGTGTGGCTTCGTTGTCAGGGCTTGTCTACTGATTGTCATTTGCTTACTGCCCTGTGACTCCAGGTGTCTTTTGATGTTCCATTCAATTATAACATCATCTTGTGCTGGTTCTACAATATGAGATACATTTGTTTGTGCGTGATATATAACACTGTACGTACCTGTGGACACGACCTCACCTGACCCTCCGTAAGGGGGTTTGACTACTGCCTTTACCGATTTGGTCGCGTCCACCTGGATGTCTTGTATGATGGCTGCTGAAAATGGTGCCGACCTCGTGCTGGACTCACTTTCTTGCTTGTAATCCTGAGGGAAGTTTAACATGGAGTGCAACTTGCACGGGTTAACAGTTGTACATTTAACAGTTTTACTTTTATCATTGTTACATTCGTTACAATTATTCTTATCATCTATACAGTTACTAAGTGCATGTTTATCATACCCCAGTGTGCCATTCTCTGTAACCACTTTCTCTCTTGTTGCCATATTTTTCTTACCAAAGTGAGAGTCAGCTGTGTAAGCTAATCCTCCTTGTATTACACTTTCCTGTTGCCATAACTGTAAATAATCATAATGTTTGATCAGTCTCTTTGCAGATTTAATGAGACATATCCTTCTCCTTAGATTTTGTAACACCTCGGGGCTAAAACTGCCTACCCGTGGGAACTTTTCCCCGTCATGCACAGTCATTCTTTCCCATTCATCGCACAAAACCTGTGTGTGTGAACCGTATTTCTCACACATGATATACCTTGCCGACCCTATTGGCCGGTTTACTAAATCAACCTGAACCAGGGTTGATCGCCCCCTACCTGAACAACTGGCCCCCATCTTTGCAGGTGTTGCTTTCACTACCTCTGACCTTCAAATCAGGGTCTTCAGCGAACCCTTACAAAAACCAAGATGTCCGGGGCAGGCCGACGGTGAAAGTTTGACCGAGTGCTTTCACTCACTTCTCGCCCACGTTGGCCAGTACTTCAATCACTGACTCAGAGCTGATGTACCCAACCTAGGGCCCCTATAAACCTTTATTTACTGGGGCATTGTGGGAGTAGGTTACCCGTCCCCAGCAAGTATCGGTTGTTAGAGAATTCCTGAGTGACCAGCGAACCTCCCTTAAAATAAAAAAAATTACACAAATCACGTTAGAATGTACAAATAGCGTTTATGACCCCTCTAGCGTACGCAAATGGTACTGGGTCAAGTTACAAACTAATGCACACAATTACATGCGGTACAATCGTACTGCACATAAGCAACTAATCTTATGTGCGGAACGACCAACGGAATCGAAAATTGTGGCTGCGAATTCCTTCAGCCAGAGCTTAATGGCCTATATGGGTACCGCACCAACCCTCCCGGAGTTGTGCTTCTTGACTCTATCTATAGCGGACTTCCTAGTCTGCTGTACCTAGACCTCCTGGTCTGTCTCTCTGGAAATCCTGGTCCGTGACCTCCTGGTCTGCTATACTCTAATGCTCTTATTTCAATATTTAACAAGGTATGCCTCCCAAGCCACCACGCGCTGTCACTTTCACAGATGTACCTCACGAGAACTCGACTTCCGGGGGTTCCAACCAAAAATGAGAAACTTATATATATATGCATACACTCTTTCACCTCATATACTCTTTACTTTCGTTTCTGTACAGAAATCCCTTTCATTCAGTATCGCAGTCTAGTCCCAAAGGAGTTACAACTAGAGAAGGATTTATTTACGCTAAAATTTAGGACACTGAGATTTACTTGCGCTATTATCGCGTTGCTTCCATATCGCCTACTAAAACAATACTATCGTGTGATTTGTATCATGTGGGCGTACCCATACGCTCCGTTGCGTAATATACGCTACGTGTCTGCCCTTGCGTCGCGTATGCTTGTCCCGCCCTTTGTTAGGGACACGTGTACACAGGCCAGACACGTCCACAGTAACACAAGTAACACGTTTCTATCAATGCAAATGATTTTTAACTGTAATCATTTACTGAACACCACACAGATTTCCCTTGTATCTTAGGCAAAGCAGTGTGCGTGTTTTACAAATTACTCCCTTACGTATTAATTTTACTTTTAACTACCAATAGCAACAAATCTTTCTCAGCACGTTATCAATGATAAATGGCAAACAGGAGAGTGAGATGTGAAAATTACACAAATGAAAAATGCAATTCTAAATTAATCTAATAACATACATTGCTGTAAGCACGAACATATAGATATTACATCTATGTACTAATCACTATTACATCTATGAGACCCTATTCAGTGCTTCTAATTTGCATATGAATGTGCTTTTTAACTATCTGTGAAGGCGATTTCTTTCACTGCTGGGAGAGAAAAAACCCAAAACCCAGTTACACAGGTTCATTTGCATTTCAATGGCCCATCTCACAAGCAGCAGAGTTAAACAGGCTATTGAAGGGAGAAAAAGAAAAAAAAACAACGACTTTGTTTTATTTCTGTGTGTCGTTCAAATATTTATTTTATTATTAACTTTCATTAATCCCCATCTGAACTATTTATAATTGATTTATGATATGGATTAGATAAATGCATTAAAAACTCATTAAATGATGATTTCTTTTTGACAATGGATGGCTGATTATTTCCCGAGTCAACTGAAAATCAGCCATTCAGAAAAAAAAATTTGACCTTCCCAAAATGGCCACTGCTCCTCCCCCTTCCACATCCATGAGGGTTACACAAAATGGAGGTCAGACCATGCGGCTCCTTTTGTCACAAAGAAAATCACCATGCCAGCCCCTAAAGTTATTTTAGGCCTGAGTTAAAAATAAAACTATCAAGCTATGCAGAGCGATTAAAAATACTTTTAAACCTATTTAAACAGACCAGCAATCCAATCTGCGTGTGCAGTTGGCACCAAATAGAAATTAAAACCAGATTTAAAAAGACAATAGCTTAATGTTCTTACCTTCTTCGGTTCTGGATTCCACCAGCACTCCTACAACGTAGCGATGCAGACGCTTATCTAGTCAGCACTTCCGTATCCCCAACCACCAACACGGATACCAAGGGATACTACCTTCCCCCTTTGCTGACAGATAAAGTCTGCTTGTGTTCGCTAGTGCGGATATGTGGAGGAAGGACGAGGCCCCAATTGATAGTGTCCGTTATCTACCTTTTAACATTAGCTATATACTAATACCGTGTAGCCGTAATGGCCGCTAAACCTCGTGCACGTGCTACGCACTCCGTACGCTATTTGCGTATGAAGACCTCACACGTGGTACGCAAGTAACGTACACACACTGCGCTGGGTGTATGGAATACACACAGCGAGCGTACACACAGACAGTACTTTTATAAACTTTAAACACAGAGCCTGATTATACTGTAAGTCTTAGTATTGAGATACTGCAATGATATACCACTGGTTAACCTGGATATTTAAGCAAGCTGTTTGAGTGATTGAGATACTCAGAAACCCTTTGTACTAGCTAGAGAAACACAGACACCCTGCTGAGGTTCCAACACCTTTACTAACGAGATTTAGCTATGTGAAAAGGGAAAAATACAGTTTACAGCTTATACACTACAGCACTAACATGAAACACCTAAGCAGGATAACTAGACATAAATATACAATAGCGTCTTAATCCTAAACAATAACAGAGAGAGAGAGAGAGAGAGAGAGTATGGCAAATACAAACAGAGAATAAGTTGGTCACAGAGAAAAACTTACACACTGGGGAATGATCGCTGCGCAGTCCTGGTCACCAGCTCTCAAGTTAGTCAGTGATGAAAACCTTTTGTGGAGAGTAGACTGAGCTGGTCCAGCCTGGCTGTTTCTTATATACACTACATACAGTACACTACAAAGGGCCCTACAATCTCATTGTTCATTGGACACAGGAATCTGTCTTCACATTATAACAAAAGGTCATAGGTTTGTTTGAACAGGTGGGCTGTGACTATTCCAGACTGCTCAGATGGGAGGGAATCTCAGGTTTCCCCCCACATGTGTAATAAAACAGCAAATACTTTTAAAGTCCATAAACTTCTTTTAAACATAACTATTCGCTGGAGCGACCGATCTCTTTCAAACCAACACCGGAATGTTACTAATAAAATACTCTTCGGTTAGGTACTAAACACCACTGTTCAGACCCTGTCTGACCCTTCGTATCATGCAAAGAGGAATTCCTTTGTTCATGAACCAGTTACACTAAACATACTTACAGATATTATTAAAGGGACCATAACCTATAAAATATACTATTTGGATTAACTATGTAACGATCGAGTCGCCCGCCAGACGCACACAAACTCTACCATAAATGCACATACCACGCGCCTGAGCGCACGACCGTGGAGGCGCCATCACGCAACTGCGAAAATGTGCACGCACAAGAGATAATGTGCAGCGGGCAAGCGCATGGGGCTAGTACAAGGCATCATAGGTCGCTATATTTTTCGACTTTGACAATATATATATAGTTCACCACAGTGTGTGTGTGTATATATATATGTATATATATATATATATATAGTTCACCACAGTGTGTGTGTGTGTGTGTGTGTGTATATATATATATATATATATAGTTCACCACAGTGTGTGTGTGTGTGTGTGTGTGTGTATATATATATATATATATATATAGTTCACCACAGTGTGTGTGTGTGTGTGTGTGTGTGTGTGTGTGTGTGTGTGTATATATATATATATATATATATATATATATACAGTATGTGTAGTATTGTGGAGAATATATATAAATAGAGCATGAATGTTTTGTGGAAAGGTATCTATAAAACATTCCTAACATTCCTGCCAAATCCCGCACTTGCCCCATCTATTTTGTCACAATGCTTATGCAAGGTGTCACTGTCCCTGTAATTGTTTAGTTCAGCATATATGCTACAGTGTACTTACAAGTGCAGATATTAAAGGTTAGATAGTGAGGAAAGGAATGCAAGAAGGAAATAGTGGGCATAGAATACTGATACAGGAAGATTGTGGAGTTGAATTATTTCTATTCTAGTTTCATAAATATTAAAAAATAACACGAAAATCGTGCACGAGGAACACTATACCTGTATGTGGTTCTATGTTTTTTAGTCACAGCAAATGTTATTATTGAAATATAACAGTATATGGTAAAACACTGATACAGTAATTATACCTATTGCAATTACCACCGTATGTTCCAGTAAACATTCTACAAGCAGTGTTTCTGTTTTACACAGACCTTTAAGCATACATGATCTATGCCTGACACTTGGTATCAACCTGCAACTTACTCAAGGCTCTGGCTTTTATCACTTGTGCCACAAACAGACATTAACAGCTGAGTGCAGAGTGGTGCTTCAGAAGAAGGATACGCAGCAATTCATTGACGACTTTTCTGGAAGCCATAAAAGTAAGTGTCTTTGTCTCATACTTCTGTAAAGGTCTGTTAGACTATTTTAAGCCCCTATCCCGCCAAAAAGAAACAAAATTAACACACTGTGGGACTAATTCAGTAAGGATCAATGATGCGCAGGGCCCCATTCATGCACGTGCCCCATTCACTTGAATAGGAGCATCTCAGTGCGCTCCCGGCGTGACTAGGTGGACGGAAGGATGGAGCCGCATCAGATGAGCGCAGCTCCATCTGTATGTTCTGCATATACAGAAGAGGTCCTGTTATCTCGGCGCAGATATGTGAACGCCTCAGCCTGACTGACAGGCAGAGGTGTTCGCGGGGAGAGACAGGGACGGGGGTGGCCTCGCCCATGCTTTCCGGGAGTGGCAAGGTCAAGGACTCAGACTTCCTCTGAGATGCAATCGCATAGCAATGCAGGGAGGAGGTTGTATGCGCCTCCTCCTGCATTTGCATTGCTAAGCTGCAAGCAGCATTGTATTTGCAATCCTTAGTCAATTAGGCCCTGATCCTCTTTTCATTCACAATTTATCAACACCGCTGAGAAAATGACATATTGTGCTCTAAATGTCGTTTTACAATAGACAGTCAGAACACTATCAATGTTTCTAAGAACTTAATTCAATATATTTCAGTTGAAAAGCTGAGTAATATTGATACTATAAAGTAAAATTACATTTGTAGTCTATTTTTTTTAAAGTAAAGCATAAATGAGTAAGTGGTATAGGGCTGTTTTCAATTCAAGTCGTATTTCTTTTTCATCCACTAGGGGTCACTGGAGTACTCTTGGGATATGGACGGTTCCACTGGAACTAGGCACTGAACAGTTAAACTTTGACTATACCTCCCCTCCATATCCCAGAGTACCTCAGTGTTTTTTCGGTGCTCACAGAGCAACTAGGCTTGTGGAAGTGTATCCACAATTATTGATTTTTCTCTTTGATTATTTTTGAAAACATCCCTTTCCCCCTTCCAAGAAGGCGAGGGTTTGGGATAGTGAAAGCTGCTCATGCAGCTGTGGGTGCCGGACCTCTCTAGAAGAGCTCTCTCATTTCCACGTGCAGGACACCTGCAGTAAAAGGCTGACAGTGCTTGCAGAGAAGCCCCGTCATTGCCCTCACCACAGGGTCCAGGTATGTGTTTGGGGCGGTCAGCTCATGTTGCCGCCCCGCTGTGTGGGATTACTGTGTCTGTGTATTATGCCGTGCGCTGCCCGCAGCCACCAGCCGCCGCTTTCAGCGCCGCTGTGAACACCACTCCCGCCGCGCTCAGCCACGCTGGTGCATAGCCGCTCCACGGCTCCATGCGGCATATCGTATGGCACTTCCGGAGTCATAGCAGCGGTCTCCGGATACAGAGTAGCGGTACACGGAGCACGGGGGAGAGAGGGAGGCACACACTTCTTTATCCAGGGTGTATGGTCTAACACAGAGCCAGCAGCGCTGTATAGATAAGTAACAGGATGGCATATATACATTTAAGTATAATCTGCTGCATAAGTTAAATGTTTGCACTTTGTGATATTCTGTGAGCATGGGGACATATTAAACCATGCTTCCTGTTTTTCCTGTTTCTCTCCAGATTTTCCTGTAATACATCTCTCCACCATTGAAGGCGCAGGGGTGTTAGGGGGATTTTGGGATCAGGCATATTACTGGCACACTTGGCAAGATATATAGAGACACCTTAGTACTATTTACTGAGTCGCACAGGTTTTCTCTCTCTTGTCTTTGTTTTTTTATTTATTATTATTTACATAATGAGTAAGACACCAGCAAAGTCTAAGAAGCAGTTTTTCTGCAATGTCTGTAAGGGTGTATTACCTGATGGATTTACCACATGTAAAGTATGTGTGGTAAATTCCGAAACAAATACAACTCCTGCTCCGGTTCCAAATCCAGTTTCTACCCCGGACCCGCCATGGGCTATATTAGCAGATGTTTTAGCTGGTTTGCAATCAGAGTTGGCCGCCTCTCGGCAGGAGCGAGAGGCGGCAAGATCTGAATCTAGGGTGAGACCGCTAGAACTTCCTGATGGGTCTCAGCCTTACCAAAGGTCCAGATCCTCTTTGACTAAAGGGGATAAGTTTCATTTTTCTTATAAACTACCGGTTTCTGCTATGTTACTGTCTGATGATTCTTCACCAGACCTCACTGTACAAGATGTGGGTGAGGAGGGCGAAGTAGACCAGCAGTCAGATGGTGACGATTTTGACAGGCCGGGTATTGATAATCTCATCAGAGCAGTGCGTCAGTCTCTGAATTTTACAGAAACTGAGGAGCCTCTGACAAATGATGAGGTAGTTTTTACTAAACAACAGAGAATTCCAATTTGTTTTCCTGTGTCAGAATCTCTTAATAAAATGTTACTAGAAACAAGGAAGAATCCGGATAAACGGTTTTCTGTACCTCACAGATTTAGGTCTAGCTATCCGTTTCCAGATTCTGTGACAGCTACATGGGAGAATCCGCCATTGGTGGATTCATCTGTGTCTAAACTTACAAAGAAATTAACCATACCAGTACCAGCTGCAACTACACTCAAGGACCCTTCGGACCGTAAAATAGAGGTTATGCTGAAGTCCATGTATACAGCGGCAGGAGTGCTGCTTAGACCTGGGTTGAGTGGCATTTGGGTAACTAAAGCTCTAATGGTATGGATAACAGAACTCAGATCTGCCTTAACTGATGATCATCTTATACTTCTCGCTGATCAAATCTGGGAAGCGGCTGACTATTTATGTACAGCTTCTACTGACGTCTGTCAGCTCACTTCTCGCCTTTCATCATCACTAGTCACAGCACGACGTGCGCTCTGGCTACGTTCTTGGCGAGCGGAGACAGAGGTCAAAAAAGGAATAGAAGCATTACCTTATGAGGGCGAGAAGTTATTCGGTCCTGAATTGGACAAATTCTGAGGCCACGGGAGGGAAGTCGGTTTTCTTACCATTTCCTCCAACAGTGCCTAGAAAAAGATATTCTGGACCGGCGTTCAAATCTTTTACACCTCAGTCCTTTCGCGGGCGTGGCAGGGAAACGGCCACACCAGGTAGACGAGGTCGGGGACGTAGTTTCCAACGAGCCAATACCACTCGTCAGGATACTAAAGTCACCGGTAAGCCAGTGGCATGACGGGCTCCCAGCCCATCTCGGTTCTCCTATTGTAGGAGCACGTCTTCAGTCATTCCAGTTGGCGTGGCTTCAGACGTCCACAGATGGGTGGATCCGCAATCTAGTTTTAACAGGTTACAAAATAGAGTTCGACTGTCTCCCGCCAATGCGGTTTTTCAGGACAGGACTGCCTCTGTCGGACGACAAGAGGGCGATTCTGCAGACTGCCATTCAGTCTCTGCTGGACGCAGCAGTTTTGGTTCCGGTCCCTGTGCACCAACAGGGTCAGGGTTATTATTCCAGTCTGTTTGTGGTACCGAAGCCGGATGGCTCGGTCAGGCCAATATTGAACTTAAAGGGCCTCAACCAGTACGTCACTTACTACAGATTCAAAATGGAATCTCTACGATCAGTAATTGCAGGTCTAGAGCCACAGGAGTTTATGATTGCGCTGGATCTCAAGCAGAGCCGGCCTTAGGCATAGGCAAACTAGGCAATTGCCTAGGGCATTTGGTATGCTTAGGGGCACCAACAGCTTCTGCTGATTAAAATGATATGCGGCATGCCTATATTCTGTGTGTGACTGCGGCTGTATCTGCATACAAAATGCTACGTTGCAGTGTAGTCCTGGAAATCACTGTAATGTAGCATTTCATATGCAGATATAGCCGCAGTCACACACAGAATATAGGCATGCTGCATATAATTTTAATCAGCAGAAGCTGCATGTGCATCCTAGCCACATAGTAATGCAAATAAGATGCATTTTTATAAACAAAAGGCGTCCGACATTAGCAGAGCTGCCAGCTGACTCATGCCGGGCATCTCCTGCAGAACTAGCGGCGGTGCTAGGGGGCACCAGCCAAAATCTTGCCTAGGGCATCATATTGGTTAGGGCCGGCTCTGATCTCAAGGATGCGTACTTACACATTCCGATTTGGCCTCCTCATCAAAGGTTTTTGCGGTTTGCAATACGACAGAACCATTAAAAGTTTCAGGCTCTACCGTTTGGCCTCTCGTCAGCGCCTCGGGTATTCACCAAGTTGATGTCTGTGATGATAGCTCATCTCAGATCTCTAGGAGTGATAATAGTTCCATACTTGGACGATCTACTCATCAAAGCTCCGTCTCAACAAATCCTCCTTCAACAGGCATTGCTGACATACAATGTACTGGTTCACCACGGTTGGATTGTCAACTTCAAGAAATCACATCTAGTTCCGTCCCAACGACTTCAATTCTTAGGTATGATTCTCGATACGGTAGACCAAAGGATCTACCTACCCGAACAGAAAGTACAGGTCATTCGTCATCAGGTACAATTAGTGCTCAAGCCACGCACAGTCTTGGTTCATTTGTGCATTCGCCTCTTAGGCACAATGGTGGCGGCTTTCGAAGCACTTCAGTTCGGAAGGTTTCACTCACGTCCTTTTCAACTGGATGTGCTCGCACAGTGGTCGGGCTCGCACTTACAGATTCACCACAGGGTAAGGTTGTCTCCAAGGACCAGAGTGCCTCTACTCTGGTGGCTCAGGGTACAGAATCTAACCGCAGGAAAACAGTGCAGCACCTGGAATTGGATAATTCTCACGGCAGACGCAAGTCTCAGAGGTTTGGGAGCTGTAGTTCAGAATCTTCAGCTCCAGGGTCTCTGGGCGGATCACGAAAGATTGCTGTCTATAAATGTCCTGGAACTCCGGTCAATTTACAATGCGTTACGACAGGCAGTGCACATGCTGCAGGCTCAGGCAGTCCAGGTGCAATCAGACAATGCAACGGCGGTTGCATACATCAACAAACAAGGCGGAACGAGAAGCCGCATGGCAATGCGGGAAGTAGCTCGAATCCTCAATTGGGCCGAGTATCACCAAGTGATATTGTCGGCAGTATTCATTCCGGGAGTGGACAACTGGGAGGCGGATTATCTCAGTCGTCGGGATATCCATCCAGGAGAATGGGCATTAAATCCAGACGTATTTCTCATGCTGGTCCAGAGGTGGGGTTACCCGCAGGTGGACTTGATGGCATCTCACCACAATCCTCAAACGCCCCAGTATGTATCCAGAACGAGAGATCCAGAGGCGGTGGATGCTCTCACAGGCAGGTGGCCATACAGTCTAGTATATCTGTTTCCACCGTTTCCGCTGCTCCCTCTATTGCTAAAACGGATCAAAAGAGAGTTCGTCACAGTCATACTAGTGGCGCCTCATTGGCCACGGAGAGCTTGGTTTTCGGATCTTCGCGGATTACTCGCAGACGATCCTTGGCCGCTCCCACTACGTCCAGACCTGTTACAACAGGGTCCGTTTCTTTACCCCAATTTAGCGCGGCTGCGTTTGACGGGGTGGCTGTTGAGACCACCCTCTTAAGAAGAGAGGGCATTCCAGAATCAGTCATTCCAACCATGTTACGAGCTAGGAAGCCGGTTACGGCAGCTCATTATTATAGAATTTGGCGTGCCTATATAGGTTGGTGTAAAGCTAGGAAGTTTCCAACTTCATCTTTCAAGTTTTCCCGTCTTTTGTTATTTCTACAGATGGGATTAGATGGAGGTCTACGTTTATCCACACTAAAAGTGCAGATATCTGCTTTGTCAATTTACTTTCAAAGACGATTGGCTCTTTTGCCATCAGTACACACCTTTATGCAGGGTGTCCTCAGAGTACAGCCTCCATTCATTCCACCTACTGCGCCATGGGACTTGAATCTGGTTTTAGATTTCTTACAGTCTTTTCATTTTGAACCCTTACAACAAGTGGATATTAAATTTCTCACTTGGAAAACAATTTTTCTTCTAGCCTTGGCTTCGGCAAGGCGAGTTTCAGATTTGGGTGCCTTGTCATGCAAGCCACCATATTTGGTGTTTCATGATGACAGAGCGGAACTTCGGACGAATCCCGCTTTCTTACCAAAAGTAGTGTCATCTTTTCACATCAACCAACCAATAGTAGTTCCTGTGTTATTAGGACATTCTGAAACTCTGGATGTGGTACGCGCTTTACGCGTTTATGTGTCTCGAACGTCTACACTTCGTAAGACGGATACGTTGTTTGTTCTCTATGATGCTGCCAAGAGCGGTTGGCCAGCCTCTAAGCAGACCCTATCCAGATGGATAAAACTGACCATACGTCAGGCTTATCTTCAGGCTAGATTACAGCCGCCTACATCGGTAACAGCTCATTCCACACGTTCTGTTGGAACTTCATGGGCAGCTGGTCGTGGAGCCTCTATGACACAGCTTTGCCGGGCGGCTACATGGTCATCAGTGCACACGTTTGTGCGCTTTTATAAGTTTGATACTTTTGCGGCATCAGCATCTAGCTTTGGCCGTTTAGTGTTACAAGTGCCAAATAGCTCTCCCGCCCACGGGGGAAACTTTGGTACGTCCCAAGAGTACTCCAGTGACCCCTAGTGGATGAAAAAGAAAATAGGATTTTGGTACTTACCAGATAAATCCTTTTCTTTGAATCCATAGGGGGCACTGGACGCCCACCCAGAGCAGTTATTACCTGGTTGTGGTAAGTGCAGGGAATATTATGGTAACACACTCTTACCGACTGTTTCAAATTAGAAATTCTGTCGGGTTGGTGTCAACTGTTAGTTGTCATTTTTTGTTGGTGTCAACTTTATTGTTGTCCAGTTTTGTTATATGTATTTCTCCATTGTCAACCTCTATAGCTCCAGTTCGGCTCAGTAAAAAACACTGAGGTACTCTGGGATATGGAGGGGAGGTATAGTCAAAGTTTAACTGTTCAGTGCCTAGTTCCAGTGGAACCGTCCATATCCCAAGAGTACTCCAGTGCCCCCTATGGATTCAAAGAAAAGGATTTATCTGGTAAGTACCAAAATCCTATTTTCCTGACTTGTCAGATAAACGGGAGTTTAAGGTGAAATCCAGATTCAACCTATTCAATTAAACTCCCGTTTATCCGACAAGTCAGAAAATCGACTTGTCGGAAAGCAAGTGGATCGGCGGATTAGCCGCGGATCCACGTGTTTTGTCGGATTCGCGGACAAATCCAACAGGTTTTCGTCTTGTTTCCGACCATGTCAATCCGACTAAAAAAGACGGATTGGCATTGTCAGGAACGGCCAAATCTGACTAATTGAATACTGAAATGTCGGATCCTTTCCATCAGAAAGGATCCGACATCAGTTGAATTCACCCGATAGTGGTTAAATAACTCCTTAACCCTGCTGAGAGTTTTCTCACCCTTGTCCTGAGGTAATTTTCTAATGTTTGCAGTCACTGATTTATTTTTTTATGCGGTACCCACACAAATTACTGTATACCTTGCTTTTTTTTGTTATTTTTTTTTCATGAGATTTTGTATGTTCAGACAATACCATTTAGAATATTTACCAACTCTAACATGAAAATAATTAATCAAAACAAATTTGATATTGTTTGTATTTATTTTGTAGTTGTTTAGTCAATAATTCACCTTTCCAAAATAGTAAAAAGCAAGATTCTTTGTGTAGGTTACGACACAAAAAATGTGCACTTTAATTAGAAATGCATTTTTTTTCACATTTTCGCTCTGAGTAAACGCTTTCTGTGTGTAGGAACAATATGGTAGCACAACCAGGCTTACCATTTTAAAATCTAGACAACCTACCGCATTAGACGAGGGATCATTTTTTTATATGCACAAGATGGGGGAGAGATGGGCTTCACATTTTTTTTTTTTTTTTATGTACTGTTTCAGATATTGACTAGGATGTACTAAAAGCAATATGTGTCCAAAACGCCAAAAACTGTAGTTTTTGGAGTTCTGGCCACATTCCCCATATGTATCAAGCTCTGGAATGCAATACTTTCTGGAGCTTAGAGCCATTAGGCAATGCTATCTGTAGATGGTGGTGTCTAGTAAAAGCCTATGGGCTTCTTTTCAGTCTTTTCTAAGAGTGATCCAATCAGATTCATCCCAGTGTTCCCCATGGCGTGCGCATCATTTGGTCATCATTGTATCACAATACAAGTGTGACTTTTCATATTACGAGAGTGTGACCTTTATGAATCTGAGTTTACTGTACTTTTTCCCGGGCCACCCCATTGCTTTAATAGGCAGCATCCCCCACCTCCAGTCCCACCCCAGTGAGACTTGTGATTTCACAGATTGGGTATACTGCTTACAGTGCTTAGTAAATAACAGCATGAGCCATTAATTTATACACAGTAGGGTACCGGTCGTGTTGTGTTTGTCATTTGCTAAGCGGTGCACACAGTCCGTGAAATCATGAGTCTCACAGGAGCTGGGCTTAGTGGTGGGGTAGGCTGACATAAAGATAACACTCTTGATAAGCCACACTTGTATTGTATATTTGTGTAATAAGTAGCACATACAGTTTTTTCTAATTTTGACTGTATATCTGTGTGCATGTCTGAGACTGTATACAAAGTATGACAGAACTTGTTTTGAAAAATTAGAAAAAACTGTGGATGATAGTTTTTACAAATATATAAAATACAACTGTGTCCTTTGCAGGAATCGAACCCTAGCTCACAGGCATGGTAACCATCGGTGATACCACTGTGCCCAGAGAGCTATGGAGACAGGTGACTGACACCTGCAGTGACATAGTGAAGTTGCTCATTGTAAAAAAAAATGATAGTGCTCTATGTCCCATCTCATCGCTGATTGTAATTATTTTTTTTTCTATTGGAGAGCTGTGTAGAACTCTGAACTGTGCTTTTCTTTGTGTGTGCTGGAGACGCTGAGCAAATCTTTTTCGGTGTATACATTTCTACTTAATGTAGGGATCATTTTATACAGCACACCAAGGGAACTTTCAGTTGTAAGGCATGTTGTCCCTGGGTGCCTGCCGTTTTGGTGATTTCGTACTCCGCCCTGCAGCATTAATGTATTAAAACAGAACTACTATATTTAATGTGCACTGGCCCGCCTGTCAGGGCTTGCTACATTGTTCAGTATTGTGTAGTGCCATATCCATCCGCTGCTATTCAGCACTGTACTGTAGTTTTCATTAGTGGAACAATCGCCGCCCAGTGGTGAAACTGTGTACTGTATGCTGTGGATCCTCTTGTGCCTTATCACACCTTACTTTGCCTACCTGCGGCATTGGTGTGGCGCGACTAGGACGCCTGTATGGCGCAGCAGCAGCAACGATGAGCGTGGCTATATCTGTAGGTACTTGCAGTGTCGGACTGGGGCATGTAGGGCGCACCGGGGGAATGCAGTGGTAGGGGCCCATGTTAGGGGTGTGGCCAGTAGAGATGAGCGGGTTCGGTTTCTTTGAATCCGAACCCGCACGAACTTCACTTTTTTTTCCACGGGTCCGAGCGACTCGGATCTTCCCGCCTTGCTCGGTTAACCCGAGCGCGCCCGAACGTCATCATGACGCTGTCGGATTCTCGCGAGGCTCGGATTCTATCGCGAGACTCGGATTCTATATAAGGAGCCGCGCGTCGCCGCCATTTTCACTCGTGCATTGAGATTGATAGGGAGAGGACGTGTCTGGCGTCCTCTCCATTAGAATAGAGATAGATAGATTAGATAGAGAGAGATTGTGCAGAGTCGCAGACAGAGTTAGTTTACCACAGTCAGTGACCAGTGCAGCAGCTAGTTAACTTTTATTTAATATAATATATCCGTTCACTTCTCTCTGCTATATCCGTTCTCTGCCTGAAAAAAAAAACGATACACAGCACAGTCAGTCACACAGTGTGACTCAGTCTGTGTGCACTCAGCTCAGCCCAGTGTGCTGCACAGTCATCAATGTATAAATTAAAAGCTTATAATTAATTGTGGGGGAGACTGGGGAGCACTGCAGGTTGTTAGCAGGAGCCAGGAGTACAATTATATTAATTAACAGTGCACACTTTTGCTGCAGGAGTGGTGACCAGTGCCTGACCACCAGTATAGTATTGTTGTATACTACTAATATCTCTTTAAATATCAACCAGTCTATATTAGCAGCAGACACAGTACAGTGCGGTAGTTCACGGCTGTGGCTACCTCTGTGTCGGCACACGGCAGGCAGTCCGTCCGACCAGAATTGTATTATTTATTATTATATACCTACCACCTAACCGTGGTTTTTTTTTCATTCTTTATACCGTCATAGTGTCATCCTAATTGTTACGAGTATACTACTATCTCTTTATCAACCAGTGTACAGTGCGGTAGTTCACGGCTGTGGCTACCTCTGTGTCGGCACACGGCAGGCAGTCCGTCCGACCAGAATTGTATTATTTATTATTATATACCTACCACCTAACCGTGGTTTTTTTTTCATTCTTTATACCGTCATAGTGTCATCCTAATTGTTACGAGTATACTACTATCTCTTTATCAACCAGTGTACAGTGCGGTAGTTCACGGCTGTGGCTACCTCTGTGTCGGCACACGGCAGGCAGTCCGTCCGACCAGAATTGTATTATTTATTATTATATACCTACCACCTAACCGTGGTTTTTTTTTCATTCTTTATACCGTCATAGTGTCATCCTAATTGTTACGAGTATACTACTATCTCTTTATCAACCAGTGTACAGTGCGGTAGTTCACGGCTGTGGCTACCTCTGTGTCGGCAGTCGGCAGGCAGTCCGTCCATCCATAATTGTATTATTATTATAATATATACCACCTAACCGTGGTTTTTTTTTCATTCTTTATACCGTCGTCATAGTGTCATACTAGTTGTTACGAGTATACTACTATCTCTTTATCAACCAGTGTACAGTGCGGTAGTTCACGGCTGTGGCTACCTCTGTGTCGGCACACGGCAGGCAGTCCGTCCGACCAGAATTGTATTATTTATTATTATATACCTACCACCTAACCGTGGTTTTTTTTTCATTCTTTATACCGTCATAGTGTCATCCTAATTGTTACGAGTATACTACTATCTCTTTATCAACCAGTGTACAGTGCGGTAGTTCACGGCTGTGGCTACCTCTGTGTCGGCAGTCGGCAGGCAGTCCGTCCATCCATAATTGTATTATTATTATAATATATACCACCTAACCGTGGTTTTTTTTTCATTCTTTATACCGTCGTCATAGTGTCATACTAGTTGTTACGAGTATACTACTATCTCTTTATCAACCAGTGTACAGTGCGGTAGTTCACGGCTGTGGCTACCTCTGTGTCGGCAGTCGGCAGGCAGTCCGTCCATCCATAATTGTATTATTATTATAATATATACCACCTAACCGTGGTTTTTTTTTCATTCTTTATACCGTCGTCATAGTGTCATACTAGTTGTTACGAGTATACTACTATCTCTTTATCAACCAGTGTACAGTGCGGTAGTTCACGGCTGTGGCTACCTCTGTGTCGGCAGGCAGTCCGTCCATCCATAATTGTATTATTATTATAATATATACCACCTAACCGTGGTTTTTTTTTCATTCTTTATACCGTCGTCATAGTGTCATACTAGTTGTTACGAGTATACTACTATCTCTTTATCAACCAGTGTACAGTGCGGTAGTTCACGGCTGTGGCTACCTCTGTGTCGGCAGTCGGCAGGCAGTCCGTCCATCCATAATTGTATTATTATTATAATATATACCACCTAACCGTGGTTTTTTTTTCATTCTTTATACCGTCGTCATAGTGTCATACTAGTTGTTACGAGTATACTACTATCTCTTTATCAACCAGTGTACAGTGCGGTAGTTCACGGCTGTGGCTACCTCTGTGTCGGCAGTCGGCAGGCAGTCCGTCCATCCATAATTGTATTATTATTATAATATATACCACCTAACCGTGGTTTTTTTTTCATTCTTTATACCGTCGTCATAGTGTCATACTAGTTGTTACGAGTATACTACTATCTCTTTATCAACCAGTGTACAGTGCGGTAGTTCACGGCTGTGGCTACCTCTGTGTCGGCAGTCGGCAGGCAGTCCGTCCATCCATAATTGTATTATTATTATAATATATACCACCTAACCGTGGTTTTTTTTTCATTCTTTATACCGTCGTCATAGTGTCATACTAGTTGTTACGAGTATACTACTATCTCTTTATCAACCAGTGTACAGTGCGGTAGTTCACGGCTGTGGCTACCTCTGTGTCGGCACACGGCAGGCAGTCCGTCCGACCAGAATTGTATTATTTATTATTATATACCTACCACCTAACCGTGGTTTTTTTTTCATTCTTTATACCGTCATAGTGTCATCCTAATTGTTACGAGTATACTACTATCTCTTTATCAACCAGTGTACAGTGCGGTAGTTCACGGCTGTGGCTACCTCTGTGTCGGCAGTCGGCAGGCAGTCCGTCCATCCATAATTGTATTATTATTATAATATATACCACCTAACCGTGGTTTTTTTTTCATTCTTTATACCGTCGTCATAGTGTCATACTAGTTGTTACGAGTATACTACTATCTCTTTATCAACCAGTGTACAGTGCGGTAGTTCACGGCTGTGGCTACCTCTGTGTCGGCAGTCGGCAGGCAGTCCGTCCATCCATAATTGTATTATTATTATAATATATACCACCTAACCGTGGTTTTTTTTTCATTCTTTATACCGTCGTCATAGTGTCATACTAGTTGTTACGAGTATACTACTATCTCTTTATCAACCAGTGTACAGTGCGGTAGTTCACGGCTGTGGCTACCTCTGTGTCGGCAGGCAGTCCGTCCATCCATAATTGTATTATTATTATAATATATACCACCTAACCGTGGTTTTTTTTTCATTCTTTATACCGTCGTCATAGTGTCATACTAGTTGTTACGAGTATACTACTATCTCTTTATCAACCAGTGTACAGTGCGGTAGTTCACGGCTGTGGCTACCTCTGTGTCGGCACACGGCAGGCAGTCCGTCCGACCAGAATTGTATTATTTATTATTATATACCTACCACCTAACCGTGGTTTTTTTTTCATTCTTTATACCGTCATAGTGTCATCCTAATTGTTACGAGTATACTACTATCTCTTTATCAACCAGTGTACAGTGCGGTAGTTCACGGCTGTGGCTACCTCTGTGTCGGCACACGGCAGGCAGTCCGTCCGACCAGAATTGTATTATTTATTATTATATACCTACCACCTAACCGTGGTTTTTTTTTCATTCTTTATACCGTCATAGTGTCATCCTAATTGTTACGAGTATACTACTATCTCTTTATCAACCAGTGTACAGTGCGGTAGTTCACGGCTGTGGCTACCTCTGTGTCGGCACACGGCAGGCAGTCCGTCCGACCAGAATTGTATTATTTATTATTATATACCTACCACCTAACCGTGGTTTTTTTTTCATTCTTTATACCGTCGTCATAGTGTCATACTAGTTGTTACGAGTATACTACTATCTCTTTATCAACCAGTGTACAGTGCGGTAGTTCACGGCTGTGGCTACCTCTGTGTCGGCAGTCGGCAGGCAGTCCGTCCATCCATAATTGTATTATTATTATAATATATACCACCTAACCGTGGTTTTTTTATACCACCTAACCGTGGCAGTCCGTCCATAATTGTATACTAGTATCCAATCCATCCATCTCCATTGTTTACCTGAGGTGCCTTTTAGTTCTGCCTATAAAATATGGAGAACAAAAAAGTTGAGGTTCCAAAATTAGGGAAAGATCAAGATCCACTTCCACCTCGTGCTGAAGCTGCTGCCACTAGTCATGGCCGAGACGATGAAATGCCAGCAACGTCGTCTGCCAAGGCCGATGCCCAATGTCATAGTACAGAGCATGTCAAATCCAAAACACCAAATATCAGAAAAAAAAGGACTCCAAAACCTAAAATAAAATTGTCGGAGGAGAAGCGTAAACTTGCCAATATGCCATTTACCACACGGAGTGGCAAGGAACGGCTGAGGCCCTGGCCTATGTTCATGGCTAGTGGTTCAGCTTCACATGAGGATGGAAGCACTCAGCCTCTCGCTAGAAAACTGAAAAGACTCAAGCTGGCAAAAGCACCGCAAAGAACTGTGCGTTCTTTGAAATCCCAAATCCACAAGGAGAGTCCAATTGTGTCGTTTGCGATGCCTGACCTTCCCAACACTGGACGTGAAGAGCATGCGCCTTCCACTATTTGCATGCCCCCTGCAAGTGCTGGAAGGAGCACCCGCAGTCCAGTTCCTGATAGTCAGATTGAAGATGTCAGTGTTGAAGTACACCAGGATGAGGAGGATATGGGTGTTGCTGGCGCTGGGGAGGAAATTGACCAGGAGGATTCTGATGGTGAGGTGGTTTGTTTAAGTCAGGCACCCGGGGAGACACCTGTTGTCCGTGGGAGGAATATGGCCGTTGACATGCCAGGTGAAAATACCAAAAAAATCAGCTCTTCGGTGTGGAGGTATTTCACCAGAAATGCGGACAACAGGTGTCAAGCCGTGTGTTCCCTTTGTCAAGCTGTAATAAGTAGGGGTAAGGACGTTAACCACCTCGGAACATCCTCCCTTATACGTCACCTGCAGCGCATTCATAATAAGTCAGTGACAAGTTCAAAAACTTTGGGTGACAGCGGAAGCAGTCCACTGACCAGTAAATCCCTTCCTCTTGTAACCAAGCTCACGCAAACCACCCCACCAACTCCCTCAGTGTCAATTTCCTCCTTCCCCAGGAATGCCAATAGTCCTGCAGGCCATGTCACTGGCAAGTCTGACGAGTCCTCTCCTGCCTGGGATTCCTCCGATGCATCCTTGCGTGTAACGCCTACTGCTGCTGGCGCTGCTGTTGTTGCCGCTGGGAGTCGATGGTCATCCCAGAGGGGAAGTCGTAAGCCCACTTGTACTACTTCCAGTAAGCAATTGACTGTTCAACAGTCCTTTGCGAGGAAGATGAAATATCACAGCAGTCATCCTACTGCAAAGCGGATAACTGAGGCCTTGGCATCCTGGGTGGTGAGAAACGTGGTTCCGGTATCCATCATTACTGCAGAGCCAACTAGAGACTTGTTGGAGGTACTGTGTCCCCGGTACCAAATACCATCTAGGTTCCATTTCTCTAGGCAGGCGATACCGAAAATGTACACAGACCTCAGAAAAAGAGTCACCAGTGTCCTAAAAAATGCAGCTGTACCCAATGTCCACTTAACCACGGACATGTGGACAAGTGGAGCAGGGCAGGGTCAGGACTATATGACTGTGACAGCCCACTGGGTAGATGTATGGACTCCCGCCGCAAGAACAGCAGCGGCGGCACCAGTAGCAGCATCTCGCAAACGCCAACTCTTTCCTAGGCAGGCTACGCTTTGTATCACCGCTTTCCAGAATACGCACACAGCTGAAAACCTCTTACGGCAACTGAGGAAGATCATCGCGGAATGGCTTACCCCAATTGGACTCTCCTGTGGATTTGTGGCATCGGACAACGCCAGCAATATTGTGTGTGCATTAAATCTGGGCCAATTCCAGCACGTCCCATGTTTTGCACATACCTTGAATTTGGTGGTGCAGAATTTTTTAAAAAACGACAGGGGCGTGCAAGAGATGCTGTCGGTGGCCAGAAGAATTGCGGGACACTTTCGGCGTACAGGCACCACGTACAGAAAACTGGAGCACCACCAAAAACTACTGAACCTGCCCTGCCATCATCTGAAGCAAGAAGTGGTAACGAGGTGGAATTCAACCCTCTATATGCTTCAGAGGTTGGAGGAGCAGCAAAAGGCCATTCAAGCCTATACAATTGAGCACGATATAGTAGGTGGAATGCACCTGTCTCAAGTGCAGTGGAGAATGATTTCAACGTTGTGCAAGGTTCTGATGCCCTTTGAACTTGCCACACGTGAAGTCAGTTCAGACACTGCCAGCCTGAGTCAGGTCATTCCCCTCATCAGGCTTTTGCAGAAGAAGCTGGAGGCATTGAAGAAGGAGCTAACACGGAGCGATTCCGCTAGGCATGTGGGACTTGTGGATGCAGCCCTTAATTCGCTTAACAAGGATTCACGGGTGGTCAATCTGTTGAAATCAGAGCACTACATTTTGGCCACCGTGCTCGATCCTAGATTTAAAGCCTACCTTGGATCTCTCTTTCCGGCAGACACAGGTCTGCTGGGGTTGAAAGACCTGCTGGTGACAAAATTGTCAAGTCAAGCGGAACGCGACCTGTCAACATCTCCTCCTTCACATTCTCCCGCAACTGGGGGTGCGAGGAAAAGGCTCAGAATTCCGAGCCCACCCGCTGGCGGTGATGCAGGGCAGTCTGGAGCGACTGCTGATGCTGACATCTGGTCCGGACTGAAGGACCTGACAACGATTACGGACATGTCGTCTACTGTCACTGCATATGATTCTCTCAACATTGATAGAATGGTGGAGGATTATATGAGTGACCGCATCCAAGTAGGCACGTCACACAGTCCGTACTTATACTGGCAGGAAAAAGAGGCAATTTGGAGGCCCTTGCACAAACTGGCTTTATTCTACCTAAGTTGCCCTCCCACAAGTGTGTACTCCGAAAGAGTGTTTAGTGCCGCCGCTCACCTTGTCAGCAATCGGCGTACGAGGTTACATCCAGAAAATGTGGAGAAGATGATGTTCATTAAAATGAATTATAATCAATTCCTCCGCGGAGACATTGACCAGCAGCAATTGCCTCCACAAAGTACACAGGGAGCTGAGATGGTGGATTCCAGTGGGGACGAATTGATAATCTGTGAGGAGGGGGATGTACACGGTGATATATCGGAGGGTGAAGATGAGGTGGACATCTTGCCTCTGTAGAGCCAGTTTGTGCAAGGAGAGATTAATTGCTTCTTTTTTGGGGGGGGTCCAAACCAACCCGTCATATCAGTCACAGTCGTGTGGCAGACCCTGTCACTGAAATGATGGGTTGGTTAAAGTGTGCATGTCCTGTTTTGTTTATACAACATAAGGGTGGGTGGGAGGGCCCAAGGATAATTCCATCTTGCACCTCTTTTTTCTTTTCTTTTTCTTTGCATCATGTGCTGATTGGGGAGGGTTTTTTGGAAGGGACATCCTGCGTGACACTGCAGTGCCACTCCTAGATGGGCCCGGTGTTTGTGTCGGCCACTAGGGTCGCTAATCTTACTCACACAGCTACCTCATTGCGCCTCTTTTTTTCTTTGCGTCATGTGCTGTTTGGGGAGGGTTTTTTGGAAGGGACATCCTGCGTGACACTGCAGTGCCACTCCTAGATGTGCCCGGTGTTTGTGTCGGCCACTAGGGTCGCTAATCTTACTCACACAGTCAGCTACCTCATTGCGCCTCTTTTTTTCTTTGCGTCATGTGCTGTTTGGGGAGGGTTTTTTGGAAGGGCCATCCTGCGTGACACTGCAGTGCCACTCCTAGATGGGCCCGGTGTTTGTGTCGGCCACTAGGGTCGCTTATCTTACTCACACAGCGACCTCGGTGCAAATTTTAGGACTAAAAATAATATTGTGAGGTGTGATGTGTTCAGAATAGGCTGAAAATGAGTGTAAATTATGTTTTTTGAGGTTAATAATACTTTGGGATCAAAATTACCCCCAAATTCTATGATTTAAGCTGTTTTTTAGGGTTTTTTTAAAAAAACACCCGAATCCAAAACACACCCGAATCCGACAAAAAAAATTCGGTGAGGTTTTGCCAAAACGCGGTCGAACCCAAAACACGGCCGCGGAACCGAACCCAAAACCAAAACACAAAACCCGAAAAATTTCCGGCGCTCATCTCTAGTGGCCAGTCTGCAGAGGGGGTGTTGCCTGCTACCTCATTGGTTTGACTAACCATTAGAGAGTGCAACGTCTGGGCCCCTTCTTAAATATATATAGTAAATTCAGCTGCTGCATGCATGATAATTAATAACAGATTAATAACAGCAATGCACTGTACAAAATACACCATAGTCCAGTATAAGGTAACATTTGTATAATGTATAATTCAAGTTCACAGTCTGGAACCTGATCTTTAGAGCAGAATTTGGGGCCCCAGGCAGTAGGGCCCACCGGTGGTTTCCCCTGTACCCCTGTGGGCCAGTCCAAGCCTGGGTACATGTCTGGTGCAGGCTAACCTTGTAGAAGAACTTAGGTGGGAAATTGCATTGTGGTTCCTTGTCTATGATTCTACACATAGAAGCATTGGCAGACAAGATAAAATGAGATTCTAATCTACACAGTTACAAATATCAGAAAATAAACCAAGGTGCATAACAGGAGGTTTCATTGATACAATAGAATTGTTTTTATACTGCATGGCATACAGTAAATGATAAATAATCTGGTACAAAATGTAGATTTCAGCCATTCGCAATAAATTTTCCATAGCCTAAAAAGAAAAAACGGTATAACGTTTTCTCACTATAATTAAGAGAATTTTTTTTTTTTTTTCCTTGAAAAGTGCAGTAACCAATTTGTTTTTGTTTCTTTGGTTTTTTTAGCAAGCGTACGTAAATTGCTTAATTTGCCTCTTCAGGAAGTTACTGAAGTTAATCCAAATAATTACACGGACTATAAGGTACAGTATTTAGTTATATATATTCAGGTGAGTTAGACTCAGCCCAGCTCTGAGGGGGTTCACTTTTGTTTATATTACATTTGACAACAGAGATGAGATTGAAGGTTAGATCATCAAAGCAGGGTGTTGTGCATTGGCGTATAAGGGGTGCATGGGGTGCAGTGCACACAGGCTTCTGGGTAAAGGAGGACCCCATTCCCTGCATCCATATGCCTACAGCGGGTTCTCCATCACCACCTTTTGCCTGTAGAGCCATTATTTTTGTGATATATTGGGGAAAATGATGAACTGTCCTAAAACCTTTTCTATCTTCTGTGCATGTGCCACCTTCCAAATATAGGGAACTGCTGGCAAAAGTAAGAGGGTTGTGCTGCACATGGGCTCCAAGTTGTATCCCTAAAATGAAGTAATACTAATACCCTGTAATGGAAAAAAGGACTTCAGTACGCTGTTAATCCATTTTTCATTTGTTTATAGTTATCCTTTATCTGCGGAACTTTAAGGCATGTACTATGTATGTTTGCAGCAAGGATGATATCAGTAAATAAATGCATACTGTTTTCTTTTTCTTTATAGTTGTTTATTGAATGTAAATCTAAAAACAAGATGTTAAAGGCAAATTCCTTGTAAGTATTTGTTATAGGATTCAGAATTTCTTGTCATTTCAAATAGTACATTCCACTAGCTGACTCCAAACCCCCCATATACAGCCAGATCTAAAAAAAAGTGAATTTTCTTTGTTAAACTGAAAACTGCCATACACCATACCTCCCAACTTTCTGTCCCTAGAAAGATGGACTCTTCTGCGCGCCGAAAGTGCACGCTCCTGTAAAGGGGTGTGGCCTGTGGAAAAGGGAGCGTGGCTTCATGGGAAGTGCAGTGATCACGTGTCACTCCCCATTTTCGTCACTATGAGGGCATTGCCAGTGCTCTGAGCTGCTGGCCATTCCCCCTGCCCCTCTCATCCAGTGGACAGACGCTGTGTGCATGCGCACAGCATCTATTCACTGCTGCTTTGCTCAACTGCTCCCCCATCACAGGACACTGCGACCCATGGGTGGGACAGCAGGACAGTCACCGAAAATTGGGACAGGTATGATACACACAATAGGATTGACCACTTCTATTCAAAATTAGTTGAATTCCTATACCCAGAGTGTTAATACTGCACAGATTATTTTAATAAGCATATCAATATTCAAGGGCTAACCTTTCATTAACACCTGGAAGATGGGACAGGAAACCTTTTGTTCATGAGGCTTCACGGGCACACACTCTACTACTTTCTACAAGAAGATACTCTATCTTTCTGTCTACCTCATTGTAGATTACTTGCTCCTACTGCTAATGGAGTCGGTTCTTTAAGGAGGATCACTGTAAAAATACTTGGCGGGCCTGATTAATGTTAATAAGTAAAGCAAAAAACAATACAACTAGGCAAAACCATGCCGCACTGCAGGTGGGGCATGTTAGAGAGTAAGATTTGTAACATGTTAGAGAATAAGATTTGGGTGGGATTTGCTCAAACTGAAATTTAAATTGAAAATAAAGCTAACTTTTGTCTGCTACATGTGGTGCCGGTTCTAGACCTTGTGGCGCCCAGGGCGAAAGTTTCCTTTGGCGACTCCTCCCCATCCCCCCCACCGGCAAATAGGGGTGTGGCTTCATAGGAAAGGGGTGTGGCCACATTATAGTGCTGATTCACATTACACCACACAGCAGTGTCCGTCAGTCACATTACACCACTAGGTGTGCCCCCAGTAGTTGTGCCCCCTGTAGATTTGCCCCCAGTAGATGTGCCCCCTGTAGATTTGCCCCCAGTAGATGTGCCCCCCGTAGTTATGCCCCCTAGTAGCGCCACTTACACACACAAATAAAAAAAAACCTCACACAATACTCACCAGCCCTGCTCCTGCTTCCCAACCGCTGCTGCCCTTCGTCCCTGGCCGCCCGCTCCTCGGATCTATGGGAGAGATGTCATGACGTCTGTCCCATAGCGCCGCACACACCCTAGAGGTCAATTAGGACCTCTAGCGTCTGACAATGGTGCCGGCTGCAGTGGGTGCCCACACAGCCCACGGCGCCTGCTGCAGCCGGGGACTGCGATATGCAGGCTGCAGGTGGGCGCATGCGGGGTGACTGCGGCCACGCCTGCTGGCCGCAGCACCCCTGGCACAGGCCCGGCTTGCCCACACCTAGAACCTCTCCTGGCTACATGCAAAAGCAAATCGTGTTTACCATGCACAGAACAATATAAATGTATTTGCTTCCCTTGCATTTCAACATGGTTTGTTCCAGACACAAAGTTACTTGCTTTTTTTTCTTTACTTATACCCCTTTCACACAGAGGTTTCTACCCTGGTAATTTGCCTGGTCAACCCTGGTCATTTTGTTGCATTACACTGCACTACACTATTGTGTATTTCAAGCCTCTGTGGAGGCTGGCCACACCCCTAAGTATGGGCCCCTATCACTGCATTCTTCCGGTGGGCCCTTCATGCCCCAGTCCGACACTGGCTGCATCTGACATTGACACTACGTGCATCTCTGACTCAGGCATTCATGTATTGTGCTTAATGCGGTTTATATGTTGTTTACTACTGACTTTTGTTTTATATCTATTATCTAATATAGCTTCTGTTATGGGATTGTGTAGTTTGTCTTGGATTATGTGTGTCTATTAGATTTGTGATATGGTGTGTATTGTAGCTTTAATGTGTCTTAGATTTTAGGATGTGGTTAATAGATGTGTGATATTGTGTAATCTTGGAAGAATAGTTGAAAAGTTAACATTACATGATATATTGTGTGTTTTATGTACTGGAGTATCTGCATGAAATATATCACAGAAGGGCAGATTTATTAAGCCCAGTGAAGTGATAAATAATGCACTAGCCAGCCAGCTCCTAACTGTCATTTGAAACCCAGCCTGTAACATGGAAGATAGAAGCTGATTGGCTGGTGCGTTATCACCTTCCACTTTATCACTTCCCCAGGCTTAATAAATCTATCCCAAAGTTACAGATTATTTGTAATGTATACAAGTTAAGATCAAATGGCAATGCATACCTCCCAACTGTCCCGATTTTCGCGGGACAGTCCCGTTTTTCTCTTACGTCCTAGAGGATGCTGGGGACTCCGTAAGGACCATGGGGTATAGACGGGCTCCGCAGGAGACATGGGCACTATAAAGAACTTTAGAATGGGTGTGCACTGGCTCCTCCCTCTATGCCCCTCCTCCAGACCTTAGTTAGATCCTGTGCCCAGAGGAGATTGGGTGCATTACAGGGGAGCTCTCCTGAGTTTCTCTGAAAAAGAATTTTGTTAGGTTTTTTATTTTCAGGGAGCACTGCTGGCAACAGGCTCCTTGCATTGTGGGACTGAGGAGAGAGAAGCAGACCTACTTAAGTGATAGGCTCTGCTTCTTAGGCTACTGGACACCATTAGCTCCAGAGGGAGTCGGAACGCAGGTCTCCCCTTGCCGTTCGTCCCAGAGCCGCGCCGCCGTCCTCCTCACAGAGCCGGAAGATAGAAGCCGGGTGAGTATAAGAAGAAAAGAAGACTTCTAAGGTGGCAGAATTACCGCTGCGCGCCATTGCTCCCACACACAACACACAGTAGCAGGCACGGATGGGTGCAGGGCGCAGGGTGCAGGGGGGGCGCCCTGGGCAGCAATATAAACCTCTAAGTCTGGCATTTATATGTATATAGGCTGCGGTGGCAGTAATTATAAAAATCCCCCGCCAGTTTTATACATTTGAGCGGGACCGAAGCCCGCAGCTGGAGGTCTCTCAGCACTAACCAGCGCCATTTTCTCCACAGAGCACTGCAGAGAAGCTAGCTCCCCGGACTCTCCCCTGCTGAACACGGTGACACAGGGCTGAAAAGAGAGGGGGGGGGGAGGGCACTTGTAAGGCGCAGTGAGTGTATTACACAATTAATTATATATAAAAGCGCTATATTATCTGGGAAATTGTTTCTAGTGTCAGTTGGCGCTGGGTGTGTGCTGGCATACTCTCTCTCTGTCTCTCCAAAGGGCCTTATTGGGGAACTGTCTCCTTATAACTATATCCCTGTGTGTGTGGGGGTGTCGGTACGAGTGTGTCGGCATGTCTGAAGCGGAAGGCTCATCTAAGGAGGAGGTGGAGCAGATGATTGTGGTGTCTCCGTCGGCAACGCCGACTCATGATTGGTTGGACATGTGGAATATTTTAAATGCAAATGTGACCTTATTACATAAGAGAACGGACAAAGCAGAGTCTAAGGAAAAGGCAGGGAGTCAATCCATGGCTTTGACTGTGTCACAGGGCCCTTCAGGGTCTCAAAATCGTCCCCTATCCCAAATAGCAGACACTGATACCGACACGGATTCTGACTCCAGTGTCGACTACGATGATGCAAGGTTACACCCAAGGGTGGCCAAAAGTATTCATTATGATTATTGCAATAAAAGATGTTTTGCATATCACAGATGACCCCTCTGTCCCTGACACGAGGGTGCGCATGTATAAGGAAAAGAAACCTGAGGTAACCTTTCCCCCATCTCATGAGCTGAATGAGTTATTTGAAAAAGCTTGGGAAACGCCAGACAAAAAACTGCAGATTCCCAAGAGGATTCTTATGGCGTATCCTTTCCCTGCACAGGACAGGGTACGCTGGGAATCCTCACCCAGGGTAGACAAGGCTTTAACGCGCCTGTCCAAGAAGGGGGCGCTACCGTCTCCAGACACGGCAGCCCTCAAGGATCCTGCTGATCGCAGACAGGAAACTACCTTAAAATCTATTTATACGCATACGGGTGCTTTACTCAGACCGGCAATAGCATTGGCATGGGTATGTAGCGCAGTTGCAGCTTGGACAGATACCTTGTCAGCTGACATTGATACCCTAGACAGGGATACCATTTTATTGACCTTAGGTCACATTAAAGACGCAGTCTTATATATGAGAGACGCTCAAAGAGACGTTGGGCTGCTAGGTTCGAGAGCCAAAGCCATGGCGATTTCTGCTAGGCGAGCCTTGTGGACCCGCCAATGGACGGGTGATGCCGACTCAAAGAAGCATATGGAGGTTTTACCATACAAAGGTGAAGTTTTATTTGGGGAAGGTCTCGCGGTCCTGGTTGCCACAGCTACCGCGGGTAAATCTACTTTTTTGCCTTTTGTTACCCCACAGCAAAAGAAAACTCCACAATATCAAATGCAGTCCTTTCGGTCGCATAAGTCCAGAAGAGGTCGGGGCTCATCCTTCCTCGCCAGAGGTAAGGGTAGAGGGAAGAGAACACCTGCTTCGGCTAGTTCCCAGGAGCAGAAGTCCTCCCCGGCTTCTACTAAATCCACCGCATGACGCTGGGGCTCCACTGAGGGAGTCCGCACCGGTGGGGGCACGTCTTTCACTCTTCAGCCAGGTCTGGGTTCTGTCAGACGTGGATCCTTGGGCGATGGATATTGTATCCCAAGGCTACAAACTGGAATTCGAAGAGGTGCCCCAGCGCCGATTTTTCAAGTCGGCCTTGCCAGCTTCTCCCCCAGAGAGGGAAGTAGTGTTAGCTGCAATTCAAAAGCTGTGTCAACAGCAAGTGATTGTCAAGGTTCCCCTAGTCCAACAGGGGAAAGGGTACTATTCAACCCTGTTTGTGGTCCCGAAGCCGGATGGTTCGGTCAGACCCATTTTAAATCTAAAATCCCTAAACCTGTACTTGAAAAAGTTCAAATTCAAGATGGAATCGCTCTGGGCTGTGATCGCCAGCCTGGAAGGGGGGGGATTTTATGGTGTCACTCGACATAAAGGATGCATACCTTCATGTCCCCATATATCCTCATCAGGCGTACCTGAGATTCGCTGTACAGGACTGTCATTACCAGTTTCAGACGTTGCCGTTTGGCCTTTCCACGGCCCCGAGGATTTTCACCAAGGTGATGGCGGAGATGATGGTGCTCCTGCGCAGGCAGGGAGTCACAATTATCCCATACTTGGACGATCTCCTGATAAAAGCAAGATCGAGAGATCAATTGCAGAGGAGCGCGTCGCTCTCCCTGAAAGTGCTACAACAACACGGTTGGATTCTCAATCTGCCAAAGTCACAATTGATTCCAACGACTCGACTATCATTCCTAGGCATGATTCTGGACACGGAACAGAAGAGGGTTTTTCTCCCAATGGAAAAAGCCCAGGACCTTCAGAACATGGTCAGAGACCTGCTAAAACCAAAAAGAGTGTCTGTTCATCAATGCACTCGAGTTCTGGGGAAAATGGTGGCAGCCTACGAGGCCATCCCCTTCGACAGGTTTCATGCAAGGACGTTTCAGTGGGACCTCCTGGACAAGTGTTCCGGGTCCCATCTACAAATACATCAGAAGATAAGCCTGTCCCCCAGGGCCAGGGTGTCTCTCCTGTGGTGGCTGCAAAGTGCTCACCTTCTAGAGGGTCGCAGGTTCGGCATTCAAGTAGGGATGAGCGGGTTCTATTCCTCGTAATCCGAACCCGCCCGAACTTCAGTTTTTTTTACACGGGGCCGAGCGACTCGGATCTTCCCGCCTTGCTCGGTTAACCCGAGCGCGCCCGAACGTCATCATCCCGCTGTCGGATTCTCGCGAGACTCGGATTCTATATAAGGAGCCGCGCGTCGCCGCCATTTTCACACGTGCATTGAGATTCATAGGGAGAGGACGTGGCTGGCGTCCTCTCCGTTTATAGAGAAGAGAGTGAGACAGTAGAGAGAGACACAGTAGTAATTTTGGGGAGCATTAGGAGGAGTACTAGTAGTTACTTGCTGAAGTGATAGATAGTGTGACTGTATTATCTGACTTGTGGGGGAGACACTGACAGTGGGGAGCAGTTAGAGTCTGAGAGCAGGACTCAGGAGTACATATAACGTACAGTGCACACTTTTGCTGCCAGAGTGCCACACTGCCATTGTGACCACACTGACCACCAGTATAATATATATTGTGATTGTCTGCTTAGGAGTACTACTTGCAAGTTGCTGATAGTGTGACCAGTGACCTGACCACCAGTTTAATAATCACCACCAGTGAGTTTAATATATATATATATATATATATATATATATATATATATATATATATATATAAAATTGTATATAATATATATATAATATTGTATACCACCTACCCGTGGTTTTTTTTTTTCTTTCTTCTTTATACATACTACTATAGTAGCTTACTGTAGCAGTCTGCGGTGCTGCTGAGCTGACAGTGTCCAGCAGGTCCGTCATCAGTCATTACATAATAAATATATATACCTGTCCGGCTGCAGTACTAGTGATATTATATATATATATATATATATTGATTTCATCTCATTATCATCCAGTCTATATTAGCAGCAGACACAGTACGGTAGTCCACGGCTGTAGCTACCTCTGTGTCGGCAGTCGCTCGTCCATCCATAATTGTATACCACCTACCCGTGTTTTTTTTTTTTCTTTCTTCTTTATACATACTACTATAGTAGCTTACTGTAGCAGTCTGCGGTGCTGCTGAGCTGACAGTGTCCAGCAGGTCCGTCATCAGTCATTACATAATAAATATATCTACCTGTCCGGCTGCAGTACTAGTGTGATATAATATATATTGATTTCATCTCATTATCATCCAGTTTATATTAGCAGCAGACACAGTACGGTAGTCCACGGCTGTAGCTACCTCTGTGTCGGCAGTCGCTCGTCCATCCATAATTGTATACCACCTACCCGTGTTTTTTTTTTTTTTTTTTCTTCTTTATACATACTACTATAGTAGCTTACTGTAGCAGTCTGCGGTGCTGCTGAGCTGACAGTGTCCAGCAGGTCCGTCATCAGTCATTACATAATAAATATATCTACCTGTCCGGCTGCAGTACTAGTGTGATATAATATATATTGATTTCATCTCATTATCATCCAGTCTATATTAGCAGCAGACACAGTACGGTAGTCCACGGCTGTAGCTACCTCTGTGTCGGCAGTCGCTCGTCCATCCATAATTGTATACCACCTACCCGTGGTTTTTTCTTTTTCTTTCTTCTTTATACATACTACTATAGTAGCTTACTGTAGCAGTCTCCGGTGCTGCTGAGCTGACAGTGTCCAGCAGGTCCGTCATCAGTCATTACATAATAAATATATCTACCTGTCCGGCTGCAGTACTAGTGTGATATAATATATATTGATTTCATCTCATTATCATCCAGTCTATATTAGCAGCAGACACAGTACGGTAGTCCACGGCTGTAGCTACCTCTGTGTCGGCAGTCGCTCGTCCATCCATAATTGTATACCACCTACCCGTGGTTTTTTTTTTTCTTTCTTCTTTATACATACTACTATAGTAGCTTACTGTAGCAGTCTGCGGTGCTGCTGAGCTGACAGTGTCCAGCAGGTCCGTCATCAGTCATTACATAATAAATATATCTACCTGTCCGGCTGCAGTACTAGTGTGATATAATATATATTGATTTCATCTCATTATCATCCAGTCTATATTAGCAGCAGACACAGTACGGTAGTCCACGGCTGTAGCTACCTCTGTGTCGGCAGTCGCTCGTCCATCCATAATTGTATACCACCTATCCGTGTTTTTTTTTTTTTTCTTTCTTCTTTATACATACTACTATAGTAGCTTACTGTAGCAGTCTGCGGTGCTGCTGAGCTGACAGTGTCCAGCAGGTCCGTCATCAGTCATTACATAATAAATATATCTACCTGTCCGGCTGCAGTACTAGTGTGATATAATATATATTGATTTCATCTCATTATCATCCAGTCTATATTAGCAGCAGACACAGTACGGTAGTCCACGGCTGTAGCTACCTCTGTGTCTTTTAGTTGTGCCTATTAAAATATGGAGAACAAAAATGTTGAGGTTCCAAAATTAGGGAAAGATCAAGATCCACTTCCACCTCGTGCTGAAGCTGCTGCCACTAGTCATGGCCGAGACGATGAAATGCCAGCAACGTCGTCTGCCAAGGCCGATGCCCAATGTCATAGTACAGAGCATGTAAAATCCAAAACACCAAATATCAGTAAAAAAAGGACTCCAAAATCTAAAATAAAATTGTCGGAGGAGAAGCGTAAACTTGCCAATATGCCATTTACCACACGGAGTGGCAAGGAACGGCTGAGGCCCTGGCCTATGTTCATGGCTAGTGGTTCAGCTTCACATGAGGATGGAAGCACTCAGCCTCTCGCTAGAAAACTGAAAAGACTCAAGCTGGCAAAAGCACCGCAAAGAACTGTGCGTTCTTCGAAATCCCAAATCCACAAGGAGAGTCCAATTGTGTCGGTTGCGATGCCTGACCTTCCCAACACTGGACGTGAAGAGCATGCGCCTTCCACCATTTGCACGCCCCCTGCAAGTGCTGGAAGGAGCACCCGCAGTCCAGTTCCTGATAGTCAGATTTAAGATGTCAGTGTTGAAGTACACCAGGATGAGGAGGATATGGGTGTTGCTGGCGCTGGGGAGGAAATTGACAAGGAGGATTCTGATGGTGAGGTGGTTTGTTTAAGTCAGGCACCCGGGGAGACACCTGTTGTCCGTGGGAGGAATAGGGCCGTTGACATGCCTGGTGAAAATACCAAAAAAATCAGCTCTTCGGTGTGGAAGTATTTCACCAGAAATGCGGACAACATTTGTCAAGCCGTGTGTTGCCTTTGTCAAGCTGTAATAAGTAGGGGTAAGGACGTTAACCACCTCAGAACATCCTCCCTTATACGTCACCTGCAGCGCATTCATAATAAGTCAGTGACAAGTTCAAAAACTTTGGGCGACAGCGGAAGCAGTCCACTGACCAGTAAATCCCTTCCTCTTGTAACCAAGCTCACGCAAACCACCCCACCAACTCCCTCAGTGTCAATTTCCTCCTTCCCCAGGAATGCCAATAGTCCTGCAGGCCATGTCACTGGCAATTCTGACGAGTCCTCTCCTGCCTGGGATTCCTCCGATGCATCCTTGCGTGTAACGCCTACTGCTGCTGGCGCTGCTGTTGTTGCTGCTGGGAGTCGATGGTCATCCCAGAGGGGAAGTCGTAAGCCCACTTTTACTACTTCCACCAAGCAATTGACTGTCCAACAGTCCTTTCGAGGAAGATGAAATATCACAGCAGTCATCCTGTTGCAAAGCGGATAACTGAGGCCTTGACAACTATGTTGGTGTTAGACGTGCGTCCGGTATCCGCCGTTAGTTCACAGGGAACTAGACAATTTCTTGAGGTAGTGTGCCCCCGTTACCAAATACCATCTAGGTTCCACTTCTCTAGGCAGGCGATACCGAGAATGTACACGGACGTCAGAAAAAGACTCACCAGTGTCCTAAAAAATGCAGTTGTACCCAATGTCCACTTAACCACGGACATGTGGACAAGTGGAGCAGGGCAGGGTCAGGACTATATGACTGTGACAGCCCACTGGGTAGATGTATGGACTCCCGCCGCAAGAACAGCAGCGGCGGCACCAGTAGCAGCATCTCGCAAACGCCAACTCTTTCCTAGGCAGGCTACGCTTTGTATCACCGGTTTCCAGAATACGCACACAGCTGAAAACCTCTTACGGCAACTGAGGAAGATCATCGCGGAATGGCTTACCCCAATTGGACTCTCCTGTGGATTTGTGGCATCGGACAATGCCAGCAATATTGTGTGTGCATTAAATATGGGCAAATTCCAGCACGTCCCATGTTTTGCACATACCTTGAATTTGGTGGTGCAGAATTAAAAAAAAAACGACAGGGGCGTGCAAGAGATGCTGTCGGTGGCCAGAAGAATTGCGGGACACTTTCGGCGTACAGGCACCACGTACAGAAGACTGGAGCACCACCAAAAACGCCTGAACCTGCCCTGCCATCATCTGAAGCAAGAAGTGGTAACGAGGTGGAATTCAACCCTCTATATGCTTCAGAGGTTGGAGGAGCAGCAAAAGGCCATTCAAGCCTATACAATTGAGCACGATATAGGAGGTGGAATGTACCTGACTCAAGCGCAGTGGAGAATGATTTCAACGTTGTGCAAGGTTCTGCAACCTTTTGAACTTGCCACACGTGAAGTCAGTTCAGACACTGCCAGCCTGAGTCAGGTCATTCCCCTCATCAGGCTTTTGCAGAAGAAAAAGAACAAACGGCTGCGCTGAATATCAGGAACGAAACATAATGTACAGAGAGCCAACGTAAAAAATAACAATGTTTATTAATAAAACATATAAAAAGATTAATTATCAAATAACCGGTGAATAATATATATAAATATATATAAGAACAATCACTAGATGTGAACTAGTGGTATATTGTAATAACTCAGCTTATTGGGGTGAAAAGTTCCGTGATTCACTTGTTAGATAGTTGATAAATACCAGGTGTGTTGGTAGGATCCTAATGAATTAAAAGTCCCTCAGTTGAAATTGATATTCAATACCTTTCCAAAATGGGCTGGTAAGAGCCGAGCGTCCTCGGCTTCAATGTCCTGCAATGCCCATATACGCTGTGCAGCGGAAAGGAATGGACCGTCTCTCTCACAACCCGGTCGTGGCGGCGTGTGCGCTGAAGCCGCTGATGTCGGATGCTGTAGACGGAGGGTGCAGCGGGGACCAAGGAACACCTGGAAGATTTCACCTGAGCTGAGTGTGGATAGTGGCGGGTCCTGACGCGTTTCGTCACGTTCACGTGACTTTCTCAAAGGTAGATACCTGCCTCCTAGGTCATCCGGTATTTAAAGGCTGAGTTGATTAGTGTGGACAGGTGAATGTCATCAGCAATGTTAAAAGCAATAAAAATGCATAAAACGAAGGCTCTCATGTACTAACCCATAACATTATATATAGTTGGCAGAAATGACTAGAGAAAGATACATTTATAATAGACTTATTGGTGTCAGAGAAAGGTGTAAATTTAATGTGGTTATACTTTATATTGTAGTAAATAGTAAGCCATTGCAGATCATGGTTTCAGTTCAGGTGTCATGACAGGTGTATTGATTCACCACAAATTAGATCACCTAATAGCTTCACCTATAATGAGTAGCAGACATTTAACACAAGGTTCACTGGACAAATGTTATTATCCGTGTATATACTAGTGGTGCCGTTTTAGGTTAAGAGAAGTTTAATCAAAGGGAAAAAAAGTATATCTATTTATATAAATCACCTCTGCATAAAAAATCGGACCAAGAGGGAAAACTTTTTAAATGTTGGTATAGACATGATTCGAACTCTAGGATTCAAAACTAATGCTGGTCTGTCCTCTAACCTGATGCGCCACTGAGTCTGATGATTATATAGAGGACAGACTGAGAGATAAACACAGTAATTAGCTTGTTTCAATATATTGTAACAAGGGTAAGAGTAGTCTAACAAATGGATATCTCATATAGAAGGACATATTCCTAATTCTATAGATGAATCTGATTAGTGATTAGAACATCCTTTGTATGCAACATCGTTAGTAGATATAATAAAAATATCTTCTTTGTTGTGTTATGATAAAACTAAAAAATAAAAGATAAATAAAACAAAAACAAAAAAAGGAAAAAATATATAAACATATAAACAAAAAATGGGAAAAAAAGAAGAACAGTCCTACATATGATGATGATAATGTATTGCAGATGGACTTCCTTCCTTCATCAACCTCTAGATATTTCAGGGAATCATCACCAGTCAGATGATACCAAAGTATGTATTCATAATACAGATGTTTTATTTCATTTAAATATGCACTATAGGGTTGGGAAAGGGGGGGGGGGGGGAGGGGGGGGGAGATAGTTTCTATACTTGGAATTATTGGACAATCTGCACAGATGTTACTCAGATGTAATATAAGGAGAGTCGGAATAGAAATGAATTTTCATGAAAGATCAAATTCTATACTTTCATTGAGACCTTCCGGTGTAAGTGTTCTTAATTTATGTATCCAATAATTTTCCCTAAGACATAGTTTTCTATATCTATCTCCCCCCCGTATTGTGGGTTTAATGATCTCTATACCCACTAGTTGGATGTCATCCGGATCTTTATGATGCTTTTCTAAAAAATGTCTGGAGACACTATGAAATATTAGGCCCTTTTGGATGTTACGTCTATGCTCAAGAAACCTCGTCCTGAGTTTACGAGTTGTTCTACCTACATACATTAAATTACATTTACAAACCAATATATAAATCACAAAGGAACTATTGCAATTGATATGAGAACATATCTCAAATTCAGATGAATCTGAGGCACCAAAGCTTTTTGTATTATTCTGAATATATGAACATGTGATACATTTTTTAGCACCACATTTGAAACACCCTACTATTTTCGGGAGCCACTGTATATTGCCAGCTGATGTTGAACTCTCATTAGTGAGTCTTCTATCAACAAAGAGGCTTGGAGCTAGTTGTTGTTGTAAATTATTTGATTTTCTAAATATCACTGAGGGGGTATCTTTAAGTTCAGATCGAAGGATCTTATCTGTAAGGAGAATAGAGTGATTATTGTAGATGATGTTTCTAATCTTAGAAGAAGCACAGTTGAACTGTGACATGAAATGTGGCTGGTCTTGTGCAAATTTACATATGTGGGTTTTTGTTTTCAGAAGATCCCTTCTATCTAAAGCATCCGTTCTCTCCCGTGCTGTTTCAATCAATCTTGCTGGATAGCCACGATTATAGAAGGATTTAGATAATTCATCCGCTTGTAATTGAAAGTCCACTCTATTGCTGCAATTACGTTTTATGCGTCTAAATTGTCCATAAGGGACATTGTTCAACCATGATTTGTGGTGTGAACTACTATAATGGATAAAGTTTAAAGTGTCTACCTCCTTGCGAAACGTTTTTGTGGATATTTTGCCCTCAATAATATCAAGTGAAATATCCAAAAAAGTGATGGATGATTGGTGCGCAGTACCAGTGAAAATTAAATTATAACTGTTGTTATTCAAAGAAGTGATGAGATCAGAAGATGAGGATATGTCACCATCAAGGATAAAAAACATGTCATCTACGTAACGGCCATAGTAGACGAGGTCCGCGCCGCAGCTCCGCCCCCACACATGCTCCTCCTCGAAGGCACCCATGTATAGGTTAGCGAAGCTCGGCGCGAACCTCGTCCCCATGGCCGTCCCAAGTATCTGTAAATAATATTCCTTATTAAATACAAAAAAATTGTGAGATAATATAAAATTGATTGAGTCCAGTATGAATTTTTGTAACTCTGAATCAATCGTACTAGTTTTAGAGAGAGATTCTGCTATCGTAGATAGACCTCTCTTATGCGGAATATTAGAGTATAATGCCTGCACATCGCAGGTCATAAAGAAATAGGAGCTTTTCCAATTAATGTTTGAAATATCATTTAGAAAACATGTAGTATCCCTGATGTGAGAGCGTAAAGAGGAGGCGAGTGGCTGTAAAAAATAATCAACAAAGTGTGATAAATTAGAAGTGAGGGACCCAACACCAGAAATAATTGGCCGACCAGGGGGTGCAGTGAGGGATTTGTGAATTTTGGGTAAATGATAATAAGTGGGAGTGACAGGGTGTGTGGGAATCAGATATCTAGATTCTTCCTTGGATATGGTGCCTTTATCCAAGGCATCTTTAACTATAATAGTTAGTGATCTATGAAAATCATGTGCAGGATTGGATGATAATTTAACATATGTATTCCTATCATTAAGTTGTCTGAAAGCCTCTGTCAGATAATCCTCAGTGTTTTGAATGACAATGCCTCCTCCCTTGTCTGCCGACTTAATGACAAGGGAGGGATCATTGGCAAGTTTTTGTAAAGCCAATCTCTCCTGAACTGTTAGATTATGTCTATATTTGAATCTTTTTGATTCTTTCTTACATAGACTAGATATCTGATTCCCACACACCCTGTCACTCCCACTTATTATCATTTACCCAAAATTCACAAATCCCTCACTGCACCCCCTGGTCGGCCAATTATTTCTGGTGTTGGGTCCCTCACTTCTAATTTATCACACTTTGTTGATTATTTTTTACAGCCACTCGCCTCCTCTTTACGCTCTCACATCAGGGATACTACATGTTTTCTAAATGATATTTCAAACATTAATTGGAAAAGCTCCTATTTCTTTATGACCTGCGATGTGCAGGCATTATACTCTAATATTCCGCATAAGAGAGGTCTATCTACGATAGCAGAATCTCTCTCTAAAACTAGTACGATTGATTCAGAGTTACAAAAATTCATACTGGACTCAATCAATTTTATATTATCTCACAATTTTTTTGTATTTAATAAGGAATATTATTTACAGATACTTGGGACGGCCATGGGGACGAGGTTCGCGCCGAGCTTCGCTAACCTATACATGGGTGCCTTCGAGGAGGAGCATGTGTGGGGGCGGAGCTGCGGCGCGGACCTCGTCTACTATGGCCGTTACATAGATGACATGTTTTTTATCCTTGATGGTGACATATCCTCATCTTCTGATCTCATCACTTCTTTGAATAACAACAGTTATAATTTAATTTTCACTGGTACTGCGCACCAATCATCCATCACTTTTTTGGATATTTCACTTGATATTATTGAGGGCAAAATATCCACAAAAACGTTTCGCAAGGAGGTAGACACTTTAAACTTTATCCATTATAGTAGTTCACACCACAAATCATGGTTGAACAATGTCCCTTATGGACAATTTAGACGCATAAAACGTAATTGCAGCAATAGAGTGGACTTTCAATTACAAGCGGATGAATTATCTAAATCCTTCTATAATCGTGGCTATCCAGCAAGATTGATTGAAACAGCACGGGAGAGAACGGATGCTTTAGATAGAAGGGATCTTCTGAAAACAAAAACCCACATATGTAAATTTGCACAAGACCAGCCACATTTCATGTCACAGTTCAACTGTGCTTCTTCTAAGATTAGAAACATCATCTACAATAATCACTCTATTCTCCTTACAGATAAGATCCTTCGATCTGAACTTAAAGATACCCCCTCAGTGATATTTAGAAAATCAAATAATTTACAACAACAACTAGCTCCAAGCCTCTTTGTTGATAGAAGACTCACTAATGAGAGTTCAACATCAGCTGGCAATATACAGTGGCTCCCGAAAATAGTAGGGTGTTTCAAATGTGGTGCTAAAAAATGTATCACATGTTCATATATTCAGAATAATACAAAAAGCTTTGGTGCCTCAGATTCATCTGAATTTGAGATATGTTCTCATATCAATTGCAATAGTTCCTTTGTGATTTATATATTGGTTTGTAAATGTAATTTAATGTATGTAGGTAGAACAACTCGTAAACTCAGGACGAGGTTTCTTGAGCATAGACGTAACATCCAAAAGGGCCTAATATTTCATAGTGTCTCCAGACATTTTTTAGAAAAGCATCATAAAGATCCGGATGACATCCAACTAGTGGGTATAGAGATCATTAAACCCACAATACGGGGGGGAGATAGATATAGAAAACTATGTCTTAGGGAAAATTATTGGATACATAAATTAAGAACACTTACACCGGAAGGGCTCAATGAAAGTATAGAATTTGATCTTTCATGAAAATTCATTTCTATTCCGACTCTCCTTATATTACATCTGAGTAACATCTGTGCAGATTGTCCAATAATTCCAAGTATAGAAACTATCTCCCCCCCCCTCCCCCCCCCCCCCCTTTCCCAACCCTATAGTGCATATTTAAATGAAATAAAACATCTGTATTATGAATACATACTTTGGTATCATCTGACTGGTGATGATTCCCTGAAATATCTAGAGGTTGATGAAGGAAGGAAGTCCATCTGCAATACATTATCATCATCATATGTAGGACTGTTCTTCTTTTTTTCCCATTTTTTGTTTATATGTTTATATATTTTTTCCTTTTTTTGTTTTTGTTTTATTTATCTTTTATTTTTTAGTTTTATCATAACACAACAAAGAAGATATTTTTATTATATCTACTAACGATGTTGCATACAAAGGATGTTCTAATCACTAATCAGATTCATCTATAGAATTAGGAATATGTCCTTCTATATGAGATATCCATTTGTTAGACTACTCTTACCCTTGTTACAATATATTGAAACAAGCTAATTACTGTGTTTATCTCTCAGTCTGTCCTCTATATAATCATCAGACTCAGTGGCGCATCAGGTTAGAGGACAGACCAGCATTAGTTTTGAATCCTAGAGTTCGAATCATGTCTATACCAACATTTAAAAAGTTTTCCCTCTTGGTCCGATTTTTTATGCAGAGGTGATTTATATAAATAGATATACTTTTTTTCCCTTTGATTAAACTTCTCTTAACCTAAAACGGCACCACTAGTATATACACGGATAATAACATTTGTCCAGTGAACCTTGTGTTAAATGTCTGCTACTCATTATAGGTGAAGCTATTAGGTGATCTAATTTGTGGTGAATCAATACACCTGTCATGACACCTGAACTGAAACCATGATCTGCAATGGCTTACTATTTACTACAATATAAAGTATAACCACATTAAATTTACACCTTTCTCTGACACCAATAAGTCTATTATAAATGTATCTTTCTCTAGTCATTTCTGCCAACTATATATAATGTTATGGGTTAGTACATGAGAGCCTTCGTTTTATGCATTTTTATTGCTTTTAACATTGCTGATGACATTCACCTGTCCACACTAATCAACTCAGCCTTTAAATACCGGATGACCTAGGAGGCAGGTATCTACCTTTGAGAAAGTCACGTGAACGTGACGAAACGCGTCAGGACCCGCCACTATCCACACTCAGCTCAGGTGAAATCTTCCAGGTGTTCCTTGGTCCCCGCTGCACCCTCCGTCTACAGCATCCGACATCAGCGGCTTCAGCGCACACGCCGCCACGACCGGGTTGTGAGAGAGACGGTCCATTCCTTTCCGCTGCACAGCGTATATGGGCATTGCAGGACATTGAAGCCGAGGACGCTCGGCTCTTACCAGCCCATTTTGGAAAGGTATTGAATATCAATTTCAACTGAGGGACTTTTAATTCATTAGGATCCTACCAACACACCTGGTATTTATCAACTATCTAACAAGTGAATCACGGAACTTTTCACCCCAATAAGCTGAGTTATTACAATATACCACTAGTTCACATCTAGTGATTGTTCTTATATATATTTATATATATTATTCACCGGTTATTTGATAATTAATCTTTTTATATGTTTTATTAATAAACATTGTTATTTTTTACGTTGGCTCTCTGTACATTATGTTTCGTTCCTGATATTCAGCGCAGCCGTTTGTTCTTTTTCTATGCTATCACCACAATACTACACATAGTATTCCGGCAAGCGCAGACTATCGGGAACATAAAATTGTGATTATTTAATTCTATGAAACACGTATTGGTTTTCACTTTTTATTTTGATGATTAGGCGCTCGTTTGTTGCAGTTTTTTGTTTTGCAGAAGAAGCTGGAGGCATTGAAGGAGGAGCTAAAAGGGAGCGATTCCGCTAGGCATGTGGGACTTGTGGATGGAGCCCTTAATTCGCTTAACAAGGATTCACGGGTGGTCAATCTGTTGAAATCAGAGCACTACATTTTGGCCACCGTGCTCGATCCTAGATTTAAAACCTACCTTGGATCTCTCTTTCCGGCAGACACAAGTCTGCTGGGGTTCAAAGACCTGCTGGTGACAAAATTGTCAAGTCAAGCGGAACGCGACCTGTCAACATCTCCTCCTTCACATTCTCCCGCAACTGGGGGTGCGAGGAAAAGGCTCAGAATTCCGAGCCCACTCGCTGGCGGTGATGCAGGGCAGTCTGGAGCGACTGCTGATGCTGACATCTGGTCCGGACTGAAGGACCTGACAACGATTACGGACATGTCGTCTACTGTCACTGCATATGATTCTCTCACCATTGAAAGAATGGTGGAGGATTATATGAGTGACCGCATCCAAGTAGGCACGTCAGACAGTCCGTACTTATACTGGCAGGAAAAAGAGGCAATTTGGAGGCCCTTGCACAAACTGGCTTTATTCTACCTAAGTTGCCCTCCCACAAGTGTGTACTCCGAAAGAGTGTTTAGTGCCGCCGCTCACCTTGTCAGCAATCTGCGTACGAGGTTACTTCCAGAAAATGTGGAGAAGATGATGTTCATTAAAATGAATTATAATCAATTCCTCCGTGGAGACATTGACCAGCAGCAATTGCCTCCACAAAGTACACAGGGAGCTGAGATGGTGGATTCCAGTGGGGACGAATTGATAATCTGTGAGGAGCGGGATGTACACGGTGATATATCGGAGGATGATGATGAGGTGGACATCTTGCCTCTGTAGAGCCAGTTTGTGCAAGGAGAGATTAATTGCTTCTTTTTCGGTGGGGGTCCAAACCAACCCGTCATTTCAGTCACAGTCGTGTGGCAGACCCTGTCACTGAAATGATGGGTTGGTTAAAGTGTGCATGTCCTGTTTATACAACATAAGGGTGGGTGGGAGGGCCCAAGGACAATTCCATCTTGCACCTCTTTTTTCTTTCATTTTTCTTTGCGTCATGTGCTGTTTGGGGAGTGTTTTTTGGAAGGGCCATCCTGCGTGACACTGCAGTGCCACTCCTAGATGGGCCAGGTGTTTGTGTCGGCCACTAGGGTCGCTTATCTTACTCACACAGCTACCTCATTGCGCCTCTTTTTTTCTTCTTTGCGTCATGTGCTGTTTGGGGAGTGTTTTTTGGAAGGGCCATCCTGCGTGACACTGCAGTGCCACTCCTAGATGGGCCAGGTGTTTGTGTCGGCCACTAGGGTCGCTTAGCTTACTCACACAGCTACCTCATTGCGCCTCTTTTTTTCTTCTTTGCGTCATGTGCTGTTTGGGGAGTGTTTTTTGGAAGGGCCATCCTGCGTGACACTGCAGTGCCACTCCTAGATGGGCCAGGTGTTTGTGTCGGCCACTAGGGTCGCTTAGCTTACTCACACAGCTACCTCATTGCGCCTCTTTTTTTCTTCTTTGCGTCATGTGCTGTTTGGGGAGTGTTTTTTGGAAGAGCCATCCTGCGTGACACTGCAGTGCCACTCCTAGATGGGCCAGGTGTTTGTGTCGGCCACTAGGGTCGCTTATCTTACTCACACAGCTACCTCATTGCGCCTCTTTTTTTCTTCTTTGCGTCATGTGCTGTTTGGGGAGTGTTTTTTGGAAGGGCCATCCTGCGTGACACTGCAGTGCCACTCCTAGATGGGCCAGGTGTTTGTGTCGGCCACTAGGGTCGCTTATCTTACTCACACAGCTACCTCATTGCGCCTCTTTTTTTCTTCTTTGCGTCATGTGCTGTTTGGGGAGTGTTTTTTGGAAGGGCCATCCTGCGTGACACTGCAGTGCCACTCCTAGATGGGCCAGGTGTTTGTGTCGGCCACTAGGGTCGCTTAGCTTACTCACACAGCTACCTCATTGCGCCTCTTTTTTTCTTCTTTGCGTCATGTGCTGTTTGGGGAGTGTTTTTTGGAAGGGCCATCCTGCGTGACACTGCAGTGCCACTCCTAGATGGGCCAGGTGTTTGTGTCGGCCACTAGGGTCGCTTAGCTTACTCACACAGCTACCTCATTGCGCCTCTTTTTTTCTTCTTTGCGTCATGTGCTGTTTGGGGAGTGTTTTTTGGAAGGGCCATCCTGCGTGACACTGCAGTGCCACTCCTAGATGGGCCAGGTGTTTGTGTCGGCCACTAGGGTCGCTTATCTTACTCACACAGCTACCTCATTGCGCCTCTTTTTTTCTTCTTTGCATCATGTGCTGTTTGGGGAGTGTTTTTTGGAAGGGCCATCCTGCGTGACACTGCAGTGCCACTCCTAGATGGGCCAGGTGTTTGTGTCGGCCACTAGGGTCGCTTAGCTTACTCACACAGCTACCTCATTGCGCCTCTTTTTTTCTTTGCGTCATGTGCTGTTTGGTGAGTGTTTTTTGGAAGGGCCATCCTGCGTGACACTGCAGTGCCACTCCTAGATGGGCCAGGTGTTTGTGTCGGCCACTAGGGTCGCTTAGCTTAGTCATCCAGCGACCTCGTTGCAAATTTTAGGACTAAAAATAATATTGTGAGGTGTGAGGTATTCAGAATAGACTGAAAATGAGTGGAAATTATGGTTTTTGAGGTTAATAATACTTTGGGATCAAAATGACCCCCAAATTCTATGATTTACGCTGTTTTTTTAGGGTTTTTTGAAAAAAACACCCGAATCCAAAACACACCCGAATCCGACAAAAAAAATTCGGTGAGGTTTTGCCAAAACGCGGTCGAACCCAAAACACGGCCGTGGAACCGAACCCAAAACCAAAACACAAAACCCGAAAAATTTCAAGTGCACATCCCTACATTCAAGACTGGGTTCTGGTGACCACGGATGCGAGCCTCCGAGGATGGGGAGCAGTCACACAAGGAAGAAATTTTCAGGGGCTATGGTCAAGCCAGGAGGCTTGTCTACACATCAACGTACTGGAATTGAGGGCCATATACAACGGCCTACGACAAGTGGAGACAAGGCGGGACAAGGAGCAGAGTGGCAATGGCGGAAGCCACCAGGATTCTTCGCTGGGTGGAAAATCACGTAAGCGCTCTGTCAGCGGTCTTCATTCCAGGAGTGGACAACTGGGAAGCAGACTTCCTCAGCAGACACGATCTCCATCCAGGAGAGTGGGGACTTCATCAAGAAGTTTTTACAGAGATAACAAGTCTTTGGTGAATTCCTCATATAGACATGATGGCGTCCCGCCTCAACAAGAAGCTTCGGAGGTATTGTGCCAGGTCAAGGGACCCTCAGGCAGTAGCGGTGGACGCCCTGGTGACACCATGGGTTTTTCAGTCGGTCTATGTGTTCCCCCCTCTTCCTCTCATCTCAAAAATATTGAGAATCATAAGACAAGAAAGAGTGAAAACAATACTCATTGTTCCAGATTGGCCTCGAAGGGCCTGGTATTCAGATCTTCAGGAGATGCTCACAGAAGATCCGTGGCCTCTTCCTCTCAGGGAGGACCTGTTGCAACAGGGGCCCTGCGTGTTCCAAGACTTATCGCGGTTACGTTTGACGGCATGACGGTTGAACACCGAATCCTAGCTGGGAAAGGTATTCCGGAAGAAGTCATCCCTACTCTGATAAAGGCTAGGAAGGAGGTGACGGCGAAATATTATCACCGTATCTGGAGGAAGTATGTTTCTTGGCGTGAAGCCAAGAATGCTCCTACGGAAGATTTCTGTCTAGGACGTTTTCTCCACTTTCTACATACAGGAGTGGATATGGGCCTAAAATTAGGCTCCATTAAGGTACAGATTTCGGCCCTGTCTATTTTCTTTCAGAAGGAATTGGCTTCTCTCCCAGAAGTCCAGACTCTTGTAAAGGGAGAGCTGCACATCCAGCCTCCTTTAGTGCCCCCAGTGGCACCATGGGACCTTAACGTGGTGTTACGGTTCCTGAAGTCTCACTGGTTTGAACCTCTTCAAATGGTTGAATTAAAATTTCTCACTTGGAAGGTGGTCATGTTGTTGGCCTTGGCATCTGCAAGGCGGGTGTCCGAATTGGCGGCCTTGTCTCACAAGAGCCCCTATTTGATTTTCCATGTGGATAGAGCAGAGTTGAGGACTCGTCCTCAATTTTTGCCTAAGGTGGTTTCTTCATTTCATGTGAACCAACCTATTGTGGTGCCTGTGGCTACGGGTGACTTGGAGGATTCCAAGTCCCTGGATGTAGTCAGGGCCTTAAAAATCTATGTAGCCAGGACGGCTCGGGTTAGGAAAACAGAAGCACTGTTTGTCCTTTATGCAGCCAACAAAGTTGGCGCTCCTGCTTCGAAGCAGACTATTGCTCGCTGGATCTGTAACATGATTCAGCAGGCTCATTCTATGGCAGGATTGCCGTTACCATATTCAGTAAAGGCCCATTCCACTAGGAAGGTGGGCTCTTCTTGGGCGGCTGCCCGAGGCGTCTCGGCTTTACAGCTTTGCCGAGCAGCTCCCTGGTCAGGTTCAAACACTTTTGCAAAGTTCTATAAGTATGATACCCTGGCTGATGAGGACCTTGCATTTGCTCAGTCGGTGCTGCAGAGTCGTCCGCACTCTCCCGCCCGGTCTGGAGCTTTGGTATAAACCCCATGGTCCTTACGGAGTCCCCAGCATCCTCTAGGACGTAAGAGAAAATAAGATTTTAAACCTACCGGTAAATCTTTTTCTCCTAGTCCGTAGAGGATGCTGGGCGCCCGTCCCAGTGCGGACAAAATCTGCAAGGCTTGTATATAGTTGTTACTTACATAAGGGTTATGTTACAGTTGAGATCAGTCTTTAGCTGATACTGATTTGTTCATACTGTTAACTGGTTGCGTATATTCCAGGTTATACGGTGTGGATGGTGTGGGCTGGTATGAATCTTGCCCTTAGATCAGTGTTTCCCAACCACGGTCCTCAAGGCACACTAACAGTCCTGGTTTTAGTGATATCCAGGCTTGAACACAGGTGACTTAATTAGTACCTCAGTTATTTTGATTTAATAATCTGTGCTGAAGCCTGGATATCACTAAAACCTGCACTGTTGGTGTGCCTTGAGGACCGTGGTTGGGAATGCCTGCCTTAGATTAACAAAATCCTTTCCTCGTATTGTCCATCTCCTCTGGGCACAGTTTCTCTAACTGAGGTCTGGAGGAGGGGCATAGAGGGAGGAGCCAGTGCACACCCATTCTAAAGTTCTTTATAGTGACCATGTCTCCTGCGGAGCCCATCTATACCCCATGGTCCTTACGGAGTCCCCAGAATCCTCTACGAACTAGGAGAAAAAGATTTACCGGTAGGTTTAAAATCTTATTTTTTGGGTATTGTCCCGCTGTCCCACCTGCGGGCCACAGTGTCCCGCGGTGGTGGTGGTGGGGTTTGCGGGGTCAGTTGGGAGGCTCCTGCACTCGCGGTGAATAGACTTTGTGCGCATGCGCACAGCATCTATTCAGTGCAGACAGGAGGAGAGGGGGCATGCCAGCAGCTCACGGAGCGCTTGGCATGCCCCCTCAGTGACAAAAACAGGGGCGTGGCTCGCGATCGCGGGTCCTCCCACGAAGCCATGCTCCCTTTTCATAGGCCACACCCCCTTTTCGGGAACGCATGCAGCTTCGCCGCGCGTGTGTCCCTCTTTGGCAATGGAAAAAGTTGGGGGTATGGAATGCCTTATGGGTTGCTGCAGTGTGGATATACTGTATGTGTGTTTACTAGGATCCTGCATTAAGGGAAAAAGGAATGCACTTACTGTATATAAAGCAGTGTTGTTTATATGTAGTTTGTATTGTACCATACTTGCCTACTTTTGAAAAAGCATTTCAGGGAGATGTGACAGTAATACCTATCAGCGCGGACGTGTACTGCTACATCTGAGGAGCGTGTCATGAAAATGACTTACATCCAAATGTAAATGAGGCCCAAAGTTAGTAAGATCTATTTGTTGAAGAAAAGACACTGATATTTTGCAGGATTTGTTCGTGTATTGTATTTTACAAGAGGTTCCATATACTGTAAGTGGCCACAGGGATCATTGTGCCTTATAACCAATGCAGGGAAATGGCACTAATGATCCCATTTGAATGTATGTATCTCTGATTTATTTTCCCCCCAATAATGTAATAGCTGCATAATGGGGGTAAGGTGCAATGAGGGAAATTGCTGGTCTATTCAGGGAGTCAGGGAGATTGCTGCTATTTCAGGGAGTTTCCTGCAAAATGAGGGAGGGTAGGCAACTATGTATTGTACATGAGGTGGCTTTAAGTTGTATTATGAGTTTAATGCTGGCAGCATAACAGTACTGTTGTGTATATGGTTTAAGAGAGTTGAAATAAGCAGGGGCATTTGCACTACTGTATGTTAAATTTGAATATATTGGAATTGCTTAAAATAGAGGATAGTCTGTGTTTATAGGAACCATGGGGGTCATTCAGACCTGATTGCATGCTAGATTTCTTCGCTGCACTGCGATCAGGTCAGAACTACGCATGCGTATGCACCGTAATATGCAGGCGCATTGCACAGGTACAAAGCGGATCATTGCTGTGCGATGGGTTTTACGAAGAATCCATTCGCACAGCCGATCGCAAGGAGATTGACAGGAAGAAGACATTTGTGGGTGTCAACTGACCATTTTCTGGGAGTGGTTGGAAAAACGCAGGCGTATCCAAGCATTTGCAGGGCGGGTGTCTGACGTCAATTTCCCGTTACGGACAGGCTGAAGTGATCGCAGCGGCTGAGTAAGTTCTGGGCAACTCAGAAACTGGCCAAATATTTTTTGTACCGCCCGGCTGCACATGCGATTGCACACTTGCAAAGCAAAAGTACACTCCCCTATGGGTGGCGATTATCTTCTTGCAGCAGTGCAAAAACCCCTAGCGAGCGATCAGGTCTGAATTAGGCCCTATATTTGCAGTGGACGTTGCACCATTCTTTATTGATGATGTTTATATTTTTGTTTTAAAAATCCTCTCTAGCAATGTTTGTTGTGTATTATCTTACTCTTTCTTTTCATTATGTGGATTATAATCAGGATGTATAATGGGGTGTTCAATGTTGTCCTTTTTTTTGCTTTTCTTAAGGGCCCCATACACTAGTGCGGTATTGCATGTTTTCGTGCAATTGCTATGAGTTCCTGAGATGGATAGCATGAAAAATGTCAAATTGCATGTACTTTTCTTGCGATTGCGTGCTCCCGTGTGTCACCCATCGCAATCGCAGATCACAGGTGCTGCACGTGAGATTTATCTCAATTGCATGGAAATAGGTTTAATAACATTATATTGCCTGAGATAAATCACATGTAAAAATACACTCAAGTATGAAATCGCAATTGCAGGCCTCCTGGGAAGCTCCCGGCCAGATTGCAGGAAAATTGCATGGAAGTCATTGCTGAGATACATCTCCCTAGTGCACAGGTTCTCAAACTCGGTCCTCAGGACCCCACACGGTTCACGTTTTGCAGGTCACTTGTAGATTTTTGAAATGTGATAGTTGGTGATACACAGTGCAGCTGCTAGGTGACATGGAAAACGTGAACCGTGTGGGGTCCTGAGGACCGAGTTTGAGAACCACTGCCCTAGTGTATGGGGCCCTTAAGCTATATTGTGTATGCATCATACAATCTAGAAAACTGATTAAAGAAAAGAAAAAATCCTATGCTTCTTGTGTAAAGTGTGCTTGCACTCTGATGGAGAAGGATTTATTGATCATCTAGGTCAGAAGTTCCCAACCTCGGTCCTCAAGTCCCCCCAACAGTTCATATTTTCCAGGTCTCCTCACAGGATTTTAAGTGAAATAATTTGCTCCACCTGTGGGTCTTTTATAATGTGTCAGTGAGTAATGACTACACCTGTTCAACTGGTTGGTGACCTGTAAAACACAAACTGTTGGGGGTACTTGAGGACCGAGGTTGGGAACCACTGATCTAGGTGGACGCAAGTAAAATATGGGTAGCAAGTACCTGATGTTTTAATTCTGCACATCTGACCAAGATGCACTGCGCATACATCCCGATAGTTACCACTGGGAAATGCAGATTGGAATTCCTGGGTGTTACTTGTAGAGAAGGGGGGTGGGGGTTGCTATCAATGGCGGGTACGTGGGGCCCCTGTCTGTGTCAGGACAGCTATGAACTGTTTAACATTCTGGGGATTGCTCTGATGTACGATGATGCTGCCAATGTCCGATCAATGGTGTTTGCCTGCTGTGTCCGTATGGCTTTTTCAATAGAATCTCATTAGGATGCCCATCAGCCGTGGCATTACAATACAGACACAGTAGCGGCAGCGACAAAAGTCCACCTCTGAATCAGTTTGAACTTTTGGGAAAATAAATGTAATTACTGCACATTTTATAAATGGTCATGGCTGTTATATTCTGTGACATTTCCACTGTGGTGAACCACAGAGCTTACACTCGTCCGTTATTGGTTATCCGGAGACACTGTATTTAGAGATCATATTACCTCAGGATATTACTCTTGTACTGAGGTGCATATTTATCTATCTAAATCATTTCTTTTTATTATTTGCTATAGATTTTTATACCAAGTGTTTCCAGGAAACTCTTCTCAGTGGCTGAAAATACTTCACCAAGCTATAAATAACAATGAATATTGTAGAACTGTGAACCTGCTCCGTTTCTTCAAGGAAACATGTCCACATCTAATTAACTTAGAAGAAATGTCCTCAGGCTGCAGCGCGCTGCACCTGGCCTGCCAAAAGGGATTCTTTGTAAGTGTAACCAGTGTGACTAAGGATGGAATGTGTCTCGGGCTCCTAGGCGAGCTATAGATAAATAAGCAGGACATATTAAATGTTTCAATATTTGTGTAAAGCAATAGATTCTTTTTACTTCCATGTCGTTTCTGTAATACTTTGATTTTACAGTACTGTACATGGATTTGTGATAGTTCTGTTGAGCCAGATATATCAGCATACCCTCCAACTGTACCTTTTTGGCAGGTACAGTACCTTTTTTTTTGTACCAAATTTTGGCTCTCCAAACGTCCATTGAAAGTATAGGAAAAAGGGCGTGGCCACACCAATGTACATGTGGCCATGCCCCCTTTTTGAATTTGTACCGAGTTTTATGTGTAACTTGTTGGAGGGTATGTATCAGTAGGATGTATCCCTGTAGTAATTATTTACTGCAGCAGTTACTGATTATCCTGCTGGGCAGGGGTGGAAGGCATAGTATAGTAGATCTAGAATATCTTCCACCCCTGCCCATATGGTGGGGATTCTTATAACAGCCAGATTCTAACTACAGCTGAGAAAACGAAAGCAAATATCTGATTGGAAGCTATACATTGATTGCAGCACCTATATTCCGAGTCAGAAAAATACTACTGATATATAAGTTGTAGAAGAAACCTTTTTCTCTAGCGTAAATCTCCTTACATTTTAACAATAGGTATGTATTTAATAGCTTATTAAACGCATATTGGGGGTAATTCAGACCTGATCGTAGCAGCAAATTTGTTAGTAGTTGGGCAAAACCATGTGTACTGCAGTGGGGGCAGATATAACATGTGCAGAGAGAGTTAGATTTGGGTGTGGTCTGTTCAAACTGAAATTAAATTGCAGTGTAAAAATAAAGCAGCCAGTATTTACTCTGCACAGAAACAATATAACCCACCCAAATCTAACTCTCTCTGCACATGTTATATCTGCCACACTTGCAGTGCACATGGGGTCTAATTCTGAGTTGATCGCAGCAGCAATTTTGTTAGCAGTTGGGCAAAACCATGTGCACTGCAGGGGAGGAAGATATAACATGTGCAGAGAGAGTTAGATTTGGGTGGGGTGTGTTCAGTCTGCAATCTAAATTGCAGTGTAACAATAAAGCAGCCAGTATTTACCCTGAACAGAAATAAAATAACCCACCCAAATCTAACTCTCTCTGCAAATGTTATATCTGCCTCCCCTGCAGTGCACATGGTTTTGCCCAACTGCTAACAAAGTTCCTGCTGCGATCAACTCAGAATTACCCCCATGGTTTTGCCCAACTGCTAACAAATTTGCTACTGCAATCAGGTCTGAATTACCCCCATTGTTTTAATTGCAAATTATAAGAAGTGTCATGTGTCATGACAGCTTAAAACTGATTTATTGTATTCTAGATGAATATACTATATTGACATCTAAGGTTTATCATTAATGCATTTTAGATACTTTGGTTCTGATTCTGAGTTGCACACAACCTCACATGCAGCTGCATCATGCAAATTCATCGCATACTGCGTATGCTCTGCAGGCTGCATACTAAGGTGGCCAATCCCAGGCCATTTATTCAATCCCGGGTATCGGGATTGAAAAATGGTCAATCCCGAGATACCACAAACTCTCACAAAAATCTCTCAATTCCTTACTCTCACACCATATTACATTCCCCCTCATATATCAGTTACTGCGATTACCTGACCTGCCGCCAATACTCTGATATGTTAAAAATGTCTGAATCAGGATTTTTCAACATTTGCCCAACCCAGCCATCGAGGTACCGGAACATTGTCCCGATACAGCTATGATGTAGGGGGCTATCACTCACTATTCTGAGTCATGCATATACATACCGGATGCCAAATACAGACGGATCTCCTGCATTTAGCATAGGGAGGGTGAAAGTGATAATGACAACAGCTGGTCTTGGGTACTGAGGGGTGTGATTACATAGATGGGTATGCATAAGGATGACCGTATAGCTACACTAACATTCAGTCTGCCATTAGTTCACATTTCATGTACTTTTCTCTTTATGGGGGGGGGGGGGGTATCCAATTGGCTGTGGTTAATTACCGCTGATGATTGTCTCGCCGGGGGCTATCCTATGAGATGGCGCGAGCTGCAGCTTATCAGGGATTTTGTTTCACCTGCCTCAGGCAGGCAAAACCAAATCCCTTGAAACAGACCCGTTTTCATCCACAAACAGGGCTGTTTCTACCGATAAACACACAGGTTTCATTGAACCTGTGTGTTTTTGTGAGAGAATGCATTTTTTTTTTCCAGGCGACCAAATGTATAGCCTGTAAAAAAATACAGGTGAAACACCGGGGGGGGATGGGGGGGACGCAAAACCCGTCAGTTTTACGCGTCCAATGCTTCTTTTCTGCTAATTGGCTACCCCCATATCTAGTAGTGGTTCTCAATTGTAAGACACTGGGTATGTACAAATCATACTGTAGATTCCAGTTGAGTGAAATGAAATATTGATCACTGAATGACAAGTCCCAAGTCTGATCAAATGAAATCACTTTTTTTCTTTTTTTCTTTTAACTAAAGGACACTGTACTAATACTGCTGGAAAATGGAGCATCTATGGATAAATTGGATGGGAACCATCGTACACCATTACACTATGCCTTGGTCGAAAAACACAGGAATATTTGTCAGGTTAGCTATATTTCTTTATTCATAATTGTCTTCACTAGGAGCTGATTTTGAAAGTTAGCTGTGTATCTTGTCTACAGTATGTGCAGAATTTGCAGCCAAGCAAACCCTGTTGCAAGGACTGAAAGTGTACAGAATGCTGCACAGACTAACCATGTGTACTATTCTTACATTGTTCTTCCAGGTGCAACGTCTTCACTAATTAACTGTATTTCCTCCTGACTCTAAACAGGGGTGTTTTGTCAGAGGAGGGGACCATACGCAATCTCCATGGTCCTCACTGGAATAAATTGCACAGGTACATGTGATGTGCAGAAGACACTAGCAATGTGCATACACTGTATCTCCTGGAAAATTATACCATTTATTAAAGGGGCCTATGTTCATACCTCAACATTTGTGTATTCCAAATCTGATCAAAATAGTCCCATTCCCTAATCCACCCAAACCCCACACCAGTCAGCGCTAACCCATCTTAATTAGCCTAGACACACCCACAATTCCACCCCTTTCACCACCTGCAAAGTGGGACTGTCCCACAACAACGAGGATATTTGGGAGTAAAATATTGTGGCAAATACGAATGAAAGAGCAATGCTTTGTCACTCTTGTTTCCATTATTTCCTTCAGGGTCATGACCAGAGGAGGAGTCAGAGTAGAGTGAGGGCTGGTAAAGTTACAAATTATCGCCATGTAGCCTCCGTCATTCTGATCACTTCCCAGTATTATTCCACATAATGTGCACAATTCCCGCAAATACAATTAACACCTATTCATACATCTCCCACAAAGTCACCTCAGCAAGGTGCATCTGGCAGAAATCTTAAGGAATTTAATCTACAATGGGCCATTTTAGGAAATCCCTTCAGACATTATCATACTTCTCATAAACACAACCTGGATAAATCTAAAGAATATACTCTACACTCAGCTTTTTAGTGCAAACAAATAAAACATGTTCCATGGTAATCACATTGTAATAAATGGACAGTAGTTGATTCTTACTGATTTTTCATCATCACAAACTGGCTCACTGCGCTCACGTATTAGAAACACAACCAGGGGAAACACACATTGCTCAATGGGAACAGTACCTATTTTTACTTTTGCGATTAGTAAGATTTTTCTCCATTAAAAAAAACTGCAAACCTTATAACTCTTATTTTCATTTTAAATTCACGCAAAATTGGCACTTGTAGAGCAAACATTTATAATTCTGAAAACAGCACAAAATCCAATTGTGGAAATCTCAATTTTCACAAGTGCACCTAAATTTCTGTGGGAGACCACGAAGTTGCTGAGCAAGATGGCAGCTTTTGCAGAGACCCAGCAGTTTGCACTGGCCGATGTGAGGAGCGGAATGAACTGATGGCACCCATGCCCCCTCACTCTGAGGATTCGTTAAGGCTATAAATGGGATTAATGCAACAGCTACTGTAAAATGTTTAATATATTGAAAGACGTGATTGTAAAGTAGTGTGAGTTCAGACTATGATGATTATTTCAATTACCCTGCAAACCTAGGAACATGCAGTACTTCCCAAGTATGTGTTTCTTATTTTTTGTTTAGCTTCTAATTGAATGGGGATGCCGTATACGGGATCATAATATTAGTGGACAGCTGGTTCCAGCTACTTTGAATCAAGATCTGAAAGAGTTCTGTAAAGGTAAAATTACGCAGATACAATTGCCTCTAATGTAGTCATGGTTTCTAATATGGTTTTACTTGAACTAAAGTGTTAAAATAAACAATGACACAATTATTTTAGAATACTTTTTACCTGTTTATTATTATTGTGATGATATTGGGTTAATATCTAATTCTTTTGCTGCACAAGCTGTCTGGTTTGCCTGGAGGCAGCCTTTTGTACCACACGTTACTATTATATCACCAAGGCAAATAACTGAATTAAGAAAAGGTACTTTATTTTATAACACACACTGCACAATTTTGCCACTTTATACAAATACAAGTACCATGGAGTCCACCATACAACGCATCACACACAATCCTACAGTATCCTAATGAGGCTATCATTACCTTTCCCTGAGAAGTGAAGCTGCTGCTGGATGCAGTCCTTTTCATGTCTCTGCCAGCAATGTAAGGACAAAGTCACAAGTCTGTCTGCCACTAGCAGTCTCAAAAAGTGTCAAACTCCCCAGCTGTGATCCAAAGTTCATTCCAGTGAACCTAGACCAGTCTAATGCCACGTTCCCACTAAAGAGCCGGGTCCAACATGGCTTTTTGAACTTGGTTTCAAGCCATGTTCACACTGCAAACTGAGCCCGGGTTATTGCTGAGTCGTCACTTTGCTGGTGCTTGGAGATGACATAATCTCCCAACGCAGGTGATCCAGTTCTCTGCTACTTTTAGCGCGAGCCGGCTTGGACAACCTGGGTCGCGCTTTCACTCTGCAGATTACCTGGGTCATGACCCGGGTCCTTTTCACATCTAAGTCAGGACCCGGGTTGCCCCAGCATTATCCCCAGTCAGAAGCTGGGTGTGAAAGGGATATAACAGAAGTCGTGATAACCACGTCAGTGCTGTCTGTTACTTTTCTGTTTCCCGCATTGTGGGAGTTCCTCCAGGGAGAAGGTGCTTACAATACAAGGATTGGACCTACCAGACTGGAAGAAGGTTACTCCCTTTGGCACAGGTGTATCATATGAATGAGATTTTTGGATGAAGTAATATCTTTTCACTCTTTTTATAGTAAAAGATTATATTCCAAAATATTTCATTTTATTCAGTGTATGATAAGAACTTTAGAGTGACCAAATAGCTACCTAATGAATCGGGTAATTACAGCAGACTGTTCAGCACTTTTAACGCATTTTATGGGTCATCTGCCCGCTTCATCAGAAATGTGTGCTGCAGATGCTTGTAGATTACATCAAGGTATTGATTTCTGGCCAACAATTGGCTGTACTGTGAAGGGGCAACATTCAAAGGTCATAGTGTTGGAGGTATAGTGGTACATTGGCTGGCACCAGCTAACTCTCATCCATCACACAGTAACGGGCCCTCTTCAATAAATGTCTCCAGTAACTCTTTTGGTTCTGATATCAAACAATTATCACACAATAGGGCATTATTAGTCAGTTAACTGTGCATCAAACAACACCTTTTGGCTTTATATATGTTCATAAAGGCGACTTACAAATGTCGACATGATAATGTCGACATTCAGCCTGTTGACATTCTCAACAGTCAGGGTTCTTATGATTTTAAGGTTAGGGTTTGGTTTAGGGTTAGGATTAGGTATACTTAGCTCGCCGACAGAAATTTGCATGGTTGACATACTGACTGTCGAATTACAAAGTGCTGACATGTCAGTGTTGATATTGTGAATGTTGATATTTGACATGTTGACCTCCGGTTCGTCCATGTTGACATTTTGAATGTCAATATTCAGAAGATGTAAAAATTCTGATGCCGACATACTGTATCACACACTCCTGGTTTTTATACCCTTTCAGTCTTTATGGGTAAATTCATGTTTCCTGTGAAATCAGCGCCAGGCACACCCAGGAAGGGCTAATCAGGGATTTATCATATGGGCATCTGGACTGCTTACCACTTTAGCTTTATCTAAAGGGGGAGATGTATCAAAACTCAGACAGAGATAAAGAAAAGAAGTTGTCCATATCAACCAATCAGCTCCTAGCTATAATTTTTTTTTAGCACAGTATATAATATAACAGAAGCAGATTGTTGCTATGGGCAACTTCACTTTATCTCTCTCAAAGGTTTGCTACATCTCCCCCAAATTCCTGAATATCTAATTCGGAAAGGTCACACCACAGCCTCTCAACTGTCCTATGAGATGTCATAATTCCTGCGCACAGCAGGGCGAACAATGGGCTCACACTGGCACTCTTCCCAGCACCTTCCTGAGGGCTGTACTGGATTCTCCAGCTCTGTAATAGGCTGCCCATAGGTGTGGTACACCTCTGTTATGGTTGTCAGTAACCAGACGACCAAAGTTACCTGTATGGAGAGAAACACGGGCAAAGTGATAATAAAATAAGAAATGGTGACTTTATTGTCACAAAAGAACCTGGACACAAATAATAATCACTCAGAGTCCAGAGCAGGAGAGACGCCTGAACGCCGATGATGCGACTGATAGTCACTCAGAGTTCAAAGCAAGAGAGACGGCTGAACGCCGATGATGCGGCTGAACACCGGTGATGATAAATGAAACGTAGAGTGACTATTGAGCTGTGGAAGTGGTTAGTGAGTCTATATTACGGCCAGGGAACCAGTATAATAGTTTGTAATCAAACAGTGTGGCAGTTCTGCAGATGCTGCGGCTAGTGAGCCGATCTAGTAGTAAGTTTACAGAAGGTGCGGCGATTGCGCTGATGTTGTGGCTAATGAGCCTTGTAGCCTGTTAGTTGAAGGTGCGGCGATTGTGCCGATGTTGTGGCTAGTGAGCCAGTATTGTAGTTTGTTTATTGAAGGTGTGGCGATTGCGCCGATGTTGCGGCTAATGAGCCGATATTGTAGTTTGTTAGTTAAAAGTACGGCGATTGCGCCAATGTTGTGGCTGGTGAGCCGAGATTGTAGCTTATTTGCTGAAGGTGTGGCGATTGCGCCGATGTTGCAGCTAATAAGCCAATATCGTAGTTTGTTTTCTGAAGGTGCGACCGGAGGCCAGAAATGCAGGATCCAGACGACCGCCAGGCAGATCTGGAAGATGCAGGTACATAATCTGGAGAAAATGAGGTGGAGCTCACTGCAGGTGAAGTATAAGGTTTCACCAACCTTCAGATGAAAAATGTGGCACTCCAGCAGAGCTGACTACTGGAAGGATTAAGCAATAATCTCATTGGAACTTGCAGTCTAAAAAGCATCTGGAAAGTCTGAGTTTAGAGACAGTATAATCAGCACTGAGTACAGAGCTGGCAGTAACTTAAAGAAGGCAGGGGCCAATCAGACAGCTCCTGGAGAGTAGAGATGTGCGGCGGGCACTTTTCGTGTTTTGTGTTTTGGTACTAATTCCCCGCTCGTATTTTGGTTTTGGATTGGTTTTGCCAAAACCACCCTTTCGTGTTTTGGTTTTGGATCTGGATGATTTTTGAAACAAACATAAAAACAGCTAAAATCACAGAATTTGGGGGCAATTTTGCTCCTACGGTATTATTAACCTCAATGTCATTAATTTCCACTCATTTCCAGTCTATTCCGAACAACTCACACCTCACAATATTGTTTTTAGACCAAAAGGTTGCACCGAGGTGGCTGTATGACTAAGCTAAGCGACACAAGTGGGCGGCACAAACACCTGGCCCATCTAGGAGTGGCGCTGCAGTGGCAGACAGGATGGCACTTAAAAAAATTAGGCCCCAAACAGCATATTATGCAAAGAAGAAAAAGAGGTGCAAGATGGAATTGTCCTTGGGCCCTCCCACCCACTTTTATGTTATATAAACAGGACATGCACACTTTAACAAACCAATAATTTCAGCGACAGGGTCAGCCACACGACTGTTTGTTTGGGCCCCCACCAAAAAAGAAGCAATCAATCTCTCCTTGCACAAACTGGCTCTACAGAGGCAACATGTCGACCTCCTCCTCCGATTCCTCACCCCTTTCACAGTGTACATCCTCCTCCTCACAGAGTATTAATTATTCCCCACTGGAATCCACCATCACAGGTCCCTGTGTACTTTCTGGAGGCAATAGCTGGTAAAGGTCTTCCCGGAGGAAATTATAATTCATTTTGATGAACATTATCTTCTCCACATTTTCTGGAAGTAACCTCCTACGCCGATCGCTGACAAGGTTACCGGCTGAACTAAACACTCTTTCGGAGTATACACTGGAGGGGTGGCAACTTAGTTAAAATAAAGCCAGTTTGTGCAAAGGCAACCAAATTGCATCTTTTTCTAGCCAGTATACGTACGGACTGTCTGACATGCCTACTTGGATGCTGTCACTCATATAATCGTTCACCATTCTTTCAATGGTGACAGAATCATATACAGTGACAGTAGACATGTCAGTAATCGTTGGCAGGTCCTTCAGTCCGGACCAGATGTCAGCACTCGCTTCTGACTGCCCTGCATCACCGCCAGCGGGTGAGCTAGGAGATCTTATCCTTTTCCTCACAGCCCCAGTTGCTGGAGAAAATGAAGGAGGAGCTGTTGACAGGTCACGTTCCGCTTGAGTTGACAATTTTCTCACCAGCAGGTCTTTGAACCTCTGCAGACTTGTGTCTGCCGGAAAGAGTGATACAATGTAGGCTTTAAACCTAGGATCGAGCACAGTGGCCAAAATGTAGTGCTCTGATGTCACAGATTGACCACCCTTGAATCCTGGCAAAGCGAATGAAGGGCTCCATCCACAAGTCCCACATACTTTGCAGAATCGCTCCGTCTTAGTTCCTCCTTCAATTTCTCCAGCTGCTTCTGCAAAAGCCTGATGAGGGGAATGACCTGACTCAAGCTGGCAGTGTCTGAACTGAGTTCACGTGTGGCAAGTTCAAAGGGTTGGAGAACCTTGCACAAGACGGAAATCATTCTCCACTGCGCTTGAGTCAGGTGCATTACCCCTCCTTTGCCTATATCGTAGGTGGATGTATAGGCCTGAATGGCCTTTTGCTGCTCCTCCATCCTCTGAAGCATGTGTGAATTCCACCTCGTTACCACCTCTTGCTTCAGGTGATGGCAGGGCAGGTTCAGGAGTGTTTGATGGCGCTCCAGTCTTCAGCACACAGTGGCTACATGCCGAAAGTGGCCCACAATTTTTCGGGCCACCGACAGCATCTCCTGCATGCCCCTGACATTTTTCAAAAAATTCTGCACCACCAAATTAATTGTATGTGCAAAACATGGGACGTGCTGGAATTTGCCCAGATGTAATGCACACACAATATTGGTGGCGTTGTCCGATATCACAAATCCCCAGGAGAGTCTAATTGGGTAAGCCATTGTGCAATGATGTCCCTAAGTTTCCATAAGAGTTTTTTGTCAGCGGTGTGCCTCTTTCGGAAAGCGGTGATACATAGCGTAGCCTGCCTAGGAACGAGTTGGCGTTTGCAAGATGCTGCTACTGGTGCCTCTGCTGTTGTTGCTGCGGGAGGCCATACATCTACCCAGTGGGCTGTCACAGTCATATAGTCCTTAGTCTGCCCTGTTCCACGTGTCCACATGTCCGTGGTTAAGTGGACAGTGGGTACAACTGCATTTTTTAGGACACAGAGGACACTTTTTCTGACGTGTCTGTACATTCTCTGTATCGCCTGCCTAGAGAAGTGGAACCTAGATGGGATTTGATACCGGGGACACAGTACCTCAAACATTTCTCTAAGTCCCACTGAACTAATGGTGGATACCGGACGCACGTCTAACACCAACATAGCTGTCAAGGCCTCAGTTATCCGCTTTGCAAAAGGATGACTGCTACCATTTTTCATCTTCCTCACAAAGGACTGTTGGACACTCAATTGCTTAGTTGAAGTAGTTGAAGTGGTCTTCCGACTTCCCCTCTGGGGTGACGATCGACTCCCAGCAGCAACAACAGCAGCTGCAGCAACAGCAGACGTATCACTCAAGGATCCTCCGGAGGAATCTCGGTTAGGAGAGGACTCCTCAGTCTTGACAGTGACATGGCCTGCAGTACTACTGACGTTCCTGACTGAGGAGGAAGTTGACGTTGAGGGAGTTGGTGGTGTGGCTTGCAGGAGCTTGGGTACAAGAGGAAGAAGGGATTTAGGTGTCAGTGGACTGCTTACGCTCTTACCCAAAGTTTCACAACTTGACACTGACTTCTGATGAATGCACAGCAGGTGATGTATAAGGGAGGATGTTACTGGGTGGTTAACATCCTTACCCCTACTTATTACAGATTGACAGAGGCAACACATGGCTTGACACCTGTTCTCCGTATGTGCGGAGAAATAATTCCACACCGAAGAGGTGACTTTTTTTGTATTTTGCCCAGGCATCACAATGGGCTTATTCATCCCACGGACAACAGGTGTCTCCCCCGATGCCTGATTTAAACAAACCTCATCACCATCAGAATCCTCATTGTCAACTTCCTTGTCAGCACCAGCAACACCCATATCCTCATCCTGGTGTACTTCAACAGTGACATCTTCAATTTGAATATCAGAAACTGGACTGTGGCACTTTCAGAGGGCCACCTCTTCCCGTCCAGTGTTGGGAAGGTCAGGCATTGCAACCGCCGACACACTTGGACTCTCCTTGGGGATTTGTGATACCATCTTAGAACGCACAGTTCTTTGCTGTGATTTTTCCATCTTAACTCTTATCATTTTTCTAGCGGGATGACAATGCTAAATTCCCTTGTCGTATAAACAACCCTTTATGAAGTCTAAGAACACTGTACGCTGTTTACTTAAGAAGTACCGTAATGGTACGCTAGTTGCGTAACGATCGCTCAGCCGTAGGCGAGACGCTCAAGCGTCACGTTCGCTCACGGCCCAGTGATCACAGGACACGTTATTGGCTATGACTAGAGTAATGATTCGCTATGGCGTAGCGGACGCTCGAGACCACGAGGAGATCACCAGCGGCGCAGACGCTCACAACGCTATACCTTTATGTCTAAACCTTATACCAATGAAATACACAGAATACCTTAATGTGAATACAGGGTGTAAGTGCAACCTTGTGTAACCTGACTAACTACAAAGCTGCTTGAGCGTCACCGACGCTCAAGTGAACACTTAACACTATAGAAAATACACAGATACTGGTTTAGGGTCCGAAGCCTATTAACTGTATTATATCTAATATACTTGTAAAAGGGGATAACAGTACAAATGATACACTACAATATAACAGAGACTCCCTAACCAAAATACAATACTATCTAATACAATACAATACTAGTCTAGGGGAGATACGAGAGAGAGAGAGAAGGGAAAGAGAGAGAGAGAGAGACGGAGAGAGATGAGAGAAATTTGCTCACAGAAAGACAATGATTACGGAGAGAAACTTACGCACAGGGTAAACGATCGCATGCGCCTGGACATCCAGCACCCGATTTTCAGCAATGAGAACCGTTGAAGAGTGAGAGCTGGATGTGGTCGGCCTGCCTATTTATGCCCCACACACAATGCAATCTCATAGTCCCTACAATCCCATTGTCCATTGGATGAAGGAATTCGACCCTGTATCACAACAAAAGGTCATAGGTTGATTCATACAGGTGGGCTGTGACGATTTCCAACAGCTCAGGTGGGTGGGAAACTAGGTTTCCCGCCGCATACCTGAGTATGAGTAAATAATAGAAATGGACATAAACTTCTTATGTCCATAACTATTCGCACGAGCGATTAATACGCTCCAAACCAACACCGGAATATTGCTAATTAAATACTCTTCCGATGGGTACCAAACACTGCTGTATGATTCCTGTTAGACCCTTCGTACAATACAAAGAGGGATTACTTTAAACAGGGACCTTCTATATTAACCAAACTTTCAGAAACTATCAAAGGGATCATGATCTATAAACTACATTAATTGTGAAAATATGTAACGAATGAGTCGCACGCTACGACTACATAAACTCTACCGTAAATACGCATACCGCGCCTGCGAGTGCACGCTATTGCGGGTATGCGCCTTCACGGGAGAGCGTACGCATGCGCAGCACGGACCAGTGTGCGGTGCAAATATGGCAACGTGCATGGGGATATTTTTCTGACTTTGACAGTCCACCCTTTGGCAGTCAATAATAACTGCCACCTTCTAAAACATTTCAAAAGGAGAAAAATATATGTCAGGGGTTAATTCATTTCCATGGTTGGGTGAGGGAGGAGAGAGGAGTAGGTGTGAAGAGGGTATGACCTAGTGTGATAGCAGAAGCATGTGTGTATGAGTCCATGTTTGGAGGGTCATGTATCATCGTGCCGTACGTGTTGTAAATCAAGCTTCGAGGTATTGCGAAGTATACATTTGAATTCCTTCTTATCCTGTGGTACAGGTCTGTGGATGGGCTGTCAAACTTTACCGAGCTCTTTTCGGATTTTGAACAAAATGGGGAGCACATTTTAGTTGATGATACATGAATGGGGGAGGTATGTGGTTGCTGATATCTGTGCCTGTATTCCCTATCGTCTATGTGTGTCATTACCTGAGGGTTGTAGAGATGAAGATAAAGAACACTTATGGAAAATGCAATGATATTCTATGTCAGGGAAATGTACATCTGTCGTCGAAGTTGTGTTCGGTATCTGTTGAGAGTCGTCTTCTTTGCGCTGTATTGCTCCTTGGGCATGAGCAAATAGCTTTGTCAGAGCCATCGGATTTACAAAAAAATGTTGGGCTAGCGTGAGTTTAAAAGTACTAGGGAAACTGGGGATCCATGGCAAAGTTCATCAAGTGTCCATTTCTCAAGTGGTCAAAATCCTTCTTTGGTGCTTGTCTGTTGTCTGTATAGCGTCTCGTCAACTTCCTCGTCCAAGGGGGTCTTTGTATCTTGGAGAAAAGCAGAAAAACAGGTGAAAGAAACGGACCGTATAATCGCATTTTCATCACATCCTGGTTTCTATCATTGGGTCATAAATCAAATCCAGGTTAATTACAGTTTCCTCACTCCTCAGGCTCATCACTTTTGTACTTTGTTTGCACCTCATTAAAGCCTGCCCGCATCTAAATATCAATCCAATAAATATAACAACACCTAAGATACATAGTAGAAACTTTCCAACATCCATTATGACTCCTTGAGCCCAGTCTCCTAAACCGGAGAACCAATTTCGCGGGTTCAACCACGACACCCAACCAGTCAGCTCATTACCTACAGCAGCAAAGGTGAGATTGTGTCTTCGACGAAATTCCCACTTTAATTGCAGAATATCGTCCATCTTTTGGTCTATGACCTCTACCGGATCCTCGGTGCTATTCGTGATATAAGTGCAACACTTTATGCCGTACTGTGTTGCCAATGTAACACAATATCCGCCTGTTACTGCTGTAAGATAATTAAGAACCATCCTATGCTGAACTAGTTCTGTTTTGTAAGCTTGAAGTTCTCTTCCAGTGTATCTAAACGTGTCATCATACATTTCAGTGATATTATCTAACAAATTGGCGAGTGCGGAAATGTATCTATAATTCATCACTCCTCGAGCGGTACGAGTGAAATCTAACGCTACCAGAACCTGAATCCCGGTGGATTCATGGATAAGATCAGAGGCCGGATGCTCTAACCTTTCTGACAGTTGTCTTTTAACTCGGTGCTCGTAATGAGTGTGAGTATAAGGAGCTTGGGCACCACGGTGTATGTCCTTCATTTTGTCATGTGTAACAGTCATCACTTCAGGCAATACTTTTCCAATATAACACAATCCTTCAGAGTTTGGGGCAAGCCACTTGTACGCCTTTCTCCCGCATATGAAATATGCATCATCGGGGAGAACATATGGGACAGAGAAGGACATTACCATGTTGCAAACCTTCCAGGTGAAATCTCCTGACCCTAATTCTTCCATCTGCTTAATGCACGTATCAGTTTGTACGATATGTGCACAGTATCCTGGTGATACCTCTCCAACTCTAGTAATCCTATTTCCTAAGGTATATCGATACCGGAAAGATTTTCCTCTACTGGCTATGTGGCGTACGAGCTCTGTATCTGTAGGCATTCTATCTGCTCTGTGTGAAAAGGTCATGGTAAGGTTGCTCCATGACACTTCCCAATTTCCCGGCTTACGGGGGTTGGAGATATTAAAACATAAGAGGGACCTATCCACATGGTATTGGTGGAGCTTCAAACTAGGAGGGCTGGAGATGTTAAATCTCCGGTCCACCGGTCTCCCACCACTTAGCTCAAGTACCTCCCCTAACGTTAAAGGAAATGGTACTAGCCCTGATTTGCTATGACCCTGAGGTACTTGAGAGCATACCCAACAATCTGTTTTGTTTAACACATTACCCACTAAAGAGTGATAGTCACTCAATGGATGCCGGTCCATATGGATATTAAAACTGGATTGGCATTTCTTTATGCATCCATCTTCAACCAGATTATCACAGAGCCTACAGATACAATTTTCTTCAGCTAACAATCCATCACAATTTCTTCTATCGGATCGTTTTCTGATACTCGCCTTTGCTTGTTGGTTTGGTTGATCTTGGAAAACTACGCCTCCATCATCATAATCGAACCCATTCCAGAACCTCTCTCGACCTCTATGGTACTCCCGCCGGAACAGACTGCTCTGGTCAACATCACGGTTAACATCAAAATCCGGATCACAGTCTCTTGGGGCAAGTCCATCTTTGAGGAGGAAATAGAGAAGAATGAGAAGGGGGAAAAAGAAATTTCAAGGAAGAGGGGATGGGAAGTGGAGAAAAACAATAAAAGGGAGAGGGGAGTCGACAACTGCTTTCGGTCTTCAAGGCTCAGGTGCCGCCTCAGTCCTCCTGGAACAGACACTCCAGTGATACAACCTCTACCGTCTGTTCCTTATCACGGGACTTCTCTGGATCAGCAACCTTTTTGCAGTGGGATGAATGGACCCAAGTCTCTCTCTCAGCAACCTTCAATGCTGTGGTGCTAGTCAATAAGACCTGGTATGGTCCTTCCCATCTATCAATAAGACAACCTGAGCGTAGAAAATGTCGTATCATTACATAATCCCCAGGTTCAATGTCATGACAATTACTATCTGGTAAATCAGGAATCACCAACTTCAGATTATCATTTTGATTCCTCAACTGCTTACTCATGTTAATCAAGTACTTTACAGTTACTTCATTGTTACATTTCAAATCATCCTGAGGGTTAATCATGACATGCGGTTGTCGACCAAACAAGATTTCAAAAGGAGACAGATTAAGAGGGGACCTGGGAGTGGTTCTGATGCTATACAAAACAATGGGTAAAGCTTCTGGCCACGTCAATCCTGTCTCTGCCATTACTTTACTCAATTTATTTTTAATAGTGCTGTTCACTCTTTCGACCTTCGCGCTCGCCTGTGGACGGTACGGAGTGTGCAGCTTGCTATCAATTCCCATCAACTTACACATTCCTTGAAAGACATCACCTGTAAAATGGGTACCCCTATCACTTTCAATGATTCTAGGGATACCATATCTACATACAAATTCCTGCACTATTTTCTTAGCTGTAAACATAGCGGTATTTGTAGCTGCTGGGAAAGCTTCGACCCAATTCGAGAAAACATCTATACAAACAAGTACATATTTCAAATTTCGACATGGGGGTAATTGAATGAAGTCGATTTGTATTACCTGGAAAGGGCCGCCGGCAGGTGGGATATGGGATGGTTCTGTAGGTATTGCCTTTCCAATATTCTTTCTCAGACAGGTAAGGCATGACATTGCTCTTTTACTCGCATGAGAGGAGAATCCTGGGGCGCACCAGTATGCTCTTACCAATTTGCACATCCCCTCCTTGCCTAGATGAGTCAGCCCGTGAGCTGCTTCAGCCAGACATGGAAGGTATGCCCTGGGGGCCACTGGTTTACCATGTCCATCCGTCCAGAGCCCTGAGGACTCCTGGCCATATCCCTTTGCCTTCCAGACTGCTCTTTCCTGTGTGGAACACAAATTCTGCATCTCACACAACTTTTGTGTGTTGATGGTATTAAATACCATCAGTTGTGTGGTGTCTGTCTGTATGGGGGTAGCAGCTGCAAGCTTTGCGGCTTCGTCTGCTCGGCTGTTACCAAGGGATACTGGGTCTTGGCTATATGTATGTGCTTTACATTTGATAACAGCCACTCTGTCGGGTTCCTGTATCGCTGTTAGAAGCCTTTTTATATATGCTGCATGCGCTATCGGTGTACCAGCTGCCGTCATGAAATTTCTGAGGCGCCATAGGGCTCCGAAATCATGTACTACCCCGAAGGCGTATCTAGAGTCGGTGTAGATATTGGCTGACTTACCCTTAGCCAATTCACATGCTCTGGTTAGGGCGACCAGTTCAGCAACCTGGGCTGAATGAGGTGGGCCTAGCGGTTCCGCTTCTATGGTGTCTTGGTCATCTACGACTGCGTATCCAGTACACAAGTCTCCCGAGTCTGACTGTCTATGACAACTACCGTCCGTGTAGAACGTGAGTTCTGCATCTTCCAGTGGGTTGTCACTGATGTCAGGCCTTGCGGTAAAATTTTGGGTCAAATATTCCATACAATCATGTGTATCTCCCTTTGCATTAAATCCTCCTTCCCCATCACTCTCACCTTCCACCCTTTGTGTCTGACCAGGCACACCTGGGAGAAAAGTTGCAGGATTTAATGCGCTGCATCTCCTTATGGTGATGTTTACTGGGGCCATTAATGCCAATTCCCATCTTGTAAACCTTGCAGATGAGACGTGTCTGGTTTGGGCAGAATTCAATAAGGCAGATACCGCATGTGGTGTATGGATTGTGAGGTTGTGGCCTAGCACGACATCTTCGCTTTTTGTCACTAGCAATGCTATCGCCGCAACGCTACGCAAGCATGTGGGGAGGGATCGCGCTACCGTGTCTAGCTGGGCGCTGTAGTATGCAACTGGCCTGCTGGCGTCACCGTGTTTTTGGGTTAGTACACCTGCTGCGCACCCAGCACTTTCTGTTCCGTATAGTTCAAAGGGTTTCCCATAGTCTGGCATACCTAGTGCTGGTGCCTGCGTTAGGCATTGCTTAAGTCTCTCAAATGCTGTTTCGGATTCGTCTGTATGCGAAATCCTATCAGGTTTGTTTGAAGAGACCATTTCCTGCAAAGGTAACGCCAATATGGAAAACCCTGGGATCCAATTACGGCAATACCCACACATTCCTAAAAACGTTCTAATCTGTTGCTGGGTTTGTGGCAGTGTCATGTCTCTAATGGCTTGGATTCTATCAGCGGTCAGGTGTCTCAGTCCTTGTGTTAGACAGTGTCCCAAATATTTTACCTTAGTCTGGCATAATTGTAACTTGTCTTTGGAAACCTTGTGACCTGTGTCTGAAAGATGAAACAGGAGCTGTTTCGTATCCTTCAGAGATGCTTCCAGTGAATCTGAACACAGTAATAAATCGTCCACATACTGTATCAATACTGATCCACTGTCTGGTTGGAAAGACTGTAAACAATCATGCAAAGCCTGAGAAAATATACTTGGACTATCTATGAAACCTTGGGGTAACCGAGTCCACGTGTATTGGACTCCTCTGTATGTGAATGCAAACAAATATTGGCTGTCAGGGTGCAGAGGTACCGAAAAGAAAGCGGAGCAGAGGTCAATAACAGTGAAAAATTTGGCAGTGGGAGGAATTTGCATTAGGATGACAGCTGGATTAGGCACTACGGGGAACTGGCTTTCAACTATTTTGTTAATCCCCCTTAGATCCTGCACTAGCCTGTAACCCCTCCCCCCACTCTTTTTAACAGGGAAGATGGGACTATTTGCTGTGCTGGACGTTCTTACTAGAATGCCCTGTTGTAGCAAGCGCTCTATTACGGGAAAAACTCCTAACTCCACCTCTGGCTTCAGAGGATATTGTGGGATTTTTGGAGCTATCCTACCATCTTTTACTTGTACAATTACTGGAGCTACGTTTGCCATTAATCCAGTGTCCTGTCCATCTTTTGTCCAAAGTGACTCTGGTATCTGAGATATCATCTCTTCTACTTGGGATGGATTCCTATTTGTCATAATGGAATGTGACATTAATTTTGATGGGGAGTCTAACATGTCTCGTACCTCCTGAGCGTGATTCTCAGGAATGTCCAAGAATACACCTTCAGGAGTACAATAAATGACGCAACCCATTTTACATAGTAAGTCTCTACCCAGGAGATTAGTTGGTGCCGATGCAGCCAGCAAAAAGGAATGCTTGGTATGCAAAGGCCCTATTGTAATCTCGGCTGGTTTGCTAACAGGGTAGTGCTGGACTACTCCTGTTACTCCCATGGCTGGAATTGTCCTACCAGTGGTTCTCATGCCCACTGTCGAATTTATCACTGACTTGGCCGCCCCTGTGTCTACAAGAAAGTTTAAAGTTTTACCAGCTACATTGATTGCAATCTCTGGTTCACTTCCAAGACTGGCAATCAACTTAACTGGCTGCAGATTACAGGTATGGCCACACCCCTAGTGGGTATGCTGACCTCCCTGAATCCCGCTGGCAGCGACTACTTGTGAGGGGGTTAGCTGGGAACTACCAGAGGCATGCCAATCTCTGTTCGGGGGATATCTTTTTGTTTCCCCTGTATGTGGCTCGAAACTCCGCCTCTGTGGACCCTGCTCCCAATGTCGTGTGTCGTGTCGTTGTCTAGGGGGTTGAAAAGATCTTTGTACACTCTTTGTTCTACATTCTCGTGCATAGTGTCCCGGTCTGTTACAAGAAAAACATGTCATTACACTTGCCTTACCCACAGGATTCGGTGGTACATACGCAGGCTGCCTTGTGGTCAGCGCCTGTATACTTACGGACATCAACTTATCACTTTGCGACTCCCTGTGCCTAGTGATGTTTCTGTCGTGATCAATAGCAGCCTCTCTCAATGTGGACACTGACAGACCTCGCCAACATGGTTGTGTGGTCTGTACCCTAGCTTTTAATGTTTCTTTCAAACCATCCATCAGTACAGATACTGCTACTTCTCGATGGTTTGGGTTGGTCTTAATGTCTTCTATACCAGTGTACTTTGCCATTTCTAATAGTGCCCGGTGAAAATATTCTGTTGCCGTTTCGGACTCCTTTTGCTTAATGGAGAATATCTTGTTCCATTTAACAACGGCTGGGAAATACTCCTTTAGCTGTAAATTTATCCTTTTTACATTATCCTTGTTGTACACGTCTGTAAGCGGTACATCTTTATCCAAGGCGCAGTCAACTAAGAATTGAGTTGCGTCGACATTGGAAGGTAAACAAGCTCTTAGCAGTATCTGCCAATCCTTGTTGTTGGGTTCTACAGTGTTACCTAGATCCCTGATGTATTTTTGGCTAGCAACTAAGTCTTTCCTGGGGTCAGGAAATTCGGACACTATTGTTCTTAATTCCATTCGGGAAAATGGAGTGTACATGGCAATGTTCCTTATGGGAGTGGCTCCAGACACATCTGTTTTTCCATTGGGAACTGCTATTACCCTTACAGGAGCAATTCTAACAGCCTCATTCTGCGTAGATTCTACAACTTGTGGTACAATTGTTTCAGTGTAGTGCATGGTGCCGTACTTACCCGTTGACACGACCTCACCTATCCCTCCGCTAGGGGCTTTCACTAATCTCGTGGGTGTCGCTGTGCCTACTGTGGTCTCTGCTATGGTGGCCGCAAGAGAGAGAGCTGAAATTGTTGCCGAATCTTCTTCTTGATCACACTCCTGAGGAAGGTTCAAAACAGGGTACAACTTGCACGGGTTAATAATAGTATGAGTTACTTGGTTAACATCATTTACATTTACAGGGTTACTAAGTGTTTGTGTTTTACAACCCAGTGCGTTTCTCTCCGCAATCAACTTCTCTCCTGCAATGTATGGTGGAGGAGGGGCTGTGGCTATCAGCTTACTGACTGCCCCAGATCCTGCCGCCAGAGCCAAACCTCTCTGTATCTCACCTTCCTGGTGCCATAACTGTAAATAATCATGATGCTGAATTCGTCTCTTTGTTGATTTTACGAGACATATCCTCCTCCTTAAATTTTGTAACACGTCTGGACTGAAGCTACCTATTCTTGGGAATTTGTCCCTGTCTTGTACAGTCATTCTCTCCCATTCATCACATAAAGATTCTGTGTGACTTCCGTATTTTTCACACATGATGTACCTTGCCGACCCAACGGGTCGGTTCTCTGAATCAACCCGAACCGAGGTTGATCGCCCCCTACCTGAACAACTGGCCCCCATAATTCTGCAGGTGTTGCTTATTCCTCCTTGGATCTTTATCTCAAGGTTTTCAGCGAACCCTTACAAACAAACCAAGATGTCCTGGGCAGGCCGGCGGTGGCGGTTTACCAAGTACCCCACTTACTTCTCGCCCACGTTGGCCAGTACTGCAATAACTGTAACCAGAGCTGCTGTACCCAACCCAGGGCCCCTGTGAACCTTCTGTTTACTGGAACATATGAGGGTTACCCGAAGGACACTTACTCTTTCCAGTAAAGTTGGGGTTGTTAGATAGTTCCTGAGTGACCAGCGAACTTCCCTTTAAAAATAAAAAATTACACAAATCACGTCAGAATGTACAGATAGCGTTTGTGACCACTTTACTCTAATGGTATTAGGTCAGATTACTAACTACTGCACACAATTACGTGCGGTCCAATCGTTCAGTACATAAGCACTACTTGTCATGTACTGAAAGATCAATGGAATCGATGTTTCCGGCCGCGATTCCTTCAGCAAGAGCTTATGGCCTATATGGGTTCTGCACCAACACCCCAGGCGTTGTGCCTCTTGTACCTTTATAGCGGACCTCTTTGTCTATTTTACCTGTTACCTTATGACCTCCTGGTCTGTTACCGTCTGTTAATGACCTCCTGGTCTGTTACCTTATGACCTCCTGGTCTGTTACCTTATGGTCCGCTATACTCTAATGCTCGAATATTATTTAACCAGGGATGCCTCCCCAGCCACCGTATATGTCACTTACACGTGTGTCCCTTGACGAGTACCCGACTTTCCTTTTGGTTCAACCTCTAAGTTATATAAACTTATGTGATAAAAACACACTCACTCAACACATGTACACTTTGTTTCTATATCTATTTCTGCGCAGAAATTGTCTTCAGTCCAACTGTGTTACCAATTAGGAGCAGGATCTGTTAAACTAAATTTCAGATTTTTCCAAAAATAGATTTGCGTTATTTACCGCGTCGCGTTATTTATCGCCTTTGCGCTAATTATCGCTTTGCGCTAATTCAACTTTTCGTGACTTGAGCTACGTTGCGTAACCAGACGCTACGTTGCGTAATGTACGCTGCGTGCGTCTGCCGTTTGGATTGCGTACGCAAGTCTTTTGTTAGGGACACGTGTACGCAAAACAAAGATCCACCGTAGCACAATTTCTACCTTTATCAATGTAGATGATCCCTGATCATCTACCGCACACCACACTGACTGCCTTATCTCCCAGACAAGCCGTGTGTTGGTCTATACTTTAACTATTACCTCTACTATGAAATAACAGCAAATCTCTTTTAGCACTTTCTATCAACTATAAAACTTGGCAAACAGGAATAGTGATATACGAAATTTGAAAAAGAAATGCAGATAAATGTATGCGTGCGTGTATATGCAAGACAGAAGAGAAATAAAACAGTTTTAAAAGACACAAGCGTTTTGTTCTTACTTCTGGTTCCCGGATTCCTTCAGCACTCTTTATCTAAGCGAAGCAGACGCTTATCCCGTCAGCACTGCGAGACAACCTCCCACCCTTTGCTGGGGGGATAATGTCTGCTGATCTACCTAGTGCAGATATGAGAAGGATAGGACGAGTCCCCAATTGACAATGCTAAATTCCCTTGTCGTATAAACAACCCTTTATGAAGTCTAAGAACACTGTACGCTGTTTACTTAAGAAGTACCGTAATGGTACGCTAGTTGCGTAACGATCGCTCAGCCGTAGGCGAGACGCTCAAGCGTCACGTTCGCTCACGGCCCAGTGATCACAGGACACGTTATTGGCTATGACTAGAGTAATGATTCGCTATGGCGTAGCGGACGCTCGAGACCACGAGGAGATCACCAGCGGCGCAGACGCTCACAACGCTATACCTTTATGTCTAAACCTTATACCAATGAAATACACAGAATACCTTAATGTGAATACAGGGTGTAAGTGCAACCTTGTGTAACCTGACTAACTACAAAGCTGCTTGAGCGTCACCGACGCTCAAGTGAACACTTAACACTATAGAAAATACACAGATACTGGTTTAGGGTCCGAAGCCTATTAACTGTATTATATCTAATATACTTGTAAAAGGGGATAACAGTACAAATGATACACTACAATATAACAGAGACTTCCTAACCAAAATACAATACTATCTAATACAATACAATACTAGTCTAGGGGAGATATGAGAGAGAGAGAGAAGGGAAAGAGAGAGAGAGAGACGGAGAGAGATGAGAGAAATTTGCTCACAGAAAGACAATGATTACGGAGAGAAACTTACGCACAGGGTAAACGATCGCATGCGCCTGGACATCCAGCACCCGATTTTCAGCAATGAGAACCGTTGAAGAGTGAGAGCTGGATGTGGTCGGCCTGCCTATTTATGCCCCACACACAATGCAATCTCATAGTCCCTACAATCCCATTGTCCATTGGATGAAGGAATTCGACCCTGTATCACAACAAAAGGTCATAGGTTGATTCATACAGGTGGGCTGTGACGATTTCCAACAGCTCAGGTGGGTGGGAAACTAGGTTTCCCGCCGCATACCTGAGTATGAGTAAATAATAGAAATGGACATAAACTTCTTATGTCCATAACTATTCGCACGAGCGATTAATACGCTCCAAACCAACACCGGAATATTGCTAATTAAATACTCTTCCGATGGGTACCAAACACTGCTGTATGATTCCTGTTAGACCCTTCGTACAATACAAAGAGGGATTACTTTAAACAGGGACCTTCTATATTAACCAAACTTTCAGAAACTATCAAAGGGATCATGATCTATAAACTACATTAATTGTGAAAATATGTAACGAATGAGTCGCACGCTACGACTACATAAACTCTACCGTAAATACGCATACCGCGCCTGCGAGTGCACGCTATTGCGGGTATGCGCCTTCACGGGAGAGCGTATGCATGCGCAGCACGGACCAGTGTGCGGTGCAAATATGGCAACGTGCATGGGGATATTTTTCTGACTTTGACAGGGAGTATGAGGGCTTCCATCGTCATGTGAAGCTGAACCATTAGTCATGAACATAGGCCAGGGCCTTAGCCGTTCCTTGCCACTCCGTGTCGTAAAGGGCATATTGGAAAGTTTACGTTTCTCCTCAGATCATTTACATTTCTTTTTTGGGGTCTTTTTACTGAACTTTGGCTTTTTGGATTTTTCATGCCCTCTACTATCACATTGGGCATCGACCTTGGCAGACGACGTTGATGGGATTTCATCATCTGTGTCACGACTAGTGGCAGCAGCTTCAGCACTAGGAGGAAGTGGTTCTTGATTTTTCCCTAGTTTATCCTCCAAATTTTTGTTCTCCATTATTTTTCTGGAGTTATATAACAATATGAGGTACAGGAGAGCTACCTCTACAGCACACAGGGCAATCCCTGTGAAAATTATTTGGATTAAATATTAATAACCCTTTTATTTGGAGTAAATGATATACAACACAGGACAGCACCACTGAACTTATATGGCAGCACCACTGGACTGGATTTATACGGAATTATATGGATTTATATGGTATTATACGTCAGGATTACTGGATTTATATGCCAGTACCACTGAAATTATATGGCAGGATCACTGGAATTATACGGCAGTACCACTGGACTTATACAGCAGTACCACTGAACAGATACGGCAGTATCACTGCACTAGACTTATACGCCAGTACCACTGGAATTATACGGCAGAATCACTGGATTTATACGTCAATACCACTGGAATTATATGGCAGGATCACTGGAATTATATGCCAGTACCACTGGAATTATACGGCAGGATCACTGGAATTATACGGCAGTACCACTGGACTTATATGGCAGTACCACTGGACATATACAGCAGTATCACTGGACTGGATTTATACGCCAGTACCACTGGAATTATATGGCAGGATCATTTTAATTTACGGCAGTATCACTGGACTGGATTTATATGACAGTACCACTGGAATTATACGGCAGGATCACTGGAATTATACGGCAGGATCACTGGACTTATACAGCAGTACCACTGGAATTATACGGCAGGATCACTGAAATGATATGGCAGGATCACTGGATTTATACGCCAGTACCACTGGAATTATACGGCAGGATCACTGAAATTATATGGCAGGATAGCTGGATTTATACGTCAGTACCACTGGAATTATACGGCAGGATCACTGGATTTATATGCCAGTACCACTGTAATTATACGGCAGTACCGCTGGACATACACGGCAGTATCAATGGACATATACGGCAGTATCACTGGACATATATACGGCAGTACCACTGGACATATACAGCAGCACAGGGACACCACCACTGGACTGATACAGGACAACACAGCACCACTGTAATGGACTGGACTTATACAGCAGCACTGGACATATGGCAGCAGAGGACACCACCACTGTGACTGGATTGATGCAGCACAACACACAACCACTGGACTGATGCAGCACAACACAACACCACTGGACTGGACTGGACTTATACAGCAGCACTGGACATATGGCAGCTGAGGACACCACCACTGTGACTGGACTGATGCAGCACAAGACACCACCACTGGACTGATGCAGCACAACACAACACCACTGGACTGGACTTATACAGCAGCACTGGACATATGGCAGCAGAGGACACCACAACTGTAACTGGACTGATGCAGCACAAGACACTAACACTGAACTGATGCAGGACACTGAGTACAGAGACACGTCCTCCCTCTACAATCTCCAATGCCGGAGTAAAAGTGGCGGCGTTGCGCTGCGACTTATATGGAATCCAAACCCCGCGAGAATCCGACAGCGGGATGATGACGTTTTGCCTCGTCCTGGCTTCCGAGTCAGGCGAGAAAACCCGAACCGAACCCACTCATCTCTACTGGAGAGTAGTTCTAAATCAAAGGCATGTGTGTACCTGCTCTGTAGACAGACAGCTAATTACTTAGTGAACACATGATGTGAACACACAGGGAGGCAGGAAAGACCAGCTAAGCTGTAAAAAAATAGATAAATGTTTGAAGCCATAACCCATGGCAACAAATAACCGGGAAGCTACAGTTTTGAATATATAAAGTATATGAAAAATACAAAGAATATGTTAGAAATATCCACTTTGTATTACTCTAATCATTTTTATAGTCAAAACTCTGGAGTAAAAAGTCTGTCGGGTGAGGCACCAACTTTTTCCGCACATCTCTGATCAAAACTCACCAAATTTCCAGGAGTTTATACCTCTGCACCTGTGTGTAATGCCCACATGCACCCTTTGGCTAATATATTGTGTGTAAATTTGGCTCTGGTACTAGCCAGGGCCTCCTCAACGATTTACCTAACTGCACGTCCCTGCTTTTTAATCCTGTATAGGAGAACCTAAACTGTTGGCCTGTTGCCACCACATCATGTTCATCTGGTATGTTTGGTATTAGCTGGGTATGCAACAACCATTGTATAGTGTGTACCTTTAAATCCACCCAATTTAATGTAGACATTTGGGTGATCATATTGTCACATTGGATGTTCTACACGTCCAGTGGGAAGACACTACAGACGTAAAGCTTGCAAAGATATAGGGGGTCATTCTGAGTTGATCGTGGCTGTGCTAAATTTAGCACAGCTACGATCACATTCCCAGGCATGCCCAGCATAGCACTAGCCCACCCTGCATGTCTGTCCGCCTCCCCCCCCCCGCACAAGTACAAAAGCATCGCCGCTTTTGTACTTGTTGAGCAACTGCCGGCCAGCGCCGCTCCTGCGGCTGAACGGGAGTTGCTCGTCGCTGCCCATGATCGCAGCGGCTGCGTGTGACGTCACGCAGCCGCTGCGGCATGCCCCCGCACACTCTGTCCATGCCTGCGTTGGCCAGACCGCGACCCCAAAACGGCGGGCAAACTCCGCCGTGCTGCCCCCTCCCACCCAGCGACCGACTCTGCATGTCAATCAGGCAGAGGCGATCGCTAGGGCATGACGGCCTTCGGCTGTCTGGCGCACTGTGGTGCCGACGCATGCGCAGTTTCGACCCAATCGCTGCCCTGCGTTAAAATGCAGCTAGCAATCAGGTCGGAATGACCCCCATCGGGCGTTGTCATATGATGCATTGTGTAGTGTGTTCGGCAATGCAATATAACATTACATAACATTGACGGGTCATTGATGGGTCATTTAGGTGCGTACCCAACTTAACAAGTAAATGTGGAGTGGTGGCAGCATTTGTCTGAAGAACATAAAATGTAACCAATAGTTTGAAGGCAACAGCATGCAAGACAGTTGGGGGTGAACAGTATATTTTTTAAAATAAAGTGTTATTCCAGAGATAAAGTACTCTTGTGAAAAAGTAGGTTTCTCAATTGGTTATTTTGATTGCGGACATCAATGCCAATAGTTAAGATAATTATGTAGTTTATCATTATTATTTTTTTATTGTAGCAGTTTGTTGCAGCAGTTTATTATATATTGATTTTATTAAATAATGTAAATAAATGGCTTATATTGGTAAAACCTTTTGATAAACCATTCCCCTGTCAGAGTACACATATAGGACCTCTTGGGATGGAGGTAACTATGTCTTACATTTTAAACTTTAGTACACAATGGGCTTGATTCAGGTTTGCATAGAAAAAGCATAGCTGTTGCTTATTTGGAAGAAGCAGCGATGCTAACATATGGTAATGCAACAGGGGGCGTCTGGTAAAAGCAGACGCCTCCTGCATGCAAATGTGATCCACTGCGGCATCCAAGGATGTTTGATTACCTGCAACTCCTTTGGCAGGCTGCATAACCCATGACATTATGCAGAGTGACCACCGCAGTTCTATTGCTGAGGCCTCGGCTGTCCCACAAAACAGAGGCTGTAGACTGTCAATCAATTGACGTCTGCAGCCTTACTATATCCTACGACACACACAGGACTCAGATCGTACATGCGCAGTATAGGTCTGCACATGTGCAATGTACCCAACATCAGTACATTGCAACTTCCTCCATACAGCGACCAGACCTGTATCAGGCCCCATAAGCAGGTATGTTTGCAACATTATATCTGTCAAAGTACTTGTTATGCATATATATTATTAATAAAATGCAACTTTCACCCACACACAGTCAGTGAAGACCTTTTGTGGTCTGAACCAATGTTCATGACACACATTACAGAAGCTCTGCTTGCTAGTAAATAGATTTGCTGTGCTGTCATTATATTAATTTAGTCAAAAAAAATGATTGCTTTCACAGTTGCTAGGTGACAGGAATACATATATTTTATTTTACTTTAATGCAAAATGATAAAAATCTTTATTTAGCTTTTTTGCTGTAACATGTAACCACAATGGGGGTAATTCTGAGTTGATAGCAGCAGCAAGTTTGTTAGCAATTGGGCAAAACCATGTGTACTGCAGCGGGGCAGATGGAACATTTGCAGAGAGAGTTAGATTTGGGTGGGTTATTTTGTTTCTGTGCAGGGTAATTACTTGCTGCTTTATTTTTACACTGCAATTTAGATTTCAGTTTGAATGCACCCACCCAAATCTAACTCTCTCTGCACATGTTATATCTACCCCACCTGCAGTGCACATGGTTTTGCCCAACTGCTAACAAATTGGCTGCTGCGATCAACTCAGAATTAGGCCCAATATGCCTTCAGTAACTTGTGTTTTAATTTTAGGGTATAGTGAAATGTGGCAAACGGCCATCCCTGAGGTTCTTAACGGAAATATTACACTTTTAAAGAAAATGATAGGAGATCATGAAAAGGGCAACACAGTTATGGCCAGTCTGAGAAGCAGGTATTGTGAAAAATTAAATATGTGTACATAACTCATTCTTTAGCTGGTGGCATACAACAATAAATGGTCATTTCATCAAGAGAACAAAAACAAAGGAAAAAACTCTTTTTGTGGACACTTTGGAATGACTGTGCTATTAAAATGTAACTTTTATTAGATATACTGTATATTTATGTATAGAGTACATATTTTGCAAAAGAAGGGGGGAGGGGGGTGACATGGTGATTCTCACAATTATTTTGATCATACAGGTCTCATACCTAAAACTGGTATTACATTTAAAATTCTTTAGGTAGTTTTGGATAAAACTGTTAAGTTTGTCAGACATACCACTTGGACAGAGACATATTTTACCCTTAACACTGACCATAAATGTAATTATCATATGAACAAATCACATGTTAAGGTGTTTGGCACTGAAGAGCCCTACAGACAACAATAGAGAAGATTAAATAAGTACTAATACCTTGATGAATAACTATAAGTGTAATAAGGTCACATGATGAAATCATGTGACTGTGAATACACATAAAGGGGTCTCTGCAGACAACCAGAAAATAATACACCTTGGGCAGTGTAAATCACATGTCTGTTTAAGAAACAATAATTACATCATTCTCAAGGAAAATATGCAGACCTTTTGTTAATGATGTAGAGCACATTAGTTCCCAGACAGCAATCGCATGTACAGTAATAGTCAATTGAATTGGGCTCTAAACTTGGCCATCGTAGAATATAGAAACCCTATGGGAGTTACTTTTGATATTGAAAGGGATGTTCTGGTAGGATTTCCCACAAAATTATGTAAATAAATATGCCCCTAAATTTAGTTTCATCAGATCACAAAATAAATAAATAAATAAATAAAAATAATAATAATTGCAAGTTAGTTTGTTGAGGATATGAAACGTTTACTGCATATAATATTGGGATTCTGTTTCAGAGGAGGACGAGTACCTATCCAAATATACTAACTAGAGTTTAAGGGGTTAGGAACAGGGCCGTCTTTTCGTATGGTCTCAATGGGCACTTGCCCAAGAGCCCCAGGAGATATCTCGGGTTCTGTCTGACTTAGAGTTTTTCTGAGGGTATACTCCAAAAGCTGGGACTCTCTCCTTTTAGTTGGACACTGGCAGCTTGTCTCTACTATTGCCAGAACCAGAGATATCAGCCTTCAAGCAGCTGGTCCTTGCTCCAGCTCCACACACCTAATATTCAGTTTTATATTTTTGTTGGTGGATTGCTTTGGCTCCTGAACTCTTATCCCCAAGTCCCCAGTACCTTTTGAAAGGTGAGACTCTCTAGTTTTTTTATCCAATTCAAAGCTAAGAAATCTATATCCAGGAACTGGAGATACCTGTGTTCAAGCAAGCTGCCCTCCCACCAGAAAATGATGAATATTAAGACCACTCTGCTATCCACCCCTCACCTACGTATTAAACACCCCCTACCACCCTGGAAGTCATGTACCGGGGCCCCTTCATTCAGCCCAATGCCCCCTTATACAGTTTAGTGTTCTCCCTCCCGCCCCATCTGTGCAGTAAAGTAGTAATTAGCATAAATTACTGCTCCATGTCCTACATGCTGAGCAGAACATAGAACACCCCCCTACCACCTGCGGGACATCAAAGCTGCTGCTGATAGCTCCCCCCACCCCTACTGCTGGAGCATGGGTAGGGGCCCCAGTGCATTGCTGTGCCCAGGGGCCTACATTGCTGTTAAGACGGCCCTGGCTAGGAAGAGAAGTAGGTTGCTGTGTAATAGGTTTCAGTATTAAGTAACCAGCATTGAAGCAAGTGTGCCGCTAAATTCAAAGCTGACATTAGTCGTAAGGCTGGTTTTGTCTTATAACTGATTGTAGCTTTAAATTTAGTGGCAAAATCGCCTCTATCACGCCAGTTTCATAATCTCAGAACCTATTACATTACCGCTGTAATTTGAGACTGCAGTGTCTGGCAGTTCATTACTGAAACAAGGATATTCTTATTGCAGACAAGTAATTAAACAAAATACATGGACATTTTGGTTTTAGTTTACCACCATGTTTCTGTGATTATTCTCTTTTGTTTGCAAATGTTTATTGTCCATTACTGTCACTATAACAGCATGGTGTCGAATATGTTGGTATTATTCAGTGTATAATTAGCTATTTTACAACCTCTCTATACTGTACACAAAAAGGCTTCTTACATCCAGGGGAGTGGAGTATCCCTGTCCTAAGGATGTGTTCCGCAGTGAGGACAGATTAATATTGTCCTCTATGGGCTATGGAAAGTATTAGATATTGCAAATTACTTATCCAAACTACACTATTCAATTGTACATAATATATTTTTCTACTGAATACATTTACAAACACATTATATGGTTTTGTATGTAATGGGAAAATTGTATTTTATTTATTTATTAGTTTCTTATACAGTGCAGCATATTCTGTTGCACTTTACAATTAGAACAACAGTCACAGAACAAAACTGGGCAAAAACAGACAGACATAGAGGTAGGAAGGCCCTGCTCGCAAGCTTACAAGAAACATATATTAATCACCTGCAAAAATCTAGACGGTTATCATTTATTAATGATCAAGGGAGCATTTCATTGTGAATTCCATTTTGTTTTCCATTTTCGATCAGTAAGATTTGCAAGGTTCATCAACATAAATAATCTTGATTCAATTTTAAATAGTGTTCTCCAGCAGAGCTCAGTAGTAAAATATAAAGAGCACCCAGTCTTTACATTGCCCTGTCCAGCAAATTATTACTAACATTTTTTGTGTTTAATCATTTTATATTAGAATACTTACCTATCATATAAAGGCTTCAATGCAATTTAAATAAACAGTCTAAAAAGAGTCCGCAAAAGCTAGATGTGCCATTGAATTCACTGCTTAGCAACAAGTAAAATTGTAAAAGATCTTTTTTTCTTTTCTTTTTTTTTTTACTTTCTACCATGATAACAAACCAATGCAAAACAGACCAGGTATTCAAACAATCAACAGAGCAGATGTATTTAACTTATGGGATAATATACATCTATGATCATCTTTTTGTAAAACTGTTGTACAGTATACTACCAACTAGCAAGCTATTAATTAGACTTTATTCTTTTATTGTATGAATCATCAAATTCAAGTTCTCTATGTTATTATAAAGTGCTTAATATGAAGAAAAGTATAAAATCAACTTACAGTAAAAACATTAATATGAACTGAACTTCAAACTGATTGGCAGAGGTAAACAGGGTCTAGAACAAAAAAAAAAAAGGGTTGATAACCTGGAAATAGCATAAGATCACTTTGTTTTCTGAATACACTGCTCCAGTCTTTTAATATATTTTATTATCTACAGTATGCTACACAGGAACTACATTTTAGATTACAAATATCATCACAAGAACCATAAGCCATTCTTAGCCATCCTTAGGGGTACATGGATCTGGAACAGTCCTAGACACAATTTTGTTTAGGATGGAAAGATGAAAAGACCAAAAATAAATATAAATGCTTATGTTACAAAAAAAAATGGATGTACCCCTAGCACCCTGTGTGAGGAGATCAAGGTAAGGGTGCCCTTTCCTGGGTTAGATGGGCTTTTAGGAACACATAGCAGCCAGGAAACAGCACACCAGTCCAGGGTTTTTGTGCAGCCTAGCTGTAGCTAGTTTTATTGCGCTGTACAGGAACATTAATATGAAAATAAATCCTAGCACATCTATCTGGACTCTAACTAAGCCAACAGCAGGGGTGCAAGAATGCGGGTATGCTGAGGTACGGAGTACCCTTAAGAATTTGGCAGCAGGTACGCAGAACCACCTGCCACACACTTTGCACCGGTGACCACCATTACCACAATTCTAATGCGCACAAAGCAACAAGACCATGGTGCTTGGCAGCATGACAGTGCCTCCCACTCTGTCAGGGTTGCTGGGAGCAACAGTGCAGATGTTTCCAATCACTCAGCTCGTGTGATGCATCGGCACTGAGCAGCTTTGTTCTTCACAGGCTGGGCATGTCCCTGGCTTCACTGTGTGGAGTAATTAATTTCTAAAATAATGTGGACACTACTATATATTTCTATTATATCGGGGCACTACTACAGTATATACTCCTGTTATAATGGGGGCATTACTATATATTGTTATTAAATTGGGGGCATTACTATATATATTTATTATACTTCGGGCATTACTATATATTTCTATTAGACCGGGGGTATCACCATATATTTCTATTATACTGGAGGAATTAGTATATATTTGTAGCTTTGCCTCCAGAGTGCAAAGAAAAGGGGCTGTGTTGTGTGGCCACGCCGTTAGTGTCATGTAGCCACTCCCATTAGTGGCATGTGGCCACATCCCCTCACAATACATGACTCAGTACCACTAAGAAAATATTTCTACTTGCACCACTGGCCAACAGGTTCCCTCTCTTAGAGTAGTAGGACCTAATGCCCCATCACAAACATAAGAAAATGCACAGTACTCACCACAGTCACAAAGCCTGCCCCCAGGTAGTTTGACACTGAGTAAAGCCCTGACACACCTTAATTAGCCTCTACAGGTGCAAGTACTAATAAGCCTGATCTCAGGCAAAAGACCCGAAATGGGCCTAATGGATTGAGCCCACCCTCTCTCCATCCATACCCCAGGAATACTTAATCGGCTTTTACTAAAGCCCAAAATATTGCCAAGTCTGTTTTGCAGAAATAGGCATTTTCCTGAAGGTTCAAATCTTATAGGTCAGAAACCTGGGACACATATATCTCCTGTGTACAACCTTACCAGTGCTTTCATCACGAAAGATAAACCCAAAAATGTTTCTCTTCTGCTAGAGCAATAAGGGGTATAAAACTGTAAGTGGGTAAGATATATATTTCTTCTTCTGGTGCACGACGTACTTTACACTGACTGCGTACCATTTTATATATTCACATACTACCCGCTGGGAATTGGGTCTTGCAAAAGCTACTGCTTCGTAAATAAACACATAATGTCAGTAATCCAGTGTTTTATTGCCCATGTGGTCAGGGCTGCCATCAGAAATTGTGGGGCCCAGGACTGAAAAAATAAGAGCCCCTCCCCCCCCCCCCCCAAAAAAAATGAATAAAAAATAAATAAAAATAAAATAATGTTTTACTATACATACTGTATATGTGTGTGTATCTCTCTCTCTCTATATATATATATATATATATATATATATATATATATCTAGAGAGAGAGGTATATGCAAATGATGCCGCCACTCTCTCCAATAATAGAAAATGCCCAGGTGCCTCCTCACAGACCGTGTAGACCTCGTAGACAGGTAGATACAAAAGTGGGACACAGCGGTCTCAAGTGTAAGATCTTACACTTGAGACCGCTGTGTACTGTGTTTCATTTCTACTATTTCAAGTCCCATGAGTGCCACTTTTGTATCTACCTATTTGTGTATATATATATATATATATATATATATATATGAAGTGTAAAACAGCGGCACTCACAGCTTGTAGAAACGGGTAAATAAACAGCCACAGTCCGTATAGAAAATCAACGTTTCAATCAAAGATTGTCGTCAGGATTACAAATTATACAGTAAAAATTTTCACCTTATATCCCCCACCGCTAGTGAATGATTCGTCCGCCCGCCAGGGCGCCAAACGAGACGCCAACACGTGACGCCATCTGATGACGTGGCGGCTCTCCGCCGTCACGTCCAAACAACACCCTTCACCATAGCAACCCGTGGGCGCTGACTCAAGTCGCTGCGGCCGTTCGCCACCACGTCATAGCCGCGCCCCTCACCATAGTGACAACACTAAACAAAATGGACAATACGCTTGATAACAGATCATCTATACAACAAAATATTTAGATTTTTGGTGATCCGAACAACTGTGAATCATATTTAGCAATATTAGATACATATACTAGACTTCTACCAAATAGTAATAATCAGCATATAAAGGAAATTATCATAAGCAGCATATACAAAAAAATTATTATCAATGATCACAAAAATTCATCAGCCTGGAGGACATAAAAATTAATCTATGATTCTAAAGCTAAAGGAAGCCATACTATATATTCCCAAGTAGGTAAATCAATGAGCCTTAATAAATTAATCATATCTTAAAAGTTAATCATATCTTAAAAGTTAACATTAGAAACCAGACAGGGGAAGCATCTCGTTCAGTCCACGCGGGGCCAGAACATCTAGCCTGTGAATCCACTTAGCCTCACATCTCATTCCAGGTGATAGAGGAATGTGATCTATCATGCGATATTTAATGTTGGCTATATTATGTTTCAATTCAACCCAATGTCTGGCGCCTGGTTGATCACTCGTCCCAGTGGCCAAAGCTTGTCTAATAGCCGAGCGATGTGCCGTCATCCTTTCTTTAAATTTTCTAATGGTTTTACCAATATAAACAAGCCCATATGGGCATATGATCTGATATATTATATAGGTGCTCTCACAGGTGAGGCGATGTCGAATTTTGATCTTAGTACCCAAATGGGGGTGGCAAAATGTGTCACCACTAATTAAGTACTTACATGTGGTGCAAGGACACTTGTAACAACCAACTCTTCCTTGTGCCAGAAACATTTTTAAGGGTGGTTTCCCCTTACCTGAGATATCTGATTTAACCAGGATATCCCTAAGGTTACTTGGTCTTGTATAACAAGGCATAAAATCCACATTATTTAATTTCAGATGTTCATCTGATTTAATAAGGTGCCAATGTTTTTTTGTGATTTTACTAACTGTCTCCGATTGTGAGTGATACTGATTGAGCCAAGGTAATTTAGCATTCTGTACCATTCTTACTTTTTTTTGTTAATAATTCCTTTCTATCCATGGATAATACCTTCTCTTTATCACGGAGTAGATTTTGTAATTTGTAGCCCCTGGCTACAAATTTAGCAATCAGCTCATCAATCTGGGTCGAAGCCATCGAAATGTCATTATTGATTTTCATGATTCTAATCATCTGAGAGTATGGCAAGCCATACCTCAGACTCTTAGAATGGCAACTATTCCAATGAAGGAATGTGTTGCGATCAGTAGGTTTGGTGAACACAGTAGTACTAATCTCACCATTAGAAATAGAGATTCTAACATCCAGAAAATCCATAGTTTGTCTATCCATTTTGTAAGTAAATTTAACAGGACTACTTGAGCTATTATGTGCTTCCATAATTGATTTAAACTTCTCATCGGTACCCCTCCACAAAAATAACAGATCATCAATGAATCTTGTATAAAACAAGATATCTGACGCAATTTCAGGGTCCTTAAAGAAAATCTCATGTTCTACAGAAAACATAAAGATATTAGCATATGTCGGAGCAACTGCTGAACCCATCGCACACCCTTTAGTCTGTAAATAAAAATCACTATCAAACATAAAGTAATTCTGGGTGAGGATGAGTTCCAGCAGTTGCCCCACAATCCCAATATGTGTCACACTAAGAGGGCTGTAAGCGGTCACATTTTTTTTAACCGCATGCAGACCCTCAACATGGGGGATAACAGTATACAAGCTGCATACGTCTGCTGTAATAAGCCAAACATCATCCAGGACCGTACCTAAGGCAATCAATTTATTGAGGAGTGCTGTGGTGTCCAATAAATAATTAGGGTGTGTCTGTACAAACAGTTGCAAAATAGTATCTATCAATATGGATGTCGGTTGGAATAATGATAGGTCTACCTGGCGCCGCTATGATAGGTCTACCTGGCGGCGGGTTTAAACCCTTGTGGATTTTCGGCAAACTATAAAGCAACGGAACAATGGGAAAATCTGGAATAAGGACCTCAAAGCACTCCTCAGAAATAAGTGATGCTTCTAGTGCAATCAATAAATTCTCTTTTAGATCCTTTGCGAAAACAGAGGTGGGATCTCCCTGTAACTTCAAATAAACCACCGGTTCGGCAAGCTGTCGTTGAAGTTCCCTTCTATAATCTTTCAAACCTTGCAATACCACCGCGCCCCCTTTATCCGCGGGGCGGATGACAAGATTTTCATTGTGAGACAGGGATTTCAAAGCTCTCAGTTCCTGAGGGTTCAGATTTGAGTAAGATCTTCCATTACCAGGATTTGTTAATGTACCAACTACTTCCTGATCTATTAGTCATATGAAAGTCTTTATACTCGGATTATTGGAAAGAGGATCAAAAGTTGATGGTTTCCTAAATTTCTGTAAACTTGATGGAATCGTACTTTCATGGTTAGGTAAAGGATGTTGATTCGCGAAAAATTATTTTCATTTAAGTTTGCGTTGAAGTTGATTCTTTTCTATATTCCATCTCAAGTGATCAAAATCTTTCGATGGTACAAAGGAAAAACCTTTTGTCAACACACTTTTCTCACTTTGTGTCAATTCCACACTAGAGAGATAGAAGATTATTTTCTCTTGTTGGATACGGGTGGCTTTTTTCCACGTTTGGCTGCGTCTGTACTGTCCCCCTCGTCGGGTAGGGAATCTTTGCGGGCACCGGTGCGCGTTATAACCCCTAAAGGGGCATTAAGACCTCTCCGGCGGTTACGTGGTCTTTCAGAATCACTCGCGGTGCTGGTATTCTCAGCGGAGGTATCAGTATCAGGGCTGTTTTCGGATATTGTCGTCGACAGAAGAACGGACGTTTACCATCACCTTCCTTATTACCAGAAAGCCATCTGTAGACCTGGTGATTTTCATAGTCCTTCTCCAGTTTGAGAAATTTCTCTCGCTTATATTTAATCAGATCATGCTTATAAATAGCGAGCTGATTGCTGAGTTTGTTCAGCCATTCATTATCCTTATCAGCCTCTAGTAATGGTATATGTGATACTTCCAGAGTGGAAATTTTAGTTTTAGTTACTTCAACCGCTTTGTTAGAGAACTCTATCACAAGTAACATTAGATCTGCGGAACACTTATTTAAGATGGAGACCCATTTGCGACAGAAAGCAGGATCCCATCTGCCAATCGTGGGGCAATTACGCACCCTGAACCCTCTGGGTATTTTCTTAGAACGAAAATAATCGCTCAATGTAATCGCATGATATGTAAAATCAATTTCTTTTTTCTTTAAACGAAGGAGGTCACGGAAAATTATATCCGTAGGGAGTGCCTCTAATTGATCAAATAGCTGTTCTTTATGTAAAATAATGTCAGTCTCTGACTCAGAGTAGCTAAAATGTTCCTGAAGTGGAATAGACAATGGATTCAAAATTTCTTTATCTGCGGCACTAGGGTCCGCCATAACTGATAATACCGTGCTTGTATAACCTCAGAAATCAATATATAGCAGGCTATTGACCCAATTGTTGGAGCTATAGTAAACTCACCAGTTGATCCAAAAATTCAAAATCAGCGATTACTATGTCCATATAAACATCCCAGTGAACTAGTGCCAAAAAATATATATATATAAAAACAACCATCCAGTAGTTCCTGAAGAAAGATGACAAAAAATAAAACAGTCCTTAAGAATCCTTTAGTTGCCTTGACAATAATGAAGACCCGGGTTAGGTCGTCACAAATACATACTGGGAATATGTCCGGCACTCCAACAATTTTAAATAACTGCGCCCGGTGCCCTCATAACCATGAATGGATAAATATGAAGTGTAAAACAGCGGCACTCACAGCTTGTAGAAACGGGTAAATAAACAGCCACAGTCTGTATAGCAAATCAACGTTTCAATCAAAGATTGTCGTCAGGATTACAAGTTATACAGTAAAAATTCTCACCTTATATCCCCCACAGCTAGTGAATGATTCGTCCGCCCGCCAGGGCGCCAAATGAGACGCCAACACGTGACGCCGTCTGATGACGTGGCGGCTCGCCGCCGTCACTTCCAAACAACACCCCTCACCATAGCAACCCGTGGGCGCTGACTCAAGCCGCTGCAGCCGTTCGCCGCCACGTCATAGCCGCGCCCCTCACCATAGTGACAACACTAAACAAAATGGACAATACGCTTGATAACAGATCATCTATACAACAAAATATTTTGATTTTTGGTGATCCGAACAACTGTGAATCATATTTAGCAATATTAGATACATAGATATATCTATAGAGAGAGAGAGAGAGGTATATGCAAATGATGCCGCCACTCTCTCCAATAATAGTAAATGCCCAGGTGCCTCCTCACAGACCGTGTAGACCTCATAGACAGGTAGATACAAAAGTGGGACACAGCGGTCTCAAGTGTAAGATCTTACACTTGAGACCGCTGTGTACTGTGTTTCATTTCTACTATTTCAAGTCCCATGAGTGCCACTTTTGTATCTACCTATATGTGTATATATATATATATATATATATATATATATATATATTTATATTTCTGTGCACATACTCTGGGTTACACTATATTTTGCCCTTCAAAGTAATGTTCCTTGCACCATAATAAGCCCCCACACTAAATCCCCTGACACCATATTAAGTCCCCATAGTAATGCCCCTGACACCATAGTACGCCCCCACAGTTATACCCTTGTCACCATATTATGCCCCACACGGTAATGCCCCTTACACTATATTATGACCCCCATAGTAATGTCACTGTCACCATACTATGCCCCACAGTTATGCTCGTCACCATATTATGTCCCAGTACCTGATCTCAGGGGTTTTGCCTGTTGTCAGAGGTTCTGCTCGTTGTCAGGGACATGGCCATCACTGGCACCACGGGTCCGCTGTCCCTGCGGGGGTTGCCTGCTCCTTTCAACCTTTCGAAAATGTCCCAAATGGCCACCGCCCCCTCTAGCATTTTAACTTACCGTCTCCCCTGAGGCGGCGCCCATTTTGGGAGGGACATTTTCAATACTAAGAGTGGGGGTCCTCTCAGTAGCAGGCAGTGGCAGTAGGTGGGCAGCATGTGGCCCAGTCTATCCACTCTGTCAGAGCTGCCAGGCCTGGGACAGTTGTACCCCCTACACCCCCCTGATGGTGGCCCTGTGTGTGGTATCCACACACAGAGCAACCTAAAGGAGCTGACATGAAGGAGAAGCTGCTCCTCCTCCATGTCACTGTTACACTGGGATTGTGGCTCTTGGCTATGATGTCACTGCTAAGCATCACACTTCCAGTCCCAGGAGGAGAGGATGCTACTCCCACCTCTCTGAAATTTAGTATACAGAGTATTCAAGACTAATCATCCTGTAGTTCTGATGGTGAAAACTCAAAGTGCATCTGATGTGTAGCGGTCTGCAAATTGCTAAACTACAGACTAACTTGTGGCCAAATCTCAGTGTAAGACTGAGGGGGTGATTCAGAGATGGACGCAGTGCAGCAGCAGCCGCTATGGCTAAATTATGCAAATGCAGCAGGAGGCATCCTGTGTAAATAGATGGCTCCTGCATGCATCTGTGAACCGCTGCTGTGTCCAAAGGCAAAGCATCAGATCACTTGCATGAATATCGGCACTCTGACTAACCCTCAGATTACTCAGGGGGTTTGGTTTAATAGATCTACATGACAGTTAATAGGTTGACCCCAAATGGTTGATATGGAAAAGGTCAACACGTTAAAGACAGACAGTAGAAAAGGTCAACAGGGTCAAAAGGTCGACAGGATCAAAGGTCAACATGGAAATGGTCAACACAGAAAAATTCAACACATTTTTTGTGTTTTTGGGCAATTCCACTGCGCGCGTCACAGGTTACTATTCCCAATTGTAGTCCATGTGGATGGTAAAGTATGAAAAAGTAGAAAAAAGTGAAAAAAATCTTGTGTCGACCATATGTGTGTTGACCTTTTGAACCTGTCTTCCTTTTACATGACAACCTTTTGACCATGTTGATCTTTTGTACCTATCGACCTAATGCATATCAACCTTTTGGGGTCAACCGATTGAATATTGACCTTTTTTAATGTCAACCTATCATCCGGATACCTACTCAGGAAGGCCAGGCCATTCACATTGCCGGGGCTAGGAAATCTGCATTGGAAGATGCACCATGGCCTCAGCATGCCTACAAAGTGTTTTGTAGAACGCTGCCCAGTGCCACCCCATACCTGTCTCCAAATGGCTGCAGCTTGGAGGCACTCCGTATGATCACACAGGACTCATTCTTCACATGTGCAGAATGAGCTCTGTGCATGCACAAGTATGTAAACCATTATTTTTTGCAGTATTAATAGAAAAGGTAAAGATCAACCATATGACACATTTCAAGAACCTTAAATACTTTGATCATGATCACTAATACCTTCTATACTGTTGTCCAGAGGCAGATTCTATCTAGGGACCGCAGGCTCCAGTAAAACCTGCCACCCACAGGGACTGCCTAGCAGTGGCAACGACCTCCCATAGAAGGTGCTCCCTGCTAATCACAGCCAGACAGACAGTCCCAGTGGGGAGGTGTTTTCTCCCCCTGGGACTGCCAGTCCGGACTGAAATAGCAGAGAGCACTTCCCATGGGAAGCCACTCCCCTGATAACAAGTCGGTCCTTTCTGGCTTCTACAGGCTGCAGCTGATGCAGTTTGTTGTAACCAGGCTGTTTTCTAGCAGTAAAAAGGAAGAGTAGGGTACTGCGCTTATTCCTGCCTCACTTGATATATTAAAGCTGCTCTGGAGAAAAGGGAGAGGATTCCACTATCCTCTCCGTTGCTAGAAACACAGAAAAAATGGTGATTCTTAAGTCCCAAGAATGTATCAATTTCCCACAAAGTGAAACTATTTCTTCAAGTATAGCCTATGGAAAGCCACTTACTTCAAAAGCCACGGAGAAACAAACGACGGGTGTCTGCCGGCAGACAAAGATTCGGTGTCTCTGCCAAAGTGGCTTTCCATAGGCTATACTTGAAGAAATTTGTGCTTACTGGCTCCAGGAAATTGTGGCCTGAATGGAAGCTTTACAAAGACTGCCTTTTTGATACAAATAGTTTCACTTTGTGGGAAATTGATACATTCTTGGGACTTAAGAATCACCCTTTAGTGATCATAACATCTAAGACGTTTAGTGAGTAAATCGCTAAGGGTAGCGTATCACTAATTATACATGTTATTTGTGTTGTTTGTCTTGTCATTTCATTTATTATTTTTAGTATACCGGTATTAGGAATCACTGTAAAAAAACCTTTAGTATTTTAGAACGGAGTGAAAGATATCCTCTATGGAAATCCCCATATTTTACCTTTAATAAAATAAATTTATTTTATTTCATTCTTTGATTGTGTGATTATTGGTATTCACTAAATCACTTTTATAGTTTATAGGTTATAGAACTCATTCGATAAAACTAAGCGCTGGGAGATATCCTCCATTTTTTCTGTTTTCTAGCAGTGCCAGGGTTAAGCCCTGCCCCAGACTTTAGACCCATCCTAGCTGCAGCCGGTCTTAAGACCTGCCTCCCAGCGATGTCAGCTGCTGTTATCCAGTCTTATTTGCTCATTTTTGTGGGTTCAGGTTGATTTCCTCACTTTTTATTTACTCCTCCCAGGTAGCACCATGTAGAAGTACAGTGGGACATTTCCACAAGTGCCGCTTTTACAATTTACTGTCATAGGGGTATATTCAATTGATGTCAGATCCTTTCCGACGGAAAGGATCCAACATTTAAGTATTCAATTTGCGGCCAAATCCGACAGGTTTTGGCCATTTCCAACACTAGCAATCCGACTTTTTTTAAAGTCGGATTGACTTTGTTGGAAACAGGGCTAAAACCTGTCTGATTTGGCCGCTAATCTGACAAAACACGAGGATTTGCGGCTAATCCGCCGATCCACGTGTTTTCTGACAAGTTGGAATTTCTGACTTGATGGATAAACAGTTTGATTAAATAGGTTGAATCTGGATTCGACTTTAAAATGTCAGAAACTGAAGTTTTTCCAAAAAGTCGTGAATTCCGACTTGAATTGAATAGACCCCATTGTGTGAGTCGCAGGGGCATGCTTGTTGACAATGGGGGTCATTCCGAGTTGAACGCAGCTTTAGCATGCTGGCCGGGAGCTACTCGTCGCTAGGCAACTACGTCTGCTATGCGACGGTGCACTGCGGCGCCGGCGCATGCGCATTTCCGACCCGATCACTGTGCTGCAACAAACTGCAGCGAGCGATCAGGTCGGAATAACCCCCAATAGCCCATGAAGTGCGTGTTACTGTAACCAATGACTTCCAATGACTTTAATTATGTCCAAAGCTTGATTATAACAGGGGAATATATATATAATTGCAGAATACAAAGAGATTTTATATAGTAAGCACTTGTACAATTTTCTTGGAAGCATATTGCTCCCCACCCATCTTCCCATTCCTTTTCTTACTGTTCCTAGTAGGCATTACATTCATGAGCATATTCTTCAACTAGTAAATAATGGTGTTGTATGGAGATTTAACAGGTTATAGCCGTGCAGTATACATTATTAAGACTTCTCATCACTATAGCAACTGACTTGTCACCTAAAACAAATTTGTATTTATAAGCTGCTAAGCATAGACATACATACAATATAGCATGTACTTTGCGTGTCTGACAGCAAAAACAATAAGGTTTCACAGTGAAAATCACAACAATTTCAGTTTATGGTTTCTGACATTAACATGAATTTAAAACTAAGTATACTAGAACAAAATAATAAACATATATATTAAATAATTTAGTAGAACTTAATATTTTCACGTCTATCTGTCATACTGAAATGTAAGTATAGCTCTATTTTCATGTCTACGTTGCTGGCTTTTCTTCAATTTTCTCCCTGCTGCATCTTTTAACGGATTCAGTATGATATGTTAATGGACGGGATGCTGGCGGTCAGAATACCGACAGCGGCATCCCGACTATCAGAATCCCGACAGCCTTGAGGGTGCCTTATCCCAACCCTCCGCGATGGTATCTAATCCTAACCCTCCCCGATGGTGTCTAATCCTAACCCTCCCCGATGGTATCTAATCCTAACCCTCCCTGGTGGTGCCTAACCATAACCCTCCCTTCCCCGCTGCCTAAACCTAACCCTCCCTGCTTGGTGCCTAGCCCTAACCTCCCCTACTAAGTGCCTAAACCTAACCCTCCATCTCCGGTACCTAAGCACAGCCTTCCCATCCCTGCACCCTATCCCTAACCCCCCTTCTAATGCCTAAACCTCCCCTCCCCCACACACACATGGCAAGACGCAAGATTGTCCCACTGGAAGAACGCTCAGGACTCTGGCTGTCGGGATTTAGTAACCGTTCTTCTGGCGCCCCTCAGGATTCCGGCGCTAGTATATCGACCACCGGGATCCTGTCCTTCGAGCTATATACTGCATCCCTTTTTAACAATAGACTCATTTTTTTAAACCATTGTAACTATAGGCAGCGCACAACAAAACAAGTAAATATATTAAAGATCAAGTAGACCACTCTAGGGGGGTAATTCCAAGTTGATCGCAGCAGGAATTTTTTTAGCAGTTGGGCAAAACCATGTGCACTGCAGGGGAGGCAGATATAACATTTGCAGAGAGAGTTAGATTTGGGTGGGTTATTTTGTTTCTGTGCAGGGTACATACTGGCTGCTTTATTTTTACACTGCAATTTAGATTGCAGATTGAACACACCACACCCAAATCTAACTCTCTCTGCACATGTTATATCTGCCTCCCCTGCAGTGCACATGGTTTTGCCCAACTGCTAAAAAAATTTCCTGCTGCGATCAACTTGGAATTACCCCCAAGAAGAGGTTATTCATGGGCGTAGCTATAGCGGGCAGTGACGTGTGATGCAGAGTTTTGACTATATCAAATATATGAAAAATACAAACTCTGGAGTAAAAAGTCTATGGCAGGTGAGACACCTATCTTTTCCATACATCTGTGATCAAAACTCACAGAATTTCCAGCAGTATATACTGCTGCACCTGTGCATAATGCCCACATGAACTCTTGGGCTCATATATTGTGTGTAAATCAGGCTCTGGTACTAGCCAGTGCCTCCTGAGCCATTTTCCTCACCGCATGTCCCTGGGCTGCAGTAATTATGGCACGTGGTGGACCTACAAAGTACTGATGGCAATAAAATTTTGATAATCTATTTGCTGTCCAATTACTTTTGTCTACATAGTGTACAAACACAACCCCAGAGCATAGTTACCGACATTCTGGCTGCTCTCTGCGGGAGAGAGCAGCCAGGTCGGCTCAGAGGGCGGGCAGGGGAGGCTGTGATGAAGAGGAGGGGGTGGACCGGAGGCGGGACAGGGGCGGAACGGGGGCGGAGCCACAATGACAACCGTTTTAAGCCACGCCCCCGCTCTGTAATGCCGCGATCACCGGCATTACACTGCAGGGGGCGTGGCTATGATTCGCGTCATCGACTGCCCGGACCGCCCACTTTACACACTAAGTGGGCGGACGGGCAGGGGGGACCCGCAAATCGGGAGACTTGCCTGCTCTTCCGTGGGGCCGGGAGGGTCACCCAATTTTCGGGAGCCTCCCGGCCATTCCGGGAGAGTAGGCAAGTATGCCCCAGAGGAAAAGGCTAAGTTACTGCTCAGGGTAACCTGCTGCTACAGAAGTGATACAAATTAAATGTGATGTCAAAATGTGTATAAAACAGTCAGAATGCCAGGCTCTGCTGTCCAATCACACTCTTGTCGTCAATCACCCCACCAGTGTTTAGCGCAAACACGTAGGGTCTATTTCACATTTACAAAGTGTATATAAATGACATACCAAAATATAGTTCCTCTCCACATAACCATTCATTTCCGTTTTGCAGTTAATACATGTTTGTATTACCAGTGCAGATTAACTTTTGTCATAGTATAAATATTAATATAGATTCTCTCCTGTAGCTCAGCATCAGGAAGTCGGCTACTGAATCAGTCTCCGGTTCAGTGGCACTTTCAAATATTTCCTCTGTGCTAATTGCTTTGCTGGATGACTCTCAAACCCATGATGATGTCATTACTGGTGTCTGGTACTTTGGGGGTCATTCCGAGTTGATCGCTCGCTAGCAGTTTTTAGCAGCCGTGCAAACGCTATGCCGCCGCCCACTGGGAGTGTATTTTAGCTTAGCAGAAGTGTGAACGGTTGTATTGCAGAGCGCCTGCCAAAAAAAATTCTGTAGTTTCAGAGTAGCTCAAAACCTACTCGGCGCTTGCGATCACTTCAGACTATTCAGTTCCGGATTTGAAGTCACAAACCCGCCCAGAGTTCGCCCAGCCACGCCTGCGTTTTCCCTGGCACGCCTGCGTTTTTTTGAACACTCCCTGAAAATGGTTAGTTGCCACCCAGAAACGCCCACTTCATGTCAATCACTCTGCGGCAACCAGTGCGACTGATATGCATCGCTAGACCCTGTGCAAAATGACATCATTCGTTGTGCCCGTACGTCGCGCGTGCGCATTGCGCCGCATACGCATGCGCATTGCGCTGCATACGTATGCGCAGAACTGCCTTTTTTAGCCTGATCGCTGCACTGCGAACAAATGCAGCTAGCGATCAACTCGGAATGACCCCCTTTATCAGCAGGAAAACACAACTGAAAAAGCTATATGTTTGTAATGATCGTGCCTTTTATCCATTGCATTTTATAAGTGAGCCCATCTAAATTGACAAATAAATAAAGGTTGTACTCAGGGGCGTTATTATTACAGAGGAGGGGGGCCTGCATGCAGACTCCAGACTTCTCGTCAAGGTGCAGTAGACTCTGGCATGCGCAGGTTTCAGGAAACAAGACGCCCACCATGATCCAGAGATTAAATTACTACTGCGAATGCGTGGCTGCCATTTTGAAGGTGATTTTTTTTCACCGCGGCTTCAGCTCTGACTTGGGACTCCAGAAAGGTAATGAATAAACATGGGTGCAATGTGTGTGGTGTGGGCTCCCCTTGGATCCAGGGCCCGTGTACGCCGCACACATTACACCCATTATAGAAACGCCAATGCTTTGTGTACTTTATACAGAGTTTATATTGTGATTATAAATGGTACTTTGCTAAAGGCTTTTCTGACCAGTCTGCATTGTATTTTCAGGTGTGTTGATGGGAGTACATTATTGCATGTTGCAGCCTACTTTGGGGACACACAACTTGTTGAGGTGAAGTATAATCTTTTTGCAATCTTCCCTGACCTATTGCTTTTAGCAAATAAGGCCGATGGGGCCTAATTCAGACCTGATCGTAGCAGCAAATTTGTTAGCAGATGGACAAAACCATGTGAACTGCAGGTGGGGCAGATATAACATGTGCAGAGAGAGTTAGATTTGGGTGGGTTATATTGTTTCTGTGCAGGGTAAATACTGGCTGCTTTATTTTTACACTGCAATTTAGATTTCAGTTTTAAAACAGCCCACCCAAATCTAACTCTCTCTGCACATGTTATATCTGACCCCCCTCCAGTGCACATGGTTTTGCCCATCTACTAACAAATTTGCTGCTATGGTCAGGTCTTTGTGGGCACCCGTCCCCAGTGCCGTTTCTTGCGGCGGGCGAGCCGTGCAACCGCACGGGGCGCCCGCCGCGGCACTTCTTGAGTACTTTGAATTCCCCCTCCCCTCTCCTCCCGAGTGCCCAGCTCGGGGGGCGGGTTTTCGCGGAATGACGCGATTGCGTCGTGACGTCACGACGCAATCGTGTCATTCTGCGAAACCCCGCCCCCCGAGCTGGGCACTCGGGAGGAGGGAGAAGGGGGAGCCAAGCCGGCCGGCGGCGGCGCCGCACAGATGAGGGAGAGGCGGCTGAAGAGCGGGAAGAACCACTTCAAATGTAAGTCAGCCCCTCTCCCTCTCTCTCTCTCTCCCTCCCTCCCTCTCTAATTTCCCCCCCACCACCACCACCTGCCGTACTGTGTAAAATGGGGACACCTGTCTGCCGGAATGTGTAAAATGGGGATGCAGTCTGCCGGAATGTGTAAAATGGGGCACATGCCTGCCTTAATGTGTAAAATAGGGACACTTGCCTGCCGGAATGTGTACAATGGGGGCACTTGCCTGCCGGAATGTGTAAAATGGGGACGCAGTCTGCCGTAATGTGTAAAATGGGGGCACGTGCCTGCCGTACTGTGTAAGATGGGGGCACGTGCCTGCCGCAATGTGTAAAATGGGGACACTTTCCTGCCGCAATGTGTAAAATGGAGGCACGTGCCTGCCGCAATGTGTAAAATGGGGGCACGTGCCTGCCGCACTGTGTAAAATGGGGACACTTTCCTGCCGTACTGTGTAAAATGGGGGCACGTGCCTGCCGCAGTGTGTAAAATGGGGGCACGTGCCTGCCGCAGTGTGTAAAATGGGGACACTTTCCTGCCGTACTGTGTAAAATGGGGGCACGTGCCTGCCGCAATGTGTAAAATCGGGGCACGTGCCTGCCACAATGTGTAAAATGGGGACACTTGCCTGTTGTACTGTGTAAAATGGAGGCACGTGCCTGCCGCAATGTGTAAAATGGGGACACTTTCCTGACGCAATGTGTAAAATGGGGGCACGTGCCTGCCGCAATGTGTAAAATAGGGACACTTTCCTGCCACAATGTGTAAAATGGGGTCGCGTGCCTGCTGTAATGTGTAAAATGAGGACTTTTTATTTTTTTATCCTGTGGTGGCCGTGATGATGAGATCAGATGAGGCCACGCCCATCTTAACAAAGCCATGCCCATTTTAATGAGGCCACGCCCCCTTGCCTCATTAAATGTGAATGGGGGAGCGCATTTTTAAATCTCGCACTGGGAGCCAAATTGGCTAGAAACGGCCCTGCCCGTCCCAATACTTCTAGTGAGACACTTCTCTACCGCAGTTGTTAATTTTACACCCTATAATAGTGCCCTATTTCATTATCTGAACCATAGTAGAGCCTTATTTAATGTTATGCCCCATAGTAGTGCCCTAGTTTCTTTTATGAATCGTATTAGTGCTTAAGTTGTCCTATGTCACATTTCAGAGCTGCCAGTACACATTATGCCGCACAGTATCCCCAATGCACATTATGATATATAGTGCTCCCCGTTCATATTGTGCCTCATTACAGTGCCCCGGTTCATGTTATATAACATTAAAATGCCCTCCAGTTCATTTTATACCACACTACAATGAGCAGGTCCAGGGACATACATAGATATAATGCAGGCCCCAAGGAAAAAGTTTGAAAGGGCCCCTACAAGCCACCCAAAGGTGAAAAATTACTTTGACAGGGAAGGTGGGCCCCATAGCAGCTGCACTGCCTGCACCTATGGTAGCTACGCCCTTGAAAGCAGCCAGTAATTACCCTGAACAGAAACAATATAACCCACCCAAATCTAACTCTCTCTACACATGTTATATCTGCCCCCCCCCCCCCCTGCAGTGCACATGGTTTTGCCCATAAATTATCAAATTTGCTGCTACGATCAGATCTCAATTACCCCCAATGTGCCTTATTCAGGTTTGTTAGTAAACCAAAAAAGCACACTAATGGGTAAAAACCATGTGCACTGCAGGTGGGGCAGATGTAACATGTGCAGAGAGATTTAGATTTGGGTGGGGTATGTTCAAACTGAAATCTAAATTGCAGTGTAAAACTAAAGCAGCCAGTAGTTACCATGCACAGGAACAATATAATCCACCCAAATTTAAATCTCACTGCACACGTTATATCTGCCACACCTGCAGTGCACATGGTTTTGCCCATTAGTGTGCTTTTTTGGTTTGCTAACACACCTGAATAACCCCCAATATTCAGTCCTGGCATTGTGATTTGCAGAAGAGAATGGTTAGTAAGCCAGCAACAAATGTTAGTCCCTTGGGTCATTGTGTTAACACACACTGTAGCATATTTATTAATATTATTTTTATTAAAATAATGTGAAAAGGGGTTTTCACATAATTTTAGTTTCAATGAAATGTATTATAGGCTTTTGGAGCAGTTTTCATGAAAAACGACCCCAAAAACTTTAATTCACATTTTTTTAGTAATCAGATTCTTGACATGGTAAATGCAATCTGGGTGAATTTGCTTTAAAAAAAAAAAAAAAAAAAGTGAAAAAACCCACTGTCTTCAGTGTTCCCAATTCCACTCTGACTGACAGAGCAGAGTAGGGAGCCACCACTGGTGATCAGCCATTTGTGTCTAATCTCCAATAAGATATATATACACACACATTTATTTATTTTTTAAGTCATCTGATCGCCAGCGTCCTGCACTGTGACAATGGTCATCTGGTCTCTGCTGTAAATCGACAAGTCTACAGAGTAGATTTGCAGGAACAGAGCTTTCTTGCAAGCTCTGCGTCTGCATGTTATAATAGATAAAATCATGCAATACATTCAATGATCACATTGCGGATTGGGGCAAAAACACAGCAGGTGACTGTATGGTCTGCTTAATGCATTTCCCGCCTTTAAAAAATCAGCGTTCGGGGGGGGAAGGGCACCAGGCGTTGACAACAACAGGGGGGGGGGGGGCTTTTTCCATAAGTGGCAAAGTCAAGTACTACTTCTCGACAAGTGGTTTCCTTAACCTCACAAGCCGCCCAGCTCACTCAGCTTGCCGTCGCAGATGACCATCGTTTTGGTCCCAGTTTGTCGTTTGATCCCAGACTGCGACAGATGCAGCAAGGAGGTGTGTAACATCTCCTACTGCATTTGCATTGCTAAGGATCGCATTTTCAAAGCTGCTGTGAGCAGCTTTGCAAATGTGATCCATACTGAATGAGGGCCTAGGCCCACACCATTTTTGCTTCCTCTGTAGCAGGGCTCTTTTATTTCATATTGAGCATGTTTACTTGAATAGAGATCTTAATTAATCTTAATTAATTTCAGTGTATCGAAATTCAGTTTTCTGTGGAACATCCAGTGTGATCCCTGTTTCCCAGCCACTTTAAATATTCTCTCACTCTATCAGAGATCTAATTTATACGTGTTTAATTTGATCAATATTAATATCATTCATTTATAGCTGGTAAATAGAGTAAAATTATATAATCACTCCCGTATGATCTAATGATAGCACCATAAAATTCCAGCTGCATTAAGGAAATACATCCTCTTGAATACTTATATATTGTTACACCTGGTGCCCCATACCTCTTAAATTCAAAGGCACTCAAGAGTTTTTCCATATGGATAAACTTTGTGACCAATGATTCAAAAATTGAACTGACCCATAATATATGGGCTATTATCAAACTGATGAAGGTCACTTTATGTAAAAATACTTTTTCAGTTTAAGAATCAAGCCAGCTAGATCAAAGGGTTTCTAGTCCGTTTGGTACCTCAGTGACTCTGGGCTAAAAATTCTTCTCTACAATCATACCTCACTGCGTGTGCCAAATCTCGTCTGATCTTGGAAGCGAAACAGTGATTGGGCCTGGCAAGTACTTGGTAGATGACCACCTGGGAATACCAGGATTTGTAGGTTTCAGACCATAAGAGTCCTATATTAAAAGAGGACCATTCTGCTGACGGACCCTAATGTATCCCGGCACGCTAGCTGGACATACAGTTATATTTTTCTGTTAGATTTTTACTGTGATCACTAAATGCTCTGAAGAGCAATGTTATATGTTTCTTGTAGACCTTATGTTTTTAAGGCATACCAAATAAAAGTGAATTTTTTTAAAACAGATATATTACTCTGCTATTGTAGCTACTGTTTCTGGATTTAGAGTGCTCCCCACCAGGGTTATCTTTTCTCTTTTTGTATTTGCTTAAATATCCAATGTAAAAGCCCCGAACTGTAATTACATGAGTGTGGGGTCTAGACATGTTCCCCAATACCTGCTGAGTGAGGAGAGTGTGGCAGACATTTCTGGTCTCTGGTAGTGTAGTGATGTAGTGCTGCACGTAGGGGATGTAATGTAGTGATGTAGTGCATTGTATAGGGTGATGTAGTGCATCAGATAGGGGGATGTAGTATAGTGATATAATGCAGTGTATAAGGGGGATGTAGTGTAGTGATGTAGTGTGGCATATAGGGGATATAAGGTAGTGATATAGTGCAGTATATGGGGGCGATGTAGTGGACCTCAGGTATTTTTTTTCAGACTGACCATTCTTACTATGTTGCATCCAAGAGTTATCCTTTAAACTGATCTAACATCTTAACTCCTTTAACACAGGTCAAACTGTCCACAGCAACCAATGGACAACTTTCACCATTGGTCCATTTCTACACTCTTTTCACTGCTTGATACATCAGCCCTTAAGATCCTGATTAAATTAACATCAAGCACCATCAACGGGATGTAATGGCGTCCGAGATCACCAGAGGTGCGGGATGCCGGACGATCTCAGACATTTTTTTAAAGATGCAATCACTTACAAGGTATGGTTTTGCCTTGTAAGTGTTTGCCCCTTTCAAAAAACATCCAAGACGTCCGGCATTCTGCACCTCCCGTGATCTCAGACGTCATTACATCCCGCCATATATATCTAATTTTAAAGCTGTAATCTCAGTTAAATGTTAAGGTGTAACTGAGCTGCTCTTGCTCCTTTGAGGAGCATTAGGAACTGCTCGCTGAAACAAGAGTTCTCGAGGCAAGTCTATTTCTGTACTAAAGCCCCAGAAATGGCAACTGAAAATGGGTGGACCAATAGGAAGATGCAAACTTGTACATCTGTTTGCTGTATAGATATAGAGCAGCTCTGGGGAACCTCAGCATGCAGCTCCTCCAAATAAGCTTGGTTAATATTTAATATTCAACTGGGAAACACACTTTTAAAGCTCTGCAATAAATGTTTGTCATTTTTTCAAATGGACTTATGACTGTTACAACATGTACATGTACATGTATGTATGTTTTACTCTTAAGTGAAGTACAGAAGAATACAAAACTTTGAAAAAATAAATATATAAGATCCTACTTAACAGTAAAGCAATTGGTTTTAAAGGTTTGTGTTTTCAGGGAGAAAATGTATTTTTGTCCTGCTTTTTCAGAGCATTTTGAAATTACAAGTAGAAGTGGATATATTAGATTACAGAGAATCTACACCTTTGCAGCGCTCTAGAGATGTGAAGACCATGCAGGTATTTTCTTTTAGAAGTGTTTTTCAACAAAGGCAAGGGTTACCTATCATACTTTATCAACCTATCTATCTGAGATTAATGTCTTAAAAGACACACATGTAACCAAGCCCTGAATGCCCAATCTCATGATGTAAAATACAGATTTATTTTTTTATATAAATGCTCATTAAATAAATTCAGTTATTTGCCATTGAAAACTGAAGCTGAATAATGTGCCTGGGTGACACGGCCCTTAGACTGCTGTAACACAGGTGTTTTAAAAACGGCATATTTCTGCTGATTGTAAAAACTCTGAAATCATGCTACGAACATTGGGCCTAATTCACCATGGATTGTAGATATGCAAAAAATCGCACTTCTACAATCTATTACACTGACATGCGAAGGGAACCCAGCACAGGGCAAGTCTGCCAGCATGCCGAGCCCTGCCGCTCCCCTCGCAAACATGCAAAAGCGTTGCACGACTGCGATGCTTTAGCATGTTTAGGGTAGCCCTTTGCCTAGCTGCTAAGGCAGATGGCTACCCGCCATGTTTGGGGTCACAGCGACTGTATGTGACGTCCGGACATGCCTGCGTTGTCCAGCCCCCGCCCCCCAACACCACTGCATAACCCCTTAAACGCCGCCGCAACACCCCCTCCCACCCCACGAACGCCTCTGTCTGTCAATCACACCCCACCATCTTCTCTAAGGGTCAGTAACTTGGTGGAGCAGGATCATGGATAACCTTGTTTATATGGAAATACACTAAGATTAGTGCCCTCTGCCTTTTTTTAATGTGACAATCATTTACAAGGCAAAACCATGCTTTGAAAATGAATGTCACTTTAGAAAAAAAGTCCAACTTCAGCTGGCATCCCGCACCTCCAGCAAATTCGGACACCATTACAACCCGCTGTTAGTCTGAGATGTGCTCACACAGGTGGATATCTGATGGCAAAAAGCACAGTTGGTACCACACTGTGTAGATGGTTGTGGCCCTTTAGGATCAGGAAGTTGCAGATACTGAGCACTGAGATTCAAATAATTTCAAGGCAGAAACTGTCCAAGTTCTGTAGCTGGAAATGCATTTTGTTACCTCTATACTCTTCCTGCCCTAAATTAGGCCACAAATCACTATCAACCGTTAGGTAAAAATGATTTCAAATTATCTGCTCCTCCTCAAGTTCTAACTCCCCAAGCAAAATAAAGCTTTTTGTGGCTGTAAATACCAAGAACATACATAGTTACAGGCCTCATGTAACTGACTAAAGGGGAAAGCACATGGTGATGACTTATAGTATCATCAAGTACATAAGACACTATTTGAGGAGCTTGACTGTGACTGAGAGCAGGAGTAGGCAAGGTACAATTATATGAAATATCTTCCTACCTTGTACCTTCTTTGCAAATCTCAGTCACAGGTACTCTGATTTTAGTCAATGCAGGTTGAATAGTGTGTTTGTCACCATGCACTCTCTTTGCCATTATTTATACTAGTGAGAGATGAGAAAGATGCTGGAGCTCAAGGGACTTGGTGAGGACCTGTTCCACAATTCTTCCTCCTCAGCCAAGATTCTCAGGATAGGGCTTATCTTAAATCTAGATAAATACAATCCTGCCTCAAAATTAGAGCTGTGCGGTTTGAGTTTTCTGAAAAGCTAACCAACCTGAATTTGCTGTTTCTGCAAAAAAAAAAACAGCATGGGGTCTGTTGCAAAGCATAACGAGTCGGCTCTGTTTTAAAAGAATACTAGGGGAAAAAATGTGTAGGGTTCCGCTGTATTTAATGAATCAATAATGGGCTCTAGGAGCCAGTTCTGTTTCTAAAAATATGGGGAAAAATTACGTACGGGTCCCACGTATTTTTAGAACCAGCACCGGGCTCCACTAACACTGGGGTAATAGAAATAACTGCCGTATATGTTTGTGCCGCTGCTCTGTTGCTTAGTCAGCCACCCTTTGGCCAATTTTGCCAATTGTGGGGAACAATATTGTGAGGTAGTCAAAACTGACTGGAATTGACTGGAGATGAATGTTATTGAGGTTAATAATACTGTAGCAACAAGAACATGCCCAAATTACATGATTTTAACTGATTTTAGGATTTTTTAAACCAAAACATGTGAGAGTGGTTTTGCCAGGTTTTACCAGGAAAACAAAACCAAAACACAGAGGATGGTTTTGGCAAAACCAAAGCACTGGAGTCCGAGCGCATCTCTACTTAAAATTGCCTATGACACAGACAAAATTGAACCTCAAGTTAAAGACAGCAGCTTTAAAGAAAAAATATTAGACTGCAGACAACTAATTGCACTGTTTAAATACAAAGGTTTTTTAAAGTAATTTTGGAAAATTCAACCTTTGTTTTATTGCCTATTCATTCAGCTATGAACTTTCCACAAATCATACATCAGCTATAATAATAAACATAACAGAATGCTCTATTGTCTTTCATAAATTTGTGCATAATTAGAATATTTACATGATCATCAGTGTTCCACTATGGGAAGCCAATCAATGCCTCAGTATCTTTAATTAAAAATTTGGCAAGTTTTTACGCATTGCACAGATGTGAACTAATGTTTGACAAGTTTCCCAAATGAAAAATCTGCACAACTAATTTTAAGTTGTAATAAATTAACAATTACCATTTTATGTAAAGATTACCAGAAAATGCTAACAGCTGCTTATAGATTATACTGTATCTACACTTTTATTTATCATTACTTTTATATGTGGCACAAGCACTAAGAGTTCACTTTTATATTGTGTGTTCCTTTATTTATTTCATGCTTGAGTCTTAAATCAGTACTGTGTAGGAGGGCTGCTATAGCTAATGCTAATCAGGTCAGTGGAAATTGTACTTACAGTACTGTACATTCCATTAGATTTTGTACTGCTAAAGAAATGGAACACAGAAGAAGTAACCTTACAGTACATCTGTGAAGAGTAACTGTGCTTTCCATACTGATAAATGTCCAGTATCAGCTGCTCCAAACAGGTCATTTACTCTCTAGATATACATTATAATGTTATTAAAACTACGTTTCTTAGTACATTTCTCTCCATGTACAGCCTTAATATGTTAATACAGCTCGTCAAAATGACTGAACAACATAACAGTAATGTCAGCGCCGAAGGCTGTGCGCGCCCAAATGGAGCAACATTTGAATTGCTCCACCGGGCGCCATCTAGCGTCCGCTGGCGCCCAAAATACTTGAATTCCCGCCATAGAAGTGAGGAGCATATAAATTACTTTGACAAATACACTGTAGTGTATTCATGCAAAAGGCAGACATTTCCAAATCTTCACAACCCACATACATACTCCTGAGGCTAATTATTAAAATAAAATAACCGCTTTCATTTGTAGTTGTTACTGAACCATGGTGCTGACATACATTGGAAGGATCATGATGGCAATACAGCTCTTCATATGATCTGTTATGGGGAACCAGGAAAGCCATCTAGAATGGACTGTTTACAACTGTTGGTAAGTATGCTTATAAAAAAACAAAACAAAAAAACCATAATACAGTACATTGAAGTATAAATGGATTAAAGCATTAGTTATTCTATGTTTATGAACCCATAAATGTAATTTTGTTTAAATCATGCCATCATTGCAATGCAACTACTTGCAGAGGAAATATAGCAAATTAAATCCACTGACATATCCACTACCGGACCCATGACGTATCTGTGAGAAGTAACTACATGAGCAACATGGGTGCAGGGGTATGATGGGAATTTACTCTCTAAAGATAAGTACATATTAACAATCACATGGCAACAGAACAATAAATATGTGAAGGGTGTGTCACAATACCAGGAGGAAACTGTTCCCAATGTTTCCACACCAATGCAGTATTTGCTGGGCTATGCTGTCACCTTGTTCCCATTACCTCAGAGCTGTTACATGGGAAGTGTTTCAAATCAAGGTAAAAAAAGAATCTAACTTTATCTCTAAACATCTCCACAAAAAGGCTATGATCACTCTAAACAATAGAATATTTAAATTAGAGGTGCTTTATGTATGACCAGGGCAGAGCACACTGAATACACACAGCTTAATTAAAATGTCGCTGAAGACCCACATTTTCTGTGGTCTCTTGCTGCCTTAATGCTAAATTGGCAGTGGTCGAGCCTAGATGTTTCCTGTATGTGTCCACTTTACTTCTTATTGTTATTGTCATATGACAGTGGAGCCATGATCCCAAACCCATACAGTGTCAAAACTATTATGAATTGGTTCACAATCGTATATCTCCATTGATTTCCTTGCTGTAGGATTCTGGGTATGGGGGAGGGGAGGGAGTGTGTGTGTGTGTGTGTGGGTGGGTGGGGGGAGCGACCCCAAGCCTGTGCAGATTGGTGGTCTTTTTTCTCGTAGTTTGATAGGTACCAGGTCCCTGCCCACTTCTCCCCTTGGGATTTCCTGCTGACCCTGTCTCCACTGAGGCAAGAGACAAGGGTTCCCACCGTATGGTAGGACAAAGGCCAGTGAGTGGTAGGGAGGGCTTGGTTCCTTCCTAAAGTTAACTCCTTGGTGTATTTTGCAGAGAGTAAGTATTATTATGTTGACTTCTCATCCACACTGGCAGTACTACATCATCTTGATTTAAGCCAAGGCTATTACCACTAGGGAAAAGAGGAAATGGGGTTAGGTTACTTGGAAAGCCAACCCCAGAGTTATTATAACTCTTATATGGACATTTTTGGTCACAGTTGCATGTTAAACACACTGTATTTACAGATGATATAATTGAGAATGAGAATGCAGGTAGCTGCTTCTGACAACTTACCAAGGTGGGCTGCAGACTTAATTGAAAATATTTGGCTAATATATAAACTCATATTTAGAGTTAAATAACAACAAGTGAGAAAGTAGCAAAACAAATGGCAAGAGTACTTAATATAATATAATATGTAATATGAAGCAAGAGTAAAGTCACACAATAACAAAACAGGCCCTGAAATGTTGTATTAGCTATAGTTTGTCATTACTTTATATCAAATTCCATGAAGAACCAGGTTCTAATTCATCCAGCCTGATGTTTATATACCAAATCCATTTTAGTGTAAAAACAGACATTTTTGTAGGCTTTTAAATTGGTTAAATGTGCAAATAGTAGTTTAAAGATTGACCTTAGACCTAAGTACACACAGATGTTAATGTATTGTCTACACACACACAATGATATAACAAATCCAAAACTATAGTATGTTATTTCTGTTAATATAACATAGAATGTTAATGGCACATTAAGTCAAATTGGCCCATTCTTTTACCATACTACGTTTTGCACATAAAATTAAACCAGGGATTTTCAATTCCAGTCTTCTAGTAACACCGACAACACTGACAGGTCATGTTTTCAAGATTTCTGTCTGAGGAAACAGGTGGGATAATTACTGACCCAGCAAAGTAAATTAAATGACCTGTTCATATCAATATCCATTGACCCTGCTATTACTCTGCTAGTCTGACCTATTAAGCATATCGGCAATCCACATGTTCGGTTCATTATGCATGTTTGTAATGCTGTAAAATCTCTAACTGCTAAACAATGGAAACAGTCCATCCACCCTGACAAAGTCAGCCTTGATTAACTGACTTGGGTTTATTGTTTTCTTGAGTATAATATCTGTAACTAAAATAATGCTGAAACTAAATTTCATGAGATTTGTGGACCTCGGTACTAGCTCAACAATATCCCACACCCTTGGTCCTGTTAGATTCAACATCTCATCTGCCGCAGATAGCCCCCCCTGCCTAGATGACCCCTACTGGAACTCAATTCCGAAGGATTGTAGACACGACCCACCTTACTGGACTCTAGGCTTCTCCCCAGAGAAAGACCCTGTATGGACCCCAAGGAGGAGGATTTCCTACCTGCCGTTGGGATGCTGCTGGAGCTGAAGGACCACAGGACCGGGAAGATCCGTGCAGGACAGCCTAGTGAGAGGTTAGGCAGTGAGAAGGCAGCGGCCCCTCCCCCCGGACATCTAATCCACCGCTGCCGCAGATAGCACTCTCCCCCCCTTAAGCCAACTACAATAGCACCCCACCCCGGGACAAAACAGCCGCTGCCGGTAGATGCCCCTGTGTATTCCTTTGCCCAGGGGCCTACTCTATTGTAAAGATGGCCCTGTCTACCTCCTTCTGTTCTAGATACAGATGTGTCTTTATACTGTACACTTAGCCTTAATATGCCATATGGAGTGAGCCTCCCGGTGCGACTGAGCCGCTCCAAGAGGTTTAGCGTTATGTATGTTTCTTTAAATTTTGTATCACAGGTGCAGCAATACAGCACTCTCTGTGTACTACAGACTCTGGGCTGCAAATTTAATCACAGAGAGATTTGTTTTAAACATGTACAAACATGTATAAAGCACAATGGAACTTGGCGTGGAAAAAAAGCACCAGCCACTGCATTGTAGCACGTTGTATACAGATTCAGATTGATTTGCACACAGATGCACACATCAAGGTGCCCGGGAGCTGGCATGCTGAGAGGGGCTGTTTGGTGTGATGAAGTTACAGTGTAAGAACACAAATCTGTATCCCCTGTTTCATTGATAAATATTAAGTGCTGCACTATGGGGCTAATTCAGATCTGATCGCTTTTGTGCGTTTTCGCACAGCAGGCGATCAGGTCTGAACGGCGCATGCCAGAGATGCGATCAGCATCTCTGCCCAGTGATCACCTCTGCCTGATTGACAGGCAGAGGCATTCGCTGGATGGCAGGGGGCTTGCTGGTGGCGTTGGGACGCCATTTTGGGGGTGCGGTCCGGGCAACGCAGGCGTGCCCGGACGTCACACGCAGCCGCTGCGACTCGGAGAGCGACGGGTAGCTCCCTGCCAGCGTGCAGGAGCTGCGCTGGTAGGGAGCTACTCTTCAGGTACAAAAGCATCGCCGCCGTGCAATGCTTTTGCACCTGTGCGGCGGGGGGAGGGCCAGACATACAGGGCGGACTAGCCCTGTGCTGGGCATCCCCCCGCATGTCAGGGTGGCTGATCGTAGCCGTGCAAACTTTTGCACGGCTACTATCAGGTCTGAATTAGGCCCTATGTCTTACCTGTTTCTCTGACGTCCTAGTGGATGCTGGGGACTCCGTAAGGACCATGGGGAATAGCGGCTCCGCAGGAGACTGGGCACAACTAAAGAAAGCTTTTAGGTCACCTGGTGTGCACTGGCTCCTCCGACTATGACCCTCCTCCAAGCCTCAGTTAGATTTTGTGCCCGGCCGAGGTTGGATGCACACTAGGGGCTCTCCTGAGCTTCTAGAAAGAAAGTATATATTTAGGTTTTTTATTTTACAGTGAGACCTGCTGGCAACAGGCTCACTGCAGCGAGGGACTAAGGGGAGAAGAAGCGAACCTACCTGCTTGCAGCTAGCTTGGGGTTCTTAGGCTACTGGACACCATTAGCTCCAGAGGGACCGACCGCATGGAACTGGCCTTGGTGTTCGGTCCCGGAGCCGCGCCGCCGTCCCCCTTACAGAGCCAGAAGTAAGAAGAGGTCCGGAAAATCGGCGGCAGAAGACATCAGTCTTCACCAAGGTAGCGCACAGCACTGCAGCTGTGCGCCATTGCTCCTCATACACACTTCACACTCCGGTCACTGAGGGTGCAGGGCGCTAGGGGGGGGCACCCTGAGCAGCAATAAAAAGACCTTGGCTGGCAAAAATACCACAATATATAGCCCCAGAGGCTATATATGTGATAATTACCCCTGCCAGAATCCAGAAAAAAGCAAGAGAATAGTCCGCGAAAAAGGGGCGGAGCTATCTCCTTCAGCACACTGGCGCCATTTCTCCCTCACAGCTCCGCTGAAGGAAGCTCCCTGGCTCTCCCCTGCAGTCTACACTACAGAAAAGGGTAAAAAAGAGAGGGGGGGCACTAAATTTAGGCGCAGTATATATAACAGCAGCTATAGGGGACATAATTCAGTTAGTCCCTGCATTATATAGCGCTCTGGTGTGAGTGGATGGACTTATGGAAGGAATTGCGTGCACGCGTCGACTCCTTACACAAAAAATTTGACGACATGCCAAATGCGGGACAGCCGGCTTCTCAGCTCGTGCCTGTCCAGGTGTCTCAAAGGCCTTCGGGGGCTCTAAAACGCCCGCTACCTCAGATGGCAGACGCGGATGTCGACACGGATACTGACACCAGTGTCGACGACGATGAGTCTAGTCTAATGTCCACTAAGGCCATTCGTTGCATGATTGAAGCAATGAAAGAGGTGTTACAAATTTCTGATATAAACCCAGGTACCACTAAAAAGGGTATTATGTTTGGGGAGAAAAAACTACCCGTAGTCTTTCCCCCATCAGAAGAATTAAATGAAGTGTGTGAAGAAGCGTGGTCTTTCCCTGATAAAAGATTGGTAATCTCTAAGAAGTTACTAATGGCGTTCCCTTTCCCGCCAGAGGATAGGTCACGTTGGGAGACACCACCTAGGGTGGATAAAGCGCTCACACGTTTGTCTAAAAAGGTGGCACTACCGTCTCCGGATACGGCCGCCCTCAAGGAACCTGCTGATAGAAAGCAGGAGGCTATCCTGAAGTCTGTATATACACACTCAGGCATTATACTTAGACCTGCTATTGCGTCAGCATGGATGTGCAGTGCTGCCGCTGCGTGGTCAGATTCCCTGTCAGAAAATATTGACACCCTAGACAGGGACACTATTCTGCTAACCATAGAGCATATAAAAGACTCAGTCTTATACATGAGAGATGCACAGAGGGAGATCTGCCGGCTGGCATCTAAAATAAGTGCACTGTCCATTTCTGCTAGGAGAGGCTTATGGACTCGCCAGTGGACAGGGGATGCAGATTCAAAAAGGCACATGGAAGTTTTGCCTTATAAGGGTGAGGAGTTATTCGGGGATGGTCTCTCGGACCTAGTTTCCACGGCAACTGCTAGGAAATCAGCATTTTTACCCCATGTTCCCTCACAGTCTAAAAAGGCGCCGTTTTATCAGGTACAGTCCTTTCGGACTCAGAAAAACAGGCGTGGAAAAGGCGGGTCCTTTCTGTCCAGAGGCAGAGGTAGGGGAAAAAGGCTGCAACAAACAGCAGGTTCCCAGGAGCAAAAGTCCTCCCCCGCTTCTTCCAAGTCCGCCGCATGACGGTGGGGCTCCACAGGCGGAGCCAGGTACGGTGGGGGGCCGCCTCAAAAATTTCAGCGATCAGTGGGCTCGCTCACAGGTGGATCCCTGGATCCTGCAAATAGTATCTCAAGGGTACAAACTGGAATTCGAGGCGTCTCCACCCCACCGGTTCCTAAAATCTGCCTTGCCGACAACTCCCTCAGGCAGGGAGGCTGTGCTAGAGGCAATTCACAAGCTGTATTCCCAGCAGGTGATAGTCAAGGTGCCCCTACTTCAACAAGGACGGGGTTACTATTCCACACTGTTTGTGGTACCGAAACCGGACGGTTCGGTGAGACCCATTTTAAATTTGAAATCCTTGAACACATACATAAAAAAAATTCAAGTTCAAGATGGAATCGCTCAGGGCGGTTATTGCAAGCTTGGACGAGGGGGATTACATGGTATCCCTGGACATCAAGGATGTTTACCTGCATGTCCCCATTTACTATCCTCACCAGGAGTACCTCAGATTTGTGGTACAGGATTGCCATTACCAATTCCAGACGCTGCCGTTTGGACTCTCCACGGCACCGAGGGTGTTTACCAAAGTAATGGCGGAAATGATCATACTCCTTCGAAGAAAGGGAGTTTTAATTATCCCGTACTTGGACGATCTCCTAATAAAGGCGAGGTCCAAGGAGCAGTTGTTGGTGGGAGGAGCACTATCTCAGGAGGTGCTACACCAGCACGGTTGGATTCTGAATATTCCAAAATCACAGCTGGTTCCGACGACACGTCTACTGTTCCTGGGTATGATCCTGGACACAGTCCAGAAAAAAGTGTTTCTCCCGGAGGAGAAAGCCAAGGAGCTGTCATCTCTAGTCAGAGACCTCCTGAAACCGAAACAGGTATCGGTGCATCACTGCACGCGGGTCCTGGGAAAGATGGTGGCTTCTTACGAAGCAATTCCTTTCGGCAGGTTCCATGCCAGAATCTTTCAGTGGGACCTGTTGGACCAGTGGTCCGGATCGCATCTTCAGATGCATCGCCTGATAACCCTGTCTCCAAGAACCAGGGTGTCTCTGCTGTGGTGGCTGCAGAGTGCCCATCATCTAGAGAGCCGCAGATTCGGCATACAGGACTGGGTCCTGGTGACCACGGATGCCAGCCTTCGGGGCTGGGGGGCAGTCACACAGGGAAGAAACTTCCAAGGACTATGGTCGAGTCAGGAGACTTCCCTACACATAAATATTCTGGAACTAAGGGCCATTTACAACGCCCTAAGTCAGGCAAGGCCTCTGCTTCAAAACCAGCCGGTACTGATCCAGTCAGACAACATCACGGCAGTCGCCCATGTAAATCGACAGGGCGGCACAAGAAGCAGGATGGCAATGGCAGAAGCCACAAGGATTCTCCGATGGGCGGAAAATCACGTACTAGCACTGTCAGCAGTGTTCATTCCGGGAGTGGACAACTGGGAAGCAGACTTTCTCAGCAGGCACGACCTCTACCCGGGAGAGTGGGGACTTCATCCAGAAGTCTTCACGCTGATTGTAAATCGATGGGAACGTCCACAAGTGGACATGATGGCGTCCCGCCTAAACAAAAAACTAGAGAGATATTGCGCCAGGTCAAGGGACCCTCAGGCGATAGCTGTGGACGCTCTGGTGACACCGTGGGTGTACCAGTCAGTTTATGTGTTCCCTCCTCTGCCTCTCATACCAAGGGTACTGAGAATAATAAGAAAACGAGGAGTAAGAACAATACTCGTGGTTCCGGATTGGCCAAGACGAGCGTGGTACCCGGAACTTCAAGAGATGATCTCAGAGGACCCATGGCCTCTGCCGCTCAGACAGGACCTGCTGCAGCAGGGGCCCTGTCTGTTCCAAGACTTACCGCGGCTGCGTTTGACGGCATGGCGGTTGAACGCCGGATCCTGAAGGAAAAGGGCATTCCGGAGGAAGTCATTCCTACGCTGATTAAAGCCAGGAAAGATGTAACTGCAAAGCATTATCACCGCATATGGCGGAAATATGTTGCTTGGTGTGAGGCCAAAAAGGCCCCAACAGAGGAATTTCAACTAGGTCGATTTCTGCATTTCCTACAAGCAGGAGTGACTATGGGCCTGAAATTAGGCTCCATTAAGGTACAGATCTCGGCTCTGTCGATTTTCTTCCAGAAAGAACTGGCTTCATTGCCTGAAGTTCAGACGTTTGTGAAGGGAGTGCTGCATATTCAGCCCCCGTTTGTGCCTCCAGTGGCACCTTGGGATCTCAACGTGGTGTTGAGTTTCTTAAAATCACATTGGTTTGAGCCACTTAAAACCGTGGATCTAAAATATCTCACGTGGAAAGTGGTCATGTTATTGGCCTTGGCTTCGGCCAGGCGTGTGTCAGAATTGGCGGCTTTGTCATGTAAAAGCCCTTATCTGATTTTCCATATGGATAGGGCAGAATTGAGGACTCGTCCTCAGTTTCTCCCTAAGGTGGTATCAGCTTTTCACTTGAACCAACCTATTGTGGTGCCGGCGGCTACTAGGGACTTGGAGGATTCCAAGTTGCTGGACGTAGTCAGGGCCTTGAAAATTTATGTTTCCAGGACGGCTGGAGTCAGGAAAACTGACTCGCTATTTATCCTGTATGCACCCAACAAGCTGGGTGCTCCTGCTTCTAAGCAGACTATTGCTCGCTGGATTTGTAGCACAATTCAGCAGGCGCATTCTGCGGCTGGACTGCCGCATCCTAAATCAGTAAAAGCCCATTCCACAAGGAAGGTGGGCTCATCTTGGGCGGCTGCCCGAGGGGTCTCGGCTTTACAACTTTGCCGAGCTGCTACTTGGTCAGGGGCAAACACGTTTGCAAAATTCTACAGATTTGATACCCTGGCTGAGGAGGACCTGGAGTTCTCTCATTCGGTGCTGCAGAGTCATCCGCACTCTCCCGCCCGTTTGGGAGCTTTGGTATAATCCCCATGGTCCTTACGGAGTCCCCAGCATCCACTAGGACGTCAGAGAAAATAAGATTTTACTCACCGGTAAATCTATTTCTCGTAGTCCGTAGTGGATGCTGGGCGCCCGTCCCAAGTGCGGATTGTCTGCAATACTTGTACATAGTTACTGTTAACTAAAGGGTTATTGTTGAGCCATCTGTTAAGAGGCTCAGTTGTTTTCATACTGTTAAACTGGGTATTGTATCACGAGTTATACAGTGTGATTGGTGTGGCTGGTAAGAGTCTTACCCGGGATTCAAAATCCTTCCTTATTATGTCAGCTCGTCCGGGCACAGTGTCCTAACTGAGGCTTGGAGGAGGGTCATAGTGGGAGGAGCCAGTGCACACCAGGTGACCTAAAAGCTTTCTTTAGTTGTGCCCAGTCTCCTGCGGAGCCGCTATTCCCCATGGTCCTTACGGAGTCCCCAGCATCCACTACGGACTACGAGAAATAGATTTACCGGTGAGTAAAATCTTATTTTTACCCATTGAATTGCGGTATGTGCCTTCTCTGCTGATGTCATATCACTGTTTTCGCTCACTGGTTGTTGGATTCTCATGTTATGTTATTTATTTGATATTACTGCCTCAAAAACAAAAAAATAAATTACCTCTGCATAATTAAAGTAATTCTGCAAGAATTACCTGTTGGGGGTACTTTAGGACTGGATGTAGAAACCTGTGAATTAAGATATTTCTCCAGTTACCACCTCGTTAGGATGACTGCCAGTTAATCTTCTAAACAGGCTTTAACTACTGAATGGACTTAATATCACACAGTGGGCTAGAAATGGTATCTAGTTCCTGATTGTAAGGTTGCAGTACACCAATCACAAACTAGCTATTGTTTCTTGCCCTGTGTTTTAATTCTCTGGCTGATCACAAAGCTGGCCTTTCTGACTAGATTGCTTAGATTTTAAGCAGCGTTCGCTCCGTGAGTACCCCCCTTAAGGGTAGAAAATATTCTACTGTGGATTTTTAACTTGCCAGTTTTCTGCTCTTCCTGCAAGCAGGCGTGGATATGGGCCTAACATTGGGCTCCCTTAAGGTTCAGATTTCGCCACTCTCCATATTCTTCCAGAAGCAATTGGCTGTAATTACGGAAGTGCAGACATTCCTGAAGGGTGTCCTTCGCATTAAACCACCCTTTGTCCCTCCCACGGCTATGTAGGATCTCAATGTGGTCTTGATTTTTCTCCAGTCGGACTGGTTTGAACCTTTATACAGGGTGGAATTTAAATATCTTACTTGGAAGACTGTCATGTCTTTGGCCTCTGCGGAGTGCATTTCAGAGTTGGGGGCCTTATCCTGTAACAGCCCTTATTTCATTTTTCACGAGGATGGGGCGGAGCTCAAGACTCGCCCACAGTTTTTGCCGAAAGTGGTATCGGCTTTTCAAATTAATCAACCGATAGTAGTTCCAGTACTGTCTGACACTTGGGTTGCTCCAAAGTCCTTGGACATGGTTCAGGCTTTGAGGATTTACGTCAAGAGGAAAGCTCGTCACAGGAAGTCTGACTCGCTTTTTGTCCTTTATGACGCTACCAAAATTGGATGTCCTGCTTCTAAGCAGTCCATTGCTAGATGGCTCAGATTGACCATTCAACGGGCCTACTCTTCTGCGGCACTGCCACTGCCGGGTTCTATTCAGGCCCACTCCACTAGGTCGGTGGGTTCTTCCTAGGTGGCTGCCCGTGGCATCTCGGCCTTACAGTTGTGCCGAGCAGCTACTTGGTTGGGTTCAAACACGTTCGTAAAGTTCTATAAGTTCGATACCTTGGCCGGTGAAGACCTTCAGTTTGATTAGGCGGTTTTGCAGGGATCTCAGCACTCTCCCACCCGTTCTGGGAGCTTTGGGACTTCTGCATGGTACTGATCCATCCCAGTATCCCCTAGGACATTAGAGAAAATAGGAATTTAATACCTACCGGTAATTTCTTTTCTCGTAGTCCATAGGGGATACTGGGAGCTTGCCTCAGTGCTTTGTGTTTCCTGGTTACCTTGTTTTAAGTTCTTGGTTGGGTCTGCTGTTGCTGTCCCTATTACTGTTTGAATTAGCGTTGCTATCCTTTTGGTTTGGTTAGCGTGGCTCTCCTTTGTTCTGGTTAGCGCGGCTGTCCTTTCCTGTTGTTGTGTGTTGGTTCGTTACCTCACCGCTGTTGTTATAAGTTTTCCTTCTCTCAAAGTATGTCTGTCTCCTCGGGCACAGTTTTCCTAGACTGAGTTTGGTGGAGGGGCATAGAGGGGAGGAGCCAGCTCACACTGAGCATTTCTTAAAGTGCCAGGCTCCAATGGACCTGATCTATACCCCATGGTACTAATTCATCCCAGTATCCCCTACGGACGAGAAAAGGAATTACCAGTAGTTATTAAATTCCTATGGACTAGCATCGCTATCACGCTTCGGGCTGATGGCTCGCTTTGCTCACCACAAGGTTACTAAAGGTAATATTTTGTGACATGGATAGTAAATGAAAAAATAAAAAAGATGTAAAAGCATGGAAAATCCCTAAAAAAAAATGTGTCGACTTTTTGACCCTGTCATACTTTTGACTGTTGACTATATGGTGTCGACCTAATGACTGTCTATCTTTTAACTGTCTGTCTTTCAAACACCTCAGGGTCTCAGAAGGAGAAAGTAAAATATGAATATTTCTAACAAAAGGTATGGGACAAGTTTTCAAGAATATTATAGGATAATGTAATAAAGATAAACTATTAGTTGTTTTTCATGTTAAAATAAGATTTTTCGCCATTAGCACTTTGATATGGGTTTCAAGATTGAGAAACCGGATACTTGTTCAGAAGGGTCCCACAACTTACAGTTAATGAAGACATCAGTAGGCCAGCTTTGTGATCAGCCAGAGAATTAAAACACAGGGCAAGAAACAATAGCTAGTTTGTGATTGGTGTACTGCAACCTTACAATCAGGAACTAGATACCATTTCTAGCCCACTGTGTGATATTAAGTCCATTCAGTAGTTAAAGCCTGCTAAGAAAATTAACTGGCAGTCATCCTAACAAGGTGGTAACTGGAGAAATATCTTAATTCACAGGTTTCTACATCCAGTCCTAAAGTACCCCCAACAGGTAATTCTTGCAGAATTACTTTAATTATGCAGAGGTAATTTATTTTTTTGTTTTTGAGGCAGTAATATCAAATAAATAACATAACATGAGAATCCAACAACCAGTGAGCGAAAACAGTGATATGACATCAGCAGAGAAGGCACATACCGCAATTCAATGGGTAAAACCGGTAAGACATAGGGCATAATTCAGACCTGATTGTAGATTGCTTAGATTTTAAGCAGTGATCTCTCCATGTGTACCCCTCACAGCGATAGCTGCGCATCGCTATCGCTGGTGCTAGATTGGCCTGCATGCAGGCCAATCTAGCGGGTCGCTCACTTCATCCGCTGGGTGAAAGGAGAGGCCCCCACTGCTCTCCCCGCACGCTCAGCACACATTGCGCTGTGCTGAGCGGGGGGAGAGATGTATGCTGAGCAGTTCGCTCAGCACACATCTCTCCCGACATCTGCCAGTGAGTACTGGCCTTTACACCACGAAACATATTTTTTTCCAGATTCGGTGGTAATGCTTAGACGTGACCACCTTCCGGGCTTGGACCATAGTCATGATAACCCTGGAGGAAAGCCCTTTCCTGGCTAGAATCTCCCTTTCAACCTCCAAGCCGTCAAACGAAACCGCAGTAAGTCTGAATAGACGAATGGGCCTTGTTGAAGAAGATCCTTGAGAAGCGGTAGAGGCCAGGTGTCCTCTAGAGACATGGCCATGAGGTCCGCATACCAGGCCCGTCGAGGCCAATCCGGGGCAATTGGAATTTCCTGAACGTTTTCCCTTTTTGAGTCTTTTTAGAACTTTGGGAATAAGCGGGATTGGAGGAAACAGGTATACGAACTGGTAAGTCCACGGTGATGTCAGATCATCCACTGCTGCAGCCTGCGGATCCCTCGTCCTCGAACAGTAACAACGCAGCTTTTTGTTGAAACGAGAAGCCATCAGGTCTATTGTGATGGTTCCAGGTGAGATTTCATGATCCGTAAGAAGGGGTGGTCTTCAGTATGCCGAATGTCGCGATCCCGGCGCACAGTATACCGGCGCCGGAATCCCGACACCCGGCATACCGACAGATATTCTCCCTCGTGGGGGTCCACGACCCCCGTGGAGGGAGAATAAATAGCCACCGTGCCCGCAGCGTAGCGAGCCCGCAAGGGGCTCCTTTGCGCTCGCCATGCTGTCGGTATGCCAGCGGTCGGGCTCCAGGCGCCGGTATACTGGTTGCCAGGAGCCCGGCCGCCGGCATACCATACTACACCCATAAGAAGGTGAGTAGCCAAGTTGATGCTGTTCAGCAGACTCTCCCTGGACACCGCCTTTATCAGGAGATCGTGCAAGTAGGGAACCATGTTGACTGCCATCATGCGGAGTTGCATCAACATCTCCGCCATGACTTTTGTGAATACCCTTGGGACTGTGGAGAGACCAAAGGGTAAGGCCTGAAACTGGAAATGGTGGTCCAGAACAGCGAATCTGAGATCTGATATTCAGGGATACCAGAAATTCCCCTTCTTCCAGACCAGAGACCACCGCCTTTAGAGATTCCATCTTGAACTTGAACACCCGAAGATACGGGTTCAGAGATTTGAGGTTCAAGATCGGCCGAACTAAACCGTCCGGTTTTGGTTCCACAAACAGACTTGAATAAAATCCCCTGTTGTGTAACAGAGGAGGTACTGGAACAATAACCTTGGTCTATACCGGTTGAGTATCCCTTATCCAAAATGCTTGGGACCAGAGGTATTTTGGATATCGTATTTTTCCGTATTTTTAAATAATTGCATACCATAATGAGATATCATGGTGATGGGACCTAAATCTAAGCACAGAATGCATTTATGTTGCATATACACCTTATACACACAGCCTGAAGGTCATTTTAGCCAATATTTTTTATAACTTTGTGCATTAAACAAAGTGTGTCTACATTCACACAATTCATTTATGTTTCATATACACCTTATACACACAGCCTGAAGGTCATTTAATACAATATTTTTAATAACTTTGTGTACTAAACAAAGTCTGTGTACATTGAGTCATCAAAAAACAAAGGTTTCACTATCTCACTCTCACTCAAAAAAGTCCGTATTTCGGAATATTCCGTATTTCGGAATATTTGGATATGGGATACTCAACCTGTAGTAGTTTTTGAATGGCGTCCTGCAAGGTAACTCTTGTTACAGGTGAGGCTGGTAAGCTTGACTTGAAGAATCTGAGAGGAGGGGGTTCCAACTAGTAACCTTGGGATATGAGGTCCCTCACCCACGGGTCCCAGCAGGATTTCGCCCACACATGGGCGAAGTGTTGAAGTTGAGTACCGACCTGAAATTCCCCCTGCAGCTGGTGCCTACTTGTCACGCAGAGGGCTCAGTGGAGGAGGATCCGGAGGCCTTGTCCAGAGAACCGGCAGCCACTGGTTTACGGGACTTACTTCTATTTCCTCTAGCTGCATTGGAGACACCTCTGGCTCTGTCTATAAATCTGGCCCAGGATAGGGTCCAGTTCTTCCCCAAACAAGGCATCCCCTGTAAAAAGAAGATTTTCTACTACTTTCTTGGAATCAGCATCTGCTGTCCATTGTTGCAGGCTTATTTCTTTGATCACCTCACTCATGAAATTCGCAGCATCCTGGATATGATGCAGTAGAGTCAGGATCTCGTCCTGAGGTAGTGTCAAACCCCCTCTATTATATTATCAGACCATTTTACCATGGCTCTTGTAATCCAACCACAAGCAATGGTGGGCCTCTGTGCTATGCTCACTGTGGTATATATTGATTTGAGTGTAGTCTCAATTTTACGGTAAGCAGGGTGTTTGAGAGTGATAGCACCACGTACAGGCAGCACAATCCTACATGACAGCCTGGACACTGAGGTATCCACACACAGGGGGCTCTCCCATACCTTCCTATCCTCAGGTGGGAAAGGGAAATAATTTAGCAACCGTTTAGGGGTTTGAATTTTTTTGTCAGGATTGACCCACGCTTCTTTAAAGAGTGAATTTAATTCCTTGGAGACAGGGAAGGTGGCAGAAGAAAATAATTCTTCCTCAGGTTCTGTCTCCTTATCCGGTATGTTGAGGACTTCTCTAATAGAATAAATTAGGGCCTCCACACCTTGAGACAGAGTATTGTTCCCCTCCATGTCTATCTCACCTTCATCCAAATGTGGCATGTCATTATCAGAGTCAGATTGAAGTACATGTGGGAGTGTGCGTTTATGAGAGACCATTAGGGGGGTCTGAGGAGCCTGCCTGTGGTCAGCAGCCCTGATTAAAAAAATCATCCACGGATTTCTTAAGGGTTTACATTTCTTGTCTGGCAGTAGCCAACTCTGTATTAATATTAATAATCATTCCTTTGAATGATTCTAACCACTCTGTCTCCTGAACACTACTACCCTGTGAAGGGAGAGAACACTGTGTACAAAGGAGAGATTCCCCCGGTGAAGGGGAAAACTTTGTGTTGCATGAGGGACACACTGCCTTTTTGCCGGACATTCTGATTCAGCAGAAATACACACAGTTTAGTGAAATAACACAGTACACTGAAAAACACAAGACGGTGCAATAACACAGTAAACCCTAGACACCTGAATGGAGTGACACAGAATGAGACCAGCACACAATACCTCAGTCAAAGCAGTGCTCTGCTGGGTATAATTCAGAGCCTTAGTAAGGCAGAATGTGGTAGAGCAACCTATATGCCCTCCCCCACCACCTTCTATAAAACCCCCTGGTACCAGTACAATTGGTGATTCAGCAGGGTCTGTGGAGGAGCAGCACTTGCATGCAGCCTGGAAGTCAGCAGAAGCTGGAAATGGCACATTTGAGCCGCTGGTCCCACTCTCCGGGAATCCCCGCCCCCTCTGTGGTGCGCGGTCCCTATATGATTATACTGGCTTTATTGTAAACATATACAGTGTAAAATGGAGTTTAAAACCACTTTACTTCAGCGCCAGTGTGGGTGTCCACAGCGGGCACCGCAGCCTAGTGCCCGCTGAGCCCTTATGCCGCCATTGTCACCGGGGACACGCTAACCAGGACCCCGGTGTTAGTAATCACCATACCACGTCTTTTTTGGCATCTATTAGGGGTGGCGGCATGCTGCTGGCGTGTGCGCACACCCTGGGGGCATGTGAAACAGCGTCTCAGGAGCTAATGTCCTGTCAGCGGGGATACAAACCGTTAACCCTATAGGAGGTTGGTTCGGTCCCCCCCTAAGTCCCACGATGCAGGCAGACTGGTGCCAGCCAGTGCTGCCTGAAAATAATAAGCTCAAATAAATTTCTGAAGAAAACTCTGGAGATCCAGAGAATGCACCCGGCTCCTTGGGCACATTTTTCTAAACTGAGTCTGGTGGAGGGGCATAGAGGCGAGGAGCCAGCACACACTGAACATTTCTTAAAGTGCCATGCTCCAATGGACCGGATCTGTACCCCATGGTACTAATCCATCCCAGTATCCCCTAGGACGTTAGAGAAAATATGTTTAAAAACAAAAAATAACACAAAACCCCCCACATATTTTTGTGTCAACATTTTGACCCTGTCAGACTTTTGACGGTTGACCATATGATGTAGACCTAATGACTGCATACTTACCTACTCTCCCAGAATGACCGGGAGGCTCCCAAATATCGTGCTCCCGGCCTCCTGGAAGAGTTGTCAAGTCTCCCGGCCGGGCACTGTCAGCCCGCAACTCCCCCCGCACACATTGCCCAGCAATCCCCCTCCATGCTGCCGTCGAAGTGGGTGGTCTGGGGGTGTCAGATGATGCGATTCGCGTGGAATCGTGTCATCATCGCCCCGCCCCTGCCTCTCAATGCCGGTAATTTCGGCATTGAGTTACAGGGGGTGGGACCACGATGACGCAATCACGTGGCCATGCCCTGGCTCCACCCCTATGCAGCATCATTGACCCCACCACGCCCCCTGATGACACACCACGCCCCTCCCTGTGCCGATCTGTCTGCCCCCTCCTGCATGGGGCAGCCAGACTATCGGCAAGCATGAATGACTGTCTAGCTTTTAACTGTCTAACTTGTGTACCACATCTCGTTCTCCTAGATTAACCTGCTAGATTCTATAGAAGAGCAATTAAGTGGGGCGTGGCTTGACGCTGTGGTGAGAAGATGTGTCCTGCCCATACTCCTGTCCCACTGGGGAGATAAAAGGGCAAATAATCCCCTTCCAGGGCCATCGTGCCTCCCTTGTAGTCTCCCCTGCCTTACCACTCACCTTTAGCTGCTGGCGGGTCAGGTCCGTGGAATCGGGGAGTGTGCCCGCACGCTCCCGCGGGTTGCGGCCTGTCTGTCCCTTCTGAGCAGGAGCCTCAATTTTCACCCAGTGCCTGGCGGGGATGACCGGAGTGGTGGGGTCAGTGGCGCCGGAGCTCGGAGTGCTGCTGCTGTCCTCCCTTGCATTGCGGACCCCGCTGACCCTCCCTTGCACTGGTACACACTGGAGCCTGTCCCTCCTGGTCCTGGAGAGTGCGCGGCTGCTGCCTGGCTTCCAGCTGACGGTGGCCATCTTGGTGCTCCCTTTTCCTGCTCCTGGTTGCCGGGGGATCAGAGTTGGTGACCTGGTTACTGGCTGGACTGTGACCAGCGCTCCCCACCTGAGTGACCCACCAGCAACTTCCAGTATCCAAGGAGGGGCTGAGTGTGGAAAAAGAAGTCACTGCTCCTGCTGCTACAGTGTGCCCTCTCCCCCCTTTCCTCCCCCCTTTTTTTTTTTTGCCTTTTCTCTGTTTTTTTGCTCCACCTTACTGGTCTTTCAACATGTCGAAGAATAAAAAGGTTACACAGGCCCAGACAAATTTTTTCGGACTGAAATCTAAGGGCACTCAGAATGCTGCATTGCTTTCGGGCTCCCCCTCCTCCCCGTGCTCGTCAGATATGGGTATCGACCCTCAGATACAAGCGGTAATGACGAGTCTGCTCGAAGGAGTCCAATCTGCGTTCAAACAGGAACTTTCTAATGCTATTACAGAATTCAAATCCGACCATATGGCCCTTGGTACTCGTACGGATGCCTTGGAGTCTAAAACTGATGACCTTTGCCGCTCTCAAAACTGTTTTGATACTGAACTTTCTAGACTTCACAACGAGGTGGAGGCACTCAAAGGGCGGTATTCAAATCATATATCACACCCAATTTCCTTTCTAAAGTGATTACCGTTATAGCGCATATCGCGCCCATAGTAATCAAATTTAGTTCCGTAAAGGATTGGGCACCCTCGCTACCCTGGGGGTAGCGAGCTGAAATTATTATACCACGCCCGTCAGCAGAAACAGAACAGGTGTGGAAGGGGGTGAAAAGAATTGAATACCGCCCAAAGAACGACAAGAGGACCAAGAAAATTGCTCTTGTCGCAATAATCTGCGCATTCGCAACGTAGTGGAATTGGTCCTTGGCCCCTCTTTGTCCTCATTCTTGAAAGACTTCTTCAAACATGTTGTACCGGACCTCACCGATGGGGACTGTTTGTGTGATAGGGCCCACAGGGCACTCCGTGCGAAACCTTCCCCCTCTCAACCACCTAGACGTCATAGTCCGTCTTCATTATTTCCACTCAAAAGAACGGATCCTGTCAACCATTCGTGACTCTCCTGTGATCTCCTTCCGAGACATGCAACTACAGGTTTTTCAGGACTTGGCCCCTTCTACCATCCAAAAAAGATGAGACCTTCAGCCTGTTACTAGGATTTTACGACAGCACCAAATCCGGTACATGTGGGGGTTTCCCTTTATGCTCCTAGTTTTAGTGAACAACTAAAACTCTCACTCAAGGCCAAGAATTGCTAGCCAAGCTCGACATCCTTCCTGCGTCGTCTTCGGACGGGGCTGTCGCTTTATCGCCTAAACCGCAATGTCTTCAACCTCCTTCGCCTGAATGAACAAGGGTGTCCCGCCACCGCATGGAGACTGGTGAACCCCCCTGACCTCTGCGGCCATTCCCTTTGAAGTTTGCTCTTACTATTTCAGGGTTGTATTTCCCTGCCTTGTAATTTCTGTTGGTTGATAGAGGCTTAGTCCTCTGTTCTGTTTCTTCCAATGCATAAGTAATTGCTTACTGTATTATATCTTAGATATGGATAATCTTTATGTTTTTACACAGAGTATTGCATTATTATTTAATGTTCTTCCCCTCCGTTCCTCTTTACCCCTTCCCTGTCCCCTCCTCTTCCTACGCTTGCTCCCTTTTCACTCCTCCCCTATCCTTGCTTTACCTCTCTCCACTTCCTATGACACAGTTGTTTGCTTCCTGTATTTAGGCTGTTGCCGACTTAATCATTACGGTCCAGGCAGACTTAGGGGTATATGCAATTGCGGTCGAATTCCGGCTGGAATTCGACCATTTTTAAATTCGACACAATTCGACAGTCAGACACCCTCCCGCCGGGACCCGAATTCGACATATTCAATAAAAAACGGATTTGACAGTCCCGCTGTCGAAAAACGGACCAATTGACGATAGTGTGCGTCCTGGATTCGACTTCATGGACGGCACAAAAGTGTTTAAAAAATAAATTAAAAAAATGCGTGGGGTCCCCCCTCCTAAGCATAACCAACCTCGGGCTCTTTGAGCTGGTCCTGGTTGTAAAAATACGGGGGGGGGGGGGGGAAATGACAGGGGATCCCCCGTATTTTAACAACCAGCACCGGGCTCTGCGTCTGGTCCTCGTGCAAAAAATATGGGGGACAAAAGACGTAGGGGTCCCCCGTATGTTTCACACCAGCACCGGGCTCCACTAGCTGGAGAGATAATGCCACAGCCGGGGGACACTTTTATACCGGTCCCCCGTATCCCCGGTCCCTACGTCTTTTGTCCCCCGTATTTTTTGCACCAGGACCAGACGCAGAGCGCGGTGCTGGTTGTTAAAATACGGGGGATCCCCTGTTATTTCCCCCCCCGTATTTTTACAACCAGGACCAGCTCAAAGAGCCCAAGGCTGGTTATGCTTAGGATGGGGGACCCCACGCATTTTTTTTTTAGGGCTTTTAACCCATTCCCACCCCTTCCCACTGAAAAACATGCTCTGATCTCTCCATATTATTTTAGTCAGTAAAAAAATATATATATTCTTTTAAAAAATATATTAAATAATACTTGTGGCTCCTAATAGACAAACCAAGTAGATAATCCCTTCTAATATAAATAGATATGCTATTAGCAACAAAAAAAACACAAAAAAAACATGTTTTGAATTTTTTTTTATTAGATCCCGCCAGCAAAATGAGGCGGACTGAAATTGACGAAATGACTGTCGAAAAGCACTGTTGTCGAATTGACATTCTTCAATTGAATATACTTTTGTCGAAAAGCCGCATTTTTACCATTGCAGACATGTCGAATTTGACAACTGTCGAATTGCAAAAAGTCGAATCTGAAACGGCCGTTTTTTTTGTCGAAAAGTAGTGTATTGCATTGTCGAATCATTTTTTGTGTCGAAAATGTCCAGTTTTTCAACATTTGCGGCAATTCAACTGCAATTGCATATGGCCCTTGATCTCCTTACATAGTTCTACCACTACCCCCCGTGTCCCCTTTAAATGTTAAAACTGTTCATTATGCTGACTATCTTTGCAGTGATCCTTGACTGGGAACCTCTCTCTAAGGTTTTTTTCCGTATGGGTTCTTTACCTCTTTATTGCTCTCTGTATTCTATTATTCCTGTGGCTATCTTTTGATCTTTTCTTGCCTTTTTCTCTCTCTCTTGTGGTGGCCTTCCTCAGGCCCACCACGAAACTTATCGGGTTATATACGCCAAGTAATACACCCTTTCATTAATTGCCGTGCCTCTTAAATTATTGTCTATCAATGTTAACGGTTTAAATTCTCCACACACACTGTGCTCCTAGGGGCCTGTAGGAGAGAAAAAGCTGATATTGCTTTTCTACAAGAAATACACTTTACTGGTTCGCACACCCAGCTTCGGGGAAGGTGGTTCTCCCAGTCCTTTTTTGCCTCGGCAGCTTGTAAAAAACGCGGGATAGCCATTTTAATACATCGCAGGATCCCATTTGTCCACACGAAAACAGTGACAGATCCCAAAGGGCGTTTTTTTATTGTAATAGGCACCCTCCGCTCAATGACCCTCACATTAGTGTCAGTTTATGTTCCTAAGCAGGACCAATCCCTGTTCTTTGACTCTCTGTCTAAGCGAATGGACAGGGAGGCACAAGGCTATATCATCATGGGCTGTGATTTTAACACTATTATTGACCCATTATTAGACCAAACCATTCCTCCTCCTCATGCTTCCATGACGACCCTCCCCAGGGCCTCTCGTACCCTTGTTGCTTCTCTGAAACGTCACGGACTTTGCGACACTTAGCGTTTTCAACACCCACACACTAGAGACTTTACCCACTTTTCAGCCCCGCATTAACACTATTCCAGGATCGATATGATTCATATATCTTCTAATCTTACCCTGTTTATTACTGACACAGGTATCACCCCATTTACATGGACAGATCATGCCAGTGTCTATCTCTCTTTAGATATATACCGCTCCCCCCGTAGGCTATACAAATGGCGTTTGGATGATTCTCTTTTGCAACACCCCTCCATGCTGGCTGAAATAAGATTGGCGATCAGCCACTACTTTGCAGAGAATGTTTTCCCTGACATCTCCTCTAGTGTTCTTTGGGAGGCTCACAAGGCCACTATACGGGGTTCTCTTATCGCTAAATCTCTTGCAGTTAGGAAAAAAGCTGCACTGGAGATTCAGTCTCTTGAATCTCAAATTTCCACTTTATTGACACAACACAAGACGTCCCTTAGCGCCTCTGTGCTCTCTCAAATAGAATCCTTTTGAGGTCAACTAAATACCCTCCTCTCCCACTGCGCTGCGCTAATCCTACAGAAACTACGACAACGCTTCTATGACAAAGTAGATAAAATTGACTTTGTACTGGCTAACAAAGAGATGGTTGAGGAATTTAGGACTTTTTATAGTTCCCTTTATAATCTACCAGAATTTTCCTCTTTTTCTTCTTCTCCTTCTTCTTTTTCGTCCTCTCTCAGAAGTTCAATTAGAAGTACTTAATAGTCGGGTTTCAGATGAAGAGACAGTAGCTGCTATTCACTCCATGCGAACATCTACCGCCCTGGGTCCTGATGGATTTACAGCTCAGTATTATAAATTGTTTGCAAAAGAACTGGCCCCGCATCTTACCTCTCTATTTAATGATATCTTGGAAGGTGCCTCTTTTATGCCTGAGACGACCCAGGTGGATATCGTGGTAATCCCGAAACCTGATGGAGACCCTACTAGATGCTCCAACTATAAGCCGATTTCATTATTGAATGTGGACCTCAAAATCTATGCGAAAATCTTAGCCAATCGCCTGGCCCCCCTGTTACCTGGCCTGATCCACCCGGACCAGGTTGGATTTATACCGGGACGCCAGGCGTCAGATAATACTATTGCGGGCCATTGACCTATTCCATTCTATTCATAAAAGGAAAACCCCCTCTCTTGTTCTGGCCCTAGATGCAGAAAAAGCTTTTGACCGTATTTCATGGCTATTTGCTTTCACAGTCCTTGGAAAAATGTTTTTTTCCGGTAAATTCCTAGACGGAGTTCAAGCACTTTATCGCTCCCCCTCAGCACAGGTTTTAGTTAATGGTGTTGCTTCTGCCAGTTTTGGGATTGCCAACGGTACTAGACAGGGTTGTCCACTCTTGCCCCTTATATTTGCGCTGATTATGGAACCTCTGGCAAAGATTCGCAGTAATAAGGCTATCTGAGGAGTATCCACGGGCTTATCCGAACACAAAATTGCGCTTTACGCAGATGATATGTTGATCTCTCTTGCTCTCTCCCATCTTTGTTATCTGAAATTCGTCTGTAGTCTCAAAATTCAGGTTATAAAATTAACATCGATAAAATGAAGGTTCTTGATTTTTATGTCCCAGCGGTGCTCAAGCATGATTTAGAAGCTCTGGTACCCTGTAACTGGCACAAAAAGAAAATCAAATACCTTGGTATCTATTTGATCACCATCATCACCAGCTGTTTCAGGCAATCTACCCTCGTCTATCGGACAACATCAATTCTGGCCTGCTTGAGTGGTCCAATCACTACATTTCTTGGATAGGCAGAATAAATTCAGTAAGGATGAGCATACTCCCTCACCTTCTATAACTGTTTCAAACCCTCCCAATATATGTCCCTCCCTATGTCTTTAAAACTCTGCAACGTCAAACCTCTCACTTCATATGGAACCATAAGCGCCCCCGTATTAGACTTAAACTACTCCAACATCCTTCTAGAGGTGGTGACTTGGGAATTCCCAACTTTAGAAACTATTTCTATGCTGCGCAGCTTTCTCATTGTGTACAATGGTGCAATTCGGGTGGGGTGGGGAAGGTCTGGGTGAAGATTGAAGCAGAGGAGTTGTGTTTAGCCACAATGTCTTCATTATTGTGGCTCTTTAAGAATTTATGTCCACGGGCGGGTCGTTCCCACCCTGTTATTTATCGCTCATTAGCTGTCTGGGACTTAGTAAATAGACGGTTTAAACTGGCTCCACTCCCGTCACCCCTGATCCCACTATTCCCCAATCCGGCTTTCCCCCCGGGGCTGTGCCGGTCCTCTTTCACCACTTGGCTCTTGGGCAACATATACTATCTTAATGATATTACTACTGATACTACTTTTTCTCAGTTCTCAGTAGTTCATGAAGGAACAGCAATCCCATCCACAGATTTCTTTAGCTATCTTCAAATTCATCACTTCCACTCCTCAACCATCTCAACTCTCACTAACAGAAATGTTTCCTTCTTTGAATACATTTTCCGGGTAATGATCCACTACTAGGGGCTTAACCTCTAGTATCTATGCATACTTAGTGAGTAACCTGGCCCTGTCTGGGACCCTCATGAATTAGCCAGGGAATTGGATTTGGGACACGCCATAGATAGTGAGGACTGGACTGAAATACGGGATAATGCAGCTTTCAGTTCAATTTGTGTTAAAATTAAAGAGAATGTTTATAAATTGCTATATCGCTGGTACTATGTACCCTCCAGACTAAAGGTCATGTTCCCTGACGCTTCGGATAGGTGTTGGAGGGGGTGTGATGCCGAGGGCACCTTTTTACATATCTGGTGGTCCTGTCTGAAACTCGCCAGCACTTGGCGGGAGATTACTACTCTACTATCGCACCTATTCAAAATGATTATTCCTTGTGATCCCCAATATTTTCTGCGCCCCTTGCCTCTTCCTAGCCTTACCCGACACCAAAACAAACTATTTCGCCACATAGTTTCTGCAAAGACCTACCAAATAGCTGCTGACTGGAAGAGCCCGATGCCTTCCCCTATGCTGGTAATACTATCTTGAGTATGGTATGTTTTTAAAATGGAATACATGACCGCTGTTGTTATTCGCAATTCTTCCAAATCGTATAACGTTTGGTCTCCCTGGCTGGCATCTCAACACGCTCCCTCGCCATTTGCTACCTGATATATTAAATATAATGCTTAAACCCTTTGAGCTTGGAAGTCACCCCCCCCCCCTCCCCTTCTTCTCCTCTTGACTTTTTTTCCTTTCTCCTCTTTCCTATTCATTCGTTCCTTCTTCATGTCTTCTCTCTTCTTTTCTACCACATGCCTTCCTCTCTATTATGGTTGGCCACACCGTCGCTGCGAAATACCTCTTTCGTTCTTATACCTCTAAAAATTGGATCCCTTTTTATTTTTGCTGTAGTTACTCTTTGTAATTATATTTGTAATGTCTGTCGGCAAGATTTCCCTGCACGTTTTATGAGCTGTATTATATGTGATCCACTTAATAAAATTGTGTTTAAAAAAAAAAAAAAGAAAGAAGAGCAATTAAGTATTGCTAAAAAGGTAAATATTTCTATGCTTTCCATGCAAAATATTGTTGCTTTGCTTGAAAGTAGTGATTGACCAGCACATTTATAATGCATTACATCCTGTTTGCCTATGTGCAGTTCACAATCACTTGCACAGTGGAATACAAATTGGATATACTTGACTTGCTGTTACAATAAGTGTTTTCGCAGCCACTTCTGTCCTCCACAGATTTTATTCTAATCTTTCCATTACAAAACAGTACAATAGTTCAGTGGGTTATGGAATGACTGCTGTTCAACTCCTAAACAGCCGCAAAGAGAGAACCATAGTGGATACTAAATTTAGAAAACTTAATATCAGACAGAAGGTTTATTCCCCCAGGAATTGTGACTTGAAATAGACCTTGGTCCGTCTCTTTCATTTCGCTAAAGTGCTGCAGTAACACCGTGTAACAAGCAGTCTAGGGTACTTATCATCAATATAATGCATTTGCTGCATAAGCATACAATGGTAGACTACCCTAAGCCTAGCCTGTTTTATTATCTAAAGTCCAATGACAAACTGCAGTTATTAGACTACCACCAAATTGATATGATTCTAATGAATATTCTTATTATGAATTATGAATAATTTAACTGGCTGAAAATGAATAGCAATGTTCCTTAACAAATAATACAATACTAAATGCAATAAAGAAATCACAAGCTTTGTTATATAACAGCAAGTTTTGTTACAGAACAGCAGTGATATGTACAGTAGTAGGGGGATGTGATGGTGTAATAATATTACAATTAAACGATGTTCGTTGCTTTCCAGAAGGCCTGAATGTGTGTCTGTGTTTACATACACAATATATAAATAGATAGAAAATATATTTTAATTACAGCGTCAGGCTAAGAGAATACAAAACGTGACAATACAAACAATTATGACCTGATGGCACAATGGGGCGTGTTTATGGAGCGTACACTGCACCTGTTTTGCACACACCTACATTCATGCTCCAGTATGTCACAAGTCTGCTCAGATGCTTCTTGCACTCTCACTGGGGCATACTTATGAAAACTGATACTAAGGGTTACCATAGCAACCCACAAGCTTCCAACTGCTTTCAATTTGTTACCTGCCCTAGTAAAATGACAATCATCTTACTTCTACACACTCTTTTGTCCTGTGTACAAAATTTCATTAAGGGCCCCCATTGCCTGGTGTATGCTGGCCTTCATGTATGCATTGGTTGCCATGGTAACCAGCCTGTTAAGATTCCTCTAATTTAATCATGCTTTTCTTGTTTTCTTCAAATGCACTGCTCATTTGACTTTTATATAGCACCACTGGACTCATTGTCTTTATGTCAGGTATCATAGCTGCTGTATACTGTTTTATTATAACCTTAGAAACATTTGTTTCTTTGTAAACAAAACAATTATGCACTATTCCGCTTGCTATGTGTAATTGATTTTATGTGCAAGTGGCAGCCCAACCAAAATTAGACAGTAACACCATCTGTGAAGTGATGTTAAAATTGAGGCTTTTTGCTTTGGGGAAAAAGCCTTCCCTGCCTTACATGTAATGAACTCTTCAAACTTTAAATGGAAAATGTTTTAAGGAGTGTTTTTTGTGGCACATTGTTGGCAATTTACACCTTGGTTTGGAGGGCCAAAACTGCTGGCGCTGTCTGGCATTTTTAAACAAGCTAAAGCCATTGTTGATTTAAGGAACACAAGGTGTTTTTCAGATTGCGAAAGTCTCTGATTAGTTAATCACTGTAAACACATGTGATTCTTAACTGACCAGCACTATAAAAGCTTGCCGACTTTCTGATATTAGTTTATTGGAGAAGAGATCATTAATGAGAATATTGATGATGAAGGAGTTGGTGGCAGTGGAGATTGCATGTGCTGGGATCTAGCTGAGAGATGGGAGCTAGCTGATGCTGGGCCACATAGTATTATTTTAGCAGATTTTTCAGGTTTTGACAAGAAAAATGTAATGATCTTCTTGCAAATGACGTAAAAGTGAGGAAGTTTCTAGATGGTTAACGTCCCTACTGTCAGAACTCTGGTATTTTGAGAACCCAAGTTTGAATCTATGTGTGGTCCTGTAGTAAGCACATGTTGCAGGAAACTCAGTGGACGTAGGTCCGTCTTGTGCATTAGGAACACTGTGAGATGATAATATCTTTAGGAATATTTATTGACGATTTGCATGGAAGACATACTGCAATTGAATTAAACTTGGAACAGTCAAGGTTTGAGCAATGGGCCCGATTAAATAAGGATAACAGTTTTTGCTAAAAAGCAGTTTCTGCGATCAAATAGTTGCTGCACAGAAATAGAGAAAAAACGCCCATCGTAAAAATTGCGAATGTATCGCAATATGCGGGCTGATCACAAAACCATACACAATTACCGGATCATCTAAGATTTTTCTTATCTGCGCCAGGCAAGGTCGTCCACAATTTTTGCTAAACAAGAGGTTGAAAGTAGAGATGAGCGCCTGAAATTTTTCGGGTTTTGTGTTTTGGTTTTGGGTTCGGTTCCGCGGCCGTGTTTTGGGTTCGAACGCGTTTTGGCAAAACCTCACCGAATTATTTTTGTCGGATTCGGGTGTGTTTTGGATTCGGGTGTTTTTTTCCAAAAACACTAAAAAACAGCTTAAATCATAGAATTTGGGGGTCATTTTGATCCCAAAGTATTATTAACCTCAAAAACCATAATTTACACTCATTTTCAGTCTATTCTGAATACCTCACACCTCACAATATTATTTTTAGTCCTAAAATTTGCACCGAGGTCGCTGTGTGAGTAAGATAAGCGACCCTAGTGGCCGACACAAACACCGGGCCCATCTAGGAGTGGCACTGCAGTGTCACGCAGGATGTCCCTTCCAAAAAACCCTCCCCAAACAGCACATGACGCAAAGAAAAAAAGAGGCGCAATGAGGTAGCTGTGTGAGTAAGATTAGCGACCCTAGTGGCCGACACAAACACCGGGCCCATCTAGGAGTGGCACTGCAGTGTCACGCAGGATGGCCCTTCCAAAAAACCCTCCCCAAACAGCACATGACGCAAAGAAAAAAAGAGGCGCAATGAGGTAGCTGACTGTGTGAGTAAGATTAGCGACCCTAGTGGCCGACACAAACACCGGGCCCATCTAGGAGTGGCACTGCAGTATGTATGTATAAAGAAAGAAAAAAAAACCACGGTTAGGTGGTATATACAATTATGGACGGGCTGCCGAGTGCCGACACAGAGGTAGCCACAGCCGTGAACTACCGCACTGTACTGTGTCTGCTGCTAATATATAGACTGGTTGATAAAGAGATAGTATACTCGTAACTAGTATGTATGTATAAAGAAAGAAAAAAAAACCACGGTTAGGTCACTGGTATATACAATTATGGACGGGCTGCCGAGTGCCGACACAGAGGTAGCCACAGCCGTGAACTACCGCACTGTACACTGGTTGATAAAGAGATAGTAGTATACTCGTAACAACTAGTATGACGACGGTATAAAGAATGAAAAAAAAACCACGGTTAGGTGGTATATAATACAATTATGGTTGGACGGACTGCCTGCCGAGTGCCGACACAGAGGTAGCCACAGCCGTGAACTACCGCACTGTACACTGGTTGATAAAGAGATAGTAGTATACTCGTAACAACTAGTATGACGACGGTATAAAGAACGAAAAAAAAACCACGGTTAGGTGGTATATATTATAATACAATTATGGATGGACGGACTGCCTGCCGAGTTCCGACACAGAGGTAGCCACAGCCGTGAACTACCGCACTGTACACTGGTTGATAAAGAGATAGTAGTATACTCGTAACAACTAGTATGACGACGGTATAAAGAACGAAAAAAAAACCACGGTTAGGTGGTATATATTATAATACAATTATGGATGGACGGACTGCCTGCCGAGTTCCGACACAGAGGTAGCCACAGCCGTGAACTACCGCACTGTACACTGGTTGATAAAGAGATAGTAGCATACTCGTAACAACTAGTATGACTGACTATGACGGTATAAAGAATGAAAAAAAAACCACGGTTAGGTGGTATATATTATAATAATACAATTATGGATGGACGGACTGCCTGCCGAGTTCCGACACAGAGGTAGCCACAGCCGTGAACTACCGCACTGTACACTGGTTGATAAAGAGATAGTAGTATACTCGTAACAACTAGTATGACTGACTATGACGGTATAAAGAATGAAAAAAAAACCACGGTTAGGTGGTATATATTATAATACAATTATGGATGGACGGACTGCCTGCCGACTGCCGACACAGAGGTAGCCACAGCCGTGAACTACCGCACTGTACACTGGTTGATAAAGAGATAGTAGTATACTCGTAACAACTAGTATGACACTATGACGGTATAAAGAATGAAAAAAAAACCACGGTTAGGTGGTATATATTATAATACAATTATGGATGGACGGACTGCCTGCCGACTGCCGACACAGAGGTAGCCACAGCCGTGAACTACCGCACTGTACACTGGTTGATAAAGAGATAGTAGTATACTCGTAACAACTAGTATGACTGACTATGACGGTATAAAGAATGAAAAAAAAACCACGGTTAGGTGGTATATATTATAATAATACAATTATGGATGGACGGACTGCCTGCCGAGTTCCGACACAGAGGTAGCCACAGCCGTGAACTACCGCACTGTACACTGGTTGATAAAGAGATGATAGTATACTCGTAACAACTAGTATGACTATGACGACGGTATAAAGAAAGAAAAAAAAATACCACGGTTAGGTGGTATATAATTATACAATTATGGATGGACGGACTGCCTGCCGAGTGCCGACTGCCGACACAGAGGTAGCCACAGCCGTGAACTACCGCACTGTACTGTGTCTGCTGCTAATATAGACTGGTTGATAAAGAGATAGTATACAACAATATACTACTATACTGGTGGTCAGGCACTGGTCACCACTAGTCACACTGGCAGTGGCACTCCTGCAGCAAAAGTGTGCACTGTTTAATTTTAAATTAATATAATATTATGTACTCCTGGCTCCTGCTATAACAACCTGCAGTGCTCCCCAGTCTCCCCCACAATTATTATAAGCTTTTATACATTGATGTGCAGCACACTGGGCTGAGCTGAGTGCACACAGACTGAGTCACACTGTGTGACTGCTGTGTATCGTTTTTTTCAGGCAGAGAACGGATATAGCAGAGAACGGATATATTAAATAAAAGTTAACTTAACAACAACTGCACTGGTCACTGTGGTAAACTCTGTCTGCACAATCTCTCTCTCTCTCTCTCTCTTCTAATCTATTCTAATGGAGAGGACGCCAGCCACGTCCTCTCCCTATCAATCTCAATGCACGTGTGAAAATGGCGGCGACGCGCGGCTCCTTATATAGAATCCGAGTCTCGCGAGAATCCGACAGCGTCATGATGACGTTCGGGCGCGCTCGGGTTAACCGAGCAAGGCGGGAAGATCCGAGTCGCTCGGACCCGTGAAAAAAAAAGTGAAGTTCGTGCGGGTTCGGATTCAAAGAAACCGAACCCGCTCATCTCTAGTTGAAAGTGGTCATTGCTGATGTCAGAGGCCTTCCTTAAAAATGCCTGGGCATGCCTGCGTTTTTTCAGACACACCCAGAACACGGCGGGTTTCCACCCAGAAACACTGGCTTCCTGTCACTCAAACAGCGGCTGCATTGCGATCACAATGTGTACGCATTTTCTGTCGCTGTTTTTGCTAGCGAGTGCAAACGCTGTGCATGCACAGTCGTTCTATAATCGTCCATATTGCGAATCACACATTTTGAGATCCAACCTGAATTAGCCCCAAAGTCTGTACTTATTAAATAACTGGAACAGATGACAGCAAAAGAAGTATTAACTAGAACAGGACTGGAACCGGTGAGGCAACTGGAATTGGAATTTGCTTGGAAGCCGTTTAACTTGAACCGGCCAGGAGAGACAACTGGAACAGGAGTCAGAACTTGGAAGCTGATATTCTTGTACCGGACTGGAACCGAAGAGACAGCTGGAACTGGAGTCAGACTGTAAGCTGCTAAACTTAACCAGAATGGAACCAGAAAGCCAGCTGGAACTGCAGTACACACAAGTAGACACTGGATGGATTGCTCTGGGACTGGAATAGCAACACACTGTAGAACACGCTGGTGAGGAAATGTAGCTCCTGGAATCACAGTACATGTGCATGTACTTGATGCTGGAAACATTGAGCTTGCAATGCTACTGGAATCACAATACAGGTGCAAGTACTTAGTGCTGGCAATGCTGCTGGAGTCTTATTATAGGTGAAATACTTGGAGCTGAATGACAGTGCTGGTAATGATGCTGGAGTCTTAATGTAAGTGAAATACTTGGAGCTGAATCACAGTGCTGGTAATACTGCTGGAACTTGGGATCGCTGGTAATGAACAGGACAACAGGAACATGAGATGACCACTGGAGTCTGAGCCTAAACACAGCTGAGAAAGCAATGATGTTCTGGGTGATTTGCTAGGGTTCTATCTGGCCCTTTTATCCCCCTTGCTGGTTATCCAGTGGATACTGGAGTCATGTGACTAACCAATGCTTGGAGGACTTGTTATCAGCTAATCCATAGCAACATTGCGGCGCCCGTACTCCAGAGATGGTGGGAATACATCAGGGTACACACTAGAGAGAATCTCTGCACCTTTCAGGCAATCATGGAACATGCTGCCTGGCTGAGGATGTGACCTCCGGAGGCCAGCGCATCAGAGCACCGGTAAGTGATGTGATGTAAAATGCAGATTCCTGACACCTACCTCTACTTACATTGGCTTTTCAAATAGTATGGATGGCTCAAAAATTGTTGTCAGTATTTGGGTAAAAATAATTCCATGCATAAGGATTTTTTGGCGTTATGTCCAGGAATGACAATGGGCTTTGAACTGCTGCCACTGGTGCCTGGCTTACACAAAGAACATCCTCATCATCAACATGCTCATTATTGGCGTCAGCTACATACATATCCCCCTCATCCTGTTGCACTTCCACAGTGGCATCTGCAATTTCTATGTCATGATCTATACTTGTGTTGCTCATCCCCACATTTGCAGAGGGGGCAGAAATGGTGGAAGGAGGCTTCTCTACGAGCACAGTATCAGAAATGTCACATAGCTGACATAGATACCCTTAGACTCTGTTGATGGATTTGTGATGTTACTGAACACACAGTTTGTTTTTCAGCCGTAGTTTTTTTTCTGCACTGATTTGCCTTTTTTACATTTGACACCTCTTCTAGACTCTGAGTGAGAAGGTATTGCATCATCATGTGAAGTTATAGAAGAAGATACCTGACTGACAGCAGTTCCAGACTCAATCACAAATAAAGGCTAAGACCTAAGCAATTTTATATTTTTCAGCAGTAAAGTTTCCCAGTATTTTTAAATATTGTTTTGATTTTTTTAAACCCTCTACGCCCTTGAGCACCATTTTTAGCAGATGACGTTGAATGACAAGTATCGTTATTTGGTTGCTGTACCTGCTGTTCTACAGATTGATCATAGTGATCCACATGACTTACTGTGCAGATATTATTAACATGGTGGCCCTGAACCCACAGTCGTATCACAGGCCTGTCCTGTTTGCAGCTCACAGTAGTAAGCACAAACAAGTGTAAAATAATAATAAACAACAATTTTTGAATATATATATTTTATATAAGTGACCAATGACATTAGTGACCAGGGGGAATCCAGAACAAAGTGACAAGGGGGACACCATGGTAGGGGAAAAGGAAGTGGTTAGCGGTGACATGACGGCACGCGTTCTCGTGAAAAGTGCATGGCCTTACTACAAGGGAGTGCCCAGATACTGCACACTTGATTTATGGACACAAATATTTTTTTAAGAGAGGTCTAGATACTGCACACTTGCTGGTTAACCACATACAGTCAGCACCACTTGCTTGGTTGGCCACAGATAGCCAGCCACACTTGCTGGTAGGACACAGATGGCAGCGCTGCCCAGATACTGCCATACTTGCTGGTTACACAGAAGGACCAAAAACACTCTCTTTACTGTCCACTCTCTTCACTGTTCAGATTGTTCGCTGGCACCTGTTCCCCCCAGCAACCGCATGCCCTTCCTTTTATACTGTGGGAGGTATATGTTCTGCCCTCCAGTATGATGAGTCCAAAAGTCGCTCTGCACAGACATTCCATATAGAAACAGCGCAGTGCAGAACCCATTAACCTCCAAATTATCTGGGGGGGGGGGGGGGGGGTTCAACCCACTGAGGCAGATGAGAAGAAATGCCAGAAAACTGCTGGCTTTTGGGGCTAATTGTATAGCCCCAGGGGATCAATTAGCCCATGGTAATCTACTGCTGCTAATTGAATTCCACCCATAGAGTGTAGAAAGGGACACATCCTAATCTATCTTTAAATCACAGTATAAAAATAATGTTGCCCAGTAAAAGTGCCACATGGAAAAAATGAATATTTCCCTGCATGCAGAAAGAACATTTCACTTGTACCCCTCCCATGTCAAACTGGTTATTCCAGGTGCAAACTTTACACCCTTTGGGGTAAATTTACTAAGATGGGAAGTTTTTCGAACTGGAGATATTGCTCATAGCAACATCACCAGTTTGAAAAAAAACCTTCCACCTTAGTAAATTTACTACTTTGTCTGGATTTGCTCCTAACAGAGAACCACTGTGCATATATTGAACAGAGTAAGAGTAAGAACAGTTGTGTAATATCATAGAAGAGAAAAAACAGATTTGGCACTCAATGAAACTTCATTGTCTATTTGTGAATTACTTCCATTGTCTCATTGCCTATGTAATCTACTTTTGTGATGTGGCAATATGATGAAAATTATTAGATAGCAATTATTTTATTTTTTACTATATATATTTGAAATTTGAGAAAACAAATGTAAGTTAATGACATACACATTTAAGTTATTCAAGATGTTCAGCACCTGGCTAAGTATGTGTAGTAGTATAGCCACATCCAAAACTTCAGAGTACAAACGAATTATTTTAACATGGTACATTTCATTTAAATATCTAATAAATGAAACATCAGAATGTTAATTTGAAGTTAGATTGTCCTTAAATGTTTTATTTTGCAGTTATCTAATGGAGTATCTACCAGAAAGTGCAACAAAAATAGACTTCTTCCAATTCACTGTGCGGCAATACAGGGAAGGACAGATGTTGTGCAGGCAGTGGTAGAATCTGGCACCAAGGAAAGGGAGCTTATCAATGAACACTTGATGCTACAGGACACCCCAAGCCTGCCTTACCTTGCCATGGCTAATGACCACTTAGAATGTGCTATATGGTGAGTGTTGTCAGGCAATATACTAAGATGACTGGGTACTGTACAATATAACAATATAACATCTGGATGCCTTGAAATTTATTATCTCATATTATTCAGTATATTACTGTTATTTCGTACCCAATTCAAATGGAGACTGAGGACTGTAGTAACCAAATGGGAATATTTACATAGATATGGCAACTATTAACCCAATTTATTTTCTAAATATTATGTTTATTTATGAAGCATAGAGGGTATTTATCAATGCTTGAAAAAAGATAAAATGGAAAGAGATAATGCACTAATCTGCTCCTTTCATTTTTCAAAACCAGGAGTTAAAGCACTAACCAATCAGATTCTATCTCTTTCCACTTTATCTTTCTCATGGTGTTACATTGAAAAGGAATACTTCATTTCTTTTCTTAACATTCATCAAGCTCTGAAAATTGAAAGTTGTCGTGGCATGACTGATTGTGGTTCAAACATGTGCAATAACTGCCAGGCAGTGTAAACTTTTGCACAATGGTTATGTGTACCGAAATGATGCTGAGTAGCACTGAAGTTAATGTATGGTAAAGCCACGCATTTACCACTTGGTTTTATGTGTGGTTTTGCCTAGAACACATGTGGCTTGAGGAATCAGCCCATAAATCGTAAGAATAAACAAATAAATAAGTAAATAAACTTAGCTACATCAGCAGTAGACATGGAAATAAGTATTATATGTGGCAGTTTTAAACCTGCACACAACACTGGACAATAGTGAATGTACCCCATGCTGTCCCAGAGCACTGAATCAACACCTGGAGTCCCAGTTGACAAAAAGGTGTAGCAATACTGGTTCAGTGGATGTTTAAATAAAAATTGCTTTATACTTTCCTTTTCTAGGTTAGTTTCAAATAAATTCAATCTTAGAGATGGTGAAGATGCAGAATTACTTTTTGACATTACTTTCAATAAGGATGAAAAGTAAGTACTTTTAACCCACCAGAGATATGTATCTATTATAATAATAATAATTAATTATTATTATTATTATTATTATTATTATTATTATTAATAATATTAATATTATTATTATTCTTTATTTATATGGCGCCACAAGGGATCCGCACCTGCCCAATTACAGAGTACATAAATAATCAAAACAGGAAAACAGTGACTTACAATTGAAAACAATTTAGTACAAGTACAGGATAAATAGACATAGCTACATCAGCAGATTGTGATGTCATTGCATTACAATGTTTAATGTTTGTAGACACTCCCTTACTAAAATGTATAAGCCTGAATCTTCAGTGATGGTCCCTAGGACCAGAGGGAATGCTGGGAAGTGGGTGGTCCAGTGTGTAGTGTATCTGGAGTTGGTAATGGAATAAATGAGCACAGCCGTGAACTCACATGCCTCTGTGTCCTAATGGTTGGAATTACAAGCATATGAACAAAACACAGATAACATGGAAAGAAGTATCAGGGTGGCAGAAAACCATAGGATTCAATGCAGTCGAAGGGGGGTATTCAATTAGTGCCATTTTTTTGACTAGTCAAAAGAAACTGCACTTTTCGCCCATTTTTAGGTCGAATTTACATTCAACCTATTCAATGCCTGTGCCATTTTTTTCGACTGGTTGAAAAATCCGGCACTGGTGAAAACCACAAGTATTGGTGACTTCGCTGCCGATACACGTGTTTTGGCGAATTTGTGGTGTTTTCCCTGTTTTTGGCGCAACTTTCGCCCATGCCGATTTGCCCCCAAAAAAGTGAAACCGCCTGTGCAAAAATGGATTTAAAAATGGGCGAAAAACGCCCCCAGTTGAATACCCTGTGTCAAATTAGTGCCATTTTGTCGACCAGTCGAAAAAACAACTGAATTGAATACCCCCCAAAGAGAATTAAATTGAGAAAAGGATAAGCATGAGGGAAGAGGGCCCTACTTGTGAGAAGTTACATTCTAAAGGGGAGGGGCAGACAGACAGGGGTGACACAGATAGGGTAGAACAGAGGGTTAGGATGAGATTTGGCTAGGTTTGGCGAAGAAGTGGTCTTGAGAGCCATTTGAAATTTTGTAGAGAGGTGGAGAGTCTGAGAGGGAGAGGTAGTAACACTGTGTAATGGTTGTCTCGCTCTGGCCGAAATGTTGCATGATGCAGTGTAGCCTAGATAAACACACACAAAGTACAATATATTGATCTTTATGCAGTGATAGAACAGATCTTCTATTGCCACTTAATTGCAGCATTACAAAATCTTCTATAGCCATAATTTCACAAAAAAAGATTGCCAGGGCAACCGAGTGATGCTCAGGGAGGTAGTATTGGCTAGCAGCAGTTAGAACACTCATCACTTTGCCAGCCGGAAAAGAACTACTGTACATTGCGCATGTATGACCCATCATATCGCCACCGTTTTCCGGGAGTTGCAAGGCCAATATGCAGTTTTCTTACCCGCGCAAGCCGCACTGCGACAGACAGCCTGAGTAAACTGAGGCTTACTCTGCCTGCTGTCACAGATGACCATTGTGACTGATGGTTGCAATGTTTCATCCCAGACTGCAGCTATGGTTGTTTAAACAATATACATTATTTATTTATTATTACCAGTTATTTATATAGCGCACACATATTCATTTCACAGCGCTTTACAGAGAATATTTGACCATTCACATCAGTCCCGGCCCCAATGAAGCTTACAATCTATATTCCCTACCACATGTACACACACACATTCACGCTAAGGTTAATTTTGTTGGGAGCCTATCTATTTCCAATATTTAGAATTGATCAGCCACATTGATTTTATTGTATTTGCATCTGGGTTTAATTTTCCATGTACAGTATCTTACATGGAAAATGAAATGTATTATTTACACAGACAGTCTTAAAGTACTATACTGTGTGCTAATTGTGTATTGATATTTTGACATTTCTTTACTACGGTCATGTAACATTTTCTGGCATAGACCAGGCACATATACTACTGTTTTCTCCCGGTGTCAACCTGGCATATATGCTATTGTCCTGGGTGGTCTTCAGTATGCCGAATGTCGGGATCCCGGCGCACAGTATACGATCGCCGGAATCCCGACACCCGGCATAACGACAGATATTCTCCCTCGTGGGGGTCCACGACCCCACTGGAGGGAGAATAAATAGCGTGGCACGCGTAGCGCACCACCGTGCCCGCAGTGTGGCGAGCGCAGTGTGGCGAGCGCAGCGAGCCCACAAGGGGCTCCTTTGCGCTCGCCACGCTGTCGGTATACCGGCGGTCGAGCTCCCGGCGCTGGTATGCTGGCCGCCGGGAGCCCGGTCCGTCGGCATACCATACTACACCCATTGTCCTGATGTAAAACTGTAGCATGTGTTATCTGCAATCTGAGCAAACTACATCTGTAATCAGTGCACATTTTCCACCTGATATTTGAAGAATAATGTATCCAACATTACATGAGCCGCCTTAGTGAGAGAGTTCATAATGGTAACACCTAGGCCAGTGATGGGGAACCTTGGCACTCCAGCTGTTGTTGACCTACACATCCCAGCATGCCCTGCAACAATTTTGCTATTTGGCCATGCTAAAACGGTAGTGGAGCATGCTGGGATGTGTAGTTCAACAACAGCTGGAGTGCCAAAGGTTTCCCATCCCTGACCTAGGCAATGCTAATTTGTACTATATGCTAATCAGAATGAATCACCTTAATCACTTCCTTGTATACGATGAAGTTGTTTTTAGATTTGTTTTTAAATATTTCAAGTTTACCATTTGCTTAATAGACAGTCTGTATTTTAGTTTATTTTTTTATTTTATAATTAGAGTATTCATATATTTTAACAATGATATTTATTTCGCTTTTTCATGTGCGTATCTGTACAGGGGAAATAAAGTACAACAAGTCAGATTCCTGATAACCAGTGGTTTGAATGTGAACATCTGCGACAATAAAGGAAACAGGTATTAACCTTAGATAATGTATCCTATTGACTGATTCTGTGCAATATTATGCTGCGCGAAATGCAAACTGCAACAGTGGCGCTATTATCTATAGGTGTAGCATACAGGAAATGGTCTCCTAATGCCGGATAATATCATTATCCTTCCAGCAAGTATATTTACTATAGAATAATGTTGAAATCCCCTGTAATACATTATTCTGCTACCACCTTTATGAGAAAATTGCACGGAAGTCAGATGAGTGAAAAGCATGAAGTATATGCACGGTGTGCTCTGAGAATGAGTGAATAAAATGAATGAATGTCTGTGTTCGAGTCCCATCTTAACTGACTTGACAGCATTTGTGCTCTGAGTGGAGGTAACTGTCAATCATTTGCAGAAAGTGCCGCCACGCACACCACAGATGTTGGCAAAAGAAGATTCCTATTTAAATTTCACCAATAAACTATGGATCCAGAGCTCTTTATACTGTACAGTATGTTATTTAAATTTATATTATTAACCATATTATGTTGTGTACAAATAAAGGGAATTGATAATTTTCTACTAGAAGTGTAAAGCTGCACCTCTACATATACAGTAGCTAAGCATAAATATAACATTTGTATACTGGATGCAGAAATAAAGTACTGTGGTTTTTGCGCTGGATGTTCTGCATCTGTTTATAGACGTGACACACAAAATATGTTTTCGCAAAGGATAATCTGAAGAAAAAACGTATTATTTGGAAGTGAAAACATTTTGGTCAGTGTTCATGTTCTTGATGACAGTCACAAATAATACCTGGAATGTGTTGATGTCTACGGATTTATCCAACTAAAACATCTAAGGGTCCCTATTACACTGACAACTGCACCTTTTCTCTTACTGCAATCAGCACTTTGCTAAAGGTCAAGTCAGTTAAGACTAGACATAACCTGTGTGCAGCCTTTATGCCTTCACTCTTGCCAATTTGTGCACATGTCACTGTACCTACACCTTTGTTTCCCTTCTGGTGTTTCAAGAGTCTTGGTTGTATCCATGTTTATGGACACCTGACTTGTCAGCTTCATCAACTTCAGCTTTGTTCATCACTACCCACCATCTCGTTGCTTATGCATATATATATATATATATATATATATATATTTGTCAAAAATCCTGGCACTCTCATTCATTCAGCTGCATCTGCCACGGTGCTCAGAGATGTGTGCAAGGTATAGAATACAAGTATCGGCACTCTGTGGTCTTGTTTGAGGGTAATAAATCACGTCAGTCAGCCAAAGTTGTGCAACGTTTCGGGTATTTATTACCCATCGTCAGGCAGTACGAACAAAGAGATGAACACAGACCTAATTACCTTTTAAGTCTGCCAGGGTCCTCACGGCTGGCGCCGTTCTGCCACGCTCCCCCGCCGTCAAAACCGGAAGTTCCGGGAACAGCTGCGACTTCTGCTCACAAAGCTTGACAGGGTTGCCATGGGAACCCAGCGCCGACTGTGGGGAAAAACAAGACAAAATCAGTAACTGGCACCACACATAAAAAATTGTGAAAATAGTAACACCCTATACAAGTGATCTCCCCTAAAACTATATATTTAAAGTACATCACATAACAGTACATCTTCTTATAGTTGCTGTAAAGAGCATGTAAAAAAGTGAAGTAACCTGTAGATTAATAACTAGTATCTATTATGGTATTAAATCGCAAATATATCAATGTCATTGGAATAAAAGTTCATATAGTTACAACCAGCATATCTTGTCGAATATTAGAAAAAGACACTTAAGTTTAACTGTTTGTTTAACCCTCTAGGGCTAACAGTGGATCCATTTGGATTCTAAACTAAGTAGTTTCTTATGGCGATAACCCCGCCTACCATCATCCGGTATATGCTCAAAAATCATATGTCTAAAACTCGACATATTGTGTCGCAATTCCGCATAATGTCTAGCTACTGGCCGGTCAGAGGTCTTGCCATTGCAGCTCTAACTGCAGTCCTATGGAGGGCCATGCATTCTTTGAAGCTTTTAATAGTTTTTGCTACGTAACATAATCCGCATGGATATTTGATCAAACAAATTACATAGATACTGGAGCAGGAGAGTGGATGTCGGATCTCATATTTTCGTCCTGTGTGACGGCAACCATATTTGCCTACAATCATGTGCCTGCACGTAGTGCAGTTAGGGCACTGAAAGCAATCTTTCTTTTTATTATTATCGGAGGTATCACTGATCAGCTTCATTTGATGTGTAATATCTGAGTGGACTGTCCAATCCCTAATGCTCTTCCCCCTTCTTGTAACATGGCATTATTCTCGATTTCTGCTTGCTTTTAAGGGGTCTATTTACTAAGCCTTGGATGGAGATAAAGTCGCTGGAGATAAAGTACCAGCCAATCAGCTCCTAACTGCTATGCCACATGCTGTGTTTGAAAAATGACAGGAGCCGATTGGCTGGTACTTTATCTCCAGCGACTTTATCTCCATCCAAGGCTTAGTAAATAGACCCCTAAGTTCCTTATCACTTTGTATAATGGGCCAGAGAGATTTCGTGGTGTGGTAAATACTATTATGTGCTGTATTGTATCTCTGTACCCAATGTAACACCTCTTGTTGGGGAGCTTTGTTCTTAGATGTCAAAGCGGGGTATTCAATTGAATCAGTATGGAGTTTGTTTTTTCCTATCTAATAGACAGGAAAAAACAGACCCCCAACCGACTTTTCAAACAATTGAATTCCACCCAAAGTGTCCCTTCTGGGATGGACTCCACTTTTCATTATATCCCCTGTTGCAGAATTTATTCATCATTATATTCAAGTCCACATCCAGATCCTCAGCATTACTCGTAATTCTTTTCACTCTTAATAATTGTGAATATGGAAGGCTTCTAATTGTGGCGTGAGGGTGAAAGCTGTCTGCTTGGAGAATTGTATTTAAATCCGTAAGTCTGGTTAAAAACTTTATGGAGATTCTACCATTGTTCACTCTTCTGTTCACATCTGAAAAGGCTATTTCTTCCAAGCTCATCTGAAAGGTGAATTTAATGGTAGTATCATGAGCATTTATTTTCTCCATCAATAATTGAAACAACTTATAGCCACCCCTCCATAATAGCAAGACGTCATCAATATATCTTGTGTAAAATATTATTTTATCTCGAACCTCTATAGTAAAAAAAGAAGTCCTTTTCCATTAGCACCATATATGCGTCAGCGTATGTTGGTGTGACTGGCAATCCCATAGCGCATCCTGACAGGAGCTTTAGAACAAAACTAAGTCTGGCCCCTTGTAAAGATCATTGTTATTCAGCAAAGCAGATATAGCAGCTAACCCTCCTGCATGTGGAATATTGGTGTAAAGACAAGCTAGGTCCAACGTGCATAACCACGTATTGTTAGGGAGATTTCCCAATGTATCCAATTGAATCCACAGATCTGTAGTATCCTTCAGATAGGTTCTCCCTGACTGTACACATGGCTGTAGATAGAAGTCTAGATACTGTATGTAGAGATTTTGCTATATAGGTAGTGACGAGCCGAAATGATCGGCCTCACTGGAAGGTCAGAAAGGCTCTTGTGTATTTTGTAGAAAAAATTGTGTGGTAGGGCCCTACTGCACAGCCTTCCTTTGCTGCCTATGTGAGGTACTCTGGTCTTCCCTAGACCACATTGGGTAGCAATATGAATTGTATGTTAGTTCACAATGGGTGTTCTTAAAATGTGTTTATTTTCACATCAAATGTAATGGTTAAAAAGACAAAACAACATTAATGTATATAAAAAAATATATCTAAAAGAGACACAGCAGGTGTTATAGACAGCAAAGACAATACAAAATCCTAGTGCTAACCAAGTAGCACAATGCTACACATCAACATCAGGTACTGCAAGTGTGCTTGCACAGCAAAAGATTCATGTGATTATCCAAAAGCACTTGGTAACTCAAGTACAGGTTGAATATCCTTTATCCAAAATGCTTGGGACCAGAAGTATTTTGGATATCGGATTTTTCCGTATTTTGTAATAACTGCATACCATAATGAGATATCATGGTGATGGGACCTAAGTCTAAGCACAGAATGCATTTATGTTTCATATACACCTTATACACACAGCCTGAAGATACTGTAATTTCAGCCAATATATTTAATAACTTTGTGCATTAAAATAAGTGTGTGTACATTCACACAATTCATTTATGTTTCATATACACCTTATACACACAGCCTGAAGGTCATTTAATACAATATTTGTATTAACTTTGTGTATTAAAGTTTGTGTACATTGAGCCATCAGAAAACAAAGGTTTCACTATCTCACTCAAAAAATTCCATATTTGGATATGGGATACTCAACCTGTGTAAGTGTCTCTGGAGACAGTTCTCAATAGTCCCGGTAAAGCAGGTAGGAATTGGTCTTACCCAGTATTTGGAGCCACTGGTGGTTAGGGAGCAGAGTGCAGTCCAGACTACGCACCCTGCTGCGCTCCAACACTTTCAACCAAGCAGACGGATCCCTTGTCCTGATGGTCCTTAACAGTCACAGTCACTACCAACGCGTTTCAAGCCTAATAGACTCTTTTTCAGGGTATAGTGACTGTGGGTGAGGATCCGCCTTTTTAAATGTTCCATTGTGCCACGTTTCCGTATACCGGAAGTGCGTCATCCCGCTACTTCTGGTTACCGGGCGTGGCTCCGTGGTTGGCAGATGCGACTTAGTGGTTGGCGGAAGTGTGTCATCCCGCTACTTCCGGTTGTCAGGCATGGCTCCATGGTTGGCAGATGCTGCTTAGTGGTTGGCGGATGTGCGTGTATGCCACTTCCGGTCAGCAAAGGATTACCAAACTTCCTGTGTGTTGGCGGAAGTCTGTTCCTTTATATACCTCCTTCCCTCAGTAAGAGCATTGAAGATGGAACATGGCTGGGTCTTCCAGCATGAAAATGACCACAAACACTCCACCCGGGCAACTAAGGAGTGGCTCCGTAAGAAGCATTTAAAGGTCCTGGAGTGGCCTAGCCAGTCTCCAGACCTCAACCCAATAGAAAATCGGTGGAGGGAGTTGAAAGTCCGTGTTGCCCAGCGACAGCCCCAAAACATGACAGATCTAGAGAAGACCTGCATGGAAGAGTGGGCCAAAATACCTGCTACAGTGTGTGCAAACCTGGTCAAGAACTACAGGAAACGTTTGACCTCTGTAATTGCCAACCGAGGTTATATTACAAAGTATTGAGTTAAGCTTTTTGTTTGTCCAAATATTTATTTTCCACAAGAATATACAAATAAATTGTTTAAAAATCATACAATGTGATCTCCTAGTTTTTTTTTTCAGATTCTGTCTCTCACAGTTGAAGTGTGCCTATGATGGAAATTACAGACCTCTCTCATCTTTTTAAGTGGGTCAACTTGCACAATCGGTGGCTGTCCAAATACTTTTTTGCCCCACTGTATGATCAGGTCTGAATTAGCCCTAATGTGTAAATAATTAGTTGTCATATATACTGGAATTGGTATGAATATAGGTTATAAAAACCATTGCAGTTCAAAGTCTTTATTTAGTCCTCCTTGAAAGCTGCGGCGCTGGTCTTTGAAGTCACTTCCCTCGTCTGTCTCCAGCCCTAGACAAAGGGCTGGAAATAGCCCGAAACGCGTTGGCCGCTCAGAAAGCCATATCTGTTGTGGAAACAGACGAGGGAAGTGACTTCAAAGACCAGCGCTGCAGGTTTCAAGGAGCGCGTGGTGAAGCACTCCCCGCAAAAGCCATCAAGTGAACCAGCCGGCCAGCGAGGAGAAGATCATCCAAAGGTTAGTTAGCTAGGGACAGATAGAAAGCACTGTTCAAAGCTACTACCTTTGCGGCTCCAGCCACTGGCAATTACTGGGACCCGCCGCTGTCTAAACCGCACGCACTGCTATCTTATACAAAGCACTCCAAAAGAAGCTTAAACATTTTAAATGTAACCAATTTTTTTCTTTACAGGTATTGCATCATATATCCACATATATTAACACTCATTATAGGCATTATACTTACTACATTTATATTTAATTTAAAGCGCTCCCTACAACTATTCATTATTATTATCTACTTAATAGGAGCTGCTAAAAATACACTCATTCATAGCGCAGTACTAGTCCTTATTTTATACACATGTGAGAAATGTAATGAAGAACTGGCTGTGGGAAGGGTAGCGGAGACCGGGGGTGGGAACTTCCTCCGTCCCAGTTCCTGTGCTAGCGTGATTACTTAGACGCTCCCAGACTGCCCGGCTGTCACTGTATCCAGGCAACCAGACGCCGGGGGAGTAGGCCATAGCGCTATTAAAAAAATACAATAAAAACGTGAAAACAATATCTGTGATATAAAATACATACATATTCTGAACACTGAACACCTGCATATAAAAAATGTATGCATAAAAACTCAGTAAAACCTTGCATGAATGACATTATTATACTAAAGTGACTGAGAAGTATTAATTACCTATAATAACAAGTATATATCACTAAAATACTTTCATAAGTTCATCCATATATTATGTCTAACAATGAAACAGAAGCCTTTATTTTCTAACAACTATCAATAAGTATACTGTCTGGATCCAATACCATAAGACTTAAGGGAATGTAACTACTAAATCAATACAGCGGTCTTACCAAGAGTGAAGGAGAGTAAATAATTACATGACTAATCAAAGTAAGAGACTATAAGTTTAACCAGGCAATTCAGAAGATGAAATCATATAGCCTAAAATCCTGGCATATGGGCTTAATTTATTACTCATTAAGATGGACCTGCTGTATAATAATGAATAATGGGGTCTGTGTATTAGACTGTTGAGACCCTATACACCAAGTAAATATATACCAGGTTACATGTCCTACATGTCATAACGACAATACTGGAAAGCATTTGGTTTCAGGACACTGTCAAGAAGGACATGTCTTCAAGTCATGTCTTGAATCACGTCTTATAAAATACTCCATTGGAACTTCTCATTGAGTCCCCCAGGGCTCATGGTATTTAATGTGAAGATCCACCCCGCTTTGATCTGAAACAGCTTTCCTGCTTGATCACCGCCTCTTATTGTCTTGGGAACATGGTCGATTAATTGAAAACATAAATCCTGGATGGTATGTTTCGCTGTGGCATAATGTCTGGCCACTGGTTGGTCCGAAATTTTGCCCAGTATTGCTGCTTTGACAGATGATCTGTGCATAGTTAGTCGTTCTCCGGCTGTGCGTACAGTTTTGCCAACATATTGGAAATTGCAAGGGCATGTGATCAGATAGACTACGTGCGTGCTCATACATGTAAGGACATGTCTAATTTTATAGGATTTTCCCATGGAGCAAGAGAAAAACGAAGAGCTTGTGTGCATACTATTGCAAGTTTTGCACCCCAGGCACCTATAACAACATGGTGTTTTACTCAAGAATGTGGAAGTAGCTTATGCCATTTGATCACTGAAATCAGTAATGTCCGTATGTACAACAAGATCCTTTATGTTCCTTCCCCTGGTATAACATACCATGGGCTGTTTACTTTTGAATACCGTCAGATCTTTGTCCATTGAAACAATGGGCCACATTGGATTTAGGGCCCTAGGCAATACTGAACTGGTGGTGTTGTATTTGCTTATAAAAGGGACTATGAACTTCTTGTCCCTAACTGACTTTTTCAATAAATCCTCTATAGGAATGTTCATTACTTCCACTTTGATGTCCTCCAACTCATCTTGATCATAGCCCCTGGCGGTGAACCTTGAAATGGTGTTTGTGATGACCTCATCGAGTTTGTTATAATCGCTCGTGATCCTAGCTGTTCTAATTAGTTGTGACCTAGGCAAGCCCTTTTTTAAAGCTCTGGCTTGGTGGCTATTTAGCCTTAACAAGGTGTTTTTAGCGGTCGGTTTGTAATAAACCTCGGTACTGATGATGCCATCAGAGACGCTAACTTTTACCTCTAAATAATTCAGAGAATTTTTATTAGATTGAGCTGTAATTTTGATAGGCGATATCCGGTTGTTGATCCTAGATACCATGCATTCAAATTCGTCCTGGCTTCCAGCCCACAAGATGAACACGTCATCTATATAACGGGAATAGTAAAGGATGTGTCGACTGTTTTCTGCATTAGCAAAGAACATATCCTGTTCCTCTTGTAGCAAGAAGATGTTGGCGAATGATGGAGAAACATTACTACCCATCGCACATCCACTTCGTTGGCGATAAAACTTGCCATCAAATAAGAAGTAATTCCTAACAAGTATAACTTCCAGTAATTTGAGGATTAACTCTAGATTGAGTGATTCCATGTTCTCTCTGAGTAAAAAACTTGTTATGGATTGCAGTCCCTGTTTGTGTGGAATACTGGTATACAGACTGCATATGTCTATGGTACAGATTAGAGTGTCCTTTGGTACTGGGCCTACTTTCTTCAAACTGTTTAAGAATGCTGTAGTGTCTTTGATAAAGTTAGGTTGAGCCAGATTTAGAGGCTGAAGAATGCCATCCAGGAAGATGGAAATTGGCTGATATAATGATTTGTTGGCTGAGATAATCTGCCTTCCAGGAGGTTTGAGTAGATCTTTATGTATCTTAGGTACAGTAAATAATACCGGTACTACCGGAAATTCCTGTTTTAGTGCTTGACATAGTTTGGAAGAAATATAGGTCTCCTGACATGCTTGATGAAGGATATTATCCAACTCTTTTTTTGTATTCAATGGATGGGTCAGACATAAAAACCTTGTATGTAGACACATCTAATAATTGCTTCATGATTTCAGACCTATAGTCTGACAGATTCTGTACCACTATCCCGCCCCCCTTGTCAGCAGGGCGGATAATGATGTCACGACAGGAACCCAGTTGTTGTAGGGCCCTAAATTCAGATTTGGACAAATTGTAGTTCCCTGTATGTGCTGCTGCTGCATATCTAGACACCAATTGATCCACTAGTCGTGTAAAAGATTTTATTGAAGAGTTTGGGGACTGTGTGTCAAATGTAGATTTAAGTCTGGATTTGACAAAGTCCTGATGTGGCTCATTGGACACCAAGGGTGTGTGATTCTGGAAAAACTGTAGTTGTAGTTTGCGTGAAATTTATGCAAGTCTATTTGCCAAGATAAACTGTTGAAACGGTTAGTGGGAACAAACGATAATCCGTTATTTAAAGCTTTCAATTCCATGTCAGACAGAGCATAATCAAAAAGGTTGTACACTTAAGTTTTCATTTTGGAGGAGGTGCTTTTTGATCTGGACATTTTGTTTGCGCCTGCGGGTGGGCGCCCTCTGGTTCTTGATCCTCCTGCACTGGCAGGAGAGGTCCCTAAAGGGACCACTGTTGGTTCGGAAGGTCCTTCGGAATCATTCACGACGAACTCGCTGTCACTGTTCGAGGTTGCCGAATCCCTGTTGTACGTTTCTTTATGTTTCCGCCAAGAATGTTTGGCTCTGCGATTATAGGGCTTGTGATTGCCAGGTTCACCCCCTGATGTCCAGCGGTATACTGTGTTTGATTTGTAACCGTCCTTTACAGTAAGTTACTTATATATACAGAATGGTTATGCCTACTCCGCCGGCGTCCGGTTGCCTGGATACAGTGGCCGCCGGGCAGTCTGGGAGCGTCTACGTCATCACGCTAGCACAGGAACCGGGACAGAGGAAGTTCCCACCCCCGGTCTCCGCTACCCTTCCCGCTGCCGGGTCTTCATCACATTTCTCACATGTGTGTTATAAAAGGTATGTTTTTTTACACTATTTGTTGTTCATCACCTTGACAAAGTGGTGTTACTGGCCCCGAAACGTTGGCTCACAGGGTGATTTATTAAATGCACTTAACCGTGATTCATTGACAAATTAAGTCTCAGAGTGCCGATGCTTGTTAGAGGACGTTTGCTTATTACTACATTATCCAGATGGCACCGGAGGATTGCTGACTGTTATTGGAGTGCCGATCCTTCCATATTGTGTGTGTGTGTGTGTGTGTGTGTGTGTGTATGATAAAGATATATATATATATATATATATATATATATATCTGACACGGCTCTCAGCCAATAAGTGCTACCCCATAGACTTCAATGGAACCGACACCCACACTGCTGGCACCCCCGCACAGCGGCACCCCTGCACTGAGGACACCACCAGCACTCCCACACTGCTGACAATGCCGGCACTCCAGCAGTGAGAACACCGCTGGAGCCCGCACTGAGGACACCAATGACACCCCTGCACTGCCGATTAATACTGGCACCCCAGCAGTACCGACATGGCCAGCACTCCCACACTGAGGACACCACTGGCACCCCTGCACTGTCGACACTGCCGGCAGCCCCGCTCTGAGGACACCGCCGGCACCCCCATTCATAGTAAGTGCACTATTGCTGTATCCGACCCGCACTGTATTCAACCTACACTTTATCCAACCTGCACTGTATCCAATCCACATTGTATCCTGCACTGTATCCAACCTGCTCTGTATTAAACCTGCACTGTATCCCCCACTGTATCCAACTCACATTTTATCCAACCCACTCTATATTGAACCTACACTGTATCCACCACTGTATCCAACCTACACTATATCCAACCTGCACTGTATCCCGTACTGTATCTTACCTGCACTGTATCTGACCCACACCTTATCCTGCACTGTATCCAACCCGCACTTTAACCTGCACTGTATCTGGCCCGCACTGTATCCGACCCATACTGTATCCAACCCATGCTGTATCCGATCCGCACTTTATCCAACCCATATTGTATTCCGCACTGTTTCTAACCTGCACTGTATCCAACCAACACTGTATCTTGTACTGTCTACAACCTGCACTATATCTAACACACACTGTATCCGACCTGTACTGTGTGCGACCTGCACTGTATCCGAACTGACCAGAATGCTGTATTTATTGTTGGGGAGATTCTGGTGAGCTGCTCAACAAAAAGGCTGATTGATCGGGTCTTTACATGGCACAGAGTGCCATGCCAGTCATCAGTGGCCCAGGACCCTCAGTAAGGAGGTACAGATTGGGCACTGAGAATAGGCATGTGCTGGGGGCATGTGCACTTGTGTAGGGGTCATCCACGTCTGCTGTTGCTATTTTACATATGGTTTAGGATTTTTTTTCTTTGCTGTAACTACTAATAATTTAGAACAATGGTATTCCACAGATGATTCTTAGTTAATTTCTGTGTTAGCTTGTTGTCTATTGAAAGCATTTGAGTTGGTTCGACTGGTTATTGCTAATCAATTACAAATTTGCTAAACATTTTTAAACAGAAATAACTGTGTGTTTTTGTGCTGCCATTACTATTGTTTGTATGGATTGCCATTAACGTTTTTTCAAGTAAAACGCTGCTACTGAAACATGAGTGCTTGGTCTTTTTGTCTTTTTTCTTGCTGGAAAAAGTGAGTGTTTAGAAAATTATTCTGGACCTTGCACTGCTCCTTATCTCAGATATTCAGTGCTGGCTCGTTGTGTATTTATTTATATATATATATATATATATATATATATATATATATATTTTGTTACAGTAATCACATACACGGAGTATAATCCAACACACTTTTTTGATACAGCTTCACATGCAGGTGTTGCAGGTCAGATTTTACAAGTAGATCTTAAAACAGCAGTATACCATTCCAACTTCTGGTAATCACAAACAGTACATATACCAAATGGCTCTTAACGCAACACCAGACTCCTATCTATCGCCTGGCCACTTGCTGGCATTAGTAGGAGTGGGTATGGGTCGTTGGATAGACACAACTTAGGTCGACAGTCATTAGGTCGACCATGGAAGGTTGACATGCATTAGGTCGACATTGTCATTAGGTTGACATGTACTAGGTCGACAGGTCAAAAGGTCGACATGAGGTTTTTGACTGTTTTTGGTGTCTTTTTCTCTGTAAAGTGACGAGGAACCCAAATTAGTGCACCGTGTCCCCTCGCAGGGCGAGCAAAGGGCAAGGTGCCTCGCTCCGCTACCACTTCGCTCAGAAAAGATTACCGTTCCAACCGTAGTCCACGTGGATCGTTAAGTATGAAAAAAATCCAAAAAATTAAGAAGAAAAAAATGTGAAAAACTCATGTTAACCTTTTGACCTGTCGACCTAGTGCATGTCGACCTAATGCACGTCGACCTAATAGAATTGTCGACCTAATGAGTGTCGACCTAAGTTGTGTCGACCTAATGACCGTAACCCTTAGGAGCAATGACCTACTGACCAAAAACATTTTTAAAGACAGCAAACAAGGTGAAGTGATTAGCCCAGCAGTAGCTTACCACAGACTCGGCTAAAACTCAAACTGGATTCCATCAGACCTGTTGCTGCTGTTTCAATCCTGCTAAATCCTGCTGTTCCACATTAACCTCATCTCAGGTCATGCTGTCACTGCCACTATACAGTATATATATATATATATATATATATATATATTTATATATATATCTTGCCCACATTCTGATGGGGCCAGCTCCCTTCGAGGGAGAAGAAAATAAGACCTGAACATGTGGAGCACACGACCCGAGTGTAGATGTAATTACCTTATCGGTGCGGGGGATACCCCAGTTCTTGTTATCCGGCAGTTCAGAGACACCTGCTGGGGACTCAAGGAGCAAGTAACACTAGGGCTATGCAATCAGGGTCTTTTATTATTCCACAAATGTTAAAATCTGCATGTGTACTGCGTCACTGGGGCGAGAACCCCTGAATTTCTCTATGCTGTCAGACATCTTGTAAATAAACAGGTCACTTCAATAATACTTCTGCACTTGCAACAAACACAACACGTTTAGTACAGTGGTCTCTTCAACAATGAGTGAGTTACTTTATCTATAGCTTATATAACATATCACAACAGTGCGATTAGTATTAGTATGCCCCGCTCACTATTTTAGGCTAGCAACGGTATACCTTTTATTACTAACACTTGCAAGTGTGTGGTAAACAAAACCCAAACTGTGCATAGGGATTTAAGTCTCTATTCCTGTAAATAGGGTTTACACCCACAGTCAGTGGCGTAACTACTGCCCCCGCAGCCCTCGCGGTGGCTTGGGGGCGAGGGGCTGCGGGGGCGCCGCCACTGATTTAAAGCAGATTGACATGCGGACGAGCGTCCGCATGTCAATCTGTTGTCACTAGCCCCCCGCTGCGAAGTAGGAACACGGAGGGCACAGCGCGCGCCTCTCCCGTGTCCCTCTGAGACTCCGGCGTGTCGGGGGAGTGGTCTATGAAAAATGGGCGTGGCTTCGCGGGAGGACCCGCGATCGCGGGCCACGCCCCCGTTTTCGTCACTGAGGGGGCATGCCCAGCGCTCTGTGAGCTGCTGGCATGCCCTCTCTCCCACTGTCTGCGCTGAATAGACGCTGTGCGCATGCGCACAGCGTCTATTCACTACTGCTCTGCTATGCAGTGAGTGTAGGAGCCTTCCAACTGCCCCTCCCCCCCCCCATTCGCGTGCATATATGTCATTGGGGGGGCACTGAGAGGGCATATATGGCACTGGGGAGGCACTGAGGGGCATATATGGCACTAAGGGGGCACTGAGGGGGCATATATGGCACTGGGGGGCACTGAGGGGGCATATATGGCACTGCGGGAGGCACTGAGGGGGCATATATGGCACTGAGGGGGCATATATGGCACTGAGGGGGCATATATGGCACTGGGGGGGCACTGAGGGGGCATATATGGCACTGAGGGGGCATATATGGCACTGGGGGGGCACTGAGGGGGCATATATGGCACTGAGGGGGCATATATGGCACTGGGGGCACTGAGGGGGCATATATGGCACTGGGGGGGCACTGAGGGGGCATATATGGCACTGGGGGGGCACTGAGGGGGCATATATGGCACTGTATGTGTACCTGGCACATGGGGGGGGCTATATTTGGCACTGGGGGCACGTGAGCACCTGGCATTGTGGGGGAATATCTGGCACTGGGGGCATATGTGGCACTGGGGGGAGAGGCTATATTTGGCACTGGGGGCATGTGAGTACCTGGCACCGTGGGGGAATATCTGGCACTGAGGACATATGTGGCACTGGGAGCACAGCCCTAGCAACAAGCACTACCCCCTAGCAACGAGTATGACACCCAGTGCATGAAACCCCTGGCAACGAGCATGACACCGAGTGCATGAAACACCTGGCAACGAGCATGACACCCTGAGCATGAAAACCCCTGGCACCGTGCATGGAACCAAGAGCATGAAACCCCTGGCAACGAGCAGGTAATTTAAAAGTAATTAGAAGCCTTACTGTAGGACTTAATGTGTAATGGGCATTACGGTGTGTGGCATAATGTATCACGGACATTGCGGTGTGTGTCAGAATGTGTCACAGGCATTACGGTGTGTGACAAACTATATCATGGGCATTGTGGTATGTGGTATAATGTCTCAGGGGCATTGCAGTGTGGCATAGGGTATAACGGGCATTGCGGTATGTGTCACAGGCATTACGGTGTATGGTATATTATATCACGGGCATTGTAGTATGTGGTATAATGTCTCAGGGTCATTGCAGTGTGTGGCATAATGTATAACGGGCATTGCGGTGTGTGGCATAAGGTGTCAGGCATTACGGTGTCTGTATACTATATCACGGGCATTGTAGTATGTGGTATAATGTCTCAGGGTCATTGCAGTGTGGCATAATGTATAACGGGCATTGCGGTATGTGTCAGGCATTACTGTGTGTTGTATACTATATCACGGGCATTGTGGTATAATGTCTCAGGGTCATTGCAGTGTGTGGCATAATGTATCACGGACATTGCGGTGTGTGTCATAATGTGTCAGGCATTACGGTGTGTTGTATACTATATCACGGGCATTGTGGTATAATGTCTCAGGGTCATTGCAGTGTGTGGCATAATGTATCATGGACATTGCGGTGTGTGTCATAATGTGTCAGGCATTACGGTGTGTTGTATACTATATCACGGGCATTGTGGTATGTGGTATAATGTCTCAGGGTCATTGCAGTGTGTGTCATAATGTGTCACAGGCATTACAGTGTGTGGCATAATGTGTCACAGGCATTGTATGTGCTATAATCTATCAGGGGCATTGCAGTGTGTAGCATAATGTATAACGGGCATTGTGATTCCTGTCATGTGTCACAGGCATTACGGTGTGTGGCATAATGTGTCACAGGCATTACGGTGTGTGGCATAATGTGTCACAGACATTGTATGTGCTATAATCTATCAGGGGCATTGCAGTGTGTAGCATAATGTATAAAGGGCATTGTGATTCCTGTCATGTGTCACAGGCATTACGGTGTATGGCATAATGTGTCACAGGCATTACGGTGTGTGGCATAATGTGTCACAGACATTGTATGTGTTATAATGTATCAGGGGCATTGCAGTGTGTAGCATAATGTATAACGGGCATTGTGATTCCTGTCATGTGTCACAGGCATTACGGTGTGTGGCATATTGTGTCACAGGCATTACGGTGTGTGGCATAATGTGTCAGAGACATTGTATGTGCTATAATCTATCAGGGGCATTGCAGTGTGTAGCATAATGTATAACGGGCATTATGATTCCTGTCATGTGTCACAGGCATTACGGTGTGTGGCATAATGTGTCACAGACATTGTATGTGCTATAATCTATCAGGGGCATTGCAGTGTGTAGCATAATGTATAACGGGCATTGTGATTCCTGTCATGTGTCACAGGCATTACGGTGTGTGGCATAATGTGTCACAGGCATTACGGTGTGTGGCATAATGTGTCACAGACATTGTATGTGTTATAATGTATCAGGGGCATTGCAGTGTGTAGCATAATGTATAACGGGCATTGCGATGTGTGGCATAGGGTATAACTGGCATTGTGATATGTGTCACAGGCATTACGGTGTATGGTATACTATATCACGGGCATTGTGGTATGTGGTATAATGTCTCAGGTTCATTGCAGTGTGTGTCATAATGTATCACGGACATTGCGGTGTGTGTCATAATGTATCACGGACATTGCGGTGTGTGGTATACTATATCATGGGCATTGTGGTATGTGGTATAATGTCTCAGGTTCATTGCAGTGTGTGTCATAATGTATCACGGACATTGCGGTGTGTGGCATAATGTATCACGGACATTGCGGTGTGTGGTATACTATATCATGGGCATTGTGGTATGTGGTATAATGTCTCAGGGTCATTGCAGTGTGTGTCATAATGTATCACGGACATTGCGGTGTGTGTCATAATGTATCACGGACATTGCGGTGTGTGGTATACTATATCATGGGCATTGTGGTATGTGGTATAATGTCTCAGGTTCATTGCAGTGTGTGTCATAATGTATCAGGGGCATTGCAGTGTGTAGCATAATGTATAACGGGCATTGCGATCCCTGTCATAATGTGTCGGGGGCATTACGGTGTGTGGCATAATGTGTCGGGGGCATTACGGTGTGTGCATTATTGTGTGTGGCATAATGTCTGAGGGCCTTTGCAGTATGTGGCATAATGTATACTGGGCATTACTATAAGGAGGAAAAATGACAAATAATGTAAGGGGCATGAATCAGGATTATTTTTCTTTCCTGTGGTGGCTAACGTCTGGGCGTGCAGGTTGAAAAACTGGGGTATAAGGTAGTCTTTTCCTGCAATGCCACGCCTCTTTTTGCGAAGCCACGCCCATTTAAACAAAACCACGCCCCCTTTTTGGCGGCGCGTCGAAGGCGCGCACATGTTTGTCCCTTTACTAGTGCCAATTATGGGGGGGGGGGGGGGGGCGCCGTAGAATTTTTTGGCTTGGGGGAGAAAAATTTCTAGTTACGCCACTGCCCACAGTCACTGTCCCATTCACCGTTGCTGGGTTGCGGAATCTGCCTTTGGTCGGGTAACCCAGTGTTAATGTGAGATATGGAAGGAGAGAAGGGGAGACACGTGTCTTTGTAATAACCCTAGCTCAGTTCTGCGGTGGCTGAGAGGGTACCCAACAGATCTGGTTCAAATCTGCGGTGATTGTGAGGGTGCCCAGTACCTTCCCCAGTTGCCAGCTCCAGCTGGATGTCGCGGTCCCTGGCTCACACAGTATCCCTTGGTCACTGTAGTCTTGTCTAGATGCGCCCGCACGGCAGCTTCCTGTGCGTAGTAGGCCTCTGCGGAAACGATCGCTGCCTGGCTCTCTCCAATCCCGGGTCACGTTAGGTTGGGCGCTATGTGTTGCCACACTCAGCACTGACCCCTTGTCCCGCTCTGGCAACACCGCCGCCGCGTCACTTCTGGTCCGCGCCATGTGTGTCCACTGCTTGCTCTCCACACTGCAGCTGCTGCTCCTTCCCGCCACGCTCAGCACACTCCTCACTCAGGTCAGGGGTTATCATTACAGCGTGCTTCTTCTCTTCCTGCTTTACAGAGCTGAGTCTGCCTTCCCTGGGTCCTAGTGCCCCTCTTGTTCCATTAACCCTGTGTTATCAGGATCTTGAATAATCTGAGGGAATCTCTGAGGTCTCTAGGGCAATCTTGCAGGGGTCCCTGCTGGGCAGCGCCGTAACTACAGTACCTATGTGCCAGGAGGAGAAGCAGCAGCGCCGGAGGCAGGGAAGGAGCAGGAAGGAGAGGGACTGAAGCCGCAGCAGCGCTATGTCATTGGTAGTAGCACCGCGGCAGCAGTCCTCTCTCCTTCCGTATTGGCTGCCCGGTGCTGCTGTGAATGCTGGGATGCGCTTCCCTCATCCCAGCATTCACAGCGGCGGCCAGCCAATGTGGAAGGAGAGGGGGCTGCTGCAGCGGCGCCTCCACCAATTACTTAGCGCTGCTGCGGCTCCAGTCCCCCTCCCTCCTCCACCTTCTCCGCTGCCCGGGAATGGATTTGCCTGCACAAGGAGCCTGACTGCCAGCGGAGAGAGATTGTAAGTATCTCTCTCTCTCTCGCTCTCTCTCTCTCTGTAATGTGTAAGAAGGGGGATGCTGGCTGCCGTAATGTGTAAAAAGGGGGACGCTGTCTGCCGTAATGTGTAAGAAGGGGGATGCTGGCTGCCGTAATGTGTAAAAAGGGGGATGCTGGCTGCCGTAATATATGTAATAAGGGGATGCTGTCTGCCGCAATGTGTAAAAAAGGGGACGCTGTCTGCCGTAATGTGTAAAAAGGGGACGCTGCCTGCTGTAATGTGTAAAAAGGGGGACTGTCTGCCGTAATGTGCAAAAAGGCACGCTGTCTGCCGTAATGTGTAAAAAGGGGGACGCTGTCTGCCATAATGTGTAAAAAGGGGGATGCTGTCTGCCGCAATGTGTAAAAAAGGGGACACTGTCTGTCGTAATGTGTAAAAAGGGGACGCTGCCTGCTGTAATGTGTAAAAAGGGGCTCTACCTGGTGTAGTGGCGCTACTGTGCAGCGTAATTTGAATAAGGGAGACTACTGTGCACTGTAGTATGAATTGGTATTATTTTGTGGCCACGCCCCTCCCCCATGAAGCCACACCCCTATATATTTTTTGCGCACCTGCGGCGCGCACTGCACCTGTCTTGCATAGGGGGGCGCCAATGCTGTTTCTTGCACACAGCACTAAAATACCTAGTTACGGCACTGCTGCTGGAACTGTCGTACCACACACATTCTGCACCTGCAGTGGAGATTTATAACTCCGGGTTTTTTGTGGCTTGCCCAGATCCAGCAGAAACTCATCACTGAGAACAGGAAGAGTTTAAAACCATCATACACCCACCGTAGGTTGCGCTGATGCCTGTTTTAGGCAGGTGAGTTGGGAACAGTTTGTAGTGCCAGGAACTGTGGGCATTGGCCGTACCAGGAGATCATGGCATGTGTGGCTGCAAGCCACTGCAGCGGACTAACTATTGAGCACAAGGAGTGTTAGGACTTCTTATATTTGTTTGTTTATTTTCTGTATGTACCTGTGTGACCAGGCCCAAGCCTGTGTATGCTATGTGCACGGTGTCTGCTGCTGGCAGTAAAAGACACTGGGAGAGATGTATTAATAACTCACAAGTAGTGAGAACAGTAAATGTAATCCTTCTGTTTTCACATGTGTAGATCATTGCGTTAAAAATGAGCCCTTTCTGAAAAACTTCTCGAGATTCTTAGCAATCTGGGTTGCATAAAATCAGTAGGGATTGTAGTAATCATAATACCTTACCGTGTTCATTTTGATAATATTATTTGAATATCTAAGCAAGCTTGTCTCCCAGCTGCATACCTCCCAACTGTCCCGATTTTCGCTGGATAGTCCCGTGTTTTGGGCCCTGTCCCAGCAGTGGGCTGCAGTGTCCTGTGGTGGGGAGGGGCAGTTGGGAGGCCTCCTGTCACTCTGCGCACAGCATCTATTCACGGGAGACAGAGGAGCTGGGGGAATGCCAGCAGATCATAGAGTGCAGGCCATGACCCCTAAGTGACGACATCGGGAGGCATGGCTTGTGAATGCATCATCCCCATGAAGCCATGCCCCCTTTCCCGAGGTCATGCACACTTTGCGGCTGCGGCTTCACTGCGCAGAAGTCCTGACTCCCACTTCTTCGACGTTGGGAGCTGTATTGTGTACAGAGAACTGGTTGTAATTGTTACTTGTGTACTGTTATGTTCTGTTTACTGCAGTGTTCTTTCCACCCTGTAGTGTCTTATTGTTTGCCATATGTATGGGGCTGTGGACTACTAGTGGCGCCTTATGAATAAAGTATAATAATAATAATAATAATAATAACAACTTTGTGAGATTACCATTCTCTAACCTTAGCTAAGACAAAATGTAATTGATAAAGTAGCATATTAGATAAATTGGTCACCTAATAATGAATTTTAGATTGATGCCAGGAAAAAGAAAACATACAGAGCGTGATTCAGGTCCCTACTCTCTTGCAGTTTATGCCGCAAAGTACTGATGTTTGGTACTTTGCGCATGCGCCAGACCAGTATTGTGACATCGGTCGCACTTCGGCATCAGACTGTCAGTGATTGACAGTCTGATCCATTTGGGGTTTGGGAGGGTCGGTGATGGCTTCCATTTCCCAAAGCAGAGGTGTGTCGTCACTATTGTTGGGGAGAGATGGGGCCAGGAATCCTGTCCCAGGACAGAGATTTCCTGGCCTGTTTATAGTAGATGCAGTGGCTGGCTTGCGCCACTCCGTGGGTCATGCCGATACCGTGTCCTAGGATGAAGCTCAGATCAGTAATGCAGCAGGAGCGTGATGCCTCCTGCTGCATTACCATATTAGTGCCATCGCTGCTGCTTTTGTGTAAGCAGCAGCAATAGCAACTTCAACCACACCTAAATGTGAACTTCAACCAGTGCCGTAACTAGACATTTTAGCGCTGTGTGCAAGAAACAGCATCGGCCAGTATCACACTTGACAGGTCACAAGGTGGCAATGCGTCCCCGCTGCTAGTAACCGGGTGCCAATGATGTGCTTCACGGTTCAGGAGGCGGCAATGTGTCACCGCCACTGTGTTCAGGAGCCAGGTGCCAGTATCTGGCTTGACGGTTGAGGAAGCGTCAAGGCACAGCATCGCAGTAAGTGCGTGTCTTTCTTCTAGAACATCACAGGTGGATGCAGATGGTACGCCCACAGTGCAAATGCGCTATGTGCTAAGCACCATCCGCCCACATCTAGTAATGGCCCTGGGTACAACAGCCCATCTCCTCCTCCTCTCTCCCTACTTCTCTCTTTCTTCCCTTAGACTGTCAGCTCCTCAGACAAAAGTAATTTATGGCTCTATGCTTTTCTCACAGCGATGAGGAGCCGCCAAGTTGTAAAGGACCTCTGACATCAGGGGGAGGAGCCATGACACCAGGGAGAAATGCTAGGCCAGCGGGATAGTTCTTCTAATATCCACGCCACCAACTACTCCCTTTAACAACCCGGTGGTGAGTGAAGCTAGGGTACATTTCGGGTACCCTGTTCGTGCATGGCTTCTCCCTCTGGTGATGTGGCTCCTCCCACTGGGGACATCAGAGGTCCCTTCTCCAACTTGTAGTTAGCCATATTTGACCATCATCTTCTGCTTATACCAGCAGAAACCAGCTGGTGACTCTGAGGAGGAAAGGCGCTGTGTGTGTATCATAATATGTGGGGGTATAACCTCTTTCGAACCCGAGTTGCCAGCTCCCGCTGTCTAACTGCTGCATTTCTGTTTGGGAGTATCAGGGTCACCACAGCAACCCACTTCTTCTAGTTCCTCCTCCTCACCACACAAAAGCCGCCTGCCCTGTGCTCCCCAACAGGTCCAGTGAGTGGGGAACGAAAGCGTACAGGGAGCAGACTGTCTGGGTGACAATTCAGAGGGGATGGCCGTGAATGGGAGAGGAAGAGGAGAAGAAGGAGCGGAGGGAGGGTGGGGAGAGAGCTTCGTCCAGATACCTGCCGGCAGCTGTCAAATCACAAAATTTACAGCTAGCCGGCAATTAAGTTTTAGTCAGCCCAGTGCAAATAATACAGCGCGGTCTGCAGTGTCGGCGCAGAGCTGCCTGTGGAGGTAGGGCTGCAGCCGCTGCAGAGCTCGAGTTGTGTCCGAAGGTAGATGAGACTCGTGAGCCTGGAGGGGGCGGAGAATGCGGGCATGCAGTTGCGGCGCTGCCCACGAAAAATGTATGTAGTGGTGTGCCCAGTGGAGATGTAGCCAAGCGCACAGCTACGTACCTGACAGCGGGCAGCGCAGTAGCTGGCGGAGCCGGGGTAGCATATTAAAAAAATAGCACAGTGTGGCCCTGCAGGTGCTGACGGCTCGACCTGCACCCACAGCGCATACGTGCTGTGTACCAGGCACCGTCGACACACACCTAGTTATAGCCCGGACTTCAACCACACCTGAATGTGAAGCCCTTCTGAGAACAACATTATTTTCATATCTTTACAACCTTGAGGACATTGGGGGTAATTCAGTCCTGATCGCTCGCTAGCTTTTTTTGCAGCACTGCGATCAGGTCAGAATTGCACATGCACCGCAATGCACAGGCGCGTCACACAGGTTCAAAGCGGATTGTCGCTCAGTAATGGGTTTGTGCAAAGAATCCATTTGCACAGGCGATTGCAAGGAGATTGACAGGAAGAAGCGTTTGTGGGTGGTAACTGACAGTTTTCTGTTAGTGATGGAAAACGCAGGCGTGTCCATGAGTTTGCAGGGAGGGTTCTATCTTGACGTCAATTCCGGTCCCGAACAGGCTGAAGTGTTCGCAATGGTAAGTCCTGGGCTACTCAGAGATTGCACAAGATCTGTTTGCACACTTGCAAAGCGAAAATCCACTCCCCTATGGGCGGCGACTATCTGTTCGCAGCAGTGCAAAAAAAACCCTAGCGGGCACACAGGTCTGAATTAGGCCCATTGAGCAGTGGAGAAATCTACACTTACACAGCTAGATTATTTTTATCAGTTTCATCTCCAGGTCAAAGTGCCAAGCTTTTAAAATGTCAAGGCATTTTATAGTGCTGAAATACCTCCATGTCAAAATATAAAAGTAAGCAGGAGTGAAGTACAAATCATACTACTTTATTTCAAAGATCTGTTATATAGAAAAGTCTTACATAACCTCAGGAATGCCAAGATAAAAAAGATGTCAAACTGTGAAAATTGCTCACAGATTGCCATGCTGTACCTCAGGGAAGAGAACCTCCAGTCTTTCCCACAAGCTGTGTCAGAAGATGTGGAACTGTGTATATATATAACACAATGGTTTTAAATTAGTGTTTTAGATATGCACATACAATACAATGTAGCATCATATCAAAAAGATGGAACTCGGAAACTTGTTGACATTTGCTGAGAGTACAGTAATATTGAGCCTGAGTCGGAGGAGCAGGGTGCTGTAAAAATATGGTAATGGCTCAGCCATTGTCTAGTGCACAGAGGTGCCACTGCCGGTGCCTCACATTCACCGGTCAGAGGATAAGGAGAAACAACCCTGTGCTGTCTCAGACTGAGCGGCTCTCCTAAGACCCCAGGGGGCTCCTCCAGCTGCGAACGAATTTGGAAAACGATCTTGACAGCTCTGCATTTTTTTACCCATCCCCGTTACCTCCCCCAAATGCTGACAACGTGTCACTCACTTAGTGTACGCACAGAGGATTTGTTTGCTATCACCAATCAATCTTTTCCCATGAGCAGTGTGCAGTGGGAAAACATCACTCCACTAAGTTTAACTGAATCAGTTTCATTATTTTTAAGCATTAATTGTGCTCCTGTTTGTTTCAGCACAATCAAATCCTTGATACTACAGATGTGACAATGTACCTTTTTGTTCACACAGAACCTGATTCTTTGTAATACAAACACAATTCTGGCTGCTTTCTGCTATCGGAAATCTTATGTGATGAGACCATCTGCCTGTATTCTGAGCTGGGTGCACCTCCCCAGCTATCATCACTGGTACCAGCACTTACATCTACTCCATCTGTAGTGCATAAGATCTGGCCAAAAGTAGGCACACATCTATCCAATCCTCGGCCGTCCATTGTATAAGTGTGTACGCTGTGCTGCTGCAGGAGCGTTAGCCGATAAAAGGCTTGAAACGCTCCTACAATAGTCGGGACCGGGAGGTCATGCCTTGTGTGCAGCACAGCTGACCCTCCGATGCCCATAGAGGAGCTGTTATACCCCCCACCCTGTTATACCCCCCCCCCCCCCCACCCGTTACCCAGGGGGTCACGGCTTATTACACACACTGCCTAGCTGATCATTAGTGTTTAACCCACTTAGCTGGGGATTGCATAGGTGTGTACACACCTTAATAATAGCGTGAAGTCTGCATACTCTCCACTCAGGTCTACACACCCAAGACACCGACATGGGACACTTCTCCTATGTGTGAACACCCTGTTGCCACTCATAAGTGCCCATTCATCCATCGGTGAGAAGCCTACTAAGGGCCTTATTCAGGTTGGTTAACAAACCCAAAAAGTTAGCAACTGGGAAAAACCATGTTGCACTGCAGGTGGGGCAGATGTAACATGTGCAGAGAGAGTTAGATTTGGGTGGGGTGTGTTCAAACTGAAATATAAATTGCAGTGCCTAAATGTAGCAGCCAGTATTTACCTTGCACAGAAACAATATAACCAGTGGTGCAAGTAGAAATATTTTCTTAGTGGTACGGAGTGCCGAACAATGGGCGTGGTTATGTGTTGTGAGGGGGCGTGGCCACATGCCACTAATGGGAGTGGCTACATGACACTAGCGACATTGCCACATGACACAGCTCCTTTTCTTTGCACTCTGGAGGCAAGGCTAGAAATACATCATCCAGGTGTTGGCTCAGTCCAAAAGCATCAGCATCCGCATGCAGGGGGTCAATAACAAGAGCACCCATGCGTTCAGACCCTCCACGGGTCTTTCTCAAGGTTAGCTCCAATGTGGATGTCTTACAAGCATTGGTAGTCCGGTTTTATTCCTATCCTAAAAATCCTATTTTGACCTAATCCTAATATTTGGTTGCATCATAGTTTACAATTTTCCATCTTTTATCCATTCTAACAATGGGGGAGATGTATAAAGTAGTGAAAAGAGTGCAGAAGTAGACTAATGAAGTTGCCCGTAGCAACCAAACAGCATCTACCTGTGATTTTATAGAATGTATTTGATAAATGTTTCCTCATAGCTGATTGGTTGCTATGGGCAACTTCTTCATTGGTCCACTTCTTCACCTTTTACCCTGCTTGATATAGTACATCAACCCCAATGTACTCTCTAATGACAGCACCAATGTGGGAAGATTAGCAGAGGCTACTCAGACATGGCAGTAACAGCTGATCTCAATGACCAAACTTTTGATTTATTTCTAATATATAGAAGGATACAGTATGCGTAATGACACCATTGTGTCAACCTCCTGTTCATCTCCTTAGGGGAGGTTTATTAAAATTCTAAATATGTAGTTTTCTTATTTCTTGGCTGCAGAATACATATGTTAAATTTCAGCTTCCTATCATATTGGTAAGTAAGATAATTGATGAGTGAGTGAGTGAGGGTCAGACCTGATTGTAGCAGCAAATTTGTTATCAGTTGGTCAAAACCATGTGCTGCTACGATCAACTCTGAATTACCCCTATGAGAGAGCACATACCAACTCCCAATAGAATGCACTGCAGAACAGGACCTTTACCTTAAATAAAGGTAAAGTCCTAATGAATATTTGAATACATTTCACAATCTAACCCCTACTACCCGCATGCCTCGGGCCACTCTGGTGGATGCTCCATGTGTATACCGCTGGAGTAATCAGCAGGACGCAGGCATGAAAGGGCCAAGGAGCCTTTTCAATGGCATCACTCGGTGCATAGCTGTGGCTATGAAGAGACACATGGGGAAGAAGCTGTGGCTATGGAGAGACACATGGGGGAGAAGCTGTGGCTATGGAGAGACACATGGGGGAGAAGCTGTGGCTATGGAGAGACACATGGGGGAGAAGCTGTGGCTATGGAGAGACACATGGGGGAGAAGCTGTGGCTATGGAGAGACACATGGGGTAGAAGCTGTGGCTATGGAGAGACACATGGGGGAGAAGCTGTGGCTATGGAGAGACACATGGGGGAGAAGCTGTGGCTATGGAGAGACACATGGGGGAGAAGCTGTGGCTATGGAGAGACACATGGGGGGAGAAGCTGTGGCTATGGAGAGACACATGGAGTAGAAGCTGTGGCTATGGAGAGACACATGGGGGAGAAGCTGTGGCTATGGAGAGACATATGGGGGAGAAGCTGTGGCTATGGAGAGACACATGGGGGAGAAGCTGTGGCTATGGAGAGACACATGGGGTAGAAGCTGTGGCTATGGAGAGACACATGGGGAGAAGCTGTGGCTATGGAGAGACACATGGGGGAGAAGCTGTGGCTATGGAGAGACACATGGGGGAGAAGCTGTGGCTATGGAGAGACACATGGGGGAGAAGCTGTGGCTATGGAGAGACACATGGGGAGAAGCTGTGGCTATGGAGAGACACATGGAGTAGAAGCTGTGGCTATGGAGAGACACATGGGGGAGAAGCTGTGGCTATGGAGAGACACATTGGGGAGAAGCTGTGGCTATGGAGAAACACAGAGGGAAGAAGCTGTGGCTATGGAGAGACACATGGGGAGAAGCTGTGGCTATGGAGAGACACAGAGGGGAGAAGCTGTGGCTATGGAGAGACAGAGGGGAGAAGCTGTGGCTATGGAAAGACACATGGGGGAGAAGCTGTGGCTATGGAGAGACACATGGAGGAGAAGGTGTGGCTATGGAAGACACAGAGGGGAGAAGCTATGGCTATGGAGAGACACATGGTGGAGAAGCTGTGGCTGTGGAGAGACACATGGGGAGAAGGTGTGGCTATGGAGAGACACATGGGGGAAAAGCTGTGGCTATGGAGAGACACATGGGGTAGAAGCTGTGGCTATGGAGAGACACATGGGGGAGAAGCTGTGGCTATGGAGAAACACAGAGGGGAGAAGCTGTGGCTATGGAGAGACACATGGGGGAAAAGCTGTGGCTATGGAGAGACACATGGGGTAGAAGCTGTGGCTATGGAGAGACACATGGGGGAGAAGCTGTGGCTATGGAGAAACACAGAGGGGAGAAGCTGTGGCTATGGAGAGACACAGAGGGGAGAAGCTGTGGCTATGGAGAGACACATGGGGGGAGAAGCTGTGGCTATGGAGAGACACATGGAGTAGAAGCTGTGGCTATGGAGAGACACATGGGGGAGAAGCTGTGGCTATGGAGAGACACATGGGGGAGAAGCTGTGGCTATGGAGAGACACATGGGGTAGAAGCTGTGGCTATGGAGAGACACATGGGGAGAAGCTGTGGCTATGGAGAGACACATGGGCGAGAAGCTGTGGCTATGGAGAGACACATGGGGGAGAAGCTGTGGCTATGGAGAGACACATGGGGAGAAGCTGTGGCTATGGAGAGACACATGGAGTAGAAGCTGTGGCTATGGAGAGACACATGGGGGAGAAGCTGTGGCTATGGAGAGACACATTGGGGAGAAGCTGTGGCTATGGAGAAACACAGAGGGAAGAAGCTGTGGCTATGGAGAGACACATGGGGAGAAGCTGTGGCTATGGAGAGACACAGAGGGGAGAAGCTGTGGCTATGGAGAGACAGAGGGGAGAAGCTGTGGCTATGGAAAGACACATGGGGGAGAAGCTGTGGCTATGGAGAGACACATGGAGGAGAAGGTGTGGCTATGGAAGACACAGAGGGGAGAAGCTATGGCTATGGAGAGACACATGGTGGAGAAGCTGTGGCTGTGGAGAGACACATGGGGAGAAGGTGTGGCTATGGAGAGACACATGGGGGAAAAGCTGTGGCTATGGAGAGACACAGAGGGGAGAAGCTGTGGCTATGAAGAGACACATGGGGGAGAAGGTGTGGCTATGGAGAAACACAGAGGGGAGAAGCTGTGGCTATGGAGAGACACAGAGGGGAGAAGCTGTGGCTATGGAGAGACACATGGGGGAGAAACTGTGGCTATGGAGAGACACAAGAGGGAGCTGAGGCTGCTGGAGAATCACAGGGAAAGGAACTGCAGCTGTTGGAGGAACACATGGCAGGGGAGAGCTGAGGCTGCTGGAGAGACACTGTGCGGGGGGGGGGGGGGGAGAGCTGAGGCTGCTGGAGAGACACAGGGCAGGGAGTGGGGAGCGGAGGCTGCTGGAGTCACAGGGCAGGGAGTGGGGAGCTGAGGCTGCTGGAGAGACACAGGGCAGGGAGTGGGGAGCTGAGGCTGCTTAAGAGACACAGGGCAGGGAGTGGGGAGCTAAGGCTGCTGGAGAGACACTGGATGTGGGGAGGGGGGGCAAGCTGAGGCTGCTGGAGAGACACATGGCAGGGAGTGGGGAGACCTGGGCAGGGAGTGGGGAGTTGAGGCTGCTGGAGAGACACAGGGCAGGGAGTGGGCAGCCGAGGCTGCTGGAGAGTCACAGGGCAGGAAGTGGGGAGCCAGGCCTGCTGGAGAGACACAGGACAGGGAGTGGGGAGCTGAGGCTGCTGGAGAGACACAGGGCAGGGAGTGGGGAGCTGAGGCTGCTGGAGAGACACAGGGCAGGGAGTGGGGAGCTGAGGCTGCTGGAGAGACACAGGGCAAGGAGTGGGGAGCTAAGGCTGCTGGAGAGACACTGGGCGGGGGTAGGGGGGAGGTGAGGCTGCTGGAGAGACACAGGGCAAGGAGTGGGGAGCTCCGAGCTAAGGCTGCTGGAGAGACACGGCGGGGGGGGGGGGGGGGGGGAGCTGAGGCTGTTGGAGAGACACAGGGCAGGGAGTGGGCAGCTGAGGTTGCTGGAGAGACACAGGGTAGGGAGTGTGGCTGCTGGAGAGTCACAGGGCAGGAAGTGGGGAGCTGACGCTGCTGGAGAGACACAGGACAGGGAGTGGGGAGCTGAGACTGCTGGAGAGACACAGAGCAGGGAGTGGGCAGCCGAGGCTGCTGGAGAGACACAGGACAGGGAGTGGGGAGCTGAGGCTGCTGGAGAGACACAGGGCAGGGAGTGGGGAGCTGAGGCTGCTGGAGAGACACAGGGCAAGGAGTGGGGAGCTAAGGCTGCTGGAGAGACACAGGGCAAGGAGTGGGGAGCTAAGGCTGCTGGAGAGACACTGGACGGGGGTAGGGGGGATCTGAGGCTGCTGGAGAGACACTGGGCAGGGGTGGGGGGAGCTGAGGCTGTTGGAGAGACAGGGCAGGGAGCGGGCAGCTGAGGCTGCTGGAGAGTCACAGGTCAAAGAGTGGGGAGCTGAGGTTGCTGGAGAGACACAGGGCAGGGAGTGTGGCTGCTGGAGAGTCACAGGGCAGGAAGTGGGGAGCTGAGGCTGCTGAAGAGACACAGGGCAGGGAGTGGGTAGCTGAGGCTGCTGGAGAGACACAGGGCAGGGAGTGGGCAGCTGAGGCTGCTGGAGAGACACAGGGCAGGTAGTGGGGAGTAAAGGTTGCTAGAAAGATCTCTGAATGGTAACCTTCTCTTCTTGGCGTACCTAGCTGAGATGAGACTTGGCCGCATTGTTGCTTTTTATAGTGGTTAACAGACCTGGGGGGTCATTCCGAGTTGTTCGCTTGTTGCTGATTTTCGCAACGGAGCGATTAAGGCAAAAATGCGCATGCGGTAAGTATTTTAGCACAAAACATAGTAGATTTACTCACGTCTGAATGAAGAATTTTCATAGTTGAAGTGATCGGAGTGTGATTGACAGGAAGTGGGTGTTTCTGGGTTTAAACTGACCGTTTTCAGGGAGTGTGCGGAAAAACGCAGGCGTGCCAGGATAAAACGCGGGAGTGTCTGGAGAAACGGGAGAGTGGCTGGCCGAACGCAGGGCGTGTTTGTGACGTCAAACCAGGAACGAAACGGGCTGAACTGATCGCAGTGTAGGAGTAGGTCTCGAGCTACTCAGAAACTGCTAAGAATTTTCTATTCGCAATTCTGCTAATCTTTCGTTCGCTATTCTGCTAAGCTAAGATACACTCCCAGAGGGCAGCGGCCTAGCGTGTGCAATGCTGCTAAAATCTGCTAGTGAGCGAACAACTCGGAATGACCCCCCTGAAGTCATGATTTAAATATCTTATCATGAAACTCTGGTGGTCATTCCGAGTTGTTCGCTCGTTGCCGATTTTCGCTATGCTGCGATTGGTTGCAAACTGCGCATGCGCATGGCACGCAGGGCACATGCGTTTAGTTGTTTAACTAAAAACTTAGCAGATTTGCTGAGGATTCTGCGGCGCTTTTCAGTCGCACTGCTGATCGGTGAATGATTGACAGGAAGTGGGTGTTTCTGGGTGGTAACTGAGCGTTTTCCCGGCGTTTGCTAAAAAACGCAGGCGTGTCAGGGAAACACGCGGGAGTGTCTGGAGAAACGGGGGAGTGGCTGGCCGAACGCAAGGCGTGTTTGTGACGTCAAACCAGGAACTAAACGGACTGAGCTGATCGCAATCTGTGAGTAGGTCCAGAGCTACTCAGAAACTGCAGTCAATTATTTAGTAGCAGTTTTGCTAATTTTTCGTTCACTATTCTGCTATGCTAAGATACACTCCCAGAGGGCGGCGGCCTAACGTGTACAATGCTGCTAAAAGCAGTTAACGAGCGAACAATTCGGAATGAGGGCCTCTATGTGAGGAGCTTGTATGTTCTCCCCTGAGTTTGCGCGTGCTTCCTCCCACACTCAAAAAAACATACTGGCTTCTGACAAAACAAAATTGTTTTGTTTACAATCTAAACACCCTACCACATGTATACCTATATACATTAGAATTAATTTTAATGCTAATATATATGTGTATACATGTGGTAGGATGTTTAAATTGTAAGCTCCATTGTTACAGGGACTGATGTGACTGACTGAAATATTCCCTATAAATTGCTACAAAATATGTGTGTGCTTGGTAAATAACTGATAATAAATATGGTGGTTTGCATACAAGTCCTATGGTAGGGGTCTGCTTATGGGCAGGTCCTGTTCTGAGCATATGCAGAACAAGCAGGGCCGGATTAACAATGGGGCGGATGGAGCTGCAGCTCCAGGCCCACACTTCAAATAGGCCCACAGCATCTCTGGTGCTTTATACGGCTGTAGACAGGGAAAAAATTTTTTCCTTCTACTGCAGCATTCTATCACGCTGCCCGCCCCCTCCCGTCCTACCTACCATCCGTCGCCAAGTTTATTTAAATACCCGCAAACTGGAACATACATTTTCAATACAATGGCGGCGCGCAGTGAAAGGCTTTCCTAGCCCTCACTGCGCCACGTTCTTACAGAGCCCCGGCGCCTCCTCCACGCCGCCGACGTCACGACGCGTGACGTCACAAAGGCACCGCCCCGCCGCCGCACCCAGTCTCCAGTCCAGCTGCGTAGCGCACAGGCAGAGCGCTCGCACTGTAACTGGACGGACTGCCTGACTGAAAGCCCCGGGCCGTGAAGGAAGCCCTGGCTGGCTGCAGTTCTGTCTGTGCCGCATTTGTGTATGTCTGATGCCGTCGATCCTCAGTAGAGAGGACACGGTGAGATGACAGACGTTTCATGTGCAGCCTGTAGTTTTACATTTTCTGAAGTGAATTATACTGCACAAATACAATCTCCTATATATTTGCCCAAGTCTGTGACTCTGTGCTGGCCGTAACGCTGGGCGGAGTCACAGGCACAGATCTGGCCAGGAACAGTCCCCTCCCTCTCTCCGCCCAGTCCCCTCCCGATCTCCGCCCAGTCCCCTGTCTCCCTTCTCCCCGTACTGCCCCTGGTGAGTGGTGACACCGCAGCCGCTGACTGTGAGCGGAACTCACATTACCCGCCTCACAGTCTTGCGGCTGCCACTGAGTCAGGGAGACATGCTGAACAGTGACTCGCCCCTTCCCCGCCCGCCCACGGCAACCACCCGCATCTGCCCCCTCCCGCGGCACTCCCGTCCCCTCCCCCTCCCGCAGCACCAACATCCGCAGCACTCCCGCCCATAGGCCCTCATTCCGAGTTGTTCGCTCGCAAGCTGATTTTAGCAGCTTTGCACACGCTAAGCCGCCGCCTACTGGGAGTGAATCTTAGCTTCTTAAAATTGCGAACGAAAGATTCGCAATATTGCGATAAGACATCTCTGTGCAGTTTCTGAGTAACTCGAGACTTACTCTGCCAGTGCGATCAGTTCAGTGCTTGTCGTTCCTGGTTTGACGTCACAAACACACCCAGCGTTCGCCCAGACACTCCTCCGTTTCTCCAGCCATTCCCGCGTTTTTCCCAGAAACGGTAGCGTTTTTTCACACACTCCCATAAAACGGCCTGTTTCCGCCCAGAAACACCCACTTCCTGTCAATCACATTACGATCACCAGAACGAGGAAAAAAACCGTGAGTAAAATTCCTAACTGCATAGCAAATTTACTTGGCGCAGTCGCAGTGCGAACATTGCGCATGCGCACTAAGCGGAAAATCGCTGCGATGCGAAGAAATTTACTGAGCGAACAACTTGGAATGACCCCCATAGTCTTCACTTTTCTAACACCCGCTGCGGTCGCGGGCGAAAAGGGGGCATGGCTTCGCGGAAGGGGGCGTGGCTTTGCGTCCCGACCCCCGTTTTCGGCACGTTGTGGGTCGGGGGACACTGCTGAATCTGCAGTGCTGGCTTCTGCGCTGTGACAGGAGCCGGCACTTTGGTGTCACCCCTCAGAGGGTAACACCCGGGTGCGGGCCGCACTCCCCGCACCCACGTTGTGGCGCCACTGCTCCTGCCCCCTCCCCCACCCGTAGCACAAGCACCCACACCCGCGCCACCTACCCGCGGCACCCACCGTATCCACCCACCACCCGTGGCACTCCACCCCCTCCCCCACCTGCAGCACCAACACCCGCGGCACCCACCGCATCCACCCACCACCCGTGGCACCCCCCCTCCCCCACCCGCTGCACCAACACCCGCGGCACTCCCGTCCCCTCCCCCACCCAGAGCACAAACACCCACGCCACCCACCCGCGGAACTCCCACCCCCAACCCGTAGCACCAACACCCGCGGTAACCAACCGCATTCGCCCCCCACCCGCGGCACTCCCACCCTCTCCCCCACCCGCAGCACCAACACCCGCGGCACCCACCGCATCCACCCACCACCCGTGGCACTCCCCCCCCCACCCGCAGCACCAACACCCGCACCACCCGCGGCACTCCCGTCCCCTCCCCCACCCAGAGCACAAACACCCGCGCCACCCACCCACGGAACTCCCGCCCCCTCCCCCAACCCGTAGCACCAACACCCGCGGCAACCAACCGCATTCGCCCCCCACCCGCGGCACTCCCACCCTCTCCCCCACCCGCAGCACCAACACCCGCGGCACCCACCGCATCCACCCACCACCCGTGGCACTCCCCCACCCACAGCACCAACACCCGCACCACCCGTGGCACTCTGCCCCCTCCCCCACCCACAGCACCAACACCCACTGCCCCCCCCCCCAGCAGCACCCAACGCATCCCCCACATCCGCTCCCACCCGCGGCACTCCCATCCGTAGCTCCCACACCTGCAGCACCCCCCGCCCCTCCCCCACCCGCTGCAACCCTGCCCCTCCCCCATACCCACCCTCTCCCCCACCCGCAGCACCAACACCCGCGCCACCTACCCGCGGCACCCACCGCATCCACCCACCACCCGTGGCACTCCACCCCCACCCGCAGCACCAACACCCGCACCACCCGTGGCACTCTGCCCCCTCCCCCACCCACAGCACCAACACCCGTGGTAACCAACTGCATTCGCCCCCCACCCGCGGCACTCCCACCCTCTCCCCCACCCGCAGCACCAACACCCGCGCCACCTACCCGCGGCAACTACCGCATCCACCCACCACCCGTGGCACTCCGCCCCCTCCCCCACCCGCAGCACCAACACCCGCGGCACCCACCGCATCCACCCACCACCCGTGGCACCTCCCCCACCCGCTGCACCAACACCCGCGGCACTCCCGTCCCCTCCCCCACCCAGAGCACAAACACCCGCGCCACCCACCCGCGGAACTCCCGCCCCCAACCCGTAGCACCAACACCCGCGGTAACCAACCGCATTCGCCCCCCACCCGCTGCACTCCCACCCTCTCCCCCACCCGCAGCACCAACACCCGCGCCACCTACCCGCAGCACCCACCGCATCCACCCACCACCCGTGGCACTCCACCCCCTCCCCCACCCGCAGCACCAACAACCGCGGCACCCACCGCATCCACCCACCACCCGTGGCACTCCCCCCCCCCCCTCCCCCACCCGCTGCACCAACACGCGCACCACCCGCGGCACTCCCGTCCCCTCCCCCACCCAGAGCACAAACACCCGCGCCACCCACCCGCGGAACTCCCACCCCCTCCCCCAACCCGTAGCACCAACACCCGCGGCAACCAACCGCATTCGCACCCCACCCGAGGCACTCCCACCCTCTCCCCCACCCGCAGCACCAACACCCGCGGCACCCACCGCATCCACACACCACCCGTGGCACTCCACCCCCTCCCCCACCCGCCCCTGCAACCATAGCACCCTCACACCCACCCACCCCCAACTGCACCACCCCGGCTAACTGCCCCCTCCCCCACCCGCGGCAAAGCCGTGCAGAGGTTAACGGGGCGAAGCCCCTAACGATGGTGTGAAGAGCGCCCGTAGGGCGCGATGAATCGCCTAGTGTGTATTATATATACCATATATGTATATACATGTATGTATGTATGTATGTATGTATGTATGTATGTATGTATGTATATATATATATATATATATATATATATGTATGTATATATACACACACACACATATATGTACTGTGTGTATGTATATATATATATATATATATATATATATACTTAAACAAACACACACACCCGCACACGCGCGCACACACACACTGGTCGAAGTGGGCCGGTATGTTGTGTGCAGGCCATAGGTGTGCGCACAGGCATCCCCGCCAATTAATGTCCCTTCCTGCTGCCAATTAATGTCATCCCCCCTAAAGGCGCCCTGTCAGGTCTCGTTCTTGAGGAGACGGAGGAGCAGGACACGGCAGGAGCTCTAGTCACACTTGCTATCGCTATCTGTCTTAGCGTCGCGGCTCCTGTGTGAGGCTGCTGCCACCGTCCGCGGAGGGAGCGACAGCGGCTGGGAATTATGGGGAGCAGTGTCCACGAATGGAATGACAGTGGCCGGGAGCTACGGGGAGCAGGTGACATTCTTGTTTAACTTAGCGAGCAAGAGAGAGTACCTTTCACTACCATCCTGCCCCCCCCCCCTGTTCCGCACCACTGCTCCTATCCTGTTTCGCACCACTGCTCCCATCCTGCCCCGCACCACTCCTCCCATCCTGCCCCCCTGCTCCGCACCACTGCTCCCATCCTGCCCCCCTGCCCCGCACCACTGTTCCTATTCTGCCCCCTCTGCTCCACACTACTCCGCACCTCCTTGCACCCCCGCTGCCCTCTGCCTCTTCCTCTGCTACACCGCCACCACCCTTAGCCGCCCGACACCACCCTCAGTTCTCTGCACCTCCGCCCATGCCAACCGCAGCCTCCTCATCCACCGCACAGCAGACCACAGCATCCTCAGCACCGGCGCTGTTAAATAGGTAATCTTACCCTGCTGCCGTTCTTTCTCCCTAGTCCCTACTGTATATCCTTGCTGTCCCTCTCTCTGTCACTCTTCCTATCCCTATGTCCCTGCTGTCACTTTCCCTGTCTCTCGGTCTCACTCCCTGTCCCTACGTCCCTGCTGTCACTTTCCCTGTCTCTCTGTCACTCTCCCTGTCCCTGCTGTCACTTTCCCTGTCACTCTCCCTGTCCCTATGTCCCTGCTGTCACTCTCCCTGTCCCTATGTCCCTGCTGTCACTCTCCCTGAATTGTGTCTCATTCCATGCGGCATAATGTGAATTTTGGCTCATACCGTGTACTATAATGTGAATTTTGGCTCATACCGTGTACTATAATGTGAATTTTGTCTCATACCGTGTGCTATAATGTGAATGTCAGCTCATATCGTGAGCTATAATGTGAATTTCGGCTCTTTCTATGTCTATAATGTAAATTTCTGCTCATTCCGTGGGCTGTAATATGAATTTTGGCTCATTCTGTGTGCTATAATGTCAATTTCGGCTCATACCGTGTGCTATAATGTGAATTTTGGCTCATTCTGTGTGCTATAATGTGAGTATCGGCTTATACCGTGTGCTATAATGTGAATTTCGGCTCATTCTGTGTGCTATAATGTGAGTATCGGCTTATACCGTGTGGTATAATGTGAATTTCGGCTCATACTGTGTGGTATAATTGTGAAAGGGGCATTAGTACTAGATAGTATAAGGGGTCCTACTATTGTGGTGCATAATGTGTATAAGGGGTATATGGTGTGGTACATTACACTTAAGAACACGCCCACTTGAAGATCAAGTGTCTGAGTGTTTTGTCAAATATGCAGTGCCGATGTTTAAAGTCACAGCATGGGGCATTGAAATGGCACGGCAACTTAGGACTTCCAAACATGTGATTTTAAGATCTCGATGTTTCGGTGTACTAGAGCCCTGTCTTCAGTACATACTGTACATGGGTGTGTATATATACAGTATGTGTGTGTGTATGTATGTGTATGTATGTTTGTGTGTATATATATATATATATATATATTATACACACACACACATATACACACACACACACACCATTCAGTGTCCCACGGCCGCCGCTGCAGCATCCTGGGACTGCAGGGAAGGGACCCGGCAGATGAAACTCAGTGCAGCAGGTAATGGCATCCCCAATTTGCCGCAGCTCATGCTGGCTTATCGGGGCTAATAGGACACCCCCAGGCAATATCATTACCCATGATAATGTGCCGCAGGTGATTGAATTTCCCCCATAGTGAGGGGCTTCCAATTGTTTGTTGCATGCCCATAAGTAATGGCAGCCCAACAGAGCTATTCAATTGTAATGCAAATGGAAATGAGTTCTGCGGTTGCCTATTGCTTATCACGCCCAAAAGCACTGGGTTTAACGGCGTAAAGTATCTAAACCTGTCTAAACTATTGGGCATGCTGCCGGAACAACAGTTTGGACGCTCCAACAATTGTTTGCAGATTTCTGCTCGCCACCTCAAAATGCTGCAGTCACCTCAGAAATCATGCAGTCATGGCAAGAAAATGTAATAATTCCATTGGGCGCCTTTTACTTTTACTTTTCTCTCTCTCTCTCGCTATATAGATAGATAGATTTTTTGCACACACACACACACACACACACACACACACACACACACACACACATATGTATGTATGTAAATACAGCACTGGTCACGCACCCATATCAGCAACCATCACAACCCTATACCCCCTGCTGAAGCACACAATAGGCCCTTCAAAAATTTCAGCTCCAGGCCCATGAGGACCTTAATCTGGCACTGAGAACAAGTCCTGTGAGCCATGCTCTTGTGGCATTAGAATGTTTTTTTCATTGCTGTTGCATTGAAAGATGAGAATAGCATCCATCTCTGAATCAGGCCCAGATGTAATAAATATGCTCCATAGTTCTGTAAACAGAACAGGTAATACAACGGCATCTTATGCTGCCAACTGCTTTATCACGCAGGCTATGTTATCGCAGATGTATGGGGTTTCTTCTATTTGACACCCACTCATGTTGATTATACAGGTTGAGTATCCCATATCCAAATATTCCGAATTACGGAATATTCCGAAATACAGACTTTCTTGAGTGAGACTGAGATAGTGAAACCTTTGTTTTTTGATGGCTCAATGTACACAAACTTTGTTTAATACTCAAAGTTATTAAAATATTCTATTAAATGACCTTCAGGCTGTGTGTATAAGGTGTATATGAAACATAAATGAATTGTGTGAATGTAGAGACACTTTGTTTAATGCACAAAGTTATAAAAAATATTGGCTAAAATGACCTTCAGGCTGTGTGTATAAGGTGTATATGTAACATAAATGCATTCTGTGCTTATATTTAGGTCCCATCAGCATAATATCTCATTATGGTATGCAATTATTCCAAAATACGGAAAAATCCGATATCCAAAATTCCTCTGGTCCCAAGCATTTTGGATAAGGGATACTCAACCTGTATTAAAGAAAAAGGTTTGGACTATATAATCAGATTGATAAATGTGTGGCCAGTTCAAAACTGTCACTGGCATTCAGGGATGGACTGGGGGCCGAAATCGGCCCTGACATGTGCGTGCACGCGCACACGCCAGGGGTGCATGCACCGTGAATGGGGGTGCATGGGCACTAAAGATAGGGGCGTGCCACGAGTCAGGGGGCATGGACTCGAGGTACGCCTCCATTTACATGGAGATGGGCGGGGCGTGTGACAAGCACACCGGGGCGTGCCGCGAGTCAGGGGGCGAGGACTCACGGTACGCCTCCATTTCTATGGAGATTGGAGGGGGAGCGGCTGCGTGTGGCCTTCCCGGCTCTCTGTGTGACAGGACCGGCCCACAAGCCCATCGGCCCTTCTGGCATTACATAGTGAAATACAGAGGTAAATAGCTAAAATGAGACAAGTTTACTTCAACATAGTTTACACTTCTTTCTATCTTATTTGCTGCAAGATCATAATAGAGCTTGTGATGTACTGTATATCTTATTGTCTGATCCCGGAATATTACAGAATATAGAAGTAACATATTTTCTGTACATTAACAGTGCTGTGCATTTAGCTGCTCGCCACATTGAAAATTATGACATTATGAAATTGCTGCTGTCAAGTGGTGCTGAGGTGGACACAGTAAATAATGACTGCATCACGCCGCTGTTTAACGCCGTCCATGCATCAAACTTTCATGGAGCAAGACTTTTGCTGGACTATGGTATGCTATAAATACTTTATGAAACTGCTACATTTACAATATGGGCATGCAGACTTTGGGCCTGATTCAGTTCTGAGCGCACATGCCTACGCAGCTGCGATTTTTCAGGAGACGGATTTGCTAATTATCTCAAGTGAAGCTGCCGCCCAGAAAAGAATAGAGACACCTACCAGAGCAACGCAAAGTCCTCAGCAACTGCATACACATACACAGCACTGATGCAGTAACGAGGAACATCGGCTGCGTTTCTGCTGTCACTCCCGGTTACCTGGCCAAAACAGTCCCTTCCTGTCAATCACTCTGCAAATACATCTTCACTGCGACCGGCATCACAATAGTACCTTGGCGCATGCACAGTTTACTGATAATTGCTCAGTTGCATGAACATCGGCATTGCGTACAAATCTCAATCAGGCCCTATGCATACCTCCCAACTATCCTCATTACAGCGAGACAGTCCAGCTATTTGGACACTGTCTTGCTGTCCCTCCCGGAGGCCACAGTGTTCCGCAGACAGGGGGAAGGTTGGGGGAGCCTTTGATCACCTATGCTCTGCACAGCAAAGCAACGGGTGATTCCTGCATAGATGCTGTGCGCTTGGGCACGGCATCTAAACAGTGCAGGGAGAGGAGTCTGGGGGCTGCCCAGCTGCTTTGGGAGCGCTGGGCACCCCCCCAAAATGACAAAAATGTGGGGATTAGCTGCAAGGCCATACTCTCCCACCAGAGGCTAGGCCATGACCCCTTTTCAGTGGCGCTCATCGCAACCGCGTGGGAGTCCCAATTTCCAGTACTGAATTGTTGGGAGGCATGCCTATTCACAGTATTTCAAACTCTGAATTATACTACACCATAAAAATGTGTATTGAGTATGTAGTGATCACATGATTTGTTACAGGACTGAAGAACAGGCTTTGATGCTAGATCAGTAGGGAGTAACATTATATTTTTAAGGCTACTCACAATTAGTCTTTCATTCCACAAGGGAACTGCACATTCATTTTGCAGATAAACAAACTCACCAGAATGAAGTGATGACAGAGCCAAAGCAATCAGGTAATCTATATCAGTTTGGTCAAACAAGTAAAACAAAATCCATAGGCTAACCTAGGCATTATGCAGATGTACCGTGCTTAGGGGCTAATTCAGTAAGGATCGATCCTTACTGCATTTCCCTGATGTTTGTGCAGGAGGGGTCCTGCAATTGTGGCGCAGATATGCAAACACCTCTGCCTGATTGACAGGCTGGCATTGGGGAATATGGCGGCGTGTCGCCCGCATTTTCTATGAGTGGTGAGGGCAAGGACTGCGTTATGAGATGCAGTTACCTTGGCCTCGCACTGCGACTGCAAAGCTGAGAGAGCTTAAGGTTAATCAGCCTGCCGTTGCAGATGAAAATCATGACCGATTGTTGTGATGTTCATCTTGGATGCGACCCTCCTGCATTTGCATTGGACTTCAATTTAAAAGTTGCTGCGAGCAGCTTTGCATTTGCAATCCTAGTGAATTAGGACCACTGTGACAATGAAACATTAGAAAGGATACCAGAGGAGAAATTGTTCTGGCCAGTATGACAATTTGTCTGCATGCAGCCTCTATGTCCAAGGTTTCACACAAGGGCCCAGCAGGGATTCAGTGGTTATGGAGATGGGTGTCTACTACATATTTTTCTGTGCCAGACACCTCTATAAAAAAAAGATTCATAGATGTGTCCGATGCAATATAGGACGTTTCTAGTGCCAGTCTTCCTGAATTTTGAATTTCTGGATCCACAGACATTTTTGTTTTATGACATCGGGAGAAATTCAGGGCCTAATTCAGACCTGATCACAGCAGCAAATTTGTTCCGATGGGCAAAACCATGTGCACTGCGGGGGGGGGGGGGGGGGGGGGGGGGCAGTATTTACTCTGCACGGAAACCATATAACCCACCCAAATCTAACTCTCTGCACATGTTATATCTGCCCCCCTTCTGTGCACATGGTTTTGCCCATTAAAGAACAAATTTGCTGCTGCGATCAGGTCTGAATTAGGCCCTCAATTAGGTGCAAGTTTGCAGAAGGCAAAGTTGCATAGTTAAGTGTGTACACTTCCCCTTGATGTGGGCACAATTTGCACAGTTCAGTTAGAAATGCCAATTCGCACAACTTGCAGCAAGGTTTTGCGAATTCTGTCCAAATACAAATTGGTAAAAGCATAAAACATTAAAATAAAATAAAGATTTTCCCTACCTTTTTACCTGCTCAGGCGGGGGCAAACAAAAACGTACAAATTTACTCTGAAAATCAATGCGAGTTTGGAATTTAATTACAAATGTAATTCGCAATGCAAATTTGCAGTGAATTCAGCTTGCAGGACCAAACTCACAGTGGATTGAATTCCCCTCATTGTGCCACTGAGAGTAAAGAGAAGAATTGAAAAGTGCGAAGAACAACAACAGACTATAAAAACAAGCAGAAATAATGAATAGCAGGGTAAATAAAAGGCAATGAATGGGACGGGAGACTGGAGAACCCAACATGGGATGCTGGGGAGTGCCAAGAAAAAAACAACAAAGCACGCTTACTAAATATAGGATGGGGGAAATGTGTTAAATCATCAAAACAATAATATATGGGGTAGAAGAAAGAAAATGGGCCAAATCTCTAAAAATATATAGAGAGTGGGTAGAGGAGGGAAAAAAATGGGACATAATTAATAAAAACTTCAAAAAAGATGCAGCCCTTGGCCAAGTCTACAGTACTTGTCCTTGTGTGGCCCAGGGCCATCTTATTTTTAGGTGCACTGCTGCCCAGGCGCCACGATTCTAGGAACCTCTGTGCAGAGCAGGGACGGACTGGTTCGGGGTTAAATTGGCCTCCGACCCCTCCCCCCGGTTGGTGATTCTCTGGAGCTTCTTGGGAGGCAGGTAGAAAATTCTGCCCGGCCGCTGACTGTGAATCACATACAATCAGAGCAGCCAGGCATCATTATCCATCAATCAGAGTGCTGGCAGTCATATGGTGCATAGATGGGTAAGTTATGATTTTTTATTTATTTAATCCCATGAATGGGTGGGTACGGGCCCCTGTGCATTGTTTTAATGGAGAGGAGGGGTCCCCACTTCCCCAGGAATTCCTGGCTTGGGCTGACTAGTTATGGGGCAATAATGCTTTTGGCGGGGAACCTGTGAACTGTGCCCCCAGATCTCGTCACTGATATGTGCAGGCTTCTGCTAAACATGCTGCTGCTGAGGTTAACTAGGTAGCCTTAAATTAGTCTATTTTTTCCCCAAGATTTTGTTTTTTACTCATTTTACACCTCGCACCCTATTACATTGGGTGAGTTGTATGTTTTACATGAGCAACATCTGGATAGTGTGTTTTGCAGGTGCGAGAATGGTTGCTGCGAGATTGATTCACGTTTACATGTTCTCGCAACCTATTACATATGCGAATGCAAACACACGTGTTTCTTGCAGAAATCTTGCATGTTTTAAAAAATTGCAACCTATTACATTTCCCCCCAAAGGTGACTGGTTTCCTTTCCTTTAACAGGCTAATGCTGTAAACCACATTTACAACACAATAAGGATTGGAAGTATCATTTCTACAAAAACTGACATTTTCTGAGATTTACTGCAATACATATGTATTAATAAGGTCCAGAGCAGATATTGGAGATATTGTATGATTCAGTGGGGCTGCAATGTGTTCAAATGCATCAGCTACGGAAACCGGAAAGTTTTTTTTGACATTGAGCCTGATAGACAATGCTATCTATATATGGGATTGCATACAAAAGCCTACAGCCTTTTTTTCATAAGATATCTCTGGAGAGGTATTCGAAGGATCCAGTGGCGGAACTTGTGAGTGGTGGGCCCCAGGTGCAAAAAATAGGATTTTAAGTACTTACCGGTAAATCCTTTTCTCATAGTCCATAAGGGATACTGCGGACAGATTACTACGATGGGGTATACTATAGATGGCTCCCCTCTATGACTCCTCCTACAGCTCAGTTATAGGTAAACAGTGCCCGAAGGAGAATGACCTACTTGAGAGAAGGAAAATAACAACAAAAAAGGTGGTGAGATTTTCACAGCAGCACAGCAAAACAAAACTTGGCCAGCAACATCTGGCAACTTGAACAGCAACAGCTGAACAGGTAACACATAATAGAGAACCTGCAGAAAGTCACCGCACTGAGGCGGGCGCCCAAAATCCCTTATGGACTACGAGAAAAGTTTTTACCGGTAGGTATTTAAAATCCTATTTTCTCTAGCATCCATAAGGGATATTGGGGACAGATTAGTATGATGGGGATGTCCCAAAGCTTCCAGAACGTGCGGGAATGTGCGGAGACATCTACAGCACCGCCTGCCCAAACTGGGTATCCTCTTTGGTCAGGTTATTGAACCTGAAGAACTTCACAAAGGTGTTCTTCCCCGACCAGGTAGCAGCTCGGCATAGTTGCGGGGCCGAGACTCCACGGGCAGCCGCCCAGGAAGAGCCTACCGATCTTGTAGAGTGGGCCTTCAGAGACTGTGGAACAGGTAGGGCTGCCGACGCGTAGACCTGTTGGATAGTAAGCCTAATCCAACGAGCAATGGACTGCTTAGAAGCAGGGCAACCCTTTTTCCGCGTATCATAGAGCACGAACAAGGAATCCGTCTTTCTGAGCCGAGCCGTCCTTTTGATATACATTTTCAAGGCTCGCACAGCATCTAAAGCCTCCGGAGGAGCAGAAGAGTCAGAACTGGACGGAATCACGATAGGTTGATTCAAGTAAAACGCGGAGACCACCTTCGGCAGGAACTGCTGTCTAGTCCAGAGCTCCGTTCTGTTATCGTAAAAGACCAAGTACGGACTTCTGTCCGACAAGGCCCCCAATTCTGAGACACGCCTAGCAGAAGCCAGGGCCAGTAGCATCACCGTTTTCCATGTGAGGTACTTATCTTTTACTGTCATCAGAGGTACAAACCAGCAGGACTGCAGAAAACATAACACCAGATCCCAAGGTGCCGTAAGCGGCACGAATGGAGGTTGTATGTGAAGCACCCCTTGCAAGAAGGTCTGAACCTCTGGAAAGAGAGCCAACTTCTTCTGGAAAAGGATGGAAAGAGCTGACCTTAATGGATCCCAGACGTAAACCTTTATCCACTCCAGCCTGCAGGAATCGTAGGAACCTTCCCAAGTTGAATTCTGCAGAGTGATAAGTGCGTTCCTCACACCAAGAGACATATCTCCGCCAGATATGATGATAGTGTTTTGACGTCACAGGTTTTCTGGCTTGCACCATAGTGGCAATGACCTTTTTGGAAAGCCCTATGTGAGCTAGGATGTTCCACTCAACTTGCGTAAGTCCGGGTAGATGAACGGTCCTTGTTGAAGAAGATCCCTTCTTAGCGGTAGAGGCCAAGGGTCCTCTACGGACATGTCCAGAAGAATCGCATACCGTGTTCTTCGGGGCCAATTCAGGGCAATCAAGATTGCTTCCACTCTTTGATGTCTGATCCGCTTGAGCACCCTTGGGATCAGCGGAATCGAAGGGAACAGGCATACCAGCTGGTAAGGCCAAGGCGATGTCAGCGCATCCACTGCACTCACCTGAGGGTCCCTGGTTCGTGAGCAATAGCAGCGAAGCTTCTTGTTGAGACGAGAGGCCATCAAGTCGATCTGTGGGCATCCCCACCTGTCGATGATCTGCTGAAACACCTGAGGGTGTAGTCCCCACTCCCCCGGAAGGAGGTCGTGGCAACTTCTGAAGTCCACTTCCCAGTTGTCCACTCCCGGCATGAAGACCGCGGACAGTGCTCTTGCATTTCTTTCTGCCCAGAGGAGTATTCTTGACGCTTCTCACATGCAGGCCTTGCTTTTTGTCCCTCCTTGTCGATTGATGTACGCCACCGCCGTGTTGTTGTACGACTGCATCTGGATCACCTAATCCCGGAGTAGAGTGGATGCCTGAATCAGAGCATTGTAGATAGCCTGAAGTTCCAGAATGCTGATCGGAAGTAGGGCCTCTTGGACAGACCACCTGTCCTGGAACTGCGCCCCCTGGGTGACAGCTCCCCATCCTTTCAGACTCGCATCCGTCGTGAGGAGGATCCAATCCTGAATCCCAAAGCATCAAACTTCCAGCAGGTTGGAAGACTGTAGCTACCACAGGAGAGAGATTCTGGCCTGAGGTGACAGCCGAATCATCCGGTGCATCTGAAGATGGGAACCGGACCACTTGTTCAGGATGTCCAATTGGAATGGTCTGGCATGACAGAAGTTAGATAGTGCGATCTATATGGAGCAAGAGAAGCTCCCTGGAGCTCGCTTTTATCAGGAGCTCATACAGGTATGGAATCACATTGACCCCCTGTACCCTGAGTTGAAACATCATTTCCGCCATCACCTTAGTGAACACCCTCGGAGCTGTAGACAGGCCGAAGGGTAATGCTCAAAACTGGTAGTGATTGTTCAGCAGGGCAAACCTCAGATAGACCTGATGAGGAGGCTAAATTGGGATATGTAGGTAAGCGTCCTTGATATCCAGGGACACTAGTAATTCCTGTTGTTCCAGGCATGTGATTCCATCTTCAATTTGAAAACCTTCAGGTAAGGATTCAAGGACTTCAGATTCAGAATGGGTTTCACAGACCCGTCTGGTTTTGGTACTACGAACAGACTGGAGTAGTAACCCTGTCCTTGTTGTAGTAGGGGTACTGGAACAATGACCTGGGACTGGACCAACTTGTTTATGGCCAGCAGTAGCGTACCATGCATATTTTCTAAAGCTGACAAGCCTGATTTGAAAAATCGTTGGGGAGGAGTACCACAAGTATTAGCATCCTCCAGGGGGAGTTTTAACACATCCCTAATAGCCAATATGAGGGGTTCAATACCCTGAGTAGGGGTGGAATCCCCACTTATGAGGTCCACATCATCCCCATCATCCTGTATATCATCATCAGTATCTGATAGGAATGCAGGCAGAGCACGTTTTTGTGCACCTGTAGTAGACAGGGGGGATGTTTAGCAGCTAGACTTGCCACTGGCTGTTGTAGTTCCAGCTGAGATGACATATCAGACATCATAATTTTGATAGCCCCCAACCAGGAGGGCTCAGGACTCTCCCCCACATTGAAATCAGCATTCTGAGATGGCTGACTACACTGCTCACATGATATGGAGCTAGATGAACTAGGAGAGAATCTAACATTACATACACTGCATGACTTCTGTTTTACCATGTTGAAGCAGAAAACAGTAAGAATACACACACAAAACAGTGTTATATATATTACAAGCCTGCCCTATTGCATGTGAGAGGAGACACAGGAGAGAGGACACTAGTGCACCCAGCGCTGTGCAGCCCCAGTGAGGCTGTCAGCATTTTTTGTGTACACAGTGAGACTGTAATATGAGAAATCCCTCAGAGGGATGTTATTTCTGCACAGATATAGTGGCTCTCCCCTTCTACACTCGGTACCAGCGATCCAGGGACTGATATGGAGGAGCTGTGAAGCTGCTGCTGCTATGCAGAGGAAGGTGCCAAAATGCCGTTGGGCCCGCTCTCGTGTAGCTCCTCCCCCCGCCATGGCGCCGGAGCTACCTTTGAATAGTTATACTGGCTATGTCTCCTAGTGTATGTAGCATCACATAAATGCTCGGTACAACATTTATATTAGCCAGTCTCACGCAGTGGCTACAGCGGGTCTCCCCCAGGAGGGACCCGTACGCCTCACCCGCGCTTTTGCCGCACAGTGAACCGGGGGACCCCGCTAGCGGGGCCCCCGGGTTGATACTCCCCACCGATGATCACCATCAGGCAGCGTTAGGGGTGTGTAGCATGCTACGGCAGCGACAGCCAAGGTGCCATGCCCCGCTGAACAAACAGCCCCTCAGGGCGGTGGTCCTGCAGCGGGGAAGCGGCTCTGCATCTCAAGAGGCCGGTGACCGCGCCCCCCTCCCTCAACTCCCACAGTGCGGGTATGCTGTTGCCCAAACAGCATACTGAAAGAAATAAAACTTTCAAAGAAATTAAAGAATAACTCTGGAGCTTGCAGAGTGTGCATCCTCTCCTGAGGGCACTTTTTTCTAAACTGAGCTGTGGGAGGAGGCATAGAGGGGAGGAGCCAGCACACCCAGTTGAAGAAATTTAATTGCACTGGCTACTTTGGACCCGTCTATACCCCATCGTACTAATATCCCTTATGGATGCTAGAGAAATACAATTTAAGCCCCCCTCCCTCCGCCCCAACCCAAGTTCACAGAAGCAGAGGGTGAAAGCATAAGGCAGGGGGATGCAGAGGGTGACAATAGAAGGCAAGGGTGGTCATTCCGAGTTGTTCGCTCGTTGCAGTTATTCGCAACGGAGCGATTAGGTGGAAAATGCGTATGCGCACGGTACGTAGCGCGCATGCGTTCAGTAATTTAACACAAAACTTTGGAGATTTATACAAGCTCGAGCGACGTTTTTTCATCGCTCGAGTGATCGTAGTGTGATTGACAGGAAGTGGGTGTTTCTGGGCGGAAACTGTCCGTTTTCCGGGAGTGTGCTAAAAAAACGCAGGCGTGCCAGGTAAAAACGCAGGAGTGGCTGGAGAAACGGGGGAGTGGCTGGCCGAACACAGGGCGTGTTTGTGACGTCAAACCAGGAACTAAACGGACTGAGGTGATCGTAATCTAGGAGTAGGTCTGGAGCTACTCAGAAACTGCTTGAAAATTTTTAGTAGCAGTTCTGCTAATCTTTCGTTCGCTATTCTGCTAAGCTAAGATACACTTCCAGAGGGCGGCGGCCTAGCGTGTGCAATGCTGCTAAAAGCAGCTAGCGAGCGAACAACTCGGAATGACCACCAAGGTGTGGCAGAGGCTGACAGGAGGAGGCAGTAGGTGACAGGGAGAGACAGTGGGTGACAGGGGTACAATCACAATGTCCTGTACGGAGAACAAGTGGTATGTACCTTGGAGGGGGCAGGAATAAAGCACCGATTGTGCTGTCCTCAGTTTGGCACTCGGTCAGGCAGACAACTGTTGTGAGCTGCCTTTTATCAACAAACAGCAGTGAATCAGAGAAAATGTACAGCTGTCTGTTAATTAGAGGTAGTATGTGGCTGTGATCATCAGTGCCGATAGGTGGCAGGACTCATCTGTCAGTCCGGCACACACAAGGTCAGCCCTGCCTCCACTGAGCCGTTCATCCAACATTGCTCAAATGGCCTGAGGGGCGGGGCTAGTGTATAACACATTGCTGATCTGGGCACTAGTGGGCCCCTTTGTCCTCAGGTGCCCCAGTGCAATGCGCCTGCTGCACCAGTGGTAGTTCCGCCTCTGGAAGTATCCCTCTCCGTCCCCCGCATGTGGGTCACACATGCACAATAACAATCCCGAGTCATAGAAGTCAGTACCTTCCTGGGGCAGCTCTACATTGGAAGATCTGTCAAGGCTGGTAATTAATCCTCAGGGACGGACTGGGGTGGTAAAATAGCCCTGGAAATGTATTTGCTGTGCATGCCACAGGCGAGCGCACACAACAAAGGGGCATGGCCATGAATCACGCCCCCATGTCTCTGTATGCTGGGCGACCAAGCAGAGTGCAGGAAGGTGGAGCTGCTCGGCCAACTCCGGTCCCTAGGTCTGCAGTGCGGCCGGACCGGCCCATCAGACCATTGGCCCGTCTGGCATTTACCAGAAGTGCGAGACGGCCTGTCAGGCCATGGTAATCAGTCATACCAGCGTTCACAAACACCGGTAAGCATGACAATGGGGGCTGGATGTATCCCAATCTAAATGTGGTACATGAAACAGCCTGCATTAAATGATTGTATAAAATAGCAAATTCAATAACAACTGATTCAATCTGTAAAAACAGGTAAAATAAAAATAATTTAAGATGTTGTTGCTGCTTTAGTGTTCAAACATAAATGCAGACAGTCTTTAAGGCATTTTTCTATATTTTGCAAAGTGATGCTTCTGTAGGTACAGATCTTATTATTTAAGTAGAGCATTTTATGTTCCTGTAGCTTCATCCTTTTCATAATTTAATTGAATTTGCATACTAGAGAAGTGCAGAATAAACTAAAGCAGCAAAATGAAAATATGTTGTTTTTATTACAGTAATAATGTGTACTTCGGTATATGCAATGAGTGTTTTTAATGAGATACATTATTACTTTGCAATTTCTATTTATAGTACCACAGATTTGTGTGTGACTTGCTATTTGTATTATCTATTAGGAAAGAAAATCAAGACCTTTCCTAAAATAGTATTCAAAGTGTATGCAGAGGGACTGTTAGCGTGTTATAAAATGCTATTTTAGTAGCAAGAACATAATGTTTAAAGTGTCCTCCATAGATTAGAAATGACTTGGCACATTTATGTACATGAGAATACTATAACACTCATTAAACACAGATTGTACAGTACATATGCCACAGTCTGGTTTACGTCTGCTAAATATTCATCCAGAATGATTATTATCAATGTTAAACATACACAAATGAACTTAGATTGCCTTCAATGTCTCCCTATGTCATATAAGCATGATTATGTTCTTCTGCTTAGGAGCTAATTTAGAACATCAGGATAATGGCGGTCTTACTGCTTTTGACCACATCAAGAACGTTGATGACTGGATTGCATGTGGAATTTTCAGTGATGAAATGAATGAATTGCTAAGGGGTAAAATGGCACTTTGATTTGTTTTAATTTAGAAATATTAATTGTAACAATTATTTTTTATTATTATTATTACTACAACAACAACAACAACAACAACAACAAAATAACGGAATAAGCATTGGGTGGTGCAGATTAATGAATCCATTTATTTGCATATAGGCCATAGATAAAAATTGTGATGGCGATTTGCGGTGAATCATGTTTGAAAGTCGCCATAGTTTGACATTAATAAATTATATGCTTTGTAACCTGCCCCCCCCAAAAAATAACAGCTTGATAAACTCCCTCCTGTGCTTTGTTTATGTCACAGTACAAAGGGGGTCATTCAGATCTGATCGCTGCTGTGCGTATTTGCACAGCGGGCGATCAGATCCGAACTGCGCATTCGTATGCACCACACTGCACCGGCGCATTGCACGGCTACAATGGGCATCGGCGCCCTGCGACGCGATGGTGCAAAAAATCCATTTGCACAGGCGATCGCAAGGAGATTGACGGGAAGAGGCTGTTTGTGGGTGGCAACTGACCGTTTACAGGGAGTGTCCGGAAAATTGCAGGCGGGATCACGCATTTTCAGGGAGGGTGTTTGACGTCAAATCCGCTCCCGATCAGCCTGGTGTAATCACAGTGGAAGAGTAAGTCCTGGGCTGCGCAGAGACTGCACAAAATCTATTTGTACAGCTCTGCTACACATGCGATCGCACACTTGCACGGCAAAAATACACTCCCCTGTGGGCGGTGACAATCTGATTGCAGGGCTGCAAAAATCATTGCCCAACGATCAGATCTGAATGGCCCCCAAAGGTAGGATTACTACCTGCAGAGTTTAAGGAGGACACCAGTAGTAAAGGCTCTCAGTGATATGGTAGTGGGAATGGGCAATTGGAAGTACAGATAAGCAGGATACTTTGGGGCATATGTATTAGACCCGATAATTATAATTTCTATCAGCTGCTATGACGGCAATAAGAAATTATGATTTGCCCAAATGGTATAAAATACACCGGCAGGGACAGGAGCTCCGAAAGGTGTGTAAGAAGTGAAGAGATTGCGATCCATTCACTACTGCGCATGTGTGGTCTGCTACCTACGCAGGCTCTATTGCGCCTACAGATCCCTCTCCCAGTACTTTTTTCAAAATGTAGCCCATAGGCTACAACAGCTAATGCCATCTTTAGATGGTGTTAGCTACTGGACCAGGCTCAAACTCTGGTATGCATAGCATAGTATAGAAGCCTATGGGTGCTGCTTTTGTGAGCAAAAAAGGGAGACTGCTGCATATATTATTAATACCTGCAGCCAGGGAGCACGGCATCTGTTCACCGCTGCAGAGCAGCAACGCAATGAGTGACAGGGAGCCTCCCAACTGAAGCCCCACCCCCCCCTTTCCCTTCCCGAAGCACTGTGGTCCACGGGTGGGACAGCGGGACAGTCACAAAAAACAGGACTGTACACGTAAAGCGGGACAGTTGGGAAGTATGTTATAGTGTTCATGGGCAGAGATCCCAAATTACAAGAGACTGCCAGTAATGTGAGGATTTCACAACAATGGAGACTTGTATTGGGTAAGCCGCTCGTCCTTTCAGCCTGTGGTTCACTGTAAATTTGCAAACCAGATCATTTAGCCAGTTCTCCAGAGCTAAACACATGGGCAGCACTGAGGCATTGTCATTTATGTGCATACATACTGGCAATTTATGGAATCTGCCACAGCAACACTTCTTAGTTTCTCTATTTGTATTTAAAAAAAATATGACATCACAGTTGTAGTAATAAATCTGGTTGTAAGCATGCTGAAAGCTTCTCACCATGTATACGTCAAAACAGGGGAGTGTTGTCTGTCTTTTAGATAGAGAATTCCTTAAACTGGAAACTACAGTATAGAGGAGATCTGAAAAAAATGCTACTTATAAGACATGCCAATAATAGCATCACCTGTGTTTTTCAGCTTATGATCTCCAACAGTCCATTCACCTGGTCAGAAGGGTTGCTGAACAAATAAAGATGGAGAGACCTGCTTAATTTTTTATGCCAGAATTGCACATCATATGCACCTTTTAGAAAACAGTAGCATATTTGATATTAAGGAATTAAATTCCAGCATGAACATGTCATATAAGATTGGACACAGCAG